>NC_140943.1:101679510-104482010 GCF_014529385.1 Adiantum capillus-veneris | reverse complement strand
TTTGGCTTTATGATTTACCTGAACAGCCTGTTTGGATTCCTCATGCAGAATCCTGATGAGGTGTTAGAGGAGCAGGATGCAGCACCAGATGAAGAATGCGAGGAGACAACACATATACAAGAAGTCGAGGAGGTTGAAGATACAGTCGACCTTGAGGTTGAGGCAATTGAAGTACAAAGAAGTAAGATGCTCTCTGTGAAAACCACAGAAATCAAAATACCTTTGGATGTCAGTAACTTCACTGAGAAGCATGCTCAGATGATGCTGCCTGCTGTGCCTGACTTCAGGATTGGAGACAGGACCTATATCTTTTTACATGATGTGCAAAGAATCTTTTATTTAAGGTAGGACTTCTCCCTGGCTATCATTTCCAGAGTCCAAGAGGAAAGGAGTGGATTTGTTTCAGAGGATAGTAGTGATGATGAGGCAATGGAAACATCTAGCAATCCAATGGAATGCCTCCGAAGATGCTTTGAGAAAGATGAAAAATACAAGGAGACACTACCTGATGAAGCCACCTTCCAAGCAATAAGACAAAGCCTAAGACCATCAACA
Organism: Adiantum capillus-veneris; assembly: GCF_014529385.1. Classification (NCBI taxonomy): domain Eukaryota; kingdom Viridiplantae; phylum Streptophyta; class Polypodiopsida; order Polypodiales; family Pteridaceae; genus Adiantum; species Adiantum capillus-veneris. The sequence goes on along the minus strand of NC_140943.1, from coordinate 104,481,455 downwards.
AGTAACAAAGAAGTGGATGATTGGTTTAACCATTCAGGTCAGGGGTCAACTACATCTGTAGACCTGTGGCAGGAAAACCTCTTTCTGCAGGATGAGAGCTTCATGGTAAGTCTCTGTGTGTGTGTGTGTGTGTGTGTGTGTGTGACTTACTCTGACATGATATGTGCAGTCTTGGATTGCTGACAAGGATGACTTCCTTCGGCGGCGGATTCGAGAGTATCGTGGAAGGGATGCGGCCCTAGCGCAGTACCTTTCAAAGCTTTGCGAGTCGCCGATAGTAGTTTTTCACAATTCCATGTCACAAGAGGGTTCAATAGCAACTTACACATTCAAGACACCATCACGCTTCTTGGGTGGAACCGTGCTGCCCAAAAGTGCAGATAAAGTCATTCTTGTGGACAAAGTGTTTGCTAGAGATTTTTTTGGTTACAGCCCGAGCTATACAGGTGGTCGGGCAGCGTATTACTACACGTACACAGCAATGGCACTTGCTCTTGGTAAACAAAACCCAGATGAACTTTTAGAGTATGGCAAACATCTCATGATTCTATGTTTTGTTAGCTTCGGACCTCTTGTACCTTGGGGTTTAGATAAAACCTTCGTGCCTTCACCCCACCAATGGATGGTTTGCATGGGACATCCTTCTCAACAGTTGATCTCTTTTCATCCCGCTGGATTTTCACATTGCCACCATGAAGCCCCATATCCGACAGTGCCAATTCTAAGCACTGCAGGGCTACTTGTCTCTCTGCTGAGTTCTTAATCTTCCAAGAAAACCCGATATATAAGTAGACCAATTTCTCCACAATTCTACAAAGGGCATGCATTGTACAGATGTGGACATTCACAAGTGGTATTTTCAAAACCGGTCGAAAAGCAGGGTCCTCAATGTGACGTGTTGGAGCTTTTCTCCACCACTTTGGGTTCATGACCTTTGCAGGCTCCATGCAGAACAAACACGGCGACTTTGCCATTGTACCCATTCCACAATTATACATGCATTTTAATGTTTTGAGGTCACCTGCAAGATGCCACTGAACTTGAAAGTCTCCCCTTCCATCTAGACGTAGTACCTCTCCCTGGTTAGTCTGTCTATCAATCACCTCCGGAATATTAGTTCGATGGAACACCCAATATAGAATCTCATGATCTTCTTTCTTTACCTGCAACACAAAATAAATGAGACTTAAGTAGATGTGAACATTTGAGCTTACCTGAGAATCTCGCTTACCTCAAACGCACCAAGCCACCATATGTTAGATTCTGATTGAACACTAAAGTACAAAGGATCATCACTGGGACACTTTGAGAGGGCTCTATTCATTAAATTAATCGTAACACGCTCTAGCTTTTTCTCTTTAACAAGCTCACACTCATCCAGTTTTAACACAAAATGTAATACCCCTCGTGACTCTTCAAATGTGATGTTGTAAAACTCCACCATTCTCTTCTGTAACATCTGCAGGTCCATAAAAATATTATTGAACTCATCATATGCCATGTTTGCTCCATGGCCACTGTAAGTTGTTTTAATATGAAAGGGCTGTCCAAGATAGTCTCCCTGTGCCTCGTTAAGCTGAAGTCTCTCTTTCCGAACACTTGAGGCTGATGGTAAAAGTTTGGATTTTATACCCTTCTTAACAAAGACGGATGAGATAGATTGTTGTATAGCCGAATATCCTCTTTTGCTTACACCAAGTGAATCAAGTGTGCCTTGTATCTATTTTGCAGGCACTGAGTTCTCTGAAATAAAGCGGTCCACTACATTTCGTTGTAGGACCTTAAACTTCTTGTCATGTACTATATCTGCTGCCAGGCTTCTACTTATGAGTGGCTTCAATCTCTTTCCTATATTGGCTTTGGGGTCAATGTTTTCCTTGTCAGGATAGATTGAATCTCTACATGAAGACAATGCATAAGTAAATAACAGAAAATTTGCTTCACTAACACTATTTAGGCACATGAAAACAATGCATAGCAAGAAAAAACAAAAAGATTACTTAACTAAGTCAATGTAGCCAACCAAGAAGCATCACCTTAATGCTCGGATTCTTTTCTTGAGACCTCCGGATGCAACCTGCAATGTTTCAAGATTGCGTAATTTCTTCTTTCGGATACGACCACCCAAGATGGTGTCCTTCATTTGACAACTTCGTACCTTTCCTTTCAGTTCTTGTACCTCTGTTTTGTGTTGCAAAATGGTAACCTGATCTGTAGAATGTAAATGTGAAAGGCGAACAATCTCACATTGTTGAGCTTGGAGAATGCCCTTATAAGTTTCAGCTTCTCTTGTAAGAGATTTACAATAACCCAGAAGGCCCTTTTCTCCATCACCAGCAAAGGTCAATAAGCTTGTAGGATTGACAAACGGTGGAGACGCATTAGTCATTGGATTCTTAGGGTAGAGAGAGCCTCTCGTCCAGATATCTATGTGTTTAGCTCCCTGAGCTCTGAGCGTGTCTATGGAAGCGGGAGGTATATGTGTGTTTGGTTTACTACGCTTAATCAATGGTTGGTACTCATTGTCCAAATCAATGTGAAGGTGATATTTGGCTCGTTTCTGGGTAACATTTGTGCCATTTGAGGAGTGTGCCATTAGCCAAATGTGCAGGTTTAATGGAAAGTGAATAGCGGCTGCGCCTTCGTCCCTCCATGTTAGCCTCATTCCCTCCATGTGGACGAGGTTCCTTCAATGCAGCTGAAAAGAAGATTATCTCTCAATCATTACGGACGAATGTTCAGAAGAGTAAAGAATCTACTTAAAGTACACTTTTTGAACTTTTACCATGAAAGACCCACCTCTATTATTCGCCATATTTTCTAGAGAGAGAGTGCGAAAAATACATTTTCTTAGAAGGCCCTCCAAATGACCTCCGAAATTTCCTAATGGAAGAAGTTCAATTGCATGGTCATCATTGCCTCGTTTAGGAGGTAGTTCACAAGGGATGTCATCATTAAAAACATCTTGAAATCCCTTGAGAAATTTGGATAAATCTAATTCCTTGTGATTGTTTATATTTTCTTTTGCTAAAGCATTAGGTTCATTTTGAGAATCTTTAACAAAAATCATGTACACGAAAATAGAGCTCTTTATTGACTTATTGGAAAGATTGCGTATGTAAAATGGGTATGGTATTACCCAATGCCTTAGCATCTATGTACATATCTTTTTCCTTGAACCTAAAGTAGATTTTCCTTTCAGGAAATTTAACATTGGCAACCATGCGATCAAACCATAGTGCCCCTAGGATTACATCATCGTGCTTGAGAGGAGAGATAAAGAAGTCCTCCTTGTCCACAAAGCTTTGGAGATGGAGCCTCAATTTCCCAATTAAGGGAGTGAGTGAGGCTTCTTGCCCCTTGAAAGCACCATCGGCAGGTAGGACATCTCCCATCTCATAGGCTTGGAGGCCTAGATTGGTGGCCAACTCTGTGGATATGAAATTGTGAGTAGAACCAGGGTCAAAGAGAATAAAAGCATCATGTTCTCTTACCTTTCCCCAAGCATGGCATAGAGGAGATCCTTTGTAGTGAGCATGCTCTTCTTGGATTTCGACCAAGGTAGCTCTAGGAGGCTCATTTTGTGTATTCTTGTGGGGACAAGCACGATAGGCATGCCCTTGCTCCCCGCACTTGAAACAACAGTTATCTTTACGATAACGCTCTAGCTCTTCAGGAGAGAGTTTATTTTTGCCTTTATAAGCTCCCTTCTCCTTCCCCTTGGGCTTGTTATTACGGTCCTTTTTCTCCGTCGGCTTAAGATTTCTTTTATCCCCTTGTTGGAAATTGATTCATGAAGCCACCATTGTATGGTATATGACCACAGATGTGGTGCATTGCCTTTGGGAGTTGACATACTCCACCATATCTTTAGTTAAACCCGCACAAAATTGTTGTTTTTGCTCTCCAAAATCCATCTTTTTGAAGACAGTGGCTTTGAGATGTAAGTCCCAAAACTTGTTTACATATTTATGAATAGATTGGTAGGGAGAGAGCTTCAAGCTTCACCATTCGGTGAGTACTTTGTCTTTGGCATCGGTAGCCAAAACTGCTTCATGATGGAAGCTCTTAAGATTTCCATGTTTGTGGAGCTTCACCGTTTGCCCATAGGCTAGACCACCATTACCTAGCGGAATTTTGAAAATGCATAGCTACATGGCATAGCTTAGAGGACACCATGAAGCCCTCATCTCCAAACGGCGCATAGAATTGTTGGATGAAGGCCAAGACTTTGTCCGTAGCACCAAAGGTGCCATCATAGGTGAGGAAAGAGATGTTCTTTCCTCCCTCTTTGAACTTTTTGAGCTTGGACGACCTCTTCCATGCGGCATAGGATTTCCTATGGCTTCTTCTTTTTGGTGGTTTGAAAGCTGCACCATCACTTTCTTCAGAAGAGGAAGAATTTGAGGAGGATGGAGAAGAGGGTGACCTCTTTCTTGCCTTTTTCTTCCTTTGTTCCTTCTTGTCTGCACCATCACTTTCTTCATAAGAGGAAGAGGATGAAGAAGAAGGAGAAGATAATGACCTCTTTCTCTCCTTTTTCTTCTCTTGTTTCTTGAAATCCCTCTTTGAATTATGGTGTAGAGAAGTTTGCGATGGTCGTATGCCATGTGTGCAAGAATGGTGGGTGTGTAAGAGATGTGTAAGAGTGGTCAAAGTATTCACTTTTCCCCCCAAAAAGGAGGTGGAAAAATTTATGATTTTTGGCCTTCCATAACTGCTACTATGATCTTTGATTTGAGCGGAGATCATAGATCTGCAATCTACACATCGATCTCTTTCCATAGATATGCTAAACGATATGGTTTTACTCGCTAGATTTTAAATTCCATTTTGGGGGAGAAATTTGAATTCAAATAAACTAGCCGGTTTGGCTGTTTGAATTCAAAGGCTTTCCTTTGAATAGTTTCTTGTTTGACTTCCTTCAACTGCCAAATAAAGAAGCTCTCCTAGACCCCATTCTCTTCTTAATGCTTGACACTTTGCATGCAAATACACGAGCATCTCATGGATATAATAAGAGAAAATTTGTAGTGGTTGTGTTTGATGCGTCCAAGAAGCCCAAGGGGTCTAGGGCCCATCTCTATAGTGAAGAGTTTGAAAAATCAAAGAAGGAAAATCTATGTTTCAACTATTTAGAAAGTGAACATGGCAAAAAGGATTGTCCCAAGGGGAAATTTGCTAACCAAGGTAAAGAGAAAGCAGTGCACATGGTGCAATTGCTTCCTCTTGAGTCCACTTCTTGCTTTTCTAATGTGGAACTAACACACACTGAACCAGTGCACAAAGTGCTATATTACAACCTCTATGTGTGTGGCAACCAACCTTTGGTCCACACAAGCTGATGTGCATGCATGGATTTATTCAAGGTCAGAAGGTGAGATTCTTGGTGGATAATGGTGCTTCTTACAATTTCATCAACTATACGTTAGTGAAACAGCTTAATTTACCCTAGACTCATAGTTCCCACCACTACAAGGTAGCTATGATTAACGACCATGATGTCGAGGTGTGGGATACTCAAGTTGATGATGTACCGTTGGAGATTCAAGGATATCATATATCCTTGAGTTTCCAGGTCATAAATTTGGATCGGGAAAATGTGGTACTAAGTTGGGAGTGGTTATATAGGTTAGGGTCATCATTAAAGCGTAGCTATGAGCATAATAGTTTAATGTTTAAGTTCAACGGTGTGCACATGGTATTATTGGGGGAAAAGGATGTTCCTTCCCCTCGCCACTTATATGTATAGCCAAGCTGAGCTTATGAAGCTCCCTTCTCAAGATGAAATAGAAAAACTCTTTTTGTGTCACTCGATGTGTCATTTTTTGTCAAATATTGTTGATAATGGTTCAATCAATGATGATTCCTCAATGCCACATTCTTCGCTCTCTTCTCTTTCACCTCTGGATACTTCTCTACCACCAAAATAAGCAAATGTTACTAGTAAATTAAAAGAACTATTAAGAGAATACAAGGAGATATTTCCAAACAATTTACCACCTGGGTTACCATTGGTGACAAGTTTTGTGCAGCAGGACATAGACATGGTTGCATGTAGTAAGCCCGTTAGTAAACCGCCCTACAAAATGAGTCGTTTTGAGGCTATTGAGGTGGAATATTTTCTTATGACTACCTCAGTAGAGTGTTCATTCAAGCCAATTCTTCAGCATGGGCTTCCCCATTTTGTTAGCAAAGATAATTAAGGAATTAATGGGAAATTATGCACTCGTACGATGATAGTTTTATTGGACAAGTTTTGGTAGTAATTTTTTTTTCTTAAAGAGAGCCATCAAGTAGTATATTTTCATGTATAAAATGTATTAGCCCCTGATAGACAAGTTGAAAATGGTTAGATAAGTACACATCATTCCTCAAAATTTGACATGTGTCTAAGTTAGCACTCTTGATGTTGATAACATGTTGACAAAACCTTCAAAAGACAAGGAGATAGTGATAAGGTGCAAGGACATATCTTCCTTTTCTAGGGAGCAATGCAAGCACCTATAATCCTCACCTTGGATTGCATGTCGGAAGAAATGGTGCCAAGTTGTAAGACAACTCGATTGGCTAGATCAGAGTTCTCCGTGACTTAATATAGTGTTGCTAGTTTGGTTCTAGATGACTAAAAACCTTCAAAATAGTGAACAAATGTGTTGACAAACGTACTGAGAAGTTTCCACCATGGACTTCCAACATTGCATTCTACCACTAGCTCTTGTTGCAAATTGCAAGATGAGAGGCGTCTAGCGCTTGGCCTTGATCTTTTTTATCTTGGATTTTTGAAAAGGCAAGCGCTAAAACCACGCAAGCATTAGCGCTCGAAAAATATCATTGCTCGAGGATGCATTGAGGAAGAATTGGGAATTTGGGGTGTGGGATCCAATACCAAGGCTAGGGGAGAATTATATGACAAGGAATGAATTTGTACAAGGAAGTGTCACTATTTTGGTCCTTTGGGAATCCGCATCAAAAATGTTGGGGACTGCGGGTGCACCTCCATTTATTTACCACCTTGAGGAGGGACATCATGCGAAATGCTCTCTGAGTCTCTGTGTTGCTTTCATGCACGGGGATTCTTGAGAGCGACTCCAAGATTGCTCTGCACCCGCGGTCGACGTTGTACCCGCCTGCCCTTCCTCTGATTCAAATTTCAGTACTACGTCTCCACATCTAGCACACGAGCTCAACGATCTCTTCGGATTTGCAAAGGAAATATATCTAATCAAAGACGTGGAGCTGCAGCTCCTGCTAACTATATATGGTATACCATCTTGGCTCATTTTCCTTATTTGCTGCGTGCTAGTTACCGCTTGATTAGAAAGCTCTGTTGCTATATTACGCCCGGCCAGCTAATTATCGACGCTAATTCTCCTCGCTCTCTACTCAGAATTATCTGCGTTCTGATCAACCAAACGTCCTCTGTTCTAATGCATTGAGAAATCTCCTGCGCGTCCAATATATAGTCTCCCTGCTGCAATATGAACTCTTTCTAATTATAAGTGTCTGCAATGGCAGCTTCTGGGTAGTTCTGATCTGCAGCGCAATTAGTAGCACTAAGCCTGATAAAGTCAAGGTATGTGTTAACTTTTGGCTAATTACATAGAGGATGCAAATAAGTGGTAAACGAAAAGTTTCCATTAATTGTCCAAAGGATTTCAATTCCTGCTACACAAAATTAATCAGTTAGATAATTATACATAGCTGATAATTGGCTTACAATATGAATAACGGCAGCGACAATTCATGTCCTCTGCTCGCTATAACTCATGATGATCCCCTGTCTGAGATATTCAGCTTTACTAATCGCACAGAAGGGCGCCCTTCTGCATGCAAAGTGCTATTGCATGAGGCTGCAGCTCCCATCCTTACAGTCAATAGCACTGAAGGCAGTAGTACTGCTGTGATAACAGATAGCAATAGTGATAGCAGATCGCCATATTTTCAAGCCCACGATGAATATACTTACCCCACAGGTCTGCTTGAGGATGTAGTTCAACTAGCTGCCTGTGACACTAATCACCCCCCGGCTAGCTGTCTGCTCGGCCTTGGCGCTGATCGACTGCATCGGCCTGAGCTCCCTGCAGAACACGAGTATAAAAATTTCACTGCTAGCTACCTTGATGATTACAGCACTCATGTGGATGCTACTGACAACAGTGCCATTAATCCGATGAGCTCCAGCTCCGTGTATGAACAATGTCATGGAGAGTTAACGCCCTTCAGTTGCATGAATGCGTCTTTAATTAGGAGCCCCTTCTTACACCTACCTTCTTTGATTAACGTGGACGCCAATATCATTAATCAGAAAGGGGAAACACAGAGTCAATGTATGCGTCGAAGTCAGGAACGAGCTAACCATTGCAAAATATTGGATGGTAAGTCGATGCACTACAACGATGATGGATCGCAGTGTAGCAAAAGCGTTGATGTATATTCACCAGCACAAAAGAACAAAAGTTCGCGGCACAGCTGGGAAGATTATGCAATTTGCTCCAAGCAGATGATGTGCCCACCGACTGAAGGTATGGTAAATAATTCAATGGGCTGGCTGATCTACCGAGGTGCTGGACACCAAGGTGACCGGCAGAGGCACCAAGCTGTTAGTTGGGCCAATGCGCCGGAAAGCCCCTGCGCCAAAAGGCGGGTACTCATAGAAAAATATTGTGGGGGCCCAAATATTCACACCAGTATTGGATCTTCAGCGGAGCTTTCAAGCTACTCAACAAGAAGCACAGATTATATTGGTAGGAGACATTTACAAGGAATTGATTTGAATAGATTGCCAATCTGTCAGAATTCTGCTTCATCTTGTGAAGGTTCAGTGGCATTAAAGCTGATGCAAGACAGCTCAGAGAAGAAGGCATCGAGCAATTCCCTAATGCAGCTGGCCGAGGCCGGGGCCTCATCTGTAACATTGTCTCCCTCATGTAGGCTTTTTCGAAGCCAAACATTGGATGTGAATCCATCAACAAGCCAACGTGGTTCTGCTGCATTGTCGACAAGATGCCCATTGCTAGGCAAAGAGCAAGAGCAGAGAATAAGCAAGTTCAGCAAAGATATTAATTCGTTGTGTGCTCATTCTCTAGTTCGGGATCAAGGGGCATATTGCTCAACCACCTTGGTTACTAGCAACTCTCCCCCAATGGAATATGCAGATAATGATTGGAGCCCGCGGCGCAAACGCCCCACAATTGTGACAGTTGCTGCCGCTGATAGGAATAATATACTAGCAGGATGCAGCACATCCTTTGAAGATCTGCAGACTATGAGTCCCCCTGGCACCCCTAACATGCAAGGTAGATCGGGACGTATGCTCAGCAACTGGTCTGACCCCGTGTTCGACTCAATTAGCAAAGTTCAGCATTCAAAGTTGCAGCAAAGTGGCGGAATTTCAAGTTTGGCCTGCAAGCTTAAGCAATTAGGAGCTTCCAGTGGCGATCAGAATATAACCATGAAAGAAAAAATGGCTGCAGTTACAGTACAGGGTGAAGGTGATGATCCTACTTTTGGTTGTGTATTACTATAAGCACTTGAACAAGTAACACTAGTACACTCAATCCATGGATTTATGCTAATGTTTCTAATTCAAGAAAAAAACTATGCGCTAATTAAAGCACAAGGCACAGATCTAGTTAAAAGAAAAAGTAGCAGATCAGAGCTGATGATTGATGTTGAAATTAATATGTGCAGGGAATTGACGCATTTACCTCAATTATTAAACTGTAGTATAAGCAATAAATTATGCAGAATGCCACATGGATATGTTCTGCAATATACATACTGATGAGTGCTGAAGGCATGGGTCGTGCTCTTGGAAGTTGGTTTGCATGCATGCATGGGCCGTATCAGATATTGTTTATCCTCAAATTTATATTAGCCTTTTGTCTGCTGCACAGGACGCTATATTGGCGCAGCTCAGCTGAGTTACAGAGCTCAGCTGCGGCCGATGCACATGGATTGGAATCTTAATGAAGACGATCAGCAATGCAATACCTTAATTAAATGAGGAAAAGTGATGGATTGCAAGAGATCAGTACAGCACGTGAAATTTCTGTGATGAAGCCTGGAGGCTATTCTAAATTGGGCGGATACTTGACACCTCCAACTCACTCTGAATCGGCAGCTTGTATTGATCAATATGAGTTGTGATGCCACTGAAAATTACATATTTGAATCACCCAAAGTATGTCTTTTTTTGCACATAATTAAGCTATATAATTGCAGGTATGTCATGATCAGTTTACTTAATTCTATCCAACATGAAAAGATCAATGCATGTACGCATGCGGTTCACACACACAATGTGCCAGAGAGAGAGAGAGAGAGAGAGAGAGAGATAGTAATTAATAAGCTTATGGAATTTGTTAAATCACTTAATTAAATTAACCTCCCTTCATAAAATGAGCAGAAGAATCAAAGAAAGTAATACTCGGTTAAACCCCCCCCCCCCCGCCCCCGCCCCGCCTCCCCTGCGCCAGCCTCGGCGCCAAGGAAGGGGAGTGGAAAGAAGTGACACTTGATGGGACGTCTCCTCACGCTCACACACAGAGGAAGGGCGGGGTTAATATGCCCAAACTCTAAAAGAGGTGCAATTAGTGAAGGACGGAGGGGGTAACTCATAAATACTACCCCCATCCTATGAGCCCCCCCCCCCATGTAGGCATACCCTTATATACAGGGCTCGGGAAACATTTTTTGTGGACCCGGCTTTGGAACCTTTTCACACGCATATGAACAGACTAACTCTATTTTTGAGAGGGATAATCACACTAAAAATCCCATATTATAACTAAAAATTTCATAATTTGAATTGGCTTGAGAACCTTCTTGCCCAAACTTGAGCCGGCCATTTTTCATTTTGAATAGGCTTTACATAAAGCAAACCTATCTTTTCCCTAGCCCTCTTATATATAAAGAATGGGTATATGAGAGAGAGAGAGAGAGAGAGAGAGAGAGAGAGTGAGTGAGTGAGTGAGTGAGAGAGAGAGAGAGAGAGAGAGAGAGAGATAAGTAAGGGTTTAATGATTAGCTTCGGTTTTCTCAAGATTAAGGTTTGGCATTAGAATGTGTATATCACATGGTGTGTGTGTGTGAGAGAGAGAGAGAGAGAGAAGAGAGTGAAGGATTAATGATTAGCTTAGGTTTCCTCAAATTTAAGGTTTCGGTGCATTAGAGAAAGAGATTATGATAACTTAAAACATCACCACCTAAATCCATCATTGGCTTATCCCCAAAGCTAAAAAGGTGACATATAAATGCAGGAGGCTTGCAATGGTAATAGTTGAAAGTACTTTACTTTACACCAATATTTCAAAATGTTAGAATATTTCAAAATGTTAGTGGCAACCAAAGAACTAACCAAGAACGATCTCTCTCTCTCTCTCTTAGAGAGGGCCGACACGAAGAAGGGGTTAACTGTTTTGAGTTACCCTTTTCCCCTAGAAATATACCTATAGCTCAGAGAGGGTTAGTTGGAAAATGCAAAGGGTATCTCCTTCTTCACTCGTGTCTGTGAGTTTGAAAAACTCATCAAATTAATTAAATCCTTTTAAAACTTACCATTACCTCCCCTTTATGTAGGGCACCTTAGGATGTGTTGAGAAAACTTCTCCTCTAGTCTATCACAGTACAGACCCCTGCGTTAATGTTGGGAGAAGAGGGGGAGATCGACCGCTTAAAGTACTCAACATAAGCTTTCAAGCCATCACCATCAAACTGTCCACCTCTTCTTCCAATTTCCAAGCACACACACTCACCTAGACTATGACACACACACACAATAAACAAAACAGAGAATTGATATAGACAAGCTTGTAAGGAGGTGTAAGAGATGTGTAAGAGATGGAGACTAGATTAGAGAGTACACAGCAAAATAACCATAGCTTAAGAGAGAAGAGAAGATTCTATAGCTTAAGAGAGTAGAGAAGAGAATCTGCAAGAGAAAGGCCTAAATCTAGCCCCAAACTCCACTGCACCTCTCTTGTGGAGTTGGTATTTAATATATTATTTTTGAGTTTGAGGTGCCAAAAATTGAGGCCCCTCTTTTACAACCACTTCACTTTTGTAAATGAGTGAAGCTCATTAGTTCTTGCATGACACATAAAGGGAGTTCCCACTACAAATATTTACAGAGCCATAGTGGCTTATTGAAATGAGATTCTAAGATACTGTGCAACTATAAAATGGCCAAGAATAATTGCAGTCGCCTCTTCATCAACTCCCCGCATTCCACTCTACAAAATCATCATCAACTCAATTAGTAAAATAAATAGACAGCACATAATTAACCATTACGCCCAGCTATCCCAATTGTAGTTAACCACTACAACGGGAGGGTGCCCAGTCTCGTAACATCCCTCCCACCAGGGATAGCAACTGTCCTCAGTTGCTCAATAGAGAAATCAATTGGACCGTGAGTGATGGAAAGTGTGGAGAAGGTTGGGAAAGTTGCGAAAAAACTTTTCAGGCATCCATTTGGCATCCTCTCTAGGGTGGCCCTTGAAAGTCAAAAGGTAACGGTTATAAACCATTCCAGTGCGTGTAGTGGTGGTCTCATGGTCAACTATTTTGTCAGGGATGAGTTGCTCTTCTTGGTCTACAAGTGAAGGTGGGTCTTCGTAAATGCGGTGTGTAGGTAGGGGTCCTCTGAATGGTCGTAAAAGACTAATGTGAAATGCATTGTGAATGTGCCAATGTGCAGGTAATTCTAAACGAAAAGAAACATCATTAATGACAGCTGAAATTTTGAAAGGTCCATAAAAACGAGGAGCAAGCTTAACAAAGACATTAGTATCAACACTTTTGATCGTTCGTTTTTCGATGCGAAGTAAAACATGATCACCTTCTTTGAATTGGTGTGCCTTGCGGTGCTTGTTAGCATGCTTGGTGTAAAGTTCTTGTGAGTTTTTAATGGCAGAATGCACACTTGCATAAATATCATGAAAGTTAGTAGTGAAATCATCAGCGACAGGCACAGCATTAGAAAAACGTGAAGCAGGAGTAGGAAGTGAGTGACCATAGACAATTTCAAATGGAGACTTACCCGTGGCAGTGTGAGTGGTGTTGTTGTATACAAATTGCAAAATATGTATGTAATCATCCCATTTCTTAGGTTGAGAAGAAACATAAGCCTTTAGCAAATCAATGATTGTGCGATTTGTGACTTTAGTTTGACCATTGGATTTAGGATGAAATGCAGAAGTGAAGTCAAGTGTAGTGCCAAGATTTTCAAACACAGTAGTCCAAAAAGCACTACAAAATTTTGAATCTCGATCAGAAATAATCACTTTAGGCAAACCATGATGTGGGAAAACAGTCTTAAGAAACAAAAGTGCAGCTTGATGTGCTGTGAGTGTTTTCTTACATGGAACGAAGTACGCTTGTTTAGAGAAATGATCAATAATAGTCCATATCATGTCATGTTTGTGCGTTGTGAGTGGGAAACCAGTAACAAAATCCATTGAAATATGTTCCCAAGGTCTTTCAGGAATGGGGAGAGGGTGTAAAAGTCCCAATTTCTTACCTGTAGCTGCTTTGATTCTTTGACAAATCAAACAAGTGGACACATACTCTTTAACATCCATTCTCATAGTAGGCCAATAGAAATCACGACATAAATTTTGAAAAGTTGTAGCAAATCCTCTATGTCCAGCATAAGGTGGTTTGTGCAATTCTTCAATAATTAATGTACGAAAAGATTTAGTCACACACAATTTTTGTTTGAAATAAAGGAATTTTTCTTGAATAGTGTATCACTACAAGAGGTTGTGTGCTCTTGTGACGCTGTTAGCGACGGAAATACATTGGGTTTTTATAACCCCCGGCGTCGCTAAAACCGTCGCTACGAGCGTCGCTACGAGAGCGTCGCTATAGGCGTCGCTATATGCGTCGCTATGAGCGTCGCTATATAGCGACGCATATAGCGACGCCTATAGCGACGCTTATAGCGACGTTTACACAGAAGACTATAGCGACGCTCATAGCGACGCTATAGAGCCATAAATAGCGACGCTTATAGCGACGCCCGAGAGAATATTTTTTTGGTGGCAGGGCATTGAATGCCCTGCCACCCATCAACCATATTGTACTTGATTCACTTTTTTAAAAAAGTGCAAAGGTAGATAATAGACCCAAAATAGTCACCCACAAGACGCATTGTTTGCAAAATTGACAATTGTACACATCATAGGCAAAATGAATTGATTGGCAAATGTAATAATGACAATTGTACAACATCATAGGCATAAAGAATTGATTGGCAAAAGGAACTACGGTGACAAATGTAATAATATACATGGTTCAAAAAGACGTATAAAATCCGTCTCATGATACATAAGCTATGAGAAACCCTAAACTAATTCTATCTAGCTACGGCTAAACTGACGTCGTCTAGTCAGACGTCTCATCGCGTCCAAGCGGCGTATCTGTCGGATTCTGCAAAAAAAGACAATAAGACAGCTTTCAGTAAGTATAAACATATAACGACATTTATAAAACAATACAAAAAATAAAAAAGAGTAAACCCTAATACTAACCATGCCGCCGCGAGAACTGAGAATGTCCATCAGGGCGTTTAAGCCCTTCCTGCCTGCGTACTCGCGCTCGTACGGTGTGGGATCACGTCCTGTCATCGACCACTGTCAAAACATACAAAGATTTCATTATGTTAGAACTAAAAAACTCATAAACCCTAAACTATCGAACATGCATAAAGAGCAATGTGAAAAGACTTACAAAATCGGCCTCAAATGATGCCCATCCACCGCTCCCCAAGTGGTGCGAGCTCCCTGCCTCTACTCGCGCTCTGGCTGCATCCTTTTGTTGCTTCCACTTGTCGGGATTCTCGCGCGCTGCTTTCTTCGCATTCTTCCAATCTTCTTTGGCCAGCCAATCTGGCCTATTCCACCCATTCTTGATTGCTTTTTGCATTTCGGAACGCTTGTGTTTGCAGTATTCGCGCATTCGAATCTTCATCAGGTCTTCATTGAAGCGCTGATCCCGTGTTGGAACGGGAAACTCATCATGAAGTATGCTGATGACTCTGTTTTTTAAATCACTTGGTACTTCACTCCATTTGTTTAGTATATAGTGTCTAAACAGCTGAGAGCAAAGACCACGCATGCGCGAGATCACCTTCTTGCCGTCATCATCCATGATGATGCCGCCGCTGATGTCGACGGAGTAAGGCAAGCCCTCTGGCCGGTGACGCGTGAACCTGGGTGTCCCGGCAGGGGTCTCTAGCGGCGTATCGATGGGGGTACGGACGTCAGGTGTCTCCACCGGCGTCTGGGCCCCGAAGCGAGGAGTGTCGAGTGGGGTGGCTCCTGGCGGAGTAGGTAGAGGTCTGTAGCTTCTAGGAACAGTCAGCCGTGCAAAACCTGGCGTAGATGGCGATGCTGTGGCTGGTGTGGGGGCGGGCAAAGAAGGGGAGGGTAAAGAGCCTCGTCGAACACGAGGCGGTGTGGAGGCATCGGTGGCGGAATCCCCACAACAACCGCCACCGCCACCACTAGAGCGCCGGTGTCTAGACGAGTGTGAAGCTCGTCTCGTCGACGCCGAAGCTTCGGAGCGCGCCGAATGCTCCGAAAGAGAGGGAGATGCGGATGGTGTAGGAACGCGCGATGATGCGCCAGAGCGATGACGCTCCACGTACCACTGTCTCTACTGCGGTGACAAAGAAGAAAGAAACTCCTCATCATCCATACCTGCATTAAACACACGAATATTTAAACTTAATATTGAATGAATAGAGTAGACAATGACGCAAAGACCATTAAATACAATGACGTAATGACGCATATAAATACAATGACGCAATGAATCGAGTGATAGAAGAGGCAAGTCGAAAACTCAGAATTTTCAATCAAAAGATGTGAGCGCGAGTAGAAAAGAGCGTTATACACCATGGAAGGTACTTAGAGAGCCAGAGCTTTTACAACACGGAGCAAAATTGTTCAAATACAATATTTGTGGCTTTAAGAGATCTCTCTCTCATCCTCGCATAACTCAGCATAACTTCCTATATCTATATAGAGCTCTCCGTTTAAACACATATCCTCTGTTTCATTTTGTAGCTCCTCTGCATGCACCCCATATAGAGTAGTAGCATCTTGATGCTCGTCTGGCACCACCGCAGCGGCTTCTGATTGAGCATCTTCTCTGATCTCCTCCATTGATGTCGTTGTGATTGGCACATGGTAGCCTTCATACGTCCTTGCTGTCTATGACTTATACTACAACGAACAAAGATTATGAGTGGCCGTTCAAACGTTTATAAATAAAGTCACTTGCTAGTCGTACATTGCAAACTTACCTTGGTCGCGCAACCCCGAGAGTACTCCCACTCTTCTTCAATCACTTCGTCACCGCATTGTTGTGCGCTTTTCAATTGGTTGTGCAACCATCTTAAGCTCATGAAGGTTGGTAGGCTCTCCAGAACCGCTGGATAGTGCATCGGTGGTCGTCTTCCCCGTCTCCACTCGATTCGTGCCCTTTGTCGCTCTTGCTTTGCATCCTCATATTGTGAAATCCACTTTTGCATCACTGGATTGTGAAGCATGCAAAATCGGTTGATTTTAGCCTCTAGATCTTCCGTCATCTTCTTCTCAACACCGAGATTGCACATGACAATCCCAGATATGTGCTCATCATCTATGGTTCGCCATAGCGTGTCCCGGGATTTATCAAATCCGTCTAGCCACTCTCCAATGTACACTAGGGACTCTGATACCAACCAACCTTCTGCCATGCTACCCTCCGGACGTGCCTTTTGACGCACATATCCCTTAAGCGTTTTCATGAAACGCTCTAAGAAGAACATCCATCTGAAATGAAATGTGCCAGCTATTTCCACCTCATCAACTATGTGAACAAGAAGATGCACCTGAATGGTTAGCATTGTAGTAGGAAAATGTTTCTCAAACATGCACACAAGCTCCGCAGCATTTAGTTTGGCGAATGGTATGGAGTCTACGTTGATCTCCTTTTGTGAGATCCATTGCACCAGCTTTGCAAGTTTGTAGATTGTGTTACGGATGTCGAGAGACAAACATCCCTCAATGGCAACCGGTAAAATAAACTGTAAAGTATGTGCAGCAATGATATTAAAGTCCACATTTTATGTAATGATATTAAAGTCCACTATGAACGTACCTGACACATTTTATGCCAATCGTGTGACTTCAAACCGGTAAGCTTTCCTTCTTTAGTAAAACACGTTTGGAGCGAGTGCATTACGCCAGTGGGGGTCCGCAAAGATCGAATGGCCTCTTTTACTTTGCGTTCTTGGGCTCCTGTGAAAATCCATGGTGCTTTAGGGAGTTTTATCGATCCATCAGACGCTGTTTGCGGCCAATATTGCTCCATACGATCCACATTTCTAAGGTCAACTCTGGCTCCCAAAGTATCTTTCTTGCCGGTCAAATGGTCCCATAGTAGATTACCCACATTCTTGAATATGTGCATTGGATCGAGCAAGTGATTGATCATGAGTCGGGGCCAGTATGGTAACTCGTACCATAGAGATAGTCTCTTCATCCCTGGAGGCAATCCGTCATCGCACATCTCCTTCTGCTCTAACCATGCTTGTGCAGACATCCTTGGTGGCTCTCTTCCCAAAAAGCCGTCGCGTAACACATGATTCTCTGGAAGATACGCTTGATGACCTTCGTAGATTTGCTTCTTCAGTGAGGGTGCCCTACGTGCATTCAGTCTAGGTCCACATGTGACACATGCTCTATATCCGCTTGTTTGAAGCCCTGCATGTATACACATGATAATAGATCAACTATGGGAAAAAACAATATTTACAGTGTCTGAGTGAGGAGTGTCAATAGATCACCTGAGCATTCTGTTAGCCCGGGATAGTCATGCATGGTCCACATTAGAATGCCTCTGATCAAAGCATTCTGTCGTCCTGTGTGTCGGCTCATATCCACCACCTCTATGCCAATCCACAATTGTTGTAGCTCTTCCAATAGTGGACAAAGATACACATCCATATTCCCCACTTTATATCGCCCTGGCACAATCAAGCTTAGCCATAGGTGCCCCTTCTTCGTAGTCAACCACGGGGGAATGTTGTAGTTGACGATGACAACGGGCCATACACTGTAAGATGTTGATCTTTGACCAAATGGATTTACGCCATCCATAGCCAGGCCTAAGCGCAAATTTTGAGCTTCCCTGGCAAAATCCGACCATGTTCCATCTATATGTTTCCAGGCTGCGCAATCTGCAGGAATTCGTAGCACACCATCCGAAGATTTATTCTCCTCATGCCATGATGCTAGGGCGGCCATGGACTTACATTCGAAGAAATGCTTGATGCGAGGAAGCAAAAGAAAATGTCGCAAAACCTTTTGTGGAATTTTTGTCCCGTGGAGATCTACTCGATATCTTTCGGAATCACATTTCGGACACTTCTCCATGTCTGTGTATTCCCCTCTGAAAAGAATGCAGTCATTAGGACAAGCGTGGATAGAATTGTAATCCATCCCCAAGTTTCGCAAAATCTTTCTTGCTTCATCTCGGGAATCTGGCATCACATTGTCAGCTGGTAGTATGTGCTCTTTCAGCAATCTACACAACATAAAAATATGATACAGTCGTGTAAAAATCTATCAGATCATTATACATTTAGAGTTCTATTAAAGTAAACTAACTGTAATAGATCACCTGAAAAGCGTTGTGACGCTAGTGTCACTCCATCCAAACTTTGCCTGCATGTTGAGAAGAACCAGGAGTGCTTTCAATCTAGACATACGTGCTCCATTATACAATGACGTATCGGCTTCACTTTTCATATCATCATAGATAAGCCTTTCTGAATCCATGATCGTCTCGATCATTTCATCAATCTCGGGCTCAAACATTGCCTCGTTGGGAATGTGCTCTGCATGATCATCTCCCGAGCTGTCAGAGGCTACATCTTGTGGCCTCACATATGCTGCTTGACCAAAGCGCCTGCGAACACGTCTATTGGGTTGCAAGATTGCTGCTTGTTGGCCAGCGTCAGAGTCCGACGAGTTATAATTGGCAACAACTCGATCTATAATAGATGGATCGAACTCGCCAAATTCGCGAATGTGCTACAAAGAAACACGTCTTGTCCGTCGCACAGCATGCTTGCATTGATTACAAGGACATAAGACCCTCGTTGAGAGATAGGTGTTTCGGTTGGACGGTCCCACATCCTCGTCGCTACTCATAATGAGGATAAAAAACTTATAACCTGGACAACAAATTTAATATTCTATTGGCATTCTTTGTCTTATCTCTCTCTCTCTCTCTCTCTCTCTCTCTCTCTCTCTCTCTCTCTCTCTCTCTCTCTCTCTCTCTCTCTCTCTCTCTCTCTCTCTCTCTCTCTACCTCACATTCTCTAGTCATGTCCAATCCCCGCACACCTCGGTCTAGAGGTGCACGGAGATCAGAACCACCGGGTTATAATCTCGTCTTTATTGGTCAGTACCTATATTTGTGGGTACAAGAAATCTACACACCCACGTCTACATGATACTGCATATAGTGGACAAAATCCCTTTGCCTCTTCTCTAGCTGTAGCACTTCACTTCATCTTAACATCTTTTCACAGTAGATCTTTTCACTGTTCGTCTAACTCTAAACCCTAAACCGTAAGTAATTCTTGCGTGGACTCGATCTAACGTAAATAAGCGTAAATCTAAATAAACGTAAATCTAACTAAAAATAAAGCTAAATCTAATTTAACGTAAGTCTAATGACTAGAGGTTGTCTAGATGGTCATTGTGTCGGGGATGTAGTGACTCTTGCCGCCCTGAAGATCCATCTTCTTCCCTATCTTCTGAAGACATTTCACCAGTACTTTTGGATCGACGGAGCCCACCATGAGTGAAGGCAGCAATACCCTATATTCCATTGAGGGCTTTCTTCACCCGCTTCATGCAGGCATCGCAGTCTATGGAGACCTAAATCTAATCTAATATAACGTAAATCTAAATCTAGCTTAAATAAACGTAAATCTAGTTAAAAATAAACCTAAATCTAATTTAATGTAAGTCTACATATAACCTAATCTTTAACGTCTTTTAAGATAGTTTCCTACGACGTTATAAATCTCTTCTTCTTGTGTGTGTGCGCGTGTGTGGATGTGTGTGCCAATAAAAAGAGATAAATGGTATAACCTTTCTATCACCCATGCCAAGTATGATAGATTGATTATGCCATTTCCCTCTTGAATAATAGGTCTTCAGTTCAACTCCTCGTCGGCTAGATCTTTAGGTCTTTTAATTTTAATTAGTTTCCTACGATGTTAAATTAGTTTCTCTCTCTTTCTCTCTCAATGTGTGTGCGTTTTTTTGGATCGTATGCATGTTTTCTCTCTCTTTTCCTCTCTCAATGTGTGCGTTTTTTGTTTATGCATGTTCTCTCTCTCTTTTCCTCTCTCAATGCGTGCGTTTTTTGTTTATGCATGCTCTCTCTCTCTTTTTCTCTCTCAATGTGTGTGTGCATTCTTTGTTTATGTATGTGTGTGTGCGTTTTTGTTTTTGTTTGTACTCTCTCTCTCTCTCTCTCTCTCTCTCTCTCTCTCAAAAACACTATGTGTGTGTGTGTATGTGTGTGTGAGAGAGAGAGAGAGAGGGAGAGAGAAAGAGGGGAAGGGAACATGAGAATGAGGAGAGGGAAGGAGCATACCTGGCTCTCCTTCCTCTCCTCGTGTGTGTGTGTGTGTGTGTGTGTGTGTGTGTGTGTGTGTGGAGAAGAAAAAGAGAGAGAGAGAGAGAGAGAGAGAGAGAGAGAGAGGGAGAGCGTTACCTGCTCCTTGCTTGAGGGCGCCGAAAAACTCAGATCTGAGATCTGAGTTTTTGGGCGCGCTCGGTTATTTTTTTACCCCAGCCGGCGTCGCTATGAGCGTCGCTATAAGCGTCGCAAATTTCTTTGTAAATTTGCGACGCTCATAGCGACGCTTATAGCGACGCTCATAGCGACGCCGGGAAAATTTTTTTTGAGCGTCGCTGTGTGAGCGTCGCTAATATGAAGAGCCTCTTGTAGTGTATTTGAGAAATGTGTGTACAGAATTATCAAGCATGTGCAACCATGTCGTTTTGAAGTCATCGTCATGTGCATAAGTGTCAGGCATAGTGTCAAATGAAGTTCCCGTAATGGTTGATAGATGATTAAGTGAGGGTCTTCTACTCAAGGCATCAGCTACAACATTTTCTTTACCAGGCTGGTATTGAATGTTGGGATGAAAACTTTGAATAAAAGTGGCCCACTTAATATGTCTATCATCTATTAAAGGCTGAGAAAGTAAATATTTGATACTTTGTTGATCAGTTTTGATGATCAAGTCAGTACCCATTACATAGTGTTTCCAGATTTTCAATGCATGTACCACAGCAATCAATTCTTTATCATAAGTACTGAACTTTATTTCAGGCGGTTTGAATTTACGACTTTCGAAAGCAATGGGATGGTTATCTTGCATAAGGACTGCACCGATACCTTTACCACTAGCATCAGTGACTACCACAAAGAATGGTCGTTCAAAATCAGGCAATTGCAATACAGGTGCATTAGTCAAAGCATGTTTAAGTGCATTAAATGAGCTTTCTTGCAAATCAGTCCATTCATAAGGCGTGTTTTTCTTCAACAAGAGAGTCAAATAATGTGCTTTGTAAGCAAAATTACGAACAAATTTCCTGTAATAGCTGCAAAGACCAAGAAAAGATCGTAGCTCATGCAAGTTTTTGGGTCTAGGCCAGGATTGAATGGCTTCAATTTTCTTTGGATCGACATGAATTCCTTTACCCGATACAATATGTCCCAAATATTCAATTTCAGATTGGAAAAATGAACTCTTTTCAGGATTCAAATACAAGTGATTTTGTGCAAGCATATCAAATACACGTGTTAAATGTTGCTTATGGTCTTCTTCAGATTTACTGAATACCAAAATGTCATCAAAAAATACAATCACAAAATCTTGATGGTCAATGAAAATTCGATTCATCATACGTGTGAATGTAGCTGGTGCATTTGTCAAACCAAATGGCATGACAAGAAATTCATAGTGCCCAGTTTGTGTTCTGAAAGCAGTTTTGTAGACATCATGTTCAAACATTTTGACTTCGTGATATCCTGATTTAAGGTCAATTTTGCTAAAGATGTTTGCCCCTTTCAGTTTGTCTAGTAGATCATCCACTCTAGGAATAGGAAACCTATTCTTAATGGTGATCTTGTTTAAAGCCCTGTAGTCAATACACATACGAAATGTTCCATTTTTCTTCTTGACAAGAAGTACTGGAGCTCCGTATGGTGAACTACTAGGTCGGATTAGGCCTCGGTCAAGTAAATCCGTGATTTGAGTTTGTATTTCCCTGTGTGCGGTAGGATTTACACGATAAGGTGCTCTACAAGGAGGTTCACTACCCGGTATGATGTCAATTTGGTGGTCTTATGGGTGTGATGGTGGAATTCCAGGTGGGAGATCATGCATGAAACAATCTTTAAATTGTGAGAGAAATTCATCGTGTGTGGAGTTACGTGAAGTTTCAGTTTCAACAGAAATTTGATTTACCAATACTAGATATGTTTTCCCCTGTTTTCGAATTGCTCGTTTGGCTTGAGTGTGAGAGAGGAGTGGAAATTTTTGATGTGCCAGTGTTGCTTGGATGGAGAATTTTTTATTATTATGAGTGAGAGACATTGTACGTGTTTTATAATTAATCAACGGGTCAAATTCATGACGAAATGGCATTCCCAAAATCATATCGAGTCCATGCAATGGTGCTACCAAAAATGTACGTGCTTGTGTGAATTCACCAATGCAAACTTCAACAGTGACTTGAGTTTTACAATTAAAACGTTGATTATTAAAAACAGTTTTGACCTTGTGGGGTGATGAAATTTCAGAGAGTGATAGTTGTTGTGCCAATCGTGTGGAAATGAAATCATGGCTACTACCATCATCTAGCAGAATGGTGACATTTTCACCCTTAACAGTGCCTTGCACTTTAAACAAAGTGTGAGGAGATATAGGAGTACCTGAGGATGGGTTGTCATCGTTATCATAATCAGGATCATATCCCTCACCGTAGTTAACTTCCACTTCATTGTCGTCAGGTGTAGCATCTTCGATGAGGTTAAGAGTAGCTCCGTTGGGGCGGTTGTTGTTGAAGGGTTTTTGACTTGAATTCCTGTTGACTCCATTTGAATGGCCATTGGATTGACCATTGCCCTTAGCATGACCATTTGGGCACTTATCTGCATAGTGACCATACTGAAAGCATTTAAAACACTTCACCTTTTTGTTACCATTAGAATTTGGAGGAAAACGCTGGTTGAAAGGATGTTGGTCGCCTCGTTGCTGAGTGTTGTTGTGGTTGTTGCTCGTATGAGGTTGAGCAGTGGCAGGAGGATTGTCAAATCTTCGTCTTTTGAAAAAGGTACGGCTTTGGTGTTTGCTTCTGTCAGAGTTAGGAGAGAAAGGAGGTCTCTTGTTGCGGTTAGTGTTAGCAGGTTGATCAGTGTGAGAGGAATGTCCACCTTTCTTCTTTTCTGTGTTGAGAGCCAAGTTAATGGCCTTTGACAGAGAATCTGGTTCGAACATATCTACCTCAGCACTAATTTGTAGTGCCAAGCCTGATATGTACTTTCGCTTCAATTTCCAGCGACTAACATGTTCAATAGCTTGCAATTGAATTAGACAATTCCAAAAACGGTCAGTGTAACCCTGTACATCTTCATTTCTACCCTGTCGAATTAAATCCCATTGACGTCGTGCTTTAGCTTTGTACTGTGTTGGCAAAAATTGGGATAAAAACACTTTTTTGAATGCATTCAAGGTGCGTGGTCTTCTTCCATGTTGTTTGGTGGCGTTCCACCACAATGCAGCGCTACTAGTGAGATGATTGGATGTACACTTTACCATTTCACGCTCGGGAAAGTCTTCATCATGAAAGTAGTCATCTAACTGACTAACCCATGCTAGAACCGTGCTAGCATCTTTAGTGCCATCAAAATCTTTGAAAGTGAAGGCTTTTCTGCTAATTTTGTTTTTCTTGGGTGCCGGTGCAGATTCGGTGCGTGCAGAATGTAATAATTTATCTTCAAGTTCTTGCCTTCGCATGCGTTCATATGTGAGTGACTGCTGCAAATTTTGAAGTTGCTCTGCAATCGTGGGTGCATGAGGAAGATGTGCCACGATTGCGTGCTTTTCTTTTTCTTTCTTTTTTTTTTAAATTTTCTTTTTCTTTTTCTTTAAAAAAAAGTAAATAATTAAATGGTAATGCTTAAAAAGGCTATTTGGTGATATTCACAGATGCAATATGCGGAATAAAATAAAATAAATAACAGAAATGTAATGTACTTAGCTGAAAAAGAGCGGTGGCGTCCAGTTCAGAATGGCGATGTGCTAGGAAATTGCCAGAGAATAGACAGTCCGACGGTGTGTCACCGAGCCAGTTGAATTTCGTGGCACCCGATCTCTCGTATACCCAAAATTAATGGTATTACATTTGGTAATTTCACCGTCCAATTAAATTGAATGTTATTTTCGAGTTTCCTGTATAGCTAGGCCAATGGAGCAGGTATTGTTCATTTATTATTTTTTTTTGACACTCGCTTGCCGGCTTAGGACAGAGTGACCACCTTCTTATGCACTTCAACCCTTGAGTTGGCCAAACTTTGTAAGGAATGTCTTCTAAGCTTAATGTTCAATGGCACTCTTTTTTGTTTTGTTTCTTTTGAAGCTTAATGGCCTCACTTTTTAAAGAGGTAAAGTTTTGAGGCTTGAAGCTTAATAGCCTCACTTTTTAACACGTAAAGTTTTGAGGCTTTCTTAATGGCCACACTTTGAATTAAAAGGTGTGAATTGCAATTGCATGGAAAAAGTTGAAGACAGCGAGCTCTCTCAAGCTGAGAACGACAGCGCCATTAAAGAATTGCACATGGTGACTAAAGGAGGAGGTTTCGGCCCGAGTGGAAGACAAAAGTACTCACACAGCCTGGGCGTCCATGCTGATAGCAATTTCGAGCTTTTTCGAATAGGCCGATCGAAATTTTTTTTTGTGTGTGAGCAAGGATTCCCACATAAATTTATCGCCTTCTTTCTTCTCTTCGTTTATGCCTTCTGATGCCGCTTCCCAATGACAAGCCGAATCGATGTGACTCAAATTTCCTTGCTTGCTTTGACTCTTGCTCTCTCTTTCCTTTAGTAAACCATAATCCGCCTTCTCGTTCCCAATTTCAACTTCTCTTTCAAAGTTGTAATTAAGCTTTTCGACTTCTTTCAATTATGCGTCAGCTCACTGTCTTGTCCGTATCTTCATGTATACGC
Organism: Adiantum capillus-veneris; assembly: GCF_014529385.1. NCBI lineage: Eukaryota > Viridiplantae > Streptophyta > Polypodiopsida > Polypodiales > Pteridaceae > Adiantum > Adiantum capillus-veneris. The sequence continues at coordinate 104,456,137 of NC_140943.1, read as the reverse complement.
AAGGTTAACTAGTGCTTAAATTTAACCACTGAACATACCCATTCTTGATCATCTTGAAGCCGAATTTGAAAATTGATTGCCGATTAGCCACCAATTAACAATCGAGTTTTCTTCTGTGAACTCGATCAATTATACTTCGAATTTCCACGAACCCTTGAATCCTTGAATTGCAAAGTCGATGAATTGCAATTGGGGTTTTGTCGATTAGAGAAAACTCCTTAAAACTGAAAACTGGTGCCGATTAATCCTCGAACTTGAGGCTCTGATACCACTGTTGGGAGAAGAGGGGGAGATCGACCGCTTAAAGTACTCAACATAAGCTTTCAAGCCATCACCATCAAACTGTCCACCTCTTCTTCCAATTTCCAAGCACACACACTCACCTAGACTATGACACACACACACAGTAAACAGAGAATTGATATAGACAAGCTTGTAAGGAGGTGTAAGAGATGTGTAAGAGATGGAGACTAGATTAGAGAGTACACAGCAAAATAACCATAGCTTAAGAGAGTAGAGAAGAGAATTTGCAAGAGAAAGGCCTAACTCTAGTCCCAAACTCCATGGCACCTCTCTTGTGGAGTTGGTATTTAATATATTATTTTTGAGTTTGAGGTGCCAAAAATTGAGGCCCCTCTTTTACAACCACTTCACTTTTGTAAATGAGTGAAGCTCATTAGTTCTTGCATGACCCATAAGGAGAGTTCCCACTACAAATATTTATAGAGCCATAGTGGCTTATTGAAATGAGATTCTAAGATACTATGCAACTATAAAATGGCCAAGAATAATTGCCGTCGCCTCTTCATCAACTCCCCGCATTCCACTCTACAAAATCATCATCAACTCAATTAGTAAAATAAATAGACAGCACATAATTAACCATTACGCCCAGCTATCCCAATTGCAGTTAACCACTACAACAGAAGGGTGCCCAGTCTCGTAACAGTTAACATGTGATGGGCATCCTTCTCTTTTAATCTTCAACATTTATGATTTTTCAATCATTTTAGTGTATTTTTTGAACGATAGCTAGCTCACTTTTCACATTTTACGTCAAAAATCAAACATATAAAATGGATCTTGATAAAGAGCACCTCAATTTCTTTCTTCCTATTTGTTCACATAATATTATCTATAGAGACTCCTGTTACATCATTAGATTGAGTAAAATATTGAATTAAACGTTGAAACTTCATATTTCAACCCAAGAATATTGAATCGTTAGATTGAGTAAACTACTAAATTTAACATTGAAAATTCATATTTCAACCCAAGAATAGCAAGCATGCATACTCCCATTCTTTGCACGTGATGTCTTCTCCGCGTGCTTTTGCCTCAGTCATTCTCTCATGAATCCACTCTGCAATAATGAGATCTGGGAAACATGCAAGGTGTTTAGGCACTGGGGGTGCCCTCCTTCCTCCATGTGCTTGTTTCCATGCTTCTCTCTCTTGCAAACTCTTTGACTTTGCCACTGTCCACAAGTCCACCCACTTGGTCATAATCTTTGCATTGAGAATACAAAAGTTATTGACCACTCAGGATAGATTCATATCCATGTTAAGTAGTTTTCCCTTTTCACTTGGCAAGTGTGAAGCCATCCTTGCATCTTCCTCGTCTGACCACATGCGAGGCATTGAAGGATCAACTTGTGCCAAATACTTTGATATGTAAACAAATGCCTCTTGAACGATCCACCCTTAGGCCATGCATGCCTCTGCTTGAGACCGTAGCCGCACAAAATCTTTGAGAGTTTTTAAAAACCTCTCTAAGAAGAACATCCATCGTGCGTGCACTACTCCATATATAGCGATCTCCTCCACCACATGAACCAAGAGGTGAATTTGACTAAGAAGGACCAATTGAGGAAATGCATCTTCAATGGACCACACAATTTCTGTTGCAAATGTTTGAGCAGCAGGGATAGCATCTATTTCGATTTCCTTGGAGCTCGCACACTACAAGAGGTTGTGTGCACTTGTGACGCTGTTAGCGACAAAAATATATTGGGTTTTTATACTCTCCGACGTCGCTATGACCGTTGCTAAAAGCGTCGATACAAGAACGTCGCTATGAGCGTCGCTATAGACGTCACTATATAGCGACGATCATAGCGACGTTTACAGGCCACCTATAGCGATGTTGCAGAGCCTTATATAGCGACGCTTATAGCGATTCCCGAGAGAAAAAAAAATTGGTGGCAGGGCATTCAACCCATCAACCATATTGAATGTTTCAATAATAGAATAAACCTAAATGAATCCAAGATAATCCCGAATTCGCCTTTGAAAGAAAGTGCAAGCTTAGATGTAGACCCAAAGTAGTCACCCACAAGACAATATAACCATTAACTCCATCATCCATAGTACTGTTTGCACAATAAAGATACAAAATTGACAAAAGTAAATTGATGAAAGTAAATCAATGACAATTGTACACATCATAGGCAAAATCACTTGATTGTTAAACTTTGCACGTGTAATAATTACAACACCATTGTCATTATTGAAAAAATATACATGGTTTTCCAATAGTTACAAAAAGATGTATAAACATCATCTCGTGATACATATGCTATGACGAAAGGAAACTAATGCTATCTAGTTACGGTTGGACTGATGTCGTCTAATCAGACGTCTCATCGCATCCAAGCGGCGTATCTGTCGAATTTTGCAAAAAAACAATAAGACAGCTTTCTGTAAGTATAAACATATAATTTATAAAACAGTACAACAAATAGAAAAGAGGAAACCTAATACTAACCATGCCGCCGCGAGAACTCAGAATGTCCATCAGGGCGTTTAAGCCCTTCCTGCCTGCATACTTGCGCTCGTACGGTGTGGAATCACGTCCTGTCACATCGACCACTGTCAAAACATACAAAGAATCACACACACACACACACATAGAGAGAGATAGAGAGAGAGAGGGAGAGAGAGAGAGAGAGAGAGAGAATAAGACAGGTGATGAAAACCCTTGGGGTGTGAGGGAGAACTATTTTCTTGCAATATTTACAGCAACCTTATTTCCGGCGAGGTGGCAATCATGGTGATAGAGAGATAGAGGGAAAGATAGTGAGCCTACTAGTGCGTTCTCTAGAGATGACTCATAGACACGGAGACCTTGCTAACATGAGTGTGTGTGTGTGTCGACCATTGGAGTCGAGATGTAGAAATAGCTTCTTTACATAGTGCAAGTTCCCAAAGAAAGTCGCTACACTAAGTCCCCTCTCTCGTGATGCAAATGTTACCAATCCCTCCCACCAAAATACTACCAAGTGCTGACCTCTGATAAAATTGCACCCCCCCCCCCCCCCCCCAATCTCTCACAATCTCTTGTCAATCTCCCAAATCAATCCCTCCTTGATAGTGACCACTCGGTGCCCTTTTATAGGTATTGGCTGCTTTAGATTAGCCTAATCTGATTAGATTAGGGGTTCTAATCAGGGGAGACAAAGCAAGGCGGTGGTTCCTGGATGGTTGACCCTTGTTATGTCTTGGGGAATATTATAAAGGAAAACTCCTAGGTGGGCCTTTGTGGTCATCACCTAAAGAGAGGTGATAATTTACAAATTGGGATTTTTACAAGATTTGGTTTGAAAACTGGGAAAAATGATGACAACCTACGGATTTTACTGAAGAGGCGTCGTGGATGCGATGCCGGGGAACGGCGGCCTAGCTGGTGCGTCGGTGTAGCGCATTTGTCATTTTCAGGGTCGGCCAGGGCATGCCTTCGACGCCTTTTCTTGTTTCGTTGTCGCCGACGTGCGACTTGGCCATCCTTCTTTTTGGCGTCGATGTTGATTCCTTCGTGTTTTTATTCTTTGATGTGTGCGTATGTTGTGCATTTGTTTGATTGTGTTTATGTTCGTGCATGTAAACGTGTGTGCTAGATATGTGAGTGCGCGTAGATGTGTGTGCTTGTGGATGTATGTAATTGTGTGTGCGAGAGTGTTTTTTATGAAAAGCGTTGTGAGTGTATGTGTGTGTGTGTGTGTGTGTGTGTGTATGGCTCGGGGTTGTGTGTGGATGTGTAAGTAGGAGAGTGCGTGCGTGGGAACAAGGGAGTATAAGTTATTTATATTTTTTATTTTATTTTTATTTTTTTTTTCGCTTCCCTGCTTGCAGAGAACGGGAGGACGAGAATGGGAGAGAGAGAGGGAGAGAACGGGTGTTGTATGTGGGAGGGGAGGGGTGAAGAGTGTGTGTGTGTGTGTGTGTGTGTGTGTGTGTGTGTGTGTGTGTGTGTGTGTGTGTGTGTGTGTGTGTGTGTGTGTGTGTGTGTCTGTGTGTGTGTGTGTGTGTGTGTGAGAGAGAGAGAGAACGCGGCACTGTTCTCCTGCGCAGTCGCGGGCTGCCTGAAAGCGAGAGGGAGAGTCTGAGAGAGATGGGCTCGCGAGGGGAGGGGAGAGTGTGTGAAGGGGTTTGTGTGTGTGTGGGTACGCGTGTGTGTTCGGAATAAGAGAGAGAGGGAATTTTCAGTTGCGCCTTCGGGATGTGGGCTCGACACAAAGAGAGCGCGAGAGAGACAGGGCGGGGTGTGACAAAGAAATAAAAGATTAAAGATTACTAGAGAACATGTGACTAGTCTTTTAGGATTTGATAAGTCCAATGGTCAAGAAAGGGTGAGATTTTTGAATGAGGTAATGAACAAAAGTGATATTCTTAAACTTTTGAAACTCCTTGAAAATCAAACTCAGAAAAAATTGGTATTTCAAAGTTTACTGAAAGATATGGGTTTACTGGTCCAACCTTCTCAAATGCAAGAAGTTTGTGACACAGTGGGGGTGAGTAGAAGGGGTTACAGGGCCATCTCTAAAACCTGGTTTCAGGTTTTAAAGTATTACAAGATTAAAGCTATTGGGTTGCCTAGGCCTCATAATGTTGGGAAAGTTAAGACTCTATTAAACGAAGAAATACCCGAACATTTTGGAGAGTACTATCATATAGAAGGAACGATGCCATATGAAAAACAGAAAAAAAAATCTTCTTTTGAGTATAATGTTTTTAATAACATTTGGATGAGTATAAAAAATGTTCAATCAGCTATGGTGAGATACCATAATATGCAAGAAGTAGATTGTGAAGGAAAAATTATATTTGTTCTAAAATTGGATGAAGCTCAAATTCAAAAATGTCAAAAAATGGAAAGAGTATCCATATCCCTTATGAATAGAGCATTGGACTATAGCCAGGGTAAGCTTGATTCCCCATACCACAAAACTCAATCAGAAATGGAACTTTGGTGGATCGGAGGAGCTCAAATACCAGTAGAAAATCACGATACATTGAAATGGCTGTTTTTGCAGACCGATATCCCTTCTGTTATACAGGACCAAAATGCAAGTGAAAAACTCTGTGTAGATGGCATGGGTGACTTTTTTGTAGAATGGCTTTTGAGTGCCGACCTAAAAGCATTAAAGTGCATGTTTGGTGTATGTGGAGGTGCCAATACCAAGTATCCATGTTTATATTGCATGGCAAGCACTGGAACAAAAGGATGGCTTGCAGAACACGAGGTTGGAAAAGCACCATCGAGGAATAGTGTTAACGTCATCGACTAGCCATCGTCTTCTATGATTTGGGATCCAATTCTAACAATAGATTTAAAAAATATACATATATGCACAATGCATGCAGAGATTAGAATCTTGGACAAATTGCTTCGACTCCATCTTGACTATACATATTCTATTAAGCCAACTAAACTTGCAGACAAGTGCATAGAAAAATGCGAGGCTTTGCTCTCTCAAATGGGTTTTCATGGTGGTCAAGTGCATCTAAAAAAAGATCCCACTCTTTCAAAAGGAACCGGTGATGTTTTGCAAGATGTTTCAATGGGTGGAGCAAAAGCCAAAAGATTTTTGAGTAACCATGACAACAAACAAGTTGATGCTATGTGGAAATGCTAGAAGGATCTTTGTGTTATAACAACCAATGTCAAAAGTAGACCAGATGTAGCCAACAAACGCATGGAAGTGGGGAAGAAGCTCGACAATTTTTGAAAGTTTTGAGACAACAAGTTATCTCTGCTACTTATGCAAATGACTTTAAAAAGACAATAAAGCTTTTAATAACTACTATTACAGATGCTTGGGGAGAAAAAGACATCACATATTACTTGGTGAGTATTCAATTACTTTCTAAAGTCTGGATAGTATTTTACTTTGCATCCTATTGAGTTCAACTAACTTTTTTTTTATTTTTAGCATATTTTGTACTTGCATGGACCATATTTTGCAAAACAAGGACCCCTTGCAACATGGAATACTCAGGGAATGGAAAAATCTCCCTATCAAGCGAGGACTTCTTTTTTCAAATGTACGAGAAAGGGAGGTGGACAAAGAAGGAGCAATGCACTAAAGGAATTATTCAATTGGTTCTATAGGAGGCAATTACAACAGATGAGATCAAACAACCATGCTGCTCAACCACAAATCTGAGATTAATGCTTCACTTTGAAACTTTGTACTGAATCTTTCTAAAGAGATCCAAATTCAAAAAAAATATTTTGGTGCAAAAAATTGTCAAATTTACATGAGTTTTTGATTTTTTTTATATCTCTAAGCATGTCACCCCTATATCTCAAAAACTTTCTTCTTTTATAGCCCCCAAGAAGGTTGACATTTGTCTCCTCAACTGTTGCTGCATAGCTAGAGTAGCAAAGAAAGTATCCTGCTCTTGAGGCATTGAATCTTGCAGCATATCCAAACATTCGAAGTGTTGCTGCTCTCTCAAGTAGCATGATCTTGTTTGCATTGATTTGAAGGGGAGTGTACCCTAAAAACCGTGACAATATCTTCAGTGCAAACATTGGCAACTCAGGATCTTCAGAATACTGCATGTGGAAAGCACAGAAGGTGGCACTATTCAATGTAGGCATGTAGTGCATGAGAGAGGAGGCATCCCTTCTTGAAGAGACCTCTATTGCTTTCCCTCTCGAGCCTTTAGCTCTCCCAAGAAAATTGTCTTTGTCAAGGAGTTCAATCTGCAAAACAAGACAATGAGTAATTAAAACAAACTTGAAAAAAAAGAAAGATTTCAGTAGGGAGATCACCTTTTGCAACTCATCTTCGGCAATGACTTTTTCTTGAAGGAGATTGCATGATCCAGTCATCTCTCTTATGTCAACTTCCTTTCCAATTTTTTTCAGCTTAAAGTCTCTGCCAAAAGATTGGATGCCAAGCTCAACAAGCCTCTTCTCAAAATCCTCATCTTTGAGGGAAGGTTTTTCCTCTTCCACTCTTCTCATGCATAGAGCAAGTGCATCAGGAGCAGGCAAAAAATATTTATTGGATGTATGAAGATCAAGTGCCAAAAACTCCTCTTTTGACTCTTCTTCTGTGTCAATAAAATCTTTGGCCACCTCAGAAGCTTCAGAAATGGTTGCAATACAGTAGTCCTCCCTCATATTAAGCAGACACTGGATATGATGGAGAGAGATATACTCTTTCCCATTGATAAAGAAGTAGGGAAGGTTTGGAATAGTAAGGGAAGCTTCAGATACCTCTACCTCATCTGTTGGCTCATCAATGACAGTACTAGGTCTAAATTGAGCCACATCAAAATTTGCACTCTCCTGCTCCTCAGCTGCAACATCAACTTCCTCCTCTTCTATAATTTCACTTTTCTCAAGCTGCAAAACTGTGGAAACATTTTTATTTGTTGCCTCATCTGTATCTTTCACTTCATCAGCTTTGCCTTGCATGTCAACTTTAAGGAACAAAAAGAAAAGAAAAGCAACTTCTTTTGGAACAAGGTTACAAGGTTTTAAATGTAATTGACAAGAAATGGTAGGTGGACAAACAAAGGAAGTCTTCTTAGAGAATCTTCCAAACCTCCTTGTTACTTTGCTCTTCTCAATTGAGTTTGTAGTATATTCGGTTAGATGACAATAAACCTTGCCATCTAAAACCAAACACTTGCCTTCTACTGCCTCTTCAAACTCTTTGAATTCTTATGCCAAGAAATCCTTCAAATGGTCTAACAAAGCTGCAAGATCAAACACAGGGTTGAATATTTCATATGCTTTGGTGTACACCTCCATGTCACCACCATCCATCACAGCCACCAATAGTTTCTCACTTGGACTCTCCTCCAAAATCTCCTCTTGGCCTTCATTCATGGTAGAGGAAAAGTCGACAGGTGAAGCTAGGTACAAGGTCCGGAAATATGCCCAAAGCGATATAGAGCGAGGAGGGGGAGGGCTAAACTGAGAACACAGCGCCCTAGCATGAAGCGATAGGGGTGGGTTCCAAGACTAACAACTTGCTTGTATCGTGTCGTGTCGGTGCCAATGAGAGGCTGAACCCAACGTTTGCAAGTGTAGCAGTGCCAATGACAAACCCAAACCACGCGATATGCGCTGGACCCCGGCTGTGGAACCGTCTACCAGCCCGTCGTGCGGGACAAAGCCACACCAAAGCAAACAAGAACCCCGAACCACGCGATATGCGCTGGACCTCGGCTTTGGAACTTCCTCCCTGCGCGTCGTGCGGGACAAAGCCACACCAAGCAAACAAGAACCCCGGACGACGCGATAGGGGAGGGACCACCGATGTGCAAATGCAAACAGGCGCGTCGTGCGGGACGAGAGGATTAGTACACAAAAATGAATAATAACTCGCGTCGTATGCGACAAGTGAACGTGCAACATTAATAACATTCGAGACCAAGCTTTATATAGGATCCGAAATATGACCGTTATTGACACGTGTCAACCATGCATACGTGCCACATGGCCTGCGTACAACGGTCGTCGTACGGACGGTCTTATGTATATAAAGCCTTGTCACGTGCTCATTCTTTGATTTCTCCCATACTCCACATTCGCGTCGTGCCGTCCTCAACTACCCGCACTTCGAGTCATCCGCACTTTGGACTCTTCCGCACTGTGCTTAGTAAACCGTCCACTAAGCCAAGCCAAGCTTCTTCTCAAACGATGCGACCCGGATTTGTCCAAGCATGTGGGTGCACCTTCTATCGCTTCGTGAAGGTCTTATTTTTTGAAATACTCTAAGCATCCCATACGACGCGATAGGCGCATGTTGCAAAGTCTAGGTGAGCCTCTCATCGTGTCATGCGGGGGTTTCTGCTCAGCTTACTAAAAGTTTCTAGGGCTCGCATACGACGCGATACGGTGATGTTCTAGGGTGTGGGTGTGCCCTCTATCCAGTTCTAGGGTATGGGTGTGCCCTCTAAGCATCCCATACGATGCGATAGGCGCATGTTGCAAAGTCTAGGTGAGCCTCTCATCGCCTCGTGCGGGGGTTTTTGCTCGGCTTACTAAAAGTTTCCAGAGCTCGCATACGATGCGATACGATGATGTTCTAGGGTGTGGGTGTGCCCTCTATCACGTCATACAGGACGTTTTGTGAGATTATCTTTGGAGGTTTTGATGCTCACATACGACGTGATACGGACGTATTCCAAAGCCTGGGTCATCCTTCTATCACGTCGTGTTGTTGTCACCCTTCTCTCTCTCCAATGCCATTCTCTACACACACGGCGCGATAGAAACATCTTGCAGGTTGTGGGTGACGCGTCTATCACATGGTGCTGTGTTTTTTTACCTAAATGGCGAGGACTAAGCAAACTGCAAGGAAGGTCTACCAAGCCCCAATTGATCCAGAAATAGATGATGTTGAGAAAGATGTAGAGAAAGCACCCCCTCCACTACCTCGTCAGAGGCCCAATGCCAGAAAAAGATTGAATTATCAGGTGAAATCCCTAAGAGAAATAAGAAAAGCACAAAAGTATACTTGTCTACTGATTCCAAAGCTCTCTTTCATGAGAGTTGTCAAAGAGATATCAGATAGACTTGTAAGCATGATGAATATCAAAACTTTTGTCTCAGTAAGGTGGCAATCTCAAGCTGTGATGTGCCTTCAGGAAGCTGCTGAGGATTTTCTCATAGACTTTATGAATGATAGCTACATTGCAGCTGCATTTTCTCAAAGGGTCACACTTATGAGCAAAGATTTTGTGCTTGTGTCAAGGCTAAGGTACAAGTTTGATAAGGCTCTTGAGCTCATTCCTAGTGAGGATCTTAGAGCCTTCCAAATTTTAAACATCCCTCCTTCCAGCAGAAAGATTATGGGGTTGTCATTGAGGATGTTACACATGAGTACGAGACAAGAAAGGCCCAGGATATCAAAGCAAGAAAGGAAGTTGAGAGGAAGCAAGACATGATATCAGAGGATGCTATCCTTAAAGAGCAAGCTGAAATTTTAAGAGCATACAACTCTCTTCTTTATGAAAAAGTCACATGCCAAATGGTGGTGGATGTCTCCTTGTTTGGAGATACTGAGGCGTATTTGGACATATTCCCTCAAGACACAAGTATGTTTGTAAATCCCAACATTGAGCTTGGTGACACTGTGCTCTATATCTGTCTGAGGTATGTGTTGCTCCTTTGCTAAGTATTAGTGCATGTGCAAGGCAGACAGGCACAAGGGGCTCATTGGGGCTTGTGTTTTCTTTTCCAAGTGTCTTATGAGGGATCTTCCAGAGGCTCTAGCTATGCAAATTTAATTTCCATACTTGACCCTCTAGTGACACAGTGCCTTTTTAACAAGCAAGGAACCCTTTCAAGTTTTTTTGATGATTTTAACATGCTGACCTGCAATTACATATTATACCCCTATGTTGAAGGGTAATTCTTAACTCCTTACATGTTGTTTTTAACATTTTGTGGTATTCTTAGCTAATTGTTTTTTATTTTGTAGAGGACATTGGAGTCTAATTATCTTCAATCTTTTGGAGAAAGATATTATATTTATGAATTCATTGTCAAGTATCCATGGGAAAAGTAAACTGTAAGTATGAAGCATAATCTATGCTTGATGATGGCCCATTGTTTTCTATTAGTAGCTTTTTGATTCAATGTCTTCTTGCAGTGCTGCCAAACTTATTGTTGGTCACATGAGTACCACAAATAAGGATTACAATATAGAAGCTTTCAAGTACTACAATCAAAAAGTGCCTTTATAGACAGACTCAACATCTTGTGGATGGAGGGTGCTTGCAAATGCATGGAGATATCTTGAGTCAAGGTGTCGGATGACTACACTCACTGTAAGTGTGGCTCATGTATTTATTTTGATGTTTTATGTATGTATGTACTCATGTCCTTTAGTTCCTTTTTTGATTTTTTTCAGTTGCATGACTATCCAGAGTCTTGGGTCACGTGGGTGAGAGAGAAGGCTGTTTCTATGGTTTTGGAAAGATTAATAAATCCAAATGATCTAGAATCTCCTTTGCCACCAAAGAAAGGTAGAGCCACCAAAGGTTTGGATGCAAATAAAATGGATCAAAAGAAGAAAAGTCCTGCAAAGAATATCCATACAAAGAAAAAGGATCACAAGAAGAGTCCTGCCAAGGGGAAGAGTCCCACGAAGAAGAAGATCCCTGCTAAGGGGAAGAGTCCTACCAAAAAGAAGATCCCTGCCAAGGGGAAGAGTCCCACCAAGAAGACTACCAAGGGGAAGAGTCCCACTAAGAGCCCTGCAAAAAAAAGAGCAGATACAAAGGGCCATCCATTCCACTCACCATTGAAATTCAAGGTTCAAAAGCGTCGTACACTTAAGAACAATAAGGGGGAGGCACCTAGCTCACCTTTCAAGCTACCATTCATGTTGCCAAAGAAAGTTGCCAAATCACCCAAGCCAGCCAGTCCTCAGGAGCCCAAAGCACCAACCCCTGCCAAGTCACCCGTGCCAAGCCCTAAGGGGCCCAAAGCACCAACCCCTGCCAAGTCACCACCACCACCCACTCCTGAACTTTCACCCCCTTCTGAACACAAAAGGAAAAGGGTCTCTGAGGATGCAGAATCCTCTCAGGCAAAAAGAAAAGTGGAATTTCATGATTGAATAGTCCACAAAAGCTATGTACACTTTTGTTCATTTTGTCCATATGAACATATATATATACCCTTTGGTGATTCATAATTTTGTACTTCAAATACTTAATACCAAGTGTCGATTCTTAAATGTGTATCATGATGTCATGTAAGTTTAAAACAACATAGGTAATGTTCACAATAAGGTAGAGAAAAGATAAATATATTTGCAAAATGATTACAATATTGAACTTGTTTTTTCAAGTCCTTACAAGTGGCTCAAATACAACTCTTTTTGGGGGAAGGCATGTGATGCAAGAGGTTGGATTCTCCATCCTTGTGCTCACCACAATTTCATCCACTTTGAATCTATACTCGGGAGATGTTTCATCAAGAAACTCAAGAGATTCTCTAAAATCATTTAGTCTCCAATTTGTTGTTACTATCAGGCTTCTATACTCGGTGTGTGGATGGACTGTGACCTTTAGGTCAAACTCTGGACAATTTTCCTCAGAGTCGAGAGGAACCCAGCTACCTAATTTGCTTCTCCATCTCCTATAGTCGTAGCCCAGAACTAATGATTGACGACATAGTTGATATGAGATAGACATAGAATTTGGGCTTACTCTACAACTAATATTGTCACCAATCTTTTGAAAATAACACACAAGCCCCTACACCAAGGCTAAGTGAGGAAGGAGTAAAATCCCTCACCTTATATAGTGGAAGAGGAAGAGGCAGGGGGAAAAAACAAGAAGCCATCAGTTATGGAAGTGCAACAATTGCCTAGCATGGTTCCTCCTCTAACATAGGGTAAGAGGAGGATTTATTGCATTGAATGATGTCAAGAAATGGATGGGCCAAATTTCACGCCAAGACGCTCACTATCAAGCCAAGTCAAGAGAAAGAGATGCGTTCATCTTGAAGCACCATGAGTGAAAGGGGAAGGGACCCGTTGCGACAGATACTGAGTGCATTAACCCCGCACTAGAAAGTGCATCCGATTCATGCCAGAAGGAAACATAATGGGAAGGAAACCTTTCATTTATTATCCTTTATGGGTTAAATCACTACAACACGTTGCCTGAAAAGTGATGCAGTCACCGACTGATCAAACTTCTTTTAAGAATAAAAAACCTTGGTATAAGCGTCAATATCAGTATCGGAATCATATCATCGATATAGGCACGTATTTTAATCACCAGAATACGTATTGAAATAGCCGTCAAAGTAGACTATCAAATAGCCGTTGTCATGATTTTTTTGGAAAAAGTGATTGCGCATATGTACATACCCATGCATGGTGCATCGAATAAAGGATTGCCCATTTTCCAGAGCCAGGTGGTTACGTGGGACCCACATGTGCACAGGTAGGACAGGGTATACATAGTGCATCAATTTTCACTATCACTAGTACCAATGTGTTTTCTCTATAGTAATGAGGAGTTGGTAGCACATAAAACTCTCAAGGAAGCTATCTGCGGGCCGATGACATGGGGTAAGCAGGTGCGTCAGATGGAATCTAGTGGTGTTAGGCAGTCGAATGGGGTCAATATTTGCACGTGGATAAGTACAGACACAACGTGGGTGTTTTCTTGTGATAATTACGCAAAAAGGTCATCATGAGGACCATATTTTGGGGCCACTTCACGTGGTTGTGGGATGCATTATTGGAAAGAGTTGAGTGCCAGGTGTGCGGAGGATGCAGCAAGGTGACAACTATGCACTGCGAGGCCAGTTTTTGGCCTGTTCGGGCTGTTCAGGGTCCGTTTGAGGTCAACTAAAAGGCCAAGGGTGCCCAAGTAATAAATCTAAGTGTGTGAACTAAAAAACCAGAGAGAAGACCGGAAAAAACGTGGAGAGAAGAGGAGGAACAGCCACAACTGTGTTTTTGCTGTTTTTGGAGCCTGTTTTGGCCATAAACTGCTCATCTGAGGTCGGATTTGAGCACTTTGACATTGTGGACTGGGATTTTGGGCCGTTCTGGACGCGATGGCGTTGTTCATTTTGCCAAATTCCTCATTATTTTTCTGTTGTTTTGGCTGTGTAAGTTTCTCCTATGAGCAAAGCTTCTGCTCCAATTTGTGATTGTATCTGGCATAGTTTACCCATATTGTGTAAGCCATTTGCCCCATTTGTTTTGGCCCAAGCTCAGTTGTATCTAAACATCAGAAATTCTCCTCTTTTGAGCTGAGTTTTTTGGGTATGTGTGTGTGTGTCTCTCTGTGTGGAGTGGGCAAATGGATAGTCTCTCTCTTCTCACTCCATCTGTGTGTTTCCTTTCTCGGCCAAGCGGGTTGTGTAAGCCGAGTGGTGCCCCATAGTGTGTGTGTATGTATCATCCCAATAGTGTGTGTCGGGTCATTATAGAGGCGTTGTTTGTGTTTCCATCCCGCTCACATTCTTTTGGCACCCCCACGGAGGATCTTCTTCGAGTATCTTCTGCTTCGAGCTTCAAGCTTAGAGATTCGGGATTACAGGTTACAGGTTATATGTTACAAGGACAAGTTGTAAGGTCTCTGACCCCAACCAAAAAGAGCACCATTGTGCCATGAAATGAACATAATGGAATAAGTTACTATTTTTAGCAGTTTTCCAAATTCTGTCAGTTCCATGATGTTTAGAATGTTTTAAAGCTCCCAAATGTGAATTAAAATAATTTTTGCAAAAAAAATCCAAAAATAGCAAGTTTTTGGGCACCCGGCCCGTCTAGTTTTGATCGTCTCGAAAAACAGCACCCGTACCCCAAATTTGAAAAAAATGCATTTTCGGACCCCGGGGGCTGCTAAATATGGCAGGTGCTCGGGCCAGTATGTCTTAGTTAGAGCTCCGTATAGCAATTTACGGCATCAAAATCCGACTCGTATGACCCGTTTTAGCCTAAAACCAATTTTTCATAAAATTGTCCAGGGAGGCACCGGGGACCCGGGACTGTGTGGGAACAAGTTCCAGGCCACTCCAGACCAGCTTTGGCAGCTAGGGGGCGCCCTCTTGCCTTGTGGGAGTCCTTGGGAAGTTTCCAAGCTTGCAACTAAGTGTGAGAACCAGTTGACTAAACCAACTAGACACTTGGTGGGTAGGCAACTAGACTTGCCAATATAGTGAACTGAGTGCTCCTCCAGATGCTAATAGCAGGGCTGGTCGATTTTCAGCATGTAGGAGCCTATTTAAAGGCCAGTGCACACACACACACACACACATACATGCTCACACACACACCTAGTACACACACACACACACACACCTACACACACCTTGAGGAGGTGCTACCGGTACACACACCTTTTGAAGAAGAAGCAAGGAGGGAGGTGTTGTCGCATTCTCGCCTCAACACTACAAGAGGTTGTGTGCTCTTGTGACGCTGTTAGCGACAGAAATGCACTGGGTTTTTATAACCCTCGGCGTCGCTAAAACCGTCGCTACGAGCGTCGCTATATAGCTACGCGTATAGCGACGCCTATAGTGACACATATAGCGACGTTTACACAGAAGACTATAGCGACGCTCATAGCGACGCTACAGAGCCATAAATAGCGACGTTTATAGCGACGCCCGAGAGATTTTTTTTTTGGTGGCAGGGCATTGAATGCCCTACCACCCATCAACCATATTGTACTTGATTCACTTTTTAAAAAAAGTGCAAGGGTAGATAATAGACCCAAAATAGTCACCCACAAGACGCATTGTTTGCAAAATTGAAAATTGTACACATCATAGGCAAAATGAATTGATTGGCAAATGTAATAATGACAATTGTACAACATCATAGGCATAAAGAATTGATTGGCAAAAGGAACTGCGGTGACAAATGTAATAATATACATGGTTCAAAAAGACATATAAAATCCGTCTCATGATACATAAGCTATAAGAAACCCTAAACTAATGCTATCTAGCTACGGCTAAACTGACGTCGTCTAGTCAGACGTCTCATCGCGTCCAAGCGGCGTATCTGTCGGATTCTGCAGAAAAAGACAATAAGACAGCTTTCAGTAAGTATAAACATATAACGACATTTATAAAACAATACAAAAAATAAAAAAGAGTAGACCCTAATACTAACCATGCCGCCGCGAGAACTGAGAATGTCCATCAGGGCGTTTAAGCCCTTCCTGCCTGCGTACTCGCGCTCGTACGGTGTGGGATCACGTCCTTTCATCGACCACTGTCAAAACATACAAAGATTTCATTATGTTAGAACTAAAAAACTCATAAACCCTAAACTATCGAACATAAAGAGCAATGTGAAAACACTTACAAAATCGGCCTCAAATGATGTCCATCCACCGCTCCCCAAGTGGTGCGAGCTCCCTGCCTCTACTCGCGCTCTGGCCGCATCCTTTTGTTGCTTCCACTTGTCGGGATTCTCGCGCGCTGCTTTCTTCGCATTCTTCCAATCTTCTTTGGCCAACCAATCTGGCCTATTCCTCCCATTCTTGATTGCTTTTTGCACTTCGGAACGCTTGTGTTTGCAGTATTCGCTGATCCCGTGTTGGAACGGGAAACTCATCATGAAGTATGCTGATGACTCTGTTTTTTAAATCACTTGGTACTTCACTCCATTTGTTTAGTATGTAGTGTCTAAACAGCTGAGAGCAAAGACCACGCATGCGCGAGATCACCTTCTTGCCGTCATCATCCATGATGATGCCGCCGCTAATGTCGATGGAGTAAGGCAAGCCCTCTGGCCGGTGACGCGTGAACCTGGGTGTCCCGGCAGGGGTCTCTAGCGGCGTGTCGATGGGGGTACGGACGTCAGGTATCTCCACCGGCGTCTGGGCCCCGAAGCGAGGAGTGTCGAGTGGGGTGGCTCCTGGCGGAGTAGGTAGAGGTGTGTAGCTTCTAGGAACAGTCAGCCGTGCAAAACTTGGCGTAGATGGCGATGTTGTGGCTGGTGTGGGGGCGGACAAAGAAGGGGAGGGTAAAGAGTCTCGTCGAACACGAGGCGATGTGGAGGCATCGGTGGCGGAATCCCCACAACAACCGCCACCGCCACCACTAGAGCACCGGTGTCTAGACGAGTGTGAAGCTCGTCTCGTCGACGCCGAAGCTTCGGAGCGCGCCGAATGCTCCGAAAGAGAGGGAGATGCGGATGGAGTAGGAACGCGCGATGATGCGCCAGAGCGATGACGCTCCACGTACCACTGTTTCTGTTGCGGTGACAAAGAAGAAAGAAACTCCTCATCATCCATACCTGCATTAAACACACGAATATTTAAACTTAATATTGAATGAATAGAGTAGACAATGACGCAAAGACCATTAAATACAATGACGTAATGACGCATATAAATACAATGACGCAATGAATCGAGTGATAGAAGAGGCAAGTCGAAAACTCAGAATTTTCAATCAAAAGATGTGAGCGCGAGTAGAAAAGAGCGTTATACACCATGGAAGGTACTTAGAGAGCCAGAGCTTTTACAACACGGAGCAAAATTGTTCAAATACAATATTTGTGGCTTTAAGAGATCTCTCTCTCATCCTCGCATAACTCAGCATAACTTCCTATATCTATATAGAGCTCTCCGTTTAAACACATATCCTCTGTTTCATTTTGTAGCTCCTCTGCATGCACCCCATATAGAGTAGTAGCATCTTGATGCTTGTCTGGCACCACCGCAGCGGCTTCTAATTGAGCATCTTCTCTGATCTCCTCCATTGATATCGTTGTGATTGGCACATGGTAGCTTTCACACGTCCTTGCACTACGAGGGGCTACCTCTATGAGGTACCACCAGTTTGATGTAGACTTTGTAGGATGAAATATTACCTGCCAGAGCCACATAACTTACATGAGAGCTTTCAAGCACATAACTTGTAAAAGGGGGATGTTAACTATTTACATACTTACTTGTTCACAATGCTCGGGTAGTACGAAAGTGTCTCTTGGGTCAGTCCATTTCTTAGTAGAATCCACCTCAAGAAAACCAGACTCTCCTCTACGCACAGTAGCGTTGCGACCCTCCATGATTATCTTGAACCATTGCACGTCGAACAAAGCGACAAAAAATCCTCTGTAATCGATCCTCAAAATCTCTTGCAGCGTGCCGAAGTAAGTGAGTTCCGCCACCACAGGATCTGCATCAGAGGAACGTCGTCGACTAGACTGTTCAAATTTTGCCATGATTCCACAATCTTGAGTAAAACGCTTTTTGTCGATTCGTTCCACCCTAAAATGTCGACCTTTACACCATGCTGCTGTGTATGACTTATACTACAACGAACAAAGATTATGAGTGGCCGTTCAAACGTTTATAAATAAAGTCACTTGGTAGTCGTACATTGCAAACTTACCTTGGTCGCGCAACCCCGAGAGTACTCCCACTCTTCTTCAGTCACTTCGTCACCGCATTGTTGTGCGCTTTTCAATTGGTTGTGCAACCATCTTAAGCTCATGAAAGTTGGTAGGCTCTCCAGAACCGCTGGATAGTGCATCAGTGGTCTTCTTCCCCGTCTCCACTCGATTCGTGCCCTTTGTCGCTCTTGCTTTGCATCCTCATATTGTGAAATCCACTTTTGCATCACTGGATTGTGAAGCATGCAAAATCGGTTGATTTTAGCCTCTAGATCTTCCGCCATCTTCTTCTCAACACCGAGATTGCACATGACAATCCCAGATATGCGCTCATCATCTATGGTTCGCCATAGCGTGTCCCGGGATTTATCAAATCCGTCTAGCCACTCTCCAATGTACACTAGGGACTCTGATACCAACCAACCTTCTGCCATGCTACCCTCCGGACGTGCCTTTTGACGCACATATCCCTTAAGCGTTTTCATGAAACGCTCTAAGAAGAACATCCATCTGGAATGAACTGTGGCAGCTATTTCCACCTCATCAACTATGTGAACAAGAAGATGCACCTGAATGGTTAGCATTGTAGTAGGAAAATGTTTCTCAAACATGCACACAAGCTCCGCAGCATTTAGTTTGGCGAATGGTATGGAGTCTACGTTGATCTCCTTTTGTGAGATCCATTGCACCAGCTTTGCAAGTTTGTAGATTGTGTTACGGATGTCGAGAGACAAACATCCCTCAATGGCAACCGGTAAAATAAACTGTAAAGTATGTGCAGCAATGATATTAAAGTCCACATTTTATGCAATGATATTAAAGTCCACTATGAACGTACCTGACACATTTTATGCCAATCGTGTGACTTCAAACCGGTAAGCTTTCCTTCTTTAGTAAAACACGTTCGGAGCGAGTGCATTACGCCAGTGGGGGTCCGCAAAGATCGAATGGTCTCTTTTACTTTGTGTTCTTGGGCTCCTGTGAAAATCCATGGTGCTTTAGGGAGTTTTATCGATCCATCAGACGCTGTTTGCGGCCAATATTGCTCCATACGATCCACATTTCTAAGGTCAACTCTGGCTCCCAAAGTATCTTTCTTGCCGGTCAAATGGTCCCATAGTAGATTACCCACATTCTTGAATATGTGCATTGGATCGAGCAAGTGATTGATCATGAGTCGGGGCCAGTATGGTAACTCGTACCATAGAGATAGTCTCTTCATCCCTGGAGGCAATCCGTCATCGCACATCTCCTTCTGCTCTAACCATGCTTGTGCAGACATCCTTGGTGGCTCTCTTCCCAAAAAGCCGTCGCGTAACACATGATTCTCTGGAAGATACGCTTGATGACCTTCGTAGATTTGCTTCTTCAGTGAGGGTGCCCTACGTGCATTCAGTCTAGGTCCACATGTGACACATTCTCTGTATCCGCTTGTTTGAAGCCCTGCATGTATACACATGATAATAGATCAACTATGGGAAAAAACAAGATTTACAGTGTCTGAGTGAGGAGTGTCAATAGATCACCTGAGCATTCTGTTAGCCCGGGATAGTCATGCATGGTCCACATTAGAATGCCTCTGATCAAAGCATTCTGTCGTCCTGTGTGTCGGCTCATATCCACCACCTCTATGCCAATCCACAATTGTTGTAGCTCTTCCAATAGTGGACGAAGATACACATCCATATTCCCCACTTTATATCGCCCTAGCACAATCAAGCTTAGCCACAGGTGCCCCTTCTTCATAGTCAACCACGGGGGAATGTTGTAGTTGACGATGACAACGGGCCATACATTGTAAGATGTTGATCTTTGACCAAATGGATTTACGCCATCCATAGCCAGGCCTAAGCGCAAATTTCGAGCTTCCTTGGCAAAATCCGACCATGTTCCATCTATATGTTTCCACGCTACACAATCTGGAGGAATTCGTAGCACACCATCCGAAGATTTATTCTCCTCATGCCATGATGCTAGGGCGGCCATGGACTTACATTCGAAGAAATGCTTGATGCGAGGAAGCAGAGGGAAATGTCGCAAAACCTTTTGTGGAATAATTTTTGTCCCGTGGAAATCTACTCGATATCTTTCGGAATCACATTTCGGACACTTCTCCATGTCTATGTATTCCCCTCTGAAAAGAATGCAGTCATTAGGACAAGCGTGGATAGAATTGTAATCCATCCCCAAGTTTTGCAAAATCTTTCTTGCTTCATCTCGGGAATCTGGCATCACATTGTCAGCTGGTAGTATGTGCTCTTTCAGCAATCTACACAACATAAAATATGATACAGTCGTGTAAAAATCTATCAGATCATTATACATTTAGAGTTCTATTAAAGTAAACTAATTATAATAGATCACCTGAAAAGCGCTGTGACGCTAGTGTCACTCCATCCAAACTTTGCCTGTATGTTGAGAAGAACCAGGAGTGCTTTCAATCTAGACATACGTGCTCCATTATACAATGGCGTATCGGCTTCACTTTTCATATCATCATAGATAAGCCTTTCTCAATCCATGATCGTCTCGATCATTTCATCAATTTCGGGCTCAAACATTGCCTTGTTGGGAATGTGCTCTGCATGATCATCCCCCGAGCTGTCAGAGGCTACATCTTGTGGCCTCACATATCCTGCTTGACCAAAGCGCCTGTGAACACGTCTATTGGGTTGCAAGATTGCTGCTTGTTGGCCAGCGTCAGAGTCCGACGAGTTATAATTGGCAACAACTCGATCTATAATAGATGGATCTAACTCGCCAAATTGGCGAACGTGCTGCAAAGAAACACGTCTTGTCCGTCGCACAGCATGCTTGCATTGATTACAAGGACATAAGACCCTCGTTGAGAGATAGGTGTTTCGGTTGGACGGTCCCACATCCTCGTCGCTACTCATAATGAGGATAAAAAACTTATAACCTGGATAACAAATTTAATATTCTATTGGCATTCTTTGTCTTATCTCTCTCTCTCTCTCTCTCTCTCTCTCTCTCTCTCTCTCTCTCTCTCTCTCTCTCTCTCTCTCTCTCTCTCTCTCTCTCTCTCTCTCTCTGTTTACCTCACATTCTCTAGTCATGTCCAATCTGCGCACACCTCGGTCTAGAGGTGCACGGAGATCAGAACCACCGGGTTATAATCTCGTCTTTATTGGTCAATACCTATATTTGTGGGTACAAGAAATCTACACACCCACGTCTACATGATACTGCATGTAGTGGACAAAACCCCTTTGCCTCTTCTCTAGCTGTAGCACTTCACTTCATCTTAACATCTTTTCACTGTTCGTCTAACTCTAAACCCTAAACCGTAAGTAATTCTTGCATGGACTCGATCTAACGTAAATAAGCGTAAATCTAAATAAACGTAAATCTAACTAAAAATAAAGCTAAATCTAATTTAACGTAAGTCTAATGACTAGAGGTTGCCTAGATGGTCATTGTGTCGGGGATGTAGTGACTCTTGCCGCCCTGAAGATCCACCTTCTTCCCTATCTTCTGAAGACATTTCACCAGTACTTTTGGATCGATGGAGCCCACCATGAGTGAAGGCAGCAATACCCTATATTCCATTGAGGGCTTTCTTCACCCGCTTCATGCAGGCATCGCAGTCTATGGAGACCTAAATCTAATCTAATATAACGTAAATCTAAATCTAGCTTAAATAAACGTAAATCTAGTTAAAAATAAACCTAAATCTAATTTAATGTAAGTCTACATATAACCTAATCTTTAACGGCTTTTAAGATAGTTTCCTACGACGTTATAACTCTCTTCTTCTTGTGTGTGTGCGCGTGTGTGGATGTGTGTGCCAATAAAAAGAGATAAATGGTATAACCTTTCTATCACCCATGCCAAGTATGATAGATTGATTATGCCATTTCCCTCTTGAATAATAGGTCTTGAGTTCAACTCCTCGTCGGCTAGATCTTTAGGTCTTTTAATTTTAATTAGTTTCCTACGACATTAAATTAGTTTCTCTCTCTTTCTCTCTCAATGTGTGTGCGTTTTTTTGGATCGTATGCATGTTTTCTCTCTCTTTTCCTCTCTCAATGTGTGCGTTTTTTGTTTATGCATGTTCTCTCTCTCTTTTCCTCTCTCAATGCGTGCGTTTTTTGTTTATGCATGCTCTCTCTCTCTTTTTCTCTCTCAATGTGTGTGTGCATTCTTTGTTTATGTATGTGTGTGTGCGTTTTTGTTTTTGTTTGTACTCTCTCTCTCTCTCTCTCTCTCTCTCTCTCTCTCTCTCTCTCTCTCTCTCTCAAAAACACTATGTGTGTGTGTGTATGTGTGTGTGTGTGAGAGAGAGAGAGGGAGAGAGAAAGAGGGGAAGGGAACATGAGAATGAGGAGAGGGAAGGAGCATACCTGGCTCTCCTTCCTCTCCTCGTGTGTGTGTGTGTGTGTGTGTGTGTGTGTGTGTGTGTGTGTGTGGAGAAGAAAAAGAGAGAGAGAGAGAGAGAGAGAGAGAGAGAGGGAGAGCATTACCTGCTCCTTGCTTGAGGGCGCCGAAAAACTTAGATCTGAGATCTGAGTTTTTGGGCGCGCTCGGTTATTTTTTTACCCTAGCCGGCGTCGCTATGAGCGTCGCAAATTTCTTTGTAAATTTGCGACGCTTATAGCGACGCTCATAGCGACGTCGGGAAATTTTTTTTTGAGCGTCGCTGTGTGAGCGTCGCTAATATGAATAGCCTCTTGTAGTGCAAGAAGCTCGTTTAGATCAGAGAATTGAGAAGATTATCAGCCCTTAATCACGATAACCACGATTTAATTAGTGCCTTCTGTAAATTCTTTTCATTACCATCTAAATTCCTCGTCTATTATGCTTATTCCTACTCATAATTCTCTATAATTACTCTCTAATTTCTCCTTAACCATATTATATTATGACATCATCATCCCATAGCTGAATTATCAGCCATTCATCACTCTTAATTAATGATTAAGTGCATGATTATTAGAATTTTCTCTCTCTAGGTAGCAGAGTAATTAATCGGTAAGCCGGTAATTGTGTAGATTGATGAGAATCACTCTTTTTGTCACTCATCAATATTGTAGCTAAATAAAATTCATTTCTCTTATGCATTAAGATGTAATTAAGGGAAAAATTAATCCGTCATTAAGTCTCTAAGAGTTTTCTTACACCTATGTATAAGGTGAATCTGCACCATCTATTTGCTAGGAAAGAGATTAATCATACTTAATTCATCTCTCTGGTAATTCCATTAGTGAAATCCTATTATTCTTAATCATGTAAGCCGAGTAATTATCTTTAGAGCCGGTTCCCATAGGATTATGTGTCATTTTTAATGATTGCTATATGGAAAATCTAGACCTCTCATATAGGAGGGATTAATTGATGTTACTAATCTATCTATTGGGTTGTTATGATGCTTGCGGACATTAGCTCTTTTCTCCAAGTTAATTATTTAAAGAAGTGAGTTTAAAATGGCCCCAGTTAAGAGGACTCGCTTTGGTGGAGCCCACGACCACGAGGCAGGAACGAGCAAGGTGAACGAAAAGGGAAAAGCTCCCATGGAGGAACAAATACCGGCCATCTCACGGGCCATTGACGAAGAAATGGAAGAGGTAGGTCATAATTTTATTTAAGTCGTTTGAATTAACATTGCACACGTTTAGTTAGGAATGAACATACCCCCAAACATGTTGGAGAAATCCGACGGAAACCTCGGCATTGAATTCATTGTACATTAAGTTCTAAAGTAGGAAGGAAATGATTGATGAGTATGTTGTTTGCAAGAGGAAAGAATGTTTGCTAGAAAAAATTTAGCTCGACATGTTCATTTTATTTCCAATGTTGAATCAGTCCTGACCCCCCTACTGATCACAGGGGGCAGAGTTCCTCGTTAAGGGCTCTTGAATCCACGACTTGCTTTTTATGCGGTGGATATCCACGACTTGCTTTTTATGCGGTGGATACCCACGACTTGCTTTCTATGCGGTGGGAACCCACGTCTTGCTTTCTATGCGGTGGGAGTGTCCATGACATGCTTTCTATGCGGTGGACATACCTAGTTGTATGGGCAGCTAGGCGACAACGGGAGGAGTGAACTCTCGCTGGAGGGGGGATGTTGTACCTCCAGAACATTGGAATTTTTATGAATAAGTTTGAGTAGAATTTTTACTAGAATTCTGTCTTGGTGTTTTTTGCAATACTGGTTGAAGGGTTGTTTTAACGAACAATGTGATTCGGAATTAAACAAGGAATCTTTATGTTGAACAACCTTTGTGGTAGTAATTAGGTCACACAAGGAAGTGTGAGTGTGGGGGTGGAAAGTGGGGGCTTGGCTCGGGTTGCCAATGCCTACGAGATGGGTGGTCCCGATTGGTCGGGAACTCTCTGTCCCCATAGTGCTTATTTCAATATTAGTAATACTCATTACCCCTAGAGCGGTGAAATCTCGAGAGTACGTGCCTCTGAAACATGGGGAAAAAGGCACTCGGGGTTTCTCTCCTCTTGGAAGGTGGGTCTTAGGATCGCTAGATAGTTTATTAAGTACGCTTCCCCTGCGAGGTGGAGCTAGATCTCCTTGCTAGTAGGCTCGAACTCGACTCACTTCGTGATGAGAGATCGTCCGCTAGCCGAACCCTGAACCATTTGTTTGCTTCCGCAATAGATCTAGTGGCCACCAGGTTCACCATCAAATCCGCTGATTGATACGACGAGGTGGGGACCTCACACAAGTACAGGTACAGGTGATTCACACAAGTATAGGTAGCTAGAGCAGAGTGATATACTATCAGTGGAAGTCACTTGCAGTTTCCGTGGGTATGCATCATTTGGCACCTGTTTGAACGCATTGTCTGCTGGTATTGTACGTTACTTGAGGAAACTGCCATTGTACGTCTTTGTGGAGCCATACTTGGTTTTATTTGGCAATCCCAGCCATTTCTGAGACTTGGTCTAGAAGATAGTCATTTCTGAAACTTGACTATACGCGATTCACATACGCCTTCGTGAGAGGGTCGATAGCGTTAGGTTTTATTGAGCTGGGGGATTCTCAAATGTGAGATCCTTTCGGTGATACAGGTAGCTAGAGCACCCTTTTCGTGACCTCGCCATAGGCTATGTACTAGTGATTCCTAATTGATGCTCGGGTTCAATTGTTGGCAGTTTATGCATACATATACAGTCTATATTTTGGGTTCTCACTGCTCTATTTCTGGGGAAACTCTACCCAAATTTTTTCAAGTTGTGATGGCTGGTTTTTTGGTTTTTCGATCCATTTATGCTGTTATGCTGCTGAAATTCTGGCAAAGTCAAAGGATAAGTCAGGTGTGCCTTCTTGGGAGCTGCATGGTTGGCTTTAATGGATGATCAAAACGGACCTCAATTCACTCCTTTTCATTTAAATCAAAGAATCCAGATAAATGTTCATGTGTCCACGAAGATTTTTTTCCAACAACGCATAGTCTTTATGTTTGGGCCAAGAAGATTAAGAGAGATACTGGAATGTCCTTTGCTTGTTGTAATTCTGATGATTAACTATGAAAACTCATTTGATGTGCATGTGTTTTTACTTATCTAAAAACAAGCTCCATTGAAGTTTCTAGGGATTGAGCCAGTCAAAAGTTTTGGGTTAATCTCAAAGCATTAAAACTTGGGTAGCCATGGCTTTCTCTTATCCGAAGTTTCATGGAAGAAGTGATGAAGATGTGGAAGACTTTTTGGAAAAGATGGAGGTTGCCTGCATTAGCAACCAAATTCATGATCCGGCACAAATGTTACGTCTTCTCCAGATTTGTTTGAAGAGTGATGCACGAGTTTGGTCCAAAGCATTTGAACAGGAGTTGCTTGCACGGCTAATCCACCTGTAAACTGAGTTGGGACAATCTAAGGCATGGATTGGAAGTGGAGTTTGTGAAGACAGAAGATCCTAACAAAGTGTGGGAAGAAGTACAGGGTTTGTTGCAAAAGGAAGGTGAGCCAGTAGATGCGTACATACGTAAGTTTTCATTGGCATGGGAGCGGATGTGCAAGGCCTTAGCACCACAAGTACCCCCACCTGACATGATGAAGAAGTACAGGTTCTTGGCTGGTCTTTGGGAGAATATATGTTGGAGACTGGAGCTAAAGAAGCCTAGGACATATGAAGATGCATTAGAGGTAGCAAGGAACAAAGAGTGGAAGCTGAGGAAAATGGGCCAGCTAGGAGTAGATTCTTTGCCCATGAGGTCTGAATTTCAGCCTATGGGCTCTTTACAAGGTCGCATGCCAGGGGTTCATCATGAACCAGTGGTTCCTGTTACTCCTCAGGTTATGCCAGCAGTGGTCACTACAACAGTGCAAGATTATGGGCTAAGGCAAGACATGAAGCAAGTGGTAGATTTAATGAAGAATCTCAGCCTAAACATGCTAGGTCAAGTGGGAAATAATCGAGGTCGAGGGAGGTTTGCAAATCAGCCAACCAAGGGGTGAAGAAAGGCCCAGGAATGGTGTTGGACAAAGCAATGGTAGGTTTTGGAGGCAAACGCCCAAATGTTATAATTGGGGACACATCAGCCCACAATGTGATAAGCCACCAAGGATGGGTGGAGACATGTATCCATTGCCAAGACAGGTGCTAACTAGGTCAAATGATTATGGCATTGAAATTAAGGGAGAAAATGGAACCAGTGGATTAACCCAGGAAGAAAAGGGAAAGACAAAAGTGATAAGTGTAGTCACCTTGGAGAAGGCATCAAAGCTAGAGGATACATTAGTGATGCCTATTGGGAAGAGGACCACAGAGGAAAAGGAAGGAAGAAGTGCCCCAGGTCCGAGTAAGAAGAAGGGAAAGAGCCATGAAGGCAAGGATGTCAAGGCCAAGAGGAAAAGGAGGGCTCGTCGCAAGTTCCATGTTTCAGATTTTCCACTAGGGGATGGGCAATTAAGCTATGACTTGAAGGAGGATCTGACAAGCAGAAACCCAGATGTTACTTTTGGGCAGCTTATAGAGATGGTGCCTAAGCTAAAGCGACAGTGGAAGAGGATGTTTAACCCAATGGAGAAAGAGCCAGAAAGAGGTTCAGTGAAGGTGTTGGCGATGGATGAGCTACCAGACATTTGTCCAATAGTAGATGTGTGGCATAAAAGAAAAAATCTAGGACAAGGTTATGTTGATGGCGGAGCCCAAATATGTGTCATAACACACTCATGCGTTGAGAAGATGGGTTTTACAGTGAGGCTGGGGTGTCAAGCTTCCGAATCAAATTGGCAAACCATCAAAAAGTAAAATGTTTGGGTGTTGTGAAGAGCTTAGAAGTGGAAGCGTATGATTCAAAGGTGGTGGTTGATTTTCATGTGATGCCAGTGGTTATGTGCAGTAGGAGCTGTTCAAGATTGGAGACGTGGTACGATTAGCCTCTATGGAAAGACAGGTGCCAAGAAGTTTTATAATATGGACACAAGGAAACGATTGGAGGAACTTTATGAAGATGAGGATGAGTCTAGTGATGAAGACTATTCCACAGTGTCTGACGAGGACAATGATAGTACTACCAGCATCGATGAGGATGTTGATGTTGCATTTCTTTTGATGGACAAAGAAATCCAGGAGTCTGGTTTAGTCGCATTTGCAAATGAGGTTGAAGATGAAAGTGAAGGGCCTTATGAAGTGATTGAAGGGCTGATGAAAACCAAGGTTGAGTTGTCAAAGAAGCAGGAATTTATGACAAAAATGATCAGTGGAGACCTCTCAGCTATGGAAAAGGAGATATATTTGCACATGCTGGCTAGTTTTCCTGATTTGTTCATTACTTCATATGAAGAGATCAAAGGGTTCAAGGGCAAAGAGATGCATATAGAGCTAAAAGAGGGTGCTAAGCCGGTGTGGCAAAGGCTAAGAAGGATGGGTCAAGAGCAGATGGAAGCCTTGTGGGAAAAGGTGGACAAGTTACTGAAGGCAGGGTTCATAGTCCCAGTGGAAACCACAGAATGGGTGAGTCCAGTATTAGTCAGTCCAAAGAAGGATGGGAAGTGGAGGATTTGTGTAGATTTTAAACCCTTAAACGCAACCACTAAGAAGAACCCATATCCTCTTCAGTTGGTAGGTTATGAGAGGTACAGTGTGTGTGATGGTTTCTCAGGCTATTTTCAATTGAGGATTGCTCTTAAAGACCGAACAAAGACAACTTTCATTACTCCATGGGGCTGTTATTGCTACACGGTATTGCCATTTGGGTTGACAAATGGACCATCTTTATATCAAGAGAGAGAAAATTGGGTATTGGAACCATTCATTGGTAGTTGTGTTAAAGCTTTTATGGACGAGTGTTGTGTCTACAGCAGTAGGGTTGAACACCATGAGAAGCTACAGATGGTATTGGCTCGATATGATGAATGTGGAGGACAACTAAATCCAAAGAAATGTCATCTAGCATAGCCAAGGGTGAAGTTATTGGGCCATATGGTGTCAGAAAATGGCATTGTGGCTGATCCAGACAAGGTTAAGTTTATCATTCTTCTTCCATCACCTACGAGTACAAAGCAATTGGCAACCTTTATACACAAAGTGAAATACATGGCGCGGTTTATTCCATTGTCTTCACAGCTCCTTCATCCATTACAGCAAGTGGCAAAGCATGATCCATTGCAATGGGATGACAAGTGTGAAGAAGTGTTTCAAGAGGTGAAAGAGGTGTTAGGGTGTTTGTCAGCCATGCAGGCTCTTGATTGGGAGCAAGTGTTTTATGTAAATCCATCAGTAGGGGATGATGCCATTGGAGCCATGCTATTGCAAAAGGGGAAGGGCAGCCATTATATGAGGCCAGTGTATTGTGCAAGCCGAGTGAAGCTGGTAGCAGAGAGAAAATTCTCGGAAGTAGAGCTAGTGATGGCCAGTGTAATATTTGCTTGTCGACGATTTCATCATTACTTGCTACCACGACCTTTTGTTTTCTTGACGAGTTATGCCTTTTTGCCACAATTAATTAATGGCACTAACATGTCAAATGTGGTTACTATGTTAGCGTAGCATCGATTTCAAAAAACTCCACCTCTCAGTTACCCACGTGGCCAGCGCTTAGCGATAAAAAAAACCATGACTAAAAGCTACACCGTGAAAAGCTACGCCATCAACTTAAAAACAAAAGGAGCAGCTCGCAACAGAAGCAGTCTGCAGGCACAGAGGAAGTCCTTCACAGGAAGCAGACGGTTGTTGGAGAAGATAAAACACCCGGGTCCTGGTGCCTCATTTACGCAGTCGCATGCGGCGCTTTAAAAATTATCCTACAGTTTTTCTTGGTAAAAGGTACTTCTTTTATCTGGTCGTTCTCATGACTTCTTCATTTAGAGAGATGCAACATGTTTAGTTTGAAGAACTCTAGTCAGGCTCTCATGATTTGAAGTACAGACTTAAACCAGACATATTCACAATTTGGGTATGCAAAGATGCTCATGTTAGCCATCTGTTTCCATTATGCACAGATGTCGAACATTGGGGATAGTGTGTTACCAAGATTTTTTTGTATTGTGTACAACAGTCTAGAAGGCTCAGCACCTGTACATAGTTGGAAACTTGGAAGAGACTTCAGATCTGCTGAAAATAGACTACGTCCTTGCTTTGTACCCATAGGTACACCAAGATTACCTATCATCTAGAATCAGGCTATTTGAACTTGTTATGTCAATGACCACCTGCATCCTTAAGCCGGCCCTTCTATGCGACTTCTTAGTCCAAAAAAAATGCTTGTGAGACACACATACACACACACACAAGCACATACACACACATACACACACACACACAAGCACCTCATGACACAACTCATCTATAGCAGTGTTCGGGAAAATTCATTTTCACAAACATACAAATCTGAATCGGAAATTTTACTATACTAGCGAGTATTTTTACAAAATTAAGCTATTTTTCATGTTTCCTTGGTCCAGGCCTGCAACTCGACAGAGAGAAGTACTCTCGTGGGACACAAAAGTCATGTGGTTGCATTCAACGCTTTCCAATCAATCGGTCACACGGCTTTTCCAATCAGCTCTTGCGCAATTTGTTCTCCCACTTTGCACTATACATCTCTCAAAAATTCAATTCTCCAGGGTTTGTGGCAATGATGCAGGGTGTGGTACTAGCGTTGATGCAATATGATCTACTGCATGTTGTCGGTAGGAGTAGTTGGAGGACCTCGAGGACCATGGAGTACACAGATGGCGTTAGCAGACCAGGGCTAGTCACAGTGCACAACACTACTAGCAAATCCCTCATTGCTCCAGTGTTTGTGGCAATGATGCAGGGTGTGGTACTAGCGTTGATGCAATACGATCTACTGCATGCTGTCGGTAGGAGTAGTTGGAGGACCTCGAGGGCCATGGAGTACACAGATGGCGTTAGAAAACCAGGGCTAGTCACAGCGCACAACAATACTAGCAAATCCCTCTTATCAGCTCTAATTGTTTGCTTGGTGATTACTTGTTTCATAATGCTACCAATTGTCCTGTAGATCTTCATTACTTGCTAGTGCATCTTGCTTGGATAACTTATTTGATGTTTTGGGACCATGTCCACCTTGTGCAGCGTCCAAGAGGGGAGAATTATTATGCACGAGCAGGGGGTGTCCATGCTGAGGATAAAGAGGTCTCGCTAGAAGGAATGGCAGTAGTGTTCATGATAATAACTAAGCGTTCTCACTCATAGAAAAAAATCCTGCCTCGTCGACATAGCAAGAGCATTCTTCAATATCATAGATTTTGTAGGCCAAGCTCCTCCCTATTCATTCTAGCAGTAGAAGGTCGACAATGTCATTGTTTGCCTCGTCGCCATATTCGAATTGACCTTCATCTGCAGTAAAGCCTCTGCGCCTTTCGGTGTAGCAATCATAGCAGCTTTGTGTGTATGTCCACCTTCAACTACCTTACTCAGCTCGTTTTTGCATGCGCAACTACTTATGGTCTAACTCTATCGTGTTTCACTGCAAACAGTTCAAGAGAAACTTGGACACATCTCCTCTGCATTTGCAACAGCGACATATTCCGGCGTGCGGTGAGTAAGAAGTGCCACATTTTAATCTTGAACGTTGAGAACACAGTAAAAAGGAACACACCAAAAATTGCATGCTGCCGTGGGAATGGCACGTTCCCTCGTATTATAAAAATTGGGGAGGACTGTGCAAACTCCCCCGTGCATGGACACCAACACATTTTTTTTTTTTCTATAACATAAGAAGTAAAGAACATATACAAATAATGAGATTACGCTTAGAACCTTCAACATTGTGCTATTACTTTTCTAACGCTTCGTACTTATTCTTTGCAAGGGACATTCAGGAAATCAGCTCATCTCTTGCCTCTTCCCAGTTTGAAACCCCACAACAGCACAATCCAGCACCAGGTACATGGTTGTTTCAAACGCTTGAACTGTTCGTTGCTTAGACGTGACTAGTAAGTAAATATCACAAGGTTCTCATCGCATTGAATCATTTAGATTGAGTACGACTTAAGCCTCCCATGGACCATCACCGAAAGCATAGGATACACCTCAACAGATCGAAAGCAAGACATCGCACTTCAATCAAGAGTAAGGCTAGATTTCTACCATGCTCACAATCATGGATTGATATCATCAATTTAGTATACCAATGGAGTTCAGACGTTGCAGCGATATTCAGACCTTTAAGCATATGCTTTGTTTGTGGTGTAGTTTGTAAGCTCTAAAAAAATAACTAGAGTGATTTCTACTCCCTTGCACTAACAAGATTTGTCGAAAAAAAAATTAAGCTCTCTCTCTCTCTCTCTCTCTCTCTCTCTCTCTCTCTCTCTCTCTCTCTCTCTCTCTCTCTCTGCTTTCACTTCTATGTTCTTTTTACTAATGTATACTCTTCTTCAATGCTTCAATGCTTCTACCACTTTCGATTATACAGGCTGACGGAGCACTCTAGTTAAGAAATGGGTAATTGAGCTGCAAGAGTTTGAGTTCTCTTTTTTAGTGGAAGATAGTACAAGGGCTACCCTAGCCGATTTTTAGACCTACAAGGAGAATCCTCTCCTTGTTAAGGAAGAGGTGGTGAGAAAGGTAGTCGAAGAAGTGCCACAGATCAGCAATGCACATGTGTTGTTCTTTGATGGCTCATATAGAAAAAGCCATGATAAGGCTTCAGGGGGTATAGCACTTTATGATCCAGAGGGGAAGCTAGTATGCAAGAGAGGGTTCAAATTGGATGCGCATAGTAACAATGAGGCTGAATATGCTACTTTGGAAGCCGGATTACACATTTGTTTGAAGCATGGGATTAGAAGGTTGAGCATAAAAGGTGATGCCTTGTTAGTTGTGAAGCAAGTGTTAGGTGTGTGGAAGAGTAAGAACACCTCATTGAAGGAAATGTGTTTCAGAATTAAAGGCCTGTTAAAAAATTTTGAAGCATGGAGCATCATACACATTGAACGTGCTCTAAATGGAGAGGCGCATGAAGCAGCTCAAAGCATGATCGGGGAGATGAGAGTAGGTCCATACTCAATGGGCCTATTGTCTTAACATTGAGTATGGTGCACACACACACACTTGGTCACGACATGTGACCATGATAGCTACGTCTAGCTACACTCACATCCATACTTAACCTATTGGGTTTGCTACTTGAATTATTGATGAATCTAATGCTTCATCCAACTTAACACACACATACACACACGCTTCTAGTAGTTGACTAAGGCTATGAAACTATTGCAGCATGCTTACTTTAGACTATGAGGGGCTTATTTTGAGCATGAGGGTGTCCACCTTGAGATTAAACCTTGCAATTACCTCATAGGGTATTTTTGATTGGATCCTTGATACTTATTATTACTTACATTGCTATATTGGTAAGCATGGTTTAGTGTGAACCACTTTTTTATTAAGTTAGGCTCAGTGAGAGCAATCCCTTAATGACTCACTACAAGAAATCGCTTGAATTTCCATGTCAGATTATCGACGTCAATGGCGGGCATCGGTATATGTGTAGATAAACCTAGAGGGAGATCAAAACTCAAAAACAAAAAAGAATTGTCAAATTTTTTATGCGTATACCGATTTGCATACCGAGGGCGGTTCAGATGCCTATACCAACGCCTAGTTTAGCGCCTAGTTCGATGCACATATCGACGCTTGTACCAGCAAACTCTGCAAAAACAAAAACCCACAGGTTTATCCTGCTCATTTTGCTCGTTTTTCATTGCATCTCTTTCCCTCCTCCTCCTTTCTTGCTGCAGATCTGTTGTTACACCACTTACCGAACTTGAGATTTCCACTCATACGTTTCTCCCCATCAACAAGGTAAGCTTCTTTACAAGTTTCGTAGTAGATTTGTTCACTTTTGTGTGTGTGTGAGTAACATAGTGTGTGTGTGTGGGTGTGTGGGTGTTTGTTTTTGCAGATTTAACGACATTTTTTCAAGTGTCTCTTGCTCAAATAGGCCGCATGCATGTGAGTGCTCTATCATTGTCTTTTTTTGCATGTACACACACATTCACATAAACATGCATGCAAATAAATAAAAAATGCACAATAAACAATATGAACACATTATATACGAGGCATACACACATTTTTCAATTCAATAAACAAAATAAAAAATAAAAAATAAAAATAATATAAATTTTGTTATTTTATAAATAATATTTATTAAAAATCATCATTAACAAAGAAAGATAATGGAATTTGATCATTAAAAGAAAGATTTTTTAAATTTATGTCATTTTATAATTAGTTTTGTTATTTTTATCTAAATCAATTTAGAAATTAAGAAATTATATTGTTATTTTTTTAATTGTGACTTGTCGTAGGTGTTGTAAATGTAAATTAGAAACTTTTTAGTGTTAGGTACTAAGTACTTTTGATTAAGTTTGTCATAATAACTAATATCTAATTCTCCTAAATTATTTTCTCATGTTAAACTCTTCATTTAATATGGGGAAGTACCAGGGGAGAAAAAACTAGAATATGGTAAGGCTGGCGGACCGGTCTCAGTAGGGATCCAAAGGAGGGAAAATAGGGATCCAAGGAGGGACCGTTTGCAAAAGACCAATGTGCATGAATGGTGCTTCAAAGACCTTAGGGTTTAGCCCATTAAGACTTCCAAAAATCTTAGGTTCACCCCTTTGCAGGTAAAATCCTCACAGTCCTAATGTACAGACACTTCTCCCAAATACACACATCACCAATGCTAAGTGAGCATGTAAAGCTCACCTTTTTATAGGGTTTGAAGCAAGTGACCACCTTCGTTCTTAGCCTTATGGTGGGCTCAGCTTCAAGAGGGGGATGGTGTAACAGCGCCGCCATGTACAGAGAGAGAAAAAGAGGGGGGAAGAGAGAGAGAGAGAGAGAGAGAGAGCACTTAAGAGCGCAGTATCGTAGAACTATCAGGAGGGAGCCACCTCACTATTAACCCTCTATTAAGCAGAAGAGGACATCATTTACAGAGCCGGGTAACCCGCCCATAACCCATTTAGTATCTAGGGGTTAGGTACCATTAAGGTACTACCTTACAAAAATTATGTAGTGAATTTAGGCGAGTTATTCACTAAGGTATCCCAGGCCAGCAGTCCTAGCAGAAATATACTAGGGAAATAGCAACACGCTATAAATAGCTATACATGTGTGTGTGTATGTGTGTGTGTTTACAAAAAATATATTTTATGCTTTTGCTCTTGATCCCAAAGGAATCCTCATATGTGTAGTTTGTTTAAAAGTAACATGTTCCTAAAATCATCAGAAGAGAACTTGGCTAACTCCCCTTTGTGAGCAAGTGTCAAGGCGGGAATGTTTTCAATGAATTCAGATAACTCTACCACCCCTTCCTTAGAGTTGTTGACAAGTTGGGCAAGGGTATGGACACATTTATCAAACGACATGGTTTGAACCAAAGAATTGGCTATATTAGTTGAAGACCCTGCTATCTGTTCAGGTGCCATAGGGTCATGAATGCATCTAAGTACCTGAAGCGATGATTTAGAAAGAGGCCCTGTAGGAATTTCTATCCCTTGAGATAGTGCTAAGTTATGCAAATTCCATAAAAATTTATTTAGAGAAACATACCACCAAAGGTAAGAACTGGTAGCCTCTTCAGTCTTCAGCCGACCAGGCAAACCTATAAGGGCCGTGTGAAGAGAGCCCCATCCCTCAAGGATCAGTCCAAGGCAAAATTATTTAGGACAGACATCGAGGGATTAAAATATAGTAACTAGGTCTTTGCATAGTATCACTGCTATTCTTGGTGTTAAGTATGTGTGTTTCAATAACAGTAGATATTCACCAAAGAATCCTTTTAGATTACAAAAGACACTAGAAACTATGTCAATGAAAAGGAGTTATGATTCCCATTCATAGTACAAAACAGTCTTTATACACAAGTTCTGAATCAAGAGCAAGAAGATATAATAGTCCGCATCTTCAAGCCAAGGAACTTTAAAAACCAGGGTTGAGAAGGTAACCCTCACCTGCACCCATGGAAACAACACACAATTTAGTTAGCATTGGTACCATATGCAGGTGATGCATGGGTATCCCACATGTTATAGATGTCACCCAACTAGATTGCTTTCAAAGATAAATAATAAGAAAGGTCAAGCTAATCATATATTCAGAGATGAAATCATTTACAAGGAGAAAAGAAAATATGAAGGCCCTTGTGCTTTACATGCTCTCATGAGATAAAGTTCAGCAGAAGAAGCTATTCAAGTGCCTTTGTCGACATATGCATGAGGAATACTCACAACCATCAAATAGTTTGGACAACGGTCAATTTCAATGCCAAAAGTCACACGAGATTGAGTTGGAGTAGCCAATTCCACAATAGCTTGCTTATCCTTGATGTTTGCCATAGATCTGACACTTAACACTACCCCTTTGCAGGTAAAATCCTCACAATCCTAATGTACAAACACTTCTCCCAAATACATACACCACCAATGCTAAGTGAGCATGTAAAGCTCACCTTTTTATTGGGTTTGGAGCAAGTGGCCACCTTCCTTCTTGGCCGTATTGCGGGCCCGGCTTCAAGAGGGGGATGGTGTAACAACGCCGCCATGTACAAAGAGAGAGAAAGAGAGAGAGAGAGAGAGAGAGAGAGAGAGAGAGAGAGAGAGAGAGAGAGAGAGAGCAGTATCGTAGTCCTGTTAGGATGGAGCCACCTTGCTATTAAGCAGAATACAACATCATTTACAGAGCTGGGTAACCCACCCATAACCCATTTAGTAGTCAAGGGTTAGGTACCATTAAGGTACTACCTTACAAAAATTACGTAGTGAATTTAAGTGAGTTATTCACTAAGGTACCCCAAGCCAACAGTCCGAGCAAAAATATGTGTGTGTGTGTGTGTGCGCGCGCGCACGTGCGCGTATCAATACCAGTACCAGTACAACTCCAATATTACCATTACTAGTATAGCAGTATAGTAGTATAGCAATATCAGTACCAGTAGTGTATAGTGCCAGTATCACTACTAGTATAGTCTAGTAGTACCAATAAGTACATGTACCAGTACTAGTACCAGTATATACAGTACCAGTACAACACCATTACTAGCAATCTAGTATAGCAATATAGCAATATCAGTACCAGTAGTAGTAGTACCAGTACCAGTACCAATACCAATACTGTGTGTGTGTGTGTGTGTGTGTGTGTGTGTGTGTGTGTGTGTGTGTATCTATGAGAGAGAGAGAGAGAGCGTGAGAGGGCTCTCGCACCGACACTAGAGAGAGAGAGAGAGAGGGGGGGGGGGGGGGGGGGGGGGGGGGGGGGAAGGGAGAATAAGCATTGGTTTTACAATCAGCAATGGACAAAGAGATAATTGACAAAATCACAATCGAGAGTCAAAAATAAAAAATCAACATCGCCATTTACAAAATTGACATTTGACAAAATTGAGAGTTGACGCAATTTGAAAAGTTTCAATCCGACAAAACCAAGGCAGAAGATGTGCAAACCCAAGGTAGGAGCAGACCTCAACAAATGGCAAAGGTGGATAACGGGAGGGAACTCTGAAAATTCTCAGCTATTTTTGAAGGTTTTCACGCTAGATTTCTTTGGGCTTTATTAGTGCTTTTGCCTTTGGGTTGACTTGGAATTCAAAGGTGAATCTCAAAATTTGTAAGTGGGATTGCACTAAATCTAGGTTTTCTCGAACGTTTAAAGGAAAATTAGAATTTTTGAGACAAATCTCAAAATTTTGTAAGGGGGGGCTACATTAAATCGAGTTGAGGTATAGTGTTTTCTCCTAAAAACTTAGAAAAGTTGAATATGAGAAATTTTAGGGGCAACTTGATTATATTTGAAGGCTTTTGTACTCGATTTCTCTATACTTTGTAGGTTTCCTCACCTTCAAATCTATAATTTAGGGATAAATTACAAAATCTACAGATGGAATTACTCTAAATTGAGGATTTTTCAAGCATTTGGCTATACCATACCTTTTTTCAAACATTTTAGAGGTAAATTTACTATGTTTGAAGGTTTTTGCACTAAACTTATCTGCACTTTGTAGATTCTCTAAACCTTAATTTATATTCTCTAACCTTTCTAGTTTCTTTTTCTTTTTAATGCTCTTCATAGCTTGATTTAAAATAACTCAAAAAGAATACATACAGACCTTGGCATAACCAATACAACATATGCACACAGTGACCCAAAATATACCCGAAAATTTTGGTAAGTACGCTATATTTCTATCAAGGATCTATCTTCTTCTTCTCGGCAAGCCGCTTCCTCCTTCTTGATAAAATCCATTCACAATTAGAGATAAATCTCAAAACATTTAGATGGGATTATACTAAACCTAAGTTTTTTACTCCAATCATTGCAAGTTTCCTAACATTCAGATTAAATCTTACGAGTGTGTGGCCCTTCTTATGGGGGGGGAGAGAGAGAGAGAGAGAGAGAGAGAGAGAGAAAGAGAGAGACCCTTTTCTGGCACCCAATCCACTCTCTTTCTTTTTTTGCCTTGGTCTCCCCCCCCCCCTTCCAAGCCCTTTCCTTATGTCACGTGATGAGGGCCTCCAAGGTGCATTAGATATAGTTGAGAAAATTTGTAGGTGGGATTATACTAAACCTAGGTTTTTCTTGAGCATTGGGGTACACAATAGATTTTTGCTATTATTCAATAGTCCATTATCTATACTCTTTATAATGGAGTTTCAAAAATTAGAGGAAGGAGAGGGTCTCCACACGTTGTTTTTTAGTTGATTTGCATGGCACGTTGGATCAATGCCAAAATTAAGTTCTTGAGTCCATGTCGCATGGTCCTCCTTACCATAGACACAGGAAAGAGCCTTTGAAAATTATGTGAAATAGTTTAGATTCTATGTGATTCCATCCTTTTTCAATGACCTACAATAGTCAAAATTGTACGCATGACAACTTGTGTGTGTGTGTGTGTGTGTGTGTGTGTGTGTGTGTGTGTGTGTGTGTGTGTGAGAGAGAGAGAGAGAGAGAGAGAGAGAGAGAGACCGCGTAGACTGTGCAAATCACTTTTTTCAACAGTGTGTAGACTGTAATAGTCAAAATTGTGGTGTGTGTGTGTGGGGGGGGGGGGGGGGGAGAGAGAGAGAGAGAGAGAGAGAGAGAGAGAGAGAGAGAGCTCTGCCACTAGCAAGTAGACAAAGAAAGAGAAAGAGTGAGATGAAGACCAAGGCGTTGATCACGATAGCTACTATATATGAAGTAGCTTAAAATTTTCAAGGAAGTAGAGACCCTCTATGTGTCACATTCTGCTTCATTTCACAGAGAACCTTCAAAAAACATTTAATTGAAAATGCAAAAGTGAAGGGTAACTACTAGGATGGTAGAAAATGAAAAGTCTTATGAGGGAGTCTTGGTAGTGGAAAGTCAAAAAGACCTTAGTACTCTATCTAAATTTATAATACTTAAGCCTATAGTTTTTGGGAGGCCATTTCACTCCAGCTCTCAATTTCAAGGCTGACCACTAACTACTTTTATTTTTGAAAATCATTTTAAGGGTGGCTTTCCTTTATATTTTTAAGGACATAAAGATTTTTTCTCCATGTGTTGCTCAATGAACCTCCCTTCGGAGGTTTACACAGACCTTTTATGTCGCAAATGATCTTTGATCTCGATGCTCGAAGTTCAAAATCTAGATGCATGTATTTGCGTGTGTGTGTGTGTGTGTGTGTGTGTGTGTGTGTGTGTGTGTGTGTGTGTGTGTGTGTGTGAGAGAGAGAGAGAGAGAGAGAGAGAGAGAGAGTTATGAGCACGTATAGAGCTAGAAGAGAGCAAGAGGAGGTACTCACAATGTACAAGAACTTGGGACTTGATGATAAGGTTAATCTTGATTACAAGACTTAATACTTTATTAAGAGAGCTAGATACAAGATTTGGATTACATAACTTGAGTACAAGAAAAAGCTTGATTTCAAGGACAAAACATAAAACAAGAACTAGAAGAGGCTTTCCACATAGGAGCCTCAGAGAACTGGTGTTGGCAAGACTGAGGGGCTTGTGGCCTAAGACCCTGTAAGGACATGGGTCATATGGGCAAGGCCATCGACACAGCCAAATAGTTTGTACGCTAGGGGGAGGCTATAAGATAGTACGGTTGGGTGGAAACTAGCACACACATTACCACCACCCTTTCAATGGTATCCGAGCTATATTTGGGAAAGGGAAAAAGTGGGTTGCATGTGCATGTGACATGCAGCTTCTCTCCCATGTTCCGTAGACAGCGATGTCTCTGTTGTGCAGCAAAAAGAAGGAAGGCACAGTTTCCTGTGCGCAGCGCATGGAGGTAGACATCGCGTGGAGATAGACAGCGACAGTCGACCG
This sequence comes from Adiantum capillus-veneris, assembly GCF_014529385.1. NCBI lineage: Eukaryota > Viridiplantae > Streptophyta > Polypodiopsida > Polypodiales > Pteridaceae > Adiantum > Adiantum capillus-veneris. The sequence continues at coordinate 104,416,241 of NC_140943.1, read as the reverse complement.
CAGCCGCCCCACCTACGCCCTCCAGAGCGCACGACTAAGGTGGGTGACCTAGGCAAACTCAATCGGCAACTTGACAGCACGGAGGCTCGGAAGGCTTCCGTTGTTGGCGCCATTGGCTGCACGTGTAGGAAGGCATAATTTCCTATGTGTAGCACGTGCAGGTAGACAGCGACAGCCGATTGGGGCCACCCCACCTACGCCCTCCACAGCGCACGATTAAGGTGGGCGACCAAGGTAAACTCGACCGACAAATTGACGGAACCGAGGCTACGAAGGCTTCCGTTGGCATCATTGGCTGTGCGTGTAGGAAGTCGCCAAAGCATACTTGAATGCAACCTCTCTACAATCAATGCAAATGTTACTAATCTTATGGATTTACTTGTGAAATTTATGAATTCACAGACGGCTCAAGGAGCCACAAGTGGCACGATTCAAGGGAACCAAGCTCCCACGACTCAAGGAGTCCAAGAGATAAGTGCTTCCAAAGATGCAGAAGGTAGCAATGCATTTTGAAGAATATCACCATTCCTGAGTTTCACAGGGAAGAGCGTAATCGCAACAAGGATGCGGTCAATACGTTCTTACACATATGGAGTGATATTCATAGATTGAGACACACCCCGGATATAAAGACGGCTATGGAAACAAGTCTATCTCTTAAATGCAAGGCCTATAAGTGGTGGATGGCATTTACAATAGATGCTCGTCCTCCGTCTTGTACTGGGTTTCAAGCTTCTTTTTCCAAAGAGTTTTTGGACTCCAATGAAGAAGATAATAATTGGTTAGCATGGGATGCATGCCGCATGTCTGGTCTCTCTCTCACACAGTACCTTTCAAAGTATCAAGAAATCATATTAAGACTAGAAGGTCTAGATGAATTCCAAAAGGCTGTTTTGACAAAGGCTGTCGTCTTTATGTCAAGACCCAACATCCAAAAACTTTGGAAGAAGCCATCAGTCATGCCCAAAGATATGATGGTGACCAAGAGAGGAAAGGAAATGTTCCCTACTCTAAGAATAATTTTGCTAAGAGCAATGTGGCTAAGAGCCAATGGCGAGGTAGATCTGCCACACGTTCTAAGAGGAATAAGAGACAATCTACCTCTCCCCGTCCACAAGAGGCTAAGAAGCCTAAGCAATCACGAGATAGTCCATGTGGGTCTCTCAGCACTGTTGATTTTGAGCGTGCAAAGAAACACAACTTTTGTTTTAAATGTTTTAACATAACAAGAAAGATTGTCCTCTTTTGCAAGGCAAAGAAAAGGCCATGCACACGGTGCAATGCCTCACATTAGATTCATCTCCTAAATATTGTGTTGTAGAGGTTCTTCATATGGAAGAAAAGCACAAGTGTTGTGTGCCTGCTTCAATGTGCCAGCCCACCTTTGGTCCCCCATGATTTGATTTGCATGCATGACACTATTAACGGACAATGTGTTCGTATTTTAGTGTATGATGGTGCAACTCATACCTTCTTGAACTATAAGCTAGTCAAGAAATTGAAGCTTACACAGACCCCCTGCTCTCACAAGTATGTGGTGGAGCAGATGTCTCGGAATGATAAAGAAGTATGGGACACGGTAGTTCAAGGGGTTGAGCTTATTATTCAAGATCATAAGATGACCCTTGACTTCCAAGTTATGAACATGGACCGTGCTAATGTAGTTTTAGGATGGGAGTGGCTGCATGGTGGTTTAGGAAACACATTGCACACTAGTTATGAACACAACTCCTTATTCTTTATGGCCAATGGTAGACGTGTGCTTTTGCTTGGTGAGAAAAATATACCATATGCACCTCTTATATGTACAGCCGAGCTTTCTATTTTGCAGAAAGCATATTTAATAGATGAAGTCTTTTTGTGTTACTGCTTGTCTCCAAGTCTTGTGAATTTTCAAGAGCAAAGTGCGGTGAATTCTAGGAATGGTATGCAAAGTGCAATGAATTCTAATGATAAACAAAGTGTTAACAAATCTAACGAGCAAAGTGCTCTTAATTTTAATTCTATAGAGCAACATGCAACTGTTGTAAACAAACATTACAAGAATTACAAGATTCTCCATCCCACCATAACTCTAGTTTACTTTCTCCTTTGCACGGCAAAAGCTGACTCACTTACTCACGGAGTCTCGTGATGTATTCTCAAGTGATTTACCGTCGGGTTTACCCCTATACGTGATGTGCAGCATGGCATAGATGTCGTGCCAGGCACTAAACCGGTGAGTAAACCATCTTGTTGTATGAGTGCTAAAGAATCCAAGGAGGTTGAGAGTCAATTGACTGACTACCTCACCCGTGGTTTCATCAGACCTAGTACTTCGCCTTGGGCATCACCAATTCTAATGGTTAAAAATAAAGATGGTACTATGCGCATGTACGTAGATTATCATGGATTAAATGCCATAACCATCAAGAACAAGTTTCCTCTGCCTCGAGTGGATGAGTTGTTTGATCAACTCCATGGGTCAAGATACTATACAAAGATAGATCTTCATTCAGGATACCACCAGGTGCATATCCTTTTGCAAGATATCTCCAAAACTTCCTTGAGAACACGGTTCGGGCATTTTGAATTTTTGGTTATGCCTTTTGGTCTAACCAATGCTCTAGCTACATTTATGACACTCATGGATAGTGTCTTACATCCCTATCTTAGAAAATTTGTTCTGGTTTTTCTTGATGACATTCTCATTTACAGTAAGGTTGAAGATGAGCACATAGAACACTTAAGATTAGTGTTTGAACAACTACGAGCTCACGTGTTGTATGCTAAGCAAAGCAAGTGCAATTTCTTTAAAATAGAGATACATTACCTCGGCATGTGATCTCTTATTTTGGCATCAAGATGGACACTGACAAGGTCGCTTCCATTCTTCGATGGCTACATCCCAACACGGTTGAGGAGCTTCAAATATTTTTAGGCATGGCTGGATTTTATCGACAGTATATTCGTGATTATGCCAAAATCGTTGTTCCTATGACAGATCAACTTAAAGAAAAAGATAAGACCTTTTCTTGGGAAGAAGCCCAAAAACGCAATTTCAAACAGCTCAAGGTAGCTATAGCCATTGCTGCCATCCTAGCAATCATTGACCCACTTAAGCCGTTTGTGGTAGAGACTGATGCTAGCGATAAAGAAATTGGTGTGGTACTTCTCTAGGAGGGAAGACCTATAGCCTTTGAAAGTAAAAACTTAGATAAGATCTCAACAAAATTATTTTGTCTATGAGAGAGAGCTCTATTCCATAATTCACGCTTTACGAAAGTGGTGACACTATTTATATGGTGCCGAGTTTGAAGTATTTTTTGACCATGAGAATATCAAATGGTTTACTACTCAAACGGACTTGAAGGGCCGTAAAGCTATATGGGCAAAAATCCTTCAAGATTATGATTGTAAGCTACGATATCGCAAGGGGCGATATAATGTAGTAGCGGATGCACTAAGTCGGATGCCTCAAATTAATTCACTTGTTTTCACGGAAATAAAGAGTGGATTTTTGGAGTCCCTACGTGGCAAGTGTGCACAAGATCAATCATATGCTAAAGTATGGAGTGCATTTTTAAAAAGGGATCCCTCACACTCACATGTCTCTGTACAGCCAAATCAACATGTCTCTGCATGCACATATAAAAACTCCAACACAAGAGCTCCACCCCTACTCAAGAAAAGCTTAAGCAATGGAAGAATTTTTCCATTCATGATGGCTACTTACTCCACAAGGATAGAGTATGCGTGCAAAGGACTCAAACACTGGGTGCCAAATCTTATTTGAGTATCACGATAGTCCAAGTCCTGGTCATCCAAGTATTCATAAGACGTTGAGGCAGTCCGGGGTGGGCAACAAAAAGAGCGGCCTCTAAACACCCTTCGAGGCTCCCGTGCTGCTCAATTGGGGCTGGGGCAAGCACAATCAAAGACAACAATAACCCACAGCCAGAAACCAAACAAGAAAAAGGGAACCACCTAGTTGTGGATGTGAACTAGGACGCACGTGATATCTCCTTGTACTGAAACGCACAAAGAGAGTGGAATGCAAGATAGCCACACACCAAACACAAACATTCACCACACCAAAGTGAGGTAAAGAGCACAAATCAACTTGAGCAACTCAGTCTTAGCCTTAAAGACTAGAGGCACACAAAGCTTGGTGAGAAACAAAGAGACAACACAAAACTTGACCTTGTTGCCAATACACAAATTGTCTTAGGGTCACGGGAGCCCTCTCACCGAGTACCCTCTTACAATTGACTTTAGGCAAACAATTCAACAAGCCCTCAAACCACCAAGCATGAAATGGCACAACAGACTTCAAGGACAATATACCTTCAACCACCTGATGAGCCAACTTATCAAATCAATTTGGAGAGAAGAGTCGTAGTTGCAGCATACAATTGCACCCAAAACTATACATCTTATTTATGCACAAGAGTAGGCTACAAGTGTGATGAAGAGTATGGCATCACTCCACTCCTCTAGATGGCATAACTAACTTCAAGCTTCTCCATGCACCTATGTGTAGTGATGGAATAGAGCACTCACAATGCACACACTCTACACAACTAGGCTTGAAGAGTGGTGTGTTATGTGTTGAGAATGGTGTGGTGTAGTGTGATCATGTGATGATTTACAAGGGAGAGAAGGGCTCTATTTATAGGTTTTAGAAGCCCCGATTAGGATTAGACCTAATCAAGTTTATTTGAAGAAATAAAAGATTGTGCATATTTTTATTTTTTTAAATGAGGGTGGGTCTCTCTTGTCCTTTGAGTCACATGGATGTGGGCTCAAGGGAAGAGAATTATTGAGGGTGAAAGGAGAGAGGATTGAGTGAATAATTTGGGAGTGACTACTCTAATAGATAGTAGAGGGTACATTTTTACAATGAGGTTAGTGGTTAGTGGTTAGTAATAATCACTACAAAACATTTACAAAATCACTCACCAAATGGTGAGATATATGATGAGCAAAATTAGAGAATGGATAAGCTTGTAAAGAGAGGTTGAAGCTTTGGAGAAGTTGGCATTCACCTCTTTACAGCACCGGAAGAAGAAGCGATCAACATGGCAAAGTTGCCCGTGTTGATGAAGCTATGTTATCTCGAAACCTTGGATGAAAAAAACCCTCATTTTCAGAGGTTAACCTTGGAATTTTTCTGATTTTTTGGAGTTCTTTAGAAAGTTGAAGAGGATATGGTAATATGGACATATATGTAGAGAGAAAGGGGGGCCACATAGGGTGTAGAAATGGAGGATGAAGGCTATGGAGGTGTGAGAGAAGTAGGAATTGTGAAGGGGGTGAATTAGAACATGGGAGTTGCATTTTTGGGAGTGGAAAGGAAAGGGAGGAGTGTGTAAGAGCGTGTAGGTGTGTGGAAGGGTGAGAGAAATAGGAAGATATTTTTGGGTGTATGAGGTGGCAATTTTGAAGTCGACCATAAATTTCATGTAAAATTTCCCTTGACTTCAACATTTCTAAAAAAATTATGGAAATTACTTCAGCTCACGAGCTACGTTTTGTGTTTTGGAAGTATCCTCAAATTCGGATCATAAGAAGGTGCCAAAATTCGAGCAAAAAGTTGTCCCTGCAACACCTAATAAAGCTTGAAGTGGGTCACTATTTGATTCCTTTTCCTTTGTAGTCTTCCAAGTGAGCCCCCCATACATCAACCATGACCTAATATTGCCAAGGAGCTTGCACACATGTATGGTATAGGATAAGTATCAAATATAATATATACTTGTGGGGCAAGAAGATAGGCTAGTTAGTCATGGAAAATGGACACGGATGCATGGTGGCAAAAAATATATAAAATAAAAGGAGGAAAATCATGAGGTAAGGGACCCTCAGTTTTCTCTACTTTGAGTAATTCGTGGAATTTATTTGAAGATAAAATCTATGTACTTGTGAATATTTAACTGGGAGGGATGGAAAAAAATATGACGGAGTTGATAAGGTTATTGGTGAATTTTTACAATGAAGTCACATAAAGGTTTTTCAAGGCTTGTGTGAGTAGAGCTTAAGGGATAGAATGATAGTAAAATATGTATAAGGAATGACACACGATGGAAGCTAGCATACTTAGGCCTGATAACGCACACCTAGGAATATATATTTATATAAATACAAAAAAATTAATAAAAAAACCCTTTATACTTAGGTCTTTATTTACTTATAAAGAGGACCGTAATATTATAAATTTATTTTTTTGTCTCCTAGCCCAATGACCCGCTCAATGATTTAATAAAAAAATGTGATAAAAACCCTAAACACGCGCACACTATTTACAATGAAAAAGCGAGCCTAGTCATTGTGCTAGGGTGTTTTTGTGGGGTGAAGTGACTTCTTAAAATATTTTATGAGAGCCAAAAAATGGCTATCATTTAGCCCTCCCCTAGATGATGGTACATTCATGTACCATCAAAAGGCATACCTTCCAATGAGAGTGTTTTTCGATCCTTCGTGATATTTGGTGCCTTAATCGAATCTTCATCTTGTAGTACCAAGCTCAAAGGCTTACATGGTATTGTAGCTGTTTGATACTCTTGTAGATCCTCTAGTAGAACTGGACTCAAGTAAGGCTTTAATCGATACCCATTCACCTTCTTGGGATTCCCCTTGCCATCCAAATCCATGAGTTGATAGTAGCATGAACAGTAGGCCTTCTTTACAATGTAGGGACCCTGCCATCTAGTATTTAACTTCACATCAAAGCGATTGTCAAGGCGATTATCGTACCTTAGCACCAAATCTCCTTCCTTGATCCCTTTGAATTTTACCTTTTGTCAAGCTTGTCCTTTATTTGCGTAGCCTTTCTTTTATAGCACTCATAAGCCGCCTCCCATTTCCATTCTAGTTCTGCTAGGGCGAGAAGACGATCTTCCCATGCTGCTTCTTCTCCTTGTGCCACCTTTCCATGAAGTCGCATTGTTGGAATGTTGAGCTCGATGGGTTGCAAAGCTTCTTGACCATAGACTAGGTGGAAGGGTGTGAACTCTGTCACTTCCTTGTAGGTAGTCCGATAGGCCCACAATGCTCCATCCAAGAAGTCATCCCATAGCTTTGTCTTGTTCTTTACCATCTTTCGGATGATTCCTGCAATGATGCCATTAGCCTTCTCTACCAAACCATTTGATTGAGGATAGTAGAGTGTGCTATGCCGATGTAGAATGTGAAGCTCATTACAAACTTCTGTGAGCAATCCCTTCCTAAATCCTGGACCATTATCAGAAACAATCTCCAAAGGTGTGCCAAATTTGCAACAAATGTGAGTGTACACACACTTGCTAAAACTGTCCTCTCATTTACTCTTGCCACACTTTGAGCTTCTACCCATCTAGTCATGTAGTCTATGGCCACCAAGATATACAATTTCCCATTTTTAGTCCTAGGAAATGGACCCATGGCATCAATGCCCCATTTTTCAAATGGACCATTTGCAAGGACTAACTAACGTGGACCATGCAACAGGTGCTTGTTTCCATTAATTTGACAATTGTGGCAGCTTTTACACCAATTTTGAACATCAATGTGCAAGCTTGGCCAAACATACCCGGCAAGCAAAAGCTTTTTCGCAGTGAGTTCCTGTGCAAAATGACCACCACTCGTTTTCTCATGCAAACCTTCAAGAATGGCTGGAATCTCCTTGGTTGTCGGTATTCTCCAGCAAACTTGATCTTTTCCTCTTTGGTAGAGGGCACCTTCAAAAAACAAATACGAACTCGCCTTCTTAATGAGCCTCCTCTTTTGAGCCTTTGTGAAGCCTTCTGGAAACTCGCCCTCTAAAATGTAGCCCACAATGGGAGCCAATGAATCCATCCCCTGATACCTTAGTTGTTTAATCATTGTTGCTGCCATGATGACCTGCACTTCACCTTCAACACATGCAACTGCTTTTTGGGCAAGCAAATCAGCATCTTCCTTTTGTTTCCTAGGAATATGACACAATTGTACTTCTTCAAATTGATGGAAGAGTTTATGGATGGCATGAACCTTTTGCCTTAGCCTTTCATTCTTACAAGCCCAAATACCTAGAATTTGCTTCACAATGAGAAGTGCATCCCCATTTACCATAAGACGTTGTATACCTTGGCCAATGCACATCTTCAAACAATGAAGTAGTGTGTTGTATTCTGCTTCATTGTTGCTAGTTGAACCTGGTAGATTGACCTTCTCTTTCATGACCATCTCTCCACTTGGGTTGAGCAATACTATCCCTCCCCCTGCTTTTCCTGTGGCTCGTCGAAAAGCTCCATCAAAGAACAAGGTAAAAGCATTAGGAATACTTTTAGGTGGTGGCAATGGTAGGGTATTTACTTCAGGCACCTTTATTTCCTTCTCATGTACCAGAATCCCTGCCAATTGTGCACGCACACTATCTTCTACCTTGAAAGAGTATTGAAACTCTTGCAACTCCATAATCCACTTTAAGATCCTAGTAGTAAGATTCATTTGAGATGACACCCAAGGGAACAAATTTTCTGCAGTGAGAATTACAAAAGGTTTTGGTAGCAAGTAGGATCTAAATTTTCTCACTACAAACATGAGAGAAAGCATCATGAGTTATGTCTCCGTGTAGCCTCTCTCTAAAGCATTCATGACCCTACTCGCAAAGTAGATGGGTCGCATCCTGGTACTGTGGGGATCTTGCTGTAGCAAAACAGCACCAATTGTTTCTTTCCCAACACTAGAGATAACAAAGAATGTGTACTCCCAACAAGGAGGCATGAGTGTTGGTATCTCTGACAGAAGGACTTTAATATTGCAAAAATACTCTTCAAGGTCATCAAACCATGCAAATTCTACTTGTTGTGTCAACTTTTGCAAAGGGGGAAGTAACTCCAAGGCTAAGTGAATGAAGCGTGACATATACTTCACCTTTTGCCTTTGTTGGATCCACCTCAATACCTTTATTGTTGGAATTAGGGTTGCAGAGAAACGCACACAGCTTGGAGAAGACGAAGGAAGCTCAAGGCGAACAATAGAGAGTGTGTTACTTAGTGTGCAATGGAAAGATAGATAGCCCTAGAGTGATGGGCGTATATACAATGCACGGGGGGGAAAACCTCCTAAAGAGGGAAAAAATGCCTCGGTGGTCCTAGTCTGTTCACACACATCACTACCACATGTATATGGTAACAAATCCCCCCTAGAGTGATGTGGTGAACGAGAGCTAGCACATGAGTAAAGGGAAGTGCCATGCCCTGAGGACAGGATCAGTCCACAAAGGGGAGTAAGCCCAAAGCTTTGCGGAAAGCTTCAAGCTTCTCACGAGACAATGCCTTTGTGAAAAGATCTGCAAGGTTGTCCTGTGTTGGCACATAAGCCAAGCTGATCTCTCCTGCTGAGAGCCTCTCCCTGACATAGTGGTAATGCACCTCAATGTGCTTTGTGCGAGCATGAAAAATTGGGTTCCTCGCAACTGCCAATGCGCTCTGACTGTCAGTGTAGATAGTGTTGGCTGTGTCCTATCCAACACCCACATCATCCATAAGGCGTCTAAGCCATACACACTCAACCGTAGCTGTGAAGGCTGCTCTGTACTCAGCCTCACAACTCGAAGTGGCCACAGTAGGTTGCTTCTTGCTCAACCATGATATACATGAACTACCAAGCATGAAACAAAAACCTGATGTGGACACTCGGGTGTCAAAACAACCAGCCCAATCTGAGTCCGAAAAAGCATGTAAGTCTGGCGGCAATGATCCCCCCTTGGGATAAAACAAGCCAAGATGTAAAGTGCCACTAAGGTAGCGGAAAATACTCTTGACAGCTTGCCAATGCTTAGACCCTGGGCTATACATAAATCTGCTGACCTGTCAGACTGCAAACTGAATATCCGGCCTCGTGTTGCATACATAAATGAGGCAGCCAACAACAGTTTGGTAAAGAGTGACATCAGCAGGATTGCCAGCATCATGTAGACTCAACTTCAAACCTGTTTCCATGGGAGTGGCAATAGGTTTGCAATCCTCAAGTCCAAACTTACATAGCAATGTCTCTATGTAACTTTTCTGACACAAGGCAATACCACCATCACACTGCTTAAACTATATACCCAAGTAATGATGCAACAGCCCCAAATCTTTCATCTTGAAAGTAGCATTCAAATCAGCCTTAAATTCAGCAATATGTCTCTCATTTGGTCCAGTGATCAGCAAATCATCAACATAAAGAACCACGATGAGATATACATCACCCTCACACTTTACATACAATGTTCTTTCTGTTGGACTGTTACGAAAGCCTTGTTTGACCAAATGAGTGTCAGCTTTCTCATACCAAGCACGAGGAGATTGCTTCAACCCATACAAAGCCTTGTTACATTTGCACACTTTTTCCTCTTGTCCTTTTATGACAAAACCGCGAGGCTGCGTTACATAAACTTCCTCAAATATGTCACCATTCAAGAAAGCAGTAACAATGTATGATTGATGTACATCCCAACCAAAATGACTGCCAATGCACATAGAACAGGCACAGTAGTCATACAACAAGTGGGAGAAAAAGTCTCTTCATAATCTATGCCTTTTTGCTGTGCATAACCCTTTGCAACAAGTTGAGCCTTATGGCGATCGATCTCACCATCCGGCTTGCGTTTCAACTTGTAAACCCATTTCGTACCAATGGCCATTCTGCCAGGAGGCAAATCACATAAAGTCCATGTGTCATTCTCTATAAGTGCATCATATTCTGATTGCATGGCAGCCATCCAATTTTCTGAATTCTGTGCTTCATCAAAAGTCAGAGGCTCCTCAACATCATGTAAGCTAGACACAGCCAAAGCATAGCAATCTCATGCATAAGATGCATGGCGAGAGCCTGAACGAGTACGACTAGACAAAGGTGCATCCAATTTACTGTCACGCAAAGTGTTCACCAGCCATTTTGGCATACCTCTAGCCTGCTCATTTTCAGCCCTTTCCTCATCAAGTACATCATGTACATCTGCATCAGTAATAGGCTGATCTAAAACATTTTCAGAAACCCCCATAGGCTGTACATTTGCCTCATTGGAACTTACATTCGTATTTCCACCACTGAAAAGAGGCAACAAAGTGTCATAAATGTCCTATGAGCTTACATTACTGTCTCTAGTACATGACAGCAAGGGCTGAACAGAATTTTTCACAAACACTACATCCCGATAAACCAGAATATGTTTTGTTTGTGGAGGATACAACCTGTAACCTTTGCTTTCAGTACTATAACGAACAAAAATACATTTGACAGCCTTATCATCCAATTTTCTACGCTGCACTTGTGGCACCAAAGCATATGCCAAACAGCCAAAAACACGCATGTGCTCAATAGAAGGCTTTCTATCATTCCATGCTTCATATGGAGGAATACACTACAAAGCTTTCGTAGGACACCTGTTTAGTACATAAGTGGCACACATGATGGCCTCAAGCCAAAAAGAATGCGGTAAAGCTTGACTTTTGACCATACATCGTGCCATTTCTGTCAGTGACCTGTTTTTCCTCTCAGCAACACCATTTTGTTGAGGCATATAAGGCACTATATATTGGTGTTTTATCCCACGACTAGCCAGAAATGCATTAAATTCATGAGACATATACTCCCCCCCTCGATCGGAACGGAGGGTGCCCATAGTACATTTCGAGACATTTTCAGCCATAGCCAGAAATTGTTTGAAGCACATAAAAACTTCAGACTTCGCTTTAAGCGGAAATACCCATGCATGCCTAGAGTAATCATCAATGAAAGTCACGAAGTACAGGTAATTGCCCAAGGACGGAGTTTGCATGGACCCACAAACATCACTATGCACAAGCTGCAACCTGCATGTGGCCCAAACTGAACCATCCTTTGGAAACTTAGAACACTGCATCTTACCCAAAATAAAGCCTTCACAAACATGTTTGACAGGTGCTTCAAGAGGTGGCAAAGAAGCAACCATCTCAGATTTCTGCAAACGCAGCAAACTGGCAAAATTCAGATGACCAAAACGTGCATGCCAAAGTTTTGCATCTGAAATGGCCCTTGAATCTGCAACAGCATTTGCAAAATTTTGTCCACACTTGTCATACAAAGTGAGCTTATACAGCCCACGGCACAAAAGCCCAGATGCAACAATTTCATCACCAAAACTGAGATCATGAACTGTACATCTATCATCCACAAATTTGACTACAAGTCCAAGTCTAGCAAGTGTGGATACAGACAAGAGATTCTTCTTGATCCCAGGTACATAAAGTGCATCAACAAGTGTGAAAGAACTGCCATTAGCAGTAGTAAGCACAATCTTTCCAACTCCCTGAACTGGATAAGAGGCGTTGTTGGCACAAGTGACTGAATTTCCATGAGGGACAGACTCAAGAGAGGTAAACAATTCATGATGTGAGGTAATGTGCTTTGTAGCACCACTGTCGAAATACCACACATGTGAATCTGCAGCAACGACTGACAAGCATGCATCATGGACAGCAGAATTGTAAGTGCACTCTGCGCTAAAAGCCCATTCTAATCAACATCAGCATTACAGTCTCCTTTCACAAAAGACTCAACAATGGCTGCATTTGTAGTGGAACCAGCATTTGCAGTGGAACCACCCTCTTTCTTCTTAGCCTCTTTGGCCTTCAACTTAGGACACGACTTGATCAAGTGATCATTGGCTTTACAATAATGGCAACGCATCTTCTTTTTTCCCTTATCACCAGAATTACCAGACGAAGTACTGCCAGCAGAAGCATTAGGAACATAATTTTTTCCACTCGCAATAGAACCATAAGAAGTGGCTACATTATTGTTACCACCCTTTCTTTGAGAAGCAATAAAAGCCTGTTCAAGTGCACGCTGCCTAGTCCTATTTTTTCTAGAAAGTGACTCTTGCAACAGCAATGTGCATACTGCATCAAACTTGACAACTTCAGGATTTCCTTGGGTCATCAGTCTCCAAGTACTAGCAAAAGTCTGGTAGGAATCTGGTAAGGCATCAAGAACAGTCTGCACAAGGGAACTGTCTGAAATGACTTCACCTGCAGAAATAAGCTGCTCATTGATATCCTTGACACTAGCAAGGAAAGTTTCCATATCATCTTCCTCATGCATAATCTTCGACTCCAGCTCTTTACGTAGCAAAGCAATTTTAGCCTCATTGCGGCTTGTATAAAGACCTGCTAGAATATCCCAAGCCTGTTTTGCAGATTTTGCTGAACGGATGGGAGGAACAATGGTGCGCTTCACAGACAACGCAATCAGTGCATGAGCCTGCGCATCCTTAACATCCCAACGAGCTTGTTCTGCCGTAGGTAAAACAACTCTAACAGCTGCAATCCTTGCAGCAAGACCTGCAACATCCTCAACATCGCCTACATCCTCAGAACCAGGACGTACATCAATGGCCTGCACAATGTTCCAGACACCCTTTGACACAAGAACATGTTGCATCATATAAGCCCACATAGGGTAGTTGTCCCCATCCAACCTGTCCTCAGCAGCAAACATCTTGAACACATCTGTGTTCTTGTTGTCGGCCATGGTAAATGATGTACCTGATGTGAAAACTGCTCGAAAATAGGAGAAATGGAGCGGAAACAACTTGTGCAATATAGCACAAACCGTAGAAGACTATAAGGCACCTGTTATGCAGAAAATGGCACTGACAGAACTTCTGCACAAAATGACGAAATAGCCTATGCAGTACTGCATGTAGTGGAAACGGAGGCCGAAATGAGCCCAAATCAAAATTCTGAGCAGACCAAGCTTTTCGAGCTATCCGAAAATTTTTGTCGACCTACGAACGCTCGCCAAAGCTCACTGAAATCGGAGAAAGTGAGCACGCGTGTGCTGGAGCAGCTGGCGACTAAGCCTGGGAGGACGTGACCTGCTCTGATACCAATTGTTGGAATTAGGGTTGCAGAGAAACACACACAGCTTGGAGAAGATGAAGGAAGCTCAAGGCACACAATAGAGAGTGTGTTACTTAGTGTGCAATGGAAAGATAGATAGCCTTAGAGTGATGGGCGTATATACAATGCACGGGGGAAAAAACCTCCTAAAGAGGGAAAAAATGCCCCGGCGGCCCTAGTGTGTTCACACACATCACTACCACATGTATATGGTAACATTTATAGGAAACCTTGTGACCAAGCAAGATCACTTCATCCTCACCTATGTGGCACTTGTCGGCGTTGAGTTGACCTCCCATGTCGTAGAGTTTTTTTAAACCTTCTTCTACCTTTTGTAGATGCAATGATTTTGAGCTATAAATACAAAAATCATCAATGAACACCCTGATAGACTTTCCAAAGAATGCTTGAAACACCATGTTCATGAAACGTTGGAAAGTTGCAGGAGCATTTGTCAGGCCAAATGGCGTAACTCTAAAAGCATAACAACCCCAAGAAGTGATGAAGGTTGTTTTCAATTGGTCCTCCAAAGCAATCCCTATTTGAAAGTAGCCTGAGTAGCCATCACACACAGTGTACTTCTCATGACCAGCTACCTCATTCAGTATCTCATCCTGAAATGGGAGGGGAAAGTGATCTCTTTTTGTTGCCTCATTGAGCGGACGGTAATCCACACACACCCTCTACTTGCTATTTTTATTAGGAGTGACAACAACGGGAGAGACCCACTCTGAATTCTCCACTGGATAAATGAAACCTACTGCTGAAAGCTTTCTTACCTCCTTGAGTAGAGCCTACTCCTTGATGACTCCTAGCCTTCATAGCTTTTGAGCCTTAGGTGTGGCCTCTGGCTTCAACTCAATCTTGTGCTGAACAACATCCACTCCACGCACATCGGTGTAGTCTTTAGCAAAAAGCCTAGGAAATTTCCTTAGTACACATTTGAACTCCTCTCTTTCATCCTTTGCAAGTGTCAGTGTAGACAGCATACCTTCTAGCATTCCTTCATGTTGCACATTTTGGTTCTCTTGAGTACCTACCTCTTCCAAACCTCGACAAGAGGTCTCTTAGTTGTTTGGCTTAAACCTTACCCCCATGACCTCAATGGAAGACTCCTCTTCAGTAATGCTCCCGCTACTTTCTTCTTCTGAAATGTTATCGGTCCAATCTTCTTCCGTCTCACTTTGAGATGATTCTTCATGGAGCTCCTCTTGGCATTGCTCCTTCATGTCAAAGACAACCTTCTTATGATTGTCATTCCTACAAATTAGCTTTCCACTCTCCCAATCCTACAAAGCTCGCATTTTCATTAGCCATGGTCTTCCTAGGATAAATGGGAAACCATTTCCTTTGGTAGGCATAACATAGAAATCCACTACCTTCTTAATGCCAAAGGCCTCTACAACAACATTTTTACAATTGCCTACACACCTAGCTTTGCTATTGTTTGCCATCTTCACTTTGATTTCAGATGTCTCATGGATGTGCATGCCTAGTCTTTGCATGAGTCCCTCTATCATGATGCAAATTGTGCACCCCCATCCACTAGACCTTTCCTAACCAATCTTTCTTTGATGTAACAATCTAGCACAGGTGTAATATCCTCATTCATTTCAGCATGTGCAATTTTTACAACAGGCACACTCTCTTTTACATTTCTCCTAGTGCTAACTACCTTTGTTAAATCCCTTCTAACTTGTGGACATAATGCAAGGAATTGAGGCCATGAAATATCAGGACCCTTACCTCGCATGTCTTCCAACAGGTTGTATGGAGCCATACCATGTCCGAGAGGGAAGTCTTGGAGATTGATACGACGCCAAGTCCTCTTAGCTTCCTTGGTCTCCTTTTCCTTCTTGCCTCGTCCATGGTCACTCTGTGATGTTACTCCTTCCTTTTCCTTACCTTTTCCCCACCCACGTTTGATGCCATTTGCTTCCATGTCAACCTCATTTGAATTTTTCACCTCTAGCACATGCACATTTGGATCTGGCAAAGGTGGAACTCCTTCTACCCCTTGTGAAGGTGGTCTTGGTCCATTTGGTCTTTGTAGAAGCCTTGGTTGTTGACTAGTTCCTTCACCTGCATTCATCACTGGGTAATTCAAGTTAGGTCTCCCTGGCTCCCCACGGGGCCAAGGACAATTATACATCCCATGTCCAGACTCATCGCAATTCCAACATTGCAAGACTCTCCTAGGTCGTGAATCTTGCTCTTCAGACTTCTTTGCTTGTCCCTTTGGACCTACAGCTTGTGCAAGGTGAATTGACAAGCTGCTTAAAGATTCATTTAACTTCTCAATCACTTCCGCCGTTACCTCAGGAAGCTCCCTAGATGTTGATGCTTGTGACTTACCTTTGGGTCTAAGACCTTCTATTGGAACCTCCCCCCTTAAGAACTTGAGTTTCCTATATTTCTCAGTAGCCCTAATTTCAGCTACATCAAAGGTAGCAGGTGCACCTGCCTCACCCTTTACCTTAAGGTCAAGAAAGAGTCCGGATATGAACCTCTCCTTCTTTAGAAATTATGCACCATCACCAGGGTTAGCAACATTTCATATCCATAGAGCCCAAAGACATAGAAACTCTTGCTTGTACAAGTAGTAGTCGTCTAAGTCTTTTGCTTCTGAGAAACAATGTCTTGCCATAGTTTTTGAGTGTTTTGGGGATCAAAGAAGTATTTCTTGAAACGATTCAAAACTTCTGTGTAATTCCCCTTAACTTCCTCAGACAAAGAGTCAAACCAAGTGCTAGCATCTTTCCTAAGGATGACCTCAAACATTTCTACACATTCTTGATCAGTTACTATCCTCTTGATACGGCAAGACATCTTGAAATTCGCTAAAAATAATTCTGCATCCTCTCCAGGCTCTCCAAAGAAAAGAGGATATCCAGACATTTGGCATTGGCTCTCCATTAAATTGATTTCAAAGTGACGCACGTTTTTGTTTTTTTATTTCTTTAAAAGATTTACACAATAATATTTTCTAAATTGCAGTCTATTCTACAACAAAATAAAAATATTCACATCAAATGACCTATGATAATCAATAAGAGGTAGGATGACAGGGTTTGGTGACGCTAGAATTTCTCCTACTCTTTGGGCACCAAACATGAACACCATACGTTGTTGATAATGGATTTTTCTACTAATTGCGATGTTTACTCTAATGTGTGGAGTGAAATGGAAGGGGAAAACCTCTATACCTCGGCCATTGTCCATGGTCTATGCATGCCCTAATTCTTAAAACAAAACAAAAATATAGACGTCCAGACTAAGGTCGTACCTAATGAGAGGCAAAATAAAAGGATTTACTGAAGCGTTTATCTCGGCCAACCTAAGAGGACCTAAAATTCTACGAATTACACGTTGAAATTACAACTTAGTACTAACAATTATGTGTACCTTTTGCCTTGCAATGGGAATGAAGGGATCATACAAATTCTCGTGATTCATGCAAACTTCTTGACTATGCTAAAAGGTTGATCCTACACAAAAATACACAAGCCGTCCTTAGTGGGGGGACCAAAATTGAGGCAGTCGGGGGCGGGCAACAAGAAGAGCAACCTCTAAACACCCTTTGAGGCTCGTGTGCTGCTCAATTGGGGCTAGGGCAAGCACAATCAGAGACAACAACAACCCATAGCCAGAAACCAAACAAGAAAAGGAGCACCACCTAGTTGTAGATGCAAACTAGGACGCACGTGATATCTCCTTGTACTCAAACGCACAAAGAGAGGGGAATGCAAGATAGCCACACACCAAACACAAACATTCACCACACCAGAGTGAGGTAAAGAGCACAAATCAACTTGAGCAACTTAGTCTTAGCCTTAAAGACTAGAGGCACACAAAGCTTGGTGAGAAACAGAGAGACAACACAAAACTTGACTTTGTTGCCAATACACAAATTGTCTTAGGGTCACGGGAGTCCTCTCACCGAGTACCCTCTTACAATTGACTTTTTAGGCAAACAATTCAACAAGCCCTCAAACCACCAAGCATGAAATGACACAATAGACTTCAAGGACAGTATACCTTCAACCACCTGATGAGCCAACTTATCAAATCAATTTGGAGAGAAGAGTCGTAGTTGCAGCATACAATTGCACCCAAAACTATACATCTTATTTATGCACAAGAGTAGGCTACAAGTGTGATAAAGAGTATGGCATCACTCCACTCCTCTAGATGGCATAACTAACTTCAAGCTTCTCCATGCACCTATGTGTAGTGATGGAATAGAGTACTCACAATGCACACACTCTACACAACTAGGCTTGAAGAGTGGTGTGTTATGTGTTGAGAATGGTGTGGTGTAGTGTGATCATGTGATGATTTACAAGGGAGAGAAGGGCTCTATTTATAGGTTTTAGAAGCCCCGATTAGGATTAGACCTAATCAAGTTTATTTGAAGAAATAAAAGATTGTGCATATTTTTATTTTTTTAAATGAGGGTGGGTCTCTCTTGTCCTTTGAGTCACATGGATGTGGGCTCAAGGGAAGAGAATTATTGAGGGTGAAAGGAGAGAGGATTGAGTGAATAATTTGGGAGTGCCTACTCTAATAGATAGTAGATAGTGCATTTTTACAATAAGGTTAGTGGTTAGTGGTTAGTAATAATCACTACAAAACATTTACAAAATCACTCACCAAATGGTGAGATATATGATGAGCATAGTTAGAGAACGGATAAGCTTGTAAAGAGAGGTTGAGGCTTTGGAGAAGTTGACATTCACCTCTTTACAGCACCGGAAGAAGAAGCGGTCAGCATTGTGAAGTTGCACGTGTTGATGAAGCTATGTTATCTCGAAACCTTGGATGATAAAAGCCCTCATTTGCAGAGGCTAACCTTGTAATTTTTCTGATTTTTTGGAGTTCTTTAGAAAGTTGAAGAGGATATGGTAATATGGACATATATGTAGAGAGAAAGGGGGGCACATAGGGTGTAGAAATGGAGGATGAAGGCTATGGAGGTGTGAGAGAAGTAGGAATGGTGAAGGGGGTGAATTAGGACATGGGAGTTGCAGTTTTGGGAGTGGAAAGGAAAGGGAGGAGTGTGTAAGAGCGAGTAGGTGTGTGGAAGGGTGAGAGAAATAGGAAGATGTTTTTGGGTGTATGAGGTGGCAATTTTGAAGTCGGCCATAAATTTCATGTAAAATGTCCCTTGACTTCAAAATTTTTGAAAAAATTATGAAAAATACTTCAGCTCATGAGCTACGTTTTGTGTTTTGGAAGTATCCTCAAATTCGGATCATAAGAAGGCGCCAAAATTGGAGCAAAAAGTTGTCCCTGCAACACCTAATAAAGCTTGAAGTGGGACACTATTTGATTCCTTTTCCTTTGTAGTCTTTCAAGTGAGCCCCCCATACATCAACCATGACCTAATATTTCCAAGGAGCATGCACACATGTATGGTATAGGATAAGTATCAAATATAATATATACTTCTGGGGTAAGAAGATAGGGTAGCTAGTCATGAAAAATGGACACATGGGATGCATGGTGGTAAAAATATATATAAAATAAAAGGAGGAAAATCATGAGGGAAGGGACCCTCAGTTATTCTCTACTTTAGGTAATTCATGGAATTTATTTGAAGATAAAATCTATGTACTTGTGAATATTTAACTGGGAGGGATGGAAAAAATATGACGGAGCCGATAAGGTTATTGGTGAATTTTTACAATGAAGTCACATAAAGGTTTTTCAAGTCTTGTGTGAGTAGAGCTTAAGGGATAGAATGATAGTAAAATATGTATAAGGAATGACACATGATGGAAGCTAGCATACTTAGGCCTGATAACGCACACCTAGGAATATATATTTATATAAATACAAAAAATTTGAGAAAAAACCCTTTATATTTAGGTCCTTTATTTTATAGTAAATTTTTACATATAAAGAGGACCATAATATTATAAATTATTTTTTTTGTCTCCTAGCCCAATGACTCACTCAATGATTTAATAAGAAAATGTGATAAAACCCTAAACACACGCACACTATTTAAAATGAAAAAGCGAGTCTAGCCATTGTGCTAGGGTGTTTTTGTGGGGTGAAGTGACTTCTTAAAATATTTTATGAGAGCCGAAAAACGGCTATCAACGTATGCCTTAGTTCGATGGCAATTTTATTGGCCGGTCTTACATCATGATGTTCAAGAGTACATACTAAAATGCCAACAGTGCCAAGTTAGTAAGGCAGAGTGCCTCAAGGTAGGTGGCCTTTTACATCCTTTAGAGATTCCACAAGGTAAGTGAGAGAGTATCTCTATGGATTTTGTAGTAGGACTACCTACTACAAATTGTGGCCATGATGCCATATGGGTAATTGTAGACCATCTCATGAAGATGGGTCGATTCATTCCCACTAAGACTACGTTTAAGACACCGGAATCAGCATGGCTATTTGTAGAGCATATATATAAACTCTATGGTCTTCCAGCTAGTATCATTAGTGACAGAGATTGAAAGTTCGATAATCACTTCTGGAGAGCTGTGTTCCAAAAGTTGGAAACTAAATTTAATCTAAGTACAACTGATCATCCAAAAACGGATGGTCAAACAGAAAGAGTTAATCAAGTGCTAGAGGATATGCTACGAGTGTACGTTAGCAAGAAGCAAACCAATTGGGAAGACTACTTACCTATATTGGAATTTGCTAACAATAATTCAAAGCATGTGACTACAGGGTTTAGTCCATTTATGCTTTTGTATGGATTTCAACCTAGATCACCCATTACGGTGGGGTTGGCTAATGAGAAGATACAACAAGTGAAGGATTTTCTCAAAGACCATTTTGACTACTTCGAGTTGCTTGATAGAATGTTAAGCAAGCTCAAGATCGATATAAAAAGTACGTAGATGAGCATTGTTGTCTTGCTACTTTTGAAGAAGGAGACAAGGTTTTCCTTAAAGTTTCGGAGCATGCAAAGAGTCTGAAGACGGGAAAAGTAGCTAAACTTTCACCACGCTATTGTGGACCATTTACCATTCTCAAATGTATAGGTCAAGTGGCCTATAAGTTAGCTCTTCCACAGCACTCACGAGTTCATCTTGTTTTTCATGTTAGTCGTTTACAAAAACAGCTAGGACAGAATGATAATGTCATTGACATAGGTGTGTTAGTTGACCTTATCAAACCGCCAAGAATTTTTCATGAGCCCAAAAAGATTTTGGATTCTCATGAGCTTCGCACCAGACATCATGTCAGATGGCAGGTGCTGGTAAAATGGCTAGATAGACCTGAAGAAGGTTCTACATGGGAGAATGTCTCCGCACTTAAGAAACATTTTTCTACATTCGTTTTCGAGGACCAAAATGATTCTCCAAGGGGGGGGGGGGGGGGGGGGTAATGTAAGGACATGGGTCCTATGGGCAAGGCCACCGGCACGGCCGGACAATGTGTACGCTAGGGGGAGGCTATAAGATAGCACGGTTGGGTGGAGACTAGCACACGCATTACCACCGCCCTTTCAGACCCCTATTTATAATAGTGCTTGAGGAGGTTACTTGGGGAGGTTATAACTTTCTAGGTTCTTCTTGAGGAGGTTAGAAGCTTTTAGAACCTTCTTGACCCTTCTAGTTCTTCTAGAACCTTCTAGATCCTTCTTCAACTTTCTAGAGCTTTTCAAAGACTTCTAGATTCTTTCAAAATCTTCTCCAAGCTTCTAGAAACTTCTAGAATCTCCTTAATAGTTTTAGAACCTTATAGAATCTTCTAGATCCTTCTAGATTCTTCTAGTGACGATGCAGGCGATGATGTAGGCAATGACATCAGTGATGATGCAGGTGATGTCATAAGCCGACTGACTCTCAAGCATCCATGACATTACCCCCTCCTCTAGCAACGAGTTCCACAAGGAGCGGTGGTGTTCCTTTATTGGGGCTTCCATGGATGTTGTTGATGGAACTCTTGGACTTTGAGAGGTGCATGCTGAAGATTGTGTGGTGCTAGTTCCCAGGTTCGTTCACTAACATCATAGCCTTTCCAATGCACCAAGTACTATAACTTGCCACGTGAAATTCAAGAATTTAGGATTCTTGACCTCATATTTTTTATGTCCTTGAATCTCAACCAGAGGAGGTGGTTGTAGGGATCTTCCTATGATGTTAGATGTGTGACAAGGTTCTAGGACTGAGACATGAAAGACCTGATGGATTTTCATGTATGAGGGCAATTGGAGTCGATATGTGACTGGATTGACTTGACGAATAATCTTAAACGGGCCAAGCCTTTGATAATCTAGCTTTTGATAGGGACGAGATGAACGCAGATCATGCCAAAGGAGCTACACTTTATCCCCCTCTTTGTATTTTGGATGCTTCTTACTATGTAGATTTGCACTTTCCTTATACGTGGATTGAGCGTCTTTGATATGAATTGTAAGTTCGTTGTGACGTGCACAGAGCTGTTGTGCAAGATTAACAGCAGCTGGATTCTTGACCAGATGGTGCGTGTGGATATCCTTTTTGGGATGTTGACCATATTTAGCAAAGAATGGAGTGTGACGGATGGAGGCATGAAAACTGTTATTGTAGGAGAATTTTGCTAGTGGTAGGAGCTCAATCCAATTATCCTGGTGATAAATTATTGTACAACAGAGATATTGTTCCAAAACTTGAGTCACTCTCTCTGTTTGTCCATCACTTTGTGGGTGATTGATTGAGGAGAGGTTGATGTTAACAGCAAGCTAACTCGGATAACATTTTTCGGAGCTTTTATTGTAAAAACACTTATTATTTTGATAAATTGAGAATGTTGTTAATCCTATTTTCCAGATGGATAGTGTAATCGATGAGCCGGAGCTACAAGCTTCCAGATTGTATCAACCTATCTTTAGTTAGAGCTCCCAGATTATTAGTTTTGACCAAGAAAACCTTGGCAAAGATATAAAGGCCAATTTTTATAAGTTAATTTCAAGTTTTGGATAATAGAAACACAGCGTGAGCTAACGGCGCTCGCTTCTCTCCTTCTCGCGCTTCCTACTCCCGTGTGGATTGTCGCATTGTAGTGTCATCTGTTGCGTTGCAACCGTAGGTAAGAGCTCTACGCATTGACTTAAACATTTCATGGTAATTCGTAGCTTTTGTTGTCGCTGACCCGTGGTCTAATTTCATCATAAGTAGGAATTTAAGCTAAGAAATCACAAAATAAGCATAGGCGGGGTATTGGGGCATCATTGCTAAGCATTTAGATGCATCCTGGGTCAAAAACGACTAGGTCAAAAACTCACTTTTGTTAATAATCAAAATTTTTGCGCGACCTAAAGTGAGATTCGAGACCATATGCATGTGTGCTTAGGTCTTATAAACATGTCCTAGAAGTTTCGTAACGTTTGGATGTCGTTTGATGCTGTAATGGTTATGATAGGTTTGCCGATTAGCGACTAGCTTTTGGTGACTTTAGTAATTTGAGTGTAACTTGAGTTAGATGCGAGTTATTTGTGTTTTTTGAGAGATTGACACCCTCTTGTATCCTCTATGCACTATCCAAGTCATCTTTGTCCCATGGATTGAAAATTATGTTCGTGGTTCTTGATATGTCTGCAATAAGATAGGAGTGAGGTTAGAAACCCGTCCCACATTTGGCACCGCTGCCGAGAAACAAATATATCTAAACTAGGGAAAAACACAAGAGTCTTGTGTAATTCTCCTTTAACTTCCTCTAGGTTTACCTAGAGTCAAAACTTTCTTTTAAAAATCGCATAGCTTAAGATTGTCATCTTTTGTTGTGTAGAGGTAGCTTGGAAGTAGATTGTACTTGCTAAGCACCTTCTAGGATTGTAGGATTAGATTAGGATTGTGAGAATGATTGATGGACAAGACGAGTCTTAAGATTAAGGCTCAGCAAACCATAAAAAACAAGAAAACAAGTGTTTGTGGACACTTTCCACAACCCCATAGCAGTAGAACCTAGGAGTAGGGTAAGTAGAATCTGAGGTGGATCTCAAAGCATTGCTCACTCCAAAAGAATCAAGTGTGGGTTGTTTATGTAAAGCTGCAGAAATTCAGGTCTATGACTTGGAACAGCACCAAAAAACTGCCAACCACTAAATCAGGCTAGAGATAACGCTCTAAAAGTTGTATGAACCAGTGGGTAAGCTTAAGGATGCAATTGAGGTAAATTTTCAAGAGTTTGCAAAAACTCAAATTATTTACTTTTTCTTGAGATTTTTTACCAAATTAAGTTTTGACTTGACTCAGAGACCTAAAACAAGCCATAAAAAGACTGTCCAGTGAAAAGTTTTCAAAAAAATTTCATTTTAGGCCAAAAGTAAATAATCGTGATTATTTACTTTCATCTCAAAATTGACCAAGGCTGATACCATAGACTCTATGCATGATTGCAAACATCTTTTGTAAAGGCTCATAGAATTTGGATCACAAAACAGACCAAAACCTTGAGAAAGACTGAAATATGTACTGATTGTCGAGAACTTGAGTGTTGCTTAGTAGATCTTGCTCAAACTTAGTGAAACTTGACTCAAGGGCTTACATTGAAGTGTTAGACATATGTATATGCTCAATTGACCATAAGATGCAAGAATTACTAGAAGTAAATAATCACGGGATTATTTACTTTTGCCCTATATTCCAACTTTTTTGATCAACTAAGCCTACCACTAGTTTTATCATGTTATATTGAGCACACATATCAAATTTGGTAAGATTTGGATCTCTTAAGTGGAAATTGTGGCCAGATTTGTAAAGCCAGACTGCAGATAAAAAATTGTTGGGGTAAATTGAGTAGTAATTATCCAAATTTGGTGAAACTTGCCTACGGAGCTTAAGTTGAGTTAACCATTTGGTATTAATATTTTGGCGAAAAGTTGGAAAATTTTCCTGGTAGTAAATAATCACGATTATTTACTTCTGCTACAAAATTGGACAATTTTTCACATTTGGGTATACCACAAGGTCAAGCATATCACGTAGACTCCACAAATCAAATTTGGTAAAATTTAGATCACAAAATTGAGACTTAAGCCAGATTCTTGGAATCAAAGTCTGCGGACACTAAACACTTGATAACTTGACAGTGTTAGAACAACATAATACAAGGCCACTGGTCAAGTTTGGGTTCCATCAGGGCCAAATTGGTACCTGTTAACTCATTTTTCAGGTTGCAAATTAGTTATTTAGCTCTTTGCAAGGATAAAATCTGAAAGTCTCATTTGCTGACTCACTTAGCTCAAATTGAAGTGATATACATAGACCAATCATGATAGTTAACAAAAATTGTATAGTCTTTGTGAAAGAATATCTAACTTGATTAAAACTGATACAGGGATCAAGTTGCAGGGCAAGGGATTGAAAGCTTGATAGAGGTTGCATTCAAGTCAAGTGGAAAAGCGGATAACAATTTAATCCGATTGCAAATACTCTATCCAGGGCTTAACCAGTCTATATGAACCTTAGATCTGGTTGTATACTAGCAAATCAAGACATATTTGGAGAGACTATTAGTAGAGTATCCACCAAAGAGAGTGTGAATCAAGGCAATCACTTGGACACTATCTTTGAAAAAGTTTCAGACACTTATTCACACTCAACATTAGAAATGTCTTCCTATTCAACTCATTTGGGAACCGAAACGATAGTGCGATATAAGCACATAATCACCTTTTATAAGACTAATGGCCATGGAGCTCAGGTAGCTCTACTCGTTGTGGTTCTATAGATATGTTGCACGCTCTATTCCGACACACGAGTTGGAAGAAAACTCACACCGAAGCTCGTAGGAACTTACCACACGTAGAAGCCGATAGCGCGCACTCTTGGTATCTGTGCGTAGCTCTCACCGTTGCTAACACAATGGCGGTGTCGCTTCTCCAATGGCAGCCCCGTAGCTCGCGTAGCAAGGAGATAAGACTCTCTCTCTCTCTCTCTCTCTCTCTCTCTCTCTCTCTCTCTCTCTCTCTCTCTCTCTCTCTCTCTCTCTCTCTCTCTCTCTCTCTCTCTCAGACACAGTCACGGCGCTCAAAAAACCCACTTTGATTAATAATTCAATCCCTTTTAGGTTACAAAACTTTGGCTTATATACCTCAGCCTTGGAGGTGAGAACATCTCTAATTATTTACATTAACAGGTGAAATTACTTCGGGATTACAAGCTGGAAACTCAATTGAGTCCCGTTACTTAATGAATGGCTCAAATCAAAATTAATGTCGGAAAGACATTTATTACAATCAATGGTTACAAAATGATGGGTGTGAGCAAAAATGCGGGTGTGATCCTCTGCTGGCTCAACACTCCCCCCCTCCGCGTTCATGTCGTCCCTGACATGACTTTTAGGCTTGATCAATAGAGTCCTGTCGTCTTGAGCATCTGCAAATGTGATTCGTAGCGTAGGTTGCCGATGGTCAAGGTTGGGCCGAATATTTTGCTTTCGTGAGTGAAAAAGCCGGTGTAGAAAGCTTCTTCGAAAGTTTGCATGTGGAAGCTAGGCAAAAACATAATTCTTTGGTATAAGAGATGTAACACCTTTGGTGATGGCTGCAATGAAAGATCATACATCATATCCGTCACTGTGTCGGCCGTTGATAGTAGACTCGAGGTCGTGGCTTTATCTGGCGCGAACACTTCAATGCATGCTAATAGAGTCCTGCAGATTTTCTTTAGCATCTGACACGAAAGGTCAGGAGAGCCAGTAAAGAGTTTGATGGTGCCCGTTAGGGTTTTCACCATGTAGGCTTTACCTATTCTCTCTCCTTCCTTTGGTCCTGGCATCCTTGGGTAATTAAGCCAATTTGGCTTCTTTTCTGCAATCCTGCCATGCTCTTTCCAGCTTCTGACTCTTGGCACCGGGCAGAAGGTTGCATCCTCCTGAATCTCCTTTGGAGACTCTACCAAGTAGATGAGGTAGGCTGGGTATTTGTTCAGCCAACCTTTCCTCCATCTAGGTTGAGAATCTACAATCTTCTTTGATTGTTCATCCTTTGTGATGTCGCCTTCGTAAAGAGCGACATACTGCTCCTCCTCTATTCTCTTTTTCGTCTTTATCACTTCAAATTTCATCAGAGGGAAAGGCGGGCTGGGTTGCATCCACTCTTCATGGAGCACTTTTGTGTCTAAACCTTGAAGTCTAATGGAGATGAGGAGTCTCCTTTCCCATTCCATTTCCGCCTTGGCACTTTCCTCTGTTGACTTTTCTATTTGGTCCTGGAGCCTTTGTTCTTCTTCTTCAGAGATTCCTGAAGTCGAGGCCACTTCTTGAACTGGGGCTGGATCTTCGATTGTGGTTGCCTCTCCAGTTTCTGGTAGCTCTATGGCTGCTCCCCCTGCTTCTTCTTGTGGTGTCTCTGTTTCTCTTCTTTGTTGCTCTTGGAGGTCTTGGAGCTGTTTGCGGAGGGCCTCATTTTTTGTCCTTAGTGTTTGGTTTTCTGATGTGAGCCTCTCCTCTGCAGCCAATGATCCCTCCGTCATGTGCAATCTTTGTACTTGCTCTAACCTCAGCTCTCTTTGCAAACTTCTGACCTGCTCTTCCAGAGCTGGTACGAGGGCTCCCTCTTGTTCTGTTCCTGCTCTGCTAGCTCTAGGGGTGGTCCTGAGTCTCATGATTGTCCTTTCTTGAAGTTCGACTCTTTCCCTTAGCTCAATGAGCTCATCCTTGGCTGCCTCCAGCTCATCTTCTATTCGCTCCTTTGCTTCCTGTGAGCTTGTTACCTCTCTTGAAGCTTCGGCTAGTTGGAGTAGCAAGCCGTCTCTCTCGTTTTCTGCGTCGTAGAGTGATGCTTTATGACTTTCAGATTCAGTCATAGCATTCTCTAACTTCTTCTGCAACTCTGCTTCCTTTTGTTTTGTTGTCTCAAGTGCTACTTCCTTTGCTCTGGATCTTTCTTTAATCTTGCTGAGCAGTTCATGCACCATGTGCATGTCTTTTTCATCTTCATCGGTCAACTTGACAGCTCTTTCTGCCACCACCTCCAATGGCTTGGGCTCGTCCATTTTCTCTTTACTCTCCATTGTACCCTTTGTCTTTTCCTTCGTCCCTTTCCGATCATCTTGTTTCCGTAGGGATATCCCATAAACTGCCTCCAGGGCCTCTTCTTCACTGTATCCGATCGCTACCAGATCCTCATAATCATCTTTCTTTTGCTGAACTGGATCTATCTCCGTTTCCTTGGTCCCGGCCTCTGGCTTTTCCATAATTTCTGTTTCTATTTCTATTGTGGTTTCCTCCACAATAATTTCCATCTTCTTCGGGCTTGGTACAACAGTAGAAGAGGGCTGATTGTCCTCAGTCATCTTGGCTTTCCCTTTGTTTGCTTGCCTTACTGTCTCTTTAGGTTCAGTAGACTCATCTATTTTTTTCTTCCCCTTGTCGTCCTTTTGCAGCTCAGCTTTTAAAAGCTGTACTTCCTCTTCAGTATAAGGCTCGACAGGTTGCTGCTCCAGTATGGCCTCCGACTCCTCATAAGCTCTAATATATTGATCATATTGATCAACATGTGGCCTGGCTGAGCTGGTTCCGACTTTACTGGGGTCTGGCACCCACATTTCTTCAAAGTCCCCCTTTAGAGCTCTTTCCGCTCTAAATTGCTCTACCAGCCTTTCCATTCTTGCGGCTTTTTGACTTTTGGTTTGCTTGGGATCGGCCTTCTTCTTCGCTTTCTTCTTGAGCGGCTCGTCCACAGCCTCTTCAGGTTCTGAAGCTATTTCTAGTTTTCGGCGTGCTCTTGTGGACGCCCTCTTGGATACTTCTTGCTCTTCTTCCTCCTCATCGGCTTCTCTAAGCCACTCATTCTGGGAGGGAATCTGGGGCCCTTGATCCCTAGCTCCAATAGCTTCATAAGCTATTCTTGTTAGGATTTCTCCTCCTCCTATGTACTTTGGCTTCTGGTTGTGCATGGCGATTACTTGCTCGTGGATGTATTGAGCATAATTCACCTCCTTTGGCATGTTGCTCTTCAGTGCCCATGTGATGGTCGTCGCAATGGCATGGGGTGGTGTAGTATACTTCTGCGGTCTTTTACTGCACACATGGAAAAACTGGTTGTATAATCGGCAAAGGGTTGCCGCTCGTTGATCTGCCATATCTCCGTAGGTTGTATTTTGTTTCTTTGATCCATAGACCTCTATGGCCTCCCTTCTTTCTCTGACAAAACTCCCTTTGTTGTGCAGCTTCAATGCATCTGCAATGAGCTGTGGAGTGATCTGTACTTCAACTGTTTCTCCATCCATGGCTGTCAACGTGGCTTTCCCATCCTTCTGAATGGATGTTGCCAACTCATACACTCTTCTTGTGTCTACACCTGATGGTCTCGAGGTGAAGAACCTGTGTAAGTCAGCCTTTTCCAGGTATCTGCTGATGTTCTCTGATCTGCTATAGTCCACTAATTCTCGTGGGATCATAGGTACATCGACCGATTGCCCTTGAGGATCTCTGAAAGTCCCCTAGTAGATCTTTATTCCCTCTTTTTCTAGTACTGCTTCCTCCACCCAAGTCTTGGTTGGCTTGAGGGTTTCTATTGGAATATCAAAAGGTTCTGCCTCTGCAAGAGCATCCTTGATGGTTGGTCTTTTTCTCTTAGTTGCCGATGACTTAGCGGAATCCATGGATCCTGTAACTCCAATTTCAGAAGTTAGCGTCTTTTTAGTACTGAAAGCCGAAATGAAGCTTTTAACTATTCAAAGGACTTGAAAATTGAAACATGAGCTATTCAGGGCCTAAGGATGCAATGTAGGTGAAAAAATATGCAAACTGGGCTCAAAAACATGCTTGAGACATCATACGCGTATGATGTCTTTTGTGTCAGAATGACTTCATATTGGTTGTGCTTGTAGCTGATAGTGTATACATGAGTATCATATGCTTGGATTTGAGTTTGGATCCCATTTGGTCAAGTTTTGGCCAGTTTAGTCCAATTCAGGCTCTTGGCTAAATTTTGAAAGGGAAATGGATTTTATGATCCAAATTGGATAAAACTTGGTGGATTACTTTCAAATGGCATGTAGAACACTTCTGTTTGGTGGTTGAAGCCCTGAGGTGCCAAAATCACATAGTGAGACATCATACGCGTATGATGTCTTTTAGTGCATTTTTGGACCAATTTTTTTCTATAAGCTTGGATTTGGCTTTAGATAGGCTTATTCAGTGGATTTATGAAGTTTGGATAGATTTTGGGCTAAAAATGGCTCTGGAGACATCATACGCGTATGATGTCCTTTTCATCAATTTTTCATGGGATTGGTTCTGTGGACTCTCCATGTGCTAGTGAAGGACTGTTTATACTCAAATCTTGGTTTGGACTTGAATATGTTGGATTTGGGACAAAAATAGGCTTTGTATGAAGGATTTTCTCTTAATTGGGCTAATGGGGTGATCCACTTGACCAAATGGTTCCAAACTTCATATGTAGCATGTATTAGATATATATAATGGTTGTATGATGACAAATGAGCATTTTTGGCTCTGTAAGTGCAAATAGACATCATACGCGTATGATGTCTTTTGTGTCAAAATGGTGCTTTTTGGTTCCAGATAGCTTGTAGAGGTGTTAATCAACAATCCTACAAAGTTTCAATGAGTTTGGAGTTATTTTGACAAAATGAGGACCAAAAATCAATTTTATGGCCTACTTTGCGTCTTTTTGGTTTTCCTTGGGTTTTCTAACTCCAATTCTCATGATACTTGGTTCATAGGATGTGATTAACAGGTGGAATGAGGCTATGCACTCAAATGTTGAAATGGATGTGAAAATCATGCTGTGAGACATCATACGCGTATGATGTCTTTTCTTGAAATGTTGGTCTTTTTGTGCAAAGAATGCTTTGTGCTAGTGCCCTAAGCCCTGCTAACTAGTTTTCAACTTAAAAAGTCATCAGTTTAGCTAAAAAGCCCCCTTATAGGCATTTCAGTCTCCGAAGTCGTCTTTTTGCCTTGGAGTTGAATTTCTTCACTTTTCTTCTTGAGAGTTGCATTTCCAGCTCATTGGATATGTTGTGAAGCCACCTATTCGGTTGAAC
Source organism: Adiantum capillus-veneris (assembly GCF_014529385.1). NCBI lineage: Eukaryota > Viridiplantae > Streptophyta > Polypodiopsida > Polypodiales > Pteridaceae > Adiantum > Adiantum capillus-veneris. Next base: position 104,385,397 of record NC_140943.1, on the reverse strand, counting down.
TTGACTTTGGCTCCCCGTTCTCCATCTTTCTCCATTTGGTTGCCCGAAAGCGTCTTTTTCACCATCGGTAAGTGAATCAGCTTTCTTTTGGGTTTTTCTTGCAAACATAAGTCATCCATGTATATTTTAAGCTGCTTGTGAAGTTTCATGTCATTTGGTCGTCAATTTTAGCCGTTATGCCAAAATGACGCTTTGTGTGTCCACAGCCGAATCGGTTGTTCCGACCTACTTTTGGTGGTCCAAACCTGGAGATACTCCATGGTTGCATTGCCCTCGATGTTGTTAAGCTTCTTGAGAAGTTTTGTGTCGTTCCGACAACTTTTTTCTGATTGCCTCTTGTAGGCTCTGTTGACCTAGGGTTTTTCCAGTCGTTCTTTCTCAAGCTTTGAGTGCTAGAAACTCATCTCCTATACTAGGGTAACCCACCTCTAAGTTCTTGCAAGGTTTGGTTAGGCGGTTGTGCCCCTACCTAGCGTTCTTCCCCATTCCCCGTCTGCTCTTGTTTCTTGGTTTTGGTGAGTTTTCGCGACAAAAGTTAACGATAAGCATCAAAAGCTTATGGCAACGAGTCTACCTCTCATGTCTGGTGTCCTCTGAGCTCTCGTAGCAGTCGTAGAAGGCGGTAGAAGGCCGGATGCTCCTTTGTGCTCTTTGCTCTCTCCAAGAAGGTAATAGTGGAAATGAGCTTGATAGTGAAGTGAAAAATACTTAACTTCGGGCTTCCCGGATCACTTGTTACCAAATTTGACATGTGCTCCTATCTCGTCGTGAAATGCACTTTAGGATTTGAAATTTCTCAATTTGGACTCCGTTTGACCTGTTTCTGAGAAATTTGTCCACTTTGCCAAAATTCTGTCATTTCGGGCTTTCCGCAACTTTTTCAGAATTGTACCCAATTTTTATCCTGGGTTTCCCTTGTCATGAGGATCATCACCGTCTATTCTTTTCTTTTTTCCGATCTCATTTCAACTGCTTTTTTATTTTTCTTTTATTTTTATTAAGAAAATCATAAAAAATAAAGGAAAATAGCAAATTGAAGCCAAAAAATTCCAAACATACATGATAAATAGCTGGTAATCCTGTGTATATGAATATACACTTCTTTGTGATTTCTGGACTTGGATTACCACTTTTTAGCTCCAAAAACACTCTTATTTAGTGATATTTACACATATAGAGACCCAAATTCATCATTTGATCTCTTCTTGTTGCAAAACAAGGTATATAAGGGCATAAATATTATCAATATCCGCAATCAAACATAAAAAATTGCAAAATCATGTAAGACACTGCCCTTGTAATATAATTTTTGTTTTTCTTTGTTTTTTTCCGCTTGTAGCTGCTTTGTAGCTCCTGTTTGTAGCTCCTGTATACCTCCCTCCCTCCTAGTCTGAGTCCTCCCGGACGACTATGAAGTGTCTGTGGGTGAAGCATTGTAGTTGTTTTGGTCATCAGTTCCCAATGCAATTGTAGAGCGATGATACAACAGTCTTTCCAATAAAGCTGCTCTTTGTTTGATTGAAGGATTGGTGGTCGGGTTTTGGGTTGGTTTTGGCACTTCAGTAGTAGAATCAGTAGATGGATTCTTCGTTACCATGTTGTCTTTTTTTACAATCCAAATCTGCTTCCGCTTTGCTTGTGCTTGCCACAAACTCTTTGCGACCCAAACCTGCTTTGTTCTGTGTGTTGATTCCCTCGCCTTGAAGTACCTAGGAGTTTCCGTTGATTGTATTGAAGGGAGTTCCTTTTTACAAATCTTTGGGATCCAAATTTGCTTGCTATAGCTTTGTGCCGTCATGAACTTCTTTGGAATCCAGATCTGTTTCACTGTCCTTGATTGTCGGGGATCACTCTGTTGTCTGGTATTGAAGACTCTATTTGTTTTTTCTGGCACCACCTTTTTTTGTCTCCATACCAACGTTGACTCCGCTTTTTTCCAAGGTTGAGCTGTTATATTATTGCTTGTCTTCCTTATCCAATGTTGAGAGTTCCTCGTCGACGAGCAATCCAGTTGTGTTGAAACTTTTGGTTGCCATTGCTTCTTCTTTTTCTCTGTTTGTTGTTTGACCTTGTCCGTGGATTCTTCTTTTGGAGTTGGCTCTGCTCCTTTGGTGAACTTAACTGATTGACTTTCACCTTCGTATTTGATAAGCACTGATTTAGAACTCCAGTCAATCATTGCATTGTATTGCTTATGCCATGGTTGTCCTAGCAATAATGGATGTTGTGTAGCTTGGTCTTCAACCACGTAAAACATATGAGGATACACATATTGGTTAATCTGTATATGTAAAACTGTGCATCCGACAGTTTTGATTGAATTCTCAGAGTAACTCTTTAACTCTTGCTTGGCAGTTTGTAGTTTAGTGTCATTTGTCAATTGTCTATACAAACTGAGTGAAAGTAGGTTAGCTTGAGCTCCTGAATCCAATAGTGCTCTGGCTTTAATTTGGTTGGTCCCTACTTTGCATTCAATGATGGGTTCTTCTTTGTCATTCCCCATTTCTGTTATACTAACTGCGTTTATTCGTATTGCTCCTTCATTGCGCTGTTTCTGACGCAGTAGTCTTCTTTTCTCCATTCTTTCCTTCGCCTCAGCTTGCGCTTCCTCTACAATCTTTTTCTTTTTTTGGACACGCAGCTTTTCTTGATGTATTTTGAGAAGCATGTCTTGTGTTAGCGGCAACAGATACTTTTTCACTCTGCATCCACTAATCCAATTGGGCATTTCTTCTCCGTCTAATGTAACAAGCTTAACGGCTCCACTTGGTGATAGATCTTTAATCACCAGAGGTCCCATCCCTTGCTTTTTAAGTTTTTTAGCATGCTGTTTCAGAGTGTAAACTAGGACATAGTCCCCAACTTTAAACTCTTTAGTCCGCACATGTTTATCAAAAAATTCCTTTTGTCGCCTTTTTTGAGCGTAGATGGAAGCTACTGCTTTTAGGCGAAGCTCATCTAGCTTTTCCAGTGTATCGTTCTTTTCAGTTTCTTTTTCGAGCACAGTTCTCAACATGAAATACAGAACCACGTCGTACCCGTCCTTGTCGCAAAATTTCGTTGTGGGACCATCCGGAATTTCACAAACATCTAGGGTTGCTAGAATGTGTGTCCACTCTAATGGTTCAAACGTATCCTCTGGAAAGGGTTCTCCTACATAAGTTTCGTCTTCGATAGCCCTTTCTAAAACACATTCTTCTCGTTTCAGACTTCCACATTTCGAAGCTCCACACATCCATAACTCCTTGGGTTTACCTAACCAAGCTGGAAATTCGGATCCCGCCAAAGTAGCCGAATCAAACTCCTCCACTGGTGTTCGGTTCACATCTTTGTAGCTATGGTCTTTCAGGTTCACACGTGTAGTGGTTTCCATATTTCTCAGGTATATGTGCTCGTAGCCCCAATCTTGGACCATTTTCAATTGTCTCATGAATGGTCTTCCCAGTATGATATCATAGTTATTCTCCTTGCCAAAATCGACAATAGCAAAAGTATGTTCGTATTCAATGCCGCAAGAAGTCACTACAACTTTCTCTAATAACCCCATAGGTTTCTCCATGTGTCCATCTGCTAATTGGAGTTTCAACCTAGTCTTCCTTATTGCTGGTTTCCCCCATTTTTTCCAGATTTCTTTTGTAGCTATGGCTACCCCAGCTCCGCTGTCTAGTATTGCCATTGTGTTCACTCCTTGGAATTCAACTGATAAGGTTGTATTCCCCTCTTCACCTTCGCAATACTCTCCGACCTTGTTTAAGGGTACAGGCTTAGCGTTCTTTTGTGGCTTGCTCAGCTCCTCAATGATCTCTTGCAATCTCAACGTTGGATCTTTTATCCCGAATTTCTCCAAGCATTTTCCTACAGTGGTCCACATATGTGGTCTTAGCCTCAAAAGCTCAGCTAGAGTGATAGTGCATGTCACTGGTGTTGACAAAATCTCTATCAATCCTTGCGAGTCCATGACTTTGTCTGATGAGATTTTTCGTGAGGGAAGTGCTCTAATCTCGGATTTTTCTTCATACTCTCCTAAGTATGAAGGTAAGGTTTTCAGTGAATGAGGTTTGCTCTCCATTGTTCTAACAGAGCCCCCATCTCCCCAGTAAGATTGCAGATCCAAGTCCACTTGAGATCCTGCCTCAAATTCCACTATGGGAGGATTCCTGATGTCCTTTTCCCAATTTGTCTGATTAGCTTGGCAACTTAGCTCGTTTGCAAAGTTTGCCTCTCTCACTTGTTTCCAAAATTCATTGTAATCCTCATCTTTTCCGTAAATCCTCTGTATGACTGGATGAAAACTCTCTATCTCCTGATCGGTTGTGTTCAATACTATGCGGTCATCCTTTTGTGTATTTTCAGGCTTTTGTGCACTGGGAGTCTTTTCAGCTACCCGTGAAACGATAGTCTCTTGCTGAATTGGGTTTTCCTTTCCACAAGTCATTGTTTCTTTTGGTGGTTCTAATAAGGCTTGTGCAGTCTCGATCATTCTCTGGCACATTTCAAGTCTCTGCTTTTCCAATTCCGCGTTTGGGTATGTCATCCACCTCTGTTCTTGTGTTTGGTTGTTCTTTAACCTAGCTTCGTAAGCTCTCATCAGTGCGTCCAATGGTTCGTGTACCTTGTCGACTAGCACTGATCCCCCGGAGCTTAAGCTCGTTGTTTCTTTGATACTCTTTTGTTTTGTTCTTTCCGGGCTCATCTCTCGTTTCCCGTTTTGACTCTCAAGTTTTTCTAATCTAGCTTTAGTTTGCTTTAGTTCCTCAGCTAGAATAGCGTCTTCACGTTCTTTTCTCAACTTCATGCGTGCTTTTCTAGCTTTCCATGTGTTTTTCTGACTTCGCGGTCCTTGACTAACTACGTCAGTCGCTAACTTTCCATTCTCAGGTTCTCCAGTGGTTTTCTTAGCTTGAGCTCTAGTAACAACTTGCGTTGGTATCAGAGTTTCATTTTCAGACCCACTGCTGGTAGGAATAGTTTCTAGCATATTCAATGTCGTCTTTTGCACTTTGTTTGGATTCTTTGAACAATCCTCAATGAAGTGAGTAACCCCACACTCAGTGCAATACGCGTTAATTCTAATGATTTCCGTATGTGGGCAAACATTCATCAGATGGTCACCTCCACACTTGTAACAAGGTCCTAGTGCTGGTCTTGGTCCCATTTGATTCGTCCTTTGTGGATAGGATGGTCTCTGTCCTGCTAACCCTCCATGAGCTATGAACATCAAGGTTCTTGCATCCATATTGTATCTCTCTTCATCAGAAGCACTTGTAATTGTTGGTATTCCAACATTCCCCATCATGCCCCATGGTTCTGGTTGTTTGGGTTCTTCTGGTGGGTAATACACTGTTGGAGACATGTGTGCACCCGATTCTTCATAATAGGCTTGAACAGGCACTAAGGCTTGTTCTTCCTGATTCTCTAAGGTTGGTGCATATCTAATGCCCACTGGTCTTGCTCCTGGTAAAGGTGGTTGTTGTCCCAATACCGGTTGCGGTCTTTCTATCCCCATAGGTCCAGGTACATTTCCCGTTGGGTATCGAGGTACTGGATGTATCTGAGGTGGTGCTAATTGAGCTGGAGGTGCATACTGGCGCTCCCTTACATACCCTTTGTTGTAATAACACTCCTCTGTTGGATGATTTGTCCATTTTTGCTCAATCGCACACCATTTCAGGGGTTTTGGCAATGGTTTTTGGTATGGTGCCATCCTTTTTAGAGCATCTTCTATCATTTGCTCTACGTTTGGCATGGTTGTTGTTTGAACATTCTTTTTAGTGGTAGTCTCGCTCGCTACGGAGGAGGAGCTACTGGATGCACAATCTGTATCCGCTGACACCTCTCCATAAACTGTACAGTTATCCACTAAGTACAATGCCTCTCTCGTTACTTGCTCGAAACTTATACAAGCTTTCAAGTGCAAGTCCTTCTTAAGAGTGTCGTTCCTCAGTCCCTCAATAAAGAGAACAAATAGTCTGTCATCTTGTGGTCGTTCACGTACTGGACATCTCTCAATGTATTGTTTGAAGCGAAGTGAAGCTTCCTTCACTTTTTCGTGTTCTCTCTGTTTAAAAGCATATATTTGTGAGACCGTATTGTGCTTAATCCCTCGTTTTGAGAATTCCTCAGCAAACTCTCTTAGCAAATGGTCAATGTCATGGAATCCCCCAATGTTCATTGGTTGAAACCATGTCAATGCAGTACCTTCTAGAGTAAGACCAAATCCCTCGTATTGTGTATGGAAATCTGTTATCTGCTCAGCTCTTAAGACTTGCTTAAAGAGTGACACATGTGCATACGGATCTCCTGAACCACCATACTTCTTTGGCATACACTTGGCTACTTGAGATGGTCTCATACGTCTATGATCTGCTACCAATCTCATTGCTCCTGTGTCCCGGCTAAAGCTTTCTCTAGCATCATGGACTTCATGGGTTACCCTTGTCGGTTTCCCCGCCCTGAATCTACTACTAGGAGGTAAATGTGATGGTTCCGCTTCAAACCTTGGACCTGGCGTGGTATAGGTGGGGATTGGAACTGCACTACCTCGATTCGTCTCCATTGACTCTCTGGAATGTAATGATCCCATTGGTCCGAGCTTCGAGTCCCAAGGTTGACTGAAAGAGTCAGCAACCTGAGTTCTTTGTCCTCCTGTTGTCATTGAGTTTCGCACTCCAGTTGTTGGTGCTGGTCTATGTGAGCTAGAAGTAACATAATACTGATGTAGTGGTCCCCCAAAGTATGTATATCCTTCTAATTCTTTCTTGCCCATTGTTGAGTATTGCCTGCCATACTTATCGTAAGCGGCAATTTTCACTTCCGATCCCTCTGTGTAGGTAAAGACATAAAGTCTTTTTTGGTCTGTCAACTCTCCGGTGTAGGGTTCTTCACATCTATAATAGAGATCTTGCTCCCCATTATTATATTTGTACAGCCCCACATAGATGTTATCAGTGTTGATCCTTGTAGTTTCATTCTCTCTTCTTAACCTCGCATTAGGGAAGTTCATTATTGGTGCTTTCTCCTCGAGTTCTTCATCTATTTTGGCTTTGGTGCCCATCAATCCCCACTTGTCCACAATGTTAGGATTTAGGACTACCAAGTACATGGTACCCTCGTCATCTAGATATCTATCTCCGCTATAGCTCACAGGCACTAAGTCCTTGAACTCACTAGGTCTATCTTCTATCTTTACACAATAGCGGTCCATTCCATCTTTGTAGATCTTGGCACCTTGCTCATTGTCGTACTGGTATTTTATGAACAATAGCTTCATGGTGGCGGAAGGGTTTGATGATCCTGCTGCCATATTTTCTCTGTTGTTCAGGTTCAAGTGTTCCAAGTTTTCGGTGAAAATCTCGTAAGATCTCTCCGAAGAAGTATCAGAAACACTTCCTTCAAAGATCGGCTCTAATGGTTGCACCCAACTTTGGTTTACACTTCCCTCGGTTGATATGACACTTGCTGGTTCCCCTTGTTTTGGTTGATTATTCCGGAGATTCCTGCCCGATCTCAAATTCATCAATTCCCCTAAGGGACTGTAGCTTTTCCGTCTCGGCAATTTGTTTTCCCCAAGTTTTTGTGGTCAGAATTGATCCAAACTGACTGATACTTGGTCAATTGTTTAATCTTGTCAGTTGGACATCTTCTGTTTCATCAAGTGAGAATTTTGTTACTGTTATGCTGAAAAAGACATTATACGCGTATGATGTCTTTTTTCACAGATTTTGACTATTTTGGTTATGCTCACTCTCAGTGGCCCCTTTATGCTTTGTTCACTCACAAAATTCAGTTTGAACTCTGTTTGAGCAAGTTATGGCTAGTTCAGGCTTTTCTTGGCAATTTCTCGCTTTTGACTTGTTTTTTGGGTCAATTGTGATCCAAATGGTATGAAACTTGAAATATAACCTCTATACAGCTATTACAATGGATCTGTGTTAGCAAAGTATCAAAATATGTCCAAAATTAGGTCAAAGACATCATACGCGTATGATGTCTTTTTTCATCAATTTGGGTCCAAACTTGATATTTATGCTTTCAACAGTGCTTGTGACAATCTTGTCAGGTCAGATTTCAAAAATAAGTAGTGGATGTGCCAAAAGACATTATACGCGTATGATGTCTTTTGTCCCAGATTTTGACTATTTTTGGTTTTAAGCCTTCTCCAATGTTTATAATTGAGTTTCAAGTGTTTTTGTCAGGTTTGAATGTAAAAACAAGATTTGAATTCAAAATTTCCTATTCTTTGCGTTTCTTGGACTTCGACTTGTCTTTTTTGGGTTTCTTTGAGTGTTAATGTTCTTGTTTTAAGTTGATCTTAGGGTAAAACCCCCCTTCTAAACACTCTGGCAATGTCAAATTTTCAATTTTAGTCTCTGTTTAGGTCCTAAGACATCATACGCGTATGATGTCTAAAGTTGCAGATTTCCAGTTTTTCAGCACAGAACTCTTCCAATAGCTCTTTTAAGTGCTCAGCAACAATCAGTTACACAGAAAATTTTTCTGAACTTTGTTTATTGCATATTTCACTACCAAAGCGACTTTTTTTCAGTGATCTAACATGCAATCAAACACATCAAGCGAATAGAACACCAATTGATAGCTCTAGATCAGGATCAAATCAGGCCCTACCTAAGCTACTTCTAATCATAAAATGGATTTTTTTTTTGCAATTGAAAATATAAAGAGATTTACTACCACACAAGGAGTAGCAAATGCTTTTTATGTCAACAACCACTTAATCACCATCAAAAACAATCTAATCTAAGCTAAACTAAAAATACTGTCAACACGGAAGACCCAGGAATACCCCACTTCCTAGTATCTCTCGAGACCTTCGGAGTCCACCACTCCTAGTTCTTTTCTAACTAAAGTTTACAAAGTAGTTTATACGACTCACCTCGTAGGATTAGTCTAAGGTCACCTACTTAGGGCTCTCGTCCTCGGCAGCGGCGCCAAATGTTAAGGCGGTTACGCCGCTAGCGGAAGCTAAATAGCGAGAACGCAACCAACAACAGAATTTGTCAGACGAGGACGAAGCTTGACCCGCAGGCGCATGGAAACAACTAGGTGGGTGTCAAATCACCTACTCGACCTTCTAATGACAATCACTACTAAGGAAATCAAATCTAAGTTCTAAAACAAGCAAGTGACTGAAATCCGTACTACGAACGAATGCTATACGAAACAGGATCTAGAATCATTGAATCGATCTCAAACTCAAGGGGAAGTCTATACACTAGGTCAGAACAACACCCTAAAGACTTGAACTGCAAAATCAACCTATAACCACTCCGTGCGGTAAACGCGTATGAAGACAGGCCGAAAAATACAGGTGACCGAAACTTGACCCCGATGGTACTAATGTGTAGCTCTACTCGTTGTGGTTCTATAGATATGCTGCACGCTCTATTCCGACACACGAGTTGGAAGAAAACTCACACCGAAGCTCGTAGGAACTTACCACACGTAGAAGCCGATAGCGCGCACTCTTGGTATCTGTGCGTAGCTCTCACCGTTGCTAACACAATGGCGGTGTCGCTTCTCCAATGGCAGCCCCGTAGCTCGCGTAGCAAGGAGATAAGACTCTCTCTCTCTCTCTCTCTCTCTCTCTCTCTCTCTCTCTCTCTCTCTCTCTCTCTCTCTCTCTCTCTCAGACACAGTCACGGCGCTCAAAAAACCCACTTTGATTAATAATTCAATCCCTTTTAGGTTACAAAACTTTGGCTTATATACCTCAGCCTTGGAGGTGAGAACATCTCTAATTATTTACATTAACAGGTGAAATTACTTCGGGATTACAAGCTGGAAACTCAATTGAGTCCCGTTACTTAATGAATGGCTCAAATCAAAATTAATGTCGGAAAGACATTTATTACAATCAATGGTTACAAAATGATGGGTGTGAGCAAAAATGCGGGTGTGATCCTCTGCTGGCTCAACACATGACATAGAGTTTGAAGAGGAAATAAGGGCAAACAAACAAGGGAAAATATATATGGATGAAAACAGAACTCGGTATTTAAAAGTTGAAAACCCTGATGTGATAGACAAATGGGGGTTAGAAGTATATACCATAATTCCAGATATGGCAGCAAAGAAAGTCCACCAACTGTAGTATTTGAGGAGTATGATCAAGTTGATTTTAAACCTTTGAAACGGCTTAGCACGGATAATCCTAGTATCGAAGTCTATTGTTGGAAGAATAGGAATGTCAAGGATCTTTTGTGGACTTCTCATGCCAAATCAACACCCATGAAAATCATCTATATCTTCAAAATCAAAGACAAGGGTTCAGCAGATCTACCAACTTACCTTTTTAGGGATTTTTATAGCAATAACTTTCTTATGATGAGTGTTGAGGAGGTAGAACAGACCAAATACCAAGGGTACTCTATAAGAGATTGGATATTGGGCCAAGGACCAGAAACTATTCCAAGAGAGGAACTCCGCGAGAGATCTTTTGGGAGCAATGTTAACAAACCCGAACCGCGAGAGATCTTTTGGGAGCAATGTTAACAAACCCGAACCTACCTCATCACAAAGAAAACCGGGTGACACTAAAGCCAGTCCAGGGCTACATGAGTGACTATTTCCAACAAATTGGTTTGAAGGACTCAAAACAAGACCAACTTTCAAAAGAGTTGGAGCCGAACCAAATAGACGTGTCAGACCAGCTGATTTTCAAAAATGGGTCAAAAAGAACAGTGGATCTGATATTAACCCTCACGGACACCCTATCACCTTTGACGGACACATATTATTTATTTTATTGAGTCATGGACTGGGCTTTTCGGTCCAATAGGTGTATAGGTGATCGCCGATGAGAGGTGCACCACTTATCCTATTTTTACAATAGTTTTGCAACGATCGGCCACTATGGGCACCCATGTGTGAATGGGCCAAACTCTTATTAAAGGTCCATTTGACCTAAAAATCCTCATTCTCTGAGGTGTAAGCTAAGAAGTGCTCTTGCTCCATCTCTATCTCCTTCTCCTTCGTGGTGTGCATGTGTGTATGTATGCTTGAGAGAGAGAGAGAGAGAGAGAGAGAGAGAGAGAGAGAGAGAGTGTGTGTGTGTGTGAGTGTGTGTGTGTGTGTGTGTGTGTGTGTGTGTGTGAGAGAGAGAGAGAGAGATCGAGCATTGCGGCGACGAGGCAGTTGAGCCTGGATCGACGGTGGCTCCTTCTTCTTCGTAGCACAGGATCCTTCATGACGGAAGCATTGACCGGTGAGTGACACACCCCTACCCCTTTGAGCTTGCTAGGTGCTTCTAGTTATGAGTTTGCAGCCTTTCAAGGCTCGCATACAGTGCATAGGCAAGCTCCTAGCTTCGATACATACGGCAAAGCGTACATTTTTGGCACCACTACCGGGGAAAGCCTTGTATTAAGCTTGAGGAGCACTCAATGCTACCTCTGGAAGCATTTATTCCATCTATTTTTTGTTTTTTGCTGAGTTTTGTGAGAACTATTAAGTGGCTACAATGAGTAGATTAGCATATTTCTTCCATCTATTTTTTGTTTTTTGTTGAGTTCTGTGAGAACTATTAAGTGGCTACAATGAGTAGATTAGCAGATTTCTGTTAGATTTTGTTAAAGTAACTATAATGCGTAGTTTTAGCAGGTTTTTTTCAGATTTTGTTAGTGGTTGTAAGTTCTGTTAGTACTGCATTGTACTGGTTTTTGTTAGTTTTGCAAGATCTGTAATGTGCGGGTGTTAGTAGATCTGTTAGTGAGTGTAGACAATGAGAAGTAGATTAAATAGTGAGCAATAGAGTTGACTGTTTATGAGTGTGTAATTATGTGTTAGATAGTTAATTAGTTGTTAATTAGTTTCAAGGAGGTTAGACAAAGCTCCTAGGAGTTGATGTGTACACGTGGGAGCTCGATGTCCACGCGACAACATTATCCTCAGAAAAACAAATTGAAAAGAAAAATTTTGGAAAAAAATTTGAAAAAAAACGCTCAAGAATATTGAGACCAAAAAGAAATTCAAAAATTAAATTTTAAAAACCCTTTTCCTAAAAGGAAGGATCGGAATCATTCCTCAAGCCCAAAGCCCAAGCCCAGGTCTCAATCCTCAGTCTTATGATATACTGTACACACCACTTTATATATAAAGACTAGGACCTCAAGTGAAGGGAGGGCATGTGGGACAAGTTCCTCAAGTCCTCCACCATCCCCTTCACACTCACCCTTTGGACTTACTAATTATAGCCCTCTCTCCACCTAGGAAAAGACTAGTTTTAGGATTCTGAGGGTTCTACGTAACCGAATCAGGGGATGTATAGCACAGCATGTCCCCCTAGCCAAAACGCTCCTTTTGAGCTATCACACACCATATTTCGTGGCTTGGTTAAAAAAAGGGACCAAAAGTACACCCCAAAAAATTTGGGTTGTAAACACCTAAAAAACTAGGTGAGCATCCTTCACGAGCATTGATCAACACCTCTAGAGTGTTGAGGTCACATGCACTTACACTCGGTCATGTGCTAGAGAATGAGCACATCAAGAGTGTATCCGTTTACCTGGGCACTCATTATTCCTCTACCTTAGGCTCTAGGCCCTCAGCGAGAACCCAAGGTAGTGTCTAGTGACTCTTCCTCTGCCCTACAACATCATGGAGAGTTACCTGATGCCTAATCCTGATAGCTCAAGCCAATACATGCATGCCATGGGCCCACGGTCTAGGTGGAGCGCGCTTAGATGCTTGAAGGAAACCTTTAGTAGATCCACTCGCTCCGAACATGGAGCTCACGATGTAAAAAGGGGGGTGGGGAAGTAAATTCGCCATTCGTGACCAACGTAGACCCCATGCTCTTGGAAAGTGTGCACGTGAATACTCCATTCACTGCACCCCCTGACTCTTCAAAGTTATTCCCCTCAGAGGTTATATTACCTAATGGCAAAAGCCTTGCCGAAGTTCAAGAGGTTGAGCGGTATATCATTGCGGCTAGAGATAAGAAAATCGAGAGCTTACGTAGGGCACAGCAAAGGAGAGAGTTAGAAACAAAAGCCTCTATGTCAACATCCATGCCAGGCAAGCAATCAAGTGCTCCTGTATTAGCGACCACTAAGGGTCAACCCATAGAGAGCCACATTTCATCTAATTCAAAGGACACCCCTAGCACCTCAATCCTAGATGGAGCGTTCCTAAACAAAAACTGGGAGTATGAACTACAAACAAAGACTTTAACCGACATAGCACAGGCCACACCTATCATGTGGGTTGGTTAGATTTCCTACAATCCACAACGGGTGCTACTAGTGTAGAGGATCAACAACAAAGAGTTGGTGAGGTCATCCATAGGGTTACTGAGCTAGAGAGATAGAACTAGGGGATCCACATGACTTCAACGGGTCTCATGAGATTCTTGGATACGATGAAGGCTAAACAACCAACCTTATCGCAAATGGAGACTCACTCGGTAAGTTTGAGAGATCCTCCATATGTTGTTTTGTCAGGGGTCTCAGTGCAATTTGGGCTCACAAGTGATAGCTTTACCTTTCCAAGTCTAGCTCATCTTTCCCTTGATGGCACCACGGCTACCATGCCTACCCCAGTGATGGCCATGCCAAGAAACACGCCATGGATCTCTTTTGTTAGTAAAGCACCACTACATGGTAGTTCACTGCCTGCAACAGTACCTACAAGTGTGTACCAATCATATGCACCTATAGGTCCTCGTACTCATATAGCTCCTACCCCTCCCATTGTTTCAACAACTTATGTTCCACAACCACAACACACAAGCTCATATTTCAATGGGACCATACCGGCTAGTATTAGCATGTCACATCCAATGTTTGCTATGCCTAGGGCCACACATATGAACTTTGAGCCACCACATGGCACAACACCGTACCAAACTTGGAACCCAAGGGCTTCCTATGCGCCAAGCCCAATGCCAATACCTACTCCACATGTAGTCTCTGGAGCACCTTCACCCACGGTGCTTGCTCACTTAGGTGACTTGGCAACATTTGCTCAAGCTATCGGTCGATCTATTGCTGAGAATATGCATAACACGCATGATAGAGAGCCTAGAAATAAGTCAATACAAAAAGCCAAGCTCACACAAAAATTTAGTGGATATGGGGATGTGAGAAAGAATATCGAAGTGTTTGAATAAATATGCAATTCCCTAGGAGAACACAATGATCTACATAAGAGTAATGCTTTAAGTCTGACCTTAAGTGGGAAGGCTAGGGATTGGTATAGACCCTAAGGGTGGAAGAAAAAAAGATTTACCCGACTCTTAGGAGACTGTTCTTGAAAGAATACATACGAGAGGGAGTGCTTTGGGGTGTAGCATCTTAGCTCTAGAAATCCCAACGAGAGGAAGGAGAGTCCATGAGAGACTTTATTAGTCGCTTGAAGCATTTGAATTCTCATTGTAATGCAAATGAGCACTTCAATAATAACCAATTGCTTGATAGATTCATTAGGGTATTACGACATGAGGATATCTACAATGGCCTAGTCATTAGAGGTATCACCACTTGGAAAGTAGTCACCATCAATGAGATCCAATTGGAGGATAATTTAATGATTCAAGGAGAAAGAGTGTCTGTTGAACCTAAATCTACTAGCTTGCAAGCATCAGGGCATTAGCCAATGACCCTAAAGCCTATTACTAAGGAGCCAAAGATATATGAGATGACTTTAGCAAATCTCACCAAGGCCATTCAAGAGAGTCTTAGAGACAATCGTGCTCCACAAAATAATCATATGTATCCAAGAAGGGAGCAACAATGGTGTTCAATTTGCTATCGTCCGCATAATACCAATAAATGCCCTACTTTTAGAGTAAAATTTAATGGGAATTGCAATGCTTGTGGGAGGTATGGTCATCAAGCTAAGGATTGCATAGTATTTAAGCACGCGATGGCCAATAGACCAACCTTAGCATGGACAAACACACCTCGAGTGCCTGCATTGATGATGGCCCCACCTCTTGAACAAACATCAAAACACATAGTCCCTAGGGCCCAAAATGATGCTCAAACAACACCCTTGCCACCTCCAGTGCTAGGATCGCAACCACCACATCGAGAATCACTTGTGTGAATCAAGTGGGTTGTGAGTCATCTATTGCTTGTTTGGAAGGCTGTGAGGAAGATATAGACCCTGATATTGCCTATGGGATTGATGCGCTTGAATAAAGTCCACAATACTACATGGAAAACTATTGGATACAAGTCAAACATGTATATCAAGTAGCTGTTCTTGCAGCAAGAGGCCAAAATATCAATTACACTACCAAGAGACCACCTCTTCAATGCTATGAGTGTGGAGGTCCACATCGTGTAGCAGAGTATCCTTTTAGGCTACAAAAGAATTCTACACTAATGCAAACCAATCAAGCGAGCACGTCTACAATGCCGATAATCATGTGTAATCAATGTGGCATAGATCATTTGATTGCCCAATGTCCAAATAATCCAAATGCACCAAAGATCACGCCATTAAACTTGATTTAGGTTACCGAGGAGCCATCACAAAGTACACATGTGGTATTAGTAAATGTACTCATACGATCGAAGCTCCAAAAACAAAATTATATTCTTGAAGAAAAAGAAACAGCATCAATTAGCCAATCTCAAAAGAAGAAGAAAACATGAAGGAAGAGATTGCAAAAAGCAGCGAAGTCAAACCCCAGTTCAAAGACCAACATAGGGACTGGTGACGACCCTGTATATATAAACGACGCTGAAGAGGACTCTGATTCAGGTGAAACCACGGAGACCAAAATGACCACTAGGAAAGAAGCCAACAAGGAAGATCATCATGAGCCACAATGGCCAAAATCCAAGAAGAAGATAGGAACTTACCCAAACCCTACAGAGGAGATCAAGTGAGTCAAGCAATTAAGGAGTTTGGTAGAAGATACCCAAAGGGATCTAGAGCCAGCACCTAGGCAGATCCAGATTACAGACACATTGTTCCCTACGCAACAACAACCTCACAAAGTCCATAAACCCCTAGCCATATCTAGTTTCATCCAAAAAGAAAGTGACTTAAAGTCATGGGAAAGTGGGCGTACTCACTTCTTGTTGGAAAGAATGTTTACTGAGGGATTACCTGACCCTATTGAAGAAATGGAGATCCCATCTTCCCCACGTCAAGGGACTGAAGTCCAAAAGGTGCCGTTAAATATTGCCAAATTAATGAATTTCATGGGTTCGGAAGTTAGAACCACCATCATGTCCAAATTATATGGAGACCCCGAGCTATTTTTAGCTCTTCAAGCTTTCCTCAATGGATAACTAAAAGTCATGCTACCACAATTTGCACAGATGGATGGAGCTAGGGAGATGCCAATAGAGGAGAAACACTTAGATCCACAACTCAACCTAGATGAGAACTCTGTTGTAGAAATACATGTTAACAAGTTGGGACAATACTTTGAGGGCGATGAATCCAATGCGACCATACCAATCACTACCAAGGGATTAACTGTGCAGGGAATCTTTGATGGTGGCACTGGGGTTAGCATTGTGACTAAAAATTGTTAGGAAACTATGGAAAGACCTCACCTTGAGACCACAGCCATAGTAGTAAAGATGGCCAATGGGTCTATTGTGAAAACTATTGGGATGCTAGAAGATCTCAAGATCAAGGTCTTTGGACACAAAATAAAAAATACCTTCATTGTTATAAATTTCTCCAAGCACTGTTAGAAGCTGGACACACCCCTTGGCAACTAACTACTCGGCGGATTATTATTTTTGTAATTATTCTTATTCATTCATTGAGGAAAACCTGATTTTTCACCTTGTAAATATTGGGACTTACAAAAGTTTCTAGATTGTATCCCAGTTTTGATAGTTAGATTGAGTAGATGGTTGATTTTGGAACTTTAGGGTTTGAGAATTGTAAGGTATATATACCACTTTTTGACCTTAATGAAAAAACCCTTTTGTCCTTTTTAAAACAAGTTTTGAAGTCTGTGAGTGAGCTACATGTGCTCCGGTGGTCGGAATCGAGTGCGGAGAAGTGCAGCGTGTTGCCCCCGACGAGAGCTACGTGCCGATACCTACATTGCACGCGTACGGTCCGGTTTTTTGAGCTCCTTGTCGAGCTTCATCCGTTGTTTGGGTGAGCATACGTTGTCTGATTTTGCATTGCAGCATATCTACGCGTTCACATTGAGTAGAACTACACATTAGGTACTTTAAATTTTGGAAACAAAGACCTGCAGATTTCGGCCAGACATCCTACGTGATTTTGCACCGGGTGTTTTGGGTTGGGATTTTGGTTCATAGACCTTAGGGAGAGCGACCTATTGGTATTAGTAGGGTCTCCTTCAAGTTCTATGGTGTTTCCATATTGTTTGATGGGTGTTCGGCTCTAGAAAGCGTTGTAGGAAGTTTCCTCTTATGCACTCTTGAAGGCTGTGACTTAGACAATTGGTAGAGACCTCTGTAGGAATTAGTTAGGAGTTGGTCGAGTGTAGGTTGACACCTTATGCTTGCTTCCACGCGCCTGCGGGTCGAGCTTTGTCCCTAGCTGACATTATATGTTAGGTGAGTTCTTGCTGTGTTGACGTTCGTCGCGGCGTATCCGTCCAACATTAGCGTCGGTGCTGGGGACGAAAACCTTAGGTAGGTGGCCGAGACTAATCCTTGAGGATTGGGAATTTTGGCTTGCCAAGAATCTTGTTTTACATTTAGATAGGATCAGAGGGTGGAGGACTCTCTAGGTCTTAGAGGGAGTCTAGGAAGCGTGTGGCTGGCCTAGATCCTTCGACTTAGGTAGATTAGGTAGACCAAGATAGTTTAGGTAGTAGTCGAGTTCTTGAGTAGGAGTTGGAGTGGTAGAAACCGTGAGAGGAGAGCTTGATAGTCCGGAGAGGCCAAAAAGCAACCAAAAACACCATTATCACCATTTCACATGATAAGTAGAAGTAGAGTAAGTAGGACATCATGATTCGGGATCTAGAGCATTTCATGCATGTACACTTGCCTGGTAAAGTCATCACAAGTTTGTAAAAGACGCAAAAAGATGCACAAGTGTGTTTGGAAGCCTAATTAAAGTCCAAAAGTTACTGTGAGTGTTTCTGATAGATCTACAAAGCATCAGGAGCATTCCTGTCAGAAAAAAAATAATTTTAAGCCAGGAGACATCCTACGCGTAGGATGTCTACAGGCTAATCTGGGAGGAATTTTGGGATTTTGAGTTGACCGGTGTGTTCAGAAGGTAGGGTTTACCCAAATTTCAAATGGAAAGTGGAAATTTGACCATATCTTGACAGGATAAGGCCAGATAGACTGAATTTGCCAGACATCCTACCCAAATAGGGCCAAAACATTATTTTGAGACCAAAACCATAAGATGGCTACATGAGCATGTCTTGCATGATATATTGAGTGACTGAAAAGGGTTTCACCTCATTTGGGTGAGAAAATTGGGTTCAAAGCGGACTTTAGCACTTTTGACTAAAAAAGGCAAAAAAAGCTAAAATTTGGGACTTTTGAAATCCAAACCAAAATATAAGCATACCACTGGGTTACTGACATCAAGGGGAAGCTGTGGGACAAGTCTAGGGTCAAACAGGCCAAAAAGACATCTTACGCATAGGATGTCTTTTGTGTGATTCTGGACTCTAAACCAAATTTTGAGTATAAGTGATCAGCAACTCAAGGGGAGCCTGGGCTTTGAGTTTGAAGCCATTCTTATGAAAAAGACATCCTACACGTAGGATGTCTAAAGCAAGAAATTGAAGCCAGACTTTGACAGTGAGCATAGCAAGGTGTTGTATAGCCTACGGCAAGCCTCCTAGTCAATTTTGGTCTAAATTGGAGTTGATTAGACTTATAAATATCAGCAACATGCTGTCGGAAGAGATTTCTGACTCATTGACCAGCTAATAGGTGTCCAAATCAAAAAGGAAAAATAGCTGTGGGCTCAGCACATCAAGGGGAAACCATAGTGCAAAAATCCAGGCAAAACAAAGCAGGAGACATCCTACGCGTAGGATGTCTATTGGGGCATACTGCAAAGAAAATTTGACTAGGCATAGACAGTGAGATTCATTTGGCTTAAGGGTTCCAGAACTTCTTTCAAAAATGAATTTGGACCTTGTTTGCCCATTTGACGGAGCAAAGACTGAATTCAGACTCTTTCGCGTAAATTGACCAACATCTGAGGGAAGTACAGTTTCAGATTAGCATACCTAATCCAGAACATCAGCAGGGTATAAAATATAATAGTGGTTGAGATTAACTCTCCAGTTATACCAATCATTACTAAAATATCCTCTAGCAGATAAATGCTTTGATTCGATTGCCGAAATTAAAACGCTTGTGTACAGGTATATTCACCCTTTTCCAGGTGAGTGGTTGGATTTGTGATAAATTGCATTGATAAGTCTGATGAATTTGAGACCAGGAAGATACATTGTTAGAGACCAGAAGGTGGCAGGTGACCAAGGTAGCTTAGTATCCACCAAAGAGAGTGTAACTAAGGCAAGGCTAGATCCGCTAGCACCGATTATTGAGGAAGGTAGTGATACTGACACTTCGTCAGACAAATCTTTCTTCATGATGGGTAGTCAACAGCTAGGAGGTTTCACCTATGATGTACCTATGCGAGGAGGAAGCACCTCCCAAAATCCTTTGAATGATTCCAAGCTCACTGTGATCTTCTTAGAGGGAACAAACTCTAGGGGAGCCCTAGTCTATTCTGACTATCGAGGACGCAAGTGCATTAGTATCGAGGAGAGGCCAGCTCAAAGATTGGAGATAATCCTAGTCTATGATGATGGAGATAGATTCCGAGACGAAAAGGGGAACCACTATTTGATAGTTAGTAACCCTAAAGATTACAACAGACACTACAACAAAAAAAGGTGTCATCGACGCAGATATCGACGCACTGCGTCGCTATGTGCGTCGATATCCGCGTCCCTGTGAACCTGTCGC
Source organism: Adiantum capillus-veneris (assembly GCF_014529385.1). Taxonomy (NCBI): domain Eukaryota; kingdom Viridiplantae; phylum Streptophyta; class Polypodiopsida; order Polypodiales; family Pteridaceae; genus Adiantum; species Adiantum capillus-veneris. Next base: position 104,365,475 of record NC_140943.1, on the reverse strand, counting down.
TATTTGCGACGCAGATATAGACGCACATAGCGACGACCATAACAGAAAAAAAAATTATTGGGCAGAGGGCAGGTAGCCTAGCCTGTGCCCATTTAAAAGATGGACACAGCCACAGCCAGACTTCCTGCCCTTTGCCCAAGAAAGCGAGCAGCACCAAAATCAACCATGCTCCCGCGCGCAAAAATTTCGACAGAGTTCCCTTTTCTTTTACATAAACTTTTCAAAAAACACCATATCATGTATACGCCTCCTACATGCTATCCATGTAGGATCTCACATGAGATTTAAGGCCAATGAAAGACAGGTACCATACCAACTGAAAAGCATAACCATAACGAACCATAACCATAACTTAAAAGCATAACCATAACGAACCATAACCATAACTTAAAATCATAACCATAATGCATATAACCATAACCATACACAAAATTAACAATAACCATAAGCATAACCAGAAAGTTAAACATAACCATTAACAAAACCTGAACCATAACTATGTCTATACAAGAATAGGAGAAATAACCATGTCTATACAATGACAATGACAATAATCATAACCATAAGGGAAACAATAACTGTCTGAACAATAACTGTTTGTACAAAAAAGAGACACAGAAGCGTGTCTGCGTCTCACAAAGCATATATATGAAATCCGGTCCACTAATGACTAGGCGTCGCAACCTGCACACAGGACAACTCACAAAATTAGTATGGATATTACTTCACATATACTTACTTAATTAAATCAACTCACACATATTAACGTCTCACCTCAAGCGATCAGCGAGACTGTAAGGCCTCCCAGTCTACAGGCTCTCCTGAAGCTTCAAGCTCATTCAGTACTTCATAGATACCTCTGCGATATCCATCTGACTACTCCTGGCATGACGGAGCTCGATGCATTGCAAGATTCTGCATTTATACAAAAATCAAAATAATAAGAATACATGATTCATCGCGTTTTAAAAAACGCCATAGTTAAGATTGGATTAGAAACTCACAAACTCATAGTGAAAGGTGTCGAAGCCTCCGCTGCCAAGATGAGATGTCCCCCTGGTCATCTGTCATACCTGCGCGGCCTCACGTTGCTGTCTGAACCGCGTGTCCGCTGTCCGCTCATCCTCCCTGATCTACAGCCACGTCTCGTGTGGGATGCCCGAAGGCTTCGGCAAGCCGGTCCTGAAATCCTTCCGAGCTGCATCTCGTCAATGTTTCACGGTGTCCCGTGCAACACCCTTGATCCACCTCCTCGGAACAACGGAAGAACCCGGAGCAAGCTGGTACTCTCTCAGGATGGTCTCCACTATGTAATTGACTTTGTCCCCATCCTGATCACCCCAAGACGTCAGAAGGCTGGTCGAAAATTGCAGCTCCACGAGCTGGCGAATTCGCTAGTGCATCTCAATCCTGACTCTATGCATGTCAACAGAACCATCTGCCTGTACAGTATAGAGCTTGGAGGCACTAGGATCGTGTGCCCCCCAAGGTGTCTGAGGTGTGCCAAGAGGTGTGTCGAGAGGTGTGCCTGGGTAGGACGGGGGTCGTGAGCGAGGAGGGGTCGAAGCATCTGTGGACCCTCCTCCACAACAACCACCACCTCCACCTGACGATCGCCGAGATCGGCGAGTGCACCTGTGCTGCGGAGATGAGGGCGTACCCGCCTCTGTCCCACCCCTGGGTGTCGAAGCGGCCGTGATGGGAGAAGCAGGCGTTGTACCCATAGGCGTCCTCCCCTCCGTAGGCGTCCCCCCCCTAGGCGTCGGACCCTCCGGTGTGAATCCCGGAGGCGTAGTACCCGTGCCTCTGGCTACCCAGTACTGAGAAGCCTTTGCCATCTGAGCAGGCGTCATCCATGTAACGAAGCCCATGAATGCATCTACACTCATGGAAGCGGGACCTGGAATCTGGTCTGCCATACTAAAGTCCTGCACAAAGAAAGTAAAATAAAGCGTCAGAACACAATTGTTTAAATTAACTTTAAGCTTAATTTTAAATCAACGTCTTCACACAAACACTTACAGGCCTAGGCCTCGACGAGTGAGGCATCATCGATATGATCTTGCACCGTATCATCATCTATCTCTAATTGCAAACATAACTCTTCCCCGACTCGTTCTGGCAGATTGTCTTCATCCATTGCATCTTCATCTACAAGTGTCAATTCTGGCTCGTCTGCGTCATCCCTTGTATATATGTCAGCTTCCTTTGCCATACCTTCGTCCATCTCATCTAATGTCACAGTAGTATGGACGTCGTCTGACTGACTTTCCTCCAGGAGATCTTGCCCTTCAAATACTTGTTTATTTCTTGGAGCAACCTGAACCACAAACCACCATTGTTGCTCTCGAGGGTCCGGTACAAAGACCACTTGCTCGCAATGTTCGGGGAGAGCAAATGTGTCGCTCGCATCTGTCCAAATCTTTGTAGAATCTATTTGCACAAGTTTGTTTCCATCTCTGTGTACCGTTGCATTGCGACCAGAAGTAATCACCTTGAACCACTTCACATCCAACAAAAACATCTCAAACTGCTTGAAGCTTACTTTCAGGATATCTGACACCATACCACATTAATCCAGGTTGCTAGTGCTTTCATTCGTGTCTCTAGCACTGGCCCTGCTCTTTTGCATGAAACTAACCATTACCCCACTGTTAAACATGTTTCTTCTGATGGTTCTTGCAAGAGGTGGTTCATCCCTTCGAACTCGTTCCATGGGTTGTCTTCCAGGCTCTGCCGACTCTTGAGTTTTTGGCTTACTCTTGCCTTGATACTGTGAATAGAGTGGTGGTTCTTGTAAATCTCTTAGCCCTCTTGTGGCTGGATAACCATCTCTGTTTTGGTCTTGTTCTAATGTCTCACTTTGTTGAAGCCATGCCTGCAATGATGGTTGGGTTGCTTGTTGGTTCTGGTAGTTGAACGTCTGTTGTCGGTTAGAATGTGATGTTGTCTCGTACTCTTCTGAAAATGGATTTGTTGACTTGCTAGGGGTATAGGTGGACCTTGGTACTTCTTCGGGGGAATATGTTGATGTTTTTGGAATTGTTGCCTTTTCGACCTCCTTTGGGAGAATTCGTTTGTATTCTTGCCCGTACCTATCAACAAAAATGATATCCTTCCCCATAGAAATTTCATAACAGAATAAGTAAAGAACCTTGTCTTTGCTTAATTCATTTGGGTAGGGTTCTTTGCATCGAAAATAAGAGACTACTCCCTCGCTCTCATGCTTGTAAATTCCCACATTCTCATTATAGGTAGAGACCCTGGTTGTTTTCTTATCATACATAAAAAGAGCTCCAGGTCGATCAATTTTTGGAGGCGACTCTTGAGCCTCTGAGACCATTTTTCCTTTTGCCACATTATCTCCATATCTATTGTAATCTTACTAACTATCAGATAGTGGTTCCCCTTTTCGTCTCGGAATCTATCTCCATCATCATAGACTCGAATTATTTCCAGTCTCTGAGAAGGTCTTTCCTCTATACAAATACACTTGCATCCCCGATAGTCAGAATAAACTAGGGCTCCCCTAGAGTTTGTTCCTTCTAAGAGGATTATAGTGAACTTAGCATCGTTCAAGGGGTTTTGGGAGGTACTTCCTCCTAGCATTGGTCCTTCACCGGAGAAACCTCCTGGCTGTTGACTACCCATCATGAAGAAGGACTTATCTGATGAAGTGTCAGTATCACTACCCTCCTCAATGATCGGTGCTAATGGATCTAGCCTTGCCTGAGTTACTCTCCTCAGTGGACACTAAGCTACCCTAATCACCTGCCACTTTTTAGTCTCTAGGAATGTGTCTTCCTGATCTTAAATTCATCAAACTTACTGGTATAGTCCATTGATACCTGTAAAACACATCCAAGGCTAACTGAATTGTTGTCTTGTTTGGATGGATGCAGGTAAGGACTCTATCTTATCTGGGAAGGTTTTTTTAACTTTGGCAAGCTGTCCTACACGGGATGGAATACTCACTTATGATTTGGGAAGTTCCTTTACTATCTGCATACTGAAAGGGGATCTCTTTCCTACAAACACTGTACTTAAATGATTCTAATATTGAGTTGTTTTTGTACTTATCTATTCTTTGTTCCATTGCCAGTTGTCTTTTGAATGTAAAAATTCAATTATGTCTTATTATTTAAGATTTAACAGCTACACACACATCCTATACATAAGGTTTTTCTTTCTAGAGAAACCGGGATGCTGGCTTTGGAAATTTTCTTCGAAATTGAGTTCTAAGTTGGACCCATAGTCCGTAATCCCTTGACCGGTTGACTGGTGTTAGGTGGTCCTTCATAGACTCTATTTCTGGTCCCCTGCTCATGGCTACTATAGTCTTTGACTTTGCCGGTTGAAGATTTGCAGGCCTAAAAATTACAGTTACTGTTTCTACTTTTATTTATGTTTACACTGTTCCTTTTTCAAGACTGCTTACCCTATAGAAAGACAGCCCGCATGAGCATAAATCACAACCCTGAGAATCATGCAAAGATTCTTGAATAGATTAAGCTATACCTTAAGGACTGTACACCAAAGAATGCCTTGGCAGTTAGAACTAGACCCTTCCTCTCTAGGAAGGCCAAAGATTGTATTACTTACTATGATAAGTATAAGTGAACCTCACCACACTTTTTTGAAAAATTGCAGACTCTTGCTCTCTCACAAGGATTGGAATTGTCCTCGGAGCCCCTCTTAGTGGCCACATCTCTTGTACTCAGATGTATTAGCAGCTTAGATGCTTCTCAACTAATATATGATTCGGCTTTTACCTCTAGCAAGAAATTATCTGTCTCACATATGCTTTAATGATTGGGTCAAATTTTGGCGACTCTGGATAAAGACTCCATGGAAGGAGTGAATTTACCCATTACATAGCCCAGCTTGCTCTGCTGTCCTCACAATACCAACAAGAGCTTGCCCTATTTTCCTCCTCTGGTGCTGATCTATCTAACTTTCTAAGGAAGTTATGTGGTCTCAATCCCTCTTTTATCTGTGCGCCGGCTACTCCATCTATTCCACAAACTGGTGGAATCTTCTGTTTGGATAGTGAAGCCCTTGAAGCAGTTAAGGAATTTTCAAAGTAATCTTTGCTCCCTCAATGACTCGAACCTCCTGGAGATGGTGCCTAAAATATCCAAAGTTTTTCCTCTCTTGCTTGTTAGACAAATTGAAATTGAATCCCTCGGGGTTGACCATCAGCTTTGGGTACTGCCCAACAAAGCTTTCTTAGCACCCATTTTGAGTGAAACTTGGGTGTACCTTGCCAACCTCCCTACCTCTACTGTGGAAGATTGCAGACTCGAGATTCTAAAAGGAGGGCAATTTCTGGACAAAGGGGAGATTATCAAAGCACCCTTCAATCTCAATCTCATTGACCACTCTAAGTGCCCCTCCAATACTGGCCTTTACATCCGTACCAAAGGAAACACGAAATTTGCCAAGAGTAGTCCGGATTTTTATACTGAATCCATCTAGAATGTCTTTCGTCCTTATGTAAAATGTGCCTGTAGATTTCTTGACCCTAAAGCCTCTTGTGAATCCAGCATCATGTGGTTTGATCATACCATTTGGTTTATTCTCAACCATCGGGACTTACTCTTCCCGAAAAAACCTATGGATTTTCATCTCTCCCTCATTTGCCTCTTGGTTAGGTGGCCAAGCTAAGCAAATTGTAATTGCACAGATTTCCTTCAACATCTTTCGTGGACTAATGCTTGATATCTTGAAGGAGTTAAAATCTGATGAACCCGGAATTTACTTAACTATTTATGCTAACTTTAAAGGTCTTAAGATCATCACTAGTCTACTTAAACCTTATATTGATGAGGATGACTCCCCTGCTCTCAAAAGATCCAAGGTCTCTATGTATTCTTTTTGAGTTATTTTAAATCAAGCTCTTAAGAGCATTAAAAAAAAAAAAAGAAACTACAAAGGTTAGAGAACATAAATTAAGGTTTAGAAAATCTATAAAGTGCACATAAGTTTAGTGCAAAAACCTTCAAATATAGTAAATTTGCCTCTACAGTGTTTTAAAAAAGGTATGGTATAGCCAAATGCTTGAAAAATCCTCACTTTAGTGTAATCCCTACTTGCAGATTTTGAAATTTATCCCTAAATTATAGATTTGAAGGTGAGGAAACCTACAAAGTATAGAGAAATTGAGTGTAAAAGCCTTCAAATATAATCAAGTTGCCCCTAAAATTTCTCATATGCAAGTTTTCTAAGTTTTTAGGAGAAAGCACTATGCCTCAACTCGATTTAATGTAACCCCCCCTTACAAAATTTGAGATTTGCCTTTAAACGCTTGAGAAAACCTAGATTTAGTGCAATCCCACTTACAAATTTTGAGATTCACCTTCGAATTCCAAGTCAACTCAAAAGGCGAGAGCACTGACAAAGCTCAAAGAAATCTAGCGTAAAAAACTTCAATAATAACCGAGAATTGTCGAAGTTCCCTCTTGTTATCCACCTCCTCCGTTTGTTGAGGTCTGCTCCTACCTTGGACTTGCACATCTTCTGCCTTGGACTTATCGGAATGAACTTTTCAAATTGCATCAACTCTCAATTTTGTCAATTCTCAATTTCGTAGATGGCGATGTTGATTTTTATTTTTGATTCTCAATTGTGGATTTTGTCAAGTGTCGCTTTGTGATTGTTGATTGTAAAACCAATGCTTACTCTCCCTCCCCTCTCTCTCTCTCCCTCTGGTGCCTGTGTGAGACCTCTCTCACCCTCTCTCTCTCTCATAGACACACACACTCACTCACACAGGCTGCAGTGAATGGTGCTCTCTCTCTCACTCACTTACACATGCATTCTCTCTCTCTCTCTCTCTCTCTCTCTCTCTCTCTCTCTCTCTCTCTCTCTCACACACACACACACACACACACACACACACACATAATGCGTGCAAGACATCCATAACAAATTGTTGGACTCCTATTGCTGAATTGTTGAGCTCAATGTACTTCATTAATGCAATGCAAATGTGGAAAGCCTTCGTGCAATGCGCCAACACCTCGTGGAGTGGCACGTCGACTTTGTCTCTTATATCCATACACATCGAGAATGTGTCTCTCTTTCTCTCTCTGTCATGGATGCTTGAGAGTCAGTCGCTTATGACATCACATGCATCATCGTTGATGTCATCGATTGCATCATCGCCTGCATCGTCACTAAAAGAATCTAGAAGGATCTAGAAGATTCTAAAACTATCAAGGAGAAAGTTGAAGAACTAGAAGTTTTTGAAAAGCTCTAGAAAGTTGAAGAAGGATCTAGAAGAACTAGAAGGATCAAGAAGGTTCTAGAAGATTCTAACCTCCTCAAGAAGAACCTAAAAAGTTCTAACCTCCTCAAGTACTAGTATAAATAGGGGTCTTGGGCCACAAGCCCCTCAGTCTTGCCAACACCAGTTGTGAGGCTCCTATGAGGAAAGCCTCTTCTAGTTCTTGTCTTATGTTCAAGTATTGTCCTTGCAATCAAGCCTTGTCTTGTACTCAAGTCATGTAATCCAAATCTTGTACTCTAGCTCTCTTAATTAAGTATTAAGTCTTGTAATCAAGATTAAGCTTATAATCAAGTCCCCAAGTTCTTGTACATTGTGAGCACCTCCTCTTGCTCTCTTCTAGCTCTATACGCGCTCATAACAGTTTGGCAAGACTACCATCTCTTGATCTTTTCAAGCCATAATGGAGCCGACGATGGAAGGTGTCATCAACGCATTGCAAAGCATCAAAGCTCAGTTACAAGAACTTTGGAAGAGTAACACTCAACTTCAAGCAGGGCAACCCCTAATCTTGGGATCGACATTTCAAGATCTTCAACGTCAAATTCAAGAACTTCAAGAGACAAGCACACATCAAGCACAAGCTGCAATATCTAGCGTCAGCAACATAAGAAGGAGCCGAAAGTCAGCATGCCTGAAAAATTTGATGGGACTAGTTTAAAGTTTAGGGGTTTTCTCCAACAAGTGTGTTTCTTCATTCGAATGTAACGAGAGTGTTATCTAGATGATACCTCTCAAGTAGGCCTTATTGGGACCCTCCTCTTGGGACGGCTCTCTCTTGGTTTGATCCCTTACTTGAAAAAGAATCTCCTCTCCTCCATGACTTTGAAGCTTTTGTGCGGGAGTTCTCTGCAACCTTTGGGGATCTTGATAGAGAAAGGGTTGCCAAAACCAAACTTCGAAATCTCTGCCAAGGGTCAAGACCTGCATCCATCTATGCATCCAAATTTTGACAACTCACTCATGATTTAACTTGGCATGAAGAATATTTCATTAGCCAATTTTGGTGGGGGTTAAAGGATGATGTAAAGTATCTTTTATTGACTATGCCAAAGGTTCACACACTAAGCAAGTTCATCTCTCAAACAATAGAATGTGATAACCGACTATTTGAGAGACGACAAGAGAGGTGTCTTGGGGCACCATTGCCGTATGAAACAAAAGTGGCACATGATGGCTACACACCTCAAGAAGGCCATGAATCAAGCATTGAGCCCATTAAAATTGATTCAGCACGGTTTCAACCTCTTTCAATCCGAGAAAAGCAAAGGCGACACATTAATGGCTTATGTATGTATTGCGGAGAGCAAGGGCACATTGCTCAACGGTGTCCAAGGAAGAGAAGGATGAAGGTTCATGGTGCAATGACCTCAATGCACTGAAAAAACATGGACGTCCAACCTCAATAGAGATCGGACAGTTGGACAAAAGACAGGAAAAAGAAGGTCTCTTTCTTCCTGCTGATTCCACTTCAAGTTTTATGTTACCAATCAAGATCCATATGCCAAGTAGGCAGATGGATTGTGAAGCATTACTAGATTCAGGTGCAACGACGTGCTTCATGGATAAAGAATTTGCAAAAGAACAAGGCATACCACTTGTGGAGAAGTCTAATCCATCAACTGTAGAAGTCATTGATTGTCGTCCCCTCGCTTCCAGGGATGTCAGGTATGAAACTCGCCCAATAGAAGTAACATTAAAGGAGCATGTTGCAAGAATAGTGTTCAATATCATACAAAGCCCAAGCAATCCAATTGTTATTGGGCTACCGTGGCTTGAATTACATAATCCTAATGTCGATTGGAGGGCTCGGAGAATTGAACCATGAAAGTCCAAAAGAAGAAGGGAATGCATAATAGGGCTATATATCTTGGAGCCAAGGTCTTCATGCATGCGGCCAAAAAGCATTCAACTTTCCTAATATTCGCAACACCGACCAACAAGTAAATAGAAAAAAGCATGGAGGCATTGCCACGTCAATATCAAGATTACAATGATGTTTTTGAGAAGGAGAATGCAAACCTCTAACGGAGCATCAAACCTATGATTGTGCTATAGAGCTTCAGGAGGGGAACCCAACCCCCTTTTGGCCCAATATACAAGTTATCTCAAGATGAATTGATAAAATTACAAAAAAAAAATTGATGAGAACCTTGCTAAGGGGTTCATACGGCATTCAAAGTCCCCGACAGGAGCTCCAATACTCTTTGTAAAAAAGAAGGACAGAACTCTCATGATGTGTGTGGATTATAGGGGCCTGACCAAGATCACCGTCAAGAATCACTATCCCCTTTCCTTGATCCCAGAGCTTCCTGATCACCTCGACAAGGCAAGAAGATTCACAAAAATAGACCTTCGTGGTGCTTACAACATAGTCAGGTTTAAAGATGGTGATGACTGGAAGACAACCTTTCGCACAAGGTATGGCCACTTTGAATATACCGTCATGCCATTTGGTCTCACAAATGCCCTGAATGACATCTTTCGAGAGTATTTGGATTATTTTGTGGTAATATACTTGGATGATATCTTGATATTTTCCAAGGATCAAAAAGAGCATGAGCACCATGTACGGTTATTGCTTGAAAAGCTTCGTGCATTAGGGTTATATGCAAAGTCAGAGAAGTGTTCTTTTCATCAATCTAAGGTGGAATTTCTTGGTTATGTTATCTCTAAAAAGGGAATCTCCATGGATCTAAAGAAGGTTCAGACCATCCTTGATTGGGAGACACCCACCTCGGTAAGAGACGTCCAATTTTTCCTCATATTTGCAAATTTCTATCGTATCTTTATCCAAGGATACTCCAAGGTGGTTACAACACTCACGAGGTTGACAGGCCCATAATAAGTTTTTTTGGGACTAAGAGACTGCAAAAGCTTTTCAAAATCTCAAGCAAGCTTTCACGACCACACCCATTCTAATTCATGCAGATCCTACAAAGCCTTTCATCCTAGAAACAGACGCTTCAGATTTTTTCCTTGGCGCTATTCTATCCCAAGTAGGTGAGGATGGTCAAGTACATCCAGTGGCTTTTCATTCCCACAAGTCTCAGCTACAGAAATCAATTATGAAATCCATGACAAAGAGCTCTTAGCAATCATCGACTCCTTTGAAACTTGGTATCACCTTCTTGAAGGAGCTCCTCATAAGATCACTGTCTATACAAATCACAAGAATTTGGAATACTTCATGGCATCCCACGTCTTGAATCGTCGCCAAGCCAGGTGGAGTGGTAACCTATCAAGGTTTGATTTCCTTATCTCTTATAGGCCTGATCATCAACAAGGTAAGCCAGATGCCTTATCAAGAATATCCTACCTTGAACCTAGAGAATGCGACACAACATTTGATCAACACGAGTCAGTGATTTTGAAACTTGAGTAGCTTAAGCTAAACGTCACCATAAGCCAAGCTCCTGAAGATTTCACTTTTCTTTCTAAGGTGCAGAAGCAAATTACCAAGGACCCACTTGCCCATAATATTAGACAACAACTACAAGGACAAGGGGTTGATGAGAACTTTCAAGAAATTGATGGACTAATTTATAAGGGTCTTCTCTATATTCCGCTAGGACCAACACACTTGGAGGTACTTCAATAGAGGCATGATCTTCCATTAGCAGGGCATTTTGGGGTTAATAAGACAATTGAGCTTTTATCACATGACTTTTGGTGGCCTCAAATGTGGAAGCTTGTCAAGGAGTATGTAGGCACTTGAAATAGATCAAAAGCCCCTCGTCATCATCCTCATGGGTTACTCCATCCCTTGCCCATTCCAAGCAAGCCATGGTCATCCATCTCCATGGATTTCATTGTAGAGCTACCCTTGTCACAAGGATTTGACTCCATTTTAGTGGTCGTGGATCGGTTTACAAAAATGACACACTTCATTCCAACCACTAAAACCATCACCAGCGAAGGTACAACCAAACTCTTTCTACAACATATGTATCGTTATCACGGATCATCGGATGACATAGTTTTTTATCGAGGCTCATAATTCATCTCTAGCTTTTGGAAAAGCTTATTTAAGCTACTCGGAGTACAAATCAACTGTGGGACGGGTTTCTAACCTCACTCCTATCTTATTGTAGACATAGCGAGAACCACGAACATAATTGTCAATCCATGGGACAAAACTGAATCGACTAGTGCATAGAGGCTACAAGAGGGTGTCAATCTCTCGAAAAACAATAGACAACTCATATCTAACTCAAGCTACACTCAAATGACCAAAGTCACCAAAAGCTAATCGCTAATCGACAAACATATCATAACCGTTATAGCATCAAACGGCATCCAAACGTTACGAAACTTCTAAGACATGTTCATAAGACCTAAGCACACATGCATATGGTCTCAAATATCACTTTAGGCCAAGTGAAAAAATCACGATTATTAACAGTAGTGAGTATTCAACCTAGTCATTTTCGACCTAGAATGCATCTAAATGCTTAGCAATGATGTCCCAATACCCACCTATGCTTATTTTGTGATTTCCTAGCTTAAATTCCTACTTATGATGAAATTAGGCTGCAAGTCAACGATGTCAAAAGCTATGGATTACCATGAAATGTTTACGTCAATGTGTAGAGCTCTTGTCTACGGTTGCAACGCAACAGACGACACTGCAATGCGGCAACTGACATGAGAGTAGGAAGCATGAGAAGGAGAGAAGTGAGTGCCGTTAGCTCACGCTGTGTTTCTATTATCCAAAAACTTGAAATTAACTTTAAAAAATTGGCCTTTATATCTTTGCCAAGGTTTCTTTGGTCAAAACTAATAATCTGGGAGCTCTAACTAAAGATAGATTGATACAACCTGGAAGCTTGTAGCCCCGGCTCATCGATTACACTATTCATCTGGAAAATAGGAGTTACAAAATTTTTGATTAATCAAAATAATAAGTGTTTTTACAATAAAAGCTCCAAAAAATGTTATCTGAGTTAGGTTGCTGCTAGCATTTCCTCCCTCCTCGACTGTGTCGTCCCTTGAATCAACTTCATGGACTGAGATAGTCTTTGGGTTGATGGCTGGCGAGGCGGTCTTTAAGCGCATGTAGGGTTTTCTCATATTTGATTCGTTTTTCTTTGTTTGGGACTTGCAAAAACTGCATGGTGACTTTGTTTTGTTCGATAGCTGAATAGCCAACAAACCTTGATGTGAGGTTGTTGATCACTAGCCCAAATATCTTTATCTGCCATGTGAAGAATCATGTATAGAATGCCTCTTCAAATGCCAACATACTGCTTGATGGCAGAAACATGCATCTGGCCTAGAAGCCGTAGAGGACTTCTTATGAGGGCTGTCCACTTAAATCATAGCATAGACCTTTATTTCCTTCGAGAAAAGACATCCATGGTGCTCCTACTTGCTTAGGCTCATGAAAAGTTTGAATGGATGTAAGTAGCATTTTGCAGATTCTATCGAGCATTGCACATGAGAGGTCAGGGAGGCTCTTGAAGAAGTTCATGGCACCAGTCAGGGTTTTCACCATGTATTCTTCTGTTGTGGTTCCCTACTCTGGAGCTGGCACTCTTGGGTTGTTGAGCAATTTTAGACTCATTGCGGCTTGCATAAAGACCAGCCAAAATATCCCAAGCATGTTTTGCAGATTTTGTTGAACGGATGTGAGAAACAATGGTGCGCTTTATAGACAATGCATTCAATGCATGAGCCTATGCATCCTTTACATCCCAACGAGCTTGTTCTGCCGTAGGCAAAACAACTCTAATAGCAGCAATCCTTGCAGCAAGACCTGCAACATCCTCAACATCGCCTACATCCTCAGAACCAGGACGTACATCAATGCCCTGCACAATATTCCAGACGCCCTTTGACACAAGAACGTGTTGCATCATATAAGCCCACATAGGGTAATTGTCCCCATCCAACCTGTCCTCAACATGAAACATCTTGAACACATATGTGTTGTTGTTGTCAGCCATGGTAAATGCTGCACCTGATGTGAAAACTACCTGAAAATAGGAGAAACGGAGCGGGAACAACACATGCTATATAGCACAAACCGTAGAAGACTGTAAGGCACCTGTTATGCAGAAAACGGCACTGACAAAAATTCTACACAAAATGACAAAATTGCCTGTGCAGACCTGCCTGTAGTGGAGACGGAGGCCGAAATGAGCCCGAATCAAAAATCTGAGTAGACTAAGCTCTACGAGCAATCCTGAAATATTTGTCGACCTGCGAACGCTCGCCAAACCTCACTATAATTGGAGAAAGAGAGCAGGCGTGTGCTGGAGGAGCTGGCGACTAAGCTCGGGAGAATGCAACCTGCTCTGATACCAATTGTTGGAATTAGGGTTGTAGAGAAATGCACACAGCTTGGAGAAGACGAAGGAAGCTCAAGGCACACAATAGAGAGTGTGCTACTTAGTATGCAATGGAAAGATAGATAGCCCTAGAGTGATGGGCGTATATACAATGTTCGGGGGAAAAAACCTCCTAAAGAGGGGAAAAATGCCCCGGCGGTCCTAGTGTGTTCACACATATCACTACCACATGTATATGGTAACATATGAGCCATGCTTTCAAAGAATATCTTAGGAAATTCTTAGAAGTATATATGAATGATCTATGCATACATTCATCAATCCGGGCTGATCATTTTGAACACCTCAAAAAGGTATTCAAAAAATGTAGACTTTATAGGATTTACTTAAATCGTGAAAAGTGCACATTCATGGGTAGACAAGGAAAAATTCTTGGACATATAGTGTCTAAAAATGGCATAGCTATTGATTTCGAGAAGATTCATGTCATTGTTGCTGATTTGCCTAGACCAACAACAGTCAAGGGGGTACAAGCCTTCATGGGGCATTATGGATATTACAGACGGTTTATCTACATGTACACTATAATAGCAAAACCCATGTATAGCTTGATTACACACTTTGAGTGGACCGCGGCATGTGAAGAATCCTTCATGAAGCTTAAGCAAGCTCTCACCTCAGCTCCAATATTGAAAGCACCAGATTGGAATAAGATATTCCACGTACATGTAGATGCTTCCAATTTTGCTATCGGTTGTATATTAGCTCAACCAGGAGATGAGAAAATTGACTTTCCTATTTCTTATGCTAGCCGACAATTGAACATGGCAGAAAAGAATTACACCACCACCGAAAGGGAAGGATTATGAACGATCTATGGCGTTAAAAAGTATAAACATTACCTATTAGCCAACAAGTTTGTGTTCTTTGTAGACCACCAAGCTTTGTTGTACTTGGTCAACAAGCCATGCAGCACATGAAGAATAGTGAGATGGTTCATCATTCTTCTGGAATTTGATTTCACAGTGGTTGTAAAAAAGGGCACTACACATCAACGAGTAGATCATTTGTCAAGGATTGTTTCATGAGAATCACCTAAAGGGGTAGATGATGATCTACCAGATGCCTATTTGTTCTTCATGGAGATGATACCTCGATGGTCGGAAAACGTTGTGTCATTGATGACAATAGCTCAAATAGATTTACAAATACCACTTCCTATTACGATTGGATTAATCGAGCAATCGGCTATGTATCAACTACTAGCTGGTAGGCTAAACAAAAGAAATTGAGATGGGATATTGCTCTTATGAATTAATCCCGAAGAAAAAGAACAGTACCTAAGTCAAGCACATGTTACCATAGTAGGACTTCACTTTGCGGAAGACCAAACTATGCAACGAATCTTGAGACTTGGAGTATTTTGGCTGACTATGATGAGTGATGTTCGATCTTTTGTAAAGGATTGTCCACAATGTCAAAAACAAACACCCATACCTCATGTAACATTGTTTCAAATGTCACTTGTTCCTAAGTGGAGTAACTATCTAGTTACTTACTTATCAAGGCGAACATTTCCTGAGGATATGAGTAAACGCCATCAAAGAAAAATTGAAACTGAAGCAAGAGACTATGCTCTTATTGGGAACCAATTCTATCGGAGAGGTAAGATCAACATTTGCGTCTTTGTGCAAATGAAGACGAGTATATTCTGATTATAGAACAAGCACATACTGGATTAGCTGGAGGTCACTTTTCTTTTGAGACCACCGCAAGAGCAATCTTGGTGGTAGGCATATGGTGGCCAACACTTTTTGTAGATGCCAAAGAATATGTTCGAAGGTGTAATGCTTGTCAACGAGCAAAAATGCCAACACATGTAGATAGCATGCCCTTAAGACCAATGATGGGGGCTAGAGCTTTTGCAAAATGGGGTATAGATTTTGTTGGGCCAATACAGCCACCTGCTTGTAGAACCCAAGCTCAATATATCATTGTAGCTACGGACTATTTGACCAAGTGGGCCGAGGCTAAAGCAACTCAAAAGAATGATGCCAGAACCACTGATGCATTCTTATATGAGTATGTATTCACAAGATATGAACTGCAAATAGAAATTGTCAGTGATTGGGGAACTCATTTCCTCAATGAGGTGATCGAGTATTTGCTTAATGAGTTTATGGTCATCCATAACAAATCAGCTCCCTATCACCCACAAGCAAACGGACAAGCTGAGCATACGAACAAAATTTTTAGCTCAGTGCTGACTAAAGTAGTTAGTTCATGAAGGACAAACTGGGAAATGAATCTCCATGCTGCTCTATGGGCTTATCGAGTTTCATTCAAAAGAGATTTAAATGATACACCCTTTAACCTTGTTTATGGTCTTGATGCCATACTGCCGGGGGACTAATGGGGGAATATGAAGAAAATTGCTTCGGGAAGTCTGGGTATAGATATCCAAGGTAGGCTAAAACCACCTCATTTCCACTTGCGGCCTTTGCAGAGAGAACTTTTTGAACTCTTTCGTGCGTCTTTTCCAGAGTCCACAGTTGACCGTTTTTAGCACCGTCTCACACAAAATATGAGGGGTAAGTTCTTTACTCGTCAATGATCCATTTTGTACGGCCGATAGCTAGTCTAAACCCCTAGAAATCGAGCAGTGCACGAAGACCTACGACCAAAAACTGACCATAGCGGCCTGTCAGCTCGACCAACTCAGTTGGGATTTGAATTGCAATATGCCCTAACATAATAGAACCTTTCTATACCATCAGTTGACCATTCGGCAGGGGTCAAGGGGGTCCCCGATAGAAAAAGCTAGGTTTTTGGCAAATGCCAGAATTTCGATCTGACTCCACCGATAGCTTGTCTACGAGGTTCATATACAATGTATATGATTGGTTTAGTGAAATTAGTCAAGAAAAGCCCTCAAAAAGCAGAAAACGGCTCAAAGACTACAAAGCGTCAAATTCGACATACGGGGTTGTGCGCGTATGTCACACGTGTCAATGCAAGGAACTTGCCGATACACCGTGTGCGAACCACAAATGGATCCAAGCACACAACAAGCCTAAACTAGTAAGCTCAAAGAAGGCGATGGTGTGTCACTCACCGCTCTACGCTTGCTTCGTGGAGGATTCCTCGCCGCGAAGAAGAAGGAGCCGTCGCTTCGCCGAGCTCAACCACTTTGCCGCCGCTGTCGTGCCTTCGTAATGCTCGATCGCCCACACACACACTCTCTCTCTCTCTCTCTCTCTCTCTCTCTCTCTCTCTCTCTCTCTCTCTCTCTCTCTCTCACACACACACACACACACACACACACACAGAAGGAGGTGAAGAAGAAGAAGATGGAGATGGAGATGGAGCAAGAGCACTCTTCTATTGCACAAATGAGAGAATGAGTGAATTTTAGGTTTAGTTGACTTTTATATGAGCTCGTCCCATTCACACTTGGGCGCCCATGCTTAGCCAACTAATCCCTTGAATGTTCCAGTTAGAGTGCGCCTCTCATCGGCGATCACTCTTATCCTTTTCCTAATGGACCAACAAGCCCGGTACCTGACTCTACCAAATAAATAATACAATGTCCGCCGTAGGTTACAACGTCCGTCGTAGGTGATAGGGTGTTCGTGAGCCGTGAGGGTTAACATGCCCCCCTTCCTGATGTAGATTCCGTCCTCGGAAGCTATTGAGTTGAAGCTCGTTCGTCGAGGTGGAAGAGCATTTGAGATGAATGTCCTTAGCCTTGTTTAGTCACTGCAAAATCAAACAACATTGGCACAGTAATTGCATTCTCATAAGCGATTAAAAAGCATATGCAGTTTTAGGCAGACAAATTGATTGGTAACAGAATTTTAAACAATTTGTCAGCAAACAATAAACATTAAATTGCAATATAATCAAATGCATAAACAGATGTAAAGGTAAAAAATTAAACAAGTCTGAGGTCGCTAATTTAACGGTCGAAAGGCACTAGAGATCGACTATTAATACCATGGGTAAGCTTCTTAATTTTCTCTAGTCAATTAAGTTGTTTAATTGCGAGAGCGAAGTATTTCATGTTCGAGGGCTGACTAGAGGCTATACCTAGAAGACCTTATAGTTAAGCTATGATAAAAGGAATTTCTCATGAAATCATTGCGTGACTGATTACCTTTTCTTTGACCCCCCAAAGTCTTTTCACAGTGATTCAATTTTGATGTGTGTGCTTATTTTGTATGCCTTGGGTTTTTTGCTTTTCAAGGAAAAGCGCCCACACTGGGAACCTCTAGGGCTCTAGTACCATAGGCGATACATGTGAGTGAAGTACCCAATCAAGCTGAGATTTCTCTTCCAGCTTAAGATTTTACAATGTGGCACTTTGATTTTTTGTTTGTTCATTTTCAGCATTTTAATTTTGTAACTTTGGGGGGTCATACAACACTGATACACCTCCCTAGGCACATCACACAAGTAAACTCCCTTTATAATACTTAAGCGAAAGGTCAATAGGGTCAAGCCCACTAGAAAGCCCTAGTACATTTCACACAATGCTGCCTAAATCGGATTAAGAACCTAAGTAACCATTAATTATTAGGAAGGAATTCCCCATGGTATTAAGAGAAGATCTCTAACACCTAACTTGGTCAAACTAGCTTAGTCGGACTACTTGATTTTTAAACCTAGACGAGTGATTATGACAAAAAATGACATTGACTTAAATGTTTGATACTAAGCAAATGTGCTGAATATTATGCTACCAATCACAATCAAAGCAGACAAACATAGATGCAAAAAAGATAAGGGGCAATGCTAATGGACAAGAAACACTTGTTTGTGTTGATGGTCACGCTTGATTTGAAGTGTGAATGAGAGAAAGATCCCATGAAGGTCCAAATCCTCACCACAGCAACACGTTCCTGTACACACAAGGAAACACAAAGAATACCTCTAGGAGGCACATCAGTGGGAAAAAACAACTTTGCTAATCACTCAACTCTAAAACAGAAACACTCCTATTGTATTAATCCTACCTACCCTCCATCACTCGAGTGATGGGGATCAAAGGTATTTTATGACATAGGTTTCTGTTTCAATGTACCGGATGTGAATGTGTAGGTCTGAGTCAATGTTTTGACGTTTATTGTGCATAGTCGTTTGCTAATTGCTCTTGCTCTTTATTGTTTTAATTTTGTTTTTTGTGAGTATAAGGCTTTATATGTACATTCCCTAAGACTGGTGATTGAGAGGTCAGGGAAACAAGGTTGAGAGGGAAGCAAGTGAATGATGACTGCCAACAAACACTCCCTCCTTCCTTGGGTAGATCATATTGTTTGAAATGCGCTCGTCACCCTTTGAAACCAATCGTTCCAGTTGGTACTAGGTGAGGATTTTCGCCAGTAGTTTTCTATTACCTTAGGTGCCTCGTCGAGTTGCAAGGGTGGTAAGGTACTCTCCCAGGATCGAACTTGAAGTAGTTCATGAGGTGATTCTTGAACACTCGGAAGTGTGGATTCCTTTGTAGCTTTATGGAGGTCCACTATTGTAGGTTGAGGCTGTGGAGAAGCTTTTACATCTATGGATGCATTACATGAGGAGCTAGAAGCTTCATGGGACTCCCCCCAACCTGCAAAGGTTAAAAAATTCCAAGGTATCATGGTAATACCAAGATCACATACCAATCATAGGAGTAATTTTGAATTTTGTTGCGCACAACGTGATAGTAAAAGAATAGTTGATGACAGCTGTAAAAAAACCAGTCCTTACACCACATGATCACAAGCACTAGATGCCTGAGGGAAGGTACTTTGAGCAAAGTGTATACTGCTACCATGCCATTGTCCGACATTTGTTAATACTTACCTTACTGTGCCAACCAATATAACAAATGAATGCTCAATGTAAAACTATAGCAAAAAATTCAAATACAACCAGTAGCAAAGCAAGCAAGGGTAGAAAAAAACCTGAGAAACCTGAGTGGTGAGCTCCATAGCTCCTTTTGTGAGGCAAGCAATAAGTTTTTCAGAAAAAACACGACAGAACAACCCTGGCTAAGTGAGGGGCAGAGATGCGCCCTCACCTGTTTAAATAGTGGAAGGAGGAGGGACTGCCAGTCCTCTGAGCGGGAGCCATAAGTGAGCCGCGGGCCACCTTCCTGGAGACTATGTGTGTGTGTGGTAGCCCTATTCGGCGCGCAGATACCCATGAGTGGGGAAATCCACAGCAAGGATGGAGAGGTCGCCTTCCTGGTGTGATGAAGAGGGAGAATGAAATCACACTCGGTCACACCAGAGATAGAGATCTTTAATAAGATCCTTAGGTTAATAACATGGGCTATGCCCCATGGTCTTGCTAAATAGTAATGGCATTTCAAGTAGTAACCCTAATGCAACCAAGCTGTTTCCGGGCTAGATCAAAGTGGTGGTGGGGAGGGGGGTTATTTTTGAAATAACAAGAATACTATAGTACCACAGTGAGTGTGTGTGTGTGTGTGTGTGTGTGTGTGTGTGTGTGTGTGAGAGAGAGAGAGAGAGAGAGAGAGAAGAAGAAGAAGAGGAAGAGAAATTTTAACGTTGTGAGAAACTAGAGAGAGAGAGAGAGAGAGAGTAGGCACAGAAAGAGAAAGAGTGAGATGGGTCAATGGGACCAAGACCAAGACCTTGATCACGGTAGCTACTAATGATCACGTAGAGGTGAACATGGGACAAGCATTGTCCATTGGTGGGGCGTGCTTGGTAGTAGAAGTTGGGTGCTCAAGGAAACATGTGTGCATGGGTTTGCTTGAGCCACTAAGAGTTTGGTCTAGTAGCAAGAGAGTAAAGAGCTAATGGCTTAGGTGGGAGCAGTTGTAGCCACAACTTGGGCAGACTTTGTGTGTGTGTGTGTGTGTGTGTGGTTGAGAATAAACCAAATGGCATGATCAAACCACATGATGCTGGATTTGCAAGAGGCTTTAAGGTCAAGAAATTTACAGGCACATTTGTTAGCCTTGGGTATCATGTTGTTCTTTGGTGGCATTATTGCTTTTGGCTCTTTTTCCAGTGATTGCAGTGCTAGCAGCTGATTATTCCGGTATTGCTGAGCAAAGGCTATTACCTGTTGTTCTTGTGCATGCTGAATTTTGACTACATTCGCATTCCAATCTATTTGCACATTGTACTCTTTTTGCGAAGGTTGTCCCAACAACATTGGGTGTTGTGTGCTTTCATCCTCGACTACATAAAATTTGTGTGGGTAAATATATTGATGTACTTGTACATGCAATATAGTCCAGCCCAATGTTGTCAACGAGTGTGATATACTACGTTCCAACACTTGAGGAGTAGGATGAAGTTGACCTGTGGATTTGAGCTGTTGGTATAATCCGTAAGAGATCAAATTTGCTTGAACTCCAGAATCAAGCAATGCTGTCGATTCAACTTGATTGCTACCCAGTTTGACTGCAATTATTGGATCCACTGTGTCTGCATCCAACTTCGTTAGTCGAATGGCATTGATTCGTAATGGTGCTCCACTTTGTTGTTGTTGTTGCAGAAGTCTTCGTTTTGCAATGCGTTCTTGGGCTTCCGCTTGAGCTTCTTCTCGTACTCCCTGTTTTTCCTTCATTCGTTGTTTTCCTTGATGAATTTGTTGAAGCATATCCTGTGTGAGTGGTAAATGATATTTCTTCAGTCGACATCCACTAATCCAGTTCGGCATTTCTTCACCTGCTAATGTAGCAAGCTTGACAACTCCACTTTGTGATAGATCACTAATCACAAAGGGTCCTATCCCTCGCTTTTTAAGTTTCTTGGCATGTTGCTTCAAAGTATAAACAAGTACATAATCACCTGTTTTGAACTCATTAGTGTGCACATGCTTGTCAAAAAACTCTTTTTGTCTTCTCTTTTTAGCATAGATTGAAGCTACAGCTCTCAAGCGGAGTTCATTTAGCTTTTCAAGATCATCTATTCTTGAAGAGAGCTCATGCCCTGTCCATTCTCAGCGTTTTGCTACTCGTAGAGTTGGAATTAAAAACTCTATGGGTAGTATAGCATTTAGGCCAAACACCATGTTGTACAGTGTTGTTCCTATCGATGTTTTGTAAGCTACCCTGTATGCCCATAGTGTGGAGTGTAGCTGCTGATCCCAATTTGTTCTTGACTCGGAAACAACTTTAGTGAGAACCGTGCATAATGTTTTATTTGTGGCCTCAGCTTGTCCATTTGCCTATGGATGGTATGGAGCAGATTTCCTATGTATGACCATGAATTCCTCTAGCAGATATTCAATGACTTCATTAAGAAAATGTGTCCCACGATCACTGACAATTTCTATTGGTAAACCGTATCGTACAGAAACATTCTCATACAAAAATTGTGCACTGGTCCGTGCATCTTCTTTTTGCATTGCCTTGGCTTCCGTCCATTTTGTGAGATAGTCCGTAGCCACAATGATATATTGGGTATGGGTGCGATATGCAGGGGGTGAGATAGGTCCCACAAAATCAATGCCCCATTTTGCAAATGTCCTTGCTCCCATCATTGGCCGTAGTGGCATCTCATCTCTCGTTATTGGCACCTTTGTTTGTTGACATGCGTCACAACACTTTACAAACTCTTCAGCATCCATATGCAATGTAGGCCACCATATTCCTGCGGTTAAGACAATTTTTGCCGTCTTATCGCTCGAAAAATGGCCTCCACTTATACCGCTATGTGCATGTTCTAGAATCAGCAGGTATTCGCTTTCACTTGCACAGATTCTAAGTTGATTGTCCTTTCCTCTCTTATAGAGTTGGTTCCCAATTAACTGAAAGTCACGAGCTTCCAGCTCTATAGCCCTTTTCCGTGCTCTTGTGATGTTCTCAGGAAACATCATGGTGGTTAAGAAATCAATGATATATTGACTCCATGTAGGTGCAATGTTTACCTGAAACAATGTTGCGTGATCCACTGGTCGTTTGGCACTACATATAGTACAATTGGTAACATAAGAATGGGTGTCCGCATACATAGTTGGCCAATAAACCCCTAAATGTTTCAGTCTCTGGTGTGTTTTCACATCCAACCATAGGCTAGTTCAATATTTGTTTTTAAGTTGGGCAAATTTTAGACCCACCATGTTATCAGAACTCACCAGTTTTGTAAGCTACCTACCTTATACATCCTTATGGCCAACCCAGGTGGCAAGAAGCCCTTGTTGAATCAAATTAAGAACATGAGTCTTCCCTCTTGTTTTTTTAAAAACATTATGCTATACAGTATGCAATTCCTTATGTGAATAAAAGAAGGAGATCCTTGTAGTACTTTTATCATGACGGTTTTAGCCATTCAACTAGTAATCAAAAGAAGCGGGGCCAAAAAAGAACCACCTAACACCCGTAAGCAGTAGGTTCAAGCCCTACTTTCACCGTAATTTACAAAACCATAATGCCTATGTAAAAATCGAAAGGCAGTAAATCAACCAGAATTTGGGAACCGTCATAGAAGACATAATGGAATGCAGTTATGGCGACATCCCATATCATAGTGATGTAAATAGCATTGTGCAATGGTAAACCCCTTTATTTGTTCAAAAAACCATCCTAAGCAGCAGTCGGTAGTATCCCAAAAAAAACCACGTACCAAAAGGGAACAATAACCGCTAATGAGTCAGCAGAAAAAACTTAAAGTATTGCCTTTTTACCCTGGTTATAAAGCCATGTTCAGAAACAGCAATAGCTTGCCACCTGACCCAAAAAATATTCACTACTGGTGTGCAGAGGGTGGAACAACACCCCCCATTTCAAGCTCTCCATCAATAGAATAACATAAGGTTTAACCAATCATAGAGCAATAATTTTGCAACAAGGCACCAGTTAGCCTACCAACCTGCAATCAAATTAGTAAGCACCAAGAAAATGCTTATTTGTACTGATTATCAAGGCAAAAAACCATAACCAAATTAGTGGTCAAACCAACGAACAATAGTTAGTAGGTAGATTTCCATTTTGATAGAGAAACCAAGGTTTAACAATGACAGTAGGTAGTAAGCTATACCAAAACGAACCATCAGAAATAACGTGACACAGAGAACCCCAATATTGGGATTAAATCCTTGCAGGAAAACACAACCCATAGTTTCCTACTATACTGTGCAAAAAATCCTCTCAAAGTGACATGCCTTCGCAGCATAAACATATTGCCCTAAAGCAGGTGAAACTAACCATAAAATAAAAGTTGTCGGCCTGTGTTACTTGAGTTGAGAGCTCCATGCTTCGATGTAGTAGAGATACAGACACGCAGTCACTTTCTTTATGCAAAAAATAGAGGACAAACAAAGCTAAGTGAGGGGCAGAGATGCGCCCTCACCTTTTAAATACAGGAAGGAGGGAGGTCGCCATAACTGCATAGCACGCAAATTTCCATGAGAGGAGAAGCTGAGATGGTGAGGCCGCCTGCAAGGTGCAATGAAGAGGCAACCTAGGTGCTTTCACAGCCGGGTTTTACCCGAGATAATACTGCGATGTAGTCACTCATGTAATGAGAAGGGCTACGTCCCTTGGTAGTGACCATAGGCGGTGGGTTTCAGTAGAATCCCAGGAGCTAAGTAAGCTCGTGATTACATACTAGGTAGGTGGTATAGTGTGTGTGTGTGTGTGTGTGTGCGCGCCATTTAGCCAAGGCAGAAAAAACCGCCGCCACAACAAGTTTTTAGTAATTTCGAAGGGCCAAGTCCCATGGTGGAGACTCAACAAACTGAAGTTTTAGGGGGTGAGTGACAAATAAGTTAGGAGTTTTAAAGTACTACTGTGTGTGTGTGTGTGTGTGTGTGTGTGTGTGTGTGTGTGTGTGTGTGTGTGTGTGTGAGTGAGAGAGAGACACACACACACACACACACACACACACACACACACACACACACAGAGAGAGAGAGAGAGATGTGTAGGAGCCCATTCCATTGTCCAAACTTAGGGGACACATTTTTCTCCATGCTCTCTCTTACCCCTCCATCAACAATGATGGCACCTTCCTGTACATTAAAGCACCATGAGGGCTGACATATTGAGAGATATTTATCTGCAGGTTATGATGGTGATGTAGTAATTGAAGCAAAAAGTTGAAATGTGTCCTTTTCTTGCAATGGTGAATACAAAATAACCTTAATTGGCGATGTAGGGATGCGGAGCATCTTAGCATTGTATGCATTTGAGCTTCTTCTATGGCTAGCAATGTTGTTTTAGCTTCTAAGAGCCATTGCCGTCGACTACTTTAGCTTCACATATTTGGAGAAGTTGTAGATGTTTTACATCTATCCCAAGGCATGTGTGTGTGTGTGGGTGAGTGCACGTGTGTGTGTGTGTGTGTGTGTGTGAGTGAGAGAGAGAGAGAGAGAGAGAGAGAGAGAGAGAGAGAACATAATTTTAAACAACATAGGAACAATTCAAAAAGCGACATCGGTGTGTGTGTGTGTGTGTGTGAGTGAGAGAGAGAGAGAGAGAGAGGCATTGTTATCTTCCTAGAGTGATTCTGAGGATTACAATTTCATTCTCCTCACACGTGGGCACACAGATACATACACACACCTACCTATATATGACTTTGTGTGTATGTATGTGTGTGAGGGGAGAGAGAGAGAGAGAGAGAGAGAAAGAGAGATCCAATAACCATGTTTTTCTTGGTCGTAAGTGCGCGCGGGTCACATACTAGTTGTCTTATATGTGACAAAGAGCCTCGCTTAAACAACAAGGTGAAAGGCTCCCATTGGCATTTTAAAACAATGAAATGAAAAATGCTTTCAAAAGAAAAGCTATGTCTAATAAGCACATTGGAGCTACTAAAACGATTTAATGAAACGGACGTTTATGAAGCCCTTAAAACGAAAGGACTCTTTTAGGAACTAAAACATTAAGAAAAATATCAAAGAGTCCAATTCTATACTTCACTTCATGGAATAAAA
The DNA here is from genome assembly GCF_014529385.1 of Adiantum capillus-veneris. Taxonomy (NCBI): domain Eukaryota; kingdom Viridiplantae; phylum Streptophyta; class Polypodiopsida; order Polypodiales; family Pteridaceae; genus Adiantum; species Adiantum capillus-veneris. Next base: position 104,339,993 of record NC_140943.1, on the reverse strand, counting down.
AAGAATGTACTCTTTAATCCTTTATTCTATGAGGCTTTTTTGAGCATGCCAAAAAGAAGATTGGTACTCCCCCCCCCCCCAAAAAACGTGACGAGAGCTCCTTGAAATAGCAATGTAACCTACAAGCTCCGACAAGATAGGGGATTGAATGCGAGAGAGAGAGAGAGAGAGAGAGAGAGAGAGAGAGAGAGAGAGCCGACAAGATAGGGGATTGAATGCGAGAGAGAGAGAGAGAGAGAGAGAGAGAGAGAGAGAGAGATGGCCGAAGGCCACCGACCACACTAATTAATGTAAAACACTTAATAAATTCGCAATAAAGAATTGCCTATGTTGATGACTTGTTAGAGAGGCTACCTGGTGCATCCATTTAAAGATAGACCAGTAAATCTCAATTCTAGTTATCATCATGTGGGTATCATGGAAATAAAGCTCATCGTTCGAATTTGACATAGATTGGTCATTACGAATCATCTTGTCATTCCTTTTGGATTGGAGAATCACCATCTATGTTTACACATAGGACGAAGTGCATCTTTTTCAAGCATCAAGATTATGTGGTGGCTTTCTTTGTTTGTGAAGACGAATATTGTGTACACTCGGACTTGGTTTTTAGACTTGTGAAAATGTGATAATGAATGGGCTAGAACTCAATCAAAATCATCATTTTCCTAGATTATGTGGCCGTGATAGAAAAGCCATTCAAAATTTCTCATATATAGGTTGACTCGTCTCATAGACTTTCCAGAAAAGCCTCCCCCCCCTCCCCCATTGTTTTTTTCATATCTTTTTTTTTTAATAGCAAAACTCACAATTGTGAGTGATGTTAACCATATACATGTGGTAGTGATGTGTGTGAACACACTAGGATCGCCGGGGCATTTTTTCCCTCTTTAGGAGGTTTTTTCCCCCGTGCATTGTATATACGCCCATCACTCTAGGGCTATCTATCTTTTCATTGCACACTAAGTAACATACTCTCTATTGTGTGCCTTGAGCTTCCTTCGTCTTCTCCAAGCTGTGTGTGTTTCTCTGCAACCCTAATTCCAACAATTGGTATCAGAGTTGGTCACGTCCTCCCGGGCTTAGTCGCCAGCTGCTCCAGCACACGCCTGCTCACTTTCTCCGATTTCAGTGAGCTTTGGCAAGCGTTCGCAGGTCGACAAATATTTTGGGTGAGCTCAAAGAGCTCGGTCTGCTCAGAATTTTGATTTGGGCTCATTTCGGCCTCCGTTTCCACTACGGGCAGTACTGCACAGGTTATTTCGTCATTTTGTGCAGATTTTCTGTCAGTGCCGTTTTCTACATAACAGGTGCCTTATAGTCTTCTACGGTTTGTGCTATATAGCACAAGTTGTTCCCGCTCCATTTCTCCTATTTTCGGGCAGTTTTCACATTAGGTGCAGCATTTACCATGGCTGACAACAACAACACAGATGTGTTCAAGATGTTTGTTGCTGAGGACAGGTTGGATGGGGACAACTACCCTATGTGGGCTTATATGATGCAACACGTTCTTGTGTCAAAAGGTGTCTGGAACATTGTGCAGGGCATTGATGTACGTCCTGGTTCTGAAGATGTAGGCGATATTGAGGATGTTGCAGGTCTTGCTGCAAGGATTGCAGCTGTTAGAGTTGTTTTGCCTACAGCAGAACAAGCTCGTTGGGATGTTAAGGATGCGCAGGCTCATGCATTGATTGCGTTGTCTGTGAAGCGCACCATTATTCCTCACATCCGTTCAGCAAAATCTGCAAAACAGGCTTGGGATATTCTAGCAGGTCTTTATGCAAGCCGCAATGAGGCTAAAATTGCTTTGCTGCGTAAAGAGCTAGAGTCGAAGATTATGCATGAGGAAGATGATATGGACACTTTCCTTGCTAGTGTCAAGGATATCAATGAGCAACTCATTTCTGCAGGTGAAGTCATTTCTGACAGTTCCCTTGTGCAGACTGTTCTTGATGCCTTACCAGATTCCTACCAGACTTTTGCTAGTACTTGGAGACTGATGACCCAAGGAAATCCTGAAGTTGTCAAGTTTGATGCATTATGCACATTGCTGTTGCAAGAGTCACTTTCTAGAAAAAACAGGACTAGGCAGCGTGCAGTTGAACAGGCTTTTATTGCTTCTCAAAGAAAGGGTGGTAACAGTAATGCAGCCACTTCTTATGGTTCTGCTGCGAGTGGCAAAAATTCTGTTCCTAATGCTTCTGCTGGCAGCACTTCGTCTGGCAATTCTGGTGATAAGGGCAAAAAGAAGATGCGTTGCCATTATTGTAAAGCCAATGATCACTTGATCAAGTCGTGTCCTAAGTTGAAGGCCAAAGAGGCTAAGAAGAAAGAGGGTGGTTCCACTGCAAATGCTGGTTCCACTACAAATGCAGCCATTGTTGAGTCTTCTGTGAAAGGAGATTGTGATGCTGATGTTGATGCAGAATGGGCTTTTAGCGCAGAGTGCACTTACAATCCTGCTGTCCATGATGCATGCTTGTCAGTTGCTGCAGATTCACATGTGTGGTATTTTGACAGTGGTGCTACAAAGCACATTACCTCACATCGTGAATTGTTTACCTCTCTCGAGTCTGTCCCTCATGGGAATTCAGTCACTTGTGCCAACAACGCCTCTTATCCAGTTCAGGGAGTTGGAAAGATTGTGCTCACTGCTGCTAATGGCAGTTCCTTCACACTTGTTGATGCACTTTATGTACCTGGGATCAAGAAGAATCTATTGTCTGTATCCGCACTTGCTAGACTTGGACTTGTAGTCAAATTTGTGGATGACAGATGTACAGTTCATGATCTCAGTTTTGGTGATGAAATTGTTGCATCTGGGCTTTTGTGCCGTGGGCTGTATAAGCTCACTTTGTATGACAAGTGTGGACAAAATTTTGCAAATGCTGTTGCAGATTCAAGGGCTATTTCAGATGCAAAACTTTGGCATGCACGTTTTGGTCATCTGAATTTTGCCAGTTTGCTGCGTTTGCAGAAATCTGATATGGTTGCTTCTTTGCCGCCTCTTGAAGCACCTATCAAACATGTTTGTGAAGGCTGTATTCTGGGTAAAATGCAGCGTTCTAAGTTTCCAAAGGATGGTTCAGTTAGGGCCACATGCAGGTTGCAGCTTGTGCATAGTGATGTTTGTGGGCCCATGCAAACTCCGTCCTTGGGCAATTACCTATACTTCGTGACTTTCATTGATGATTACTCCAGGCATGCATGGGTATTTCCGCTTAAAGCAAAGTCCGAAGTTTTTATGTGCTTCAAACAATTTTTGGCTATGGCTGAAAATGTCTCAAAATGTACTATGGGCACCCTCCGTTCCGATCGAGGGGGGGAGTATATGTCTCATGAATTTAATGCATTTCTGGCTAGTCGTGGGATAAAACACCAATGTACAGTGCCTTATACACCTCAGCAAAATGGTGTTGCTGAGAGGAAAAACAGGTCACTAACGGAAATGGCATGATGTATGGTCAAAAGTCAAGCTTTGCCGCATTCTTTTTGGCTTGAGGCCATCATGTGTGCCACTTATGTACTTAACAGGTGTCCTACGAAAGCTTTGCAGTCTATTACTCCATATGAAGCATGGCATGATAGAAAACCTTCTATTGAGCACATGCGTGTTTTTGGCTGTTTGGCATATGCTTTGGTGCCACAAGTGCAGCGCAGAAAATTGGATGATAAGGCTGTCAAATGTATTTTTGTTGGTTATAGTGCTGAAAGCAAAGGTTACAGGTTGTATCATCCGCAAACAAAACGTATTTTGGTTTCACGGGATGTAGTGTTTGTGGAAGATTCTGTTCAACCCTTGCTGTCATGTACTAGAGACAGTAATGTAAGCTCACAGGACATTTATGACACTTTGTTGCCTCTTTTCAGTGGTGGAAATACGAATGTAAGCTCCAATGAGGCAAATGTACAGCCTATGGGGGTTTCTGAAAATGTTTTAGAACAGCCTATTACTGATGCAGATGTACATGATGTACTTGATGAGGAAAGGGCTGAAAATGAGCAGGCTAGAGGTATGCCAAAATGGCTGGTGCACACTTTGCGTGACAATAAATTGGATGCACCTTTATCTAGTCGTACTCGTTCAGGCTCTCGCCATGCATCTTATGCATCAGATTGTTATGCTTTGGCTGTGTCTAGTTTACATGATGTTGAGGAGCCTCTGTCTTTTGATGAAGCACAGAATTCAGAAAATTGGATTGCTGCCATGAAATCAGAATATGATGCACTTATAGAGAATGACACATGGACTTTATGTGATTTGCCTCCTGGCAAAAAGGCCATTGGTACGAAGTGGGTTTACAAGTTGAAACGCAAGCCGGATGGTGAGATCGATCCCCATAAGGCTCGACTTGTTGCAAAGGGTTATGCACAACAAAAAGGCATAGATTATGAAGAGACTTTTGCTCCCACTTGTCGTATGACTACTGTGTGTTTTCTATGTGCATTGGCAGCTCATTTTGGTTGGGATGTACATCAATCAAACATTGTTACTGCTTTCTTGAATGGTGACATATTTGAGGAAGTTTATGTAACGCAGCCTCGCGGTTTTGTCATAAAAGGACAAGAGGACAAAGTGTGCAAATGTAAGAAGGCTTTGTATGGGTTGAAGCAATCTCCTCGTGCTTGGTATGAGAAAGCTGACACTCATTTGGTTAAACGAGGCTTTCGTAACAGTCCAACAGAAAGCACATTGTATGTAAAGCGTGAGGATGATGTATTTCTCATTGTGGTTCTTTATGTTGATGATTTGCTGATCACTGGACCAAATGAGAGACATATTGCTGAATTTAAGGCTGATTTGAATGCTACTTTCAAGATGAAAGATTTGGGGCTGTTGCATCATTACTTGGGTATACAGTTTAAGCAGTGTGATGGTGGTATTGCCTTGTGTCAGAAAAGTTACATAGAGACATTGCTATGTAAGTTTGGACTTGAGGATTGCAAACCTATTGCCACTCCCATGGAAACAGGTTTGAAGTTGAGTCTACATGATGCTGGCGATCCTGCTGATGTCACTCTTTACCAAACTACTGTTGGCTGCCTCATTTATGTATGCAACACGAGGCCAGATATTCAGTTTGCAGTCTCGCAGGTCAGCAGATTTATGCATAGCCCAGGGTCTAAGCATTGGCAGGCTGTCAAGAGGATTTTCCGCTACCTTAGTGGCACTTTACATCTTGGCTTGTTTTATCCCAAGGGGGGAACATTGCCGCCAGACTTACATGCTTTTTCAGACTCAGATTGGGCTGGTTGTTTTGACACGCGAGTGTCCACAAGTGGTTTTTGTTTCATGCTTGGCAGTTCATGTATATCATGGTTGAGCAAGAAGCAACCTACTGTGGCCACTTCGAGTTGTGAGGCTGAGTACAGGGCAGTCTTCACAGCTACGGTTGAGTGTGTATGGCTCAGACGCCTTATGGTTGACTTGGGTGTTGGACAGGACACTGCCAACACTATCTACACTGACAGTCAGAGCGCATTGGCAGTTGCGAGGAACCCAGTTTTTCATGCTCGCACAAAGCACATTGAGGTGCATTACCACTATGTCAGGGAGAGGCTCTCAGCAGGAGAGATCAGCTTGGCTTATGTGCCAACACAGGACAACCTTGCAGATCTTTTCACAAAGGCATTGTCTCGTGAGAAGCTTGAAGCTTTCCGCAAAGCTTTGGGCTTACTCCCCTTTGTGGACTGATCCTGTCCTCAGGGCATGGCACTTCCCTTTACTCATGTGCCAGCTCTCGTTCACCGCATCACTCCAGGGGGGATTTGTTAACCATATACATGTGGTAGTGATGTGTGTGAACACACTAGGACCGCCGGGGCATTTTTTCCCTCTTTAGGAGGTTTTTTCCCCCATGCATTGTATATACGCCCATCACTCTAGGGCTATCTATCTTTCCATTGCACACTAAGTAACATACTCTCTATTGTGTGCCTTGAGCTTCCTTCGTCTTCTCCAAGCTGTGTGTGTTTCTCTGCAACCCTAATTCCAACAAGTGAATTATATTGATCATATCAAAAAGTGACAAGAACTTGCCATGCTCGTGTCGAGCCATGACACCATCCAGAGACCAAACTCACATCAGCTATATCTGGAGCCACCCCTAACGACCTGCCCCCATGACCTTGATACACCAGGTTCATTATCATGTTCTTCACTAATCTTCTGGTTTCATGATTTTCCCCTTACCTAAGCATTCCACTGACAACAAGGCACAGGTAACCCTAGACCAATCATCCGAGTTTTGCTTGTGCCCGAGCGTCCATATTAGCACTCTGCTTTCTTGTATAATTTTTGCGAAGCTTGTCACCTCAGCAACACCTTCGAACACACGGCGGTTCCTTGTTTGCCATACATTATGTAAAAAGCAAAACCTAATAATTTGAATGCACATGAGGATGGCAGGGCTACCCAAGTTCTTACCTCCAAGGAGTAAATCAGTCTTGAAAAAACCAATTTTCTATATTCTTTGGACCCACTTACAAATTTTTCCTTTAAGGCCTCTGATAGCTGGGCATTCCATAAAAAGGTGGGTCATATCTTCACTAGCCATCCTGCACCCCAGGCATCGATCTGTCCCTATTCCTCTCCTGAATCTTCACCCCCGTCGAAAGAGCACCCCTCATTACTTTCCATAGAAATACCTTCATGTGATGCGAAACCTTTGGCGCCCAGATGTTCTCCATTACTTACTCCCACCTTTCCTTCGACCATTGTTTTTTCCATATCTTGTTAAGGGGGCTATACCAATTCTTCTTTTGCATCATTGTATGGTAAATGTCTTTAGGATGGGGTTTCCCTAAGAGACTGCTTTCGGGCCATTTCCAAGCGTTCCATCAAACTCTGAATCACAGATAGACATCACTATATTGTCAAGCTCTTTCCTCACTTTGTGAACCAGCAAGACCTCCGAGCTATTCAGTTGGCATTTTAAAACAATGAAATGAAAAATGCTTTCAAAAGAAAAGCTATGTCTAATAAGCACGTAGGAGCTACTAAAACGATTTAATGAAACGGACCTTTATGAAGCCCCTAAAACAAAAGGACTCTTTTAGGAACTAAAACATTAAGAAAAATATCAAAGAGTCTAATTCTATACTTCAGTTCATGGAATCAAACTCCTACGAATGCACTCTTTAATCCTTTATTCTACAAGGCTTTTTTGAGCATGACAAAAACAAGAATGGTACTTATTGCATGTGTATCTATACTAGTATAAAACGAGGGCGGATCCCCCCCCCCCCCCCCCCCCCCCCCCCCCACGTGACAATAGCTCCCTTGAAATAGCAATGTAACCTACAAGCTTCGACAAGATAGGGGACTGAGAGAGAGAGAGAGAGAGAGAGAGAGAGAGGCCGAAGGCCACCGGCCACACTAGTTAATGTAAAACACTTAATAAATTCACAATAAAGATTTGCCTATGTTGATGACTTGTTAGAGAGGCTACTTGATGCATCCATTTTAAGATAGACCAGTAAATCTCAATTCTAGTTATTATCATGTGGGTATCATGGAAATAAAGCTCATCATTCGAATTTCACACAGATTGGTCATTATACAAATCATCTTGTCATGCCTTTTGGATTGGAGAATCATCATCTATGTTTACACATACGATGAAGTGTATCTTTTTCAAGCATCAAGATTATGTGGTGGCTTTCTTTGTTCGTGCATTGGTTTCTAATAAAGATGAAGACGAATATTGTGTACACTCTGGCTTGGTTTTTAGACTTGTGAAAATGTGATAATGAATGGGCTAGAACTCAATCAAAATCATCATTTTCCTAGATTATGTGGCCGTGATAGAAAAGCCATTTAAAATTTCTCTTATATAGGTTAGACTCGTCACAAACCTTCCAAAAAGGCCCCCTTCCCCGCCCATTGTTTTTTCCATATCTTGTTAAGGAGGCTAGACCAATTCTTCTTTTGGATCATTGTATGGTAAATGTCTTTAGGATGGGGTTTCCCTAAGAGATTGCTTTCGGACCATTTTCAGGCGTTCCAATCAAACTTCGAATCACAAATAGGCATCACTATATTGTCAAGCTCTCCTCACTTTGTAGACCAGCAAGACCTCCAAGCTATTCAGTTGGCATTTTAAAACAATGAAATGAAAAATGCTTTCAAAAGAAAAGCTATGTCTAATAAGCACATAGAAGCTACTAGAACGAGTTAATGAAACGGACCTTTATGAAGCCCTTAAAACGAAAGGACTCTTTTAGGAACTAAAACATTTAGAAAAATATCAAAGAGTTTAATTCTATGCTTCACTCCATGGAATCAAACTCCTATGAATGCACTCTTTAATCCTTTATTCTATAAGGCTTTTTTGAGCATGCCAAAAAGAACAATGGTACTTATTTCATGTGTATCTATACTATTATAAAACGGGGACGGATCCCCTCCCTCCCCCAAACGTGACGATAGCTCCTTGAAACAGCAATGTAACCTACAAGCTCCAACAAGATAGAGGATTGAACGAGAGAGAGAGAGAGAGAGAGAGAGAGAGAGAGAGAGAGCGAGCGAGCGAGCGAAGGCCACCGGCCACACTAGTTAATGTAAAACACTTCATAAATTCACAATAAAGATTTACCTATGTTGATGACTTGTTAGAAAGGCTACTTGATGCATCCATTTAAAGATATACCAGTAAATCTCAATATCATCATGTGGGTATCATGGAAAAAAAGCTCATCATTCAAATTTCACACAGATTGGTCATTACGAATCATCTTGTCATGCCTTTTGGATTGAAGAATCACCGACTATGTTTACACGTACGATGAAGTGCATCTTTTTTTTTTTTAATAGCAAAACTCAGCATTGTGAGTGAATTATATTAAACAACCCAAGTAATTACAAGGTCTTGCCATGCTCGTTTGAGCCATGACATCATCCAGGGACCAAAATTACACCGGCTATCAGGGCAGCCATCCAAACCAACTCGCCCCCTTATCCTTGATACATAAGGTCCATTATCATATTCTTCTAATATTTTTTAATTACCGAAAGCCAAGATTTCCCCCCGTCCTAGGCATACCCTCTGCTGACCACGAGGCACAAGTAGTCCTAGACCAATCCTCCGAGTGTTGCTTACGTCCGAGCGTCCATATTAGCACTTTGCTTTCTTGTATAATTTCTGCGAAGCTTGCCACCTCAAGACCTCCTTCAAACACACGACGGTTCCTTGTCTGCCATACATTATGTAAGAAGAAGTACCTGACGATTTGTGTGCTAGTGAGAATGGTAGGACCACCTGAATTCTTCCCTCCAAGGAATAGATCAGTCTTGTAAAAACCAATTTTCCATGTTCTTTGGACCCACTTGCATATTTTCCCTGCAAGGCCTTTGATAGTTGGGCAATCCATGAAGAGGTGGGCCAGATCTTCACTAGCCAACCTACACCCCAAGCATCGATCTGACCCAATCCCTCTTTCCTGAATCTTCACCCCCGTCGGTAGAGCATCCCAAATTACCTTCCATAAAAATACCTTCATGTGTTGCGACACCTTTGGCTTCCAGATGTTCTCCATTACTTGCATCTTTTTCAAGCATCAAGATTATGTGGTGGCTTTCTTTGTTTGTGCATTGGTTTCTAATAAAGATGAAGACGAATATTGTGTACACTCGGGCTTGGTTTTTAGACTTGTGAAAATGTGATAATGAATGGGCTAGAACTCAATCAAAATCATCCTTTTCCTAGATTATGTGGCAGTGATAGAAAAGCCATTCAAAATTTCTCATGTATAGATTGACTCATCACACACCTTCCAGAAAAAGAACCCCCCCCCCCCCCCCCCCTCTTTTTGGTTATTACGATTGGTGCTAGTTTTCATTGTATTTGTGCCATTTTAATGCAACATACCCATTTATTGCACATAAAAGTAGAAATCTGAAACCACAAATAAATCCAATTACACTTCGTTTGTTGCATGCTTTTTTTGTCCCCAAAACTCACAATTGTAAGTGAATTATATTAATCAACCCAAAAAATTACAATGTCTTGTCATGCTTGTGATGAGCCATGACATCATCCATAATTACATCGACAGTGATCCCAACCAACTCGCCCCCTTATCTTTGATACCAAAGGTCCATTATCATGTTCTTCTGCTATCTGTTACTTACCGATAGTAGCCAAGATTTTCCCCCATCGTAGGCATGTTTGTTGCATGCTTTTAAATTGGTTAAATTGTATTCAAATGGTTTTTGACTTTTGATTGAAATTGAGCAACAAAGGTTCAATAATTCGCTTTCGCAACTATTGACCTTTGTACGACACATTAAGTGGGCATTATCTCTTCTATGTTTCATGCACTCATTTAGGGCTTGCCAAAAACATTTTTATAATCGAAGAAAATAAGGATTTTTTTTTTTGGTTTTTAGGTTAAAATTTGAAGCATTTTCTGGTATTTACTCTGAAACTTGCAAAAATTTTCCTATTTTCTTCAAGGCAAGATAGGAAGCTAGTTGGGGTTTGCAATTTTAGATAACAAACAAGGTAAAGATTTACGACGGCCTACAGAAGGAAGAGAGAGAGAGAGTGGGGGGGCACTCCCATATGCATACATTAAAATCCAAAAACGTTCAAATGCCACATGGAGAACATCCAACAATTTAATTCGATGATAGAAGAATTGCACCAAAAATCTTCGCTTTTCCTTATGCCCTTATGTACGAGTGTTATATTAATTGACCTCATGAAAACATAAAGCATATAAAATATTAGTGAGAGTTTAGGAATTGATCTAATTCTTGTATAAATTTATCAATAAAACAAATTACAAAATAAAATGATGCATGCTATTAAATGAAATAAATACATAATATCTTTATGATAGAAATGAATATTGAAAATGTCTAAACCTAATCTCTAATAATAATACATGCGCTAAAGTAACAAGGTGATATTTACATATCAAAACAAAAAGTTGAAAAAAAATCTTAGTTGTGATTTTTTTTAAAGTTAATCTCTAATAATAATACATGCACTAAAGTAATAAGGAGACATTTGCATATCAAAACCAAAAGCTGAAAAAAAATAATCTTAGTCCAGGTAAAAAAATTGTTTCATTTAAGGACAATCTATAAATTTTTAGTTAGAACCTGTTTGTAAATGAAAAGAAAATTTACAAGAAAAAAGTATGTTTAAAATAAAAAAGCTAACAAGAAAGTAATTAGATCTTTAAATGAAGAGACCCATTTATAAACTAAACAAAGATTTAAAAAAAGTCAAGTGAGTATTAAATAAAAGGACCAAATTACAATGATGAAAAGAGACACTTACACTACAAGAGGCTATTCATATTAGCGACGCTCACACAGCGACGCTCAAAAAAAAAAATCCCGGCGTCGTTATGAGCATCGCAAATTTACAAAGAAATTTACGACGCTCATAGCGACGCTGACTGAGCTAAAAAAATAACCGAGCGCGCCCAAAAACTCAGATCTCAGATCTGAGTTTTTCGGCGCCCTCAAGCAAAGAGCAGGTAACGCTCTCTCTCTCTCTCTCTCTCTCTCTCTCTCTCTCTCTCTTTTTCTTCTCCACACACACACGAGGAGAGGAAGGAGAGCCAGGTATGCTCCTTCCCTCTCCTCATTCTCATGTTCCCTTCCCCTCTTTCTCTCTCCCTCTCTCTCTGTCTCTCTTTTTCTTCTCCACACACACACACACACACACGAGGAGAGGAAGGAGAGCCAGGTATGCTCCTTCCCTCTCCTCATTCTCATGTTCCCTTCCCCTCTTTCTCTCTCCCTCTCTCTCTCTCTCACACACACACACATAGTGTTTTTGAGTGAGAGAGAGAGAGAGAGAGAGAGAGAGAGAGAGAGTACAAACAAAAACAAAAACGCACACACACATACATAAACAAAGAATGCACACACACATTGAGAGAGAAAAAGAGAGAGAGAGCATGCATAAATAGAAAACGCACGCATTGAGAGAGGAAAAGAGAGAGAGAACATGCATAAACAAAACACGCACACATTGAGAGAAGAAAAGAGAGAGAAAACATGCATACGATCCAAAAAAACGCACACACATTGAGAGAGAAAGAGAGAGAAACTAATTTAACGTCGTAGGAAACTAATTAAAATTAAAAGAACTAGAGATCTAGCCGACGAGGAGTTGAACTCAAGACCTATTATTCAAGAGGGAAATGGCATAATCAATCTATCATACTTGGCATGGGTGATAGAAAGGTTATACCATTTATCTCTTTTTATTGGCACACACATCCACACACGCGCACACACACAAGAAGAAGAGAGTTATAACGTCGTAGGAAACTATCTTAAAAGACGTTAAAGATTAGGTTATATGTAGACTTACATTAAATTAGATTTAGGTTTATTTTTAACTAGATTTACGTTTATTTACGCTAGATTTAGATTTACGTTATATTAGATTAGATTTAGGTCTCCATAGACTGCGATGCCTGCATGAAGCGGGTGAAGAAAGCCCTCAATGGAATATAGGGTATTGCTGCCTTCACTCATGGTGGGCTCCGTCGATCCAAAAGTACTGGTGAAATGTCTTCAGAAGATAGGGAAGAAGGTGGATCTTCAGGGCGGCAAGAGTCACTACATCCCCGACACAATGACCATCTAAACAACCTCTAGTCATTCAACAGCAACTTCAAAGTTAGTAACAAGAGCAAGAACGGTCTAAAGGGCCAATTGCTGTCGCCAGATGTGGATGGAGATGAGGCACCGTCACCGCCGGAAGTTAACTCTCACATCTTTAGTGATGAGAATGCCAACTCTTGCCGAGTTATGTGAAAAATTATGTGTTAAATCAGTTTTAAGGTTCTTATAATCCCTGTTAGTTTAGTTCTTTGTTTTTAATATAACATAATTTACGTTAGATTTAGATTTATGTTATATTAGATTAGACTTAGGTTTATTTAGGTTTACCCATACACACACACACACACACACACACACAAGAAGAAGAGAGTTTTAACGTCGTAAGAAACTATCCCAAAAGACGTTAAAGATTAAGTTAGATGTAGACTTACGTTAAATTAGATTTAGGTTTATTTTTAGTTAGATTTACGTTTATTTAGATTTACGCTTATTTACGTTAGATCCAGTCCATGCAAGAATTACTTACGGTTTAGGGTTTAGAGTTAGACGAACAGTGAAAAGATCTACTGTGAAAAGATGTTAAGATGCTGTGAAGTGCTACAGCTACAGAAGAGGCAAAGGGGTTTTGTCCACTACATGCAGTATCATGTAGACGTGGGTGTGTAGATTTCTTGTACCCACAAATATAGGTATTGACCAATAAAGATGAGATTATAACCCGGTGGTTCTGATCTCCGTGCACCTCTAGACCGAGGTGTGCGGGGATTGGACATGACTAGAGAATGTGAGGTAAAGAGAGAGAGAGAGAGAGAGAGAGAGAGAGAGAGAGAGAGAGAGAGAGAGAAGAGAATAAGATGAAGAATGCCAATAGAATATTAAATTTGTTGTCCAGGTTATAAGTTTTTTATCCTCATTATGAGTAGCGACGAGGATGTGGGACCGTCCAACCGAAACACCTATCTCTCAACGAGGGTCTTATGTCCTTGTAATCAATGCAAGCATGCTGTGCGACGGACAAGACGTGTTTCTTTGCAGCACGTTCGCGAATTTGGCGAGTTCGATCCATCTATTATAGATCGAGTTGTTGCCAATTATAACTCGTCGGACTCTGACGCTGGCCAACAAGCAGCAATCTTGCAACCCAATAGACGTGTTCGCAGGCGCTTTGGTCAAGCAGCATATGTGAGGCCACAAGATGTAGCCTCTGACAGCTCGGGGGATGATCATGCAGAGCACATTCCCAACGAGGCAATGTTTGAGCCCGAGATTGATGAAATGATCGAGACGATCATGGATTCAGAAAGGCTTATCTATGATGATATGAAAAGTGAAGCCGATACGCCATTGTATAATGGAGCACGTATGTCTAGATTGAAAGCACTCCTGGTTCTTCTCAACATGCAGGCAAAGTTTGGATGGAGTGACACTAGCGTCACAGCGCTTTTCAGGTGATCTATTACAATTAGTTTACTTTAATAAAACTCTAAATGTATAATGATCTGATAGATTTTTACACGACTGTATCATATTTTTATGTTGTGTAGATTGCTGAAAGAGCACATACTACCAGCTGACAATGTGATGCCAGATTCCCGAGATGAAGCAAGAAAGATTTTGCGAAACTTGGGGATGGATTACAATTCTATCCACGCTTGTCCTAATGACTGCATTCTTTTCAGAGGGGAATACATAGACATGGAGAAGTGTCCGAAATGTGATTCCGAAAGATATCGAGTAGATCTCCACGGGACAAAAATTCCACAAAAGGTTTTGCGACATTTCCCTCTGCTTCCTCGCATCAAGCATTTCTTCGAATGTAAGTCCATGGCCGCCCTAGCATCATGGCATGAGGAGAATAAATCTTCGGATGGTGTGCTACGAATTCCTGCAGATTGCGTAGCGTGGAAACATATAGATGGAACATGGTCGGATTTTGCCAGGGAAGCTCGAAATTTGCGCTTAGGCCTGGCTATGGATGGCGTAAATCCATTTGGTCAAAGATCAACATCTTACAGTGTATGGCCCGTTGTCATCGTCAACTACAACATTCCCCCGTGGTTGACTACGAAGAAGGGGCACCTATGGCTAAGCTTGATTGTGCCAGGGCGATATAAAGTGGGGAATATGGATGTGTATCTTCGTCCACTATTGGAAGAGCTACAACAATTGTGGATTGGCATAGAGGTGGTGGATATGAGCCGACACACAGGACGACGGAATGCTTTGATCAGAGGCATTCTAATGTGGACCATGCATGACTATCCCGGGCTAACAGAATGCTCAGGTGATCTATTGACACTCCTCACTCAGACACTGTAAATCTTGTTTTTTCCCATAGTTGATCTATTATCATGTGTATACATGCAGGGCTTCAAACAAGCGGATACAGAGCATGTGTCACATGTGGACCTAGACTGAATGCACGTAGGGCACCCTCACTGAAGAAGCAAATCTACGAAGGTCATCAAGCGTATCTTCCAGAGAATCATGTGTTACGCGACGGCTTTTTGGGAAGAGAGCCACCAAGGATGTCTGCACAAGCATGGTTAGAGCAGAAGGAGATGTGCGATGACGGATTGCCTCCAGGGATGAAGAGACTATCTCTATGGTACGAGTTACCATACTGGCCCCGACTCATGATCAATCACTTGCTCGATCCAATGCACATATTCAAGAATGTGGGTAATCTACTATGGGACCATCTGACCGGCAAGAAAGATACTTTGGGAGCCAGAGTTGACCTTAGAAATGTGGATCGTATGGAGCAATATTGGCCGCAAACAGCGTCTGATGGATCGATAAAACTCCCTAAAGCACCATGGATTTTCACAGGAGCCCAAGAACGCAAAGTAAAAGAGACCATTCGATCTTTGCGGACCCCCACTGGCGTAATGCACTCGCTCCGAACGTGTTTTACTAAAGAAGGAAAGCTTACCGGTTTGAAGTCACACGATTGGCATAAAATGTGTCAGGTACGTTCATAGTGGACTTTAATATCATTGCATAAAATGTGGACTTTAATATCATTGCTGCACATACTTTACAGTTTATTTTACCGGTTGCCATTGAGGGATGTTTGTCTCTCGACATCCGTAACACAATCTACAAACTTGCAAAGCTGGTGCAATGGATCTCACAAAAGGAGATCAACGTAGACTCCATACCATTCGCCAAACTAAATGCTGCGGAGCTTGTGTGCATGTTTGAGAAACATTTTCCTACTACAATGCTAACCATTCAGGTGCATCTTCTTGTTCACATAGTTGATGAGGTGGAAATAGCTGGCACAGTTCATTCCAGATGGATGTTCTTCTTAGAGCGTTTCATGAAAACGCTTAAGGGATATGTGCGTCAAAAGGCACGTCCGGAGGGTAGCATGGCAGAAGGTTGGTTGGTATCAGAGTCCCTAGTGTACATTGGAGAGTGGCTAGACGGATTTGATAAATCCCGGGACACGCTATGGCGAACCATAGATGATGAGCGCATATCTGGGATTGTCATGTGCAATCTCGGTGTTGAGAAGAAGATGACGGAAGATCTAGAGGCTAAAATCAACCGATTTTGCATGCTTCACAATCCAGTGATGCAAAAGTGGATTTCACAATATGAGGATGCAAAGCAAGAGCGACAAAGGGCACGAATCGAGTGGAGACGGGGAAGACGACCACCGATGCACTATCCAGCGGTTCTGGAGAGCCTACCAACCTTCATGAGCTTAAGATGGTTGCACAACCAATTGAAAAGCGCACAACAATGCGGTGACGAAGTGACTGAAGAAGAGTGGGAGTACTCTCGGGGTTGCGCGACCAAGGTAAGTTTGCAATGTACGAACTAGCAAGTGACTTTATTTATAAACGTTTGAACGGCCACTCATAATCTTTGTTCGTTGTAGTATAAGTCATACACAGCAGCATGGTGTAAAGGTCGACATTTTAGGGTGGAACGAATCGACAAAAAGCGTTTTACTCAAGATTGTGGAATCATGGCAAAATTTGAACAGTCTAGTCGACGACGTTCCTCTGATGCAGATCCTGTGGTGGCGGAACTCACTTACTTCGGCACGCTGCAAGAGATTTTGAGGATCGATTACAGAGGATTTTTTGTCGACTTGTTCGACGTGCAATGGTTCAAGATAATCATGGAGGGTCGCAACGCTACTGTGCGTAGAGGAGAGTCTGGTTTTCTTGAGGTGGATTCTACTAAGAAATGGACTGACCTAAGAGACACTTTCGTACTACCCGAGCATTGTGAACAAGTAAGTATGTAAATAGTTAACATCCCCCTTTTACAAGTTATGTGCTTGAAAGCTCTCATGTAAGTTATGTGGCTCTGGCAGGTAATATTTCATCCTACAAAGTCTACATCAAACTGGTGGTACGTCATAGAGGTAGCCCCTCGTAGTGCAAGGACGTATGAAGGCTACCATGTGCCAATCACAACGACATCAATGGAGGAGATCAGAGAAGATGCTCAATCAGAAGCCGCTGCGGTGGTGCCAGACGAGCATCAAGATGCTACTACTCTATATGGGGTGCATGCAGAGGAGCTACAAAATAAACAGAGGATATGTGTTTAAACGGAGAGCTCTATATAGATATAGGAAGTTATGCTGAGTTATGCGAGGATGAGAGAGAGATCTCTTAAAGCCACAAATATTGTATTTGAACAATTTTGCTCCGTGTTGTAAAAGCTCTGGCTCTCTAAGTACCTTCCATGGTGTATAACGCTCTTTTCTACTCGCGCTCACATCTTTTGATTGAAAATTCTGAGTTTTCGACTTGCCTCTTCTATCACTCAATTCATTGCGTCATTGTATTTATATGCGTCATTACGTCATTGTATTTAATGGTCTTTGCGTCATTGTCTACTCTATTCATTCAATATTAAGTTTAAATATTCGTGTGTTTAATGCAGGTATGGATGATGAGGAGTTTCTTTCTTCTTTGTCACCGCAGCAGAGACAGTGGTACGTGGAGCGTCATCGCTCTGGCGCATCATCGCGCGTTCCTACTCCATCCGCATCTCCCTCTCTTTCGGAGCATTCGGCGCGCTCCGAAGCTTCGGCGTCGACGAGACGAGCTTCACACTCGTCTAGACACCGGCGCTCTAGTGGTGGCGGTGGCGGTTGTTGTGGGGATTCCGCCACCGATGCCTCCACACCCTCGTGTTCGACGAGGCTCTTTACCCTCCCCTTCTTTGCCCGCCCCCCACCAGCCACAGCCGCCAGCACGCCAGGTTTTGCACGGCTGACTGTTCCTAGAAGCTACACACCTCTACCTACTCCGCCAGGAGCCACCCCACTCGACACTCCTCGCTTCGGGGCCCAGACGCCGGTGGAGACACCTGACGTCCGTACCCCCATCGACACGCCGCTAGAGACCCCTGCCGGGACACCCAGGTTCACGCGTCACCGGCCAGAGGGCTTGCCTTACTCCGTCGACATCAGCGGCGGCATCATCATGGATGATGACGGCAAGAAGGTGATCTCGCGCATGCGTGGTCTTTGCTCTCAGCTGTTTAGACACTACATACTAAACAAATGGAGTGAAGTACCAAGTGATTTAAAAAACAGAGTCATCAGCATACTTCATGATGAGTTTCCCGTTCCAACACGGGATCAGCGCTTCAATGAAGACCTGATGAAGATTCGAATGCGCGAATACTGCAAACACAAGCGTTCCGAAGTGCAAAAAGCAATCAAGAATGGGTGGAACAGGCCAGATTGGCTGGCCAAAGAAGATTGGAAGAATGCGAAGAAAGCAGCGCGCGAGAATCCCGACAAGTGGAAGCAACAAAAGGATGCAGCCAGAGCGCGAGTAGAGGCAGGGAGCTCGCACCACTTGGGGAGCGGTGGATGGGCATCATTTGAGGCCGATTTTGTAAGTGTTTTCACATTGCTCTTTATGTTCGATAGTTTAGGGTTTATGAGTTTTTTAATTCTAACATAATGAAATCTTTGTATGTTTTGATAGTGGTCGATGACAGGACGTGATCCCACACCGTACGAGCGCGAGTACGCAGGCAGGAAGGGCTTAAACGCCCTGATGGACATTCTCAGTTCTCGCGGCGGCATGGTTAGTATTAGGGTTTACTCTTTTTTATTTTTTGTATTGTTTTATAAATGTCGTTATATGTTTATACTTACTGAAAGCTGTCTTATTGTCTTTTTTTGCAGAATCCGATAGATACGCCGCTTGGACGCGATGAGACGTCTGACTAGACGACGTCAGTTTAGCCGTAGCTAGATAGCATTAGTTTAGGGTTTCTCATAGCTTATGTATCATGAGATGGATTTTATACGTCTTTTTGAACCATGTATATTATTACATTTGTCACCGCAGTTCCTTTTGCCAATCAATTCTTTATGCCTATGATGTTGTACAATTGTCATTATTACATTTGCCAATCAATTCATTTTGCCTATGATGTGTACAATTGTCAATTTTGCAAACAATGCGTCTTGTGGGTGACTATTTTGGGTCTATTATCTACCCTTGCACTTTTTTTAAAAAGTGAATCAAATACAATATGGTTGATGGGTGGCAGGGCATTCAATGCCCTGCCACCAAATAAAAATTCTCTCGGGCGTCGCTATAAGCGTCGCTATTTATGGCTCTGCAGCGTCGCTATGAGCGTCGCTATAGTCTTCTGTGTAAACGTCGCTATAATCGTCGCTATATAGCGATCGCTATAGCGACGAATATAGCGACGCTCGTAGCGACGGTTTTAGCGACGCCGGGGGTTATAAAAACCCAGTGTATTTACGTCGCTAACAGCGTCACAAGAGCACACAACCTCTTGTAGTGTTACATTATAAAAGAAAAATATAACCTTTATAAAACTTATAAATTAAACAAAGATTTAAAAAACAAAAAAATCAAGTGAACATTAAATAAAGGGACCAAATTACAATGATGAAAAGATCCATTTGCATTATTAAAAAGAAAACCTTTATTAAAGAAAGAAGTCAATTGAGCATTAAAAGAAGGGACCAAGTTGAAATGATGAAAAAACTCATATATATTATAAAACAAGCTCACCTGACATGTATCGCCAATCCGTGATTCTTAATCAACGGTCCAAAAAGTGAATCAATTCTCCACCCACTCTTCTATGACCTTCTGAAGGCCAAAAATACACTAAATCTC
The DNA here is from genome assembly GCF_014529385.1 of Adiantum capillus-veneris. Classification (NCBI taxonomy): domain Eukaryota; kingdom Viridiplantae; phylum Streptophyta; class Polypodiopsida; order Polypodiales; family Pteridaceae; genus Adiantum; species Adiantum capillus-veneris. The sequence goes on along the minus strand of NC_140943.1, from coordinate 104,320,247 downwards.
AATTTTTTGCAAAACATTAATATCAACTAGGGTCACACAAATAATGTTGTAAATGGATTACCCCACCTTCAAAAAGCTATTGTTATAAGATGCTCAATGTTTTAGGATGTATTAAATATCACAGTGGTAAAATATGGTTTGTTAAGGCCTTGGTTTTCTCCTAATTCATGATAGCAACACATCTCAAAGGATTTTATCACTATCTTGCCACTGATTCAAGCTCACAACAATATGATTTGGTATCATATCTAGATATATACTTATTTCCTATCCAATAAATAGATTCTCTCCACAAAGTAAGAGCTATCACACTTATTAAACTCAATTTCTTAAACTAAACAAAAAGTGAATTTGGCACAAAAAAAAAACTCACTTTTTGTTCAACTTAGCATGCCTAAATCCATTGTTCCTAACGAGGTTCAAAAAAATTGCAAGATTTTGGGGTTACATTGGTGACTTAATTGGGATCTCAAATGGATTTCAAACTTGCATCTTGTCTCGAAGTTAATAGTCAAAGCAACTAGTAGCACAATTCTAGATTTTCCAAGGACTTATCCTCACAAGGGACTGGGTACATGGAACACATACACTCATTTGCTTCACTTTTGATACAGTAACACTCCATGGGTGAATTTTGATTTTAAACTATTTATGGTTCTCGATTGGCGATAGTCACCTTTGTATCGTATTTTTAAAAAGGTTCACATGTGGAAGTAATCGCACAACAACACACCCAAATTTCATGAGAATAGGCCAAATGAGAAATCCACAATGCATAAGAGTCCCCTGGATTAAAAGTGGGACATTTTGTTATGCACATATTGAAAAGAGACGTCCTGTCTTAAGAGTGTAGAGATCAATCCAATGGTCAAGATAGAAAAGTGGGTCAAAATTTTGAGCTTGAATTGCAATAGGTAGAATGTTGGGAGATTAGCAAGTAGCTTGGGATTCATTATTGAGAATCATGTGAAATCATGACCTTTTAAAAGAATAAGAAAAGGAGAATTTGCCCTGTGACAAAGCTATCAAGGAGAGAGAGAGAGAGAGAGAGAGAGAGAGAGAGAACGCATGTGTAAGTGAGTGAGAGAGAGAGCACCATTCACTACATCTTGTGTGAGTGTGTGTGTGTGTGAGAGAGAGAGAGAGGGAGAGAGGTCTCTCACACCGGCACTAGAGAGAGAGGGCAGGGAGAATAAGCATTCGTTTTACAATGCAATCAACAAAGCGACAATCGACAAAATCCACGATCGAGAATCAAAAATAAAAAATCGGCATCGACATCTAAGAAATTGAAAATAGACAAAATTGAGAGTTGAAGTAATTTGGAAAGTTCAATTCGACAAATCCAAGGCACAAGAAGTGCAAGCCCAAGGTAGGAGCTGACCTCAACAAACGGCAAAGGTGGATGACGAGAGAGAACTGCGATAATTCTCGGCTATTTTTGAAGGTTGTTACGCTAGATTTCTTTGAGCTTTGAGAGTGCTCTCGCCTTTGGGTTGACTTGGAATTCAAAGGTGAATCTCAAAATTTGTAAGTGGGATTGCACTAAATCTAAGTTTTCTCGAGCGTTTAAAGACAAATTAGATTTTTTGACGCAAATCTCAAAATGTTGTAAGGGGGGTTACACTAAATCGAGTTGAGGCATAGTGCTTTCTCTTAAAAACTTAGAAAACTTGCATATGAGAAATTTTAGGAATAACTTGATTATATTTGAAGGCTTTTACACTCAATTTCTATATACTTTGTAGGTTTCTCACCTTCAAATCTATAATTTAGAGATAAACTTTCAAAATCTGCAAGTGAGATTACACTATATTGAGGATTTTTCAAGCATTTGATTGTACTACACCTTTTTTCCAAACATTTTAGAGGCAAATTTACTATATTTGAAGGTTTTTGCACTAAAGTTGTGTGCACTTTATAGATTAGCTAAACATTAAGTTATGTTCTCTAACCTTTGTAGTTCTTTTTTTAATGCTCTTTAGAGCTTGATTTAAATTAACTCAAAAAGAATACATGTAGACCTTGGCACATCTGGGTTCTCCAACCAATACAACATATTCACAATGTGACCCAAAACTTACCCAAACATTTTGGATAGTACACTATATTTCTATCCAAGACCTATCTTCTTCTTCTCTCAGCAAGCCGCTTCTTCTTGCTTGATAAAATCCATTTACAATTAGTGATAAATCTCAAAAAATTTAGATGGGATTATACTAAATCTAAGTTTTTTCCTCCAATTGTGGTGGGTGTCCTAACATGCAAATTAAATCTTACAAGTGTGTGGCCCTTCCTATGGATGGAGAGAGAGAGAGAGAGAGAGAGAGAGAGAGAGAGAGAGCATTTTCTTGGCACCCAATCTACTCTCTTTCTTTCTTTGCCTTGGTCTTCCCCCCCCCCCCCCCCTTCCCGAAGCCCTTTCCTTATGTCTCGTGGATACACAATAGATTTTTGCTTTCTAAATGAAGCCTTAGAGTTGGGTTGGGTTAGGCATACTTTCAATGTTTTCATGATGATTTGAGACTTACATTAAATGTTATTTCATTTTAAAATAGTAAACGAATCTTTTCATTTCATATCTTGACTTTTCTTGCATTCTATTGTTTTAGAATGTTAAAGTGAAACTTCACTTGCATAATTCTAGTAAATCCTATGGACACGTGCGCGCACACACATACACACACATATATTTCACACTTCATTTTCTTATATTCTATAACTTAATTCTAGTTAATATTAAAGAAAATCTCTTTTATTAAGTGGTCGTTAGCCGAGTTTCCTCTTCACAAAGAAGCGAATCGGAAATACTAGCATAAATCTTAAATTTGTAGGATTTATGAACTTGTTTTTCACATATTTCACCAATTTTTCTTCCCTTTACCATGGTTTGCAACTAGTTGATCTCCATTTTCAACTGTATCAAGGCTAAGCTGAGGCAATCTTTTCTTAAACATTGATTCTACTTAAACTCAGCCTAATGATTTTATCACGTTCTAATTGTTTTAGAAAGCCACCGTGATTCTTTCACTTGTTTCTATTATTCAATAGTCCATTGTCTATACTCTTTATAATGGAGTTTGAGAGAGAGAGAGAGAGAGAGAGAGAGAGAGAGAGAGAGAGAGAGAGAGAGATGTAGGAGCCCATTCCATTGTGAGGACGCATTCTTCTCCATGCTCTCTCTCACCCCCCATCAACAACGATGGCACTTCCCTTTACATTAGAGCACTGTGGGAGTTGACGTATTGAGAGATATTTAAATGCAGGTTATGATGGTGATGTAGTAATTGAAGCAAAAGTTAAAATGGGTCCTTTTCTTGCAATGGTGAATATAAAAAGACCTTAATTGGGGGATGCAAGGATGCTGAGAATCGTAGCATTGGATGCATTTGGGATTCTCCTATGGCTAGCAATGTTGTTTTAGCTTCTAGGAGCCATTGTCGCCACATACTTTAGCTTCATATATTTGGAGAAGCTGTATATGTTTTACATCTATCCCAAGGTATGTGTGTGTGGGGGTGCGTTTGTCAGAGAGAGAGAGAGAGAGAGAGAGAGAGAGAGAGAGAACATAAACTTAAACAACATAGGAACAATCCAAAAAAGGAAATTGGTGTGTGTGTGTGTGTGTGTGTGTGTGTGTGTGTGAGAGAGAGAGTGAGAGAGAGAGAGAGAGAGAGAGAGAGAGAGAGAGGGAGGGAGAGAGAGAGAGACATTGTTATCTTCCTAGAGTGATTCCAAGGACTATGGTTTCATCATACATGGGCACACATATACACACCTACTTATATATGACTTCGTGTGTGTGTGTGTGTGTGTGTGAGAGAGAGAGAGAGAGAGAGAGAGAGAGAGAGAGAGATCCAATAACCATGCTTTTCTTGGCCGTAGCAACGCGCGAGTCACATACTAATTGTAGGTAAGACCTATAGCTTGTGTCATCACCCAAGATAAAGCTTTCTATAAACTTTTTCAGAGGACAAGGAAAGTGCCATAATCAATCATAAAGACATCGCACACAAAGCCAACATAGAGAGATCCTATGTAAGGATGTTTATGAAGGGAACAATGCAATAGTTAGAGCAATAGACATTTTATTGAAGTTTAGTACGTGAGGAAAGGTTGGTTTGCTGAACTTGCTCAAATGAAAAAACGGACTGCAAGACTGGCTCAAATTTCAAGATCTTTAGTTGAAAAGTTTAAATTTATATAGAATTTTCCTTCTTAAATATGGTTTTCACCTTCTCATAATGGGGTGAAAAGGATCCAAAGCTATCTCCATAAATTGTTTTCTCGAGCTTTGATATACTACCTAGAGAGGTTTTGCGTTCTCCCTATCATATGTAATATGAGATGGCCTATCTTGCTACTAGCTATATTTGTTGTCCTACATTCTATAATCTCCCTCGGATGCATGAATGTGAATTCATGATAATATTAGCCATCATATGATCATCACTTAGTTACATCTTAATCGTCCGATAGGGAGCATACCTGTTAATCTAAGTGGAATTGGTAAACGTGACAAATTGATATCAACCAGGGGTCACCCTACTATGACAGATCCCCCATGCCATGATTTTCATGCCCTCAACCACACTTCATATCAATTAGGAGCGTGTGGGTTATTTGTGACACTATAAGCCCCTCAAAATCCTTTAGAGCCCCCCCCCGCATACACCCGTTAAAGGGCCATGGAAAAAAGAGGGCCTTTCTTCCATGTGGCCACAATATATGATAAAAGTTAATGCATGATAAAAAACGATCCCCTTCAGCCCGTTTAATAGGCAGTTCGCACAAGGCGGAGTTTACCCTACCTCAAAGCGTCAACATACCCCCACCTAACGTATTAACTCTGTCGAAATGGACAAAGTTATCTCTACCCCCACTCCAATTGAGCGTTCACGTAGCCAACAAAATAGTAAAAGGACGAGATTGCTGATGCAAGCGAAAACCCTACATGCCTATGTGCGAGACTCTTCTAAAGGGTGCAAAATTGATCCCCCCCCAAGCAGAAAAAGAGCTGCTAAAGACCGGTCATGCTGTTTGCACCTGCACTAGGATAGAAGTGCCAATATAGAGACGATGAGATTGTGGCGCTTCAATCAGGAGCTTTGGTGGATGATTTTGAGTGCCAAGAAGTGAAATCAAAAGCTCTCAAGGAGGGCTACCTGCAGAGGAGGCGATTTAGCTCACGATGGAGTACAAGTGCTTTGCGATGTAGATCTTCTCATTGATGTGTAAAAAAAGGAGGCTCCAATAAGCAAGGTTAAGCCTGCTCTAGAACGGAGACGTCCGTGCATAGGATTTGAACCAAGGTATTGACCAATTCGTGAGGCGCATTCCATGTGCTCTACACCAAGTACTCCATCCTCACCATCTCTGTTTAGGAGCGCACAAAACTTTTTTATTGGGGGGTGAAAGGTCTGTGTTTTAGGGCCTGGCTACTTATTGGCTCCTCTATCCTATGGGGCACAACTCAACCTTCGATGAAGCTATCACGAATTTGGTGTGGAAATGGACCACCCTACAAAGAAGCTTTTCAAACTTGAAGCAAGGCATTGCCAATACTTTATGGCCTTGAATTTTGGTAACTCTCAGCTTTGGCTATGGCGGGCGATGTTGGACTGCACAGCCCCATTTCTCTTTTGCCGTTACACACAAAGGCAGTTTCCTTCCTTCGACCTTTACACACCACCCGCCACTAGCTCGACCCTTTTCCAAAATTTGCTTTTCCCGTTCGCTTGTTTCAGCAAAGCTGACGGTAGTTCGGGAGTCTCACTTCTACACTATGATCCGCCATCGCGAAGCTCAGAAGCAGTGTTTCCTTCTCTTTATTCTCGCCTTCTGCTGCGCAGGCAAGACACATGCAGGAAGCGTCTTCACGCTGCAGCGCCATCGGTCTGGGTCACATAACGGAGAGAAGCCTGTGAGCTTGGATGGACTTGCGCAGACTAGGAAGCGAGATGAAGCTCGCCACAGTAGACTACTTGCCGCAGCTTCAGCTAACCCTTCCAATTTTCCTTTAGGTGGGATGGCCGATCCGAACCTAGCCGGGTAACCTCTCTCTCTCTCTCTCTCTCTCTCTCTCTCTCAGCTCTGTCCCACACACACACTTGCACGCGCACTCACTCTCGCCCCCCGCCCCCCCCCCCCCCCCCCCACACACACACACACACACACACACACACACACACACACACACACAACATCTTGCAGGAAAATGCTCACAGTTGCAAACACACAGACATATGCTTGTTGCAAAAAGAGAAAACAACTACCACTCCTCACCGTGACACTCAGGTTTCAACCCAACAAATGTACCTGATCTCTCTCTCTCTCTCTCTCTCTCTCTAAAACTCAAACGTTATCTCAGTTATTTCTCTCGCCTTCTCTCCAATGTTCGCACCGAGAAAAGAATAGCGACTCTTTGAAGGATGAACTGGAGATTTGGTAAGATGATGCTGCGATTGTTAGATTGTTATATTTGCAGCTCAAACATTAAACTTATTGTTAGATTGTTATATTTACAGCTCAAACATTAAACTTACTGGTATGATAGTTAAGTTTACATGTAGGCATGATCTTTTACTTACTTGCACTTTCGTATGTATCACATGATCACAACTTAAGTAGAACTAGGGGATGAACAATAAAGGATGTCAAGCTTTTCTCTATTTTGCACGGAAGCTGTTGGGTCTCTCAGCTTCATATAAGAGTTTTCAGTCCGTTCGAAGCTCTCGACCCCACCATTTGTGCCAGGTCTCAATTGGTGCTTGGATCCCCCTCTCTAATCTAGCGTTTGGATTCTCAATGTATATATCCTACCTGGAAACCTTGCATAACAGCCCTGACCTTTTTGATATTCGAAACCACGCATTTGTTTCTTGTTGAATTTGCTAGTCCTCACTATTAGCTTCATAATCTTTGGGGCATAACTCTTCAAGAATGTTATGCAGGCTTTACTTCACAGAGATTGAACTCGGGACACCCCCTACCAAATATTATGTGCAAGTGGACACGGGCAGTGACCTCCTTTGGGTGAACTGTGCTTCTTGCAAGACTTGCCCCACATCAACTCAGCTTGGGGTATATGTTTAAGAGAGCAAGTTGTCAAGATAATCAAAATTACATTGACATGTTCTTCCCATCAAATTGTGTATTAAGAGTTTCCTAATGAGCCAACAATGTCATTTTGATCTTTGCTTGGTTAGCCTGCTTTTGGCAGTCTTGTTAACTCTTTCTGTTTTGTGTTGATGTTGTCATGCATATGCCCATGACATTACCTATTGATGTTTGCGGATTTAATCCGATTCTGCCCTCTTTTTTTCTTTGTGTCTGCCAGCATAAAATTTGAGTTCAGACTTTGGTTAGCCTTCAAATACTTTGACAACATTGATGTAATTGGTGTGCAGGTTCGTCTTGCTTTGTACGATCCTGATTCGTCGCTGTCTAGTAGCAAAGTTTTGTGTGGAGATGTTTATTGCGATGTTGCTTCCTCAGGAGAATGTCAAACAGCTGATCTTTGCGGTTATCAATTGGGATATGGAGACGGGAGCTCATCACAGGGCTATTTTGTGAGGGATGCTTTGCAACTCAAGTTGGTGTTTGGAAACATTTCAACTGTAGCTAATGCTACTGTAGCATTTGGGTAAGTGAGGTTCGGATTGTGTTTTTGTTCTTGCAAAGTGCTCTATTACACAAAACCTTGCTATTGCAATGCCATAGTTTACCTGTTACATCTTTTTTATTTTGTTATTAAACTGATAGTCGCACTATCATGATACTTTGGTGCCCTCTGAAGTAGGGCAAGCTGTTTCCCTGCTCTTGACTGCCCTGCACTAGCCTACCAGTTGATTGGGTGGTCCCTTTTTGCTATTTGCAATATTACTGTGATTTGCATCTTCTCTTCTGATGTGGGGTAAGCTGCTGCTCTGGCTGGTGATCCCTTGCCGAGCATCTTTCTGATTCTTATCTGGCAATGTCAAACTTGGCTGCTCATCTTTGGGAGAAATTTTTTATAAAGGAAAAATCTCAAGGGCACAATCTTGAGATGAATGTATAAAACCGATCACCATGGAGGTGTGATCTTTACGATGTCTTTAATATATACAAAAATTACAAAGACTACTTCTTGGTTTCCAAAAAAGTCTCTCAGATCTTCTAACATATATGTTTTTCTCAAGGGGAAGCTCTCCTGGTACTGCGTCATGACATAACAAGAGTAACATCATCTCTATTTGAACGGCTTGAAGGAAGAATGCCCTGGTAATCCAATAAAGAATACTCTTTGTTGTATGTCACCTCCATGTATAGTAGGGGGGAGATGAAATATGAACTTAGGGGGGACTCTTCACGAGAGAGGGTGAGGAATTAATCCAAGGGTGGGGATGTATACAACATCAGATGGTGCATCACCCTCACTCAAAACAACATCCAGACTACGACCAATTTTTTTAATATGCGGCTGAAAAGCTCTGGCGATAGACTTGGAAACCTTGCTGTAATTGCTAGACCCTCGTCACTGCTATCTAGATCCATCCCTTGCCTCCACCTATATAAGTAACAGTGAGCTCTGCTTCAGCTGAGGGGACTTTGTGCCAATGCTGGCAGGCCTCATGTGGTCTCACTCTGGCGTTTTGCCTCTCTTCCTTGTGCTGAGATAGCTTAGAGGGCTTATACCTCTCTCTCTCTCTCTCTCTCTCTCTCTCTCTCTCTCTCTTTGTCTCTCTTCCTCCTTCCCACCTCTCTCTTATGTCCACTCCCCTTCCACTGTGCTTTGAAAAAGTGGGAGCATAAGTGATCAAATGGGAGAAAACAAGAATACTACTCTAGTCACACGCACTGATGCCAACTTTAATATATCACAAACCGAGAATAACGAAATATACAAGAGAGTACCAAATATCAAATCGAAATAGGGACAAATGTCAAATCGAAAAAGGGACTAGTGTCAACTTTGGGGACTCTTTGGTGGTCCTAGTAGCACTTGGCTTATGGATTCAGTAATCAAGGTGCAGTCAAGTACACACTAACTCTAGTCAATGCTAACAAATTCAAATATCCCAAGGCTTGGGTAACTAAGCAATGATTAGAGAGTAAGCTTGAAATTAGGATTTAAGAGATTAGGAGAAGATAAATATCACAAGAGCTCTGATTTTACTTCATAGGTTAAGGTTGACATGAGCCATTCCTGGTAAAATTGAACACCATAGCTTCTCGTTATTGAAGGATAGTACAATCAAGCCGATAGTATAGGCATAGGGTTAGGGCATCTTGCGAAACATAGCTGACACTGTGACTGCGTTTAGAGGGAGTTTTAGCCCCTGTTCTTGAGGGATGTGTTTCTTGATCTTTGGAGGGTGCATATGGATGCACATGACATGAGTACATTGGTTTTATGGAGGTATGAGGGGCATATGCTCTTCGTAGGTTTGTAGTAGTATTCGTTTTTTGATTTCATATTTAGCTTACCTGAGGACTTAAGAATGTGTTCCTTTAGAAGTTGTTGTGTGAAGTTTGATTTCTAGGATTAAGTTTTTAAGATGTCTTTTCCTTTTTTGCTTAAAGTTGAGTACTTATTTTAAGCCAAGTAAGTTGCGTCATCTTATTTTGGGCATGCCTTTATTAATTTTTTTTTAAAGTTAATAATGTTATGTTTTATCTAGTTTTGTTTTGTAGCAAACAAAGTGATTTAGTTTGTTTGTTTGTTTGTTTTTGTTTTTTCTTTTCTTTTCTTGTGTCCCTTGCTTTTATAGTTTTATGAACGCTTTAGTCCCTCTTATAATTTGTGAGTTCAGACTAATCTGAACTTATGAAGGTATATTTATCCCCAACACTAGAAACGCATAGGTTTAATTTTCCCTGGACTTTTGCATGTCATAGTATGTGACTGCAGATACCATGCCATATTCAAAGTTGTGGTAAAATTTAAAATACACTTCTTGCTCATTGCAAATTGAGGATTCATGCAACTTCCGTTTTCATGTGAACAGATGCATGCTTGACTTGTGCTATACTCATTGTGTATATATTTTCACTGTTCTCACAGTTTCATTTGGTGTATGTAGCTGTGGTATTAGCCAAGGTGGTGAGTTACGAAATTCAGATCAAGCTTTGGACGGCATAATAGGTTTTGGGCAATCAAACCTGTCTGTCATCTCACAGTTAATGAATCAGGGAAGGGCTTCTGGAGTTTTTGCACATTGCCTTGATGGGGGAGCAGAAGGGGGTGGCATCCTTGTCATTGGTGAGGTGAAAGCATCTGGGCTTGTTCATACTCCCATTCTACAAAAGCAGTAAGTCAATTTTCTGTAAGTTCAGAAGTGTGTTCCGCCAAGGATCGACTCAGAAATTCTTGTGTGCAGGCCACATTACAATGTTAACTTAAAAAGTATCAGTGTCAATGGAGCCAGTATACCTATTGATTCCTCGGTTTCTAAAAGTGGAGGGACTATTATTGACAGTGGAACAACTCTTGCTTATTTTTCTGATGCTTCATATCAATTGCTCCTTCAAGCTGTATGCTTTAGCTGTCTGTGTTTCATCCATTGTCTGTTCTGAATTAGAAAAGAGCTGCGTTTGGTAAACTGACATGGAGCTCATTTTTGAAGATTTTTGAAGCAGTACCAATGCAGATGGCCAATTTTCCATGGGAAGGGATGACTTGTGTACCTTATTTAACCAGGTATAAATTTCTTCCAACTGATTCGTGCAATAGTGCATACATGTACTGAGGCCATACATGGACTTAAGCTTATTTTACGCTTCTCAGTGGTGAAATTGGCCAGTGCATAAATTTAGTCTTAGTTTTTTTCTTCACTTTTACTTTAGTCTAGTCTCAAGTGTGTCATGTAACTTGGTGCATTTGATTTTTTCATCTTATTCTTTTTCTCGTTGAATAGCAGTGTTGATGATGTTTTCCCCTCGGTTACATTAAATTTTGATGGACAAGGGGCTGTGATGGTTATCAAACCCCACGATTATTTGATTCAAGCTGAAGGTGAAACGGTACGTTCTCTCTCTTACTGACATCTACACCTTGTTTCATTTGCCTGGTTATCCATCATTGTGAAAGAATTTGACTAAGCATGAAGACTAACAAAATTACAAATGCCATGCAATTCAACTTGGTTTTTTGGCAGTTGATGGTGAAGACTTTTATTCAGCATCATTTGTGACTAGAAAATGCATTCAACCAGATTTTTGTGGTTCAGTGCTTTTATGAAGTGGTTTCCATAAGTATAGTGAGACTTTTAAAGCTTTAGCAACGGAAGCAAATGCCATGTGAGAGGTTCCTTTTTACAGTTTCTGCTACAGGTGCTTGGCATATTTCATCTGTGGCTTGCACCCCACAATCATTGTAGTTTTCTCGGGGTTTTAGAAGGGAGTTAGGTCATTTGCTTGAGCGACTAGATAGATTTTACGCGGGCGCCTAGGCAACATCTCATGGTGGAACAATTACGATTTGTTTTGGCACACAGCTCTCTAATCAATGCCTTAGTTTCTTTGCATTTGTTTCAGCTGATTCAGGATGTCTGGACATGCACTGGTTTTGCAGATCCCATGTCCCATCTGGCTACATGCATCACTGCGTCTTTTGAGGCTTGGAGACAGACAGCTCAAGAGCAGTGATGAGGCCTGTTCTGCAGGGAATGTTGAGTTACAGGACCGTTGCATACGCCGACAACTCGAGGAGTTCCTGGATGAGCGTGGTGTTGATACTAGAGAGACACTTAGTCACATTCAAATTAAGAAGTTCGAATTCGCCTATCATGCTTCGGCATTGACATGGATATCCAATGCGGATAGGATGAATGAGGATTTCTTTGCACACTTCCAAGAACGTCCAAACGGACTTCTGTTAGAGCCTCATGAAATTTTGTTACAGGTTACCCACGGATCTTGATGAAGTCCTTGACATAGATTCAGATTATTTTGAGCATTTGTTTATTGTAGATGAGCTGACTGATGATATTCTGCATGCCAGAGAAGAGGTTTGGTCTCATGTACAGCCTGTGGCTACAGAGACTATGTGTCACACTTTACTAGCTCCCTTCTCTATACAGGAGATGCATGACGTAGTGGTTGGCCTAGATGGTGCCTCTTGTCCTCGAGAGGATGCGTTGGCCTGACAGTGCTTCTTGCAGTTTTGGGATGCACTCAACCCGTTATGCTTTCAGACTTACATCACATATTTGACATAGGAAAGACACAACACATTTGACATAGGAAAGATGCTTGCCTTTGTGTGTTCCGGAATTATTTCTCCTACATCGAAAGGCGGCGATGTATCGTCCCTCCAACGGTGGAGACCGATCATACTCATGTTTTCTGTGTATAAGCTCTTTGCTTGCACTATAAGTATGTGCTTGAAACACTTTATGCCTGATCTCATCCGTGCTTCACATGATTGTTGTCTTTTGGATAACATCTTCACTTTCTATGGCAATCAAGTGGGCTCGTCAGACAGATCAGCCTATAGCATTCATTCTTCTTGGTTTTGAGAAGGCTTATGATAAAGTATACCTAGGAGGCACTATTCAAAGGATGGAGTTTCCCTTGCAGTGGATCAAAGGTGTATCAAGATCCGCCAGCACCACGGTCCATCAATGGCACAGATAGCACCCACTGTGCCAACAACTACAACCATTTATACCTAGTAGTGCCCATGTAGCACCCGGCATACCCGTGAGCGGACACCACATCGACCAAGACAACGACCATTGTAGCCAACCATGAGGAGGACCTACCTAAGAGGGGCTTCTCTCTTGTGATACCCACTTGAACTTAGATATAGACCTTTCCACATGGGTTTTCAATTTTGCATATGGGATTTTTATCCCGCCACATGGCATCTACATAAAACCGCCCATGGTCTTCACCGTGTAAGTAGTGCATAGGTACATCCAAACTGCAAGTGGAGGAGCCACAGGACCAAGCAGAAGCAAGGAAGAAGCTCTACCAAGTAGAGACCAGGCAAAAGAGCCACCATGGAACAGTGTGCCGGAAGAGACCTTGCAGCCATCCAAATGCCAAAGGATACTCACATCTAGGAGTACATGTCCAAAAGAAGTGTGTGACGTGCCAAGAGGCACGGGTCTATCATACAGAGAACCAATGAAGGAGGTGGATAGGGCAATCCCAAATAGAAGACAACAGTCGAGGGAGAGGGAGGGAGGGTTATTGAGAGAGAGGTAGTGATGGAAATCACAAGCCACATCCACATAAGTACCTGTATCAATCCAATCCCCTGCAACTTCCCGAGTGCAAGAGAACCTCGAGGAGGGAAGATCTGCAATGTCGAGGGAGATCCGTCCTTTGTGCGAGAACCTATATCTGAGTCTACGCCTCAATGTCGGAGAAGAAGAGGCAAAGCTGAAATGGAATCTGGAAACACGCCGTGTAAGCGCCACACTGGTGCGGGTAGGGGGTAAAGACCTATGAATCAGGAAGAGAAACTAAGGGAACCTGACGAGGCAAGGGGGAGGTGCTGTTCATGCCGGAAAACGCAGAAAAGGGGGCTGGAATGCTGCTGTAAAGAGAGCATTGAGCCATCCTCAGAGTGTGGGGGGACACCAAGTGCTGAAGGTTGGGGCACGAGGACGGGTGGGGCACAAACTCCCAGCTGAAAATCAGGGAAAACAGTCCCAAATCTGAGTGTAGAAGGTCCAAGGAGAGCGGTACCGTGTAGTAATCGATGATCTTCAAGTGGCAAAGGAGACAGAACTCCGGCTAAGAAGAAGACGACCAAAAAAGCTGAGCATGTACCAAATCTGAAAAACGCTGGTGTAGATGGATCCTCCACTTGCACAATGTTGGGCAGCCAGCAAAAACGCAAGGAGAGAAGCACTTCCTGCTGAAAACGCTTGAGATCTGAAAAACGCAGGCAGAGGTAGAGGGGCAAAGGGATAGGCGTTGGGCAGAAGAAGCATAGCCGATAGGAGAGTAGCCTCAAATATGAAAATGCAAGGGCCCAAATGCTGGAAACGCATGGGTTGAAAAAACGCTGCTGGAGAGGACAAATCCTTCGCAATGGAACAGTGATGGCGATGGCAGATCAAGCAGATACCATGCTTTGATACCATGTCAGAGTGTGCAGCATAAGGGGAGAGGATGGAGACAATGGAACACCATGAGACACACACACACACACACACACACACATAGAGAGAGAGAGAGAGAGAGAGAGAGAGAGAGAGAGAGAGAGAGAGAGAGAGGCTGGCAAGCCAATTTACTCCAGATGGCGAATCATATACAATGATGAGACAATGGAAAAGAGGGCGCCCCTGCTCTTATATATAGGAGAATAGGGACAGGTCGGGCAAATGCCTAATAAATCACCCTACCTAATAAATGACCCTCTAATATAAATGAGGGAATGTGAAGTGAACAAAACAGGTCTAAGTGGGCAATGTGTTGAAACAACCCTAAATGTGCCTGAGATCCCTGTGCAGCAGGTGTACGGGTGGCCAACCCACAACCAAGGGCAAGTGCACGTGAAAGTGAGGAGCTTGTAGACAGGGTACGAAGCATTTGGTGATGACAAAAATCTAACAAATTGAACCCAATAACTCACTGATAAAAACAAGAGACTCTTGCACAAGCTATCCCTCGGCTATGCTACCTTCAGCATGAGCCCTTTGACGAACGAACCCTATTAAAGTCTTCATGAATCTCTCCAAGAAGAACATCCACTTGTACTCGATCGTTCTAGCTACTACAATTCATCAACCACATGTACAAGTAAATGCATTTGGATAATAAGAATGTTTGTTGGAAAATACTTCTCCACCATACACAGTGCCTCCATAGCATTTAAGCGAGTTGCATCTATGTTGTCTCTTTTGATGAGATTCAACGCTAACTCACTAATCTTGTAAATTGTGTTTCTGATGTTGTCTGTCAGGTAGTCTTTGATGGTAATTGGTAAGATAAATCGTAAAAATTTGTGCCAATCATGAGACTTAAGATCACTTAGTTTGTCATTTTTAGTAAAAGCTGTTTTCAAGCATCGCATGCTCCTAGTAGGAGTTTTGAATGTAGATATGGTTTTCTTCACTTGTTGCTCCTTTGTCTTTCTCAAAATCCATGAAGCTTTTGGAATAACATAATTTTTATTGAGGTTAAGTCGAGGCTACATCGTCCCACAGCTTGCAGGTCGTCTCTTTGGGTCTTGCTATCCCATAATGGTTTGCCACATGTTCTTACAATCACTCACCTTTAGTGGGTGCATGTTGTGTTTGCATATATTTGGTCCACGTAGCTCCATGTCCTTCTGGCAAAGATCGTCCATGCTCCTCGTACACTATCTGTTACAAATTGATGACGTGGCATCACCTACGAACAACCTTGCTGGCGAGGACAAATTTTACAGACAGCTGACGTGGCAGAGTGCCACGTGGCAGCAGTACGGATTTCCGCTTTCTGCGTTGACATGTTGACATGGCAACAATACAGATTTTCGCTTTCTGCGCTGACTTGCTGACGTGGTAGCTGTACGAATTTTCACAATTTGCGCTGTTGTTTTTACTGGTAGATTTGGAAACATTTGCTTTTGGGACTCAATTGCTTTTGAGTTTCATGCTTTTGGGGCGTTGCTTTTAGCACCCCTTGTAATCTTTATAAGTGACCCAAGGGGACTCACTTCTTAGAGCATCTAGACGCAGAGTCTGAGAGCGAGCACCCGCGGGAAGTTGTACTTTGCTCATAGATTAATGTAAAAGAAATACTGAAAGGGAGGCCAGTCTCTCTTGGCACGGAACTATGCCGGGCCGTGTCGACTCTCTCTTGAATTGTCAATTGTTTTCAAGTGAATCTTGGCTGTGTCGCGATAGAATCTAGACTTGGGGTGTCCAAGTTTGTTACAGTGGTATCAGAGCACGACCGATTTCTCTTCGTTGTGTCGTGATAGAATCTAGACTTGGGGTGTTGAAGTTTGTTACAGTGGTACCAGAGCACGGCCGATTTCTCTTCTACTGGGAAATTCGATCCCTTTTCTCGCGACACCTATGGATTTCGAAAAGAATCAATCGACCTCTTCACCGTTGAGGCGGTAAGAGGCAATATGGCAAATTCAAGTGACTTAGCACCTCGGCCTACACAGTATGAACTTTTGGAGATGCAACGTCGACAACAAGTTGACAAGTGCACAGAGCATATGCTTCAGTTTGCTAAAGATCCCCAACTTGCAAAATTTTTGACTCAGCAGTCCAGATCCAGATCAGTCAGCTTTTGAACACGAAGAAGCAATCGAAGAAGCGCAAGAAGGGGACTGACTACCCCGGTTACTTGGGCCGTCAATCTTCTTTTGCATTTGCAAGAAAGTAGAAGAAGCGTGTGCGTTTTGAAGGACTACCCAATTCTTCTTCCTCTTCTTTTGACAATTTTTTTGGCTCTTCCTCTTTCGACGTAGGATGGGCTTCTTAAGTGCTTGGATCAGAGGTGTGTCAGCTCTCTAAAGACGTGCACATCGTCAGGTGCTTCTGGTAGGAGGTAGAGGAGACCGTTTCATGCTCACACATACGGTCAGACAGGGCTGCCCTCTCGCTCCCTTCCTCTTTCTGTTCTATGTGAGACGATGAGCAGATTCTCTTGGTTTCACAGCAGGTTGGTCTACGTGGCTTAGTGCTCCCTATTCGAGGCGATGAGCTGCTGGATGCTGAGTTTGCAGACAACTCAGCTTTGTACTTGGAGGGCCATGAGGCTAACTTGCACAAGTGTGAGCAGACTCTTGAGACTTTTTGTTGTGCATCAGGCGCACTGATCAACTAGAGGAAGACAATGGCTTTCTGGGTTGGCAATGCTCCTACGCGTGATTGGCTGCTAGGTGAGGGTTTTAGATGGATTTCCCCAGGGACCAATGTGACATGAAACGTTTCGGGGTTTCGTGCGTTTCAGGGTTTCGAGGTTTCTGAAACGTTTCGTTTCGGAGCTCAAAGAAAGGGAAACACAAGTTTCGTTTTATATGTATGTTTGTATAATTATACATACAAATTCATATGTAAAGACATGAAATACCAAAATCTAGATGTGAGACGTGAGTCACAAGTGAACAAGGTAAGTCGGCAGCTAGCTGCAAAAAGGTGGATGTAAAGACGAGGGGGCCATGCTGACGTGTAAGGTTGAGAGAGAGAGAGAGAGAGAGAGAGAGAGAGAGAGAGAGAGAGAGAGAGAGAGAGAGAGAGAGAGAGAGAGAGAGAGAGATTATTCGATGTGCGTGAGGGTCAAAAAATCTATCAATTTTTTGAGGCGGCCTTTGTGCATAGCTTAAAAAATCCCAGATTTGAGGTTAACTGGTCAAAAGGGGGGCAAAAAAGAAAAAAATCAACTTGTATCGCACGTTTCGCCGAAACGTTTCGGCCGTTTCGGGGTTTCAGAGGGCTGAAACTGGTTTTTATGTCACTATGCCATGGACTGCAATTTGCTACTTGGGTTGTCAGGTTGGCCTAGACTTGTCTCCTGAGCAGTAGACCGCTCCCCTCCTCCCGTCCATCAAGAGGAAGTTGCTACATTGGAGTTCGACACGACTTTCTTTGGTAGGAAAAGGTGTAGTGGCCAACCAGGTGTTGTTAGCTACTATGTTATACATTACATCTTGTTGGATCTTCTCGAGCTCCTGCATTAGCCATGTAGAGAGGCTGATCAAGAACTTTCTTTGGTCAGGGCTGACACTCAGATAGCCCGGGCCAAAGTAGCATGGCAGGTCATCACTCTACCTTGTTCTCAGGGGGGGTTGGGGATCATAGACCCATCACAGCAGAGCAAAGTCCTTCTTTGGAAGTTTGTGGTCAGAGGACTGCTTCCAGGGGAGCTGTAACAAACTGCTGACGTGTCAAAGTCTACAGAATGGAAACCCTAATTTCTGTCAGAAACCTTAACTGCTGAAACCCTAATTTTGAAAACCCTAAAACCTGCAAACCCTAATTTTTGCTAGAAACCCTAACCCTAAGGCAACAGACAAATTCCGAAAATTGCGTTGACATGATGACGTGGCAGGTTGTACGGATTTCCGCGTTTTGCGCTGGCAGCTTTTGGCATTGCTTTTTGGACCAAAAGCTTTTGAAAACTTTTTATGCTTTTTGGACTAGAAGCTTTTGAGTTTTAAGGGCTTTATACTATAACTGCTTTTCAGGCCAAGGGTCTTTAAATATGAGGCTAGGGCTCATTCTTTGGCATGCTTCTTGGAGAAGGTGCAGAGTCTGGAGTACCGGCTTGTACTTTGATGATGCAATATAAAGAAATACGGAAAGGGGCGCCAAGGTTTGGCGCCAAGGTTTGGGGCCAATACTCTCTGGGGTGGAATTCCGCCACTCCGTGTTGCGTGTCGTCTCTCTCTCCATTTCAGTTCAGTTGTTATTTGAAGTGCTTAAAGTTGTTCAGTCTGTTCTTTTCTATTGGCACGTGGTGCCCGCCTTGTGACAGTGGTATCAGAGCATCAGGCGTGTGCTTTTCTGAAAGCATACCGGTCCTACAAAAGAGTAGACAGAGCTTTATTCGAGGATATCTTCGCCCTCCAACCCGGACTTATTAAAGAGCAGACAAAGCTTTATTCGAGGATATCTGCGCCCTACAGAGCTTTATTCGAGGACATCTGCGCCCTCCAACCCGGACTTATTAGCAACTCCCACCCTTACTTCATCGCGCATCGGGCGCGCTCCCGTCTTCACCGCAGTGTCTTACAGGGCATAAGCCAATTAAGATCACTTGCAAGAGAAGGATCCAGATTTGTTTCAAGTCACTCTTTTTTTTCGCAGTGTCATGCAGATGTTGATGTCTACAGCTACCAAGCAGCATACTCCAAGTACTTGGCAAGCTTTCAAGAAAATATTTGCCCGAAGTTATATGGTTTCTGACATCTTCCTTCGGAGTGCAACTTCTAGCAGAGTGGGGTATCCTGAAATGCTTGCCATGGAAACCCTAGCAGATTATAAGTTAAAGTTTCTCGACATCTCCCAGTAGATGTCTCTTCACGAGCAGATGAACTTGGAGACCGAGTGCGATTGCTATCTTGGGACTACCATCGCCGCCAAAGAAACACTGTTTGTCTAAGAGCTGATGGACCATGCTGTGCTCGGCTACGACCTTATGGAAGAAACCTAACCCTAATTTTTGGTGCAGGTTTCAGGATGGAAAGTCAGTCGACTTTTCGAGCTCGACTGATGTCGAGATTGCTTTTTAAGTTTGAGTTCTGTTTGAGCTTGTTTGGTTATCCTGTTTGGAATTTGTTTGAAATGGATGGTATCTGTTTTGAACCTGTTTTGGTGCCGATTTGAATTGTTTGACTCTAGTTTGATACTGGTTTCAATGATTGGTGATTTTACTCTTGGGTGGAGAAGTGAGAAATACTGTTTTGGTATTGTTTGAACCTCGTAACGACGCAGGCCGATGCCTGGGGAGCGTTTCGTTGTATGTTTGAAAACCTCCGAACGACGCAGGCCGATGCCTGGGGAGCGTCTAGTTGTATGCTTGTAAAATAATTGTTGGTGTGACTCCCGGCCCGGACCTGGATGGTTATGCGGGAGGAGCATTAAGAAGTCTGAGCAGTGGTTACTCTCAGCACCTCCAAACGACGCAGGCTGCGGTCTGGGGGGCGTTTGGTTGTAAAAGGCCTCTATGTCTCCCGGCCTGGACCTTTTTAGGTTATGCGGGAGGAGTGATGAGGGAGTCGTTGAATATCTCCCGGCCCGGACCTTGTTAGGTTATGCGGGAGGAGTGTTCATCGGCGGCTTTATGTTTCTATGTCTTGTAACATGCATATGTGAGCATTTGTGTTGCATTGTGATGTGCCAACCATTGAATATTCCTAATTGGATGAGATTGCCTGGGTATGTAATTTTAGTGCATCAAGACACTCGAGGAAGATCAATACGGTCTGGGTGTGATGGCTAATTTTACTACGCCGGAATATCAAGAGTTCCGATCTGGACGAAAGGAGAAGCTAACTCCTTGATCAAAACAGCCGATAGGAGCAGCTAACTCCTTGATCAAAAGAGCAGAAAGGAGAAGCTAACTCCTTAATAAAAAGAGCAAACTGATTGTCCCTCGGAATGTTCCTCGGAATGACCCTCGGAAATTTTTGAGCTAACTTGAGTTGTTTTGCAGATATGTTGTAATCGCGGACGATTACTCTCTTTCAAGAAGGGGAGATGTAACAAACTGTTGACGTGTCAAAGTCTATAGAATGGAAACCCTAATTTCTGTCAGAAACCTTAACTGCTGAAACCCTAATTCTGAAAACCCTAAAACCTGCAAACCCTAATTTCTGCCAGAAACCCTAACCCTAAGGCAATAGACAAATTCCAAAAATTGCGCTGACATGATGACGTGGCAGGCTGTACGGATTTCCGCGTTTTGCGCTGGCAGCTTTTGGCATTACTTTTTGGACCAGAAGCTTTTGAAAACTTTTTATGCTTTTTGGACTAGAAGCTTTTGAGTTTTAAGGGCTTTTTACTATAACTGCTTTTCAGGCCAAGGGCCTTTAAATATGAGGCTAGGGCTCATTCTCTGTCATGCTTCTTGGAGAAGGCGCAGAGTCTGGAGTACCGGCTTGTACTTTGATGATGCAATATAAAGAAATACCGAAAGGGGCGCCAAGGTTTGGGGCCAATACTCTCTGGGGTGGAATTCCGCCACTCCGTGTTGCGTGTCGTCTCTCTCTCCATTTCAGTTCAGTTGTTATTTGAAGTGCTTAAAGTTGTTCAGTCTGTTCTTTTCTATTGGCACGTGGTGCCCGCCTTGTGACAGGAGCAGCCTTGGAAGGAGTTTTTGCTTGAGCGGCTTAGAGCTCGAGTGCCTCAGGCAGGAGGCCCTTGGAGACCTTCCATCAGATGGATCTTTACAGAGATGCGCAGAGTTGGTCTGAGCAGGAGATTGGAGGATCGTTTTGCAGTGAGCTTGCTTCGTTCTTGGGAGCAGCTGCGGAGAGGCCTGGAGCAGCACCAGCCCACCTGCACGGAGGAGCGCTTAGCCCCTTGTTTGGAACCCCATGGTTAGCACTCGGAGAGGCCACTTAGTTGGTAGTAGGCCTCATGTTTCTTGGGGTCCCATGGCAGAGGGTCCTGCACGCACTCTAGGTGACTGGCTTCAGTTCTCAGGTAATAGGTTTGCCAGAGGAGTTAAAGAGCATCCAACTGCAGGGCATGAGAGGGGTGCAGAGCATGTGTCAGGACATCACAGAGGTAGTACCAGCTGAGTGGCTCACACCTCTAGAGACGGTAGCTCCCAGATGGATGGGGGACCTTCACGCTACTGGAGGTCCTCATCGCAGTTCGAGCTTGTTCAGAGATTGTACCCTCCATGTTCTTCAAGATAGAGGGCGAGGGTCGCCTACACAGAGTCTCAGGTTGCAGAGTGTTGTTTTCAGAGGATCTGAGTAGTTTGCGACGGGCCATTGGAGGCTTTGGGCTTGGGAGAGTTGTTCACTGGCACGAGTGCAATGGGATCTTGGAGAGTGGTTTTGGAGGGACCCTTTATCTGCAGCTGACCATCCAAGGGTCCCTTTCTTTCAGTACACTGTTTGACTGGGACGTCACATACTGGCAGCAAGGAGGGAGGCTCGTCCTGCTGCAGCACCTCATTGGCAGGAGGAGGGTTTCACAGCTGAGTTCTTGTCAGCCTTTTGGGCGAGGTTGTGGGACGCCTGACAGCCACGGCGAGTCACTCTGTTCCAGTGGCTAGTTGCACATAGAGCTACAACAGTGGGGAGCTGGCTAGTACATAGTGGCCTTTCGGTAGAATGCGCAGCTTGTGACCATCCTTCGGAGAGTCAGCGTCATTGTTTGTGGGGATGCCCTATGGCATAGCAGGTTTGGCTTCGGGTCCTTCGGCTGATGCGAGCTCTTTCCACAGCACGGCAGTACACTTGGGGGCAGCTGCTTGGTCCACTCTCACGGGCCGTGCACTACAGTTTGAGCTATCCTCCACCAGCAGGATGATAGTGATACAGGGGGTCGACCTACACTCCAGCCTGCTACAAGCTCCCAGCACACCTCTCTCTCACTACACCACTCTAGTGGGGTAAGCTCCGTCTGTGGCCTGATGCTATGGTTCATTTGGCGGGCCCGCTGTTTCCGCATCTTCGAGGCTCGCCTTGTGCCACCAGCGGAGACTGTTCAAGATTTTTGGCTGGAGCTGATCCATACTCTCAGGGGACAGTTCGAGAGACCGCATGCGGGAGCGCAGAGAGGAGTTCCTTCGACTCTATCGCCCCGGGCCTTTTTTCACCATGGTCCGGGGTGAGCTCAGCTGGCACTACCGTCCACCAGTGTGGCTTTTCCCCTCTTTCCATCTCTTGATTTAGCGCTCATTGTACATATGCTGTTTTTTCATCGGAGTCTTCCCTTATGGTTGATGTAGCCCTCTCTAGTAAGAGGTGGTTGTAGCCCTTTGGGCAGTTTTATTAACTAATAGAAGGATCTCTTTCTTGGAAAAAAAAAAAGTAGATAGAAAGATTTAGCGGGTTGTAACCGTGTAAATTTGTATGAAAACTGTTGTTTGCTCGCTTGGATGTGCACTTCTGGAGGGATTTCGTTTCGACTTTGCCTTCTCTTTATGTGACAACTAAGTTATTTAAATAAGATGAGCTTTTCATGAGTTTTTTAAATGACAGGGTAAGGGTTGGTGTATTGGCTTCCAAACTCCTGGCTCGAACAACCTCAATCTAAATATTATAGGAGGTAAGTCTTGGTTTGACGGCAGCCATTTGTTTTGTTTGCAAGCCCTTACTTCTGTGTGTTTGCAGATCTTGTCCTCAAGGATCGACTTGTTGTCTACGACCTTCAAAGACAGCAGATTGGTTGGACTAATTATGATTGTAAGTGTTTAGATAACTGCAAATGTTTTTTGCATATAAGCTATGGAGGAATGATGGCTTTGTTGGATGGTCATGCTACAGGTAGTACGAATGTGAGTGTGGTAACCAGTACAGGTCAAGTAGAACAAATTTTTGCATCATCAATCCCCACATCTGGTTGTGATACTTATGGGTGGACGTTTGGGTTTCTTCTATGGCTGTCTTGTTTACATGTATATTACTATTTGTACCATTCATGAGGGCTTGGTCATCTGAATCTTATTCCTGGCGGTGGCGGTGAAAACCTACAAACATTTTTTGGGGGCATATTCACGGAAATACTTTTGAGGTTTTTGTGTAAAGATGGAGCCAAGCTCTAGTAATTCCATAGCTTACCATATGCCCCTCTTTAGTCATATTATATATAGTCATGTTTATAAGCGTTTTTGTACAAATGGGTTAATTCTAGTAAAAACACCAACTTGTCAAGATTTTTGCAGCTTGGTAAGCTCAAATGTTAAGTTCTCGCTTTTTTTTTCGTCATATCCCCTGAGCAAAAAACCATGGTTAATGGTCAGGTCAGATTCGTCCTTGCACACTTTACTTGCTTCCGTTTATCTTGTGCTGGGTGTTTGAAACTTGCCTGTGACACAGCACATGCTTGTTACTGCCGATTAACACTTTGCATAAAAGATAAATACTAATCTCCGATTCATATGTAGAGATCTAGTGTAATAGACTTGTAGAGATGTGAATAATTTGAAAGACAGACAGATTAGGGAGATAAAGAATAGAAGATTGAGACTCGACACACCTGGAGTGGGTGGGTCCTTCGCATGTGTTGCCCTTACAAACACAAGAGTTGGAGAAACACACTCATCTGTGTGCCACCCCAAAGGCCTACCAATGGCTCATACAACCGTTGTTCTCTTGCATGTGGAACGATGTTGTTCGATAAAGAAAAATTCAGCAATGGCTTTCTCATGCGATCACTTCGGCAACACCTCCTTTCTTTCTCACACAAGCTTGAATGAGAGAGGTAGCACGTAGAGCTCGAGGGGGAGAGGGTTGGCATGCAGAGGGCAATGATGATGGTAATGTTTGGCTTAGGTTAGAGAGTAATTAGATGAACTTGTCCATGTGGTAACATACATTATCACGAGTATCTTACTAGTCTAAAAAGATAATTATCTTTAACAAGTGTCCTTACATGTCTCAAGTGTCTTGCCACAATTGTCTTTTGTAAGAACAAAAGAAAGTGAATTGTCTGTTGTCTTTGACAAGTATCCTTACACATTAAGTGTCCTTACACATTAATAAGTGTCTTTATACTTGTCTTTATTTTGTAATACTCCTTTCAGATTCTTCTAGCCCTTGACTAGAAACTCCTAGATCATTCTATCTTTTAGAACATTTTACAATGGGTGAAAAGGTTGGAAATAGGGTCGCAAGGAAATACACAGCTTGGAGAAGAGGAAAGAAGCTTAAGACATACAACAAAGAGTATATTACTTAGTGTGCAATGGAAAGATAAGTTAGCCCTAGAGTGATGAGCATATATATAGTGCATGGGGAGAGTATCACAAGTATTTGATGATGCAACAAGTAATGATGCAACAGTCCAAATCTTTCATTTTAAAAGTAGCATTCAAAACAGTCTTAAATTCAACAATATGTGTCTCATCCGGACCAATGATTAGTAAATCTACGTATAGAACAACGATGAGAAGTACATCATCCTAACGCTTTACATAGAAATTTCTTTTTGTTGGATTGTTACAAAAATCACATTTGACCAAAGGAGTGTCAACTTTCTCATACCAAACAGTGTTCGAGAAAACTCATTTTTCCAAACATACAAAATTCATTTTCATGATTTTGACAAGAGAAAATTAGGTCATTTTTTGGGTTTTTATATTATTTTCCTCTATTTTGGGATGGAATTTCTCCTTTTCCCTTTTCCCTCAACCGGCATTTTTGAAATTGAAAATGGCACGACATTAAGTTGAGACACATTTTTCTCGGACAGTGCATGCCAAGGACGAGGAAACTGCTTCAACCCATATTAAGCTTTCTTACAGTTGCACACTGTATCCTCTTGTCCTTTCTTGACAAAACCGCGAGGCTGCGTTACATAAACTTCCTCAAATATGTCACCATTTAAGAAAGCAGTAACAATGTCTGATTGATGTACATCCCAATCAAAGTGAGCTGCCAATGCACATAGAAAACGCATAGTAGTCATACGATAAGGTCTCTTTATAATCTATGCCTTTCTGTTGTACATAGCCTTTTGCAACAAGTCAAGCCTTATAGTGATCAATCTTACCATCCGGTTTGCGTATCAACTTGTAAACCTACTTTGTACCAATGGCCTTTTTTCCAGGAGGCAAATCACATAAAGTCAATGTGTCATTTTTTATAAGTGCATCATATTTTGATTGCATGGAAGCCATCCAATTTTTGAAATTCTGTGCTTCATCAAAAGACAGAGGTTCCTCTACATTACATAAGCTAGAAACAATCAAAGCATAACAACATATTGCAAAAGATGCATGGCGAGAACCTGAATGAGTACGAATAGACAAATGTGCATCCAATTTACTGTCACACAAAGTATGCACCAACCATTTTGGCATACCTCTAGCTTGCTCATTCTCAACTCTTTTTTCATCAAGTACTACATCTGCATGAGAAATTGGTTGATTGATAAGATTTTCAGAAACGCCCATAGGCTATACATTTGCCTCACTTGAATTTAATTCGAACTTCCACCATTGAAAAGATGCAACAAACTCTCATAAATGTCCTGTGAGCTAACATTATTGTCTCTAGTACATGTCAGCAAAAGTTGAACAAAATCTTTCACAAACACAACATCACGCGAAACCAAGATACGATTTGTTTGTGGATGGTATAACCTGCAACCTTTGCTCTTAGTATTGTAACCAACAAAAATGCATTTGATAGCCTTATTATCCAATTTTCTGTGTTACATTTGTGGCACCAAAGCATAAGCCAAATACCCAAAAACGCGCATATGATCAATAGATGGCTTTCTATCATGCCATGCTTCATAAGGAGTCATAGACTACGAAGCTTTTGTAGGACATGTATTAAGTACATAAGTAGGACACACAAGCCAAAACGAATGTGGAAAAGCTTGACTCTTGACCATACATCGTGCCATCTTCGTAAGCGACATGTTTTTTCTTTCAACACCATTTTGTTGAGGTGTATACGGAACTGTACATTGGTATTTTATCTCACGACTAGCCAGAAATGCACTAAATTCATGAGACATATACTCCCCCTCTCGATCTCAACGGAGCGTGCCTAATACATATAGAGCCATTTTCAGTCATAGCCAAAAATTTCTTGAAGGACATAAACACTTCGGACTTAGCTTTAAGCGGATACACCCATGCATGCCTAGAGTAATCATATTAATGAAAGTCACGAAGTAAAGGTTGTTGTCCAAGGATGGAGTTTGCAGTGGGCCACAAACATCATTGTGCACAAGCTGCAACTTGCATGTAGCCCTAAGTGAACCCTCTTTTGGAAACTTTGAACGCTGCATCTTATCCAAAATACAACCTTCACAAATATGCTTCACAGGTGCTCTAAGAGACGGCAAAGAAGCAACCGTATCAAATTTATGCAAACGTAGCAAATTGGCAAAATTCAGATGTCCAAAACGTGCATACCAAAGTTTTGCATCTGAAATAGCCTTATAATCCACAATTGTAATTGAAAAATTCTGCCCGCACTTGTCATACAAAGTGAGCTTAGGCATCCCATGATATAAAATCTCAGATGCAACAATTTCATCACCAAAACTGAGATCATGAAATGTACATCTGTCATCCACCAACTTCACAACAAGACCAAGTCTAGCAAGTAGAGATATAGACAAAAGGTTCTTTTTGATCCCATTTACATAAAGTGTGAAAGAATTGCCATTTGCAACAATAAGCACAATCTTTCCAGCTCCCTTGATTGGATAAGAGGCATTGTTGGCACAAGTGACTGAATTGCCATGAGAGACATCCTCGAGAGAGGAAAACAAGTCACGATGAGAGGTAATGTGCTTTGTAGCACCACTGTCAAAGTACTACACATGAGCATCTGCAACAACTAACATACATGTGTCATGGACAGAAGGATCATAAGTGCACTCTGCACTTAAAGCCCATCTTGCATCTACATCAACATCACAATCTCCTTGCATAGAAGAGTCTACAACTGCTGCACTTGTAGTGGAACCAACCTCTTTCTTCTTAGCCTCTTTTGCCTTCAATTTCAGACACTACTTGATCAAGCTTTACAATAATGGCAATGCATCTTATTTTTTCTCTTTTCACCAGAATTCCCAGATGAGATGTTGCTAGCAAAAGCATTAAAAATAGGTGATTTGCCACTCGCCAAAGAACCATGAGAAGTGGCTATATTTCTGTTACCACTTTTTCTCTAAGCTGCAAAAAGCCTGTCCAACTGCACTCTGTTTAGCCCTATTTTTTTGGAAAGCGATTCTTGAAAAACAACAATGTGAATAATGCATCAAACTTGCCAACTTCAGGATTTCCTTGGGTCATAAGTCTCCAAGTACTAACAAAAGTTTGGTAAGAATCTGGCAAAGCATCAAGAACAGTCTGCACAAGGGAGCTGTTAGGAATGACTTCACCTGCAAAAATAAGTTTCTCATTGATATCCTTGATACCATAAAGGAAAGTGTCCATTTCATATTTCTCATGCATTATCTTTCATTCAAGGTCTTTACGCATCAATGCAACTTTAGCCTCATTGCGACTTGCATAAAAACCAACCAGAATATCCCAAGCCTGTTTTGTAGATTTAGATGAACGAATGTGAGGAGTAATAGTGCGCTTCATACATAATGCAATCAATGCATGAGACTGTGTATCTCCGATACATCCCAACGAGCCTGCTCAGTCGTAGGCAAACCAACTTTGGCAGTAGTAACCCTGCCACCAAAACCTGCAACATCTTCAACACCACTTGCATCCTCAGATGCAGGACATGCATCAATGCCCTATAAAATATTCCAAACCCCCTTTGACACAAGAATATGTTGCATCATGTAATCCCACATTGGGTAATTGTCCCCATCCAATTTATCCTCAACAACAACAAACATCTTGAACACATTTGTGTTGTTGTCAGCCATGGCGAATGCCTGCACGTGACGTGAAAACTGTCTGAAAAGAGGCAAAACAAAGTGAGACCAACACTTATTATATAGCACAAACCGTAGAAGATTGTAAGGGACATGTTATGCCAAAAAAAAAACATTGACAAAAATTGTGCACAAAGGAAATCGCGTGTGCAATACTGCTTATAGTGGAAACGGAGGCCAAAATGAGCCCTAAGTATTTGTCGACCTACTTACGCTCACCAAAGCTCACAAAAATCGGAGAAAGTGAGCAAGTATGTGCTGACAATGTTGGCGACCAAGCCCAGGAAGATGCCACATGCTTTGATACCAATTGTTGGAAATAGGATTGCAAGGAAACGCACACAGCTTGGAAAAGACGAAAGAAGCTCAAGGCACACAACGGAGAGTATATTAGTGTGCAATGGAAAGATAAGTTAGCCCTAGAGTGATGGGCGTATATACAAAGCAGGGGAAAAAAACCTCCTAGTTAGGGAAAAATGCCTCGACGGTCCTAAGTGTGTTCACACACATCACTACCACATATGTATGGTAAGAGAAAATTGATAGCAACAATCTCAATATAGAAATCAAACTAAAACTTTTTCAAGTAAAATACCTACTGTTCAAGCATTGCCAAAACAACGTCATCATGTATGTTCTATTGTGTGTGTGCCTAAGGTAGATTGCATCTGTTCGATACACTTGTCTTCATTTCCATCTCTCTTCCAATAAGGTGAGAGGATATGGTCCTTCATTGCTTTTTAGCATGTAATAATGGCCATTTAAAGTTTCCCACTTAAGGATAGAAGTATGCCTAATCAATCATGGTTCCGTTAACACAAGAACACATGTCCAGTTATGCAATCTTTCAATCGAAAAGACAACAATTTTAATATTTCATAAAATTCCTTGATCCATGGGTTTCAGAGGTTGATGCCTGTGTTAAATTGGAGAAATGCCAATTACGTTTTTCTGTTTTGGGTGATGAGTTGGAAAAATAATGTGTTATGGCCTGGTTGCACTAATTTAATCCCCATTTTGGATGGTGAGGTTGTAGAGATGAGAGCTTTGTTCTGCATAGGTGCTTTTTTCCCCTTTCTTCTGCTAGAATTTTACATTTTACTTTTTTGGGCTAGAGTAGACAAGTGGACAAGGGGAACAGAGCCTCTAGGGTAAAGGAGCCAATAGCGTGCCGGGTTCCAGTCCAAAAACGCGGCAGGCCCCTTACTTGTACAAGTTTCCTCCAAAAGAAGAACACGAGCTAACGGATGGTGTACTGGTTAGCCGAGAGTTAGGTGCAATCCTGATCGTCCGACATCAAGATCGAGCCTTGTTGGCCACAATGCACTATATACACCCCGCGACGTCTCCCTTTCCATGGTCGTTTTTGTTACACATGGAATTTCGAACTGTGTCGCACCATTCAAGTTGGCCTTACCATCCTAGATAGCCCTTGTGTTGAGCTTTTGATTGCGCCCTCCCAAGCTGAAAACTGTTCTGTACACTGAGTGCAATTCTTCGCCTTCCTTAGGTGGCCCCTTTACCCTAGTCGCCGACAAGCTGGCGGGGACAAGAAGCAAGCTTCTCTAGGCTCGGAGGAGTCAAGTATTTTCATGCCATGTCATGTATTACACGTCCCCTCGTTAGTCACACCAGCTAGTCTCTAGAGGTGACGGCAAGGAATGATTGGAGAGTTAGAGGGCACCCCCATAGGGTCTGCAACTTGAAGGGCCTATCGGGTCTCTAGCAAGGAATGATTGGAGAGTTAGAGGGCACCCCCATATGCCTTGCATCTTGAAGGGCCCTCCAATAGATAGACGGCCCTCTCTGTTTGAAGGCGAGAACCCATAGATGAGATCTTCATCGCATATTGATCTATAGTAGGTTGTAATACGCCATGAATATACTAGATACACCATAATAGTGCAATTCGAGAACGTGCTGCAACCGATCAAGTGGCGATTCTACGATGTAGGTTCAAGCATCTCCCATAAAAAATACAGGGATTGCTTCTAAGTTATCAGCAAGCCAACAACCACAAGATGCAAAAGGCGATATGGCGCTGTAGGTTTGCTACATGAGGGCCCTCTACGTGCGCACTTAGCGGGCCTATGGGGCAACACTCTTACCCCACACAACAATGTACTTAAGGACTAGGGCCGAGATGAATGCTCCCTTTTCGTTCGAGTTCTCATTGGATCTCTCTCAGCCCTATCCTTCTTGTTGGAGTCCCCATTGGATTCCCCTGCTACTCTACTCTGGGATTCTTGCCTGATAGGAAAACGCCCTATCCAACAGGAAATGCCATTCCCAAGGTGGAGTTGGCTCAAATTCTTGCTAGAATTTTCAACATTTTCGTGCTTAGAGACCTGTAGCTTGCCATCGTCGATCCCCTCACCTCAAATGCTTACACACATCTCCAAGTGTGAAATCATCCTATTAGTGTGTATGCCACACTTCGTTTAGGTTGATCTACACTCTTGGGCTGGATTCACATCAGGTGGTGGAAGAAAATCGAAAATGATGCGCATCAGTGAGCTCACGCCAAATGGACAAGGCTATTCACATTAGGCGGAGGCAATCAAACTTTTCATTGCCACGTAGTGGAAGAAAATGGAAACACCCCCCCCCCCCCCCGCGGGGGCGCTTTCCCATTTTATGTGATCCTCTTCAAATAAATAAAGAGTTTATTTTTGTCCTTACTTGCACTTTCACCAATCCACTATATTCACAGCGGGTGGCGGAAGTAAACTCCCATTCCCTCTTCCAACCTCTCCTATGTGAACAAGTAGACGGTGCAAGAGTGCCAAACACCTCTCCTCCACTCCAAAGTTGGCATTTTACGGGCCATCTTCCGCCTCCCCACTGTCAACCTAGCCTTGGTCATTGAACGCATGGAAAAAACTTTAATTCTAGCACTGCTTCATTTGCTCCTAGAGGATCTATTAGCTGTCACGGTTATAAAACCTAATTACTTTTGAGGAGATAATTTCCATATACAGCCTGCATTGAGTAAGGCTTTTTAGTGCCGAAAGGTTCTCTCATACGGAGTAGCGAAAGCACTGCTGGTGCAGCCGCTTGGGGGCATGGTCTTTTAGTGGGTTGCTGTCGACTCAGCGCTCAACGCTCACAACCACCCAGAGGCAGCCACATCGATTCTCTATTTGTTGATGAGCCATTGAAACCTTTGTAGTCAACGGTTATCGTTGGAGTTAGCTTGTCATTGGCTATTAGAGGATCGATTACTTGGTTAGACAAGGGAACACAAGTATGGCTTGATGAAGAGGATCATAACTGCTTTGTGTAGCTTCCCGGGTTTCGACATCAAGGGTCTTGGAAGTGAGGTATTTGTCAAAGTCGACGATGCGGAAGCGTACAATGAGCCGGAGAATACAAAAGAAGAAGAAGAAGAAGAAGAAGAAGAAGAAGAAGAAGAAGAGAGTGTTAATGTTGCAGCCTAAACTATCCCAAGAGACCTTAAAGATCTAGCCAACGAGGAGAGTTGAGAGTTGAGAGAGAGAGAGAGAGAGAGAGAGAGAGAGAGAGAGAGTCTCTGTTGAATTAACCAACTCGGCAATGAATTAATGATTATACAATGGTGGCAAGGTGGTGCTTATATACCAGCCTTAGAAAACTGCGCTACCAGTTTGACAAATAAGTAAAATAAATACCTAAAGCCAAAATAAAATATTGGAATCACTCTAGGCCAATGTTATAACGTTAACACCCTCTCTACAACTCATAGCGGACGTATGTAGGAAGACCAAGTAGATGAAGAAGCTACCATGTCACCCCAACAGTGACGTCTACTATTGGAGACACCTTGGTTGCGCACCACGACGGTTGCCTCGTTAAATTGAAATGTAGACCACACTATATTCAAGAATCCCACATTCGTGAACTATGAACATATCACATGCAAACTTTCCTAGACAACGAACTTCGAAACACATCCTGTCCATAATCTGGCCAACAACAATGAATTGGAGTGTACATCCATATTGTTTTTTTATACGTTGCATTGGTTCTTTGCCAGATGCATGTGCCTTGAACTCCAATCCATGGCTTCAAACACTGATAACTTGAACTCCAACACATGGGTCCAAATCATTTGAAGGGAGCTTCATTTACCCCTCTTTGGTGCTCACAAGCCATTGTGGCTGCCACCATGTGTGTCATGCTGATCTCCTTTGTGAAATCTATATCTTCGTGAGCCAAACAAAGCATCTACTCACATTTATAACAACAGATCTCAGACCTCGTGGGTACTAAGGCAACTAACTGAGCACTTGTTGTGCCGCCATCGTCTAGCTTGCCTTTGCCTCTATCCTCTAGTGAACTCATGCATTTGCTTCCGGCTTCACATTCCCAAGCCAAACAAATTGATGGCTTCCTTGAGAACTTCACTCATACATAGGCCACTAACTGGATATTGGCCAATGCCATATCCATAGCCTTGGGTTGGTGTTGGTTGTTGTTGATTCCGAAACTACACGGAAACAAGCCCCTTCTTATGACTTTAATGCCAAAAACATTTCTCTTTTGGCCTCGCATTTCCATTCCTTTCAGAATGCCATTGCAAGCCGGAAAATCATTTCTTCCCTTGGCGCAATTTCAAACATCACTTGGAGCGTTTCAATAGCCGTTTAATAGGCATACCAAAAGGCTCCAAAATTGTCCTCTGCATGTTGTATTTTAAAACGCAATTCTACACCAATTGGCAAGTGTGACGTCCACAACATCGCAACCTTTCAAGATGCCCTAAAAACGATGGCCGAAAGCTCTTGCATGGCTTGATAGCATTATAAAACGTTGCTTAACAAACAATGGACAAGAAGGTCGACAAAGGTGGTCATCCCAAGAGGGTAATGAGAGGGATGCCGAAGGAGGTGTGTCACACTACATCTCAAGATGCTTACAAATTTGAGGAGTTTCACAAAGCAAGCAAGCTTTTTCGAGAAATCTCATTTTCGAGCTAGTCCCACGAGGTATTGCTATCATTCAACATTGAATGTAGCAACTTTTCTTATACCAAGATCACTTAAAAGGCCACGATGAACTATTATCAAATCCATTCAATTGACACCAAAGAGAGAGGGCATTAAACCTATAACTACAAAACAAAATGCAAACATAATTATGCCAAATAATAGAGAAAAAATGCAAACGTATAAACATGTGGGCAACAAAAGACAATAAAACTATATATAGGTAAACATTTCAATAAAACCATACTTTGGCAATGTTTTATGTCATCATAAAACACTTTCATGACTAATGCTTGTAGTTTGGATGGGAGGAAAGAGAATGCCCTGCCAAAAGAACCACAAAACTTATGGTGACTCATGTAGGTCCCTTTATCTATTATGTATACTCACTTTTATAAATTGACACAAATACTTTCAAAGGTCTTAAAAAGATTGACATTTGTAAAACGTGGAGATAGTAGGGCACACAAAATGTTTAAAAAACAAACAATTCAATCCTCAATGCAAAGAGGGAAATTAGGACTTATGTTAATAAAAACAATCTTTGACGTCAATATCTCAACGATACCATAATTTGTCAATGTGATACGTGATGATAAAAATTTTAATTGGTTAATGGGTTAACCTAAAGGTTTTTTTTGAAGGAAGACTAAAAACAACACAAACCCCATGAAAACCTTGAGGATGATAAATTTGTGCTACCTCCCTCACATAACTCCATTTTAATCAATGCAATTTGAATCGTACCTCATGGGCAATAGAAGGATAAGCTAAGAACTTGGAAGAAGACATAATAAAAATATGTGATCGCATGTGCAACACCATGAGCCATCCATGAGGCACCTTTGCAAAACACTTTGCCATAATATTTATGACATTGTAATAAAGACTTGTAAGGCATTTAGGAGAAAATGGTACATAAGCTGTTGGTGGGGGCGTCCAAAAAAAAAAAACATAGAAAACAATGAAATATAGAAGAATTTTTATGGTTTTACCTCATCATTGACTCTAATGTACTCAAAAAGTTTAAAAACGACTATCCATACATAGATATCTAGAGAGAAAAAAAGAGAGAAAATAATTGACCCAAAAATCCCCCAAAACAAATCCATGGCGACATGGATCAATTTAATGGTGTTCAAAATGTGAAGACAAAGAAAAAAGCCCAAAAATTGACCCAAAACCCCTTGAAATAAACCCATCGTCTCAACACATAGAGAGGGAGAAAAAATGCAAAGCACAAAATTAGACCCAAAATCCTCTAAAAATCAATATGTGGTGACAAAGATTGATTTTGGGGGGTTCCAACACCTAAAGAGGGACAAAAAAAGCAAAGCACAAAATTAGACCCAACAATCTCTTAAAATCAATCCGTGGCTACATGGATTGATTTTGGGGGATTCCAACACCTAGAGAGGGAGAAAAAATGCAAAGCACAAAATTAGACCCACAAATCCCTTAGAATCAATCCATGGCGACACGGATTCATTTTGGGGGGTTCCATTACCTACAGAGGGACAAAAAATCAAAGCACAAAATTAAACTTAAAATTTCCCTGAAATCAATTTGTGGCGACACGGATTGATTTTGGGGGGTTCCAACACCTAAAAGGGAGAAAAAAAAAGCACAAAATTAAACAAAAAAATCTCTTGAAATCAATCTGTGGCGACACAGATTGATTTTGGGAGGTTCCAACACCTAAAGAAGGAGAAAAAAAGCAAAGCACAAAATTGACTCAAAAACCCCTTGAAATCAATGTGTGGTGACACGGGTTGATTTGGGGCTTGTCATCATGGAGTGTTGGGGTTTCAAGCCCATTACCCATGAGAACATGCCCTATGGCATGCAAGTACACTCAATTGTAATCCACTCCTTATGTGGAGTTTTGCATGGTGGCTATAGTTAGTTAAATTGACTATATATGTAAAAACTTCAAATCCAATACAAGCAATATCACGGTTTTATTTTTGGTGTCGAAGCTCTCTCTCCTCTCTCTTTCTCGCTCATCTTCTCCCTGCTTTGTATGCTCAAGCTGCATGGTTCCTCCAAGGCGTTAGCATCCATAGCCTTTTCCCCTTCACATTATCTGTTGAACTCCTTAGTGGTCTTTAAGTTATAGTGACTACTAGCCATTACTAGTGTGATGTTTGTCTATGAGTGCTTGTGTCTCAAGATTGTTACAACCTGCCTAACGACAATGCATGATTTGCAGTGGCTACAAGTGTAATTAGGTTGATCTTGCAATTTTTAAAGTAAATATTTAAGTCGAAGCATCTTGGTCTTTGTGTTAACATTGTCGATATGATTGCAAAAATACCAGTCCTACATTTGGATTCTCATGAGTTTCATAGTCACATTCTTATTCTTGATGCAGCAAAAATGTGTTCTAAAGGATAAATATAGACATATAATAAATTGGTGTCAAATCACTCTTTCCTTTTATCCACATGTAGACAAGTCAAGTTTTTAATCCCCTTTGCTCGGAAGAGCTCGCTCGGGCCTTGGTAACACTCCTTGATTTCATCCCAAAGGATCTGATTTGTCCTTGGGAAGATCCCATGCCATAAACATGAGAATGGGATCTCACATAAATTTGTGGTGTAGGACTCTTTGTGTATGACATGCCATGGTGAAAGAAGGACACTTTTGACAAGGGAACCTAATGCTATCAGTACAAGAGCAAAGACAAAGTCTTTCCATTTACAAAGTGAAAAATGGGATGGTTAGAGCAATCCATAAGAACGAGGGCAAATTGACAACGAGGACTTTTACAAACACAAAACTTTGTGTTAACAAGTCGTAAAGGTTTATCATTTGCATCCAAATCTCCATGTCTATGTGTTTGCTTGGACTACACAACCAAACTATATGGCAAGGCATGACTTCCACTCTTTATAATTTTTGGGGAGACACAGTGTCAACTACCATGCTTCTGTATGGCACTTTTGTATGATCTGTACTATATACGGTTTAAAGTTTGTGTCATTTCCTCATTGCATGAAAAACAATTTTAACTACTCACATAGCTTGGGTTTGACAAAGCACCATTCTCTGCCTTGCACACCTTATGATCAAACTTAAATTTTATAGTTCTCTACACTACAATCTACTATAGATTACTACTCTATAACCAATTGTGTAGTCTAAGTTAATTTTTGTAGTTCTCTACACTACAATCTACTACACAATTTTGTAGTTCTCTACTACATGTAAAATAGTTGTTAATGAGTGGCAACAACACATTATCAATAATAAACCACATCGACACATTAATATTAAACCATATAAACAAATTTCTTTGACAAGCCCAACCAAGCAAGACTAGTAGCCTTGTACATATAGCCCTAGTACATGAGCTCCAAGATGGGGGTGAAATTTCGAAGTAAAAATTAGAGATGCCGATTACAATAGTGTAAAGCACAAAAAAATTATTTAACGCATTGAAGCAAATGAAAGCACAAAAACAAGGACTCGCGTAGCAAGAAATCCTCAAGTTCATGGGTACCTCCAATTGCTTGGTTGTCGACTTGCAAAGATGAAAAAACTTGAGGATCATAGTACAACTAAGGTAAATAGAAATGAGAACACATACCAAATTGCTGAAGACTTGAATTTTTCGATCATTCAACTTGAAGCTTATAGTATGTAGCCTGCCGTTTGCAATAATAAGCGTCACTTTGTGAAGATTAGCGAGGGTCCAATGCTTTCTAATTGATACAACACTACAATGTGTTGGAATAGTTCCGAGTATTCAAAACAACCGTTGGATTGGGCTACCACACATTTGAACCTGTCTGCACTTTGAAGACCTTTGACATAGCCCCAATTCTATCCAAGAATGCCATTCAAGAAATTTAAACCCACTTCTTTGCAAACAAACATAGTGGGTGTTTGAGTAAGTAGTAAGACACTAAAGAGTCGAATAAAAGGACGTGGAGGATGCTAATATATCTAGAGAAATTTCAAAAGTTTAGTGGAGATTGTCACAAACCATTTTCTACTTGAAGGCAAGCCTTGGCCCATGTGCTTGATCGTGGCCACTACTTTCTTTATGGTGAAGGAATGTAAATTGGTTCTATCTTTCTTTTTGTAAAACTCACAATTGTGAGTGGTTGTTGTATTATATGTCAGAAAGAGTAAATTACAAAGCAGCCTCAAGCTCATGCCAAGCCTTGAGGGACAGAAGGTTAATACCAAGTCCTTACACTACTTGGCTCGATCGGATGGTGAGAGTCGTCCTAATCCAATCCTTTGAGTTATACCTTTTACTTACCACACATATTAACTCCTTACTTTCTTGTACAACCTTGGAGAAGCTAGCTACAGAGAGGTCGCTATGGAATACGTGACAATTCTTGGCCTTCCAAATATTGTTGAAGAGATAGTATCTGACAATTTGAGTATAGATAAGGAGTGCAAAACTTCAAAATTGTTTCCCACCAAGTCACAAATTCTTCTTGAAAAAACCTATCTTTCATGTTCTTTGTATCCATTTGCACACTTTTCTTGCTAGGCCTCTAATGGCCGGGAATTTCATGAACAAGTGGGCGAGGTCTTCACTAGTCAATCTGTGCCCTGGACATCTGTCAGACCTAATACCACATGCTTGTATCTTAATGCCTGTTGGCAAGGCCCCCGAAAGAACCTTCTACATAAATATCTCATAAAACTAGGCCACCGTGGATTCCATATGTTCTTTGTGACCTACACCCATCTAGCCTCCATCCATTGCTTCTTCCACTGCTTGTTCAAGATGCTATAAAAGAAGATGAGGGTTGCTTTGGCCCCTCACTTAGCCTCGATTGCATGGTGTGTGTAAGTGAAAGAGAGGAGCGAGGGAAGTTTTATTAATGTGGAGTAAAGGGTGCGATCACTTGTATCCATGGAGTTGATCAAGCATGAAAATGATTCTGAGGTTGCTGCCTTACATGGCTTGCATTTTTCTGCAACTGATGCCTGATTCTCAAAATTATTGGCTTACTAGTTTAACTGCCACACTTAGCATTTACTGATTTTTTTAAAAAGAAAAGAGAGAGAATGCATCCCATTGTCTGGTAATTATATTGGTGCATTCTCTTGTGATATGTTTTCTATTGTTGGGATTGTACGTCTCTATAGGATGGTCTACTACGTCCTGGTTTTTATAATTTAAGCATCGTACTTGGGTTTGTCAAAATTTTTAATTTTATATGCATAGATGTTTCATCCGGTTTGATGTTTTGGAAGCCTTGAGATTGATTGAGCAATATATAGCTCCTTCTCTAGGCTTGGTTATAATGATGCAGCTGACCTTACTTTGTTAGTTTAATACTTGGGATTATTTAAAAAAAAAAAGTGAGTGAGAGGATGGGATGGCTAATATCTTTGTTAAAAACAATGGGTTTTTTTCTTCAATTAAGCTGGGTAAATAAACAAATCCTGACTAAATTTTATCAATTGAGTTTGATGCTTTATCTGCTTTGATATGAAGGTTCTTTTTAGCACTTTCGATTCTAATTATCTAGGAAAGGTATTTTTTGACTCATTTAGATTTTTCTGGTCCTATACATGGGTTTTTTTTAGCTCAAAGGATTTCATTGCACCCGTAGTAAAATTATCCATTGTTTAGAACCCACCATTTGTGAGGATTGGTAGACACTACACAAATTATCAATAGGTCATTGAGAGATCACCTAGTTGGTATACATGTTATTGTCCGTCATTGATGTACCTGACCCTTTCCACATTGTAGATAATCATTGCAGATTACCCTATGTACAAAAACACTAGAATGACCTCATTCTCATATTTATGTGAAAAAATGAATCAAAAACTGAGTCGGTTTTGTGCTATTCCTTGACCCTTGTCTAAAGCCAGCTGTCTTTTGAACTGTTATGTTCTTTTCTGTATAAGTATTAGTTTAGAAATAGCAATACACACTTCCTAAACACAAGGTTCTCCCACTCTTCTGAGGGACCGGGACACTGGCTTTAGAGATTTTGTTGGGCTATAGAGCACTCATGGACCCACTATCTATAATTCTTGTTTAGGTTGACTAGTGTTAGGTGGTCCATCTTAGACTATAGTTCATGATTCTTACTCAAGGCTATCATGGTCTTTTAACTTTGTCGGTTCTAGGATTGCAGGTTAATCCGTCTTTGCTGACCTTTTGATTCTAAATATTTTTTGAGGTACACATTCAGGATAAGATGAATACTCGCATGAGACTCATCCATGATTCATTGAAACACGCAAGGATAATGGAACAAATTACACAATACCTAAAAGATCATCCCCCTAGAAAAGACCATTCCCCTAGAACAAGACCTTTTCTTGCTAGAAAGGCAAAAAGAAATGTAATCTATTATCCAAAACAGTCTCTTTATAATTCTTCAAAATTTTGCTATAGGCCTTATCCCTCTCCCAAGGTCTGGAGTTAGCTTCAAAACCTCTTTCTATGGCTACCTCCCTTGTCCTTTGATGTATAAGAAACTTGGATGCATCACAACTTACCTATGATTCCATCCTTGTATCTGACAAACAGTAATATATCTTATGTATGCTCTCCTTTAATGATCGGTCAAAATTTTTGCTACTTCAGACAAAGATACCGTGGATGGTGTAGCTATGATCTCTCAATATATCGCCCAACTACCTGTATTAGCTTTACAATACAATCAAGAGCTTGCCAATTTTCTTCTTCTGGTGTTGAACTTGCTAATTTTCTTAAGAAATTATGTGGACTCAATCCCGCTTTGTTAGTACCCCTTCCCACAAACTGGTGGCCTCTTTTGTAGAGATAGTGCTACTCTAGAAGTTGTCAAAGAATTTCAAAATAATTTATGCACCCTCAATGACTCTACCCTGTTAGAGATGGTTTGCAAAGTCTCCAAAGTCTTCCCTTTTCTACTAGTCAGACAAATTGAAGTTAAGTCCTTTGGGGTAGACCATCAACTATGGATTCTTCCCAACAAAGCTTTCTTGGACCTATCCTAAGTGAAATTTGGATATATCTTGATAACCTACCCGCTTCTACAGTGGAAGATTAGAGACTCAAAGTACTTAAATGCAGAAAATTTTTGGACAAAGGGGAGCTCATAAAGGTCCCTTTTAACCTCAATTTTATTGATCACTCTAAATGGTCATCTAGTGCTGACCTATATATTCACACCAAAGGAAATATGGAGTTTTCCAAGGGCAATCCTGACTTCTACACCAAATCTATCCGGATTGTCTTTTGACCTTACTTAAAATGTGCTTGCAAATTCCTTGACCCAAAAGCCTCGTGTGATTCCAACATTATGTGGTTTGACCATGCTAATTGGTACATTCTCAATCTTTTGGAACATCTCTTTTCAAAAAAACCCGTAGACTTCCATTTATCCCTTATTTTCTCTTGGTTGGCTGGACAAGTTAAACCCCTAGTAATTGATCATATTCCTTTCAATACTTTTTGTGGCTTGATGCCTGTCATGTTTAAAGAACTCAAATCAGATGAACCTGGTACTTATCTCACCACCTATACCAACTACAAGGGTGTTAAAATTGCTACCGGATTACTCAAACCCTGCATTGAGGATGAATATTCTCCATTGCTTAAAAGACCTAACTCACTAACCATCCCTAGTAGCCCTTTTACATCTTTCCTAACACCTGGTGCTTCTTCTAGTTTCAATAGAGGAAAGTCTTGTAGCTTCACTAGTGTTAGAGGAAGAAACACACCAATCCGGAACCTCCTTGACATGTAACTTATTTACCATGCAAGTAATTTTTGGCCCCCGTGGAAGGAAACGTATCTCCAGTAAAGCTTTGGTGACAAATCATATCTATGTACACTCTTTATACTAGAATGAACTTCTTGATTGGTTTTCACCCAAATCTATCTTTTGTGAGTGTTTTGATGCACTTTTTGGTAACCATAACCTGCTAGAAAAAGTCTTAATAGACTGGACATATCATCAGTTTATTAAGAATCTAGTTTACAACAATGACTTTTTATGCCACAATGCTATTCCTGAATGTTCTTGTGAAAACTATGATGGTTTTTGTAATGACTTTGGTGATTTAGGAAAGCATGTCTACACTTGTGATCTTAAAATTATTAATGATTCTGCAATTCATAGGATTATTGCCAAAGGTCCAAAAAACCCACACCTTGCCCTTTCAACTTTATTTAGCTGTTTGACTGAGCTAGTCAACACTCTCTGCTAGAGAAGACAGTCCTACTAGACTTAACCAAATTGGTTAAACAACGTTTTTTTTCAAAAAGTGGCTCTTTTACCACATAACTGGTTATCTACTGATAGCACTTGGAACACACCTGACTTCAGCCTTAAGATCCAAAAACTCGCACAAAAATGATTTATTGTTGGTCTTGATCGTTAGGGAAAATATGAACCCCAAAAGGGTCCTTTACGATCAAATATGCTTTTAGAATATAATCTCTACACCAATGAGAATTTTGTTGCCAAGACGAGGGCTGTTGAGCCAAGGGGATTATGCAAATCCAGGAGGGCTTCCAGGTTTTACGTTGAGCTCGTCAATGCGTGTGCTGACTTGGAGTTAGTTTTGTAAAGGGTTGATTTATGCATATTGAAGCCATCATTGTTGTGCATTGATGTCGATTGTGTGTGTGCATTTTCGGGCATGTGTTAGTAGGTGCCCCCCCCCCCCCCCCCCCCCCCCCCCGAGGTCTTTTGTGCAAAGAGAGATCAAGAGAGGTTGTGTATGAGTGGAAGGCAGTGAATCGGGCATGGCGGGATGAATGGGATTGTTTAGTGTGTTTCAATGCATGTGTGCATATGGTCATGTGAAAACGGTGGTTTTCTTTTGAGTTGTGTCGAGTTTGAAGGTGAAATCTAGTGGATTGGGGTGATGTGTATATCCTGGGCTATAGAGAGGTGCTTGTTTGTGTTCTTGGTGTGTTTCCCTTTCCATCTTCTAATGCCCTCACTGAGGAGCATGCTGATGCTCCGGTTTGAAGATTGATGGTGATGTTTGACATTGACAAGTGGTTGGCGAATGGTTGAGGAATGTTCAGTAGTCAGATTTGAAGCTAGCAAAGATGGTGGAGCCAAGTTTTGGCCCCATATTTACAGGTGTTGAAGACCTTGAATGCTGGTTGGCAGATTTTGAATGATGGATGTTGTTGTTGCGGATACCGAGTGATAAAGAAAAGCTGCAGATGGTGCCAATGTTGATGTGCTGAAGTGCAAAGATATGTTTGAAGAGTGTGAATCAAAGTTCATGAAAGGCACTGCAGACTTAGTCTTTGAAGCAATTTTGGAAGACGATTACTCCGACGAAGGTTGGTGCAAGGCTGAGGGCACTACACCAAGACATAAGTAAAGAGTTTTTAGTTTTCTTTGAGAAGTTTGAAGCATGTTGGAGGCAACTAGAGATTGCTACGGGTTTCAAAGGCAATCAGTATTTGAAGTTGTCTAAGTTGTTAGAGTGCTTGCATCCGAGGATCAGAGAAAAAGTTGAGATCGATGCAGACAACTATGGAGACATGTTCTGTTTGGCCAAGATGAAGAGTAGGAAGGTGAAGCAAAAGCTGGAGTTGGGCTTGCTGAAGCCCGATGATATTGCGACTGCATCGGTAGAGTTTTCTTTGGTAAAAACAAAGGTGATGTTGATTGTTTGATGTGGAGAGCCTATTGAGGTAAGATCGATGGTCAATTATGTTCCTTGGAAATTTCTTGCTGCTTGTTGAAAATCCAAAGGCCTTTTGGAATCTTGTGGCAGCTTGTCAATAACACCCCATTGAGATCAAGCACAATTAGCCACCCGAGTTTAGCAGCCATATCAATTGCAATCATTGTGTTTGTTGATGGCTTATCTAGCCATGGATATTTTACTACAATACTAGCAATCCAAATGAGTGGAGGCAAATAGACAGTGCAATCATCATATAAAAAAAGGAGAACTGGTATGATACCAAAAAGTAACAAATTTGGTACTCAGTAGTACCAATTTGGTACTAAATAATACCGATTTGGTATTGTATTGTGCAGTAGTTAGTTTGGAAATGAATAGTAACATTGGAACACAGTTACAAGCTGAACACGATTACAAGCTGAACACACCAAAATAACATAGAGAGAACAAGAGATGAAATACCAAGTCCAAAACTTGCATTGACTCAGTGAAATAAAAACCACATTGTACAAAATATATAAGCATGTAAGAAGGGACACAATTTGCATGCACGAGACAACTGGCTACGGGCGCAGTGGCACTTCTTTCTTTGCACACAAAAATCTCCAATAGGGTCGCTGAATCAATAGAGTCACCTGTTGGATTCCGTATAGCATCACTAGTTGTTGCATCGACACCGTCATCCGTGCTGTCCACTTTTGCATCCTCTGCTGCCACTTCCTCCTTGGCATCCGTGGCCCCATCCTTGTTCTTTGCATTGCTTGCCTTTTCCCTTTATGCCTCTTTCCTAGCATGTGCCTCTTCCTGTCTCTTGGCATCATCTCCCCCTTTCCCCTCCTTGGCATCCACCCCCATATTGGCCTCCCCCTCATCCCCCTTCATAACCCCCCCTCATCCTCCTTCTTAGCTTCCACCCCCTACTTGGCCTCTTCCCCTGCCCCTTTAGGTTCTCCACTTGCTTCACGGCCACTGCACCTTCCCCTTCCATGTTCTCGTTCTTGCTAGTGATTTGATTTCCAACCTTCATGTCAGTAGCATCTAGTTTGACAGCATCCACGTCCACTATGTGAGGGACTTTACCCCCCACATTGTCTTTAGTCTTTTTAGAATCTTTTCCTCGAAGTCACTGTTTCCTTCACTGGCCCCACGGTATCACAGTGTTGAACCTTCTTAGTCTCTTTCCCTTCCACACTACCATGCTTTAAATCATGGAGAACATCTCCTATCTCTTTAGTAACCTCATCCTCCTCGCATAGCGTACTTGCAACAAACTTTTGTGGCACCTTTCCCATCCTTGACTGCGTCTCCATTTCTTCCATTGGGCCTAGCCATTGTAGGATCCTATTTCTCTGCAAAAATGGAGAAAGACAACACGTACTTACAAACAACCCACATGCATAATGATCCTTGCTTTGTAACAAATCACGGAAGAAAAGGGGGTAATACTGATGTGAGGACTTGAGCATAAAGGTTCCAACAACCCTGCAGAATCCAATAGATTGCCACATGCAACACACATGTAAACACGTGGATCCTACCCACCAAATCAACAACCTAGGGCCTAGGATATAACATGCATCTCTCCCCAAGCCTAACATCAGCAATCATCTGCTTCACAAAGAGGGTGTGGCCTTGTGCTTCCTTCCATGTTGCCTCCAACATATCAAACTTAGCACGTTGCCAACCAATAGCAATACAAGTAGTCCCTAATTAATACCCAAAATCTAGCATGCAATAATGAGGGCATCATACTATCAAGTAGTACCAAAAACTATCAAAACTACAAAAAACTACCAAGTCATCAATGACAGAAGACAACCATGAACTCCAAAATAGAACCAAATCAGAACCTTGAGCTACAAATTAGTAGCAGAAACATAAGAAGAGAAGCCAAAAACCCTAACAGCCACTAAAACAACAGTGTCAAAGATACCATTACTACCTAAAACTACCAAAATAATATTGATAGAAAACAGCCATTAACCACCAAAGGGGAAATAAAAATAGTACCAAAAGCATTATACATACCCCAAAGAAAAAAATAAACTATCCAAACATAACCAAAACTACAAAAAAGCCTTGTTAGATCCACACCATAAACTACCAAAGCATAACCAAAAACTACCAAAAGCTTTTAGTAAGGGTTTAGAGGTACTA
The DNA here is from genome assembly GCF_014529385.1 of Adiantum capillus-veneris. Taxonomy (NCBI): domain Eukaryota; kingdom Viridiplantae; phylum Streptophyta; class Polypodiopsida; order Polypodiales; family Pteridaceae; genus Adiantum; species Adiantum capillus-veneris. The sequence continues at coordinate 104,275,501 of NC_140943.1, read as the reverse complement.
GCAACAAAACTAAAACTACCATTGCTTCCAAAACTTTCGAAACTACCAAAACAAAAAAATTACCAGATTACCAAACATCTAAAAACAACATGATAGAAGATACCAAAACAAGAAAGTAGATCCAAAAATACCCAAAAGATACCAATATGAACAAAAACTACCAAAATAGCATAGAAAAAATTTAAAAAATCTACGTGAAGCTACCAATCTACTTAAGATATGCACCTACCATACAAAAGCAAGAGGACCAAACACTGACAAAACTACCAAAGCAGGATTTATAGATACAAAAAATATACCAAGAGCCTTCACGAATATAAAAAACTACCAAAAAAATTCAGAATTGCCAGACCTACCAGAATATACCAATAAAAAAAATAAATACTAGAAACTACCATAAACCACCAAATGTATTAGAACTACCAAGGTAGCAAAACATAGAAGTTATTAGCACTACCAAAATCTGCCAAAAATACCAAAACCACTTTCTCAAGGCATGGATGTCAAGAATTAATTGCTATAAATCGACCTCATTCTCATGCTTTTTCATGTCTTCACTGTTTCCAAGTCGACGAAGCATGCACCGACTTGCTCCCAAATCAGTCTCCACCTCTTTGATGTCCTCATCATTGCAAGGATTTTTGAGCTTTAGTTTTGCAAGGTGCACTTCATAGTGATCTATGCCATCTTTTATCCGCTTCGAATCAACATTGGAACCCTTTGCTCTCAACAAAGTTTCCTCGTTCTGCTGCAAAGCTGCTTTCAACTCTTTTTGCCTATCGGATGTAGCTGCACATGTCTGAGGCACTCTCTCAAAACAATACTTTCCAGGTTTGTAACATAGTCAGGTGTCCACATGTGATGTTGTGGGGGGTCTACCTCTATACAAAGATTACTACTATTTTGCATAAGACGAGGCTTCTTAATAGATAACAGGTGGCCTCCATGAGTGGCATTATTTTCCCTTTGCGAAGTTTTGACCTTCTGCTCCAACCCTCTTTGGCTGGTGGCACACATATTGAGTACACCTCTCCAAACCTTGCCCATGAAACCTTATGGTGCGTAGGGTGCTTTGTTGCCGCATGGCATTTCTTGAAAGCAAAGCGGCCTGAAAACATTGAAGCGATCTCCCCACAAGATGGAGGGGCTTGGTATACCTTGTGGAACAAGAACCTACAATCGTCGACCAAACTTGGCTACACATGATTCAAGTAAATCTTCACATTCTTCTAGTAGCATTTCTTGAAAACAGTCATCCACTAATCATCAAGGAGGTCTTCTTCCTTAAGATCCTGTGGAAGTACACCCTCCATGCTAAAACCATACTCCTCATGAAGCTCTTCAACTATATAGCAAAGTTTGATCAGAAGAGGATATCCCTCCATTTTAGTTTTTATTGCAATGTGGAAACATGAAGCTCATTAGAAATTCCCTCATTCTAGCAAACCAAATACCTAAACATGCTTCCTATATGCCTTTATTTTGGTGACATTTTTGTTGGAATTAGAGTTGCATAAAGCATACACAGCTCGGAGAAGACAAATGAAGATCAAGGCACACAATAGAGAGTGTATTACTTAGTGTGCAATGGAAAGATAGATAGCCCTAGAATGATGGGCGTATATACAAAGCATGGGGAAAAAACCTCCTAGTGCGGGAAAAAAATGCCACGACAATACTAAGTGTGTTCACACACATCACTACCTTATGTATATGGTAACAAATCCCCCTTGGAGTGATGCATTGAATGAAAGCTGGCAGATAGAGTAAAGGGAAGTGATATGTTTACACACGTCACTACCTTATGTATATGGTAACAAATCTCCCTTGGAGTGATGCGGTGAACGAGAGCTGGCACATAGAGTAAAGGGAATTGCCATGCCCTGAGGACATGATTAGTCTACAAAGGGGAGTAAGCCCAAAGCTTTATGGAAAGCTTCAAACTTCTCATGAGACAATGCCTTTGTGAAAAGATCTGCAAGGTTGTCCTGTGTTGGCACATAAGCCAAGCTGATCTCTCTTGCTGAGAGCCTCTCCCTGCCAAAGTGGTAATGCACCTCAATGTGCTTTGTGCAAGCATGAAAAATTGGGTTCCTTGCAACTGCCGATGCACTCTAACTGTCAGTGTAGATAGTAATGACAGTGTCCTGTCCAACACCCAAATCAACCATAAGGCGTTTGAGCCATACACACTCAACCGTAGCTATGAAGACTGTCTTTTACTCAGACTCACAACTAGAAGTGGACATAGTTGGTTGCTTCTTGCTCAACCATAATATACATGAACTACCAAGCATGAAACAAAAACCACTTGTGGACAATCGCATGTCAAAACAACCAGCCCAATTTGAGTCCGAAAAAGCATGTAAGTCTAGCAGCAATGATCCCCCCTTGGGATAAAAAAAGCCAAGATGTAAAGTGCTACTTTGGTAGCGGAAGATCCTCTTGACATCCTGCCAATGCTTAGACCCTGGGCTATGCATAAATTTGTTGACCTATGAGACTGCAAACTGAATATCCAACCTTGTGTTGCATACATAAATGAGGTATCCAACAACAGTTTGGTAAAAAGTGACATTTGTAGGATCACCAGCATCATGAAGACTCAATTTCAAACCTGTTTCCATGGGAGTGGCAATAAGTTTTCAATCCTCAATTCCAAACTTATAGAGCAATGTCTCTATGTAATTTCTATGACACAAGGAAATACCACCATCACACTGCTTAAACTGTATACCCAAGTAATGGTGTAACAACCCCAAATCTTTCATCTTGAAAGTAGCATTCAAATTAGCCATAAATTCAGCAATATGTCTCTTATTTGGTCTAATGATCAACAAAGCATCCACATAAAGAACCACAATGAGAAGTACATCACCCTCACGCTTTACATACAATGTGTTTTCTGTTGGACTATTACAAAAGCCTTATTTGACCAAACAATTGTCAGCCTTCTCATACCAAGCACGAGGAGATTGCTTCAACCCATACAAAGCTTTCTTACATCTGCACACTTTATCCTCTTGTCCTTTCTTGACAAAACCGCGTGGTTGTGTTACATAAACTTTCTCAAATATGTCACCATTCAAGAAAACAATAACAATGTTGGATTGATGTACATCCCAATCAAAATGAGCTGCCAATGCACATAGAAAACACATAGTAGTCATATGACAAGTGGGAGAAAAAGTCTTTGCATATTTGATGCCTTTTTGCCGTGCATAACCTTTTGCAACAAGTCGAGCCTTATGGAAATCAATCTTACCATCTAGCTTGCATTTCAACTTGTAAACCCTCTTCGTACCAATGGCCTTTTTGCCAGGAGGAAAATCACATAAAGTCCATGTGTCATTTTCTTTAAGTGCATCATATTTTGATTACATGGCACCCATCCAATTTTCAAATTCTGTTCTTCATCAAAAGACAAAGGTTCCTCAACATCATGTATGCTAGACCCAACCATAGCATAACAATTTGATGCATAAGATGCATGGCAAGAACCTAAAGAAGTATGACTAGACAAAGGTGCATCCAATTTACTGTCATGCAAAGTATGCACCAGCCACTTAGGCATACCTTAAAGCCTGATCATTCTCAGTCCTTTCCTCATCAAGTACATCATGTACATCCACATAAGTAATAATCTGATCTGTAACATTTTCAAAAACCCCCATACACTGTACATTTGCGTTATTGGAATTTACATTTGAACTTCCACCCACTGAAAAGAGGCAACCAAGTGTCATCAATGTCATTACTATCTCTAGTCCCGGGGGATTCACTCTATATACAAAACGGGACGCCACTTGCGAGCATACAACTTTGATAAAACCCCTATATACGACTCATATTAGGGAATATGACCCCCCTTTCTATGCTTATATGACAATCAATGCAAAAAACAATCATACCCCTATCTTACACATAAAATTTAGGTCTCACATGATCTAACTGAGTAAAACTATTCAAAGAGCGTATAGCATAGTGACTGGCAACGTATCAAGAAACCACTTTCGTTGATCCAATTGTGACCCGTCTAAATTACGCAAAAAACATGGTTATAAATTTGTGCTAGGTTCTTTGTGTGAACTTGCATCTATAAAAAATCTTTATAGCTTCTATCCCTCAACAAATGAACTATAATCAATGAACAAACAATTGATACAAAGCAATGTTAGTTCTTGCATGTATCTTTGTAGCTATTGACTCACAAGTTTGAGGGCAGACTCTTTTGGGAAGCCATGATTTTGAAACAAAAAAAATTCCTCTCATTTTCCCCTTTTCTCACTTTTTCCCTCCCCCCCTACCCTTGACCCCATAAACACGATACCCCCTCCCTTATTTCTAAGCTTGGGTGTTAACCCTCACGGCTCACGGGCACTCTATCACCTACGACGGATGTTGTATTATTTACTTGGTAGAGTCAGGTACCGGGCTTGTCGGTCCAATAGGAAAAGGGTAAGAGTGATCGCCGATGAGGCGCACTCTAACTGGAACATTCAAAGGATTAGTTGGCTAAGCATGGGCGCCCAAGTGTGAATGGGGTGAGCTCATATAAAAGTCAACTAAACCTAAAATTCACTCATTCTCTCATTTGTGCAATTGAAGAGTGCTCTTGCTCCATCTCCATCTTTTTCTTCTTCATCTCCTTGTGTGTGTGTATGCGTGAGAGAGAGAGAGAGAGAGAGAGAGAGAGAGAGAGAGAGAGAGAGAGAGAGAGAGAGAGAGAGAGTGCGATTGAGCATTGCGGTGGCACGGCGGCGGCGAGGTGGTTGAGTGCGGCGTAGCGGCATCTCCCTCTTCTTCGCGGCGAGGAATCCTCCATGAAGCAAGCGTAGAGCGGTGAGTGACACACCATCGTTATCTTTGAGCTTACTAGTTTAGGCTTGTTGTGTGCTTGGAGCCATTTGTGGCTCGCAGGCGGTGTATCGGCAAGTTCCTTGCATTGACACGTGCAACATACACACACATTTTTGGCGCTGCTGCCAGGGAATGCCATACACTAAGCTTGAATGGCACTCTGTGCTTCTTTTGTGGTGCAATTTCTATTGTAGGAAAGGTAAGGAAGGAGGGTGTGTGTGTTGAGAAGAGGGATTTGGTGTTATACTGTGTGTTTTTTTTTGTTAATGGAGTTTTCAAAGGTACTTGGTTTATTCTCTGTGTATTAAGGTTGTTAGTTTTCTTTGTTAATGGATTTTTCAAAGGTACCGTGTTTATTCTCTGTGAACTAAGGTTGTTAGTTTTCTGTGTACAGTAAGTAGGAAGTAGATCTGTGAGAGTTAATAGAGTGTGTTAGTGTGTAACAATAGGTGTATTAGTTAGAAGTAGGTAGATAGAGTGTGTGTGTGCTCTAGCACAGGCCGCGACGACCTTATTCTTTAAAAAAAAAAAAAGATAGGATCGGGATCGGGAATATCTCCAGACCCAAGCCCAGACCCAAGCCCAAGCTCATGCTCAAGCCTAGGCCTCAACCGCCTTTTAAAATTACAAATTTTAGATTCACACGTAGCTAAAAATCGATTTTTTGAGGACCAACGAAATTTTAGATGCCCGAAAATTATGCTGTAAAGCACACAGCGACCCTCTAAGTGATATGCTGGTTTCGAGCTATCACAACACTTTAATCAAAAAATCAAACATTAAAAAACATTAAAAACGTAAAAAACACGAGTGAGAACGGACGCTTAGAAAAGGTAAGCGTTTAACCTTCGAGGTTATTCGCCGACGCTTGTAGGGTGCCAAAGGCACATGCATCTACGCTCTGGTCGTGTGCTAGAGACGGATCAACTAGAGAGAATTTTGACTTACGCGAGTTCTCAATATCCACCTACTTTACGTTCCAGGCCCTCGACGGGGACCCAAGGTAGTACAAACCAAGACCCGAACATAGCGGCTAGTGACTCTTCCTCTGACTACGACGTCATGGAGGGTTTCCCAATGCCTAATCCCGATAGCTCAAGCCAAGACATGCATGCCATGGGCCTACGGTCCGGGCCGAGCGTGCTTAGCTATTTGAAGGAAACTTTTAGTAGAGCCACTCGCTCTGAACATGGAGCTAATGATGTAAATGAGGGGGGTGGAGAAGTAAATTCTCCATTCATGACCAACGTAGACCCTATACCCTTAGAGAATGTACATGTGAATACTTCATTCACTGCACCTCCTGACTATTCAGAGTTATTTCCCTCCGAGGTCATATTACCCGATGGTAGAAGCCTTGCCGAAGTGCAAGAGGTTGAGCGATATATCCTTGCGGCAAGGGAAAAGGAAATCAAGAGCTTACGCAAGGCGGAGCAATGAAGAGAGTTAAAAGCGAAAGCCTCTATGTCAATATCCTTGCTAAGAGAGCAATCGAGTGCTCCTGACTTAGCAACCGCTAAGGGCCAACCTTTAGAAAGCCACATTGCATCTGGTTCAAAGGACACCCCTAGCACCTCAATCCTAGATGGAGTGTTCCTAAATGAGAACTGGGAGTACGAACTACAAATAGAAACTCTCACAGATCTATACACAGGTCACACCTATCACGTGGGTTGGTTAGATGTCCTAAATCCACAACGGGTGCTACTAGTGTGGAGGATCAACAACAAAGAGTTTTTGAGGCCATCCATAGGGTCATTGAGTTAGAGAGACAGAACAAGGAGATCAACATGCCTTCAACGGGTCTCATGATATTCTTAGATATAGGAAAGGCTAAACAACCAACGTTATTGCAAATGGAGACTCCCTCGGTAAGTCTGATGGATCCTCCATATGTTGTTTCTCCAGGGGTCTCAGGGCAATATGAGCCCACAAGTGATAGATTCACCTTTCCAAGTCTATAGCTCATCTTTCCCTTGATGACACCATGGCTACTATGCCTACCCAAATGATGGGCATGCCGAGAAACATGCCATGGACCTCATTTGTTAGTAAAGCACCACTACATGGTAGCTCAATGCCTGCAAGAGTACCTACAAGTGTGTACCAATCGTATACACCCATGGGTCATCGCACTCATGTAGTCCCTACTCCTCCCATTGTTTCAACAACCTATGCTCCACAACCACAACACCCAAGTTCTTATTTCCATGGGACTATACCGGCTAGCATTAGCATGTCACATCCGACGTCTGCTATGCCTAGGGCCACCCATATGAACTATGGACCACCACATGACAGAACATCATACCCAACGTGGAACCCAAGGGCTTCCTATGCGCCAAGCCCGATGCCAATACCCACTCCACATGTAGTCTCTGGAGCACCTCCACCCACGGTGCCTACTCACTTAGTTGACTTGGCAACATTTGCCCAAGCTATCGGTCAATGTATTGCTGAGAATATGTGTAACGCGCATGATAGAGAGCCTAGAAGTAAGGCAGTACAAATAGCCAAGCTCACACAAAAATTTAGTGGAGACGGGGATGTGAGAAAGCATATCGAAGTGTTTGAACAAATATGTGATTCTCTAGGAGAACACAATGACCTACATAAGAGCAATTCTTTAAGCCTAACCTTAAGTGGAAAGGCTGGGGATTGGTATAGAACCCTAAGGGTGGAAGAAAAAACGATTTACCCTACTCTTAGGAGACTGTTCTTAAAAGAATACATACGAGAGGGAGTACTTTGGGGTGTAGCCTCTCAGCTCCAGAAAGCCCAACGAGAGGAAGGAGAGTCGGTGAGAGACTTTATTAGTCGCTTGAAGCATTTGGATTCTCGATGTAATCCAAATGAGCGCTTCAACAATAACCAATTGCTTGATAGATTCATTAGGGGATTACGACATGAGGATATCTACAATGGCTTAGTCATTAGAGGTATCACCACTTGGGAAGCAGTCACCACCAATGCGATCCAATTGGAGGATAATTTAATGATTCAAGGAGAAAGAGTGTCTGTTGAGTCTAAATCTATTAGCTCACAAGCATCGGGGCATCATCCAATGACCCTAAAGCCTATTGCTAAGCCGCCAAAGATATTTGAGATGACTTTAGCAGATCTCACCAAGGCTATTCAAGAGAGTCTTAGAGACAATTGTGCTTCGCAGAACAATCATATGTATCCAAGAAGGGAGCAACAATGGTGCTTAGTATGCTATGGACCGCATAGTACCACTGAATGTCCTACCTTTAGAGTAAAATTCAATGGGAATTGAAATGCATGTGGAAGGTATGGTCATCAAGCTAAGGATTGCATAGTATTTAAGCATGCGATGGCCAATAGACCAACCTTAGCATGGACAGATACAACTCGAGTGCCTGCATTGATGCCGGCCCCACCTCTTGAAAAAACAACACAACACATGGTACCTAGGACCCAAAATGTTGTTCAAACAACACCTTTACTACCTCCAGTGCTAGGACCGCAACCACCACATTCGAGAATCACTTCAGTGAATCAAGTGGGTTGTGAGTCATCTATTGCTTGTTTGGAAGGTTGTGAGGAAGATATAGATCCTAATATTGCCTATGGGATGGATGTGCTTGAAGAAAGTCCACAATACTATATGGAGGACTATTGGGGACAAGTCAAACCTGTATATCAAGTAGCTGCTCTTGCGGCAAGAGACCAAAATATCAATTACACTGCTAAGAGACCACCTCTTCAATGCTGTGAGTGTGGAGGTCCAGATCATATAGCAGAGTGTCCTATTAGGCTACAAAAGAACGCCACACTAATGCAAATCAATCAAGCGAGCATGTCTACAATGCCGATACTCATGTGTAATCGATGTGGCATAGATCATTTGATTGCCCAATGTCCAAATAATCCAAATGCACCGAAGATCATGCCATTAAACTTGATTGAAGTTACCGAGGAGCCATCACAAAGTGCACTTGTGGTACCAATAAACATACTCACACGATCGATGCTCCAAAAACAAAATTATATTCTTGAGGAAAGAGACACGGCATCAATTGCCCAATCTCAGAAAAAGAAGAAAACACGAAGGAAGAGATCGCAAAAGGTAGTGAATTTAGACCCCAGTTCAAAGACTAACATAGGGACGGGTCACGACCCCGTATATATGAATGACGCTGAAGAGGATTCTGATTCAGGAGAAACCATGGAGACCAAAATGACCACTAAGATAGAAACCAACAAGGAAGATCTTCATGAGCCACAATGGCCAGGATCCAAGAAGAAGATAGGAACTTATCCAAACCCTACAGAGGAGATCGAGCGAGTCAAGCAATTAAGGAGTTCGGTAGAAGATACCCAAAGGGATCTAGAACCAGCACCTAGGAAGATCCAGATTACAGACACCGTGTTCCCTACGCAACAACAACCTCACCAAGACCATAGACCCTTAGTCATACCTAGTGTCATCCAAGAAGAAAGTGACTTAAAGTCATGGGAAAATGGGCGTACTCACTTCTGAATGGAAAGAATGTTTACAGAGGGACTACTTGATCCTATTGAAGAAATGGAGATCCCATCTTCCCCACGTCAAGGGGCTGAGGTCCAAAAGGTGCCGTTAAACATTTACAAATTGATGGATTTCATGTCTTCAAAAGTTAGAACCACCATCATGTCCAAACTATATAAAGACCCTGAGCTAGTCTCAACTCTTCGAGCCTTCCTCAATGGAGAACTAAAGTTTGGGCTACCACAATTTGCACAGATGGATGGAGTTGGAGATATGCCAACAGAGGAAGAACACTTAGATCTACAACCCAACCTAGATGAGAACCTTGTTTTAGAAATACCTGTTAACAAGTTGGGACAATAATTTGAGGGTGATGAATCCAATGCGACCATACCAATCACTACTAAGGGATTAACTGTGAAGGGAATCCTTGATGGTGGCGCTGGGGTTAGCATTGTGACTAAAAATTGCTGGGAAACTATGGGAAGACCTCACCTTGCGACCACAACCATAGTAGTGAAGATGGCCAATGGGTCTATTGTTAAACCTATTGGGATGCTAGAAGATCTCAAGATCAAGGTCTTTGGACATAAAATAAGGATTACCTTCATTGTTATGGATTTCTCCAAACACTCTATGGCATCGGAGATGATCTTACCACGTCCTTCCATGAGGGAAGCAAAAATGGTGCATGACTAGTCTAAAAACCATGTCTACTTGCAGTTCCAAGATTCTGTCATTCGAGTGGATCTTGTAAATGGTCGAGCATATCCTCTAGGAAATAGGTGTATAATTGATCATAGATCTGACACCACAGTTCACTCGGTCCCATTGCAGTATTGGTACACGTGTAAAGCGGACACTAATGCTGGGGAAGATTCTCCTTATATGGATGTACTACCTGGGATGACTGAGTCGGACAATGTGGATTGGGTCCACCTAGCGGCAACCATAGACACTTGGGAAACAGGGGGACGACCTGGGTAACACCTAAGGGGGATGAAATACCACCACTTGTACCCTTAAATATGCTAGAAGCAATGCATATAGCTTTTGATAAGACTTATCCTAATATAACGAAGAAAACATACAAGTGGGTCCCTAAAGCTTCTTTAGCAACCATAGCTAGTGCTAAAAAACAGAAGCCTTGTAAGAAACGTCCCACTCGTTCTAAGAAATGTAAGAAAACGTGGTGTTGGATTCCTAGATGACTCACTCACATGTATCGCCTATGGTAATAGAGCCCTAGAGGTTCCCAGTGTGGGCGCTTTTCCTTGAAAAGCAAAAAACCCAAGGCATACAAAATAAGCACACACATCAAAATGGAAGTACTGTGAAAAGACTTTGGGGGTCAAAGAAAAGGTAATCAGTCAGGCGATGATTTCATGAAAAATTCCTTTTATTGTAGCTTAACTACAAGGTCTTCTAGGTATAGCCTCTAGTCAGCCCTCGAACATGAAATACTTGGCTCTCGCGATTAAACAACTTAATTGACCAGAGAAAATCAAGAAGCTTACCCATGGTATTAATAATCGATCTCTAGTGCCTTTTGATCCGTTAAATTAGCGACCCCAAACTTGTTTAATTTTTTACCTTTACATCTGTTTATGCATTTGATTATATTGCAATTTAATCTTTATTGCTGACAAGTGGTTTAAAATTTTGTTACCAATCACATTGTCTGCCTACAACTCCATATGATTTTTAATTCTATATAAAAACAATTACTGCGCCAATGTTGTTTGCAGTGACTAAAGAAGGGTAAGGACATTCATCTCAAATGCTCTTCCACCTCGACGAACGAGCTTCAACTCAATAGCTTCTGAGGACGGAATCTACATGAGGAAGGGGGGCATGTTAACCCTCACGGCTCACAGACACCCTATCACCTACGACGGATGTTGTATTATTTACTTGGTAGAGTCAGGTACCGGGCTTGTCGGTCCAATAGGGAAAGGGTAAGAGTGATCGCCGATGAGAGGCGCACTCTAACTGGAACATTCAAGGGATTAGTTGGCTAAGCATGGGCGCCCAAGTGTGAATGGGGTGAGCTCATATAAAAGTCAACTAAACCTAAAATTCACTCATTCTCTCATTTGTGCAATTGAAGAGTGCTCTTGCTCCATCTCCATATTCTTCTTCTTCATCTCCTTGTGTGTGTGTGTATGCGAGAGAGAGAGAGAGAGAGAGAGAGAGAGAGAGAGAGAGAGAGAGAGAGAGAGAGAGAGAGAGAGAGAGAGAGAGAGAGAGATCGAGCATTGCGGCGGCACGACGGCGGACGGCGAGGCGGTTGAGTGCGGCGTGGCGGCATCTCCCTCTTCGTCGCGGCGAGGAATCCTCCACGAAGCAAGCATAGAGCGGTGAGTGACACACCATCGTCATCTTTGAGCTTACTAGTTTAGGCTTGTTGTGTGCTTGGAGCCATTTGTGGCTTGCACGCGGTGTATCGGCAAGTTCCTTGCATTGACACGTGCGACATACGCACACATTGGGAGATAAATTATTGGGGGCCTGCCCCTAACTTATACGCTTATGTAACTTGTAAAAAAACCCCCCTCCCCTGCACTTACGTGGTGCGGTAAATTTTCCACGGTGAATCCCCTGGGTCTGTAGTACATGACAACAAGGGCTAAATAGAATCTTCCACAAGCACAACATCCCGTGAGACCAAGATACACTTTGTTTGTGGATGATACAACTGGTAACTTTTTCTTTTAGCACTATAACCAACAAAAATACATTTGACAACCTTATCATCCAATTTTTTGCGATGTGTTTGTGGCACCAAAGCATATGCCAAACAACCAAAAACAGGCATGTGCTCAATAGAAGGCTGTCTATCATGCCATGCTTCATATGGAGTAATAGACTACAAATTTTTTGTAGAACACCTATTAAGTACGTAAGTGGCACACATGATGGCCTCAAGCCAAAACAAATGTGGCAAAGCTTGACTTTTGACCATACATCATGCCATTTTCATAAGTGACTTGTTGTTCCTTTGATTAACACCATTTTGTTGAGGTGTATAAGGCACTGTACATTGGTGTTTTATCCCACTATTAGCAAAAAATGTATTAAATTCATGAGACATATACTCCCCCCTCAATCATAATGGAGGGTGCCCATAGTATATTTTGAGACATTTTCAGCCATAGCCAAAAATTGTTTGAAGCACATAAATACTTTGGACTTTGCTTTAAGCAAAAATACCCATGCATGCCTGGAGTAATCATCAATGAAAGTCACAAAGTAAAGGTAATTGCCCAAGGATGGAGTTTGCATGGGCCCACAAACATCACTATGTACAAGCTGCAACCTGCATGTGGCCCTAATTGAACCATTCTTTGGAAACTTAGAATGCTGCATCTTACCCAAAATGTAGCCTTCAAAAACATGTTTGGCAGTTGCTTCAAGAGACGGCAAAGAAGCAACCACATCATATTTCTACAAATGCAGCAAACTGACAAAATTCATATGTCCAAAATGTGCATGCCAAAGTTTTGCATATGAAATAGCCTTAGAATCCAAAACTGGATTTGCAAAAGCCTACCCATACTTGTCATACAAAGTGAGCTTATATCACCCACGACATAAAATGCTAGATGTAACAATTTCATTACCAAAATTGAGATCATGTATTGTACATCTGTCATTCACAAATTTGACTACAAGAACAAGTCTAGCAAGTGCAGATACGGACAAAAAATTCTTCTTGATCCCAGGTACATAAAGTGCATCAACAAGTGTGAAAGAAATGCCATTTGCAGCAGTAAGCGCAATCTTTCCAACTCCCTGAACTGGATAAGAGGCATTGTTGGCACAAGTAACTGAATTCCCATGAGCGACAGACTCAAGAGAGGTGAACAAATCACGATGTGAGGTAATGTGCTTTGTAGCACCACTATCAAAATACCACACATGTGAATTTGCATCAAAACTGACATGCATGCATCATGGACAACAGAGTTATAATAAGTGCACTCTACACTAAAAGCCCATTCTGCATCAACATCAGAATCACAACCTCCTTTCATAGAAGACTCATTAATAGCTACATTTGTAGTGGAACCAACATTAGTAGTGGAACCAGTCTCTTTCTTCTTAGCCTCTTTGGCCTTCAACTTAGGACACTTCTTGATCAAGTGATGGTTAGCTTTATAATAATGGCAACGCATCTTCTTTTTGCCCTTATCACCTGAATTTCCAGACGAATTGCTGTCAGCAGAAGCATCAAGGACATGTGATTTTGCACTCATAGAAGAACCATAAGAAGTGGTTGCATTGCTGTTATCACCTTTTCTTTGAGCAGCATTAAAATCTTATTCAACTGCACGCTGTCTAGTACTGTTTTTTTTGGAAAGTGACTCTTGTAATAGCAATGTGCACAATGCATCAAACTTGATAACCTTATGATTTCCTTGATTATAAGTCTCCAAGTACTAGCAAAAGTCTGATGAGAATCTAGCAAGGCATCAAGAACAGTCTGCACAAGGAAACTCTTTGAAATGACTTCACCTCTGCAAAAATAAGTTGCTCAATTATATCCTTGACACCAGCAAGGAAAGTGTTCATCTTCCTCATGTATAATCTTTGACTCCAACTCTTTACGCAACAATGAAATTTTTGCCTCATTTTTGACTTGCCATTAGGAGAACTTTGGACTTGCTTTTGGGCCGTGTAAGAAGTTCCACGTTGTCATGCTGTGACACGTACATAGTGGGAATGCATGCTACAAGATCTATCTTGCCAGCTCTTTAGATACATAATTATATTTTCTATAATATATATATATGTATATCTAAGTATAATAATAAGGTTTCTATCTCATCCTATTATTTATCTCAAAGGTAACATATTCTTACTTTACCGTCAAAAAAATACTATGGAAAAAGCGTCAATAGCTCCGCCTCTTTAACTTGGGGCAAGCATTGATTCTTTAATTCTACTATGTCATTATCATCTTACACCCTAGCTAGATCCTATATCTAGGGTAAATTTATATATATATATATATATATATATATATATATATATACTATGTATTTTTTATATTTTTCTTAAATGTATTATTGCAAGCATGATAACAAAAATATGTCAAGGAGCAATGTCATGCTTTCATATTGCATGAGGTGTCCATTGGAATCAAATAAAAATCTAGGCTAAGGGGATCACAAGAAGACTTTTGCTGCCAAAATTATACCCTATTTGGATGATTTTTTTACATAAGGTTCCAATCCAAATCGGAAAAAGTATATGAAATGGGAGTTGTCGCTTATGAGCTAAATTTTCTGCGCATAGTTTTACATTTTTATTTGGAGCCACGGTTGAGGAGATATGATTAAAATACTAGACCCCAGTCTGCCCACATCATGTAGGGACAACTCATTTCAAACTTTTCTAGTTTCTATTCACACTGGCTCTTCTCTTCTTGTGTAAACCCTTGGGGGTTCCCTTCACATATAAAAAGGGACCTCTTCTTCCTTGAAACCATTCAAGCCATTGATAAGAGGAATTCATGAGGGAGTGAGAGTAGCAATGCCTAATTGTACTTAGCCATAAACATAAGCCTAAGCCTACACTTACTCCTAGAGGAAGACTAGCCATTCTTGTAAGCTATCCTTGGAAGATAAGCTCTAATCAAAGAAGGATTTGCTTGGTGCATCAATCAAGGCTTGACGTCTTCCCTCTTCTTCTCTCTCCATAAAAAATGGTGAATAACTCCCGAAGGGTTTGTCAAGTAAGATGTGTTCTGCTTTGATATTTTGTTGATTTCTTGTTGTTTTCTTTTTCACCTCTAATCCAACATATATCTCTAATCTTGTCTCCCTCTCTAACCAAACCTATCTCTCTCACTCTTAGAAATTCATTCTCTCTATAAATTCTAAGTTCTCCTTGCTACGGGTACATTGTTGACCGCTGGGTCAACAACACAACATAACTCAAGTTTCGTACCAAAGTCTTATCTTTTGCCAGTTATGAAATGCTGCGGATTATGGCTATAAACGTCATTTGTAATGAGTAGTTATTCTAGTTTCAGAAGCCGGGGTGCAATGGCACTTCCAGATTGTAAATACAAAGCCATTTGACCCTTTCAACCCCATTTTTGGTTAAACCTAAGGTAGCCTTAGTATATAAGGTACCTAGATCATTTTGTAAAAAGACTTTAATCATAATCAAAACTTAGCGCTGCCACCTACTGTGGGGGAGAGAGAAAGAGAGTGAGCGTGAGCTTCATCCTCTCGCTACGTCCGGCTCGCTCAACACATTGGAGATCCGACTGCACCATTGCTGTAGGCTCGAGGAGAGCTACGCGACGACGCCAAGCATTCCACGCGAGACGAAGCGCACATGCCGACGCAGCTACGAGCTATTTGTGGCCGTAAGTGTATCAAACGATGTCTGTTTTCTGCATGCTAGTAGTCTATAGAATCGTGGCGACATAAGCTACGCATAGGTACTCATAAATTTCAGTTTTGGGCACTTTCAAAATTCGGCTCTGTCATCCTACGCGTTTTCCGTAGATGGGTTTAGAGTGAGGGTTTTGAGTGTAGAAGCTTAGGGACAGGTGTATCCTAGTGAGGGGATGGTGTTCCTTAAGTTTCATACGAATCTGACATGATTAGGTGAGTTACCTTCCGTATGTGTGTATGTGGCTAGGTGGTGTAGTTGAGAGCAGTGAGGTTCTTGATTGTGGTTTAGTTGGCCTTTCAGAGTGTTGTATGTGTAGGATGGTCTCAGCCTGACAAGCTAAAGAGATTTCCTCCGTGTGCCTATCGTGTCATCTGTGTCCTCGATTGACATTATGTTGATCTAGGTAGTGTTTGCATGCACTTCATGGGTGTGTGAGTCTCCAGTCCAACATTGGTGCCGCTCCCAGGGACACAAGGACCTAAGTAGGTTTCCTACTAACACTCGTGTGATGGTTGCTTGATTTAGTTTCGGCTAAAGAAAGCGTTTTTCTTAAGTGGATCCAGAAGAGGATATTCTGCGATCAAGTGGATAGCCAGGAAGCGTGTGTCTTGCCGAGGGTCTGCGGCTAGATAGGTTTAGTTAGGATCTGTGGATTAGAGTAGTTGTTGGTGGTCGAGTGATTTGTGAGGTGATAAAAGCGTTTACTAGTCCGTGTGTGGCAGTGAAGCGTTTTTCTACTCATAGATGCAAAACCCCATATGATTTGTAGGAGTAGCTTTAGGTAAGTGATCCGATTCTGATCTAGAGCTATTCATTACTGAATTATTTGCTAAAGTGCTTGATTGCATTTGAAATCACGGAAAAATGTGCTTTTGAGGGTAAAAATGCATTAAACAAGCTTTTGTGGATATTTTTGTATGACTGACTGATGCTGTGCATATAAAAGAGCATTTGCTAGGGTTCTGTGAAGAAAACGTGCAATTCTGTAAACTTAGACATCCTACGCGTAGGATGTCTCAAGGGGGTTCTGGAGACCAAATTTGAAAATTCTGACTGCACCAGTGGGTTCAGAGGGTAGGTTTTACCCTAGTAACATATTGACTTGGGTGTTTTCCCCTATTTTTGTTGACCAAAAGCCAAAAGGCGGAGTCAGAAAACGTAAAATTTCAGCAAAGACTTAATTGAGTGATTTTTGTATGTTTTTGCAATTGTGAAGCATACTTGCACTTGCTGAGAGCATAAGGAAGCATCAGGGACACTTCAGTCTCAAAAAATTAGCAGTAGACATCCTACGCGTAGGATGTCTATAGGGTGATCTAGTGGAAATTTTGAAATTATGAGTTGACCAGTGTGTTCAGAAGGTAGGTTTTACCCTATTTTCACTTGGAAAGTGGAAATTTGACCATATCTTGACAGGATAAGGCCAGATAGACTGAAATTGCCAGACATCCTACCCAATTTGTGCCAAAGCATTATTTTGAGACCAAAACCATAATATGGCTGCATGAACATGTCTTGAATGATATATTGAGTGACTGAAAGGGGTTTCACCTCATTTGGGTGAGAAAATTGGGTTCAAAGCGGACTTTAGCCTTCTGACTGAAAAAAGGCAAGAACAGCTAAAATTTGGGGTCTTTTGACATCCAAACTCAAATCTAAGCATAGCATTGGGTTGCTGACATCAAGGGGAAGCTGTGGGACAAGTTTGGGGTCAAACAGGCCAAAAAGACATCCTACGCGTAGGATGTCTTCTGTGTGATTTAAGACTCTAAACACATTTCTGAGCATACCACAATGATTAGCACCTTAAGGAGAGTCTGTGGTTCAAATTTGGGGAAATTTTGAGCAGTTAGACATCCTACGCGTAGGATGTCTAAGGCATAATTCTAAAACCAAAATTCTACTATGACCATACCATGCTGTCATATAGCCTTAGATAAGCCTCCTAGGCAAATTTGGTCCAATTTGGAGTTGATTTGACTAGTGATTTCATCAGAACAGACATAAAGCTTTTGGAACAGATTCTTGATCATTTGACCAACCTATAGGTGTCAGAATCAAAAAGTAAAAATAGCAGTGAGCTTAGCACATCAAGGGGAAGCTGCAGTGCAAGTTTGAGCTGAAACAGAGCATATCCTACGCGTAGGATGTCTCCAAGGTCATAAAGTGGTCAAAATTCTACTTTGGCCATATAGGGAGGTTCTAAGTGTCTCAAGGATTCCAGAACTTTCTTCAAAAGTGAATTTGGACCTTGTTTGGCCTGTTTACCAAGCAAAGACAAGAATTGCCAGACATCCTACTCTTGGAGTGCACTAGAAGCCTTGCAGCCTAAATCTTGACCTATTGGCATCCAAAATCAATTCTGAGTATACCATTGTGTTGCTGAGCACTAGGAGAATCTTGGGATCAAGTTTGGACAAAATCTGAGGAGTTAGACATCCTACGCGTAGGATGTCTCCAGCTTGATTTAGGACTTCAAACCAACCTATGAGCACACCACTGTGATCAACACATCAAGTAGAAGCTGGGGTGAAAATTTCAAGTCATTCTGAGCAAAAAGACATCCTACGCGTAGGATGTCTCAAGGCCATTTTTAGGTCCAAATGAAATTCTGAGCATACCATTGTGTTGCTGGACTCAAGGGGAGTCTCTGGACCAAATTTTGTTAAATTCTGAGCATATAGACATCCTACATGTAGGATGTCTCTAGGCCAGTTTTAGGGTCCAACTGTACTTTTGACCATACAGAAGTGTTCACAGTGTCACAGAGATCCCAAACCTTCTTTTAAAATTGAATTTGGACTCATTTTGACCAGTCTAAACTACAATTCATTGTTTTGGCCATAACTTTCACAAACGGTATCGAATCAGAAAAGTTTTTATATCAAAACGCAGCCTGAGAGCGGCTCTACAGATCTTAGAGCAAAATTTGAACTAAATGTATGACAATGGAAACCATTTAGGTCAACTTTGAAAAAAACGTCGTTTGAGGCCTCAAAATTTATCCGCAAGTTAGGGGTGTCTAAAACCGACAATTTGCGAGAATTGTGACGAAACGGTTGCGGTTTTGGACATAGTTTCGACTTTTCCCTAACCAAAGCACTTGAACACAGTGGACTAAGTCTACTTGAACCAAGAAAAAGATCTTAAGCCGAGAAATCATGTCTACCCTAGATTCAAACGCAGCTTACACAAGCTTGGAGATCCCGACGATAGAGGAATATCCTCCCACAATGGATCTTCCAAACTTGCAATTGATAAAGACCCATCTTGTTGAGAGAGTTTGGATGATTGGTCATGAGAGTGAAGGACTATATAGATACATTGACGACAATGAGGTCAATCTTTATAGGTGCTCAGATCCATACCTAGAAGAGATAACGGATTACAAGCTCTTATATGTCTACACATATGGACTCGACTGTCAATGGAGATCTATAGTTGTCGACAATTATGGACGAGAATACAGAGTTGTAGAAAGCACAAATCAACAGACTGTACTAGAAAGAGGTGGATATTTGGTCAATGAAGGACCGCAAATGTCTCCACCAAACACGAGAATTCCTATAGGAATTCCAAGAAGAGAGCCACCAGGATTCCCTTCAAGAGCGATAACGAGAGAAGGATTGGGAGAGTCTCTGGTTAGACATGTAGACAATCGACGAGTTAGACCATCCCAAGTCCAGAAATGGGTAAACAGAAAATACTCCAGAGATAAAGATCCAAGAGATCACGTAACGGCTTTTAGAAGAGTGATTAGAGCAGAGGAAGTTTCAGATTTTGCGACACAGTTTGCGGGATTTGGATTGACTCTAGAAGATGATGCAGCTACATGGTTCGACTCGGTGGAAAAATGGGATTTTGAGACCCTAGATGAGCTGTTTGAGGAGTTTATTGAAGAATTCTCGCCAAAAGGCATTGCTCACAACACGATCTCGCAAATCCATAGATTCAAACAGAAAGAGGATGAATCAGTACGCAAAGCATCATTACGACTCAAGAGATATGTTCTGCTCTGTCCGAGAGCGGAATTACCTACGCAAGCATGGCTGATGCTGATCTTTATCCAGGGAATGAGAGATGAGGGCCTTCAGAAGGATCTGCATATGATAAGCTCTTTATCTAGTGGATAACTGTGAGGCATACAAAGAAACGGACTTAAAGAGTCAAGGAGATGACACATCCTCTCAACACAGTATTTCACAGATAAGTGAGTCCATTGCCAAGCCAACGACACCTATTGATCAAGAAAAGATTATCGACAACTTGGTCAAGAGGTTGATTCCTCTTGTAAGGTCTGATTCGGGAGAGCCGAAGTGGTGTGAAATTGAGAGAAAATGGACGAACCATACGGGGGAAGAGTGCTATTATAGCATGGAAAATACTAGGGAGAGGTATGTACAACCTGTTCCAGAAGCACCTACTCCACCTAAATACATTACGGGGAATGCGCCAAGACCAGTAGGAGTTTTAAGGCCACATCTTGTCTTAGGACAACAACCTCCGCTGCCAGGTGCTAGAATGCCAGTAGACATGAGATACATGCCAATGATGGAAGCATCAAATAAACCAACGCCAGTACCAGCTACAATGTGGTATAGCAACCAAAGTGAGTACTACCCTTCGGAGCAACAAAATGTGAGAGAAACACATGGATTGGTGAGGCCGGTACAACCTCCACCTCTTGGGTTTTAGTCGAAAGAAAGAAGGTATGAAATGGACAAAAGGACATTGCGATTCATTGCAAATAACGGCTTATCTAGGTCAAAGCTTGCTTATAGCCAAGAGGAAATGCTAAAAGAATCTCCTCAGCCAGAGACAGATTGTCACAAAAGTCGTGACAACCACTTGGTCAAACAATGTCCTCATACGGAGATCACTGAAGTAAATGCCTATTGTCTTGAGTGTGGCATCACTCACTTGATCCCCGATTGCCTGAAAAAACCAAACCAAATCAGGAAAATCACGAAAAATGTATCAGGGATTGTTCAGCTCCCTAGTAGCTCAGAAAATGAAAATGTCGTACCAGTTCAAGTGGTTACGAGAGCACAAGCCCAAAAGAAAGCTGATGAGAATCTAGAGACAAAGAACACGGAAAGTGACATGAGTCCAAAGACAGACGCACCTAGTCAAAAAACCAAGAGCAAACGAAATAGTTGGAAAGCTAGAAAGACTAGGATGAAAGCACGCAGGGAACGAGAGCAAAAATCCGTAGCTGAGAAGCTTACCGAAGCTCAGGAGAAGATAAAACAACATGAGGAAAAGGAGGCACCTTCTCTTACAAAGATGGTTAAACCTCTAGAAGAACCATCCACGGATGAGAAACCGAGAAGTGCTAGTTCAGGAGGATCTGTGTTGGCAGAGAAGGTTAATGATACATTAGATGCCCTCTTGAAAGCCTATGATGTGAAGCTCAAAAACAACGAAACCCAAGAACACAGGTGGATGACATATCCCTATACGGAACTAGAAAAGCAAAGGTTTGAACGTCGCCATCACCCCGTACGTGCTGAGCAACGAAGGAAAGGTAGAGCCCATGAAAGGCGATGACCTCTTGTGGATGTGCCGACTCATCAACGCTGGCACGGTAAGAGTATAAGTAAGTATTCCACCCTCTGTGCATGATGGAAAATGGGCCGACGGCATTCCCGTTCAGATTCCTGCAGCATATGCATGTGAATATCTATGTAGATAGAAAAGTCTTCTACCAACAGAAGATTGTATACGTATTCGGTGCGGCGGTACTAGGAGAAATCCTCAATTCCCCGAACCCTATCATTCTCCCCATATTAGATTACCATCATTCCTTTAATGTCTCTATTTTTATCCTGTTTTAACCTATCCATCCACCCCTGTAAAAAGCCGCTATGAGCCGCTACCGTTTATGTAATGTAAAAAAAAAGGGTTTGTAATTTCCTGAGTCACCACCATGGCAAGCGTTTCTTTCCCCACGTTCAGTGGAAAGAAGGGAGAGGATCTCACCACCGACTTTTTGGATGATTTCGACATTGCTTGTGTCGTCTCCAACAAAGATAACGATGTTTCACGACTTAGAATTTTTCCTCTACTGATGAAAGTAGAGGCCAAGTCCTGGTATAATGCATTGTCCCAGGCTACCAAGAATGCATGGGATGTGTTAAGGCCTGCTTTTTTAAAGAGGTTTGGTGGAGGCACAACCTCGGAGAAGCTATGGCAGCTACTACTGACAGAATTAAAGCAGGGAAGCATGCAGGAGTATGCCACCTATGAGTCAAAGTTTGTGGACTTATGGGAGAGGTGGGTTGCCTCACTGGAGGAAGGTGAAGGAGCGCCTAATTTCCTAAAGAAGGACCATTTCATTGCTGGTCTATGGTCTCCGCTTAGAGAAAAGGTGAAGGGAAGGTTTCCTGCAACATATGAGTTGACAGTCGAAGTAGCCCGCCTTAAAGACAAGAAGCTGCGCATGCAAGCAAGAGTAAACGAGTCAGAGGAAACAAGCTCGGCCCGACCAACCCCAGTGGTTGCAACAGCCAATCATAGAGTCCAACCGCAGGAGGCATCAGAAGAACAGCAAGACCTGCTGAGTCGCATCACCACCCAACTAGATAGTTTATCTGTGCATCTGGTGCAGCAAGGGCATGCATCTGACAGAAACCCATAACAAGGAAGGGGACAAAGAAGGCAGAACCCAGAGTACCACTGTTACAACTGCGGGGAAGATGGCCATGGAATGTACTACTGCCCACACCCGAGGAGGCAGAATTTCAATAGAGGGGGGAGACAGAATCAGATCTCTCCGCCAAGAGCAAGACCGCCACCACCTAGGCAACCAGGACCAATCCCACCGGTCCAAATCCTTCGACCACTTGTACAACAACAACCACCACCCCAACCTCTCATTCCGCCACTACCCCCACCACCTGCTGTGAACCAAGCGGTGAGTGTTATTAGCTTAGAGGCTAAAGGGAAGGCGAAGGTAGAAGAATCAGCTCGAGAGAAGCACAAAGGAAAAGCGAAGGTAGAAGAAGTGGATGCTATGGGAGTGAAACGTGCGAGGCACGAGGAGGCATCTCAAAGAGAAGAGAACATGAAAGGGAAGGCCGAGTCTAGCAAGCAAGCAGCTAAACCGCGACGGAAGATAAACATCGTGGACTTCTCACTAGGTGAGTATGCAAAAACCTATGACTTAGTTCAGGATGTGTTAATGTAGGGCCCGAAGATAACTTGGCCGCAATTACTCCACCTTGCACCCAGAATAAGGAGGCAATGGACGAAAATGGTAAGTACTAGGAAATCAAGACCGAGGATAGTTGGGGCTATCTCTGGGAGGGATCTCGAAGACATCCTGCCAACCATGGATGCTCACATCAAGGGGCAACGGATTTCAAACGTCTATATAGATGCTGGCACGCAAATATGCGTCATGAGTGAAAATATGATACACCATCTAGGTCTAGAGGTAAGTAGGCTGGCACCCTGCCGAGCCAAGATGGCAAACAATGTAAGAGTGAAATGCGTAGGCATTGTAAATGCGGTCAAAGTAAAAGCATTCAATATAGAAGTGGAGGTAGACATCTTCGTCATGCCACACAAAGGGGAGGGCTACCGCATCATTCTTGGAAGGCCTTGGCTTATGGCTATGGAAGCTAAAGAAGACTGGAGCACCGGGATGATCTAGATGAAGGATGCTAAAGGGAAGCCCATATTATACGACATGAGGACTGGAAAGCAGCGCAACATGATCTTGGAGGCTTGAGAAGACGAGTCCACCAGCGACTACTCGTCTACCTCAGGAGAAGAGACGACCACCACCGACGGAAGTGACAGTAGCATCGAAGTAATGAGAGTCATTCTTAAAGACCCAAATAGATTAACACAATCTGAAACAACCTTGACAAACCAAGAGGGATCATCAGGTATGAAGTCCTTGGAGAATGCAGGTAAGCTACAAAAAATGCTCTCAAATGAGTTAACCAATGAAGAAAGAAAGGAGTACGTCTCCATGCTAGGTAACTTCACTACTTTGTTCATTGATGGCTATGATAATATCACAGGAATTACAGTAGTACAACACCACATAAAGCTCAAGGAAGGCAGTAAACCCGTAGTACAAAAGCTCAGAAGACTTGGAGTAATCCAACAAGAGGAATTACTTAAAGAAGTGAGAAGTTTGCTACAAGTAGGTTTCATCTATCCTCTCGAAGACTCAGAATGGGTCTCCCGAGTAGTAGTCACAAAAAAAAAAAGGTCACGAGCGATACACAGTATGCGATGGCTACTCAGGATACTTCCAGATTAGCATTGCGGAGGAGGATGAGAAGAAGACAACCTTCATTACACCATGGGGATGTTTTGCCTACAGAGTGATGCCGTTTGGCCTCACTAACGGCCCGGCCACGTTTCAACGCTATGTGACTTTTGTTTTCCAACCCTACTTTGGAACATCAATACGGGTTTTCATAGATGATTTTTGCATTTATAGCTCACGAGCCCTTCATTTAAGCAAAGTCTATGATGGCTTAACCAGGCTGCAAACCTTGGGTGGCCAACTCAACGTGGACAAGTGTCACATTGGTGAGATCAAAGTCACTCTCCTTAGTCATGTAATTTCAACAAAAGGAATCAAGGCTGACCCGAACAAGATTCAGGCTTTGGTATCTTCATCATCACCCACCACCGCCAAGCAGCTGCTTTCTTTCCTTCAGAAGGTAAGATACTTAAGCAGGTTCATTCACGTGCTATCTCAAGTGGTCCTTTCCCTACAACAACTCACCCAGAGGGATGTCTTCTCATGGAGTGAAGAGAACGAGCAGCAGTTTACTGAGGTGAAGCAAATCCTAGCTAAGCTTCCCACTATTTCACCTCCTAAGTGGGACGAGCCATTTTATGTGAACCCTAGTGTGGGAAGTGATACACTCGGAGTAGTGCTAATGCAAAAGGACCCCAAAACTTCTTTCATGCGCCCTATTTACTTCTCTAGTCGGGTCATGACCCCGTCAGAAAAAGGATTTACCAAAGTAGAACAAATGGTTCTGGCACTAATGTTTGCTACCACAAAGTTCCGCTCCTATCTCCTGCCTAGACCCTTTGTAATCTTGACAATGGAAGAGGTTTTCCCATATGTAATGCGCACATGGATGTCTCATCTAGGATCTCAAAGTGGTTAATTAGACTACAAGAGTTTGACTACACCATGCAAGTAGAAAACTCCACTAGGTCTAGTTTAGCTGGAATTCTCACTCATCGCCATTATGAGAAGAAGCTGAAGGTCAACACGGAAGGAACACCAACGATAGAAAGTCCTAGGCTAGAGAGAGCTCACTCTCTTTTCTTTGACGGAGCATACAAGAGAACAATGGATCAGTCTGCAGCAACAGGCATGGTCATTTTCAATGAACAGCAAGAAAGAGTATTCTCCATGGGGCAGTTATTACACTCCCACTCCAACAATGAAGCAGAATATGCAGCCCTAATCCTTGGGTTGGAACAATGTATTTCACAAAGAATTCAATGCCTAAATGTGTTCGGTGACGCTTTGCTTTTGATAAGGAAAATAAATGGCACCTGGGATTGCAAAAATCAAGTTTTACTTGGTCAACTTTGCCAAGTTAAGGACCTCCTAAAAAGGTTTGAAGCAGTGAAACTCTTCCATGTCTCCAGAGCAAAAAATCGAGAGGCAGATGCGCTAGCTAAATAAAGAATACAAGACGTTCCCGTAGGGGCAACAAAATTAAAACTACCCCTCTTCCAAGGTAGTGATGCTATGCCTGATGTCATCAGTTTTCTAGATATAGGAGAATGTCCAGCAGGACACACCAAAGGCCAAAAACAGTGGCTGTTAAGGAAGGCTACTAGGTACCGCCTTATAGACGACCACTTGTATTGTAAGGGCAAAGATCAAATTCTCAGGCAGGTGCCAACCTCCAGTGAAATCACAAGGTAATTTCAAGTTTCCATGACGGCGTCTGCGGCGGTCATTTTGCTCTAGATATCACCAGTAGGAAGATTCTACAGGCATGATACTTTTGGCCTAGTTTGAACAGGGATGTACACCATTGGTGTAAAACATACAAGGCTTGTCAAGTGGCCAGTGATCGCACGTTAACCTACGAGCCACAAACCCCTATCATTTCATATGGTCCTTTTGAGAAATGGGGAATAGATGCAATCGGTCCTTTACCAAGGGCCCAATCAGGTAAACTGTACATCATAGTGGGTGTAGACTACACGACTTGATGGGCAGAAGCAATGTCCACCACCCGCATTACAGCCCAAGAGGTGGAAAAGTTCATTTTTGAGCATATCGTTTGCCGTTTTGGCACTCCTCTTGAGATAATATCAGATAGAGGACCAGGATTCAGAGGTGATTTGGTGGGAGAACTGATGAAGAAGTTAGGCATCACACGTCGGCATTCCACACCATACTATCCACAATGCAATGGTCTGGTAGACAAGGTAAATGGAATGATTTGCAAAACCATCACAAAACAGGTGAACAACCACACAGGGGATTGGGATAAACATCTCATGGCAGCTCTTTGGGCCTACAGAACAACGATCCGAACATCACTAGGTTTCACTCCTTCCCATCTAGTTTATGGGAAGGAGGCAATTCTACCCATTGAGGTACAAATAGCCAGCTTACGAGTCTTGGCTAGCCAGACACATCATCCAATTGTAAACATCCGAAACTACATCTTGGATCTGGAGAGACTCCAACTGTATAGGGAAGAAGCAATCAATCACTATGTAGCACAGGTAGAACGATGTCGGCTCACTTTCAACCAAGGGCTTAAAGAAAAGGGTCTGGAAAAAGGCATGTTAGTACTGCGATACGACAACAGATTTGACACTAGGAAGGATAAGAAATTTCAACCCAGATGGGAAGGGCCATTCATCATTAAGAAACGCTATGAAAACGACAGGTATAAGCTGATGGAAGCAGATGGGAGAATTCACAAGACTAGGGTCAATGGATGGAGACTGAAAAGGTATTTTCTTAGGTTTGACCCAGAATTCGTGCTAGATATTCCAGAAGAGGGAGAACCCTCTAACTCTATAGCTGAAGAAGCAGAAGAAGGGCTAGAAGCATGAATGCCTCTAGCCAAAGGGAGAGGGCTAATGATAGCCGACTTTCCAAATCAAAGAAAAAAAAAAGAAAAAAAAACTTATTCCCCCCCCTCCCCCCCCCACTCTCACTACCCCCCCCGTAGCTTATTTCTCCCCCCCCGCCCGACGGGCATTGGATAAAATAACACCCCCTCTCTCTCTCCCTCATTTTCCCTACATATCCTCTCTCCCTCTCTCCCAATTTTACCCGCCACTCTCATTACCCCCCCCGGCCAGTCGAAAACTTTGAGCACTCACCCCCCCACCCCTCTGTCGTGCTCCCTCTGTGTGAGCCGCATGGAACCCCCCCCCCCCCCCCCCCCCCCCCCACTCTCTGAAGGAGTACGAGCGAAAGTACGACGCGAGAGAGAGTGCGAGAAGAAGAGCACGACGATATGGTGAACTCGCTCTACTGTAATGTGTAGAGCATAGTGAGTTCTTATTAGGTTTTTACAAAAGAATATGTGTACATACCTGGCGGCCCGTCCACTTACCTGGGCGACCACATTGGGCTTTATACCCGAACAACCTCCCACTTAAAGTTCAATGTGGTACTTTAAGTGTGAGAGAAGCTACTATACAAGCTAATATACAAGAGATGTACTACCCTACACCTAACTGCTTGCGAAAATGCGCAAAGCTCTCTGAGGGAAGTCCTTTTGTAAGTAGATCAACAGGATTTTCTGTGGTGTGAACTTTGACAAGCTGAAGTTGCTTATCCTCGAGCATTTCCCTGATGAAATGATACTTCACATTCACATGCTTTGTCTTTGAGTGGTAAACTGGATTGCGAGCCAATTGTATAGCACTTTGACTATCACAATATAACACAGGCATCTCTTCTTTGATTCCCAAATCTGTTACTAGTCAATTAAGCCAAATTGATTCTTTGCATGCCTCTGATGCTGCAACATATTCAGCCTCTGTAGTAGACTGAGTAACACAATCTTGTAATCTAGAACGCCATGATACTGCTCCACCAGCCAATGTAAAGACATACCCTGATGTAGACCTTCGGTTGTCTAAGTCACCTGCATAATCTGAGTTTGTAAAACCCTTTACACTTAGCTCCTGACTCCCATAGCATATACGCATACTCTTTGTAGCTTTCAAGTATCTCAATATTCCTTTCACTGCCTCCCAATGTTTCTTGCCTGGGTTTGACATGTATCGACTTACTACTCCCACTGCAAATGCAATGTCTGGGCGAGTAGCAATCATTGCATACATCAAACTACCCACTGCAGACGCATATGGAATCTTATCCATTTCAGCCTGTTCTTCCTCAGACACATGACAATCTTGTTTGCTAAGTTTCACATATGGTGGCAATGGAACACTCAGTGCCTTTCCCTTCTCCATATTGAAACGTTGCAAAACCTTGTCAATATACTCTGTTTGAGATAACCAAATCAACTTCTTTGATCTGTCTCTCTCAATGCGCATACCAAGTATATGACTTGCCTCTCCCATGTCTTTCATGTCAAACGATTTTGCCATCTTTGACTTCAAAGCTGAAATTTCTTCCAAGTGCTTGCCAGCAATCAACATGTCATCCACATACAAAATAAGGATCAGCCAACTACCATCCTTAGCCTTCTTTGTATATAGACAATGATCGAACTCACTACGTTTGTAGCCTTGAGAAAGCATAAACTTGTGGAATTTATGGTACCATGCCCTCGGTGATTGTTTTAAGCCATAAAGACTCTTTAACAACTGGCATACCCAATCTTCCTTGCCTTTCTCAACAAACCCTTCTGGCTGCTGCATGTAAATTTCCACATCTAAATCACCATGCAAGAACGCTGTCTTGACATCCATTTGGTGCAACACCAAATCTAATATGGCAACCAATGCAAGAAAGCATCTCAATGTAGTCATCTTGACCACCGGAGAGAAGACTTCATCAAAGTCAATGCCTTTTTCTTGCTTAAAGCCCTTGGCAACAAGCCTTGATTTGTACTTTGGCTGACTATCATGAGCGGTGATCTTATACCTGTAAACCCATTTACAAGGTAGAGCCTTTTTGCCCTGTGGTAATTTAACTAGCTTCCATGTCTTGTTTTTATGCAGAGCTGTCATCTCTGACTGCATGGCCAATTGCCAATTCTCGGAGTCATTCATTTGCACTGCTTCCTTGTAACATGAAGGCTCATTGCAATTAGTCAACATGACATAATTCATAGATGGAACAAACCTATCAGGAGGTCGCGTGACACGTCCAGATCTATGCACAATAGGTGGCTCAGGCTCAACCACAACCTGTGGTTCCACTCTATCCTGTCCTTGCTCCTCTTGAGCTCTGACATTTTGTCTTGCACGTGCAGGTCCATCTTCTTGGAAGACAACTCTTTTAATCTCCTCAACCCTCTCTGGTTTAGAATGATATTTGGATTCATTAAAGTGAACATCATTGCTGCGGACAACCTTTCTGGATTCGGGATCCCAAAGTCTGTACCCCATCTCACCAGAATTACCATAGCCTAGAAAGATGCACTTTCTACTCTTTGGCTCAAGTTTGTTCCTAAATTCATTTGGAACGTGAGTATATGCCTCACAGCCAAAGACTCTGAGATGCTTGTATGAGGGCATTTTGCCTGACCATACCATCTCTGGCACTGAATCCTTCTGCAAAACCTTGCTAGGAGATCTATTTACAAGATGAACAGCTGTTGATACAGCTTCAGCCCAAAACCCATTTGGCAGCTGTGCATTAGACAACATACTTCTGACCTTCTCTTGTATGGTCCTATTCATCCTCTCAGCAACACCATTTTGAGGAGGATTGTAAGGAGCAACAAGTTCACGTTTTATACCTTTTGACTCACAAAAGTCCTGAAAGGCCTTTGAAACATACTCTCCACCATTGTCAGTGCGTAAGCATTTAAGCTTCTTGCCACTCTGATTCTCCACAAGTGTCACAAACGTTTTGAAAACACTCAACGCTTCATCCTTGTGCTTGAGAAAGTAAACCCATACTTTCCTCGAGTAATCATCTATAAATGTCATAAAGTAAGAAGCTCCCCCTAGAGATAGGTTAAGCATAGGTCCACACAAATCACTATGAACAAGTGCCAACTGTGTATCTCTTCTATTGCTTCTATGCTTATGTGGCTGCTGTGTTTGCTTACCATACAGACAATGTTCACATAATTCAAAATCATTAAATGAAAATCCAGGCAAATAACCAGAACGAGACAAGATTTCCATTCCCTTCTTGGACATATGTCCTAACCGGCTTTCCCTAAAGAAACGTTCGGTTGCTCGGTTACATTGATTACATTTTTAGAGACATTTGATACATAAATCATGTAAAGTCCTCCAGACTTTACTCCATGTGCTTCTGTCATAGAACCCTTGGATATCTTCCACATGTTCTGTCCAAAAATGGTGACGTAGCCAGCATCATCAAGTAAACCTGTGCTGATCAAGTTCTTTGTAATTGCGGGAACATGTCTCACATTCTTCAACGCGAAAGAAGAGCCATTCTGAAACTTCAATTGAACATCTCCAACACCTAAGATCTCACATGTCTTCCCATTGCCTAGCCGAACATGATCTTTAGTGGTCACATAAGAAGTAAACCACTCCTTGTTTGGAGACACATGAAGTGATGCCCCTGAGTCTAT
This sequence comes from Adiantum capillus-veneris, assembly GCF_014529385.1. Taxonomy (NCBI): domain Eukaryota; kingdom Viridiplantae; phylum Streptophyta; class Polypodiopsida; order Polypodiales; family Pteridaceae; genus Adiantum; species Adiantum capillus-veneris. The sequence goes on along the minus strand of NC_140943.1, from coordinate 104,245,015 downwards.
TATCCAGTCACTCAGTGCATTTCCATCAGATGCTGTAAGAAGAGCTAAGTCCATTGTATTCTTCAAGAAGTAGATGTCTCCTGACACTAGACTGTCATCCTCTGCAACAGTGTTTGTCACATTTATTTGTTGAATCTTCACTGAGGACTTGTTCTTCTCACCATGGTCTTCAGCTTTCTCTTTGCCTTTTTCTGCTTTCCATTCTCTGCAGTCTCTTTTCATGTGACCCTTCTTGCCACAATGGTAGCATTCTATGTCACTCTTGCCTTTAGCACTGCGGGACTTGCTACGAGACTGATTCCTCTTTCCACCTTTGTACTTTTCTTTGGTCCTTCCCGTGACAACTAAGGCTGTTCCTTTGCCTTTGTCCATTGTCTTTCTATTGGTTTCTTCAGTAAGCAGACTTCCTTCTACACCTGCTATGTTCAAACCATATGGAGGTGCATAATTACTCAAAGCTGTGCGAAAAGTGTCCCAAATTTTCGGCAATGTGATCAACAGGAACATAGCTCTAACAGGTTCATCAAACTTGACACCTTGAGCTGACAACTGACTGTAGATTGTGTTGAATTCATTCAGATGATTGGACATAGGTGTCCCTTCTTTCATCTTCAAGTCAACAAGCTTCTTAAGCCAGTATACCTGTGAAGCTGCACTCTGCTTCTCATAAAGATCACTCAGCTTTAACCATGCTTGATAAGCCGACATCTCGTCTTCTACATTGAAGTAAACGCTTTCTGCCAAAGTCAGCATAATGGTAGAAAGTGCCAATTCATCCATTTCGCTCCATTCATCTTCGTCCATATCTTCTGGTTTTATCCCCTTGAGCTTTATAGGTTTTATCTGCTTCTTTTGTACCAACACGTGCCAAATCTGCTTCTTCCACAATGGGAAATTGGTTCCATCTAGCTTCTTGATATTGTAAAGAGCAGTGTCCTGTGATCCAGCCATAGCTACGCTTCACAGTAGTTTACTTTCCTGGGAAAAATTCAGCAGAGTTTTCCCTGTAAACTGACCTCTGAACCAATATCAACCTGTCAAATGAACCAAGAAAGCTTCAGATTCTGCAGAAATTTTGGCAGAGTCTCCTTTGTAAAATGGCTCTGGTGTACTAAAAACAGACCAAAAACAGCTCAAAAAACCACTGTCTCTCTAACACTGTAAGCTGTGGGTAAACCTGTTCTGCACCTGTACTGTCTCTGACTGTCTTGCACTGTCCTGTAAGCATAGACTGTGACAATGCCTCAACGGAAGTAAAGCAAAGATGCAATCCCAACTGTCTTACTCACAGTCAATACATCCTAGCTGCCTATCTAAGGGTGCTCGAGGGATCGCTCCAAGACCTGTATCACCGAAAGGATCTCAACATTCGAGAATCCCCCAGCTCAATAAAACCTCACTCGACCCTCAACAAAGGCTGCAGTAAATCTGACAGTACATAAAATTCCCACAAAGTCATACATCCACAAATTTCCCACTGTGTGTTGTAACCGCTGTGGCGGTTGTTTGCTGCCTGACTCACAGCCAGCAAACCCTCAACAGACATACATCATCTCTGACAATACATCCCATGTGGAAGTACCTGCAATGTCAGGATGAAATCTGGAATATCAAGCAGCAAACACAAGCTACCTGATGAACTAGTGGATGTCGCCTACAGTCTGTGTGTAGATGCGCCCGTGTCGTATGTGACACACCTCCAAGAACTGTGAGCCGTCCTTCGATGTGTAGACAGCCACAAATCAACACTCTGGGAGTGCCGATATCCTCAGCACCTGCAGTCATAGGCCAAAAACCCCAAATTTGCAGAGTCGGATCTGCACCCGCTGAGACCACGTAGTAAAAAATGGCCTGCGCAAAACTTTGTCGAAGCCGAACGGTAACCGAGATGACCTCAGAATGAAATTCTGAGCACACCAAGCCCTACGAGTGCACCCACAAGATCTGGGGCCGTGTCTTTGCCTGTCAAATTTCACTCCAATCTTAGCTGGTGAGTCTAGCCTCCTGCGGTGCTACCCCGAGCCTCGATCTGATACCAGTTGAAGGAGTACGAGCGGAAGTGCGACGCGAGAGAGAGTGCGAGAAGAAGAGCACGACGATATGGTGAACTCGCTCTACTGTAATGTGTAGAGCATAGTGAGTTCTTATTAGGTTTTTACAAAAGAATATGTGTACATACCTGGCGGCCCGCCCACTTACCTGGGCGACCACATTGGGCTTTATACCCCAACACTCTCATTACCCCCCCCCCCCTTGGCCCACTAATATTATTTCCCCGACCCCTCCCCCCTCTTCCCCACCCGCTCGCCTCACCCTCCCCTTGGCTCATTCCCCCCTCCCCCCCCTTGGCCCGCTGATATATTCCCTCACTCCCACCCATTTACTTGCTTCTCTCCTCTCATCCTCAAGCTCCCATGCAAGACAGTGGAACCCCCCCCCCCCCCCCCCCCCCCCCCCCCTTCCTTCACTCTCTTGTCCGGCAGCCCACAAGGCGCGACCCTCCTCCCTCTATTCCCTCTCTCCCTCTCTCTCTCTCTCTCTCTCTCTCTCTCTCTCTCTCAGCCCAGCACGGACCACCCTCTCTCTCCCACTCGGGCGCTTAGGCCGCGTAGGAAAATCTCCCTCTCTCTCCTTCTCACGGACTGTGGCAGTAGAACCTCACTCTCTCTCTCTCTCTCCACACACACACACACACAGATACACACACACACACACACACACACACACACACACACCATTGCTATTCCCCTTTGGTGCTGTGCACGAGGCGATAACACCACCCTCTCTCTCCCACTCGGGCGCTCACGCACTGCAGCAGACCGTCATCCACAAACACACACACATACAATACACACACACACACACACACCATACCTACACACACACACACACACACACACACACACACACACACACACACACACACACACACACACACACACACACCGCACACACACTCACGCTCTCTCTTTACCCCATCCTCCCCCCCCCCCCATCCGCCTCGCGCAGTCTTAGCAGGCAGCCGACGGCCGTCAGCCGTCAGCCATCAACGAAAAAAAAAACAATAAATAAATAAATATATATTGTATATATATAAAGCCCCTTCCCACGCACGCTTTCACGTACACACATAGATATACATACACACACACCTGCCCTCATGCACGAATACATACACACACACACACACGCATATACGCACCGCACCACAAATACAAAGGAAAAACAACTACGACATCGACGAATAAAGAAGAAGGATCCAAAGCACGCGCCGCCAACAACAAAAAGAGAAAATGCGCTGAAGGCATGCCCCGACCGACTCCGAAAAGAAGTACGCTCGACATCGACGCACCGGCAGCACACCATTCGCCGGCAACACGCAACCACGACGCCATTCCTGTAATTTATAGGTTATTTTCATCATTATCTTACGTTTTCACCCGAGCCATTGTAAATTTCCAATTTTTGTAAATATCCTCTCTCTAGGTGATGGTCACAAAGACCCACTCCCATCTTTTAATAACCTCCCAAAACAAAGCAAGGGTCAACCACACCGGACCCACCACTTGCTTTGTCTCCCCGATTAAGCTTACCCTAACCACACTGGGATTACCATAATCCAAGCAGCCAACACCTATAAATTGGCACTGAGAGGTCACTATCGGGGGGGGGGGGAAATTCATGAGGAGCCAAGCATTTGGTAGAGTGTAGTGGGAAGGATTGACACTATCACCATCACGGGGAGGGGGGGGCTTGTGTGTTGGGTTTTCCTTGGGAATTGCACCATGCGAAGGGAACCACATCCATCTCTCGACTCCAATGGTCGATGCACGCACGTTGTCGTGCTGTGACACGTACATAGTGGGAACGCATGCTACAAGATCTATCTTGTATTTTTTTAGATACATAATTATATTTCCTATAGTGTACATATGCATATTTAAGTATAATAATAAGCCTTCTATCTCATCCTATTATTTTTCTCAAGGGTAACATATCCTTACTTTACCATCAGAAAATACTATCGGAAAAGCATCAATAGCTCCGCCTCTTTAACTTGGGGCAAAAAGCATTGATTCTTTATTTCTACTATTTCATTATCATCTCACACCCTAGCTAGATCCTATATCTAAGGTAAACTCCAATATATATATATTCTATGTATTTTTTATACTTTTCTTATATTTCTTTTAAATAGCTACTAGGAGAGAATCAAATCCTAGTGGGACACTAGGTGGCATGATTTCAAAGATACACTTATTTTAATGCATTATTGCAAGCATGGTTACAAAACTTTGTCAAGGAGCAATGTCATGCTTTCATATGGCATGAGGTGTCCTTTGGAATTAAATGAAAGTTTAGGCTAAGGAGACCACATGAAGACTTTTGCTGCCATAAATGGACCCTATTTTGATGAATTTTTTACACAAGGTTCCAATTCGAATTGGAAAACGATTTTAAAATGAAAATCGTAGCTAATGAGCTGAAGTTTTTGCCCATATTTTTACTTTTTTATTTGGAGCCACGGTTGAGGAGATATGATCAAAATACTGGACCCCAGTCTGCCCACATCATGCAGGGGCAGCTCATTTCCAACTTTTCCAATTCCTGTTCACACTGGCTCCTCTCTTCTTGTGTAAACCCTTGGGGGTTCCCTTCACCTATAAAAGGGGACCTCTTCTTCCTTGGAAGGAACTCAAGCATTCAAGCCATTGATGAGAGGAATTCTTGAGGGAGTGAGTAGTAATGCCTAATTGTACTTAGCCATTAACATAAGCCCAAGCCTACACTTTCTCCTAGAGGGAGACTAGCCATTCTTGCAACAAGATAACCTTAGAAGATCAACTCTAATCAAAGAAGGTTTTGCACTTGGTGTATCAATCAAAGTGGAATTATCCACTCTTCTTCTCTCTCCATCAATAATGGTGCCAAAGGGTTTGTCAAGTAAGATGTGTTCTACATTGATGTTTTCTTGATTTCTTGTTGTTTTCTTTTTCATCTCTAATCCAATATATATATATATATATATATATATCTAATATTATCTCCTTGACCAAATCTATCTCTCTCACTCTTAGTAATTCATCCTCTCTACAAATTTTAGGTTCTCTTTGCTACAGGTACATCTCTCCCCGCAGTATCCTTATTGTCTACGGGCAAGAATAGGGCTTGGGAGGGAAAATTCTCATCTCTTCACTTCTCTCATATCTACATTTCTCACATACTATCCTAGATAAATAACCCACATGATGATCATTTCTATTGCTTTCACTCTGTACAATCTATTAGAATTAACGTATGGATTAGCCGTAAAATACACTTTCAACAACGTGTAGTGTTTCTCTTTGGCTCTGAAAGGCTCAATGAAATACTTCTATCACCGGATCCCATCATACTACCTCTCATAGACTATAATTTTTCTTTTGATGTAAGCATAGTTATCTTGCTATGAACCAAGAGGATTTGAACACACAATTAATCCCAATCACTAGACAAAATATATATATTATGGTAAGCACAAAACTACAATTCCAAAGAACAATTCGTAGCCTATTTGGTGAGCCAAGATTGAATGCCATTAACTCATCCATTAACCCTTTCATATTACCCATGATACGATATGACCATAGCCTTGATGTTTTCATCTTCGTATTGTTTTGACATTCTCTTTTGCGTTCTTTCTTTGTGTGTGTGAATGCAAGAGAGAAAGAGTGAGTCTTCTTTGATTGCACTTCTTTCCAAACCCTAGTCTTCATGGCATCTATGGTTTAACTCTTTCATATAGTTTTTGTTGAGTTCTCTCACAAACTCTCACAGCCATAAGCCCGGTGCTTTCCTGGCAAGACCACAAATTTCTTGACATATTTTTGGTGAACCCGACGTGAATCTGCTAGGGTCAGAGTTTGTGGATAACCATGGGTGATCATGTTGAGCAACAGGGTATGCATTTTGACCTAGCAACAATGCAAATGTTTCAAGCATTTGCAATGTTCATGCAACAACAACATGCTACTGAAAGAAGGGAGATTTCAGCAACGAAGGCTATACAAGCGGTCGTCAACAGAATGGATCAGTTCAATGGCAAAGATGTAACCAAGTACTTACGCGAGTATGTGAAGGAGATGGAGCTGCATCGCGTGTCAGAAGGTGAGATGATTCAAAGCTTTGAGCTAGTTGTTGCTCCAGAAATTAGGGAGCATGTTAGGGCAATTAAAGATGGGCATGGGAGAAATTGAGAAGAACTCAAAGTAGCTTTAAAGGAGGAATATTTCATGGAGGACTCTGAGAGAGTGACCAAAAGGACATTCTTAGAATGGGTAGTCAAGCCAAAGCAAGGACTATCAATAACAGAACTACTTAGGAAATTTGAGCGGCGCTATGCACAACTCACAAGGACAGAAAGGGCCACACTAGATGCAGAGAAGACAAATCTTTTCTTACAAGCTGCATGTAAAGAGTTTCAAGAAAATTTGGAGCTTCTTCTGGAAGATAATGATGCTGAGAAAGGACTAAAGACCGACTGGAATGAGGTTGAAGGTGCTGTCTCACTGCTTGCCAAACGACAAAGAAGAAGGGACAAGATGGTAGTAAACACTACAAGTCCTTCCACCTCAACTTCTGACAAAATGGTAAAGCCTACTTTTATCTCTCCTAAGTTTGATGAGTCCATGCTAGATGAGCTTGTGAAGGGAATGCGTGACTTGAAGGTGAAGTTTGCAAAGCTTGAAGAAAAAGGCCAACCATCAGGGCCACTTTCTAGGCAAAGACAACAGCCCAAAGAAGGGTTTGTTAATAGATGTATTTGGTGTGATAGTACAGACCATGTAAGAAGGGATTGTGATGATTTTAGTGATGTTTGTCAAAAGATGTTGTCTTTTTTAAGGATGGTAAAATCCACTTAAGAGAGACAGGTCTACCCTTGAGAACTAACTTTGAGAAGGGGGGAATGCAAACCTTAGTTGAAGATATGGCAACCAAGCATGCCACCTCTTCAGTTGAGGCAGCTACTTATGGAGTAAAAATTGAACATTTTTGTGATGAAGAGGTGAGTGACCATCATGGTCAAATTTGGCCAAATGTCATGCAATTAGCTAAAAAGGGAAAGCTTACAAAAGAGATTCTACATGAAGCAGGTGATTGCATACGTCTAGAAACAGGATGGAATGATCCAGTGGACTCATTGTCAGTGCATGCCTACATTACAAAATGCCAACAAAATGAGGCAATTGTAGAAGAGAAGCGCAGACGTGAGAATGCTGATGAAGGACGATCAAAAAGAGCTTCTAGAAGTGGGAGAAGAAGTGACTCAATGCCTTCTCAAACACCCTCAACACAAGGAGCATCTCCACCTGAAGTACTCATGGAGGAGTCTACAACAGGAAAGAAGAAAGAGCCAACGAAAGGTAAGACAAAAGGCCCAACTTATAAACTACAATATGATATTGAGGTTGCTACAGATTTAAAGAATGTCTTGGAGGAAAGGATCTTGAATAGCAAGATTGAGTTTACTCTAGGAGAAGTTCTTGGCATTGCAAAGCGTGAATTCCATGAGGAGATCATTGACATCATCAAGAGAAAGAGGCAAACCCTTGCTGAAGTTTCTCGTCCACAGGTTGAAGGGGAAACCTCAAAGACACAAGGGATGCAACTGCAAAATAAGAAGAATGATGGAGCTGTGGTAGGATGCTACCAATCTAGTGGGAGAGTGAAGCAAGTGCATTTCTCAAATGATGATGAAGAAGTTGAAGATATTCCTAGGAGTTACTATTCACGAAGTCATTGGTCAAGGGCTACTACAAAAACTTTGGTCAAGGTAGGTGATCTTGAAGAGCCATTTGTTGCCTTGATTGACCATGGTTCAGAAATAAACATAATGTCAAAGAGTCTCTACAACAAGTGCAAATGGCCGATGGACACAGATCATGGCTGGATGGTAAAAGTGGCAAACAATTCATTCGGTGAATTGTATGCAGCATGTCCAGGTGTGAAGGTAACAATAGGTGATGTAAAGATTGACCAAAACTTCTTTGTACAGGATACATCTTCATATCATCTCATCCTTGGACAACCCTACATTGTGGGAGTTCGAATGGAAACAAAGGTAATGGACGATGGTTCAACATATGCTAGAATACGTAGCAAAGATGGTAAACGAGCTGTCCAATTTCTCACAGTTTGTGTAAACCATGAAAGAAATCGTGACAACCTCAGAGAAAATCCTCTACCAAAGGTAAGCAAAGAGTTTCATGATCATAGAGAAATGATGGGTTTTGGCCAAGTACCATTGTAAAGCGGGATTGCAGTGGTACAGAAAGAAAAAGGGTCTCGCTTGATCCAAAAATAGGTGAAACTTTCTCGATGAGCTCCTTGGTAACAAGGAATGGATCAGTATGTTTTACAAAACTTGAAGATTTGAAGAGATATGAGAGGCAATATGTGCATAATGTACAAATAGGCATGAAAAAGAGTGGGTTGCTAAAGCCTACGGAAAATGTTTTGGGTTTGTGTGAACAAGTTTCTTTTGTAGATACTATGGGTGAGCTTGATGCTATAATGAGGTCTAGTTTGCATCTTGAAAATGAAGTTGTGGAAGTTTGCTCTATGGAAATGTATCAAGTAATAGAAGCCTTTAAAGAAAGCCAAACAGTTGGCCCCAGAAGTCCATGTTGAAACTAAATACAAGAGTGTAGCAAAGAAGGTGAAACCAGTAGCTTCACCCTTACCACCCAACAACAAGGAAAAGATTGAACATGCTTCTTTACAACCAAGTTTGTGGAATCCTAAAAAGATCGGGCATACCTTCACAAAGGAGTCCTTTCAAGAGTTGCAGATTGGTTGCGAGGAGTTTCTAACACAGGAGGAGACAAAGTGCTTCAAAGAAATGCTTTCAAAGCATGGTAAGGCTTTTGCATTTGAGCCACATGAGATAGGATGTGTTGATCCTTATATTGTAGCTCCTATGGTAATTTTCACAATACCTCATGTGCCTTGGAATCTGCGGCCTATTCCGGTTCCAAAGGCTCATTTGCCAAAGTTAGTAGAGCTATTGAATGAGAAAATCAAAATGGGAATCTTGGAGCCTTCTTGTGCTCCATACTCAAAGAGGTGGTTCACAGTTCCAAAGAAGAATGGTTCTCTATGCTTCATCCAAGATATGCAACCAGTGAACAAGGTGACAATTAGAAATGTAGGTACAGGTCCAATTGTGGATGAATTTGCAGAGGCGTTTGCAGGGAGGGCAATCTACTCAATGGGGGATCTCTACTCAGGGTATGATCAATTTCAACTTGCAATCGAAAGCAGAGACTTGACAACCATGAGGACACCTTTGGGTTTGGTAAGGATGTGTACCTTGCCACAGGGAGCAACCAACTCGGTTGCACATATGATGAATGGGATGAATAAGGTCTTACGTGACTTTATTACTCAAATCACAATGCCTTTCATTGATGATTTTCCTATCAAAGGATGTGAAGAAAGTGACAAAGATGAAGCTTTGGATCTCAAGGGATGTCGCAGGTTTGTGGTAAATCACATAAATGATTGTGATAAAATTTTGTCTAGGATGGAAGAAGTGAATCTTACATTGTTAGGGAAAAAGTCTATGTTTGGTGTCAAAGAAGTGCTCATTGTGGGGCACATGTGTGGGCCATATGGTAGGAAACCTTGTCCATCAAAGGTAGATGCCATCCAAAGAATGAAAGAAACATGCACTAGCATCACTGAGGTTAGAAGGTTTCTGGGAGCATGTGTCTTCTATGTTATTTGGATTCCACATTATGCACATGTAGCTGATCCTCTTTATCAGCTGCTTAGAAAGAATCAAAAGTTTAAATGGACAGAAGCACATGTAAAATCCATGAAAAAGCTAAAGGAGTTACTGCAGTCAGCAACGACTTTGAGAAAGGTAGACTATGAGTGTCAAAGGCCAATGATTGTGACAGTAGATACCAGTCCTACAGGGATTGGATGGGCAATAGGGCAAGATGACAAAGAAGGACACAGGTATGTGGTAAGATTTGGAGCAAAGGTACTAAGTGCTCGCCAAAGAAACTATCCACAGATAAAGAGAGAGTTATGGGGTATGGTTACAGCCTTGAAAAGTGGAAAAGAGTACCTAATTGGTGCATGTGTGGTTGTAGAAACAGATTGTCTACCACTTCTTGGGATGATTACAAGCTGCTCAACACCAGACATTGCTATGTTGCGGTGGATTGCCTACATTAAGTCCTTAAATCCCGAGTTTAAGCACATTGCAGGTAAAGACAATACAGTGCCAGATATGCTATCAAGGGCAAGGTATGAAGATGAGTCACAAATGATTGATGAGAGAGATGATGTAGGCACAAAATTCTATTCTATCTCTCATGTCAAAGGTAACAATGTCTGCATGACTAATTCACTTGAATTGTTCTTGAAAGATCATTATGAAGGTGATTGGTTTTTTATTGGAAGGTACTTGAGTACTCTAACAAAATAGGATGATTGGTCTGAACAAGAATTCAAAAGGATACGCAGGAAAGCATATGGGTACTTTTTAAGGGATGGTTACTTGTGGAAGCATCCTAAACAAAAGGGTGCTACACCACAACGGGTTATATGTAAAAAAGAGACTCAAGTAAAGCTCATGCAAGAGTTTCATGAGAGTCTATGGGCTGGACACAGGGGTGTGTGGGCAACCTTCTCTAAGTTGAAAGAAAAATAATGGTGGAAGGGTATGTATAAAGATGTATCTCAGTTTGTAGAGTCATGTGTAACTTGTCAAATGTATTCAAATGTTCGACATCGTGATGGATTGCACCCTACATATCCACTAGCCATGCACTATAAATGGGTTGTGGATCTAGTCACGATGCCTTTAGGACTCTGGCAGATGAGATACTTGGTTCTTGCACGAGAGGACCTAACTAACCAGGTTGAAGGAAGAGCATTAAGAGCTAAGACCACAGAAGCTGTGTGCAAATTCCTTCTTGATGAGGTGATTTGCTGTTATGGTTGTGTGGGAAAAATCACTGTAGATCGAGGTGAACTGTATGCCGAAGAAGCAAGGGAGTTCTTTTCTAGATTAGGGATCAAGATTTCTCTTACTACAGCTTACAACCCTGAAGGCAATGGAAAGAGTGAAAGAGGGCATCCTCCTATCATCAAAGCTTTGGCCAAGGCTTGCGAAGGAAGAGTTGGTGAGTGGCCAAAATTGTTACCATATGCTTTATGGGCTGATCGTACAACACATAGCTCAGTAACTGGCTACATGCCTGCGGAGCTAATGCATGGTCAAAAGTGAGTGATGCCGATTGAGGATACAATTCCCACATGGAATGTACTACCTTGACAAGAGGGGCTTAGTAAGAAAGATCTCCTTGCACTGCGTATAAGGCAGCTAGAGAGAAGACCTGGAGACATTGAAGCTGCAAAAGAACGACTCAAAAATGCAAGGTTGAAAAACAAGGACTATTTTAATAAGCGACATCGACTCAGGAGCAAAGCAATTGGCAAAGGTGACTGGGTTTTAGTGTATGATAGTAGCCTTGATAACCAACACACAATCATGCGTAAGTTCTCAAAAAGATGGTTTGGACCGTATGTTGTAAAGCATGTGCATGAAAATGCTACTTACAGCTTGTCTGAACTAGATGGTACAGAAGTAAAGATTCCCATTGCAGGAAAAAGGATTAAAATGTTTAAGAGAAGAGGAGACAATGATCTAGAAGATATTGATGAGGAAGAAGAGAAAAACACAGGTGAAGATCAAAGTGAACATGAAGCTCTGGAATCATCCAGTGAAGAAGAAGACAAGGAAGATGTACAAGAGGTCTAATCTTACAAAGATACAATGTGGCACATACCGAAGGATGTGCAGGTTCAGAGGGGGTGGATGTCGTGCTGTGACACGTACATAGTGGGAACGCATGCTACAAGATCTATCTTGTATTTTTTTAGATACATAATTATATTTCCTATAGTGTATATATGCATATTTAAGTATAATAATAAGCCTTCTATCTCATCCTATTATTTTTCTCAAGGGTAACATATCCTTACTTTACCATCAGAAAATACTATCGGAAAAGCATCAATAGCTCCGACTCTTTAACGTGGGGCAAAAAGCATTGATTCTTTATTTCTACTATTTCATTATCATCTCACACCCTAGCTAGATCCTATATCTAGGGTAAACTCCAACATATATATATTCTATGTATTTTTTATACTTTTCTTATATTTCTTTTTAAATAGCTACTAGGAGAGAATCAAATCCTAGTGGGATACTACGTGGCATGATTTCAAAGATACACTTATTTTAATGCATTATTGCAAGCATGGTTACAAAACTTTGTCAAGGAGCAATGTCATGCTTTCATATGGCATGAGGTGTCCTTTGGAATTAAATGAAAATCTAAGCTAAGGAGACCACATGAAGACTTTTGCTGCCATAAATGGACCCTATTTTGATGAATTTTTTACACAAGGTTCCAATTCGAATTGGAAAACAATTTTAAAATAAAAATCGTAGCTAATGAGCTGAAGTTTTTGCCCATATTTTTACTTTTTTATTTGGAGCCACGGTTGAGGAGATATGATCAAAATACTGGACCCCAGTCTTCCCACATCATGCAGGGGTAGCTCATTTTCAACTTTTCCAATTCCTGTTCACACTGGCTCCTCTCTTCTTGTGTAAACCCTTGGGGGTTCCCTTCACCTATAAAAGGGGACCTCTTCTTCCTTGGAAGGAACTCAAGCATTCAAGCCATTGATGAGAGGAATTCTTGAGGGAGTGAGTAGTAATGCCTAATTGTACTTAGCCATTAACATAAGCCCAAGCCTACACTTTCTCCTAGAGGGAGACTAGCCATTCTTGCAACAAGATAACCTTAGAAGATCAACTCTAATCAAAGAAGGTTTTGCACTTGGTGTATCAATCAAAGTGGAATTATCCACTCTTCTTCTCTCTCCATCAATAATGGTGCCAAAGGGTTTGTTAAGTAAGATGTGTTCTACATTGATGTTTTCTTGATTTCTTGTTGTTTTCTTTTTCATCTCTAATCCAACATATATATATATATATATATATATATATATATATATATATATATATATATATATATATATATATATATATATATATATATATCTAATATTATCTCCTTGACCAAATCTATCTCTCTCACTCTTAGTAATTCATCCTCTCTACAAATTTTAGGTTCTCTTTGCTACAGGTACATCTCTCCCCGCAGTATCCTTATTGTCTACGGGCAAGAATAGGGCTTGGGAGGGAAAATTCTCATCTCTTCACTTCTCTCATATCTACATTTCTCACATACTATCTTAGATAAATAACCCACATGATGATCATTTCTATCGCTTTCACTCTGTACAATCTATTAGAATTAACGTATGGATTAGCCGTAAAATACACTTTCAAAAACGTATAGTGTTTCTCTTTGGCTCTGAAAGGCTCAATGAAATACTTCTATCACCGGATCCCATCATACTACCTCTCATAGACTATAATTTTTCTTTTGATGTAAGCGTAGTTATCTTGCTATGAACCAAGAGGATTTGTACACACAATTAATCCCAATCACTAGACAAAATATATATATTATGGTAAGCACAAAACTACAATTCCAAAGAAAAATTCGTAGCCTATTTGGTGAGCCAAGATTGAATGCCATTAACTCATCCATTAACCCTTTCATATTACCCATGATACGATATGACCATAGCCTTGATGTTTTCATCTTCGTATTGTTTTGACATTCTCTTTTGCGTTCTTTCTTTGTGTGTGTGAATGCAAGAGAGAAAGAGTGAGTCTTCTTTGATTGCACTTATTTCCAAACCCTAGTCTTCATGGCATCTATGGTTTAACTCCTTCATATAGTTTTTGCTGAGTTCTCTCACAAACTCTCACAGCCATAAGCCTCGTGCTTTCCTGGCAAGACCGCAAATTTCTCGACAACGTATGCACGCTCTTGGTAGTAAGTATTCACAATCATTGAGTCGTCTTAGAGAACGCACCAAGTAGGTTGCACCACCTCCTCTCCTTACCTGTCTACCACCACGGCATGCCACTTTGTAAATATTGCAGAAATAATTCACCCTCACACCCCCGAGGGTTTTCATCATTTGCAAATCTGTGTGTGTGTGTGTGTGTGTAAGGTTGCGGTGTTCATATCATCGTGGTTTGCGTCCTAGCCGCTCAAAGCTAGGTGGTGCCCCCTGTTCACTTTATCGTGGGTAGGCTCGAGGCGCACCATTCGGCCCACGGCGTTTTAGAGGCTGTCGGGCTTCGGGGTCCACTTTGCGTCCGTCAACGTCATAGAAGTAGCCCCTTGTAGTGCACGGACGTATGAGGGGTACCATGTGCCAATCACAGTGGCATCAATGGAGGAGATTGGAGAAGATGCTCAGTCAAAAGTCACTGAGGTGGTGCCAGATGAGCATCAAGCTGCTACTCTCTATGGGGTGCATGCAGAGGAGATCTTCAAAATGAAATGTAGCATATCTGCCTAAATAGAGAGCTCTATATAGATATAGGGAGTTATGTTGAGCTATGCAAGGATGAGAGAGAGACCTCTTAAAGCCAGAAACGTTATATTTGAACAATTTTGCTCCATTTTATAATATATATTGTATTCACGTGGCTATACTTGAGAAATTTAAATTGTGTTTAATCGTCATTGCATCCGCTCCAGGTATGTATGCTCCAGGTATGTTCTCACAAGTAGGGACACTCCTCGCCGACGAGCACTGCGCTCTGGGTGCAATGGAGACTGAGGCTGCAATCGCGAAGGAGGTGATCCGTCTCTGCTCATAGACGCTGCTCGCCCCTCCACTAGATCTAGTTGATCAGGTGAAAGAGACGCTAAGAAGCACTAGATCTAGTGGAGGGGCGAGCAGCGTCTATGAGCAGAGACGGATCACCTCCTTCGCGATAACTCATATGTTGCATCATAGTAGAGGTCTGAAAAGACTTATTGAGCTTTCATCAAGTCCTTGGGTTCCTCAATTTCATCTTCAATGTGAAGGGTTGAAATCATTTGGATGGGAATTATGTCGTAGACATCCTCATTGCAAAATTGAGTATGCATAGACGTATTCACACATACATCCATTGCCACTAAAATTTGAGTCCACTCAAATGGCTCAAACAAATGTTCTAGAAAGGGTTCAGGTACATAGGCTTCGACTCTGCAATCCCTTTCTAAGGTACATTCTTCTCTTTTTAAGCTCCCGTTTTTTGAAGCTCCGCACATCCAAATAGTAGTGTCTTTGTTTAACCAAGAAGGAAGCTTAGTTTCAGCCGAAGAGGCTAAATCAAACTCTTGTATGGAAATTTTTCAAGACATCTCTATAAGTGTGATCTTTTAGATTAACCCTTGTTATAGATCCCACTTGCTTCAAGTACAGATAGTTGTTTCCCCAATCTTGGATGAGCTGTACCTGTCGAATGAAAGGTCTTCCCAACATGATTTTGTAATTGAGTTTCTTCCCAAAGTCTACTATGGCAAAAGTGTGTTGATATTCAATCCCACAAGAATTAACTATCACTTTTTCAAGCAGTCCTATCAGTCGATTGCAATTTCATTCGAGTTTGTCTAACGGCTGGTTGTCCCCAGGATTCCCATACTGTTTTTGTGGCTATGGCTATGCCTACTCCACTATCCAGTATTGCCATGGTTTCAACGTCATTATATTTCACTGGAAGGGTCATGTTTCCTTCTTTCTCTTCATAGTATTCTCCAACTTTGTTCATTGGAGCAGATTGAATCTCTTTGTTGTCCATTTCGTGTTTCAATTTTCTCAATTTGTTTGCAATTAGCCCCGTTATCCCCACCTTCTCTAGGGTTTTCTATAGATCATTCCATAAATATGGTCTGAGTTTTAACAGTTCTCCCAAAGTAAGAGTGCATTGGATGGGTGTAGACATGATTGAATGAATGTTGTCTACTTGTAGGGTCTGTTCCACTCTTTTTACTTGAGTGGTCTTACACACTATGGATTCATCTTCGTTATCTCCAAAGTAAGAGGGTAATGTTTTCAAGGTCAGTGGTTTTGACATTCCTAAAGCTTCAGATCCACAATCCCCATACAAGGATTGTACATCCACGTCCATATCAGGAGGTAGGTTGTCCAACCAAACTTCCTCTATAGGAGCTGACTTTAGAGTTAGGCTCCCATCATTGATCGCTCTAACTTTTTCCTATAAGTGTCCTGGCTAGTCTTCCTCTACGAATGGAATTCCGTCTAAGGCATCTTTGCTGCCCGACACTTCAAGTTCTGGCTCATTTGTTTCAAGGTGGGGTTCTACCACTGCTTACGATTTTCTTTAGTTTCTCTTACCACAAGCTCTTCAGGTTTTGCGATACTTTTGAGCTTGGGTTTTTGTTTTGCCACCATCTCTTGCGTGATTCTTACCAAATTTTGATAAGCTTCAAGCTTAGCTGCTTCCATGTCTGGAGAGGGATAATTTTTCCATTTGTTTTCCATGTTTTGGCCTGCTTTAAGTCCTGCTTGGTAAGCTTCCGTTACCATAATAGGCTCAAAAATTTTATCAACCAAAATTGATCCTCCAGATTTCATGGTTGTTTCTTTGATTTCACTTTCACTTTCTCAGATTGATGATTTCAGATGTGGTTGGAGGATGTGTATGAATGCTATGCTCCTTCTAAGACAAATTTTGGATGTACCAAACGTAAGTACGCATGTTGTTTAAGTGCTTGTATCGCTGCAATGCCTTTATGAAAAGAAGATACTTCTTTCCTAACTTTCTTATTATCACACATCTACAGGACCTTCAATTACATAACTACAACCCCTATGATGTGTGCAAATTTCTTGTAATGGCCATTCGGCATATTATAATTTTGGTGCATAGTCGGTCAAGAGAGGAAAGCGCATGAGCTGAGGAGTTTGAACAAGCCTGCATCCAAGAAATGACATAGAGGTACAAGCAGACTCAAGATGAGGTTCGAGACATGGAAGAAGCAACCGAGGGAGAGGGCAGGGGAGCATTAGTAGCAACAGGGGCAGGGGACATGTGAGCAATGGTAGCAACCGAGGCAGGGGAGCAGTGGTAGCAACACGCGCATGAGGCAATAATCATCGCCCCTTTGTATAAATTTTGAATAATAAAGTACAATGTATAAAGGTCTTGAGACAATAGAAAGTTTGTGATTTTGAGACAATGTATGATCGACACAAAATTTCTTTGTATTAATCATTTTGGGGTTTACATATTTGGTGCACTCATTGCGTGCACAGGGTTTGTGACTTAGCCTCTAATTGAAGCAATCAAGTGAAGTGTATTTGAGCGGGAGTCCTTGCACAATGTTGTTTTCTCCTTGTGTCTTGGAACCTGAGGAAAACAAAGTGTTAGTATCTATAAATTTAAGGTTGAAGACAAGCGAAATTTTTCCATTTAGTTAGTACCTTTCTATTGCTGAGACTGAATGGATACACTTGTGCCAGCAGTGGCAGGTCCTCATATGTAAGATCTAACCTAACCTGTGCAAGAGTTGTCCTTGACATTGTCACAATAAGTAGGCTCTCTCAAAAGTAGATCTCCATTTCTAAAGGTTTGTTATCAGATTTAGACTCTATATCTTGGTCGAGTGGAATAAGTTGCCCACTAAGAAGGTGATATCTAAAATAGTAAAATGATACTATGAAATTTTGAGAGCTTATAACGTGCTTGCAAATTATGGACTTCTTTTGCAAAATACATATTTTGCTCTCCGACTATTTTCTATCCCAATTATCACCTAAAAAGTCCAAACAACTCTTAGACTTGCAAATGAACATTGTTGTGGTCGTTCTTATTTGCTCATCAAAGAAGAAATCTACAAACACTTTAATAGGCATAAATAGAGTGAGCCTAATAATCTTTGTAGAAATCAAGTACTTGAGGTACTTTTGTATATCCTAAAACAACCTATTCTTTAAGCTTTCACTAGTTTGGGACGTTGGCAAAGACCAATCCTTGCTATCAAATGATGGAAGTGGCAAATGAGTCACACGACCCTAGGCAGACAATATTTGGGGTTGCAAATATGACATATTATAAAAGAATATTCCATTATCTGCTGCAAGATCCTTGTGCGATCTTCCTCGGTACATTTGCTCACCAATAAATTCATAGAAAGCATAAAAAATCCCAACTATGCTCTCAACTAGATGCTAGTCTGTCCTGTTCGATGGATAAATATATGCACCATATCAAACATAATATCAACCATGAGCCTTCGGAAATAAACATGCATTGAATGAGATATATGCTTAAAATACCATACAGTTGGGTCAATGCCATGGAAAACTAGGACAAGATGTTTGCAATCTTAAGTCTGAGTGTTGGAAAGCATGTTGTATGAGGACCTCTTTCACCTACTTGCTTTGTGGACACACTCCAAAATCTTTAACTTGACCCTTGAAAGCCTCCACAAAATCATTGCGTTGCCTCCTCTTCCTCCTCCTTGTCTGCAATAGTATCCACCTCTCGATAGTTACTCTAGATGGTATCCACGATTGATCATCTGTACTATAACTATTAAAAATGGTAACAAAGTCAATTATAGTGCCAGGCCTTTGAGAGGTAGTCATGGTGTGCACTAGAACAGATAGTAAAGTTAACAAAAATATGAAAAAGGGAAGATAGTTTTCAGAGGGAAGTAGAGTTACTCAAAGCTACATTTGGGCAGGAACATAGATATTGGATGGAGCCTTCAATGCAAGTTCTAAAATTCTTGAGTACAAAGTTAGTACAGTTTACGGCATTTACGCTTTGAAAATGTGACATTGTAAACTTTGAATAACAAAAAATTTATTTTTCCTTATTTTCTCAACGAGTTTCACTCTAAAATTCAACGTAACATTAGCCTCTTCCTCATTGGTTGAGCGACACTCTCTGTCTAGAACTAAAAGGCCCAAAAGTGAGTCTAAAGTTCTCCTAATAATAAAGACCAGCCAGAATATCCCAAGCCTGTTTTGTAGATTTCATTGAACAAATGTGAGGAGTAATAGTGCACTTCACCGACAACACAATCAATGCATGATCTTGTGCATCTTTTACATCCCAACAAGCTTGTTTAGCGGTAGGCAAAACAACTCTAACAGCAGGAATCCTTGAAGCAAGACCTGCGACATCCTCAATATCGCATCTATCCTTAGAACCAGGACGTACATCAATGCTCTGCATAATTTTCCAAACGTCCTTCGACACAAGACCATGTTGCATCATATTAGCCCACGTAGGGTAATTGTCCCCATCCAATCTTTCCTCAACAACAACCATCTTGAACACATCTGTGTTGTTGTCAGCCATGGTATATGATGCACCTCATGTGAAAAATATCCATTAAGAGGAGAAGGAATATGGGAACAACACGTGCTATATAGCACAAACCATAGAATATCGTAAGGACCTATTATGCAAAAAACAACACTAACAAAAATTTTGCACAAAATGACAAAATAGCTTGCGTAGTACTGCCTGCAGTGGAAACGGAGGTCGAAATGAGCTCGAATAAAAAATTTGATCAGATTGAGCTCTTCAAAGTCCTCGAATTTTTTTGTCAACCTACGAACGCTTGCCAAAGCTCACAAAAACCGAAGAAAGTGAGCAGGCGCCTGCTGGAGCTATTGGCGACTAAGCCCGAGAGGATGCAACCTACTCTAATGCCAATTGTTGGAATTCGGGTTGCAAGGAAACAAACACAGCTTGAAGAAGACGAAGGAAGCTCAAGGCACATAACATAGAGTGTATTACTTAGTGTGCAATGGAAAGATAGATATCCCTAGAATGATGGGCATATATAAAATGCACGAGGAAAAAAACCTCCTAGTGAGGGAAAAAATGCCTCGGCCATCCTAAGTGTGTTCACACACATCACTACCACATGTATATGGAAACAATTTTAGTGATATAAAACTCAACATAGAGAATTTGAACTGCTGTTTATCACATGGATGACCTTGCCAATGCAAAATTGGGTATCGTAAAGTGCTTCATTTTATATGTTAATCTTCACTACCCTATAGATCTTTAAATTTGTGCACTACAAGAGGTTGTGTGAACTTGTGACGTTTTTAGCGACGGAAATACATTGGGTTTTTATACTCTCCGACGTCGCTAAGCGCGTCTCAAATAGCATTGCTATGAGACATCGCTATGAGCGTCGCTATAACCGTCACTATATGTGTCGATATATAGCGACGCATATAGCGACGCTTACAGGCTACCTATAGCGATGCTCATAGAGACGTTACAGAGACTTATATAGAGACGCTTATAGCGATGACGGAGAGTAAAAATTATTGGTGACAGGGCATTGAATGCCCTGCCACCCATCAACCACATTGAATGTTTCAATAACAGAGTAAACCTAAATGAATACAAGATAACCCCAAATTCACCTTTGAAAGAAAGTGCAAGGTATAGACCCAAAGTAGTCACCCACAAGACAATATAACCATTAACTCCATCATCCATAGTATTGTTTGCAGAATAAAGATACAAAATTGACCAAAGTAAATTAATGAAAGTAAATGAATGACAATTGTACACATCATAGGCAAAATCAGTTGATTGTTAAGCTTTGCAAATGTAATAGTTACAACACCATGGTCATTATTGAGAAAATATACATGGTTTTCCAATAGTTACAGAAAGACGTATACACGTCATCTCATTATACATATGCTATGACAAAGGAAACTAATGCTATCTAGCTACGACAACTAGATCTAGTAGAGGGACGAGCAACATCTATGAGCAGAGATGGATCACCTCCTTTGTGATTGCAGCCTCAGTCTCCATCGCACTTGGAGCGTAGTGCTCGTCGGCATATCAAACTTTCACGACACACCGAGGAGTGTCCCTGCTTGTGAGAACATACCTGGAGCATACGTACCTAGAGTGGACGCAATGACAATTAAACACAATTTAAATTTCTCAATATAGCCACATGAATACAATATATATTATAAAACGGAGCAAAATTGTTCAAATACAATGTTTATGGCTTTAAGAGGTCTCTCTCTCATCCTCGCATAGCTTAGCATAACTCCCTATATCCATATAGAGCTCTCCGTTTAGGCAGATGTCCTCCGTTTCATTTTGTAGATCCTCTGCATGCACCCCATGTTCACAATGCTCGGGTGCGGTACGAAAGTGTCTCTTAGGTCGGTCCATTTTTTAGATGAATCCACCTCAAGGAAACTGTACTCTTCCCTGCGCACAATAGTGTTGCGACCCTCCATGTTTATCTTGAATCATTGCACGTCAAACAAGTCGAGAAAAAATCCTCTATAATCGATCCTCAAAATCTCTTGAAGCGTGCCGAAGTAAGTGAGTTCCGCCACCACAGGATCTACATTAGAGGACCGTCGTTGACTAGACTGTTCAAATTTTGCCATTATTCCACAATCTTGAGTAAAATGATTTTTGTCGATCCGTTCCACCCTAAAATGTCGACCTTTACACCATGTTGTCGTGTATGACTTATACGCACAACCCCAAGAGTACTCCCACTCCTCCTCAGTCACTTCTTCACCGCACTGTTGTGTGCTTTTCAATTGGTTGTGCAACCATCTTAGGGTCATGAATGTTGGTAGGCTCTCTAGACCTGCCGGATAATGCATCAATGATCGTCTTCCCTGTATCCACTCGATCCATGCCCTTTGTTGCTCTTGCTTTGCATCCTTCTATTGTAAAATCCACTTTTGCATCACTGGATTGTGAAGCATGCAAAATCGATTGATTTTAGCCTCTAGATCTTCCGTCATCTTCTTCTCAACACTGAGATTGCACTTGACAATCCCAGATTTGGGCTCATCATCTATGGTTCGCCATAGCGTATCCCGGGCTTTATCAAATCCATCTAGCCACTCTCTAATGTAAACTAAGGACTCTGATACCAGCCAACCTTCTGCCATGCTACCCTCCAGACGTGCCTTCTGACGCACATATCCCATAAGTGTTTTCATGAAACGTTCTAAAAAGAACATCCATTTGGAATATACTGTGCCAACTATTTCCACCTTAGCAACTATGTGAACAAGAAGACGCACATGAATAGTTAGCATGGTAGTAGGAAAGTGTTTCTCAAACATGCAGTACACAACCTCCGTAGCGTTTAGTTTGGTGAATGGTATGGAGTCTACATTGATCTCCTTTTGTGAGATCCATTGCACCAACTTCCCAAGTTTGTAGATTGTGTTACGGACGTCAGGAGATAAACATACCTCAATGGCCACCGGTAAAATAAACTACAAAACACATCTAGCAATGATATTAAAGTCCACACACGAATTTGTTATACAATTCTCACTATGATATATTCCATTTCAAATATACGTGACACATTTTATGCCAATTGTGTGACTTCAAACCGCTAAACATTCCTTCTTTAGTGAAACACATTGGGAGCGAGTGCATTACGCCAGTGGGGGTCCGCACAAATCGAATGGTCTCTTTTACTTTTCGTTCTTGGGCTCCTATCAAAATCCATGGTGCTTTAGGGAGTTTTATCAATCCATTGGATGCTATCTGCGGCCAGTATTGCTCCATACGATCCACATTTCTAAGGTCAACCCTAGCTCCCAAAGTATCTTTCTTGCCGGTCAGATGGTCCCATAGCAGATTACCCACATTCTTGAATATGTGCATTGGATCGAGCAAGTGATTGATCATGAGTTGGGGCCAATATGGTAACTCGTACAATAGAGAGAGTCTCTTCATCCCTGGGGGCAAACTGTCATCACACATCTCCTTCTGCTCTAACCATACTTGTGCAGACATCCTCGGTGGATCTCTTCCCAAAAATCCATCGCGTAACACATGATTCTCTGGAAGATACGCTTGATGACCTTCGTAGATTTGCTTCTTCAATGAGGGCGCCCAACGTGCATTTAGTCTAGGTATACACATGTTTGAAGCCCTACATGTATACACATGACAATAGATAAGCTTGAGAAAAACCAAGATTTACAGTGTTTGAGTTTGAGTGTAAATCACCTGAGCATTTTGTTAGTCCGAGATAGTCTGCATGTTCCACATTAGAATGCCTCTGGTCAAAGCATTCTGTCAACCTGTGTGTCGGCTCATATCCACCACTTCTAGGCCAATCCACAATTGTTGTAGCTCTTCCAATAGTGGACGAAGATACACATCCATATTCTTCGCTTAATACCGCCTCGGCACAATCAAGCTTAGCCACATGTGCCCCTTCTTGATAGTCAACCATGGGGGAATGTTGTAGTTGATGATGACAACGGGCCATACACTGTAAGATGTTGATCTTTGACCAAATGGATTTACGCCATCCATAGCCAGGCCTAGGTGCAAATTTTGAGCTTCTCTAGCAAAATCTAGCTATGTTTCGTCTATATGTTTCCAGGCTGGGCAATCTGTAGAAATCCGTAGCACACCATTCGAAGATTTATTCTCCTTATGCCATGATGCTAGGGCGGCCATGAACTTACATTCGAAGAAATGCTTGATGTGAGGAAGCAGAGAAAAATGTCGCAAAACCATTTGTGGAATTTTTGTTCCGTGGAGATTTACTCGATATCTCTCGGAATCACATGTCGGACACTTCTCCATGTCTATGTATTCCCCTTTGAAAAGAATGCAGTCCTTAGGACAAGCGTGAATCGAATTGTAATCCATCCCCAAGTTTCACAAGATCTTTCTTGCTTCCTCTTTGGAATATGGCATCACATTATCAGTTGGTAGTATGTGCTCTTTGAGCAATTTACACAGTGAAAAAAATGTGGTACACTTGTGTAAGTAATCTATCAGATCATTATACATCTAGAGTTTTTTATTAAAGTAAACACATTGTAATAGATCACCTGAAAAGCACTGTGACACTAGTGTCACTCTGTCCAAATTTTGTCTGCATGTTGAGAAGAACCAGGAGCGCCTTCAATCTAAACACACGTGCTCCATCATACAATGGCGTATCGGCTTCACTTTTTATACCATCATAGATAAGCCTTTCTGAATCCATGATCATCTCGATCATTTCATCCATCTCAGGCCATTGCCTCATTGGGAATGTGGTCTGCATGATCATCCTCCGAGCTGTTAGAGGCTACATCTTGTGGCCCCACGTATGTTGCTTGACCAAAGCGCCTGCGAAAACGTCTATTGGGTTGCAAGATTGCTACCTGTTGGCCAGCGTCAGAGTCCGACGAGTTATAATTGGCAACAACTCAATCTATAATAGATGGATCAAACTCACCAAATTTGCGAACATGTTGCAAAGAAACACATCTTGTCCGTCGCACAATTCGATTCACACAACAGATTCTGATGGGAATATACATATTGTTGTGTAGCTAGTGTTTGCTCTTTGGGCAAAGCACGCCTTCATTGACATGCACTAAAATCTAACTTAAATCTAATCTAATCTTAAATTGGACATAAATCTAGATCTAATTTAATCTTAAACTCAAAATAAACCTAAATCTAATCTAATTTTAAATCTAACCTAAACCTAAACATAATGTAACTTAAATCTAAATTTAATATAGTTAATCTTAAATCTTGTTTTAATTTTAAATCTAAATCTGATCTAATCTTAAACTCAACATAAACCTAAATCTAATCCAATCTTAAATCCTAAAACTAAATGTTATATAACTTAAATCTAATATAGCTAGCTGATCTTAAATCTTACCCTAATTTTAAATCTAACCTAATCTTAATCTAACATAAATCTAAATCTAACTTAATCTTAAACTCAACATAAACATAAATCTAAATGTAATCTAACATAATCTTAAATCTAATTTAAATCTTAACCTAATATCTCTCTCTCTCTCTCTCTCTCTCTCTCTCTCTCTCTCTCTCTCTTTGTTTTCTCTCCTTACCTCTCTATTTCGTCTTCTCCCCCCCCCTCTCTCTCTCTCTCTTTGGTTTTTTATTCTCTCTCTCTTTCTCCCTCTTTCTCTTTCTCTTTTTTTTCTCCCTCTCTCTCTCTCTCTCTCTCTCTCTCTCTCTTTTCCTCTCTCAATGTGTGTGTGTATGCATTCTTTGTTTATGCATGTGTGTGTATGTGTTTTTTGTTTATGCATGTGCTCTCTCTGTCTCTCTCTCTCTCTCTCTCTCTCTCTTTCAAAGACACAATGTGTGTGTGTGTGAGAGGGAGAGAGAGAAAGAGGGGAAGGGAACATGAGAGAGAGGAGAGGGAAGCAGCATACCTGGCTCTCCTTCCTCTTCTCGTGTATGTGTGTGTGTTCTGTGTGTGGGGAAGAAAGAGAGAGAGAGGGAGAGCGCGAGTTACCTCTTTCGCTTGAGCGTCGAAAACTTAGATCTGAGATCTGAGTTTCTTTTACTCTCGGTTTATTTTTTACCCCTGTTGGCGTCGCTTTGGACGGCGCTATAGGTGTCGCTATGCAACAAATAAAATAGCGACGCCTATAGCAACGCCCATAGTGATGCCCATAGAGCGACGCCGTGGATTTTCACTTTTGAGCGTCGCACTACGAGCATCGCTAATGTGAAGTACCTTTTGTAGTGGTGTTTGGCTCATAGCACATATACTTGCATGCATGCAATGAAAAAAATAATGCAGAGCACTTGAGATATCAAACATACACTTGCATGCATGCAATTTAAGAAGAAAAAAGATAGGACCCAAAACCTTCAAACCTTCAAATGATAATAGCTACCTTTCATGAAAGAAAATCGAATCCAATGACACGAGACAGACTGTGATAGCGTAAGTCACACGAATTCAAATGTGCAACTCCTATCAATGATTGCCCCACCCACGTTTTCTTTCAAAGGAGTGGTGTTTTAATTTTTAATACATTTCCTCCTGGAGTGATTAAATTTAAAGGACAAAAAAGGTTCCCTCCAAAACAACTTGGACATATGTAGAAGTACTAGCTAGGTAGAAACAAAAAAGGTCCCTTTTTTGTACCACCAATGCATGCCTTTAGCCAAAAGCTTTGATCAGTTTGCTATAAGCTACGAGCTGGCAAGCTAGGTAATGGTAATACCATTTTTCGCTGCCTCTTTCAATGTCTAGGAAAAGTAAGCTCTCCTCTCATCTTTATCGATATCTTTAAGATCAACATATTATTCAAACGCTTGGATATGTGCATCTGGATCATCCTTCTTACCACCATTAAATATTGAAAATACAATCTTCAAATCAATGGATCATTCACGCTACCTGGATTTCTCTTTTGAGAGTGATTTCTATCTCTGGCTTGTCTTTTAGTATATAATGGTTTGTATCAGCGTCCATTTGTTGTTATCGTTCATCTCAGTCATATTATCTAGCTCCAAATTTCTTTTTGACTTCCTATGTATTGATTTGTGATTTTTCATGCTGCCTTTAATGCTATATGTATGCTTCCACATTTTTCCTTTTCTTTCTTCTGAGATTCAGTGGAGAAAGAGCACCTCTCTACCCTCTTTGAATGCCTACTCCTTGAATGGAGAGAATTCTAGGAATCCTCCATTTCCTCAACGTTTTGTTGGTCCAAGTTCACATCCATTTCATTTCTAGGATCGGTGTTTATGTCACAGCCTTGCTCCAACTCCTCTAGAATGATGCTGACATAATCTAGGTCCTCCATGAATATGGTTGTCAGCCTTTGACCACATCCAACTCTTTTGGGTGGCATGACTAAATTTAGCTAATTTTAAAACCCAACAAGGAGATAGATTCACTATTAAGAGCTATTTTTATCACCACTATGATCACCAAAATGGAATGATATGGTCTCTTCTGACAACTATTTTAGGTTGGATTATCAAATTTAGTTAATCTAGATCAGGCAAGCAGACTCCAGGCACAAGATTAGACAAAGCCTAAATTGAAATAGAAATAGTAGACTGAGATTGAAACTAGAATGTACATTCAAATGGGGAAACTACAATTGATATCAAGTACAACAGTGAGGGCCAAGGAATACTCTGAGCTTAATGCCAAAAGGGTGTAAGAGTACAACTAGCTCCAAGAGTGGCAATAGACAATAGAATCCATATACCTTTCCAAATGTCCAAATGAGTAATGAGTCCTATTTATAGGTGTCAAACTAGACCTCTGATTGATTATTCCCTATACAATTATCACAGTAACTTGAGTTGATAACCTTGGGGGGTGCATGTATAATGTGAGTTCAAAAGGAGGGGTTTTAAAATGCAAAAGTCTTAGGAAATTTAGCATAGATAAATTAAAATAAGGGGTTTTAATTTTCAATTTTGAAAAAAATCTAAAATAAGGGGTCATTCTATTCATACTAAGATGTTAAAAGAGGGCTTTTTTTAATACCCCACAAACGCACATTATATAGAGAGGTACTAAACGGTGAACCCTTCGAGTTGATAACTATTAGCTCTTACTACTGGTTTGATTCTTGACTAGGGTCTGTTCCTACTGTCTACAAGAACTAATGGCAAATAGGAGAGAGGCTAGTGGGCAGCCCTGCTTTATTGATTGTTCGACTTTGAATGCACCCACAATTCTATTATTAAATAGGAGCTCTGATTGGCTTCCAACACCAAGGGTGTCTACCAACCAACACAGCCGCAGTCCAAAGCCCAATAATTTCATGACATCTTTTATGAAATACGTTGAGGGGTGTTTAGAGATTGCCTCTCTTGTTGCCCGCCACCACAGGCCGCCTCAATTTTGGTGCCCCCACTGAGAAGGACTCGGTGTCTGTTGTTGTTGCATATTGCATGAATGCTTAGCTTTTAGCATAATCAAGTAGGTTGCATGAATCACAAAAACTTGTATGACCCATTTGTTCCCATTGCAAGGCAAAAGGTGCATATCATTGTTAGCACTAAATTACAATTTCAGCGAGTAATTCGTAGAATTTTGGGTCCTCTTAGGTTAGCCGAGATAAACGCTTCAGTAAATACTTTTATTTTGCCTCTCATTAGGTACGATCTTAGTTTGGATGTCTATATTTTTGTTTTGTTTTAAGCATTAGGTTATGCATAAACCATGGATAATGGTCTAGGAGTAGAGTTTTTCCCCTTTCCATTTCACTCCATAAATTAAAATAAACATTGCAATTAGTAGAAAGAGCCATTTTCAATAGTATATGGTGTTCATGTTTGGTGCTCAAAGAGTAGGAGAAATTATTGCGTCACCAAACCCTGTCATCTTGCCTTGTGTTGACTATCATAGATAATTTGATGTGCATTTTTTTTTTTTGTAGAATAGATTGCAATTTAGAAAACATTATTGTGTAAATCTTTTTAAGAAAGAAAAAAAGAAGTGTGTTGTTACTTTGAAATTGATTCAATGGAGGTCCAACGCCAAATGTCAGGATATCCCCTCTTCTTTGGAGAGCCTAGTGAGGATGCCGAGTTATTTTTAGTAAAAATGGCTTGTTGCATAAAAAGGGTGATAGGAGATGAGGAATGCTTAGAAATATTTGAGGTAGTTCTGAGGAAAGATGCTAGCACTTGGTTTGACTCTCTATTTCATGAGGTTAAGGAAAACTATAAGGAAGGTGTTGATCATTTCAAGTGATACTTCTTTGACCCCCAAAACACTCAAAAGCTATGGCAAGACATCATTTCTCATAAGCAAGAAGACTTAAATGACTACTACATGTACAAATAAGAGTTTCTATGTATTTGGGATGTATGGGTGAGAAATGTTTCCAACCCTGGTGATGGTGCAGAGTTCCTAAAGAAGGAGAGGTTCATAGCCTATCTCTTTTCCACACTCAAGATAAAAGTTGAGGTGGGTGCACCTTCTACCTTTGGTGCAACTAAAACTAGGACTGCTGAGAAGTATAGAAAACTCAAGTGCCTAAGGGGAGAGATTCCAATAGAGGGTCCTAGACCCAAAGGAAATAAGCACCAATATCTAGAGAGATTCCTGAGGCATCAATTGAGGTGATGGAGAAGCTGTAGGTCCAAAGGGACAAACAAAGAAAACTGAGGAGCGAGAGCCACGACCTAGGAGGGTATTATAGTGTTGGAATTGAAAGAAATCTAGGCATGGGATGTAGAATTGTCCTTGGCCCCGTGGGGAGCCAGGGAGACCTAACTTGAATTACCCAGTGATGAATGTAGATGAAGGAACTAGTCAACACCCAATTCTTCTGCGAAGACCAAATGGAGCAAGACCACCTCTACGAGGAGTGGAAGGAGTTTCACCTTTACCAAATCCAAGTGTGCATGTGGTAGAGGTGAAAAATTCAAATGAGATTGACATGGAAGAAAATGGCATTAAGTGTGGCTGTGGAAAAGGTAAGGAGAAAGAAGGAGTCACATCATAGAATGACCATGGACGAGGCAGCAAGGCGAATGAGACCAAGGAAGACAAGAGGACTCGACGTCGTATCAACCTCCAAGGCTTCCCTCTTGGAAATGGTATGGATCCATACAACCTATTAGAAGACATGGGAGGTAAGGGTCTTGATATCTCATGGCCTCAATTTCTTGCATTGTGTCCAAAAGTTAGGAGGGAGTTAACAAATCTATTAGCACAGGAGAAAGGTAAGAGAGAATGTGTCTATTGTGAAGATTTGACAAGCTATAATGAATGAGGATATTACACCTGCG
Organism: Adiantum capillus-veneris; assembly: GCF_014529385.1. Classification (NCBI taxonomy): domain Eukaryota; kingdom Viridiplantae; phylum Streptophyta; class Polypodiopsida; order Polypodiales; family Pteridaceae; genus Adiantum; species Adiantum capillus-veneris. The sequence goes on along the minus strand of NC_140943.1, from coordinate 104,215,464 downwards.
CTAGATTGTTACATCAAGGGAAGCTTGGTTAGGAAAGGTCTAGTGGATGGGGATGCACAAATTTGCATCGTGACATAGAGACTCATTCAAAGACTAGGCATGCACATCCATGAGACACCTGAAATCAAAGTGAAAATGGCAAGCAATAACAAGGCTAGGTGCATCGGCATCTGTAAAAATGTTTTTGTGGAGGCCTTTGGCATTAAGAAGACAGTGGATTTTTATGTTGCTTCGACCAAGGGAAGTGGCTATCCATTTATCCTAAGAAGACCATGGCTAATGAAAATGCAAGCTTTGCAAGATTGGGAAAGTGAAAAGTTGATTTGCAGGAATGATAATCATAAGAAGGTTGTCTTTGACATGAAGGAGTAACTTCAAGAGGAGCTCCATAAAGAATCATCTCAAAGTGAGGCAAAGGAAGACTAGGATTGATAGCACCTTAGAGAAAGAAAGTAGCGGCATCATTACTGAAGAGGAGTCTTCCGTCAAAGTCATTGGGGTAAGGTTTAAGTCACAGTTCTGGAGCTGCCACTGGTGAGATATGATTTTTTTGGTGGACCCGAGTCATCCCACTTTTTCTCACAAGTTAACCTCCCCTCTCACCTCCATTAGCTCTCATATGAACTCTACATGTACATACACCATCTCTATGCCTCTCTCTATTATCTCTAAATTACAATTCCTTTTACCTCTTCTCTCTATATATAAAATTTAGCATGTAAAACCATGCTAAATCTCTATAAACTTAGGGATTCTCATCAACCAACATTGTCACTTTCATCATGGTGTTTCAACCTTAGTGGCGAACAACGTAAGAAGAGAAGAAGAAGAAGAGGATCGACAATCATTTTTGAGAACCTACACAAGTAAGTTCAAAACTTCTTTCAAAGCTTTACCATCACAAGGATTCCCTCACTTCATTCACCCATCTTCCTTCAACCATCCACCTCATTCTACCTATTGTAAATATATTACTAAATTTTTAGTGATTGTTAACACTAAACACTAACCTACTAACACAAAATATCCATTGGCCTAACTTTAAAAGACACCTCACCTCAAGACATGTACATAGTAGAGTCTCTCTCTCTCTCTCTCTCTCTCTCTCTCTCTCTCTCTCTCCTCCCCCCCCCTTAAAACTCTACTTTCACCTTATCTACCATCAATAATGCTCTCTATTGAGCCCAAATCCATGACTCAAGCAGACAAAGAAGGTCCACAATGTTATGATATTAATAAAAATCATAATCTTGATTTGTTAGTTTGAAATAGGCTTACCAATAACTCTATTGAGGGTCTCCAACCTATAAATAGGCCCCTCTCCTTCTTGTAAATAAGCCATAATCTCTTAGCTCGGATCTCTAATCCCCAAGATCTCACATAGCACCCCAACACTCTATATGCCAGGAGAGATTTATGTGTAGTTATCATTTTGTGAGCTTCACACTTGGTGTGAGAGAAGCTTTGGTGATATACATTCCAAAGTGAGGGAGTGTGAGTGCCCTATCTCAAACCACTATCGTGCATGCTCTTCCACTATCAACAACTGAGGTTTTGGTGCTTCAAAGACGTGTCTTGGTTCTAGAATCATCGTCCTTTCACTCGTGCCACATGGTTTGGTGAATGCAAGGTCACTCATATCTTTTAAGTTATGTCATTTGAGCTTGTTTGAGAAAGTCGTTAGTGTGTTTTCATTGCCAAGTTTCTTGTTCATTGTAAGAGGGTTTTATGGTGATAGGTTTCCCACACTTTAATACAATGTGTGTGTGCTAGCAATAACATTCACTAATTGTTGGTTTAGTTTATGCAAGCTCCGTGATAGTGTGATAATAAACAACCTTACCTTGCAAGTTGTCAATCCGGTATTTGCACAAACTCTCTCTCTCTCTCTCTCTCTCTCTCGTTTGCTCTAAGATCTCACTTGCTCCATTTGGTGTTGGTCTTGGTGTGAGTTTTCTTGTGTGTGTTTTGTTGCGCCTCCTCTTGGTCGTGAAAAAATCTCTTTTGCGCCCTGGTTCGCATCCCATAACTAGGCAGTGCACCTTTACTTGTTAAGATGTGGGTTTGTTGTTGCTTTATCTTACTTGTGGTTGCCCCAGCCCCAATTGAGCAGCACAGGAGCCTTGAGGGGTGTTTAGAGACCGCCTCTCTTGTTGCCTGCCCCGGACCGCCTCATCAGCTTGCTTGGGAAGAAGAAGAAGAAAAGGAGATTCTGTTTGTTTCCATTGTTAATTAGTGGTTTGGTATAGGCACCTTGGTTTGGTGGTCAAGGGTGAGCTGTGACATGGCTTTCTGATGGCAACCCCAAGTCAGACTTTGGTTTGCGTGGTTGTTGGTGGTCTTGAGGTGGCTCCCTTTGTCACGTGATGTAGGGTCTTATGGTTTGGATGGGACAGTGGACCCGGTGGTGGTAGTTGCCATGGCTTGATTGGAGCATGGCTTACATTGTAACATTTTTTGCTTTGTATTACTTAAATACACTCACGGTTATGAGCTCTGTAAAAAAAAGTTTTGGGTCAAGACCTCTAATAATCCTCTTACTTGTTGGTACTCACCCAACTCATCCAAATTTAAAGTAACATCCAAGTTTTGGGTCAAGATCTCTAATAAATCTCCAAGTTTTGGGTCAAGATCTCTAATAAATCCTATTATTTATTGGAACTCACCAAACTTGTCAACATTTTTTTATTATTTATTTTTCCAAAACTCAGAATTGTGAGTGATTGTATTAAAATTCCATCAAGAAATGTACAAATTAATCCACCTCAAGCTCATGGCGAGCCTTGAGTCACAAATAGTTACATCAGAACCTAGCCAACCGTATCACATACCGAACTATTAACTGACCTTTACACATGACGAATCGATCGGATGACGAGAGTGGCCCTAATCCAATCATTCGAGATTTGCCCTTTTTCTACAAATTTAAAGTAACATCCGGGTAATGAGACATATATTGGTTCAATGTCATGTGATGTTGTTTCATCAAAGAAAAATTACAGTCAGACCAATTATGATCCTTCTCATTGATTAAAAGGAAATACTTTCCCAAAATAGCCTATATTTTAAGTTCCAATGTGAGACAACCACTAGTGCCCAAAACGTTCTTTTTTAGTCTTATTAGGAAGAATCAACTTAGATTCCCACGACGAGTTAAGAAGAAAAGGGTGGTTGAAGGAAAGAAAAAAAGTAAAGCATTGCCAGCACGTGGGAGAGAGAGAGAGAGGGAGAGAGAGGGGCAAATTTTGGAGATTTTTGGGTAGGCGACGTTTCTCTATCTTGGAACGAAGACCTCGAGTGCAGGAGTACTGTCACTCTGTGTCTCTCTGTCTCTAACACTCTCTCTCTCTCTCTCTCTCTCTCTCTCTCTCTCTCTCTTATGTCTCTATGCTGGAGGCGGTTACAATTGATGATTTGTGCAGGCGAAGGTGCGAGGCCGTGTAGGGCTTTGGGGGCTGTTTTGCTGCGCAGTGGCACAAGGAGGTGGGGCGCAGTGGGTGTAGAGTAGGCTATGAGGCGCACGTCCGCCTCTCTCTCTCTCTCTCTCTCTCTCTCTCTCTCTCTCTCTCTCGTTTTGCTGCAAGGGAGACTTGTTGGCAGCTTCATATATATATATATATATATATATATATATATATATATCTCTCTCTCTCTCTCTCTCTCTCTCTCTCTCTCTCTCTCTCTCTCTCGTTTCCTTGCACGGTAGGCTTGCACTGCAGTCCAGTTGGCTGGATCTCTGCGCACTGTGTGTGTAGGAAAGCATGTAGGAGAGCACGGGAGCATGAGAAGTCCCGACTGATGAATGTTGTGAGTGAACCAAGGGGGGGGGGGGGGGGGGATCTTGCTGCCATGGCATCGCGGACATGTGGAGATGATTGCCATGGTGGGATGCAGGGAAGAGGAAATGGTGCATGCAAGAGAGGGAGAGAGAAGGGGAGATGGAGTTGCTTTGCATGAGGGTCCTTTCCCTACCCTCGGGAGAGCCAAGGTGGGTAGGCCGCAGGCAAGTTGGGGGAAACCCCGATAGTGTGGGCATAATCGACAAGTTGTGCACAGAGAAGGGAGGAGAGGATCACCATGCATAAGAGGATGTAGGCGCGTGTAGGTAGAGATGCTGCACAGAGCTGGGCATGGAGCAATTTAACGTAGGAATGGTCTCCATCCTCTTTTGCTTTAGGTTGAGAGATTGTGTTCGAATCGAATCTGCCAGTAGGCCTGCCCAATTTTGCCTTCATTAATTTTGTTAGAATCCAAGGAGATACCTTTGTTTGAAGGGATTAAAAGTAAAGCTAAGTGTTTTAGAGCCTCGTCCCACCAAGTGGTTAGAGGAGTTCGAAGCGCTGGAAAATTGAGGAGTCAAAGTCTCACTTGACACCTCGAGCACTTGGAGCGACTACTCATATGCAGAAACATACAAAATTCCGTTCTTGAATTTGCCAAGAGGAAATTGTAGAAAATTAGGTCTATTGTTTAGGTTTTTATACTATTTTTTCTATTTTGGGGTGAAATTTTTCCTTTTCCCCTCGCCCTCAACCGGCATTTTTTAATTCAAAACGGTGCGATATTAAGCTGAGACACATTTTTCCCGAAAATTGGTCTTTGTGGCTGTGAGGAAAAAAAACAAGACCTGCCAGGTGGAACAGGAAGAAGAAGAGAGTGTTAACGTAGTAGGAAACTATCCAAGAGACGTTAAAGATCTAGCCAACGAGCAGAGTTGAACTCAAGACTTGTTATGAGAGAGAGAGAGAGAGAGAGAGAGAGAGAGAGAGAGAGAGATCTGCCATGCTACCCGTGAGATAGCAACAGCGAGAGAGATGGGAAGATTTTTTCGGCTTCCTGTGCATTGCATTGATTTTGTGATGGGGTTGGATCGCGAGGGGAGGAAGATTGCAGTTTTCAGGCAAGGCTCTCTCTGTGTCTGACTCGTGGCGTGGCGGCAAGGACATCTAGAGAGAGAGAGAGACGGGGGCACGGATCAGCGGAGCCAAGCGGGGCAGAGGGAGAGACACCTTTTTATTTCCCCTCTATGGACACCAAACAGGCCGCTGAGTCCTATGGCAGACATACTGCTGCGCAGGGTTTATGGGACGGTTCCATGTGCAGAGTATAGGCGGCGAGTAGCGTGCAAGGAGCTCCTGCTCAGAAGCACAGCCGGGGGCGAGAGGGGGGGTTGACGTGCTGCAACTACCCTAGCAAAGCTATTTCTGCTGTCCTCTCCCATCGCCCTGCTGTAACTCTGGCTCCAGGCCCCTCTCGCTCCAGCTGCTCTAGCGATCTAACCCCACGATCTTACTTTTGCTTCGGTCAGCCCTGATCTTGCTCGCACCATGTCTTCTCTTGCTTTTAGGATACTGCATGGTGCTTATCTCGCTCTTGGATTGCTCCCGCCTCTCAAATAGTTTTCTGCATTGGGACCAGGCCGTGCACCTGTCAATGGAATAGCTCGGTGTGGCGTACTCTGGTTAGCACAATATTCAGGGCAGCACCACAATATTCATTGGCGGTTGAATTTGTTAAGTTCAGAGGGAAGGGCTCAAGGCTTGGTTAATGAAGTTGCCTTGCCTACCCACCTCTCTAGCTCATGTTCGCTGCCCAGCAAACTCCCATTGGGCCGGTGATCTGTTCTCACCATTAGTTCCATCAACGTCAAAACCTCCCATCATCTGGGCCGATGATTGGGTGGACACTCTCTCTCTCTCTCTCTCTCTATCTCTCTCTCTCTCTCTCTCTCTCTCTCTCCGTTCCCACCTTCTCTGGATTCCACATGCAAGAGCCAAACAATCGACTGTTATTCAAACTTTCTCCTAAGGCCTTAGTTGCAGCAAAAAAAATTAATCAATTTTGAAGCCTAGCTCATGGAAACGCACAGGTTTGTTGGTGCAAGTGTCGCTCTTTAATGTTTTACATGGCCTAACTGGCTTTTGAGCCTCCTTGGTGAGCAGCCAAGAATGAACACGAAGTGCACATAAGGGAGGAAACAGGAAGACCAAGGCTATGGGAGAGCTTGGGATTAATCCACGATATTAGCCTTTGCCACAGATACAGCTTGATGATACCATCATCCATTAAAATTTGTTGATGTAAACGTCGTGTCAGATACTGCGGCTTTTCCTTGGCTCTAAAAATTTGTCTTTGAGTCTAGATGATCATGTAAGAGGTATAAGTAATAGTGCATTCGTTTAATTAAGTTGCAAGTGTGAGGTTTCTAATTCTTGGAAAACAATTTAATTTATCTTATGTATGCAACTCAATTTCTAGAAGATAAATCGTTTAAACCCCCGTCTCAAAGTCTGGTAATACAACAGTACGTACCCTTCTTATAAAAAAAAAAAAAGGCAATGTGGTGCAATTTGATTTACATTCAATGTTGGTGTTTAAGTTTCAAGCATGTTTTACTTTTTATCAAGCAAGAGTAATGGATTTCTTTCAGGAGTTATTCGGATTTATGCTATGGTTGATGGGCAAAGCTTCAAGTGAAACAATCTTATTGGTATTAAAGTGCCTTAAGTTACAAAAATAATGACGTAGGCGCGAATTCCTAAGTAATGAGGTTTGCCTTTAGTTTTTTGTTTGATTGATGTGTTCAAACTCACAATTGTGAGTGTATGATTTGTATTAGATATCAAGAAATTTACAAAGTAGTCTGAAGCTCTACCAAACGTTGAGATACTTGATACAGCAAAGAGCAATACAGTCAATACCCACATAGTTTTACTCACAGGAGGATGTGAGTACGGCAAGACAAGCCTGAGGATGTGAGTACGGCAAGACAAGCCTGTCTCCACTCAATTGAGCTCTTCTTTTTTCCTATGGCAATTATCGGATCCATACTTCCACATATTAACTCCTTAAAGCTAGCTGTCGAGGTGTCCTTCTCGAATAACCTACAGTTTCTAGCCTACTATAGGTGTTGGAGGAAGCAAAATCTAACAGTTTGAGTAGCTATTAGCAGTGCTTGGCTTTCTATTACTTTCCCTCCTAAGAATAGATCGTTATTATAGAACCCTATTTACAATACCCTTTGGACTCACTTGCAAAGCTTGCTTGCTAGGCCACTTATTGTCGGGCACTCCTTGAAGAGGTGGGCCCACATAGTTTTACTCACAGGAGGATGTGAGTACGACAAGACAAGCCTGTCTCCACTCATTGAGCTCTTCTTTTTTCCTATGGCAACTATCGGATCCATACTTCCACATATAAACTCCTTAAAGCGTTTTCAAGTGATCACTAATAGGTAGCACTTTGCTTGCAAGCATGCGTGTGTATCGTAGAGGTAGGGCTACTACCTGCGATTAGTGAGATCGTGAGTTCGATACACGTGTCGTGGAAAATGTAGAAGGGCTCAGCAAACATGGCAAGGACAAAGATGTAGAAGAGAGCTCTCAACCCAATTCCAAGCTCTGCTGAAGATCTCATTCTGGTTTGGGCTACCTATGGAGTGAACAAGCCTGAAGCATGGAAGTACATGATCCTTGCAGGTAGCTCCACTACCTTGGGTGGATTTTTGCACATTCAATGATGCCTTCATGATCGTATTTGCGCCCGCCCCCTCCTTAACGCTCACTCTCAACTTGCTTGCACCAACGACAATGTTGGACCTCAACATAAACGTTTCATTTTGTATTACTCTGTGTGTATTGTGAGGTGTAGCCTATATTTGATTTCTTTCTGCCGTGTAGGCAACCACTCCGCCGGAGGCTGAGTTAGTCTCACGTGGATGGAAATGCCTGTAGCCAGGAGAGGATGGCCCTTGCCCACCCCTTGCTCTCCCTATTGGTGGCACCAACGTGGCAAGACAACCAACTCTAGCAAAGCAATGCAGATGAATACATAGCAACTACGGGTATCTATCGAGTTGTGGGTAAACAAACGGCCATAGCTAATACCCCACTCTTAAACTGCGGGATGACGATGGGACTTAAACCCCACTCTCTCTCCCCATCTCTCCTTACAGCTAATACCCTCTCCCTTTGTGCGTTCGCCATCGCTGTCCTCTCTGTGTGGACCTTTGCTCTGATCACTACTGCTCTCACCCTTTCTCTATTGGCAGCTTCACAAAGACGCAACAACCACGGTCTCGGTGGAGCAGCAACCAGGGATGCTGCAGCGCTCCTCTACCTTCCTTGAGCATAGCCAACCCCTTCCCGCACATCGAGAGCCCCTTCTCTGCCCCGTCACATGTTCTCTTCTCCGCCACCTTGAGCCGTGGGTGATTGCCGCCACTGGCATTCACCTTGATCAGTCACAGGAAATACCTCCTCCTTCCACATAAAACCTCACACATGTCGGAGCTCTACCAGGGTTACTCCTCCAGCTGTCAGGCAATAGGTCGATACACATGCAAATTTCCAATGGGTGATTTGCGAATCTGTAGCTCAGATGAGTTGGCCTGCCATCCGAGCCTGCCAGGTCATCCTTATGGGCGTCGTGGAAGGCTACCGCATCGCAGGTAGGCCTTTGGGTGAGGTGAAGGATCTCAAGAACAGGTGCAGGCCATCGTCACTGGCAAGGGCCCAAGTAAAAACCTGTCCGACCACCTTGCCAATCAGGACAACTCGCAAAAATGGAGTGAACTTTTACGATACTAATATCATTGTTCGGGAAAAATCATTTTTCAAAACATACAAAATTCCTTTCCTTGAATTGAATATGCCAAGAGGAAATTTTAGGTTATTTTTTAAAGATTTTTGCACCATTTTTTCCTATTTTGGGAAGGAATTTCCTCTTTTTCCCTTGCTCTCAACCGGCGTTTTAGAAATTTGAAACGGCATGATATTTATAAGCAGAGACACATTTTTCTCGAACTCTAGATACTATAAAAAATGTCCAAGGAGGTTCCAGGAGGAGGAGAACCATACCCCGAGGTAGTCGAGGACATCCACGAAGATTGTATTCTCGTCGGCCATTTTGGCCTTTTGAAGACAGTTAAGCTCCACCAAGTTTGTATCAATTTGCTCCACCTCCACTACAAGAGGCTATTCATATTAGCGACGCTCACACAACGACGCTCAGAAAAAAAATTCCCGGCGTCGCTATGAGCGTCGCAAATTTACAAAGAAATTTGCGACACTCATAGCGACGCTCATAGCGACGCCGGCTGGGCTAAAAAAATAACAGAGCGCGCCCAAAAACTCAGATCTCAGATCTGAGTTTTTCGGCGCCCTCAAGCAAAGAGCAGGTAACGCTCTCTCTCTCTCTCTCTCTCTCTCTCTCTCTCTTTTTCTTCTCCACACACACACACACACACACACACACACACACACACACACGAGGAGAGGAAGGAGAGCCATGTATGCTCCTTCCCTCTCCTCATTCTCATGTTCCCTTCCCCTCTTTCTCTCTCCTTCTCTCTCTCTCTCTCACACACACACATACACACACACACAGTGTTTTTGAGAGAGAGAGAGAGAGAGAGAGAGAGAGAGAGAGAGAGAGAGAGAGAGAGAGAGTACAAACATAAACAAAAACGCACACACACATACATAAACAAAGAATGCACACACACATTGAGAGAGGAAAAGAGAGAGAAAGCATGCATAAACAAAAAACGCACGCATTGAGAGAGGAAAAGAGGGAGAGAACATGCATAAACAAAAAACGCACACATTGAGAGAGGAAAAGAGAGAGAAAACATGCATACGATCCAAAAAAACGCACACACATTGAGAGAGAAAGAGAGAGAAACTAATTTAACGTCGTAGGAAACTAATTAAAATTAAAAGACCTAAAGATCTAGCCGACGAGGAGTTGAACTCAAGACCTATTATTCAAGAGGGAAATGGCATAATCAATCTATCATACTTGGCATGGGTGATAGAAAGGTTATACCATTTATCTCTTTTTATTGGCACACACATCCACACACGCGCACACACACAAGAAGAAGAGAGTTATAATGTCGTAGGAAACTATCCTAAAAGACATTAAAGATTAGGTTAGATGTAGACTTACGTTAAATTAGATTTAGGTTTATTTAAGTTAAATTAGATTAGATTTAGGTTTATTTTTAATTAGATTTACGTTTATTTACTCTAGATTTAGATTTACGTTATATTAGATTAGATTTAGGTCTCCATAGACTGCGATGCCTGCATGAAGCGGGTGAAGAAAGCCCTCAATGGAATATAGGGTATTGCTGCCTTCACTCATGGTGGGCTCCGTCGATCCAAAAGTACTGGTGAAATGTCTTCAGAAGATAGGGAAGAAGGTGGATCTTCAGGGCGGCAAGAGTCACTACATCCCCGACACAATGACCATCTAGACAACCTCTAGTCATTCAACAACAACTTCAAAGTTAGTAACAAGAGCAAGAATGGTCTAAAGGGCCAATTGCTGTCGTCAGATGTGGATGGAGATGAGGCAGCGTCACCACCGGAAGTTAACTCTCACATCTTTAGTGATGAGAATGCCAACTCTTGCCGAGTTATGTGAAAAATTATGTGTTAAATCAGTTTTAAGGTTCTTATAATCCCTGTTAGTTTAGTTCTTTGTTTTTAATATAACATAATTTACGTTAGATTTAGATTTATGTTATATTAGATTAGACTTAGGTTTATTTAGGTTTACCCACACACACACACACACACACACAAGAAGAAGAGAGTTTTAACGTCGTAGGAAACTATCCCAAAAGACGTTAAAGATTAGGTTAGATGTAGACTTACGTTAAATTAGATTTAGGTTTATTTTTAGTTAGATTTACGTTTATTTAGATTTACGCTTATTTACGTTAGATCGAGTCCACGCAAGAATTACTTACGGTTTAGGGTTTAGAGTTAGACGAACAGTGAAAAGATCTACTGTGAAAAGATGTTAAGATGCTGTGAAGTGCTACAGCTAGAGAAGAGGCAAAGGGGTTTTGTCCACTACATGCAATATCATGTAGACGTGGGTCTGTAGATTTCTTGTACCCACAAATATAGGTATTGACCAATAAAGACGAGATTATAACTCGGTGGTTCTGATCTCTGTGCACCTCTAGACCGAGGTGTGCGGGGATTGGACATGACTAGAGAATGTGAGGTAAAGAGAGAGAGAGAGAGAGAGAGAGAGAGAGAGAGAGAGAGAGAGAGATAAGACGAAGAATGCCAATAGAATATTAAATTTGTTGTCCAGGTTATAAGATTTTTATCCTCATTATGAGTAGTGACGAGGATGTGGGACCGTCCAAACGAAACACCTATCTCTCAACGAGGGTCTTATGTCCTTGTAATGAATGCAAGCATGCTATGCGACGGACAAGACGTGTTTCTTTGCAGCACGTTCGCGAATTTGGCGAGCTCGATCCATCTATTATAGATCGAGTTGTTGCCAATTATAACTCGTCGGACTCTGACGTTGGCCAACAAGCAGCAATCTTGCAACCCAATAGACGTGTTCGCAGGCGCTTTGGTCAAGCAGCATATGTGAGGCCACAAAATGTAGTCTCTGACAGCTCGGGAGATGATCATGCAGAGCACATTCCCAACGAGGCAATGTTTGAGCCCGAGATTGATGAAATGATCGAGACGATCATGGATTCAGAAAGGCTTATCTATGATGATATGAAAAGTGAAGCCGATACGCCATTGTATAATGGAGCACGTATGTCTAGATTGAAAGCACTCCTTGTTCTTCTCAACATGCAGGCAAAGTTTGGATGGAGTGACACTAGCGTCATAGCGCTTTTCAAGTGATCTATTACAATTAGTTTACTTTAATAAAACTCTAAATGTACAATGATCTGATAGATTTTTACACGACTGTATCGTATTTTTATGTTGTGTAGATTGCTCAAAGAGCACATACTACCAGCTGACAATGTGATGCCAGATTCCCGAGATGAAGCAAGAAAGATTTTGCGAAACTTGGGGATGGATTACAATTCTATCCACGCTTGTCCTAATGACTGCATTCTTTTTAGAGGGGAATACATAGACATGGAGAAGTGTCCGAAATGTGATTCCGAAAGATATCGAGTAGATCTCCACGGGACAAAAATTCCACAAAAGGTTTTGCGACATTTTCCTCTGCTTTCTCGCATCAAGCATTTCTTCGAATGTAAGTCCATGGCCGCCCTAGCATCATGGCATGAGGAGAATAAATCTTCGGATGGTGTGCTACGAATTCCTGCAGATTGCGCAGCCTGGAAACATATAGATGGAACATTGTCGGATTTTGCCAGGGAAGCTCGAAATTTGCGCTTAGGCCTGGCTATGGATGGCGTAAATCCATTTGGTCAAAGATCAACATCTTACAGTGTATAGCCCGTTGTCATCGTCAACTACAACATTCCCCCGTGGTTGACTACGAAGAAGGGGCACCTATGGCTAAGCTTGATTGTGCCAGGGCGATATAAAGTGGGGAATATGGATGTGTATCTTCGTCCACTATTGGAAGAGCTACAACAATTGTGGATTGGCATAGAGGTGGTGGATATGAGCCGACACACAGGACGACGGAATGCTTTGATTAGAGGCATTCTAATGTGGACCATGCATGACTATCCCGGGCTAACAGAATGCTCAGGTGATCTATTGACACTCCTCACTCAGACACTGTAAATCTTGTTTTTTCCCATAGTTGATCTATTATCATGTGTATACATGCAGGGCTTCAAACAAGCGGATACAGAGCATGTGTCACATGTGGACCTAGACTGAATACACGTAGGGCGCCCTCACTGAAGAAGCAAATCTACGAAGGTCATCAAGCGTATCTTCCAGAGAATCATGTGTTACGCGACGGATTTTTGGGAAGAGAGCCACCAAGGATGTCTGCACAAGCATGGTTAGAGCATAAGGAGATGTGTGATGACGGATTGCCTCCAGGGATGAAGAGACTATCTCTATGGTACGAGTTACCATACTGGCCCCGACTCATGATCAATCACTTGCTCGATCCAATGCATATATTCAAGAATGTGGGTAATCTACTATGGGACCATCTGACCGGCAAGAAAGATACTTTGGGAGCCAGAGTTGACCTTAGAAATGTGGATCGTATGGAGCAATATTGGCCGCAAATAGCGTCTGATGGATCGATAAAACTCCTTAAAGCACCATGGATTTTCACAGCGTTTTACTCAAGATTGTGGAATCATGGCAAAATTTGAACAGTCTAGTCGACGACGTTCCTCTGATGCAGATCTTGTGGTGGCGGAACTCACTTACTTCGGCACGCTGCAAGAGATTTTGAGGATCGATTACAGAGGATTTTTTGTCGACTTGTTCGACGTGCAATGGTTCAAAATAATCATGGAGGGTCGCAACGCTACTGTGCGTAGAGGAGAGTCTGGTTTTCTTGAGGTGGATTCTACTAAGAAATGGACTGACCTAAGAGACACTTTCGTACTACCCGAGCATTGTGAACAAGTAAGTATGTAAATAGTTAACATCCCCCTTTTACAAGTTATGTGCTTGAAAGCTCTCATGTAAGTTATGTGGCTCTGGCAGGTAATATTTCATCCTACAAAGTCTACATCAAACTGGTGGTACGTCATAGAGGTAGCCCCTCGTAGTGCAAGGACGTATGAAGGCTACCATGTGCCAATCACAACGTCATCAATGGAGGAGATCAGAGAAGATGCTCAATCAGAAGCCGCTGCGGTGGTGCCAGACGAGCATCAAGATGCTACTACTCTATATGGGGTGCATGCAGAGGAGCTACAAAATGAAACAGAGGATATGTGTTTAAACGGAGAGCTCTATATAGATATAGGAAGTTATGCTGAGTTATGCGAGGATGAGAGAGAGATCTCTTAAAGCCACAAATATTGTATTTGAACAATTTTGCTCCGTGTTGTAAAAGATCTGGCTCTCTAAGTACCTTCCATGGTGTATAACGCTCTTTTCTACTCGCGTTCACATCTTTTGATTGAAAATTCTGAGTTTTCGACTTGCCTCTTCTATCACTCAATTCATTGCGTCATTGTATTTATATGCATCATTACGTCATTGTATTTAATGGTCTTTGTGTCATTGTCTACTCTATTCATTCAATATTAAGTTTAAATATTCGTGTGTTTAATGCAGGTATGGATGATGAGGAGTTTCTTTCTTCTTTGTCACCGCAGCAGAGACAGTGGTACGTGGAGCGTCATCGCTCTGGCGCATCATCGCGCGTTCCTACTCCATCCGCATCTCCCTCTCTTTCGGAGCATTCGGCGCGCTCCGAAGCTTCGGCGTCGACGAGACGAGCTTCACACTCGTCTAGACACCGGCGCTCTAGTGGTGGCGGTGGCGGTTGTTGTGGGGATTCCGCCACCGATGCCTCCACACCGCCTCGTGTTCGACGAGGCTCTTTACCCTCCCCTTCTTTGCCCGCCCCCACACCAGCCACAACATCGCCATCTACGCCAGGTTTTGCACGGCTGACTGTTCCTAGCAGCTACACACCTCTACCTACTCCTCCAGGAGCCACCCCACTCGACACTCCTCGCTTCGGGGCCTAGACGCCGGTGGAGACACCTGACGTCCGTACCCCCATCGACACGTCGCTAGAGACCCCTGCCGGGACACCCAGGTTCACGCGTCACCGGCCAGAGGGCTTGTCTTACTCCGTCGACTTCAGCGGCGGCATCATCATGGATGATGACGGCAAGAAGGTGATCTCGCGCATGCGTGGTCTTTGCTCTCAGCTGTTTAGACACTACATACTAAACAAATGGAGTGAAGTACCAAGTGATTTAAAAAACAGAGTCATCAGCATACTTCATGATGAGTTTCCCGTTCCAACACGGGATCAGCGCTTCAATGAAGACCTGATGAAGATTCAAATGCGCGAATACTGCAAACACAAGCGTTCCGAAGTGCAAAAAGCAATCAAGAATGGGTGGAACAGGTCAGATTGGCTGGCCAAAGAAGATTGAAAGAATGCGAAGAAAGCAGCGCGCGAGAATCCTGACAAGTGGAAGCAACAAAAGGATGCAGCCAGAGCGCGAGGAGAGGCAGGGAGCTCGCACCACTTGGGGAGCGGTGGATGGGCATCATTTGAGGCCGATTTTGTAAGTGTTTTCGCATTGCTCTTTATGTTCGATAGTTTAGGGTTTATGAGTTTTTTAATTCTAACATAATGAAATCTTTGTATGTTTTAACAGTGGTCGATGACAGGACGTGATCCCACACCGTACGAGCGCGAGTACGCAGGCAGGAAGGGCTTAAACGCCCTGATAGACATTCTCAGTTCTCGCGGCGGCATGGTTAGTATTAGGGTTTACTCTTTTCTATTTTTTGTATTGTTTTATAAATGTCGTTATATGTTTATACTTACTGAAAGCTGTCTTATTGTCTTTTTTTGCAGAATCCGACAGATACGCCGCTTGGACGCGATGAGACGTCTGACTAGACGACGTCAGTTTAGCCGTAGCTAGATAGCATTAGTTTAGGGTTTCTCATAGCTTATGTATCATGAGACGGATTTTATACGTCTTTTTGAACCATGTATATTATTACATTTGTCACCGCAGTTCCTTTTGCCAATCAATTCTTTATGCCTATGATGTTGTACAATTGTCATTATTACATTTGCCAATCAATTCATCTTGCCTATGATGTGTACAATTGTCAATTTTGCAAACAATGCGTCTTGTGGGTGACTATTTTGGGTCTATTATCTACCCTTGCACTTTTTTAAAAAAGTGAATCAAGTACAATATGGTTGATGGGTGGCAGGGCATTCAATGCCCTGTCACCAAAAAAAAATCTCTCGGGCCTCGCTATAACCGTCACTATTTATGGCTCTGTAGCGTCGCTATGAGCGTCGCTATAGTCTTCTGTGTAAACGTCGCTATGAGCGTCGCTATATAGAGACGCTCAGAGCGACGCATATAGCGACGCTCTCGTAGCGACGCTCTTAGCGACGGTTTTAGCGACGTCGGAGGTTATAAAAACCCAGTGTATTTCCGTCGCTAACAGCGTCACAAGAGCACACAACCTCTTGTAGTGCTCGAGGTAGTCGAGGACATCCACGAAGATTGTATTCTCATCGGCCATTTTGGCCTTTTGAAGATAGTTAAGCTCCACCAAGTTTGTATCAATTTGCTCTCATCAGTCATTTTGGCCCTTTGCTTGCTCTGGCCAGTGTGCCATGTGACCATGGCGACATTGAGTACTGCATGAGAGAGAGAGAGAGAGAGAGAGAGAGAGAGAGAGAGAGAGAGGCCGCCGGAGGCGGCCGGCCATACTAGTAATCAAGAAGGTAAGTGAATTTGCTAACTTGT
This sequence comes from Adiantum capillus-veneris, assembly GCF_014529385.1. NCBI lineage: Eukaryota > Viridiplantae > Streptophyta > Polypodiopsida > Polypodiales > Pteridaceae > Adiantum > Adiantum capillus-veneris. The sequence goes on along the minus strand of NC_140943.1, from coordinate 104,199,266 downwards.
GTCTCCATCTAGTGTTCCATGTGAGTTGTTTGCAGCTTCAATTGGTAAAGTAGTATTAACTTCAATGTTCTTGAGAGATACACATGCACAATGTTTGAACCTTTTCAAGAATACTTTGTTTGTGGGTCCAAAGAACATGGAGAATTGGTTTTTCCAAGACTGATCTATTCCTTGGAGGGAAGAATTCAGATAGTCCTGCCCTCCTAATCAGCACTCAAATCGTCAGGTACTTCTTCTTACATAATGTATGGTAGACAAGGAACCGATGTGTGTTTGAAGGAGGTTTTGAGGTGGCAAGCTCGCAGAAATTATACAAAAAAGCAAAGTGCTAATATGCACGCTCGGACGTAAGCAGCACTCGGAGGATTGGTCTAGGACTACTTGTGCCTTGTTGTCAGCAGATGGCATACCTAGGACGGGTGAAAATCTTGGCCATCGGTAATTAAAAGATATCAGAAGAACAAGATAATGGACCTTGTGTATCAAGAATAAGAGGCCAGGCTGGAAGGAGTGGCTGCCCTGATAGCCGACGTAATTGTGGTCCCTGGATGGTGTCATGGCTCAACACGAACATGACAAGACCTTGTAATTTTTTGGGTTGATCAATATAATTAACTCACAATTGTGAGTTTTGCAAAATAAAATAAAATTGTTTAAGTGTGTAATTTGTCATTTATTTCATTCACATATTGCAAAATATGGACCATTGTCATTTATGCTAGTTTGTGTATATTCACGCTTTCTATATGCTCGGTGTAGTGTAGTGTTTTTGTACGTTGTAAACAAAAAAGGTAAATGCATCCATGGCAGGAGTATGTACAACGGGGATATCTAAGACTCGAGAGATGGAGCAAAAGCTGCGAACAAAATTTGCGTCTCTTAGCACACATGATAGAATTTACACAAGGAGTCATTCGCTGCTGCCTTGTTGAACACTGTTCCTTTTTAGAACATTTGATATTCTTGTTATGAACTGTGCATTTAGTTTATTCAATTGCACTTTAAGCTCAAGGCTTTGATTGGCAAGGCACAAATGTGCTCTTCAAGCCTACAGAGTTGGACATCAGCAAGGTCCACTTGATAGCTTTGCACTATGTCCTTCAGATTGCATATCGCCATTATTATTTCTGAGCGAAGAGATGCATAATCATTCAGCTGGTTCTCGCGTAGTTCATGCAAAATTTTTGTTGTCATGTCTTTTATGTTGTTGAGTCGTGGATCTTCAATCTTGTCCAAGAGCTCGTCTATTGTGTCTCTCCCATCGTGAGCTGCAGCTGGTTCTGTTCCATTGTCACACTACATACATACAATGAAATTGATACCATGCATGTACCAATATTGAATAAACTAGCACAAAATAACAATAACCATAAAGCAGATACATTGAATCATGCAAATGTTGTGACCCCAACTTGATGAATGAGCGGTAAGTAGTCATCGCCTATCTGAGGGCCCCGTTCTTCACTATGTTGATCCCCATCATCGGCAACTACACTTGGTCGGACTGCATGCAATACTGTTGCCAATCAATACTTATGCAAGGTACATTCTTCTTTGCATACATGTGTGAACGTACCTCTCAACCTCTTGCCAACGTGAATGAAACCAATCAGCGCATGCATGAGAGGTTCCATACATCTAGCTAGTGATGAAAATACTAACAACATCTTCATAAGTTGTCGTTGATGGATACACCATACATCTCCAAAGAGCCTTTGTCTTTCCCAACTCCATTCCACATCCTTGGTAGGGTGTCACCCACGATGAAGAGGGATAGTATTTTTCGCTTTTAAGTATTTTGTGTAGCGTTGATTGCAAGTCGTTACCTAGAGGGCACCCTAACTTAAACTTTTGGAACATGAAGGCTCTATCGAAGATATTCATTGGCGTCTGACATACTTTGTTTTCAGCTCATCGGCACCATACAAACTGTACAATTCTACCTCTTTGTTGACATGATTTGCTTCGATATTGTGCATGATTATCTGGAAGTGTGGTTGATCCTGGTCCTTTAGGCAATACCCAATCATGCCTTCAAATGTATGCATGTTGCGTTGTTTTAATGCCCGACAAAGGACCACAGCTGCCGACGGGAGACTCTATCCCATCCTAGGTATTGCTTTATTCTTTTGTTGGCAGCTATCAATGAGGTTGTGCACAACCGGACCACCATTTGAAAGTGTAGGTGAAAGACAACCCCTCCCCTTTCCACTGCGCATACTCCGGCCAGTGTCTCTTTCTGAAGAAATGATTTCATGCACGACAATAGCTCTAGATCTATGTCGGTCCCTCCCATTGAAACGGTGACACTAGTTTCTCTCAATCTAGAGATTCTTTCCCTCTTCTTTGAGCAACTTCCCTTCTCATCTCCTTTGGATTGGGCTTTTTCCTTCATGCATGCCATCTTCAGTCACTCTTGACAGTAACCCAACAACGATGGAACAATGCATACAATTGCACACCAACTACAATGTATTTTCTATAGACAAATCGAACAGGACACATAACAAGCTCTGGCAAGAAAACACGACATATCACATGATTTGGCAACAAAACTGTAGCAGTGAAATAACCTTGCTCTCAGGACTACATCGAGTTACCTCTCTTGTTCGCTCCTCATCGCCAAACACCATGCGTTGACAACACTCTGCACTTGTCGCAAAAACATAGGTCCACCTCATCTGTCTCGCTCCCACCTAGCCGGCTTCTGCCGTAACCCATCGCCTGACAAATGCGAGCCCATCGCACCACATGCCTTTTAATTGTGATTTCCTTTTACATAGCACTGTTAAATCACCTTGGAAAATGCTAGCCCTATGACACCACGTGCCTTTTAATTTTGAATTCCCTTTACATAGCATAGCACTGTCAATGGCCTTGGGATCTTTTTGGATTCGCACTAAAACAACCGTTGGTACTAACTATATTAAGTATATATTAGGGTGAGCACAATAAAAATGTTACTATTGTTAATGTTATGACATCTCAAGTAAGCTTACTGTGCCAAAAGTATTTTAGGGACGCATTAAGAGGAATTTTAGCACATGTTGCCAAGCCCTTGAGGGGAAAAAGAGAGGAGTTGGTACGTGGAGGAGGGAGAGAGGGGGAGGATGAGAAATTAATAGGATTTTTTTTTTACTCTGGAGGCTGGAGCCAATAGGTGGAAATGTGTCGGGACTCCAAGAGAGAGAGAGAGAGAGAGAGAGAGCCGCCAAGCATCAAAAACCTAGTGTTTCCGCACTTCCAAAGTTTTGAACTCCTTTTCTAGTGATCACGCACACACATCCAACGTCGAGACCCTCATTCAAGATTCCGGTGATCAAGCGAGCTCATGCGCAAGCTGCAGGAGAAAGAAGGGATTTTTTTTGCTTTACAGACGAGTTGACTCTCTGTCTTTCCGCATTGATTTTGAATGGGAACCATGCCCGGCAATGCTATGTGATCCCCAGATTTATCTTGGTTTTAGATATTTACTTTACTTATTTGTCAGATTTTGGGTACGGCAATCTGCCTAGGTGACTATATAAGCAACCCACAATCCCCGTTGTAAATTATCGATACATAATGCATTGCTGAGGTTGTCTGGTTCAAGTGAATAGCCTAATGTGATCCCCATATTTATTTTACTTATTTGTCAGATTTTGGGTAGGGAAATTTTCCTAGGTGACTATATAAGCAACCCACAGTTCCTATTGTAAATCATCGATATATAATTCATTGTTGAGGTTGATTGGTTCAAAAGTCTCTCTCTCTCTCTCTCTCTCTCTCTCTCTCTCTCTCTCTCTCTCCCCCCCCCTTGGTCCAATTTCTTCTGCATCATCAACTTTGGCATGGTATCAGAGCTTTGGTAGAGAAAGCTCATGTTGTGAAGAGACCCTCCCCCCTCCCTTCTATCTTTGGTGCCCTTCTCCCCGTACTCTACACCCTTGTGTTTTGAAATGCTGGGTGGCATTTCTTTTTCCATCGCACCCTCATCTGCCGGACCGGCTAGCCCTGTAGCAACAACAAGTGTTTTGAAATGTCGTCCCTTGAGAGCGTCGTAGATGGCACACCTTGTGGTAGCTCATAGATTCTACCCACCAATGTTTTAAAATGCTATCTCGAGTAGACCTTGACATTGATTCCCATCCCCCTTTTTTGGCAACAACATCGATAGCCCTCCCCACCTTTTGACATAGCATTTTAAAATACTGTGAGCAACAAAGTGGTGGGTGGTATCGGGCAATTGAGAGAAGCAAATGACTCTAGAGCTCCCCTTTTGTCAATTTCGGTGGACGGCTTGGATTGTGCAGCCTTTTGGAGTACGAGAAGCAACTCTTTATTTCCAAATCTTGCCCCTACAACATGGACCCCCCTTGCTTGAGCGCCATCAAAAAATTGAATGGCGATAATTACGTCCATTGGAATTTGGTCGTGCAACACTAATTCACAAAAAAAGGCCTATGGGACATTGTCGACAACTTAGAGCCGCATCCTATGAGGGATCCCAACAATAGGTACACCCACCTTCAAGATGATGAGCATCAAAAATCATGTTTTGATTGGGATGCGAGCAATGAGAAGGCAGTGTCGGCCATTGCTAAATATCTTACAAAGGAAATTTCTCCAACCATACAAATTTTGAAAATTGCCAATTATATGTGGTTCAAGCTCGTTGAAATGTTTGATCAGGATTGTAAGATGCGAGCGGTCCCCTTCTTGGATAGTTATTTGTCATCAAGTTCCCAACCGGAAGTTCCATGCAATCTTATCTTATATCTTATATCTATATTAAAAAGACAGAAGGGAACTCCACGTGGCTGTAAATGCTTGCAGCCATGGGCCTCCCCCTGCCTTCTTGGCTCCCGAGTCCCCCTTGCCTTTCTTGGAGCATCATAGCACCCGCCTTCAACTGGCGGTCGATCGTGGATGCCTTGACGAGCGGGCATCGTCCCTGCACTAAGTGCATTGCCTCGAATAGCGGGAGAGTTGCATTGAGTTGCGGGGACGCACTCATGCCTCTTAACATGGAGCTCCCACATTCTTTCCCTCTTTGCGCTGCTATCTCCATCCGATCGTGACTCCTAATTATCTGCACGACGTGACCACTGTGTCCTTAGCTGCTCTGTCGATACTGTCGAGGTGCTGCAGTTTTCCGCAACAGGTGTCGAGGTGCTGCAACTACCCTAGCAAAGCTATTTCTGCTGTCCTCTCACATCGCCCTGCTGTAACTCTGGCTCCAGGCCCCTCTCACTCCAGCTGCTCTAGCGATCTAACCCCACGATCTCACTTTTGCTTCGGCCAGCCCTGATCTTGCTCGCACCATGTCTTCTCTTGCTTTTAGGATACTACATGGTGCTTATCTCGCTCTTGGACTGCTCCCGCCTCTCAAATAGTTTTCTGCATTGGGACCAGGACGTGCATTGTCAATGAAATAGCTCGGTGTGGCGTACTCTGCTTAGCACAATATTCAGGGCAGCACCACAATATTCATTGGCGGTTGAATTTGTTAAGTTCGGAGGGAAGGGCTCAAGGCTCGGTTAATGAAGTTGCCTTGCCTACCCACCTCTCTAGCTCATGTTCGCTGCCCAGCAAGCTCCCATTGGGCCGGTGATCTGTTCTAACCATTAATTCCATCAACGTCAAAACCTCCCATCATCTGGGCCGACGATTGGGTGGACTCTCTCTCTCTCTCTCTCTCTCTCTCTCTCTCTCTCTCTCTCTCTCTCCCTGTTCCTTCTTCAGCCACCTTCTTTGGATTCCACATGCAAGAGCCAAACAATCGACTGTTATTCAAACTTTCTGCTAAGGCCTTAGTTGCAGCAAAAAAAATTAATCAATTTTGAAGCCTAGCTCATGGAAATGCACAGGTTTGTTGGTGCAAGTGTCGCTCTTTAATGTTTTACGTGGCCTAACTGGCTTTTGAGCTCCTTGGCGAGCAGCCAAGAATGAACACGAAGTGCAAATAAGGGAGGAAATAGGAAGACCAAGGCTATGGGAGAGCTTCGGCTTAATCCACGATATTAGCCTTTGCCACAGATATAGCTTGATGATACCATCATCCATTAAAATTGGTTGATGTAAACGCCCTGTCAGATTCTGCGGCTTTTTCCTTGGCTCTAAAATTTTGTCTTTGAGTTTAGATGATCATGTAAGAGGTATAAGTAATAGGGCATTCGTTTAATTAAGTTGCAGGTGTGAGGTTTCTAATTCTTGGAAAACAATTTAATTTATCTTATGTATGCAACTCAATTTCTAGAAGATAAATCGTTTAAACCCCCGTCTCATGTAATTCAAAGTCTGGTAATACAACAGTACGTAAAAGGCAATGTGGTGCAATTTGATTTACATTCAATTTTGGTGTTTAAGTTTCAAGCATGTTTTACTTTTTATCAAGCAAGAGTAATGGATTTCTTTCAGGAGTTATTCGGATTTATGCTATGGTTGATGGGCAAAGCTTCAAGTGAAACAATCTTATTGATATTAAAGTGCCTTAAGTTACAAAAATAATGACGTAGGCGCGAATTCCTAAGTAATGAGGTTTGCCTTTAGTTTTTTGTTTGATTGATGTGTTCAAACTCACAATTGTGAGTGTATGATTTGTATTAGATATCAAGAAATTTACAAAGTAGTCTGAAGCTCTACCAAACGTTGAGATACTTGATACAGCAAAGAGCAATACAGTCAATACCCACATAGTTTTACTCACAGGAGGATGTGAGTACGGCAAGACAAGCCTGTCTCCACTCAATTGAGCTCTTCTTTTTTCCTATGGCAATTATCGGATCCATACTTCCACATATTAACTCCTTAAAGCTAGCTATCGAGGTGTCCTTCTCGAATAACCTACAGTTTCTAGCCTACTATAGGTGTTGGAGGAAGCAAAATCTAACAGTTTGAGTAGCTATTAGCAGTGCTTGGCTTTCTATCACTTTTCCTCCTAAGAATAGATCGTTATTATAGAACCCTATTTTCCAGACCCTTTGGACTCACTTGCAAAGCTTGCTTGCTAGGCCACTTATTGTCGGGCACTCCTTGAAGAGGTGGGCCCACATAGTTTTACTCACAGGAGGATGTGAGTACGACAAGACAAGCCTGTACGTCTCCACTCATTTGAGCTCTTCTTTTTTCCTATGGCAACTATCGGATCCATACTTCCACATCTAAACTCCTTAAAACGTTTTCAAGTGATCACTAATAGGTAGCACTTTGCTTGCAAGCATGCGTGTGTATTGTAGAGGTAGGGCTACTACCTGTGATTAGTGAGATCATGAGTTCGATACACGTGTCGTGGAAAATGTAGAAGGGCTCAACAAACATGGCAAGGACAAAGATGTAGAAGAGAGCTCTCAACCCAATTCCAAGCTCTGCTGAAGATCTCATTCTGGTTTGGGCTACCTATGGAGTGAACAAGCCTGAAGCATGGAAGTACATGATCCTTGCAGGTAGCTCCACTACCTTGGGTGGATTCTTGCACATTCAATGATGCCTTCATGATCCTATTTGAGCCTGCCCCCTCCTTAACGCTCACTCTCAACTTGCTTGCACCAACGACAATGTTGGACCTCAACATAAACGTTTCATTTTGTATTACTCTGTGTGTATTGTGAGGTGTAGCCTATCTTTGATTTCTTTCTGCCGTTGTAGGCAACCACTCCGCCGGAGGCGGAGTTAGTCTCACGTGGATGGAAATGCCTGTAGCCAGGAGAGGATGGCCCTTGCCCACCCCTTGCTCTCCCTATTGGTGGCACCAACGTGGCAAGACAACCAACCCCAGCAAAGCAATGCAGATGAATACATAGCAACTATGGGTATCTATCGAGTTGCGGGTAAACAAACGGCCATAGCTAATACCCCACTCTTAAACTGTGGGATGACGATGGGACTTAAACCCCACTCTCTCCATCCATCTCTTCTTACAGCTAATACCCTCTCCCTATGTGCGTTCGCCATCACCGTCCTCTCTGTGTGGACCTTTGCTCTGATCACTACTGCTCTCACCATTTCTCTATTGGCAGCTTCTACAAAGACGCAGCAACCACGGTCTCTGTGGAGCAGCAACCAGGGATGCTACAGCGCTCCTCTACCTTCCCTGAGCACAGCCAGCCCCTTCCTGCACATCGAGAGCCCCTTCTCTGCCCCGTCACATGTTCTCTTCTCCGCCACCTTGAGCCGTGGTGGGTGATTGCTGCCACCATTGGCATTCACCTTGATCGGTCACAGGAAATACCTCCTCCTTCCACATAAAACCTCACACATGTCGGAGCTCTACCAGGGTTACTCCTCCAGCTGTTAGGCAATAGGTCGATACACATGCAAATTTCCAATGGGTGATTTGCGAATTTGTAGCTCAGATGAGTTGGCCTGCCATCCGGGCCTGCCAGGTCATCCTCATGGGTGTCGTGAAGGCTACCACATTGCAGGTGGGCCTTTGGGTGAGGTGAAGGAGCTCAAGAACAGGTGCAGGCCATCGTCACTGGCAAGGGCCCAAGTAAAAACCTGTCCTACCACCTTGCCGACCTGTTGGGAGTCCTGTCAGCACAGCTCGCAAAAATGGAGTGAACTTTTACGATACTAATATCATTGTTCGGGAAAAATCATTTTTCAAAACATACAAAATTCCTTTCCTTGAATTGAATATGCCAAGAGGAAATTTTAGGTTATTTTTTTAAGGTTTTTGCACTATTTTTTCCTATTTTGGGAAGGAATTTCCTCTTTTTCCCTTGCTCTCAACCGGCGTTTTAGAAATTTGAAACGGCACAATATTTATAAGCAGAGACACATTTTTCTCGAACTCTAGATACTATCAAAAATGTCCAAGGAGGTTCCAAGAGGAGGAGAACCATACCCCCACCCCGAGGTAGTCGAGGACATCCACGAAGATTGTATTCTCATCGGCCATTTTGGCCTTTTGAAGACAGTTAAGCTCCACCAAGTTTGTATCAATTTGCTCTCATTAGTCATTTTGGCCCTTTGCTTGCTCTGGCCAGTGTGCCATGTGGCCATGGCAACATTGAGCACTGCACGAGAGAGAGAGAGAGAGAGAGAGAGAGAGAGAGAGAGAGAGAGAGAGAGAGAGAGAGAGAGAGAGAGGCCGCCGGAGGCGGCTGGCCATACTAGTCTTTTCTTATGAAGACCGAGGTTATTCATGATCAACTATTGGCTATGAAAATTGAACTCACCAGTACTCAATTAGCTCCTTTGGTACTTGCAAAATTGATTGAGGCGTATGAAATGGTGTCTAGGCTACAAATCATGAAGGAAAAGCTGAAAGTTGATGATCTTAGCTCTTTTCTCATTAAGGAGGACTCCGTGTTAATAACTCAAGGAAAAATTTAACTTTTTGACCAAGGTGGTGAAGCACTTGCTACTTCGGGTTTTGAAAAGAAGACCGGTACCTATTGTTACAACTGTGGGAAGCATGGTCATTTGTCTAGAGATTGCATATCCACATGCAAAGACATAAGCTCTAAAAAGGACAAAGGCAAAGACAATCATAGTGAGGACATCAATGATAATGAATCAAGGAAGGACACTAAAGGGAGGCAAAGACAATCATAGTGAGGACATCAATGATAATGACTCAAGGGAGTCTGTTGGAGTGGTGGAGACTGCCGTCTAGTCAAGATATTGTTGTCACCACTAGCTTCAGCCAGGAGAGGCTTGTGAATGGGTAGAGTATGGGGATAAATCTACAAGAAATCAGAACGGTCTATATAAGCCAGTGTGGTGTTTTAGTACTTCATAAAAATGTCCATACTAACTTTTGGTATGGTATGCTTCCAAATGTCTTCTCTAGTGATCAATTATGTTTTTGGTTTCAAACATAGTTGACACACATTCACGGATACACGAAGAGTGTGTCTATTTTTGGCTTGTTTTTTTGGAAAAATTATCGAAACACCCCTGTAATTTGTGGAAATTTCCAAAATACCCCTCCAATTTTAAATGTTCCCTATCAGTGTTCAGGGAAAATCAATTTTCCAAACATACAAAATTCCTGTCCTTGAATTTGCCAAGAAGAAATTGTAGAAAATTAGGTTTTTTTTTGGGTTTTTACACTATTTTTGTCTCTTTTGGGACAGAATTTCTCCTTTTCCCCTTGCCTTCAACCGACATTTTTTGAAATTGAAAACAACACGATATTAAGCTGAGACACATTTTTCCCGAACACTGTTCCCTATATACCCCTCACCATTTGTTTTGAATGCCTATGTGAGGCTACGCCTTGTTTTACGGTAGGAAGAAGAGAAAATGATTGGATGTCTTTTTGCCAGCAGCAATGGAGCATGGGTCCACATACCAATTAGATTACAAATGCTCCCATGTCCTTAAACCTTCTCTCTTCCTTTCAAAAGGGCATTGATCTACCATTAAATTTTAGTGGATTTACTAAACAAGAAAATTCCATGTGAGTATTAATTGGCATACCAACCACCACACCCAAGGGTAAAATAACACAAGTGTCAAGCTAAAATCAAGTCGATCCAATTGCGTCGTTCGTCTGCTAGGACAATTTGTAATTTCTTGCGTAAAATGCACAAAAGTTCACAAAAAGAATTATAATCACATATGTGGTTTGTAGAGTGAATTTCCCAGTTAAAAATGAAAATTCTTGGTTGCATTACTGGATCTTAATTTTTCAAGGTCAAAATGTGGGCATTTTAGTTATAAATCCCAATAAACGCCTTAGATTTTGGTCTAACGGCCATTGTTTCTTTGGTCTCACCTTCAAAAACAAGGCCAAGAGAATGATTTTTTCCCGAGCAGTGGTGGAACTGTACACAACAATATGTAGTATGATCCGAGCAAGTTTTCAATAATTGCGACAAGGACGCTATAAAATTTTAACGAGTGAGCTTAATATCCATTGTTTTGAGTAGTAATCTAAGAAAGGACTATGGGGCAAAGAGTATATCGTCAGAAATGGGTCCACTATTATTAAAACGGCAATTTTGGGTAGGTTAGAATCTAAGCTGTCAATGCACATTGAACATGACGTTTGAGAAATGTATGTAGAGAGATTGGTGCTTTCTCTTTTGTTAATGCTTATGGATCAATAAAGCTAATCTAGATGGGAGAAGTATTCCTTGCGTATGCAACAGCAACAAGAAAGACGCTAAGACACATGGCTCGTCATGAGCATGATAAGAATTTGTAATTTTGGATTTGTTAATATAATCCACTCGCCATTGCGAGTTTCGGGGAAAAAAAAAAAAAAGGAGAAGACGCTAAGACACATGGAGCAAGGTCCAAAAGCAATGACAATAAGTGACTATCCCAAGATAGAATAAAATCTGCATACCATTATCCTAATATAGAAGGAAAAATTATGCTACAATGACATGCCTAATATTTACATGTGTCTCTCAAAGAGCTGGTAAAACAAGTAGGTGACTTATTGCATGTAGAAAACAAACTAATCTTGCTTGGTGGCCTTGTCATCTTGGTTAATATATACATAGACCTTTATTCATATTTATTTTAATAGAAATTAGAACTAAACTTTTTTAACTCGTGTTTTGGTTTTTCTTTCTTAGCTCTTCAAAGGTGAGCTTTTTGCTATACACACTTGTTGTTCCAAGTGAAGACATCACTTTTAAGGTTAGTGCTTTGTCTTCGTGCATAGATTGCATGTAGGCATGCTTTACAAAAATAGAGGTTTGATCTCACAGATGTGTTTTTGATTTATAATTTTTATTTAGTAAAGCCTTATCAAGTAATTTATGACATTAATTGCTATGGTGAAGAACTGGCATAGTGTCTCTCCAAAATTTATACGAAACTGAAGTTGTCTCCCTTGTACTCCATTTTTTTCTACATAATCATGGGTCATGGTTTTTAAGAACAAAATAATGAACCTAATTTATCTCAGGTGATTTAATATTGGCTCTACAATTTAGTTACAGTTTGCATTTCATTACAATTGAATCTGACAAAATAGTTGTAAGCTCCAAAGGTTAAATCACAAAAAGGACACAAAACAACCATATCTAGTAGTTATGGGATTAACATAAACAATATCATTGCACGTCTGATCAACAATTCTATTTGTTGTAAATGGGAGTGCTCGGTTAGACACCACACTCAACCCTCCACTATGGCTACAAATTGAGAAGAAAATTGCCAGCTCAAGGACTTTGTGATCATAACCTTTGAGGAAAATCAATAACAAGAAACATACCCCTCAACATGTAAAGGAAACAAGAGGTGCGAGAAAACCCAAGATAGAGGTGGAGTTGATCTTGTGGCTTAGCCACGTAGAAGGCAAGAATGATGAAAGTCTTGCTCTCTTGGTAACTTGGACAGATAGCTCATCAAGAAATTTGTGTCCTTTTGTAGGGACATAACACTTAACATACATATCAACCAAGTATTGCCAAGCACAATCTCGGGGAGGTCATCTAATAAAAATGTAACCTATCACATGAGTTCAACAGAAGGGTATTTAAAGTTCTTGAAACTTACAGAAATATATATACAAAAGGGCAATATTTTTCAAATTTAAAAAAAACTTGCAGATTAAAAAAAAAAAGATACATTATATTCTTAACAAAATTCACAGATAAAGGGCTTTACAAACGTGTCTTGAATGCACATGATATGATAATTTTACACATAGTGAACCCCCCAAGAGCACAATATGCTTCTTTAACGACCCTTGATTTCATAATTCTCTCATCGTGTCTAGAAATCTCATTGTGAGTTATGTCACCCACGTGAAGGTCTTGTGTAAGCCCACGGGTCTTCAAGGTCAAGCATATGTGATTGTATTTGATAAAGGCCATTTCTTCACATCTAGTTAAAATAAGCCACAATAATAGCCATGTTGTGTATATCTTGCAATGAATAGCCCTAAGCTACCTTCCCACAACCATGTTGGGCATATAGTGCAAGCAACGTGCTTGAAGAAGCTACATATACATAAAGCTCTCAAAATAGACAATAGATAGACAAGGTTTACATCCTAAAAGAAAAAAATTGAGATATCATGAATGCTTACTCGCAGTTTTAAAGAGAATGATGCTTTGTTAGACTTGTTTGTTTTGGGTGATTACTTTGCTTGCTTCTAAAAGCTCTAAGTTCAAGTAAATTACTAGTATTTGCCTTATAGCCACTACCATTGGTTTCCACCTGAGCAATGTTTGTTGTACCTTATCTAGCTCATGAACTTATCGAGAAAAAGTAGGCCTAGACTTGCCTTTCTATGAAGGTAGTCTTCCTGCCTTTCTTGAGTGGAGATCTTGATGAACGACATGGAAACATTCCACTTATCATGCAATGTCATGTCAATAATTTATCATGCCAACGTACCACTTGTCATACAATTCCCTATCAAAGAATTTCTTGATTTTTTACGAACCACTTATCATGCAATTCCCTATCAAGAATTTCTTGATTTTTTGTGAGCTTCTAGCCGAGTGAAGGCCATGTATGGGAGCATAATCAAATTAATAATTTTTGCCCTGCTCAAAAAGGGAAGTAGCACATAGTCCCACCTTTGCATGTGCTCCTTACCTTGTCAAAGACCCATTGTAACCTTTGTTTGTGCGTGATGTTGACCCCCAACGGAGATCCAAGTTGTCGAATTTTTTCTCCTTTTTGACCAAATCTTTTCAATCCACACAGATGGGTCGAATGAGTTGTTTTCTAAAAGTGTGGCCTGTCTTAATTTCTCAATGTTTTACTTCAATGCCAAGGCTAGGGAAAAATATTTGAGCAATCTCAAGAGCCTTACTGATTATCTACGGGCTGATTTTCAAGAAGAGTAGGGATTTGTTCGTGAAAAGCTTTGCCAAGAGTTAATTGTTTTCAAGAAAGCTCTACCATTGGATCTTTGCTCTTACAGCCTTGGCTTTGAGCATGGTAACCAGGGGATGAGAATTGGAATGAGATGGTCACTTCTTATGGCTATTCCAGGTTGGATTATCAAAGTTAGTTAGTTGGTTACTTTTGATAGTTAGTCTAAGATGGATTATCAAGGTTAGTTAGTCCATAGTAAACTTATGCTCAATCTCACTCAAGACATCTCTCCAAGCTACCCACTCTGCTATGCTATGCTCATGCCATCCCCACGATTGGTCTACTATCTTAATATAACATTTTTGATCAGTTGGTTCATTATATTTAGAATACAGAGCAGAAAAAAATTTAGCCAGTTCCTCATCCTTCACATGTAATGCATACAACAAAATCGGTGAATTTGGAGCAAACTCAATAAAGTTCATGACTAGCTGGTTTTCCTAAAGCAGTATATTTCTAAAAATTCTAGTTAGATGAAACAAGCTTTTCAAATGCATCTCTTGTTCTTGGAGACTCATTCATGTTTTAGGACCCCTGCTATTGGTAGCATAATTCTCTAGTAATAGTTTCACTTTCTAGAACACTTGTCTGGCAATCTGCATCTTGACCATAGCTTTGATTTTAAGTCAAATTTCCTTCATACATTTGTATGTTGGCTTATCTTCCAACAAATTTTGAGCTGAATTTCAATACTTCAGAGTTTTACAATAGATGGTTCTTTCAGATGTGGATTGACATCATCAATAGTGAGCATCCATTCCGGCACCCTTTCCAACATCTGAATAGGATTGGGATGAGGAGGTAACTGATAAGCAGCCCGCTCATGATAATTGATCATCTAACATTGCTCCACCATTCTCCTAGCTCTAACATATAGCATCTAAAATCCCTCTAAATCTGAATAGGCAGTCTCCTCGTAAGTACTCCTAAATTTGTATTTCCTTCTGCTTTCTTACTCGTGTTTCAAATTCAGCAATTCAATGGAATAACTTGGATCTATATCTGAATTTGAATTTGAATCAATCACAATTTCTTTGCCTTTTTCCATCCTCAATTTTTTAAAATGTTATGTTTTCTGGTTGACTGTTGTTGGGTTAATTGTCGGGTCTGATCAAGCTGAGTCTGATCAAGCTGAGTCTGATCCTTCTCCTCTGTCTGATCCTCTCCTTTAGTTTTCCCATTAGATCCACTTGTGACTTGTGTAGCATTGTTTAGTTGACCACCAGTCGCTAAACTTGGTGTTGAAGGAGGTTGTTGATCATTGTCATCATCATCATCACTGTGATGCTCGTACCAGCTCCATCCTCCTGGTCCTCATTTTATTTTGCTTCATAGTCCTCATCAAGTTCCTGGTTTTTTAAGTAATCCATCAGTGCTTGGTTGACTAAAGTATTAGTATATTCTTTGGCTTTCTCATCTAGAACAAACTTGATGGACCCCACTAGATTCTGCAAATCTTCCAAGTTTAAATTGAGATTTCCATCTGAATTGGAAATATCAACCAATGACTATTAATGGTACTTATTCATAATAGACTTCTTCAAAGTATTGTGAACCCATGAAGTGTACTTGGAGCATCCATTTTTTGATTTCATATACGTTTGAATGCACCTTTTTCTTTGAGTGCTTCCTTCTTCTCTTCTTCCAACGCTAAACCGTTAGCTATTAGCCAATCTATCCTCCTCTATTGAGTGGTCATGAGGTGTGCATCCTTTTCTTAATCAATTTCATATTTCAAAACCAGATCCTTCATTCAAAATATCTCTTGTTTGTACTTGAGCTCTGGCCTTTTGCAATTCCTCTTGTAGACTAGTCACTTCAAAACTCAAAATTGAACCTCATCATTTACAATTGTGCTCCAGCTAGCTTGGATGGTAGAAACACATCCATCAATAATGATGTCTCTACTATTTTGATTCATCTCATAAACTAGCAGGGAAGTCGGATATGGCACCAAAAGATTCTTAGTTGTCTTTAACACCTAATTTCCTTGCATAGGTTTCTTCTACAACTGTTGATACTGATTTGATCCAAACTATTGAACATATGTGTGTATTGAAGTACTAGCAAGCATACTATCTTTTCCCTTGTAAGTAGGAGTGTTCTTGGAAATTCAATTGCCTTGTCCACTAAGGTGCCCTTTGTTTAGTCTTTGCTAGTAAATGTATTCTATTGGGCTGAAGTTCTTGTGTTCAGATTGGCCTGAAGTTGTGTCAGCAATTCTATTGTCCTTTGTTTCTTCTCCATAAACTAGTTATTTTTCTTTTCTAGTTGTGGTTTGTTTTGTCCCCTGACCTTTTGTGGTCTCTTGTTGACCGGTCTAATTATCTTCAATTTCTTCACCTAGAACTTTCTTCCAGACATTTTTAGCATTGATGTGAGACCGAAAACAGGTTGCCCAGTACAATAATTGGCAAGCATACCATGCTTTAAAAATGTTCTAAGTCTTCACCTTAGCAGTATGTTGTATCAGGACATTATGCAAAAATGTACTCAAATTGATGTCAGCCTTAGGATTCTTACATTGAGCCAATAACATACTAAATAATTCCTCAGACACATAAGTGGGCTTATTCTTTAAATTGATATGTTTTACTACAAATTTGTAAGCTGGCTTGCATTCCAATGCTAATACTGGAATCCCCTGATCACTAGTCTTTCTCTTCTTCTTGCCTGGGAAGCTTCTTCTAGAAAAACCATTCCCAGTGCCTCCCTCTTTGTTGTGGAATAACCTTGTGTAGCTATAGTGAACCGAAAACTGGCAAAGTAGATTGCATAGTCTATCTTCCCATCAGGCTGGGCCAATATCACTCCCATCTCCATTCTAGATGCATCTACATGAACATGGAAAATAATATTCCAGCCTGTTGATGATGTATCGGCTTCCTACTGATCAACTCCTTTAGACACGAGAAAATTGCTTCACATTTTGAGGCCCAAATAAACTTCTTTTCCTTCCGAGTTAATTCATTCAAAGAAAGTGCCTTTGCTACAAACATGTGAATGAATTGTTTATAGAAATTGACATACCCCAAGAATGAGCTCAGTTCAAACATAGTCATTGGCGCTTTGGCATACTGAACACAATTAATCTTATCCTCTGCCATCTCAATACCATTTCTCGAGGCAATGTGTCTTAGAAGTTTCCTTTGCATACCATAAACACTGACTTAAATGGGTTAAAAAAGCTTCTCTTCTCTTTGCATCTTTCAAAAGAAATAAGAGATGCATTTCTTCAATTGAGAAGATTGTAAAGTTGTCCATGGAAATAGCCAAAAAATTATGCAAGAACTCATTGAAGATCTTCTTCATACATCTGTGAAAGGTTGTTGGAGCATTATATAACCCAAATGGCATCATCAAATACATAAATGCTGCCTATTCAGTGATGAAATTCATTGTTTCCCGATCTTTTTGTGCAATTTTTAGCTGATTGTAGTTACTATAACCATCCATGAAATTGTACATTTCATGGCTAACAATCTCCTCTAGTAGCATATCTGTGAATGGAAGTGGGAATGGATATTTGATGGTCTGAGCATCAAGCTTTATGTAATCTAGACACACCCTCAACTTTCTATTCTTCTTTGGTACCACTATACTTTTGGAATAACTAGTCACTTATTGCTACGTTAGTAATGAATCCAGCCATCAAAAGATTGTCGATCTCCTCTTTAACCTTCTTAGCAAAATTGGGATTCATTCAATACCTTTGCAGTCTTACTAGTCTGGATTTTGGTTTCAGTGGTATCCGATGTTGATAAACTTCTGGATCGACACCCTTCAAATCAGTATGTTCCCATGCAAATACATGTACTTTTGAAATAAAGCCTTAGCTTTCTCTTTAAACTCTGGCTTCAGATGCTTATTGATCTTCACCATTCTAGGATTGTCATTTGTGCCGAGATTCCACACCTCAATCTCCTGATCATCTAGAAGTAGCCACTTTGGAGTACCTTCTTTTGTTTGGCCAACACCTTTGCTTCTTTTTCAATTTGATTACCAGCTACATACTCATTGATTGGATCAACTCCACAAGTCTAGGTTCCATCTTGATTCTTTTCAAAGTCTGGTCTAGATTCTTCATAATGGTATGACCATACCCTGATTTTGATATGAACTCCTCCTTCTTTTGATCAAACTGATCTAGCATTCACCCATCAACTGATCAAGGTATTGCCTTTTTTGTCTTTTAGCTTGCTCCTTATCCATCAGAACAACACTTAAATCAATCTCTATGATTGGAAAAACGTTCATGGATGCGAGAATTTTCTTGATCTTCTTCGTCTCCTAGGTGCATTGGTTTCTTCCACCTTCTTGTATTATCCATTTTTATCTAAATTCTTCTACTTGCCCTTGAATAGTCAATATTTTGCTAGCATAGTCATGTATGGCTCCAACAATCCTAAGCCAATGGTCGCATTCCATATGATCCTTGTACATCCAATACTAAGAAACTAGTCTTGAATATCTCCTTTCCAACTTTCTTTTGCATGTTCTCAATTAGGTTAATAGCTTGAACTACCCTCAAAATCCAGTATAACCCCGGACAATGGTTCCAATTTCCTTTTGATTTAGTACTCCACGTGAATGATAGGAACCTCGTCTTCCTCTATGGATGATAAGTCTACTAGCATAGCCTCCACTGCCACTTTTCTCTTCCTCGTTATGAATTTTGCAGCTTTTGGTGAGGTTCTTTTGATATCGTACAATTCCATTTTAATCTTCTAGATCCTCTGAAATACCTTAGCATATATTTCATCAGGCTTGTTACCAAAACTACCCTATGAGGTAGAAGACCTCTCCTCCAACTGATTGTCCTCATTGTTCCATTCAACTGTTGGCTTCCTTCAATTGGAGATTTTCCCAGACATGACCATATGATTTACAATATTATGTACATTGGCTACACTCATCTGAACTGTGATCCTTGGATCTACATTTCAAACACCAGGTTTCCAGCTTAATGATTGAGGATCTAGTTTTAGCCATTTTAGCTATTTGCTTTGATATCTCCTCCAACTTTCTTGTCCATGATCCTTTCTTTTTTCTTTTAGCCTTATTGTTTGATGAGTTGAAACTAGAGCTCTTTGACTCCTCAATTGTCCTATCACTATTAATGGAACCTCTTCTACTCTTATGGTCCTTTTCCTTCTTGTCCTACTATTTGAGTTTTAAGGCTCTTTGAACCATATCATTCAACTTCTTGGTTGGGTTGAAACCTCCTATTCCCTTAGCTTCTTGCTTTTCTAAATCCACTAAGAAACCGTGCCCCCTCATTCTCTTCTCTGATTGGGGTTCATGCAATTGTCAAGTCAATTTCTTGATCCTTTCAACATCAAAATGAGAGTTTCCCTTGCTTTATTATGTCCAATTCACATAGGATGTCCTCATCTCCCCTATTATCAAAAATATACTAGGTGAAACAATTTGATCAATTTGCTGTAAGTTCTGAGTTGGTAGGCTGGGTAATGGTCTGCCTCTTTCAATTTCTGGGAAATGTATGCTCCCCACTCATCTTCATCAATATCTTTAAGCTCAACATATTATTCAAACTCTTGAATATGTGCATTTGGATCATCCTTCTTACCCCCCTTAAATATTGAAAATGCAATCTTCAAATCAATGGATCATTCATGCTACTTGGATTTCTCTTTTGAGAGTGATTTCCACTATCTGGTTTGTCTTTTACTACATAATGGTTTGTATCAACATCCCATTTGTCATAATCAATTGTCTCAATCATAGTATCTAGCTTCAACTTTATTTTTGACTTCCTATGTACTCATTTGTGATTCTTTAGGCTGCCTTTATTGTCATGTATATTCTTCCACCTTTTTATTTATATTTCTTTTGAGATTCAATGGAGCAAGGCCGCCTCTCTACCCTCTATGAATGCCTGCACCCGGACCAGAGAGAATGTTGGGGATCCTCCATTTTCTCAGTATTTTGCTGGTCCAAGTTCACATCCGTTTCATTTCTAGGCTTAGTGTCAATGTCAGAGCCTCGCTCTGACTCCTCTAGAATGGTGCTGACACGATCTAGGTTCTCCATGAATCTGGTTGTTGGCCTTTGACCACATCCAACTCTTTTGGGTGGCAGGTTGAATTCAACTAATTCCAAAACCCAACAAGGAGATAGATTCATGGCCAGGAGCTATTTTTCTCACCACTATGATCACCAAAATGGAATGATCTAGGCTCTTTTGACATCTATTCTAGGTTGGATTACAGATTACTTAGCCCAGATCAAGAAAGAAGACTCCAAACACAAGATCAGACAAAGACTGAATTGAAATAGGAATAGTAGACTAGGACTGAAATTGGAATGTACATCCAGATGGGGAAAGTACAATTGATATCAAGTACAATAGTGAGATCCAAGGAATGCTCTGAGCTTAATGCCAAAAGGGTATAAGAGTACAACTAGCTCCAAGAGTGGAAATGGACAATAGAATCCATATACCTTGCCATTTGAGTAATGAGTCCTATTTATAGGTATCAAACTTGACCTCTGATTGATTTTTCTCTATACAATTATCAAAATAACTTGATTCGATCGCTATTATATCTTACTAATGGTTTGATTCTCAATTAGGGTACGTTCCCACTGTCTACAAGAACGAATGACAAATAGGAGAGGGGCTAGTGGGCAGCCCTACTTGATTGATCTTTTGACTTTGAATGCACCCACAATTCTATTATTAAATAGGAGCTCTGATTGAAAACCTGCAGCAAGGGTGTGTACCAACCAACACAACCGCAGTCCAAAGCCCAATAATTTCATTACATCTACTATGAAATACCATGTGATCTGATCATATGCTTTGTTTAGTTCAAGTATAGGATACACTCTTTCTCGATGAAGGTTGCATACTCAATGTCAACAATTGCTGCCATAATGTTTTCATAACCTTTCTTTGATAAATATGTGTTGATGGGGGGTAATGGCCTTGTCCAGGAGTGGAGAGATCTTGAGGGTGATATTTTTGGCAATAACTTTATATGCCACCGACATCATAGTGATGGTCCACCAGTGTTTCAATTTAGAGCAATAAATTTGATAAGGGATAAGTTTTATGAGGTCCCTTTTCATGCCTGTATCAAATAGTTTCCAATCCGCCCCATTTAGGGGACTTCTCCTTGCCTAATGCTTGCTAAACAAATGATCATTCATCCTTGATAAATACCTACCCTAGTACATTGGCTTTTCATTGTGAAACTGTCTTATTGACTCTAATAAGAAGAGCTAATCTAGCTTCATCCACTTCAAGGGAGTGGGCCTTTGGTTAGTCTATGATTTTGCATAAGTGATCAAGCATTACCTTAGCCATTTCATTTGGGTCTTGCACTACATTACCTTCCCCATTTGTGAGCGAATGGATCGCAACTCCTCTTAACTTTGAGGGCTCTGAAGAAGTACACTTTATTGGTAGCCTTTTGTGAATGTAGGTCTCTTTGAATAATAATCTTGTCTTCCTAAAGTACTTGAGTTGTTGTTCAACCAAGTGATCTTTTGCTGTCAATCACCTCTTGTGCTGAGGGTGGTTGTGCAATGATCTATGAATTTATTTCCCAACTCCATATTTTGGCTCAACAATATAATTAAGAATTGGGCCATTTTTCCTCATTTGGCACTAAAGTTGCCAATTTTCTAAGAAAGTTATGTGGCATTAATCTGGCTTTTGTCAGCACTTCGGCCACACCCATTGTCCCACAATCAGGTGGTCTCTTCTATCAAGATAAATCTACTTTAAAAGCTGTCAAAGAATTCCAAAACAATCTTTGTACTCTCAGTGATTCTAGTCTTCCAGAATGGTCCCTAAGGTTTGTAAAGTGTTCCCTTCTCCAAGCCACACAAATTGAAGTTGAGTCATTTGGTGTTGACCACTAACTTTGGATTTTACATAATAAAGCTTTTTCTACTCCCATCCTTAGTGAGACTTGGGATAACCTTCCCCCATCTACTCTTAAGGATTACCACCTTAAAATTTTGAAGGGTGGACTGTTTTTGGACAAAGGAAAACTCATTAAGACCCCCTTCAACCTCAATTTTATTGATCAAGCTAAATGTGCTTCTAATGCAGGACTCTACATTCACACAAAAGGGATCATGGAATTTGCCAAAAGTAATCTTGACTTCTACAAAAAATGTATTTCAAATGTTTACAGGCCTTACCTAAAGTGTGCTTGCAAATTTCTTGACCCTAAAGCAGCTTGTGAATCTAGTATTATGTGGTTTGACCATGATATCTGGTACATTCTAAACCATCTTGAGCATCTCTTCCTTAAAAAACCAATGGATTTTCATCTTTTCCTATTTTTCTCTCGGCTTGAAGGATATGCCCGATCCCTTGTGATTTCCCAAATTGCTTTTACTGCTTTTAGAGGCATGCTGCTCGATATTCTCAAAGAAGTAAAATTAGTTGAGCTTGGCACTTATCTTAATAACTATACCAATTATAAAGGGGTCAAAATTTCCACTCGTTGAGTTAATTTTATTTGCAAGTGAATCAATTTGTGTTTTTTGGCTAAGGGTGATGCTTTTTGAGTTTATATAAGCATGGAGCTCTCTCATCTGTACACTCTCTATGGTGGCATTGGGGTAGGTGAAATAAGTGCCACTTGAAGGAGAGAGGAAAGAGATTAGATAGAGAGAGAAAAACATATTTGTGGAATAGAGATAGGATTGAGAGAGAGAGAGAGAGAGAGAGAGAGAGAGAGAGAGAGAGAGAGAGAGAGAGAGAGAGAGAGAGAGAGAGAGAGATAATTACGTGAATGAGGGATACATAGAGGGAATGAGAGAGAGGGAGAGCCGACAATTACGTGAGTCACAGAGAGAAAAATATATAGATAGGGAGAAAGAGAAATAGAAAGAGAGGATAATTATGTGACTCAAAGAGAGAGAGAGAGAGAGAGAGAGAGAGAGAGAGAGAGAGAGAGAGAGAGAGAGAGAGAGAGAGAGAGAGAGAGAGAGAGAGAGAGAGAGAGAGAGAGAGAGATGATTGTGAGAGTTTTTTCATATGTTTTTTTGTCATACACACAATCCTATTGACCTCACACATGCACAAATGCACAAAATTATTTGGAGGAACATACACAAACATGCACATGGAAAGAACAAGTCACAGATACCACACAAATAAAAAAGGAGGAAAAAGAAAAAGGATAAGGAGGGATAGGACCACATGCACCCATCATCTACAAAGAATAAAGGTACGTAAGAGAGTGAAGGACAAAAAAGAGTCAAGGATGGTCCTTTGTGCATTTGTGAGGATTATGTGGGATCTTGCAAAAGCATTGGTGATGGAATACTTGACACTATCCGGTGAATGTAGACAAGGATGTACAGGTTCACATTTACTATCATGAACAAATTCAAAAGGGCATTTGTGCAATGATAGGGCCATAATATTTATAGTGCATATTCTCAAGCATATTTTCTTGCATGTTTGAGTAGAGAAATCAGTGGTGATCATCACGCTCTATGGATGACAATTGCAGATGATTTTTAGGACCTTGCGCCACTCATGGCACTAGCTGCTTCAGCCTATATTTACGATATAGAGTCACACATCATATGCAGCACAAGTGACTCTATTGTGCATGCTAAGAGAGATTTGTTACACACAAATCTATGGCACTACAAGTGACAAAGGATATAGGATGGACTGGACATGAATTTTCAGGCAGGGTTGAACAACTCACCATAGTGCTCTTGCTTATGGCTCCCCCTTTTTGTGCTAGCTACACCCTCCTTTTATAGCAATTTTGAAGGCTAGGGTTACTCCTCTAACCATGGTTGGGTTAGATTTTCAGCAATTTATCTAATTTCTTTTGCTTGGAATTATCAAGAAGTTGGTGGGGAAAGAGAGAGGAGAGAAATGGAGGTGATAGGACTTTTCATAGTGGGTTAGTGTTAGTAGAGTTAGTATTAATTTACAAATGGAATTGGATATTTACAATGGGAGTATCCATATAGGATACAAATAAGGAAGAAAAACTCTTAAGAGGTAAGAAAAGGTGGATTTCTTACAAGGTTGATGCTCCAAGTGTCTTGAGTAAGGCCAATTTTGACGCTTGTTGACGGTCCACTAGCTTTGACGGTACATTTTTTCTCCACTCTTGGCCTTCCTTGAGAGACAAGGTAATTGAAGCTGAGTAATCAACCACCATGATGCTGTCTTTTAAGAGAAGAGGCTGAATTTTGTGGTTTTTTTGAAAGATATGGGTAAATTGGAGGAGGAAAAATGAGACTAGGTGGTCAATTTTGGAATGGAATTGTGTGTGGGAGGTATGAGTTCACCATGGTTTCTCTTATTCTTCAAGGTTGAGAAGAAGGTGAGTAGGGCGCAGAGAGGAGTGGTGAGAGAGGTGGGGATGATGAGTGGAGAAGTGTGTGTGAAAGAGGAAAATGATAAAGTGGAAGAGAGAGTGTGGCTGCATAGCATGGGAAAACTGGGGTCCACTAATAAAATCATAGCTCACAGCTCGTAGCTCAAAAAAATATGAAACAATTTGAGGCAAAAGTTCAGCCCACGAGCTACAACTTTTGTTTGTATCACCTTTTCAAATTCGGAGAGCAAGTAAACTTTAAAAATTCAGCAAAACCGACCGTTTTTTTTCACTGCACAAGGTCCTTGTGGGGTCCTTCTTTGGATGATTCTTTTGAATACCTCCAAGAGTGAGCCCTCCATAGTGCATGTATGCATGCCACCTACCCTTGACCTTATTTGGTAGGTCTATAATTGAAGATATTGTTGAGATCATGATATAAGTGAATAGTACAACTAAGAAAATCAAATATTGAGGGGTCTAAAAAATATGTACATGTCAAATATAAATAATATAGGTGGAAAAATATAAAGGGGTCAAAATAAATCTCTCTCATTATAAGTCTACCATAAAAAGATGAATATTTTTGGTGGTCTAATTTATGAGAGTAATAGAGAATATATGTAGGAAGGAAAAAATCACAATAGTGAAAAAAATATACACATAAATAGAACTAGTTTTTTTGGATTTTTCTTGGGATGGAGTTACACCAAATATAAGAGAAGCTTACATGAAAATATTTCTATATGGAATAAAGAATATGAAAAATGGTAAGAAAAATTGTGGTAATGGTGAGGCAATGTACAGAGCATAAATATCACACACCTAGGTAGAAATATTAAAATAAATACCAAAATAATTATGAAAAAATCTTTTATTTAGGCCCTATATACAAAGAAATATTTACATACGCATGGGCCATAATATACTTATATTTTTTATTATTTTTTTATTTTTTTGGCTCAACTAGCCCAATGGCTAGCTAATTGAGGGTTTTTTAAGAAGATATGGGAAAAGTCCCGTGACTCACGCACGCCTATGTACAGTGAAATGGTAGGGATAGCCACAGTGTTTGGGTGATTTTGGTAGGGTGAGGTAACTCACTGTGGCAATTACAAAGAGCCGAAAAACGGCTATCATTAGCCCTCCCCCTGGATGATGGTATATTCATGTACCATCATAGAGCATCTTTTCCAAAGAGAGTGCTTCAGAGTCCTTGACAAGATCTTTATTGTTTGGCCCCTCAGAATTTTGGCTAGAGTTACACTCATGCTTCATGTAACAATACTTACATGAGACAGCGGCCTTTGGACAGATCTTTGGTAGATCCTTTGGTAGAAGGCGACTCAAATAGGGCTTCAAGCGATACCCGTTTACCTTCCTGGAGTGCTCTTTACCATTCAAGTCCATAAGCTGATAGTAACTAGAATTGAAAGCCTTCTTGACTATGTATGGCCCTTGCCATCTAGTTTCAAACTTGGCATCAAAACGATTGTCAAGTCGATTGTCATACCTTAGCACAAGCTCTCCTTCCTTGATGCCTTTGTCCTTCAGTTTCTTGACGTGCGTTTCTTTCGCTTGTGTGGCTTTCCTCTTGTAGCACTCATATGCTGCTTTTCTTTTCCACTCAAGCTCCACTAACGTAAGAAGTCGATCCATCCATACCTCTTGATCATCTTGTGCTCCTTTGCCATGAAGTCGCATTGTTGGAATGTTGAGCTCGATAGGCTGCAAAGCCTCTTGACCATAGACCAAGTGAAATGGTGTGAACTCCGTGGCTTCCCTATATGTGGTTCGATATGCCCACAAGGCACCATCCAAGAAGTCATCCCATAATTTTGTCTTGTTTTGCACCATCTTTCTAATGATTCCTGCAATGACACCATTAGCCTTCTCCACCAAACCATTTGACTGTGGGTAGTATGGTGTGCTATGACGATGTAGAATGTGAAGCTCTTCACAGACTTCTGTGAGCAAGCCCTTCCTAAACCCTGGACCATTATCAGAAACAATCTCCAAAGGTGTGCCAAATCTACAACAAATGTGAGTGTAGACGAATTTGCTCACTGTCCTCTCATTTACCTTTGCCACACTTTGTGCTTCCACCCACCTAGTCATATAGTCTACAGCCACTAGAATGTAGAGTTTACCATTTTTTGTCCTAGGCAGAGGACCCATAGCATCAATGCCCCACTTTTCAAAGGGTCCATTTGCAAGCACGATTTGCCTTGGACCATATACCAATCTTCTATTCCCATTTACCTGACAATTGTGACAACTTTTACACCAATGTTGGACATCCACATGCAGACTTGGCCAAACATACCCCGCAAGTAAAATCTTCTTCACAGTTAATTCTTGGGCAAAATGACCACCACATGCTTCTTCATGCAAACCTTTTAGAATGGCTGGAATTTCCTCAATAGTTGGTACTCTTCTGCATACTTGATTCCTCCCTCTTTGATAGAGGGAGCCTTCTAGGAAGAGATATGCGCTTGCCTTCTTCATGAGTCTCCTCTTCTGAGCCTTCGTGAAGTCTTGTGGAAACTCGCCCTCCAAAATGTAGCTAATAATGGGAGTCAATGACTCCAATCCCTGGTATCTCGGTTGCTTGACAGTTGCTGCCACCATGATGACCTGCACTTCTTTCTCAACACATGTAACTACTTGCTGTGCAAGTAAATCGGCATCTTCATTCTGTTTCCTAGGAATATGATATAGTTGCACTTCTTCAAATTGATTAAACAATCTACAAATGGCATGAACTTTTGTCCGTAAGCTTTCATTCTTGCATGCCCAAATGCCTAAAATCTGTTTAACAATGAGAAGTGCATCTCCCTTTACCATGAGGCGTTGTATACCATGGCCAATACATATTTTTAAACCATGAAGTAGTGTGTCATATTCTGCTTCATTGTTGCTAGTTGAACCTGGTAGATTGACCTTCTCTTTCATGACCACCTCTCCACTTGGGTTGAGCAATACTAGCCCTCCCCCTGCTTTCCCTGTGGCTCGACGAAAAGCTCCATCAAAGAACAAGGTAAAAGCATTAGGAATACTTTTTGGTGGTGGCAATGGTAGGGTCTTTACTTGAGGCACCTTAATTTCCTTCTCATGTACCCTATAAGTGAGAATCCCTGCCAATTGTGCACGCACACTATCTTCTACCTTGAAAGAGTATTGGAACTCTTGCAACTCCATAATCCACTTTGAGATCCTAGTACTAAGATTCATTTGAGATGACACCCAAGGGAACAAATTCTCTGCGGTGAGGATTACAAATGGTTTTTGGAGCAAGTAGGATCTAAACTTTCTCACCGCAAACATGAGAGAAAGCATCATGAGTTCTGCTTCTGTGTAGTCTCTCTCCAAAGCATTCATGACCCTACTAGCAAAGTAGATGGGTCGCATCCTTGTACTGTGGGGATCTTGTTGTAGCAACACGGCACCAATTGTTTCCCTTCCAACACTAGAGCTAACAAAGAATGTGTACTCCCAACAAGGAGGCATGAGTGTTGGTAGCTCTGAAAAAATGACTTTAATGTTACAAAAATACTCTTCAAGCTCATCAGACCATGCAAATTCTACTTGTTGTGTCAACTTTTGCAAAGGATGAAGCAACTCCGAAGCTAAGTGAATGAAGCGTGACATATACTTCACCTTCTGAATGAAAGAGATGACCTCCTTAAGACTCTTTGGTGATGGGAGCTCAATAAGAGCCTTTGTTTTTGAAGGATCCACCTCAATGCCTTTATAGGAAACCTTGTGACCGAGCAAGATCACTTCATCCTCACCTATGTGGCACTTGTCGGGGTTGAGTTGACCTCCCATGTCGTAGAGCTTCTTTAAACCTTCTTCTACCCTTTGTAGATGCAATGATGTTGAGCTATAAATGCAGAAATCATCAATGAACACCCTAATTGACTTTCCAAAGAATGCTTGAAACACCATGTTCATGAAACGTTGGAATGTTGTAGGAGCATTTGTCAGACCAAATGGCATGACTCTAAAAGCATAACAACCCCAAGGAGTGATAAAGGTTGTTTTCAACTGATCTTCCAATGCGATACCTATTTGAAAGTAGCCTGAGTAGCCATCACACACAGTGTACTTCTCATGACCAGCTACCTCATTTAGTATCTCATCCTGAAATGGGAGGGGAAAGTGATCTCTTTTTGTTGCCTCATTGAGTGGACGGTAATCCACACACACCCTCCACTTTCCGTTTGTCTTAGGAGTGACAACAACGGGAGAGACCCACTCTGAATTCTCCACTGGATAAATGAAACCTGCTGCTAGAAGCTTTCTTACCTCCTTGAGTAAAGCCTGCTCCTTGATGACTCCTAGACTTCGTAGCTTCTGAGCCTTAGGTGTGGCCTCTGGCTTCAACTCAATTTTGTGTTGAACAGCATCTACTCCACGCACATCGGTGTAGTCTTTAGCAAAAATCCTAGGAAATTTCCTTAGCACACATTTGAACTCCTCTCTTTCATCCTTTGTAAGTGTTGTTGATAGAATACCTTCGAGCATCCCTTCATCTTGAACACCTTCGTTCTCCAAGCCTTGACAAGAGGTCTCTTGGTTGCTTGGCTTAAACCTTACCCCCATGACTTCGATGGAAGACTCCTCTTCAGTAATGCTGCCGCTACTTTCTTCTTCTGAAGTGCTATCGGTCCAACCTTCTTCCGTCTCACTTTAAGATGATTCTTCATGGAGCTCCTCTTGGCATTGCTCCTTCATGTCAAAGACAACCTTCTTATGATTGTCATTCCTGCAAATTAATTTCCCACTCTCCCAATCCTGCAAAGCTCGCATTTTCATTAGCCATGGTCTTTCTAGGATAAATGGATAACCACTTCCCTTGGTTGACATAACATAAAAATCCACCGCTTTCTTAATGCCAAAGGCCTCTACAAAGACTTTTTTACAAATGCCTACACACCTAGCCTTGCTATTGTTTGCCATCTTGACTTTGATTTCAGGTGTCTCCTGGATGTGCATGCCTAGTCTTTGCATGAGTCCCTCTGTCATGATGCAAATTTGTGCACCCCCATCCACTAGACCTTTCCTAACCAATCTTCCTTTGATGTAGCAGTCTAGCACCGGTGTAATGTCCTCATTCATTTCAGCTTGTGCATTTTTTACAACAGGAAAACTCTCTTTTACCTTTCTCCTAGTGCTAACTGCCTTTGTTAAATCCCTCCTAACTTGTGGGCATAATGCAAGAAACTGAGGCCATGAGATATCAGGACCCTTACCTCGCATGTCTTCCAACAGGTTGTATGGAGCCATACCATGTCCAAGAGGGAAGTCTTGGAGATTGATACGACGTCGAGTCCTCTTAGCTTCCTTGGTCTCCTTTGCCTTCTTGCCTTGTCCATGGTCACTCTGTGATGGGACACCCTCTTTCTCTTTACCTTTTCCTCGGCCACGCTTAATGCCATTTGCTTCCATGTCAACCTCATTTGAGTTTGTCACCTCTACCACATGCACATTTGGATCTGGCAAAGGTGGAACTCCTTCTACCCCTTGTGGAGGTGGTCTTGGTCCATTTGGTCTTTGTAGAAGCCTTGGTTGTTGACCAGTTCCTTCACCTGCATTCATCACTGGGTAATTCAAGTTAGGTCTCCCTGGCTCCCCACGGGGCCAAGGACAATTATACATCCCATGTCCAGACTCTCCGCAATTCCAACATTGCAAGACTCTCCTAGGTCGTGGATCTCGCTCTTCAGACTTCTTTGCTTGTCCCTTTGGACCTACAGCTTGTGCAAGGTGAATTGACAGGCTGCTTAAAGATTCGTTTAACTTCTCAATTACTTCCGCCGTTACCTCAGGAAGCTCCCTCGATGTTGATTCTTGTGACTTACCTTTGGGTCTAAGACCTTCTATTGGAACCTCTCCCCTTAAGCACTTGAGTTTCCTATATTTCTCAGCAGCCCATTTTCAGCTGCATCAAAGGTAGCAAGTGCACCCGCCTCAACTTTTACCTTAAGGTCAGGAAAGAGTCCGGCTATGAACCTCTCCTTCTTTAGAAATTCTGCACCATCACCAGGGTTAGCAACATTTCGTATCCATAGAGCCCAAAGACGTAGAAACTCTTGCTTGTACAAGTAGTAGTCATCTAAGTCTTTTTGTTTATGAGAAACAATGTCTTGCCATAATTTTTGAGTGTTTTGGGGATCAAAGAAGTATTTCTTGAAACGATTCAAAACTTCTGTGTAATTCCCCTTAACTTTCTCAGGCAAAGAGTCAAACCAAGTGCTAGCATCTTTCCTAAGGACCACCTCAAACATTTCTACACGTTCTTGATCAGTTATTATCCTCTTGATACGGCAAGACATCTTGAAATTCGCTAAAAATAATTCTGCATCCTCTCCAGGCTCTCCAAAGAAAAGAGGATACCCAGACATTTGGCGTTGGCTTTCCATTGAATTGATTTCAAAGTGACACCCGTTTTTGTTTTTCTTTCTTAAAAAGATTTACACAATAATGTTTTCTAGCTTGCAATCTATTCTACAACAAAATAAAGATATTCACATCAAACGACCTATGATAATCAATAAGAGGTAGGATGACAGGGTTTGGTGATGCGAGAATTTCTCCTACTCTTTGGGCACCAAACATGAACACCATACGTTGTTGAAAATGGATTTTCCTACTAATTGCAATGTTTATTCTAATGTGTGGAGTGAAATGGAAGGGGAAAACCTCTATTCCTGGGCCATTATCCATGGTCTATGCATGACCTAATGCTTAAAACAAAACAAAAATATAGACGTCCAAACTAAGGTCGTACCTAATGAGAGGCAAAATAAAAGGATTTACTGAAGCGTTTATCTCGGCCAACCTAAGAGGACCTAAAATTCTACGAATGACACGTTGAAATTGCAACTTAGTACTAACAATTATGTGTACCTTTTGCCTTGCAATGGGAATGAAGGGATCATACAAATTTTCGTGATTCATTCAAACTACTTGACTATGCTAAAGGTTGATTCTACACAAAAATACACAAGCCGTTCCTCCGTGGGGGCACCAATTTGAGGCGGTCCGGGGCGGGCAACAAGAAGAGCAACCTCTAGACACCCTTCAAGGCTCCCGTGCTGCTCAATTGGGTTGGGGTTGGAAAAAACAACAAACACACACACAAACCCGCAACCTAACCCTACACAAATTTGGGGCACCACCTAGTTTTGGATGCGAACTAGGACGCGTAGAGAGAGAGAGAGAGAGAGAGAGAGAGAGAGAGAGAGAGAGAGAGAGAGAGAGAGAGAGAGAGAGAGAGAGAGAGAGAGAGAGAGAGAGTGCTCGGGTTGCTTTGAAACGTATCGGCAATGATCAAGCAAACACCACTATATATTTAAGAAAGAGAGAGAAAGGGGGAGGGGGTGCTTGTTGCATTAATACCTTCTTACAAATCTGTCATGACAAATCAAAGTGAGATTAGTATTTGTTCAACATATCTTGCGTAAATTTCACCACAACACATCACAAGAAAAGCCACCCCAATCAGTGTCTTAAGGCCAGGGGAGTCCTCTCCACCCTGTCGCCCTCTTACAGTATGTGGGATTTATGGCTAGATTGATGACAACACCAGAGACAAGCTATCAAGAACTTAACAAAAAACACCAAGACACTTACGCATCATTGTTGTCCATTACTTCACGTTGGAAGGGAGACAAAGTATCCAAGCTTAGTCCAAATCCACCCTCCTTGATTCAGCAAATTTTGGGCTTACACTAGTAGGAGAAATGATAGATTTCCTACTCTCAATTGAATGATCACTCTCTCTCTTACAATGGCATAGAGTTCCCTTGCTAATCCCCTATTACAACACATGCACATGCATAAGACAATGAGCTTCCACTCAAGAGCTCCTTCTAGAGAGGTTGAGCTTGGCTTCTCAAGCTATAGCATAGTGCTCTTGCTTATGGCTCCCCCTTTTTGTGCTAGCTACACCCTCCTTTTATAGCAATTTTGAAGGCTAGGGTTACTCCTCTAACCATGGTTGGGTTAGATTTTCAGCAATTTATCTAATTTCTTTTGCTTGGAATTATCAAGAAGTTGGTGGGGAAAGAGAGAGGAGAGAAATGGAGGTGATAGGACTTTTCATAGTGGGTTAGTGTTAGTAGAGTTAGTATTAATTTACAAATGGAATTGGATATTTACAATGGGAGTATCCATGTAGGATACAAATAAGGAAGAAAAACTCTTAAGAGGTAAGAAAAGGTGGATTTCTTACAAGGTTGATGCTCCAAGTGTCTTGAGTAAAGCCAATTTTGACGCTTGTTGACGGTCCACTAGCTTTGACGATACATTTTTTCTCCACTCTTGACCTTCCTTGAGAGACAAGGTAATTGAAGCTGAGTAATCAACCACCATGATGCTGTCTTTTAAGAGAAGAGGCTGAATTTTGTGATTTTTTTGAAAGATATGGGTAAATTGGAGGAGGAAAAATGAGACTAGGTGATCAATTTTGGAATGGAATTGTGTGTGGGAGGTATGAGTTCACCATGGTTTCTCTTATTCTTCAAGGTTGAGAAGAAGGTGAGTAGGGCGCAGAGAGGAGTGGTGAGAGAGGTGGGGATGATGAGTGGAGAAGTGTGTGTGAAAGAGGAAAATGATAAAGTGGAAGAGAGAGTGTGGCTGCATAGCATGGGAAAACTGGGGTCCACTAATAAAATCATAGCTCACAGCTCGTAGCTCAAAAAAATATGAAACAATTTGAGGCAAAAGTTCAGCCCACGAGCTACAACTTTTGTTTGTATCACCTTTTCAAATTCGGAGAGCAAGTAAACTTTAAAAATTCAGCAAAACCGACCGTTTTTTTTCACTGCACAAGGTCCTTGTGGGGTCCTTCTTTGGATGATTCTTTTGAATACCTCCAAGAGTGAGCCCTCCATAGTGCATGTATGCATGCCACCTACCCTTGACCTTATTTGGTAGGTCTATAATTGAAGATATTGTTGAGATCATGATATAAGTGAATAGTACAACTAAGAAAATCAAATATTGAGGGGTCTAAAAAATATGTACATGTCAAATATAAATAATATAGGTGGAAAAATATAAAGGGGTCAAAATAAATCTCTCTCATTATAAGTCTACCATAAAAAGATGAATATTTTTGGTGGTCTAATTTATGAGAGTAATAGAGAATATATGTAGGAAGGAAAAAATCACAATAGTGAAAAAAATATACACATAAATAGAACTAGTTTTTTTGGATTTTTCTTGGGATGGAGTTACACCAAATATAAGAGAAGCTTACATGAAAATATTTCTATATGGAATAAAGAATATGAAAAATGGTAAGAAAAATTGTGGTAATGGTGAGGCAATGTACAGAGCATAAATATCACACACCTACGTAGAAATATTAAAATAAATACCAAAATAATTATGAAAAAATCTTTTATTTAGGC
This sequence comes from Adiantum capillus-veneris, assembly GCF_014529385.1. Classification (NCBI taxonomy): domain Eukaryota; kingdom Viridiplantae; phylum Streptophyta; class Polypodiopsida; order Polypodiales; family Pteridaceae; genus Adiantum; species Adiantum capillus-veneris. Next base: position 104,165,725 of record NC_140943.1, on the reverse strand, counting down.
CCTATATACAAAGAAATATTTACATACGCATGGGCCATAATATACTTATATTTTTTATTATTTTTTTATTTTTTTGGCTCAACTAGCCCAATGGCTAGCTAATTGAGGGTTTTTAAAGAAGATATGGGAAAAGTCCCGTGACTCACGCACGCCTATGTACAGTGAAATGGTAGGGATAGCCACAGTGTTTGGGTGATTTTGGTAGGGTGAGGTAACTCACTGTGGCAATTACAAAGAGCCGAAAAACGGCTATCATTATAGATATGTAGAAAAATATATACGTAAGAAAATATGTCTTGGTATATTATTATGCACACTAATCCAAAGCTCACCTAGCTTTCGTCTAGCATAATAAACATGAAACCATGATTACATTGACAAACATTATCAACACCAAAAACATGTCTTCAATCAAACTAGAAAAGTGGCACCCAAACACCATAGATAACACCATAGTCATAGTGGTCCCATACACATCATAGTCTTGAAAAAATCATAGACAAAACCAATGTAGATGTCAATTAGAGGCAATGTGATTTGGGCTCATACTACTGATGCCAATCTGTCTCCTCGTCACTATCTGCATCAAGTGCTGGAACATCACCGGGCCTTGTAGCGTGCAAGATGCTATTGAATGACCTATGGATCACTATCCACACAAAGGTAGTGTCTAGACAACTCAACACAGACATAGTCCAAGCCACCACACCTTTAAAAAAAAAGAAACGATGGAAGTGTCCCATAGTAAATGTCCGCATGAGCTAGCTGAAAAGAAAAGAAACATGCACATATTTACTTTGTGTAACATAGTCTAACAAGACATAGTAGCATGCATATATACTTACCAAAATAAGTCAAGGCTATGCTCTGTGGCACCTCTAAGAGCGCATCTCCAATGTACTCTCCATCACCATGTTCGACCAATATCCTGGATTTGGCATTGAGCAAGCACGTTGTTGTCCATGCTCTCTCCATCTCATCGGTCGTAGATAGGATGTTGACCCTTTCGATAAAAAATCCTAGCAATAGTGTCTCCACGAGCAAATTACAATTAGAGTGTGATCTAAATAAAGAAGTTTCAAGGAAACTACGACTATGCTTTTTCAATCAGCAACAAATAACTTTACTTACTCTCTCAATATCAATGGTCTTCCATACATAACCATTGAGGGTCAAAATAAGGACAGTGTGCAACATTTTGAATCCATCTCAACACTGTCACCGAATACAATGCCAAAGTGAGGAGTGGAGTTCAGGGTGATGTATCACCCATTGTGTGTCACATACCTAGAAGCTATTATGGCCACTTTCTTACTCAATTTTTGAGATAATTGGTTCCGTGGACGGACCTGCATATTATTCTATTGAATGCATATCTCTTCCATGAAAGGGTGTGCATTTTAGTTTTTTTAAAGTTTTAAAATTGTCATGGAATAGAGGTGAAAATAAATGAGAGCCATGCTCATTGAGTTTGTGAAGAATACATACCTCGTTCTCCGAAAATTTCTCAACTTTAAAATTTGTTGAATAATCCGCAAACAAAAGAGAGGCCACTTCATTGCTCTTTTCCCCATCAACATTGGCTAAATGTAGAAAATCCAAGATCCTGCATACAATCAAACACATGTATTTCAAACATTCAACACACCACATAGTCAACCTTTCTTCTAGGATATGTATTTACCATTTCTCATCATCGAGAGAAATTTTGTGAACATTTAGCATGTTGCCAATAGCGGTCACATCTATGGACAGTACTGCATAATCTGAAAATGAAGTATTCATCAAGACTTGTTGAGTAGACAAAAAGTGATGCTGGATATCTTTACAAGCAAGTTTACTTGTGGAACCCTGGGCACCTTTTTTGCTCTTTTTGGGGGACTTCTTTGGCTTCTTGGATTGAACAAATTCCAATCATTTCTTTATAGAGGAGATTCTACTAGTGCCTTCTCTTTTTGAAGAGGTGGCTTTCTTGGAAGTTGAGCCAATGTCCTCAATAACCTCTTCATTTATTTCAAATATGTGCTCAAAAGAAAACAAGAATATATTTCACTCACCAACTTAGTTAAAAAATATAAGCACTTTAACATTTTTGTACTTTTTATCAATGCAAGAAAAATGACATTTATATAAGTTTCCTTCGCTGCGTGGGTAGGTGCCATGAGCGTATTCTAGCCACCAAGGGCAATACTCAATTTCTCAATAAAACAAACCATGATCTCTCATCCATAGTGGATACATGCACTCTTTAGATAAGAGGTCCCTTCAACTTTCAACTACACCTGGCAGCTTCTCCCCAACAAATTCTGATTGTAAAGTTGAATTGGCCATCTACATAGATGCAAAGTGAATTTAACTTTGTTTGAGTTCCTTTAGCAAGTTTTTTATTTATTTATTATAAAAACTTTAAGCGCAAAACAAAATATCAACAATAAAGTTATCAATTGCATCACATGAATAAAATTCTCCTCAAAGATTCCATGAGCTCTCGAATTTTTTGTCGCGACTCTTTGGTGTTGAGCTTAGTCCAAAGCTCTACAAAAGATTTATCAATATGCTCCCTCAACTGATGAGGAAACCATGCTTCCAAACCCTCCGAAATTTCATCAATCATTTTCCCTTTGATCCTTAACCAATACTTTAAGATACTTCTCCAATACCATTCTTTACACAAATACATTCTAAATTTTATGGGACTAATGTAACACTTAGAAGCAATTTCATCAATATGACAATGCATCAAAGAGTGAAATATTTATTTTTTCCTATAAAGAAGCCAAATAAAAAACCCATAAATGCATAGATTCTTTTGTTGATTTCATGTACATTCTTTAGACAAGGATTATTACCTCTTAGGTGATATTTTGGAAGTGGCCAAAGAGTGGACCGTGTCTCTGGTAAGGCCACCTGGTCCTTTCCTTTTACCTACTTGAAGTTAAATAACAACGAGAAGAACCTTGGCCTTTGGCGGAATTGGCAATGGCCAATATCTATGTTCCATTTGCACCAAATGAAATTCAAGCCTTGTCAACTTACAATTTTGTAGAAATTCAAACATGTATGGTTAGTAGGAAAGTGTTTATTTTATAAGCTCTTTCTTTGAATATTTTTTCTACTCTTCCTTGAGCAGAGTTCCTTTTCTGGCATTGTCAATGATGGATAGTTGATCTCTTGCATCTCTTTGATAAGTGACATGTCAAACTCTTTCTTTTCATGAGCAAAGAAAAAAAAAGTTAGATTTCAAAAATACCTAGCATTAGAGATTACATAGAAAGTATACTTTGGAGTTAAAAAGTATACCTTCATATGAGCATTTGCAATAAAAAGCATGAGCGTTGTACCAACTCCCATTGAATGCCTTTTTCTCACAAGCAAGGTCTACCTCTATCCATCGAATTCAATCTTGCGGAAAGTCTTTTATTAGACACTCTTTGCTTACCACGACCAATTTTTGAAACAAGGAGATCTCCTGACCAAATTTTGTGTTCACAATGGTTCTACCAATCCCAAACCATAAAGTAACAAACACGTAAGGATTTGACAAGGAAAAGAGCAAGAGCATAGCATGTACATAGTGATATAATAAAGAACAAGGAATGAGCTCACTCATTTTGAGAGCAAAGAGCTAGCATAAGCTCTCCCTTGGCACTTTGATCAACAGTGACAAAGTGACACTTAACAGAACATTGTCTCCATCTTATCATAAAATTTTCTAAAACAATAAAGGGGCAGATTAGATGGCATAGCATGATACAATACAACCTTACTAACAACAAAGAACAAACACTTACGCGGTTTTATTAAGCGCATCCGAGTTTTCAAGCAATTATTGCCATCCCATACAATAAATGTTTTTCCTCTTAAGTCTTCCCACTCAAGAGGAAAGGAATTATCAAAATCATCGATTATTTCTTGCCATATAGGACTTCTTCCTTGTCCACATCAAAAACATGATGTAGATCATTACAAGGCTTCTTAAATGACATAATAAATGGAGCTCCCATGACATTGTATACATACATTGTTAGGAGTTTTTTGGAAGAAGTGATTGCACATATGTACATACACATGCATGGTGCATCAAATAAAGAATTTCCTATTTTCCAGAGTCAGGTGGTTACGTGGGGCCCACATGTGTACAGGTAGGACAACGTGTACATAGTACATTGATTTTCCTTATCACCAAACCCAGTGTGTTTTTATATAATAATGAGGAGTTGATAGCGCGTAAAACTTCTCAAGGAAGCTATCCGCGGGCCGATGAAATGAGGTAAGTAGGTGTGTCAGATGGCATCTAGTGGCGTCAGGAGGTCGAATGGGGTTAATACTTGCATGTGGGTAAGCGAGGACACAATGTGGGTGTTTTTTTGTGATGAATTATGCAGAAAGGTCATCATGAGAACTTTATTTGGGGCCACTTCACGTGGTTGCGAGATGCATTATTGGAAAAAGTTGAGTGCCAAGTGTGCGGATGGATGTAAAAGGGTGACAAAAATGCACTGCGTGGCCAGTTTTGGCATGTTCGGGGTCCGTTTGAGGTCAATCAAAAGGCCGAAGGTGCCCAAGTGATAAAGTAAAATGTGGAAACTGAAAAACCTGAGAAAAAGACCAGAAAAACATGGAGAGAAGAGGAGGAACAACCGCAACTGAGTTTTTGCTATTTTTGGAGCCCGTTTTGGCCGTAAACTGCTCATCCGAGGTCAGATTTGAGCACTTTGATATTGTAGACTAGGTTTTTGGACCGTTCCAGACACAATGGTGCTGTCCATTTTTCCAAATTACTCATTTTTTTCTATTTTTTTGGTTGTGTAAATTTCTTCTTTGAGCGAAGCCTCTGCTTCAATTTGTGATTGTATCTGGCATATTTCATCCATATTGTGTGAGCTATTTGCCCCATTGGTGTTTGACCAAGATCAATTGTGTCTAAAAATAAGAAATATTCATCTTTTGAGCTGAGTTTTTGGGTGTGTGTGTGTGCGTGTGCGTGTCTCTATGTAGAGTGGGCAAATGGGTAGTCTCTCTTCTCTCACTCCGTCGGTGTGTTCCTTGTCTCAGCCAGGTGGGTTGTGTAAGCCGAGTGGTGCCCCATAGTGTGTGTGTGTGTGTGTGTGTGTGTGTGTGTGTGTGTGTGTGTGTGTGTGTGTATCATCCCAAGAGTGTGTCGGATCATTATAGAGGCGTTGTGTGTGTTTCCATCCTGCTCACATTCTTTTGGTGCCCCCACGGAGGATCTTCTTCGAGTACCTTCAGCTTCGGGATTTGGGATTACAGGTTGCAAATACAGGTTAAAGGTTACAGATACAGGTATAGGTACATGTTATTCACACAAGTACAGGTAGCTGGAGTAGAGTGATATACTGGCAAGTGGGAGTCACTTTGCAGTTGACGTGGGTATGCATCATTTGGCGCCTGTTTGAGAGCATTGTCTGGTATTGTACGTTACTTGTGGATACTGCCATTGTATGCCTTTGTGGAGCCATACTTGGTTTTATTGGCAGTCCCAACCATTTTTGAGACTTAACTATACGAGATTTTCATAAGCTTTTGTGAGAGGGTCGATAGTGTAAGGTTTTATTGAGCTAGGGGATTCTCAAATGTGAGATCCTTTCGGTGATTCAGGTGGCCGAAGCACCCTTTTCGTGCCTTGCTAGGCTATGTACTAGTTATTTCTACTTGATGCTCGAGTTCTGTTATTGGCAGATTATGCATACATATATAGTCTATATTTTGGGTTCTTACTGCTCTACTTATGGGAAAACTTTGTCAAAAATTTTCCAAGTTGTGATGGCTGGTTTTTTTGTCTTTTGAGCCATTTATGCTGCTAAAATTCTTGCAAAATTCGAGGATAAGTCAGGTGTGCCTTCTTGGGAGCTGCATGGTTGGCTTTATTGGACGATCAAAACGGACCTCAATTCACTCCTTTTTATTTAACACAAAGAATCTAGATAAATGTTCATGTGTCCAAGAAGATTTTTTTCCGAAAACGCATAGTCTTTATGTTCGGGCCAAGAAGATTAAGAGAGATACTGGAATGCCCTTTGCCTGTTGTAATTCCGATGATTAACTATGAAAACTCATTTGATGTGCATGTGTTTGTCCTTATCTAAAGATGAGCTCCATTGAAGTTTTTGGGGATTGAGTCAGTCAAAAGTTTTGGGTTCTTGTACGTGTGTTCAAAGGGGTTCTCAAAGCATCAAAACTTGGGTAACCATGGAATTCTCTTATCCGAAATTTCATGGAAGAAGTGATGAAGATGTGGAAGACTTTTTGGAAAAGATGGAGGTTGGCTACATCAGCAATCAAATACATGATCCTGCATATATGTTACGTCTTCTCCAAATCTGTTTCAAGAGTGAAGCACAAGTTTGGTCCAAAGCATTTGAAGAGGAGTTGCGTGCGGCTGATCCACCCGTGAGATTAACTTGGGACAATCTGAGACATGGATTGGAAGTGGAGTTTGTGAAGAAAGAAGATCCTAACAAAGTGTGGCAAGAAGTACAGGGTTTGGTGCAAAGGGAAGGTGAGCCAGTAGATGCGTACAAACATAAGTTTTCAGTGGCATGGGAGAGGATGTGCAAGGCCCTAGCACCACAAGTACCCCCAACTGACATGATGAAGAAGGAAAGGTTCTTGGCTGGTCTTTGGGAGATTATATGTTGGAGAGTGGAGCTAAAGAAGCCTAGGACATATGAAGATGCATTAGAGGTAGTGAGGAACAAAGAGTGGAAACTAAGAAGAATGAGTTAGCAAGGAGTAGAGTCTTTGCCCAAGAGGTCTGAGTTTCAGCCTATGGATTCTTTGCAAGGTCGCATGCCAGGTGTTCATCATGAACTAGTGGTTTCTGTTACTCCTCAGGCTATGCCAGCACTGGTCACTACAACAGTGCAAGATGATGGGCTAAGGCAAGTTTTAGATTTAATGAAAAATCTCAACCTAAATATGCTAGGTAAGGTGGGAAATAATTGAGGTCGGGAGAGGTTTGCAAATCATCAAGGAGGTGAAGAAAAACCCAGGAATGGTGTTGGACAAAGTGATGGTAGGTTCTGGAGGTAGACGACCACGTGTTATAATTGCGGAGGGTTGGGCCACATCAGCCCGCAATGTGATAAGCCACCAAGGATGGGGGGAGACACGTATCCATTGCCAAGGCAGGTGCTAACTAGGTCAAATGATTATGGCATTGAAACTAAGGGAGAAGAAGGAACCAGTGGATTAACCCAAGAGGAAAAGGGAAAGACAAAAGTGATAAGTGTGGTCACCTTGGAGAAGGCAGCAAAGCTTGAGGATACATTAGTGATGCCTATTAGGAAGATCCACACAGGATAAGGAAGGAAAAAGTGTCCCACGTCCTAGTAAGAAGAAGGGAAAGAGCCATGAAGGCGAGGATGTCAAGGCCAAGAGGAAAAGAAGGGCTCGTTGCAAGTTTCATGTTTCAGTTTTGCCACTAGGGGATGGGCAATTAAGTTATGACTTGAAGGAGGATCTGACAAGCAGATGTTACTTTTGGGCAGCTTATAGAGATGGTGCCTAAGCTAAAGCGATAGTGAAAGAGGATGGTTAACCCAATGGAGAAAGAACCAGAGAGATCAGTGAAGGTGTTGGCAATGGATGAGCTACCAAACATTGCCCAATAGTATATGTGTGGCACAAAAGAAAAAACTGGGACAAGGTCATGTTGATGGAGAAGCCCAAATATGTGTCATAACACACTCATGCGTTGAGAAGATGGGTCTTACAATGACTCGGGTGTCAGGCTTTTGGATCAGATTGGCAAACCATCAGAAAGTAAAATGTTTGGGTGTTGTAAAGAGCTTAGAAGTGGAGGCGTATGATGAAAAGGCAGTGGTTGATTTTCATGTGATGCCAGTGAGGTTGGGAGAATATCCTATTATATTGGGTAGACCATGGTGACGTGCAGTGGAAACTGTTCAAGATTGGAGACGTGGTACGACTAGCCTATATGGAAACATAGGTGCCAAGAAGCTATATAATATGGACACAAGGAAACAATTGAAGAACTTTATGAAGATGAGGATGAGTCTAGTGATGAAGACTATTCCACAGTGTCTGACGAGGACAATGATAATACTACTAGCAGTGATGAGGATGTTGATGTTGCATTTCTTCTGATGGACAAAGAAATCCATGAGTCTGGTTTAGTTGCATTTGCAAATGAGATTGAAGATGAAAGTGAAGGGCCTTATGAAGTGATTGAAGGGCTGATGCAAACCAAGGTTGAATTGTCAAAGAAGCAGGAATTGATGACACAAATGATCAGTGGAGACCTCTCAGTTATGGAGAAGGAGATATATTTGCACATGCTGGCTAGTTTTCCTGATTTGTTCATTACTTCATATGAAGAGATTAGAGGGTTCAAAGGAGAAGATATGCATATAGAGTTGAAAGAAGGTGCTAAGCCAGTGCGGCAAAGGCTAAGAAGGATGGGTCAAGAGAAGATGGGAGCCTTGCAGGAAGAGGTGGACAAGTTATTGAAGGCAGGGTTCATAGTTCTAGTGGAGACCACAAAATGGGTGAGTCCAGTAGTAGTCAGCCCAAAGAAGGATGAAAAGTAGAGTATTTGTGTATATTTTAAATCCTTAAATGCAGCCACTAAGAAGAACCCATATCCTCTTCCATTCATTGATCAGATCTTGGATTTAGTGAGACAGGTTATGAGAGGTACAGTGTGTGTGATGGTTTTTCAGGCTATTTTCAATTGAAGATTGCTCTTAAAGACCGGATAAAGAAAACTTTCATTATGCCATGGGACTGTTATTGCTACACCGTATTGCCATTTGGGTTGTCAAATGGACCATCTTTCTATCAAGAGAGAGAACATTGGGTATTGGAACGATTCATTGGTAGTTGTGTTAAAGCTTTTATGGACGACTTCTGTGTCTACAATAGTAGGGATTAACACCATGAGAAGATACAGATGGTATTGGCTTGATATGATGAACGTGGAGGACAACTAAATCCAAAGAAATGTCATCTAGCACAGCCAAGGGTGAAGTTATTGGGCCATATGGTGTCAGAAAATGGCATTGAGGCTGATCCAGACAAGGTTAAGTCTATTATTCTTCTTCCATCGCCTACGAGTACAAAGCAATTGGCAACCTTTATACACAAAGTAAAGTACATGGCACGGTTTATTCCATTGTCTTGTGAGCTCCTTTATCCATTACAACAAGTGGCAAAGCATGATCCATTGCAATGGGATGACAAGTGTGAGGAAGTGTTTCAAGAGGTGAAAGAGGTGTTAGGGGGGGCTATCAGTGATGCAAGCTCCGGATTGGGAGCAAGCGTTTTATGTAAATCCATCAGTAGGGGATGATGCCATTGGAGCCATGCTGTTGAAAAAGGAGAAGGGAAGCCATTGTATGAGGCCAGTTTATTGTGCAAGTCGAGTGAAGTTGGTAGCAGAGAGAAAATTCTCGGAAGTAGAGCAAGTGATGGCCAGTGTAATATTTGCTTGCCGATGATTTTGTCTTTAGAGAAAATTCTCGGAAGTAGAGGAAGTGATGGACAATGTAATATTTGCTTGTTGATGATTTTGTCATTACTTGCTACCATGACCTTTTGTTTTCTTAATAAGTTACACATTTTTTCCATAGTTAATTAATGGCACTAACATGTCAAATGTGGTGAAGAAATGGGTAATTGAGCTGCAAGAGTTTGAGTTCTCTTTTCTAGTGGAAGACAGTACAAGAGCTACCCTAGGTGATTTGTTGACTTACAAGGAGAATCCCTTGTTGTTAAGGAAGAGGTGGAGAGAAGGGTAGTTAAAAAAGTTCCACATATCAGCAATGCACATGTGTTGTTCTTTGATGGTTCATACAGAAAGATCCATGATGCGGCTTAGGGGGTATAGCACTTTATGATCCAGAGGGGAAGCTAGTATGCAAGAGAGGGTTCAAATTGGATGCGCATAGTAACAATGAGGCTGAATATGCTACGTTGGAATCCAGATTACACATTTTTTTGAAGCATGGGATTAGAAGGTTGAGCATAAAAGGTGATGCCTTGTTAGTTGTGAAGCAAGTGTTGGGTGTGTGGAAGAGCAAGAACACCTCATTGAAGGAAATGTGTTTTAGAATTAAAGGCCTGTTAAAAAAGTTTGAAGCATGGAGCATTAGACACATTGAACGTGCTCTAAATGGAGAGGCACATGAAGCAGCTCAAAGCATGATTGGGGAGCTATTTGTGTTGAGGACCAATTTACTTCTTTATCATGGCCGAGAAAGTTTGGTTCAAGAAGAGGAGTTTTTGCTAATAGGAATCATTCCAAAGGATATTCAAAAGTTTAAGAAGTATACTTTTGTGCGTAGAGCATCCAAGTACATATTGATTGGTGATGTCTTAAACATGAAAGGGGATGATCTCGTGTTGAGACGTGTACCTTGGAGGGAGGAGCTTTATAGAGTGTTGGAAGAGAATCACGAAGGCACATGTGGCGGACATTTTTCTCTAAAGATCACCTTGCATAAGATCTTGCAAGAGGGGTATGTATGGCCTAGTTTGCACAAGGATGTTCACCATTGGTGTAGGTCTTGCAATAGGTGTCAAGCATTTGGGAAGAGAGTGTTAAAGCCAAAGCTATGAAAAACCATTATGGCATTTGATGTGTTTGAAAAATGGGAGACTGATGCAGTAGGCCCGTTACCTATCACAAGTAGGGGCAAAAGCTATACTTTGATTGCAATGGACTATCTCTCTAGATGGGTAGAGGCTATAGCAATAAAACAAATCACTGCAAAGGATGTGGCAAAATTTGTGTACGATGAAATATGTTGCAAGTTTGGGGTGCCACTGGAGCTACTTTCGGATAAGGGGCCAGGATTTAGAGCTAAGCTATTAGACTTTTTATGCGCAAAGATGAAGATTAGGCACCAACATACCACTCCTTATTATCCACAATGTAATGGCTTAAATGAAAGATTCAATGGTGAGTTGGCACAAATTCTTTTGAAAGTGACAGAGCACCAAGGAAAGATTTGGGATTTGGAATTGCCTAGTGCATTATGGGCTTACCGTACTTCGGTAAAGACAGGTACAGGGTTTAATCCATTTCATTTGGTATATGGAAAGGAATCACTATTGCCTGTGGAAGTAGAGTTGCCTACAGTCAAGATGTTAGAAAAGTTGCTTGGGTAGTCCAATAATGCATTCAAAGAGAGGCTCTTACAAATTACAAGAGGTTCAACTGGATAGGATGAGTGCATTGGAACATTATGGGCAGATGCAAGATAAGGCTTTAGAAAATATAAATGAAAAGTTCAAAAGTAAGGGTATCAAGAAACATGACTTGGTTTTGCGCTACAACAGTAAGCTGGACAAGACATGCCAAAAGAAGTTTCAAATTAAGTAGGAAGGCCCTTTCAAGGTAGTGGAGTGTTTTTTGAATGGTACATATCAGTTGGATAACCTGGATGGATTCTACATAAGTCAAGGGTAAATGGATTGCGTCTTAAATTTTATCATGCTAAATTGATGATGGTGGAGAAAGATGAGCTGTCTGCAGAACAAGTAATACCTGTGAGGGATGAGGAGACCTGTGATGCGGCGAGTCTCATGTCTCTTTTTGCTGCTGCTGATCATGAATGATCTAGCAGGCTAGGGGATGGCCAAATTATGTTAGGAGCTTTTTGGAAGAAGTGATTGCGAATATGTACATACCCATGCATAATGCATCAAATAAAGAATTGCCCATTTTTCAGAGCCAGTTGGTTACGTGGGGCCCACATGTGTACAGGTAGGACAGCGTGTACATAGTACATCGATTTTCATTATCACCAGTACCACTATGTTTTTTCTATAATAATGAGGAGTTGATAGTGCGTAAAACTTCTCAAGGAATCTATCTGCAGGCGGACGACATGAGGTAAGCAGGTGCGTCAGATGGCATCTAGTGGCGTCAGGAGGTCGAATGGGGTCAATACTTGCACGTGGGTAAGTGAGGACACAATGTGGGTGTTTTTTTGTGATGAATTATGCAAAAAGGTCATCATGGGAACTTTATTTGCGGCCACTTCACGTTTTTGCGGGATGCATTATTGGAAAAAGTTGAGTGCCAGGTGTGCGGATGGATGTAGAAGGGAGACAAAAATGCACTGCGTGGCCAGTTTTGGTTTGTTCGGGGTTCGTTTGAGGTCAATCAAAAGGCCAAAGGTGCCTAAGTGATAAAGGAAAGTGTGTACACTGAAAAAACTGAGAAAAATACCAGCAAAATGTGGAGAGAAGAGGAGGAACAACCGCAACTGAGTTTTTGCTGTTTTTGGAGCTTGTTTTGGCCTTAAACTGCTCATCTGAGGTCGGATTTGAGCACTTTGATATTGTAGACTAGGGTTTTAGGCTGTTTCGCATGCAATGGTGCTACCCATTTTTCCAAATTACTCATTTTTTTTTTGTTGTTTTGGCTGTGTAAGTTTCTCCTTTGAGCGAAGCCTCTGCTTCAATTTTGTGATTGTATCTGGCATATTTCATCCATATTGTTTGAGCTATTTGCCCCATTGGTGTTTGCCCAAGCTCAATTGTGTCTAAAAACTAGAAATATTCCTCTTTTGAGTTGAGTTTTTGGGTGTGTGTGTGGAGTAGGAAAATGGGTAGTCTCTCTCCTCTCACTCCATCGGTGTGTTCCCTGTCTCGGTCAGGTGGGTTGTGTAAGCCGAGTGGTGCCCCATTGTGTGTGTGTGTGTGTGTGTGTGTGTATCATCCCAAGTGTGTGTGTCATGTCATTATAGAAGTGTTGTGTGTGTTTCCATCCTACTCACAATGCCTCAAACCTTTTCACTAAACCCTCAGGGCCTGGAATGATCGCTCTAATGGCTTTGTTTTCCATCAATCTACAGAGAGGAATGCGAGGAGGTTCTCTACCTCTAATATTTACAATAAAAACCTCTACAATCTCCTCCAATATGCGACCATGAACATCCTCTTTAAATCCTGTAGGATGATTGACAGGTTTAGCAACAATTGTTGCTGCTTCAGAAACACTTTGGGCCATGTTTACCTCTCCACCTTGTGTAGCATGAATATCTATGGTCTCCTCTTCCTCATGTACATCACCCATAATGTCCTCATTAATTGGTACATGCAATGAACCCTCTTTTTGATAGACATTGAAAGAAGCAATTGAAGACTGTGGATTGGCCTTATGTCCTATAGTGCCAGACGTTAATGTGTATCCTACTCCTAAAAGAACAAAAAACAAGACCACAATTAGCTTAGTATATTGAGTGACAATCAAAGAAAGAAAATAGTAATCTTTAGAAATATTTGAACCTACTTTGAGAGAGACCTGCCCTACCATTTCCTTTGGTGATTGGAATTCCATTTGTCATCTTTGATTTTGATTTGGAGATGAGTCATATGTTTGGGGACATAGAATGCTTCCTTTGTTGGGATTTTCTCATTTTGTGCTCCAAGTGGTCATCACCTAGCCCAAACTTGTCCAAATTGAAGGCATGATTTTTATACAACATAGTGAGCAAGCTTGTGCTGAAAAATGTGGGGTTTGGCCTCTGTATAAAAGTTTAGACATTATACGCGTAACAAAGTCTATTGATGCAATACAGCTTGAGATTCCATAGGTAGGTTGTGTATGGCTTGTGCAAGGTGCCCATGCTCTTTGATATAAATTTGAACTTGTGAATTGGTATCAAAGATCTTCAAGAGATTTTTGCACACAGGATTCCGCTCTTTTGAGTGATTGAAGGTCAAAACACATCCAATTGTGATTAAAGTGGGTTGGGGAGCTCATGATGATTTGTACAAAGAGTTAAGAGTTTGCAAACCCACTTCATCTTGTCAATTCAGGGCTTTTAGACATTATATGCGTATAATGTCTATTTTGGAATTTTTCACTTAAACTTGTGGTAGAGGTAGGCCATAATGTGTGTATGGCTTAGTTAGGTACAAATATGGAATTGGACTAATGTTCCTGAGCTCAAGGTCATAGAAACAAGTTATGACACCTTGATTTATAAATTGATGTAAGTGGTGATCAAAACATGCCCAATGTGGTCCAAACTTGGTGTAGAGGCTGTATGTGATGTGCTTTATAAGTCTGGATGTTCACAATGTTGGTAGAACTTCTCTGTGACAGGAGTAGACTTTATACACGTATAATGTCTACTTTTGCAAAATGTGTTTCTGAGCTTAGTCATATGATGTATAGGCTATGTTTATGCTGCGTATAAAATCTCACTTGATTTATAGCACTTTTGATAAGTCCAAATCCAAAAATGGAATAAGGCTGAGACTTTGCATTTTGTGGTTCTTGAGTACCCTAATTGGCTCTAAATCTAATGAAATCTTATGTGCTCCATGTTTAAGGTATGCAAAATGGGTTGGTAAGTCAAGTGAGTGCTTTCTTGTGCAAAATTTGACTGTGAGACATCATACGCGTATGATGTCTTCAGTGATAAAAAAATGTTTTTGATGCCTTGGGATGTTTTATGATTGTGCCTTAAGTCCTAATAGCTGGTTTTCAACTTTAAAAGTCAGATGTTCAGCTTAGAATCTTCATGTTTGGACTTCCATTCTCCGAAAGAGATTTCTTCATTTGAGGACTTGTTCCTGCAAAGATTCTTCTCGAGCTTTAATGCCCCTGCATGTGGATGTTGTGAGGCACCTTTCCATGGATTTAATGTATCATTTAAACTCATAGATACCCTTTTTGGCGATTTGTCGCTCAAATAACGTCTTTTGTTGTGGAGATGGTTGGCGACAATTTTTCTTGATGTTTGACCTTACATGTTGGTTGTTGATGATATGTCAATGACGCTTGTGAAGTTTGGTGGCAAACGGACACCTAGCTTGGCCATGAGGCCCAGATGATGCTTTGCGGTTTTGAAGCCTTACACGATGTTTTGGTCCACTTTTTGATGATAAATTTGGGAGGAGGCTAACTTGGCTTATAGACATGCTTGAGACATAACTTCTCATGAAGTTTCGCGTCATTTCGACGACTCCTGCCCGATCCGCTTTGTCGTGCCCGAAGAGGTTAGGGTTTTTCCGGTTTATCCCCTGTCAAGTCTTGTAGCTATCAGTTGGGTGGTTGATGTGTTACGGCCCCGTTTTGATTTCTTTTCAGCGATGCCACATTGCCCTTTTTTGAAGTTTTTTGTGACAAAGAGTGTATAGAACAAGAAAATCTCATGGTAACAAGTCTATCTCTCATGTCTGGCACCGGTCGGTGTGTCATGTGCATTGTATGCAGTCGTAGAACGTCCGTGCAGTCTACGTCTCCCAAGCTCTCTCTCGCTTGTGAATAGTGAAAATGAGCTACTAAGTGGGCCCAAATAAACTTATACCGGGGTTTCTTGGATCACTTTTTATAAAAATTTGACATGTGCCCCTATCTTGTTGCGAGATGTACTTTAGGCTCATAAATTTCTTCATTTGGACTCCGAGTGCTCTATTTTCGGAAAATTTGTCATTTCGTCCAAAAACTGGCCACACTGGCTTTCCGCAACTTTTCTCATACTTCACCATAAGGTTTCATTCACTTACTGATCACTCCCATATTTTTTTTTTGTCACCATGTCACTATTTCATCTGCTTTTTCAATTTTTCTTTGTTTTTTTCTAGAAAATTAATAAAAAATAAAGGAAATTATCTAACTTGACTCAAAAATTATTCAAAAAACAAGATAATTAGATAATAGCATAATAAACCACTATATACATCTATCTGTAGTATTTTTTGTCCAGGTTGCTCCATTTTCTCACTTTTTTAGCATGAAAACTACGATTTTTACATATATACACACACGTAGAGGCTCATCTTGCTGTTTGTCCTTTGTCATTTGTTATCACACAATTATTAAGGGCATATCTACTCGAGTTTACCAAAATACTCGCAATCAAACATAAAAACCCGTAAAACTATGAAAAACAGTGCACTTTTTTACACTAAGGCGTGTCGGTTCCACATTGAGATGCCTCCCCCCTTCCTAGTCGGAGTCCTCCTGGACAATGGTGTATTACCCAAGGGTATGTGCTATGTATGAGGCTCAAGAAGGTGCTAATGCTGGCCAGGTAATGCGGCTCTATATGCATACTCAAGCAATGCATGGAAAAATTAATGCTATGCAAGAGGAAGATATAAGCATGATGCTTATTGGCATTCAATGTTGAAGCTTCGTATGGAAGTATGATCCTTGTGAGGTAGGCAAAAAAAAAAACTCTCCAATATCCTTGCTCTTTCTTTGATCATCAACAGAGTTTTTAAAGCCATGTGGCTCCTCATTGTCTTTGTATCTGTGACTGTTCTTTGTTTAGGTATCCAAATCTGAACTGTGGGTACTAATGGACTGAAACATGCCCTTGGTTTTTTGTTGAAGAAGTGTACTTGAGGTAGTTCCTGAGGTTTTTGCTTTCGATCTAGATTTTTGTATGCTTGCTTTGATCCATAAGTAACTGCTTTGGTACCCATATCTACTTATGATGAGAGTTTGGGTTCAGCTTTCTGTTTGTAATGGATGTCGTTGGAGAGTTATCGGCAAATTCTCTTTGCTCATCCCTTGTAGCTTGATCTTTCCTGATCCAAATGTGCTTGATAGCTTTGTTTTGGTGTATGTGGGGTTCGTTGGGGTTTACTTTTGTGAAATCTGTCTATTTGCTTATGACTCATCGAACTCCCGTTGTGGACAAGAGTATTTGCCCTATTGACTTGTTTTGCCTGCATTGTATCTCTCTTTTGGAATCCATTGTTGGACAATGGGCATATGTAAGGGCCTGTTTCCTATGCAGTACTGATGGTTTGTCTACAGATATTGAAGCGAAAGGAACTTGTTGTTTTCCTGAATTAGATTGGATATTTACGATATTGTGGCTCCAGTCAAGTTGTACATTATACCTTCTCTACCAAGGTTTCCCTAGCAATAAGGCATGTTGTGTGTGTGTATCTTCTACAACATAAAATTTATACGGATAGATATCTTTGATGACCTGTACTATGAGCATCGTCCATCCCATTACCCCGATTGAGTGTCTAAATAACTGTGGATTTTTTGTTTTCTCTCCTGTAATTTATTGTCAAGTTGAAGTTGCTTGTAAAGGCTGTAGGAGATCAAGTTACCTTGAGCCCCCAAATCAAGCATTGCTATTGCCTTAACTTTATTATGTCCTAGTTTGACATCAATTTCTGGATCCTTCATGTTCTTTGTGTCAAAGTCTGTGACTTGATTGGCATTAATATTCAAAGGTGGTCCATGTTGTTGTTGCTGTCGAAGAAGCTTTCTTTCTTCTATCCGTTCCTTGGCCTCTGCTTGAGCTTCTGCAAAAATCTTTTGTTTCTCTTGCGTCGGTTTCTTTGCGCGATGGATTTGTTGAAGCATATTTGGGGTTAGTGATAGATGAATTTTTTTCAATCGACATCCACTAATGTAGTTAGGCATTTCTTCCCCATACAATGTAGAAAGCTTTACGGCCCCACTTGGTGATAAGTCTCCCGTCCCTCACTTTTTTAATTTTCTTAGCATGTTGTTTTGACATGTAAATCAAGACAAAATTGCCTGTTTTAAATTTTTTGGATCGTACATGCTTATAAAAAAAATCTTTTTGCCTTCATTTTTGTGCATAGATGGAAGCTACTGCTTTCAAGTGAAGC
Organism: Adiantum capillus-veneris; assembly: GCF_014529385.1. Classification (NCBI taxonomy): domain Eukaryota; kingdom Viridiplantae; phylum Streptophyta; class Polypodiopsida; order Polypodiales; family Pteridaceae; genus Adiantum; species Adiantum capillus-veneris. Next base: position 104,148,112 of record NC_140943.1, on the reverse strand, counting down.
TTATCTAGCTTTTCAAGGTCATCTATTCGTGAAGATATCTCATGACCTGTCCACTCTAGAAGTTTTGATACTCTTAGTGTTGGGATTAAGAATTCCATAGGCAGTATAGCATTAAGTCCAAACAGCATGTTGTACGGTGTTGTTCCTATCGAGGTTTTGTAAGCAATTCTATAAGCTCATAATGTTGAATGTAACTTTTGATCCCAGTCCATTCTAGACTCTGACACTATCTTAGTTAAGACTATACATAGAGTCTTATTTGTAGCTTCTGCCTAGCCATTAACTTGTGGGTGGTAGGGAGCTAACTTCTTATGAACTATCATGAAGTCTTCAAAAAGATTTTCAATCGTTCATTTATGAAATGTGTGGCTCGATCATTGACAATTTCTATAAGTAGACTATATAAAACAAAGACATTTTCATATAGAAATTGTGTAGTATTCCTGGCATCATATTTTTTTGTAGCTTTAGCTTCGACCCATTTAGTGAGATAATATGTGGCCACGATGATATATTAGGAATGTGTCTTGTAAGAAGGGGGTGAGATTGGTCCCACAAAGTCTATTCCCCACTTAGCAAAAGCTCTGCCTCCAAGGGTCATCTCATCTCGCTTTATTGGCACGTTGGTTCGTTGACAAGACTCACATCATTTTGTATATTTGCTCACGTCCATATGTAATTTTTCTCACGTCCATTTTGTATATTTGCTCACGTCCATACGTAATGTTGGCCACCATATTCCAGAGGTGAGGACACTTTTTGCTGTCTTTTCCCCTGAGAAATGGACTCCACTAGTCCCTTCATGTGCTTGTTCCAAGATTGGAATGTATATGCTCTCCGTTGTGCACAACCTAAGCTGGTTATCCTTTCCTCTTTTATAAAGCTAATTTTCTATCAGAGTGAAATCACGAGCTTCTAATTCTATCACTCTCCGTCATGCTCTGGTGATATTTTCAGGAAATGTTTATTTCTCCAAGAAGTCAATAATGTATTGACTCCATTCTGGCATAGCTGTTATTTGAAACAATGTTGCATGTTCTATGGGTGGGCTTGATCTACATTTTGTGCAACTAGTTACATAATTATGAATATCAACACACATAGTTGGCCAATACAGTCCTAATTGTTGCAAGCATTGGAATGCTTTTGTGGATGAACAATGAAATACTAAATCCTGATTATGTGCTTCCAGCAAATAGTTTTTGTATTCCTCAAGGTTTATGCACACCGTCGGAGCCTAGATTATATAAACATCCGCCAATCAATTGAAAGCTCTTAGCTTGTTGAATTAATCTTTGTTTAAGGTCTTGGTTCGTTTTGTCAAATTATCCACCCTATGTAGCTTTGTGATCTCTTGGGACCACTAAAGGTACCATTTCTGTATTGAAGAGATATGCATCCGGGAGATCATCATCCACACCCTTTGGAGCTTCTCCATTTGCTAATCGAGGAAGGTGGTATGCTCTAAGATGTGTCTTCCCCTTTTTCACGACTACTGTAAAGTCAAACTCAAGAAATATAATGAACCATCTTACAATTTGCCTTGTATTGCATGGTTTATTGACAAGGTATAAAAAGGCTTGATGGTCTGTGAAAAACACAAACTTTATCTATGAGGAGATAATGCCAAAATTTCTTAACATCATAAATCATTCCAAGCCCCTTTCTTTTGGTGGTTGCGTAATTATTTTTGGCACTGTTAGTTCTCGGTTAGAATAGCTGACTGGGAAATCTATGGTTCCCTCTCATGGTTGAGCTATAATACATCCTATAGAAAATGCAGATGCATTCATATGAACGTGAGATTTTTTCCCAATCAAGTGACTTTAGCACCGGAGCAGTTTACAAGGGCATATTTTAATTTCTTAAATGATTCTTTGCACTCATCTATCCATTGAAAGATCACTATAAGTCTATACAGCGGTTGGGAAACAATCGCATACATGTGTATGAACCTCCTGTAATAACCACAATGTCCCATAAAGCATTGTACTTGCTTGTATTGATTGGCTTAGACATTTTGATAATCACTTTAATCTTATCCAAATCTGTAGATATTCTATTTTTTGAGACAATATGTCCCAAGATTCACCCTCGTCTTACCATGAAAACACACTTTTCTGGATTAAGAAAGATTCTATATGTCTTGTATTTTTCAAATACCTTTTTGAGGTGTTCCGTAGGTTCCTCTCTTTGGAAAGAGTGTACACATATCTCATCCATATAGATTTCCAAGAACATCCTCAAGTATTCCTTGAAAGCATGTGCCATCAATCTTTGAAACGTTGTAGGTGCATTTGTCAACCCAAATGGCATGTCCCTATATGCAAATATGCCCCATTCTATGGCAAATGCTGTTTTATATTGGTCCTCAAGTGTAATTGCAAGTTGGTTGTAGCCAGAGAATCCGTCCAAGAAGGAATATGCACACTTTCCTTCCACTCATTCAAGGACGTGGTCCGTAATTGGTAAGGGATAATTATCCCTTATTGTGGCTGCATTGACTTTTTTGAGGTTGACACACACTCAGAGTTTACCATTATTTTTGGTTACCGCAACGATTGGAGACACCCAATCAGTGTGTTATATCTCACAGATAAACTCCACTTCCTTCAGCTTATCGATCTCTTCCTTTTTGATACGCTTAGCAAAGATGTCATTGTACGTGTATGGCCTTTGTCCGCTAGGTTTCGCATTAGAAGGGATAGTATGCTAACATATTGTAGGATCCACTCCCTTTAAGTCCTTGTAAGACCATGCAAACACATCCTTATATTCTTGAAGGAGGCTGACAAGCTCCTCTTCCTCTTCTTGACTTAGATCGGTGGCTATATAGACGGGTTGCGGTTCCTCTCTAGGTCCTGCTAGGTCTATTTTCCTTGCACCCTCCGGCCCGTCATATGGCTCCTTCTCCCTCGTTCTTGTCTGGGCTGTGTCAACACTATCTTTCGGTCTTGAATAGTTAACTTTCTATAATGAGATGGTACACTCATATGGTTGTCTCTCTTGTCTTTCTCATCTTCTTTGTTTTTCGTTTCAGTTGTCCATACTTCCCTCATAGTTTTTTTGAGCTCTTGGTATTTCTTTTTACACTCAACTTTCGTCCATTTTGGTTCCTCAATTTGGTTTTTTCCCGTGTTCAACTTCTGAGTTTGGGTTTTTACATCCTTAGGATTGTCTTTTGTCCTAGAGTCTCGATCTCGAGAGAATTGGCATGATATTTTCATTTTAATGCAGTCTTTGGCTTTTACCAAAGATAAAATGTCCATTTTGTTCCTCATTTTTGGCATTAGGTTATCTCTTGCCTTGTATGCTGCCTTGTTTTTCCTGTAATGTGCTTGACGTCTAGGTTTTTGATTTGGAAAATCGGACCTGCATGGCTCCACAATGCACAATGCCAGTGTCAGTCATCGGATTATTGACAACTCCCACCGCAAATGCACCAACCGCATAAGAAAGATCAGGTCTTGAGACCAAAAGATCAAGCATGAGAGACTCGAAAGCCAATGAAACATGCACTATATGTTCCAAGCTATCCCTATCAGCAACCTCAGTGTGCCATATGCATCCTCATCAGGAACCACCTAACTATGCATCACCATGTTAGCATCGTCTGGCAAAGGCATATCTACTAACAATGAATGCAAAACCAAAAAACCAGCACCACTGCAATCATATACACTGTCTGAAGGACACTGTCACCCTTAAACACATCAGATGCATCATAGAACAATGAATTGGTCTTTGGCTCAGCTGATGTCACCTCAACTGATGAGACTGACCAAGCTGTGCATCCCCGAAGATACCGTTGTTTGCGTGAACATCACCACAAGACAAATGCACAACCTACTCTCCATGCAGCACATCCGAAAAAGAGATCACACCTCGTCTCTCGCTCCAAAAATGGCTGCAAATACATAGAGACTACATCGCCTCACGAGTCAGAAATATGCAAAGGGTATACCAAACCACTCCTAACACCTCTGGCTATCACCAATGATCCCCTATGCATCTGAAATGACCACTCTCCAAGCAATACACAATGTCCACTACTCTGCAATTGACGCACTGAAATGAGACTCTGGCTGAGTTGTGGTACATAACATACATCTTGTAGCGTAAGAATTCACCACTAGATAAAGACATGCATACATCTCCACCACCCTCTATGTCATATGATGAACCATCAGCAAACTACATACAACCAAGTCTCCCACTAGAGAAAGAGCAAAACAAATCACAACGTGGAGTCACGTGAAAAATTGCATGCTTGTCTAGTAGAAAACGCGTAGACAATGTGCTATCCCAAGACACACAAAGTAGTATGAAGGCAAGCTAGACTCAAAAGTGACATGCCCATCACATGCATATTCTCTAGCATTTGTCCTCATAATAGCACCATGCATCTGCCTCTTTCGCTGTCTCATACGCCTGAAGCATCGTGGCCGTAGTGCCAACATGTCAGTCAATCGTGAGCGAGAACCGCCTCCAGCCTGAAGCATCTCCATATCCATGCCAACACTATGGTAAACAAAGTGAGAGGTAACTTGACCACTCACAATGCTCAAAAGCATGATCAATCATATCAAAATCGATGCTCACATATGCATAAAACAACTCCACAATCTACAAATTGTGCAAGCATAAACTGGGACAAACTGCTCAACCGAGCGTAAAGTGCATAACCATATCTGCAAGTAGAGAGCAAACTAGCTCAAAAGGCGTCCCACAAGAGAAACTGCCTGCATAAATTTGCAAAAAGACCTGTGAAACCTGTGACTACCTGTATTGTAGCCACGCAAGCATTCGCAAATCCTCACTCCTACGAGATTGGGTACAAGAACACCAAACTGTGTCCAAATTGACAAAACCTGTCAATGTGAGAGATAATCTCGATCACAAACTATGGCGAGTAAACTCCAGCCACTATCCCACAAAAGCATACACAAAGCAAAAGCTCAAGACACTTGCTATGTCAAAATCGGTATGCAATCCAAAATATTACAGAAGATGTCCTCAACTGCAAATGGCAACACCTATGGGAGTACTAGACTCAACCTGAACTAGGAGTCAAAACTAGAAGCTCCAAATGGCCAAGCACTCACAGCCCAAGACCAAAAAATGCAGAGCAAATTATGCTCGCAATGCACCACCCAAAAGGCAAACACTGTTTCGAGAGCCAAAAACAGCAAAAACAAGCTACAACACTTCTTGTTCCTACTCTCTCTCTGAAAAGTTTAACATTGGCTTGCTACACAAGCTCTACACAAGCTAAGTATACATGCCTAAGCTTAGATCTGACACTGTCAAGCCATATCCACCGTCGTCGAGCTCAAGCCACCATAGCCAAGCTCTGTTGATTCCGTCTCGCCGAGAAGCCGTCGCACGCGCATCGCCAAAGCTCTGATACCAATTGTGAGTGCGCAAATGTGGTGTGTGTGCGGGGAGAGAGAGAGAGAGAGTACACAGGATGTGGGGTGGAGCTCCCAAATCTCACTGTATAAGCATTGTGTGAGAGTGAGTGAGAGCTCCTTATTCTTTGTATATATAAAGAATAAGGAGATAAATGTGGACAGTCGGACACTGGCCGACGGACACGAAAAAAGCACGGTTTACCTCTAATAGTAGTGTCAGTTCACACCTAAACAAATTTATCAATGTGTTTCCTTAATCGAAATCAAAGGGGCTTAAACTTGATGATGAAATAAAAGTATTTTCTTGCTATGCTCTTTGCCTGCATCATGGAATACATTTAACACTGCCATTATTAACTCTGTCCCTAAGGGCAAGCTCGTTTTCGGTTATGTTACTAGCACTTTTATCACTAAATAGATTCTTTGACACTAATGGACATGAGGTGGACATGGTTATGCACATATGGCTAGTGGAAGCTTCCTAGGAACAATCAAAGGTAGAGAGGTCGTAGTCATAGTCCTGGTCATTCTCAAGATTGCAAGAATGCATGTACCAAGAGTGGTGCACGTAACACACGGAACATTGAATGCTACTATTGCATAAAAAAGGATTTCTCGTTTATTGCACACGGAGAGGGGTAACGCCATTGTCGTAAGTTCTACACCTCCTAAGAGTAGTGTGAAGATAGATGAGCTCAATGTCGTTGAGACTCCACATGTTGATGTTGTTCCTCATGTGCCACAACCATCAGATGTACTAGTTTTTAATCCTTATTTTAGTCTAGGGTGTTGTTAGCTTTTGATAAACACTATGCACAAAATTGGATTATTGACTCACGTGCTAGTTTTCATGTTACTCTCCACAAGGATTGGTTCTCTAGTTATACTTCTACACATGGTTCAGTTAAGCTGGGTGATTCTCATCAACTTGAGATATATGGCATTGGAGATGTGAAGTTGTGTATGCGCAACGATATTGAGTTCATGATGTGAGGTGTTAGAAATGTGCCAAAGCTAACTAAGAGCATTAGGATGGGTGTAGCCATGTCGTTGAGCACGACCTTGTAGAAGGCGAGGAAAATCCCAGTAGGCGGGAACTGTTCCTTAGAAGGCCGAATAGTGAATCAGTCACACCATCAGTAATTATCGCAGGTAGTTATTGTAGTAACTCCTAGAGATATAAATAGGACCCGCTACATTGTAATTGGGCTTCTTGCTTCTTAGTTTTTGGGCTTAGTTTCTTGTCTTTTGGCTTTAGCTCTCTAAACATCTTCAGGTTACGAGCTCTTCGCCTCTAGCTTCACTTTGTAGTCATTTGAGCTTAAACCCATTATACATTGTACTGGTTGTCGTTAAGCTATTAATCTGAATTTGCAAATACTCTTTCAAGGCTTCTAGTATGTCTCTCGTCTTAGTATACTATTCTAGTTCCATTAACTATTTCAGTCTAGTCAGTTCTCTATTCCAGTTTCACTAACCGAACTGACGACATAACCATTAGCTTTAAATTTTTAACACTAGAATCAACTATCTAAAGAGATCAACCCCAATTCTATTCAGGCGATCACGGTGGTTAGAGCTGTTCGCTCTTCGACTAGAAAACTCTTATCTCCCAGTTAGAATTTTCAGTTGTATTGATGGCACCCAACGCTAGTCGTGGTCGTAAATCGTCAACCCGCATCGACCCTATTCTTGAGGAATCAGAAAGAGAGTCTGATCCTAAGAAGGACCTAGTGACTGAGACAAAGGTTCAGGAGGAGCACAATGATGAGGCCAAGAACTCTCAACACTCCGGTCATTCCCGGAGGAGAAGGGTTGAGCGAGAAGAACACAAAACCAGGAGTTCACGGTCCACATACAGAGACGCTAGGGCCAAGGGCAGCAAGGGTAATCACAATTCCAAAGCCAGAGAAGAGACCAAAACTGAGACTGAAAAAGAAATTGACTGGGATGCTGATACAGACCACTACAAGAAATCTTCATGACGAAGCTAGGCTCTCAAGGTCAGAAGAAGCAGAGACAATGCTGACTGGCATGGTTATACTTCTTCAATTAAAATCTCTTTTCCAGTGTTCAAAGGAGGGAAGAAAGATGATCCAGATGTTCCATTAGGAAATTTCGGAGGTCATTTGGAGGGCCTTCTAAGAAAATGTATTTTTTGCACTCTCTCTCTCTAGAAAAAATGGCAAATAAAAGAGCTGGGTCTTTCATAGTAAAAGTTCAAAAAGTGTACTTTAAGTAGATTCCTTACTCTTCTGAACATTCGTTCGTAGTGATTGAGGGATAATCCTCTTTTCAGTTGCATTGAATGAACCTTGTCAATATGGAGGGAATGAGGCTAACATGGAGGGACGAAGGCGCAGCCGCTATTCACTTTCCATTAAACCTGCACATTTGGCTAATGGCGCACTCCTCAAATGGCACAAATGTTACCCAGAAACGAGCCAAATATCACCTTCACATTGATTTGGACAATGAGTACCAACCATTGATTAAGCGCAGTAAAACAAACACACATATACCTCTCGCTTCCATAGACACGCTCAGAGCTCAGGGAGCTAAACACATAGATATCTGGATGAGAGGCTCTCTCTACCCTAAGAATCCAATGACTAATGCGTCTCCACCGTTTGTCAATCCTACAAGCTTATTGACCTTTGCTGGTGATGGAGAAAAGGGCCTTCTGGGTTATTGTAAATCTCTTACAAGAGAGGCTGAAACTCACAAGAGCATTCTCCAAGCTCAACAATGTGAGATTGTTCGCCTTTCACATTTACATTCTACAGATCAGGTTACCATTTTGCAACATAAAACAGAGGTACAAGAACTGAAAGGAAAGGTGCGAAGTTGTCAAATGAAGGACACCATCTTGGGTGGTCGTATCCGAAAGAAGAAATTGCGCAATCTTGAAACATTGCAGGTTGCATCAGGAGGTCTCAAGAAAAGAATTCGAGCATTAAGGTGATGCTTCTTGGTTGGCTACATTGTCTTAGTTAAGTAATCTTTTTGTTTTTTCTTGTTATGCATTGTTTTCATGTGCCTAAATAGTGTTAGTGAAGCAAATTTTCTGTTATTTACTTATGCATTGTCTTCATGTAGAGATTCAATCTATCCTGACAAGGAAAACATTGACCCCAAAGCCAATATAGGAAAGAGATTGAAGCCACTTATACGTAGAAGCCTGGCAGTAGATATAGTACATGACAAGAAGTTTAAGGTCCTACAACGAAATGTAGTGGACCGCTTTATTTCAAAGAACTCAGTGCCTGCAAGAGAGATACAAGGCACACTTGATTCACTTGGTGTAAGCAAAAGAGGATATTCGGCTATCCAAAAGTCTGTCTCATCCATCTTTGTTAGGAAGGGTATAAAATCCAAACTTCTACCATCAGCCTCAAGTGTTTGGAAAGAGAGGCTTCAGCTTAACGAGGCACAGGGAGACTATCTTGGACAGCCCTTTCATATTAAAGCAACTTACAGTGGCCATGGAGCAAACATGGCCTATGATGAGTTCAACAATATTTTTATGCACCTGCGGATATTACAGAAGAGAATGGTGGAGTTTTACAACATCACATTTGAAGAGTCACGTGGGGTATTACATTTTGTGTTAAAACTGGATGAGTTGTGAGCTTGTTAAAGATAAAAAGCTAGAGCGTGTTACTATTACTTTAATGAATAGAGCCCTCTCAAAGTGTCCCAATTATGATCCTTTGTATTTAGTGTTCAATCAGAATCTAACATATGGTGGCTTGGTGCGTTTGAGGTAAGCGAGATTCTCAGGTAAGCTCAAATGTTCACATCTACTTAAGTCTCATTTATTTTGTGTTGCAGGTAAAGAAAGAAGATCATGAGATTCTATATTGGGTGTTCCATCGAACTAATATTCCAGAGGTGATTGATCGACAGACTAACCAGGGAGAGGTACTACGTCTAGATGGAAGGGGAGACTTTCAAGTTCAGTGGCATCTTGCAGGTGACCTCAAAACATTAAAGTGCATGTATAATTGTGGAATGGGTGCAATGGCAAAGTCACCGTGTTTGTTCTGCATGGAGCCTGCAAAGGTCATGGACCCAAAGTGGTGGAGAAAAGCTCCAACACGTCACATTGAGGATCCTACTTTTCGACCAGTTTTGAAAATACCACTTGTGAATGTCCACATTTGTACAATGCATGCCCTTTGTAGAATTGTAGAGAAATTGGTCTACTTATACATCGGGTTTGCTTGGAAGATTAAGAACTCCGCAGAACGACAAGTAGCCCTGCAGTGCTTAGAAATGGTACTGTCCGATATGGGGCTTCATGGTGGCAATGTGAAAATCCAACGGGATGAAAAGAGATCAACTGCTGAGAAGGATGTCCCATGCAAACCATCCATCGGTGGGGTGAAGGCACGGAGGTTTTTATCTAAGCCCCAAGGTACAAGAGATCCAAAGCTAACTAAACATGGAAAAATATATAACACATCTTATGTTAGCAAGGTAGAGTATCAGAGCTGGAAAAAGCTACATATTGCAGTCAAAGACCACGAACCAACTACTCGTAACGCGAAGGCTGAGGTTTGGCGATCAATAGACATCCTATTTTTGATGTGCGACAAAGATGACTGGTCACAAGGTGATATGAACAAGTTCAAGGAAAATCTCAACCTTCTAAAAAAATCATTCAAGACAGCATGGACAGACACCCAGATTACTCACTACATGGTATTATCATGTATTTCTTTCTCTCTTATGTGCAAATATGTGACTGTAAAACATTCTAACTAATCTGTTTTCATATCCAGTACATCATCTTCAATCATTTACCATATTTTATACAAAAGTATGGGAACCCGGCAATATGGAATACCCAAGGGATGGAAAAGTCTCATTACATGGCAAGAAATGCTTATTTCAGGCACACACGACATGGTGGCTCTCGAATCAAGGCTAACAGTTTGAGAGAACTATTTGAATGGTTCTATCGTAGAATCATTCATCGAATGCAGGCAAAAGAAGTCTTGACAAATTCAGCAACAGCACAAGCCATTAGACATTTACAACAACAAAAAGTTAAAAGATCAATGGCATACAACAACTCCGGAGCTCGTGAAAGTCAACAAAGGTGGAGAGAGACAATGGTGTATGTGAATCACAAGTGGAGAAAGATACTCTGAGTGGATGACATTGTACAAAATTTATGTAATACATGATCTTATACAATTGCTACTTGAAGTGTATCAAGATTTTGAAGGTTCAATTTTGTTTTTTCGCACGTCACCCTTGTAACGAATCATGAGATGTTTGCCATACTCTAAAAGTTCATCTGGGTTTTGTCTACCAAGAGCTAGTGCCATTGCTGTGTAGGTGTAGTAATACGCTGCCCGACCACCTGTATAGCCCGGGCAGTAACCAAAACAATCTCTAGCAAACACTTTGTCCACATGAATGAATTTATCTGCACTTTTGGGCAGCACCGGTCCACCCAAGAAGCGTGATAGTGTCTTGAATGTGTAAGTTGCTATTGAACCCTCTTGTGACATGGAATTGTGAAAAACTATTATCGGCGACTCGCAAAGCTTTGAAAGGTACTGCGCTAGGGCCGCATCCCTTCCTCGATACTCTCGAGTCCGGCGCCGAAGGAAGTCATCCTTGTCAGCAATCCAAGACTGCACATACCATGTCAGAAGTGACACAAAGAGAGAGAGAGAGAGAGAGAGAGAGAGAGAGAGAGAGAGAGAGAGAGAGAGAGAGAGAGAGAGAGTTACCATGAAGCTCTCATCCTGCAGAAAGAGTTTTTCTTGCCACAGGTCTACAGATGTAGTTGACCCCTGACCTGAATGGTTAAACCAATCCTCCACTTCTTTGTTACTTGTTGATGGTCTTAGGCTTTGTCTTATTGCTTGGAAGGTGGCTTCATCAGGTAGTGTCTCCTTGTATTTTTCAGCTTTCTCAAAGCATCTTCGAAGGCATTCCATTGGATTGCTGGATGTTTTCATTGCCTCATCATCACTACTATCCTCTGAAACAAATCCACTCCTCTCCTCTTGGACTCTGGAAATAATAGCCAGGGAGAAATCCTCCCTTAAATAAAAGACACTTTGCACATCATGTAAGAAGATATAGGTCCTGTCTCCAATCCTGAAGTCAGGCACAGCAGGCAACATCATCTGAGCATGCTTCTCAGTGAAGTTATTGACATCCAATGGAAGTTTGATTTCTGTGGTTTTCACAGAGAGCATCTTACTTCTTTGTACTTCAATTGCCTCAACCTCAAGGTCGACTGTGTCTTCAACCTCCTCGACTTCTTGTATATGAGTTGTCTCCTCGCATTCTTCATCTGGTGCTGCATCCTGCTCCTCTAACACCTCATCAGGATTCTGCATGAGGAATCCAAACAGGCTGTTCAGGTAAATCATAAAGCCAAAGGCTTCCTGAATGAGTTTGCATTCTTTTTTATGCAAAGGGCAGGCTGAATGTCGGCAAGAAGGTGGTAATTCCCTATACTTCTTCAGTCCCTGTCCCTTTCCACCACAGTCATTTAAATGCACAAGAGTCATAGTAGGCAGAACAACCCTCCCTACCTGCACCATCACTTCAAACTTATCTCTGTAGGACTGCAAGAAATTGCTGTGCTGAGCTAACAGGTCTTCAATGTCAAACTTTGGATTAAACATAGAATGAACTAGATCAAACTTGTCCCCAGCACCACAAGATGCTGCAAAATCAAACAGCCTCTCATCAGTTGCAGCTGGGTCTTCCAGAGAAGACACATCCTCTTTGTCTTTACATTTAGTTGCACAGGGACTACTTTCTAGCACATCTGCATCATCTGAGAAGTCTATATTCCTCTTTCTTGTATTTTTCTTCAGAAGTACTGTACAGGGCACCACAGCCTTGTAGGGTGAGGGATCCTCTTGCCCTGGTGACCTCTCTGATTGATCTTCACCAATTGACTTTTCTTCAGATATGTCCTGACAAAAGTCAACAGTTCTTTTGGCAGATACATTAAGCAACTGAGCCTGCAAGGGTTGAAATCCTGGCACAAGCTCTGGATCTGGTTTCAGCCTCTTCTGCCTACTGGACCTTAATCCTATTCATCAGGAAACATGACAAGTCTCTCTCTCTCTCTCTCTCTCTCTCTCTCTCTCTCTCTCTCTCTCTCTCTCTCTCAAAGAACACTAAAAAAATACACATAGACTCTATCTCTCTCTCTCTCTCTCTCTCTCTCTCTCTCTCTCTCTCTCTCTCTCTCTCTCTCTCTCTCTCTCTCTCTCTCTTTGTATGTGTCTATTTGTACTAAAGGCGCGCAAGGACGAAAACGTGCCTTTTGCAACTCTCTACGCGCGCCTTAAGTGCAATTGAGGGAAAGACGCATAAAGATGTAAACGTGCCTTTTGAGAGAGTCATAACTATACTATAGGCGCGCAGAGAGAGCTGGAGCCAGTGTTTGGTTGGCTCTGCGCGCCGTTAGTAACGGGGACAGAGAGGGGAGGGACAGAGAGAATGTGTATATCTCTGTGTGTGTGTCTGTGTGTATGTGTGTGTGTGTCTCTGTCTATGGAAGTATGTGTTGAGGTGTGTGTGTTGAACAACAGTCTGGGTTTTTCTTTGTTTAGACACACACACACACACAATTTGTACCAACTGTTGGAAATACAGAGAGAAAGAGTGAGAGATCACCTTTTGTTGGTGGGGTTTGCAGGAACTCCAAGGGAGGTGTCTCCTCCATTGCTTTTTGTGTGTCAAACTGACTCTGTCTCTCTCCCTCCCTCTCTCTCTCTCTGAGAGTAAGGAGTCCCTCTCTCTATCTCTCTCTCAATCTGTGTCTCTCCCTCTCTCTATCTCTCTCACAATCTGTTCTCTCTTTCTCTCTCTCTCTCTCTATCACTCTCTCTCTCTCTCTCTCTTTATCACTCTCTCTCTCTTTCTATGGCTCTCTCTCTCTCTCTCTCTCTCTCTCTCTCTCTCTCTCTCTCTCTCTCTCTCTCTCTCTCTCTCTCTCTCTCTCTCTCTCTCTCTCTCTCTCAAAATCACACTTATAACGGATACACACGGCGGCGCCCCACGTGTCACTATAAATTAGAGTATATTTGCATGTTGTCACACGTGTGGTCATTATTGAGACCGTATACTTTTGTACGTCATATATAGAGGTCAAGAGAGAGAAAAACCACACCTCGTGAAAGAGAGTGAGTGAGAGAGAGAGAGAGAGAGAGAGAGAGAGTGCAAGAGCCGTCGTCTGCATCTCCGACAGCAAGCCGACCCATCGACATAACGAAGGTCTGCCTCTCCCTCTGCCTTTGCCTCTATCTCTCTATCTCTGTTTCTATCACAGTACCAAGCTCAGTCTTAACAAACAACCCACACAAACAGTCACAAACACAACACACACACTCACAAACACACAGACACACATATAAAACATACACACACACACACACAAATCACAAATCACAAACACACACACACACACACAAATATAACTTACACACACACACACACACGCATACCCTCTCTCTCTCTCTCTCTCTCTCTCTCTCTCTCTCTCTCTCTCTCTCTCTCTCTCTCTCTCTCTCTCTCTCTCTCTCTCTCTCTCTATACCAAAGGCGCGCGTAGAGAGGCATAACCGGTGTGCATGTCTCTATGCGCGCCGTTAGTACTGTGCATTGACCAGTGTATGTTTGAGTGTTATAGAGAGAGAGAGAGAGAGAGAGAGAGAGAGTGTATTTCTTTTACCTTATACTAACGGCGCGCAGAGGTGTTTGTTGAGGTAAAAATGTGCTCCACGCGCGCCTTTAGTAATGGGCTCTCTCTCTCTCTCTCTCTCTCTCTCTCTCTCTCTCTCTCTCTCTCTCTCCTTTCTATAGTCTCTCTCTCTTTCTCTCTCTCTCTCTCTCTCTCTCTCTATCTATAGCTTAGCATATTTAAATAGAGAGAGAGAGAGAAAGAGAGAGAGACTCTTCTTTTTGTGTTCAGTGAAATGGCTAGAACAAAAGCCACTGCAAGGAAGGCAGGCAAGGGACCAGGATTAGCATCTAAAGCAAGTAGCAGATCTGCAACCCCAAAGAAAAGACCTGGAAAACCAAATAAAATTCTGAAAGGGCCAAGGATGAAGAAGTTACAAACCTGCATGGGACTTTTCAGAGAAATCAGAAAGGCACAAAAATGTGTAGATTTATGCATACCAAAGCTGCCCTTCCAGAGGATGGTGAGGTCCATATGTGATGAAGCTACCTGGGGCACCAAAAGGTGGAAGGTGGTGGCATTAATGGCTCTACAAGAAGCAGCAGAGGACTTCCTACTGGAGTACTTCAGTGACATGACCATTGTTGCAGCCCATGCCCATAGGGTTACTATAATGGACAAAGATAGTGAGACACTGAAAAGAATAAGGTGGAGGTATGACAAACTACTGGTCCCCAATGTCTGCAAGGATAAGAAAATGAAGGAAATTTTGTTATACCCCCTGGAGCTAGTGCCACAACTCACAGTTGTAGATGTCACACATGATGTGAATACAAGGGCAAGGGCAGAGACTATTGCTCGCCAAACAGAGGACATGAGGGAAGCAGAGCTTAAGGAGAAAGCAAAAGTAGCAGTGGAGTCCCAGAGGCAAACAGAATGCAATGTGACCCTGTCCATAGAGGCAAGCAATCAAGAAACTCTACTTTCAATGAAGGATGGTTTGCTTGCAGAGATACCATTTGTAGATGGAGCCAGAAAGCTAGCTCTGGAAAAAGTGGACATTAATTTATTGCAGAATCCAGATGCTCAGATTTCAGACACAATTATCTATGCTTGTCTTAAGTAAGTGTTACTATCTTGCTAGCTTTGAAAACTCAGATAATAGGTTTGCTAACTCAGGTAGAGTCTCTGCAGCCTGATCAAAAGTCAACTCCCACTGCACACCCACACAGAGGTGTTTCTTCTTGATCCACAAATGTCAGTGATTATTAGACAAAAGAACAGTCCATCTGGGACCTTTGAGAGTTGGTTTCTCCACTGTGCTATGCTGGAAGTTACTGTCATCATCTTTCCATATGAGAACAACCATCACTGGAGTCTCATATGCCTTGATGTTGACCAACCAGCAGTGTGGGTGTTCAATTCAATAAAAGGAACCCACCCTGAAATTAGGCTGTAAGTGTTTTGTATCAGAAAGTGTTTCTTATAGATATCCATGTAAATTTGAAGCCTCATGCCAACATCTTGACATTGCTTTGTGCAGTTGTATAAAGAGGTTGTTGCTTGCCTATGGCAAGCTATGTGGAAGGTATGAACTATACAAGGCCCCAATCAAAGATGTACCTGTCCCAAATCAAACCGATGGAAATTCTTGCGGCTGGAGATGTCTTCTCCATGCAGAATATGTCCTGCAAAGCTACTTTGCATTAAAACCTTTCATGACTAAGGTACCCATTTGGCAATGCATTCAGTTAGTTTTGGTTTAGTCTATAAAAGAATTCTCACCATGTGGTCTTTCAATTTTGCAGAGTGCTTTAAAAAACTACACATATGATTATTTGCAAAGATACCAGGTAAGTTTAATACAACACCTGCTTACTATGTGTAGCCCCAAAGAGCTTGAAGATAGCGTCTTGGATGACCGCACTATTGATCTAACAAAACATGACGTGCCACCACGACAAACCCCTGCATCCGATACAGTGGAATCACAACGGGCCGAGGGGGTCATATCAGCAGAAGATGAAAGAGCCGAGGATGAGGAAAGGTCAAATGAGCATATGGAAGGTGCTAGTGTACAACCAGAGGAGACAATGAAAGAGCCAAGTCAGCCAGTGGAGGAGCCAAAAGAGCCTATGGCTGAAACCCAAGATGAGGAAAGCAGGCCTATAGATGAGCAAAAGGATATGGATGAGGAAAGCAGGCCTAGGGATGAGCAAACTGATATGGATCAGGCAAGGATGTATGAGGCAAGCCGATCAACCGAGGGAGAGGAAAAGACCTTGGAGGAAACCTTGAATGAGGCAGAAAGAGCCATGGGGGAGACCCCTGATGAAGATGTGAATGATGACTATGAAGATAAAGCAGAGGAGAGCAACAACGACATGAACACTACAGAGACCCAGTATGGACCCTTGCTACCTGTAGATATGGTTGTTCCGGTAATGTCTATTCAAGTATGGCAAAATATGTTCAGCTTCTAACTACTTATATGTACTTGTCAACTTTTACAGAGGTTGATTATCTTGGACGTCAATGGATTGCTGCTGATGCGGGTGCCTCTCGGTGACAGAGAACCCTTTGAGGATTTGCAAACGTTTCGGATGGGAACTTGTCGAGTCGTGGTTCGTCCAGGAACCAAGGAATTTATTCAGTTTCTTCTTTCGCGCTTCAGATTTGCCATATGGTCTTCAATGCAAAGGCAAAACTTGTCGCCACTAGTTGCAATAGTTTGCAGTGTATGCCACGCTCACACGTCAGATTTTGCCTTTTTGTATGATGAAAGAAAATGCGTTACCGTTGAGGGCCACTACCACCCTAAAAAACCACACTTACCTCTTTTGTACAAACCGTTTAGCCAAATCGGTGTACCCTTTGATGCAACTAATACACTACTGATTGATGATACTCCTGAAAAGGGAGAACTAAATCCGCCGGGAACAACTGTCTCACCACCTTCTTTCGAGGGGCATTCCTTCGATTTTTACCTTGAAGACATTCTGATTCCATACTTACAGAAATTGTATCTCAGTCCATTGTTCACGGACGAGTTTGTACTTTCTAATGAATTAAGATGACTCTTCTATCATGTCTTTGTCTTGTCTAACATTGAGAGAGAGAGAGAGAGAGAGAGAGAGAGAGAGAGAGAGAGAGATTTGACATGGTAAAGAAATGTATTTCAAGCACACTTTTTCACAGGGCACAATTGAAAAATGAGCTCAATAAACTTCATGTCTTGAAAGTCATTTGTATACACTTGGGTTCACAAGAATATCTGTTACATTGACACTACTTCAACCCGACCATCCAACTCTTTGCACAAAATATCTCTAACCAGTTTGGTGGGAATAGAGCTACGTAGAGACCTTTGTATATCCTTGTAGAGCTTACTTCGCATTGCCTCCACCATTGTTTCCTCGGGAACTGGCCAGTCCACAGTGTTCCAATCGGTTGGTAGAGGCACTTTCACCAACATGCCATTCTTATTCCCTGAGCTGAGTTGGTAAAAGTGGTCATAAAAAAAGATTCCCTCATCAGCCAGTCTTTTGCTGCTCCTCCCTGAATACTGTAGAGAACCAATGTGGGCATGAACAACATGGAAGAGGCCTATTATGCACTCCACAGGCTCCCATTGCTCATAAGAAGAGGGATAAACATCTGCAATATATATAAGAAGAGTTAAACTAAGAGTATCAATAAGTACAAATGACAAATCTAATGTAATTGAGCTGTGAAGAATGGAGACATTGCTCATAACAAGCGGGAGAAACATTGCAAAATATATAAGAAAAGTTATAATGAGAGTATCAGTAAGTTCACATGTCAAGAGTACTTACAATTGCAACGTGGTTGATGTATATCTGATACATTTCCACCGTTTGCTATCACCTCTGGATGGGTAAACACATGCTGAACAAGAACTTCCTTTACAGATCTTTTGCCGATTTCAACTTTGAAATCCAACACTCTGGCCTTCCATGCTGAGCGGTAAACGTTGATACCACTAGACCTCTTAGGTCTTCTTGGTTGCATGAGGACCCATGAACCTTTGTTTATCCTTTGTCCAACCCATTGGTTCTCTGCACTTATTGAAGTTGGTATTGTAATTGAGGATATGCTACTACTTGGCCTTCTAGGCAAAGTGCAGTTGTTGGTTGTTGGTGTGAGAGACAGTAAACACCTGGAGCCTCTTGGGCGAGAAGACGTGGACGCCATAGCTCTCAGAGAAAAGCTTTAGTGGAGGGAGATTCACTTTGAAAGCATTCTAATGGAGGGAAAGTGTTTTAGAATTCCAATATCTTGTGCGGGCTTAATGGTCACCCTCCAGTACATTAATGACCATAAGAGAATATCAGAAGTGGGACCACATGCAAGCACCTAAAAGCTCGGTAAAAGGAAGGAAATTATGATGCTACAATCCTAGATTCGTGAAAGTTTTATGCTATTTTCCTATTTTTTGAGTCTTTCCACGTACTTTCCTACGTAACGTAGCCTTCGTGCTCATTGGACGCGCTCAATTATTCTCTCTCTTCATATGGACCTCCAAATGACCTCTGAAATTTCCTAATGATATCTAAGCTTTTGAACAATACGCTGAGTTGAAGAATATTGATGAAGATGACTGGGGAGAATATTTTCCTCAGACACTGAAAGATGCAGCAAGGAAATGTACTACCATTACTCAGCTTGCAAACTCATATCATATCACAAATTGCTCAAGGCTTTCAAACTGGAATATTCAGACAACAAGGGTGATGAGGACATCCTTTGCGAGCTAGATAAGATAAAGCAAGGAAAATTATCACTTAGAAGTTATTTTGAGAAAATCAAGAAGTTAACTAAGCAATTTTAGGAGCCACCATCAGAAAAGAGGTTACAAGCATGGTTTTTAAATGGGTTTCGTAGTAAGAAGCTCAGAGAACAGGAGGTGCCTGCACCAACAAAGAATTTTAATGATTTGGTGCAACGAGCTCTGAAGCTTGAACAACAGGCTAAGAAGGAGAGAAGTCACAAGAAGAGGAGGTCCAATAGTAGTAGTTCTTCCACTAAGAATTATGATTCCAGTGAGACTTCCAGTAGCTTTGAAAGCAGCTCAGATGAAAAGAGCAAAGATAAGGCCAAGAAGGGGTCTTGGTCCAGAAAGATTGATGAAATGGCCCGACAGATTGCTTAAATCAGCCAGACCAGACAACCAGTTAGGAGAATGGAAACCTGGTGCTCAAGGTGCAAATCTAAAGATCATATTTCCAATGAGTGTCCACAGTGTACCTAAAGCATATGGTCATTTATGGTACAATTGTGGCATTCACATTCATCACTTCAAGAAGTGAAAGGATTTGTCTGTAGTGGCATTTATCAATGTTGAACCAACCAAATTGGAGATAACCAGTTTACCCCAAAAGAAGAAATCAGGTACCAGTGGTACTGGTACTGGGCGCAGTAGATACCAGGGAGGTACTGGTCGAGGCCAAGGTTGTGGTAACTTCCAAAATCAAAGCCTTAACTGTTATACTTGTGGCAAGTATGGGCATTTTGTGGCTCAGTGTCCAAAAGCACCTAGCACTATGGCTTTGAGGCAAAAGCCCTAGAGCCAGTTCCAGTACGAGCAGTTACGCGCAGTAAAGGGGCAACCATTGAGGAAATCCCAAATAAGCTGGCAAAACCAGTCAGTTCTAAAAGTAGCAAATGGGCTCAGCAGAGAGAGGTATGGAAGGCAAAGGGCAAAGAGAAGGTAGTAGATGAATGGTAGGAGTAGAGAGAACTGGCGGCTAAGATCACAGAAGATTTGGCCAAGAAGCTACTAGAGCAACCAAAAAGTTCTGATGCCCGGATCATTCAAAAGATACCAGCCTAGTCTTTTGAGCAAAAAAAACCAGATCAGTCAGGGTTTGGGATTCCTGAGACTATGCTGGTTGCAGTTCAGGGACTGGTAGAGGAACTAGGTAATGTTAAATCAGATATAACTCCAATAGGAAATAATGAAGGAGGCACAGTAAGTACTAGAACAATGGAGTGACACTGTGCAGATAGTCGTGATTCTTCAAGTTCTGATAATAACTTTGACAAAGAGAGAGAAGAAATTCATGTTAAGATCTGTGAAAGAATTCAAAAACTAAAAGTTGAACTAGATGACATCAGAAAAACTTTGCCTGAAGCAGCAAAATTCATCAGACAGAGAGGAAAGGCTGAAGCGGAAGCCAGAGCGGTTGACTTAGCAGCTGCTAGAGATGATGAAGTGTTGGTGATCCAGGTAGACTACAAGGTTAGGAAACAGTGGGAGCCACTATCTGGTGTCATACTAGATAGAGGTGCAGGAGTAAACATCCTGAGGGCACACCTTCAGCAAAGAATGGGTATCACAAACCTGAAACCAGCACCATTCAAAGTTCTAATGGTAGATCATTGAGTTATGCAGGCAAATGGGATGATAGAAAGTATGCATATAAGGGTGGGAAAGAAAAGTTAAAGACCAGCTTCTTGGTACTAGATGTGCAAGGTGCATATGGGATGCTACTGGGGCACCCATAGTTGTGAACGGCACAGGCTGTTCACGACTATGCCAATCAGACTCTGACAATACAAGGCGCCAGTAGAAGAATTCAGATCCAGACAAACGACACTAGAAGTTGGAGAAAGGTACTACGACCAGAGGAGCTTTGCCAAAAGTATGGAGTAAAGAAAATTCAGAGGATGCTGGCAGCAATGAATATTTTTCCACTAGCTGAGATAGACCTAAGTGCAGTATTATTTGACAAAGATTAGCCTGAAAAGAAAAAGAAGCAATTTCCAGGTCAATTCATCGAACTGAATTCTGGAGAACGACCAATTCAGTTAACTGGAAGGCCAAAGAAACCAGTCAACTCTACAGAAGAATTCTCCAACTCCAGTATGCCAGCGACCTCTGAACAAGCACACTCTGAGGAAGTTACTGAAGTTCAGAATGACAATTCAGAGCTAAGAGGTCTGTCCTGGGATTATGCTGAGGAGTCAACCAAAAGGAAGGGAGGTGGGCCTAACTAATTGCTTCCAGATGATCAAGAAATCGAAGAATGGAACCTGGGTTCTTAGAAAAATCCTAGATTGATCAAAGTCAACAAGCATCTAAACCCAGGAATGAAAGAAAAATGCAGAGACATGTTCTAGAGGTACAAAGACGTATTTGCATGGGAACATACTTATCTAAAAGGGGTAGATTTAAAGGTTTGTCAACATAGAATACCTTTGAAACTGGATGCCAGACTAGTGCGACTGCAACTGTATAGAATGAATCCAAATTACGCTAAGAAGGTCAAAGAAGAAATCGATAACCTTTTGAAGGATGGATTTATCACTGAAGTCGCCATTAGTGATTGGTTATTGCCTATTGTGGTAGTGCCCAAGAAAAATGGAAAGCTGAGAGTTTGTGTGGATTATCAAAATCTGAATGCTCATACCATTAAGGATCCTTTTCCATTACCTTTTACGGACATGCTTCTTGATGAAATTGCAGGCCACGATATGTATAGCTTTATGGATGGCTATAGTGGTTATAATCAGCTACTAACAGATTTCTCCTGAAGACCGAATAAAACTACTTTTATTACTGAATGGGGAGCATTCATGTATCTGGTTATGTAGTTTGGCCTTTCCAATGCTCTAACGACCTTCCAAAGATGTATGATGGAAATATTCAGTGAATTTCTCCACCGATTTTTTGCCATATTTATGGACGACTTCACTGTCTATTCAAAGAGGAGAAGCATTTGCTCTTTTTGGAAATGGATATCCAACGCTATAAGGAAAAGTGGATCTATCTAAACCCATTTAAATCTGTTTTCTTGGTCTGGAAAGGGCAATGATTGGGACATATAGTGTCCAGGAATGGCATAGAGATGGCCAACGACAAGTTGTGTCCAACAAGCTAAGGCACCACACACAACATCAGAGTTAAGTTCATTCTTGGGATATATCAATTTTTATAGAAGATTTGTTCATATGTTTGCTTCTAAGGCATTATCTTTGTATGAACTCACAAAGAAGAACAGCAAGTTCATTTGGACCGCTGAATGTGAGGAGAGGTTTCAAGTTTTGAAGAATTCCATTATCAGTAAGCCAGTCCTTCGACAACCAAATTGGGATGTTATTTTTCATGTGCATGTCAATGCTTCAGGACTGGCAATGGGAGAATATTGGTTCAACCAGAAGGGAAGCCTGATTATCCAGTGTATTTTGCCAGTCGAAGATTTAGTCAGGCTGAACAAGGATATACCACTACGGAGAGAGAAGCCTTAGGAATGGTTTTCAATGCTATTAAGTTTCAACACTATTTGTCGGGCACGCTATTTCATATTTATGTGGATCATCAGGCATTATTATTTTTTATTAACAAAGTCATTATTCAAGGAAGATTCATTAGGTGGATGATGTTCCTGATGGAGTTTGAATTTTGCATATTTCATAAGCTCGGTAAATTCCATTGTGGTGCTGATTTGTTGTCCAGAAGTACTGATGGCTACTCAAAAGTATCCTTGAGAGATGAGCCAATGGATACAGAGTTTTTTCAGGTAACAGCTGAGGAGAACATGGATCCAGAATGGTATGATGTATATCAGTTACTTTCTAAAGGAGGATTCCCAAAAAATTGGACTCAAAATCGAAAGAAGGCCCTGATTATTAAGAGTCTGAAGTTCACCATCACTCGGAGGATTGCTCTATATACTAAGAGTAGATGGGGTTCTTCGAAGGTGTGTGTGCCAATGGAAGGGAGAATGCAAGTTATTTCTAAGGCACATGATGGGAATTCTAGAGGACATTTCTCCATTGATATTACTTACAAAAATATTTTGCAAGCTGGATTGTGGTGGCAAAATTTTATATCTGATGTTAGAAGCTTTTGCAAAACATGTGATATATGCCAGAGGATGGGCAGACCAACAACAACTGATGTGACTCCTCTTACTCCAGTTCAACCATTGGGAGTATTTATGAAATGGGGTGTGGATTTCATGGGTCCATTCAAGAAAATCACTCCAAGGAGGAACCGGTATATATTGATGGCCACTTGTTATGTCACCAATTGGATGGAGGCCAAGGCTCTTCCAGATAACACCACAAAGTCCACTACTGTATTCCTATTTGAAAATATTATCTGTCAATATGGATGTCCTGTGGAGATTGTTTCTCATCAAGGGACACACTTTATTAATGATACTATGGATATTTTGATGGAAATGCTCTCAGTAAAGCACCAAAAATCAACACCATATTATCCCAGGTGCACTTGGGCAAGTAGAGAGTAGTAAAAAAACCATCAAGACCATTCTCACCAAGATTGTACAGAAGGAGCCACACCAGTGGGATCTTAAGGTCGAGACTACTCTATGGGCCTAGAGGACAACTTATAAAGTCACTACTGGACTAACACCATTCAAAATGGTATATGGTACTAAAGCGGTAGTGCCTATGGAATTTGTGATTCCCTGTCCCAAGATGGCGGTAGAGTATGGATTGGATTTCAATCACAATCTTAAAAATAGACTCCAGAAATTAGCACAGTTGGATGAGTTAAGACAACGTGCTATGTTGGAACAAAAAAAAAATTCAGCAACAAAGAAGAAAACACTAGCATGACAGACAAATCAAAGTTAGGGAGTTTCAGAAGGGCGACTTGGTTCTGCTCTATCAATCCAAACTGGTCCCTAAGAAACCAAATTTGAAGATAGCTTGGGCCATATCTATATGAGGTTGATTGGGTGTTTTCCAATGGCACAGTAAGGTTGAAGGATTTATCGGATTACTGTTGCCAATTGTTTATAATGGGGCCAAGATGAAGCTATATTATTCTAATGAAAAAGAGACTTCCAAAGAAGAAGTTACTGGCATTCTGGTAACTGATGGCCATGAAAATTCAAAATCAGCTATTCTAAATATTTTTCATATACAACCAGTACTAGAGCCAGTCAAGGTGTCAGAAAAGTCTCAGCACGACAAAACAGTGCCAATGTGGCAGAGATAGTACCGTATCCGAGATAGTATTGGTTGTTATGGGGAAAAGGGCCAGTGGGACTGCATGTGATAATCATTAAAAGGAACATGGGGAGTATTAGCCAATGCATGTATGCCACATCGCTGACGGTGCACAAAACTATAGGAACGGTAAGTAGTGGAGATTTTATGGCGCGAACGCGTATAACAGTAAGGCGAGTGGGTATTCTTCCTCATAAATCTTCTGCACAATGCTTGCCTGTTCTTACACACTCACCATCGCCAAGTGTTATGGCGTGGGACATACACCATAATTACAAGGGATAGGAACCTTAATCTAAGGGTAAAGGGAGGATTCCAAAAGGCAAGCATGTAGGGTCATAAGGGGATATGAAAGTGTATGGGAAGTTTCCTATATAAGAGGGTACTCTTATCACTTGTAATCAGCCCGCAATTATTGAATGAGGCAAGTATGGATTGGGATGTATGGTTATCTCCTACTTATTCTCCTATAACGGCTCACATCTCTCTCTACTTCTTCTTCCTCTTTGTGTATGAACATAGACTTGTAGAGGGTAGGTTTTGCCCTCTACATTTGGCGACCACGGGATTCTTTCTCACTATTTATTATCACGGTGATGAAGTCTATGAAAGCGGTGTTCTGAAGAAGGGAAGCACAGCCCGTGCAGGAGGCAAGACCAAGAATGCAACTGGGCATGTGAAAGATGCTACGATGGAGAAGGCGCATGATGCCAAGCACAATGCAAAGAAATTGGAGGAGCAGTATAAGAGAAGGCCTTTGAATACGGAAGCAGATAAGGGGAAACTGCAAGGTAGGCCCGTGACACCTTAGCAAAAAAAAAGCAGGAGAGACCAAAGATCGAGTTTTGCAGTCTACCACAGGAATATCGGAAGCAGCAAAGGAGAAGACATCTGTAGGGACCGAGCAAAGCAAGGGTTACTTGCAATCCATCACGAATACTCTGTATGGCAAAGTGTAGATTGCGAAGGATAGTGCTGTGGGGTCATTGAAGGATTGGTAATTATTGCGGCATATGTATGGTTGCAATTAATTGCGGTGTTGTGTTGTGGGGCCTACTGGAGGATAGCTAGGTTGTGTCAGATGTTGCTGTTGGAGGTACTGTATGCGGTGGTTTGGGTATTGCTACATTGGGTTGGTGGGCAAACACAATGCAAAGCAATCTTGAATTCAAAATGTTAGCAATTTAAGGCAGTCCATGCAAGTACCACATGAGGTTCACTCGGTTATACCCAGCCGGTAGTGGGGAAAGGGATGCATGCCGTGTGCAGGCAACTACCTTTGACTGTAATGATGGTGGGTCACAGTGCAGAGTATGCAAGGATGCCAGCTCTATGGTTAGTAGTGAACCAGAGGCATGCACACTACAAGCCGGTCGATCAATCTGCAGAATGCGATAGGGGTGTGCTGAAGGCAGCGGGATGCTTCTGCAACACATAGTTTTGATGGGAGTACATGTGTACCAAGATTCTGGAACATATTCTTGTCACCGCTTCACATGCTTGAAGCTGAAAACTTCAAATGACTTTGCAGTGCGGAATTGAATGGATTCAGGAAATATTTCTCGCAAAGTAATGCTATGTGGCATTAAGAAAGCAATGGGATGCTCATGTGGGCAAGGATGAATGATACACGGCATGAAAGCAAAGTATACTGGATGAAGTAAATTGCGGAGATGCGGATTTTGAGGTTGTGGAAGTACTCAAAGTGCAAGCAACAATGCGTCGGTGGGGAAATTCTTGTGCTTACTCTTCATTGTGCTAGAAGTCTTAATTTCCATGTTCCTCTTCAAAGTAAACCAAAGGCGGTGATGCCCAAGCGATGAAGGTTGATGCGGTATAGGAACATATTGACAATGAGCGAATGGAGCACCTATGCCCGGGCATCAAATTCATGAAGGGACGGACAAAAGTTTTTGTGGTTATGCGGAAAAGAGGACCATGCGATGTTGCGGTTGCCAGTGTTCTGCGAAAAAGACATGATTTTATTTTCTGTTCATGATGTTGGAAATGTATCAATTGTTTCATACTTCTTGCACTTGAAGTCCTCTGCCTCGGCTATGCCTAAAAATATTGGTAAAACAATTGTAAAAGAGCACTTGCAGGAACTTGACTTACTTGAATTCTAATCAAGGGTCGCTTGATGTATTCAGGTCCTTCGTACATGCCAAGTGTTATGGTGTGGGCCATACACCAAAATACAAGGGATAGGAACCTTAGTCTAAGGGTAAAGGGAGGATTCCAAAAGGCAAGCATGAAGGGTCATAAGGGGATATGAAAGGGTATGGGAAGTTTCCTATATAAGAGGGTACTCTTATCACTTGTAATCAGCCCGCAATCATTGAATAAGGCAAGTATGGATTGGGATGTATGGTTATCTCCTACTTCTTCTCCTGTAATGGCTCACATCTCTCTCTCTACTTCTTCTTCCTCTCTCTGTATGAGCAAAGACTCGTAGAGGGTGGGTTTTTCCCTCTACACCAAGCTTGGAGGCTTTTTCACTACAACCACACACTTCCCTGTCCGAAGAATTTGTTGATTACTGCCTAACCCTACCAGACACACCTGGCTTTGCTTTTACTATCCAAGTAAGTCTTCTTCCTCTCCTGACTTACCGTCCTCATAGTGCATGGGTAGAAGAAAAATGTCGGAGAAGATGCAGGATACCATAGACAAAACTTTGGCACTTATCACCTCTATTAAAGCTTCTCTACCACTTATTCCCCATAGCAAGATACAAAGGTATGTGTTCACTGAGCAAGCTGAAGCGCTACTGCGACTATGGGACTTGCATGTGGTGGTGCAAGCTACCAGAATAGACTTTGACACGACTATAATCAAGCAGGTTCTTGATTCCTTCAATGCCGAGGATGGCAGTGATGTTTTCAATGGTATGAAAGTCATAGCAACTCCTGACATTATTGCTTATTCTTTCAAAATGCCCAAGAGCCAAAGCCAACCATAGCAACTGCAGAACAGATAAGTTCGGCTCTCAAAGAAGGTGAAGTAGCTAAGAAAAAACACAAGGCTAGTGCACAAGGGGTTCCAGTAGAGCAGGTATGGACGTTCCTCCAGCTTACAGGTTTGTTATTGAAGCTGTTAGCTTGAAAAACAACCCCACGTATGTGTTAGAAAAGCGGCTTCCTATGCTACTTGCAAAAAGATTAGATGCTATAGCCAAGATCAACTTATGTCAGATCTTCTCTTATAATGTGCTCCAGCAGACTGCCAAGTTGAAATCTCAGAATGTTTTCAAAGCTTGGTATGTCTTGCAATATCTTTATTGGGAAACTTCTGTAGATGCTCATTATCAGGTACAGATGGCTTGGAGTCAAAAGCCCATCCCAGAGACTAACAATGTTGAGCTATCTTCAGATGAAGAAGCTCCAGGAAATCAGTTGGCTCTAAATGGACAAAAGAGGAAGACGAGTGGTTCAAAGAAACCAAATATTACATTGGCCAAAAGCAGTGCTTTATTAAAGCAACTGGAAAGTCAAATTAAGTCTTTGCCTCCTAGTAAACTCACAACAAGACAGACTTCAGCCACACCTAAAGAACAGACTCCAGCACAGACCAATGATGGGGAGGGCCAGCAAGCACATCAGACTCCAGTTGACAATAGTACTAGAAAGGGCCAAGAAACAACGTCAAGTGCTGAGTAGGCGGTGGTTAAAGACAAGGGAAAGGGCTCAGTACCTGACAGTCCAGCCAACAGAATTCCTTTTAGTGAATTGGCTTTATCCATAGCCAAGAAGGTTAAAATGCAGCAGTTACAACATCACCCTCTCAAAGGCCGACTAATTTTTCAAACATCTAATTTGCAGCACTTACCATACATGGCTCCTGTTATGACTTATGAGCTAGTCTAGTTTGACCAGGCAGCAGTCGTTGATGACTGGTCAATGCTTATCCAATCATCATGGAATACCATTGTCAATGCCTTAAGACAAAAGATGGATGCATCAGCTCCCAATGAGTAGCTGGCTAAGCTAAAAGAAGAACTGGGAAGTAGCCAGCATCAGGTTCAGAAACTTCAGTAGGATGTAGCTGCACAAAGCCTCAGGCATACTATTGCTAAAAATCAGTGAGTAAGGACAATTCATGAGCTTGAGACAAAGTTGTTGAGGGTTGAAATAGAAAATTGACAATTGAGGGAAGATAAGGGAGCAGCCTTAAGAGATGCTAATAGATTCCAGACTCTGCTAAGAATCAAGCGGATAGAATTCAAAGAACTAATGACATCCCACACTGCAGTCAAAGCATCTCTTACAGAGAGATATGTCTATGGTAATCTTGCTGATATTTTGAATCCATAGGGTCAACCTTACTCTAAATATAGACAATCTGAAGGCACTTATGGAGACCATGCAGAGTGATCTGCAGGACAAGCTCCTTGAATACAACATGGCATTAGCAAATCAAGCCATCATGGATTATATTGAAAAGCAAAATAATCATGATGAGGATTCTAAGAGGGATGAAGAGAAGGATAAGGAAGGGGAGGACAATCTGGCCAACAAACCTGATGATGATAATGACTTTCGTCCTTCTCCACCTTCAGGATCTAGAGCTGGTGGATCAACTGCCACAGGGGGCAACCAGCTTAACAAAAACTAGCACAGGGACCAGCCAGACCAGCAGTCGGGGGACCAGCGGTCTGATAATCAGCAACCAGGCAATGAACAGATGGACAACACTGGAGGTTCTCCAGTACACCAGTCACACCACAGTTCAGACGGCAAAGGTAAAGCCAAAGTTGTGACTGAGTCCTTAAAGGGTGATGAGCAACATTCATTACAGCTCATCTCACTAAACAAGAGATTGAGACATCAGCAAGCTCCTACTATACTAGGATGTATTTGGAGGATGATGTTCTTATTTCTGATCTCGAACGCTTTCAAAGGCTATATGTTGGAGCCAGGGAAATGATTCAACATTGGAAATCAGCTGCCTTCCATGATCAAGAATTGTGTCAACTGCATGTGCATCCCAGTAGAATCCAACTACTGGAAAGGGTACTTGAGTGGGTGCTGACTTCTGATGATAGGCTAGTCAATCCACACTGGCAGCGATAGTCCATTGCAGACCGCCGACATTCTCTAGCCCTTGAATTAGATCTACTGCTTGGAAACAGGCCTACATACAAGTGTATGAAGGAAGTGATAAATCAACTGAAAGAAGTTTTACTTCAGATGCAAATTGCCAGAGGTGTTTTGGACCAGAGGGTGCAGGCTATCATTGAAGATCAGACTTCCAACAGTAAAGAACCTCGGACTCAAATGACAGTAGGTGAACAGGCAACTGCTCTCCCAAAACTCTTTCAGCTAGTCTGAGTTACTAGAAAGGCAACAGGAAAACTAGGCTGTTCTCAATTTTCTAGAATTTGTGTATGATTCTCCAATTCTCCTATATGCATTGCCTACTAAAGAAGCTGAATTGCCCAAATTTTTCCCAGTTCTGTATCCTCAGTATCCAGAACCGGTGGATTGGCTCACATACTTTAATATCACTGATGAACTTCATGACTGGTATGAGTGAGCCATATTAGAATGGAAAACCTGGCAAACATTGATCAATGATTCTCTCAAATTGAATGATGTCATGGAACTGCAAGGAGAAATGAAGAGGGTCAAACTCTGTATGGGACAATGGAAGATCCAGCTCCGTAGCCTCACAAAGATCAAAAATCAGTTGCTTCAACTAACTGTGGAGTCTTCTAAGATCCCTGAAAAGAATATCATGGCTAAACCAGGACTGGGGCCACAGTACAGAGAAATGGTTGAGATTCTCTTTGAAGCAAGGATTCAAACAAATCGGCCTCTTCCGCAGGGATGGATCCACACAGCATCGCATTGTCATAAATTGGCCAGAACCCGTCTGACAAAGGGAAGACACACTCTGTATGATCTCGACACCAAAACTTACAATCCTCTCACGCCTTATGAATTTGAGATCTCCCTGAACGACGGGATCAGCTTGAGCAGGAGGCCATTTACAGGCTTATCCAGAAGGACAATGTTGGCACTGGGACTTCTGAGGCACCAGTACATAAGAAGCGCAAGAGGAAGCGGGTTCAGTGGAAGGATACTGGGTAGTTCTATCTCAGAATCAGACGGTGGATTTTCCCAGTGAGGCACTGGAATTTCTTTGGCTGGGCACCCTTGGAATTACCACTATAGGGGTTTCAAGCACTCAACAAGCATAAGTATGGTATAAAGCTAGCAATACCGAAAGAGTATCGCCATGAGAAACATCGGCCAAACCAGCCACCCGAAGGGTTTAGGGTTTAGGGTTTAAGTGAACCAGAGGGATGGATGGTTTCCTCAATAATCAATCAGAATCAGGCGATGGATTTTTCAAAAAATTTGGAGTTATACCAAAATTCAAGAAAGGAGGGAAGGATATAGAAGGCGAGGACAATCCCAGCAGGCGGGAACTGTTCCTTAGAAAACAGTGGATCAATCACACCAACATTAATTATCGCTAGCAGTTATTGCAGTAACTCTTGGAGCTATAAATAGGACCGGCTACATTGTAATCAAGCCTCTTGCTTCTTAGTTTCTGGGCTTAGTTGCTTGTATTTTGGCTTTAGCTCTCTAAACATATTCGGCTTAGGAGCTCTTCGCCTCTAGCTTCACTCTGTAATCATTTGAGCTTAAACTCATTATACACTGTACTCGTTGTCCTTGAGCTATTAATCTGAGTCTGCAAATACTCTTTCTAGTCTTCTAGTACGTCTCTCGTCTCAGTATACTATTCCAGTTCTAGTTAACTATTTTAGTCCAGTCAGTTCTCTATTCCAATTTCACTAACCGAACTGACGACATAACCAGTAGCTTTAAATTCTAACACTGGAATCAGCTATCTGAAGAGATCAGCTCCAATTCCAAGCACATTGAGATAATCAAGGTTCATGTGAATGACAACATGTAGATGCTTCCACTTGGCCCACATTGGCCTTCAAGTGGAGGATTGTTAGGGCTCAGGCCAATTGGTCAGACACCCATTACACTGACTGTAATAGCCTTATCTATTCTTTTGATCATATAGGACAAGAAGCCTTATTCATCGAGCAATGCTCAGGCCCTGGGGTTTGTAATGCCCCATCTTTGGGTGACATGGGTATGGTGTGAGAGGGATCAAGGGAACACATCATTTGAAGGGCTTCGGGCGAAATCAGAGCCATAGATCAACACCCCAGATTTACAAAGTGCCAGCTTGAACACCAAAATTTACAAAATCTTGCAAATTTACATCGGGTCCTCATTTACCAAGTTGCTTCTCATATAATTAAAAACGTACATACGGGTGAAACGGTTACGACACCAAGCTCCTAAGTGTAACGTCTTGAGTTCAAGTCATGGAGGATTAAGGAGCAGGCACCACCAAATTTAAAAGTCAGCCTCGAATTTACAAATCTGCATCTGTGGTTGCAATTGTTGTTGCTGTCACGACATGCGTGTGTGACTTCAAGAGGAGGTTTGTCATGTGTTATGACATCATGAGTGCCAACTTCAAAGATTATTTGTGCGATGGGCTGGAAGCGTGGAATCTGGATCCCCAACACAGCTTGGATTAATTAGGTATATTAGATAGATGGGGGGCAGCCTAAAAAGGTTGATAGAATTGGCCGGAGCTAAAGTACAAAGTTACAAACTGGATTAGGCGAGCGGTACCAAACTTGTTTGGTGCCCTTGTGTATAGCGTCGCTTCAGCTGACGAGGAGGAAGTAGGACCGTCAGCAAAAATTGAGGGGCACAGCTGGCAAGAAGGTGGAGATGGAAAGAATGAATATGAATATGGGGGATGTCTCAGGAAGGCGGCCAGTTGGCCGCGCAAGGGACCAGGGGGGGAAACCTCGAGGTCGTTTTTCTTGTTTTGTTGCGCTCTCTCTCTCTCTCTCTCTCTCTCTCACACACACACACACGCACGCACACACACACACACAGTACACACACGGCCCTTCGCCTCTGATGCCGTTGCATGCACAAGGCTTCTTGTAGCGCATACTCTCTCTCTCTCTCTCTCTCTCTCTCTCTTCCACCATGCCCATGCAGAAGTAGCTAGCATGAGAACGCCTCCTCGCCACTTGCTCCACCTGCTGCTCCTCTTAGCGGCGCTCATCAGCTGCCGTTCCCACGCTCATCACTATGGATTCGAGAACGACAGGCTGCAGCGGGCATACACAGCATTGCAAGCATGGAAAAAAGCGATTCACTCCGACCCCTTCAACATCACAGCGTCATGGAAAGGGCATGATGTGTGCAGTTACCAGGGGGTGTTCTGCGAGGCAGCAGCGGATGACCCTTGCGAGAGGACAGTGGTGGGGATCGATCTTAACAGGGGTGACTTGGCCGGCACGCTTCCGGAAGAACTATGCCTGCTGACGGATCTCGTGCTGCTGCATCTCAACTCTAATCGCTTTTGCGGCACGCTTCCCCTAAGCTTCCCTAAGATGAAGAAACTCTTTGAGCTGGACTTCAGCAATAATCGCTTCGTGGGAACGTTCCCCTCTACGGTGCTGGAGCTGCCGGCCCTCCACTACCTCGACCTCCGCTTCAATGAATTCGAGGGGCCCATTCCTGCGCTGCTCTTCGAGAAGAAGCTGGATGCAGTGTTTCTGAATAACAACCGCTTCACAGAGAACATCCCACTGAACCTGGGCAACTCTCCGGCCTCTGTCATCGTGCTGGCCAACAACAAGCTGTCCGGGTGCGTTCCCCCGAGCATAGGGAATCTGGGCTCTACCCTGAACGAGCTCATCCTCATCAACAATGGGCTTTCCGGGTGCATCAACCCCAACATAGGCCTGCTTCGCAATCTGACGATCTTTGACGTCAGCTTCAACGAGCTGACCGGCAAGCTCCCCGAGACCATTGCCGAAATGGTGAGCCTCCGCCAGCTGAACGTCGCCCACAATCGCTTTATAGGGGAGGTTCCCCCGGAGATCTGCGCACTGCCTTATCTGGAGAATTTCACCTACAACTACAACTTTTTCACTGGCGAGGCCCCCAACTGCTTGTCTCTACCGACTTTCAATGACCGGGATAATTGCATAGCGGGGCGTCCTGCGCAACGCCCTTTCAAGGTGTGTGCTAAGGCCTTGTCACACGTGAAGAGCTGTGATGAGTTTGTCTGTGGGCCACCACCTTCCCCATCGCCTCCCCCGGTCCCTCCATCACCTCCTCCTTTGCCACGGCCACCACCGCCACCATCTCCACCTCCACTAGTTTGTGCAAAAAAGAAACCACCCCCACCCTCGCTCCCTCCTCCTCCCCCGCCCTTCTCTCCACCACCATCACCGCCTCCTCCTCCCTCACCGCTTCCTCCCCTACCAACAACATCCCCACCTCCTCCCCCACACACTCATCATTATCATCACCACCTCCAAACCCCTCCCCCTAGTCCTCCTTGCAATATACCTTCTCCTTCCCCCGGTCCTCCATACTAAGACATTAGACTAGCATTTTCTTATCACTTATACAATTGCATTAAAAATGGTGTTTGTTTTACTACTTTGTACACAATATGTTGAAAAATTATGAAAGCTAGGATCTCTCTTGCCAATAATTTGTGAAACAAAAGAAAGCTTCATGCTCCTCTATGGTGGATTTGTTCATTTTTTTATATCGTTTTTTCTAGAGTTATTTCTTGTTTGCATCATATTTTAGTTGTTATTGTCCAATGCCTGTGTGTGTGTGTGTGTGAGAGTGAGAGAGAGAGAGAGAGAGAGAGAGAGAGAGAACTTAATTGTTACTATGGATAGCAATGGTTGGATCTTATGACTAATCCAATGGAGAGTTGCAAAGTTGATATGTTGAAGAGCCCTTTGAAGATGCAAGACAAGTTTTACATGTCTCTAAATAAATTAAAAGGTCACAACTATATTTGTTCGAGCCAAAGGCACACTTTTTACAACAAGTTCTATTTGAATCGCAGTCTTTCTTTCTATTCATCTCCATCTCTCCCTAATTTTCATGGGTTCTCTCTCTCTCTCTCTCTCTCTCTCTCCATCTCACACACTATCTCTCTTGATATCTCTTCCCTCTCTCTCCTCTCTTTTTTCTTTCTTTTGCACCCACACACACACTCTCTCTATCCCCCTTATGTCTCTTTATCTCTTATCTCTTTTTCTCCCTCCTTCCATCTCTGTATGTGTTTATCTTAGGTAGCATTGTTTCAATCTATTCATCTTCGTTTTTTTCCTGAAATTTTTAAGTAATGTTCTTCTGTCTCATACATTACCTCTCTCTCTCTCTCTCTCTCTCAACCTCCAACTATCCTCTTTCTCTCCATGTCCCTTTTCGGCTCACACACCGTCTCTCTTGATCTCTTCCCTCTCTCTCCTCTCTTTTTTCTTTTTTTCTCACCCACACACACTCTATCCCCCTTATGTCTCTCTATCTCTATCTCTTATTCTCCCTCCTTCCATCTTTGTATGTGTTTATCTTAGGTAGCACCATTTCAATCTATTCGTCTTCATTTTTTTCCTAATTTTTGAAGTAATGTTCTTCTTTCTCATACATTAACCCCCCTCTCTCTCTCTCTCTCTCTCTCTCTCTCTCTCTCTCATTGTATCTCTCTTATCTTTGTGCAATGTTATATCTTCTTTAGAAGGATCACAATGCTCACCCATAGTAAGGACTTTGTGTTGGCTTAGTACATTTACAAAAGTATTCCCAATGTTCCATGATACTTGTCTCTATGTGAGGAAACATTACATATAAGTGTTTGAATCACGTGCATGAAATCTTTTAACAAAACACAAGCTTTGACAAACACATTATTTATAGTAATAAAAATACTAAAATGGTTTCTCAACCTTGGAATAAATTTAACAATAACTCAAAAAACATATTACTTTTAGCCTTTTGCCTTGCAACAAAATGTTGAGCTTGTGATTGCTCAAACTAAATTGGTGGATGAACATATTGTGATTTATGTTCATTCCAAACTCTTGTTGTAAATATAGATGGATGAGGTGAAAGAAAGGTGAGAGGGATGAGAGACCTAGAGTGTAGAGGAATGAGAGGTGGGAGAGATAAGAGAAGTAGAGGTTGGAGAGAGGCGATATGTAAAGGGTATAGAGAAGAGTGGAGATAAAAAGTGTATAGGGATGAGAGAAGTAGAGGGTAGAGGAATGAAGGGTGGGAGGGATAAGAGAACTAGAGGTTGGAGGGAGGGAATATGTAAAGGATATAGAGAGAGTAGAGAGAAAAAACGTATAGAGAGGAGAGAAGTAGAGGGTACAGGGTAGAGTGATGAAGGGTGAAAAGACAAAACAGATAAAGGACATAGCAAGGAAAAAGATAGAGGATGGAGGAAGGAGAGAGGTAGAGCATAGAGAGATAGAGGGTTTATGGAGGAAAAAGGTGTAGGGGATAGTGGTAAAATAGAGGGTAGGATTAAGAAAGTTCGGGAGAGTAGGACTCGAGTTGATGAGAGAAAAAACGAGGCAATGATAGATAGAGCGATAAAAGATAAATGGTTAGGGGGCGAGCTTTTTTTAAGTAGCGAGCTTGCTGTGGCTTTTTTTAGTTCTCCTATGGTTACACCATATATAACTTGTCATTTATGGTCTTTGACATTTGTATATGTTAGTGTTACCACACAAGCTAATAGAATGTGTACTTCCTACCATTTTTTGAGCTCAAGGGTTGTTATTTCAACTTTATTAATAAATGTGAATCCCATCTAGTCCAAAATCTATATTTTATTTCATTCATACAAAATTCTATCGTTGGTAATTGGGACTAAGAGCTTCTAGATTGGAAGTACTTATCCTTCAAATGAGATCTTCCATCCCATCTTATCTAAGTCAGAGTCAAATTGTCATTCCAAAGTTTGGCTAAAATATAAAAGCCAATGTTTATAAAAACCTTTTAATTTTTTGGATAATAAAATGTACATCGATGTCTCTGAGCACTGTGTACTCTCCCTCTCTCTTTTGATTCTCATATTTCCATTGCGGATTATTCGTTTGAAGTGATGTGTGCTTTTGATTATTCATAGGTGAAAGCTCTACCTAATGACATAAGTCTCTTGTGATGGTTCTGCGAATTTGTTGTTGCTAATATTCTTGCTAGCCAATTCATAACTCAAGATTTAAGTATAAAAAATTCATTTTGGATACAGGAGGAATATTGGGGAATCAAATAGTGCACTCTAGACCGAAATCGACTAGGTCAAATTTGCCCTGCTAATTAATCATTTTTTTGTTTCGAAGTGGTTAAAAAATTATTTGATGCCTTAGACATGTGTGCATGAACTCTTTCTACTTATCCCATAGTTTTGGTACAATTTGGAGCTGGGTAGCTTAGTGAGCTATCATGGTTTGCTTGTCAATGTGACGGATAGCTTTTGTTATCTAACACACAATTGAGTGTTGCATTGAGTAGATTGGGATTGAGTGTGTTTTCCAAGAGATTGACAACCTCTAGTAGCTAGCCTCCATGTACTAGTCATGCTAGCTATGTCCCACAAATTGAAAATTATGTATGTGGTTTTTGGTGGATATCATTGGCGTCGTTGTTGGGGATGAAGTGACCTAAACTAGGGAAAACCTTGGTACTTGGATATCATTGTCCATCACTTTCTTTAGGTTTACCTGGAGAAAAACATCATCTTTTAGAAACCGCATAGTTGAGGAGTGTCATTTTCAACTGTGTAGAGGTGTCTTGGGATTAGGCATATTTGTCGAGGATCTTTTAGGTAATAGATTAATTTGTTCTTTAGTGTAGATGACTTAGACTATAGTAAAGTGAAATTTGACACTCAATTCATAAAAAACCAGAAATAAGTTAGTGTTTGTAGACATTTTCCACTACCCCTGCTATAATTTTTTTAGGAATAGGTTAAGCAATTATCATGCATGGTGGATTTCTCTGGTCTGTCTCTCTTTCAAAATTTCAGGTTCAAGACTCCTAATGTAAGCTATTTTTCAAAGGTTTACAAAAAAAATACTATTATCTCCTGTGTAATTTATGCATGCAATATATATATATATATATATATATTGGCCAAAAGTGCTTTAAATACAATGTAAAATCTGAATTGCTTCAAAATGTTTTGAACCAAAATTGAACTTTGAGTCAAGAGATGTTGCCAAGGTGAAGTTTAACAACTTTTGTGAAGGCTCAACAAGTTTTGAGTTCATTGGTTTTGAAAAGTGATGCCAGATGTACTTCCATTTTTTATCAATTGGTAAGTGAAGTTGAGTACTTCAAAACTGATCCAAATTTATTGAAACTTCTTAACATGCGTGAAATTGCATTGTACTAACTTTGAAAACCATTAAAAATTAATTTTTTTGCAAATCTAAGCACTTACATAATAGTCGCGCTTATTATCTCATACGACTCAGACGGGGAATGTTTGAATTTTTATTGTTTGTTTGCTACTAGAAACTGGGTTTTCAAAAATTGAAGGTTGCAAATTGGTCCTTTGGCTATTTCAATTGAAAATTTTGGCCATTATTAATTGAAAAGTTGAGAGATACCCTTCCCCAGGGATCTATGCAAGAATTATACAATTTTAATATATATCAAAGTTGTGAAAGCAATAACATAGGGGAGGAGCTCTTAGTGCCCGACCTAACATGGAGTTTAAGCCATGAGCAAGATTGCATCCAGAGGTACCTAATGACTAGAGCTACCCTTGAATGTATATGAATGAAAGCCTACTCAAGAAAATGAGCAAGTGGAGGGTGAATATACGTACACAACATTGCAAGAAGGAAGAGAGAGAGAGAGAGAGAGAGAGAGAGAGAGAGAGAGAGAGAGAGAGAGAGAGAGAGCATAGTGACATAGGAGAATGACAAAAGAGAATCTTTAAATGACCCATCTAAATGAAACAAGAAAACCATGAGTTAATGAGTAACCATAAATGACTAAGTAGAAGTTGTGTGGGATTGATTGGTCCACCCATCCACATACATAGATAGAGAGAATTTCACTTCACTGGGAGCGATCCAGAACACCTTCAACTTACCTGAGCCAGACATAAATCGAGGTCACTTCCCTTCATGAATCCAAGCTTTAAAAGGTTTCCAAATACTAGTAGGTGGTAGGAAATCAACAACAACCATACTAGTTTAGGTGCCACAACTTTTCGGTTCCACACCAGGTATTTAGGCCAAGTCAAGGCAAGATCCTCGATGCATTAACCATGTTAGATTACTCAACCCCGATGCACTAACCGTGTAGATGAGTCTAACCAAAAAAAAAAAAGATCTAGGCAACACCCCCAATCTAGCAAATCCTCAAGTCATCAACCCTTTCATCTAAGGCTAAGCGATGTAGGTGATCCTAATCTTGTATCGATGCTATCATGAGAAACATAACACATGAGTCCAATCAAAATAGCATCTTGCATATGCACAAACAATCCTTTTCAAGGCAATCAGACTATACAAGATCTTTACCGTACACATCTAACATGAACCATCAAAACCAATTCATAATCCAATCTCAAAATCATAAATCATAGTCTGATCCTCATCACATGGATGAGCACCCATGACCCCACCCTACTCTAGGTGACTCACATATATCCTACAAAACCACTTTAGCATATAACATGGCCAGAAAAATTTTGACAGCACAAACATAACCAAAATTATAATTCAAGAGCCACACTGGCTTCCACAACCAAAATCATAAACGAACCTTAGCACCTAGAAGGGTGGAAAGCAATATATGCATACAAATGACACATCCATTTCCATCTATGAGGTTCTATACATCATATGACATCACTACATCAATCCAATCATGTTGCAAGATAGCTCCGCCACTTTGTTCAACCATATATCATAACTTCACATGTGGATGAAAAATAAAGTTTTCCTCTTTTGGATGCACGCACGACATGCAAAAGAAAGTGTTTGATTTCATACCAATGTGTCAATCTCAAAACTATAACATAGACTAACACCTTATCACATCACTTCACCCATATGAGACCCATGTAAACAACCATGACACAAAAAGGCGTTCAATACAAAACTATCCATACGGTTTGGGTTGAATAACCATATATCCACACATTTTTTTTTGGATATCAAACACATAAAATCAAATCACCAAAAAAAATCATAAAGCATATATAAACCACTCATCACACTCACAACTTTATATGGGCTTGTTGGATCCCAAGCACATTGAGTGTGTTTTTCCCAACTGACAATTGGAATGAGATGGTCCCTTGTTCTAGCTACTCTAGGTTGGTCAAGTAGAGTTAGTTTAGACCAAGTAGCAGAATCAAATAAAAACTTTAGATATTAGAATAGACAAAGATTGAAATGAAATGGAAACTGAAACAAGGTGACGTGGAATATTTATTCAAATATGTACGGAAGTATGAGACAAATTCTGCTTGGGGATAAATAACTGAAGTATAATAGTATCAGCCAAAGTCTGCTTGGGGATAAATAACTGAAGTATAATATTTATTCAAATATGTACGGAAGTATGAGCCAAAGTCTGCTTGGGTATAAATAACTGAAGTATAATAGTATCAGCCAAAGTCTACTTTGGGCTTAATAATAAGAGAGTACAAGAGCATAATGAGCTCCAAGACACTAGACTTTGTGATAGTGATAAAAGGTAGTCCGCAAAATGAATAGTGGGACCTATTGATAGCTGATGGGGATTGGCCTTTGATTGACTATCTTCTGTATAGTTACTTTAGTAAGTAAGTTTGATATTTACCAACTCACACTGACCTTTTGACTGGCAGCTATTCTCACACTCTGCATTTTCTTCCCCCTTTTCTTTGCATTTTGGAATATTTCCAAAATTTTAATTAGGGCTCTGATTGATCCAATATGAATTAAGCACTCTCATTCCACCTAATTGTCTTCCTTTTATCTAGAGCCTTCTTCTTTGTAGGTTTTCAAAGAATGTGTGCAGAGCACTAGAACTCCCTTGAGCATTGGAACAAACATTCTCCTTTTGAAAATTATTAGCCAATAAAGAACTTCCTGCTCAAATTGTTCCTTGCGCTCAATTTTCAAATCCATTTCATATGACGTTAAAGCATTCCAAATCTTTGTGCCAACATCATACAAAGTGCATCTACCTCTAGTCAATCTATCTCAAGAAAGATTATGGCAAAACAATGATGTGTGATTCCATCCTTCAAGAAGTGGCTAGTTTGATTTGATTTTGGCCTTGAATAGAACTTCAGCCATCTCTCTGAAGTGGGGTTCTGAAGCTACCCTATTTTCCAGCTCTTTCTCTAGAATCTTGGAGGCCTGTACTATTAGCAGCTGAAGAAGTTCACTGGTGATCTTGATCAAATCTCTAACTTGAATGCACCATTGACCCATCTTATGCCAAAATGTCTACAAGGCATCTCGCAATTCATCCACCCAATCCTTCTTCTCAATGTCATTCAGAATGTCTTTCTAGGCAGTCCATTCTACTGTGGTTCTCTCATACCAGTCCCTCACGTGATCTACTATCCAAATATAATTCTTCCAAATCAGCTGGCTCAGTATACTTTCGGTACAAGGCTAGGAAGAAACAAGGCATTTTTGCTTCTTTAGTAGGCAATGCATACACTAGTACTAGGGAGTCTAGAACAAACTCTATAAAGTTCATTACTATCTAGTTCTCCTACTGCATCACCCTTTTAGTCATTCTCACCAAATGGTAAAGACTTTTGAGATTCAGGTCTTGCTCTCTGAGATTCATCCTGGTCTTTGTACCTTTGCTAATGGTACATTTCTTTCCAACAATATCTTTACCTTTTGATCAAGGACCCATCTGGCAATTTGTAGTTTGACTAGTGTCTCCTTAATCTGAGTTCTTATATCTTTCATACACTTGTATGTAGGATGTCTCCTAGGAGCATATCTAATTGTAATCCAATGCTCTTAAGAGTGATCGTGGATGGGTCCTTTGTATGGAGGTTCACAATGATATCATCATTAGCTAGAACCACTCCGGTACTCAATCCAATACGTAATCATAGTTGGGATGAGGGGGTAACTGTTGATAGACAATCTCATCATGATAACTAATCATTTTCCAATCCTTAGTCATTATTCTAGCCTCGACAAACAACATCTAAAATTTTCCTAAATCATGATACACAATCTCATCATGTAGCAATTCATGAATCTAGATTTCCCTTTGCTTTCTCTAACTCTTGGTGAGTGTCAGCAACTCAAAGAAGTAATTGGGATCTAAATCTAAGTTTGAACTTGACTCTACTATAACTTCTTTGCCTTTGTCTTCTTGTTGATCTATTGAGGCTTCATGTCTAGTGGACTACTGTGTTCCTTGTTGTGTTTGTTGCTAATTCAGACTAAGTCTGATCCCCTTATTGTTATTGATGCCAAGCTTCTCCATCCTTCCTCCCCTATGGCCCTTTGTTTGTGTTTGTCTGGTGCCCACCTGTTGTTGAGCCTGGTGCTGAAGGTTGGTTGTCATCATCATCATCAGCGTGATGACTTACGTGGCTCCATCCTCTTGGTCCTAATCATCTTTTTCAACCTCATCATCTTCATTTGGTTCCTAGTTCTTCAAGTAATCTACCAAGGCCTAGTTGACTAGAGTCGTTGTGCACGCTTTAGCCTTGTCCTCCAAATCATTCTTCATGAAGTCCATCAGACTCTATAATTCTTCCATATTTATAGTGAGACTCCCTTTAGCATCCAAAATGTCAACCAAAGGATGATAGATATATTTCTCTGTGATGGCCCTTTTCAAGGTGTGATAAACTCCATGCACTGACCTCAAAGCAACTGTCTTTTCATTCAAAACTCCTCTGAGTGCATCCTTTGCTTTGACAGCTTTCTTCTTTTCTTTTGCTAAGATCCTATTGTCATTTGTCAAATTTTCTATCTCCTTCTGTTGTGTAGTGGTTAGTAGTGCATCTTTGTTCTTGGTGATAAAATACTCCAACACCATGCTTCTCAATTGAGCAGTTTCTTGCTTATTCTTTTTAGCTTTAGTTTTTTGGAGTTCAAAGAAGTCTCTTCAAACACAAACAAAGCAGGGACAAGTATGGGTTCCCAAACAAGCAGCATCAACAAAAAAACCAGTAATCACAAAGAATTGGGTCCCAAAGAAAACCAATAAAACTATTGTCACTGCACCGCCGCTTGAATTTTTTCAATTCCTCTTATGGGTACAGTACAGTTAGAAGAGAGCAAGTCGCTCACGTCAAGGCAAAACCCACTACTACGGAATAATTCCAAATACAAAAACCAACCACAAGGATAAACTGGATTCCAAAGAAGCATCAAATAGATAAGTAAGCCTTCAAAAAATCTCTACAACCTTCAATCAAGCAAAAGACATAGGAGCTTGAAAAAACATCATATTTCTTAGAATAGGAAGCCTCGCTAGCAAATGCCAATAAGAAAATTGCTATACCCACATCTTGCACAACATAAATCTTTTCCATGCATTGACTGTGTATGCATAATAGGGCTACATTACAAGGCCTGCATAGTCACATTGTTTGATTGCCCAAGCACAACACATACCCTTGCCAATACCCTGTCGTCAAGGAGGAAGATCGACTTTGCCCTCGTATTGGTGTTCGACAAGGTTACAAGACAATATGGTGATAGATCTACATGTTATGCACTCGAAGCATGGCTTCTCTTATACTTGACATCAAGCAGGGAATTCAACTACACATGATCTTAAGGTTTGAGATCCATTTTTTTTTTAATGAGTTTTTTTTAGCGATATGCATGCTTTCATCTTGCAGGAAATAGATCCACCTCCAGGATGATCATGGCTACTTGGAACTGTTAGCAAGGCACGGCCTATTGCTCGCTTTGAGCAAGATTATACAAATGCTCGGCATGGTCGCTTACCATTTAACCCACCAACAAGAGTCTCTCTTTCTCCATCTTTCACCTCTAGAATTTGAATTTTGGATGGGGCAAGCCTCCTACGACGATCTTAATGACAGGTTCCAAGATTATGGAAGCTCAAACACATCGGCCAATGGTCGACAAGGTCGATAATTGTACATCATTAGGACAATGGAGCAAGGCTCCATCCAAACATTAATTGTTACGGAGGACAGACCTATCGGTTACTGTACTTAATAAGGTCTTCTCGTACTTCAAGCATGGCAAGTAACGGTTGCCTTAGTTCAGCAAGGGCAAGCATGGAGACTCAAAAATGTTTTGGCATCTCCCGGACATCGGCATGGCCGATCGCTAGACTTGTAGCAAAGGATTTACAATTTTGCTACAGCATGGCTTCTTGGTTTTTACATCCC
Source organism: Adiantum capillus-veneris (assembly GCF_014529385.1). Taxonomy (NCBI): domain Eukaryota; kingdom Viridiplantae; phylum Streptophyta; class Polypodiopsida; order Polypodiales; family Pteridaceae; genus Adiantum; species Adiantum capillus-veneris. The sequence continues at coordinate 104,104,775 of NC_140943.1, read as the reverse complement.
ACGAGTGTATATGATCCATATGCTCACTCACTTGAGCAGCTTTGAGCGCACTATCAGCTTCTCGATTTTTACATCCCACGAGTGTATATGATCCATACGCTCACTCACTTGAGCAGCTTTGAGCGCACTATCATCTTCTCGGTTTTTACATCCCACGAGTGTATATGATCTAGCTCACTCACTTGAGCAGCTTTGAGCGCACTACCAGCAACTTTGCCACAAGTGGGCGACAAGGTTAGTACATTTCAAGTTCTGTTTGTTCTTGCCTATGTTTTACTTTTCGTTTTGAAAAAGATTTCTATGCTATGCAAAGCAAAGTGCTTGGGCAAACTCCATAAGACATCGTTGTACAAAGCAAAGTGCTTTGCCCAACTTCATGTGTAGTACGACTTCTCTTATGGGCCAAGGTATTATCGATTGACATTAGAAGTTGATTCTCACGCACACATCTTTGGCACTATGTGGATATAAGCTCACAGTTCCCACAACGGTGCAGTGTGACGTATCCATGCCAGTGTAATCATGCACAGCACGTATACCAACAGCTCCCAAGGTGGAGGCTATCATGGCAGCCATGGGCTTTTTATTCTATTTTTTGTTATGAATGCACGGCGTACTAGTCTACTGGACGTCAGACACTCCATTGGGGTATACGCTTCCGCTATAACACCATACACTTTGTCAAGGACAAGATAAGTTTTGGATTGTTTAACATGATTTTTGGATCGTTGTCAAAATACAACAACACTAAAAAGAACCTAAAACTCAGACTTAATTCCAAGGCAAAGTGCTATCATTAAGTCGCATTGGTGTTGTCACAACAACATACACGGTAGGTGGGTCAATCTGCTTGTTTGTGTTTTTCTGTTACCTCTCTTGATGAGAGTCATAGCAAAAAGCTGTTGCATGCTTATAGGATAAGTTGCACGTTAGGCATAAGATGCACAAGAGCATGGCAATCAACTATACACGTCATAGTTGTTTAAGGAAAGTTCCTCAGCCCAGCATGCTCTTCTTTTCTCGCTTTCTTATTTCTCTCAAAAAATAATGAAAACTTTTTAAGAATATTTTGATACTTGTTTTGCTCGTGAGTGAGCCTGAGCCAAGGGGGCTCCAACTCTCAGCTAAAACGTGACTAAAATGCTACTCAAATTAGTATTCATCGGTTCGTCCATTGAACACTAATTTGCATCATGGCTATGAGCCACATTGGCTAAGACCCATTGTCAGGCCAAGGGCAAGACCTAACTACTGGCATTCTTTCGGTGATTGTTTTCAAGATTGAACAGCTCTACCCAGGGAAGTACACATCGATGTTACTAGACAAGCAAGAGTCTTGTCAGTACGGATGTCTAGGGTGTCACTTTTGCACTACGTGTTTTCAGTGCGACACGCAAGTTGATTTTTTGATAATCTTCCACTCACAGCAGTTGATCTCTACAAGGAAGTATCGATGAAGCAATCAATTGATCCAGCATGGCTGTCCATAAAAGCTAGGCATTTCACTTTTGTTGTTTTCCTGCTTCTTCTATAGCACTATGGAGTGTCTATGGACATACTGTTTTGGGATACACCCCGCGGGTGCTTACTAAATCACCCCATAGTCATGGAGGATCATTGTTTGATCTCTTCTCGTTACACTTGCAAGGAAAGCATTAATAGTACTGAGGTGTGTTTCCCTCATGGTTTACATCCAGTCGTTCTAGATGGCTAGTAAACGGGGATAACAATATCATACCACATTGCTGAGGAATCAACAATTAGCTGAATAACCATCGTGGTTAACGTGAAAGATCCACAAGCACCCAAATTGAGCCATGACCTCTATTGTGATTGGTAGACCAAAAAGTAAACTCATTGAGATAATGCACACCGAATGCAGAAGGCTTCATAAGCAACAGCTTGATGAATACGCATGCCGTTCCAAATCAGTATTTGCTAAACATTGATTCTAGTGCCAGTGGAAAGAACATGTATATAGATGCTAGTGAGTGTGGTAGTACTATACCCCTTGTAAATCCTCCTGCTTTTGATAAATCAATGAAGAGATTTGTTTCTACGTACATGATTTTTGTCAAAGAGTCTCTAAAAGATCCTAATGTTTCATCAAATGTAAATGGTAGGAATCAAAAGACTTAGACTTGTCTAATTTTCTAAAAGAAATCCAAGATGTGTTCATCGATGATATTACTATGGACTTGTCTCCAAAACGAGGGGATGATGACCATCGCATTGAGCTCCTTCCAAGAAGCTCACCGCCTAACAAGCCTCCCTATCGAGTTTCTCAAGCTCAACAAGAGGAGATCATGAGGCAAGTACAAGAATTGGTTGACAAAAATATGGTGAGACCTAGCTCCTCACCCTTTTGTTCTCCAATCCTTTTAGTGCAAAAGAAAGATGGAGCATACCATATGTGTGTGGACTATCGAGCACTAAACCATATCACTATCAAAAACAAATTTCATGTGCCTCGAGTAGAAGATCTATTTGATAAGCTACAAGGCTCTACCTACTTCAATAGGATTGACCTTAAAAGTGGCTATCATCAAATAAGGATAGTGGATGAATTTATCCTAAAGACCGCATTTGCACAACGTTTTGTGTTTATGAATATGTAGTCATGCCTTTTGGTTTGACTAATGCACCGACCACGTTCAATCGTCTAATGGAGAAAAACTTTAGACCCTACCCCAAATTCACTGGAGTGTTCTTTGATGATATCATCATCTATTCCAAGACTTTGGAGGAACATAAGCAGTAACTTTAAGTGATTTCTCAAGCATGGAGGGAGAACAATCTTTTTCTCAACCAAAAGAAAAGCAAATTTTTCCTTCAAGAGATTCAATACCTAGTTCATATTATCTCTCAAGATGGTAACCATATGGATCCATCAAAGTTAGAGGTAATAAAATCATGGCCTACTCCAACGAATCTACATCAATTAAGAAGCTTTATTGGTATGCGCACATACTATCGACGCTTCAAATGGTAGGACCCTTACAAACTTCAATGGTTTGGGGTATATGGCATGTCATAAAATCTAATATCTAACTAACCCAAATGATTTTCTCATACTAAATTCGCCATTTAATGTGGGAGAATAAACTGGAACAAGGGTTGAGATATAGACATGTGCTTATAGATCTATCTCAACACGAGGTCAATGGTAAAGGGGCCCAAATAAGAGATGGTCAGTCAAAGAGCAAGGCTAACCAATGGAGCTTAAATACCTTAGGGTTAACTTCATTGAAGACCTCCAATAGTTAGTGTTAAAAGTCCTTTGACCTTAGGTAAGCTAGGGCTGAGCTTGAGGTGGGAACTCGGCCCAAGCTTAAGGTGCTTGAGGTGCTTGATGACTGAGATGCTTGAGGTGCTTGACGTGCTTGATGACTGAGATGCTTGAGGTGCTTGTATGCTTAAGATGCTAGGGTTGTACTTGAGGTGGGAACCCGGCCCAAGCTTGAGGGGCTTGAGGTGTCAAAAAGTCAATCATCAATACCTACAAGGAGGGGGCGAGCCCTACAAGAGGGGGGATGAGAGAGAACACACACACACTCACACAAGGCATGCCTAGTACAAAGAAAGCAAAAGGGACACTTGTCAAGTTCCTCCTCATGTTGCCCTCATGATGTGCCTAAGGCCTATTGGTTGGCATCCCAAGGGTCCAATGATAAATTAGTTAATTTAATTAATTGTTTTATCATTTATCAAGCCCTCTCTCTCAAAGGGAAAAGGGGGACACTTGTCCCAAAGCTACCCTTGTTGCTTGGTATGACTCTTGCTTGTGATTGGCTAGGCCTGAAGGGATCCAATGAGCTTCAAGCATGAGCTACAAAGGGGGGTTGACCAAAGCAAGTAGGGGGGCTGCTTGAGGGGTATACTCTCCCACACACACACACACACACACACACACACACACACACACACACTCATTGTGTGAAGTGCAAAGTGCAAGATCTCCCTCTCCGTCTCCAAGCAAGTAGAGAGGTTGAGAGCCTACACCACACTCTTGGCTATGGAATGCAAATCCAACCAAGATCCATACTTCAATGCTTAAGCTTGCCATCTTCTCCATCTTCATTACTATGCTCTTATGGATGCTAGCAAGAAGAGTGATGATAAGTGAGGAACTAGTTCTTTCTCCTATGAAATGCTTCTTCTTCATCTTCCCTACCCTCATTCCCTGCTAGCTCTCTTCACCTTCAAAGGTTTTTGAGGTCTTGGGACTGAGGCTTGGGATAGTTAATGTTGTCCACAAAGTTTATGTTATGCTCGTGATGCATGAAGCTTTCCATCTTCATTGCATCACCTAGGTCACAAGAAACACAAAGATTGTATTGTAACAAGTCTCTCTTGATGGGAGAAACTATAATACAAATGCCTATTGGAGGGGGGACCGGCTCCATATGAATCCGGTCCTCAATTGTTGTCATTTTCTCTAAAATCTCTCTCTTGCAAAAGTATTGTTCATGCCAAGTAAACTAAATACTATGTTTATGTTGCTACCTTCAATTATGTTCACCCGCTATGCTCACAAAGTAATTTTTCACAAAAGTACTCTCTCTCTCTAATTTTTGCTACTCTCAAGTAAATAAGCCAATTCCATTACATAGCACATGTTGTTCTTGCTTCATTTCTCCTCTTTTCGAGCAGTTTTCACACCAAGTGCAACATTTGCCATGGATGACAACAACACAGCTGTTTTCAAGATGTTTGCTAGTGAGGATAGATTGGATGGGGACAATAACCGTATGTGGGATTATATGATGCAACATGTCACTGTGTCAAAGGGAGTTTGGAATATTGTGTAGGGCACTAATGTACGTCCTACTTCTGAGGATGTAGGCATTGTTGAGGATGTTACAGGTTTTGGTTGCTGCCAGAGCTGTTTTGCCTACGGCTGAGCAAGCTTGTTGGAATGTAAAAGATGAGTAGGCTCATGCATTGATTGTGTTATCTTTGAAGTGCACTACTACTCCTCACATTCGTTTAGCAAAATTTGTAAAACAAGCTTGGGATATTCTGGCTGGTCTTAATGCAAGTTGCAATGAGGCAAAAATTGCATTGCTGCGTAAAGAGCTTGAGTCAAAGATTATGCATGAGGAAGATGATATGGAGACTTTTCTTACTGGTGTCAAGGATATCAATGAGCAACTTATTTTTGCAGGTGAAATCATTTTTGACAGTTCCCTTGTGCAGACTATTCTTAATGCTTTGCCAGATTCTAACCAGATTTTTGCTTGTACTTGGAGACTTATGACCCAAGGAGATCCAAAAGTTGACAAGTTTGATGAAGTATGTACATTATTGATGCAAGAGTCAGTTTCCAGAAAAAACAGGACTAGAAAGTGTGCAGTTGAACAAGCCTTTACTGCTGCTCAAAGAAAAGGTGGTAACAGCAATGTAGCCACTTCTCATGGTTCTTCTATGAGTGGTAAATCATTTGTTTTCAATGCTTCTACTGGCAGCAATTCGTCAGGGAATTCTGGTGATAAGGGCAAACAGAGAGGTGTTTCCATTATTGTACAGCTAATGATCACTTGATCAAGCAATGTCCTAAGTTGAAGGCTGAAGAGGCTAAGAAGAAAGAGGTTGGTTCCTGATAATCCCTTGTAGCTTCCCTTCAAGTTTCGTGCGATTCCGATATGATTTGCATGGTAAACGGGCGTGATGGCTATAGAGCTGTGTAGAAGGACATAGGCAGATTACTTGGCGGTAATGCGTTTGATTTGCTTGTAGAGTTAGTAGTTTCATCTCTTCGAGTTCACTTCATTAGGAATGACACCCTAGTGAGTTTCCATGCCTCATCCGAGTCACTTCCCCTGTATTGATAAATATGTTGATGCTTGAGAGCTATGCTATGGACGTCCGTCGCTGCGCTATTTGATTATGGCCTAGGTACTACGATCGCGATCGGTGTACCTCAGTGTCAGATTTATACAAGATTTGACATGTGCCTTCCTAATAAGATTCTAAACAAGTTTGTCTAAAGCAACCACATCCAAAAACATCAAAAATCAAGGAAATCAGGCCACTTGGGTAAAACTAGCCTGACAAACCCATAAAGTGAAAAATCTTGGCTTTTGGTGATCCAAATGCAAAAAGACTTTGGGGATAGCCTTAAAACATTAGTGTCTACAAGCATACCAAATTTGGTCTAATTTGGGCTCAGAACTACGATCGTCGCGATCGGTGTACCTCTGTGCCGGATTTTGACCAGATTTCATCTGTGGGATTCTCAGGTGTATACAAACATAAAAGTCTAAAGGACCTAGAGCCAGAAACCTCAAAATACCTGTCAAAACCACTGAATACAAATCCAAGTCAAAAATTGCTAAACTGGCTTAGGAATTGACTTTCAGTAGACCAAAACACATCAAATTTGGGAAGGAACCATACAGAGGGATAGCCTGTACACAGGACAACCCCAGGTATCTCTCAAATCCCAAATCAAACATCAAAATCAAGTCAAACTGATAAATTTGGGAAAACAGGCACTTCCAACCAAGAAATGGTAAAAACTTGACTTTTTTGAATCCAAATACAAAAGTGTCTGGCAGGTAGTCTTAAAATAGCCTAGTGAACAAGCTGGTGAAGTTACATCTAATTTGGGCCCAGAACTACGATCATGATTGGTGTACCTCTGGCCCAGATCTAACTCATATTTGACATGTTCATAGACCTAGACTATTTAAGATATCAAGAGTTGTCAAAACTCAAATTGGACATACTGTCAATAATCTGCAAGCAAAATTGTGTTGAGATCATTTGAAGTGTGAATCTGCTGACAGTTGGAATGATACAGTGATCTCATAGCCATCCAGTGTATTCATTTGCAGAGACCGATCAAGTAACAATCCATGCAGTCGCAGGAATTGGAAGATCATTCCATCTCCAGGTAAGAGGTTTGGATTCAGTAAGTAAATCCCACTTTCTTCAAGTTTTTGAGATCGGGAAAACAAATCAACACCAGACACCTGAATTTAGCAGATCAAACAAGTGTTGTATCAACGGAGGAGAGTGTAAACCAAGAGATAGTACGACCGTTAGAGCCGATCCTTGAAGAAGGCATCTCCGATACTTCTTCAGAGAGATCTTCTAAGTATTTCATAGAACACTTGGAACAATTAAAACTAAACGGAAGAGAAAACATGGCAGTAGGACCAGCAGACCCCTCGGCCACATTAAAGCTATTGTTCATCAAGTATCAATACGAAAACAAGCAAGGTGCCAAGATATACAAAGATGGTATGGACCGCTACTGTGTGAAAATAGAAGATAGACCAAGTGAGTTCAGGGACTTAGTACCTGTGAGCTATAGCGGAGATAGGTACCTAGATGACGAGGGTATCATGTACTTGGTATTCCTGAATCCTCACATTGTAGACAAGTGGGGATTAATGGGCACAAAAGCCAAAATAGACGAGGAACATAAGGAAAAGGCACCAACAATAAGCTTACCTAATGCGAGATTAAGGTGAGAAAACGAAACGTTGAGAGTCAACACGGATAATGTCTATTTGGGGTTATACAAGTATAATAATGGAGAGCAAGATCTCTATTATAGATGCAAGGAACCCTATGTCGGAGAGATGACTGAGCGGAAAAGACTTCATGTCTTCACCTACACCGAGGGGGCGGAAACAAAAATTGCAGCATACGACAAGTATGGAAGACGATATGTAGCAATCGATAAAAAAGATTTGGAAGGATATACGTACTTTGGGGGACCACTTCATCAGTATTATGTCACTCCAAGCCCACTAAGACCAGCACCTACAACTGTCGTGCCAGAACCGTTGACCACAGGTGGAGGGAGGACTCATGTACCTGATTCTTTCAGTTGACCTCATTATTCGATGCCAAGCCCCATGGGAACGTTACATTCCAGAGAATCAATGGGTACGAATCGAGGTAGTGCAGTTCCTATCTCTACACATACGACTGTAGGTCCGACATTTGCAGACACCCCATCACATTTTCCTCCTAGTAGTAGATTTGGGGCAGGGGAGCCAATGAGAGCAACCTACGACCTCCATGATGCACGAAAACGATTAAGTCGAGACACGGGAGCAATGAGATTGACCGCAGACCATAGACGGATCAGGTCATCCCAAGTAGCGAAGTGCATGCCGAAGAAGTATAGAGGATCGGGGGATCCATATGTCCATGTGTCGCTCTTCAAGCAAATCTTAAGAGCATAACATATCACTGATTTTCATACTCAATACGAGGGATTCGGGCTGACCTTGGAAGGGACGGGCTTAACATGGTTTCAACCTTTAAACCCTGAAACTTGTCCGAATATTGAACATGTATTGCGCGAGTTCGTGGAAGAATTCTCAAAACGGGGTATAAAGCATAATATTGTATCGCAGATATACGCTTTTAAACAAAGGGAGAATGAAAAAGTGAAGGAAGAAACCTTGAGATTCAAGCAATACATTGAGAGGTGCCCAAGGAGGGAATTACCACAGGACGAGAGATTGTCTGTGCTCTTCGTTGAAGGACTTAGGAATGAAACCTTGAAGTAGGACCTTCACTTGAAGGCTTGTAGCACATTTCAACAGGTTACAAGGGAAACGTTATATCTTGTCGATAACTCCAAAGCATATGGGGAAGTGTCAGAGGATATTGATTCGGTAACCAGTGGCTCTTCATCAATTAAAAGCGAACCCTCTACCAAGAAAGATGCTCAGGCGTCCTTGATGCCGACAGCTGATCAAATGATAGAGGAGGTAACGAAGAGAATGCAGCAACATATGAGATCAAATCCGGTGATGAGACAGTCTCAGACAAGGAAGTGTGACATATGCGGGGGGGATCATCCGATGCCGTGGTGCACACAACAGCCGAAGGCACCAGTTGCGAATGGACGAGTACTGAAATGGTGCGCCATAGAACAAAAATGGACAAATCATAGCACGGAAGAGTGTTTTTATAACAAAAACTATGTGAGGGAAAGACCGTATGGACCTCCAACAGGATCATCCCAACCACCTCCTCCAAGATATCAAGCTGGACCGAATATGAATCTGGTAGCAAGAGCAGACAGACCTCAACCTGTGTTGGGTCAACAACCTCCATTACCACAGGAAAATAGAGCCATGATTAGGTATGCTCAACCTTGTGAAACATCACCAGGAACGAATAGTACACTTCAAGTTTCTTATTATGAGGAACCGAATGAGCCTTATGCAATAGAACCTGAATCACAAATGTACGCAGACAAAGCCTATCAACCTTGGGGAAATAGCGAGGGTATGGCACCGCCAACATATGTAGCACAACCTTTGAGAGATCAATATTTGGTAGATGAAAGAACGTTAATGTTCATTGCGAACCAGAATTACAAACCAAGAGGATATCCTAATAGAGAAGGACAACCTATGGGACCACCTCCTCAAAATCAACCACCAATTGGACAGTGCTATAGCTGTGGAAGTACGGATCATTGGGAGCATAACTGCCCTTTTAAAGGAAAAAGAGTGAAGATTTTTGGGTTTTGTGACGGATGTGGTGTGAATCACATATTTCCAGATTGCCCAAAGAATCCTGACAACAAGGCAAAAGCAACTATGAATATTGTGGGGGTGATACCAAGTGCAAGCAACGGATCAGAAACCGATCCCATGATCCAAATCAATGCGATAACCAGAGCCCAAACCAAGGACTTAAGGAAAAACGAGCCCTTCGAGGAAAAGGACGAGTTTCCGATACCCACAGAAAATGAGAGTTTATCCGTGAGAACCCAGCGAAAATCCTGGAAGGCGAAACGAGACAGGATGAAAACAAGAAGGTTGAAAACCCAAATTGCCATGCAAAACGAATTGCATGAAACAAAGGAGCAATTGAAACAAGAGAGAGAGAGAGAGAGAGAGAGAGAGAGAGAGAGAGAGTAAAACTGTTGAGGTTAACAACAAGCTGAGGAAAGCGTCCTCAGGGGGATCAGTCTTGGTTGAGAAAGTTCTATAGCCGTTAGATGCTTTATTACAAGCGTACGAACCAAGGCTAAAAACAAACCAAACCTTAGAGCAGAGATGGTTAACTTATCCTCAACCAGAAGTGGAAACGAAGCGTTTGGAAATGTGTAAACACCTCATTGAAACAGCTCAGGCATTGATGGAACCTAAGATGGTTAGAACCCCAGAACAAGAAGTGTTGATTCACAAAGAGCGAGAAAAACTAAAAATCGATGAACCAAAACAAGTATAAGACCCAGGCCTGAAACGATATTGTCACTGGATCATCGAGTGGTGCCGAACACGACTAATAACGCTAAGTCAATGACGATAATTCCAATTCCAGAAGTTGAAGAACAATGGCCACAACACTTATGGGAAACCATTAGAAACAGAAAGAACGGAAGCGCGACGTTACAGTCTGTTCCAATTATTGAGATTTACCTAGATAACGGATATTGTCTAGCCGATATACAATCGCTGTATGGGGATGCGGGAACAGAGGTTTCGGTGGAAAGCAAAGCCCAATCCTTGAAAACCTTGCCTTCATTTATAGGTGAACACGAGGCACAATCGGAGATAAGGTCGGTTCCATCCCATATGAGAACTATTCCACATAAGGTTGACTCAAAAAGTCTTCAAGAGATACTGTCGACACCTATAACATGCAGCATCACGTTGTCCGAACTCTTGAGAGTTAGACCACACTTATGGGAAGACATGGGGAAACATTTGGAGCACAAAGGAGTAAAGATTCCTCTTCCGACAAACCCTACGGGAGAAGAAAACAAACGGGAAGGTCAACCCAAAGCCCAACCAGTGCCCATAAACAAGGTCGGAGATTACTGTGAAGGTGAGGAGGGGAATACAACCTTACATGTTGAATATCAGGATATAAAAACAATAGCTATCCTAGACAGTGGAGCGGGAGTGGCGATTGCTACAAAGCAAATCTGGGAGAAATAGGGCCGTCTAGCTCTCAGGAAAACGAGAATGAAACTGCAACTCGCAAATGGGTATGTGGAGAGACCATTGGGAATCCTGGACCAAATAGTTGTAACTTTGTGTGGAATTAACTATGAGCACACCTTTGCTGTGGTGGATTTTGGGAAAATGAACAACTTTGACATTATTTTGGGACGACCATTTATGCGTCAACTCAAAATGATACAAGATTGGGGGTACGACCAAATCTACCTAAGGCACGAAGAGCTAATAACGAAAATCAACATGAAGGATCACAGCTATACAGACATTGCAAAAACACCAGTGCAAGAATTTAATTCAACCACTGTAAATGAAAAACAAATACCTGCATGGATGCAAACGAAAGCGCATGTCTGGATGTGTGGAGCATCTGATTGTGGAGACATAATCAAAGAGGAATACTACGGATCTTACTGAAGAAGAGGAAAAGCTTTTGGTAGCTACTCTTAAACAGTATAGAGATGTGTTTGCATGGTCATACAAAGATCTTAAGGGGGTGGATCTAAGTATCTGTCAACACACAATACCCCTTAAGAATGACGCCAAACCCAGCAGACAACATCCCTATACTTACAATGAAACGCTTGCAAAAAAGATCAAGGAGGAGATAGATTAAAGAAACAGAGTTTATTTATGAAATTGAGCACACCGATTGGGTTTCACCGATTGTGGTGGTCCCGAAGAAAAATAAAAAGTTAAGAGTGTGCGTCAATCTCAAGAAAGTAAACGCTGCTACAATTCAGGACAACTATCCCCTACCCATTACTGATCATGTAATAGAAAGGGTGGCAGGAAAAGAGGCTTATAGTTTCTTAGATGGCTTTTCGGGTTACAACCAACTCGCAATAAAGCCAGAGGATCAGCACAAAACGGCTTTCGGTATTTTTGCATTCCGGGTAATGGTTTTTGGCTTAACAAATGCACCAGCCACATTTCAAAGGCTGATGGGTCATGCTTTCAAAGAATTTCTAAGACAGTTCTTAGAAATTTATATGGATGACTTGTGTGTTCACTCTCTTGTAAGATTGGAGCACATAGAGCACTTGACCAAGGTGTTCGAAAAATGCAACTGTATTGGATTTGCCTGAATCCAGAAAAATGTGTCTTCATGGTAAGACAGGGCAAAATATTGGGACATATAGTGTCCAAAAACGGTATTTCGACAGACGTGGAAAATATCAGCGTCATTGTTGATCTACCACGACCAGTAAAGGTAAAATAGGTACAGGCATTTATGGGCCATTGTGGATATTATCGCAGATTTATCTTCTCATACGCTATAGTTGCAAAACCACTTTACACGCTGATAACTAAATTTGAGTGGACGGAGGACTGCGAGAAAGCTTTTCAAACTTTGAAGCAGAGGTTAATTTCTGTTCCAATTTTGAAGGCTCTGGATTGGGAAAAGATATTTCACATCCACGTAGATGCATCAACGTATGCAATAGGATGCATACTTGCACAACCTGGAGAGAACAACATGGATTTTCCAATAAGTTACTCCAGTAGACAACTGAACAATGCAGAGAAGAATTACACAACAACTGAGAGGGAGGGTTTGGGGATGGTCTATGCGATGAAAACGTTTAGACACTACTTACTTTTAAATAAATTTGTATTCTTCGTTGATCACCAAGCACTGCTGTACTTAGTAAACAAGCCTTGCAGTACGGGGAGGATTGTTTGATGGTTCATCATACTGCTTGAGTTTGACTTCACGATAGTAGTCAAAAAAGGAACTACACACCAAAGAGCGGATCATTTATCTAGAATGATGCATGGAGAAAACCCAGTAGGAGTTGATGATGATTTGCCAAATGCATATCTTTTCAACATAGAAATGGTTCCAAGATGGAGCGAGGATGTAATTCCTTTGCTGACTATCGGGTCATTGAATATAACAAGACAACCATCTACCATTGCAGCATCCAGATCATTGGTAATGTTGGCGGGCAGGCTATACAAACAGGGATCGGATCAAATCCTTAGGCTTTGTGTTGAATCAAGTGAACGGGAATTGTACCTAAACCAAGCTCATATACAAACAACGGGGATTCACAATGGGCATTCACAGATGTATCAAAGATTGATGAGAATGGGTGTGTATTGGCCAAAAATGCGACATAGTGTTCATATGCATATCACATCTTGCGTTAGATGCACGCTTCAAAATCCAATAGAGCACGCGACTCTATTCAGATTATCTGTAGCACCTCGATGAAGTAACTACATTGTTGAATACCTCACCACCAGGATACTGCCTGAAGGGATGAGTAGATCACGTATCAAAACGATCACGAAAGAGGCAGAAAACTATGTACTAATTGAAAACACTCTTTACAAGAGGGGAAAAGACAATCAATTAAGAATGTGCGTGACTGATGAGGAATACATTCCTATCTTAGAGCAAGCACACGGCGGACAAGCTGGTGGACATTTCTCAGCTGACAAAACGGCCAAAGCAATTCTTATTGCGGGCATATGGTAGCCTACACTATTCATGGACGCTGAAGAGTTTGTGAAACGATGAGACGATTTGCCAGAAAACAAAAATTCCTAGAGCTCGAGATGATATGCCCTTAAGGCCAATGATGGGGGCAAGAGCGTTTGCGAAATGGGGAATAGATTTTGTAGGACCGATAGCGCCTCCGGGATATAAAACGCACGCTCAATACATTATTGTGGCAACACATTATCTAACAAAATGGGTGGAAGCTAAAGCAACAACCAGAAATGATGCAAAAACGACAGCATAATTTTTGTATGAGAACATTTTCGCCAGATATGGTCTACCAATTGAGCTGGTGAGCGATAGAGGAACTCACTTCATCAATGAGGTGATCGAATTCCTATTGGATGAATTCATGGTAATTCACAAGAAGTCCACTCTCTATCACCTACAAGCGAACGGCCAAGCAAAAAGTACGAATAAAATTTTGGTGACAATTCTCACCAAAATTGTTGGCGAATCGAGAGTTGACGGGGATCAAAAGCTACATTCAGCTTTATGGGCATATAGAGTAGCGTACAAAACATCGATCGCAACGACTCCGTTCAACATGGTTTATGGAATTCAAACGATTTTACCACTTGAATTCCTTATCCCCACGCTTCGGGTCGCTAAACAATTAGAATGGACGGGCCATGAATTATCCAATCAAGTAGATGTCCTGGAAAAACTGGATGAAACTAGATTGAGAGCCGTTGCATCAATCTATGCGCAAAAAAGAAACATGAAATCATTCTTTGATCAACATGTTATTAGCAAGGAATTTACTACTGGGGATTACGTCTTAATGTATACCCTGAAACAACATTCCCGGAAACTCAAAAAGCGAGGCAATGGACCCTATGTGATTCATGACATATCATCTAGCGGTGCCATTAAACTTGCGACATTAGAGGGAGAGGAAATGCCTAACTGGATTAGTGGTTGCAGACTAAAGAAATACAACATACCACTAACCACAGAGATGCTTGCCAAAATACACGCTGCGAAGGAGCGCAAGAACAAAGTCAAGGAGACAAAAGCTCAAGCGCAGGAGGAGGCCAAAGTCAGGATTTTAAAACGAAAACAAACCTTACAACAATGAAGACTTCCTCAACCAGCAGATATAGCTCAAATTCCTTTGTCCATAATTCAAACTGATGAGCAATGGGAAACAGGAATCGATGTTCGCATCAATGTCAAACTTCCGCATGGCAGATATCAACGAGCATTGATTGACACAGGAGCAAGAGTAAATGTGGTCAATTTCTCCACTTACACGATGCTTACAGATGAATCCCTCGTGCAATCCACACGTTCTACAAGCCGCAAACGGTGCAACAATGTCAACATTGGGGATAGTAAACTTACCAATCAATCTTGATGGAAATAGTTGTCCTCATCAATTTTTCGTAATGAAAGACGGAGAAATCAGAGAATCAATATGCTTGGGAGTTCCATGGATGAGAACGTACAATGCACTCACTGAATGGTCAGAACATGTGTTAATGTACACACACGACTCTAACGTGTACAGGACTCCATTCGCCAAAACAGATCACTCGTGGCCGAGTATCCCCATCGACAAAAAGCAACTGGCTAATCATCCAAAAACACCACAAAAGGTTATTCGAAAAGTATGGATAAAGAAAATATTGCTGACCAACAAAACGAGCAAGATATGGCTACCAAACTCCAGACGGAAGCAGCATCATCTCAAAGACCTTCAGAAGTTACTCCGGAGTGGAAATGGCAACCAAAACTGGAGAAAACTAAAGATTCGGCGACAGAGCTAGAAAGGAAACCCAAAACTCAAAACAAGAAGCCTGAACCTCCAAAATGGCACTTGAAACTTGTGAAAACTAAAGCAGAATCTGTAAAGATGCAACAAACCGCATACAAATGGGTTCCAAAAATAGTTGCCATCACAACACCAACAATCAGGGAAAGGGCAATTCAACTGCAAGCTCTTCTGTTCCATAGACAGCTACCCTCACCATCAAAAGCCACTGAAAACTACATTCAATCCCCGCATCTCGCACAGCACCTTGTTACCCAACGCATTGTCTCAAACATCAGAATAGGGCCACATTACAAGGCCATGCATAGACACAGATTACAACACCCATGCACATGCACACAACCTTCGTCCGGACGACTCAGACAAGGAAATGGGGAGTACTTGATGAATCTAACAACATTCAGTGCCATTAAGGGGTCCAACGTGTATATGTGTACATAATGTGTGTGTTTTTTCATTATTTAGAGTTCAATTTTGAAAATATTCGATCAAAACCTGGCATTTTTAGCATTTTTGTATCATCCGACCAGCATAATAATGAGCTATAATGACAAAATCCAAAGCATTGGGATGCTTCTAGAGAAAATATATGCTTAGGGGTGAGTATAATAATTTTGGCTAATTTTTGCCAGTTAATAAGTACTTTCAATTTATTTTTGTTTGATTTTTGTTAATAAAACATCAAAAAAAATTTTAAAAATCTCGCTCACAAGTGTCGGAATCAAGTTCTAGAAGCAAACGCCGAAGTAGCATGATAAGGTTATCAAGCATGAAAGATATGAAGCTAATCTGAAGATGTCGAATTTCAGCCTTAATGATCATGACTACATTTCGCCAAAATCACATCAAATGGTCATACGACGCCGGAATGACAAGCGGTTCGATCCACAGGTGGTATGCAGATTATATCGGGATCAAAGGTGAGGAAAATCGACCCTGTGTCACGAAAATCTCGGGAAGATATAGGCCAGGTAGGCCAAATTCTAGCTCATTGTTCATTTTCACATTTTGAGAGAGAAGGAGAGAGCTTCTTGACCTAGAGCGTCGAGCTGCCACGTTTCTACCCCGTACGGACGGTCGGAGCCAACATTTCACACCAGATTTCACAGGTATGTTCCTTAACAAGTCAAGATCAAGTCTATTACGCATGCAAGCGCAAATCATTGCACAAACGCGCGAAGGGATCAAATCAAAGTCAGATCTGGTCAAAGAGGTCAAGGGCCCTTAGAGGCATCCAAACAGAACTTTTTTCAGGCACAGAACACGTCAATGTGCTCCCCACAAGGTCAGGAACAAAGCCATATGGTCAAATCACAATTTGGTGGTGGTACACCGATCGCGATCGGTGTACCTCACTAACAAAATTTGGGATAGAACATGCAAAACACCTCCCCTCAGCCTCGCCTACAATCTGCTGGTCTCAAAATCAATTTTGGCCTCTATGGTACGATCGCGATCGGTGCCCCCAGATGCAGGTTTCGCAACTTTTGATTTGGCCTAGGCTTGGAACTCAATTAAAAGTACACTCTCTTGAATTTTCAAGGAAAATGCACAAATTTTGCTCATGGAATGGGCCCAATTTGTCAAACACAACCAAAACGGGAAAATTTGACCTACAACTACCAAAATCCGGTTAAAGATAATGATGGTTTGAAAGGTACACTTGTCCGACTAAGAGTCAGAACAGTTGTAGAAAACCTCGAATGGATCTCAGAATCTCCTACAGGTACAGATATAGTCATTTCAGTCTCAAATGATCACACAAAGATGGAATTGGAGTCGAGCCAATGCCAAAGACCTAAAGGTCACTTAGGGATGCTCAAGCATCACATGGATATCCAAGGAATGCCTAAAAAATGCACAAATCTGGAAAACCTCCTAAGACAGGGTATAAAGTGCCTGATCAAGTCAAATCAGACAATGGAGTAGGCTGATGGTAGCAGAACCTCATGGAAGTAGTGGGAGCTCTAAACTAACTTCAACTAACTCCAGGATCCAACCAAATTTCATCAGGAAAACCCAATATGGTTAGACTTAGTAAAATATGGTCAAACAGTGGAAAATTGCTCTACTTTGTTCATTTGGTGGTGACTATTGTATAGTTTGTGACTACATAAGGATGCCTTCGAAGGACAACGACAATGGATGTTTACATGTTACAACGGATCTTCACCATTATATCAGGTGTACTACTCCCTTTTATATATGCTTTCCAAAGTCACATGTTTGCATCTTGTCATTTGAGTTTCTAACAATGCATAAAATTTATGAAGCTGTGACATTGCCAATTTAAATGCTATAATTTTTTCAAACTTCTAGTACCTTGTTCTTCTCTTTGCGTTTGGTCTATTAGTTGGTTTTAAGTAGGTATCAGGACCTTAGGCTAAACTAGACCACTTAATTGTTGACTTAAATTCCTAAATAGTCTATTAATTGTAGTAACTTTAGTAATGTTTTAGGCTATGAGGATATAGTTGTCTCTAGCTTATTCCACCTAAGTGTGACTTGTGTTGTCGAAGTCCATGTGTTAAGCTGGTATTTGAGACCTCGAGTCTCCCACCTGCTTGTTGAGACCTCAAATCCTCCAGCTACTTGTAGCAACTATGACAACAACAAAAAAAGAAAAGTAAATGAATTTTTAAAAAAAATTAAAAGAAAAGAGAAAGCAAATAGCACAAACTTCCTTGTATCTTATGTTGATCACACTTAAGTGGTATAAGTGACAAGATCACTACTCTTTAGACCCCGACAAGCATTCCTAGGGTTAACTACTCTTTAGTCGACATTTTTAATTAATGTTGGTCAATTAGTACTTACTATAGCCCTAGTTCTCGTGTACTTCTCTTAGATTCAACCTAATAGACCTTAACTCAATCGCATTTCATTCAGGTACTACGCTTGTTCTAGTTGGCAATGTTACAATTCATGAATTTTTTTGCATTTCCTAGGATATCATGTATGCATCTCACTTATTGCATGCCTGCACATGCTGTCTTTGAGCTTTCACAATGTTGTTTTTCTTCTGCTATACATGTACTCCTATCGTGGGTCTCGATGCTGCATTGTTATATTTCGAGGGCGGAATCTACATCAGGAAGGGGGGCATGTTAACCACCAGCGTCCACTTCTAGTACTCATGGGTCGGGCTTGTCGGTCCAATAGGAAAAGGGTAAGAGTGATAACCGATGAGAGGTTCACTCTAACTAGAACATTCAAAGGGTTAGTTGGCTAAGCATGGGCGCCCAAGTGTGAATGGGTGAGCTCATATAAAAGTCACAAAAACCTAAAAATCACTCATTCTCTCATTTGTGCAATTAAAGAGTGCTCTTGCTCCATCTCCATCTTCTTCTTCATCTCCTTGTGTGTGTGTATGCATGAGAGAGAGAGAGAGAGTGTGTGTATGTGTGTGTGTGTGTGTGTATGTGTGTGTGTGTGTGATCAAGCATTGCGATGGCACAGCGACGGCGAGGCGGTTGAGCACGGACGGCGGTAGCTCCCTCTTCTTCGCAGTGAGGAATCCTCCACAAAGGCGAGTATAGGGCGGTGAGTGACACACCCTTGCTCTCTTGAGCTTGCTAGAATAGTCTGGTTGTGTGCTTGCAGCCATTTGTGGCTCACACATAGTGTACGACAAGTCCCTTGCTTTGACACGTGCGACAGACGTGCACAGTTTAGATTCAAACCCAGCTTATACAAGCTCCGAGATCCCAGCGATAGAGGAGCGTCCGCCCATAACGGATCTTCCAAACTTGCAATTGACAAAGACCAATTTTGTTGAGAGAGTTTCGATGATAGATCATTAGAGTGAAGGACTATATAGATACATTGACGATAGTGAGGTCAACCTTTATAGGTGTTCAAAGCCATACCCACCCAGGAGAGTTGATGGATTATAATCTCTTGAATGTCTATACATACAAAGTTGACTGTCAATGAAAATCTACAGCTGTTGGACAAGTGTGAATGAGAATACAAAGTTGTAGAAAGCACAAATCCATAGAGTGCATTAGAAATAGGTGGATATTTGGTCAATGAAGGACCATAGATACATCCACCATACACGAGAGTTCTTACAAGAATTCCAAAAAGGAGCCACCTGGATTCGCTCCTAGAGTGATAGCGAAAGATAAAGTGATCACAGAGATGGCAGACATGCCTCCTCAAGGGAATCTCTCTAATGAACCAATTTCCAACAGAATGACCAATCCCTTCAAAGAAGACCGATATACAACTAGGTATCAATCAGACCAGACAAGGAGAGTGAAAATGCCGATCTATCCACCTAGATTCCCTCAATATGCCATATCAAGAACAAATATTAATAGAGGTGGTTATCCGGTCATCCCAGGACCAAGTGCACCACCACTATTCCCTTCATATCCATATTTGAGAGAAGGCCGAGGACCAACCATTAGACTGACTAAAACAGGGTTACCTTATGCAAAAAGAGTAAGAATTGAGAGAGAGTTCGAGAAGACCCACCCGTTGTGAGACACTCACAAGGATATGAACTAAAGATGAAATCAAAGAAGAACCTAGTCATAGTAGAAGGCCTAAAATGAGAGAAAGATTGGGAGAGTCTATGGTTAGACTTGTAGACAATCGGCGAGTTAGATCATCCCAAGTCCAAAAATGGGTAAACAAAAAATACTCTAGAGATAAAGATCCAAGAGATAACGTAGCGACTTTCAAAAGAGTAATTAGAGCAAAGGAAGTTTTGGATTTTATGACACAATTTACGGGATTCGGATTGACTTTGGAAGATGATACTACTACATGGTTTGACTTAGTGGAAAGACGCGATTTTGAGACTCTAGACGAACTGTCATAGAAGAATCCTCACATAAAGGCATAGCTCACAATACGGTCTTGCAAATTCACAGACTCAAGAAGAAAGAGGGTGAATCAGTACGCAAGACGGCATTACGGCTCAAGAGATATGTCAAGTTCTGTCCAAGAGACGAACTACCTACACAAGCACAAATGATGTTGATCTTTATCGAAGGAATGCAAGTCTTCAGAAGGATCTTCATATGACAAGGAGCCTGACGCTAAATGAATTGATCAAAGAAGCTCTTTATCTAGTGGATAACTATGAGGAATATAAAGAAAAGTATTGCAAGAGTCAAGAGGATGACACATCCTCTTAGCACAGTGATTCACAGATGGTTGAGTCCATTGCAAAACTAGCAGCACCTATCAATCAAGAAAAGTTTATCAACAACATGGTCAAGAAGTTAACTCCTCTTGTAACTTTTGCTTTGGAGGAGCCTAAGTGGTGAAAAATTGAGAGAAAATGGACAAATTATACGAGGGAAGAGTATTACTATAGCATGGAATATGCTAGGGAGAGGTATGTACAACCTATTTCTAGTAGCACCTACTCCACCTAGATACGTTACGGGGAATGCACCAGGGCCATAGTCTGTCGTAGGACAACAACCTCCTTTGCCAGGTGCTAGAATGCCTATGGACATGAGATACATAACGATAATGGAAGCATCTAATAAACAGGAAATAGTACCAACTACAATGTATTATAACTACCAAAGAGGTTACTGCCCTTCGAAGAGACAGAAGACGAGACAAACACATGGAGTGGTGAGACGAGTACAAGCTCCACCTCCTACGTTTCAACTTGAAGAAAGAAGGTATGAGATGGACAAAAGGACATGGTTCATTGTGAATAGCGGCTTAGCTACGTCAGAGCATGTTTACAGCCAAGAGGAAATGCAAGAAAAAGCTCCTCAACCAGAGATAGAGTGTCACAAAAGCTGTGACAACCACTTCGTCAAACAATTTCCCTAGACAAAGATCACTCAAGTAAATGCCTATTTTGTTGATTGCGACATCATTCACTTGATCCACGACTGCCCAAAAAACCCAAACCGAATCATAAAGATCACAGTGAATGTCTC
The DNA here is from genome assembly GCF_014529385.1 of Adiantum capillus-veneris. Lineage (NCBI taxonomy): Eukaryota > Viridiplantae > Streptophyta > Polypodiopsida > Polypodiales > Pteridaceae > Adiantum > Adiantum capillus-veneris. The sequence goes on along the minus strand of NC_140943.1, from coordinate 104,083,619 downwards.
AAGGATCATTCAACTACCCCATAGGTCAGAAAACAAAAACGTCGTACCAATTCAAGTAGTTACAAGAGCGTAAGTTCAAAAGAAAGCTAATGAGAATCCAAAGACAGAGAAAAAAAAAACTGACACGAGTCCAAAAATGTGTGAACCAAAGACCGACACACCTAGTCAAAAAACCAAGAGCAAACAAAGTAGTTGGAAAGATAAAAAGGCTAGGATGAAGACACGTAGGGAACGAGAGAAGAAATCCAAAAGAGAAGATAAGACAACATGAGGAAAGTGTTACACCTTGTCTTACATAGACGTCTCAACCTCCAAAAGAACCATCCATGAAAAGAGAAACCTAGAAGTACTAGTTCAGGAGGATCAGTGTTGGTCGAGAAGGTTAATAAGCCATTAGACGCCTTCTTGAAAGCTTATGAGACGTGGCTCAAAAACAATCAAACCCAAGAACAGAGGTGGATGACATATCCATATGAGGAACTAGAAAAGAAAAGGCTTGAAATGTTCCAGAAAATGATCAAACAACCCAAGCTTTACTTGAACCACCAGTTGGAAAACCTGAGGATGTGATCCTTGTCCCACCTACAAAAGTAATCCCATCAAACGAGGAATGAATAGAGCCTAATCCCACACACAAGCACGTACCAAAGAAGACTAGAACCAAGGATAGTGTTGAATGCCATGGATAACTCTTTCGAGGGATTTCACCTAGCTATACCTGAGGATTGTAAAGAAATAGATGGTCTTGACAAACTGTGGAAATAAATCAGAGAGGCTAATGAAGCGAGTGAGCTAACCAAATGATTAAACCAAACTGGTGATGAAAGAGGAGTGTTTCTTCCACCAATAGAGGAAATTGATACTGGATCTTGAATGAATCTCAAAGTGCAATCATATTGGGGAGACAAAGGATCTGTACAATCTATGGACAATCAACCCCATTTGCTAAGAACACTACCATCCTATATGGGAGAGCATGAGGTCAAGTCAGATGTTATCGTAGTCCCATCACAGAGAGTGTCTTCCAACAAGGTCATCAATTCAAAAGGGTTAATAGATATTCTATTTACCCCAATTACATGTACGATAACGTTAGCCGAGTTGCTCAGAATAAGACCAAACATGTGGACTAACGTGGGAAAATGCTTAGAGAAATATGGCATAAAAATGCCAATGACTCAAATCGAGGAAGGGATCAAAGAGCTTGAATGCCTCAGCTAAACACTAGGCCAGTGCCATGAAACAAGGTAGGCAAGTACTGTGAGGAAGAAGATGGGAACACTACTCTTCTTGTAGAATTCCAAAGTGTAAAAACCATGGCAATCCTTGATAGTGGAGCTGGTGTTGCCATCACAACAAAAGAGATCTGAAAACAATGGGGAAAACCAACAATGAGGACTACCAGGATGAAACTGCAGCATGCAAACGGACACATGGAAAAGTCCGTAGGATTTCTAGAAAAAGTATTTGTTACTTCTTGTGTCATTGAGTATGAGCATACCTTTGCTATTGTTGACTTTGGTAAGAAGAACAACTATGACATTACTCTAGGAAGACCATGCATGCGATAATTAAAGATGGTCCAAGACTAGGGATACAACCATATCAACCTTAGACACATGGAAACCATGTCAAGGATAAACTTAAAGGACCATAGTTACAAGGATGTGATGAGAACCCTTGTAGAAGAGTTTGATTCCGCTACTATAGTAGTATCAGCACTTCCAGCATGGTTGGGTAAGCCTCAAAAATGTGGATATGTGCAGCTTCGCAATGCGTAAGCTTAGAGCGAGAGGAATGTAACTTAGAGAGGGAAATTGAGGATATGGATTATATCCCAGAACCATTTCTTGAAGAAGCATTAGAGCCATTAGATGGGAACACATCTTGGCTACTTTAGATGTGTGCGCTATTCAAGATGGTCCCGCAACAAAGTTTTGTGACAAAAATGGCTTTGATGTTGTTCCTTATTTTGCAGTGAGTATGATCCAAGAAAAAAAAGGGAACCATGCATCAACAACTTCTCGAGATGAAGAGCAACCAAAGGAATAACACAAATCAAAAGATGAAGAAGAAGATGAGTTCTATGACTCTGTAGAACATTTGCAACTTCAAGAAGATGTTGACTATGGAAGTCTAGACAAAACAACCAGTGCCATGAACAAAGATGTTGACTATGGAAGTCTAGACAACACAACCGGTGCCATGAACGACATTTTAACTAATGCACAATTTTATGATTGTCCATATCAAAGACTTAGGAACCAATGTCACCTCTACAATAATAAACTGCAGCAAAAATGGATTCCAAAATCCCCGATGGTGACACAACCACAACAAGCACCATCATACGTGGCTCCTATACAGGAAGAAAAGGCTCAGCCAAGAAGAAGATGGCCATGGCAACGAGCTAACAACGCGCTAATCCAAAAACTAGAAAAGTCCTCCAAAAAATGCAATCCAAGAGCCACCAGATAGTAACTTTCCATAACCAACCAAACCACCAAGGGAAAGTATCAAAATTCAACCTTGCTGAGGATAATAGCAACAGTGATGATTCTTATTACATCCCCTACCAGGAACTCAAGTCATCACTATCACTAGTAGCAGCTTCCGTAACAACCATGGAAGGCCAAAAGAAACGAACAAGTCAAAGCGAAAAAGTTCAACAAATCTGGATACCAAAGAGACAATTAAGCCAAATGCAGGTATGGATCAAGAAGATGAAGATCTTGATGAAAACCCACAAGATCCAACACCAACAGGAAAACTGTCAAAGTATGCAAGAGCGGCTAAGAAAATCACAATCGCAAGCTTCCACAACTCAGATTTGGGTTCCAAAGAATTTGATTCAAGCACAAAGAGGTTAGGAGTTTATTTGAAATTTTAAATGGTTAATGTATCAACTCCCAAAGTTTGAATCCCGTCCCCAACCAAGCGTACAAGGGCTGAAGCAAAGGCCGCTGCTGACTCACACGAAGACAAGGTGGATCCCAAAGAAGTCTCTTCAAACACAAACAACGCAGGGACAAGTATGGGTTCCCAAACAAGCATCATCAACGAGATAGCCAATCATCACAAAGAAGTGGGTCCCAAAGGAAACAAATAAAACTATTGTCACTACACTGCCACTTGAATTCTTTCATTTCCTCCTACGATTATATGTCAGGACACCAGCAACGCCGGACTAGACAAGGGCAGGGCCGGGCTAGGCAGTGTGGAACGGGGAGTCCAACTAGGGCAAAGGGCGAGGGGCTTGCCTATATAATGGGTGGTTGGGTGGTGGACTCTCAGGCTCTAGCTTCCCTTGTCTTACACAGGTATCAGAGCTTGTGTCTATTTTGGGAAAGGGGGAAGGGCGTGGAGCTTTCTAGCCACTCAAGGCTTGCATGTCGGGGTCATACACAGTGGGGATCACCCCTTAGCAAGGCCGTCGAGGAAGTCGCAGCCCGTGGGCATGCGACCTTGGCAAGGGAGGACCGTCGGGTGCAGGAGCACCAAAGCGCAGGCTCTTGGGCTCATTAGCAGCGCAAGGCCGTGCTAGGGATTTTACAACATAGGGACGAAGCCCCTTGGGCTTCGCATCGACCACCCCAGTCTCTCAAGCCTCCGCTCGCTGCCCGTTGGCGCCATAGCCAACTGTGAATCTAGATTTTTCCCACTTTAAGGGCGCCACCCCCTTAGGGGTAGTGGCCATACACAACAATTTTAATCTTAAGGGGTGGTACCCATAGTGGGTACCCCACCCCCCCCCCCCCCCCTACTCCAATACGTGCGAGTACAGCAAGGCCGAGCTAGGCGGCATCAACGAAGCCGGCACGCATTTCGACAACAATTTCCTGCGTATTACGTAGAAACTCAGAAATTTCAAGACAACCAAATTGGCAAAGTTGTAGTACAAGTTTTTGTCGGCATCAATTACCGCTTTCAAGCCTAATTGATTCGACTATCAAGAGCTAGTGGAATTCCATATACGGCAGACAATTCAAATCATTTTCCACCGGATTACTTTCGATTTTGACAGAGTTAGCAAGGCTTCTATACTTTACGAGTGCTCTCATTTCTGAGTACTTCTTTCACCGCATTGTGTAGCCATGGATTTGGATATCAATATGACATTCGATTTTGAGCAAAGTACTCCTGATCCTACCAATGATGGCCCACAGCCGGATCCTCTCAAGGAGAGTACCTGCGATGCTACAGCAGAAGAAGATACTTACAAATTGCTCGATATTCAAGAATTTTGTGCACTTCAAACACGCATGACAGTCATGGATGAAAATTTTAAAGCTTTAAATGAAAATGTTACTAAACTATCCACATTAGTAATTCAATTAATGCATCAACAGTCTAAGAGTCCTGCTGACACCCACATGCATGAGCACGTTGCCACACAAGGGCAGGGCATTTCTAATTTAGGACAAGGCCCAACTGCTGATATATTGCATACTCTCACTGCCAAAGAGGTGGATGAATTGTTATAGAACACTAAACCACCAATGTTTAAGGGAGAAGACCTAGACCGCAATAAGGATGCAGTGAATATCTTTCTCAGCAAGTGGGATGGAATTCACGCCTTACGACGTACTCCGGATGCATTCAGAGCTCTGTAAACGAGCTTAAATCTGGAAGGCAAGGCCTACAAATGGTGGATGTCTCTCAAGGAGAAGAACATCATGCCACAGATTTGGGCAGCTTTTGAAGCAATGTTTAGCAAGGAATTTTTGCCTACAAACGAGGCCGATCGGAATTGGATGGCTTGGGACACATGTTCCATGCCCAATACCCATCACTCCTTGAATATATCTCTCACTATCGGGACGTAATTGTTTGGCGGACGAAGCAACGAAGCAATGGTCTCCAAAGAAAGAGTCACATTTTTCAAGGAATCTACATTTTTGCGGAAATCTGGACCTTTTGTAAGAGAGCATCTCTAAGCCGAGAACTTGTAAAAGAATTTATGATTATTTTTCTGGGAGCATTTGTAGATGAGAGAGCCAGTTAGTAGTTTAGGAGCTTTTGGTTGGACAAGCCATTTGTAAAGACCTAAACTATAAAGGTCAATTTTGTAAGTTTGAACATCATCTTCTTTTATCAAAAACTGAGAAGACAGCGTACGTTTGAGAGCTTCTTCTTGCTCCAACTTTTAATCATTGCTACTGTGGCTACTGTAATCCGAATTCAGATTCGTTTATTGCATTGTGTTCCTCTTACTTTGCTCTTCCATTCAAGTGCAATCATTCAAGATTCGGTGTAGGTTGTCAACTACGTGTTTGAGACCTTAAATCGCTGTTTTGAGTGCTTATATGCGTATTTTATGTTGTTTTGACCCTAGGAGATGGTTTAGGGACCCTAAAACGACCCTTTAGGATATGTTCGTTGTTTTTTCTTACTTGGGGATGAACGATCACGATCTTTGTACCTCTCCAGAATGTTGTGACAGTGATAGGATATGCTCCTGATAGTCCCTTGTAGCTTCCCTTCAAGTTTCGTGCAAATCCGGCATGATTTGCATGGTAAATGGGCGTGATGACTATAGAGCTGTGTAGAAGGACATAGGCAGATTACTTGGCTTTAATGCGTATGATTTTCTTGCAGAGTTAGTAGTTGCATCTCATCGAGTTCACTTCATTAGGAATGACACACTAGTGAGTTTCCATGCCTCATCATGGTCGCTTCCCTTGTATTGATATTTTATGTTGATGCGTAAGAGCTATGCTATGGACGTCCGTCGCGGCGACCCGCAAACATTGGCACCGCTGCCGGGTAATGCACCTTAGGTGATGAGTGATCGAGTGCGCAATTAGCTTCCTTTAAAGAAGATCAATCCACAAATCCACTTTACACCTCAGTTAGGCTGCTAGACACGGGTTTAGAGCTTAGTGGAGTCTAGAGTCAGTGGACTGGCTAGATCCTCTCTTAGGAGATTTAGGGAGCTGTGAGTTAGAGTGTTTAAAGCATTTTTGCTCTTCAATTTCTCTAATTTGATTGAGTACTGAAATCTCACCCGAAATCTGTCTTGTTTGTTTTGTTTGATTCATTTCTTTATGTTCTTTCATTTCTGTACTTAGGAGTAGGATAAGTAATTCACATTCCAGTCAAATTTGGGGCAAAAGTTAGAGTCGAGAAACCAAGAAACCATAACTTTGGCAAAAAGGCCATAAGACTCTGAAATTTAGAAAGTCTGACCAAATAGGGGTGATATTGATTCAAATCTGGTACCAAGTGGTAGCACAAAACACTGTAAAACACTTGACAGAGGGAGCAGACTAAATAAAACCAAAGATGGCTCCACAAAGGCGTACAATGGAAGTTTCCACAAGTAACGTACAATCTAGTAGATAATGCGCTCAAACAGGCGCCAAATGATGCATACCCACGGCAACTGCAAGTGACTTCCACTGTCAGTGTATCACTCTACTTCAGCTACCTGTACCTGTGTGAATCACCTGTACCTGTACCTGTTCCTATAACCTGTAACCTGTAGTCTGCAACCTGTAATCCCGAATCTCGAAGCTTGAAGCTCGAAGCAGAAGGTACTCGAAGAAGATCCTCCGTGGGGGCACCAAAAGAATGTGAGCCGGATGGAAACACACACAACACCTCTATAATGATCTGACACACACTCTTGGAATGATACACACACACACTATGGGGCACCACTCGGCTTACACAACCCACCTGGCCGAGACAGGGAACACACCGATGGAGTGAGAGGAGAGAGACTATCCGTTTACCCACTCCACAGAGAGAGAGAGAGAGAGAGAGACACACACACACACACACCCAAAAAACTAGCCTAACAGACCCAGAAACTGGAAAATCTTGACTTTTGGTGATCCAAATGCAAAAAGACTTGGGGGATAGCCTTAAAACATCAGTGTCTCCAAGCATGCCAAATTTGGTCTAATTTTGGGCATTGTACTACGATCGCGATCGGTGTACCTAAGTACCAGATTTTGACCAGATTTCATCTATGAGATCCTCAGGTGTATATGAACATAAATTATATAGGACCAAGATCCAGAAACCTCAAAATACCTGTCAAACCATCTGAATACAAATCCAAGTCAAAAACTACTAAATTGGCATAGAAATTGACTTTCAGTAGACCAAAACACATCAAAACTAGGAAGAAACCATGCAGAGGGATAGCCTATGCATAGGACAAGCCTAGGTATCTCTCAAATCCCAAAACAAACACCAAAATCAAGTCAAATTGACAGATTCAGAAAAACAGACACTTCCAACCAAGAACTGGTAAAAGCTTGACTTTTTGGGGTTCAAATGCAAAAGTATCAGGTGGGTAGCCTTAAAATAGCGAACAAGCTGGTGAAGCTTCATCAAATTTGGGCTCAGAACTACGATCGCGATCGGTGTACCTCTGTGACAGATTTGACTCATTTTTGGCATGTTCATAGACCTAGACTATTTAAGATATCAGAACCCAAATTGGACATACTGTCAATAATCTGCAAGCAAAATTGTGTTGAAGTCATTGTGAAGTTGTTGAATCTGCTGACAGTTGGAATGATACAGTGATCTCATAGCCATCAAGTGTATTCATTTGTAGAGACCGATCAAGTAACAATCCATGCAGTCGTGAGAGTTGGAAGATCACTCCATATCCAGGTAAGAGGTTTGGATTCAATCGGTAAACTCCACTTTTTTCATGTTTTTGAGATCGGAAAAACAAATCAACAACCAACACTGAAATTTAGCGGATCAAGCAAGTGTTTTATCAACGGAGGAGAGTGTAAACCAGGTGTAGTACGATCGTTAGAGCCGATCCCTGAAGAAAGTATTTCCGATACTTCTACAGAGAGATCTTACGAGTATTTCACGGAACACTTGGGACATTTAAAACTAAACGAAAGAGAAAACATGGCAGCAGGACCATCAAACCCTTCGGCCACAATGAAGCTATTGTTCATCAAGTATCACTATGACAACAAGCAAGGTGCCAAGATCTACAAAGATGGTATGGACCGCTACTATGTGAAAATAGAAGATAGACCAAGTGAGTTCAAGGACTTAGTGCCTATGAGCTATAGCGGAGATAGGCACCTAGATGACGAAGGTATCATGTACTTGGTAGTCGTGAATCCTAACATTGTGGACAAGTGGGGATTGATGGGTATGAAAGCCAAAGTAGGTGAGGAACTTGTGGAGAAAGCACCAACAATGAGCTTCCCTAATGCGAGGTTAAGGCGAGAAAACGAAACTTTGAGAGTCAACACAAACAACGTCTACGTGGGGTTATACAAGTATAATAATGGAGAGGAAGATCTCTATTATAGATGCGAGGAACCCTACGTTGATGAGCTGACAGAGCGGAAAAGACTTTATGTCTTCACCTACACAGAGGGATCAGAAACAAAAATCGTCGCATACGACAAATATGGAAGACGATACGCAGCAATCGATAAAAAGGAGTTGGAAGGATATACGTACTTTGGGGGACCACTCCACCATTGTTATGTCACTCCAAGCCCACTGAGACCAGCACCTACAACTATCATGCCAGACCCAATGGCAACAGGTGGAGAGAGGACTCATGTAGCTGATTCTTTTAGTCAACCTGGGTATTCTATGCTAAGCCCCATGGGAACATTACGTTCCAGAGAATCAATGGCTACAAATCGGGGTAGTGCGGTTCTTATCTCTACACATACCACAGTAGGTCCGACATTTGCAGCCACACCATCACATTTGCCTCCTAGTAGTAGATTCGTGGCAGGGGATCCAACAAGAGCAACCCACGACATCCATGATGAACGCGAATGATTAAGTCGAGACGCGGGAGCATTGAGATTGGTCGCAGACCATAGACGGATGAGGCCATCCCAGGTAGCGAAATGCATGCCAAAGAAGTATAGCGGATCAGGGGATCCATATGCCCATGTGTCGCTCTTCAAGCAAGTCTTAAGAGCAGAGCAGATCACTGATTTCCATACTCAATATGAGGGATTCGGGCTGACCTTGGAAGCGACGGCCTTAACATGGTTTCAACCTTTGAACCCTGAAAATTGTTTGAATATTGAACATGTATTGCGGGAGTTCGGTTAAGAATTCTCAAAACGGGGTATAAAGCATAATACTGTATCACAGATATATGCTTTTAAACAAAAGGAGGACGAAAAAGTGAAAGAAGCATCCTTGAGATTCAAGCAATACATTGAGAGGTGCCCGTGGAGAGAATTACCGCAGGACAAGAGATTGTCTGTGCTCTTCATTGAAGGACTTAGAAACGAAACCTTAAAAAAGGACCTTCACTTGAAAGCCTGTAGCACATTTAAACAGGTTACAAGGGAAACGTTATATCTGATTGATAACTGCAAAGCATATGGGGAAGTGTCAGAGGATACTGATTCAGTAACCAGTGGCCCTTCATCTATTAAAAGTGAACCCTCTACCAAGAAAGATGCTCAGGCTTCTTTGATGCCGACAGCAGCTGACCAAATGATAGAGGAAGTAACGAAGAGAATGCAGCAACATATGAGATCAAATCCGGTGATGAGACAACCTCAGATGAGAAAATGTGACATATGTGGGGGGGATCAACCGACGCCGTGGTGCACACAACAGCCGAGAGTACCAGCTGCGAATGGACGAGTACTAAAATGGTGCGCCATAGAGCAAAAATGGATGAACCATGGCACGGATGAGTGTTTTTACAACAAAAACTATGTGAGGGAAAGGCCGTATGGACCTCCAATAGGACCACCCCAGCCACCTCCTCCAAGATATCAAGTTGGGCCAAATGTGAATATGGTAGCAGGAGTAGACAGACCTCAACCTGTGTTGGTCAACAACCTCCATTACCACAGGAAAATAGGGCCATGATTAGGTATGCTCAACCTTACGAAGCACACCAGGAACAAATAACACACCTCAAATTTCTTATTACGAGGAACTAAATGAGCCTTACGTAATTGAACCTGAACCACAGATGTACGCAGAAGAAGCCTATCAAACATGGGGAAATAATGAGGGTATGGCACCACCAACGTATGTAGCACAACCTTCGAGGGATCAATATTTGGTGGACGAAAGAACACTAATGTTCATTGAGAACCAGAACTACAAACCAAGAGGTTATCCTAATAGGGCAGGACAGCCTATGGGACCACCTCCTCAAAATCAACCACCAATTGAACCGTGCTATAACTATGGAAGTTCAGATCATTGGGAGCGTAGTTGTCCTTTCAAAGGTGAAAGAGTGAAAAATTTTGGGTTTTGTGACGGTTGTGGTGTGAGTCACATACTGCCATATTGCCCAAGGAATCCGGACAACAAGGGAAAAGCAACTATGAATATTGTGGGGGTGTTACCGAGTGCAAGCAGTGGATCAGAAACCGAATCCACGATCCAAATCAATGCGATAACTAGGGCCCAAGCCAAGGACTTAGAGAAAAACAAGCCATTGGAAGAAAAGGTCGAGTTGCCAATACCCACTGAAAACGAGAGTTTATGTGAGAACACACCGGAAATCCTGGAAGGCGAAACGAGACAGAATGAAAACAAGAAGGATAAAAACCCAAATTGCCATGCAAAATGAATTACATGAAACAAAAGAGCAACTGAAACAAGAGAGAGATAGTAAAACTGCTGAGGACAACAACAAGGCGAGGAAAGCATCCTCAGGGGGATCAGTCTTGGTCGAGAAAGTGCTAGAGCCTTTAGATGCTCTATTACAAGCATATGAAGCAAGGCTAAAAACAAACCAAACCTTAGAGCAGAGATGGTAGACTTATCCTCAACTAGAATTGGAAACGAAGCGTTTGGAAATGTGTAAACACCTTATTGAAACAGCCCAGGCATTGATGGAACCTAATGCAATTAGAACCCCAGAACAAGAAGTGCCGATTCACAAAGAGCGTGAAAAGCTGAAGATCGATGAATCAAAACAAGTAAACGGACCCAGCCTGAAATTATATTGTCATTGGATCACCAAGTGGTGCCAAACACCACTGATGATGCTAAGTCAATGACTATAATGCAAATTCCAGAAGTGGAAGAACCATGGCCACAGCACTTATGGTAAACCATTAGAAATAGAAAGAACGGAAGCGCGACGTTACAGTTTGCACCAAATCCTGAGGTTAACATGGACAACGAATTTTATCTAGGAGATATACAATCGCTGTATGGAGATGCAGGAACGGAGGCTTCGATGGAAAGCAAAGCCCAATCCCTGAAAACCCTGCCTTCATTTATAGGCGAACACAAGGCACAATCGGAGATAAGATTAGTTCCATCCCAGATGAGAGCTATTCCACAAATGATTGACTCAAAGAGTCTTCAAGAGATGTTGTCGACACCTGTAACATGCGCAATCACACTGTCAGAACTCTTGAGAGTTCAGACCACACTTATGGGAAGACATGGGGAAACATTTGGAGAACAAAGGAATAAAGATTCCTCTTCAGACAAACCCTACGGTAGAAGAAAACAAACGGGAAGGTCAACCCAAAGCCCAAGCTGTGCCCATAAACAAGGTCAGGGATTACTGTGAAGGTGAGGAAGGTAATAAAACCTTACCTGTCAAATATCAGGATATAAAGACGATAGCTATCCTAGACAGTGGAGCGGGAGTTGCGATTGCTACAAAGCAAATCTGGGAGAAATGGGGTCGTCCAGCTCTCAGAAAGACGAGAATGAAACTGCAACTCGCAGATGGGTATGTAGAGAGACCATTGGGAATCCTGGACCAAATAGTTGTAACTTCGTGTGGAATTAACTATGAGTACACCTTTGCCGTGGTAGATTTTGGAAAAACGAACAACTTTGACGTTATTTTGGGGTGACCTTTTATGCGTCAACTCAAAATGATACAAGATTGGGGGTACGACCAAATTTACCTAAGGCATGAGGAGCTAATAACGAAAATCAACATGAAGGATCATAGCTATAGAGACGTTGCAAAAACACCAGTGCAAGAATTTGATTCAACCGCAGTGATTGGAAAAGAAATACCTGCGTGGTTACAAGCGAAAGCAAATCTCTGGATGTGTGGAGCATCTGATTGTGGAGACTTAATCAAAGAGGAATGTGTGTTGGAAAGTTCCATAAAAGATGAGGCTTATCTCCCAGAACCTTGCCCTGAACATTTATTTGAGCCATTTGGGTGGACTCAAATATTGTCAACCTTGGATGTATGCGTTAACGAATGCACGCCTACAAAATTTTGTGACGATGAGGGCTACGACCTAGTAACGTTGCAAATGGCTAGCGTCATCCTTGAGTTAGGATCAGAGAGCAAGGAACGAGAAGAACACTATGTGAGACTGAGTGTAAAAGAATAGTTGATGAGATATCTATGGTGGATGATAGGAATCGAACAGAGGAGGAATTCACAGATTCACTAAGCGATGACCTTCCATCATTGGGTGATGAAATCCAAATGATAGATGCTGATGACGAAAGATCAAGTGGATCAGCGACGAATAGGAAGTATATGTCGAGATCGGACAAGTTTTACGAGTTTCCTAACCAAAAACCCAGTCGACAAGAGCGGTATGGATCAAAGAGAACAAGGAAATCAAGAGCAAATAAGCATAAACCCATGCCTCTTGTCAATGAAAAAACGGGATATCTAAGGCTTGTAAAAGCTGATGATTGTGTCAAAGACAAGGTCACTGGACGGTTTATCAAAACTAAACCCTGGAAAAACAACAAGAAGAACAAGCATGAAAAGCAAACGACTGAGACACGTAAGGAGGGGGAAACAGGGTCTAGAATGACCAAAAAGAGAGGAAAACAAAGTACAATAAGCTCAAACAAACCCTCAAAGACATGTGGACAACTGAAATGGAAACAGATGAGGACACGAATTCTGACAAGATGGATGTGTCGTCCCATTATAAGAAGTATACCATACAAGATAGAAAAATCATAGTACAACAGCCGATGAGGGAATTGAAGGAACCTAGTACATCATACGACGGTCCTGAAAAAGCCAAATGAATAGACCTAGCACAGCCAGGAGAAGATCCAAAACCTGCATATATTGCCACGGATCTTACTGAAGAAGAGGAAAAGCTTTAGATAGCTACTCTAAAACAGTATAGAGATGTGTTTGCATGGTCATACAAAGATCTTAAGGGGGTGGATCCAAGTATCTGTCAACACACAATACCCCTTAAGAATGACGCCAAACCAAGCAGACAACGCCCTTATACTTACAATGAGACATTTGCAAGGAAGATCAAGGAGGAGATAGATAAGCTGAGAGAGACAGAGCTTATTTATGAAATTGAGCACACTAAGCGGGTTTCACCGATTGTGGTGGTCTCGAAGAAAAATGGAAAGTTGAGAGTGTGCGTCAATCTCAATAAAGTAAACTCTGCCACAATTCGGGACAAGTATCCCCTACCCATTACTAATCATGTAATATAAAGAGTGGCAAGAAAAGAAGCTTACAGTTTCTTAGATGGCTTTTCTGGCTACAACCAACTCGCAATAAAGCCAGAGGATCAGCACAAGACGGATTTTTCAACTGAATGGGGCATTTTTGCATTCAGGGTAATGGCTTTTGGCTTAACGAATGCACCAGCCACATTTCACAGGCTGATGGGTCATGCTTTTAAAGAATATCAGTTCTTAGAAATTTACATGGATAACTTGTGCGTTCACTCTCTCGTAAGATTGGAGCACATAGAGCACTTGACCAAAGTGTTCGAAACATGCAAATTGTATCGGATTTGCCTGAATCCGGAGAAATGTGTCTTCATGGTAAGACAAGGCAAAATATTGGGACATATAGTGTCCAAAAATGGTATTTCGACAGACAGAAGATCAGTGTAATTGTTGATCTACCATGACCAGTAAAAGTAAAGGAGGTACAGGCATTTATGGGCCATTGTGGGTATTATCGCAGATTTATCTACTCATACGCTATAATTGCGAAACCACTTTATGCGTTGATAACTAAATTTGAGTGGACATATGAGTGCGAGAAATCTTTTCAAACTTTATGGCAAAGATTGATATCCGCTCCAATTTTGAAGGCTCCGGATTGGAAAAAGATATTCCACGTCCACGTAGATGCATCAGCATATGCTATAGGATGCTTACTTGCACAACGGGAGAAAACAACATGGATTTTCCAATCTGTTACTCCAGTAGACAACTAAACAGTACAGAGAAGAATTACACAACAACTAAAAGGGAGGGTTTGGGTATGATCTATGCTGTGAAAAAGTTTAGACATTACCTACTTTCCAATAAAATTGTATTCTTCATTGATCACCAAGCATTGTTGTACTTGGTAAACAAACCTTGCAGTATGGGGTGGATTGTACGATGGTTCATCATACTGCTTGAGTTTGACTTCACGGTTGTAGTCAAAAAAGGAACTACACACCAAAGAGCGGATCATTTACCAAGCATTGTTGTACTTGGTAAACAAACCTTGCAGTATGGGGTGGATTGTACGATGGTTCATCATACTGCTTGAGTTTGACTTCACAGTTGTAGTCAAAAAAAGAACTACACACCAAAGAGCGGATCATTTATCTAGAATGGTGCATGGAGAAAACCTTGTAGGAGTTGATGATGATTTGCCAGATGCATATCTCTTCAACATAGTGAGGCGGTCCGGGGCGGGCAACAAGAAGAGCAACCTCTAGACACCCTTCAAGGCTCCCATGCTGCTCAATGGGGCTGGAGCACAACACAACACAAACCAAAACAACAAACCCACAGCCAAATCCCAACTACACAAGGGGCACCACCTAGTTTAAGAGCGAACTAGGACGCAAAAGAGGAGAATCGTTAGAGCAACCCACAAACAAGCAAGGAATTTACACTAACCCTAACACCAATGGAACACTCTCACACACTAAAACACGAGAGAGAGAGAGAGAGAGAGAGAGAGAGAGAGAGAGAGAGAGAGAGAGAGAGAGAGATGGTGTACAACTTAGCTTCACTTTATATTTTGCACAAAAAGGAACTTAGAGCTTGCAGAATCAAGTGACAAGATTTGGTTATAGCATCACTAGCACATTGTCTTAGGGTTATGGGAGCCCTCTCACCATCCACCCTCTTACAATGGTAGCCAAACAATAGCCAATGAATCACAAGCAACAAAACAACAACCTTCAATGAAACAAGTCACCTTATGAAGCTGAATGAGTTTGCCAAGCCAAATTGGAGGAGAAGCGTGAGCCTTTGGACATGAATTGCACCCAAAACTACCAATTCATTGATGTTGGGGTAGATACAACAATGGTAGGAAGAATATCTTCTACTTGCACTCACTCAAACTAGCTCAAGCTTTTCTATGCACCAAGGTGATGGTGTATAGAAAGCTTACTCTCTCTTTACAACCAAGATAGAACTAGCGTGTGGTACGCTCAATCTAGTGTGCAATGGTATAGTGATCCTTTTACAAGGAGGAATGGGTTCTATTTATAGGTTTTAGAAGCCTTGATTAGGATTAAGCCTAATCAATTTTATTAGGAAAGATCAAGGATTATGAATTTTTATGAATTTCAAATGAGAATGGGGTCTCTCTTTTTCTCTTGAGTCGCATGGATGTGGGCTCAAGTAAGAGAATTATTGATGTGGTGAAAGGAGAGAAACTTCCATGGGAGTGAGTGAATTTGGTTTACTTGTGCGGTTGCCTACTCCATATGTTGATAGTGTGGGTGCATTTTTACAAGAGAAGTTAGTTGTTAGTGGTAATAATCACTAGAATTGTTAGTGATACATTTACAATGGGTAGGATGAGTTGATTTGATGAAGGAAGAGGGGTGAATTAAAAGAGAATCATTGAGATGGTGAAGCTTTGAAGAAGATTGAACTCACCCTTGTGTAGATTGTGGAAAAAATGACCGCTGGTCTTCTTCTTCTTCTTCGCTTCTTTACGCCGCCGCCACGGTTGACCACCACGATGAAAAGAGGATTTGTTGATGAAAAATCCTCAATTTGCAGAAGTTATCATGGTTAAGATGCTGAATTTTAGATATTTTTAGGAGAGGTAAATGAAATTGTAACATAGAAGCAATAGAGAGAGACATGGAAAGGGTGTATGTATGTAGAGGTTCATAAAAGAACTATAGGGATGAGAGAGAAGGGTGTATGTATGGTGTATGTATGTAGAGGTTCATAAAAGAACTATAGGGATGAGAGAGAAGGGTAAAGGTGAAGAGGGTGGGAGAAGCCATGGAAATTGCAGGTTTGAGTGAGGAAAGGAGAGGGAGGGATGTGTAAGAGTGAGTAGGTGTGTGGAAGGGTGAGAGAAGACTAAGGGCTACTTGTGAGAAAAGTGGGCAGACTAAGGTCCACTCAAAAAATCATAGCTCACCGCTGGTAGCTCCAAAAATCATGAAAAAATTTGAGGTGATTATTCAGAGCGTGGGCTACATTTTCTTTTTTAACCACCGCTCCAAATTCGGAGTGGAGATAGGTACCAAAATTCTCACCAAAAAGCCTATTTGTATGCCTGCAAAAGTCTTTTAGTGGACCCCTCCTTTGTTGAATTTGTACAATGCATCCAAGAGTGAGCCCCTCCTTTGTCATATCATAATACAAAGCATCCAAGTTGCCCTTGACCCATGCATGGAGGAGGATTATTGGTGAATAAAGAAATATATACATGGTGGGACTAGTGTATGGACTATTCATGGACTTTAGCTCAATGAGCACATGGTGTTGGAATAATGAGTAAAAATAATAATAAAAATATGGAGGAGTTATGGATATGGAAAGATATTGGAATCATATGATATGGTCCCTCTTTGAATTATTTTGGGTGAAAGAGGAAAAGGTATGCAAGTAAATAATATAATAAACGTGACCAATGAGTAGAAATCAATTTTTTGTTTTCACGAGGGTGAGGGTGAAAATGTGGGAGTGATTTGTATAAAGAAAAAATATAAGGTTAGAGTATGTACATATTGGCAAAAAATATAATTATGGTACAAGAGGATGAAAGAAGGTAAATTTAATAAAACACACACCTAAGTATAAATATTTAAATAAATATCAAAATAATTATAAAAATCCCTATATTTAGGCCATATATATAATGCAATATTTACACACAAATGGGCCATAATATATTTTATTTTTTTGACTTTATTTATTTTTTTGGCTCAACTAGCTCAGTGACTAGCTAGCTGAGGATTTTTAAGGAGATATGGGAAAAGCCCCCTAACTCACACACGCCTATGTACAATGAAATGGTAGGGATAGCCATAGTGTTTGGGTGAATTTGGTAGGGTGAGGTAGCTTACTATGGCAATTACAGAGAGCCGAAAAACGGCTATCAATAGAAATGGTTCCAAGATGGAGCGAGGATGTAATTCCTTTGTTGACTATTGGGTCATTGAATTTGACAAGACAACCATCTACCATTGCAGCATCTAGATCATTGGTAATGCTAGCTGGAAGGCTACACAAACAGGGATCGGATCAAATCCTTAGGCTTTCTGTTGACCCAAGTGAACAGGACTTGTATCTACACCAGGCTCACATGCAAACAATGGGCATCCACAGACGTATCAAAGATTGATGAGAATAGATGTATATTGGCCGAAAGTGCAACAAAGTTTTCATGTGCATATCAAATCATGTGTTATCTGCACTTTTTAGAAGCCGATAGAACACGCCACTCTGTTCAAATTATCTGTAACACACCGATGGAGTAACTACATTGTAGAATACCTCACCACCGGAATAATGCCTGAAGGGATGAGTAGATCACGTATCAAAAGGATCACGAAAGAGGCAGAAAACTATGTATTGATTGAGGACAATCTTTACAAGAGGGGAAAAGACAATCAAATGAGAATGTGTGCGACGGAAGAGGAATACGTTCCTATCTTACAGCAAGCACACAGCGGAAAAACTGGAGGACATTTCTCAGCTGACCAAACGGCCAAAGCAATTCTTATTACTAGCATATGGTGGCCTACACTATTCATGGACGCCAAAGAGTTTGTGAAACGATGTGACGATTGCCAGAGGACAAAGATTCCTAGAGCACGAGATGACATGCCCTTGAGGCCAATGATGGGGGCAAGAGCGTTTGCAAAATGGGGAATAGATTTTGTAGGACCAATTGCGCCTCCTGGATATAAAACGCACTCTCAATACATTATTGTAGCAATAGATTATCTAACAAAGTGGGTTGAAGCGAAAGAAACAACCAAAAATGATGCAAAAACGACAGCACAGTTTTTGTATGAGAACATTTTCACCAGGTATGGCTTACCAATAGAGATAGTGAGCGATAGAGGGACTCATTTTGTCAATGAAGTGATCGAATTCCTATTGGATGAATTCATGGTAATTCACAAGAAGTCGGCTCCCTATCATCCACAAGCTAACGGCCAAGCAGAAAGTACGAACAAGATTTTGGTGAAAATTCTCACGAAAATTGTTAGTGAATCGAGAGCCGACTGGGATCAGAAGCTACATTCAGCTTTATGGGCATATAGAGTAGCGTACAAAACCTCAATCAGAATGACTCCGTTCAACATGGTTTATGGAATTCAAGCGTTTTGCCACTTGAGTTTCTTATCCCCACACTTCGGGTAGCTAAAGAATTAGAATGGACGGGCCATGAATTATCCAATCAAATAGATAACCTGGAAAAACTGGATGAAACTAGATTGAGAGCAGTTGTATCAATCTACGCGCAAAAACGAAACATGAAATCATTCTTTAACCAACATGTTATCAACAAGGAATTTGCTAGGAGGGATTACGTCTTAATGTATACCCTGAAACAACATTCCCGGAACCTCAAAAAGCGAGGCAATGGACCCTATGTGATTCATGACATATCATCTAGCGGTGCCATTAAGCTTGCGACATTAGAGGGAGAGGAGATGCCTAATTGGATTAGTGGCTGCAAATTAAAGAAGTACAACCTACCACTAACCTCAGAGATGCTTGCCAAAATCCACGCTGCGAAGAAGCGCAAGAACAAGGCAAATGAGACAAAAGCTCAAGCACAGGAGGAGGCCAGATTCAGGATTTTAAAGCGGAAACAGAAATTACAACAACAAAGACTTTCTCAACCAGCGGATACGGCTCAAATTCCTGTTTCTATATTTCACACTTACGAGCAATGGGAAATAGGAATCGATGTTCGCATCAATGTCAGACTTCCGAATGGTAGATATCAACAAGCATTGATTGACACAGGGGCAAGAGTCAATGTGGTCAACTTCTCCACTTACAAGATGCTTACCGATGAACCCCTAGTGCAATCCACACGAGATTTACAAGCTGCAAACGGGGCAACAATGCCAACATTGGGGATAGTAAACTTACCAATCAATATTGATGGAAATAGTTGTCCTCATCAATTTTTCGTAATGAAAGACGAAGGAATCAGAGAATCACTATGTTTGGGATTTCCATGGATGAGAACGTACAATGCAGTTACTGAATCGTTAGAACATGCACTAATGTACACACACAACTCTAACACGTACATGACTCCATTCGCCAAAAATGATCACTCGTCGCCGATTATTCCCATCGACAAAAAGCAATCAGCTCATCAGCCAGAAACACCAAAAACGGCTGTTCGGAAAGTATGGATAAAGAAAACCGTCATGCAGAACAAACAGAGACAGATATGGCTACCCAAGGCACAACTCTCGACGAAAACAACACCATATCAAAGACCTTGAGGAGCTAATCCATAATGGAAATGGCGACCAAAGCTGGAGACAACCAAAAATTCAACGACAAAGATCGAACGGAGACCAAAAAGTCAACACAGGAAGCCTGAACTAACAAAATTGCAATGGAAACCTAAGAAAATTCAGGAACCTACATCAAAATCGGCAAATTAAAAAAAATTGAAAACAAATGGGTTCCAAAAATAGTTGCCATCAAAAAACAAACAATCAAGGAGAGAGCAATTGAACTGCAAGCTCTTCTGTTCCATAAACAGCTAGCCTCGCCATCCAAAGCCACTGAATATTACATTTAGTCTCCGCATCTTGCACAGCACTTTGTTTCCCAATGCATTGTCTCAAACATGAGGATAGGGCCATATTACACGGCTGTGCATAGACACAGATTTCAAAACCCATGCACATGCACACAACCTTTGTCCGGGACGACTCAGTTTAGGAAGGGGGGAGTAACTATTGAATCTAGCAGCAGTCAGGACCATTAAGGGGTCCAACGTGTATAAATGTACATAATGCGTGTGTTTGTTGTTTTTTTCATTTTTTAGAGTTCAATTTCGAACAAATTTGATCAAAATCTGACATTTTTAGCAATTTTATCATCCAACCAGCATAATAATGAGTTGTAATGACAAAATCTGGAGCATTGGGATGCTTCTAGTGAAAATATATGCTTAGGGGTGAGTATAATAATTTTTGGCTAATTTTTGCGATTTAATAAGTATTTTCAATTTATTTTGTTTGATTTTCGTTAATAATCTTCCAAAAATTAAAAAAATATCACCACAGTGTCGGAATCAAGTTCTGGAAGCAAACGCCGAAGTATCATGATAGGGTTATCAAGCATGAAAGATATGAAGCTAATCTAAAGATGTCGAATTTCAGCTTTAATGATCATGACCACATTTCGCCAAAATCGCATCAAATGGTCATACGACTCCAGAATGACGAACTGTTCGACCCACAGATGGTATGCACATTATATCGGGATCAAAGGTAATGAAAATAATACCTATGTCAAGAAAACCTCGGGAACAGGTAGGCCAAATTCTAGCTCATTGTTCATTTTCACATTTTGAGAGAGAAGAAGAGAGCTTCTTGACCTAGAGCAAGCTGCCACATTTCTACCCCATACGGACATTCGGAGTCAGCATTTTATACCAAATTTCACAGGTATGTTCCTTATCAAGTAAAGATCAATTCTATTACGCATGCAAACGCGAATCATTGCACAAACGGGCGAATGGATCAAATCAAAGTCGAATTGAGTCAAATAGGTCAAGGGCCCTTAGAGGCATCTTGAAAAAACATTTTCAGGCACAGAGCACATCAATGTGTTTCCCACAATGTCAGGAACCAGGCCATATGATCAGATCTCAGTTTGGTGGTGGTACAACGATCGCAATCAGTGTACCCCACTGACCAAAATTGACACAGAATTTGCAAAAAGCCTCCCCTCAACTTTGCCAACAATCTGCAGGTGTCAAAAATTAATTTGGGATTTATGGTACGATCACGATCGGTGCCCCAGTTGCAGGTTTTGGAAATTTTGGCTTGACCCAGGCTTAGAACTAAGTGAGGGATACACTCTCTTGAATTTTCATGAAAAATGCACAAATTTTGCTCATAGAATGGGCCAAATTTGTCAAACACACCCGAATCGGGAAATTTGACCTACAACTAGCAAAATTCGATTGAAAATTATGACGGGTGGTTTGAAAGGCATACCTATCCGGCTAGGAGTCAGCATTGTAGTAGAAAACCCTGAATAGAGCTCAAAATCTCTTACCAGGACGGAGATGACCATTTCAGTCTCGAGTGATCATACAAGGGAAGAATTTCGCCGAACTAATTTCAAAGACTAAAAGGCGACTTAGAGATGCCCAATTATCCCATTGGTATCCAAAGAATGCCTGAAAAATGCACAAATCTGGAAAATCTCCCAAGACGGGGTAAAAAGTGCCTGATCAAGTCAGAATTAGACACCGGAGTAGGCTGATGGTAGCAACACATCATGGAAGCAGTAAAAGCTCAAAAACAAATATCATCTAACTCCAGGATCCAACCAGAATTCATCAGGAAAACCCAATATGGTTAGACTTAGTAAAATAAGGTCAAACAGTGAAAAATTGTTCTAATTTGTTCATTTTAAGTCCAAACTTGAAAATAAATCATCAGTGGGCTAGGCAGGCATAGGGGACAAAATCCATCCAGTTTTCACCCAAAAAAGCCCAGGTACTACGATCACGATCGGTGTACCTCAGCATCAGATTTTGACCAAAACCTAATAGATCCCTTGTACACATCTTGTTCAAGTCACACATCAAGTTTCAAGCCAATTGGACATCAACAACCCATGACAAATCAAAGCCTAGTCCAAAACTCCCTTGTAACCCAAAATTGGGACTTATAAACTCAAAAGTGGTTCAAATAAAAGACAGAGTGGACCAAAATGACCCTCTAGCTATCTGCAAACCACTCATGTGATCAAATCTCATTTTGGCCTATGTACTACGATCGTGATCGGTGTACCTCATGCCCAGATTTGGCTCAAATTTCAATCAGACATAGCTCTAGTCTTCCTAGTCCCACTGGTGAAATATGGACAAGAATGGATGAGATTTGTTCAAGTTATGATCAATTTTAACTTTTGAACTGTTTTTATTTAAAAGTCTAAATGCTACTGGTTGCGAAAGGAAAATCCTGACAGCTTGTGATTCTAATGACACAGAATGCCTCGCCAAAAGCAAGCAAGGCAGTGGACAGCAGCACCATATGAAGTGGATGAGTTCTCTACAAACGAAAAAGCTCACATCTCAGATGAAACACTAGCTCAGATCCCTGCTCACATTTTCATCCCAAAGTTTAGGGATGTTGATGGTGACATGGTAAAGACGACTATCATGCCAAGGGAAATATGGAATCTCCACCGAAGGCCGAAGGTCACAGAACCCGTGAGGGCTGTGCATTTGGAGCAGTTTTTTAGATTGCAGCCATGGGGAACAGTGTTGGAATTAGGGTTGCAGAGAAACACACATAGCTTGGAGAAGACGAAGGAAGCTCAAGGCACACAATAGAGAGTGTGTTACTTAGTGTGCAATAGAAAGATAGATATCCCTAGAGTGATGGGCGTATATACAATGCACGGGGAAAAAAACCTCCTAAAGAGGGAAAAAATGCCCCGGTGGTCCTAGTGTGTTCACACACATCACTACCACATGTATATGGTAACAAATCCCCCCTGGAGTGATGCGGTGAACGAGAACTGGCACATGAGTAAAGGGAAGTGCCATGCCCTAAGGCCAGGATCAGTCCGCAAAGGGGAGTAAGCCCAAAGCTTTGCGGAAAGCTTCAAGCTTCTCACGAGACAATGCCTTTGTGAAAAGATCTGCAAGGTTGTCCTGTGTTGGCACATAATCCAAGCTGATCTCTCCTACTGAGAGCCTCTCCCTGACATAGTGGTAATGCACCTCAATGTGCTTTTTGCGAGCATGAAAAATTGGGTTCCTCGCAACTGCCAATGCGCTCTGACTGTCAGTGTACATAGTGTTGGCAGTGTCGTGTCCAACACCCAAATCATCCATAAGGCGTCTGAGCCATACACACTCAACTATAGCTGTGAAGACTGCCCTGTACTCAGCCTCACAACTCGAAGTGGCCACAGTAGGTTGCTTCTTGCTCAACCATGATATACATAAACTGCCAAGCATGAAACAAAAACCACTTGTGGACACTCGTGTGTCAAAACAACCAGCCCAATCTGAGTCCGAAAAAGCATGTAAGTCTGGCGGCAATGATCCCCCCTTGGGATAAAACAAGCCAAGATGTAAAGTGCCACTAAGGTAGTGGAAAATCCTCTTGACAGCCTACCAATGCTTAGACCCTAGGCTATGCATAAATCTGCTAACCTGTGAGACTGCAAACTGAATATCTGGCCTCGTGTTGCATACATAAATGAGGCAGCCAACAGCAGTTTGGTAAAGAGTGACATCAGCAGGATCGCCATCATCATGTAGACTCAACTTCAAACCTGTTTCCATGGGAGTGGCAATAGGTTTGCAATCCTCAAGTCCAAACTTACATAGCAATGTCTCTATGTAACTTTTCTGACACAAGGCAATACCACCATCACACTGCTTAAATTGTATACCCAAGTAATGATGCAACAGCCTCAAATCCTTCATCTTGAAATTAGCATTCAAATCAGCTTTAAATTCAGCAATATGTCTCTCATTTGGTCCAGTGATCAGCAAATCATCGACATAAAGAACCACAATGAGAAGTACATCACCCTCACGCTTTACATACAATGTGCTTTCTGTTGGACCGTTACGAAAGCCTCGTTTAACCAAATGAGTGTCAACTTTCTCATACCAAGCACGAGGAGATTGCTTCAACCACAATGAGCTGCCAATGCACATAGAAAACGTACAGTAGTCATACGACAGTGGGAGCAAAAGTCTCTTCATAATCTATGCCTTTTTGGTGCGCATAACCTTTTGCAACAAGTCGAGCCTTATGGCAATCGATCTCACCATCCGGCTTGCGTTTCAACTTGTAAACCCACTTCGTACCAATGGCCTTTTTGCCAGGAGGCAAATCACATAAAGTCCATGTGTCATTTTCTATAAGTGCATCATATTTTGATTGCATGGCAGCCATCCAATTTTCTGAATTCTGTGCTTCATCAAAAGACAGAGGCTCCTCAACATCATGTAAACTAGACACAGCCAAAGCATAACAATCTGATGCATAAGATGCATGGAGAGAGCCTGAACGAGTACAACTAGACAAAGGTGCATCCAATTTACTGTCACGCAAAGTGTGCACCAGCCATTTTGGCATACCTCTAGCCTGCTCATTTTCATCCCTTTCCTCATCAAGTACATCATGTACATCTGCATCAGTAATAGGCTGATCTAGAACATTTTCAGAAACCCCCATAGGCTGTACATTTGCCTCATTGGAACTTACATTCGTATTTCCACCACTGAAAAGAGGCAACAAAGTGTCATAAATGTCCTGTGAGCTTACATTATTGTCTCTAGTACATGACAGCAAGGGCTGAACAGAATCTTCCATAAACACTACATCCCGTGAAACCAGAATACGTTTTTTTTGCGGATGATACAACCTGTAACCTTTGCTTTCAGCACTATAACCAACAAAAATACATTTGATAGCCTTATCATCCAATTTTCTGCGTTGCACTTGTGGCACCAAAGCATATGCCAAACAGCCAAAAACACGCATGTGCTCAATAGAACGCTTTCTATCATGCCATGCTTCATATGGAGTAATAGACTGCAAAGCTTTCATAGGACACCTGTTAAGTACATAAGTGGCACACATAATGGCCTCAAGCCAAAAAGAATGCGGCAAAGCTTGACTTTTGACCATACATCATGCCATTTCCATCAATGACCTTTTTTTCCTCTCAGCAACACCATTTTGCTGAGGTGTATAAGGCATTGTACATTGGTGTTTTATCCTACGACTAGCCAGAAATGCATTAAATTCATGAGACATATACTCCCCCCCTCGATCAGAACGGAGGGTGCCCATAGTACATTTCGAGACATTTTCAGCCATAGCCAGAAATTGTTTGAAGCACATAAAAACTTTGGACTTCGCTTTAAGCGGAAATACCCATGCATGCCCGGAGTAATCATCAATGAAAGTCACGAAGTACAAGTAATTGCCCAAGGACGGAGTTTGCATGGGCCCACAAACATCACTATGCACAAGCTGCAACCTGCATGTGGCCCGAACTGAACCATCCTTTGGAAATTTAGAACGCTGCATCTTACCCAAAATACAGCCTTCACAAACATGTTTGACAGGTGCTTCAAGAGGTGGCAAAGAAGCAACCATATCAAATTTCTGCAAACGCAGCAAACTAGCAAAATTCAGATGACCAAAATGTGCATGCCAAAGTTTTGCATCTGAAATAGCCCTTGAATCTGCAACAGCATTTGCAAAATTTTGTCCACACTTGTCATACAAAGTGAGCTTATACAGCCCACGGCACAAAAGCCCAGATACAACAATTTCATCACCAAAACTGAGATCATGAATGATACATCTGTCATCCACAAATTTGACTACAAGTCCAAGTCTAGCAAGTGCGGATACGGACAAGAGATTCTTCTTGATCCCAGGTACATAATGTGCATCAACAAGTGTGAAGGAACTGCCATTAGCAGTAGTGAACAAAATCTTTCCAACTCCTTGAACTGGATAAGAGGCGTTGTTGGCACAAGTGACTGAATTCCCATGAGAGACAGACTCGAGAGAGGTAAACAATTCACGATGTGAGGTAATGTGCTTTGTAGCACCACTGTCGAAATACCACACATGTGAATCTGCAGCAATTGACAAGCATGCATCATGGAGAGCAGGATTGTAAGTGCACTCTGCGCTAAAAGCCCATTCTGCATCAACATCAACAACACAGTCTCCTTTCACAGAAGACTCAACAATGGCTGCATTTGTAGTGGAACCAGCATTTGTAGTGGAGCCACCCTCTTTCTTCTTAGCCTCTTTGGCCTTCAACTTAGGACACGACTTGATCAAATGATCATTGGCTTTACAATAATGGAAACGCATCTTCTTTTTGCCCTTATCACCAGAATTTCCAGACAAATTGCTGCCAGCAGAAGCATTAGGAACATAATTTTTTCCACTCGCAGCAGAACCATAAGAAGTGGCTGCATTACTATTACCACTCTTTCTTTGAGAAGCAATAAAAGCCTATTCAATTGCACGCTGCCTAGTCCTGTTTTTTCTAGAAAGTGACTCTTGCAACAGCAATGTGCATAATGCATCAAACTTGACAACTTCAGGATTTCCTTTGGTCATCGGTCTCCAAGTACTAGCAAAAGTCTAGTAGGAATCTGGTAAGGTATCAAGAATAGTCTGCACTAGGGAACTGTCTGAGATGACTTCACCTGCAGAAATGAGTTGCTCATTGATGTCCTTGACACTAGCAAGGAAAGTGTCCATATCATCTTCCTCATGCATAATCTTCAAATCCAGCTCTTTACGCAGCAAAGCAATTTTAGCCTCATTGCGGCTTGCATAAAGATTTTTCTGAACGGATATGAGGAACAATGGTGCGCTTCACAGACAACGCAATCCATGCATGAGCCTACATATCCTTAACATCCCAACGAGCTTGTTCTGCCGTAGGCAAAACAACTCTAACAGTTGCAATCCTTGCAGCAAGACCTGCAACATCCTCAACATCGCATACATCCTCAGAACCAAGACGTACATCAATGCCCTACACAATGTTCCAAACACCCTTTGACACAAGAACATGTTGCATCATATAAGCCCACATAGGGTAGTTGTCCCCATCCAACCTGTCCTCAGCAGCAAACATCTTAAACACATCTGTGTTGTTGTTGTCAGCCATGGTAAATGTTGCACCTGATGTGAAAACTCCCGAAAATAGGAGAAACGGAGCGGGAACAACCTGTGCTATATAGCACAAACCGTAGAAGACTATAAGGCACCTGTTATGCAGAAAACGACACTACATAAATTTTGCACAAAATGACAAAATAGCCTGTGTAGTACTGCCTGTAGTGGAAACGGAGGCCGAAATGAGCCCAAATCAAAATTCTGAGCAGACCAAGCTCTTCGAGCTTGCCCAAAATATTTGTTGACCTGCGAACGCTCGCCAAAGCTCATTGAAATCGGAGAAAGTGAGCAGCGTGTGCTGGAGCAGCTGGCGACTAAGCGCGGGAGGACGTGACCTACTCTGATACCAATTGTTGGAATTAGGGTTGCAGAGAAACACACACAGCTTGGAGAAGACGAAGGAAGCTCAAGGCACACAATAGAGAGTGTGTTACTTAGTGTGCAATATAAAGATAGATAGCCCTAGAGTGATGGGCGTATATACAATGCACGGGGGAAAAAACCTCCTAAGGAGGGAAAAAATGCCCCGGCGGTCCTAGTGTGTTCACACACATCACTACCACATGTATATGGTAACAAACAGACTACATGAGGGCCCAAGAGCTCATGATCTCGATACAGTATGATGGGCAAGCAATGCTCACCAACAAGGATGGTTCAAAGGTAAAAGTAAAGATCACCAAAGAAATCATCAATGAAGCTTTGCACTTCCTTCCAGGGCAACACGACTTGCTGGCAAAGACCAAGTCACTGGACAACGAGAAGGCCTTTATCAAAGCAAAAGGAAACAAGTACAAGTACAGTGACATGATATACGGTGAGTTGGAGTTACCAATGAGATTGATCTCTCAGCATTTCAGGGTACAAAAGCCTCCTCGCTACACCAAGTCAATCCTGCACATTGCAGTGGTCATGGCTCTAGCAACAGCTGAAAACAGAACCATCCGATGCGATTATGGTTCTTACATCTTGGAGAACTTGACCGAAGCAAATTTGAAAAGCTCGGCAAAGAACAAAAGCTACATGAGTGCAGGGCCAATGCTAACAAGAATAGCATACCAAGCTTTGGGCATGATTGAAGACCTATCAGCGGCCTGTTCTCAAACGGCCTTGATTCAAAAAGCAAAGCTGATTGCTCACTCAGTAAGGACGACCACTGGCGCAACATCATCGCGCTCGGCCAAGGCATCCAACAAGAGCTCAAGTGATTAAGAAACGACGGAGATTGAAGACGAGGAAAACTCTCAAGGGTCAAAAGACAAAGGACCATCGGAATTTGAAGAAAGCGAGGAGAAAGACTCCACCACACCGCTTGAGAGAAGAAAGAGGGAAAGAAGTACAGTGCCGCAGTCTGACCTTCAAAAAGCATATGCAGAGGCCCAACAAAGAATTGAGGAAAGAAGGACCAAGTTGCGGGCTGACAGACAGGCAAGAGCTACTGCAACACAACAAACAGAAAAACGAAGGTTCGAGAAGGAAAGACAAGCAAGAATAGAAAATGCAGCTCACATACGGGCTGAAAAACAAAGGTTAGAAGCAGAACAAAAGGCTGCAGAAGTGGACATTTCTTCTCAGTCCGCTGAAGGAACAAAGGAGAAAGAAGCGGCTGGAGATACGAACCAAGCAGAGCAATTAAAGAAAACTTAAAGAGAGAGGAATGTGGAAGCATGACAGGCGGCGGATTTGACTCGCCAAAGAATAATCAAGATTTTAAAGAAAAGAAAAGCGGACGCGTCTGCTTCACAGCCAAGGGAAGATGCATCGAAAAAGAGGCATGTACCAGAAGTGGAGAAATCACCACCTCCTCCCTCGCCTAAATCACCACCTCCTCCGTCTCCGAAATCTCCTCCTCCTCTTCCTTCTCCATCAACTACAAAACCACCACCTCCTCCTCCTTCATCCTCACAAAAAGAGTCTATGCCTACTGAAGCACTAGGGTACCAAGAATCCTATCAGGTTATGGCTGAATTTGACTACAGAAAAACCTTGCAAGAGCTGGAAAAACAATTCCAATGCCAGCATGTGGTGCTGAGAGAAAAAGAAAGGCAGGTATAGGAGGCTCAAAACATGCAAAAATCTGGGCAAGAGGAGTTAGAGAGCCTGCGGGCACAACTGGAGGTCACAGCGCAGGAAAGAGACACTGAGCGACAACAGGCTCAGTCTCTGATCAGAGATGTGGTGGATGTGAGGATGGAGTTGACATTCAAGGAAGAAGAATGCCAGGATTTGACAGCAAGGGTAAAGAAAGCAACGGAGCAGCTTGAGTACGAAGGTGCAAGGTTCCAGAGGGTTAACAGCTCATACCTCACTATCAAAAGTACTTTAACAACCTTAATGGCAAACCAAGAACCTGCTGGGGCATTGGTCTCCACATCAGACAATGCTGCAGTAGTGAACACCCTAGTGGCGTTGAAAGGGGAGCTAGAGCAAGAAAAACTTCAAAGACAGCTGCTCTTATCGGGAATGATGGCCCAAACGGCGGCCAACGAGCAAAAGGTAAAAGAGCTAGAGTAGCAATTGGCAGCTGCGAGAGCAGAAATAGAGACGCAAAAGTAAATCAATGACACATTACTGAAAGAAAAATAAGACCTGATTTCTCAACAACAAATCAGAACAGACGAAGCCCAAGTGCAACCGCAACTGCTGTCAGGACAAGAAATGCCTCACTTGCCTAAAACATCACACCAAGGAGAACAAGAGCAAGGATCAGCAGAGGCAAATCGGGACATAAGAGATGATCTAACTCAGACCATCAAGGACATGCCAGAGGGACCAGCAAAAGATTGCGGGTCGCCACGACAGACGTCCATAGCATAGCTCTCACGCATCAACATAAATTATCAATACAAGGGAAGCGACCAGGATGAGGCATGGAAACTCACTAGGGTGTCATTCCTAATGAAGTGAACTCGATGAGATGCAACTACTAACTCTGCAAGCAAATCATACGCACTAAAGCCAAGTAATCTGCCTATGTCCTTCTACAGAGCTCTACAGTCATCACACCCGTTTACCATGCAAATCATGTCGGATTCGCACGAAACTTGAAGGGAAGCTACAGGGGACTATCAGAAGCATATCCTATCACTGTCACGGCATTCTAGAGAGGTACAAAGATCGCGATCGTTCGTCCCCAACTAAGCAAAAATAGCAAATAGGTGATCCTAAAGGGTTCTTTTAGGGTCCCTAAAGCCTCTCCTAGGGTCAAAACAACATAAAATACGCATATAAGCACTCAAATCAGCAATTTAAGGTCTCAAACACGTAGTTGAAAACCTACACCGAATCTTGAATGATTGCACTTGAATGGAAGAGCAAAGTAAGAGGAACACAATGCAATAAACGAATCTGAATTTGGATTACCGTAGCCAAAGTAGCAATGATTACAAGTTGGAGCAAGAAGAAGCTCTCAAACGTACACTGTCTTCTCAGTTTTTGATAAAAGAAGATGATGTTCAAACTTAAAAAATTGACATTTTTAGTTTAGGTCGTTACAAATGGCTTGTCCGACCAAAAGCTCCTAAACTTCTAACTAGCTCTCTCATATACAAATGCTCCCAGAAAAATAATCATAAATTCTTTTACTAGTTCTCGGCTTAGAGATGCTCTCTTACAAAAGGTGAAGATTTCCGCAAAAATGTAGATTCCCTGAAAAATGTGACTCTTTCTTTGGAGACCATTGCTTAGTTGCTTCGTCCGCCAAACAGTTATCCTCAAGTTGGAAGGCTTGGGTACCTTTCAACAAGTACGGGGGTTCATACCAGGTCTGACACCCGAGCTTAAGAAGTATGTCAAGACCCAAGACCCTAAAACACTTGAGGAAGCCATAGTGAAAGCACATATTCATGATGATCCTGATGAGAAGAAGACACATAATAGTCACGTGCCTGCTAGTATACATGGTAATACCAGCACTTAATAGGGCACAATAAAAGAAAATTTCTAGTTGCTAATTCAGATGCATCTAAAAAACCCAAGGGGTCTAGGGGTCCTCTCTCTCCTGAGGATTTTGATAAAGCCAAGAAAGAAAAGTTATGTTTTCAATGTTTAGGAAGAGGTCATGGCAAAAAGGATTGTCCCAAGGGAAAATTTGCTGCTCATGGAAAGGAGAAAGCAGTGCACACGATGCAACTGCTACCTCTTGAGTCTTCCTCAAGATCTTGAGTCTTCCTCAAGATTCTATACAGTGCAAGTAACACACACTGAGGTGGTGCATGAATGCTGTCTCATAGCTTCCATGTGGCAACCAACCTTTGGACCACATGAGTTAGTACGTATGCATGGATATCTGCAAGGGCACAAGGTGCACATCTTGGTAGATGACAGTGCTACGCACAATTTCATCAATTACGGATTGGTGAAAAAGGTCAAATTGCCTCAAACTCCGCGCACCCACCGCTACAAGGTAGCAATGAAGAATGGACATGATATTGAAATATGGGATACTCAATGCCGAGCTGTTCCATTGGAAGTACAGGGGTACTCTACTTGTTTGGATTTTCAGGTTATGAACATGGAAAGGGTTGATGTGGTTTTTGGTAGGGAGTGGTTGCATAGCCTAGGACTATCACCAAAGCGTAGCTATGAGCACAACAGCTTGATGTTTGAATCCCATGGCGTACAAGTGTTGTTGTTAGGAGAAAAAGATATACCTTCATCACCACTGATTTGTACCACTAAGCTTATGCAGCTCATTTCTGATAATGAAATAGATCAGGTTTTCTTGTGTTACTCACTGTCTCATTTTCTTTCTAACATTGAGTCTGTTGAACATTCCTCAACGCCGCATGCTTCTCTCTCCTCTATTCCACCAATTGCTAATTCTAAACAAGCAAACGTTGCTAGTCAATTACATAAATTATTAAAGGAATTTCAAGATGTATTTCCTAATGATTTGCCATTAGGATTACCTCCGACACGATCAGTACAACATAGCATTGACATGGCTGCAGGTTGTAAACCTATTAGTAAACCACCTTACCGTATGAGTTATTCAGAGGCTGTTGAGGTGGAATGTCAGCTTGCTGACTACCTTAGCAGATGGTTTATACAACCCAATTCTTCACCATGGGCTTCGCCTATCCTCTTAGTGAAGAAAAAGGATGGCAGTATGCGCATGTGCGTAGACTACCGGGGCTTAAATGCGGTTACAGTTAAGAACAAATACCCATTGCCCAGAGTAGATGAGTTGTTTGATACGCTCACTCATGCTCGCATTTTTACAAAAATCGACTTGCGGTCAGGATATCATCAAGTCCGTATTCGACTTGCCGATATACCTAAAACTGCATTCCAAACACGGTTTGGACACTACGAGTTTTTGGTAATGCCCTTTGGGTTAACCAATGTGCCTACAACATTCATGACACTTATGGATATTGTCTTGAAGCCATATTTGGGCAAATTTTTCATTGTTTTCCTCGATGACATCCTAGTCTATAGTGCTTCTGAAGAAGAACACTTACAACATCTCAGGCAGATGTTTGAGTTGTTACGCACAAACAAGTTATATGCCAAGGAATCTAAATGTGATTTTCTAAAAGATGAAATTCATTATTTAGGACATGTTATTTCAGCTAACAGCCTTTACATGGATCAATCCAAAGTGGATACCATAAGGAAATGGCCTCCTCCTAAAAGTCTGGAAGAATTACATATATTTTTAGGATTTGCAGGTTTTTACTGAAGGTTCATTAAAAACTATGCTCAAATTGTTGTTTCTATGGTGGATCAACTAAAAGGCAAAGGTAACACTTTTCAGTGGGGATCCGCTCAACAGCACAGTTTTGATGCGCTCAAGGATGCATTAGCTACAACTCCTATAGTGGCTATTGTAGATCCTTTGGAACCATTCATTTTGGAAACGGATGCCAGTGACCGTGCTATTGGAGCAGTCCTATTATAATACAGACGGCCGATTGCATTTTAAAGCAAGAAGCTTGATGCAACTCAGCAGAACTATTCTACTTATGAATGCAAACTCTATGCAATAGTGTCTGCCTTAAAAAATGGCGGCAGTAATCTGTATGGTGCTCAGTTCGAGATTGTGTTCGACCATGAATGCATCAAATGGTTTACACAACAAACGGATTTAAAGGGCCAAAAATCCAGGTGGGCCGAGATTCTTCAGGAATATGATGCCAAGCTAAGGTATAGCAAAGGCCGATACAATGTAGTGGCAGACGCTCTAAGTCGAATGCCAGAGATCAATTCGCTCTTGTTCACGAAACTTTGTAGTGAATTTTTAGATTCTCCCAAAGCCAAATATGAGCATGATGAAGCATATTCCAAAGTGTGGAGCCATGTTCAAAAGAGGGATCCTTCTCACTCCAATGACGGTAGAGTACAGTTAACCTCCACACCTAGTTCTCCTTTATCAAGTGATGAACTACAGCAATGGAAGCATTTTACCATCGACAATGGGTACCTACTCCACAAGGGGAGAGTTTGTGTACCGACGGACACGGACATTCGGTGCCAAATTATTTATGAATGTCATGATAGTCCAAGTGCAGGGCACCCGGGGATTAGAAAAACTTAAGCTCTCGTACGACGACAGTTTTATTGGCCAAGTCTACATGGCTTTATTCAAGCTTCTGTCTTGCACTGCCAAAAATGTCAAGTTAACAAGGCAGAGTGCCTGAAAGCAGGAGGACTCTTACATCCTTTGGAGATTCCCAATGGAAAATGGGAAAGCATCTCTATGGATTTTATTGTAGGTTTACCAACCCCTATACGAGGTCATGACTCAGTATGGGTGGTCGTAGACAGGCTAACTAAACTATGTAAGTTTATTCCGACCAAATCAACGGTTAAGACACCAGAACTAGCTAAGTTATTTGTGGACAATCTATACAAATTGTATGGTTTGCCAAGTAACATTGTTAGTGACCGTGATCCCAAGTTTAACAACCACTTTTGGAGAGCTGTATTTAAACGATTGGGTACACAACTAAAACCTCAGTACAACTGATCATCCAGAAACAGATGGTCAAACGAAACGGGTTAACAGGTGCTACAGGATATGCTAAGAGCATACATCAGCAAAAAACAGTCAGACTAGGAAGAATACTTACCTATCCTCGAGTTTGCCTACAACGGGGCTAAGCATGTCACAACAGGTTTTAGTACTTTCATGCTCATGTACGGGTTTCAACCTAGGTCACCAATTACGGTGGGGTTGGCAACTCTAAAACTCCAACAGGTTAAGGATTTTCTCCAAGACCACATGGATATGCTGAAACTTGCTCGTCAAAATGTCCGGCAAGCACAGGATCGGTATAAGAAGTACGCTGATGAAAAACGTCGGCACGTTACCTTCAAAGAAGGGGAGGAGGTATTTCTACGTGTGCCAGAACATTTAGAAAGTTTGAAAAATCGGCCGACACCTAAATTATCTCCCCGATATTGTGGGCCTTTCAAAATACTCAAGCGAGTAGGTGATCGTGCCTACAAATTGTTACTATCTTCACATTCTCTCATTCATCTGGTGTTTCATGTAAGCCGTTTATGTAAGCGGTTACATGGGGACAACAATGTCATTGACCAACAGGTTTTGGTTGATTTCATTGAACCTCCTACCCTACCGCATGAACCTGAACATGTTCTTGATTATCATGAGTTGCGTACACGTCATCACGTACGTCAACAAGCCTTAATCAAGTGGAAATACGGACATGAAGAAGGTGCCACTTGGGAAAACATTAGTGTTCTTAAGAAGAAGTTCCCAACTTTTGTTTTTGAGGAGGAAAACTCTTCTTAAGGGGGGAGTAATGTCAGGACACCGGCAAGGACGGACTAGACAAGGACAGGGCCGGGCTAGGCGGTGTGGAACGGGGAGTCCAACTAGGGCAAAGACGAGGGGCTTGCCTATATAATGGGTGGTTGGGTGGTGGACTCTCAGGCTCTAGCTTCCCTTGTCTTACATTATAGTACAGTTAGAAGAGAGCAAGTTGCTCACAAAGGCCTACGGATCAGGAGATGAAGTGAATGCACAAGAAAAGGTCGGAAGAAAAATAACCAGAGGCAACCAAAGAGGAAGTCCAAATCTCTCTACAACCTTCAATCAAGCAAACGGCATAGGAGCTTCAAAGACCATCACATTTCTTAGAATAGGAAGCCTTGCTAGAAAATGCCAATGAGCAAATTGCTTATACCCACATCTTGCACATCATAAATTTTTTCCATGCATTGAGTGTGTATGCATAATAGGGCTACATTTAAAGGCCTGCATTGGCACAATATTTAATTACCCAAGCACAAGACATACCCTTGACAATACCCTGTCATCTAGCAGGACAAATACGAGCGGGAGAGGCATTCTAAATGCACACCTAATATTATGAATAATAGAGGGCAATGTTTTGTGAGCTAGATTGAATTTTGTGTTTGATTGTGATAATTTTTTGACAAAAATTAGAGTATATGCCCTCATGATAGAGTTACAGGAGGAGAGGACTACAGGGACAAAAGCCATATATGAGCCCATACGGACATGTGCAGTGTACATAGCGTTTAGAATTCTATTCAAATGATTTTGCTTTTTGTTGAGTTGATTTTTGGTTTTATTTAGTTATTTTTTTAGGTTTTCCTCATTTTTTCAAAAACATGAAAAAATCCATAATCTAGATGAAGAAAAGACTGAGGAGATGCCTGAGCAGTATAAAAAGAACAAGGTACAAGAAAATGACAAAACTTCACGAGGTATGCCTCGAAATCCATATGCACAAGGCTATGATGTCAAAGGTAAGAAAATAATGATGAGCAATCTTCAACAAACAATATGAGGCCAAAAATGATTGAGAATGGTCATAAAACTCTGGGATGGCCTACAAGGACTAAACGAAAGCACCCATCAAGTGTAAAGTTGCCTATCGGCTACATCATATGACTACAAGGCTGTATACAAGAAGTAGATCTTTATCCTGTAAACCTTCTATCTTGTATGTGACTTAATGAAGCCTAATGAACAAAAGGGACTAAGAAGAACTTACAAAAAAAGGGAGGCAGAAATGATAGTTCAGTCATCTATCGCAATAGATGCCTACAGTCTACAAACGCAACCAGGGATCAAGCCAAATTCTGGTCATCATCATTGGTTCTATATGTGTTTGGCAAGCAGAAGGTGTCACCGATGCCCATCCGTCGTTTTTTAGAAATCCAAAGAGTGTCAAATACAAGTCCAAATCAAACCAAACTTTGTAAGTAGTCTATGAATAGAGAATACACGCTATGGGTGGAAAAAAAAAGATATAAGTCTAACCCCTAGCCAAAGATGCAATTTTTTCAAATCTAAAGCCATGATAGCCATCTACATACCATGTATATCATGTTTATGACTTTTCGGAACAAAATGGACAACAATAGCTCATTGATAGTCATTGATCATGAATGATGTCGGATAAGTCCTTTTTGAAGCAAGTTACTAACTTGGGGAATTATTTGAGGTTTCTCAGGCTTTACTTAAGTCATGTATCACAAGTAGAAGCAGTATAATGGTTTACACAACACACAAAAGCTAACAATGGCAAATGCGACTTTGATCACCTTGATGCAGGAACAAAGAAGTCCTCGATGAAGAAGAGAAGACACAAAAGGTAGACACTTGAAGACTCAAAGCCTTAAGTCATTCTTGAAGCATTGGACATCATAAGAGATTCTAGTAAGGACTTTACAGAGGCACTTCCAGATTGTAAATACAAAGCCATTTGAGCCATTGAACTCTATTTTTGGTTTTACCTATGGTAGCCTTAGTATATAAGGTACCTAGGTCATTTTGTAAAGAGAACTTTATCTTAATCAAAGTTTTGAGCTGCCGTCGACTGTGTGTGAGAGAAAAAGAGAGAGAGCATGAGCTTCGTTCTGGCGCAACTCCCTACACACTCATCACATTGGATATTCTACTGCACCATTGTGGTAGGCTGGGAGAGAGCTACGCAAGAACGCCAAGCATTCCACGTGAAACGGAGCACGCGTGCTAACGTAGCTACAAGTTATTTATAGTCATAAGTGTATCAAACAATGTATGTTGTCTACGTGAAAGTAGTCATTAGAATTGTGGAAACATAAGCTACAAATAGGTACTCATAGATTTCAATTTTGGGCACTTGCAAAATTTTGCTCTGTCTTCATACACGTTTTTCACAAATGGGTTTGGAGTGAGGATTTTCAGTGTAGAGGCTTTGAGATAGGTGTATCCTAGTGAGCGGATAGTGTTCCTTAACTTTCATACGATTGTGGTATGATTTGGTGAGTTTCCTTCCGTTTATGTGTTTGTGGGTTGGGTGTTGTAGTTGAGAGCAATGAGATTCCTGATTTAGGTTTAGTTGGCCTTCCAAAATGTTGTATGTGTGGGATGGTCTCAGCCTTACAATCTTTAGAGATTGCCTCCGTGCACCTATCGTGTCACATGTGTCCTCGACTAACATTATGTTGATCTAGGTAGTGTTACTTGCACTTTATAGGTGGTGGGATTCGCTCCCGCAACACCGATTACTCCAGGCATGCACGGGTGTATCCGCTTAAGGCAAAGTCTGAAGTGTTTTTGTGCTCCAAACAATTCCTAGTTATGGCTGAAAATTTCTTTAAATGTACTATGGGCACCCTCAATTCCGATCGAGGGAGGGAGTATATGTCTCATGAAATTATTACATTTCTGGCTAGTCGTGGGATAAAACACCAATGTACAGTTTTGTATACACCTCAGCAAAATGGTGTTTCTGAGAGGAAAAATACGTCTCTTACGAAAATGGCAAGATGTATGGTCAAAATTCAAGTTTTACCACGTTCATTTTGGCTTGAGGCTATTATGTGTGCCACTTATGTACTTAACAGGTGTCCTACAAAAGCTTTGCATGCTATGACTCCATATGAAGCATGGCATGATAGAAGGCCTTCTATTGAGCACACGCGTGTTTTGATCGTTTGGCATATGCTTTGGTGCCACAAACATAGCGCAGAAAATTGGATGATAAGGCTGTCAAATGTTTTTTTGTTGGTTATAGTGCTTAAAGCAAAGGTTATAGGTTGTATCATCCGCAAACAAAGTGTATCTTGGTTTCAGGGAATGTTGTGTTTGTGGAAGATTATGTTCAGCCCTTGCTATCATGTACTAGAGACAGTAATGTAAGCTCACATGACATTTATGACACTTTGCTGTCTCTTTCAGTGGTGGAAGTTTGAATGTAAACTCTAATGAGGCAAATGTACAGCCTATGGGGGTTTCCGAAAATGTTATAGATCAACCTATTACTGACGCAAATGTACATGATGTACTTGATGAGGAAAGGGCTAAGAATGAGCAAGCTAGAGGTATGCCTAAATGGTTGGTGCATACATTGTGTGATAGTAAATTGGATGCACCTTTGTCTAGTCATACTCATTCCGGTTCTCGCCATGCATCTTATGCATCAGATTGTTATGCTTTGGCTATGTCTAGCTTATGTGATGTTGAGGAACCTCTGTCTTTTGATGAAGCACAAAATGTTAAAAATTGGATGGCTGTCATGCAATTAGAATATGATGCACTTACAGAAAATGACACATGGACTTTATGTGATTTGCCTCCTGGTAAAAAGGCCATTGGTATAAAGGGGTTTTACAAGTTGAAACGCAAGCCGGATGGTGAGATTGATTGCTATAAAGCTTGACTTGTTGTAAAGGGTTATGCACAACAAAAAGGTATAGATTATGAAGAGACCTTTCCTCCACTTGTCCTATGACTACTATGCATTTTTTATGTGCATTGGCAACTCATTTTGCTTGGGATATACATCAGTTAAACATCGTTACTGCTTTCTTGAATGGTGACATAGTTGAGGAAGTTTATGTAACGCAGCCTTGTGGTTTTGTCATTAAAGGGCAAGAAGATAAAGTGTGCCAATGTAAAAAATATTTGTATGGGTTGAAGCACTCTCCTTGTGCTTGGTATGAGAAGGGTGACACTCTTTTGGTCAAACGAGGCTTTCATAACAGTCCAACAAAAAGCACATTGTCACTGGACCAAATGAGAGACTTATTTTTTAATTTAAGTTTGATTTGAATGCGACTTTCAACATGAAAGATTTGGAATTGTTGCATCATTACTTGGGAATACAGTTTAAGCAGTGTGATGGTGGTATTGCCTTGTGTCAGACAAATAACATAGAGACATTGCTATGTAACTTTATACTTGAGGATTGCAAACCTATTGCCACTCCCATGGAAAGATGTTTGAAATTGAGTCTTCATTGATGTTGGTAATCCTGCCAATGTTACTCTTTACCAAACTGCTATTGGTTGCCCAATTTATGTATGCAACACGAGGCCGTGGTAGGCTTTTTCCCCGCTGCAAGCTACGTGTGATTTGTATCGATATGGAAGGTCCCAAATCCGTGTGCTTTTACATCTTGGCTTGTTTTATCCCCAAGGGGGGTCACTTCCACCAAACTTACATGTTTTTTCGGACTCAAATTGGGCTGGTTGTTTTGACATGTGAGTGTCCACAAATGGTTTTTTTTCATGCTAAGCAGTCCATGTATCTCATGGTTAAGTAAGAAGCAACCTACTATGGCCACTTCTAGTTGTGAGGCTGAGTACAGGGCAGTCTTCACAGCTACGGTTGAGTGTGTATGGCTGAGACACCTTACGGTTAATTTGGGTGTTGGTGCAGGACACTGCCAACACTATCTACACTGACAGTCAAATCCCATTGGCAATTGCAAGGAACCCAATTTTTCATGCTCGCACAAAGCACATTGAGGTGTATTACCACTATGTCAAGGAGAGGCTCTCAATAGAAGAGATCAGCTTGGCTTATGTCCCAACACAGAACAACCTTCCAGATCTTTTCACAAAGGCATTGTCTTGTGATAAGTTTGAAGCTTTTCACAAAGCTTTGGGTTTACTCCCTTTGTGGATTGATCATGTCCTCAAGGCATGGCACTTTCCTATACTCTATGTGTCAACTCTTATTCACCGCATCACTCCCAAGGGGGATTTGTTACCATATACATGTGGTAGTGATGTGTGTGAACACACTTAGGACCATAGGGGCATTTTTCCCTCACTAGGAGGTTTTTTTCCCCGTGCATTGTATATACGCCCATCACTCTAAAGCTATCTTATTTTTCTATTGCACACTAAGTAATACACTCTCTGTAGTATGCCTTGAGCTTCCTTTGTCTTCTCCAAGCTGTGTGTGTTTTCTTGCAACCCTAATTCCAATAGTACTACCATTACCCAGTGCGCCAGCTCAGAACGTACAACAAATTGAGTTAAGCATTTTTCTTGGAGTACTCAAACCATAGAGAAGATGAAGACATCTTATGTGATATGGACAAGATAAAGCAAGTTAAATTGTTAATTAGGTGCTACGTCAAGAAAATCAAGGAACTGACCGAATAGTTGCATGAATCCCTGCTGAAAAAAGGAGGTCTTGGTTCCTCAACAGCTTCAAAAGTAAGAAGTTAAGATGGATATTATCAAAAGCTACAAAATCAATCAGAAAGAAGAGGAAATTAGATGTTGAAGCTAGAGTAGTAGATTTGGCAGCCATCATGGATGCCAAGGTTCCAGTGATTCAAGTGGACTACAAACTCGAGAAGCAATGCAAACCATTGTCAAGAGTAATATTGAATGGTGGGGCTAGAGTCAACATTTGAAACAGAAGTTGGGGATTTAGGACCTAAAACTAGCTCCATACAAATGGCTGACCATAGGGTAGTCTAAGCCACAAGGTGAATTGAAAATATGCAAATCAGAGTGGGTAAAGAAAACTTGAAAACCAGTTTCTTAGTCTTGGACATAGAGGGAGCGTATGGTACACTTTGGGTAGACCATGGCTCAGAACTAATGGTGCTATATATGATTATGCCAATCAAACATTAACCAATCAGGGGTCTAATAGGAGAATTCAAATCAAAATAGACAATACAGGAAGCTAGAAGAAGGAACTAAGACCAAAGGAGCTCTGCAAGAAATATGGCACCAAGCAAATCAAGAGAATGTTGGTCTCAATGAATATCTTTCCACTTGCAAATATAGACTTGAGTGTTATTTTGATGGACAAGGAGCAAGCTGAAAGGCAGAGAATGCAGTACCAAGATTGGTTCACTGAGTCAAACACTAGGAAAAGGATAGTTCAGTTGAATGGGCATGCACCAGAACAATCAGAACATGAGATGTTTGATTTCAGATTAGTAGCAAAGCCCAGTCAAATGAATATGAAGAGCTCACATCAAGCTATTGAAAGGATAGAGATGGATTATGGACTTGCAGAGCTAGATGATCCACTTCATGAATATGCAACAGGTATTCGTACTGAGAAAGAAGCAAAGTAATTGGCCACACAAAAACAAAATGGTCCAAACTAGTTACTTTGAGATGATCAAGAGATTGAAGAGTGGAATCTTGGCACTTATGAGCAACCCAACATGGTGAAGATCAACAAACATTAAAAGCCAAACATTAAAGAAAAGGCCATGGCTTTGTTTGAGAAACACAAGGATGTGTTTTCATGGAAACAGATTGATTTGAAAGGAGTCGATCTAGAAGTGTTTCAACATCGGATACTGCTAAAACCAGATTTCAGTTGTCTTCCAAACGGTTTGTTGTAAAGACCTCCAGCATATAGATAAGGTAAAATCCATGACCATGGACATGTATCATCATGCCATAACATCATACTTGAGTCCATATTGGCTCGCTTCCATCATACCTTCATCCTTAGCTCTTGTTCACACCTTTAGTAGAGATGATATGAACTTGCATATTTTAACCAAAGTTTATGTGCTATACCTTATAAACACATTTCTAGCATAAAAAGTCAGTTTACAGTGGCTAAATGCTAAATACGCAGAGCTTCATGTTGACGTGGACAATAAGCTAAGCAAGAGAATTTTTTGAGGGTACCACACATTTGGTATGCATATTTGTGTGGGGCTTCCTGAAGTAACGTACTATTGTGGAGCTAGGTCTCTACCCTACATACAAATCAGTAAATGAAAGAATTTGAAATAATTTTTTTGGATGTGCAACAATTGCTTTGGATGATATATATGACAATTCCAACAGACCTTCAAACGCCCTACTTTTCATTTTCGTGAAATTGCATAGGGTTGGATCTGCCTCATGTCTAGAGATTGTAAAAATATCTACTACTTGGACCCGATTGCAAAGCACAAAGAGAGAGAGAGAGAGAGAGAGAGAGAGAGAGAGAGAGAGAGAGAGAGAGAGAGAGAGAGAGAGAGAGAGAGAGGGAGAGAGAGAGAGAGAGAGAGAGAGAGAGAGAGGGAAAGGGAGGGAAAAGAAAAATGACACCGCATGTCGTGTCCCAACCGACCTCACTAGTCTCCTTGCTCTTTTGCGAGAGAAAGAATTTGCTTTAGATTACTTGCAGAATGCTAACATAATGGTTGAATATTGAATGTTAAAAACGTCGTACTGATGCAAAAAATGCTCGGGTGATCTGATACAAATTGCAGGGTTGAACTGATGCAAAATTGATAGGCTGCATTAATGCAAAACCATTAATGATGTTGGGGGTAGAAGTTACTCACGTAGAGAAAAACAAATCAAACTTAGGATCCTATTTAGTAACAGAGAAATACAAAACAACCATAGATGATGGAGACAGAGGAGAGAGAGGGGGCCAAAGAGTTGAGCATAGACAATCACCCCACATAAAGAAAGAGAGAGATGGAGACAACTCACAAAGCAAATTACAGAGAGACGAGCATGAAGGTCAACCATTCACAAAGATAGAGTGAATGAGAGACAAGCAAAGAGATCAAATCAACAACAAAGAGAGAGAGAGAGAGAGAGTCTGAGCTACTATGGGTCTGTGTGTCCTCCATGAATATATAGGCTATTCTTAATAATTGCCATCGTTGGAATTTTTAAACCCACGTTACAAAATTGAACATTCTGGTGCTAACTTATACTACCCTTTTGAATGTCATAGTGGAAAGGTACTCATGAAGTCAGTGGGAGAGAAAACTCGGTTACAAGTACGCCCAATTACTTGTTCTCTCTCTCTCTCTCTCTCTCTCTCTCTCTCTCTCTCTCTCTCTCTGTGTGTGTGTGTGTGTGTGTGTGTGTGTGTGTGTGTGTGTGTGTGTGTGTGTGTGTGTGTGTGTGTGTGTGTGTGTGTGTGTGTGTGTGTGTGTGTGTGTGTGTGTGTGTGTGTGTGTGTGTGTGTGTGTGTGTGTGTGTAGCTGTTAAACTAAATAAATAACACACCAATTGAACAAGATGTTCAAAAAGACGACTGGCTAAAGATGTCAAGGCAAAGATATGTACAGAAGCAATTCAGTCTTTGAATCAGAACTGTACAATATAGTAAGAATGAAGTATCATTCCAAAGAAATTTGTACAAAGGTATCAAAAACTATCCCGATTGCAGCATCAAATGCTTCCAAAGTTGAACTTCAGCGGTAGCAGGTTAAACCTTTTTAAGCCAAGGTAGAATTCTTACCTACATCCATATAGTCAAGACAACAGATATGTTAGACTTGGCTACATATGGCAAGGTTCAAAGAATCTATCAGTTGTTATCCATGTCAAACTTAAAAAGATTTAGACTAGCTACTATCGTGCATATTAAAAATCTCCATCATATTACAAATAAATTTAGCTTCTTGTCATATAATATCTGTTAATGTAAAAAATGTCAACTATTCCATATTATTGTAAGTAAAAATCTTTTTGCAAGCAAAGCTAAGCTAGGTAATTTTCTTCTAAAAATGTGTTCCGATGTCGAGCCCTTCCAAGCAAAAACTAACCATGATTATCTTTTGACCAAGCAAGCCATATCCAGAGACTTAGGTAAAAAACCAGAAGAGTATACTGTAAATCTCTTATCCCGCCAGATCCTGGCAGAATCCGTAATACTTATGACTAACAAATCATCAGTAGCAGCTGGGTTAGTTTTCCAAGTATTCCCAGAACTATCATATGCTATCAAAGCAAAAAACGCTAGGAGCAAACAACTATCATTATCAGTTGAGAGCAACTATATAACCGTTATCTTGAGTCATTTCCCAAAGTAGCTTGAGTTAGTGTCGGTTCTAAGAAAAGAACCTACCAGAATGTGACCCATATCATTTTGGTAGCATAACAGCAGTGCCACCAAGCTTTCAACATAAAATTAACTAGGGTTATCATTCATCCGAAACTTAAACCTCGTGTCAATAAGTTAATCAATAGTATGCAGGAGGTAATGCAATTTTTTATATTTCTATAATGGGTTTCTTTTGAAACTTGAGTAAGAGCTGAATCCTTAGTCCAGAGAAGTAACCCGAGAAGTATCAGCCCGAGCCTTATCTTACTGATACCGGTCAGAATCACAGAATTAAGCCAGGCAACCAGGTGATAAACAAAAGCCAACAAAAAACCAGGTAATAGGATTGTAAGTCAGCATCAGAGCCCGATCCGGCTATCCCCGACCATACCCAAGAGAGTAGGATCTTGTTAACAAATAAATTTTCTACATTCAGTGAGCAAGACTGGAAGCCAGCATAAATAATCATATTCTTTCACTATGCCAAAGTAAAAAGCCTGTCATCGTTCTCAATATAGCACTAGATTTCTAGACCTCCTGAAATTTTGAAGCAATGTGGAGCTAGT
This sequence comes from Adiantum capillus-veneris, assembly GCF_014529385.1. Lineage (NCBI taxonomy): Eukaryota > Viridiplantae > Streptophyta > Polypodiopsida > Polypodiales > Pteridaceae > Adiantum > Adiantum capillus-veneris. The sequence goes on along the minus strand of NC_140943.1, from coordinate 104,038,926 downwards.
GAGCAGTAGTAAACTCACAATAGTATCCTAGGAGCTAAGATTAGGTAAAAATCCAGTCAGCTACAACTATAACTATCAGAATATGGCAACTTTCCAGTAACCAAAAAATCCATGCATAACCAGCACCACCCACTAGGCTTCTAGCCTTTATTCTTACCATCTGCTTGAAACCAAATCAAAATAGCCTATGTATGATAAATTTGATGTGATATTCTAGCACAGTAGCATCCAAACAACTGGAGTGAATATATGTAATCAGTATCATGCAGAAAGAAAGCCCCATTTGTGAAAATCATGTATATCAGCCCAGCTCTGTTTAATGGAAGAACCAGAGCCATCTACTATTCAATCACACCTGATTTTAAGCCTGAAGATGTAGAGTCCAGCTAGACCAGGCCTAGTATAAGCTCCCCCCCTTTTTTAATAATAAATGTAACATAACCCATTGCAATCATCAAAAAAATGACCAGTATCTTCCTTTAAACAGAAAAAACATGTATAACCAGCACACCCACCAGGTATTCAAGCTTTATATTCACCATCAGATATCAAAACACCAAAATCATAACCATATGTATGAAAGTTTTTACGTCATTTTCTAGTAAAAAAGGCCATCAGAAAAAAGGTCCCAACATGTGAGGCATTGAGCGTCCAACCCCATGTAATCAAGAGATGCATCATTACTATCTTTTTAATGTCAATTTTTATGCAATTAGTATCAGTCAAGCATCCAAAAAAAGCTCCTTTGCAATGTGAGAAGATAAAAGAATCCAAAAAAGACCTGTTTTTCCAATAAGGTTCTTATTAAATTCCTGTTTTATATAGTCAGATATCAGAGCAAGGATTTGAGTTTATGAGATTTAACGAAACCTGTGAGCAGTCGCCATGCCAAGTAAATTTCCAAGAAGCTAAGGAAGACCAAGCCTACGTGAGGGGAGAAAACACCCTCACCTTTTGTAGTGGAGGAGGCAGGGATGCACTCCGACAGATGGTCATTAGAGGTGGTGCCGCGGCCGCCTAGCCTTGATGAATATACGAGGTAATCTGGGTAGGATTCTATTCATGAGTGGGAGGTAGGGAAGCCAAGGCAGGCAGCTTTCCATCAGAGCGGGGCAGTGATACAGTAAGAAAGTCGCGACTCCATGATAAAAACCTCAGACAGTGAAAGCCACCCAGGTTTTTGAGGGGCTAGACATTAGGTTTTTAACTTTAAAGACTAAAGCTTTAGGGGATAGTATCCATAGGGTAGCCAACACAAGATGTTGGGAAGGTTTTAATTTTATGGTAAACTCTAATATCAACCAATGTGATAGCAAATCAAGCAATTGTACAGCACAGGGTAGTCCCTTACCCGGCAACAGCTCAATTTAACCGCTTGAGCTTAGACAGTGATTCGGAGTATAGTCTACCACCCCCTCCAGATGAGGTGCTAGAGCCACCACAGCCCCAAGCCAGTAATTTTAGCATGTAAAACATAAGGTAAAATCCCTTAAAGCCACAATAGAACATTTAACCGAGCCCCATAGATGCTATCTAGGTCTGAAGTCATGACCAAGTGTGTGTGTGTGTGTGTGTGTGTGTGTGTGTGTGTGTGTGTGTGTGTGTGTGTGTGTGTGTGTGTGTGTGTGTGTGTGTGTGTGTGTGTGTGTAGTTGTTTTTACTTAAATAATAAGACATCATTGAACTTTAACATTCAAAAGACAGCTGGTTTTAGAGAAAAGGCAATGATAAGTACAAAAATAATTGTCTTAGAATTATCTTTGTACATAGCTTATGAGAATGAATCCTCATTCCATTATAAACTGATAGTAGGAGTACTTCCCAAGCAGTAGGAGCAAGTGTAATCATGGACAAACATTTGCTTTAAGCCAAAAAATTCCAAGAAAGGATAGAGTCCTCATTTGCATCCATCCAAACAAGACAACACATACACTAGCCTTGGATGTGTTTTACGGGTGTCAATGGACTATATCATTTGTTATCCACATCCAACTCACAACTTTTTTAACTTAAAACCAATGTCCAGTATTTTCCAAGGTATTCCAGACTTGTTTGTAAAAAAAAGTTTTATTTAACCTAAAAACTATATTATAAGTTTGGTTCTTATCTTTCAATTGTACCGTAAACCAAACATATTACCAAAAGGTCACCAACCTTTCCAATCCAAGTGTCATATTTTCTATAGAAACTCACTATTCAGTATCAGATTTTGCCAAATTTGTCAGGCACTAATTCCTTTAGTTTTCTTTAAATATTATGAAGCTATAAAGAAACCAAAAAAGATCTTTTAGATGCCTCTTATCAACCCACAATTCTAATTGGTAGTAAAAGATAATCGACTCAGCCATGTTTATCTAACTCAAAAAATATATAAGTCCACTTGGGCTAATCATTCTTCTTAAGTTTGTATGTCCCAAGAAATTTTGTATATTTATACCAATCTTTCCACCAAGTATATTGCATCAACCTATTGAATGAGGTGTCAAACATTCCAAAAAACAAAAACCAGCATAGTACCACATCCTTCTATGTCAAAAACGAGCCAAAACTAAGATGTGAGTGCATCAAAAAAAACCTTTTTTTACAGCTTGTCTAGCCAAAATAAATAAAAATCAAATACCCATATTTGTTTATAGTCCTATTAGCGTATATTCCAGATGTCATGCCATATGAAACAGTAAGCGAGATTTTCAGTAAGTACAACAATCCCAAAATGGCACAAGGGAAGCAAAACCCCATTATACCATGCAGTAGTATGTACTGTTTTCCACGCGTCAGACACACAGTTTGAAAACAAACAGAAAGTACATCACTAGTGTTTTTTAGTATCAAAAGGCAGAACGTCCTACTAATTACCCAATATCAAAGCTATGTACAGTATTGTCAAAGTCCAAGCAATATGAAGAGGTCCCGTCTATAGTATAGGCAGAACATATCAGTCGCGTGTAATGAAACACTCCCCCACCGTGTGTGGTTCCTTCATTAGGATAAGAAGGGTACCAAATCAAACTAAGAATATGCAGTACGTTTCATCTATGCAGGGCTCAATAACAAGCTATAGTGAGTTTCAATTATGCATGGCTCAGACCAAAGTGCATAGCAATGTCAAAAATCGGGTTAGGAACAGAACAACCCTACATAGTTTTTCCTTCAACCCAGCACCTTTTAAGGCAAGGAACCATCCCAAGCGCTATTAGATCAGCCTATTTACCTTAATAATCAACCATTCCAAGTGCTCATTACATATATACAGAGCTAAAAGATGGCCATTTGTGCCATTCACCTCACTGTTGAAAATTTCTGTCAGCCAATTTTATGCGGGCCTTACCAAGCCCATTTTACCAAATAGTCATGCAATTATCACAGATGTTCCATAAATGTGTACGAGAAGAGGTGCTTACATCACCTTAGAACCACCATTCCAAAGAGAGATTACCATACTATAATATAAGAGTGTTTTTGAGTCAGTTATCGACCTGCGTGGGCTGCACTCTGAGCTCCATACCGCCACAGCAAATAGTAATGCACATAGTCCTCTCTTTCAAACTCTTACACAATCCAACACACACAAGGCTAAGCGAGAGGCAAAATGCACCCTCACCTGTTTAAATAGAAGCAAGTTGACATTGAATAACCATGGCATGTAGCAAGGAGTATACTTCATCATTTCAAGCTTGAGTTGGCAGGGTGCTACTTTTAGTAAGGAACCAAATGTAGCCACCTTCGATGGGGCTAGGTAATGGTGTACAAAGTTGCCTACATGCCATTAACATGGCAGGGAGGAGAGAGTGCGGCAAAGACGTAGAGCGTAAAGCTGGCCTCGTTATACGAGACCTTTTAATGCCCATGTTTAGGCTTATTAGACTTCTTCCTTAGGGGTGCCATCCCACATGGGATTATCCAAGGGTAGCCAAGAGGAAAACAGGCACCATAACTATTCCTATTTAGCTAGTTGTCCGCATGTAGGATGTTACTAACCCCAGTTATAGCATGGGTGGGTACCCATAGAAAAAATAGGATCAATACAGGGGTGTTTTTATAATTCCAAGTTATATGTGAGTAAACCTAGGGGTTTAAAAACAAAAAAACAAAAGATAGGAGAGACATATATGCTTTCTAATTGGATTGCTTGGTGCTAACTTATGCCCTTAGCATATCCTTTAGCACAAGATTACACTTGTAATTTGCCTATCCTCTTTGGATAAATGACAGTATTGAGGTGACTAGTAAACAAGGATCACAACTGACTTACAATATTATTGAGGAATCAAAAATTAACCCTCTTGGCTAACTTGAAAGATCCACAAGAATCAAACCGAGCCATGACCTCTATTGGTGATTGGTAAATCCAAAATTAATCTTCTAGAGATATTGTACATAGAGTGCAAAATTATTTATAAGGAAATCGAGAACAGAGTAAGCGCTACACACTTTCTTGCTTCGGTCATGAATATGCATGCCACTCCAAATCAGCCTTTGCTAAACACGAGGGCCCATAACACCTAGTGTGCATGCATTTAGCAAAAGCAAAAATAGATTTGAACCTGCATATCCATGATCATACTTGCCAATGTGTATGGCTAATGTTATGCTCACAGCTCACAGGAAAAGAACTAAATACTTTCCATGTGAAAGTCATGCTAACATAATTGGACCATAATAGAATGTGAAAATCAATCACACTGTTGGACGGAGAGCGACTCACACACCCATGAAGTGCATGCAAACACTACCTAGATCAACATAATGTCAATCGAGGACACAGATGACATGATAGGCACACGGAGGAAATCTCTTTAGCTTGTCAGGCTGAGACCATCCTACACATACAACACTCTGGAAGGCCAACTAAACCACAATCAAGAACCTCACTGCTCTCAACTACACCACCTAGCCACATACACACATATGGAAGGTAACTCACCTAATCATGCCAGATTCATACGAAACTTAAGGAACATCATCTCCTCACTAGGATACACATGTCCCTAAGCTTCTACACTCAAAACCCTCACTCTAAACCCATCTGCGGAAAAGGCGTAGGATGACAGAACAAAATTTTGAAAGTGCCCGAAACTGAAATTTATGAGTACCTATGCGTAGCTTATGTCGCCACGATTCTATCGACTTCTAGCACACTGAAAACAGACATCGTTTGATACACTTACTGCCACAAATAGCTCGTAGATGCGTCGATGTGTGCGCTTCGTCTCGCGTGGAATGCTTGGCGTTGTCGCGTAGATCTCCTCGAGCCTACAACAATGGTGCAGTCGGATCTCCAATGTGTTGAGCGAGCCGGGCGTAGCGAGAGGATAAAGCTCACGCTCACTCTCTTTCTCTCTCACACAAAGTAGATGGCAGCGCTAAGTTTTGATTATGATAAAAGTCTCTTTTACAAAATGACCTAGGTACCTTATATACTATGTCTACCTTAGGTTTAACCAAAAATGGGGTTGAAAGGGTCAAATGGCTTTGTATTTGCAATCTGGAAGTGCCATTGCACCCCGGCTTCTGAAACTAGAATAACTACTCATTAAAAATGACGTTTATAGCCATAATCCGCAGCATCTCATAACTCGCAAAAGATAAGACTTTGGTACGAAACTTGAGTTATGTTGTGTTGTTGACCTAGCGGTCAACATTCCCCCCTTCCGCGTTCATGTCATCCCCGACATGACCTAATTGTCGATGGCGATGTGGTCTTTGCTGTTGTTTTGGCTTCATCTGTTGCACTGCTTGTATCTTTGTCGAACCACAACAAGAACTATGATTCATTAGAGCGGACTTCTATCATCATAACCATTCATCTTTTGAGATCCTCTGATTACTTTTATGTCTGCTCTTCTTCATTGGGGACTTCTTTGTTCCTGTGCAATCATGTTGTTAGTGTTGTGTGCAGCTTTGTCATGTAGGCCATTCTTCGACTCCCCATTGAGGAGAAGTATGCTATGATCTAAAATTGGTGCTCCAATTCATTTGTCAATTGATTTGAGTAGCATTTCCTTATTATTGATGTAGAAGGAATATGTACAAGTGGATGGTGATAGGTGTCTTTAGATTAGGGTCTAAAACCTAGATGACCAAAGGGAAAAAACCCGATGGGAAAAAAATGCCTTTGGTATACGCTCTTATTGGAGTTAAGCAGTTGAACGTGAAGTACATGTTCATGAAAGGTGACTGCTTGGGTGAAACATGGAAAGAGTGCCTGATGCAAGTGCCAATTATGCGACACTCTATATGCATATGAGAAATTTGTCAACAAAAGCATGCAATGTGAAAGAAGGAGATGATGGGTGTTTCGAGGAATAAATGTAGCACATGTGACATCAAAAGATGTCTCAATAGCTTCCACCTTTCCAAGAAGGGTTTTCGATGTAGAAGTTTCTCCACTCGTATCTCACTGTGCTCAGTACATGAGTGTCTTTTGGACCTTCTCCTTCACTTCACCAGACTTAAGTACTTAGACTTCGACTCTTTTGCTCACCTATACCAGCATGAGCGACACAACGTAAATATGCTCAACTCTTCCAGCTTGAGCAGTACTTAGAATAGCTAAGACGCTTAGACCACAGAGAATATTACTTGAAGCTTTGGGACTAACACCTCACTCATTTTGTGGCTTAGCTATTCGACTCTGACTTGTATGACTTGTCGGTTGCATGTTGACATTGCTTTGTGACAAGTTCTTCGGCTGTTGTAGTGGCTGCTGAGACATACTTCATGAAGTTTCATCGTTTCCCTATTCTTTCTTCTCTTTGTAGTGCTCAGGCCTCTCGTCAGTCTTTTCTTCATGTGGATTATGGTTTTTTTTTTTAATAATAAACAAAGAAAATCTTAACAAAAGAAAAATCATTCACATAGAAATCTAAATGCTATGTACACTATACACATGTCCCTAGGGGCTCATATATGGATTTTGTCCCCATACTCCTTTGTAACACTACTATGAGGGCATATACTCTAAATTTTGTCTGTTGTAGTGGCTGTTGTAGTGGTTGTTGAGACATACTTCATGAAGTTTCATCGTTTCCTTGTTCTTTCTTCTCTTTGTAGTGCTCCGGCCTCTCGTCAGTCTTTTCTTCATGTGGATTATGGTTTTTTTTTTTAATAATAAACAAAGAAAATCTTAACAAAAGAAAAATCATTCAAATAGAAATCTAAATGCTATGTACACTATACACATGTCCCTAGGGGCTCATATATGGATTTTGTCCCCATACTCCTTTGTAACACTGCTATGAGGGCATATACTCTAAATTTTGTCAAAAAATTATCACAATAAAACGCAAAAATTCAATGCATCTCACAAAACATTTCCCTCTAATAGTCATAATGTTAGGTCCGCATTCAGAATGCCTCCCCCCTTCCTATTTGGAGTCATCCTTTACGACAGGGTATCGCAAAGGGTATGTGTTGTGCTTGGGCAATTAAAAGTTGTGCCTATGCAGGCCTTGTAATGTAGCCCTATTATGCATACACAGTCAATACATGGAAAAGATTTATGTTGTGCAAGATGTGGGTATAAGCAATTTGCTTATTGGCATTTGTTGGTGAGGCTTCCTATTCTAAGCAATGTAATGGTCTTTGAAGCTCTTGTATCGTTGCTTGATTGAAGCGACTTGCTCTCTTCTAACTGTACTGTAATCGTAGGAAGAATTGTAAGAATTCAAGCGGCGATGCACTGACAGCAGTTTTGTTGTTCTTCTTTGGGACCCATTTCTTTGCGATCATTGGTTATTTTGTTGTTGGCTCTCGTTTGGGAACCCATACTTGCCCGTGCTTTGTTTGTGTTTGAAGAGACTTCTTTGGGATCCACCTTTTTGTTGTGTGAGTCAACAGTGGTCTTTGCTTCAGCCCTTGTACGCTTGGTTGGGGACGGGGTTCAAGCTTTGAAAGTTGATATTGTGGTTGTTTTGGAATCCAAATGAATTCCTGACTTTTTTGTGCTTGAATCAACTTCTTTGGAGCCCAAACCTGAGTTGTGAAAGCTTGCAATTTTGTGATATTCTTACCCGTTCGTGCACGCTTTCCTTGTTTTTGTTTTGGTGTTGGATCTTGTGATTTGTCATTAGAGATCTTTGTCTTCTTGATCCATATCTGTTTTTGGCCGATCTAGCTTTTTGGTATCCAGATTTGTCGAGCTTTTTGGCTTTGACTTGTTGTCCTATTCTTTTGACCTGTCATGGTTGTTGCTGAAGGGGTTGGTGATAGTGATGGCCTGAGTTGATGATATAGGATGTCGTAAGATTCATCACTATTGCTACTATCCTCAGCAAGGTTGACTTCTTGTACTTTCCCTTGATTTTTTGGTTGGTAGTGGAAAGTTACTGTCTGTGTGCTCGTGGGTGGTAGTTTCTTGAAGGACTTTTCTAGCCCATTGATTAGAGCATTGTTAGCTCGTTGCTCTGGTCGTATTCCTCCTAGGTGAGTCTTTGCATCCTTATTAGGAGCCATGTATGAGGATGCTTGTGGTGGCTATGTCTTTACCGAGGACTTTGGAATCCACTTTTGATGCACTTTATTCATGTAGCGATGACATTGATTCCCCAGTCGTTGATCTTCTTGAAGCTCGAAGTGTTCTACAGAGTCATAGAACTCGTTGTCTTCTTCATCTTTTGATCCTCCACATTTCTTTGTTTGCTCCTTATTTCGAGAGCTTGTTGATGTCTGGATCTCTTCGTTTTCCTGGATTACACTCACTACAAAATAAGGAACGACATCATAGCCATTTTCATCACAAAACTTTGTTGTGGGAGCATCCTCCACGGCGCACACGTCCAGAGTAGCCAAGATGTGTTCCCATCCAAAAGGCTCTAACTCTTCTTCAGGAAATGGTTCAGGGATATAGTCCTTATCCTCTATAACCCGCTCTAGGATACATTCCTCACGTTTCAAGCTATCACATTGTGAAGCTCCACACATCCACAGTTCTTTAGGCTTACCTAACCAAGCTGGAAGTTCTGATCCTGCTACTGTGGCGGAATCAAACTCCTCTACCGGTGTTCTCGTCACATCCCTATAGCTATGGTCCCTCAAGTTTACCTTTGTTATGGTTTCCATATGTCTAAGGTATATATGGTCATAACCCCAATCTTGGACCATTTTCAATTGTCGCATGAATGGTCTTCCCAGAATGATGTCATAGTTGTTCTTCTTGCCAAAGTCAACAACAGCAAAAGTGTGTTCATATTCAATGCCACAAGAAGTAACAAGTACTTTTTCTAGCAGTCCTAGGGGCTTTTCCTTGTGTCTGTCATCTGCAAGCTGCAGGGTCATTCGTGTGGATATCAAGGCAGGTTTTCCCCATTTTTTCCAAACCTCTTTGGTTGCAATGGCCACACCAGCTCCACTGTCAAGGATTGCCATGGTTTTTACACCATTGAATTCCATAGGAAGGGTGGTGTTTCCATCTTCTCCCTCGTAATACTCGCCTACCTTGTTTAATGGCACTGGCCTAGTATTTAGTTGAGGCATTTCAAGCTCTTTGATGCCTTCCGCGATTTGAGTAATTAGGGTTTTTACACCAAATTTCTCTAGACATTTACCCACATTAGCCCACATGTTTGTTCTTATTCTGAGCAACTCGGCTAACATTATTGTACAGGTGACTGGGGTAGATAGAATATCTACTAGCCCCTTTGAATCGATGGCCTTGTTGGGAGCCAGTCTCTGTGATGGGACTGCAACCACATCTGACTTGGTCTCGTACTCTCCCATGTAGGACGGTAGTGTTCTTAGCGAATGGGGTTGACTATCCATAGATTGTACAGATCCTTTTTCCCCCCAATACGATCTCATGTCTAGATTCATTTGAGATCCTGTCTCAAATTCCTCTATTGGTGGTAGAAACACTCCTCGTTCATCACCAGTCTTGTCTACTCGTCTTCTTAAGTCATCGGCTTCATTGGCCTCTCTGACTTGTTTCCACAATTTTTCAAGACCATCTATCTCTTTTTAATCCTCACGTATAGCTTGGTGAAATCCCTCGGAAGAGTTATCCGTGGTATTCAGTACTATCCTTGGTTCTAATGTTGGGTCTTTGAGGTTTGGTCTGTGCTCATGACTAAAATCTGGCTCTTTTAGTTCCTGGTTTGGTGGGATTACGTGTGTAGGCATGACACGGATCACATCCTCAGGTTTTGCAACTGGTGGTTCTAGTAAAGCTTGGGCTGTTTGAGTCATTTTCTTGCACATTTCAAACCTTTGCTTTTCTAGTTCTGCATAGGGATATGTCATCCACCTGTGTTCTTGGGTTTGGTTGTTTTTGAGTCTCACATCATAGGCTTTCAAGAGGGCATCTAATGTCTCATTAACCTTCTCTGCCAACATAGATCCTCCTAAACTAGCACTTCTCGGTTTCTCATCCGTGGATGGTTCTTCTAGATGTTTAACCATCTGTGTAAGAGAAGGTGCCTCCTTTTCCTCATGTTGTTTTATCTTCTCCTCAGCTTTGGTAAGCTTCTCAGCTATGGATTTTTTCTCTCGTTCCTTGCGTGCTTTCATCCTAGTCTTTCTAGCTTTCCAACTATTTCGTTTGCTCTTAGTTTTTTGACTAGGTGCGTCTGTCTTTGGTCCATCATCTGTCTTTGGACTCATGTCACTTTCCGTGTTCTTTGTCTCTAGATTCTCATCAGCTTTCTTTTGGGCTTGTGCTCTTGTAACCACTTGAACTGGTACGACATTTTCATTTTCTGAGCTACTAGGGAGCTGAACAATCCCTGATACAATTTTCGTGATTTTCCTGATTTGGTTTGGTTTTTTCAGGCAATCGGGGATCAAGTGAGTGATGCCACACTCAAGAAAATAGGCAGTTACTTCAGTGATCTTCGTATGAGGACATTGTTTGACCAATTGGTTGTCATGACTTTTGTGACAATCTGTCTCTGTTGAGGAGATTCTTTTAGCATTTCCTCTTGGCTATAAGCAAGCTTTGACCTAGATAAGCCGCTATTTGCAATGAATCGCAATGTCCTTTCGTCCATTTCATACCTTCTTTCTCTCGATTGAAACCCAGGAGGTGGAGGTTGTACCGGCCTCACCACTCCATGTGTTTCTCTCACATTATGTTGCTCCGAAGGGTAGTACTCACTTTGGTTGCTATACCACATTGTAGCTGATATTGGCGTTGGTTTATTTGATTCTTCCATCATTGGCATGTATCTCATGTCTACCGGCATTCTAGCACCTGGCAGTGGAGGTTGTTGTCCTAAGACAACAACCAAGCTGTGTCCTTAAAACTCCTACTGGTCCTGGCGCATTCACCGTAATGTATCTAGGTGGAGTAGGTGCTTCTGGAACAGGTTGTACATACCTCTCCCTAGCATTTTCCATGCTATAATAGCACTCTTCCCCCCTATGGTTCATCCATTTTCTCTCAATTTCACACCACTTCGGCTCTCTCGCATCAGACCTTACAAGAGGAATCAACCTCTTGACCAAGTCGTCGATAAGCTTTTCTTGATCAATAGGTGCCATTGGCTTGGCAATGGACTCACTTATCTGTGAAACACTGTGCTAAGAGGATGTGTCATCTCCTTGACTCTTTAAGTCCTTTTCTTTGTATGCCTCACAATTATCCACTAGATAAAGAGCTTCTTTGATCAACTCGTTTAGCGTCATCCTCCTTATCATATGCAGATCCTTCTGAAGGCCCGCATGTCTCATTCCCTGGATAAAGATCAGCATCAATCGTGCTTGCGTAGGTAATTCCGCTCTCGGGCAGAGCTTAACATATCTCTTGAGCCGTAATGATGCTTTGCGTACTGATTCATCCTCTTTCTGTTTGAATCTATGGATTTGCAAGATCGTGTTGTGAGCAATGCCTTTTGGCGAGAATTCTTCAATAAACTCCTCAAACAGCTCATCTAGGCTCTCAAAATCCCATTTTTCCACCGAATCGAACCATGTAGCTGCATCATCTTCTAGAGTCAATCGAAATCCCGCAAACTGTGTCGCAAAATCTGAAACTTCCTCTACTCTAATCACTCTTCTAAAAGCCACTACGTGATCTCTCGGATCTTTAACTCTGGAGTATTTTCTGTTTACCCATTTCTGGACTTGGGATGGTCTAACTCGTCGATTGTCTACAAGTCTAACCAAAGACTCTCCCAATCCTTCTCTCGTTATCGCTCTTGAAGGGAATCCTGGTGGCTCTCTTCCTGGAATTCCTATAGGAATTCTCATGTTTGGTGGAGGCATTTGTGGTCCTTCATTGACCAAATATCCACCTCTTTCTAGTACAGTCTGTGGATTTGTGCTTTCTACAACTTTGTATTCTTGTCCATACTTGTCGACAATTATAGATCTCCATTCACAGTCAACTCCGTATGTGTAGACATATAAGAGCTTGTAATCCGTTATCTCTTCTAGGTATGGATCTGAGAACCTATAAAGATTGACCTCATTGTCGTCAATGTATCTATATATTCCTTCACTCTCATGACCAATCATCCAAACTCTCTCAACAAGATGGATCTTTATCAATTGCAAGTTTGGAAGATCCATTGTGGGAGGATATTCCTCTATCGTCGGGATCTCCAAGCTTGTGTAAGCTACGTTTGAATCTAGGGTAGACATGATTCTGGGCTTAAGAGCTTTTGCTTGGTTCAAGTAGACTTAGTCCACTGTGTCAAAACTATGTCCAAAACCGCAACCATTTCGTCACAATTCTCGCAAATAGTCGCTTTCAGACACCCCTAACTTGCGGATGAATTTTGAGGCCTCAAACGACGTTTTTTTCAAAGTTGAACTAAATGGTTGCCGTGGACATACATTTAGTTCAAGTTTTGCTCTAAGATCTATAGAGCCGCTCTCAGGCTACGTTTTGATATTGAGGCGGTCCGGGGCGGGCAACAACAGGAGTGGCCTCTAAGCACCCTTCTAGGCTCCCGTGCTGCTCAATTGGGTTGGGGTTGGAAAAAACAACAAACACACACACAAACCCGCAACCTAACCCTACACAAATTTGGGGCACCACCTAGTTTTGGATGCGAACTAGGACGCGTAAAGAGAGAGAGAGAGAGAGAAAGAGAGAGAGAGAGAGAGAGAGAGAGAGAGAGAGAGAGAGAGAGTGCTCGGGCTGCTTTGAAATGTATCGGCAATGATCAAGCAAACACAATTATATATGTAAGAAAGAGAGAGAAGGGGGAGGGGATGCTTGTTGCATTAATACCTTCTTACAAATCTGTCACGACAAATCAAAGCGAGATTAGTATTTGTTCAACATAGCTTGAGTAAATTACACCACAACACATCACAAGAAAAGCCACCCCAATCATTGTCTTAAGACCAGGGGAGTCCTCTCCACCCTGTTGCCCTCTTACAGTATGTGGAATTTATGGCTGAATTGATGACAACACCCAGAGACAATCTATCAAGAACTTAAAAAAAACACCAAGACACTTACACATCATTGTTTTCCATTACTTCACATTGAAAGAGAGACAAAGTATCCAAGCTTAGTCCAAATCCACCCTCCTTGATTCAGCAAATGGTGGGCTTACACTAGTAGGAGAAATGATAGATTTCCTACTCTCAATTGAATGATCACTCTCTCTTACAATGGCATAGAGTTCCCTTGCTAATCACCCCTAATACAACACATGTATATGCATAAGACAATGAGCTTCCACTCAAGAGCTCCTTCTAGAGAGGTTGAGCTTGGCTTCTCAAGCTATAGCATAGTGCTCTTGCTTATGGCTCCCCCCCTTTTGTGCTAGCTACACCCTCCTTTTATAGCAATTTTGAGGGCTAGGGTTACTCCTCTAACCATGGTTGGGTTAGATTTTCAGCACTTATCTAATTTCTTTTGCTTGGAATTATTCAAGAAGTTGGTGGGGATAGATGAAGAAGAGAGAGAGGAGAGAAGTGGAGGTGATAGGACTTTTCATAGTAGGTTAGTGTTAGTAAATTAGTAGAGTTAGTATTTTTATTAATTTACAAATGGAATTGGATATTTACAATGGAAGTATCCATATAGGATACAAATAAGGAAGAAAAAACTCTTAATAGGTAAGAAAATATGGATTTCTTACAATGTTGATGCTCTAAGTGTCTTGAGTAGGGTCAATTTTGACGCTTGTTGACGGTCCACTAGCTTTGACGGTACGTTTTTTCTCCACTCTTGACCTTCCTTGAGAGCAAAGGTAAGTGAACATGAGTAATCAATCACCATGATTCTGTCTTTCAAGAGAAGAGGCTGAATTTTGTGGTTTTTATTGATAGATATGGGTAATATGGATGAGGAAAAAATGAGACTAGGTGGTCAATTTTGGAATGGAAGTGTGTGTAGGAGACATGAGTTCACCATGGTTTCTCTTATTCTTCAAGGTTGAGAAGAAGGTGAGTAGGGTGCAGAGAGGAGTGGTGAGAGAGGTGGGGATGATGAGTGGAGAAGTGTGTGTGAAAGAGGAAAATGATAAAGTGGAAGAGGGAGTGTGGCTGCACAACATGGGCAAATTGAGGTAAAATTTCATCCCACGAGCTACAACTTTTGTTTGTATCACCTTTTCAAATTCGGGGAGCATGTGATCTTTAAAAATTCAACAAAACCGACTGTTTTTTTCCACTACACAAAGTCCTTGTGAGGTCCTTCTTTGGATGATTCTTTTGAATGCCTCCAAGAGTGAGCCCTCCATGGCATGCATGCATGCCACATATCCTTGACCTTATTTGGTAGGTCTATAATTGAAGATATTGTTGAGATCATGATATAAGTGAATAGTACAACTAAGAAAATCAAATATTGAGGGGACTAAAAAAATATGTACATGTCAAATATAAATAATAAAGGTGGAAAAAATATAAAGGGGTCAAAATAAATCTCTCTCATTATAAGTCTACCATAAATATTGAAAATCAAATATTGAGGGGTCTAAAAAAATATGTACATGTCAAATATAAATAATAAAGGTGAAAAAAATATAAAGGGGTCAAAATAAATCTCTCTCATTATAATTCTAATTTATGAGATTAATAGAGAATAGATGTAGGAAGGAAAAAAATCACAATAGTGAAAAAATATACACATAAATAGAACTAGTTTTTTTGGATTTTTGTTGGGATGTAGTTACACCAAAAATAAGAGAAGCTTGCATGAAATTATTTTTATATGGAATAAAGAATATGCAAAATGGTAAGAAAAAATATGGTAATGGTGAGTCAATGTACATAGCATAAATAACACACACCTAAGTAGAAATATTTAAATAAATACCAAAATAATTATGAAAAATCCTTTTATTTAGGCCCTATAAACAATGAAATATTTACACACAAATTTATAATTTTTTATTTGTTTATTTTTTTGGCTCAGCTAGCTTAGTGACTAGCTAATTGAGGGTTTTTAAGAAGATATGGGAAAAGTCCCCTAACTCACACACACCTATATACAATGAAATGGTAGGGATAACCAAAATGTTTGAGTGATTTGATAGGGTGAGGTAGCTTACTATGGCAATTATGGAAAGCTGAAAAATGGCTATCATTAGCCCCCCCCCTTAGATAATGGTACATTCATGTACCATTTATCCGACCATACAACATGTAGATTGTGTAACGTCTGTCTTTGTCTACTCTCATCTTTGAAGAACCTTTGTTGTATGATAAAAAAACCTTGTGTGATATGAAACGATCTTAGAGCCAATAGCAGGATGTAATGAAGTGACTGAGTAAACCTCCTTCATTGAGAAAGTTTCCATAAGCACCCCCCAGGATCAAAGATCTTGAAATATCTTTACCAAAGAGAGATGTATGGTATGGAATCACTAACTGATTTCGGTTGAAGAAACTTGTAGATTTTATTGTTGTCCATCATTGCATCTATCACTATGAATGTGATATAAGAGATTGGTTGCTCTTCCTCCTGTGTAAAGTTGATGTATCATTTTCTCTCATAACATCACTCAACTACACAAAGTTTTGAAAGGTCTTCAACATGAATTCTAGATTCTTATATGAAAAGGTTTTTTTTCCTTTCTTATGTTATGCTAATCCAAACCATATTCTAGATCAATTTTTTTTGCCTTGAAATTAAACTCCGTCATACAAGTTTTCATGATTCATATAATCTACTTGATTATGCTAAAATTCAAGCATTCACGCAATACAACAACAATAAGCACAAAGCCATTCCTCCGTGGGGGCACCAATTTGAGGCGGTCCGGGGCAGGCAACAAGAAGAGTGGCCTCTAAGCACCCTTCTAGGCTCCCATGCTGCTCAATTGGGTTGGGGTTGGAAAAAACAACAAACACACACACAAACCCGCAACCTAACCCTACACAAATTTGGGGCACCACCTAGTTTTGGATGCGAACTAGGACGCGTAGAGAGAGAGAGAGAGAGAGAGAGAGAGAGTGCTCGGGCTGCTTTGAAATGTATCGGCAATGATCAAGCAAACACAATTATATATGTAAGAAAGAGAGAGAAGGGGGAGGGGATGCTTGTTGCATTAATACCTTCTTACAAATCTGTCACGACAAATCAAAGCGAGATTAGTATTTGTTCAACATAGCTTGAGTAAATTACACCACAACACATCACAAGAAAAGCCACCCCAATCATTGTCTTAAGGCCAGGGGAGTCCTCTCCACCTTGTTGCCCTCTTACAGTATGTGGAATTTATGGCTGAATTGATGACAACACCCAGAGACAAGCTATCAAGAACTTTAAAAAAACACCAAGACACTTACACATCATTGTTGTCCATTACTTCACATTGAAAGAGAGACAAAGTATCCAAGCTTAGTCCAAATCCACCCTCCTTGATTCAGCAAATGTTGGGCTTACACTAGTAGGAGAAATGATAGATTTCCTACTCTCAATTGAATGATCACTCTCTCTTACAATGGCATAGAGTTCCCTTGCTAATCACCCCTAATACAACACATGCATATGCATAAGACAATGAGCTTCCACTCAAGAGCTCCTTCTAGAGAGGTTGAGCTTGGCTTCTCAAGCTATAGCATAGTGCTCTTGCTTATGGCTCCCCCCCTTTTGTGCTAGCTACACCCTCCTTTTATAGCAATTTTGAGGGCTAGGGTTACTCCTCTAACCATGGTTGGGTTAGATTTTCAGCACTTATCTAATTTCTTTTTCTTGGAATTATTCAAGAAGTTGGTGGGGATAGATGAAGAAGAGAGAGAGAGGAGAGAAGTGGAGGTGATAGGACTTTTCATAGTAGGTTAGTGTTAGTAAATTAGTAGAGTTAGTATTTTTATTAATTTACAAATGGAATTGGATATTTACAATGGAAGTATCCATATAGAATACAAATAAGGAAGAAAAAACTCTTAATAGGTAAGAAAATATGGATTTCTTACAATGTTGATGCTCTAAGTGTCTTGAGTAGGGTCAATTTTGACGCTTGTTGACGGTCCACTAGCTTTGACGGTACGTTTTTTCTCCACTCTTGACCTTCCTTGAGAGCAAAGGTAAGTGAACATGAGTAATCAATCACCATGATTCTGTCTTTCAAGAGAAGAGGCTGAATTTTGTGGTTTTTATTGATAGATATGGGTAATATGGATGAGGAAAAAATGAGACTAGGTGGTCAATTTTGGAATGGGAGTGTGTGTAGGAGACATGAGTTCACCATGGTTTCTCTTATTCTTCAAGGTTGAGAAGAAGGTGAGTAGGGTGCAGAGAGGAGTGGTGAGAGAGGTGGGGATGATGAGTGGAGAAGTGTGTGTGAAAGAGGAAAATGATAAAGTGGAAGAGGGAGTGTGGCTACACAGCATGGGCAAATTGAGGTAAAATTTCATCCCACGAGCTACAACTTTTGTTTGTATCACCTTTTCAAATTCGGGGAGCATGTGATCTTTAAAAATTCAACAAAACCGACTGTTTTTTTCCACTACACAAAGTCCTTGTGAGGTCCTTCTTTGGATGATTCTTTTGAATGCCTCCAAGAGTGAGCCCTCCATGGCATGCATGCATGCCACATATCCTTGACCTTATTTGGTAGGTCTATAATTGAAGATATTGTTGAGATCATGATATAAGTGAATAGTACAACTAAGAAAATCAAATATTGAGGGGTCTAAAAAAATATGTACATGTCAAATATAAATAATAAAGGTGGGAAAAATATAAAGGGTTCAAAAGAAATCTCTCTCATTATAAGTCTACCATAAAAGGATGAATATTTTTTGTGGTCTAATTTATGAGATTAATAGAGAATAGATGTAGGAAGGAAAAAAATCACAATAGTGAAAAAATATACACATAAATAGAACTAGTTTTTTTTGGATTTTTTTTGGGATGGAGTTACATTAAAAATAAGAGAAGCTTACATGAAATTATTTTTATATAGAATAAAGAGTATGAAAAATGGTAAGAAAAAATATGGTAATGGTGAGTCAATGTACATAGCATAAATAACACACATCTAAGTAGAGATATTTATATAAATACCAAAATAATTATGAAAAATCCTTTTATTTAGGCCCTATATACAATGAAATATTTACACACAAATGGGCCATAATATATTTATAATTTTTTATTTTTTTGGCTCAGCTAGCTCAGTGACTAGCTAATTGAGGGTTTTTAAGAAGATATGGAAAAAGTCCCCTAACTCACACACACCTATATACAGTGAAATGGTAGAGATAACCAAAATGTTTGAGTGATTTGATAGGGTGAGGTAGCTTTCTATGGCAATTATGGAAAGTTGAAAAACGGCTATCAATATAAAAACTTTTTCGATCCGATACCGTTTGTGAAAGTTATGGCCAAAATAGTGAAGTGCAGTTTAGACTAGTCAAAATGAGTCCAAATTCAAATTTAAAAGAGGATTTGGGATCTCTGTGAGACTATGAACACTCCTGTATGGTCAAAAGTACAGTTGGACCCTAAAACTGGCCTAGAGACATCCTACGCGTAGTATGTCTATATGCTCAGAATTTAACAAAATTTGGACCAGAGACTCCCCTTGAGTCTAGCAACACAATGGTATGCTTAGAATTTCCTTTGGACCAAAAATGGCCTTGAGACATCCTACGCATAGGATGTCTTTTTGCTAAGAATGACTTGAAATTTTCACCCCAGCTTCTTCTTGATGTGCTGATCACAGTGGTGTGCTCATAGGTTGGTTTGGAGTCCTAAATCAAGCTGGAGACATCCTACGCGTAGGATGTCTAACTGCTCAGATTTTGTCCAAACTTGCACTGTAGCTTCCCCTTGATGTGCTAAACTCACAGCTATTTTTACTTTTTGATTCTGTCACCTATAGGTTGATCAAATGCTCAAGAATCTGTTCCAAAAGCCTGATGTCTGTTCTGATGAATTCCCAAGTCAAATCAACTCCAAATTGGACCAAATTTGACTAGGAGGCTTGCCTAAGGCTATACAACACCCTGCTATGTCCACATTTTGAATTTGGCCTCTAAATCATGCCTTAGACATCCTACGCGTAGGATGTCTAATTGCTCAGAATTGCCCCAAATTTGAACCACAGACTCTCCTGAAGGTGTTGATCACTGTGGTATGCTCAGAATTTTGTTTAGAGTCCAAAATCACACAGAAGACATCCTACGCGTAGGATGTCTTTTTGGCCTGTTTGACCCCAGACTTGTCCCACAGCTTCCCCTTGATGTCAGTAATCCAGTAGTATGCTTAGATTTTGGTTTGGATGTCAAAAGACCCCAAAACGAGCTATCCTTGCCTTTTTCACTGAAAAATGCTAAGGTCTGCTTAAAACCCAATTCTCTCACGCAAATGAGCTGAAAACTCTCACATGCACTCAAAACATCATGTATAACATGCACATGAAGTCACCCTATGGTTTCGTCTCAAAATTTATGCCTTGGGCACAATTTGGGTAGGATGTCTGGTAATTTTCGTCTTTTGGTCTTATCCTGTCAAGATTTGGTCAAATTTCCACTTTCCAGGTGAAAATAGGGTAAAACCTATCTTCTTAACACACTGGTAACCTCAGATTTTCAAAATTTCCACCAGATCACCCTGTAGACATCCTACGCGTAGGATGTCTACTGCTGATTTTTTCAGATTGAAGTGTCCCTGATGCTTCCTTATGCTCTCAGCAAGTGCCAGTATGCTTCACAATTACAAAAATATGCAAAAATCACTCAATTTAAGCCTTTTCTCAAATTTTACGTTTTCTGACTCCGCCTTTTGGCTTTTAGTCAACAAAAATAGAGAAAAACACTCAAGTCAATATGTTACTAGGGTAAAACCTACCCTCTGAACCCACTGGTGCAGTCAGAATTTTCAAATTTCGTCTCCAGAACCCCCTTGAGACATCCTACGCGTAGGATGTCTATGTTTACAGAATTGCAGGTTTTCTTCACAGAACCCTTGCAAATGCTCTTTTATATGCACAACATCAGTCAGTCATACAAAATTATCCACAAAAGCTTGTTTAATGCATTTTTACCCTCAAAAGCACACTTTTCCGTGATTTCAAATGCAATCAAGCACTTTAGCAAATAATTCAGTGATGAATAGCTCTAGATCAGAATCGGATCACTTACCTAAAGCTACTCCTACAAATCATATAGGGTTTTGCATCTATGCGTAGAAAAACGCTTCACTGCCACACACGGACTAGTAAACGCTTTTATCACCTCACAAATTACTCGACCACCAACAACTACTCTAATCCACAGATCCTAACTAAACATATCTAATCGTAGACCCTCGGCAAGACACACGCTTCCTGGCTATCCACTTGATCGCGGAATATCCTCTTCCAGATCCACTTAAGAAACATGCTTTCTTTAGCCGAAACTAAATCAAGCAACCATCACACGAGTGTTAGTAGGAAACCTACTTAGGTCCTTGTGTCCCCGACAGCGGCGCCAATGTTGGACGGAGAGCGACTCAGACACCCATGAAGTGCATGCAAACACTACCTAGATCAACATAATGTCAATCGAGGACACAGATGACACGATAGGCACATGGAGGAAATCTCTTTAGCTTGTCAAGCTGAGATCATCCTACACATACAACACTCTAGAAGGCCAACTAAACCACAATCAAGAACCTCACTGCTCTCAACTACACCACCTAGCCACATACACACATACGGAAGGTAACTCACCTAATCATGCCAGATTCATATGAAACTTAAGGAACACCATACCCTCACTAGGATACACCTGTCCCTAAGCTTCTACACTCAAAACCCTCACTCTAAACCCATCTGCGGAAAACACGTAGGATGACAGAACAGAATTTTGAAAGTGCCCAAAACTGAAATTTATGAGTACCTATGTGTAGCTTATGTCGCCACGATTCTATAGACTACTAGCACACAGAAAACAGACATCGTTTGATACACTTACTGCCACAAATAGCTCGTAGATGCGTCGGCATGTGCGCTTCGTCTCGCGTGGAATGCTTGGCGTTGTCGCGTAGATCTCCTCGAGCCTACAACAATGGTGCAGTCGGATCTCCAATGTGTTGAGCGAGCTGGGCGTAGCGAGAGGATAAATCTCACGCTCACTCTCTTTCTCTCTCACACACAGTAGATGGCAGTGCTAAGTTTTGATTATGATAAAAGTCTCTTTTACAAAATGACCTAGGTACCTTATATACTAAGGCTACCTTAGGTTTAACCAAAAATGGGGTTGAAAGGGTCAAATGGCTTTGTATTTACAATTTGGAAGTGCCATTGCACCCCGGCTTCTGAAACTAGAATAACTACTCATTAAAAATGACGTTTATAGCCATAATCCACAACATTTCATAACTCGCAAAAGATAAGACTTTGGTACGAAACTTGAGTTATGTTGTGTTGTTGACCCAGCGGTCAACACACACCTAGGTACCAAATAAAACATGTTCATTAACAGAATATGGATTTGCTACATGTATAAACAACCATCCATTAAAGTTGTTTAACAACACTTGTATCTTAACAAGTTTGGCTAGGTATTCGACAATTTTTGGCCATTAAAATTGTTCCTGATACGATGTGCTCAAACAATGATCCGTTAAAGTTGTTTAACAACACTTGTATCTTAACAAGTTTGGCTAGGTATCCAACAATTTTTTGCCATTGAAATTGTACCTGATACAATGTGCTCAAAATGGTCTAATAAATGGATTGGACCAACACCTGGGGACTTTGTCATGACACATAATTGAAATAGTGGGCGCTAGTGTCAGTTCCGAAACTCATATTCTCCACATGTGGAACATGTTTGAAATAAGGATGTTTGACAAAAGAACATGCTTCAAGTACGAGATGTACTTGTGTGTGGAGGTAACTACAAACACTCAAAGGGACCCTCATTAACCTCACTTATACCATGTTGTATCCCATGTGACAACATGTGCCAAAGATAACCTTACATATAGGTCCGTAATTGCATAGTGCAAAAATGTATTTGCGATGCTGCAACCCAAAAAATTTTGCTCTTACATGACCTTGTCATTTCTCTGAAGAGAAAAACGGATGAAAATATGCAACCTTATTTATCCAACTTGAAAAAGTCAAGCGAACATACTCAAAAAGGGAGTAAAACCAAATCATATGCATACATGGAGGTTGCACATAACGTTCACTTACTGGTAGTCATGTGCACTTTGCAAACACAAAAGATACAACTAGAAAGATGCCTTACCATAAAACCAGTCTTAAAGAGGTGATATATTGGTGACCTGTTGAACACTAAGTGAAAGATTAGTGAAAAACAAGCAATAGAAATTGGTAACCCTAGGTGTTTTCTTTGCAAATTGTTAGAAGTGGCTAACGGCTACACCATTTATGCACCAAGTTGTGGATGTGCCATAGTGCACAGTATTTACTTTTCATTGTATAGGGCTTGGGATCATTTAGGAGTTCCAAAGTTGTATGAGTCTAAGCTAGAGAGCTCACTTTATCCCATAGTTGAAGGGTTTGAGGCCCAAAACTATAAAAGAGCCCTATGCTTAATGAGAGGTCATTCTTGAGTGGTCCTTTTGAGAAATCTCTCCCTAGAGGAGGTCTTGATGGCCTAGCCTTTGAGCTTAATGCCCATGCTTAGAAGGCTAGTGCTAATCACATGTAATTAGTGTAATCCTCTCTTAATTAATCTAGTCTTCATTATGTTGTCAATCATGTTTATCTACTTTCCTTCATTGTTTTGAAGTGTTGATCTTCTCTAATCTAACTCTTACTTATGCTAAGCTACTCCGATTAGTGGAGTCCTTATCTAACTCTCTCGATTAAGCGAAGTGGATGTACTCATGATTGAGGATTAGAGTTGTCCTCTAATGGTGTGCTTGTGTGTGTGTAGGTTTAAGAAGCCTTGAGCTTAATTTGATTATGTGTGACTTGATTTGGACACCATGATGGGCATGGTTGGGGTGGCCGACTTGAATGCGATCTTGTGTGCTTAATCGTCAATGCATGTAATTAGAGTTGTGCTTGAGAGATTCCAAGATTAGTGTGTTTCACTTCGTTGCTTGATGTGTGTAGATGATTGCTTGAATTGATGCTTGATGTGCGATTAGCATTAGTTGATTTGGGATGATTTCTATTTGCATTGGAGGATGCACGCTCTTGAATCCTCTCAATCTTTGCATCCGATGACGCTCTCGCACATTCTTTGTGTGATGCCTCCAAGCCCTAGCCGGGTCATGCTCTCTCTCTCCGGATTGATAGATTTGTGGGAGATTGCCTATGCTATGGCGAGCCTCCAACACAATCCAAACCCCTTGGTTAGTTTCTGCAATGTCAAACCGCTTGATTAGACTTTGCATGAAAATTGCTCGACCTAGCAGCCAACAGTGACGAACACAGTCTATCATGGTCAAAAGTGTTTGGAATCAACTGAGAGAGTTGTACCCCTTGGTAGATTGAAGACTTCTTTCCTTGAAATTACAATTGTGATGAGCTCAAACCATGACTCTCAACACCTATGGAGTGATTGTATGTTAGTTGGCTCATACCCCTGAAAATACCACCCCTAGAGGCATAATCAATGTTGCAAATAAGCAATAGATCTTCTACAATTCGAATATTATTCACAACTAAGCCATGAGAGAATATTCTTCCTCCCTGCATGGAGGCTCTCTTAATCTATTCATGTCTTCCCATGAATCAGTTGGTTGATAGCTAGGCTATGCCTACTTGTTACCCATAGAAACCGTCATTGGGATTGGATGCACCTTGTGCATAGAGCCAATGATGTAAAGTGCTCATCGTTGTATACATATACAATGATTGAAAGCCCCTCTATACCAACCTCAATTCTTTGCAAACAGAGTAGCTGATGTTATTGAGGTAGCATATACAATGATGGGGTGGTTGTCCCTCTTACTAGTATTCCATGCATACATATTTAAAAAAATAGAATAATAAGCCCTTGGCTTCAATGGAAGCCTCAATTGTTTGAGCCCCTACTATACATGCCTTGCACAATTACATTGGCATGGATACATCACAGTGCGTCAGTGGGTAAACTGTGAGCTTATATCCACGTAGTGTCAAATATGTGTACCATTATTCGTGATCTAAAAGTAATTGATAGTACCTTGGCACACAAGAGAAGCCTTGCTTTGCATGAAGTCTGGCAAAGCTCTTTTGCAAATGAAAGATTAAATTACAAAAAAATAAGTATAACTTGAAATGTACTAACCTTGTTGCCTCTTTGAGAGCAAATGTCTTCACTTGAACTTGGCTCGTAGACATGTATGTTGAGAAATTTAGAGCTATCGGGTGTACCCAACATGCCATCGGGCTAAGGTCATATCGACCTCCAAGAGAAAATCAGATAGAAACGATGCCAAGTTTCTCAAAGTCCTATGCTAATAGAATATTCCAAACTTGGAAAACTTTCTATGCAATAGGCCCTAAATAAAAGCCTTGCTTTGCATAAGTTCTTGAAGGCGAGAAGAACAGAATATGAATTCTCTTAGCTAATAGGTGCTCTTATTGACACAAAGCTGTCAAAGTAAAAGAAAATCAAGCTTGTCGGGCGTGCATAGAGAATCGGCCTTGCGGAAGCACACATCTGATTGAAAATCCTTAGATTACCAAATCAATCTTTTGCATCATCGAAATTTGTATTCCCCTTGATATGGTTGGTTTATGGTTGTCATACTACGCGGATTCTTAAAGTACCAAGAGACGTCTATACCAAACACCTTTGTACCTAACAGAAAGTTGACTAATTGGCCTTGCTGTACAGACAATTGCCAAGTTTCTATGATCTCCCTGGATCAAGAGCTATCTCCTTTGAGATACTGAATCCTTGCCAATTGACCTTGCTTTTGCAACAAAAGTTAACCTCTTGGAAAACTTCAAGAATATCATAAAGCTAAAAAACTCATGAAAACACGAAATCTCAAACATGATAATCATACTTAGTCGAGGTGCCCTGATCTATGTCTTGCATGGGGATAAGCCATGCTTCTTATTGAGATCGGTTCTTACTCGGGCCTTGCTTGAATGTGGTTGTCAAATCAATTTGTGGTCTTTGCTAATCGTATATTTGAGTGCTTATATTGCATAATGATGGAAAAACTTCCATGGCAACACACATGTCCATTGCATGCCATATCTATCGAGTACATTTGCAATAAAAATAAAAAATCAATTGCGTGTATCTGAGGAGTGAGTCATACCCACTTGCCTTATTGTCATAGAACTCAAATGAATTTCAATCAAGAAAAGAACATTGTGAATCTGTAAATTTTTCTCCACGGTTCCAAAATGAGAGAGGCCTTACAAGCCTGTCGGATCTTGGTTTTTACAATGGGTTGATCATGACCATTGCTTATTTTATTGGTTGCCTTACAAGCCACAAGCCTTGCCTATACCGCATGCCATGAATGCTAGGCAACCTTGCCTTTGCATCAAGCTTTAATTTTCAAAGAGATCTCCATAGATCCTATAAAATTAGGTCATATATGGATCAAGAAACTCACATAAATAAAATTGGCACTTCTTGTAGTTTCCCCGACTCAGGAACAATTCTCTGAACCTTTTGGATGCTTGTTGTATTCGACTTGCTATACTGCTACGTAACCTTGCTTATCATCTAATTTTGATGCATAATAGTATCGATTGAGAACAATTTGTAACTGCCTAAGCATCCTCGTAAGACAAGTGAATTAACCGTGCTAATTGATTCGTCGAGTCAGCAAGAAAAGTTGATATGGAACTACTATGAGTTGCCATCCAATACGATCATCGTTCAACAACTTCAATTGCTTTGAAAACTTTAGAAAATGCTGTAATTTTTTGCACATCACATAATTTTAGCAACCTTTGCTCTTAACAAACTCCCCTCTCTTTGAATGGCGTACTTTGCTTAGGTGGCATGGGATAATTGTTGATGGGTGTGTGTCTGAGGTGGGCACGCACCCTTAGTTGCAATTGGATAGGCCTTGGAGGCCTTGGGCGCTCTAGTATGAAAACACCTCCAAAAAAAACATGGCAATGGTGGGCCTGCAGCGACACCGAAGAGAGCAGGAGAGATGGCGACTGCACCATAGAGACAAACTCTAGTTCTCAAGCCGATGCGAACCCGCTGTCTTCTTGCGTGATTCGGTGTTGATCGACAGCAGCCACTCCATCTGTTAAGCGTCCCTGCACACGGTCGCTTCATTCTCACCTACAAAGCTTCCATACCTACCACGCCCCTTGTTCCCCAAAACTCGAGGCTCTAAAACCAATCTAAGACCAAAGGGTGGTCGGACATAATGATCTCCTCCCGACCTCCCTACCTATAGCCCTCGGCCTTTGCAAGTAGGACCCCTTAACTTATGCCTTGCCCTCGGCTCCTAGCCGTAGTGAGTCATTTAGACCCTTTGGCCCTTGGCCTAACACCAATACATACAGAATTTGACTATGCTTATTGTTACAGAGTAGTACCGTTAAAGTCCAAACAACAAAAATGGAAAGACAATTCTACACAAAAATTGTCATTGAGAACCTTCTATATATGGATAGAGACGAGCTTTTGAAATTATACGCATGCCAAAAACAAGTGAACATGAGTGTGTTCCTTCGGAGGATATCCAAAAAGGTTTTAATAAAGCTTTCAGTATGAAATGACCTAATTAAAGTGAATGAGGATTCTCTTTATAATGAATGTAAGAGGATACTAGGTCAGATCCGACAAAGTGCAAAGCCTATACACTTTGACAAATTCTTGCTTAGTTTTCTTTCAGAGATAATAACCTTATTAGAGTCGTTATATTCTAGTTACAAAGGAAAAGCATCAGCAAAAGTAAAGGACAACGTAGCATTTGAATCAAGAGATGTTTCAATGATCAAACTTTTGAACCCTTCACAGATAAAGTTCCTTTTGACCATGTGTATTGGTCTAGGAGAACATGCCCATGTGTACAAAGTAACCATCAAGGATAGTTACTTCAAAGACCCATATTAGTTTTAATTGAGCTTACCAAGATAAGATCACAAGCGCGGCTATACAAGTCTCCATGTTCGTATATCCCTTAGCAATTTCAACAAGCCCTGGTTCACCAGGGATTATATACAAATTTTGGAATGATGGATGCTTAGAGAGATGGCTATACTTGGCAACAGCAGATGGGAATATACCAATGCCAAGAAACTTTTATTGATATCCCAATAAATATTGGCACATTAGAAATGGTGAAACTTCATGGCATTGAACTTTTTTACTCTTTGTTTGACTCAATACACTTCTTGCATTGTATTGGGACTTTACATAATAACATTTGCACCAAGAATGTTGTTATCCACTTTGACCAAAGATTTGATGATGTTTACTTGGGAATTGTTGGACTCAGTCAAAGTGCACACGTTTCAACTCTAAAGAGATTCAAACTTTACCAGATACTACATCAAATACAATACAAACTTACAAGCATAAGTATCGACATATAGATTCGCAGTGTTTCTCTCCAGCTTACATCTACAGTCATGATATGTACTTTGCATCTTTCATTATTTATAAGATGTTCATAGTATGTACTCCAAGGAACTTTGTGGAGGAATACATTGTTGAAATAGGACAAATTTGTGAAATAAATTTGGCCAAGGATTCAACATATCGGCTGTGGTGCTATCAGACTTCTTGCCGCATTCAAATTCAATCCTTCACCTTCACCTTCTTACTGATTGAGTTGTAAACCCATTTAGGAATAATTTTTGACATGCCTCCATTTTTTGTATCGGTCCAGCTATTACTATATCCATTCATTTTTGGAGTTCCCCTCAATGTAAAGAAGAGTTTACTACTCATACATTTCTTTTTTTTTGTCCTATAATTGTCATCAAGTTTTTGAGTACTCTACAAATTAGCAGATCTTTATGAGAAACTCAAACTAAAATTGGATATTTTCATGTTCTCTTTAACATTGTTCACTAGAATTATTCATGCATAATTATGCAGGCTCTACCAAAGGCGCCTTGTTCAAGCATTTTGAAAATTGGTGATATATTCGAGGAGATGTCACAAGGAGAAACCTTTGAGGCTACATTTTATGTAGATATGTCACATATGATCGTTTTTCAACTAAAAACCTCAATCTTTGTGCAAATTTAGTCGATGACGCTGGCTTCATGACAATCACACTACTGGTGGACAGAGACTTTATATATATTTTTGAGCCTTTCAAAGAAGAGGACCTGGCTTAGAGTGGAGAATTTTGGGATACAAAAAAGCAAGCCAATGTTTGACAAAGGCAATGCATCCATGGTGATTGTGGTGAATGGAAATTCAAAAGTAACCGACATATCTCCAAAGAAATTAAATATTTTATTCTTTACAAACACTAGCTTGTCTAGTATAGTTCAGTCTGAGGTGGCTGGTCCATGAGAGGATATTGTCTCTATTGTACTCTTAGAGGACGGAGGAAAGGAAACAACCTTGAATGACAAGGTGATGCACATTGTTCACTGCGCTGATGGTATTGAGGAAGCAAACAAACATACTGTACATACTCCTTAGCTTCTTTACAACCACATATTTCATCACTGGGATAGATAAGTTGTGAGCTAATTCTTCTCTACTATAGTACATCACTTTCACAAGTTTCTCTGAAGATGACCACAATTACATAATTGGCGAATTCCAAAGAACATATGAAACATTTGTATTTAAAAGCCTTTACTTATACATTTATAATGCAATGTGCTCATTCCAATTTTGAATGACAACAACAATTGTGTTTGTGGAGGGTAAAGAAACCAATACACATTTACAACATGTAGCAAATTATTGGGAAAAACAACTCACCAAGCTCATTGAGGTAAAAATCTTCCTTTGTCAATGACAGATCCTTCGTAAACTTCCTTCCAAGTAACGTATTTTGCTTGATAGATAAACAGCCGCTTGAGCTTCATACCATGTGCACACCCTTACTATCTTGGATGCACATAATGTAATACACAAATTCATAGCCAAATGATCACAGAGACAGATGACAAGAAAATCATGTCCTATTGTACACAATGTGGTATTGAAGTTGATTTGACGGTCATACCATGTTTGAAAGGATCTATTCAAACCAGCATGACTTCTATAAAAGTCAATGCTATAAGTGATCTAGTACTACAACTTCTACATATTGAGCAACCCATAGAAGACTATGTCAAAGCATCCAAAAGACACTCTTACCAAAAGTTGAAGAAAGCAAAGATCTACAGTCTTTTCAAGGTGAACAGTGTGAACACCATTATCTCTAACAATGGCACACATGTGAAAAGACAGAATTATTGATTTGTGTTAGGTACGTTGTACATTTTGGTAGAAATAAAAAAACAATGGCGTCTCTTGCTTCTTACATCTGATACTTGCTTCTTTGTTGTTTCAGGTTTTCTGCCATGCGTTCATATGACCAGGAGAGATATCATACACATACCAGCTTGTTAGAAGAAGGCTCAACAGTCTGTATTGTCATACCTTTGACATGCAACTTTTTTATACATATAATCATCTTACATTTTCATTGATATAGTCCTCATTCAGTTCATTGATCTTTTTAAGAAATGGCATTCAGAGTAGATAACGAAGAAGAAGATCCTACGAGGTGTACATATGTTGAAAACAATCTTTGGCCTGCAAAAAGAATTGTTTTTACTATAGGAGACTGTTTGTTTAATTGCTTGAAATATTTACTAAATTATCGTCACACAGCATTGACCTAAGTATACACACAATAAAAATTGCTTGCAAACATTTCTAAACTTGGATTTGCTTTTAGCTTTGCATGGTGTTCAAATAGTAAATGAATATCTTTCCCGAATGCAATCACCAACTTTCGAGAATGGACTCTGGGAGATCATTTTTGCATATATTGGTCAGCAAAAACATTCAAACAGAGTATCTCGTTGTGATCAAAACAAAGAGGAACAAAGTATATAACTTACTTTTCGCATTTGAAAGACACTTGCTCATACTCTTTGATGACCACCCAAACCATGTTGGCCACTCTGAGCCTTTAATTCCATCTGAGAAACATATAACCATAGAGAAAAAAAACTAATTGCACACCAGTCACTACACCAAAACATGAGGTTCTTATTGATGCTCTCAAAACAATACATAATTTTAATTACAATATTGGAGACTACTTATTGAATAGCATTGCATACTCCTTGAAAAATACCATTTCCAGTCAAGAATTAAGACAACTTGGAGTTATGGAACTCCTACAAAACCTTCAAAACAGTGACTCACAGGCATTAGAAAGTGTGCAACTACACCTAACAACAACCTTTCTTGAAGATACATGTCATGCCAAGGGCAACAACCCTAGAGGTCAAGGACCGGAAGGGCCGACTACCAGTGGGAAGGGATCCTAGGGCTAGGTGGCTATAAAGGGAGGTTGGGTGGAGGATTCAGACATGGCAGTCCCAAGGCTTTCTTTACAGTAGTATCAGAGCTATTTTGGGAGCCTGGGGGTCGTGGACCTCCTCATGCATGCTTTTGCATGCTCTTGCAACTCTAGAGCATGGAGAAGCTCTCTTGACATGCGGGAAGGTCAAGGCCGAAAGGAGACAAGGCGTGTGCAAGGCCGTTTGCAGTGGAGGGAGCAATCGATGACCTCCACCAAACTCTGCATGCTCCAGCTTGACATGAGTGCGAGGACAAGGGGATTAAAATCCATCACACCCACAAGCGTAGGGGAGCTCGACGGTGAGCGCTACCTCACCATCTCTCTCTCAGCATTCTGTTGCAGTCATCGCTTGTCAGAGTTTGGCTTTTTTTTTTTCACACATGAACACCCAAAGGCCTTTGGCCTTAGGGCAAATACCTTAAGGATAAGGGAGGTTTCATGGACAAGGTCCCCCCTCCCCCCCCCCCCCCGCCCCCTCTTTTGGAGTACCTTTGAGTCGGCCTCAGTGTTCGGCAAGCCGTCGTGTTGGAGGGAGCAATCAACGACGCAATAGAGATAGTTCAGAATTTTTCCAATTACGCAAAAAATTCAAAATGCATCCAAGTTTTCGATTCAAAAAGCATCAAAGTTTTGGTTATTTCACGACAACATAATTCTGAAAGACAGTTTGGTTTTTGCTTGGATTTGTGGCTTTTGACGACCATATATTTATAAATTGCGATTGTGGGCATAATTAGCACGGCTAATTATTGATGTTTGTGGTGCATACTACGGCTATGAGCTTTTTTGGAATCAAGGTATTCTTCTTTATTTTACTACCATTGCACAAAGTCTCCATGGATTCCAATATCA
Source organism: Adiantum capillus-veneris (assembly GCF_014529385.1). NCBI lineage: Eukaryota > Viridiplantae > Streptophyta > Polypodiopsida > Polypodiales > Pteridaceae > Adiantum > Adiantum capillus-veneris. Next base: position 104,007,284 of record NC_140943.1, on the reverse strand, counting down.
ATATGACTTTTGATTTTAAGCACCATACGGCCGATCCTCCTAATGCTAGCTTGCGCAGCCAAATATTCTCATGCAGGGTACCCTCAAAGCTACGGGAGGAGATGACACTTACAAATTGCTTGATATTCAAGAATTTGAGCACTTCAAACACGCATTTCTGTGATGGAAAAGAATTTTTCCTTTTTGAATGAAAATGTTAGTAAATTATCCACTTTAGTGGTGCAGTTTATGCAACAGCAAGCCAAGGGCTCCGTTGATACACACATGCATGAGCACATAGCCAATCAGGGGCAGGGTACCCCTAGTCACGGACAAGGTCCCCCTCCGGATTCTCTGCACTCTCTTACTCCAAAAAGGTAAACAATTTGTTGAAAAATACAAAGCCACCAACTTTTAAGGGAGAGGAACGAGAGTGCAATAATAACGATGCGGTGAATATCTTTCTCAGAATCATGGCTTCTCCTCAATACCTTGATAGAGCATGCTCATCAGCGGTTATGTTTTGATGCAAAGGCAAGGCCAAACAACAATGCTTTAAACTCTCAACGAGATCAGCATGGCTTGCTACTAGACTTCATGAAGGGTGCAAAGTTGCTCGGCATGGCCGTTTATTGGCACCTCTCCTCGAAGTCAACGGTGAATACTAACTACACGGCACTAATAGCAAATTTCAAGTATGCTTTGTGATTGAAATTAAGATAAACATCAATCACAATTACTTTTATAATTCTCAATAGGATGTGCTATTCGACATGGTCATTTAGCTGAAAATGTTCGATAAGGTCGATTCTCTTTTGCCATGATAGATGTATGTTGGCAGCAGCATTTGTTGGCTATAAACACAAAAATACTTATATAAAGTAAGGCTTCAATTTTAGTCATCTTGCATTGAGGCTTCTAAGAGGGGAGACTTCGCAAATGGGCCTAAGTGAGAGTGTCAGTATGACACAGGCCAATACGACATACGTGTACATATGATAGCTCTCATTTTATTTGCATACATGGCTTTGAGCTAGAGTCCATCACAACCAACAAAATCAGGCTAAACTTCGCTCTCAAAATGAGATTTTCTTCAAAATTTTAGGACAACTCGCCACATCAAGGTGAATAGGTTAGACAATTTCAAGTTTTACTTGTTTTTCTATGTTTCAACCTTTATTTTGGAAAGATTGTTTCTTGTGCAAAGCAACATGCTTGATACATTTCACAAGAAGCAAGGCTTCTAGCCCATGCCCACGTATTGCCCGCTAATTTGAGATCAAGGGCAATGGCATACAAGTTTGGGGTTTTGGCAATCAGATATAAGTTCACATTTTACGTAGGATAACGTTTAATTGTGATGTATCCAAGCCACGCGCATGGCAATTACTGTTTTGGCTCACTCTGTTGAGAAAACGTCATTTTAGCCAAGGGCTTACCAATTTATTTCTCTGCTTTGTATACATGGCGTACCAGGATGGTGGAATCTATTCCACCTCATCATTATTTATGCTTCTGCTATAATACCAGCTACTATGTCAAGAACACAACAAACTATTGAATGCTTGCAATGATTCAATCTAACAAACTTCTTTCCAAGGGGAAGTGTTGAAAGTAAGTCAATCTCATACGGTCACAATCACAGCGAAGGGTAGGTGGGTCAAGATGCACATTTTTCTATGCTTACAGAATAAGCTACGACACAAACATCGTTTGCACATAAGCATACTTAAGGGGCATACACCAATACATTAAGGGGTTTTTCTCATCCCAACATATCCTCTCTCTCTCTCTCTCTCTCTCTCTCTCTCTCTCTCTCTCTCTCTCTCTCTCTCTCTCTCTCTCTCTCTCTCTCTCTCTCATTCCTAATTCTCAGAGGAAAAAGTGAAATTAGGCATGATTTTACTAAAATATTTCTATGTCGATATGGTAGCATGAAGGGTTAAGAGCCATCTACTTGTAATCCATCAGTGATTTCTTTCAAATATCAAACAATTCTTCAGTTGTGTACCCATAGATTCTAATGGACAAGCAAGAGTCTTGCCATTACCGTTTTTTTGGGTGTTATTTTAGCACTATATACTTTAAGTGTGAAGATCAAGTTGAGCTTTTGAAAGTCTTCAACTCATAAAGGCTTCTCTCTATCAAGGTGTATAGATGAAGAAAGCATTTCAGACAACACGGCTGCTCACAAAAACCCAAGATATGGACTTTCAGATCTTTAAAAGATCCAGTTGTGAATACGATTCCAACTTGAGCGGATCTCCTATTTTGTCTATAGCATTGACAATGTCTATACAAGCACAGTTTTGGGGTCAGACCCAGCTCGTGATTACTAAATCACTTATTAAGTGTTGATGGTCAATTCTTGGAACCTTCACACTTGCATTTTCAAGGAAAGAAGTCCACAAGTGGCCAAGGTGTGGTGGACAATTTCAACTTCCAAAGTTTTCAATTACTACTGGCTTCTAGTTGAGGAGTTTCCCTACAAAGTCTATAACCAAAGGTTTGACAATGTAGAATTTAACCAAGGGGTTTGATTGCAAAAGCAACACCCAGGGTTACATGTGCAATACTACTTGAATTCCACTAATTTTCAATTAGTGTTCGTAGGCCTTTGCAGGCGGGACATTTGGGCAGGTGCCTTTGACTAGTGAACACTATGTCCAACCTCCAGGTACGAATCTGATTTGGTTTTGTTTCTTTTTTTAATATGTTTTTGTTTAGTTTTCCAAGTAGGATGCCTAAACTTCTATGTTTTAATCGATTTTGCTCTTTAAGAGACATGACAAGGTCATATAGGAGCAAAGTATTTTGGATCGTAGTGTCCAACATACATTTGTGGACTATCCATTTATGGACCTTGTTACCATATACATGTGGTAGTGATGTGTGTGAACACACTAGGACCGCCGGGGCATTTTTTCCCTCTTTAGGAGATTTTTTCCCCGAGCATTGTATATACGCCCATCACTCTAGGGCTATCTATCTTTCCATTGCACACTAAGTAACACACTCTCTATTGTGTGCCTTGAGCTTCCTTCGTCTTCTCCAAGTTGTGTGCGTTTCTCTACAACCCTAATTCCAACAATTGGTATCAGAGCAAGTTGCGTCCTCTCGGGCTTAGTTGCCAGCTACTCCAGCACATGCCTGCTCACTTTCTCCGATTTCAGTGAGCTTTGGCAAGCGTTCGCAAGTCGACAAAAATTTCGGGACTGCTCGTAGAGATTAGTCTACTCAGATTTCTGATTCGGGCTCATTTCGGCCTCCGTTTCCACTATAGGCAGATCTGCACAGGCAATTTCATCATTTTGTGCAAATTTTTTGTTAGTGCCAATTTTTGCATAACAAGTGCGTTACAATCTTCTACGGTTTGTTGTTCCCGCTCCATTTCTCCTATTTTCGGACAGCTTTCACATTAGGTGCAACATTTACCATGGCTGACAACAACACAGATGTGTTCAAGATGTTTGTTGCTGAGGACAGGTTGGATGGGGACAATTACCCTATGTGGGCTTACATGATGCAACATGTTCTTGTGTCAAAGGGTGTCTGGAATATTGTGCAGGGCATTGATGTACGTCCTGGTTCTGAGGACGCATGTGATGTTGAGGATGTTGCAGGTCTTGCTGCAAGGATTGCTGCTATTAGAGTTGTTTTTTGCCTACGGCAGAACAATCTCGTTGAAATGTAAAGGATGCGCAGGCTCATGCATTGATTACGTTGTCTGTGAAGCGCACCATTGTTCCTCACATCCGTTCAGCAAAATTTGCAAAACAAGCTTGGGATATTTTGGCTGGTCTTTATGCAAATCGGAAATGAGGCTAAAATTGCTTTGCTGCGTAAAGAGCTGGAGTCGAAGATTATGCATGAGGAAGATGATATGGAGACTTTTCTTACTGGTGTCAAGGATATCAATGAGCAACTTATTTCTGTAGGTGAAGTCATTTCAGACAGTTCCCTTGTGCAAACTGTTCTTGATGCCTTACCAGATTCTTACCAGACTTTTGCTAGTACTTGGAGACTTATGACCCAAGGAAATCCTGAAGTTGTCAAGTTTGATCCATTATGCACATTGTTGTTGCAAGAGTCACTTTCCAGGAAAAACAGGACTAGGCAGCGTGCAGTTGAACAGGCTTTTATTGCTTCTCAAAGAAAGGGTGGTAACAGCAATGCAGCCACTTCTTATGGTTCTGCTGCGAGTGGCAAAACTTCTGTTCCTAATGCTTCGGCTGGCAGCACTTCGTCTGGCAATTCTGGTGATAGGGCAAAAAGAAGATGCGTTGCCATTATTGTAAAGCTGATGATCACTTGATCAAGTTGTGTCCTAAGTTGAAGGCCAAAGAGGCTAAGAAGAAAGAGGGTGGTTCCACTACAAGTCCGAAGTTTTTATGTGCTTCAAACAATTTCTGGCTATGGTTGAAAATGTATCGAAATGTACTATGGACACCCTCCATTCCAATCGAGGGGGGGAGTATATGTCTCATGAATTTAATGCATTTCTGGCTAGTCATGAGATAAACACCAACGTACAGTGCCTTATACACCTCAGCAAAATGGTGTTGCTGAGAGGAAAAACAGGTCACTTACGGAAATGGCACGATGTATGGTCAAAATTCAAGCTTTGCCACATTCTTTTTGGCTTGAGGCCATCATGTGTGCCACTTATGTACTAAACAGGTGTCCTACGAAAGCTTTTCAATCTATTACACCATATGAAGCATGGCATGATAGAAAGCCTTCTATTGAGAACATGCGTGTTTTTGGTTGTTTGGCATATGCTTTGGTGCCACAAACACAGTGCAAAAAATTGGATGATAAGGCTGTCAAATGTATTTTTGTTGGTTATAGTGCTAAAAGCAAATGTTACAGGTTATATCATCCGCAAACAAAGCGTATTCTGGTTTCACGGGATGTAGTGTTTGTGGAAGATTCTGTTCATCCCTTGTTGTCATGTACTAGAGACAGTAATGTAAGTTCACAGGACATTTATGACACTTTGTTGCCTCTTTTCAGTGGTGGAAATACTAATGTAATTTCCAATGAGGCAAATGTACAGCATATGGGGGTTTCTAAAAATGTTACAGATCAGCCTATTACTGATGCAGATGTACATGATGTACTTGATGAGGAAAGGGCTAAAAATGAGCAGGCTAGAGGTATGCCAAAATGGCTGGTGCACGCTTTGTGTGACAGTGAATTGGATGTACCTTTGTCTAGTCATACTCGTTCAGGCTCTAGCCATGCATCTTATGCATCAGATTGTTACGCTTTGGCTGTGTCTAGCTTACATGATGTTGAGGAGACTCTATCTTTTGATGAAGCACAAAATTCAAAAAATTGGATGGCTGCCATGGAATCAGAATATGATGCACTTATAGAAAATGACACATGGACTTTATGTGATTTTCCTCCTGGCAAAAAGACCATTGGTACGAAGTGGGTTTACAAGTTGAAACGCAAGTCGGATGGTGAGATCGATCGCCATAAGGCTCGACTTGTTGCAAAGGGTTATGCACAGCAAAAAGGCATAGATTATGAAGAGACTTTTGCTCCTACTTGTCGTATGACTACTGTGCGTTTTCTATGTGCATTGGCAGCTCATTTTGGTTGGGATGTACATTAATCAGACATTGTTACTGCTTTCTTGAATGGTGACATATTTGAGGAAGTTTATGTAACGCAGCCTCGTGGTTTGTCATAAAAGGACAAGAGGACAAAGTGTGCAGATGTAAGAAGGCTTTGTATGGGTTGAAGCAATCTCCTCGTGCTTGGTATGAGAAAGTTGACACTCATTTGGTTAAACGAGGCTTTCGTAACGGTCCAACAGAAAGCACATTGTATGTAAAGCGTGAGGGTGATGTACTTCTCATTGTGGTTCTTTATGTCGATGATTTGCTGATCACTGGACCAAATGAGAGACATATTGCTGAATTTAAAGCTGATTTGAATGCTAATTTCAAGATGAAGGATTTGAGGCTGTTGCATCATTACTTGGGTATACAATTTAAGCAGTGTGATGGTGGTATTGCCTTGTGTCAGAAAAGTTACATAGAGACATTGCTATGTAAGTTTGGACTTGAGGATTGCAAACCTATTGCCACTCCCATGGAAACAGGTTTGAAGTTGAGTCTACATGATGATGGCGATCCTGCTGATGTCACTCTTTACCAAACTGCTGTTGGCTGCCTCATTTATGTATGCAACACGAGGCCAGATATTCAGTTTGCAGTCTCACAGGTTAGCAGATTTATGCATAGCCTAGGGTCTAAGCATTGGTAGGCTGTCAAGAGGATTTTCCACTACCTTAGTGGCACTTTACATCTTGGCTTGTTTTATCCCAAGGGGGGATCATTGCCGCCAGACTTACATGCTTTTTCGGACTCAGATTGGGGCTGGTTGTTTTGACACGCGAGTGTTCACAAGTGGTTTTGTTTCATGCTTGGCAGTTCATGTATATCATGGTTGAGAAAGAAGCAACCTATTGTGGCCACTTTGAGTTGTGAGGCTGAGTACAGGGCAGTCTTCACAGCTACGGTTAAGTGTGTATGGCTTAGACGCCTTATGGCTGATTTGGGTGTTGGACAGGACACTGCCAACACTATCTACACTAACAGTTAGAGCGCATTGGCAGTTGCGAGGAACCCAGTTTTTCATGCTCGCACAAAGCACATTGAGGTGCATTACCACTATGTCAGGGAGAGGCTCTCAGTAGGAGAGATCAGCTTGGCTTATGTGCCAACACAGTACAACCTTGCAAATCTTTTCACAAAGGCATTGTCTCGTGAGAAGCTTGAAGCTTTCCGCAAAGCTTTGGGCTTACTCCCCTTTGTGGACTGATCATGTCCTCAGGGCATGGCACTTCCCTTTACTCATGTGCCAGCTATCGTTCACTGCATCACTCTAGGGGGGATTTGTTACCATATACATGTGGTAGTGATGTGTGTGAACACACTAGGACCGTCGGGGCATTTTTTCCCTCTTTAGTGTGAGTGCGCGGATGCGGTGCGTATGCGGAGAGTGAGAAGGAGAGAGAGAGAGAGAGAGAGAGAGAGAGAGAGAGAGAGAGAGAGAGAGAGAGAGAGAGAGAGAGAGAGAGAGAACGACTCAGGATGTGGGGTGGAGCTCCCAAATCTCACTGTGTGAGCACCATGTGAGAGTGTGAGTGAGAGCTCCTTATTCTTTGTATGTATAAAGAATAAGGAGATAAATGTGGGCAGCCGGACACTAGCCGACGAACACGGGCAAAGCACGGTGAGGCACACCGCCTTTACCAATTGTGAGTGCGCGGATGCGGTGCGTGTGCGGAGAGTGAGAAGGAGAGAGAGAGAACAACTCAGGATGTGGGGTGGACACCATGTGAGAGTGTGAGTGAGAGCTCCTTATTCTTTGTATGTATAAAGAATAAGGAGATAAATGTGGGCAGCCGGACACTGGCCAACGGACACGGGCAAAGCACGGTGAGGCACACCGCCTTTACCTAACATTCTCGCACTAAAGGCTATGTGTCGATAAGTGGCGAGAAGACTAGCCTACAACTTATATATACAAGAGGTGAGAGAAGACGACTCTCAACCTATGCCCACTGGCTCACTCCAAACATGCTCTAGTGTAGATGCAACATGCATACCACTAGGTCTAGAACTACAATGACACTCATGATGCAGGTATCGAGTGACGACCTGCATGGCTCCACAATGCACAATGCCAGTGTCAGTCTCATCGCACGACTGACAACTCCCACTGCAAATGTACCAACTGCATAAGCAAGATCAGGTCTCAAAACCAAAAGGTCGGACATGAGAGACCCGAAAGCCGACGAAACATGCACTATGTGTGCCAACCTATCCCTGTCAGCAACCTCAGTGCCATATGCATCCTCATCAGGAACCACCTAACTATGCATCACCATGTCAGCATCCTCTGGCAAAGGCATGTTCGCTGAGAATGACTGCAAAACCGAAAAATCAGCACCACTGCAATCAGACACAACTGTTTGAAGGACACTGTCCCCCTCAAACGTATCAGACGCATCATAGAACAATGCATCGGTCTCTGGATCAACTGAAGGAAGTCACCTCAACTGATGACTAACAAAGCTGTGCATTCCTAGAGATACCACTATCTGTGTGAACATCACCACAAGACAAATGCACAACCTGCTCTCCATGCAGCACATCTGCAAAAGAGACATGCCTCGTCTCTCGCTCCAAACATGGCTGCAAATACACAGAGACTACACCGCCTCGTGTGTCAGAAATATGCAAAGGGTATACCAGACCACTCCTAGCACCTCTGGCTATCACCAGTGATCCCCTATGCATCTGAAATGACCGCTCTCCAAGCAGTACACGATGTCCACTACTTTGCAAACTGACGCACTGAAATGAGACTCTGACTGAGTCCTGGTACATAACGTACATCTCGTAGCGTAAGCAATGCACCGCTAGGTAAAGACATATATACATCTCCAACACCCTCTATGTCATATGCTAAAACATCAGCAAACTGCACACAACCAAGTCTCCCACTAGAGAAAGAGCAAAACAAATCACAACGTGGTGTCACGTGAAAAATTGCATGCTCGTCTAGTAGAAAACTCGTAGACAATGTGCTATCCCAAGACACGAAGTAGTCTGAAGGCAAGTTAGACTCAAAAGTGACATGCCCGTCACATACATACTCTCTAGCATTTGTCCTCATAGTAGCACCGTGCATCTGCCTCTTCCGCTGCCTCATACGCCTGAAGCAACGGTGCCTAATATGCCCATCATGGCCGCAATGCCAACATGTCAGTCGCGATCGTGAACGAGAACCGCCTCTAACCTGAAGCGTCTCCATGCCAAAACTATGGCAAACAATGCTCGAGATCACAAGACTCTCCCACCCGAGAGCAAACCAGTGTCTCAAGCAAAGAAAGATACACAACTCCTCACTCTTGCGAGAGTGGATACAAAAACACAAAACTGTGTCCAAACTGACAAAACTTGTCAAAGTGAGAGTAAACACTCAATCACAAACTATGGCGAGAATCAGGGAAAAATCCGGCAGAGTTCCCCTGAAAACTGAGCAAAAACTCAAGTACAATCTCTACCATAAACATAACACTACTCAATGCCAATGAGTAGAAATGACGGCTCCACATTTTCACATACAATGGCAATCCGCACTCAACGTACATCAACGGAGCGACCGCGCATAAGCAAGCGCCGAAAGAGTTGCAATCCGGAAACTTGATCAATGCGAAAACAATGCTCTTAAGAGAGCTCACCGGCACTTGAAAGTGCTCGCCAAAATGCATGTATAATGTGCATCAACCATGCGCCATAACCATCCGCAAAGACCATGAATCCAAGCACAAAATCACCACCAAAGTATCCTGTGAAAACCAGTGAAAGAAGCTCCACCTGTGTACTCCAAAAAAAACTGTGTCTCTCAAGAGACTGCTTTGGTGGTGTGTAAACGCCTCCGTACTTTGTTGCCCAAGTCTACCAAAAAACCCTCAAACCACAAGCTTAACACAAGCTGCAATTGCATCTTTAGCTCAAAATTTATGCACTCAACTTCAAGCATCTCCCGTGCTTCCAAAAGTGCATCAAACTCGCACACAATGCGACAACAGAAAATCTGGAATTTCTGTATACAGTCAGTCTGAGCTAAATATCAGCAAAATGGTGAGGAATTTGCAAAACATTTATTCAGCAAAGTTGTAGACCACGTTGAAACGGATGGGCCTCTCAAACAGAATTCTCATATCTACATTCTACAAGGAGAAAAATGAATATGAAAACAGTGTTGTTGCGCACACAGTTTCTAGGGCAGCACCTTCACTTACACACAATCTTCCACACTCCTTTCTGAGCTTCCACAAGAGCATACATCACTCTCAACTGAGCTGACAAGCTCCCATTGTATTCTCACAAATCTTCCAAGCTTTCTTAATCTCTCTACCGTCGAGAGCGAGCGAGCTATCGCCTCGAAGCTCTCAAAGCCGTCATGCTCTACGCGATCACCATGGCTCTGATACCAATTGTGAGTGCGCGGATGCGGTGCGTGTGCGGAGAGTGAGAAGGAGAGAGAGAGAGAGAGAGAATGACACAGTATGTGGGGTGGAGCTCCCAAATCTCACTGTGTGAGCACCATGTGAGAGTGTGAGTGAGAGCTCCTTATTCTTTGTATGTATAAAGAATAAGGAGATAAATGTGGGCAGCCGGACACTGGCCGACGTACACGGGCAAAGCACAGTGAGGCACACCGCCTTTACCTAACATTTAGGAGGTTTTTTCCCCCGAGCATTGTATATACGCCCATCACTCTAGGGCTACCTATCTTTCCATTGCACACTAAGTAACACACTCTCTATTGTGTGCCTTGAACTTCCTTCGTCTTCTCCAAGCTGTGTGTGTTTCTCTGCAACCCTAATTCCAACAAACCTATATGTTAGGTTTTCTTTGGCACATATTGTCACATGGGATAAAACATGGCCTCAAAACTTAAGAAATTTGGTTTAGCTAGTGTGGAGCAAGGCTAATGAGGGTCCCTCTCACCCGTTGTAGAGTGTTTGCAGTTACCTCCACACACCAATACATCTCTTACTTGAAGGATGTTCTTTTTTCTAGACTCCTTAGTTGAGACATATTCCACATGTGGAGAATTTGAGTCTTTGGGACTGACACTGGCGTCCGCTATTTCAATTATGTGTCGCGACAGTCCCTAGGTGTTGGTCAAATCTGTTTTATAGACCATTTTGCTCACGTAGTATCAACAACACTTTCAGTGGCCATGAATTGTTGGGTACTTAGAGCGCCTTGTTGAAGTTACAAGTGCTGCTAAACAACATTAACGGATGGTTGTTTATGCATATAGCAAGGCTATGTATTATGAATGAAAATATTTAATTGTTTGTACCTAGACGTGACTCGTGTTTCACATTCTATTATGGTTGAAACGTTCTAGCGAGGCTTGCAAATGGTTGTAGTGAAAAGTATTTAGTTTCCATTTAGAACTATTTACACTCCTCTTCATGTGTGCTATGAGCATCACATTTTTCATAAATATGGGCAAGTATGACCACGGATATGCAGGTTTGGATCTGTTTTTGCTAAATGCATGCACACTAAGTGTTATGGACCCTATTGTTTAGCAAAGGCCGATTTGGAGCGGCATGCACATTCATGACATAGATCTAACAATCACCCGTAGAGGTCATGGCTCGGTTTGAGTGCTTATGGATCTTTGAATAAAACCAAGTTGGTTATTCTCATAACATTGTTGTTTCCTTAGCAATGTCCTAAGGCACTGTGATCCCTGTTTACCCGTTCTTTTGGAGAATTTTCTATAAACGGTGGGATAAACACCTCAGTATTGTCATTTATCCAAAAAGGATAGACAAATTACAAGTGTAATATTGTGCTAAAGGATATGGGAAGCGCATACATTAGCATCAAGAAATCCATGTATTGCTCTAGTTGGAGTTTGCTAACCATAAGGTCAAGCATATTTGTGACTAGGTTTAGTCTCTTCATGTGTAAGTTAGGTTCTCAATCTTGAACACTAGTTATGGTGGGGTTGTTTACTAATGCGATAAGATCACAAGTCAAGGACTTAAACTTTGCTGTTGAGTTACGTCAGTCGGTTACTTTCATGGAAAGTATATGCAAAGCGCGTACATCAGCACCAAGCAATCCAATTACAAAACATGTATTGCTCTAGTTGGAGTTTGATAACCATAAGGTCAAGCATGTTTGCGACTAGGTTTAATCTCTTCGTGTTTAAGGTAGGTTCTCAACTTGAACACTAGCTATGGTGGGGTTGTTTACTAATGCGATAAGATCACAAGTCAAGGACTTAAAACTTTGCTGATAAGTTATGTCAGCCAGTTACTTTCATGGAAAGTGAAAAGAGGTACTCTTTTGGGTGCATCTTAGTTGTGATAACTCCTTTAGCATACTCAAGTGAGTTCTAAATGGAGTCTACCTGCTATGATGAATGTGGGTCGGTTCCACAAGATGATTGCAAAGGGATAACAATGTGGAAAATGAAGATGTTATTCTTGGTTTCGTTGAACCTCCTGTTGAACCGTGCTCTAGTCAAACAAATAGCTGGATCCATGAAGGATGCCATTGTGGAAAACATTAGTGTTCTTATGAAGATACAACCACTTTTGTCTTCGAAGACGAAAACACTTCTCCAAGGGGGAGTAATGTTATGCTAAGGGCAATAACCATGGAGATCAAGGACCGATTGAGCCAAGGGTCGTTTGCAATTAGGAAGGGATCTTAGGGCCAAGTGGTTGGGCAAAGGATTCAGACATGGCAGTCCCATGGCTTTACAATACACACAATACTAAACATTTGCCCAATATATCAAACACGTGTCAATATCCTCAAGACATGGTGGGCTATGGGGTGATGCAATAATTTTGTATTGGATAGCAAGAGCATTAAAACTAAATATCAATGTATGGAGCTCCTCACTATGTAGAGTTAGCTACATTGCAAAGTTCTCTCAGGAACATGAAACGATTCCTTTACTATTTCACGATGAGTGCGGGAATGACGGTCATTACGAGCCTTTTTAACCAAAACAAAGCAAAGAAGATATCGTATCATGTCAAACCCATTGAGAACTCGCATTAAAAATCTTCTTTACAGAAATGGAAACATCAAGAAGAGGATACCCTATAAGGCACAAAAACTAAACAAAACAACCGACATAAACAAAGAAGAACATATTACAGATGGAATGAGCAAGTTCAGGATCAGTTAGTACAGCTCTTGCAAAATTCTAAAGACTCAAAAATCTCAACTATTTGTGACATTTTCTTGCAAGAGCATAAGGAAATTCCCAGGAAAAGTGTGAATTAAAAACTCTCCTCTCATAAGAAAAGGCATCACAACAAAAAGAATAATATCACAATTCTAGAGATAGCTCCAAAAAAGCAAACAACTAGGGTAGAGGAGCCAGAAGATGGCCGGGCCCCAAAAGAGAGACACTTTTTAGAGACATTAATACCCTTAAAATAATATGAGTATGTTCCAATAGTAGTAAAACAAATCAACGTGGAAAATCGTTGAGTCTTCCCACTCGCACGTCTCATAATCGGCTCTCCACCTGCACACAAAAAGAGAGAGAGATGCTCAGTACTCGTACACACGTCACTCTCCTCTCAGTTCAGAACATTTATGAAAGCAAACACGATCAGCTCATTAACTAAACAAATTCTCATTATCAAATGTGACGCCCCATTTCTTTCAAGGCCTCCAACTTTTCATGAAACACAGAACACAAGTTCAGCCAGTCACTACCAGCAACAGACGATTCAATACAACATTCAGCCAACAAAAAAAAAGCAGAGGGTTCAATCCAATCTCCAGATTTATCACGCCAAATCAGTAGTAGCAGGTATAAATAACAGGATACTTGTCAAATTTTTTATGCTCTCTGAGTCTGCACAACCTTTTGCAACTTCTCATATGTCTACACTTACTGTGAATCAGCATGATTCCACAAAAACTAAGGTGGAATAACATGAATCCAGAGAAAAAAAGGTGTTCAAATGCCTCTACTTGAAGCAAAAGAGTCAGAAGCCTCTTTCTTTACATCAGATCGACCAAAGATATGCAAACCATTTCCTATGGCTGGTGTAGCTCCTTGCAAATGTAAGGCTTGCTTGACAGAAAGGCATCCCCAACTTGTTGAGCTATTATGTACATCACTTCTTCTACATAGGAATGGTGGACGTGTTTGCTGCTGTGGAAAAGTTCATGTGATGCCTGCCTTTACATGCAAGATTCCAAGGAAGAAGCCTCCTTTCATTAGTCCGAAGCTTGTTGATTCTACCTCACAACCCCAAAAGAGGAGTCCAAGTCCCGAAGCAATCGCTCCACTTGCCCCAAAGAGGAAGTTCTCCATGAAGGAATATTCACATCTTCTTCAAGACAAAAAAGATTAGTCATTTTCTTGGACAGGGTAAGTCCTCTTTCTTCTTTAAATCTTGTTAATGCCTGCCAACGTCTTTTTTCAAAGTTCAAACCACTTCTTTTATCCGTAGGTTAGCTATGGCAAAAAGCAATGGAAGAAGCACAAGGGCTAGCAGGCAAAACACTTCAGCAAATCAGCCCTACAATGTTTTTTCATCGACTAGGCAGATTGATAAAAACAGTGGAAAAAGACCCAGCAAAACAGCAAAAAGAAGTCCTCCTCTTGCACGCCAAGCCAAAGCGGCTTTCCCAAAAGCCACTACTCCAAACATTTCCATCCCCACCCTACAAGCCCAGGAAGCAAGTGAAGACATGTGAATGACGCCCAAGAAGCCAAAGAATCGTCCCAACCTAACATGGACAGCACACGATATGGCAAACGCTCTTCAATCACGTGAAAATGAGCTCTCCTTAAACAAATGCTCAATGCAATTCGGGATAAGCAGAGCTGCCATATCTAATTGGGAAGAGGGCAGGACGCAGAAAAAGAAGAAAGGACCATCAATGATACTCTCCATGGAAGAGGAGGAAGCATTACTACAGTGGATCTTTTTGAAGTGTGATTCCGGGCATGGAGTCTCAATCATGTATGTGAAGCTAAAAGTAGCGGAGATTTGCCAAACTAGGGAAACATTGTTTACAAACGGCATTCCTAGAAGAAGTTGGTGGGAAGGATTCAGAAGAAGACACCCAAAGCTGGTCTTTCGAGTCTCTAAAAGCTTGGATCAGTCAAGAGCAACCAGATTTCGATCGGAGATAGTCAAAACATTGCATGACAATCTTCAAGAGTTGTATAATCAAAATCACTATCCTCCCTCACATATTTGGAATGCAGATGAGACCGGATTTCAAGGTTCTAGAGACAAAGGAATGAAGATACTTGCAAGAAGAGGGACCAAATCTGTTTATGGAATCACTTGCGATTCTCGTGAGTAGATGACAGTTTTATGTTGTGTCAATGCAGCCGGGAGTGCTATTCCAGGATATTACATATTTAAGGGCAGTCGGATTAATGGAAATTACATTCAACACTGTGAAGATGGGCAACAATGGCCGTTCAAAGGAAGGCATGGATGACAGGAGAACTCTTCCAAGCTTGGCTTCAACATTTTGGCGATGCTATCTCTCAACAAATCGGTAAACAAAATAGACATCTACTCATTCTTGATGGACATGGGAGTCATGTCTCCTTGGAGGTTGTGGCCAAAGCACACGAAGCAGGCATAGATATCATAACGTTACCAACACATACCTCACATAAGTTGCAGCCCCTAGATGTTTCTGTTTTCAAATCATTGAAGGTTCACTTCCGCAAGGAGAGAGCTATTTGGCAGCATAGGACAGCCTCATCTCATGCCAGCAAGTCACAGTTGGCCTCGATTGTCTCAAAAGCTCTAAATTCATCCTTAACCTCGGCCAACATCATGGTTGGGTTCTGTGCAACAGGTATATGGCCACTTAATGCATCAGCAGTAAAGTTTGACGGAATGTCGTGTAATCACATTAACATTATGCAAGAGGTAACAATAGAAATGGATGATGACTTATCTCAAGTTCCTAGCACACCCATGCAAGGAACCATTGAAGAAAACGCGGCTCTTGCCCTAAATTCCATGGCAAATGAAATCCTAGAAGAAGATGGAGCAGCCATGCCTGTGGAAGAGGAGCTAGCCAATTCCCTAAGCTTCACTCAATTACTACAAGCTGGTGACATTCCAACAAATATCACCATAGCAACAAAGCCATCTGAGCTCATGGGTGGACACTTTCACCAAAACATTGGAGGTGCTGAGCTATCAATTGGAGAAAGACCAGAAGGGAATCAAAGCAAAGGTAAGAATATGCCGCAATCTGAGCTCATGGGTGGACATTTTCACCAACACATTGGAGGTGATCAGCTATCGGCTGGAGAAAGACCAGAAGCGCATCGAAGTGGAGGTGAGAATATGATGCAATCTGAGCTCACGGGGGGACACTTTCACCAACACGTTGGAGGTGCTCAGCTATCAGCCAGAGCAAGACCAAAAGTGCATCGAAGTGGAGGTGAGAATATGCCGCAATCTGAGCTCATGGGGGGACACTTTCACCAACACATTGGAGGTGCTCAACTATCAGCCAGAGCAAGACCAGAAGTGCATCGAAGTGGAGTTCATGAGAATATGCCACAATCGGAGCTCATTGGGGGACACTTTCACCAACACATTGGAGGTGCTCAACTATCAGCCACAACAAGACCAGAAGTGCATCGAAGTGGAGGTGAGAATATGCCGCAATCTGAGCTCATGGGGGGACACTTTCACCAACTTATTGGAGGTGCTCAGCTATCAGCCAGAGCAAGACCAGAAGTGCAACAAAGTAGACTAGAAAATATGCCTCCAACATTAGAAGTGCAACCTCGGAAAGAGTTTGGGGATGAGAATCAACCTCCATCATTAACCATACAACAAAAGGCTTCCAAAGAACACAACCGTATTATTGATATACTACAGGTACCAATGAGAGAAGTGTGTGTCAGACAAGCAAATCGAGAAGCATTCGTAGACTACACCAATAGCCTTATTCTTACCTCCTCTCAATACATTGAAAGTATGAGAGCAAAGAATGCTAAGAAAGAAGAAGTTGCCAAAGTGAAAGAGGAGAAGAGATTGGAAAAGGAGAAGAAAAGACTCAACTCACTTGCTGAGAAGGAAGTAGCACGACAACGAAGGGTGGATGCTCAACAAGCCAAGCATGCAAGGAAAGAATGGGAAGCACAGCAAGCCTTATTTCAAGGTAGAATGAGTTCCATTCTATGGGAGCAAGGTTCCCTCGAGGGTTTGCAACTAAGACCACTACACATAGATATGCCATATCATGCTTTTGCCCGCAAGCACCGTATGGAGAAGCTGAGAAGATTTCGACAAGCTTATCAGCAAAGAAGTCAATAAAGCCCGAATTTTTGTCTTGATTCAATGCCCATGTATGCAAGAAACCCTTTTTGTCTTATCTCCTCTAGCAAAGCAAGCTGTATGGAGGAGCGGAGAAGATTTCGGCAAGCTCATCAATAGATACAACATTACAGGCTCAGTTTTTTGTCTTCCTTCAGTCCCACATGTATGCAGAGAATTACTTTTTGTTTTATCCCATTAACAAATCGAATTGTATACGACACAACCCCTCATGTAAGAAGCTCCATTTTGAGTAATCTTTTAGGAGGTTAATTTATCCACATATAAGTGCATCGAAATTCAGAACGGTTACGACATCTTATTTCCTCTCTTGTTTTATTATTTTTATGATGAATTAAAAAATCATGTACATAATGTCCAAGACATGTATCTCTGTTCAATGCTTTAGCTTGAGTTGTCATACTGCTGTATGTATAATGTACTATTAGCATGTACGAGTACTGAGTGAGGCTGCTAGAATGCAAAGCCTCACCTGGAAAGAGTACTGCAGAGGCATGTCATGGATGTCAGTTCCACACCATCTTCCTCTTCTGAGTGCATCAATGAACCCATTTAAGTATGCAGACAACCATGCTTTCGAGTGCTCTTTGCCGTTATGTGAGTGCTCAGTGATTACCATCCGCCTCTGTGTGCACAAAGAAGTGCAAGTTAGATTTTCATCAAGTGCAAATTATGCAAAAATGAGACTAAAATGTATAAAATTAAGGCAAATTTGTGAGAGCTATTCAGTTACCAGGAGCAATGCAGCCATATGAGCTTCCAAAACCCATTGAAGCTGATTGTGTAGCCCTCGATGCATCCACATGTTTAGGGAGGCCGAAGTCTCCGACACGAGCTTCATTGATGAATGATTTTGGGGTGTCATGGAGGGCATTGCGTATTTGCACCTGGATTGTAGGCCTACTTCTCGGTTGAAGATGAAGATCCAGCCTTTGATGCACTGCGTATTTGCACCATGATTGCAACATGGGATTTGTGAAAAGGCCTTATGAGAAGTGAGCATGTGTGTTTTTACCTTCTTTCTGCACTGGGTGTTACAAAAAGTCTTAAGTGTCTTCAGTGATGGTGAGTAACCTCGTTTGCAATGTATTGTGAGACTCCCAAAGTGGGTTGTTGGTTGGAGAAGATGCGAAGCTGGCAGAAGACCAAAGTGGAGAAACCTTTGATGTTCCTGGGAGATGATGCTAAGGAATTCAATCCGGAAAGGTTTTTGAAAGGAGGCAATTGTCAGTAAGAGACTCCATCAAGCTAATTGCCTTCTGAGCAACATCAACTTCGTGCCTTGTGTTTGTGGCAGCATTTCCACTAGATTCGATGGCTCAAGGTGAAGCTAAGAGATGCTAAGGGATGCAGCTGAAGGGAGGCATTACAAGGGGCACAGGTGGCACGGGGAGTGTAATAGCTGACAGTTGTTGCCATCCATAATGATTCTCTCGCTATTCTGGTCCACCATTTACGATGACATGAGCCTCCCCATCCAGCCCGCTTGTAGATGACCTGATGGGTTAAGGTGATGCTCAGGATGGTGCAAGGGATGCGGTGCAACGGTAGTAACAAGGGTGTAGTTGGCGCAGAGAATGCTGTCAGGGAATGCCGCTGTTGAATGCCACCAGGGAATGCCGCTGCTTCTTGCTTCTCATAGGAGCGTGTAGAAATTGGTTCAACAATTGCTCGTAAAAGGAGTTGGTGAGGATTTTTAAAGGAATGCAATAGTCCGTATAGTGGTACCTGCCCAAACACGCTTTGGAGATTTACTAACCATCTGAGGGGGGCGGGTCCGTCTCACTTCTCACCCCCATTTTAGTTACAAAGAAAATAAAAAACAGCTTAAAAAAGCCTCTTATGAGTAGTGCCAAGTCATCATCTTACCTCCACATGTTCACCAACACATGGCAATCCTCCCTAGCACCTCAGATTTGAAATCATCCAACAATTTTAGCCTTTTTTTTAGCTCCCAATTTGACTGTCTCTATATTGGCTCCTCTACTTTATATGGACAAACAAGCTAGAGAGTAAGTTGTATTCACTACAAAGAGCGCATGTTAATATTTTGAGGACTGCACTTTGTAAGCATTTCTTAATAAACAACCACTTGCCATCGCCACTTCTAGAGAGAACACGCACTCATCTATACCGGCTCATTAAAAAAAGGAGGAACACAACCTTAAACAAAACACAACACACACAACGCATGACGATCACATAGAGAAGTGGCTACAAAAGTTCCTCTTGAGCATATAGGAAAAACCAATTTTCCCTTGCGATTGTTGTAAACAAATGTACTTTCCCTTACAATTTTCAAGATATTGCAAAAGTGCAATAGAACTAATCAAAAACTATACCAAAATACCATTGCAAACAGATTCTAATGGCAAAAGGCCAATCTGTAATAGTTTTTTTTACTGCTGCAATAAAGGTAAGATTCCAAAATAATGTTCTCCCACTCTCATAAGAATGAACTCAACAATTGAGGAAGTGCAATCACTGACAGACCTTGAAGAGCGCTTAACCATCCTAAGAAACACATTTGGTCAGATACGCCAATACCTACACTATAGTCAATACCTTTTAAAACATACCTGCAAACCTTGATATAATCCAAACATCATTATCAAGGATAGATCTTGAGCACATCACATTTGGTATTGCAATCCAAAGAAAACATCGGTATACAAAAGTGAACAAATACATTCATGAAAAATAACCAAAGCTCAAGATATTATGTTGACTATTCCGTTGTATAAAAATTATAATATTCGACTACTATCCAAAAAATTGACTGCTTTAAACACCTAGCAATGACATGAGCTGCATGGATTATGACCAGGAAGAGATTCACGCGATCAAGAAGAAAAGGCTGAACTACATACAGATACTTTATTACACAGCTTCATAGACCCCGACAAATTTCACAACGCTGCTTCAAAGGTTTTAACTATCGCTCCATGTGAGCAACATCAACCACTGGGTTTGTTTTTAGGCAAGGACTGTGAAGAGCTCAACTTCCCCACCTTAGTCTACAATAGTCAAAGACACATATCCCCAACAGCCACATCACTACACATACCAAAAACTGCGTTAATGGAGAATAATGAACGTCGATTGTCGCTTTGCATATCACATCACAAACATATTTTTCAAAGTGATTAAAATATTAATCCATCAAATTTGGACATCAACATGGGTGCACCTCCGTAAAGTCGTACTACATAATTGTACTATATGTGCTAGAGAACTCAAAACAAATATTGAAAGCATAATAAAATCAAATGTGAGATGCTCCAATATTTGATGGCTCAAACAATGAAGCTATAATAAAATTTATCGACATATACATATTATATGACAAAAGAGATATACACGAACAATTACAGAGCATCCAATACACCTACACATACATACATATAGGAAACAAAATAGAAAACAATGCAGATTTAAATATCCACAACCACCTTTCTCACAAACAACTACGTTAAATCCATTGGATGACAAAAACGACCACGACATAGCAAACCCAACAAAAATCTTTGGACACATATTAAAATATGACATGAATGAACATGACATCGAGTTCACTTATTTCCTTCAAGAAACGAACATGACAGAAGAAACTTACAAGAGATCAATTTCCAGTACTTTGAAATGCTCCACAATTTTTCTCAAAAGACGATTATCAAACATATGCACAAATGCATTTGCTAAAAACCTTGTGAACATTTGGGAAGCAAACATAGACTCATACTTTACACTTGAACCATATGCAGCTGCAACATATTGCACATCTTATCTAACAAAAATGGACAATACAATCACCAAGACGTACTGACAATTACTAAGAAAGCTTACAAAAACAAAACTGATGTAGCTTCTCGATTAAAACAACTCTAATCCACATTGCTAAACACACAACAAATGTCTGTACAACTGGCAATGAATTTGTAAACACGGCTTTTACAAATGAATGTGCTATCATTCTGAAATGTTGCCATCAACTACAAGATTTGCCCGAAGACTCCACATATATCGCACAAGAATCAATCATAGACAAATACAAAGAGCGTCCAATAAGCGTAGAAAAACAGACATTAGTCGACATTGCAACAAAATATAACTACAACTGAGGTTTTACCTGAACGAAGAAACCAAGAATCTTGAGAAGTATACATTACAACAAACAGAAGGACATCGGGGGTCATTACAAAGAAAGGGTTTTGTTACATGATCCTTTTCGGCGGAAGAAACCGAACTCATTAAAGACCATACAACTTGGAAGGAAGCATATGTGTCAATGCAAGATTCCATGATTGAAAACCATGAAAAATATAATTACAGCAAACCAATACTGAATAGAAAAGAATGACACGAATTAGAAAATATACCATTGCAAGCACATGAAGAAGACACATATGAAGGAACCATGGATCACGTCAATATCACCAACACACAAAACATAGAGAGCTATGACCTCAACCTTGAATCCACATAGAAATCTCACAAAAAATTCAATTACTTCCTTCACAAACAATACACAAGATCATTGCAAAAACATTAGGAACTTCAATCTCGAACAACGTTGCATATTTGATGACATCATATTCAAAATAGCATATGATACCAAACAACAAATATGTGCCTTCATCATAGGAGGATCCAACATTGGAAAAACAATAGTATTGAAAACACTGGTCAAACACTTAACATGATTCTACAATACAGTCCAAAAAAGAAATCCACTTAAGATCAAAGTGCTCAAACTAGCATTCACGGGAAAAGCATCATACAACATAGACGGAACGACGATACGCTCTGAATTACATGTACCTATCAATCTACTTACCCAAGTACCCGAAAGACAATTGGATACTACGGTAAAAAATCATATCAAACTCAAAGTAGTTGTTAACGACGAGATCTCGCTAGTTGGCGCAACAATGTTGGCACATATCAATAAAATGCTATAGACAATCAAACACACACAGCCCTTTGGAGGACTACATGTCATATGTTTTGGTAACTTATACCAACTTCCACTTGTGAAAGACAAATGGATTTTCAAGGACATTACACTAATGCACACAAATTTAGGGCGAGCAAAATTCAAAAAATACGCACTGACCCAAGTTATGAGCCAAACATACCCACTTTTGTAAACTTTTTGAATAAAATAAGAAAAAAACAACCATGATATTCAAGACATTGAGTACACGAACAACATTTGCCTTGCAAAAGAAACATATGATTTCTACATGCCACATCTATTTTATGCGCAACAAAAAACACAACAACATAATAATTTAATGTTCGAAAGAAATTGAAGGCTTAACATATACCCTAAGAGCAATAGACTGCCCTCCAACATTCCCTTCAGGAATTCCGCAAGACATTAACAAAACAAAAAAGAGTCTCAAACTTCAAACAAAAAACACTCGTTGAGCTTTGCTCATGAAATTATAACATAGCAGATGGCCTTGTCAATGGTGCCGGTGGGCATTTCCAAACAATATCAACCTATAAGAACCAAACAATAATCCTGATATAATTTCTAAATGCAAAGGTTGGCCATCAGACACGTAAAAAATACTACCATCTTTATACTGATAACATAAAATCTACATGGACATGTATTTTTCCAATCACAAAGGAGTTTCATATATAAAAAACAGACACAATCAAACTATTCAAAACACAATTTCCCATTCAACAAGCATCAACAAGAATTGTCCATCGATCCCAAGTTTATCTCTAGACACCATTGCCTTCTCACCTGACAAAGCACACACATATGGGTTAGTCTACACAGCAGTATCTAGGGTTAGAACCAAATGCAACTATTTCTCTTATAATTAACCTTATAATTAACAATTACAAGCGAAAAATTTCTCCCTTTATCAACATGTACAAAATGAGATCATATATTGTCTACATAAGGAAAATGGAAATTCTCAACAGACTCGTTTTTTTTAAATAGAGATCAAACAACCGTCATAAGTACTCTAAACACTAGATCACTACCTAAGTATTTTGAGGACTTAAAGACACATCCACTTTAAAGATATAGTGACATCGTTTGCCTACAAAAGAAGCAAAAGATAGCAACTCCATCATAACAGATAAGCTAACATTATACAATGCAATTTTGCATCCTCCACAAAATAGCACAATCACATTGTACAATAAAACCTACAAACTATCAACCAGATCAATACACAAACATACAAACCACAAAATTCTTGAAACATTGCTTGTAACAGATACTAATTAAGCAATCAAAATTGTAAACTTGTATCGTTCACCAACCGACAAAGACGCACAAATATTCTTTGCAACTATGAGCAATATTATCTTGCAGCGCACAATCCATTCAATGAATTTTTTTTGTGCTAGGCGATTTCAACATTGACTTCTTTTAGCAATCAAAAGATCGGGATACTCTTATCAACATAATGACAAAAAATAGATTCCAAATTTCTAACAATGGACCAACAACAATCTACAAATCTCAACTAGATCATTTATGGACAAACTTTACATACTGTCATACCATATCAAAAATTTATCCAATGTACTAAACAATTACTGATGCAACATACATATCCCTAAAAAACAACCATAACAACAACTACAATTCTCAAATATCGCCTCCAGCTATAGATGAACCCCTTCTACTAAGCTTTGTATATTTCTATCTTCTTGGGAACAAAGCCGTACTACAAAACAATCTCTCGTATAGTGCAATGACATTTGGAAGCTGCTTGCAACAAAAGGATAGTGGCTTCCACTACAAAGCACCATCTCATCCACACAACCCCATTGTGGGCTTCTGTTGGCTTTGAATTATGGACACATCTAATGGCACAAGGTTATCAACTTCACTGCATATGTCCCTCAAAACTTTCCACCGAACCTTACGAAGACTCTTCACATGTGCTCCCCACAAAATCGACAATAGCAACGATGCAAGCACTTGCACAACAAAGTTGATGTTTCATTCCAAGTCAACATTGCATTGGACTAAGGAGGTCAAGGAAACTACATATTTCATGGTACGTACGGATCACTACGTCAAGACATAGATCGTCTCTCCGTTTCCTCCAACAACCAAACCAAGTATGCATTTTGTGTTGAGTTCCTCCCTTGTACATGATGAACTCTAGGGACTTTGACATTCGGAAAAATATAAAGTTGATGGGCCAAACACCTCATAAACACAATTACAAATATGGCATGAAGTGGACATTGAGCTTACATTGTTGTTCCTATTGTACGTCAAACTAAGCTTTAGCAAGATGTACAATCACGCATGGAGAACACTTGGAAGTAGGTTACATTCGTTTTGGGTACCTTCAAATATCAATTCTGCATGTTTTCATTTTAGCATTTCGCTTTCATCATTGCTTCTCTTTCTCTCTCTCTCTCTCTCTCTCTTTCGGTGTCTACACTCCCTTTCCCTCTAATTCTATGACTAACTCTCTCTCTCTCTCTCTCTCTCTCACAGGCAGTGCCGCCGTTGGCTAGTTAGTTGTTTAAAATTGTTGTCCAGGGAAGCGGGGCAAATTTGAGCCAGAACACAGACGAAGTACGTGACTCTCTCTCTCTCTCTCGCTCGCTCGCTTGACGACTTGTCAGAATTGTGTTGTGTTTTTCTGCGACCACAGCTTCCATGGGAAACGATAAGAATCCTGACAGAGAGGACTCACCGGACTGGCTTCGCACATTCCAGGTTTGTCATGCACTCAAAGGATCTAGCCAAAACTGAGATATGCTTTTAAAACTCTTGTTGCACCTGCTTGAGTTCCACCGTGCATTTCGGAGTTGATTACACAGAAGATATGAACCTCAAGCTACAAGTTTACCACAAAATTCTAGTAACACAAGCATGTAATTTGAGTTTGTGCTGAATCTGTTACATCACCCACAAAAGCTAGCTGCATTGCATGCGTGGTGAGCTTGAAAAGAAAGGCATTGTACTCCGTATCAGAAGGTGACTTACCCTTTATAGCCCCTTAAATGTCTGTTTTCGTGCTCTGTGTGTGTGTGTGTTGACGTGTGCATGTGAGTGCATGCTCGTTGTTCCAAACTACTCTATTTCGATTGCCATTCGAAGTAGGTCTTTAGTTTTGTGAATAATTTGGGAGGAAAATAGGTAGATTGAACTCTAAAAGAATAGATAGGGCTGGCCATTCTTGTTATTCTATCACTCTTTGAAGCCTTATTTTGGGGACTTGTGAGCACTCTGTTTTCTCATAGTGGACATACCTTTAAGATTGATAAAATTGAGAGGGCTCTAATACTATATTGCCTGTGTTTCAGACTCCTTTGAAGGACGTTTATACTATTTCTTCTTCTTCCCCTTCCCCCTCAGCAAGTCCAAAGGCCAGATCTAACTCAAAAGCGCAAGAGCTTGATGAGTATCAGAGCAACGACTTCAGGCAACAGGAAGTAGAACAGGAAGCGGAAGATGTCAAGGATGAAAGTTTGCTTAAGGTACCTGTTCTAAAGGTTTGGGTCAGCGATAAAGTATTATCTCTTGCTATGCATGGTTTTCTGCAACAAGCAATACTTGTATATGGCTTTCAAGGTGGAACCAGTAGTGCTGCAAGAGGAAGGTGCTGGTGAAGGGCAAGAACGGCGAATTAAACGTGTGAGTTTCTTGGCTTCTGGACTTCCAGTTGCCATCTATGGCTTCTCTTTACAGTGGATCTTTTGGATAGTAGAGCACTATACAACATGAAAAACTGTTTTTAACAGTTTCATTAACTTTTTTGATGATCGAAACGAGTTATTGGCTGCTGAATTTTGATATGCAGGTTGTGTCGACTCTACCATTAGTAGTAGGGGACAAAATTCACAGGTCCAAGGTACTAGGCTTGCCAATTGCTGTTTTGATATATCACTTTTGGATATCTAACAAAGTTTACAGTACTTTGTGCTGTGATGTTCTCTTCACAGGTCCTTCTAGAATGTGAAGGAGACGATCTAGATGTAAGTGGTGATGTTGGTGCTGTTGGTCGTATTAACGTGTCTGCAAATGACAATGACTTTCTTCTAGACTTGAAAGGTGCTGCAGTTTTCTCAAACACCTTGTTGATGCTTTTGCGTGAGGGCTATGTTTTCTGTACAGTTGAGTAGCATGTGAAAAACCTAGATTGCCTAAATGGGGTTGCTCAAAGGGGCTCAACAAGTGGGCTGTTTTGATGCTAGACTAATAATTTGCAAGATGAACAATATGATATACACGTATGTACGTATATAGTTAATTGCACACACACATGCAGATATACATTTTAGATACACATTTTTAGATAATCTAATAATGGACAATGCATTGCATTTGGTTATGTGTAAGGGGCTCGAAAATCGTCAACTTCATGCCGCTAAAGTTGCATCTATCTGTGATCTCATCTCCTCAGCCTTCACTTTCAACTTTGCCGCCATTTTTGGTGAATTGAAGTTGGCCTTGGCTCTGTTGGCGAAGAAAATCAGTGCCTTCTGAGTCGATCTCTTTTTTTGTCCCACGTTCAGCAAATGTAAGATGCAACGGAACTGTTTTAAGAATTTTAACTCAGAACTAGTACTTCCCACAAACACAAGGTTCCTTTAATTCACTTGAGAGAAACTGAACACAATGAAAGTGTGTGAGGCAGAGAGAGTGAGAAAGGGAGATGACATAGGATCTCGGGTCCCAACCACCCTCTAAGGGCCCCTTGCTCTGTTGCTAGAGCAAGTATTTGCTTTTTATTACTCACACAAACTGTTACAAGGCTGAATGCTGAATGCTTTATGCCGATGTACTGCAAAAACGTAGGTGCTGATGCTGATGCAAAACGCTGATGCTGAAAACGTAGCCTTTGGGAAAAACGCAGCCCCTCCTTGCTGACACTTGAGGAAGAGGAAGACGCTGCCCTTTTTGTTGCTCTGATTGTGTTGACTTCAATTGCTATTGTTGACTCGTCCTCCCTTATCCAAATGAGGGCTCAAGGCCACTCATATATACTGATTTAACTCTTTTCTTTTAGAATCCTACGATTCCTAGTCTTAAGGGTTTTTATGTGATAAATGACGTAAGTGACTTCATGAATGCCTTTGTGCAAGAGGGTATGCACTCCAATGCTCTACGTTGTGAAGGCTTTAGGGGATGGCCTCTATAACACCTATCACAATCACAAGATGAGGATTAAGAAAAGGAACCTCACAAAGGGGTATGGAATGCACTCTTCCCTCAAATCACACCATTCTCAAACTCACAACACTCCACCTAACCTTGACTAGTCGCAATCTACAAATGGGATGGCACCACGTCCGATAGAAAAGAACAGACAAGACAACTTTAAACACTTCAAACAACTGAACTGAGAGAGAGAGAGAGTGCATGGCACACGAAATGGGGAGTACCCCAAGAGAGCACTGGCCCCAAACCTTGGCACCCCTTTCGGTATTTCTTTATATTGCTTCAACTCAGTACACACCTGTGGTTCGACTCTGCACCTACACGGGGTAGAAGTGCCAAAGAGAGAGCCCACAATGTTTATTCAAAGGCCCTTCACCCTTTAAAAGCAGCTACATTGAAAAGCTAACTGTCTAAAAGCATCTAGTTTCCAAAAGCATGTGCAGAGGGGTTGTTCATACAATCTGCCACATCACCAACAATCAGCACGATTTGCGGAAATCCGCATAGTGCCACATGGCAGCCAGCGCGATTCGCGAAGATCCGTACAATTCTGCCAGATCATCAGTTGCTATGCAATTCTGGGTTTTTGTATGTGTGTGTGTGGGTCTTGCTTTATTATTTCATTGCCTTTAGGCCCTAGGGAACTTGGGCCCCTTCGGACGGTGTCCCATAAATTGGACAATTTATTTAAATTGTTGGTCCCACTTGATGAGGATCTGTAAGTTGGTGAGAACTCTGGCTTCTTCTACTCCTTCTAGGGTTTAGGCCTCTCGGTTGGGATTTGCAGGTTAGTTCTGGTCTTTAGGTTGACACAGTGGCTTGACACTTCAGCAATTTGTGACACTAAAGGCTTTTTGCTTTTGGCAATCCCTTTTCAACTCAAGAAGCAACCCATAGAAATACCTCTCCATTTGCTCATCGGGGTTGACTATGGGGAACAAAGTGACTCAAATAAAACCTTCCCGAAACTTTTGGTTGAAAGATTGAAGGGCGTCGTGCTTGAATTTCAAGTGGTTCTAGACAACCAAGATATTTGTCTCATTGGTTGGTGTGAACCAAAGGGAATGTAACAAACTGTTGACGTGTCAAGCCTAAAGAATGGAGCCAACTTACAGATGTGGCCTAGGGGCCTAAACCCTAATTTCTACCAGAACCGTAACTGTTGAAACCCTAATTCTAGAAACCCTAACCCTAAAACCTGCAAACCCTAATTTTGGAAACCCTAACCATAAAACCTGCAAACCCTAATTCTGGAAAACCTAATCCTAAAACTGTAGAAACCCTAACCCTAACCCTAAGGGCAGCAGGGAGATTTTTGAAAATTGTGCTGGTTGATGACGTGGCAGGTTGTATGGATTTCCATGATTGACGCTGGCAGCTTTTTGGCTTTGCTTTTGGACCAGATGCTTTTGAGTTTGAAGGCTTTTTACTGTAAACTGCTTTTCAGGCCAAGGGCCTTTAAATATGAGGTTAGGGCTCATTCTCTGGCATGCTTCCTAGAAAAGGTGCAGAGTCTGGAGTACCGGCTCGTACTGTGTTGATGCAATATAAAGAAATACTGAAAGGGGTGCCAAGGTTTGGGGCCAATACTCTTTGGCTGTGCCGCGTGTCGTCTCTCTCTTTCAGTTCAGTTGTTATTGAAGTGTTAAAAGTCTGTTCAGTATTTTCTTTTCTATTGGCACGTGGTGCCCGCCTTGTGACAGTGGTATCAGAGCATCAGGCGTGTGCTTTTCTGAAAGCATACAGGTCCTACAAAAGAGCATACAGAGCTATATTGGAATTTTATTTGAGGTATCTTCGCCCTCCAACCCGAACTTATTAGCCACTCCCACCCTTACTTCATCGCGCATCGGGCGCGCTCCCGTCTTCACCGCTCATGTCTTACAGGGAATAAGCCATTAAGATCACTTGTAAAGAAGGATCTGATATTTGTTTCGAGTCACTGTTTTTCTCAAAAGCAGTGCCATGCAGATGTTGATGTCTATAGCTACCAAGCCGCACGCTCCAAGTACTTGGTAAGCTTTCAAGAAAAAATTTGTCCGAATTTATATGGTTTCTGACATCTTCCTTCGGAGTGCAACTTCTGGCAGAGTGGGGTATCTTGAAATGCTTGCCATGGAAACCCTAGTAGATTATAACTTGAAATTTCTCGACATCTCTCAGTAGATGTCTCTTCACGAGCAAATGACCTTGGAGGTTTGGTGTGATTGCTATCTCTTGGGACTACCATCGCCGCCAAAGAAACAGTGTCTATCCAAGAGCTGATGGACCATGCTGTGCTCGGCTACGACCTCATGGAAGGAACCTAGCCCTAAATTTTGGTGCAGGTTTCAAGATGGAAAGTCAGTCGACTTTTCGAGCTTGACTGATGTCGAGATTGCTTTTTCAGTTTGAGTTCTGTTTGATCTTGTTTGGGATCCTGTTTGGAATTTGTTTGAAATGGATGGTATCTGTTTTGAGGTTGTTTTGGTGCCGATTTGAATTGTTTGACTCTGGTTTGATACTGGTTTCAATGATTGGTGATTTTACTCCCAGGTGGAGAAGTGAGAAATACTGTTTTGGTATTGTTTGAACCTCGGAACGACGCAGGCCGATGCTTGGGGAGCGTTTCGTTGTATGTTTGAAAAGTTCGGAACGACACAGGCCGATGCCTGGGGAGCGTTCCATTGTATGCTAGAAAACCTCCGAACGACGCAGGCCGATGCCTAGGGAGCGTTTGGTTGTATGCTTGAACCTCCAAGCGATGCAGACTACGGTTTGGGGAGCGTTTGGTTGTACAGTCCTCTGAGCTCATGGCCCGGACATTTTTAGGTTATTTATGGGGGGAGTGACGAGGTAGTAGTTGAGTAGCTTCATACCGCAAACCGTTTGTCTCGGGGGAGTGCTTAGTGGCGCTGTTTGTTGTGTCTTGTAACATGCATGTGTAAGCATTTGTGTTGCATTGTAATGTGCCAATTACTGAATATTCCTAATTGGATGAGATTGCCTGTGTATGTAATTTTAGTGCATCAAGATACCCGTGGAAGATCAATACGGTATGGGTGTGATGGCTAATTTTACTACGCCGGAATATCAAGAGTTCCGATCTGGACGAAAGGAGAAGCTAACTCCTTGATCAAAAGAGTAGAAAGGAGAAGCTAACTCCTTGATCAAAACAATCGAAAGGAGAAGCGAACTCCTTGATCAAAATAGCCGAAAGGAGAAGCTAACTCCTTGATTAAAAGAGCAGAAAGGAGAAGCTAACTCCTTAATAAAAAGAGCAAATTGATTGTCCCTCAGAATGTCCCTTGGAAAGACCCTCGGAATTTTTTTAGCTAACTTGAGTTCTTTTGCAGATATGCTGTAATCGCGGACTATTACTCTCTTTCAAGAAGGGGAGATGTAACAAACTGTTGACGTGTCAAAGCCTAAAGAATGGAGCCAACTTACAGATGTGGCTGAGGGGCCTATACCCTAATTTCTGCCAGAAACCCTAACTGCTGAAACCCTAATTTTGGAAACCCTAACCCTAAAACCTTCAAACCCTAATTTTGGAAACCCTAACCATAAAACCTGCAAACCCTAATTTTGGAAACCCTAACCCTAAAACTGCAGAAACCCTCCCTAAAACCCTAATCCTAACCCTAAGGGTAGCAAGGAGATTTTTGAAAATTGCGCTGGCTGATGAGGTGGCAGGCTGTACGGATTTCCGTGACTTACTCTGGCAGCTTTTTGGCTTTGCTTTTGGACCAGATGCTTTTGAGTTTGTAGGCGTTTTACTGTAAACTGCTTTTCAGGCCAAGGGTCTTTAAATATGAGGTTAGGGCTCATTCTCTAGCATGCTTCCTGGAGAAGGTGCAGAGTCTGGAGTACCTACGTGTACTGTGTTGATGCAATATAAAGAAATACCGAAAGGGGCGCCAAGGTTTGGGGCCAATACTCTCTGGCCGTGTCGCGTGTCGTCTCTCTCTTTCAGTTCAGTTGTTATTGAAGTGTTAAAAGTCTGTTCAGTCTGTTCTTTTCTATTGGCACGTGGTGCCCGCCTTTTGACAGGGAAACTAACAATCGTTTGAATTACATTCAAGTCTTGGGTACTTGTCCATGAATCGATAGGGTTGACCTCCATTGTAGATCTAATACGTGTAGCGGAAGGTTTTAAGGATTTTAACTCGGGTAAGGTTGTGACTCCATGACACATCATGATATTAATTTTTGTTGCAAGATGTGTTGCAACAGTGTAAACTCGTAATGTAACAATTTTAGCTAAAGGCTATAAATGAATAAAAATGTTTTTTGTGCACAAAGATATGTTATGAATATATTGTTACCAACTAATTAATTTAAGATGGGTAAGTTTCTCCGGCGCAATGTGCCATCTGGGAAATTACCGGTGTTTGAGTAGTATGATAAGTAGAGCAGTAGCCGGATAGAGTGTGGAACATGTCAAAACAAGGACATGAATAAGAGGGTGTCCCTAGTCTTGTTCATAAAGTCATGATTTAATATTTTTTGTTGTGGTTGCCCATGAAACTGGCCGGCCGGACAAAAATACTTACGTCTCAATGGGAGCAGGTAGACCAAGTTTGGAGGGTGTGGAAACAACAAGGTCAAATGTGCTCCAGGCTGGTCCAAAACTCACCCTTTAGTACTCGTTTTTAAGCCTAAGGTTTAAAACCTTTTAAAAATAAGTGCCTAGGTCAATATGAAAAAGGCAAAATTTGATAACATTAAAATAAGACTTAAACAGAAGTGTAGCGTGAGAATTTTGCTACACACAACAACAGGTGAAGATCTCTCTCTCATACGGTGACATCTAGCCACTTTCCTCAATGCTTTGCTAGTAGAAGTCTAGCGCTACCTCTTTTGAGGGCTCTGGCAAAGTTTACACTTATGTAGAGAGATAACATTAAAATAAGACTAAAATAGAAGTGTAGCGCGAGAATTTTGCTACACACAACAACAGGTGACAATCTCTCTCTCATGGAGTGACATCTGGCCACTTTCCTCAATGCTTTGCTATTAGAAGTCTAGCACTACCTCTTTTGAGGTCTCTGGCAGAGTACACGTGTAGAGAGAACCTCTCTCTCTCTCTCACACGATTTCATGCTCCCACACTATCAAAGGCGGTGCAGAGGCCTAAGGAGTGTACATGGAGGTGGAGGGAAGCCAATGGGTGTTTGTGTGCTCCCTTTGTGGATAGCTGCACTTAGATAAGTGCTTTATTGGTTGTCCAAACAGTTTTCAGCCCTCAAACTTCAAAGAAGATCCAAAAGACTAAATTTCAGCAAGAGAGACCTCGCTTTGACGCTCTGGAAGAAGGTAGATACCAACACGCGTCAAAGAATAGCTGCTTTTGGCTATAGTATTTTAAATTTCAGCCACGACGCTAATGAGTAATATGCATTCTATGCATCAGATAACTTTGGGATGGAGAATAGATTCCGTTGCTCCGGTTCATGTGCTTTGTAAGAATATGTTAATCAATTAATAAAAAATCTCTTGAAGAGGGAGATCAACCCATCTTTTGGTCCCCAATGTTGTCTTTTGAATTATTTTAAGTTTCATTTGTGTTGAGTTTTAACGGTGTAATAAATAAAGATAAAGGTGTTTTAAGTGCTTGCTTCCGTTTTTGTGACAGTGGTATCAGAGCAAGGTCTTTTCTTTTCCTTTTCCATAAGGAGAGACGGTTCTTGGCAAAAACATACCCGTCATGGCAGGACAAGAAGAAAAGGTTGAGCGCCTCAGGAAACAGATGGCAAGAACTTCAAGCTGCTCTTGTTGAGTCTGAGGTGTAGAAGATACTAAAGACCCTTTTAAAATGAAAGGGAAGATGGTGGAAGAGCCACCTCAGAATCTTCCAGAGCAAGGTTAGGATGTACCTGAGACTGGGGCTCCAACATAGCCTTAGAGGGATATCGTACAATGGGCACTCCCCATCAACATGAAGAAGGTTCGACCTCGTCATTTACCTACTCTCCAAATTATTCCTTAATGAAAATATTGAAAAACGTAATCCTTGAAGAAAACCTACAGCTAGATCTAGATGAACCTGTTCAACCAAGGGAGGGAGGGGTACATAACCCGGAAGGGAAAAATCATTGTTGTAAAATTCTTGTCCGTAAAGATTCCAAAGCTATTTCCAAGAAGTGATCTTGACACCAAAAGAAGAAGTTTGAAGTAGCCTTTGCAGAAGGCAACTTTTTAGAACGATCCAAATTGCGCCAAGTTAGTATATGTATTTTAAGGATATAGCTAGCAATTGGTGGCTCACGATGATTCTTGAAGGGCGCAAAACCCAAAGACTGGAAAGACTTCAAACAACATTTCTATGCTCAATTCCTTCCTTTGACTTTGAAACGGATGTGAAGAAAGAATGGGATTGGATCTTCAGAAAGAGGATGAAGCTGTTTCCAATCATACGGACAAGTTTTGGGAGATACTTCTCAAGGTCACCCCGTTCATGAAAATCTCTGACGAAGAGAAGATGCGCAAATTTGAAGCTAGGCTCCAACGGACACTCCAAAAAAGTATGTAGTTGTACCCTCAAAACACCCTTCAAATCACGATGCAATCTGCCTTAGTTGCTTGGAATTTGCATTCAAAAGGAACTCCTTGCAAACAGGAGTTTAGTACCTTCCATGCAAAACAAAAAGGAATTTAGTACCTCTCACGCAAAAGAGAAGGCTCTCTCTATCCATACAGACACCTCTTGAAAGCGACGTTCATATCATCCCAAAGGTCAAGAAAAGAAGCCAGAGGGAACTAAGCAAACTAGATATCTTACTTCCTCTTAGCGAATGGCTTATATGAAAGAGGGCAAGTGTTTTATTTGTAGTGAAAATTGCCACAAGAAACCAGATTGCCCACATCTCAAGAAAGATTCTCCACCTCTTGCTTCAAACTCATTCTTCGACGTACAAGCTAACACCAAGAAGGAGAAAGGTAAACAACAACTTTTAAGCGATGGGGCAGCCTTAATGGGCAGAGGGTCATGATTCTCTTTGATCTAGGCTCGAGAGATAATTTTATCTCGTTGGATACCTCAGACTCTCTAGGTTTTACTCCTGATAGGATGGGAATCAAACAAACTTTGGTTCTGCCTTTGAGGGGTTGACCACGAACTCTACTCATGTTCAAGGATATCGAATTTGAAAATCAACAAGTATGCTGACAAAGTATTTCCTACTTGCTCTAATCCAAGGATTTGATGTTATTTTAGGAATGCCCTGACATTATAAAATTCATCCTATTCGAGATTATGTACCACCATAAGGGGCAATAGTATGGTGTAGATGCTAGCACAAGGGAGTGGCCAGTTCCTATGGTCACTCACATCTTTGTTAGAAGAGAAATATAGAAGTGTCTTTCTGCTTACTTGATTTTTGTCAAAGAGAGAGATGAGTGATGAAAATGTCTTGTCAAATCTAGAACTTTTCTTAATCATTACGAGGATTGTTTTATTGACTCTCTCCCTAATGAATTTACCTCTCGAAAGACCAGAAGATCATCGCATCGATCTAATTTTGGGCAGCTCACCTCCGATTCAACCACATAGTTTACTCCAACAGGAAGGAATTCTTGAACAAGTAAATGAACTCTTGGAAAAGGGTCTTGGTCAACCTATTACTTCTTTATATTGTTTACGAGTTTTGCTTGCTCAAAGAAAGATGACACTTCTCAAATGTTTATTAATTATCGTTCTTTAAACAAGGTTACAATAAAGAACAAATTTTCAATTCCTAGAATTGATGATATTTTAGATAAGCTACATAGGGCACAAATTTTCAGCTGCATAGGTCTCAAGAGCGGCTATCATCAAATTTCCGAAGATATACATAAGACTTCGTTTCGTATAACCTTCGGATTGTACGAGTTTTTAATAATGCCTTTTGGTGTAGCAGGCTTGGACACTCCAAGCGAGAAATTAATAGCAACACACGAACAAAAACTTCAAAATCAGTGAACTTTAATAGAGAGAGAGAGAGAGAGAGAGAGAGAGAGAGAGAGAGAGAGAGAGAGAGAGAGAGAGAGAGAGAGAGAGAGAGAGAGTCGACATGGCCCAACGTAGTTTCGTGCCCAGAGGTATTGGCCCCAAAGTCTGGCGCCCCTTTCGATATTTCTTTATTATTAATCATTGCAAAGTACAACTCCCGAGGGACCTTTGCTCTCGGACTGCGTCCAGATACTGTGTAGAGTGAGGCCCCAAGGGCTCTTTTAAACAGTACAAGGGATTCCAAAATCAGAGCCCCAAAAGCAATCAATTCAAAAGCTTCAAGTTCCAAAAGCATCTCGTCCAAAAACTGGCGCCAAAAGCTGCTAGCGCAAATCGCGAAATTTCGTACAGTGCCATGTCAATAGCCAGAGTAAATCACGGACGTCCGTATAGCCTGCCACGTGAGCACTTTCTACGCAATAAAATTTGCCTTGTGTCCCTTAGGCCCCGTCAGAAAGGACTGATAAGTTGGAACAACTTATAAAATCATTTTTATCTGCTTGTCTAGGTGTTCACGCCATGTCATCACTTCGTGACAATACTAATGCTCTAGTGACTTTCAATTGAATGATCGATCAATTTTTTTTTCCTCACCGACAATTACAAGAATCTGTTTTGACGATATCTTGGTCTTCTCTCACACAGAAAAAGAACGTAAATTACATTTGCAGATTGTCTATGAAGAATTGTAGAAGCATATCCTTCAAGTCAAAGCTAAGAAAAGTGAATTTTTCTTAACAAAAATTCATTATTTGGGACACATAGTCTCTCATAACCGAGTATGAATGGATTCAACAAAGATTCAAGCTATTTCAAAATGGCCACAATTTGTTTCTGTTCATGGTGTTTGAAGTTTTCTTGGATTCTGTTCGTATTACAGGCGTTTTATCCGCCATTTTGCTCATGTAGCTGCACCTCTTCATGACCTTACAAAGAAAAAGATATCCTTCATCTGGGGTATCAAACAGAAGGAAGCTTTTGAAAAGCTTAAAGTACCTTCTTACCTATGGACCAATCCTCATTGTACTTGATCGACGAAAATCATTTGAATTACAATCTGATGCTTTAGGTGATTGCATTGGTTCACTTCTTAATCAAGAAGGCTATGCAATAGCTTATGAAAGTAGACGGACGTCGTGAAACGGAGCTTCAT
The DNA here is from genome assembly GCF_014529385.1 of Adiantum capillus-veneris. Taxonomy (NCBI): domain Eukaryota; kingdom Viridiplantae; phylum Streptophyta; class Polypodiopsida; order Polypodiales; family Pteridaceae; genus Adiantum; species Adiantum capillus-veneris. The sequence goes on along the minus strand of NC_140943.1, from coordinate 103,971,082 downwards.
GCTTTCATTTATGAGAAGAAACTCATGGCGCTTATATATATTCTCTCTATTTGGAAGCATTATTTTCTTGGAGCAAACTTTATATTCAAGACAAATCATATCCGCCAACTATTGTCTCTCCCAACGTAAGTTGTTTGAGAAACAGATGTAATGGGCCAATTTTCTTTCTATGTTTCACTTCCAAATCCTACCTTCTTTTGGAAGTAAAAATGTAGTTGTAGTGCTCTTTTTCAATGGCCTCAAATAAACGCTATAACGAGCATATATCACTAGGAATTAGAATATCTCTTTGAGATGTATTTGAAGATTTCGACTTTGGCAAAAACTACAAACTGGTAATGAAATTTTTCCTACTCTATCAAGGATGGATATCTTTATTTTCATCAGGCTCTTTGTGGTACATCCACCTAGAATCAAAGTAATGGATGAAGCACATGCTTCTCCTTACATGGGACATAAGGAAAAATGTCCACAACACAGGCATTGGAAAGATATTTTAACTTGCCAATGCTACGAGTTGACATAGATAAATTATGTTAGAGACTCTGTAGCATGCCGAAAGGCTAAGTATGATTGCCATGAAACTCCTAGCTTACTTCAACCCCTACTAGTACCCCAAGTACCCTTGGAAAATATTGACATGGATTTTATGATGGAATTGCCACGAACTTTGAATGGGAATGATGCAATTTCGACTATTATTGATTGATTCAGTAAGTAACCAAGCCCATTTCAATCCAGTAACAAAGACCATTAAAGCTAATCACATGGCAAAGATGTTTGTGACACAGATTTTGGAACACAATGGAATGTCACAAACTGGTGACGTGGCAGGCCCTCGGACATAAACACACACAACTGCTGACGTGGCAGATTCTCGAAAAACGCGTTGACTGTTGACGTGGCAGTGTACGGATGCCCACTCTATGCGGTGACAGGTTGATGTGGTAGTTGTACGGAAACTTGTCACAAGACGGGTACCATGTGCCAATAGAAAAGAACAGATTGCACAAAATTCCGTACAACTGCCACGTCAGCAGTCAACGCAAAACGCGGAAATCCGTAGAGTCTGCCATGTCATCATGTCAGCGTAATTTTCGAAAATCCGTACAATCTGCCACGTCAGCAGGCCATCGTGAATTGTGGGTTCATCTTCAACTGCTTCTACCTCTGGTTTAGGCCCCTTGGCCATGATCTGCCGGTTGGCTCCATTCTTCAGGGCTTGACACGTCAGCAGTTTGTGACAAAACCCGTTTTTTGTGCCGATTGTTCGGATCTCCGCAAATCGTGGTGATAGGCTGTACGGATTTTCCGCAAATTACGCTGCAAGCTTTTGGGCAGTTTTGCTTTTGAGTTTAACTTTTTGGGGCTCTACTTTTGGGCATTGTCACAAAGTGATGACGTGGCTGCCATAGAAACCCTAATTCTGAAAACCCTAAATTTTGCCAGAAACCCTAATTTGCAGAAATCCTAATTCTAGAAACCCTAACTGCTGAAACCCTAATTTTGCAAGAAACCCTAGCCTTGGCATGACATGTGGTAGCACTACGGACGGCCGGAAATTGCGCCAGAATTTGTGGCGGAATTGGCGTTGGATTTACGGCAGCTTTTTGGCTTGCTTTTATCTACGCAATTTGAAAGAGAGAGAAAGGAGAACTCTTCTGCTTTTATTTTTAGGGCAAGAGAGAGAAAACTTGAGAGAAAAAAAAAGCACAAGCTTTTGAGCTTTTGATTTTCAGCTTTTGGGGCTCTGCTTTTGGCATCCCTTGTACTCTTTAAATAAGTGGGTAGGCCACTCACAACTCAGAGCATCTGGACGCAGAGTCCGAGTGTGAGCGCCTGCCCGCACTCTTGTCTCAGATTAATACAAAAAGAAATACTGGAAGGGGCGCTAGTCTTTGGGGCCAATATCTCTAGGCACGGAACTCTGTCGGGCCAGTGTTGAATCAATTGTGAACTGTGAAGTATTTTGAAGTGGTTATTTGGTGCTGTCATGGTCGATTCTTGACTTTGAGCGACGCAAATTTTGCTTTTTGACTCTCTGTGAGAGAGAGAGCAATTGCTTTTGATTTGAAGCTTTTGGGGCTCTGCTTTTGGGCATCCATTGTAACCTTTAAATTAGTGGTGAGGGCCTCACTTCTCAGAGCATCTGGACGCAAAGTCTGAGAGTGAAACCCTAACGCTCTCTTGTACTTTGATGATTGATTAATACAAAAAGAAATACCGAAAGGGGCGCCAGTCTTTGGGGCCAATATCTCTAGGCACAGAACTCCGCCGGGCCAGTGTACATCTATTGTGATCTGTGACTTGTTTTGAAGTGGTTATTTGGTGCTGTCGCGGTTGATTCTTGACTTGGAGTGTCGAAGTCTGTTACAGTGGTATCAGAGCACGGCCAATTTCTCTTCTACGGGAAATCCGATCCCCGAATTTTTTTTCAGCGGCACCTATGGCTTCAGGCAATGATCAGTCGACTCCCTCTGCATCTGGAGATGCGGGCTGGGATCACAACGAAGATTCAGACAGAGAGTATGGCCCGCCTCGGCCTACTCAGGCGGAGCAAAGAGAGATGGAGCGTCGTCAATTGATTGGCGATGCAACAAAGATGATGCTTAATTTTGCCAAGGACTCGAAGATGGAAAAATATATGAACCAGACCTCTTTGGAAGAGGTACATACGGAGTGGCAGAGAACCACAACACCACTCCCGAAACCCGCTCTCAAGAAACCTTCTGTCTCCAAGAAATATACGAAGAAGGAACTGGAGAACGTGGTTGATGCACGGATTGCTCAGCTTTTCGACGTGCAAAAGAAAGGCAAAAAAGCAGAAGAAAGGCATTGACTTCCCGGGATATTTGGGTCGTCGGTCGACATTTGACAAGGCAAAGAAATTGAAGAAGCGCGTCAAGTTTGAAGACCTACCCAGTTCTTCTTCTTCTTCTTCTGACAGTTCTTCTAGTTCTTCAGACTCGAGCGAAGAAGACAGGAAAAGCAAAAAGCGAAGCAAGAAACAACGCTTTGGAAAGGGCAAGAAAAAGGCAAGGAAGTTTAAGTCTTGCCCAATGAGTGACACTTCTACAGAGGACTCGTCTACGGACAGTTCAGACGCTGACAACGGAAACTTTTATGCGAATAAGAAGAATTTTTACGAAGCCAACCAGTATGACTTTCTCGAAGATAAAAGTAAGAAAGTCCGAGAGTTTAAGGAAGGTGGCCACTCGATCAAGTTTGATACTTTTTCAGGATACTCAGATGCTTCGGAGGCTTTGTCTTTTATACAGTAGTTTGACATCGCTTTCACGGGAGGACGCTATTCAGAGCACTCCAAGATTCGGAGAGCTGCCTCTTACTTATGAGGAATGCTCGTACTTGGTGGTCCACGCTTCTTTTAAACAAGACTGCGCCAAGTTAAATGGCTGAAATTCAAAAAGCTTTTTATTTTTTCTTGGTTGACGCAAGAATATGAACGAGATGTACGAGCTGCTTGGAACCATCTTTGGATGACCAAGAAAGATACAATCAATGCTTATTGTGAAACATTCTGGAGCTCTTTTCTACCCGCCTCTTCATTCAAGAAGATCTCGTTCAGAGAACAGATTGAGCGGTTTACCTTGGGTCTACCTACAGAGATCCGAGATCACTGCTTGGAACAGAAGTCAACTTCTATTTAGGAGTTGATGAGTCATGCGAAGCGGGGCTTTGCCATTCACTTTGGCAGTTTGACCTACCCCACAGATAAGGCCATGACACAACGAGCCGAATAGACTTCTGGGAATGAAAGTAGAAAGAAAAAAAAGCAACCCAGAGAAAAAGGATGCACGACCCAAGCTTACTCCTGAGGAGAGAGCTCGCTTCATAGGAGAGGGGAAGTGCTTTGGATGCGGGGAACATGGACATATCTCCGCGAAGTGCCCTAAAAAGGCACAGAAAGAACAGAATGATAAAGACGACGACAGGCCTCAGAGTTCGAGAGTAGCTGAGGAATGTGGCAGAAAAGGCAGATAGAAAAGCAAATCTGGTACCACATGGCGTGGGACTTGCACCGAATCTAATGAATGAAAGTACAAACTTTGCCGCTTTTGGGGCAAAGTGAAGGACCAGGAAGCTCTTTTGAAGGAGCCAAGGCCAACTTCTTTTCACTTGGAATTGGCGGCTCGATTTGGAAGTACGCCCGACGCCACAGGCGGAGGTAGTTCGACTAGCACCCGGATGGGATGCTGCCATTACACCGAGCATTGGCAAACTTCGTTTGCAATGACAGGGGTGTTCAGGGCACGCGAGTGACGTTCTACTCAGGATCCCTTGGTTTCACAAGAACTACCCCGTGGTTGACTACCGGGCCGAGAAAGCGACTTTGATAAATGAAGGGCTTAGAGATTGTACTTGATGGACTTTAGTTTCTTACTCATTCTTTTGGGAGAGAACTGAACGATGGATAAAGTTTGAATATGTTTTGACCTGATCAAAAGAACGCCAAGATTTTTCTCCACACTTCATGGCGATTGCTTTTCAGAGGGCATGAAGATCAAACCATTGATCTGATACCTGGAAGCACGCCACCGAATCGGCCACCTTACCGTGTGAGTCGAGTACAAAATGAAAAGATTATGAACCCAGTGAAAGACCTCTTGGAAAAGGGTCTTGTCCAGCCTAGTACTTCACCGTATTGCTCTCTAGTGTTGTTGGTTTTGAAGAAAGACGGATCTTGGAGAATGTGCATCGATTATAGCAGTCTCAACGAAATCACCATCAAGAACAGATTTCCGATTCCTAGGATCGATGATATACTCGACAGGTTACAGGGATCCTCGTGTTTTCGTAGGATTGACTTGAAGAGTGGATATCATCAGATCAGGATAGCGCCGGGAGATGTCTACAAGACAGCTTTTCGGACGACTTTTGGGTTATTTGAGTTTTTGGTGATGCCTTTTGGCTTAACCAATGCTCTTGCGACATTTAACCGGATGATGTGGACAGGATTTTTCGAGAGTACAGGCTATTTGTTGGCACTTTCTTTGACGACATCATTGTTTTCTCCAAGAATGAGGTAGAACACAGAGATCATCTACTTCAAGTCTTTCAGGCATTACGATATCACACGTTAGTGATTAATGCAACGAAAAGTGAATTTTTCCTACCAGAGATACACTTTTTGGGACACATTATGTCAGCACAGCAGGAGTGCAAATGGACCCGGCCAAGATAGAGACTATCCGTGATTGGCCCGATTTGAGGAATGTCCATGAAGTTAGAAGCTTCTTGGGACTGTGTTCGTACTACAGGCGGTTCATACGAAAGTTTGCAGAGGCTGCTTCCCCTTTGCATACCTTGACACAGAAAGGAGTACCTTTTTCGTGGGGACCCACAAAGGTGACTGCCTTTCGGACATTGAAAGAGAAATTGACTACGGGACCAATTTTGACTTTGCCGGACTTGCAGAAGTCATTTGAAGTATATTGTGATGCTTGTGGTCGTAGTCTGGGTGCGGTCTTGATGCAAGAAGGCCATGTCATAGCTTACGAGAGCCGTTTGTTCTCTAAGGCGGAGATGACAGCACAGATCTATGAGAAAGAGCTTTTGGCGGTTATCAATGCTCTTACTCAGTGGCGGCATTACCTACTCGAAGTGGATTTTACTGTCTATACAGACCATCAGAGTTTGCGCTACTTCTTGTCACAGAAGCAGCTTTCGGAAAAGCAGATGCGGTGGGCGAACATCTTGTCACAGTTCCACTTCCAGATTGTCCATGTGCAGGGCCAGAAGAATGTGGTGGCAGATGCTATGTCTCGGAAACCGTTGGTTCTGCCTATTTCTGCGATACATCATAGGAGCTTCGAGGATATGGTCGATCAGTATGCCACAGATATAGATTTTGCAGATATTTTCACACGGATACGGGATGGGGAGACAGTAGCGGGATACTCCCTTCGAGAAGGCTACTTGATGAGAAACACTATGTTGTACGTTACACAGCCGTTGAGGGATAAGGTTATGATTGCATGCCACTGTCCACCTTTTACGGGTCACCGCGGCATTGCTACCACCATGAAAGGGGTAGAGAGATACTTCTTTTGGCCGTGACTCAAAAAGGACGTGGAAGAGTTGTGCGCAGTATGCCAGAAGGTCAAGTTTGACAGGCATAAGGCATAGGGATTGTTACACCCTTTTACACATACCCACCCGCCCCCGAGGAAAATATTGAAATGGATTTCATTTTTGATCTCCCAAGAACACAGAATGATCACGATGATTTTCCGATTACATGGCACGTCTGAGACGATTGTCTCCGACAGAGACCCAATAGAAAAGAACAGACTGAACAAATTTAAGGACTTCAAATAACAACTGAACTGAAATGGAGAGAGAGACGACACGTGACACGGAGTGGCCGAATTCCACCACAGAGAGTATTGGCCCCAAACCTTGGCGCCCCTTTCGGTATTTCTTTATATTGCATCAACACAGTACAAGCTGGTACTCCAGACTTTGCACCTTCGTACTGAAGCATGCCAGAGAATGAGCCCTAGCCTCATATTTAAAGGCCCTTGGCCTGAAAAGCAGTTTTAGTAAAAAGCCTTTAAAACTCAAAAGCTTTTGGTTCAAAAGCAAAGCCAAAAAGCTGCCAGCGCAATTTACGGAAATCCGTATAGCCTGCCACGTCATCATGTTAGCGCAATTTTCGAAATTTGTCTGTTGCCTTAGGGTTAGGGTTAGGGTTTATGGCAGAAATTAGGCTTTGCAGGTTTTAGGGTTAGGCTTTTCAGAATTAGGGCTCGCAGGTTTCAGCGTTAGGGTTTCCATTATTAGGGTTTCAGCAGTTAGGGTTTCTGGCAAACATTAGGGTTTAGGCCCCTCGGCCACATCTGTACGTTGACTCCATTCTTTAGGCTTTGACACGTCAGCAGTTTGTTACATCTCCCCTTCTTGAAACAGAGTAATCGTCCGCGATTACAGCATACGTCTAAAACAACTCAAGTTAGCTAAAAAATTTTCGAGGGTCATTCCGAGGGACAATCAGTTTGCTCTTTTTATTAAGGAGTTAGCTTCTCCTTTCTGCTCTTTTCATCAAGGAGTTAGTTGCTCCTATCGACTGTTTTAATCAAGGAGTTAGCTTCTCCTTTCGTCCATATCGGAACTCTTGATATTCCGACGTAGTAAAATTAGCCATCACACCCAGACCGTACTGATCTTCCTGGGGTGTCTTGATGCACTAAAATTACATACCCAGGCAATCTCATCCAATTAGGAATATTCAGTGGTTGGCACATCACAATGCAACACAAATGCTCACATATGCATGTTACAAGACATAGAAACATAAAGCCGCCAATGAACACTCCTCCCGCATAACCTAACAAGGTCCGGGCCGGGAGATATTCAACGACTCCCTCATCACTCCTCCGGCATAACCTAAAAAGGTCCGGGCCGGAAGATATAGAGGCCTTTTACAACCAAACGCCCCCTAGACCGCAGCCTGCGTCGTTTGGAGGTGTTGAGAGTAACCACTGCTCAGACTTCTTAATACTCCTCCCGCATAACCATCCAGGTCCGGGCTGGGAGTCCCAACAACAATTATTTTACAAGCATACAACCAAACGCTCCCCAGGCATCGGCCTCCGTCGTTCGGAGGTTTTCAAACATACAACGAAACGCTCCCCAGGCAACAGTTTGTTCTTTTTTATTGGCACGTGGTGCCCGCCTTGTGACAATGGTATCAGAGCATCAGGCGTGTGCTTTTCTGAAAGCATACCGGTCCCACAAAAGTGCAGACAGAGCTTTATTCGAGGATATCTTCGCCCTCCAACCCGGACTTATTAGCCACTCCCACCCTTACTTCATCGCGCATCGGGCGTGCTCCTGTCTTCACAGCAGTGTCTTACAGGGCATAAGCCAATTAAGATCACTTGCAAGAGAAGGATCCAGATTTGTTTCAAGTCATTGTTTTTCTCAGAAGCAGTGCCATGCAGATGTTGATGTCTATAGCTACCAAGCAGCATACTCCAAGTACTTGGCAAGCTTTCAAGAAAATTTTGCCCGAAGTTATATGGTTTCTGACATCTTCCTTCGGAGTGCAACTTCTGGCAGAGTGGGGTATCCTGAAATGCTTGCCCCATGGAAACCCTAGCAGATTATATCTTGAAATTCCTTGACATCTCCCAATAGATGTCTCTTCACGATCAGATAACCTTGGAGATTCAGTGCGATTGCTATCTTAGGACTACCATCGCCGCCAAAGAAACACTTTCTGTCCAAACTCCAAGAGCTGATGGACCATGCCGTGCTCGGCTACGACCTCATGGAAGGAACCTAACCCTAATTTTTGGTGCAGGTTTCAAGATTGAAAGTCAGTCGACTTTTCGAGCTCGACTAATGTCGAGATTGCTTTTTAAGTTTGCGTTTTGTTTGCTCTTGTTTGGTGATCCTGTTAGGAATTTGTTTGAAATGGATGGTATTTGTTTTGAACCTGTTTTGGTGCCGATTTGAATTGTTTGACTTTGGTTTGATACTGGTTTCAATGATTGGTGATTTTACTCCCGGGTGAAGAAGTGAGAAATACTGTTTTGGTATTGTTTGAACCTCGGAACGAGCAGGCCGATGCCTGGGGAGCCTTTCGTGGTATGTTTGAAAACCTCCGAACGACGCAAGCCGATGCCTGGGGAGCGTTTGGTTGTATGCTTGTAAAATAATTGTTGTTGTGACTTCGGGCCCGGACCTGGGTGGTTATGCGGGAGGAGTATTAAGAAGTCTGAGCAGTGGTTACTCTCAGCACCTCCAAACGACGCAGGCTGCGGTCTGGGGGGCGTTTGGTTGGAAAAGGCCTCTATATCTCCCGGCCCGGACCTTTTTAGGTTATGCGGGAGGAGTGATGAGGGAGTCGTTGAATATCTCCCGGCCCGGACCTTGTTAGGTTATGCGGGAGGAGTGTTCATCGGCGGCTTCATGTTTCTATGTCTTGTAACATGCATATGTGAGCATTTGTGTTGCATTGTGATGTGCCAACCACTGAATATTCCTAATTGGATGAGATTGCCTGGGTATGTAATTTTAGTGCATCAAGACACCCGTGGAAGATCAGTACGGTCTGGGTGTGATGGCTAATTTTACTACGCCGGAATATCAAGAGTTCCGATGTGGACGAAAGGAGAAGCTAACTCCTTGATCAAAACAGCTGATAGGAGCAGCTAACTCCTTGATCAAAAGAGCAGAAAGGAGAAGATAACTCCTTAATAAAAAGAGCAAACTCATTATTGTCCCTCGGAATGTCCCTCGGAATGACCCTCTAAAATTTTTGAGCTAACTTATGTTGTTTTGCAGATGTTGTAATCGCGGACGATTACTCTCTTTCAAGAAGGGGAGATGTAACAAACTGCTGACGTGTCAAAGCCTAAAGAATGGAGCCAACTTAGAGATGATGTGGCTTCCCAAGAGCAGAAACCCTAACCCTAATTTCTGCCAGAAACCCTAACTGCTGAAACTCTAATTCTAGAAACCCTGAGAAGAACAAGCAACAGAAGAGGAAGTCATACCAACTTATGGGGAGCTCGTCCGATGGGGCCCCAAGCGACATAAAGGCATTAAAAATTAAGCAGAACACATTGAAAAGACTTTGCACATCAAAATATGATTATGTGGCACCTGTACGGACATCCTGGAATTCACGACGGATTTTTAGGGAAATCTCGAAATTTTAGGAAAGTGATTTTTTCGGGTCAGCTTTTCATATTTGATGCTTTTAGGCTTTGGGCCTTTAAATATGAGCCTTGGGGGCCCTCTCCGGCACTTTTTAGCGCGCAGATTGCAGAGCAGGTGCTCCTCGGCTGTTGTACTTTGTGAATCGGCAGTAATATAAAGGAATACCGAAAGGGGCGCCAAGGTTTGGGGCCAATACTCTCTGGGGTGGAATTCTGCCACTTCGTATCGCGTGTCGTCTCTCTCTCTCTCTCTCTCTCAGTTCAGTTGTTATTGAACAGTTGTTATTGAAGTGCTAAAAGTTTGTTGAGTCTGTTCTTTTTTATTGGCACGTGGTGCCCGCCGTGTGAGAGTGGTATCAGCTGTCACAAGGCGAGCACCACGTGCCACTAGAAAAGAACAAACTGAACAACTTTAAGCACTTCAAATAACATCTGAACTGAAATGGAGAGAGAGACGACACGCGACACGGAGTGGCGGAATTCCACCCTAGAGAGTATTGGCCCCAAACCTTGGCGCCCCTTTCGGTATTTCTTTATATTGCATCAACACAGTACAAGCCGGTACTCCAGACTCTGCACCTTGTCCAGGAAGCATGCCAGAGAATGAGCCCTAGCCTCATATTTAAAGGCCCTTGACCTGAAAAGCAGTTATAGTAAAAAGCTTTTAAAACTCAAAAGCTTCTGGTTCAAAAGCAAAGCCAAAAACCTGCCAGTGCAATTAACGGAAATCCGTACAGCGTGCCACGTCATCAGCCAAGGCAAAACGCGGAAATCCGTACAGATTGCCACGTCATCATGTCAGCGCAATTTACGGAATTTGTTTGCTGCCTTAGGGTTAGGGTTAGGGTTTTTGGCAGAAATTAGGGTTTGCAGGTTTTAGGGGTAGGGTTTTCAGAATTAGGGTTTGCAGCAATTAGGGTTTCTGGCAGAAATTAGGGTTAGTTTTTTTTTGCACTCGGGCAATCACCTCATCACTCTGTGACTCTTCTTCTGTTGCTTGTTCTTCTTAGGGTTAACGCCCCTCGGCCGGTAGCTTTGTTCTGCAATAGGTCGACACGTCAGCAGTTTGTTACATCTCCGCTTCTTGAAAGAGAGTAATCGTCCGCGATTACAGCACATCTGCAAAACAACTCAAGTTAGTTCAAAAATTTACGAGGGTCATTCCGAGGGACAATCAATTTGCTCTTTTTATTAAGGAGTTAGCTTCTCCTTTCTGCTCTTTTGATCAAGGAGTTAGCTGCTCCTATCGGCTATTTTGATCAAGGAGTTAGCTTCTCCTTTTGTCCAGATCGGAACTCTTGATATTCCGGCGTAGTAAAATTAGCCATCACCCAGACCGTACTGATCTTCCACGGGTGTCTTGATGCACTAAAATTACATACCCAGGCAATCTCATCCAATTAGGAATATTCACTGGTTGGCACATCACAATGCAACACAAATGCTCACATGTGCATGTTACAAGACATAGAAACATAAAGCCGCCGATGAACACTCCTCCTGCATTACCTAACAAGGTCGGGCTGGGAGATATTCAACGACTCCCTCATCACTCCTCTTGCATAACCTAAAAAGGTCCGGGCCGGGAGATATAGAGGCCTTTTCCAACCAAACGCCCCCCAGACTGCAGCCTGCATCGTTTGGAGGTGCTGAGAGTAACCACTGCTCAGACTTCTTAATACTCCTCCCGCATAACCGTCCAGGTCCGGGCCGGGAGTCACAACAACAATTATTTTACAAGCATACAACCAAACGCTCCCCAGGCATCGGCCTGCGTCGTTCGGAGGTTTTCAAACATACAACAAAACGCTCCCCAAGCATCGGCCTACGTCGTTCTGAGGTTCAAACAATACCAAAATAGTATTTGTCACTTCTCCACCCGGGAGTAAAATCACCAATCATTGAAACCAGTATCAAAGTAGAGTCTAACAATTCAAATCGGCACCAAAACAGGTTCAAAACAGATACCATCCATTTCAAACAAATTCCAAACAGGATCACCAAACAAGATCAAACAAAACTCGAACTTAAAAAGCAATCTCGACATTAGTCGAGCTCGAAAAGTCGACTGACTTTCCATTTTGAAACATGCACCAAAAATTAGGGTTAGGTTCCTTCCATGAGGTTGTAGCCGAGCACGGCATGGCCCATCAGTTCTTGGAGTCTGGACAGACAATGTTTTTTTGGCGGCAATGGTAGTCCCAAGAGGTGGCAATCACACTAAACCTCCAAGGTCATCTGCTCGTGAAGAGACATCTACGGGGAGATGTCGAGGAGCTTCAAGTTATAATCTGCTAGGGTTTCCATGGCAAGCATTTCAGGATACCCCCCTCTGCCAGAAGTTGCACTCCGAAGGAAGATGTCAGAAACCATATAACTTCGGGCAAAAATTTTCTTGAAAGCTTGCCAAGTACTTGGAGTATACTGCTTGGGAGCTGTAGACATCAACATCTGCATGGCACTGCTTCTGAAAAAACAGTGACTTGAAACAAATCCGGATCCTTCTCTTGCAAGTGATTTTAATTGGCTTATGCCCTGTAAGACACTGCGGTGAAGACGGGAGCGCGCCCGATGCGCGATGAAGTAAGGGTGAGAGTAGCTAATAAGGCCTGATGCTCTGATACCACTGTCACAAGGCGGGCACCACGTCCCAATAGAAAAGAACAGACTTTAACAACTTTTAGCACTTCAAATAACAACTGAACTGAAATGGAGAGAGAGACGACACGCGACACGGAGTGGCGGAATTCCACCCCAGAGAGTATTGGCCCCAAACCTTGGCGCCCCTTTCGGTATTTCTTTATATTGCATCAACACAGTACAAGCCGGTACTCCTGACTCTGCACCTTGTCCAGGAAGCATGCTAGAGAATGAGCCCTAGCCTCATATTTAAAGGCCCTTGACCTGAAAAGCAGTTATAGTAAAACGCCTTTAAAACTCAAAAGCTTCTGGTTCAAAAGCAAAGCCAAAAAGTTGCCCGTGCAATTAACGGAAATCCGTACAGCGTGCCACGTCATCAGCCAAGGCAAAACGCGGAAATCCGTATAGATTGCCACGTCATCATGTCAGCGCAATTTTCGGAATTTGTTTGCTGCCTTAGGGTTAGGGTTAGGGTTTTTGCAAAAATTAGGGTTTGCAGGTTTTAGGATTAGGGTTTTCAGAAATAGGATTTGCAGCAATTAGGGTTTCTGACAGAAAATAGGGTTAGGGTTTTTTTTGCACTCGGGTAACCACGTCATCACTCTGTGACTCTTCTTCTGTTGCTTGTTCTTCTTAGGGTTAAGGCCCCTCGGCCGGTAGCTCTGTTCTTCAAGAGGTCGACATGTCAGCAATTTGTTACATCTCCCCGTTTTGAAAGAGAGTAATCGTTCGCGATTATTGCAGATCTGCAAAACAACTCAAGTTAGTTCAAAAATTTACGAGGGTCATTCCGAGGGACAATCAATTTGCTCTTTTTATTAATGAGTTAGCTTCTCCTTTCTGCTCTTTTGATCTAGGAGTTAGCTGCTCCTATCGGCTATTTTGATCAAGGAGTTAGCTTCTCCTTTTGTCGAGATCCGAACTCTTGATATTCCGGCGTAGTAAAATCAGGCATCACACCCAGACCGTATTGATCTTCCACGGGTGTCTTGATGCACTAAAATTACATACCCAGGCAATCTCATCCAATTAGGAATATTCAGTGGTTGGCACATCACAATGCAACACAAATGCTCACATACGCATGTTACAAGACATAGAAACATAAAGCCGCCGATGAACACTCCTCCCGCATAACCTATAACAAGGTCGGGCTGGGAGATATTCAACGACTCCCTCATCACTCCTCTCGCATAACCTAAAAAGGTCCGGGCCGGGAGATATAGAGGCCTTTTACAACCAAACGCCCCCCAGACCGCAGCCTGTGTCGTTTGGAGGTGCTGAGAGTAACCACTGCTCAGACTTCTTAATACTCCTCCTGCATAACCGTCCAGGTCCGGGCCGGGAGTCACAACAACAATTATTTTACAAGCATACAACCAAACGCTCCCCAGGCATCGGCCTGCGTCGTTCGGAGGTTTTCAAACATACAACAAAACGCTCCCCAGGCATCGGCTTGCGTCGTTCCGAGGTTCAAACAACACCAAAACAGTATTTCTCACTTCTCCACCCGGGAGTAAAATCACCAATCATTGAAACCAGTATCAAACTAGAGTCGAACAATTCAAATCGGCACCAAAACAGGTTCAAAACAGATACCATCCATTTCAAACAAATTCCAAACAGGATCACCAAACAAGATCAAACAAAACTCGAACTTAAAAAGCAATCTCGACATTAGTCGAGCTCGAAAAGTCGACTGACTTTCCATTTTGAAACATGCACCAAAAATTAGGGTTAGGTTCCTTCCATGAGGTTGTAGCCGAGCACGGCATGGTCCATCAGCTCTTGGAGTCTGGACAGACAATGTTTTTTTGGCGGCAATGGTAGTCCCAAGAGGTAGCAATCACACTAAACCTCCAAGGTCATCTGCTCGTGAAGAGACATCTACTGGGAGATGTCGAGGAACTTCAAGTTATAATCTGCTAGGGTTTCCATGGCAAGCATTTCAGGATACCCCCCTCTGCCAGAAGTTGCACTACGAAGGAAGATGTCAGAAACCATATAACTTCGGGCAAAAATTTTCTTGAAAGCTTGCCAAGTACTTGGAGTATGCTGCTTGGGAGCTGTAGACATCAACATCTGCATGGCACTGCTTCTGAAAAAACAGTGACTTGAAACAAATCCGGATCCTTCTCTTGCAAGTGATCTTAATTGGCTTATGCCGTGTAAGACACTGCGGTGAAGACGGGAGCACGCCCGATGCGCGATGAAGTAAGGGTGAGAGTAGCTAATAAGGCCTGATGCTCTGATACCACTGTCACAAGGCGGGCACCACGTGCCAATAGAAAAGAACAGACTGAACAACTTTTAGCACTTCAAATAACAACTGAACTGAAATGGAGAGAGAGACAACACGCGACACGGTGTGGTGGAATTCCACCGTAGAGAGTATTGGCCCCAAACCTTGGGGCCCATTTCGGTATTTCTTTATATTGCACAGTACAAGCCGGTACTCCAGATGTAACAAACTGGTTACGTGTCGACCTATTGAAGAACGGAGCTACCGGTCGAGGGGCCTAAACCCTAATAAGAACAAGCAATAGAAGAAGTGTCACAGAGTGATCACGTGGTTGCCCGAGTGCAAAAAAACCCTAACCCTAATTTCTGCCAGAAACCCTAATTGCTGCAAATCCTAATTCTGAAAACCCTAACCCTAAAATCTGCAAACCCTAATTTCTGCCAAAAACACTAACCCTAACCCTAAGGCAGCAAACAAATTCCGAAAATTGCGCTGACATGATGACGTGGCAATTTGTACGGATTTCCGCGTTTTGCCTTGGCTGATGACGTGGCAGACTGTACAGATTTCCGTTAATTGCGCTGCCAGCTTCTTGGCTTTGGTTTTGAACGAGAAGCTTTTGAGTTTTAAAGGCTTTTTACTATAACTGCTTTTCAGGCCAAGGGCCTTTAAATATGAGGCTAGGGCTCATTCTCTGGCATGCTTCCTGGACAAGATGCAGAGTCTAGAGTATCGACTTGTACTGTGTTGATGCAATATAAAGAAATACCGAAAGGGGCGCCAAGGTTTGGGGCCAATACTCTCTAGGGTGGAATTCCGCCACTCCGTGTCGCGTGTCGTCTCTCTCTCTATTTAGTTGAGTTGTTATTTGAAGTGCTTAAAGTTGTTAAGTCTGTTCTTTTCTATTGGCACGTGGTGCGCGCCTTGTGACAGTGGTATCAGAGCATCAGGCGTGTGCTTTTCTGAAAGCATACCGGTCCCACAAAAGAGCAGACAGAGCTTTATTTGAGGTATCTTTGCCCTCCAAGCCGGACTTATTAGCCACTCCCACCCTTACTTCATCGCGCATTGGGCGCGCTCCCGTCTTCATCGCAGTGTCTTACAGGGCATAAGCCAATTAAGATCACTTGCAAGAGAAGTATCCAGATTTGTTTCAAGTCATTGTTTTTTCAGAAGTAGTGCCATGCAGATGTTGATGTTACAGCTACCAAGCAGCATACTCCAAGTACTTGGCAAGCTTTCAAGAAATTTTTTGCCCGATGTTATATGGTTTCTGACATCTTCCTTCGGAGTGCAACTTCTGGCAGAGTGGGGTATCCTGAAATGCTTGCCATGGAAACCCTAGCAGATTATATCTTGAAATTCCTTAACATCCCTCAGTAGATGTCTCTTCACGATCAGATAACCTTGGAGATTCAGTGCGATTGCTATCTTGGGACTACCATCTCCGCCAAAGAAACACTGTTTGTCCAAGAGATGATAGACCATGCTGTCCTTGGCTACGACCTTATGGAAGAAACCTAACCCTAATTTTTGGTGCAGGTTTCAAGATGGAAAGTCAGTCGACTTTTCAAGCTCGACTGATGTCGAGATTTCTTTTGAAGTTTGAGTTCTGTTTGATCTTGTTTGGTGATCCTGTTTGGAATTTGTTTGAAATGGATGGTATCTGTTTTGAACCTGTTTTGGTGCCGATTTGAATTGTTTGACTCTAGTTTGATACTGGAGTCTGGTTTCAATGATTGGTGATTTTACTCCCGGGTGGAGAAGTGAGAAATACTGTTTTGGTATTGTTTGAACCTCGGAACGACGCAGGCCGATGCCTGGGGAGCGTTTGGTTGTATGCTTGTAAAATAATTGTTGTTGTGACTCCCGGCCCGGACCTGGATGGTTATGCGGGAGGAGTATTAAGAAGTCTGAGCAGTGGTTACTCTCAGCACCTCCAAACGATGCAGGCTGCGGTCTGGGGGGCGTTTGGTTGTAAAAGGCCTCTATATCTTCCGGCCCGGACCTTTTTAGGTTATGCGGGAGGAGTGATGAGGGAGTCGTTGAATATCTCCCGGCCCGGACCTTG
Source organism: Adiantum capillus-veneris (assembly GCF_014529385.1). Lineage (NCBI taxonomy): Eukaryota > Viridiplantae > Streptophyta > Polypodiopsida > Polypodiales > Pteridaceae > Adiantum > Adiantum capillus-veneris. Next base: position 103,954,440 of record NC_140943.1, on the reverse strand, counting down.
TTAGGTTATGTGGGAGGAGTGTTCATCGGCGGCTTTATGTTTCTATGTGTTGTGACATGCATATGTGAGTATTTGTGTTGCATTGTGATGTGCCAACCAGTGAATATTCCTAATTGGATGAGATTGCCTGGGTATGTAATTTTAGTGCATCAAGACACGCGTGGAAGATCAGTACGGTCTGGGTGTGATGGCTAATTTTACTACGCCGGAATATCAAGAGTTCCGATTTGGACGAAAGGAGAAGCTAACTCTTGATCAAAACAGCCGATAGGAGCATCTAACTCCTTGATCAAAAGAGCAGAAAGGAGAAGCTAACTCCTTAATAAAAAGAGTAAATTGATTGTCCCTCGGAATGTCCCTCAGAATGACCCTCGGAAATTTTTGAACTAACTTGAGTTGTTTTGCAGATATGCTGTAATCGCGGACAATTACTCTCTTTCAAGAAGGGGAGATGTAACAAACTGCTAATGTGTCGACCTATCGAAGAACGGAGCTACCGGTTGAGGGGCCTAAACCCTAAGAAGAACAGGCAACAGAAGAAGTGTCACAAAGTGATGACGTGGTTGCCCGAGTGCAAAAAAAAACCTAACCCTAATTTCTGCTAGAAACCCTAATTGTTGCAAACCCTAATTCTGAAAACCCTAACCCTAAAACCTGCAAACCCTAATTTCTGCCATAGAAAAGAACAGACTGAACAGACTTTTAGCACTTCAATAACAACTGAACTGAGAGAGAGAGAGAGACGACACGCGACACGGAGTGGCGGAATTCCACCCCAGAGAGTATTGGCCCCAAACCTTCGCGCCCCTTTCAGTATTTCTTTATATTACTGCTGATTCGCAAAGTACAACAGCCGGGAGCACCTGCTATGCAATCTGCGCGCTAAAAAGTGCTTGAGAGGGCCCCCAAGGCTCATATTTAAAGGCCCAAATCCTAAAAGCATCAAATATGAAAAGCTGACCCCAAAAAATCACTTTCCTAAAATTTCGGGATTTCCCTAAAAATCCACCGCGGATTCCGGGACGTCCGTACAAGTCCCACATCATCATATTTTGATGTGCAAAGTCTTTTGAGTGTGTTCTGCTTTATTTTTAATGCCTTTATGTCACTTGGGGCCCCATCGGACGGGGTCCCCATAAATTGGTAGGACTTCTTCTTTTGTTGCTTGTTCTTCTTAGGGTTTCTAGAATTAGGGTTTGCAGGTTTTAGGGTTAGGGTTTCCAGAATTAGGGTTTGCGGGTTTTAGGGTTAGGTTTTCCAGAATAGGGTTTCAGCAGTTAGGGTTTCTGGCAAAAATTAGGGTTAGGGTTTTTGCTCTCGGGCAGCCACATCTTCTGTAAGTTGCCTCCATTCTTTAGGCTTTGACACGTCAACAGTTTGTTACATCTCCCCTTCTTGAAAGAGAGTAATCGTTTGTGATTACAACATATCTGCAAAAAACTCAAGTTAGCTCAAAAATTTTCGAGGGTCATTCCAAGGGACATTTCGAGGGACAATCAGTTTGCTCTTTTTATTAAGAACTTAGCTTCTCCTTTCTGCTCTTTTGATCAAGAACGACAGAAAAAGACAGCGGATCGCCATCGTCGCGACTTGAAACTGAAGGAGGATGATTGGGTGCTCTTACGTTTTGAGAAAGCACGCCTACGAAAGAAATCGGGAAAGGAGAGGCTTTTTCCAAAGCTTAGTATGCGATACTACGGACCTTTCCAGATAACTGAAAAGATAAATGATGTCTCCTTCCAATTGAAACTGCCAGATACTTGGAGGATTCATAATGCATTGCATGTGAGTCTCTTGAAACCTGTTAAGGGTGATGTGCCTGATGATGGGGAGCCTGATGAGCAACCCGAAGTGGAAGAAAACGAGGAGATCCTTGTTCCTGAATAGATTTTGGCACATAACGATACGAAGAAAGGTAAAGTCCGAAGGCGGTTCTTGGTTTAGTTCAAGAACTTTCTTGCATTTGATGCGAAGTGGATGGAGGAGGACCTAGCAGATACTCCTCGGATTGTGAAACTTTACCTCGATGTTTTGGTTTAGCATAGTCTACTCCAAACGGAACCCAGAAATTCAGCCTGGCCGGAGATCTGGTGCAGTGGGATGCACGAGGGAGGCACTCTGCTCCCTTGTCAACAGATGCCTTGATTTTGATACGAAAGTCACTGATGTCTCTTTGAGCTTCAGGGATACTGAGAGCTGACAGTATTCTACTGGATGACTTTATGAAATGGAATTCCTGATAATGATACTGATTTGTTCTTGACTTCTTGTGAGTGCAGGAACTGACAGACTAAATGACTGTAGCATTTTGGTCTGATTGATCTCGAATAGACATGGTTGCAATAGGGGTTAGTCAATCGGACATCGATGAGGTCCCGATTGGACCTAGATGTGATTGCTAGCTACATTGTTGATAAATCATGGTCTAAGATCCGAATGAATGTTGAAGGTCACGTGATGTCCTGTGATGTCTGGTTATGTCCTGTGATGTCGTGTGATGTGACTGTCGATTTTGTACATGTGCTAGATGTGTGTTTCTAGTACGTAGGTACTAACAATTAGTGTGCGCTAAGACGGTTTATGGTTTTTGTCGGTTTTGCAAGCGTAATCGCGGTCGTTTACAATGCTTTCAAGAGGGGGGTATGTCACAAAGTGATGACGTGGCGGACAACAGAATCCCTAATTTTTGCCAGAAACCCTAATTCTCGGAAATCGCGGAGACTATTAAATTTTTTTTTTTCTGGAAAATGATGAGCGACGCAAATTTTGCTTTTTGACTCTCTGTGAGAGAGAGAGAGCAATTGCTTTTGATTTGAAGCTTTTGGGGCTCTGCTTTTGGGCATCCCTTGTAACCTTTAAATTAGTGGTGAGGGCCTCACTTCTCAGAGCATCTGGACGCAGAGTCTGAGAGTGAAACCCTAACCGCTCTCTTGTAGTTTGATGATTGATTAATACAAAAAGAAATACCGAAAGGGGCGCCAGTCTATGGGGCCAATATCTCTAGGCACGGAACTCTGCCGGGCGAGTGTACATCTATTGTGATCTGTGACTTGTTTTGAAGTGGTTATTTGGTGCTGTCGCGGTTGATTCTTGACTTGGAGTGTCAAGTCTGTTACACTTGGAGTGTCCAAGTCTGTTACAGTGGTATCCGAGCACGACCGATTTCTCTTCTACAAGAAAGCAAATCCCATTTTTTTTTTTCCGCGGCACCTATGGCTTCACGCAAGGATCAGTCGACTCCCTCTGCATCCGGAGATGCGGGAAGGGATCACGACGAAGATTCCGGCAAGGAGTATGGCCCCCCTCGGCCTACTCAAGCGGAGCGACGAGAGATGAAGCGTCGTCAATTGATCGGCGATGCAACAAAGATGATGCTCAATTTTGCGAAGGACCCAAAATTTGCAAAATATATGAGCGAGACTTCTTTTCAGGAAGTGCACGAGCAGTGGTGGCAGGAAACCACAACACCACCCCCGAAACCCGCTCTCAAGAAACCTTCTGCTCACAAGAAATATTCAGAGAAGGAATTAGTAGAGGTGGTTGATGCACGGATTGCTCAGCTTTTTGACACGCAAAACAAAGCGGAAAAGCACAACAAAAAGCAGAAGAAAGGCATCGACTTTCCGGGTTATTTGGGTCGTCAGTCGACATTTGAAAAGGCAAAGAAACAGAAGAAGCGTGTTCGATTTGAAGAAGTACCCAGTTCTTCTTCTTCTTCTTCTTTTGATAGTTCTTCTAGCTCATTTGACTTGAGCGAAGAAGACTGCAAAGGCAAAAAGCGAAGCAAGAAACAACGCATCGGAAAGGGCAAGAAAAAAGCAAAGAAGTCTAAATCTCGCCCAGTGAGTGACAGTTCTACAGAGGACTCGTCTACAGACAGTTCAGACTCTGACGACAACTTCTTTTATGCAAAGAAGAAGAATTTTTATAAAGCCAACCAATATGACTTTCTGGAAGATAAAAGCAAGAAGGTTCGAGAGTTTAAGGAAGGTGGACAATCAATTAAATTTGACACGTTTTCGGGATGTAGAGATGCTTTGAAGGCTTTGTCTTTTGTACAGTAGTTTGACATCGCTTTCGCGGGAGGACGCTACTCAGAGCACTCTAAGATTCGGAGAGTTGCCTCTTACTTTAAGGGGAATGCTCGAACTTGGTGGTCCACGCTTCTTTTAAACAAGACTGCGCCAGTTAAATGGCTGAAATTTAAGAAGCTTTTTATTTCTTCTTGGCTGACTCAAGAGTATGAACGCGATATACGAGTTGCCTGGAATCATCTTCGGATGACCAAGAAGGATACATTGGACGCTTATTGCGAGAGATTCTGGAGCTCTTTTCTACTGGCCTCTTTATTCAAAAAGATCTCGTTCAGAGAAGAGATTGAGTGGTTTACCATGGGTCTACCTACAGAGATCCGAGATCACTGCTTGGAACAGAAGTCAGCTTCTATTCAGGAGTTGATGAGTCATGCGAAACGGGGTTTTGCTATTCACTTTGGCAGTCTGACCTACCCCACCGATGAGGTCATGAGTCCATGACACAATGAGCCGAACAGACTTCAGCAAATGAAAGTAGAAAGAGAAAGAGCAACCTAGAAAAGAAGGATGCACGACCAAGCTCACTCCTCAGGAGAGAGCTCGCTTCATCAGGGAGGGGAAGTGCTTCGGATGCGGGGAACTTGGACATATCTATCTCCGCGAAGTGCCCTAAAAAGGCACAGAAAGAACAGCATGACAAGGACGACGAAAGGCCTGAGAGTTCGAGAGCAGCTGAGGAACATGGAAGAAAAGGCAAGATGAAAACAAGACTAGTTCCAGATTGTGTGGGTACCGATCCCAACACAATGGACGAGAGTACAGAACTTTGCCGGGCTTGGGGCAAAGTGAAAGACCAAGAGGTCCTGATCTTCTTTGATGGAGGAGCCAAGGCCAACTTCATTTCACCAGAATTGGCGGCGCGGCTCGAGATCACTCCCGATCGAATGGGACCACTTGCGGAGGCTGCTCTAGCGGCCCGGCAGGGGCGTAGCCATTACACTTGTCATTGGTAAACTTCGGTTGCATTCTCAGGGGTATTTGGGGCATGAGGACTTTTACATAATGCCTTTGGAAGGTTGTGATGTTCTCTTGGGAATTCCTCGGTACCACAAGAACAACGCCGTGGTCGACTATCGGGCGAGGAAAGCAAAATTGAGAAGGGCAGAACCATTGTACTCGATATAAAACTTAAGGGCGAGTCTGTCCGTGTTGTATCGGCTTCGGCCATTTCTAAATTAATGAAATCCAGTTTGTTTGTTTACTCGATCTTTATGAAAGAGTTGAGTGATGAGGATAGGACAAATATGTCTGAACTTGATAAAGAACGCCAAGATTTTCTCCACTCTCATGCTGATTGCTTCTCAGAGGGCCTGCTAGGCGAGTTACCACCTGCTCGTCCTGAAGATCATACCATTGATCTGATTCCTGAAAGCACACCACCGAAACGGCCACCTTACCGTGTGAGCCGAGCACAGAATGAAGAGATTATGAACCAAGTGAAAGACCTCTTGGAAAAGGGTCTTGTCCAGCCTAGTACTTCATCGTATTGCTCTCCAGTGTTGTTGGTTTTGAAGAAAGACGGATCTTGGAGAATGTGCATCGATTATAGAGCTCTCAACAAAATCACCATCAAGAACAGATTTCCGATTCCTAGGATCGATGATATACTCGACAGATTACAGGGATCCTCGTGCTTTAGCAGGATTGATTTGAAGAGTGGATATCATCACATCAGAATTGCGTCGCGAGACGTCTACAAGACAGCATTTCGGACGACTTTTGGGTTATTTGAGTTTTTGGTGATGCCTTTTGGCTTAACCGATGCTCCTTCGACATTTAACCGGATGATGGACATGATTTTTCCAGAGTACAGGCTATTTGTTGGCACTTTCTTTGACGATATCATTGTTTTCTCCAAGAATGAGGGAGAACATAGAGATCATCTGCTTCAGGTCTTTCAAGCATTAGGAGATCACAAGTTAGTGATTAATGCAAAGAAAAGTGAATTTTTCCTACCAGAGATACATTTTTTGGGACACATTGTGTCAGCAGCAGTAGGAGTGCAAATGGATCCGGCCAAGATAGAGACTATCCCTGATTGGCCCTATTTGAAGAATGTTCATGAATTTAGAAGCTTCTTGGGACTGTGTTCGTACTACAGGTGGTTCATTCGAAAGTTTGCAGAGGTTGCTTCCCCTTTGCATATCTTGACACAAAAAGGATCCCTTTCTTGTGGGGACCCACAGAGGTGACTGCCTTTCAGACATTGAAAGAGAAAAAGAGAAATTGACTACGGGACCAATTTTGACTTTGCCGGACTTGCAGAAGTCATTTGAAGTATATTGTGATGTTTGTGGTCGTAGTCTGGGTGCGGTCTTAATGCAAGAAGGTCATGTCATTGCTTACGAGAGCCGATTGTTCTCAAGGTCGGAAATGACAGCACAGATTTATGAGAAAGAGTTTCTGGCGGTTATCCATTCTCTTACTCAGCGGCGATACTACCTACTCGGAGCGGATTTTACTATCTTTACAGACCATCAGAGTTTGCGCTACTTCTTGTCACAGAAGAAGCTATCGGAAAAGCAGATGCGGTGGGCGAACATCTTGTCACGGTTTCACTTCCAGACTGTCCATGTTCAGGGACAAAAGAATGTGGTGGCAGATGCTTTGTCTCGAAAGCCGTTGGTTCTGGCTATTTCCGCGATACATCATAGGAGCTTCGAGGATATGGACAACCAGTATGCCACAAATACAGATTTTGCAGACGTTTTCACACGGATACGGGATAGGGAGACAATAGCGGGATATTCCATTCGGGATGGCTACTTGATGAGAAAAACTATGTTGTGCGTTACACAGCCGTTGAGGGAAAAGGGTATGACCGAATGCCACTGTCCACTTTTACGGGTCATCGCGGCATCGCTACCACCATGAAAGGGGTAGAGAGATACTTCTTTTGGCCGAGACTCAAGAAGGATATGGAAGAGTTTGTGCGCAGTTGCTTGGTATGCCAGAAGGTCAAGTTTGACAGGCATAAAGCACAGGGATTGTTACAGCCTTTGCCCATACCCACCCGCCCCTGGGAAAGTATTGCAATGGATTTCATTTTTGATCTCCCAAGAATACAGAGTGGTCACGATGATATCTGGATTGTTATTGATAGATTTAGCAAACAGGCTCCTTTCATTCGAGTGAAGAAAACAGTTAAGCTGGATCACTTAGCGAGACTATTTGTGGCCCAGATCTTCAGATTACATGGCATGCCTGAGACGATTGTCTCCGACAGGGACCCTTGATTTATTTGGGAGAACATTGGCACGCGGTTGCAGTTCTCGTCATCATTCCACCCGCAGACTGACAGGCAATCTGAGATTGCCAATTCAATGGTTTTAGATTTATTGAAGTCTTTGGTCTCGGATCAGAAGACTCAATGGCAAAAGTATCTACCTTTGGTGGAATTTGCCTACAATAACACAATACACTCTTCGACAGGGAAGGCGCCATTTGAGATTGTTGAAGGTGCTGCGAAGGTTCCACCCTTCCTAAGCATGAAAGATAAGATTTTTGAAGCGGATGAGTATACGCGCGACTTAGACACGGCTTTTGCCAAGGTCCGCGAGACTTTGCAGAAATCTCAAGAACGACAGAAAAAGGTAGTGGATTGCCATCGTCGTGATTTGAAATTGAAGGAGGATGATTGGGTGCTCTTACGTTTTGAGAAGGCACGCCTAAGAAAGAAGAAGGGAAAGGAGAGGCTTTTTCCAAAGCTTAGTATGCGATACTGCGGACCTTTCCAGATCTTTGAAAAGATCAATGATGTCTCCTTTCGACTGAAACTGCCTGACACTTGGAGGATTCACAATGCATTCCATGTGAGTCTCTTGAAACCTTTTAAAGGTGATGTGCTTGATGATGGGGAGCCTGATGAGCAACACGAAGTGGAAGAAAACGAGGAGATCCTTGTTCCTGAACAGATTTTGGCACATAAGGACACAAAGAATAAAGGTAAAGTCCGAAGGCGGTTCTTGGTTAAGTTCAAGAGGATGGAGGAGGAGGACCTAGCAGATACTCCTCAGATTGTGAAACTTTACCTCGAAGCTTTTGGTTTAGCATAGTCTACTCCAAATGGAACCCAGAATTCAGCTTGGCCGGAGATATGGTGCAGTGGGATGCACAAGAGGGGAGTTACTCCGTTCCTTTGTCAACATATGCCTCAATTTTGATACTAGTCACTGATGTCTCTTTGAGCTTCAGGGATACTGAGAGCTGACAGTATTCTGCTATATGACTTTATGAAATGGAATTCCTGAATATGAAACTGATTTGTTCTTGACTTGTTTTTAAGTGCAGGAACTGATAGACGAAATGAATGCAGCATTTTGGTCTAATTGATCTTGAATAGACATGGTTGCAATAGGGGTTAGTCAATCGGGCATCGATGAGGTCTCGACTGGATCTAGATGGGATTGCTAGCTACATTGCCGATAAATCATGGTCTAAGATCCGAATGAATGTTGAATGTCATGTGATGTCCTGTGATATCGTGTGATGTGATTGTCGATTGGTACATGTGCTAGATGTGTGTTCCTAGTAAGTAGGCACTAACAATCAGTGTCTGCTAAGACAATTTATGGCCTCTATTTGTTTTGCAGGCGTAATCGAGGGCGATTACAATGCTTTCAAGAGGGGGGGGTATGTCAAAAAGTGATGACGTGGCTGCCAGAGAAACCCTAATTCTGAAAACCCTAATTTCTATTAAAAACCCTAATCTGTTGAAACCCTAATTTTGGAAACCCTAACTGCTGAAACCCTAATTTTGCCAGAAACTCTAGCCCTGGCATGACACGTGGCAGCAGTATGGACGGTCGGAAATTGCGTCGGAATTTGCGGCGGAATTGGCGTTGGATTTACGACAGCTTTTTTGCTTGCTTTTATCTACGCAATTTGAAAGAGAGAGAAAGGAGAACTCTTTTGCTTTTATTTTTAGGGCAAGAGAGGGAGAACTTGAGAGAGAAAAAAAAAGCACAAGCTTTTGAGCTTTTGATTTTTAGCTTTTGGGGCTTTGCTTTTGGCAACCCTTGTACTCTTTAAATAAGTGGGTAGGCCACTCACAACTCAGAGCATTTGGACGCAGAGTCTGAGTGTGCGCACCTGCCCGCACTCTTGTACTTTGAACTCAGATTAATACAAAAAGAAATACCGAAAGGGACGCCAGTCTTTGGGGCCAATATCTCTAGGCACGGAACTCCGCCGGCCCAGTGTTGAATCAATTGTGAACTGTTTTGAAGTGGTTATTTGGTGCTGTCGCGGTCGATTCTTGACTTGGAGTGTCCAAGTCTGTACAGGCCTCCCTTGTAAGAATAAATAAGCCCAAGGGCCTCACTCTGCAGGACATGTGGATGCAGAGACTGAGAGTGAGTACCCGTGGGCTCTTTGTACTTTGCACGCAGATTAATATAAAAATAGATACCGAAAGGGACAGAACTACGTCGGGTCGTGTCGTCTCTTGTGAATTTTTTTGAAGTGAATCTCTGCTGTGTCGCGGTAGAACTGTCTTTGGGGCCAATGCCTCTTGGCACAGAACTATGCCCGGTCGTGTCGTCTCTTGTGAACTGTTTTGAAGCGAATCTCTGCTGTGTCGCGGTAGAATCTTGACTTGGGGTGTCCAAGTTTGTTACAGTGGTATCAGAGCATGATCAATTTCTCTTCTACCGGGACCCCCTTTATTCGCAACACTTATGGATTCCAAAAAGAATCAATTGACTTCTTCTGCATCTGCTGATGCGAGAGGAGATGACGTAGAAGATTTAAACGACTTAACAGAGGAAGAGTACGGGCCACGTCGGCCTACTCAGTACAAACTTCAAGAGATGGAACGTCGACAGCAGGTTGACGAGTGCACAAAGCAAATGATTAAATTTGCGAAAGACCCTCAGTTTGTAAATTTTTTGTCTCAGCAATCCATTGCTGAAGTGCATACTCAGTGGCAGAAAGCCATCGAACCACCAATCAACTGGCAATCAAGAAACCTTCTTCTCTGAGGATGTTTACAGAACAAGAACTTCAAGAGGTGGTTCAGATTTAGATTAGTCAGCTTTTGGATGCAAAAAATCAATCCAAAAAGCAAGTGAAAAAGCACAAGAAGGGGACTGACTACCTTGGTTATTTGGGCCCTCAATCTTCTTTTGCATCTGCAAGAAAGCAGAAGAAGCGTGTACGCTTTGAAGGACTACCCAGTTCTTCTTCTTCTTCTTCTTCTTCTGACAGTTCTTCTAGCTCTGCTGACTCGAGCGAGGAGAACAGAAAGGGCAAAAAGCGAAGCAAAAAGCAAAGCTTCGGAAAGGGCAAGAAAAAGGCAAAGAAACCCAGATTCCACCCAGTTTCCGACAGCTCTACAGAGGAGTCATCCTCTGACAGTCCGGACTCCGATGACCATATGTTTTATGCAAAGAAGAAGCACTTTTACAGAGCCAACCAATATGACTTTCTCGAAGACGAGAGCAAGAAAGCAAAAGAATTTAAAGGTGGACAATCGATAAAATTGAATCCTTTTTTGGGTTCAAGAGACTGGATTTCATTAATTTGGAAATGGTCGAAGCCGATACAATAGGACGGACTCGCCCTTCAGTTTTACATCAAGTACAATTTTTCGGCCCTTTTCATTCGTCAAAGTTGCTTTCTTTGCTGATAATCAACCACGGTGTTGCTCTTATGGTACCAAGGGACTTTTAGGAGGGCGTCACAGCCTTCCAAAGGCATGATGTAGAAGTCCTCGTGCCCTAAATACCCCTGACAATGCAACCGAAGTTTGCCAATGACAAGTGTAATGGCTATGTCCCCGTCCGGGTACCGCTAGAACTCCCTCTGCTGGTGGTCCCATCATGTCGGGTGTAATCTTGAGCCGCGCCGCCAATTCGAGCGAAATGAAGTTGGCCTTGGCTCCTCCATCGAAGAAAATCAGGGCTTCTTGATCTTTCACTTTGTCCCAAGCTCGGCAAAGTTTTGCACTTTCATCAATGAGGCTTAGGTCAGTACCCATGCAATCTGGTACCAGTCCTGCTGTCATCTTGCCTTTTCTGCCACGTTCCTCTGTTGCTCTAGAACTCTTTGGCATGTCTTCAGTCTGTTCTTGCTGTGCCTTTTTGGGCACTTTGCGGAGATGTGTCCTTGTTCCCCGCAACCAAAACACTTCTCCTCTTTGATATAGTTAGCCCTTTCTCGAAGAGTCAGTCGGGGTTGTGTATCCTTATCCTTCTTTTCTTGGGAACTCTTTTTCTTTCTGTTTTCATTGTTGGAGGTCTTTCGGGTTCTCTGAGTCAGAATCTCATTAGTGGGGTACGTCAAATTTCCCGAATGTATCGAGAAACCTTGTTTCACATGACCCATTAATTCTTGAATAGAATTTGACTTTTGTTCCAGGCAGTAGTCTCGGATCTCTATAGGGAATCCGCAGCAAAACCGCTCAATCTGTTCCTTAAAGGTGACCTTCTTAATGAAGAGGTTGGTAGAAAAGAGTCCCAAAACCTCTCGCAATAAGCGTCCAAAGAATCTCCCTTGGTCATTCGAAGATGGTTCCAAGCGGTTCATATATCCTGTTTGTACTCTCGGGTCAGCTAAGAAGAAATAAAGGGCCTTTTGAATTTCAACCACTTGACTGGAGCTTCTTTCATCAAAAGAAGAGTGGACCACCATGTTCGAGCATTGCCTTTGAGAAAAGATGCAACCCTCCTAATCTTGGAGTGCTCTGAGTAGTGCCCTCCAGAGAAGGCTATGTCAAACTGCCGGATGAAGGCCAAAGCCCTCGGAGCATCTCGTGTTTACTCGATCTACTTGAAAGAGTTAAAATGATGAACACAGAACGAACATGTTTGAACTTGATAAAGAACGCCAAGATTTTCTCCACACACATGCTGATTGCTTTTCTGAGGACCTGCCAAGCGAGTTGCCCCCATCTTGTCCTGAGGATCACACCATTGATCCGATTCCTGAAAGCACACCACCGAACCAGCCACCTTACTGTGTTAGCCGAGCCCAGTATGAAGAGATCATGAAGTAAGTGAAAGACCTTCTGGAAAAGGGTCTTATCCAGCCGAGTACTTCACTTTACTGCTCTCCAGTGTTGTTGGTATTAAAGAAAGACAGATCTTGGAGAATGTGCATTGATTACAGAGCTCTCAATGAAATCACTACTAAAGACAGATTTTCGATTCTAAGGATCGATGATATTCTTGACCGACTTTAGGGATCCTCTTGTTTTAGCATGATTGATTTGAAAAGCGGATATCATCAGATCAGAATCGCTCCGGGAGATGTCTACAAGACAGCCTTCCGGACAAGCTTCGGTTCATATGAATTTTTGGTGATGCCTTTCGGCCTTACCAATGCTCCAGCGACTTTCAACCGCATGATGGATAGGATTGTCCAAGAGTATAAATTATTTGTCAGCACTTTCTTTGATGACATTATAGTCTTGTCCAAGGATGAAGTAGAACATAAACACCATCTACTACTGGTCCTTCAGGCATTGCGGAGTTAGTTATCAATGTAAAAAAGAATGAATTTTTCTTACCGGAGATACACTTTTTGGGACATATTGTCTCAGCAGCAAGAGTACAGATGGACCCGGCCAAAATTGAGACTATTTGTGACTGGCCAGATTTGAAGAATGTTCATGAAGCTAGAAGCTTCTTGGGCTTGTGTTCTTACTACCGGCGGTTCATTCGAAAGTTTGTAGAGGTAGCTTCCCCTTTGCACATTCTGACACAGAACGGAGTCCCTTTCTCGTGGGGCTCGACAGAGGTGACTGCCTTTCAGACACTGAAAGAGAAATTGACTACTAGACCAGTGCTGACTTTGCTAGATTTGCAAAATTCATTTGAAGTATATTGTGATGCTTGTGGTCGTAGTCTGGGAGCGGTCTTAATGCAAGAAGGCCATGTCATTGCCTATGAGAGCCGATTGTTTTCAAGGCCAGAATTGACAGCACAGATTTATGAGAAAGAGCTTTTGGCAGTGATTCATGCTCTTACTCAGTGGCAACATTACCTACTCGGAGCCGGTTTCATTGTTTTCACTAATCATCAGAGTTTACAATACTTCTTGTTATAGAAGCAACTTTCGGAAAAGCAGATGCGGTGAGCTAACATCTTGTCACAGTTTCACTTCCAGATTGTCCATGTTCAGGGACAGAAAAACTTGGTGGCAGATGCATTGTCTCGGAAGCCCCTCGTCTTGGCTATTTCCGCAATTCATCATAGAAGCTTTGAGAACATGGTTGATCAGTATGTCATAGATCCGGATTTTTCCGATGTGTTCACTCGAATACAGAATGGGGAGGTAGTAGCGCAATATTCCATAAGGGATGGCTACTTGATGAAGAAAACGATGTTGTGCGTCACACAGCCGTTGAGGGAAAAGGTTCTGATTGAGTGCCATTGTCCACCTTTGCGGGTCACCACGACATCGACACCACCTTGAAAGGTGTGGAGCGTTACTTCTTTTGGCCGAGACTCAAGAAAGATGTGGACGACTTTGTATGCAGTTGTTTAGTATGCCAGAAGGTCAAGTTTGACAGGCATAAGACACAGGGATTGTTACAGCCTTTACCCATTCCCACCGGCCCCTGGGAAAGTATTGCAATGGATTTCATTTTTGATCTCCCGAAGACACAGAGTTGGCACGATGGCATTTGGCCTGTCATCGACAGATTTAGCAAGCAAGCTCACTTCATTCCAGTGAAGAAAGCAGTCAAGCCGGATCATTTAGCGTGATTGTTCATTGCACAGATTTTCAGACTACATGCATGCCTGAGATAATAGTCTTCGATAGAGATCCCCGATTCACGAGTTTGTTTTGGAGGGCTATTCAGGAGGACATTGGCACACGGTTGCAGTTCTCATCATCATTCCATCCGCAAACAGATGGGCAATCTGAGATTGCAAATTCAGTTGTACTGGATTTATTGAAGTCTTACATTTCTGATCAGAAGACTCAATGGGAATTTTTTTTGCCCTTGGTGGAATTTGCCTACAATAACACGATCCACTCTTCGATGGGGAAGGCGCCATTTGAGATCATTGAAGGTGCTCCCAAGGTTCCACTCTTCCTTAGCACTAAAGATAAGATTTTTGAAGTAGACCTGTACATGAGGGACTTGGACACTGCATTTGCCAAGGTCCGGGAGGCTTTAGCGAAATCTCAAGAACGACACTTGAAATTAGAGGAAGACGATTGGGTGCTCTTACGTTTTGAGAAGGCACGTCTAAAGAAAGAAAAAGGGAAAGGAGCGGCTTTTTTTAAAGCTTAGCATGAGGTATTATGGCCCTTTCTAGATAAAAGAAAAGATAATTGAGGTCTCCTTGACTCAAGCTGCCCGATACTTGAAAGATTCACAATGCATTTCATGTGAGTCTATTGAAGCCTTTTAAAGGTGATGTGCCCGATGATGGGGAGCTTGATGAGCAACCCGAAGTGGAGGAAAGCGAGGAGATACTCGTTCGAGAACAGATTTTGGCACACAAGGACAGAAAGATAAAAGGTAAAGTGATTAGGCGGTTCTTGGTTAAATTCAAGAACTATCCTGCATTGGATGCAAAGTGGATGGAGGCAGAGGACCTTGCAGATACTCCTCAGATTTTGGAACTTTACCTTGAAGCATTCGGTTTAGCATAGTCTACTCCGATAGAACCCCGGAATTAACGAGGGTGAATCTAGTATAGCGAGTTTGCACTAGAGGGGAGTCACTTCGCTCCTTTATCAACGGATTACCTCGATTTTGAATAGAGTCATTGATGTCCCCTTTGGGGTTTCAGGGATACTAATGGGCATTGGGCTGAGTAGTATTCTGTTGTATGACTTTATGACAGGAATTCCCGAAATTGAATATGGTTGATTTGTACTTGACTTGTTTGAATGTAGGAACTGAAAGACGAAATGATTGCAACATTTCGGTCTCATAAATCTCTATAGACATGATTGCAATAAGGATTAGTTAATAGGGCATCCGTGAGGTCCGGAATGGATCTAGATGTGTTTACTAAATACGTTGCCGATGGTCATGGTCTGAGATTTGGAACGAATTTGTTTGTGATTTGTCATGTGATGTCTTGTGATGTGCCTGTCGTTTTGTACAAGTGCTAGATGTGTCGTGTCTAGTGCGTTGGTACTAACAGTCAATGTCTACTAAGACAGTTTATGGCCTCTGTCTGTTTTGCAGCGTAATCGAGGGCGATTACAATTCTTTCAAGAGGGGAGTATGTCACAAACTGGTGATGTGGCAGGCCCCCAAACATAAACACACACAACTGCTGATGTGGCAGATTCCTAGAAAATGCGTTGACTGCTGACGTGTGAGTGTACGGATAGCAGTGTACGGGTGCCTGCTTTATGCGCTGTGACAGGCCGACGTAGCAGTTGTACGGAAACCTGCTTTTCGCGTTGACTGTACGGGTCTCCGCAAAATCCCGTGACAGGTCGTACAGATTTTTCGCAAATTACGCTGCCAGCGTTTGGGCAGTTTTGCTTTTGAGTTTAACTTTTTGGGGCCTTGCTTGTGGGCATCCCTTGTAAGAATAAGTAAGCCCAAGGGCCTCACTCTGCAGGGCATTTGGATGCAGAGACTAAGACTGAGCACCCGCGGGCTCTTTGTACTTTGCACTCAAATTAATATAAAAATAAATACTGAAAGGGGGCGTCAGTCTTTGGGGCCAATACCTCTTGGCATGGAACTACGCAGGGCCATGTCGTCTCTCGTGAACTGTTTTGAAGTGAATCTCTGCTGTGTCGTAGTAGAATCTTGACTTGGGGCGTCCAAGTTTGTTACATGGAATGCCCAAAACGATTATTAGTGAGCGCGATCTGCGAATAACTAGAAATTTTTGTAGAGCACTTTTTATGAACTCAGGAGCCAAGCTGAAATTTTCCTCTGCTTATCATTCTCAAACCGATGGGCAAAGCGAAATCGCTAATTCTACAGTTCTAGACACCTTAAAGTGGTATGTTTCAAACAATCAATGAGAATGGGAGAAGTAGCAAAATCGCCTATTATAACATTGTACATTCCTCTACTGGAAAAGCTCCTTTTGAGGTTATTTATTCTTTCCCCAATTTTTCTCACTTAAGGATAAGATATTCGTAGTTGATGAATTTATCTAAGAACTAGATACCACTTACACTCAGGTAAACCGCGCCATCGTTGGATCTCAAAAGAAACATAAAAAAGTAGCAGATAAATATCTTCGTGAACTCAAAACTAGTCGAAGGACAATTTGTTCTTCTAAAGTTTGATAAAGCTAAACTCGATAATGCCAATCAGCAAGGGAAAGGTATAAAACATTCCAACATATATTATGGTCTGTTTAAGATTACAGGTTTGATTAATGAAGTCACGTTTCAACTGGATCTTCCACAGACTCACAAATTCATAATGCTTTTCACACGAGTCTTCTACTGCCTTATGTTGGCTAGCCTTCTGTAGAACCAATCATTGGAGACCCTCCTGAAGTGGAGGAAACTGAAGAGATTCTTCTTCGAGAAAAAATTATACATTCAGGAGTGACAACTAAAGTTTGGAATTACTCATCGAAGTACTTAGTCAAGTTTAAGAATTACTCCCTTCTAGATGCTTAGTGGATGACAGAAAGATTATCCAGACATCGTGTATAATTATCTTGGAGCCCTATATTTGAGGACAAATGTTTAGAAGAGAGAGGGATGTAACAATTTTAGCTAAAAGCTATAAATAAATAAAAATGATTTTTGTGCACATGGGTATGTTATGAATAAATTGGTACCAATTAAATTAATTTAAACTGGGTAAGTTTTTCGTGCAATATGCCACTTGAGAAATTCATCCACATCCGAGTAGTATGATAAGTAGAGCAGTAGTTGGGTATAGTGCATAATGCCAATTAAATTAATTTAACATAGGGAAGTGTTTTGGGCGCAATGTGCCATCAAGGAAATTTACCGGTGTCCGACTAGTATGATAAGTAGAGACTAGCCAGGTATAGTGCAGAATATGTCAAAACAAGCTCTTGATAAGATGATGTCCCTAGTTTTGTTCAGAAAGCATGGGCCTTTTGCATGTTGGGCACGAGCGGCACGAGGAAAGGGCACGAGCAAATCTCCCATGCAAATCTCCCCTGTGTTGCTTGCAGCCTCGTCAAATTTCTTACACAAGTGATTTATTCGCCTCTTGCGTTGAATTTTAAGTGGCCATTCTTTTAAAAATGGTCAGGATACCTTCTAAAAAAAGTACTAAACCTGTGTGTTGTCAAAAACTCATCCATAGAGACTTTAAAAACACACAGAGAACTCGTTTCTGAGTCTCTTGCTTCTCCCCCAACACTCTCTCTCCCATCTGCTCGCGCTTTTGCGCTTCCTTCCTCACCTGCACGCCTTTGGACGCTCCCGTCAATGCGGACAACCTTTCGAAACTCGACTTCTTGCGAAGGAGAAGTCCAAAAAGGGCTTGCTTTTTGTAATCACTCCCGGCGAGCGGTAGGATGGAAACACAAAGATAACTGCAGTCTACACACTTGGCAACACTTTAGCACTTCAAAAACACTTGAATAAAAGAGAGAGAAGAAGACACGGTGCGACAGAGTTCCGAAAGTACTTGCTCTGGCAACAGAGCAAGGGGGCCCTTGAGGGTTGGGACCCGACATCCTTGTGTCGTCTCTTTTCTCTCTCTTGTCTCTCTTTCTTAGTTCAATCCAATTGTGTCAAGTGAAGTAAAGTGTCCCTTGTGTTTGTGTGCAGAGTACTAGATCCGAGCAAATCCTTACTCTCTTCTGTTGCACCTGACACAGTCACACTCTCTCCCTAGAAAGGTGGTCCATGCCAATCTCTTGGTCAAAGCCAGAATCTTCTATGCCGTGAAGAGTTCTCTATGTGGTATTTGCATCTGTGATCATCTGCATGGTGCTAGGATATCTAAGTGACCTTCGGGTCTTGAGCTAACTTGACTGTGTTTTGCAGATTCCAACCAAGGGGCCTAAAGTTTAGAAAAACGGAAGAAACATAAGAGACTCCAACTTAGAATGCTCTGCCGAGGGTCCCAATAAAGGGTACACACACATGAAACAATGACACGTGGCAGTAATATGGACCCTTGCGTTTCACGCTAAATAGGACACATGGCTATCGTACAGGGTTTTCGCAAATTGCGTTGGTTAGTGACGTGGCAAGCTGTACAGAATTCCATGAAACGTGATGGCTGTTTTGGACAGATTTTAGCGCTAGCTTTTCGGTGCAAAAGCTTTTAGACTGATGCATTTCATGTTAAATGCTTTTGGGGCTCTTTTGGCATCCCTTGTAAAGTGCCACAAGCCACTCTTTTGAGAGCATCTGGATGCAGAGTCTCGGAGAGAGTCTGACCCCTGGGAGTTGTACCTTGTCGAATCAATAATAAAGTGCTGATACAATGATTAAATGTTGAGATGCTGATGCTAATGGATACTGATGCTACTCATGCTGGGTATTGGTTACTGAGGTACTGAAGGGGTACTGAGCTACTGAGGTTCTATGTCGAAGACGATGATGTCGACGACGGGTACTGCTGGTCTATGTCGAAGACGGGGAGATCTGCGAGAGGTACTGCTGGTCTATGTCGAAGAAGATGATGTCGATGACGGGTACTGCTGGTCTATGTCGAAGACGATGATGTCAACGACGACGACGATGGTGATCGTCATGGACACGTCGATTTCGCCGTGACGACAACGACGACGACGATGACGCGAGGCTCGGGCTGAAATCTGAAAACGCTAGGACTGAAAACTGAGATAGTTGGGAATCTGCTGCGATCGGGTGACGACACTGTTCTAAGGGCTGAAAACTGAAAACACTGCCTTTAGTAAGGCTGAGAACTGGCATTGATATAAGGGCTGAAAATGCGGTGCTGTGTCGTGGCGATGACGATGACGACGATGGGTCGTCGTCAAGTCCAACGGCAGAAGCATGTCCATGTGGCGCAAGTGAAGTGCGCACGTGACATCCCACCCGTTAAGAGTGAGGCACAACTGTCAAACTTCTATCTGTGCTTCTGATGCTGATTGATGATTGCTTCTGATGCATCACCAATGAAAATTCCTCCAAACGGGTGGATACTACGGATGTCGGTACTGCTGCGATGTAAAGTTGATTAAACACTGACCGTACGAGTTACTAGGTAGCCTTACTACTGTCGCAGAATACCAACCTTCGTGCTGACTTAGCCTGCAATCAAGCACTACCACCCGAATAGTTATGTCGTGAAAACATTGCGGGTGAAGCTGAAAGGTAAGGGTGCTCGGAGGTATTTCCAAGGGTTTCTTGTTGACGGAAGTGGATGCACGCTAAATGCGAATGCAAATGGAGAAGAGGGTCAGGGATCTTGTCTCCAACTCCTTCCGTATTCGCATAGGAGGCTAGTAGATCTTGGTACTCAAGATCTGGGTTCTTGTGTATCCGATGTCGATCTTCAAAGACATGGCAATGAAGACGGGATCTGGTAAGTCCATGGTCGGGACTCAAAGATTCTTCGGGGCAAAAAAAATGGGGAGATGTTCTTTGGTTCAACTTGGGTTCTTGATGATTCTTGGTTCTTGAGGCTCTTAATTTTTATGGGGTTCTCTCTAGGTTCTTAATTTTTATGGGGTTCTCTTTAGGTTCTTCCCTCGAGTTCGCGAAGCCGAAGCACGCACAGAGCTCTGATACCAATTTCAGGTGCAACGGAAGTGAATAAGGATTTGCTCGGATCTAGTACTCCGCACACAAACACAAGGGACACTTTACTTTACTCAAAAGAACTGAATTGATTATTATTGAACTGAAAGAAAGAGAGAGACAAGAGAGAGAAAAGAGACGACATAGGGATGTCCGGTCCCATTTCAAGGGCCCCCTTGCTCTGTTGCCAGAGCAAGTACTTTCTTTATTCTTGCACAATGCTGATACAATGACTAAATGCTGAGATGCTGATGCTAATGGATACTGCTATTGGGTACTGGGTACTGAGGTTCTGAGGTTCTGTGTCGAAGACGATGATGTCGACTATGGGTATTGCTGGTCTATGTCGAAGACGGGGAGGTTTGCGACAGGTACTCGTGGTCTATGTCGAAGACGATGATGGGTATTGTTGGTCTATGTCGAAGATGATGATGTCGACGACGACGACGATGCTGACGACGACGGCGACCGTCACGGACACGACGATGTCTTCGTAACGACGACGACGACGACGCGAGGCTAGGGCTGAAATCTGAAAATGCTAGGGCTGAAAACTGAGATTGTTGGAATCTGCTGAGATTGGGTACTGTGCCGCTGCCGACGAATGTTGTTCTAAGGGCTGAAAACTGAAAACGCTGGCTGATCTGTAAGGCTGAGAACTGGCGTTGATGTAAGGGCTGGAAATGCGGTTGTGGCGATGACGATGACGACGATGCGAGTATGACGATGACGACGATGGGTCGTCGTCAAGTTTGGGACCTGCGATGACGATGACGATGTCGACGACGACGACGACGTCAAGGTTGAAAACTGGAATCTGGTGCAGTGAATGGCTTTCCGGCAAGGATATGCTGCCGGGAATGGAATCGGGGATGCGACGAGGCTAAAGGGATGGTACTGTTGCAAAAACGCTGATGGCTGAAATCTGCTCCAAAAACGCTAGTGCTGTTGGGGTACTGTTGAGAGAGAGAGACCACCTCCCGGGTGCAACACTTGGTGCACCACCTTCTGCTGCTTCCTCTGCCTCTATTGAGTGCCCAATGGGTTTCTTTTATAGTTTCTTGGCAAGTTGCCCTACCTACTTTTCCAACAAAAGTCACTTATTAATAAATAAGTGAAAAATGTGTACTTTGGCAAAAAGGGTTCTATGCTCCGGAAAATGCTCATGCTGAAATGACTATACTGTGCAAGAGAGGGTATGCAACTATGACCAGCATGGACATGCGCGTCGTGCTAGAGGCTCACAATGGTGCCAAGCTAGGTCCTATGCTAAAACTCATGGTAGACTATGGCGGAAGCATGTCCACGTGGCGCAAGTGAAGTGCGCACGTGACGCCATACGAGTGCATGGATCAGATGCGTGTATGACCTTGACGCAAAAATCCTAACCCTAAAACCACCTATCTCCTTTTAAAATCAAAGCAATCGTCCTCGATTGCAAGATACAAAAATGTTCACACTTCTAACATTCATGCAACTTAAAGTTTCACAATTGATCATTCAATCATGCATTCTTTTGTCATGATGGCTGGGCACACATAAAAGCTAGCCGCAGACAGCTCGGGTGCGTTTGAAAATTTGTCTTATGACCGGTATCTTAGCCAATGCCTGTAAAAGGTCATTGGGTCTCGCTTGGATGTCGATCACACACAGAAGATTTTAGTCGATACCTATAAAAGGTGATTGGAATTTGGATTGTGCTTGTAGTGTGTGCGCACACAAATCTTAATCATAATCATAATCATAATGTGTACAAAAGAATTTTCAGTTCATCATCAATCTTTATTCTTAGTTTCTTTCCTTTGATTCACGATTCTTAGTCCGCCATCACTCCTTGAGTGGCTTGATTACTGAAGGCCTATAAAGTCAGAAATCAATCCAACTGAAGGTTGGGACTTCTTATTTCCTGTGCTTTTATACTTGGAGAGTCTTTTGTTATTGGGGCTTTCTCGGGTCTCAAGCAATATGATCGTAAAGGCCACATTTGTAATGCCTTTCTTCTATTCGGTATAGTGCCATCTCTTCAGGAGTCTCTTCAGGAGTCAGCCATCTAGTAGATGTGTCAGCCACTGTGCTAGTTAGCAGTCATGGGGGGAAGGAGCAGTAGTGTCAATGAACACCAATTCTTCTTCATAATGTGATATCCTACTCTTTGCGCAATGTCTAAATGGCCTTTTTATGTGGTAGATTTATAGATTAAAATCAATCTTGATGGTGACTTTTTAAAAAGGATTTTTTCAAGATATAAGGCAAAATTGTTATGTGCCAAATGGGATAAAATAAGAATAAAGCTAGATTTTTTTCATTTTTTTGGGTACTTTCTCAAGTACATCATTTTTTATTTTTCAGGCATCCTTTACAAGGCAACAATTATTCCTTCCAATACCTTTTTAGTGGTACATTGCTTTTCCTATATTTTGACAGTCTTTTATGTCTTCATGGATACATTTTACAAAGTGATTACATCAAGCATTGTTTTGACAGTTATATGTGTTTTCATGCTCAGGTAAATGTTGGGCAATCAGAGGCTAAGGTGAGCAAAGAGATCAGATAAGGCTTGCTAACTTATCATTTTAAAATGAATCGTTGTGGCAAGTTAGAGAGGTGGGTATGGCTTTGGGATTTGCTTTGCTGAAATGACATTATTTATGGCATTGAGCATGAACATTCCAACTGAGAAAGCACTGGGGGTGTGAGATTGGCAATCATTCACCAGTTACGTGCCTGGAATTTCAGAGTTGCGGTGGCATTGTCAGAAACTACACTCTGATTACATGTCCAATATCTAGGAATTGTATGAGGAATTGTATGAGCAAGATTGTGTCAGCTGTGCATAGTGTTCCTCCCCTTCCTCCCCTACCGTCACCTGCCCCTTCTGTGCAAAAAACAATGTTGGCGCTTTTTCTTTGTAATTGCTGCTTACACTTTTTGAGCTAATTGACACTTTTTGTTGTTGCTATTTTTGCTCGCTACTCAGTCTATAAATTTTAAAAGCAGGGTCAAGATTTGCTTTTGTCTCAGTTTGTGAGACTATGAATAAGAAGAGATTCAAGATCCTCTCTGTAGGGCCAAGAGAATGTTCCTTTAAAGGCAATGTACCTGCTGTATGTAACGGGACGGGCACCACGTGCCATTTGAAAAGAACTTTTTGAGATAGACGTCGAGCACTTCAAACAATTGAATAGAAAGAAAGAGAGAATCCACACGAGACACGGAGTGGCGGAGTTCCACTCCCGGACTGCAATGGGGTCAAATGCTGGCTCCCCTTGTGGTATTTCTTTATATTGCTTCAAACAGGGTGCAACTCTGTGGCTCTGCTCTGCATCTCTCGTGGGTATGATAGAGAGCCCATACCACATATTTAAAGGCCCTTGGCCGGTACAAAAGCGGTTACATGAAAAGTATCAGCACAATTCACGGATTCCCGTACATCTGCCATGTTATCAGCCTTTTACACAATTTGAAGAATGAGTGTGTGTGACCTCTTGTATTTTAAGTTGGGCCCCTTGGCCAAGGTTTCATAAGTTGGTCGAGGGTTAGGGTTTTTAATCCTAATTCATAATAACAAATAGGGACACTCCATAGGAACCTGGAAGTTGGTGATGACTTCTTCTTCTTCTGCATCTGCTAGGGTTTAGGCCCCTCGGCTAGGATCTGTAGGTTGGCCAGGGTTAGGATCCGGGAGTCCCAACCCTTTGGGTGTGGTTTGACACGTCAGTAGTTTGTGACATCCCCTCCTTGAAAGAAGAGTAATCGTCGGCGATTATATTTGCAAAACAACTCAAGTTAGATCAAAAGTATCTGAGGGTCTTTCAGTTTTTCTCATTCCATTTTGAAGCTCTTGATATTCTGGCGTAGCAAAATTAGTCATCACAACAAGACCTCGCTGATCCCCAAGGGATGTCTCGATGCACTAAAGTTACATGCCCAAGAAATCTCACCCAATTTGGAATATTCAGTCGTTAATACATCATGATACAACATAGATGCTTATAGATGCATGCTACAAGACATTAAAACAAACAATGCGGTTGAGCACTCCTCCCAACAAACGGTCTTAGGCATGAAGGTACTCAACGACTACCTCGTCACTCCCCACACAAATACACTAAAAAGGTCCATGCCATGAGCTCAAAGGACATATACAAGCAAACGCTCCCGCTCCCCTGACCGAAGCGTGCGTTGCCCCTTTTTGAGTCAGGGCATGCGATGACGAAGCAATCTTTGCAAACTCTATGATGAACAGCCTGTAGTAAGAGCATAATCCCAAAAGCTTCGAACATTATGCATATTTCTCAATGTGGGCCAATCTCGAATAGCCGCCACTTTAGTTGTATCCATGATAACACGCTTGGACGAAACAATGTGTCCTAAAAATACGTTTCTCTAGTAGAAAGAACTCGCTCTTCTTCTCGTTGATCACCAAGTTGTGTTCGTGTAGTGCATTAAACACTTGCAACAAATGCTTGCAATGATCTTCATTCTTGGAGAAAACAATAATGTCATAAGAAATGTGTCCACAAACTCTATGCTCTTGAAAGATCCTGTCCATCATCCCGTTGTTGCTGAACGTTACAGGAGCATTTGTGAGACCAGAAGGCATCACCAAATACTCATTCAATCCAAAGGATGTTTTGAAGCAGTTTTGTGTATGTCTCTAGGAGCATCATGATCTGATAATAGCCACTTTTGAGATCGATTGTGTTGAAACAAGTAGAACCCTAAAGTTTTTCAAGTATCTTATCAATCTTGGGTATTGGAAACCTGTTCTTGATGGTGAGCTTATCAATTGCCCTGTAATTGATATACATTCTCCAAGATCTATCTTTCTTCAACACAAGCAACATTGGGGGGCAAAAAGGTGAAAAATTGTGCTAGACCAAACCCTTGTCTAAAAGGTCTTTCACTCGGCTCATGATTTCTTCATCCTGGGGTTTGCTCACTCCATAAGGTGGCTGGTTCGGGGAGTCAAGGTATCAAATCAATCGTATGATCTTTTGGCCTTTCAAGAGGTAGCTCGCCATGTAAACCCTCTGAGAAACAATTGTTAGGAGCTTGAAGAAAATTTTGTTTCCTTTGAATCTAACTCTGACAAATTTCACTACTTATTTTCTTCAAAGTTATCTAGAAAGATTAAATAAACTAAACGACTTGATTTCATTAATTTGGAAACGATCATAGCCAATACATCCAAGATCACATCTTTACCCTTGCTATCCTTCAGATGAAATTTCCTAGCCCGATAGTCTATGACATTGATCTTGTGGTGCCAAGGCATCCCCAAAGTACATCACACCCTTCCAGAGGCAAGATGTGGAAGTCCTCTTGCCTTAATTAACCTTGGGTAATATAACTGAAGTTTGCCAATGATAGATGTTATGGCCACTTCATGCCTTGGTGCCACTAACGTTGCATCCTTCTGTGGTCCTATCTCCTCAAGCTTAACTCCCAAACAAGCCGCCATCTCCAATGAAATAAAGTTGGCCGTGGCTTGGTTGTCAGAAGATTAGGGTCCCATGCTCTACAAAGCTTAACACTCTCATCCTCGTGACCTGCAGGCGTCCCCATGAAATCGGGTACAAGTCCTACTTTTGTCTTTCCTTTCTTTGCTTTATCCTCAGCTGCTTTTGAAGTTTGTGGTTTGTCCTCAGCTTTATCACACCCGTAGCATTTCCCTGCTTATAGTATCCCGCCCATTGCTCGGCAGACAATTGAGGGGTTGTGGATTTCTTTTTCTGAACAAGCTTTTTTTACCCTTCTTTTTCCCCTCGGAAGCGGGTTGGTATACCTTCGGCATCAGCCCATGCTCTACAAAGCTTAACACTCTCATCCTCGTGACTTGCAGGCGTCCCCATGAATCGGGTACAAGTCCTACTTTTGCCTTTCCTTTCTTTGCTTTATCCTCAGCTGCCTTCGGAGTTTGTGGTTTGTCCTCAGCTTTATCACACCCGTAGCAATTACTACTTATAGTATTCCGCCCATTGCTCGGCAGACAATTGAGGGGTTGTGGATTTCTTTTTCTGAAAAAGCTTTTTTTACCCTTCTTTGTCCCCTTGGAAGCGGGTTGGTATACCTTCGGCATCAGCCCCCTCCTATTTTGTACCGAATCGGATTCTCGTCTTCAGGCAAATTCACCATGAGTGGGTATGTATGGCTCTTTCAGCAGGGATTGTATGTAGGATACTATGCATGGTGTCCCTGATTGTATGAGAGGAGACTCTTCTCTTCTCAGGCATTGATCGAGCTTTGTTTGGTATATTTTCTTGTACTAATCTATTGGTAGATACTATGGCGATGTCTACGGTGCCTTGCTACAGGGCTCTGACAACAATATTGGCGAATACCACAGTACATGCAACTTTTGTGTATTTTTGTGAAATTCAGTAAAATTTAGGGCTGATGCGCTGCTTTGGGCATGACTCCGTTTTCGTTGTAGAGATTTGAAAAGCTGCTCAAACTTAAAGGAAAGACATATCAAGAGATTTGCACGTCTCTTTCTAAGTTTTCCGCGATCGCTCTGCTGAAAATTGCTGTAATGAAGGGCTGATTCCTTTCGCGTCTTCAAGTTTGTCAGTATGATTCAAGATGCCGGATCGATGCAGAGTTGCTATGTGACAGTGTGTTAGTTGGTCCTCTTAAGGGATGTGTGGACTTTCTGGGCATGTTCAAGTCCTCTCCTACTTAATTTAGTGTCCGTTTTGTGGACTTTCTTGGCATGTTCAAGTCCTCTCCTACTTAATTATTGTCCGTTTTGGGCAATCTGCTATCGGTGAAATACAGAGAAATGTTGAAAAGGTCACCAGTCTACAGGGTCAAACTTCAATGTGCAAGATCATTCTCGCTCCCTGTTTCACTTTGTGTGCAGTACTGCATTCCTTCAACAAGTTACAGGTGATAGGATTTCTGGGTTGTTAAGCTACATGCTAGTCTAGATTTCAGGTTTGCTTTCATTTGGTGGTTTCAAGTGAGCCTGTGTTGGCTCTATGGCTGGAAAGTGAGCTTTATGTTTGTTCCTTTTATGTCTTTGTGTGCTTATATGGTTTTGTCATGTCATGTTCACAAGGATGGTGTAGGATATAGTTCTACATCTTGTAAATCAAGAAAGAGCCATAGTACAGACACGATTTTAGATACATTTTTGACCTTTTTACCCAACTAAGGATAATAAATGTAATTGATGCTTGTGGCCCTGTTGTCTTTCTGCCATGGTTCTTCATTAGTATCACGGTTAGAGTGGGTTGGACCGTTTATTCAATGCCAATTAAGTAAAATATGTAATCACCATAACTCTTAGCACTGGAGGATAGCATGAATATATGCCGTGTACTGTGCTTGAAAGGTGGAAATCTGCATCTGAAGGTCACTAGTCTAAGTTGTCAAGTCCAAGGATGACTTCCCCAAGCTGCACTTATGTGAATAGAAGTAGCAAATAGCAAACTTCCTTGCATAGTCAGCAACTAGTAGCTTTATATGATGTATTTTGCAACTTAAGCATCATAAGCTCACTCATGATGCAGGGTTTTGACAATTTATGGATAGGTGGAAGCAATCATGAATGATTTTGTTCAGCTACAACCAAGTGGAAACATCTTCGAGACGGAGACAATGGTAGAAGGTGCCTTTCCTTTTTAGCTCAAATGACCGTGCAGATTCATGAAGGCTCATAAATGTTTGTTCATGCTAGACGACAACATTTGAATCCTCTTTTCATATTTTCTGTGTTTGATCATGCTAATCAGGATCGATAGGATGTACCGTGGTCTGTGTTTTAGTCAGCATGCTGTTCATGAGTCACTTGGAAGGGTGAAAAGTAGAATTACCGTGTTTTAGTTAAGCTTGCTGTTCATGAGTCACTAGCAAGCCATAAAAGTAGAGCATCTGTGTTTAATGTTATGACTAAATGTTGAGGTTCAAGAATTAGCATGCTGGCCGTCCTGGCCAACTTTACGCTAACTGCTGAAAACATGCTAATTAGCATACAAAACTGCTGTAATTTTTCAGAAGCTTTATCCTTTTTGAGCTGGATATAGACACGAATTTTTTGCGACTTCAAATAAGCTATCGTCTTTTTGATGGAAAAGATTCTTCATCAATAATATGCAATTAAGGCTTCAAGAATTGGCCCTGAAGTCACTGCAAGCTAAGGAACACATTGTTAGAAATAACTCGAATTAATACCGATAGAGGCAAGGGCTATCAGCTGCGTCTTTCAGTTTGTTCTCACTCACCTCAAGATCCTTAGGCATGCATTGCAAGTTTAGATGGGACCAGAGGCTACTTATTTGCTGAAAGAGCCCTAGAGATAAAACTTTTTATTGCATTCAGTGTCCCCTGCATGTAGGCGATCTCAAAGGTGATATAGTAGGGTTGAGAGGCAAGGACAGCTATCACCTGCATCTTTTAGTTATGTTCTCACTCACCTAAAGATCCTTAGGGATGCCATTGCAAGTTTAGCTGGGACCAGAGGCTACTTATTTGCTGAAAGAGCCCTAGAGATGAAACTTTTTATTGCATTCAGCGTCCCTACATGTAGGCGATCTCACAGGTGATATAGTAGGGTTGAGAAGGAGCTTGCATCTAAAGTACCCTCCAATGTAAAGCTCTGGTCCAGAATGCAAAGCTTTAGGCCTTTCCAAGATTTGGCGCCCAAACTTTGACCTAGCTTGAGAATCGCATGATTGCACCACATTTAGAATCCATTTCAAAAGGTGGGGGTCAGCTGCTAGCACAAGGACGACCAGCATGAGCCTAACGAATTGGCAGAACGCTCAAAATATCAGCCCCTGCCCCCCCTCCTCCTTGGGTGTTGAACTCAAAAGCTGAAGATAGTCCGTCATACAAACATACTTGGTGAAAATGTCTGCCACTGCCTGCAGCATCTAAAGTTGTGCTACTCGATGACCACGAATGTCACACGTCAGTGGAGTTATGACAGCTTGAGGACAGATGATGAAAGCTCCATGAAATGAATTCTCATCCCATAGAAACTACGAAACCGCAACTCTGGTGGTCTCCTTGGATCTGAGGAGGTATTGAATGTCAGTCATTAATAGAGATATTTATCTCCACTTCAGAAAGACACTTCACGCCTCCAATTTCTTATTTGGGGAGGGTCGAGAGGCAAAAGGTTTGCTTTTGAATGAAAAGCAGGAAAGGATTAGCATTATTCTTTTTGAAGAAGATGCACTCCTATAATGTGCTTTCCTTTCAGCCAAGACTCCGATGTTCTTGCGGGGAATGCTCTTGAGAAGACGAATTATCCTATTTCAATCTTGCCCTGGTGGGAAGGCTCCCGAAATGGTGAAGTTTCTTGCTTTCCTTGGTAGGAAGATGTTATGTCCCGCTTACACGAGGGGGATCTAGTCTATGACACCGTTGGGATGGGTGTCGAGTGTCTAGGCAAACGTAGTGTGAACGTGGCCAGGTGAACGCGGCCAGTGTGTCCGGCCACTTTGATAAAAGGAGGCCAAGGCATCATTCGTAACTATCGACCCCCATTGGCTCAATACTAGTAGTTAGCCTGTGAGGCTAGGAGTGCACGAGGTCATCTCGAGGAGGTGAGGCCGGGTGGTATGAGATGCTTGGTTTTACAGGCGCACGCCTATGTCCTTGGACACTGGCCCCAACACGGGGGAGCTGCCGGATGGTGGCTATGGTTGGGTGGTTCATCCGACGCGTGTCCATAGGCAGTCCGTGTAACCGGGAGGTCCCCTCCGCTGTTCGTTTCATGGTATCAGAGCCGGCTTAGCTATTAGACGGACAATGTGTACACCTATGGATTGGTTCGGGTCGGAGAACTTAAATTTTATGTAATTTTTTATGAAAGGTTGTTTAATTATCTGTTTTTCTTCTCATGAGCATGTGTGCAGGTGAAAATTGTTATTCTTTTTGTTGATTTTTGATAAAATCAAAGATTTAATGTCACAAGACAGGCACCAGGTGCCAATAGAAAAGAACAGATTGAACAGACTTTTAGCACTTCAGTCTTCAATAACAACTGAACTGAGAGAGAGAGAGACGACACGCGACACAGAGTGGCGGAATTCCACCCCAGAGAGTATTGGCCCCAACCTTGGCGCCCCTTTCGGTATTTCTTTATATTGCATCAACACAGTACAAGCTGGTACTCGAGACTCTGCACCTTCACTAGGAAGCATGCCAGAGAATGAGCCTTTTGCACATATTTAAAGGCCCTTGGCCTATGAAAATCACTTTACATGAAAAGCCTTCAAACTCAAAAGCTTCTGGTCCAAAAGCAATGCCAAAAAGCTGCTAGCGTAAAATCAGGAATTTCGTACAGTTGCCACGTCAGCAGTTAGCGCAAAATGCGGAAATCTGTACAGCATGCCACGTCATCAACCAGCGTGATTTTTGAAAATCTGCCACATCATCAGTCAGCTTCGCAATTCTTTTGTGTGTGTGAGTCTTGCCTTATTGTAATTCTTGATGTCACTTGGGGCCTGTTGCTAAATGGACTATTTTCTTATTTTCTCGAGTAATTTCTTTTTATTGAAATTATGATATTTAAAGATGTGCACTTGAACCGTAAGGTTAGGAACTGTAGATCTACTGGAATTATTAAAAGCTATCAGGAACGGAAAACTCTGATGCGTGATATGATGGGTGACATTAAGCATCGCGAAGGGGTTTTACCGTTAGTTCGGTAGGAGAGACCGGGAAACGAGTATTCCTGATGTGTCACGTGATGGGGTGACGGGAGCATCGGAAAGGGAATATCTTGTTGGTCTGGTAGGAAATCCAAACTGGAAAGAGGAATACGCGTAAAGATGCAAGCACAAGAATAAAGATGGTTTCTGAGAAGCTTTTCTTAAAAAGCGGAATATTTTAACGAGTTTTCCGGGAAGAGCAGACGCTTTCCCGCGAGGAATCTATGTCTGCATTGCATTTGTGCATGTGGTTGCATCCAGGGACGCCGGGGAAGTGTTGTGAAAGGCATTGTTTTTAACTTGTAAGGTTTTATTGAGTTTTTGGGCAGGTTCATACCAATTTTAAAAGATGCCGGCCGCCAACTTAATAAGTGGGTAGCCACTTAGAAAATAAAGCAACAAAACCAGCCAGCGAATTCTCTCTCCCTATTTCGTGTAGGACACCCAAAAAAAAAAAAGGGAAAAAAAACTGCCGCGATCGCTACGCACCCAGCCTCTGCTGAGCTATTCTTGCTGTGGCCAGGGAGCTATAAAAGCACCACATGCCCTCATTGAGAAGGGTGGTTGCTAGCGCCAGCAAGGGAAGACTCTGCCGCCAGCAGACGGAAGAGATCGCGAGACTACGAAGCACGGAAGTCTCTTTTCTCGCGAAAGAGCGACAGGTATCTATTGTGGATTCGCCATACGAGTTGTTGTCCCATGTTTGTGTGTGTGTTTGCAGGTATGCCACGTGACACATACAACCCTATGTGTCCTTGGACAAGCTACAACACGACAAGGGTTCCGTCAGTCCAGTCAGTCTAGATTAGAAGTGATATGGCACTTTTGTGAGTCGATTCGTAGACCGTGCATGCCTAATCACTTAGTGTAGATGCATATCCTCTGGTTGCACACAGCATGATCATAAGCATTCCCATAAGAATCCTTCAGGGGAATTTTCCATTGCATTTAGCCTATTTTCCCTATTTTAGACATTTTTCACTTATTATTTTTAAGTGACTTTTGTTGGAAAGTAGGTAGGGCAAATTGAGTAAGTTTGTATATAAGCACCTAGACTAGCACTATCTGGCAGAAGAGGCAACAGGAGCCAAGCTCAACAAGCAACTTCTCAAGCAAGAACGTTGGTGGTTTCCCCCCCAAGCCAAGATCCCATCCTTGGCGATTCCATCAACCATTGGCGTTTTCTCCGGCAAGTAGCCATCGCCAGCAGACCACAGGCCTAGCGTTTTTGATTCATAGCATCAAGATAGCGTTTTTGGACCAAATCAGCTAGCGTTTTTGCTCTTGCAGATCCCTGGCGACAGAAGACTCAACAAGAAGCCTAGCGTTTTGCATTTGCAGGACATCTGGCGACAACAAAACCATTTTCAGCCCTAGCGTTTTTGATTTGCAGATCAGCCCTAGCGTTTTGCAGATTGACCGCGACGGAACATCAAGAAACCTCAGTGTTTTCAGCGTTTTTTCCTCAGCCCATTCAGCCCCACAATAGATGCAGATTTTCAGCCCTAAAGACCAGCAAAATCAGCGTTTTCCATAGCGTTTTCGGCAACAGCAGAATTCAGCCAGCAGCGTTTTTGGACAGCAGATAAAGAGTAGCAGATTTCAGCCCTTAGATCGGTCTCGCCATTCCCGTCGTCGTCATCGATATAGCCTAGACTTGCATCAGTCACATGCATTCCCATTGAGTCCACTCTCGCCGGCCTCACAAGATTTTTGTTTGCTTGTTGCGATCGCACGAACCCAAGTTCGCTTGGGCGTGTTGATTCCTAATCGTGTTTTTGAAGAGTGATAGGAATCCCAAGAAAGAAGGGCTTGTCCAGCCTCCCCTTGTGCCTCTTTT
Organism: Adiantum capillus-veneris; assembly: GCF_014529385.1. Taxonomy (NCBI): domain Eukaryota; kingdom Viridiplantae; phylum Streptophyta; class Polypodiopsida; order Polypodiales; family Pteridaceae; genus Adiantum; species Adiantum capillus-veneris. The sequence goes on along the minus strand of NC_140943.1, from coordinate 103,922,191 downwards.
CACTCATTGAGAGCGGACCGTGCACTTAGCAGCTGGCCAATCAACGTGAGGTGGGAAAAGCAACCTTGGTGTGAGCGCAAGGCCGCCAAGGGGTGCGCCCGCGGAAAAGAGAAGAACTCGGGTGAAGAGAAGATCCTTCTCTAACACAGATTGCAAGTGAAAGAAAACCTCAAGAACCTCAAGACCCTCAAGAACCCAAGAACCCAAGACCCCCAAGAACCCAAGTTCCTCGTGAACTTAAGAACCCAAGACCACAAGAACCCACGAGAACCCACGACTTCAGTGGATGGTCGTCACTCGAAGCGGAATGGATACTTCGCTTGGAGGTGATGAGCATGAGAGAGGCGAAGAAGAATTTTTCCTACCAGGAGGTTTTTCCGACCCTCCCCCTTCCCCATCTACGTCAAGGATTGCACTAACTCCTATGGAGGAGTTGGAGTAGATGTTTCTGGAAATGAAGTTAGAACGTGAAGCAAGAAATGTAGAAAGAAAAGCAGACATGAATCGCAGACATGCAGAAAGAAGAGCAAAAAGAAAAGCAGAAATGGAGCGCAAACACCAAGAAAGAATGGCAGCCATAGCGCGTGAGCGCGAGCAAGCACGCTTGGAAGCCAAAGAATGACAAGACAAATTGGATCGTGAGCGCGCAGAAAGACAAGCAGAGAACAAAGCAAGACAAGCAGAATTTGATTGAGAACAAAGCCATCAAAGAAAAGAGCGACCAACACATGAAAGAATTCTTGCGACTCTTTTCTCAAGTTCAGGCATAGATGCAAGAGATTCAGGAAAAGGAGACTCTCTTAGTCTCTTCTTCTCCAAAGCATGACACACACGATTTGCATGATTATGAGAAGCATGATGAATTGAATTATAATGATAAGCATGATGATTTGGATGATAATGATGAGCATGATGATTTGTATGATCAAGATGTGATTTCTCACAAGCATGATGATTTCCATGATGATCAAGAGGTGATTTCTCACAAGCATAATGAGTTGCATGAAGATGATGTGATTGTTCACAAGGATGATGTGTTAGTTGATGCTTTTTCTAGCGAAGCTAACCTTGCTGCAGATTCGATCAATCATGAAGGATCGATCTTGGCTCTCGAGCTTAGGTCCAACGAACCCCTTCAGGAAGAACCGATCTTGGCTCTCGAGCCTAGGTTCAAAGAACCCTCACAAGAAGTATTATGTGTTCGAATGATTCGTCAGCACGCATTGTACGAGTGTTTCATTCGTGATCGTTTCCTGTATTTTAGTCAGCGTCTTTATGTGATCCCCTTTTACTAAGCATGACATATTGTACGTTGAGCACGTTTCACTCATGAATGAGCACGAATGTATGCGGGTGGTTCATGAAAAGCTGAAAAGTATGTGTGTAAGGAAGTCACATTCCATGTCTCTTCCTTGGCATGACACATTTGTAGAAAGAGCACATGAAAGTATGGGCACCAAGCATGGGCATTTCTGTTGTGAATTGCCACAGTTGATTGATTTAGCTCAGCAAGACAAGATTCGATCTCATGGTTTGCGTGTGTGTGGTGAACGGTTTCGCACTCCGTCTCTTTGTTCATCTACATTGCATGCACAGTCTTTGAGGAAGACAAGATTTTTTCCACTCACTTTACATGGAATAGGTATATTCATGGTTTTGTGTTGGAAATGGTTTCAGGAATTTTTAGCCATGGAGATTCTTGAAAAGAAAGAAGCATGACTCTCTACGAAGTTGAAGCATTGAAGCAGCCACAGAAGACTTTGTGTCGCTTTCGGCGCGGCCCAAAGAAGCAAGCGTTGCAGACCTTTATGAATTTCAAGTACCGCACGACCCACACATCAGAGTGGGCCGGCGAAGAGTCCCTTCTAGGATTTTGGATGCTTTTGGCGATCTCCCTCGACGCCATACAGCTCGGTACTAGTACCTCACTTTGAAAAGGAGGGGATGTCACGTGACACATCCAACCCTATGTGTCCGTGGACAAGCTACAGCACGACAAGGGTTCCGTCAGTACAGTTAGTCTAGATTAGAAGTGATATGGCACTTTTGTGAGTCGAGTCGTAGACCCTGCATGCCTAGTCACTTAGTTTAGATGCATATTGTAACAAACTTGGACACTCCAAGTCAATCACGACAACACCAAATAACCACTTCAAACAATTCACAGATCACAATAGATTTGCACTGGCCCGGCGGAGTTCCGTGCCTAGAGATATTGGCCCCAAAGACTGGCGCCCCTTTCGGTATTTCTTTTTGTATTAATAAGTTCAAAGTACAAGAGAGCGGTTAGGGTTTTACTCTGAGACTCTGCGTCCAGATGTTCTGAGAAGTGAGGTCCTCACCACTAATTTAAAGATTACAAGGGATGCCCAAAAGCAGAGCCCCAAAAGCTTGAAAGCAAAAGCAGATTCTCTCTCTCTCTCTCTCTCTCTCTCTCTCTCTCTCTCTCTCTCTCTCTCTCTCTCTCTCTCTCTCAATGAGATTCAGTAAAAGGCAAGTTCTCTTTTTCTCTCTTTCTCCCAAATCATAGCAAAAAGCTGAGATTTGCGTCGCTCAAAATTTCCATTTTTTTTTCACCTCCACGATTTTCAAAAATTAGGGTTTGCAGGAATTTTAGGGTTTCTGGCAGAAATTAGGGTTTCTGCTGTTCGTAGCCATGTCATCACTTTGTGACCTCTTGAAAGCATTGTAAATGACCGCGATTACGTCTGCAAAACCGACAAAAGCCATAAACCGTCTTAGCAGACACTGATTGTTAGTACCTACGTACTCGGAACATACATCTAGCACATGTACAAAATCGATTGTCACATCACACGACATCACAGGAGATCACCAGACATCACATGACATCACATGACATTCAACATTCATTCGGATCTTAGAGCATGATTTATCGGCAATGTAGTTAGCAATCACATCTAGGTCCAATCGGGACCTCATCGATGTCTGATTGACTAACCCCTATTGCAACCATGTCTATTCGAGATCAAGTAGACCAAAATGCTGCAGTCATTTCATCTATCAGTTCCTGTACTCAAAAGAAGTGAAGAAACAAATCAGTATCATTATCAGGAATTCCATTTCATAAAGTCATCCAACAGAATACTGTCAGCTATCAGTATCCATGAAGCTCAACGAGACATCAATGACTTTAGTATCAAAATCGAGGCATCTGTTGACAAGGGAATGGAGTGACTCCCCTCTTGTGCATCCCACTGCACCAGATCTCCGGCCAAGCTGAATTCTGGGTTCCGTTTGGAGTAGACTATGCTAAACCAAAACATCGAGGTAAAGTTTCACAATCCGAGGAGTATCTGCTAAGTCCTCCTCCTCCATCCACTTCGCATGAAATGCAGGAAAGTTCTTGAACTTAACCAAGAAACGCCTTCGGACTTTACATTTCTTCGTATTCGTATGAGCCAAAATGTGTTCAGGAATAAGGGTCTCCTCGTTTTTTTCCACTGCGGGTTGCTTATTAGGCTCCCCATCATCAGACACATCTCCCTTAACAGGTTTCAAGAGACTCACATGCAATGCATTGTGAATCCTCCAAGTATCTGGCAGTTTCAATCGGAAGGAGACATCATTTATCTTTTCAGTAATCTGGAAAGGTCCGTAGTATCGCATACTAAGCTTCGGAAAAAGCATCTCCTCTCCCTTTTTCTTTCTTAGGCGTGCCTTCTCAAAACGTAAGAGCACCCAATCATCCTCCTTCAGTTTCAAGTTGCGACGATGGCGATCCGTTGCCTTTTTCTGTCGTTCTTGAGACTCCTACAAAGTCTCGCGAACCTTGCAAAAGCAGTATCCAAATCTCGCGAATATTCATCTGCTTCAAATATCTATTCTTTCGTGCTCAGGAAGGATGGAACCTTCGCAGCACTTCCAACAATCTCACATGGCGTCTTCCCTGTCGAAGAGTGTATCAAGTTCTTTTCCCATTGAGTATTCTGATCCGAGATACAAGACTTCAATAAATCTAAAATCACTGAATTGGCATTCTCAAATTGCCCGTCAGTCTACAAGTGGAACGATGACGAGAACTGCAACTGCGTGCCAATGTCCTCCCAAATTGCCTTCCAAAACAAACTCATAAATCTGGGGTCTCTGTCGGAGACAATCGTCTCAGACGTGCCATGTAATCGGAAAATCATCGTGATCATTCTGTGTTCTCGGGAGATAAAAAATGAAATCCATTTCAATACTTTTCGAGGGGCGGGTGGGTATGGGTAAAGGCTGTAACAATCCCTGTGCCTTATGCCTGCCAAAATTGATCTTCTGGCATACTAAGCAACTGCGCACAAACTCTTCCACATCCTTTTTGAGTCTCGGCCCAAAGAAGTATCTCTCTACCCCCTTCATGGTGGTAGCAATGCCGCAGTGACTCGTAAAAGGTGGACAGTGGCATTCAGTCATAATCTTTTCCCTCAACGGTTGTGTAACGCACAACATAGTCTTTTTCATCAAGTAGCCTTCCCGAAGGGAGTATCCAGCTATTGTCTCCCCATCCCGTATCCGTGTGAAAATATTTGCAAAATCTGTATCTGTGGCATACCGATCGACCATATCCTCGAAGCTCCTATGATGTATCGCGGAAATAGCCAGATCCAACGGCTTCCGAGAGAAAGCATCTGCCACCACATTCTTTTGTCCCTGTTCATGGACAATCTGGAAGTGAAACTGTGACAAGATGTTCGCCCACCGCATCTGCTTTTCCAAAAGCTGCTTCTGTGACAAGAAGTAGCGCAAACTCTGATGGTCTGTAAAGATGGTAAAATCCGTTATGAGTAGGTAGTGCCGCCACTGAGTAAGAGCATGGATCACTGCCAAAAGCTCTCTCTCATATATCTGTGCTGTTATCTCCGGCCTTGAGAACAATCGGCTCTCGTAAGCAATGACATGGCCTTCTTGCATCAAGACCGCACCCAGACTACGACCACAAGCATTACAATATACTTCAAATGACTTTTGCAAGTCCGGCAAAGTCAAAACTGGTCCCGTAGTCAATTTCTCTTTCAATGTTTGAAAGGCAGTCACTTCTGTGGATCCCCACGAGAAAGGGACTCCTTTCTGTGTCAAGATATGCAAAGGGGAAGCAACCTCTGCAAACTTTCGTATGAACCGCCTGTAGTACGAACACAGTCCCAAGAAGCTTCCAACTTCATGGACATTCTTCCAATCGGGCCAATCGCGTATAGTCTCTATCTTGGCCGAATCCACTTGCACTCTTGCTGCTGAGACAAAGTGTCCCAAAAAGTGTATCTCTGAAGCAGATGATCTTTGTGTTCTGCCTCATTCTTGGAGAAAACAATGATATCATCAAAGAAAGTGCCAACACATAGCCTGTGCTCTTGAAAAATCTTGTCCACCATCTGGTTAAATGTGTCAGGAGCATTGGTTCAACCAAAAGGCATCACCAAAAAACTCAAATAACCCAAAAGTCGTCCGAAAAGCTGTCTTGTAGACGTCTTCCGGCGCGATTCGGATCGATGATGTCCACTCTTCAAGTCAATCCTGTTAAAGCACGAGGATCCCTGTAACCTATCGAGCATATCATCGATCCTAGGAATCGAAAATCTGTTCTTGATGATGATTTTGTTGAGAGCTTTATAATCAATGCACATTCTCCAAGATCCGTCTTTCTTCAAATCCAACAACAGTGGAGAGCAGTACGGTGAAGTATCAGGTTGGACAAAACCCTTTTCCAAGAGGTCTTTCACTTGGTTCATAATCTTTTCAATCTGTACTCGGCTCACACGGTAAGGTGGCCGGTTTGGTGACGTGCTTTAGGTATCAGGTCAATGGTCTGATCTTCAGGCCCTCTATAAAGCAATCGGCATGAGTGTGGAGAAAAATCTTGGCGTTCTTTTGTTCAGGTCAAAACATATTCAACCTTTATCCATCGTTCCGTTCTCTCCCAAAGACGAGTAAAGAAACTGAAGTTCATCAACTACAATTCTCTGAGCCCTTCATTTGTTAAAGTCGCTTTCTCGGCCCGGTAGTCAACCACGGCGTAGTTCTTGTGGTACCAAGGGATTCCGAGTAGAACATCACTCGCGTGCCCTGAACACCCCTGTCATTGCAAACGAAGTTTGCCAATGCTCGGTGTAATGGCAACATCCCATCCGGGTGCCAGTCGAACTACCTTCGCCTGTGGCGTCAGTCTGTTGGGCGTAATTCCAAATCAAGCCGCCAATTCCAAGTGAAAAGAAGTTGGCCTTGGGTCCTTCAAAAGAGCTTCCTGATCCTTCACTTTGCCCCAAAAAGCGGCAAAGTTTGTACTTTGCTTCATTTGATTCGGTGCAAGTCCCACGCCATGTGGTACCAGTTCTGCTTTTCTATTTGCCTTTTGTGCCACGTTCCTCAGCTACTCTCGAACTCTCAGGCCTGTCGTCGTTCTTATCGTTCTGTTCTTTCTGTGCCTTTTTAGGGCACTTCGTGGAGATATGTCCATGTTCCCCGCATCCAAAGCACTTCCCCTCTCTAATGAAGCGAGCTCTCTCCTCAGGAGTAAGCTTGGGTCGTGTATCCTTTTTCTCTAGGTTGCTCTTTTTCTTTCTACTTTCATTCCCAGAAGTCTCTTCGGCTCGTTGTGTCATGGCCTCATCTGTGGGGTAGGTCAGATTGCGAGTTGAATGGCAAAGCCCCGCTTTGCATGACTTTTCAACTCTTGAATAGAAGCTGACTTCTGTTCCAAGCAGTGATCTCGGATCTCTGTAGGTAGACCCAAGGTGAACCGCTCAATCTGTTCTCTGAACGAGATCTTCTTGAATGAAGAGGCGGGTAGAAAAGAGGTCCAGAATCTTTCACAATAAGCATTGATTGTATCTTTCTTGGTCATCCGAAGATAATTCCAAGCAGCTCGTATATCTCATTCATATTCTTTCGTCAACGAAGAAGAAATAAAAAGCATCTTAAATTTCAGCCATTTAACTGGCGCAGTCTTGTTTAAAAGAAGCATGGACCACCAAGTACGAGCATTCCCCTTAAGGTAAGAGGTAGCTCTCCGAATCTTGGAGTGCTCAGAATAGCGTCCTCCCGCAAAAGCGATATCAAACTGCTGTATAAAAGACAAAGCCTTCGAAGCATCTGAGTATCCTGAAAAAGTATCAAACTGGATCGAGTGGCCACCTTCCTTAAACTCTTGGACTTTCTTGGTTTTATGTTCGAGAAAGTCATACTGGTTGGCTTTGTAAAAATTCTTCTTGTTCGCATAAAAGTTTCCGTCATCGGAATCTGAGCTGTCTGTAGACAAGTCCTCAATAGAACTGTCAGTTTCTGGTCAAGATTTAGCCTTCTTTGCCTTTTTCTTGCCCTTTCCGAAGCTTTGTTTCTTGCTTCGCTTTTTACCTTTTCTGTCTTCTTCGCTCGAATCTGAAGAGCTAGAAGAACTGTCAGATGAAGAAGAAGAAGAAGAAGAAGAACTGGGTACTCCTTCAAATCGAACACGCTTCTTCTGTTTTTTTGCCTTGTCGAAAGTCATCTGACGACCCAAATAACCTGGAAAGTCAGTGCTTTTCTTTTGCTTTTTGCCATGCTTTTTGGCTTTCTTCTGTGCGTCAAAAAGCTGAGCGATCCGTGCATCAACCACCTTTTCTAGTTCCTTCTCTGAATATTGTTTGGGATCAGAAGGTTTCTTGAAAGCAGATTTCGGGGGTGGTGTAGTGGTTTTCTGCCACTGTGCATGCACTTCCTGAAAAGAAGTCTTGCTCATATATTTTGCCAATTTTGGATCCTTCGCAAAACTGAGCATCATCTTTGTTGCATCGCCGATCAATTGACGACGCTTCATCTCTCTTTGCTCCGCCTGAGTAGACCAAGGCGGGCCATACTCTGTATATGAATCTTCGTTGTGATCCGAGCCCGTATCTCCAGATGCAGAGGGAGCCGACTGATCCTTGCGTGAAGCCATAGGTGCCGTGGAAAAAAATTGGGGATCGAATTTCCCGTAGAAGAAGAATTGGCCGTGCTCTGATACCACTGTAACAAACTTGGGACACTCCAAGTCAAGAATCAATCACGACAGCACTAAATAACCACTTCAAACAATTCACAGATCACAATAGATTTGCACTGGCCCGGCGGAGTTCCGTGCCTAGAGATATTGGCCCCAAAGACTGGCGCCCCTTTCGGTATTTCTTTTTGTATTAATCAGTTCAAAGTACAAGAGAGCGGTTAGGGTTTCACTCTCAGACTCTGCGTCCAGATGCTCTGAGAAGTGAGGCCCTCACCACTAATTTAAAAATTCCAGGGATTCTCTCTCTCTCTCTCTCTCTCTCTCTCTCTCTCTCTCTCTCTCTCTCTCTCTCTCTCTCTCAATATGAGTCAGTAAATAGCAAGTTCTCTTTTTCTCTCTCTTTCTCCCAAATCATAGCAAAAAGTTGAGATTTGCGTCGCTCAAAATTTCCGTTTTTTTTTCACCTCCGCGATTCCGAAAATTAGGGTTTTTGGAAGATATTAGGGTTTGCAGGAATTTTAGGGTTTATGGCAGAAATTAGGGTTTCTGTTGTCCGTAGCCACATCATCACTTTGTGACACATATCCTCTGGTTGCACACAACATGATCATAAGAATTCCCATCAGAATCCATCAGAATCCTTCAAGGGAATTTTCCAGTGCATTTAGCCTATTTTCCCTATTTTTGACATTTTTCACTTATTATTTTTAAGTGACTTTTGTTGGAAAGTAGGTAGGGCAAATTGAGTAAGTTTGTATATAAACAAACCTAGACTAGCACTATCTGGCAGAAGAGGCAACAGGAGCCAAGCTCAAGAGGCAACTTCTCAAGCAAGAACCTTGGTGGTTTCCCCCCCAAGCCAAGATCCCATCCTTGGCGATTCCATCAACCATTGGCGTTTTCTCCAGCAGGTAGCCATCGCCAGCAAACCACATGCCTAGCGTTTTTGATTCACAGCATCAAGCTAGCGTTTTTGGACCAAATCAGCTAGCGTTTTTACTCTTGCAGATCCCTGGCGACATAAGACTCAACAAGAAGCCTAGCGTTTTGCATTTGCAGGACATCTGGCGACAGCAGAACCATTTTCAGCCCTAGCGTTTTCTATTTGCAGATCAGCCCCAGCGTTTTGCAGATTGACCGCGACGAAACATCAAGAAACCTCAACGTTGTCAGTGGGGCCTTCGGAGGAGGGTTTTACAACGTCTCTGGTGTCGTATTCTCTTCTCTCTCTATCTCTCAGTCTCATACACTTGCACGCACAGTGTCCATTCACTTTGTTTGTGTCCATTGCACTCTCAGTAAAGGAATGGAAGGCTCTCCCTTTCGTAAGTAAAAAGAATCCTTGAGCACAGTTCGGAGAACTCATCTTGAGCAAAGTTCAAACATTCATTCCGCTGCTCCTTACAAAGTACTTCGTCGCCAAGGAGAAGGGGGAAGGCTTCGGCCTACACTTGGGAATTCCGTTTGGAAATTGTCTGCGGAGTCTCGATTCCGAGTATAGAAGGAAAAAGGATTGAGAGCTCGTCTCTCGGATTTCCCTTACGGGAAGGAACGACCATCGAGTCAGGGAATTAGAACGGAGGGGTTTTCTCCGGTTCTTGTGCTTGTAAAAAGATTCTGCCCAAAAAAGGATTCTCTTTAGGGGGGGGGGACCAGCCCATCTTCTGGTCCCAAATACTGTGTCGAACTTCTCCCTCAACTCTATTTAGTTGAAAGATTATTTATTTTCATCTTGTTGATTATTCGTGTGCGCTCCCGTTTGCGACAGGGCCCCATCAGACGGGGTCCCATAAGTTGGTAGGACTTCTTCTTCTGTTACTTGTTCTTCTTAGGGTTTAGGCCCCTCAGCCGGTATCTATAGGTTGGCTCCATTCTTTAGGCTTTGACATGTCAGCAGTTTGTGACATTTGACATGTGCGATTGCTGATTTTCATTGATTTTTGAGAAAAGTAAGAGATTTTTAAAATTAATATTACTAAAATCAGAGAATTTAATACCTTCTTTGCTAAATTTAGAGAATTTAGCCTTACTATAGAGCATATAGTACCTTTCTTATTCTGTCTTTGTATTCTTCTTCTGTGCAAAGCGCGCGCGCGTGCGCGCGCACACACACCCACACACACACACACACACACACACACACAGAGAGAGAGAGAGAGAGAGAGAGAGAGAGAGAGAGAGAGAGAGAGAGAGAGAGAGAGAGAGAGAGAGAGAGAGAGAGAGAGAGAGAGAGAGAGAGAGAGAGAGAGAGAGAGAGAGAGAGAGGTGTGCTTGTTTCTTTTGGTTCTCGAACAAAGCCACTGCTGCATAGAAACGCGTTTCATACCCATATGAAACTTACAAAACGTTTTGAAATGTTTCTTTCATATGAAACACATTTTTTATACCTTAACCCTACTTTACTTGAAAGGGGTTTCTATCATGGAAATCTGTGCCCAATCATTTCGTAAGTTTTGAAGAGTCACATTGTTCTTATTTGAGCATTTGAATGCTCACTGGTTAGATATCTATTTTTCTATGTTGTATCAGACTATTATTTCAAAATGGTGGAGATTGTAGTTTGTGGCATGCTCTAGCTATGAACAAGTGTTTGCTTGAACCTTGAAATTTTACCAGATTGGTAGCAATTGCCAATGAGATGCATCATTGGACGTGTTCTTTGTAACTTTTTTTACTTAATTGTGTCTATAAGGTTAGTGTTTTGAACCATGTTTATAGGAATTTTGCTGGTTAATCAAATATGGTTATATTTTTTAGTTTTTATATACGACGTTTCTTATGTTTCAAAAGATATTTGAAACCCACTTCATACCTATGAAACCTCGTTTTGTACGTAAGTTTCATATGGACCTGGCAACATTGAACAGAGCATTGCTGCAACGTGGAAGAAAGGAGAGAAGAAGAAGACGAGAAGAGAAGAACAATATTTTTAACGTTGTAGGAAACTATCCCAAGAGACCTTAAAGATCTATCCGACGAGGAGAGTTGAACTCAAGACGTGTTATTCAAGAGGGAAATGGCATAACCAATCTCACACTTGGGTGATAGAAAGGTTTTACCATTTTCCTCTTTTCATTAGCGCACTCACCCACCCCCCCCGAGAAGAAGAGTATTTTTTAATGTCGTTGGAAACTATCCCGAGAGACCTTAAAGATCTATCCGACGAGGAGAGTTGAACTCAAGACTTGTTATCAAGAGGTAAATGGCATAACCAATCTACCACACTTTGGGTGTGAGAGAGAGAGAGAGAGAGAGAGAGAGAGAGAGAGAGAGAGAGAGAGAGAGAGAAGAGAATGTGTCAATCTTTCCAACGTGGAGAGTTATGCAGCGCTGGCTCCAACGTGGGCTACTCCTCGCGTTTTGAGCACGAGCGGGCACGAGCACACCGAACGACCTTTCTCGCTCCACCCATCCACAGGCGGCTCAGCTCCTTCGTTGTTTTTTTTTAATGCAAGTTCATTTCCTTGCGTTGAGTTGTATGAAGTGGCCTTTTTTTAAATATGGCCAAGGATCTTTTTTTTAAGTGAGGTATGAAACCTCCACTTTATTAAAGATAAACTTAAAAACTCGCAAAAAACTCAGTTTTAAGTTTTGTGCTTCTCTCCTAAGGCCTTTCTCTCCCATCTGCTAGCGCTTACACGCTCCCTCCATCACCTGCCCACCTCTGGACGCTCATGCCAGCGCGGAGAGCTTCCCAGAGTTCAATTTTTTGCGAAGGGAAAGTGCGAAAAGGGCTTGTTTTCACGTGGAAATTCGAGTTTTCCACTCGATTTTGCCATGGATTCCTCCAGCTCAGGTGCACAACGTGAAGACACGCCACGTAACACTCACAGATTCCGTTCACACATGCTCTATATATATGGATCACAAGTACTTTCCAGAGCCTTGATCAATGTATATCCGCTTTGGAAAATGCAAATGTTAAGATGAACATTTGTTTGTGCTCTCTCGAAGGAGCCGCACAAGGATTCAATGCCCGTGTCACGGCTCTTGAAAATACGGTTTAGTTGACAACTGTGCGTATTTCTGAGAATGACACCTATCTTCAGCAATTGCGGACGCAAATTGCTGCTTTTGGGCATTCAAAGGGTGGTCCCAGTGTGACAATTCCGTATAAGACTACGAATTTCTCAAGGAAAGAGAAAGAATGTACGAAATTACCTGTAAATAACCGGCTTCATCAGTGGGCTACATACTTTGATCTCCATGGAGAATATGATGAATGGAGGATATAGACGATTCCTCTTTATTTGCGTAGTAAGACGCTTACGTGGTGGAAAAATATGAAAGAGAAGCCTACGATGTGGGCTGATTTCTGCCTGAAATTCAAGAAGGATTTCACAAAAATGGATCTTTTGAAAGCGTATACAAAGCTACAGAATCTTTTGATGAAAACTCTGTCTTTTGATAAGTATACAACAACTTTCAAAGAAGGATTCACCTTCTGCAAGGTGGATTTTACACATGCTGTGCATATGTATGTATTGGGTTTGCATGAAGATTATCGTTGGGTCTTGATTAAGGACAAGGCTCCGATTGATGTCGAGGATGCTGTGGCAAAGGCAAATATGTTCCATTTGATAAATGGAGCAATTTATGAGAAGAGAAGAAGTTTTGATCACCAATCCGGCGAGGGCACTTTGAGGAAGCGGCCGCAATTCTAGCAAAGGTCCAAATCGCCATCGAGACCTTCTCTCGACACCACCTCTCGTGGCACTCAAGAGAAGAAGAAAGCCATAATGCGGTCATTGTTGATGAGTGAAAAAAAATCTTGCTTTGGTCGTGGCCAAACGGGCCACCAAATTAAAGACTGCCTACGAAGAAAATCAAGAAACCGCAATGACACCCTTCGGTTTAAATTCACGAGATCCCAAATAACTCTGATTTTATTCAAGTTGAAATCCATCACGTAGAGTATAGTTCATGCACTAATTGTACGTTTAGCACCTAAGTGTTTGATAAGCACGATCTTTTTTGTTTTCCTGGAAAGATCAATGGTCACGACGTGACCATACTTCTTGATAATGGACGCTCACATAATTTTGTGGATTCAAAATTGGTAGAGAAACTGTGTCTAGAGGTTGGGATTAGTGACAATGAGTATCGCATGAAGATGGCTCGTGACAAAGATACGGATGTATGGAATCAGACGCTCGAGTTAGTTGATTACAAAGAGAACCTTGATTTCCACAACATGCGTCTGGATAGAGCAGATGTTATCTTAGGAATTCCATGGTTTTATGATAAACAAGATACGTTGTTTATAGACTATGCATATCTCTCTCTTGTTTTTGTTAATGAGGACATGCCTCATATGTCTATTTTGCTTTGTAATCAGATTTTTGTACATAATGGGTTCGCTATACCAATTGTTACTGCTTTGGAAACGTTTAAGGATACAAAGTCTTCTGATGTAGACTTTTATCAGTGTATAACATTTGCATGGTTTGATTCATTAGTGCTTGGTACCTCTGCCATTGAATTTCGTAAAAATGTTTGTTGTTCTTCTGTTGAACTTCGGGATTCTGACGAGTCCACCCTTATCCAAAGAATGAAGATTAATTTCAAGGATGTTTTTCTTGACGATCTAACTCTTGGCTTGCCGCCTTCCAGAGGAGTAGATCAGGCCATTGAAATGGTGGTTGGTAGTCAAGTCTTTTTTGAAGCAACCCTATTAGATCAGTAAAACTGAAAAGGACGAGATTCACTCGACAGTTGAAGGATTATCTCGACAGGGGTTTTGTTTGGCTAAGTAAATCCCCGTGGGGAGTGCTTGTGTTACTTTCTCGAAAGAAGGACAACACTATGCGCTTTTGCGTGGATTATAAGGGCTTGAATAGCTCACTATCAAGAATAAGTATTCGCTCTTGCGTCTGGATGATTTGATAGATCGACTCCATGGAGTGTTAATACTATACGAAGATAGATCTGCGATTAAGCTATCATAAGATATGAATCAAACTGAAAGATGTTCCTAAAATGGGTTTCCATACGTGTTGTCGGGGAAAAATAAGTGCGGTTAGTGAGCTGGGATCAGCACTAGGTTGCTTGCTGTGGGAACTAATGAAAGAAACAACTCAAAATAAAATCTCGGTGTTGCAAGTGACTCTTTAGAACTCCGCTTTTAATACTATCAATTGAAAGTTCGGCTAGAATCGAACTACAATAAAAAACCAAGGAATCTAACAGTCTGCTTGAACACAAGCAATAAGCACAAGAAACGGTTCCCTTTACCAAAAGAGCGCGATAAAAACTGTATCTCGCGTTGCCCTTCCTTTGATGTGGCACTACTCGCTTCTTTGACTTCCACTGCTCCTTCGTATTCAATCTTACTCTTTGTTTGAAAAAAAACTTCTGCTTCTCTCTTGCCTTTGCTCGTAGTGCTTGACCTGTAGTTTAATCTCTCTTCTCTGCTCACAGTACAATTAACGCTCTATCTCTTCAAATGCTCATTGGCCTATGTTTGCATTGTTCGGTAACCTTCACGCGCTACACCCTCTCTGCAAATAGCTAGTCAGCCTCTGTAAAGTTGCCACCCAATGCCTCTTTTGATCTTCTAGATGGCTTAAAAAAAAACACAACTTCTGTAGCGACTTGCAAAAGAAAATGCCGCTATTTGTCTCTGCTTATCTATGCTCCTCGGACTTGTCTTGTAACTCGTTTTTCTTTGCAGCTCGTTGCTTTTTGCTAGCTCTACCTCTGCAATGGCTTTGCTATATACAGCCCATTAACCCTTGATACGTCGTCTTCTGCAAGCGACGCTGCCTCTTCCCTAATTGCTCGTGTGTAGCTCCTTTGTGCTCCAACTCTATGCTACGAAAGCCGTTTCTCTCTACCAAAACATCACCACCCCTCTCTACAACGACCACCACCACCTTGCACCTCTCTACACTGCTCGCTTTTCTTTATCTGATGATGCCTGCTCGGCCCAGTTTCCCCTCCTGGTTGCAACCTTGTTGCCTTTTTGGAGAAGTCACACCTCCTCGGGTCTCCGCTACAGGCAGCACGTCCTACTCTTCCGGCTTTTCTGATGACGCGCTTTTTTCCTTCTGTTGCTTGACGCCGGTTTTTTGACGGCGCTCTTGCTCGACGATGTTATTCTGACGGCACTCCTGCTCATGGGCGGCCCCCCTTGCACTTCGACGACAGCTCCTTCTGCTCCTGCTCAACGGCGGTTCTCTGTCTCCTCCTCCTCGTACTGCTGCTCTTGGCCCTCTTTAGCTGCAATTGATGCGCCCTGATCTCCTCGTGCTGCTCTTTGCCGGCTCATTCTCCCTGCGCCGGTTGCCGTCGACGCTACACTTCCTTTTTCTGTCAACGCTGCCTTTTTTTTAACACTGCTTGCTCTTCGCTAGAATAGCTTTGCTTTCACTTATATAAATATTTTTTAAAGAAAACTGCTCTAAGGCGACCGTTTTCACATTCCTCATGGCCTTGCCTTCGAGCTTCTCACTATATTTGGCATACAATGTATCCAAGGCAATGCTGAGTGCATTCTTACCAACCAAAGCAGTTATTTCATGTAGCATCCTCTCCGCCTTTATGTTAATAGCCATTGCCTACTAACGAAAGCATGTTGGTTGCATTTTATGGCATATACTTGAATCAAAGCATTTTCAAGCTCATCATTTGGTTTTCATATTGACCAAGGCAATGCCGAGTAGCATATGTATCTACCAAAGCGTTTGATCACATATCGGTTGAAGTATCCTTGCCACCGCTATGCTGGCCGCAGTTAGTGCTCTCTAAAGTACACTGCAATAGACATATGTATCAACCATGGATCTACGGAGCACAACCCCACAAGAAATATACTACAAGGATGGCAATCAATAATCCGTCTGAGCAATGCCTAAAATCTTGTGTTCTGTCAAAGCTTCGCCTTGTGGACGCAGAGCGTCGCAACATCCACCCCCTCTGAACCTGCACATCCTCCGGCATGTGCCAACCATCCTCAGAAATTGTAAGTATACCAGCTGGCATGCAAGCAGTGGTCCACTATAAGCATGCTACCAATATCCATCAGTAATTGGACTTCAGGTAGTCATAAGCCTCCAGGATCAAAGGGAAAAGTAAAAAAATTTCCATCATTGAAACACACCCATCCAAAAAAACGTAAAGCATTGCAAAGCCTGTAAATATCCTTCCATAATGTGTAAGCATGATGAACACCACCAGGATCATACGGTAAGTAGGTCAATTGCTATAGACGTACACACAACCTTGTCCTCCTGGATCAATTGGCTTCATATCCTTCATAAACATGCTGATCACATCTTTGTAACATCCCATATAACCACATGTATCACTGCTTGATTGGAGATCGGGAAACTGAAGCAAATAGGTAGTCACCTCAATCTCTGGCATAATTGGTACTGAATCGACATCACCCCCTCTGGCATAGGAGGTATTAGTATGCAACAAGAAACCATCTCTGTTCATGGCATCCAAATCATTGTTTAATACTTGAAAACCTGTAGGTATATCATCTCTGGTAAGCTTGAAATCCTCTAGAGCTTCATCAAGTATCTTCACGAGTTCTCTATCATCTGCTTCTTTTCATTGCTCAAGTTGCCTATGAAATGCAAGCCTCGAACGTCCTTCCCTTATGGAACAAAAAACTCTCTTAAAGCATCATTCAAAAGAGCAATAAGCTCTAGATCTTTCTCAATCGGCAAAGAATCTTGTAAAGCTTGTTATCTTGGTCCACATAAACTTGTAAACTCTCTGAACCTTGATGTAAATAAGTATTAGCATGCATAGAGATCATTGGTTTGGTAAAACACTCTGCATTCCTTTTACTCTCCATCAAATATCGTTCAACTGTATGAACACAAGATCTCGCATGCATCTCAAAGATGTCACAATCTTTCTAGTAAGAACATCGTCATAATAGATTGGGTTAACAAGAGCATTGTATGACTGCACAACACCTTTCTGCACCCCCTCTGAAATGATACTAAGCATTGAGTAATCTGTATACTTGGGTGCTTCAAGTTCACTTACCATTGGTTGAAATTCTAGATCACAAAATGTGTATGCATCAAGTGGTGAATCTAGCCCGTCATCATATGCACTTGTATATGATTGTAATTATGCACTTGTATGCGTCCCTTTGTAGACTCACCGAGCTCATCTAGCAGCAGATCTAGACTGCTCCATTTATACTCCTCCGCCTGTGGAGCTTCATCTGGTACAGATAAGCCATGCAAATCTACAACTTCATCAGATATCTCCTCTCGCACAGCCAAACCATGTACATCTGCAACTTCAATAGATATCTGATCTAGCAAATCCAAGCCATGTGAATCCTCATGTATCTGTAGACCTTGTATATCGTCATAGTTATCCAATGGCATAACTGAATTTGTAGAATATGGAATCCCAAGCTTTACATAAACCATCTTTGCAATTCTTTGATCATCTGCAATCTGCAATAACTTGTCATTTTCAAGCAGACACTCGTCTACAATAGCTTCAAGCTTAGCTCTGATTTCTTTACAAACATTTGCATAGGTAGACACGTCAACATTATCTCTATCTTCATCTAAATCTGCACAAGAATCAATGATGGAAGTAGCTTCCAAGCAAGTAGGCTTTGAAAAACTTTCACCAATGGTTTTAAGACGGAATTCATTATTTACCCATGTTAGGTTACGTGAAGCATGATTCTCTGGGGCTAAATCTGATAGTTGCAAAGCTGCATCTGCTTTAGCTTTACTTCTTGCACGAATCTCCTCCCAAAATTCATCATAGCTGATTGTTTGCAATTGATCTCCATCACCTTTATTGAAAATAACTTGCTTTTTTTGATTCATATGCTCTATTTCCAAGGCTATGTGCCGGTCACCCACTTGTACAATTGCTTCTTCCAATTTTACCCAGTTATCTGCATACATATCAATAAGCTCTTGTATTTGATCACGTAATTTTGGACCTACTAATCACTCAAACTCCTTGATCGTATGCTTAGTTGGAATACCCATAAGCTCAATCTCTGACCTGTAGCATATAACAAATTGCTGATGTGTCGAAACCCTAATTTTGCTGAAACCCTAACCCTAAAATCAGAAACCTAATTCTGCCCAAAACCCTAATTCTATTGAAACCCTAACCCTTAAATCAGAAACCCTAATTCTACCCAAAACCCTAATCTTGCTAAAACCCTAACCCTAAAATTAGAAACCCTTAATTTTGCCCGAATCCCTAACCCTAAAATCAAAAACCCTAACCTTAACCCTAACCTTGATTTGCTGACGTGGCGGGCTGACAGGTGGCCTGCTGTACGGACACCAGAGTGATTTACGAAAAGCTGACAGTTTGTGGCATTGCTTTTGGGACCAGGAGCTTTTGAGTTTTGAAGGCTTTTCACTGTAATTGCTTTTTAGGCCAAGGGCCTTTAAATATGAGGTTAGGGCTCATTCTCTGGCATGCTTCCTTGAGGAGGTGCAGAGTCTGGAGTACCGGCCTGTACTGTGTTGATGCAATATAAAGAAATACCGAAAGGGGTGCCAAGGTTTGGGGCCAACACTCTCTAGGGTGGAATTCCGCCACTCCGTGTCGCGTGTCGTCTCTCTCTCTCTCTCTCTCTCTCTCTCTCTCTTTCAGTTCAGTTGTTATTGAAGTGTTAAAAGTCTGTTCAGTCTGTTCTTTTCTATTGGCACGTGGTGCCCGTCTTGTGACAGTGGTATCAGAGCATCATGCGTGTGCTTTTCTGAAAGCATATAGGTCCTACAAAAGAGCAGACATAGCTATATTGGAATTTTATTTGAGGTATCTTCGCCCTCCAACCCGAACCTATTAGCGACTCCCACCCTTCATCGCTCATAGGGCACGCTCCCGTCTTCACCGCTCATGTCTTACAGGGCATAAGCCAATTAAGATCACTTGCAAGAGAAGGATCCAGATTTGTTTCAAGTCATTGTTTTTCTCAGAAGCAGTGCCATGCAGATGTTGATGTCTACAGGTACCAAGCAGCATACTCGAAGTACTTGGCAAGCTTTCAAGAAAAAAAATAAATTTACACGAAGTTATATGGTTTCTGACATCTTCCTTCGGAGTGCAACTTCTGGCAGAGTGGGGTATCCGCGTCCTCTATCACTTGCACACACCGCCGCGCGCTCATCAACCACTCCTCCCGCATAACCTAAAAAGATCCGGGCCGGGAGATATAGAGGCCTTTTACAACCAAACGCCCCCCAGACCGTAGCCTGCGTCGTTTGGAAGTGTTGAGAGTAACCACTGCTGAGACTTCTTAATACTCCTCCCGCATAACCATCCAAGTCTGGGCCAGGAGTCATAACAACAATTATTTTACAAGCATACAACCAAACGCTCCCCAGGCATCGGCCTGCGTCGTTCGGAGGTTTTCAAACATACAACGAAACGCTCCCCAAACATCGGCCTGCGTCGTTCCAAGGTTCAAACAATACAAAAACAATATTTCTCACTTCTCCACCCGGGAGTAGAATCACCAATCATTGAAACCAGTATCAAAACCAGAGTCAAACAATTGAAATCGGCACTAAAACAGGTTCAAAACAGATACCATCCATTTCAAACAAATTCCAAACAAGATCACCAAACAAGATCAAATAGAACTCAAACTTTAAAAGCAATCTCGACATCAGTCGAGCTTGAAAAGTCGACTGACTTTCCATCTTGAAACTTGCACCAAAAATTAGGGTTAGGTTCCTTCCATGAGGTCGTAGCCAAGCACAGCATGGTCCGTCAGCTCTTGGACAAACCGTGTTGCTTTGGCTGCGATGGTAGTCCCAAAATAGCAATCGCACTAAACCTTCAAGGTCATCTGCTCGTGAAGAGACATCTACTGAGAGATGTCGAGAAATTTCAAGATATAATCTATTAGGGTTTCCATGGCAAGCAGAGAGAGAGCTCACGTGTTTGGGGAAAACTCAATAAGTGAGTTTTGGGTTTTTCCACTTTAATATAAGTGACCTTTAAAAAACGTGTCCAGGTTCATATTTGTCCAGGTCCAATATGAACCTGGACAAAGTATAAAAATTTACAAAAAGGGGTTATTTAGGCCTTTAGCCCAACAACCTCCCACTTAAAGGCATAAATGACGCGTTTAAGTTAACCAACTCCCACCAGCTGTATGCAATGCTCATGTTGAGCCTTAGCAAGACTCTTGGTGAGAACATCTGCAAGGCTATCTTGTGTATGGATCTTAGTCAAGCTGACTAGACTATCCTCCAATACCTGTCGTATGAAGTGGTATCGCACATCTATGTGTTTGGTACGCGCATGAAACATGGCATTTTTGGCTAAATAGAGTACTCTGGCTTTAACAACCCAACACGGGTGTATGACAAGGCATGCCGAGTTCTTTTGCAAGTCTGCCCAACCAAATGGCCTCTTTTGAAGCCTCTGTGGTTGAAATATATTCAACCTCAGGAGTACTCAATGCCACAATTTTCTATAACCTAGAACACCAAGAGACTGCAGCACCAGCAATGGCAAATACATATCCACTGGTAGATTTCCTGGTATCTATGTCACCTGCCATGTCTGCATCACAATATCCCTGCAACTTTAAATCACTTTTGCCAGAACAGATACGCTTTGATTGTGTACTTTCAAATATCTCAGAATGCATTTGACAGCTTCCCAATGCGCTTTGGCTGCGTTAAAGCCTTGAGACAGCATAAAAGTGTCAAACTTCTTATACCACTGCCGTGATGATTGTCTCAAACCATACAGAGCCCTTTTCAGTTTGCATACAAGTTCCTCACGTGTAGGAACTACAAAACCTTCAGGTTGTTTCATGTATATGTCCTCTTCAATGTCACTATGCAAAAACGCTGTCTTTACATCCATTTGATTCAATTCCAAATCAAGCACCGCAACGAGAGCAAAAAGGACACGTAAAGTTGTAAGCTTTACAACGGGAGAAAAGATTTCTTGGAAATCAATTCCTTCTTTCTGTGCATATCCTTTTGCAACCAGTCTTGCCTTGTACTTGGGTTTTTCATCCACAATCTTAATCTTGTATACCCATTTGTTAGGAAGAGACTTTTTCCCTTTAGGCAATGGCACAAGATCCCAAATATCATTTTCATACAAGGATTTCATTTCCTCTTGCATTGCAAGCTCCCACTCACTGCTTGACTCACATGTCTTTGCCTCTTTATACGTAAGAGGCTCTCCCTCAACTACCAAAATGTAATGCAAAGAGGGATCATATCTACTCACAGTCCGTCTTGGACGAGTAGACCGCCTCACCCAATGATCCACGTTATCCGGTAATGGGTCTACATCAGGTGGTAAAATAAAATCATCAACAATGGGCTGCTGGACATCACTTTCAACACCATTTTCAGCATTGTTTTGTGGCTGCAAATGCCCTTCAGGAGCCTCAATTTGTTGTCCAACATCATCTGGCTCAAACACCACTGGATCATCTACATTTTCAGCCATATGTGGTGCATCCTGAGGGTCAAAAATAGGCCTAACAGGTGGCTAGTCATGTTGAAATTTGACCCTTTTATGGTCATGCTTTGAGGCACAATTGTTTTGAAGCAGCCTTGCTTCATTAAAAACAACATCCCGGCTGCGTACAACCCTTTTAAGCTGAGGTAACCAAATCCTGTAACCCATTTCGCCTTCTTCACCATATCCCATGAAAAGGACTTTAATGGATTTGGCATCTAGTTTACTCCTCCACTCGGGCTGACATGCACAAAAGCCTCGCAACCAAAAATGCGTAAGTGATCATATGAAGCAGGCTCTCTCTCTCTCTCTCTCTCTCTCTCTCTCTCTCTCTCTCTCTCTCTCTCTCTCTCTCTCTCTTTCAGTTCAATTGTTATTGAAGTGTTAAAAGTCTGTTCAGTCTGTTCTTTTCTATTGGCACGTGGTGCCCGTCTTGTGACATAGCATGCAAGATATCCATCACTATCATAACCGTCGAATGTACCTCTTTCAACATAAACCTTATCCAATGCTTCTTCCACTTTTGCTTGCTTCATCTCGGCTTCATCCGTTCAAGCAAATCCTCGCAATAAATCTTCTTGGTTTGAACCAAATTGCTTTCAAGTAACCTGATGATGCAACTGCTGTTGCAAGAAAGCATCAAATAGCTGCATCATTTGCTGCATCATTTCTACTTGCGACGTCGTCGTCGTCATCCTCTCGGCCAGATTTTCCCACCTCGGCTCGTTTCACTCCGGTTCAACAAACATGTCGGGGTAAAATAAGTGCGGTTAGTGAGCCAAGATCAACACTGGGTTGCTTGCTGTGGGTTGGTTTTCTGACAGCGCTCCTGCTCGATGGCGTTATTCTGACGGCGCTCCTGCTCATGGGCGGCCCCCCTTGCACTTCGACGACAGCTCCCCTTGCTCCTGCTCGACGGCGGTTCTCTGTCTCCTCCTCCTCGTACTACTGCTCTCGGCCCTCTTTAGTTGCAATTGATGGCACCCTGATCTCCTCGTGCTGCTCTTTGCCGGCTCGTTCTCCCTGCGTTGTTTGCCGTCGATGCTGTGCTTCCTTTTTCTGTTAGCGCTGCCTCTTTTTTTAATGCTGCTTGCTCTTCGCCAGAATAGCTTTGCCTTCACTTATATATATATATATATATATATATATATATATATATATATAGTTTTTAAATAAACTGCTCTTAGGCGACTGTTCACACATTCCTCATGGCCTTGCCTTCAAGCTTCTCACTATAGTCGGCATACAATGTATCCAAGGCAATGTTGAGTGCATTCTTACCAACCAAAGCACTTATTTCATGTAGCATCCTCTCCGCCTCCATGTTAATAGCCATCGCCTACAAACGAAAGCATGTTGGTCGCATTTTATGGCATGTACTTGAATCAAAGCATTTCCAAGCTCATCATTTGGTTTTCATATTGACCAAGGCAATGCGGAGTAGCATACATATCTACCAAAGCGTCTTCGATCACATATCGGCTGAAGTATCCTTGCCACCGCTATGCTGGCCGCACTTAGTGCTCTCTAAAGTACACTGCAATAGACATATGTATCAACCATGGATCTGCGGAGCACAACCCCACAAGAAATATACTCCAAGGGATGGCAATCAATAATCCGTCTGAGCAATAAAAATCTTGTGTTCTGTCAAAGCTTCACCTTGTGGACCTGGAGCGTCACGAGAGCGCTATGGTGACTATAAATTTTTGGTATGGCCTTTTGGTTTGACCAATGCTCGTGCTACGTTTCAACAGATGATGAATGATTTGTTGAGACCGTTTCTCGGCAACTTTGTTGTTGTATTTCTCGACGACATGTTGATTTACAGAGCTGCAGTCATATTATTATTCGCGATGGAATTTGCGTTGATCCCAATAAGCTGGATAAAGTTTGAATTGGCCCATTCTAAAGAATGTATGCCAAATAAAGTCCTTTCTAGGCTTTATAAGATTTTTTTTGCAAATTTATCAAGGATTACTCTAAAGTTGTTGCTCCCCTTGCACATTTATTGAAAGGAGGGGTGAAAGGGCCGAAGACTTTGGAACCTCACCGTAAAGGTAATCTCCTATTGTCTGGGATGAGCGTCTCGATGTGAGCTTTAAGACATTGAAGCACATTGCGTGAATATTGCATATTGTGCATCCTATCAAGCCATTTGTAGTTGAAACGGATGCTAATGATTATAGGATTGATGTGGCGCTATATCAGGATGGACGTCTTGTAGCGTTTGAAAGTAAGAAATTTTCAGACTCTGAAATTCGTTATCCAACGTATGAAAAAGAGCTCTACGCCGTGGTCCACGCTTTGAGGAAGTGGCGGCATTGTTTATATGGCTCTACCTTTGTTGCATGGGCGGATCATTACTCCTTGCGCTATGTCTGTGATCATAGTGATCTTAGAGGCGGGAAGGCTAGATGAATTGAACTTATGCAAGAGTTTGACTTTGAGATTCGCTATAGGAAAGGATGCAACAGTCAAGTTACTGACGCACTCAGCCGGATTCCTGAGGTGCATGCATTGTCTATGGTTGAAATTTTGACAGCTTTCTATCTCTCTGTGAGGGCATGGAACGAGGTTGAAGTAGGGCGTAATTCCCATACCATTTTTGAGTGATTCGGAGACCCAAGTGAGTCGTGTTGGAGAGATGAGACGGTGACAATATTCCATTAGAGGTGGACTATTGTTTAGAAATGTAAAAGTCTGCGTGCCGGAGAATGATGAATTTCGACAAAGGATTTTGTTCGAATTCCATCATGTTTCTAGCATTGGGCACCCAAGCATCCGAAGAACTTTAGCATTGGCCAAGGATGTGGTCTTACATAGAAAGCTATGTGAAGAGATGCATGAAGTGTAAGGTCAATAAGGCAGAGCGCCTCAGGAAAGCTGGCTTGCTACATACGTTGGAAATCCTTGATGCCAAGTGGCAGAGTATTTCTATGGATTTTATTGTTGGTTTGCCAAGTACTAGTCTTGGCAACGATGCCATTTGGGTTGTGGTTGATTGACTCACGAAAATGGCAAAGTTTATACCAACAAAGTCGGCAGTAAAAAGCCATGAGTTGGCGATATTATTTGTCGACCAGCTTTATAAGCTATATGGTTTGCCAGAGGATATCGTCAGTGATTGGGATACTAAGTTCACTGGGCGATTCTGGCGAGATGTGTTTGCCCACCTTCGGACGAAGTTAAGTATGTTGTCAGACGTTAGAGGACATGAGCAGTTTGATTGGGAACGATACCTTCCATAATTAGACTTTGCCTATAATAGTAGTAAGCATTCTGCTACTGAATTTAGCCCATTCATATTGATGTACGGATTTGAGCCTAAATCCCCTATTGCTATTGGCTCAGAGGAAGTCAAAGATCGTCAAGCTCGAGATTTCTTGTATGATATATAGGAAATGCTCAAATTGATTGAGGATAGTATAAGGACAGCTCGTGATCAAGCTACTACTTATGCGATCTCCAAGGACTCTAGATGTGGGACAATGGGTCTATCTGAAGATTCCCAAGGATTCCAAGACCATGTGAACTGGAAAGCATTATAAGCTTTCAACTAGATTTTGTGGTCCATTCTTGATCACAAAGAAAATTGACCAAGTTGCCTATGAAGTGGCTCTTCCTTCGGATATTAGTGTACATCTAGTATTTCGTGTCAGCCGCCTTAAAGAAAAATTAGGTGAAGCTGACATTGTTGTGCCTGTCGAGGAAAATGTATGGGAAGATATCCAAACTGAGTATATTCCTCGAGAGCTAGAGGTTGTTTTAGACCACCGTACCCGTCATTCGCATTGAAGAGCTTATGATGACTACTTAATTAAATGGAAGGTTCAATTTGAGAGGTTTGTTACTTGGGAATCAGTTAGAGCTTTGAAAGCTCGGTATCCCCACTTCATTGATGAGGACATCAATGATTCTTAAGGGGGGAAGTATGTTATGTCCTGCTTACAGAAGGGGGATTTAGTCTATGACACCGTCGGGATGGGTGTCGAGTGTCCTAGCAGACGTAGTGTGAACCCGGCCACTTTGATAAAAGGAGGCCAAGGCCTCATTTGTAACTATCGACCCCCACTGGTAGAGTGCCAATGGTTAGCCCGCAAGGCTAGGCGTGCACAATGTCATCTTGAGGAGGTGAGGCAATCATACAAGGCTTACTTCGATCAATGCTGCCTGTAGATATAACAAAATCTGGTTTCTTTAGAGATGTTTCAAGCATTGTTCAAACAAAAGATGCTAAAAGAAAGGATTGCCAAGGTGCATTTGTGTGCTGCCTGAACACCTGACAATGTTGTTCAAAGGGTTAGCATATTAAGCATTATTGATAGACTTTGAAACGAGAATTGTATCTCACAAAGGTAAAGACATCTCGTGGCCGTCTTATCTTGAAGCTCAAGCATGAAGCACATTGTAGCCCAGGCAGTCAGCTCCTCCTAGACTCTGAGAAAGAAACGAGATCACTAACATTATCTTATGAGGTAGGCTGCTGCACCAGCTTGTGCATCTTAATTAACATTCTTCATGAGATTAAAGTTTTGGACCTGCATGTCTAATGGATTGTTCCTCTTATGAATGTTATTGTAAAAATTGATGATAGAAAAGTCAATTTTAATCTTTGTGAATCCCAGTAAATATTCTGATGTGTAGTAACGTCAACCTGTTTTATAGTAATGCATTTTTTAATTGTTTTATCCTTAATAAAGTGATTGTACGGGCCTTTGGAAGTATGTTATTGGTTCATATGAGATGAAATGGAAAAGTACAATCAATTCTTCTTGTGGGCTTCTTATTCTTTTGATGAAACAGGCACTCTTGAGGGATTTGGGTTCGATTCTGACGAAGATAAAGAGTATGCACCTGTTGCGGCTGGATTGGGCACCACTGCAAATTTACATGATGAAGCCAAAAAAGAGATAAAACAAGCAAAGCAAAAGGCAAAATCAAACAAGTCTTTGGTATGTGCTTAACATCTATTCAATGTTGTTGGCTGCATGCACAATTGTTTAGAGCAGTAATTAGTGTTCTATATGCGCTCAACCTATGACAGCTCCTTGAAATCAAGACAATTTGGAACCGTTTACTTGTCAAAGGACCATTGTAGCTTGGTTCCCTATTATAGGCAGTCGTGTGTTTCTCTTGGAGAGAGTTTCAGGCCGAAACAGCTTTCAAGTTTCTTTTACTTGTTGAGGGATATTTGTAGAATGGTTTATCTATTTTAAGGCCAATCACGCTCCTTCAAATTTAATGAAATGTGCTATCCACTTTACAAAAAGCCAAGATAACGTATGAGACTAGAGCAAGTGACAATCATACGAAATCCAAGCAAAAATCCTAGTCACAAGCTACTAATTGCTTAGGGTTGGAGCTAATGTGTATGTGGCATACAACATATAGTGCTTACGGTACTTTTTTTTGTGTTTTTGAAGGGGGGACAATAAGTGTAAGAATAAATAAATATACATGTGTATGTATATATATGTTTAAATAATTAAATAGATAAATAAATAAATGTGTGTGTGTGTGTGTGTGATTGTATATATGTATGTATATGTATACATGTATGTATATGTATACATGTATGTGTGTATGTATGTACTCCACACACACACAAACATGCACATAATTCCTCTCTAACTTCCTCATACTCCTCTTGGCCTTGATGGTTGGGATTTGGAGGTGGTTTTACTTCCATGATAGACTGCAATTTGCTACAGTAAGTGGGTTGGATATCCATGAAGGAACAATCAACTGGCCCTCTGATATCACTAAAACTCTCTGGCCACACCTTACTAAAAAGAATAGAGGGGTGGAATTCCCCTCTCACAAGCACTGGCCCCTAAACTGAAGCCTCTGACGGTGTTTCTTGTTTGTATTGATGAGCAACAGCGTGACAGATCGCTTGGTGAACCCACTCACTGGATCTGTTTTCAGCTGGCACGCAGGTTACATACTCATAGCTCCCAGTTCCCAACAGCAACTTCAAAAGCAATTGCTATTTCCAAATAATAGCTTCCAAAAGCACTTTCTTCAAAATAACCCACGCAAGGGAATCCCAGTAAAGCAACAGCATGGAGCTGCCACATCATCATCAGCACAAATGCAATGCTATGTCAGCATTGCCGTGCCAGTGTCTGTAGGCGGTGCCACATCAGCACTACCACATCAGCGCATTGCCATGTCATCATCTGTCTGCAACCTCTCTGTTGTGTCCTTTTGTACGCAGGGTTGCCACATCATCATTCTGTTAGAGTCAGCTGGACCATCATGGTCCCATGAGCTCTAATGGTTTGGTGCATGTTGCCATGTCCATGCTAAAGACCAAGATAGTTTCTCTGACACCCATGTCAGTGCTCCCCAAGGATCCATCCTGCACACATGAGTCACATAACACAACACAAGGGATAGATATCCTACTGATCTGCGAGCGGTAGGGCCCAACTGGCTAATCCCAGAGCCTGGGAGCTTGCAGCTATTCTGGCCTAGTGTCTCATCTCAACAACTCTTACCACCAATCCACACCCTAATTGCCAAGGGGCTATAGTCCTAAGTGTGGTGATCCCACAAGATACCTCATAAATGAATCAGTGTCTTATTTGTAGGACTTATAATCGCGCTAATCTAAGGGTCTGGTTCACACTGGTTGGAGACTACTCAGGTGCCCATCCTGATGTTTAGGATGTCAGCTACACACATGCTTCTTATGCTTCTGGTTGGAGACTACTCAGGTGCCCATCCTGATGTTTAGGATGTAACACCTACACACATGCTTCTTATGCACATACCTTTTCTCTACTTTGATTTCTTTTAGCAGGGGCTATTTTTATGATTAAGATGCTTTTGGAAACTTGCTTTTGGGAGGTTTAGAGAGAGAGCCTAGTGCTCATGTTTCTAATGCACACAAAGCTTGCAATCAACCCTCTCAGATATTGAGGGGAATTGTTGTAAATAGTCATGCTGTTCCCTTGAGCCAATATGAAGAAAATATCACTAGTGGCACGTACCTCAGGGGCCAAGACTCTCTGGAGGAACTATGCCCCTCTGAGCAAGTGATCTCGTCTTTCTCCGAGTTATTAAGTTTTGTACTTTCAAGATCTATGGATTCAAGTCTTTCCAGTATTTCCTGCCTGTTGAGTTTTCTAGCAGGTTCAAACAGTAGAGCAACTCAAAGAAATACAGGTGGGTGCTCATGTATTTCGGGGACCGTCCAGTGTGGTGCAAAAAAGGTCCTGTAGTTAGTTATTGTTGACTCCTATTCTGGCTCCAACATGGAGGTGAGTCACTCCTGAAGGTAAGGAATGGGGCACCAAGTGATTACTCCAGGGGCGCTAGTCTATCCTTATTTAAGCCATATGCTGACGCTTGTACATACCAACATGACGTGTTGAGCGATAGTCGTGCACTCAATAGTGACGGAGCTTCCACAGGACACTGTTCTGATGAGAACTATCACAAAACTTGGCATAGCTCCAGCCTAAGCTCGCGTGGTACTATTCTTTACAATCAGCCAGAATATCATTGACACTAGAGGTCTCCCATCGTATTGGTCCTGAATCCTACCTACCCCGATGATAGTTTAAACTCCGTTTGTCAATGTAGATGTGACATTTTTATCAACAGTTACAACTCAGTGCGTGGCTCTTGAAACTGTACCTGTATGCGGATGATCCTCTCAGCACTCCCAAAACTTCAAGTTGCAAGCAGCTTTTATGTTTTTTTTTCGTCATGAGATTTCAAAATTTTTTGTGCCTTGAATAGGGTACAGTGGAAGGTGGTCATGTACCGTGGCTCATTTTTCTCTTTGAATTTTCAACGGGGACAAGTGTAAATAGGTGAGCATGGAACCAAGTCTAGATGGCAATAGAGGGAAACTGGAGCGTCTGAGACAATTGCATTGGAAAAGAAAATATATGGAAATCCTTGCAATGAATTGGAAGATATTTGCCATATCAAATTCTGTGGGTTGCAAATGTCTGAACTCATTTGCAAGTGTATCTTGCTTTTGGTTTAGCATTCCCATTTACTGGGCTGCAGAATTTGAAGTTCTGATGAATCCCCAGTGCTATGAGGTGATGAGAGCACGTATAGTTACAACTACTATAGAAGTTTACTATTCAAATACAACCATTGATTATTTCAATACATTGGTCTTAGGATTTCACCCAAGCTTTTGGAGTGCTTCCCAGTCATCTTTCCTGGATTTTGCCTGCACACATGGGATTGCCTTGAGAGACAGGTGAGAGGGATGGCTTTGAAGTGGCCAGTTGCATTCCTTGAGGCCTTAATGTAGTGTCAACCTTTTACACCAGAGGCACCAGGAGGGCCTAGGCTAAGAACAAAAATTGAGCACTTTTGTTGTAGCTGAAGAAATGATACTTGGTAATGTGTTTCAAATGTCCACTTTACACACTTCTATAGTGTTGTGATTTTCCTAATGTTGCTTGGGTCCTCATCTTTTGTGAATTTCTGCAGAAAAGCTTAAAGGGATCTGGAAAAAAAATCGGAAAGTCCAAAACAACAAAACTCACAAAGAAGGTGATGCAATAAATAATTCCTGTAGAACATTTTACAGAGACTAGTCAGAGGTCATGATGGAAATTTATTGTAGTTTTCAAAAAAGATTGTTGACAATTATTCTTGGAACTGGTCTTTGAATCTCTATTTTTCTTGGTATTGTAGGGAGGAGGCACCAAGAAACATGCCAAGAAGACAAGTACTCAAAAACGATGAGGGAAGTAAGATTCAATGTAAACTACATTGAATCATGTGTTACTACATTGAGATACATTTCTCATGAGAGAGATACTTACATTGAGTGATAGCTTTCCAATGACATCTTGGATGTACCATTTAGATTGATCGGTATTAGCTTGTAGCTTTAAGCATATACGAGAGATAGGCCATGCTGGTCTTTAGGGGTATTCATATATCCCCCCCCTCAAAGAAAAAAAAAAAACCTTCAGTGGCCACACGTATATATATTGGTGTGTGAATGTGCGTGTAGTATGTGTGAAAAGGAATGTGTGTGTGTGTATGTGTGGGGGGGGGAGTGAGTAGGAGAGGCGAGCGGTGGGTGGGCAATGTAAGGGTAAACAAGCAAAAGAAATGTTAAAGAACTTAAGATGATTTTCCCAATAATAAAGAATGATGTCTGCCCAATAAAAAGAACGTATTATTTTTAGGATGTGTGTGAATGTATGTGCGTGTGAGAGAGCAAGAAAGAGAGAAGAGGGGGTTCAAGAAATGAGGCAAAAGCAAAGAGAATTGTCTTGATTTTTTCATTCTCAAGATTTAGCAATAAAGAACAAACAATGATTATTAGGTATCCACTTACAACCACCGTTGCCTTATTTTCAAAGCTAAAAGTATCAACCAAACAACAAGGTAGGTCAAAAGAGAAGGTGAGGAGGAGGAGGAGGAGGGGGTTGATAAGTACCACAAAGCTCCAAAGCTAAGGAAGATGATTGGTCCTTTTGAGGTTTGAGAAGGGTAGATTATGAAGGATGTGGGGTAAGGGGACGTTTGAGACAAGCACCGGAAAGCTGTAACGCTAAGGAAGGTGATTTTTCCTTTTGAGGTTTGAGAAGGGTAGAGTATGAAAGATGGGAAAAGAGAAGCTGTTTTTTTTTGCCATGAGGAAGATCGTTTTGAACTTGCTCAATGGGCTATATCATCCATGAAGTCCTTAGCATGAGAAACATTGTTCAAATAGGGAAGATTCTGAAAAAAATGAAAGACAAACATTTGGTAAAGAAATGCAAAGAGCTTGAAATTCATAAAATTGTTGTAAGAGGTGATGCTCTTCTTGTCACCAAGCAACTTCTAGGCTTATGGCAAGCTAGAAGAGACTCTTAAGAGGTGATTCTATGGTATAAATAAGCTCCAACGCAAGTTTGAAGCTATTCAATTCAAGGATATTCCAAGGAGATAAAATGATATGGTAGGCAAGTGGCAAACTTCAAGCCTTTCTTAATGCTATTAAGCTACAACTTGCTTTTTACTAAAGGAGGGAATATCTTCAAGATGTTATCAATTTTTTGAATCAAGACAATGTGGAGAGCTTTTGTTCAAGCGCATGGCAAAGAGGACATTTTAAGGAGTTTGCTCTACAAAGAGGAGAAAGCTATAATCCTTCAGCAGTCTCATGAGAAGAGTGGTCATTAAGGCAAAAATGAAGTTATCTTTTGCATCTTCAGGGTGGGTTTTGTATGGCCCTCTCTTAGGAGAGGTACACTTTTGGTGCAAAACCTATCATCCGTGTCAACAGCAAGGTGATTGTCATCTTATGTTAGAACCTCAAAAGTCTATTATTGGTTATGATGCTTTTGAAAAGTGGGGGATTCATGGCATTGGTTTTCTCCCAAATTCAAGCAATGGAAAGGAATACATCATTTGGGCCATGTACTACCTCGCAAGGTGGGTGGAAGCTAAAGTAGTCAAGGGTATCAATGTAAACAAGGTGTCTTATTTGCTTTATGATCATGTGTGTTCCCACTCTGGAGTACTTTTGGTGCTTATCTTTGATAGAGGCGTAGGATTATGGGGTAAGTTAGTTTCTTTTTATGTTGAAAAGCTTGATATTCAAAATCGGTTTTCTTCACCCTGTTACCCACATTGCAATAGTTTAATAGAGCAAGACAATGGGAAAATAAATAATATTTTGACAAAATACGTTTCTAATAATTATGAGAAATGTGAATAGAAGCTATCTAATTGTTTATGGGCTTACACTTTGCTTGCACAGTCTCTACTCACTTCACTCTTTTTGAAATGGTGTATATAAGAAAACCAATTATGCCTATTCAAGTTCAAACCAATGCTCTACACTTTCTATACCATTAGATAATAAAGTTATTCTTCAACAAAGGATGGCCAAGCTTTAGCTTGTACTGATGGATAGAGCATGTTATTGCCTACTATGGGTTAAGAGGGTAGCAAAGTTCAATTCTGTTCTCTCACCCAATCGTGCCAGGGAGGGGGATCTTGCTATGAGGTATGATAGCTCTTTGAACTTTACTTTTCAAAAGAAATTAAAAAAGAAGTGGTAGGGTCCTTATAAAATTGTGAAAGCATACCCTAATGGCACTTATGAGAGCTCGCTACGAGACTAAATAGTCTAGATGGAACTGAGATTAGGTTTCACATCTATGGACATCAACTCAAGATCTACTCCCTTGCATTTTCACTACTTATGTTAAAACACCTTTGTTGGAGCATTAATGTTCCATAGCAGAGGGAAATGATCATGGATACGACAATGCCTGCCACTCTTAAGGAACTTCTACTACAACTTCTACTAGAAGCGCATGTCCAGTGTACAAAGTGTGGCTATGGCATTTTGAGTTCTAGTCTCTTGCATATATGCCAAGTTAGCCAAATCGCCAGACAGAGTTACTATTTCAAGAAGATGCACTCACTAGCAATCACAAATCATTTTGATGGTCTATCTACAAGTGTACACTCAATCCTTGCTCCTTATACAACTACTTGATGATACTAAACTAAATGAGATCGAAACATCGAGAAATATTGGGAGACTATAGGCAAGGACTAACACAAACTATCTGGATGTAAGAACATTCTCTTATAAAAAATTTAGCATTGTCACTTGAAAGTATTATCAAACCAGTAGATTTAAACACACAACATAGACACAAAATTGACAGTGAATATAATCAATAGGAAGAACAAGAGGAAGAAGCACAATGTAAGTGTGGGAGCTCAATTTGAATGACCAGAGAGAGAGAGATGTGATGATTATAAAAAAGCTCTGTGTTACTGTAGCTTCTGTCATTGAAATTTTACCTTTATATCTAGGGCTTCTAAATAATATCCCTTGAGATTTAATTTCCGTGGGATTAAATAACACAATATTGAGAGAAAAATATGAAAAATACAACTTAGGAGAAGAGCATTGAAATATCCTTAGTTTGGATTTACAATAGAGATATGATGCAAGAAGGGTTTTTTGTATTTACATTTACAAACACTCCATCCCATCCTAAACGATCATCATCCTCGACATCATTTGGTCACGATACTTGGCTTCATTCAGTGCTTGAATTGCCCATCCGTACTTTGCAGCTTTGGCTTCTACTTGGTTCCATGGGCTTTGTAAACAATCCCTTATAATAAAAAAATTTAGCACTATCAAAACAATAGATTTAAACTCACACAACATAGAAGAAAACTTCAACCAAACTGATAATGAATATACTCAAGAGCAAGATAAAGAGGAGGAAACACAATCCAAGTGTGGGATCTCATTTTGGATTACTCGAGAGAAAGATATGATGATTACAAAAAAGCTCTATGTTATTGCAACTTTTGTCATTGAAAATTTACCTTTTTATCTAGGGCTTCTAAAAAATAGCCGTTGAGCTTTAATTCCCATGGGATTATATAATTATAGTATTGAGAGGAAAATCTAAAAGTACAACTTAGGAGAAGAGCTGTGCAGTATCTTTACTTAATTTGGATTTACAAGAAATATTTGAGGCAAGAAGGGGTTTCCGTATGAGCATTTGCATCGTCTTCCTCACTGATCATCGTCCTCGACATCGTTTAGTCATAGTACTTGGCTTCATTCAATGCTTGAATTGCCCATCCTTACTTTGTAGCTTTGGCTTCTTCTTAGCTCCATGGGCTTTGTATTGTAGTGGATTTTTCACAATTGCACTTCGATAAGCTATATGCTGTGCTTGAAAATCTTCTGATAGGGGATTGAAGATCAAAGGGTTAATCTCAGAAAAGCTTATCACAAAGCTTTTTTCAAACTGTGCAAAAACTGTGAGGGTAGAAACATAAGCCGTGCATATAGCCCCATGAGGATATTTCTTGAAGGTATATACTTTAGGTCCCAACAGATTCCCTTTCTTCCTCGTTTGAAGATGGTTCATGGATGGCTGGATGAAACAAAGATATTATAGTGATGAACATTTTGAAGATCTTGTAGAGGATTTGACACGCCAAATTTGGAACAACCCTATCCAACTTGTGGATTCCAATCGAGGGGCCAAAACCCTAGTAGAAGCAGTAGAAGAAGAAGTCTTCACCAGAGATGCAGTGCAAAGCTGGAAGTGTTGTACCTTGTTGAAGCAATGGGGGGACCACAATTTGGGGCCAGTGCACTCTCAGGATGAAACTATGCTACTCCGTGTCTTGTGTGAAGTCTCTCTCTCTCTTTCAGTTCAATTGTTTTGAAGTGCTTAAAGTCTATTCAATTTGTTCTTTTTCTTTGGCACATGGTGCCACCTCATCACAATGGTATTAGAGCTTCATTTGTGGGCTTTTTTGAAAGCATACTAGTCGTCCCAAGAATAGACAGAGCAAGATGGAATTTCTAGAGTCTATAAAGTACCTACAATTTCAATTACAGAACCGAGATATTTTGTTGAGCTGCATAACATACTTTCATGGCATCCTCAACAAAATATCTCGGTTCTGCAAAGCTTTTAGCAATTTCAAACTACATATTTCCCCCTCTATTGCCTCAAGCAGTACCACCTCCTACAACATCAGAAAGCACAAGGGCCTCTAACCGACAACCTACTCAGTCCTCTATTCCAATTGGGGGAATTTTCAGGAACATGGTTCAACGCTTTGACCTAGATCCAATGCAACTACCTTTCTGCTGGCATTGAGCCACCTTCACCCCACTACCTCCTAGATACAATGGTTGTAGCCCATACAAATATCCATATTATAATCTGCATACTGGATTTTCACCAAACCAGCCAAAGGATTTCAAGGATGGTGGATATGTAATAAAATTTTTCATCTTTCCAAGTGTGGAAGATATGAAGAAACCCTTACAATTTTTGCAACAGCTTGACAACATCTATGCTCTGGGGAATCATATTGAAGAATAACAAAATTCTTGAGCCGCTGTGTTTCCCCAAGATAATACTATGTAGTGGTGGAGTTCTGTATCTACCAAGCCACAGGCTCTAAGGATTTGGTAGGCTTTCAAGAATATTTTTGCCTAAAGCCACATTTGAAGTACAACTTTTGTCAGAATGGGGTCACTTGAAAATGCTTGCCACAAAAAACATGGAGGATAACAATCAAAGGTTTCTCAATGCTTATCTTACGGTGTCATTCTTCAAATTGATCACCTTGGACGACTAGTGTAAACATTACACTATTGGACATCCATCAACTTTACAAGAGTATTATTTATCTAAACAAGTTGCCACAATGTAGTAATTTATGGATGTTGCGGCCGAATACAAGCTTATGAACGGATCCCTTGGAAAATAGTCAAAATCCTCGGCCACAATGAACAAATTCTCGGGATTCTCATGAAAATCCAACACTAAGGCCTTGTTTGATGCTACAACAATGAGAACCACTATTACAAGAAGGCCTATGTTTTGGATGGTTTCAAATAGAGCATAATTTTTATACATGTCCCTAAAGAGCAGATACTCTCAGAGCCAACCCCTACTCAGATAGCCAACTGACCATTAGGACAACCTCCGACCAAACAAGCTACAATTGTAGTTGGACTTGTTCCTTATATTTATGGCATAAATCTTGCAAGTTACAATGAATTGTGCAAAATATATGGAAAAATCAACGACTTAAATGCACTATTTTCTTTGACCCTAGAGCTACATAAAATGCACTTATTTTCTTGGAGCTACATAGAATTTCATTCATCCTCACTTCCTTAAGCACATGGAGTTCAACTATGACCAGTTTCCTGGAGAATTGGAAGCAAGTTAGCCACAAGGAAAATATTGTACCCCTCATTGGTTCTCTTCCGGTCACGATCCAAGTGTACCATGGAAAGGCAAACTTCCACATTCTTTATGAAGTTTGGCAATTGCAACTCTCTTTTGGGCATGCCTTGGCATGACAAAAATGGTGCAACCATCCACATTTGGAACCCTACCATCACATGGATGCAAAAAGATAAGCCGGTTGTCTTGAAAGTTCGACTAACGGAGACAAACTGTGAACAAATTTCTTTGTATTTAGATACTTTTTAAACTTAGTTTGAGAATCTATTTGAAATAGAATTAATCTATTTTGAACTTGTTTTGGTGCCGATTTGAGATTGCTTAATTTTGGTTTTGATGCTGGTTTCAATATTTTTTGAAAAGCTTTGGATACTCATGGCTTGTGCTTTCCTAGGAGGAGTATTCAATAGAAGATAGTGACTGAAAAGTGGTGCTCATGGCTCGGGCTTTCCTCAAAGGAGTACTGAAAGAAAATTTGCTATGGTATGAGAAGCATTTACTCTTGGAACCTTCTAGCAATGCAAGCTATGGTCTAGGGAGCGTTTGGTTGTAAAAGGCCTCTATATCTCATGGTCCGAAGTCATTTCAGGACGAGTGTGAGTCTCTATGTTTTGTACCACGCATTGGTAATCATTTGTGTTTCATTGTGATGTGTCAAACCAATGAATATCCCTAATTGGGTGAGATTGCTTGGGTATATAACTAAAGATCATCTAGACACTCCTCCAAAGATCAACGTGGTCTAGGCATGATGACTAATCTTGCTATGCTAGAATATCAAGAGCTCCTATATGGAATGAGAAAACTGATTGAACATTGATATTGACCCTCTAAATGACCCTTGGATATTTTCTAACTTGAGTTTTTTTTGCAGATATAATCAAGGATGATTACTCTTCTCTCAAGAAGGGGGGAATGTCACAAACTACTAACATATCAAGCCACTAAAGACCCAGAGGGTTAGGACTCCCTTAGCCTAACACTAGCCAACCTATAGATTTTGATCGAGGGCCTAAACCCTCGTAGAAGTAGATTCCAAAGAAGAAGAAGAAGGGTGAAAAACCCTAACCCCCGACAACTTATGGTACACTATCCAATGGGGCCTAAAATAAAACAGACACCCACAAAAACTCATTGCATAATAGAATGATGATGTGGCATCCTAATGTATGGGGACTTGCAATTTGCGACGTGATTTGCATTGACACTTGCTAATGTGGCATGCTATATGAACAACCGATTACACACATGCTTTTGGATCAACAACTTTAGACTTGATGCTTTTCATCTAAATTGATTTTGGATGGCTGAGGCCCTTTAAATATACACCAAGGGATCCATCTCTAGCATTATACCCGTGGGAGACGCAGAGGAGAGCCGCGAGTGTTTTACCTTGTTGAAGTAATGTAAAGAAATATAAAAAAAGCACCACAATTTAGGGCCAATGCATTGTAGAGGTGGAACTATGCTACTTTGTGTCTTGTGTAAACTCTCTCTCTCTCTCTCTCTCTCTCTCTCTCTCTCTCTCTCTCTCTCTCTCTCTCTCTCTCTCTCTCTCTCTCTCTCACGTGTACGCGTGCGCAACAAGTAAGAAACCCTAGCAGCAGTAAGATCCTTCTTCCTCTGCTTCATCGACCTCCCCCTAGGCGAGGGGTTGCCCTGCAGGGGGTTCCGGCTATAGCCAGCGTCGCCCTGCCCCAATATTGTTGCCCTGATCCACCACTTGTCGCATTGCGGTTCCAGTAGCAACGCCCTATTCCACCACTCTCGTGCCACCCTACTCCAGCACTGTTTTTGCGTCCCCTCATGGGCTCCCTCTATACTCGTTCTCGCGAGTCCTCGTCACGACCTTCTAAACAACAGTCACGGCTACTTGGGCTTCATCCCGTGGCAAGCCCACTTTTGCAGGGGTTGTAGCAACACCCTCGAAGCATGACAGCATTGTCGGCCTTCAAAATGAAGTCGAAAAGCTTCGCAAAGAGAATGAGGAGCTGAAGCAAAGACTTGCTACCATCGAGACACGGCTTGCCGCAATGGAAAATTGCAAGAAAGAAGAGATGGAAGTCAAGCTCAATAAAACAAAGGTTGAAGTGGAGACCATACTCACAAAGGAGGCCAAAACTCAAGTGCAGGAGGTTATCTTTTGCAAGGTAGAAGACCGTGTGACATCCACACTACACGAGCGACAACGACAAGAGGACATCTCCCTCAATGTTTGCATCGGCGGGCTCCCAAGTGACTGGAAAGGGTAGGGGGATATCAAGTTTCACGAGTGCTTTGCCCGTATCCAAGCAATAACCCTCTTGGTATAATGGGATCCAACAACAACCACCTCTCTTACACATGAGCATCGCACCAACCATGCAATCCTCACTTTCAGGATCAAGGCGGCAATCAAGGCTTCTCAAGGATACTAAAATTTGGTTTGCAGAAGATCTCACACCCGCCCAGCTCAAACGAAAAAAGGCAAAACTCCTGAAGATATGAGAAGCATGCCCAACAGGGAAATGAGTAGTCTATCAAGGAGGTAAAGCCATTATCCAGGAGTTTCAAACTCCCAAGCCGACTCCCTCCTCACCTTCCCCTTCTTAGTTTTGTTCATTTTAGCTCTTCTTTTTGACACCTCTTTGGACCCTCAGTCCTTAACTGAGATATATATCATGATCCTCCCATTTAGAAGAACCCCTTTGTAATGTTTTGATTTCGGTCCCATGGGTCATATCAAACCTCCGTGGACGATAATTCAATCTATCTATCTATCTCTCTCTTTTAGCTCAATTGTTTTGAAGTGCTTAAAATCTGTTCAATTTGTTCTTTTTTGATGGCATATGGTGCTACCCCATTACACCATCAAGTTTCATCTCTTGGTCTCTTCTCTAACCATCGATGCCACCACAATGGTTGGTTGAGTCAAGAATCACTTGAGATTCCTTTGTTTTGATTGGTACTCGTTTATAGCTACCGTGAGGGTTTGGCTTGAGATTTGGAAACATCTTTTTAGGTAGAGGTATGTATCATGCTTTTGTAGAGGCAAAGGGAGGGCAAAGGGATGCTATTTGATGTTCTTTACTTGCTCTTGTGGTTTCATAAATTGAAGGTCCACAAATGATTGTATCTTTAATTCCCCCTTCATGTATTCTTGGGGCGAACCCACTTACACATCTCCTATTCATTTTTCCATTTCCTATCTGAAATTCACTAGTGGGCCTTCAAATTTGAATTATGATGGTGGCTCATCTTGAGATATTGCTGGCATATTTTGTGTGTGTAGCAGATAACTTTGATGTTTTTGGAGGTATAAACTCTGCACCTGATGTGCTTGGACTTGATGATCTGATCCTCCATTTCTTTGGTGTTTTTTTTTTTGGGCGGTGGCCATGATTCCACTCACAAGCATTTGTCTTTGTATTTTTTCCTCCTCAAGCTATTTCTTTAGATTCACTATCTCCTTATTGTCTTGTGAGCTTGGTGCTATTTTCATAGAAGGTTCCCCAATTGGATTCATGAGTAGTGTGGTCAGAGTGGACCTTAAAGAATCATAATAGGCCACTCGCTTCTCTTTACTTTTCTTTGCTCCTCATTTTTCTCTTTGAATCTTTGCATTTCCACTTGGTTTTCACTATCTCTAGCATTGAAGGACTCTATATCAGTATATGCTTCCTACAGTTCCTTATCCATCTTCTCTTTCTCTTCTTGAATCTTGTCTCTTTGCATCAGGAAGAAGATGGGTTCTAGGAGGGCCTCTCTATTTGAAATGAGATTATGGAGGTCATTAACACTTTGGCAAATATGTGAACGCCATGTGTCCAAGAATGGTGGGTGTGTAAGAGTGGTCGAAGCATGCACTTTTCCTCCCCAAAAGGAGGTGGATAATTTTATGGATTTGGCCTTCCATAACTCCTATATATGATCTCCAATTTGAGCGAAGATTATAGATGTGCAATCTACTCATCGAACTCTTTCCATAGATATGCTACATGATAGATTTTAAATTTCATTTTGAGGAAAATTTTGAATTCAAATAAACTAACCATTTTGCCTCCTTGAATTAAGAAGTTATCCTTTGATTACTTTCTTAATACTAAAGTTTTGACTCCCTTAAAATGTCAAATAAAGAGGCCCTCCTAGACTCCATTCTCTTCCTAATGCATCTCAAGGTCCTCAATTTGAATATGTAGAGCATGCTTCTATGCTAGCTAATCTTCAGGCTATTTCAGTGGCAATTAGCTCTCCATTAGGAAGAGGATGGCTGTAGGAGGGCCTCTTTATTTGACATGAGCTTATGGAGGTGATTAAAATTTTGATGAATAGGTGTATGCCATGTGTGCAAGAATGGTGGGTTTGTAAGAGATGTGTAAGAGTAGTCAAAGGATGCACTTTTTCCCCAAAAAGGAGAAGGATAAATTTTTTTTGATTCTCGGTCTTCCATAACTCCCACGTATGATCTCCTATTTGAGCGAAGTTCATAGATCTGCATTATACGTGTCGAGCTCTTTCCATTGATATGCTACATGATATGGTTTTACCCGCTAGATTTCTAATTCCATTTTAGGGGAAACTTTGAACTCAAATAAACTAACTGTTTTGCCTGTTTGAATTCAAAAAATGTCCATTTGATTACTTTCTTAATACTAAGGTTTGACTTCCTTAAATTGCCAAATAAAGAGGCCCTCCTAGGCCCCATTCTCTTCCTAATGGTTTTTCTAGGGTTGATTACATTGCGATGGGAGATAAAATTCTATTCAAGTTGCTCCATTGCTTACTGTAGGTTAAAATCATTCACAATATTCAACTCCTTCTTGAAGAGCTTTCTTTCCAATTTATCAATCTCTCCTTGTGTGTGTAGTGGGTGGAAAACAAGGTCCTTTGCCTCTAGAGGGCCTTGCAACTTCTATTATATCAATAGAATGGACTTATTCTTCTATGGTATATCTTTAGGCATGGATTCTTGGTCATGGATAAAAATACCAGCTTGTTGGTCTTCCTTTTCTTGTATTTCAACCAAATTTGGCATGTCGGATGTTTCCCCTTGTTTCTCTTGCAAATATTCTTCCTCATTTGGATGGCCAATAGTGGTATTGGTCTACTTCTTTTCTTTTGTGGCTACTTCTTGTCTTGTAATTGTTTGTTCAACAATATGATCCACAATATTCACTTCAGGTAGATTTTTCATAGACTGCTCTCGAGATGGTAAAGTGTTTTCCTTTTCTTCTATTGTCACTACTTCCCTTATTAATGACCCTATGAGCCTATTGAAGAGAGATTTTTCTTCCAAGTTATGTTTCTTTAAAGCCTCTTCTTGCTCTTTGGATTTTTGCTTGAGCTCTCTTCTTGTTTCCTCTTTTGTAATTGATCAAGGTTGATCTCTTCTTGTATCTATTTTCACGGCTCTTCTTGCAATTTTTTTTATTATGCAGCTGAACTTACAAATTCTTGGCCCCCCTCTTCTTCGGGTTGTCTTGCACTAGATTTCTTATGTGCAACTTTCCTTTTTCCTTCTCTCTTTAGAGCTGCTTCCATTTGTTGATGCACTTTTGTTTGCAGCATATGTTGTCCTTTAGTGTTCTTCAACTTTATTCTTGGTGGCATCACCTTCACTTTCCAAAAACTTGGATGGGACTTCTTTCTTGGGCTTGATCCTCATTAAATTACTCGATAGTGGTTGATTCCTTCTCATCATAATTAAGACTCTATGAACTCAAGCCCTAGATAACCTTTTCACTTGGTGTAGTCTCAAGGCCCTTAATGGTTTATGTATGGTGCTTAGTCCTTTGTATCACAACTCTAGCTCTATTGGGGCAGGTGGAAGCTCATAAAACATCCCAATGTCTTGGTAAACAATCCAAGTCAGCATAGTGCCAACATTCTTGTAAGATCTATCCTTGTCATTGACCTTCATGTTACCATCATTAATTTTTTTTGGTAGGTAGCTATCAAAATCATATCATATGACCTTGTTTTAGAGAGTCTAAGGGCCATGATCACTGCTATATGCCTGAAAGGCGTGGTGTATCTTGTTGGTTTGGAGGTTTGGAAGTGCTAGGAAATGAGCTGAAGTTCCCATTCTATTTTTGAGTAAAGCAAATCCCTATAGGTGAAGTCTTTCCCTTTTTGCTTTATGAACGCTCAACCATGATCCACTGGCATTGTCTTGGACAAGAGTTCATGGCTGCGTGCTAGAATATGGAGGTAATATTTACCTTGACTAGGGTACCATCTTTGTCAATTAGCATTGCTTTGCCATTATATTGTATGGAGCTCATCAATTTTTGTGCTCTCCAAAAGTCCATTCGCCATGTTGATAGTTTGATTTATTTGTCAAGATAGACTATCTTGACTACTTTAAGCACTTCTTTTTGTTTGTGCAATTTCCATAGCTCTTGGGGGAAGATAGTAGCTCCAGTTTTTGTTCAAGGAATCCTGGAAGTTTCAAAAAAACTTGGTGATTAGAAATCTATCAGAACTTGTCATGATATCCACTTTTAGCGTCGATGACCATACTTTGATCAAGACTAGCACATTTCTTATCCAAATTTGATCAAATTTCACCATTATACCTAGATTATCTCTATAAACAAGTGCAAAGACTAGCAGGCCAATGGGGTTCACCATTATACGAGTGAAATACTATGAGTGATATGAAAAGAAATACACTCTTTGTAGACCCAATGTGAGTAATGTTTAAAAACAATTCAAAGGATATTTCACTTGGAAACTATATAGCGGAGAAAAATCAGAGTTTAAAATTCAATAAGATCATTGTATTTAATAATTTAACAATTCAAATAATAGCTTCGTATTCAAGGGATTAACAAAGTAGAATGTAAGAATTGTTTAAAAGATTCCATAAGTTTCATCCTATTAACCAATGTAAAAAATTGTGGCATGTTTAAGCTATTCTTAAGTATGAAGGAGTATGAGCGGAAGTGCGACGCGAGAGAGAGTGCGAGAAGAAGAGCACGACGATATGGTGAACTCGCTCTACTGTAATGTGTAGAGCATAGTGAGTTCTTATTAGGTTTTTACAAAAGAATATGTGTACATACCTGGCGGACCGCCCACTTACCTGGGCGACCACATTGGGCTTTATAGCCCAACAACCTCCCACTTAAAGTCCAATGTGGTACTTTAAGTGTGAGAGAAGCTACTATACAAGCTAATATACAAGAGATGTAGAGAAGTGATGTACTACCCTACACCTAACTGCTTGTGAAAATGCGCAAAGCTCTCTGAGGGAAGTCCTTTTGTAAGTAGATCAACAGGATTTTCTGTGGTGTAAACTTTGACAAGCTGAAGTTGCTTATCCTCGAGCATTTCGCTGATGAAATGATACTTCACATCCACATGCTTTGTCTTTGAGTGATAAACTGGATTGCGAGCCAATTGTATAGCACTTTGACTATCACAATATAACACAGGCATCTCTTCTTTGATTCCCAAATCTGTTACTAGTCGATTAAGCCAAATTGATTCTTTGCATGCCTCTGATGCTGCAACATATTCAGCCTTTGTAGTAGACTAAGTAACACAATCTTGTAATCTAGAACGCCATGATACTGCTCCACCAGCCAATGTAAAGACAGACCCTGACGTAGACCTTCGGTTGTCTAAGTCACCTGCATAATCTGAGTCTGTAAAACCCTTTACACTTAGCTCCTGACTCCCATAGCATATACTCATACTCTTTGTAGCTTTCAGGTATCTCAATATTCCTTTCACTACCTCCCAATGTTTCTTGCCTGGGTTTGACATGTATCGACTTACTACTCCCACTGCAAATGCAATGTCTGGGCGAGTAGCAATCATTGCATACATCAAACTACCCACTGCAGACGCATATGGAATCTTATCCATTTCAGCCTGTTCTTCCTCAGACACAGGACAATCTTGTTTGCTAAGTTTCACATATGGTGGCAATGGAACACTCAGTGCCTTTCCCTTCTCCATATTGAAACGTTGCAAAACCTTGTCAATATACTCTGTTTGAGATAACCAAATCAACTTCTTTGATCTGTCTCTCTCAATGCGCATACCAAGTATATGACTTGCCTCACCCATGTCTTTCATGTCAAACGATTTTTCCATCTTTGACTTCAAAGCTGAAATTTCTTCCAAGTGCTGGCTAGCAATCAACATGTCATCCACATACAAAATAAGGATCAGCCAACTACCATCCTTAGCCTTCTTTGTATATAGACAGTGATCAAACTCACTACGTTTGTAGCCTTGAGAAAGCATAAACTTGTGGAATTTATGGTACCATGCCCTCAGTGATTGTTTTAAGCCATAAAGACTCTTTAACAACTAGCATACCCAATCTTCCTTGCCTTTCTCAACAAACCCTTCTGGCTGCTGCATGTAAATTTCCACATCTAAATCACCATGCAAGAACGCTGTCTTGACATCCATTTGGTGCAACACCAAATCTAATATGGCAACCAATGCAAGAAAGCATCTCAATGTAGTCATCTTGACCATCGGAGAGAAGACCTCATCAAAGTCAATGCCTTGTTCTTGCTTAAAGCCCTTGGCAACAAGCCTTGCTTTGTACTTTGGCTGACTATCATGAGCGGTGATCTTATACTTGTAAACCCATTTACAAGGTAGAGCCTTTTTGCCCTGTGGTAATTTAACTAGCTTCCATGTCTTGTTTTTATGCAGAGCTGTCATCTCTGACTGCATGGCCAATTGCCAATTCTCGGAGTCCTTCATTTGCACTGCTTCCTTGTAACATGAAGGCTCATTGCAATCAGTCAACATGACATAGTTCATAGATGGAACAAACCTATCAGGAGGTCGCGTGACACGTCCAGATCTACG
This sequence comes from Adiantum capillus-veneris, assembly GCF_014529385.1. Lineage (NCBI taxonomy): Eukaryota > Viridiplantae > Streptophyta > Polypodiopsida > Polypodiales > Pteridaceae > Adiantum > Adiantum capillus-veneris. The sequence continues at coordinate 103,877,218 of NC_140943.1, read as the reverse complement.
CACAATAGGTGGCTCAGGCTCAGCCACAACCTGTGGTTCCACTCTATCCTGTCCTTGCTCCTCTTGAGCCCTGACATTTTGTCTTGCACGTGCAGGTCCATCTTCTTGGAAGACAACTCTTCTAATCTCCTCAACCCTCTCTGGTTTAGAATAATATTTGGATTCATTAAAGTGAACATCATTGCTGCGGACAACCTTTCTGGATTCGGGATCCCAAAGTCTGTACCCCATCTCACCAGAATTACCATAGCCTAGAACGATGCACTTTCTACTCTTTGGCTCAAGTTTGTTCCTAAATTCCTTTGGAATGTGAGTATATGCCTCACAGACAAAGACTCTGAGATGCTTGTATGAGGGCATTTTGCCTGACCATACCATCTCTGGCACTGAATCCTTCTGCAAAACCTTGCTAGGAGATCTATTTACAAGATAAACAGCTGTTGATACAGCTTCAGCCCAAAACCCATTTGGCAGCTGTGCATTAGACAACATACTTCTGACCTTCTCTTGTATGGTCCTATTCATCCTCTCAGCAACACCATTTTGAGGAGGATTGTAAGGAGCAGTAAGTTCACGTTTTATACCTTTTGACTCAAAAAAGTCATGAAAGGCCTTTGAAACATACTCTCCACCATTGTCAGTGCGTAAGCATTTAAGCTTCTTGCCACTCTGATTCTCCACAAGTGTCACAAACGTTTTGAAAACACTCAACGCTTCATCCTTGTGCTTGAGAAAGTAAACCCATACTTTCCTCGAGTGATCATCTATAAATGTCATAAAGTAAGAAGTTCCCCCTAGAGATAGGTTAGGCATAGGTCCACACAAATCACTATGAACAAGTGCCAACTGTGTATCTCTTCTATTGCTTCTATGATTATGTGGCTGCTGTGTTTGCTTACCATACAGACAATGTTCACAGAATTCAAAATCATTAAATGAAAAGCCAGGCAAATAACCAGGACGAGACAAGATTTCCATTCCCTTCTTGGACATATGTCCTAACCGGCTATGCCACAAAGAAACGTTCGGCTGCTCGTTTACATTGATTACATTTTTAGAGACATTTGATACATAATCATGTAAAGTCCTCCAGACTTTACTCCATGTGCTACTGTCATGGAACCCTTGGATATCTTCCACATGTTCTGTCCAAAAGTGGTGACGTAGCCAGCATCATCAAGTAAACCTGTGCTGATCAAGCTCTTTGTAATTGCGGGAACATGTCTCACATTATTCAGCGTGAAAGAAGAGCCATGCTGAAACTTCAATTGAACATCTCCAACACCTAAGATCTCACATGTCTGCCCATTGCCTAGCCGAACATGATCTTTAGTGGTCACATAAGAAGTAAACCACTCCTTGTTTGGAGACACATGAAGTGATGCCCCTGAGTCTATAATCCAGTCACTCAGTGCATTTCCATCAAATGCTGTAAGAAGAGCTGAGTCCATTGTATTCTTCAAGAAGTAGATGTCTCCTGACACTAGATTGTCATCCTCTGCAACAGTGTTTGTCACATTTATTTCTTGAATCTTCACTGAGGACTTGTTCTTCTCACCATGGTCTTCAGCTTTCTCTTTGCCTTTTTCTACTTTCCATTCTCTGCAGTCTCTTTTCATGTGACCCTTCTTGCCACAATGGTAGCATTCTATGTCACTCTTGCCTTTAGCACTGCGGGACTTGCTACGAGACTGATTCCTCTTTACACCTTTGTACTTTTCTTTGGTCCTTCCCCTGACAACTAAGGTTGTTCCTTTGCCTTTATCCATTGTCTTTCTATTGGTTTCTTCAGTAAGCAGACTTCCTTCTACACCTGCTATGTTCAAACCATCTGGAGGTGCAGAATTACTCAAAGCTGTGCGAAAAGTGTCCCAACTTTCCGGCAATGTGATCAACAGGAACATAGCTCTAACAGGTTCATCAAACTTGACACCTTGAGCTGACAACTGACTATAGATTGTGTTGAATTCATTCACATGATTGGACATAGGTGTCCCTTCTTTCATCTTCAAGTCAACAAGCTTCTTAAGCCAGTATACCTGTGAAGCTGCACTCTGCTTCTCATAAAGATCACTCAGCTTTAACCATGCTTGATAAGCCGACATCTCCTCTGCTACATTGAAGTAAACGCTTTTTGCCAAAGTCAGCATAATGGTAGAAAGTGCCAATTCATCCATTTCGCTCCATTCATCTTCGTCCATATCTTCTGGTTTTATCCCCTTGAGCTTTATAGGTTTTATCTGCTTCTTTTGTACCAACACGTGCCAAATCTGCTGCTTCCACAATGGGAAATTGGTTCCATCCAGCTTCTTGATATTGTAAAGAGCAGTGTCCTGTGATCCAGCCATAGCTACGCTTCACAGTAGTTTACTTTCCTGGGAAAAATTCGGCAAAGTTTCCCCTGTAAACTGACCTCTGAACCAATATCAACCTGTCAAATGAACCAAGAAAGATTCAAATTTTGCATAAATTTCGGTAGAGTCTCCTTTGTAAAATGGCTTTGGTGTACTCAAAAAACAGACCAAAAAAAAGCTCAAAAAACACTGTCTCTCTGACACTGTAAGCTGCCGATAAACCTGTCCTGCACCTGTACTGTCTCTCACTGTCCTGTCACTGTCCTGTACGCATAAACTGTGACAATGCCTCAACGGCAGTAAAGCAAAGATGCAATCCCAACTGTCTAACTCACAGTCAATACATCCTAGCTGCCTATCTAAGGGTGCTCGAGGGATCGCTCCAAGACCTGTATCATCGAAAGGATCTCAACATTCGAGAATCCCCCAGCTCAATAAAACCTCACTCGACCCTCAACAAAGGTTGCAGTAAATTTGACAGTACATAGACTTCCCACAAAGTCATACATCCACAAATTTCCCATTATATGGTGTAACCGCTGCGGCGGTTGTTTACTGCGTGACTCACAGCTAGCAAACCCTCAACAAACATACATCATCTCTGACAATACATCCCATGTGGAAGTACCTGCAATGTCAGGATGAAATCTGGAATATCAAGCAGCAAACACAAGCTACCTGATGAACTAGTGGATGTCGCCTACAGTCTGTGTGTAGATGCGCCCGTGTCGTATGTGACACGCCTCCAAGAACTGTGAGCCATCCTTCGATGTGTAGACAACCACATTTCAACACTCTTGGAGTGTTGATATCCTCAGCACCTGCAGTCGTAGGCTGAAAACCCCAAATTTGCAGAGTCGGATGTGCACCTGTCGAGACCACGTAGTCGAAAATGGCATGCGCAGACCTTTGTCGAAGCCGAAACGGTGGCCGAGATGACCTCAGAATGAAATTCTGACAACACCAAGCCCTTTGGGCTGTCCCACGAGATTTGGGGCAGTGTCTTCGCCTGTCGAATTTCACTCCAATCTGAGTTGGTGACTCTAGCCTCCTGCAGTGCTGCCCCGAGCCTCGATCTGAGCTCTGATACCAGTTGAAGGAGTACGAGCGGAAGTGCGACGCGAGAGAGAGTGCGAGAAGAAGAGCACGACGATATGGTGAACTCACTCTACTGTAATGTGTAGAGCATAGTGAGTTCTTATTAGGTTTTTACAAAAGAATATGTGTACATACCTGGCGGCCCGCCCACTTACCTGGGCGACCACATTGGGCTTTATACCCCAACAAAGTATTCTATGGCTTCTTACCACTATCCTTAAATGCTTGACCATTGAAGGAGCAAAATATTATAAGGTAAGCCTTAAAATTAAAACAACATTGTGTTAGCCAAAAAATAATGAATTGTGTGATCATTAGCTTAGATTTTACTCTCCAAAAAAGAGAAGATATCTTTAAATTTGGCATTGGGCCTCCATTGAAACAATTCCAAAACACTTCTTATCTTTTTTTCTATTTCTTTGGAAGATTAAGACACACAATGTTTTTCTAGGTGGTAATCCCTTCTAGAATAAAATGAAGAATGCACGTCAAAGGATGTGTGATAGTCAACAAGAGGCAAGATGACATGGTTTGGTGGCGCAATATTTTCTCCTACTCTTTGAGCACCAAACATAAATACCATACGTTGTTGTTTGCAAATGGATTTTTCTACTAACTGCTATGTTTATCCTAATACGCGGTATAAAGTGAAAAGAAAAAGTCTCTATTCCTGGAACATTATGCATGGTCTATGCATGACCTAATGCTTTAAAAAAACAAAAATATACACGTCCAAACTAAGGTCATAACTAATGAGAGACAAAATAAAAGGATTTATTAAATTGTTTATTTTGACCATCTTTAGAGGGTCCGAAATTCTACGAATTACTCGTTGAAATTGTAATTTAGTGCTAACAATGATTTGCACCTTTTGCTTTTTTGTAATGGGAATAATTGGGTCATACAAGTTTTTGTGATTCTTGCAACCTAGTTGATTATACTAAAAGCCAAGCATTCATGCAATGTGAAACAACAACAAAAACCAAGCCCTCCTCAGTGATAGGGACACCAAAATTGAGGCGGTCCAGGATGAGCAATAAGAGAAATGACCTTTAAACACTCCTCAAGGATCTCATGCTGCTCAATTGGGCTGGGGTACAACACTATCCCAATTGAGCAAAGAGAGAGAGAGAGAGAGAGAGAGAGAGAGAGAGAGAGAGAGAGAGAGAGAGAGAGAGAGAGAGAGAGAGAGACTTAGTTTCCACCTTAACTCGTGTTCAATAGATGATTCCATAATACATAGACGAGTGAAGAAGCTTGGATTTAATTCACTAAAAAGAAAACCAACTACATTTAAATACTTAGAATTTCCACACAAGGACTTGTCTTAGAGTCACGAGAGCCCTCTCCACTGACATACCCTTGTACAATGTGTAAATTTGGAAACAAATTTCAAGAATCACAACATTAAATGCAAACCAAGCTTAAAAAATAGACCACGTAAGCGAGGTACATAGACAAGTAAAGAAGCTTGGATTTAATTCACTAAAAAGAAAAACAACTACATTTGAATACTTAGAATTGGCACACAAAGCATAATCTTAGGGTCACGAGAGCCCTCTCCATTGCCATACCCTTGTACAATGTGTAAATTTGGCAACACCAAGCAAGAATAGAAACATCAAATGCAAAACAAGCTAAAAACTAGACCACATAAACAAGATATAATTACCTTGCACTTGTCAATGGACAAATCACCTTATCAAATTGAAAGCGAGAAGATTGCCGATAGAAGCTTTGAATATCTTTTCTGTGCACCACTCTCAAGCTCTTATTGATATAACTGAGATATATACATCATAGGAGTTCTCACACATGGAGATAAGTGTCTTACATAAATTGTTACAATACACACACTCTCTAAGCATCACTAAGGCTAGAATACTACCAATGTAGCACAAGGTGTGATACCTTGACCTAGTTGGCTACTCTCTCTTCTTGTCCTCTTTGTTCAAAAGGAGCCCTCATTGGGATTACTTCTAATAAGGATTACAAGAGAAAGAAATTTGGTTAGGATTTTTGAATTTTTAAATAGGGGTGGGTCTCTCATGTCTTCTTGAGTCACATGGTTGTGGGAACAAGGTGAGAGAGTTATTCAAGATAAGGGAAGATGGTGAAAAAATATGAGTAAAGTCTACTTTGACATACTTGAGGTGCATTTAGGGATGAGTTAGTAAGTTAGTGAGATAGTAAATGCTAAAGGAGAAGATACCGTTTTTTATGTACACACTTGATGAGAGGTGTGGTTAGTAAGAGGGTAAATCACTCATGAGAATTCATGGGATGGCTAAAGCTATTGGAAGATTGGATTTCCATGTGTAGATTGTGTCCAATTGATCGTCATGCTTGCTTCTAATTGACCGCCATCACTTCCTTCTAGCTTCCCATCTATATTCACGCGATGAATTTTGGTTGAAGTGAGAAAAAATAAGGGTGATTAGGGATGAGAAAACCTCTTTTGTTTGAGATCAATAATGGTGAATCATGCTAAATTTTTGAGGTTTTATAAAATGATAAGATGGTTATGTAATTTAGGAGTAAATAATGGGCTTAGGGAGGTGTATATGTGTGTAAAGGGGTTATGAAAGCTATGGAGGTAAGGAAAGGTTGGAATGAGCAAGAGGATGAAGGAGAAGAATTCATTTGCAGGTTTAAGTGAGGGAGGGGGGAAGTGAGTGTGGTTTGTGAGTGTGAAGAAGGAGGTTAGGATAGTAGAGAAAGATCTATGAAGGCAAGATATGGGTGGACTAGGGTCCACCTATAAATTTGATAACAATTCCTAGATACCTCCAGCAATCATAACAAAACTTGATCATAACGTTACAGATCATAATGCACAACTTTGTAGTTTACATTATTTTCAAATTGTGAGAGGAACTAGACACAACAAATTGGGAAAAACCATGTGTCTTTTCATTGTGCAGAAGTATTTATGTGGCCTCTTTTTGGTTGAACCTCCATGTGGGTCCAAGAGCGAGTCCCTCATTGCATCATAGCATGACATAAACCATTGAAGATGCTACTTTTGCATGCATGGATGAGGATTACTTATGAAATAAAAAATATACAAGAAGAACAAACAACATAGTCCATTATTGACTGGTCATGGAATCTAGGGTGATAAGCTCATGGCATCTACAAATAAGAAAATAAAATATATGAAAATATTAAAAATATATTAAGAAAATAAAGTAAAATAAGAAGAGCCCCTCCATTATTGATAATTGATTGTGAATTTTGTTTTTTATTGAGAGGAAAAAACATAATGTAAAGGGAGCTTATCTACTAGTGAAAAATGCTTTTGTGAAAGTGAAAGATATAGATGTGGTTGTTTTAGTGGAGTCACACCAAGCTTATTGGAGGCTTGAGTGAGAATATCCAATGCATGAGATATGGATGTCTATGAATATGGAATATATATGGAATAGTATAAAACTATTATGGATAGTAAAAAGTGCAAACTACCTTACTTAGACGTGATAAAAATGCACACCTAAATATAGTATGTATATAACTCCCAAATAATGGAGTAATTTAAAATTGCAACATAGCTAGGCCCAAGGTAAGAGGAAATATACACGCAAAGAGTGGGCCATAATATCTTTTTGGATTTTTGCTTTTATTTTTGGAAGTGATTGGTAACACACACACACACACATACACACACACACACACACACACCTATGTACAATAAGAAGAGAAGGTGAATTTGTCAAACATGTGCCCTGGGTAAAATGTTTTGCTACTTTGCAAAGATAGCCTACCCAAGAGCATAGATTTCATTGCAAGGATGAAGGACAATAGCTTGTTGTTCCAAATTGGAAAGCCAAAAAACGGCTATCACTACCAACACAAATCCTCATGAACTACATGTCAGGAGATTTTGCAATGGAATTTTCTTTTTCTTGACTGTTTGAGGACAGATCAAACGGGCGTCCACCTGGCCGGACACGTAGCCGGACACCACATTTGTACTCTATTAGTTTTCCGAGCTAGTGTAGTAATACTTTGTGTAATCCTGATTCCAGAGTAGTGGGTCAATTCCCTGAGTTGTAATGTTGTCATGACATTTGTAAAAGTCCATGTGAGTCGGCCACTGGCCACTTAGAAATCCTTAGGTATAAAGGTCAATGACCTTAATGTGAAAAGAGGGCTTATCTTTAGAAGAACTGGGAGCTCAAAAAACGTACACTCAAGCTACGAGCAGCTCCCATTTGTAATCGACGCAACTAATGAATGGGTAATCAATTTTTAATTCAGAAACTTGTATTGTGTTCCTCTCTTTTTGCTCTTTAATTCAAGTGTAAGCATTGTCAGTTTTGCTATGGTTTGCGACTACGTGTCTGTGAGCTGTAATTGCAAATTTCAGTGCTTAAATCATTTTTTATAGTCATTTTGACCATAGGAGAGTGTTCCTAGACCATAGGGCGACCTTTTTGGTATGTTCTGTTGCAATTTTTAGGACCTTTTTCACGATGGATCATTATTTTGGTACCTTGTCGGATTGCGTCCAGATTTGCTAGCATAGTGCCTCTAGGTTTCCTAGACCTCCTCCTAAAGTTTCATTGCATTTTGAGTTTATTTGAGTACCAAAATGGCGTGATGACCTAGAGCTATGAGAAATGACATAGGCAGATTTCCCTGATCATTGAGTGTTGGTTTGCTTGTTGAGCTAGTGTGCTTGCTTGTTAAGCTAGTCACTTTCCTTGAGTATTGACATTATGTTAGTGCCAGAAAGCTATGCTGCGGACGTCCGTCGCAGCGATCTGCTAACATTGGCGCCGCTGCCGGGGATATGATCCTTACATGGTGAGTGACCTAGTGCGTATTTAGAGCGTTCTTTTTCTAAAGATTTGTCCTTCCATTCCATTTACACTTTAGCAGTGAAGCAGCTAGACACGAGATTTAGTGCTTGATAGAGTCTAGAAGTCGAGGACTTGCTAGATCTATTCTTGAGAAGTAAAGAGGGTTGTGAGTGAGATAGCCAAAAGCATTTCATTCTCTGATTTTCTCTATGCTTTCAAAGTGTTGTTCCATTTTTCGTTTTGACTTTATTTTGTACCGTTCAATTTGTTTTTTTTTCATGTTTCATTTCAATACTTAGGATTAGGGTAAGTAGAAACTACCACCATCAAATTTGGGCTAAAAGATTGAGGGTAAAAAGGGTGAAAACCATACTTTGGCCAAAATGACCATTACTCTGAAATTCTGAAAATTTGATGGTAGAGACCTCAAAAGTGATCCAAATTCAAAAATTTGTGGATCAAGGGCATCAACATACTGTCTAGAATCAATCTGGAAAGTTTGGCAAGAATTTGTGGAGGAACATGGATCGCGATCCATGTACCCCAAAAAACCATTTTTGGTAGAAAAGTGACGAGTTACAGTGAGCATCAGTGGGAAACTGCTTTGATCAAGTTTGCTTGAAAAAAAAACTCAAAAATCCCTTCAAAATTGGTTGTTCGGGCAAAAATAGTAAAACAGACATTGTAGACACAAAATTGAGCAAATCTTGAGATTTTGGGATCCAAATTCAAAAAGGGGTGAGATTTGGCTTCTACAGGGCATAGAGAACCTGCATAACAAAATTCATAAAAACAATGCTGTCAAACATGGATCGCGATCCATGTACCTTTTTGACATTTGGGGCTGATATTTGACAAGTACATCCTTGATATCACTTATAAAAAAAAAACTTTGCCAAAAGGGGCCATGTCAAAAAATTAGGAAAAGTTGGCCAAAATAGCCAAATACAAAGACTAGTCAAAAATCGCAGGGCAGACAAAAAAACTCACTTTTGACTAGGAAAAATTTATCCAAATTCAAAAGATTTGGGGAAGAGTATCACCATAACATGAACTTCAAGCTGACCAAGTTTCATGTCAAAATGTGGTCAAACATGGATTGCGATCTATGTACCTCATAAAAATTTTTGGAATTTTTTTTGGCTGAGATTTGAGCAGTAGGTAGCTAAGACATATACAAACACTTTTCCCAAAAGAACCATATGCAAAAAAGTTGCAAAAAGTGGTCAAAAGAGCCAAAAACAGTTCATTGTTAAAACTTTCACAGCAGACTGTAGAAGTTAGTTTTGGTTGGGCAAAATTGATCCAAATTTAAAAAGATTTTGTGGAGCAAGCTGCAAACATCATAAGCTATCAGCACACCAAAAATTTAGATCCAAAAGTGGTGGAACATGGATCGCGACCCATGTACCTCTGAGAAATTTTTGGAAAAAAACGTTTCAAGCCTGTAATAGAGACCATTGTGAATAAAAGTCTCCAAAGGAGTTTTGTCAAAAAAGTTCAAAAATTAGGTCAAAAGTGCCAAAAACTGTTCAAGGTGAAAACTCTAAAACAAACCTGTGAATTGACTTTTACTTGGCCTAAACAAGTCCAAATCACATAAAAACCATATAGCAAGGATCAGTGGACCAAGGGGAAGCTGTGTGCCAAGTTTCAGTGCAATCTGACACATAGGTACATGGGATCACGATCTATGTTCCTTTGTCACAGATTGATACCAAACTTTCACCATAGTTAGAGCCCATCACAAGGAATCTAGTGGTCTTTTCAAAAGTGAATTTGGATACTAAAAACCAAATCAAAAGCCCTCAACTGCAAGGTACTCTGAGCAAGTGCCAGAACTGACCTAACTTTCAATCCAGAGGTCCATTTTCAAAAATTTTGATACCATAGGACCTACTAATCATGTTGAATCTGATGGTACCAAAAAACGTTAATTTGGGCTCCAAACATGGATTGCGATCCATGTACCCATAGTGACAGCTTGAGTTGAAACTTTCCAGATCAATACTGCATACATAATGAAACATATCCCCAAGTCCAATTTTGGGAAAAAATTGAGCAAATTTGGGTCAAAAGGGAGCAAAACAGGTGACAGACAGAAAACCACCGTGTATACCTAGTGTTGACTATTTGACCTATCAAACCAAGTCCAAATCAAAAAAGATTTGAGATTTAGCTTGTGGACATAGTCAGGAACAAACTCCTAAGAAGACAAGTCGAGATGTGGTTGAACATGGATCGTGATCCATGTACCTCCACCTTAGAATTTGCTGAAAATTGGTATATAGCCTGCATATGACCTTGTCTACACATAATTAAAATTTGGGAAAATTTGGAAAAAAAAATGACAGGAACATGGATCGCGATCCATGTACCTCTCAGCATAGTGGGGGTATCTGAGCTGGTTATCTTGTAGACATACTTGAGGACATCCCAAATCTCAAGTTTGAGCTAAAAATATCAAGTGGCTCAATGTGTCAAGACAAAATACGATGGGTCAGGGGATCCATATGCTCATGTCTCACTCTCCAAACATGGATCGCGATCCATGTACCCATAATGACAGCTTGAGTTGAAACTTTCCAGATCAATAGTGCATACATAATGAAACATATCCCCAAGTCCAATTTTGGAAAAAATTGAGCAAATTTGGGTCAAAAGGGAGCAAAACAGGTGATAGACAAAAAACTACCGTGTAGACCTAGTGTTGACTATTTGACCTATCAAACCAAGTCCAAATCCAAAAATATTTGAGATTTAGCTTTTGGACATAGTCAGGAACAAACTCCTAAGAAGACAAGTCGAGATGTGGTTGAACATGGATTGTGATCCATGTACCTCCACCTCAGAATTTGCTGAAAATTGGTATATAGCCTGCATGTGACCTTGTCTACACATAGTCAAAAATTGGGAAAATTTGAAAAACAAAAATGACAGGAACATGGATCGCGATCCATGTACCTCTCAGCATAGTGGGGGTATCTGAGTTGGTTATCTTGTAGACATACTTGAGGACATACTTGAGGACATATCTTGTAGACATACTTGAGGACATCCCAAATCTCAAGTTTGAGCTAAAAATATCAAGTGGCTCAATGTGTCAAGACAAAATACGATGGATCAAGGGATCCATATGCTCATGTCTCACTCTTCAAACACGTTTTGAGAGCTTAACAGATTGCAGATTTTCATACTCAGTATGAGGTATTTGGGTTAACATTGGAAGGAACAGCTTTGACTTGGTTCCAACCACTAAATAGAGATGATCTTCCAAACATAGCACAACTATTACAAGAGTTTGTAGAGGAGTTCTCAAAAAGGGGGATCAAACACAACACAGTGTCCCAAATCTATGCTTTTAAACAAAAAGCAAACGAAAGAGTGAAGGAAGCTTTGCTTGACTTCAAACAATACATAGAGAGATGTCCTACACGAGAGTTGCCGCAAGATGAGAGATTGTCAGTTCTCTTCATAGAGGGCTTGAGGAATGAAACTCTCAAAAAGGAACTACATTTAAAAGGATGCACAACGTTTGAGCAAGTCACTAGAGAAGCTCTATATCTAGTTGACAATTGCAAGGCCTACGGAGAGGTGAGTGAAGATATAGACAACGTGGCTAGTAGTACCTCATCTCCGAAGAGCGAATCAACATCAAAGACAGATGTTCAAACTCCTTGGGAACCAATCATTGACCAAGTGGTCGAGGGGGTGATTAGAAGAATAAACCAAGGATACCAACAAAACCTAGATGTATGACAATCTCAATTGAGGAGATGTAACACTTGTGGAGGGGATCATCCCACTCCATGGTGTAACACTCAGCCAAAGACACAACGTGTGCTAGGGCAACAACCACCACTTTTGAATGATGGGAGAGTGATAGTCAACTATGCTCAACCAATGCATATGCCACAACCCATGAGAAACCAGTACTCCATGGATGCGAATACGCTCATGTTCATAGCCAATCATTCATAGGAGTATGGTTCAAAGAACATCCGCACGAGGCAAGAACAACCATTAGCTGGATCACCAGCTGTGAAACAAGAAGGCCCATGCTATGAGTGTGGAGGTGATCATTGGGCACAAAGTTGTCCAAACAAGGGTCCACAAATTGAATTATTTGTATTATGTGAATGTTGTGGTATAGACCATCTACGCCAACACTATGCTAAAAATCCAGACTACAAAGGGAAAGTAACAATGAATGTTGTAGGCGTGATGCCTTCTTCAAGCAGATCCGAGGTAGAACCCGCCATTCCTTTTTATGTGATGACTTGAGCTCAAGCTCAAGAAGCTGCCAAAAACAAACCAGCTGAAAAAGCCACGTTGCCTGTTCAAACAGAATTTGAGAACAAATCGGTGAGAACCTTCGGAAGAAGATCATGCAAAGGCAGATGAGACAAAATGAAATTGAAGAGGCTGAAGGAGAAAGCGTCTTTGAAAATTGAACTGAATCAAACAAGAGAGCAGCTTAGACAAGAGCAAGAAAGGAACAACAACGCAAAGGGACCTAAAGAGTCAAAGACTAACTCGGGAGGTTTAGTCTTGGTTGACAAAGTCTTTGAACCTTTGGATGTGATCTTGAAAGCTTATGATGCTAGGTTAAATAACAACCAAACCCAAGAGGATAGATGGCTGACGTATCCTCATCCGGGGATGAAAAAGAGAGGTTGCAAATGTGCAAGGAGCTCATCCAAAAGGCCCAAGCTCTTATGGAACCAGTTCCAGGTGCTCCCAAAACGGAGGTGCTAATCCGTGAAAAAGTTCAAGAAATGGAAAGTCGTGGTATTGTAAACAAAGAGGAAGATCCAGGAGTTGAGGCACCTTTAGATACAAGGGAAGTAGCCAATACCACAGATGGGGTGGGTTCACCAATAGTGATGCCTATTCCGGAGGTAGAAGAACTGTGGCCACAATCCTTGTGGGAATCAATCAGAAACCGAAAGGATGGTAGTGCTACATTACAGTCAACACCTATCCCTGAGATAAACATGGATCCCAAATTATTCCCAAGGGATATACGATCTCTTTACGGGGATGTCGGGTCTATCGCATCTGAAGAGAGCAAACCACGTTCTCTACAGACATTGCCATCTTTCATAGGAGAACTTGAAACAAAATTGGAGGTTAAAATGGTTCCTTCTCAGTGGAAAGCCACACAAAAAATGATGGATACCAAGAGCTTGCATGAATTGATGTCTTCTCCTATACAATGCACACTTTATCTCTCAGAACTACTAAAAATTAGACCGCATCTATGGGGCCAAATGGGCAAACACCTAGAAAAGATGGGGTTGAAAATCCCTTCACATGATCAACTTGCAGACAAAAACATAGATGACACCTCGCCTAAGATGTTAGGATTTGGATCGTGCTAGCTATGGTGGATGAAAGAGAAACATGGTGCAAGTGTGTGAGCGTGTATATGCAAGGTTATCACTCAAGTGAATTAGGTTCCAAGATAGAATTAGCTTGGACTCATAAACACAATCTTGAGTATTGACTTAGCTTAGCACAAGCTCACCATAGACAAGCATGTAGTGCAAAATGGAGTTGTTGTTTATTGATTCAAGAAATGAGCTTTAAGTAGCTCTACAGCCTTGCTCCACAGTATGTGGGATAAATCCACTCTCCTCTCCTTGACTCACACCTTAGGACAAAGATCACACTTTACAATCCTCCCCTTGAGGTTTGGACTAAGACAAGATACTGAAGATGTATGATCCACATAGGCTAACAAAATCCACATAGGATGGTGATATCCACACAGGAAAATAAATTCCACAAAGGATGGTAATATCCACACAGGATAGTAAAATCCACACAAGAAAGATCCACAAAGGATGGTGATGTCCACACAGGATGATAAGCTGGTATCCACACAGGAAAAATAAAATCCTCCCCTACAAGTAGAGAGTCTGCATCTTTAAAATGGGTCGTCCCAAACGCTACCTTTGTCTTCGTCCTTTTTGTCTTCTACTATGTGAGCTGATCCTCTGTCAGGTCTCTTGCCTTCGTTGCTTCTGCTATTGCTTTCAATTGCTTCATGGTCTGACTTCATATCCTCCCCTTGAATGAGTACTTCTGTCCCCCTTTTTGTGGTACAATCAGGCTTTATTCCATGCATCATAATGACATGCAACAATATGCTAAAATATCCTATGAAAAGGTTTATGAAAAAATTAATGCTCTCTTCCATCTTGGTCATACTCCGAGAGCCCAAGCATGCGGTGTTTCTCATGCACTTTGTCACAAATTCTTCACACATGGAGAGATTTTAGCGATTTGGAGACTCTCCAATGCCAATTTCTATCCCATCACAAAAGCACATAATGTCATCCATGTAGACAAATACAATTACATACATTGCAAGAAATTTGTTGTGCTTGGTTGCAATATTTTAATTTGTACTTTGGTTTTTTCCTTCAAATGTGAAGCTCCTCTTCACTGTCGGTGAAGCCCCTCTTCACAATGAAGTAATGCTCCTTTGGATGCTTGGTAATGCTGCGGTCGATGAGAATGGACCCTTTGGATGTTCGATAAAATTTTGAAGTCTCACCCTCCCTTAAATTGGTTGGAAATGCCTTTTGAAGCGCGATGAGATCCGCCTTTGAATGCCTTTTGGAAGGCCTTGAAAACCTTGCTGCAGCTTTGTGGGACTTTCCCCTTGAGGGAGTTGGAGCTTATGGAGACACCTTCTTGATTATGCTTGTGGGAGCAGGGGCTTAAAAAGATCGGAAGCTTTGGGCTTCTTTTGGGATTTCTACTCCGTGGGAGCAGGAAACCTGAGGCCCGTGGGAACTCTTGGAAACTTGAGGCCCTTGAGGCTCTTGGGGCAGCAGGCTATGGGAAAGGGGGCTTATGCAGCCCTAGGAGAATTGCCTTGGAGCAGCGCGGGAAGCGGGGCCAGTGAAGCTCTTAGGCACTTGAGGCAGCACCGTGGGAAGGGGAACTCAATAAGGCGGAGGTTGAAGCTAGCCACTCATGCAGGCGGGGCCCGGTTTGGCAGCCCCGAAAAGTGCTTTGGGCAAGGCAAGGCACGCGCACACGTGGGTATCAACCCCAGCGGACCCGCCAGATGATTAAATTGCAACTTACCGCCTCATTTGAAGTCCGCCTGTGGGACTCCCTCCTTGCGGACGCGCTTTCTCCAAAAAACCAATTAGAAGTCCAGTTTTCGGGTCCGCCCACGTTGCCAAGTCCAAATTCGAACTTTGGACCCCACAAGCCAAGAATGGCCTTACTAATTTGAGCTAGCCACCAAGCCCACAAGCTTGGTTGCGGAAAGGCTACGGAAAATAAATCTTAAACTCAAACCGGCAGGCACAAACTCACACACACACACACACACACCTATTTTTAGGAAATTTTAAAGATAACTTTAATGGAGTTCTCGGGCTCGGTTTGCAGAGCTTGAAGGCTCTACGGAGAGCTTGCGTCGAGTACTTTGAGATGAGGTTAATGTTGTTAGGCAATTGCGAAAATGGAGAGATTAATTGGAGGTGCAAATCACTAGAAAATTGACACAAAAGTGACTTAGAAATGCAAAAATTAGATGCTAATCTTCTCCCTAATCAAACCTATCTAGCTATGGTGGATGAAAGAGAAACATGGTGCAAGTGTGTGAGTGTGTGTAAGCAAGCTTATCACTCAAGTGAATTAGGTTCCAAGATAGGATTAGCTTGGACTCATAAACACAATCTTGAGTATTGACTTAGCTTAGCACAAGCTCACCATAGACAAGCATGTAGTGCAAAATGAGTTGTTGTTTATTGATTCAAGAAATGAGCTTTAAGTAGCTCTACAACCTTGCTCCACATAAGAAGCCACAAACAAAGCCAGTACCAATAAATAAGGTGGATGACTACTGTGAAGGAGAAGAAGAAAACACCACCTTACCACTTGAGAACAAAGGAGTAAAGACGGTTTCTATATTAGATAGTGGGGCAGGAATTTCCATTGCAACCAAAGAGATATGGAAAAAGAGGGGAAAGCCTTCTCTTAGGAAAACTCGAATGAAACTAAAATTAGCGGATGGATACACGGAGAAACCGATTGGAATATTAGAACAAATAATTCTATCCTCGTGTGGCATTGAGGCATACTTTTGCCATAATGAATTTTGACAAGAGCACCAATTTTGATATCATATTGGGCAGACCATTCATGCGTCAACTCAAAATGGTATAAGATTGGGGCTATGACTATATCTACTTGAGACACAAAGAGGTCACAACAAAAATCAGCATCAAAGATCATAGTTATAGAGATGTAGAGCGAACCCCGAGGGAGGACTTAAACTCCATAACTGATTTGGAAAGCAAAGCGCATATTTGGATGTATGGAGATTATGAGAATGGAAGTCTTAGAAAGCAAGATTACATCCTCATTAGGAGATTTTGGAGGTCTTTTGGAGGGCCTTTTGGAAGAGAGAGGAAAATAAGCTCCTCCAATGAGAGAAGAGCCTACGTTACGTAGAAAAATAGATTGATATTAACAACAATATAAAAGGTGTCCCTCTCCTCATTTAATAATCTAGTGGTCCTTGAAGACGACCACTCTCTTTCATTTAATGCGAGCACATTTTTCAGAAGGTAGATGCGGGGCATTTAAGATGGCTTACGTCATCACTGGAACTCAAAAAGTCACAAAACCATCAAGTGGTGGAAGATTTTGAAACTTTTGATACTGTCAATGCGTCCGGAATGCCCAAATATCCTAGAAATGAATGTCTAATTGCCTCGCTCCGACATCCAAAGAGGCAAAAAATGTCAAAAACCCCTAAAAGAACATTTTCCTAACGGCGCGTGAGGGGGCATTCCAAAATTTTGGAATGCCTCCTCGTGCGCCGTTAGTAAAAAGCCCTTTTTTTCCTCTCTTTAGGGAGCTTTTTGAGAGGAAAATGTCAAAAAACCTCTAAAAAGGGACTTTCTTGAAAGATAAGTGTCCAAAAACCACTAAAAGAAGCTTTGTACTAACGGCCTGCAGGGGGCATTCTAGAATTTTAGAATGCCTCCTTGCGCGCCTTAAGTAAAAAGCCCATTGTTTGGGGTTTTTTGACATTTTTTGCCTCCCTGGATGTCGGAACGAGACAAGTAGACATTCGTTTTTGGGGTATTTTGGCGTTCCACACGCATTGGTGGTGTCAAAAGCCTCAAAATCTATCACTATTTGACAGTTTGTGACATTTCAAGTTTCAGTGATGACGTAAGCTGCATTGAATGCGCCGCACTTGCCTCCTGAAAAAGACGCTCGCATTAAATAAAAAAGTGACCGTTTTCCAGGACGATTGGGAACATAAATCTACTTTTTAGAGTGTCTGTTTGTCCTTTTGGACGTACTCACAAGATGCAAGTGCATTTTAAAAAAAGTTTCTAGAGAGAGAAATACAATTTCTTACAAGGCCCTCCAAATGACCTCCGAAATTTTCTAATGAGAGCGTTCAGTAGAAGATGAGGCATATGTACCAGAGCCATTTCCAGAGGAGTTATTTGAACCCTTGGATGGGATCAAATACTGGCGACTCTTGATGTGTGTGTGAATGAGGCGACCCTGACTAAATTTTATGATGAGGAAGGATATGACTCTAACTCCCTTATTTACAATAAGGGTGTTGAAGGAAGCTAATGAAGTTTGTGAGTGTGAAAGCAAAAAAAGTGAGACAGATAGCTACGTCCTGGAGCATGAGGCAAAATTGAAAACGAAGGAAGCAAAGCAGCCACGAGAATATGTCATTATTGACATACGTGAAGAAACAACAAAAGCTGTTTCAAAGAAGCCGACTCCAGAAAAAGTGCAAATGAAAGCAGATGAAGGAAAAAAGTTTCCAAATTCAACGTCAAATGTTCAAAAAATGCAAGATCAAAAGAAGAACAAGGACAAGGAAGAAGATCGATTGTCTCCTACGATGATCAAATTCAGCATATGTGGAGAAACAAGACTTAAAATCACATGTTTAGCTGTGATAGATCCTAAAGCAACAAAGAATCTAATGACTTATGGAACTTGGATCATGATGGGAAAGCCGCCAATCACGGAGCTAGAGGAGATTGTGTACACAAGTTCAAAAATTCCAATTCGTAGCTTCGGAGTGGCAAAAGCCATACTCAAATTGAGTACCGGGGAGTATAAAGATACTTTCCACATAATCAACTCCCATCATATCAAAGAGAGTCTGAACTTGATAGAAAGCTGGAGGAACATCTTCTTTCGACAACAATCAAAAGCTTCAACAACAACAACGGTAAGACTCCATGAAGCTTCTCAAATCCATGCGGAGAAGAAATCACCAAACATCACAGAAAAAGGTAAAGAAAAAGTAAACACTGAAGCATATCAACCTTGCAAGATGACTTTACCTTCAACGAGCTTCCGTCAAATTTCCCACAAAGCCTCTACATCAAGAGCCACATCACCAACAATGCAATGGAAACCAAAGCAAAAATTCTATCAACCAAAGTTTCCATCACAAAAAAGCATCCTAAAGAAGCCAAAGAATGTCAACCAAGTGTTGGTATCCAAAGAGCACATCAAAGTCAAAGACCCAGTTTGGATACATGAAGCACAAGTTCAGCCTCAACAACAAAAGGTGATAGGGTGAGTAGCATCAAATGAATCAATAACTGCTCAAGGCTACTTCGAAGGAGACATTAATGTTTGGGCCAAAAAGCCTAAAGTAACAGCCTGGATGTACACACCTCAAGAAAGAAGTTCTACGATGAGCGAGCCAACCTATCAATGGAATAAAAACAACTCAAGCAGGAGAAAGAACAACAAAAAAAGACAGAAGAAATACTGTTAGCAGCTTGACACACTCAACGGAGGATGATTGCCCGGCGGGATACTAATTTCCTTTGTAATCATTCCTTAATTGAGAAGAAACCGTCATTTCACCTTTGTAAATAGTAGGGCTTGCAGAAGCTTCCAAATCATATCCCATTTTTGACATTTAGACTTAGTAAATGGTTAAATTGGAACATTAGGGTTTGAGATTGTAAGGTATTTATACCACTTTTGACCTTAATGCAAAAGACCTTTTGTCATTTTCATAAGTTTGTCTGTGTGAGTTGAGCGTACTCTGTGTACGAGAGAGAGTGAGAGTTTATTTGACACTACGCGCACACTGGTGGTCGAAATTGACTGCGGAGAAGTGCAACATGTTGTCCCTAGAGAGAGCTATGCGCCAACACTTACATTGCGCGTGTACGGCCTGGCTTCGCGAGATTGACCCGCGAGCTATTTCTGGTGATTCGGTGAGCATATGGTGTCTGTTTTTGTATTTCAGCATATCCATGTGTTCACAATGAGTTGAGCTACGCATTATGCATGTTAGTTTCAAAAAACGTCGACGTGTAAATTTTGACCAGACAGCTTACGCGATTCTGCACCGCGTGTTTAGGGTTGGGGTTTTGGGTCACGAACCTTAGGGAGAGCGACCTATTGGTATTAATAGGATTTCCCTCAAGTTCCGTACCGTTTCGAGAACGTTTGATGGGTATTTGGCTCTTGAAAGCGTTGTAGGAAATCTCCTCTTGTGTACTCTAGAAGGATGTAACTTAGACATTGGGTAGAGACCTTTGTAGGAAGTAGTCAATAGTCGGTCGAGTGTAGGTTGACACCCTATGCTTGCTTCCACGCACCTGCGGGTCGAGCTTCGTCCTTAGCTGACAAATCTTGTTAGGTGAGTTCTCGCTGTGCTGACGTCCGTCGCGGCGTATCCGCGAACATTGGTGCCACTGCCGGGGACGAGGGCCCTAGGTAGGTGACCGAGACTAGTCCTTGAGGATAGGGATTCTCTGGCTTGCCAGAGTCTTATTTTACATTTAGATAGGATCAGAGGGTGGTGGAATCTCTAGGTCTTAGGAGGAGTCTAGGGAGTGTGTGCATGGCCTAGATCTTCTGACATAGGTGGTTTTAGGTATTAGTTAAGTTGTGGTGTAGAGAGTAGGAGTTGGAGTGGAAGAGGCGGTGAAAGGATAGCTTGAGAGTCCGAGGAGGCCAGGAAGCAACCGAGACACCAAAATCACCATCTCACATGATGAGTAGGAGTAGGGTAAGTAAGAAATCATGATTTATGATCTGGAGCACTTCATGCATGTTATATTTGTTGTTAGGCTCATCAAAGAGCTATAAAAGACGGAAAAGAGTGTTTAGAAGCTGAATTGAAGTTCAAAAGCTTCTATGAGTATTTCTGAGAGAGCTGCTGAGCATAGGGAAACCCACTGACAGAGAAAAATTAAATTTCAAGGCAGTAGACATCCTGCGCGTAGTATGTCTACAGGGTGATCTGGCAGGAATTTGGAGAATCTGAGTTGACCAGAGTGTTTAGAAGGTAGGTTTTACCTCATTTTCACCTGGAAAGTGTTGGAATTAGGGTTGAGGAGAAACACACACAGCTTGGAGAAGAGGAAGGAAGCTCAAGGCACACAATAGAGAGTGTATTACTTAGTATGCAATGGAAAGAAAGATAGCCCTAGAGTGATGGGCGTATATACAATGCACGGGGAAAAAAACCTCCTAAAGAGGGAAAAAATGCCCCGACGGTCCTAGTATGTTCACACACATCACTACCACATGTATATGTTAACAAACCCCCCCATGGAGTGATGCGGTGAACGAGAGATGGCACATGAGTAAAGGGAAGTGCCATGTCCTAAGGACATGATCAGTCCACAAAGGGGAGTAAGCCCAAAGCTTTGCGGAAAGCTTCAAGCTTCTAACGAGACAATGCCTTTGTGAAAAGATCTGCAAGGTTGTTCTGTGTTGGCACATAAGCCAAGCTGATCTCTCCTGCTGAGAGCCTCTCCTTGACATAGTGGTAGTGCACCTCAATGTGCTTTGTGCGAGCATGATAAACTGGGTTCCTCGCAAATGCCAATGCGCTCTGACTGTCAGTGTAGATAGTGTTGGCAGTGTCCTGTCCAACACCCAAATCAGCCATAAGGCGTCTGAGCCATACACACTCAACCGTAGTTGTGAAGACTGACTTGTACTCACCCTCACAACTCGAAGTGGCCACAGTAGGTTGCTTCTTGCTCAACCATGATATACATGAACTGCCAAGCATGAAACAAAAACCACTTGTGAACACTCTCGTGTCAAAACAACCAGCCCAATCTGAGTCTGAAAAAGCATGTAAGTCTGGCGGCAATGATCCCCCCTTGGGATAAAACAAGCCAATATGTAAAGTGCCACTAAGGTAGTGGAAAATCCTATTGATAGCCTGCCAATGCTTAGACCCTAGGCTATGCATAAATCTACTGACCTGTGAGACTGCAAACTGAATATCCGGCCTTGTGTTGCATACATAAATGAGGCAGCCAACACCAGTTTTATAAAGAGTGACATCAGCAGGATCACCAGCATCATGTAGACTCAACTTCAAACCTGTTTCCATGGGAGTGGCAATAGGTTTGCAATCCTCAAGTCCAAACTTACATAGCAATGTCTCTATGTAACTTTTCTGACACAAGGCAATACCACCATCACACTGCTTAAACTGTATACCCAAGTAATGATGCAACAGTCCCAAATCTTTCATCTTGAAAGTAGCATTCAAATCAACCTTAAATTCAGCAATATATCTCTCATTTGGTCCAATGATCAGCAAATCATCAACATAAAGAACCACAATGAGAAGTACATCACCCTCACGCTTTACATACAATGTGCTCTCTGTTGGATTGTTACGAAAGCCTCGTTTAACCAAATGAGTGTCAGCTTTCTCATACCAAGAACGAGGAGATTGCTTCAACCCATACAAAGACTTCTTACATTTGCACACTTTGTCCTCTTGTCATTTTATGACAAAACCACGAGGCTGCGTTACATAAACTTCCTCAAATATGTCACCATTCAAGAAAGCAGTAACAATGTCTGATTGATGTACCTCCCAACCAAAATGAGCTGCCAATGCACATAGAAAACGCACAGTAGTCATACGACAAGTGGGAGAAAAAGTCTCTTCATAATCAATGCCTTTTTGTTGTGCATAACCCTTTGCACAAGTCGAGGCTTATGGTGATCGATCTCACCATCCGGCTTGCGTTTCAACTTGTAAACCCACTTCCTACCAATGGCCTTTTTGCTAGGAGGCAAATCACATAAAGTCCATGTGTCATTTTCTATAAGTGCATCATATTCTAATTGCATGGGAGCCATCCAATTTTTTGAATTCTGTGCTTCATCAAAAGACAGAGGCTCCTCAACATCATCTAAGCTAGACACAGCCAAAGCATAACAATCTGATGCATAAGATGCATGGCGAGAGCCTGAACGAGTACGACTAGACAAAGGTGCATCCAATTACTGTCACACAAAGCGTGCACCAGCCATTTTGGCATACCTCTAGCCTGCTCATTTTCAGCCCTTTCCTCATCAAGTACATCATGTATATCTGCATCAGCAATAGGCTGATCTAAAACATTTTCAGAAACCCCCATAGGCTGTACATTTGCCTCATTGGAACTTACATTTGTATTTCCACCACTGAAAAGAGGCAACAAAGTGTCATAAATGTCTTGTGAGCTTACATTATTGTCTCTAGTACATGACAGCAAGGGCTGAACAGAATCTTCCACAAACACTACATCCCGTAAAACCAGAATACGTTTTGTTTGCGGATGATACAACATGTAACCTTTGCTTTCAGCACTATAACCAACAAAAATACATTTGACAGCCTTATCATCCAATTTTCTGCGTTGCACTTGTGGCACCAAAGCATATGCCAAACAACCAAAAACATGCATGTGCTCAATAGAAGACTTTCTATCATGCCATGCTTCATATGGAGTAATAGACTACAAAGCTTTCATAGGACACCTGTTAAGTACATAAGTGGCACACATGATGTCCTCAAGCCAAAAAGAATGCGGCAAAGCTTGACTTTTGACCATACATCGTGCCATTTCCGTAAGTGACATGTTTTTCCTCTCAGCAATACCATTTTGATGAGGTGTATAAGGCACTGTACATTGGTGTTTTATCCCACGACTAGCCAAAAATGCATTAAATTCATGAGACATATACTCCCCCCCTCGATCGGAATGGAGGGTGCCCATAGTACATTTCGAGACATTTTCATCCATAGCCGGAAATTGTTTGAAGCACATAAAAACTTCGGACTTCGCTTTAAGCGGAAATACCCATGCATGCCTGGAGTAATCATCAATGAAAGTCATGAAGTACAGGTAATTGCCCAAGGACGGAGTTTGCATGGGCCCACAAACATCAGTATGCACAAGATGCAACCTGCATGTGGCCCTAACTGAACCATCCTTTGGAAACTCAGAACGCTGCATTTTACCCAGAATACAGCCTTCACAAACATGTTTGACAGGTGCTTCAAGAGGCGGCAAAGAAGCAACCATATCAGATTTCTGCAAACGCAGCAAACTGGCAAAATTCAGATGACCAAAACGTGCATGCCAAAGTTTTGCACCTGAAATAGCCCTTGAATTTGCAATAGCATATGTAAAATTTTGTCCACGACACAAAAGCCCATATGCAACAATATCATCACCAAAACTGAGAACTGTACATCTGTCATCCACAAATTTGACTACAAGTCCAAGTCTAGCAAGTGCGGATACAGACAAGAGATTCTTCTTGATCCCAGGTACATAAAGTGCATCAACAAGTGTGAAGAAGCTTCCATTAGCAGCAGTGAGCACAATCTTTCGAACTCCCTGAACTGGATAAGAGGCGTTGTTGGCACAAGTGACTGAATTCCCATGAGGGACAGACTCGAGAGAGGCAAACAATTCATGATGTGAGGTAATATGCTTTGTAGCACCACTGTCAAAATACCACACATGTGAATCTGCAGCAACAACTGACAAGCATGCATCATGGACAACAGGATTGTAAGTGCACTCTGCGCTAAAAGCCCATTCTGCATCAACATCAGCATTATAGTCTTCTTTCACAGAAGACTCAACAATGGCTGCATTTGTAGTGGAACCAGCATTTGCAGTGGAACCACCCTCTTTCTTCTCAGCCTCTTTGGCCTTCAACTTAGGACACGACTTGACCAAGTGATCATTAGCTTTACAATAATGGCAATGCATCTTCTTTTTGCCCTTATCACCAGAATTGCCAGACGAAGTGCTGCCAGCAGAAGCAGTAGGAACATAATTTTTGCCACTCGCAGTAGAACCATAAGAAGTGGCTGCATTACTGTTACCACCCTTTCTTTGAGAAGCAATAAAAGCCTATTCAACTGCACGCTGCCTAGTCTTGTTTTTTCTACAAAGTGACTCTTGCAACAGCAATGTGCATAATGCATCAAACTTGACAACTTCAGGATTTCCTTGGGTCATCAGTCTCCAAGTACTAGCAAAAGTCTGGTAGGAATCTGGCAAGGCATCAAGAACAGTCTGCACAAGGTAACTGTCTGAAATGACTTCACCTGCAGAAATAAGCTGCTCAATGATATCCTTAACACTAGCAAGGAAAGTGTCCATACCATCTTCCTCATGCATAATCTTTGACTCCAGCTCTTTACGCAGCAAAGCAATTTTAGCCTCATTGCGACTTGCATAAAGACCAACCAAAATATCCCAAGCCTGTTTTGCAAATTTTGCTCAACGGATGTGAGGAACAATGGTGCGCTTCACAGACAACGCAATTAATGCATGAGCTTGCGCATCCTTAACATCCCAATGAGCTTGTTTTGTATTAGGCAAAACAACTCTAACAACAACAATCCTTGCAGCAAGTCCTTCAACATCCTCAACATCGCCTACATCTTCAGAACCAGGACGTACATCAATGACCTGCACAATGTTTCAGACGCCCTTTGACACAAGAACATGTTGCATCATATAAGCCCACATAGGGTAGTTTTCCCCACCAACCTGTCCTTAGCAGCAAACATCTTGAACACATCTGTGTTGTTGTTGTCAGCCATGGTAAATGCTGCACCTGATGTGAAAACTGCCTGAAAATAGGAGAAATGGAGCGGGAACAACACGTGCTATATAACACAAACCGTAGAAGACTATAAGGCAGCTGTTATGCAGAAAACGGTGCTGACAGAATTCTGCACAAAATGAAAAAATAGCCTGTGCAGTACTGCTTGTAGTGGAAACATAGCCGAAATGAGCCCAAATCAAAAATCTGAGCAGACCAAGCTCTACAAGCTTACCCAAAGTATTTGTTGACTTGCAAACGCTTGCCAAAGCTCACTGAAATCAGAGGAAGTGAGCAGGCGTGTGCTGGAGCCACTGGCGACTAAGCCCGGGAACACGCAACTTGCTCTGATACCAATTGTTGGAATTAGGGTTGCAGAGAAACACACACAGCTTGGAGAAGACGAAGGAAGCTCAAGGCACACAATAGAGAGTGTATTACTTAGTGTGCAATGGAAAGATAGATAGCCCTAGAGTGATGGGCATATATACAATGCACGGGGGAAAGAACCTCCTAAAGAGGGAAAAAATGCCCCGGCGGTCCTAGTGTGTTCACACAAATTACTACCACATGTATATGGTAACAGAAAGTGGAAGATTGACCATATCTTAATAGGTGGGGCCCAAAAGAGAGGAATTGCCAGACATCCTACCCAAATTGTGCCAAGGCATTAGTTTAAGACCAAAACCATAGGATGTCTTCATGAGAATGATCTACATGATTTATTGAGTGCATGAGAAAGGTTTCATTTCAATTGGGTGAGAAAATTGGGCTTTAAGAAGACTTTAGCATTTTTGACTAAAAGAGGCTAGAATAGCTATATTTGGGGTCTTTTGAAATCCAAACTAAAATCTAAGCATAGCATTGGGTTGCTGACATCAAGGGGAAACTGTGGCTCAAGTTTGGAGTCAAACAGAGCACTTAACATCCTACGCGTAGGATGTGTTCACAAGATTTAGCACTCCAAATCCAACTGTGAGCATACCAGAGTGATCAACACCTTAAGAGGAGTCTGTGGTTTGAATTTGGAGCAATTTTAAGCAGTTAGACATGCTACGAGTAGTATGTCTAAGGCATGATATTGAAGTCAAAATCTGACTGTGGGCATAGCAAGGTGTATTATAGCCTGAGGCAAGCCTCCTAGTCAATTTTGGTCCAAATTGGAGTTGATTTGATTGGTGAAATATCAGATCAACATCAGGCTGCTCGAACAGATTTTTGATCAGTTGACCAGCTTATAGGTGTCAAAATCAAAAAGTGAGAACAGCTGTGGACTCAGCACATCAAGGGGAATCTATAGTGCAAATTTCATCCAAAACAGAGCAGGTAGACATGCTATGTGTAGGATGTCTACAGGGTCTTATTGAAGTCAAAATCTGATTGTGGACATAGAGTGATGTTCCAATTGACTTAAGATTTCTAGAACTTCTTTCAGAAGTGAAATCGGACCTTGTTTGACCTCTTGACGGAGCCAAGACAGAATTAAGACTTTACCTCTAGACTGACAAACACTTGGGTGGTGTACAGTTCCAGATTAGCAGGCCTAATCAAGAACATCCAAAGTGTATAGAGTACTGTAGTGGTTGAGGTTAACCCTCCAATTATACCAATCATTACTAAGACCACCTCTAGCGGTTAAATGCTTTGATTCGATTGCCGAAATTAAACGCTTGTGTACAGGTATATTCAGTGGCAGCAAGGAAAGAATTTGTGCATAAACTGATCCCTTGCCAGGTGAGTGGTTGGATTTGTGATAAATTACATTGCTAAGTTGATGATTTAAGATCAGGAAGACACATTCCTAGAGACCAAAAAGTGGCAGGAGATCAAGGTAGCTTAGTATCCACTGAAGAAAGTGTAACCATGGCAAGGGTAGATCCATTAGCCCCAATCATTGAGGAGGGTAGTGATACAGACACTTCATCAGATAAGTCCTTCTTCATGATGTGTAGTCAAAAGCCAGGAGGTTTCTCTGGTGAAGGACCAATGCTAGGAGGAAGTACCTCCCAAAACCCTTTGAATGATGCCAAGTTCACTATAATCTTCTTAGAAGGAACAAACTCTAGGGGAGCCCTAGTTTATTCTGATTATCGGGGATGCAAGTGTATTTGTATAGAGGAAAGACCTTCTTAGAGACTGGAGATAATTCGAGTCTATGATGATGGAGATAGATTCCAAGATGAAAAGGGGAACCACTATCTGATAGTTAGTAACCCTGAGGATTACAACAGATATGGAGATAATGTGGCAAAAGAAAAAATGGTCTTAGAAGCTCAAGAGCCGCCTCCAAAAATTGATCGACCTGGAGCTCTTTTTATGTATCTCTAGAATGCGGTCTATAATAGGATATAATACACATTACTTTCAAATGTTTTCAATGAATAAAAACATTTGACTTTGGTAGATGGTGTGTGTGTGTGTGTGTTTGTGTGTGTGTGTGTGTGTGTGTGTGAGAGAGAGAGAGAGAGAGAGAGAGAGAGAGAGAGAGAGAGAGAGAGAGAGAGAGAGAGAGAGATAAGATCTATCATTTAAGGTTGATGCAACAAGTGTTCTCAAGTGTAATATTTTTGCTCAAAAAGTTTTAATCTTTTAATGGATTGTTTTGTAATGTGTTTGATTTGATAAGTGAAGTTTTCCATGGTTGTTTATGATCATGCCATTATTTGTTATCTAGAGAACAATCCATTTCATGTGTGCCTTAAATCCCATGTGGGAAGCCTACTAAGTAGGTGGCTAGTATTATTTGTCGTGAGATTGAGATTTGTATTATTTTACAAGGGAAATGTTGCCCATTTTTTGTCAAATTACATTATTTTATTTTAATCTAGTATTTGTTATATTTGTTACTTTATATGGTGGTTTGTTCTCTCAAATGAAAACATAGTACAATCTACACTTTTGTTTGTTTGCAATTCAACAAGTATTTTTTCAAAAGCACGTGCTTCTAAAATTGTCATGTTACTAGTATACATAAAATAGTGGGTCGTTACATTCCGTACAAAATTCATATGAGAGGGGGTGGCTCATTGTGAGAACGTCCATATCTTGTCCATATGTAGGGGGGTAGGTTAGAATGTAAGATATCGTACATAGGGGGGTTTATCTAATTTGGATGCACGCATGTGACATCCCACCATTACTAATAGTGAATCCCCCGGGCAGCTCTTCTGAAGTTCTATTCGATGAAGAAGAATCATCTTTAATAAGATCTTCTTTAATATCAGTCTCCATTTTAACTGTGCTTGAGGACTTTGTACTGTCGTCCGCGGGTAACCAATCTTGGCCTTCATTCTTTGTTGCCTTTGAAGACTGCATCTTCATTGAATTCTGTATCTCTAACATCTTTTGGGCCATTGGCATTCCCGTTATGATGTCATCTATCATATCCTTTGCTTTGATCACACGGAATTGAACTGTGGTGATCTATGAACTTAGTTCAATGGTGGTGAAGATGATTCCCCAGTATTCTGCTTGTTTGTTTCCTGATATGCTCACAAATTTAGGAGCATCTTCCAGTTGTGGTTAACCACATTTTTTCCAAGTGCAATAGGACACGAGGTTCTTGTCTAATTGAAAATATAGCTTTACTTTGCTTGAGAGTTTTTCTTCATTTTCACCAACAATGTTGCACTTGATTGAACTTTATCTGCATTTTCTTTGCTTTGACCACTTGCTTCCGTGGGTGTTGGCTCATTTTGTTGTAATACTGCACCTTTTTCTTGCAACTATTGAGCATTGTGTTCCTGCATTTGAGTAACTTTTGATCTTATAAGATCCACTGTGCTTTTTGGCAGAATCTGTCTCTTCGAAGGAGATTTTGATGGTGACCTTTGTGTGGCCTTTTGGACTTTAGCTTTCATTGATTTTGTATTTTTTATCACCTGTTCTGGTAGCTTGAGGCTTTGCATCATCTTCAGATAGTCCTCGACTTCAGGTTTAGCATCCATAGGGGCTTGTACAAGGTCACGAACCTGCTGAGAATCATTTCCATTTGCATCTAGATATGCATATGCGAGCTTGGTATCACGAAATTTCTTGAACGCTATGGGATTTGTCGGTTTTTGACTCTGACTTGTGGAGATCAACTGAAGCTTTTGTCCCCCATAATCTTCATAGAAGAAATTTTTTGCAGATTTTGATGGTTTTTGGGTCAATGGAAAACTTCCAACAACCATATGATCTTCCAATGGTTTTTGCTTTGAAGGGGTCTGCTGGCTAGAAGTTCTTGGGCTTCTAACTGGTGTAGCATTTTCTAGTACTGGAGCTAAGCTTGATGAATTTGCAGCTCCCCACTTCCTAGGGTGATCACTATAGCCTGCTTCATTCTGAGAGCTTAAAACTGTTTGGCTCTGGTTGAGTTTCACCTTTTGGGATTGTGAAGGTACACTTTGGGTAGCACTGTTGATGTTTGGCATCTGTAAACCTTCTACATAGTTTCCTATGTATCTTTGTGAAACATGACAAAGTATTCCCCAAGTCAAGCTGTAGATAGCATTATCTTTGCCCTGATATTGCCTATCCCATGGGTCTCCTATGGTATGAGCTTCTGTGGTTTCAGGACCCAAGGCATTATAGATGCTAGAATCTTGTCTATATCTACAACTATTTTGGTCGAAGTATATGCTCGTTTGGTCACAACATCGAAGATTTATTTCCAATGGAGGAGAGTTTGGCTCTGAACAGATCTCTGGGTTCACTTGAGTAATATCCTTCAGCTCTAGAGAGGATGGGCTATAATAGATTCTTTCCTCTGAAATGAACCATCCTTTCTGATCTATCATTGGACGTACTTCTATGAATTGGTATGCGGGCCGTTCAAACACGGGTTGATCCCGTTTATACAGTTGTCCTTTTTGGTCCACATAGTGTGCATATGAGTTATGGGTACCATACAAAGCTAACATCATTATGTTTGATGTGTCTCGTAGACTCGTGAATGATTACACACTTGTGTCAGTGGATGCAAAATCATTTGCAAATCTAACATTCTTTTCATCCTTTGGTGATATCTCGACACCTTGACTAAATTCATGCAAGAATTTATTGTTCAAAGAATCAATTTTAATCTTTTCAGGTGTCTGTGCATCTTTATGCTGACTTTGAGCTTGCAGTGTTTTTATTGGTGCTTCTAATGGTAGTGCAGAATCATCGGATTGCATAAAAAGTGACGAGTTAAATGCACTTACATTGAGATTCGCATTTCCAATTTTCTTTGTATCTTGCTTGGCAGTTGATGTATCCCTGTTGTCAGGATTTCCCGGACAATCTTTAGAAAAATGTTCACCTTTTCGTCCACAATCTGAGCAATACGCCATGACTGGTGGTATTTCAATTGGCTCTGTCATGTCAAACACTTGCTGAGAAGTTTCTGCTTCTATGCTTGCCAAGTTGTTGGCATCTTCGTTTAAAACACTGAGCATCAAGCTATAGATTGCTCCATCTTGACCTTTGTACTGTCTTTGGCTCGGTTCTCCAATTAAACTGGCTTCTATTGGTTGATCTGTTGAATCTTGCAATTCTGGCTCTCAACTATAGATCTGACCACTGTAATCCATGTACAATGACCATGATTTCATATGCACTAATTGGATGCTTTGCGGGCTTGTGCAAATTTTTGGATAGCCATTTGGGTTGACTTTTTGAACTTCTATCTACACTTCATCTTTGAGCTTGCAATACCTGGCTCCACTAAAGCCTGTGAACATCTGGGAGTATTCTAAATCTGGTTTTACTTTGATCAGTAGGATCTTGGCTCCTGTGCTGCTTTTGCTATTCATCAAGTATCTATGGCCTTTTGAATCTGTATACAAGACTTTATCTCCATTGTAGCCATAAAGCTGTAAAATTTGCTCTATTGCACTTGTACCTGTGTTACCACTGCTACTAGCTTGCTCTGTTGTACTTGAACTCTCAGCTCGAGATGAGTCCATGTCGACCGGTTCTATAAAACCTGTCTCCTAGCAGACTTTGGTATTGATTAGCAAAAAAAAATTTCGCTCAAGTTTGATAAGGCTGCCTTTGCCAAAGTACTTTTGGCAGTCGATTTCTCTTCAACTCACAAGAGTTGATTAACTCTAGCTCGAAAGTGTCAGAATTGATTGCAGCCTTTGAAATGATGAAAATCTAAGCCTTGAATAACCTAACCTGCAGATTAGATTGTTATCCATTTTTTCCACTTGACTTGAATTCAGCTCTTGTCAAGCTCCCAATTCTTTGCCTGCAACGTGGTTCTTCAATTTGAGCTAAGTGAGTCAGCAATTGAGATTTCCAAATTCTACCCTTGCAAGGAGCTTAAAGGACTAATTTGCAACTTGAAACTGAGTTAAGAGGTACCAATTTGGATCCGATGGAACCCAAAATTGATCAGTAGCCTTGTATTATGTTGTTCTAGCACTGTACAAGCTCAAAAGTCAAAACTCTTGTTTCTGGAGCTCAAAAGTAAATAATCCCGATTATTTACATTTCTCAGTTTTTATACTTTTTAAGCTTATGTTTCCAAGTAATTACCTTGTTGTGGTCTTTGGATAAGTTTGGTTGAGTTTGATCAAGATTTGTCCAAGTTATCACAACTGTTTAGTGTTAGCAGACTCTGATTCCGAGAATCTCACTTAAGTCTCAATTTTGTGATCCAAATTTCACCATATTTGATTTGTGGAGTCTACTTGATGTGCTTGACCCTATGGTATACTCAATTGTGCAAAATTTTTCAATTTTGGAGTAGAAGTAAATAATCGCGATTATTTACTCCAGTTCTTTTTTTTTGGAGAACTTTTTTTTTCTCAAAAGTAAATAATCGTGATTATTTACTTTTGGTGATTTTTGGTCATCTGAGCATGTACACTTGTTTAACACATCAAGATAAGCCTATGAGTCAAGTTTCATTGAATTTGAACAAGATTTACCAAGTCACACTCAAGTTCTCGACATTCAGTACAGATTTTAGTTTTTATCAAGGTTTTGGTCTATTTTGTGATCCAAACTTCATGAACCTTCACAAAAGATGTTTGCAATCATGCTTAGAGTCTAAGGTATCAATCTTGATCAGTTTTGAGCCAAAAGTTAATAATCGTGATTATTAACTTTTGACCTAAAATGACAACTTTTTTCAACTTTTTCCGTAAACAGTCTTTTTGTGATCTCTTTTGAGCCTATGAATCAAGTTAAAACTTAATTTGAACAAGATTCATCAAGTCAGACTCAGTTTCTCGACAATCAGTCAAAAATCAATTTTTACCAAGTTTTTGGTATGTTTTGTGATCCAAATCCTTTGTGCCTTTACAAAAGTTGTTTGTACACATGTAATGAATCACTGGTATCAACCTTGATCAGTTTTGAGCCAAAAGTTCATAATCACGATTATTAACTTTTGACCTAAACTGACAACTTTTTTCAACTTTTTCAGAGGAGAGTCTTTTTATGATCTAGTTTGAGCCTATGAATCAAGTTAAAAATTAATTTGAACAAGATTCACCAAGTCAGACTCAAGCTCTCGACAATTAGTACAGGTTTTAGTTTTTGGTAAGTTTTTGGCATGTTTTGTGATCCAAATCTTTTGAGCCTTTACAAAAGATGTTTGCAATCATGTTTAGAGTCTATGGTATCAATCTTGATCAGTTTTGAGCCAAAAGTAAATAATCATGATTATTAACTTTTGACCTAAAATGAACAATTTTTTCAACTTTTTCCCTAAACAGTCTTTTTATGATCTCTTTTGAGTCTCTGAGTCAAGTTAAAACTTAATTTGGACAAGATTCATCAAGTTTATCAACTGTTTCATGTCCCGCAGACTCTGATTTCAAGAATTTGGCTTAAGTGTCACTTTTGTGATCCAAATTTCACCAAAATAGATTTGTGAGGTCTACTTGCTATGCTTGACCTTGTGGTATGCCCAAACATGCAAGATTGTCAATTTTTGGAGCATATGTAAATAATTGCGATTATTTACTTCTGCTAAATTTTTGCAACTTTTTGTTCCAATCTTGACATAGATCTGTTAAGCACCTCAAGTTAAGGTCTCTAGCCAAGTTTCATCAAGTTTGGACAACTTTTGGTCAAATGGTCATCAGTTTTCTGTCCGCAGACTGACTGACTTTGCAAATTTGGTCACAATTTTCAATCCAATGATCGAAATCTTACCAAATTTGGTTTGTGGGCTTACTATAACATGGTAAAACTAGTGGTATGCTTACTTGGTCAAAAAAGTTGAAAAATGAAGCAGATGTAAATAATCGCGATTATTTACAACTGGTAACTTTTTGCATCTTTTTGGTCAAGTGATCATGTACACATGTTTATCACATCAATATAAGCCTATGAGTCAAATTTCATCAAGTTTGGACAAATGTTTCCCTAATTTAGACTCAAGTTTCAAAAAGTCAGTACAAACTTTAGTTTTTACCCAGTTTTTTGTCAGTTTGGTGATCCAAATCGCTTGGGCCTTTACAAAAGTTGTTTGTACACATGCAATGAGTCAATGGTATGAATCTTGGTCAATTTGGAGTAGAAAGTTAATAATCGCGATTATTTACTTTAGGCCCAAAACTGACACGTTTTGAATTTTTTCAGAGGAGAGTCTTTTTATGATCTATTTTGAGAATATAAATCAAATCAAAACTTAATTTGGCCTAAAATGTCAAGAAAAAGTAAATAATCTGAGTTTTGGCCAACTCTTGAAAATTTTACCTCAAAGTGTCCTTGAGCTTACCCATTGGTTCATACAACTTTTAGGCTTACTGTCCAATTGAATTGACTGGTTTGGAGTCTTTTCGTGCTATTTCTAGCCGTAGACCTGAAACTCTGCAACTTTACATAAACAACTCACAGATGATTCATTTGAAGTTAGCAATGATTTGAGATCTCACCTTGGATTCTACTTACCCTACTCCTAGATTCTCATGCAATGGAGTTGTGGAAAGTGTCCACAAGCACTTGTTTTCTTGTTTTTTATGGTTTCTTGAGCATTCATCTTAAGACTTGTCTCATCTACCAATCATTCTCCAAATCCTAATCTAAATTTACAATACTACAATCCTAAAGGCAGTCGGCAAGTACAACTTACCTCCAAGCTACCTCTACACAGCAAAAGACGACAATCTTAAGCTATGCGGTTTCTAAAAGAAAGTTTTACTCTAGGTGAACCTAGAGGAAGTTAATGGAAAAAGTTATACAAGACACTCGTGTTTTTCCTAGTTTAGGTCTATTCGTCCCCGACAACGGCGCCAAATGTGGGACGCATGTCTAACCTCACCATCCTATCTTATTCCAGTACTAGCAAGAACCACGATTAAATTGTCAAACCATGGGACGAAGCTGACTCGACTAGTGCATAGAGGCTACAAGAGGTTGTCAATCTCTTGGAAAACAACTAACAACTCGCATCTAACTCAAGCTACACTCAAGTGACTGAAATCACCAAAAGCCACTCATCCGGCAAGCAAATCACATCCGTTACAACATCAAATGACATCCAAACATAACGAAACTTCTAGGACAAGTTTATAAGACCTAAGCACATATGATTATGGTCTCAAATCCCACTTTAGGTCAAGTTTCAAAATCGCGATTATTAACAGCAGTGGATTTTTGACCTAGTCGTTTTCGACCCAGAATGCATCTAAATGCTTAGCAATGATGTCCCAATACCCCGCATATGCTTAGTTTTTTATTTGAACATGTAAATTCCTAGTTATGATGAAATTAGGCCGCGGGTTGACGACGCCAAAAGCTACAAAATACTATGAATGGCTTACGTCAATGCGTAGAGCTCTTACCTGCGGTTGCAATGCAACAAACGCATTCGCAATGTGATAACCGGAGAGGGACTAGGAAGCGTGAGAAGGAGAGGAGTGAGCGCTGTTAGCTCACGCTGTGTATTCCTTACCAAAAAACTTAATAAAATCTTTACAAAGTTGGCTTTTATACCTTAGCCAAGGTCTAAAATGTGTAATGTCCGACGCCCAAGATCGTTGAGACTCCACACTTATTGTATCTGTAACCTAGGTACAGTAACTAACCCGTTCTTTACAATTTGGAACACCCATTGAGCCCATAACACATTGATCCGAGCCTATCACAAATTTTTGTTTATCATATTTTGTTGGTTTTCCTTGCTTCTAGAGGTTTACAATAAAAGAAAGAGTGAGAACAACCTCTTGGGAATTTTTTTTTTTAAAAAAGATTTTTCCTTGACTAGTTCACCGGAGGTGAAAGGTAGAGGAAGAACCTAGTGGTAAAGGGAAGGGAAAATATGTAAATGTGAAAAGAAAAGATATGATGTGGTTGTGGAGCCATGCACCCATGATTCAAGGGTCATGAGTGGCTCATATCATCATGGCTTTGGAGCCATATGATGATTCAAACAAATGGGACCCAAGTGGAAGACTTGGTAAAGGAAGAAACCATACACATGATTTTGCTGAATTTTTAAAAAATACTTCCACTCCGATACAAGAAAAGTTGTCTTCATCAAAGTTGTAGTTGATGAGCTGGAGATTCTGGCCATATTTTTTTTATAATTTTTGCATCTACGGTCTAGGAGATATGGCCAAAATGGTGGACGCCAGTTTTTTCAACTGTGGTGGAGACCACCCCCTCTACCTTTACACACACACACCCTTCCT
Source organism: Adiantum capillus-veneris (assembly GCF_014529385.1). NCBI lineage: Eukaryota > Viridiplantae > Streptophyta > Polypodiopsida > Polypodiales > Pteridaceae > Adiantum > Adiantum capillus-veneris. Next base: position 103,841,422 of record NC_140943.1, on the reverse strand, counting down.
TTTCCACATTGAGACCTTCTCTAAAATCAGCCATTAGTCTTCTCACCCTCCTCTCCTTCCTTCTCTCTCTCAAGCTCAAAAACCCATCAAAGTTCCTCTTCTAATCACCTCTCAAGTCATGCTTAATCTTGTTGTAATTCATAAGTTCTCATTCAACCCCTTCCTATTATTACTAGATATGTATTGATTTTATGTAGATTCTTTACATTTTAAAATAAGGAAGCTCTTGGACTCAAGCTATGGAGGAAGGAGTGAAGACAACACAAGTGATGATGGAGCTAATTGGTCAACAAATCACTTGGAAGGAGCTTCTTCATTGGTTGAATGTCCCTAATCAAGCTTCATTTGTACAAATTACACTTGGATCTTAACCTCACTCCTAATCACTCTCTTTCCTATATAAAGAGGCCTTCCCCTTTGTAATTTCAAGCCTCCCTCAGCCCCATTGAGCCTTTGTATCACTCACCATGAGCCCATAAGCTCATTCATTCACTCTATTCTTGCACATCCTAGAGTGCAACTTGTTTCATGCTAGTAACCTCTCCTCCTCTTACTTATGTTAATTAAGAGAAATGTTTTATATGTGTGTGAGAATGCTTGATGTGATCTTGGCTAATCCTTGAGTGATTGTTTGGTAATCTATATGCTATTTGTGTTGGGAGTGTTTGAAGTCATCCATTCCTTGTACACACACTACGGTTAATGCTTCATTCATAGTGATCTCTCTCTCTCTCTCTCTCTCTCTCTCTCTCTCTCTCTCTCTCTCTCTCTCTCTCTCTTTGTGTAGCGGTCCTAGTCCACGCTTCCAAGACTAGGTGGTGCCCTCATCTCATTTCCCTTGTGGCGCAATGGAGTTTGTTTTGGTGTAGACGCCGCCATTCCAAATTTCCTTCGTCATAAATTGGTGCCCCCACGGAGGAGTTCTCAAGCAGCGCTCTATCAATCCTATGAAGGAAGATCCATCAAATTCTCCGAGACTTCCACTATGGTCTCCCCAAGAAGCTCGAGAAAAGAAGCGTCTTTATCGACAAACGGCACGTATGCGGGTAAAGAGAGTTAACTACACACACCCTTCTTTGCTTCAAGGAAAATCTTGTAGTCATCAAGTCGCTAGGTCAAAAAATTGTGTTGAGTGCTTTGTGGCTAGTGTGAAGACACTTCCTTTGAAGCCTCGACTTCAGGTGGTGAAAGCACTCTCAAACTCAGGAATTAACAAGTTTTTGGAGGGGGAGCTACACATCAATGGGGTGCGGTATTGGCAAGAGGCTACATATGGTGATGCACTCCAACTACTACTAGCAAGAAGGCTCAAGGTGGTTGAGAGGGTAGCCATCGAACCCTATGAACTCTACAAAGCTGAAGATGGTTACACCAAAGCTAGGCTAATCACTGGTGAGCAAATTCTTCGCATCTCTCAAATGGTGGGATCCAAGAGAGCTCAACTTCAATGAAGTGCTTCATGGAAGTTTGTAATTAATGCACCAATGAATAATCCCATTCTCTACAACTTTCAATCAGTTCAGAATATTAGGGTGAATGTGCGCATTGATAGAAAGATTTTTTTCCAACAAAGATTGGTCTTCTATTTTGGAGCTGAGAGGTTGAGAGAGATATTGCTGTCCCCTGACCCTATAATATTTCCTATTTTGGAGTATAATGTATCTTTTGATGTTCACATCTTCATCTTGCTTTAAGCATACTCCATGAATCATAGGGATTTATATGGACCTTTCCAACCTCTTGCTAGACAAACTGTGCATATAATAGCTAGCACAAAGCTTAGGTTCCAAAACATCATAAGGGACTTACTAGGCCCTCGTCGTCTAGCTGAGATTAATGCATCTATCAATCCATTTATTCTACCCTTAATAAGATATGATTTGGGCCTAGACGTTTTCATCTTTGTGATGTATTGAGAGGAAGGCAACCCACTTTTATGATGGCTTTCCCAAATTTTTTTGGACGTAGTGGGGAAAATGCTGGGGATTTTTTGGATAACTTGGAGATGGCTTTCCTTGTCTCTGGGAGGGATGACGAAGCATTGAAATTGAGAGCTTTTCCTTTGGTGCTCAAAGAAGAAGCTAGGGTATGGTTCCAGCCTCTAGATCCAACCCAAAGAATTGATTGGGAGGGATTGAAGGTGGCTTTCCTACGAAGATTTCAACGAGCCAATTCGGCAGAAGAACTATGGCAACGGCTTCTGTCCCTTCATCAAGTTGACCCTCATGGTTATGCAACCTATGAGGAAGGTTTTTTGAAACTTTGGGGCCAATGGTCAGACTCACTAAACCCTGGTGAGCGAGCTCCCAATTGCCTCCAAAAGGATCGATTTATCTCAGGTTTGTACCCCTTGCTAAGGGAGAAGGTAAAGAGCAAATTTCCAAATGCTTTTGAAGATGCCTTAAGAATTGCTAGGGAAAAGAATAGAAAGATTCTCTATCAAGCCCAAGCTGGCCAGCTAGCTTTGGGAGGCAATATCACAACTATGGAAGCTTCTCACATACCTCCAAATGTGCCTAATGCACCAGACCTCAATAGAGGTCAACAAGAAGATATGCTCCAACAAATAAACAATCTCACAAACCAGCTAGAGGGGTTGAGAGTAAATCTTGTGCAGGGTGCAAGAAGGCCTATTGAGGGAAATGGTGGGAATCGGCCACCAATGCGACGTCAAGCAAGGGAAATGTTGTGTTACAATTGTGGGGAAATTGGCCACGGCATGTATAATTGCCCTCATCCCAGAAGATATGACTACCCTGTCAGAGGTCCTTGACAACAAGTAAGTCCACCCCATGCTAGAGCTCAAGCACAAGAGCAACCGCAACCTCAAATTTTGCAGCCACCTCGTGCTCAAGCTCAAGCCCCTGCTACTCAACCAAATGTGAGCATCATAAGGATGGAGGAGGTCCTCAAGGGCAGAAGCAACCAGGAAGAAATAGCTAAAGGGAAGATGAAGATAGATGAAGTGGCTACAATGCCTATCAAACGTGTGCGTGTCCAAGAAGAAGTAGGTAAAGAAACAAGCAAGGATGCAAGCAATGAAGCAAGTACATCTCGGGCAGCTAAAGATGAAGCCAAGAAGAGAAAGACCCGTACTAGGTCTCAAATTGACATCTCTGATTTCCCTATGGGATCTCGGACACAACCTTATGACTTGACAGCTGATGTGAGTTCTCAAGGACCAAAGATTACTTGGCCACAACTACTTCATATCTCCCCAAAGCTTCGACGACAATGGTAAAAAATGGTGAGCACGAGGGCAAAGCGAAGTAAGCTAGTAAGTGTAATCAAATCATATGGTCTCAAGGATATAGTGCCTTTGGTGGAGGCTCAAATCAAGGGACAACGGATTCCAAAAACTTACATTGACAGTGGAGCAGAGGTTTGTGTCATGACAGAAAAGCTAATGCATCAATTGGGTTTAGAGGTAATGGAATCATCAAACTTTAGGGCAAAAATGGCCAATAATGTCTCTGTCACTTGTGTGGGTGTAGTGAAAGCTTTGAGAGTTTCTGTTTTTGGAATCACTACAGAGGTTGATGCTTATGTGATGCCAGTAAAGGGAGAAGGATACCCCCTTATTTTAGGATGACCTTGGCTCATGGGTATAGGAGCTAGGCAAGATTGGGCAACAGGAGACTTGGAGTTGAGGCCTCGCATGGGTGGCCATAGTCGGAAGGTGGTTTATAACCTAAAGAATGGGCGACAAGAGAACCTTGAACTAGAGACGTCAGCTGATGAGTGGAGCTCAAGTGGATGCTCCTCATCTATGGACGAGGAAGAGAGTTCAAGTGAAGAGAGTGATAGCACTCTCAAAGTCATGGGCGTCACCATAAAGGAAACTACCTCATCAGAAGGCAACCCAAGGATCCAAATGGAGAATGTGTGGGATGCCAGCCTAGAGGAGATGTTATCCAAGGATATAAAGGAAGAAGAAAAGGAGGGTTATGTAAATGTTCTCAAGAAGCATGCATCATTGTTTATTTCTGATTACACTCACATTACAGGCGTCACTGCAGTGAAGCATCATATCCATCTAAAAGAAGGGAGCAAGCCAGTAGTACAAAAACTAAGAAGATTAGGAGTTGTGCAACAAAATGCACTGTTGTCTGAGGTGAAGAGACTCTTAGAAGCAGGATTCATATACCCAGTAGAAGATTCAGAATGGGTCTCCCCAGTAGTGGTGAGGCCAAAGAAGAATGGTAAATGGCGAGTGTGCGTGGATTACAAGCCACTAAATGCTGCAACAAAGAGGGACCACTTCCCTCTCCCATTTCAAGATGAGATTCTAAATGAAGTAGTAGGCCATGAGAGATACACAGTGTGTGATGGCTACTCTGGCTACTTTCAAATACGCATTGCAGAGGAGGACCAGAAAAAGACTACTTTCATCACACCATGGGGATGTTTTGCATTCCGAGTCATGCCTTTTGGTCTCACCAACGCTCCAGCCACCTTTCAACGATTCATGAACATGGTCTTCCAACCTTACTTTGGTAAGTCCATAAGGGTTTTCATAGATGACTTTTGTATTTACAGCTCCAAAAGTATGCATCTCGGCAAGATTGATGAAGGATTTACTCGTTTAGCTAAGCTGGGTGGACAACTAAACAAGGACAAATGTCACATTGGGGAAAGCAAGGTTACACTATTAGGGCATGTAGTGTCCATTGATGGAATCGAGGTAGATCCTGAAAAGATAGAAACATTGCTCAATCTACCTTCCCCAACTTCCATCAAACAATTAATCTCCTTCTTGCAAAAGCTAAGATATTTGAGTAGATTCATACACTTACTCTCCCAAGTGATATTTCCTCTACAACAACTGACTCGTCAAGAGACGCTTGTTTGGAGTGAAGAAAGTGAAGGGCATTTTAGAGAGATTAAAAAAATGTTAGGGTCACTCCCTATAATCCTCCAACCTTGTTGGGAAGAAACATTCTTTGTAAACCCAAGTGTGGGAGAAGAAGCCATTAGTGCTGCCCTCCTACAAAAAGATCCAAAAACATCCTTTATGAGGCCCGTGTATTTTGCTAGCCGCCTCATGGAAAACACAGAGAAGGCCTACACCCTGATGGAACAGCTAGTGTTAGCTCTCATGTTTGCGGTAACCAAATTTCGGCCATACTTGCTGCCGAAGAGGTTTGTAATTATCACTGTGGAGGATATGTTTCCCTATGCACTACAACATATGGAAATCTCTGACAAAATAGCAAAGTGGGTGGTGCGACTTCAAGAGTTTGATTATACAATACAGGTTGAAAGAACAACTCGAGCATGCTTAGCCGACATTTTAACAAACAAGTGCTATGAAAAAGTTTTCCATTTGAAGAGAAAGGAACTTCCACCACCTCCAGCTCCAGAGGCTTTGGTCAATGCTTATAGCCTCTACTTTGATGGAGCATACAAGAGAACCAAGGATAAGGCAGCTGCAGGCATTGTGGTCTTATCTCCATTGGGAGAGAGGATCCATGGTGAAGGGATCACTCTAGAAGATGTCCACTCCAACAATGAAGCAGAATATCATGCTCTAATTCATGGCCTTTGTTGGTGCCTCGATAATTCAATTAAGAGATTAAACGCTTTTGGTGACTCCATGCTTTTGGTAAGGCAAATGCAAGGTACATGGGCTTGCAAAAATGCCCGTCTCTCTACTAAAATGAGAGAAGCCAAAGCTCTTATGAGGAGATTTAGGGAGGCACAAGTACATCATGTGCCAAGAGACCAGAACAAGGATGCAGACCACCTAGCATCATCAAAGTTAAATGAGTCAATAGTGGGAGCAGTGGCCATCAAACTTCCACTTCAGCAAGGCAAGGAGGACTTGGAAGATATTATGCACATTCTGGAGCAAGGAGAGGCTCCTAAACACTTGAATGCAGGGGAAAGGCGATGGTTAGCTAGGAAGGCTACCAGGTATCGCATAGTAAATGATGACTTGTATTGTCTAGGTAAGGATGGTGTGCTTAGGAGAGTGCCTTTGAAGAGTGAAATTGAAGAAATTTTAAAAGCTTGTCACGATGATATATGCGGAGGACACTTTGCACACGACGTCACTAGTAGAAAGGTTCTACAAGCTGGGTTTACTTGTCCAAGTCTTCATCGTGATGTCAAATACTGGTGTCAAACATGTGATGAATGTCAGAAAGCAGGACCACGACGGCTCATAGCTGAACCTCAGAACCCAATAAAGGTATATGGGCCCTTTGAGAAGTGGGGAATTGATGCCATAGGGCCTCTACCACGCACTCAGTCAGGTAAAGAGTACATCATCATGGGAGTAGACTACATGACTAGATGGGCTGAGGCTATGCCGACCAATAGAATTACTGCTAAGGATGTGAGTCAGTTCATCTTTGACCACATCTGTTGCCGGTTTGGCACCCCTCTTGAAATACTATCTGATAGAGGACCAGGGTTTAGAGCAGACTTGGTAGGAGAACTCATGAAGAAGCTAAATATTCAGCATCAACACTCTACTCCTTACTACCCTCAGTGCAATGGTTTGGTGGAAAAAGTAAATGGAATCATTTGCAAAATTCTCACCAAACAGGTACATGCCAGGCGCCAAGATTGGGACAAACACCTGAATGGAGCTCTATGGGCCTATAGAACCTCCTTCAAAACCACATTAGGGTACACACCCTTTCATTTGGTTTATGGAAAGGAGGCGCTTTTGCCCATTGAAGTGAAGTTAACAAGTCTTCGAATATTGGGTAGCCAGGTAGGCTCTCAAAAGGAGAAAGTACATCAAAGGATCATGGATCTAGAGAGGCTGCAATTGGATCGTGAAGAAGCCATCAACCACTATTCTCAAGAAGCAGAGAAGCGCAGAGAAAAGTTCAACAAAAAGCTAGCATCCAAAGACATCAAAAAGGGATCTCTGGTGCTTCGATATGACAATCGCTTCGACACTCGTAAGGATGGAAAGTTTCTTTTCCGATGGGAAGGCCCGTTCTTGGTCACCAAAAAGTTCAAAAATGGCTCTTACAGACTTCAAGACATTGATGGTAAAGTGCACAAGACCAGGACAAATGGATGGCGTCTAAAGCCTTATCACATCAGGATAAGGTCAGCTCAAGATCAAAGAAAGTAGGCTAGAGGCATAAATACCCCTAGCCAGGTTTGGGGGGGCTATGATCCGAGCCTATCACAAATTTTTGTTTATCATATTTTGTTGGTTTTCCTTGCTTCTAGAGGTTTACAATAAAAGAAAGAGTGAGAACAACCTCTTGGGAAAATTTTTTTTAAAAAAAGATTTTTCCTTGACTAGTTCACCGGAGGTGAAAGGTAGAGGGAGAACCTAGTGGTAAAGGGAAGGGAAAATATGTAAATGTGAAAAGAAAAGATATGATGTGGTTGTGGAGCCATGCACCCATGATTCAAGGGTCATGAGTGGCTCATATCATCATGGCTTTGGAGCCATATGATGATTCAAACAAATGGGACCCAAGTGGAAGACTTGGTAAAGGAAGAAACCATACACATGATTTTGCTGAATTTTTAAAAAATACTTCCACTCCGATCCAAGAAAAGTTGTCTTCATCAAAGTTGTAGTTGATGAGCTGGAGATTCTGGTCATATTTTTTTTATAATTTTTGCATCTACGGTCTAGGAGATATGGCCAAAATGGTGGACGCCAGTTTTTTCAACTGTGGTGGAGACCACCCCCTCTACCTTTACACACACACACCCTTCCTTTTCCACATTGAGACCTTCTCTAAAATCAGCCATTAGTCTTCTCACCCTCCTCTCCTTCCTTCTCTCTCTCAAGCTCAAAAACCCATCAAAGTTCCTCTTCTAATCACCTCTCAAGTCATGCTTAATCTTGTTGTAATTCATAAGTTCTCATTCAACCCCTTCCTATTATTACTAGATATGTATTGATTTTATGTAGATTCTTTACATTTTAAAATAAGGAAGCTCTTGGACTCAAGCTATGGAGGAAGGAGTGAAGACAACACAAGTGATGATGGAGCTAATTGGTCAACAAATCACTTGGAAGGAGCTTCTTCATTGGTTGAATGTCCCTAATCAAGCTTCATTTGTACAAATTACACTTGGATCTTAACCTCACTCCTAATCACTCTCTTTCCTATATAAAGAGGCCTTCCCCTTTGTAATTTCAAGCCTCCCTCAGCCCCATTGAGCCTTTGTATCACTCACCATGAGCCCATAAGCTCATTCATTCACTCTATTCTTGCACATCCTAGAGTGCAACTTGTTTCATGCTAGTAACCTCTCCTCCTCTTACTTATGTTAATTAAGAGAAATGTTTTATATGTGTGTGAGAATGCTTGATGTGATCTTGGCTAATCCTTGAGTGATTGTTTGGTAATCTATATGCTATTTGTGTTGGGAGTGTTTGAAGTCATCCATTCCTTGTACACACACTACGGTTAATGCTTCATTCATAGTGATCTCTCTCTCTCTCTCTCTCTCTCTCTCTCTCTCTCTCTCTCTCTCTCTCTCTTTGTGTAGCGGTCCTAGTCCACGCTTCCAAGACTAGGTGGTGCCCTCATCTCATTTCCCTTGTGGCACAATGGAGTTTGTTTTGGTGTAGACGCCGCCATTCCAAATTTCCTTTGTCAACATTAAAATATTACAATGTCTTGAAATAAATCGAGAATTTACAATACATTACCATTTTGGGAAAATGTGGAAAATGTGTAACTCCAATCTTTACTACTTCTTCACTTTGATCTTCGATGTGCATCCGTACATCTTCAGTCTTTAGCAGCTTCTGTTAACTGATGTTGACTCAGTTAACATAGATGAATGAATATCAAGTGTTTAGGATATTAATTCCTTTGTTTTGAATAAGCGGTGGAAAGAGATAAGCTTAATTGGCTAAGGGGATATTTTTAGCAAACACCCGGTAGGTGGTTACACTTGCACAAGAGAGCCACTTGCACATGCTCAGTTAATGCACCGATTTTAAGGTTTATGCATATAAGTAAATGATATGTGGAAAGAAGCATGAATGCAACTTGTACTGCATAGCACACAAGAATGCTATTTACAATAGCTAGCACTATGTGCAGTATTGTGTAGGTTTTTTTACACACACGCACCTCTAACTACAACTGATAGCGCACGGACTACTGCCGAGTATTGGCTACACACACAAGCTTTTTCCTATTACATCGTACAGGTGAACCTTGAGCATACTGCACTAGTGCTTACTCACGGAGGTCCCTTGCGATTGCTATGCTAAACTCCTTCTCATTCTAAGGAGCTACAACCTCAAACACACCATTCCAAGAAGACAAAGGCCGCATAGTGAGCCTTCAAGCACATACGAAAGAGCAACATATGGCAAAATACAAGAGGTAATCAATGTTTTGTATCAGAAACCGCACACACACTGGTAGAGGCACAAGGAAAAGTGTTTTCCATACCTAGTTACACACACACAAAGGATTTTAATAGGTCTCCACGGAATAACATGTAAGAATTGGTTGTTATCTCTCTCAAAACCGCACACACTGGCTAGAGGTACACAGAAGGGTGTTTTTAGACATACGTACACACACATAAAAGGGGTAAATTTTTTTTGATAATAGCTATCATCACAAATATGGTACGGATATGGTGCTGTTACATCAGAAAGAGTTTGAAATATTGTTTTGTTCATATTCATATAAACATAGACTCACACATACACATGCATGATTATAAAAAGAATTTTTTTATTACATACACATATGCATGTACAAGGACATATATACAAAAAAGTACACAAAACACACAAAGAAATTCTCACACATACACATAGAGAAGTAAATATACAATTATACGAGTAGTGAAGAATTAAAGTAAAGCACTAATGATCATAATAAAAAGCATCAGCATAAAGCTAATACCTAGTATAAAAATATCATTTGAAGGGTGTAGCAGTAACGGAATTGCACAACCTTGGGTGTCATGCCAAGGGTAGTACCAGGCATGGCCAAGGGCCAGGCTCGAGGGGTTCACTATGTGTAAAACTACCATATCACGTGTGTTCAAGACATGTTTGTAAAACCCCTTATCTGTGAATGTGTTTAGGAATATAATATATCCTTTTCTCTTAAAATCTATAAGTTTTTTTCAATTTTGAAATAATAATGCCCTTCTGTATATATATTTCTGTAAGTTTCAAGAACTTTAAATACCCTTCTGTTGAAATCATGTGATAGGTTACATTTTTCTTAGGTGACCTCCCCGGGGGGCCAAGATGGACGTGCAGTCAAGGGGGTCCCTATATTTAGCAGGACAAGGGTTGATATAGAGCATGGTTGGGTGGTGATAAGCATGTTCAGTTTCCTTGCCCTTTCACTGGTATCAGAGCTCAGGGGAGGGGAGAGCTATGGAGGAGGGGGAAGGACTCTCCCTCTTGGCTCTCTCTCTCTCAATCGCAGCAACATGAGGCATGGACTCCCTCTCTCTGGAGTCGGCTCTCTCTCCCTTGTTTTTGAGAGAAGGCTGTGCATGGTCTTGCATATCATGCAAGCCGTGGTGTTCAAGGTCGGGGATGGGGCACACGGTGTGTGCATGAACTCTTGACAGGCGGGGAAGACGACGAAGGGATCCACGTGTAGCAGCCCTAGCAAAGGGGGAAGGAGGCATGTCAACCTGCTCAAAACCAGGTGGAGGAGGGCTTGGCAATGTCACTTTGACCTGCTTGGCAGTTCATGTCACATGCATGCAAGCCGGGGAGCATCAAATCGGGCTCTCCCTCTCTCTCCCAAGCGTCTGCGCTGCCGCTATGTCGACGCCATAGCTCCAAAGAGCTTCTTTTCATAATAAAGCACCCAACTTTAGGGCTTTTTAATTAAGCCAAGGGAGGGTGCCCACGGGCTAACCCCCCCCCCCCCCCCCCCCTTCCCCCCTTTCATCTCTTTCTCCTTTTTCGGCACCATAGGAAGCCACTGCATTCGGGTTAGCAAACAACGGAGTAGTAAGGGTTTTCATCTCTTCTCTGTTTTCGACACCATAGGAAGCCACTACAACCAAATGGATGCTTTGCTCAAGGATGCCCAAAAGAGCATGAATAGGTGAAATCCTTCCATGATATTGCTCTTTTGTTTATATCTCCATTTTCTATGCTTGGATTCGGTGAATCTACTTCTAAGCTATGGTTCTTTCATTTTCAAAAACTAGGCATTCTAAAGTTTCAACACTTTGCTTTGTAAATATTAAACTCATTAGAAATTTGGTTTTATGTGTGCTAATCAGGTAATTGGCCTTGACCTTAGGTTAATGTAGGATCATTGCTCATTAGTCCTAAACTCTTAGTGATTGTCTTGATACTCCACTCATTTCTAACATGGCCTAGGTCTATGATTAGGCTTTAGTCCCTTAGTCTATTTCCCATAAACATCTCATGATGGAAGCAATAAAAAAATGCTAAAAAATAAAAAAATCAGAAGTTAAAAAGTGTCAAGAAAAAGTAGCAAAAATGCTACTAGACACAGGAAAAGAAAATTGCTATGTTATGTTGTGTCTTGTGAGGCCTAGCACCTTATTGGTACTTGGCAGGCGAGGGGAATCACCTTGGCTTGCTTGATCAAGTCCCTAAATCGATGCCTTATGCTGATAGGGGTTAGCCGTCACTTTGGTAGGCTAGTAGATTCTTGGAACACCTCCTTGAGGGTTCAAGGAGCCGAGAATCATAGCTACGCTTGCCTTGGGGTGGTAGCCTTGTATTGTGCTTTATCTTTTTCTATGAAATGTTAAAAAGCAAACTTCCATGAGCTTCAAAAATCTATGAAAATGTCCGAATAGATTAGGAGCTATTTTATAGCCCGTAGACATGATGGACTTGGATGTATTATTAAGATTGATCATATACTTTCTAGGCTAGTAGGTTTATGACCTGCATTAGCCTAGGGTCTGAATTGATTGCTTGTGTTTCATGCAGAAAACTAAAATTTCAAGTGGTTTAACCGTCATGATATTTTAGTGTTTTTTTTGCTTTCTGTTGTTCAGTTTTTGACTATGATTGATCCATCTTATAGATGCAAAAAAATTCACTTTGCATGATTGTTCATTGCACTTCATGTTCTATTTATCCTTGTTGGCCTTTGATACTCATGACTTGTTCTTATGATTTGCAGCTCAACATTCTTCCATGGATGTGCTTTCTACCATGTCACCGTGTTCTGCTTCAACGGAACATGAGGACGTGCGCCAAATTAGGAAGGGGGGAATGTTACCAGCACAGCTAACACATGGTACACCAATTATGCATCAAGCTAGGAATGTGCTATGGATGTGTATAATATTTTCTATTCACACTGTATAAGGTCTTAGGCTCATTTGGGAGTTTCAAATTGTATATGCTATCTAGGAGGCTCAACTTAATCCCATAGTAGAAAGGCTTGTGGTGCATGCCTTTATAAGAAATCCCTTTTATGCAAAGAGACTCCATTCTTGAGTATCCATCTTGAGGATCCATTCTTGAGATCTCTCTCTCTCTCTCTCTCTCTCTCTCTCTCTCTCTCTCTCGTGTTCACTCTATGGATGGTCTAGCCTTAAGCTTACTGTCCATTCTTAGAAGGCTAGTTCTAATCCTTTGTAATTAGATAAGCATTCTTAAACTTAATCTCTACTTTCTTCATTAGTCTTAATTCTTCTATATTCCATTCTTCCATGAAGTAGTTTTACCTTCTCATTATTCTAGATTTGAGTGTGTGGTGATGACTTCTAGCTTATTGACCACTCCTATCATTCTATGAGTACTCAATTTGTGATATTTAACATCTCTAATTAGGTTGATTACGTGGGTTCTTAATCTTGTGATTAGAATATGTGCCTTATTGTTTTCTCGTGTGTGGATGGGTTTAATGAGACTCAAGAACCATGCACCCTTGTGTGTGTACCTTTTGATTAAGTACCCTGATTGGCATGTGGTGATTGGAGGGGCCAACACCAATGCAATTAATCTGTGCTTGTCAAGAGAAGTGCTTGGAGATTTAAGTCTATGGAAAGTTGGACTTTGGTGGGCTCAATGTGTGTAGGTGATTCTTGATGGATGAATATGGTGTAATTAGAGAGTTAGTGATTCATGTCTAATCTCTATAGCATTGGAAGAGCATTCTCTTGAATCCTCTCATTCAATACATTCAATGATGCTCATGCTTCCATGCCCTAGCCGGGTTGCCGATCCTAGGATTGATAATTCTCTTAGTCTTCAGTTGTGATTAGGTGATGCTACTGAGTCAGTCCAAGGCGGGAAACAAGAGAGCTGACCTCTAAACACCCCTCAAGGCTCCCATGCTACTCAATTGAGGCTGGAGCAACCACAAGCAAGAAATAACAACAACAAATCCACAACCAAACAAGTGAAGGGACACCACCTAATTATGGTAGCGGCGAACTAGGAAGCAAGAAGAGAGATTTTGTCACACCGAAGAAGATGCACCACAAAACACACACAAGAAATCTCACATCAAGACACACACCAAATGGAGCAAAGAGAGCTAGCGCAAAGGGAAGAGAGAGAGGAATGGATCTTGAGTAATACCTTATTTGTGACTTGCAAATGGAGATGGTTTGTTATTATGCTATTATAGAGCTTGTATAAGACTAGCTCAATGCTTAGTGAATGCTAAACATTGCCAACGAACACACACACACACACACACACACACACACACACACACACACACACACACACACACACACACATAGAGCTTGTATAAGACTAGCTCAATGCTTAGTTAATACTAAACATTGCCAACACATACACACACACTGTCTTAGGGTGTGGTAGACCTCTCACCACAATACCCTCTTACAATGGACACAGAAGGGCAATGAAAACACACTAAAACACGTTCTTAAACAAGATCAAATTATAGACACTTAAAATACACAAGTCACCTTGAATTCACCAAACCGTATTGCACAATTAGAAGAACAAATATTTGAACATTGATTCACGCCTTTGATGCACCAAACCTCAATTTATTAATGATGGAGTAACAAATACAATAGTGGTTTGAGATTTTGACCTCACGCTCTCTCACTTGTAATGTGTAGCGTGAAAGCCTCTCTCACACCAGAAGTGAATCTCACAAAGTGATTGCTATGCCTCAGTCTCTCCTCATGCATAGTGTGTTGGGCTGCTATGTGCAATATTGCGGGTTTATAAGAAGGAGAGGGACCTATTTATAGGTTGGAGACCTCTCATTAAGATTATTGGAAAACCTAATTTACAAGTTAACAGATCAGGATTATGATTTTCTTTTAATATCAAAACATTGTGGGCCTTCTTGTCTGTTTGAGTCATGGATGTGGGCTCAAAGGAGAGCATTATTGATGGTAGATAAGGTGAAAGTAGAGTTTTAAGGAAGGAGAGAGAGAGAGGGAGAGAGAGAGAGTTACTATGCACATGTCTTGAGGTGAGGTGTCTTTTACGGTTAGGTCAATGGCTATTTTGTGTTAGTATGTTAGTGGTTAGTGCTAGTGATCACTAGAAAGTTAACGATATATTTACAATGGGTAGAATGAGTTAGATGGTTGAAGTAAGATTGTTGAATGAAGTGAGAAAATCCTTGTGATGGTGAAGCTTGAAGAAGTTTTGGACTTACTTGTGTAGGTTCTCAAAATGAATATCGATCCTCTTCTTCTTCTTCTCTTCTTTATGCCACCACCACCAACGTTGATTATCGGGATGAAAATGGCAATTCAATTGATAAGATCTCTCAATTTGCAGAGGTTAAGCATGGTTTACATGCTGAATTTTATGTATATAGAGAAGAGGTAAGATGGAACTGTACTTTGGAAGTAATAGATAGACGCATAGATATGGTGTATGTATATGTAGAGCTCATATGAGAGCTATGGAAGTAAGAGGGGAGATTAATGGTAAAGAAGGTGAGAGAAACCATGGAAGGTGCAGGTTTGAGTTAGAGATTGAGAGGAATGAGTGTGTGTGTGTGTGTGTAGAAGTGTGGAAAGAGGTGAGAGAAGGCTATGGGCTACTTTTGAGAAAAGTGGGCAGACTGGGGTCCAATCAAAAAATCATACCTCACCGATGGTAGCTCCAAATATTATCAGAATGTTTGAGGTGATTATTCAACTCTTGGTCCACATTTTGTCTTCTAACCACCACTTGAAATTCGGAGTGGAGATGGATATAAAAATCCCACCAAAATAGTGATGAAAATTCCCTATATTTAGGCCCTATGTACAATGAAATATTTACACACAAATGGGCCATAATATTTATTTATTTTATTTTTTTGGCTCAACTATACCAATGTGACTAGCTAAGTGAGGGTTTTTAAGGAGATATGGGGAAAGTCCCCTAACTCACACACAAGTATGTACAGTGAAAAGGTTGGGATAGCCAAAGTGTTTAGGTGATTTTCTTAGGGTGAGGTAGCTCACTATGGAAATTTCGGATAGCCAAAAAACGGCTATGATTAGCCCTCCCCCAGGATGGTGGTATATTCATGTACCATCATAAAGCATCTTTTCCAAAGAGAGTGCTTCTGAGTCCTTGAGAAGATTTTCATGTTTTGGGCCCTTGGCATTTTGGATTGAGTTACACTCATGCTGCATGTAACCAAACTTACATGAGAAAGCTACGGTAATTCTTCGATAGATCCTTTGGTAGAAGGCGACTCAAATAGGGCTTCAGGCAATACGCATTTACCTTCCTGGAGTGCTATTTACCACTCAATTCCATAAGCTGATAGTAACTTGAATTGAAAGCCTTCTTGACTATGTATGGCCCCTTCCATCTAGTTTCAAACTTGGCATCAAAACGATTATCAAGTCGATTGTCATACCTTAGCACAAGATCTCCTTCCTTGATATCTTTGTCCTTTAGTTTCTTGTCGAGCTTTTCTTTTGCTTGTATAACTTTACTCTTGTAGCACTCGTAAGCTGCTTCTCTTTTCCACTTGAGCTCCACTAATGTAAGAAGTCGATACATCCATACCTCTTGATCATCTTGTGCTACTTTTCCATGGAGTTGCATTGTTGGAATGTTGAGCTCAATTGGCTATAAAGCCTCTTGACCGTAGACCAAGTGAAATGGTGTGAACTCTGTGGCCTCCCTATATGTGGTTCGATACGCCCACAAGGCACAATCCAAGAAGTCATCCCATAACTTTTCTTGTTTTGCACCATCTTTCTAATGATGCCTGCAATGACACCATTAGCCTTCTCCACCAAACCATTTGACTGTGGATAGTAGTGTGGGCTATGACGATGTGGAATATAAAGCTCTTCACAAAATTTAGTGAGCAAACCCTTCCTAAACCCTAGACCATTACCAGAAACAATCTCCAAAGGTGTGCCAAATCTACAACAAATATTAGTGCAGACAAATCTGCTCACTGTTTCTCCATTTACCCTTGCCACACTTTGAGCCTCCACCCACCTAGTCATGCAATCTACAACCACTAGAATGTACAGTTTACCATTTTTTGTTCCAGTCAAAGGACCCATAGCATCAATGCTCCACTTTTCAAAGGGTCCATTTGCTAGCACTATCTACCTTGGACCATGGACCAATCTTCTATTTCCATTTACTTGACAGTTGTGACAGCTTTTACACCAATGCTGGACATCCACATACAAGCTCGGCCAAACATATCCTGCAAGCAAAATCTTCTTCACAATTAACTCTTGGGAAAAATGAGCACCACATGCTTCCTCATGTAAACCTTTTAGAATGGCTGGAATTTCCTCGATAGTTGGTACTCTTCTACACACTTGATCCTTCCCTCTTTGATAGAGGGATCCTTCTAGGAAGAGATAGAAACTTGCCTTCTTCATGAGTCTCCTCTTTTGAGCTTTTGTGAAGTCTTGTGGAAACTCACCCTCCATAATGTAGCCAATAATGGGAGCCAATGACTCCAATCCCTGGTATCTTGGTTTCTTGATAGTTATACTGCCACCATGATGACCTGCACTTCTTTCTCAATACATGTAACTGCTTGTTGTGCAAGTAAATCGGCACCTTCATTTTGTTTCCTAGGAATATGATATAGTTGCACTTCTTCAAACTGATTAAACAACCTACAAATGGTATGAACTTTTGTCCTTAGGCTTTCATTCTTGCATGCCCAAATGCCTAAAATCTACTTCACAATGAGAAGTGCATCCCCTTTTACCATGAGATTTTGTATACCTTTGCTGATGCACATCTTCAAACCATTGAGTAGTGTGTTGTATTTTGATTCATTGTTGCTAGTTGAATCTGGTAGATTGACCATCTCTTTCATGACCACCTCTCCACTTGGGTTGAGCAACACTAGCCCTCCCCCTGCTTTTCCTGTGGCTCATCACAAAGCTCCATTAAAGAATAAGGTAAAGGAATTAGAAATACTTCTTGGTGGTGGTAATGGTAGGGTATTTATTTCAGGCACCTTAATCTCTTTCTCATGTACCCTATAAGTGAGAATCCCTGCCAATTGTGCATGCACATTATCTTCTACCTTGAAAGAGTATTGGAACTCTTACAACTCCATAATCCACTTTGAGATCCTAGTACTAAGATTCATTTGAGATGACACCCAAGGGAGAAAATTTTCAACAGCAGTGAGAATTACAAAAGGCTTTGGTAGCAAGTAGGATCTAAACTTTCTCACTGCAAACATGAGAGAAATCATCATGAGTTTTGCCTCCGTGTAGCCTCTCTCCAAAGCATTCATGACCCTACTAGCAAAGTAGTTTAGATGGGTCGCATCCTGGTACTATGGGGATCTTGTTGTAGCAAAACAGAAACGATTGTTTCTTTCCCAACACTAGAGCTAACAAAGAATTTGTACTCCCAACATGGAGGCATGAGTGTTGGTAGTTCTGACATAATGACTTTGATATTACAAGAATATTCTTTGAGCTCATCAGACCAACATTAGGAAAATTTTGAACTCATTTTTGGGCCTTTTGAGAGTGCCAAATCATCAAAGTTGTACAAAAGAAAGCAACCCGGTAGACCCCTCTAAATATTTCTTAGAACCCCATGATATGACCTATCATTGGAAAGTTCTTGAAAAATGGATTCTAAAGAGCCAAGGTCCAAAAAGTTTGGATGACTTCTATGAAATTTATGGGATGCCACATCAACAATTCTTACAAGGCCCATTTTTGAGTCCAAACTTTTCCTAATGACAAAATCGACTTGTTGTGTTAATTTCTGCAAGGGGTGAAGTAACTCCGAAGCTAAGTGAATGAAGCGTGACATATACTTCACCTTTTGAATGAATGAGATGACCTCCTTAAGTCTCTTGGGTGATGGTAACTCAATAAGGGCCTTTGCCTTTGAAGGATCCACCTCAATAACTTTATAAGAAACCTTGTGGACCAAGCAAGATCACTTCATCCTCACCTATGTGGCATTTGTCAAGGTTGAGTTGACCTCCCATGTCATAGAGTTTCTTCAAACCTTCTTCTATCCTTTTTGTAGATGTAATGACTTTGAGCTATAAATGCAAAAATCATCAATAGAAACCCTAATGGACTTTCCAAACAATGCTTGAAACACCATGTTCATGAAGCGTTGGAAAGTTGCAGGAGCATTTGTAAGGCCAAATGGCATGACTCTGAAAGCATAACAATCCCATGGAGTGATGAAGGTTGTTTTCAATTGATCCTCTAATGTGATACCTATTTGAAAGTAGCCTGAGTAGCCATCACACACATTGTACTTCTCATGACTAGCTACCTCATTTAGTATCTCATCATGAAATGGGAGGGGAAAGTGGTCTCTTTTTGTTGCCTCATTTATTGGATTGTAATCCACACACACCCTCCACTTGCCGTTTTTCTTGAGAGTGACAACAATAGGAGAGACCCACTCTGAATTCTCCACTGGAGAATGAAACCTACTGCTAGAAGCTTTCTTACCTTCTTGAGTAAATCCTGCTCCTTAATGACACCTAGCCTTTGTAGCTTTTGAGCCTTAGGTGTAGCCTCTATCTTTATATAGATCTTGTGTTGAACATCATCTACTCCATGCACGTCGGCGTAGTATTTAGCAAATCGCCTAGGAAATTTCCTTAACACACCTTTGAACTCTTCTCTTTCATCCTTTGTAAGTGTGGTAGACAACATACCTTCTAACATTCCTTCATCTTTCACATTTTGGTTCTCTTGAGGACCTACCTCCTCCAAGCTTGGGCAAGAGGTTTCTTGTTTGCTTTGCTTAAACCTATGCCCATGACTTCAATGGAAGATTCCTCTTCTGAAGTGCTACCGCTACCTTCTTCTTTTGAAGTGCTATCAGTCCTGTTTTCCTCCATCTCACTTTGTGATGATTCTTCATGGAGCTCCACTTGAGGTTGCTCCTTCATGTCAAAGACAACCTTCTTATGATTGTCATTCCTGCAGATCAACTTTCCACTTTCCCAATCCTGCAAATCTCTCATTTTCATTAACCATGGTCTTCATGGGATAAATGGATAGCCACTTCCCTTGGTTGATATAACATAAAAATCAACTACCTTCTTAATGCCAAAGGCCTCCACAAAAACATTTTTACAAATGCCTACACACCTAGACTTGCTATTGTTTGCCATCTTGACTTTGATTTCAGGTGTTTCATGGATGTGCATGCCTAGTCTCTGCATGAGTCCCTCTGTCATGATGCAAATTTGTGCACCCCCACCCACTAGACCTGTCCTAATCAATCTTCCTTTGATGTAACAATCTAGCACACGTGTAATATCCTCATTCATTTCAACTTGTGCAACTTTTACAACAGGCACACTCTCTTTTACCTTTCTCCTAGTGCTAACTGCCTTTGTTAAATCCCTCCTAACTTGTGGACATAATGCAAGAAACTGAGGCGATGAGATATCAGGACCCTTAGCTCTCATGTCTTCCAACAAGTTGTATGGAGGCACATACCATGTCCAAGAGGGAAGTCTTGGAGGTTGATATGACGTCGAGTCCTCTTGGTTTCCTTGGTCTCCTTTGCTTTCTTTTCTCATCCATGATCACTTTGTGACGTGACTCCTTCTTTCTCCTTACCTTTTCCATGGTCACGCTTATTGCCATTTGCTTCCATGTCCACCTCATTGGAATTTGTCAACTCTACCACATGAAATTTCGATCTTGCAAAGGTAGAACTCCTTCCACTCCTTGTGGAGGTGGTCTTGCCCCATTTGGTCTTTGCAGAAGCCATGGTTGTTGAATAATTCCTTCACCTACATTCATCACTGGGGGGTAGTTCAAGCTAGGTCTCCCTAGCTCCCCACGGGGCCAAGGACAATTATACATCCCATTTCCAGACTCTCTGCAATTCCAACATTGCAAGACTCTCATAGGTCATGGTGGCTCTCACTCTTCTGACTTCTTTGCTTGTCCCTTGGGACCTACAGCTTGTGCAAGGTGAATTGACAAGTTACTTAAGGATTCATTTAACTTTTCAATTACCTCTGCTGTACCTTACAAATCTCTCTAGGTGTTGATGCTTGCAATTTCCCCTTAGGTCTAGGACCCTATATTGGAACCTCTCCTCTTAAACACTTGAGTTTCCTATACTTCTCAACAGCCCTAGTTTCAACTGCATCAAAGGTAGAAGGTGACTCGCTTCAACTTTTACCTTGAGTGCGGGAAAGAGACTGGCTATGAACCTCTCCTTCTTTAGGAACTCTGCAACATCACCAGGGTTAGCAACATTTCTCACCCATACAGCTCAAATATGTAAAAACTCTTGTTTATACATGTAGTAGTCATCTAAGTATTTTTGTTTGTTGTGAGAAACGATGTCTTGTCATAGCTTTTGAGTGTTTTGGGGATCAAAGAAGTATCACTTGAAATGATCAATGACTTCGTTATAGTTTCCATTAACCTCCTGAGATAGAGAGTCAAACCAAGTGCTAGCATCCTTCCTCAGAACTACCTCAAACATTTCTAAAAGTTTCTCATCTCCTATCACACTTTTTATGCAGCAAGCCATCTTGAAATTTGCTAAAAATAGCTCGACATCCTTGCCAGGTTCTCCAAAAAAAGAGAGGATATCCTGACATTTGGCGTTGGGCCTCCATTGAATCGATTTCAAAGTGACAACACGTTTTTTTCTTTCTTAAAAAATTTACACAATAATGTTTTCTATATTGCAATCAATTTTACACACATCAAATGATCTATGATAGTCAACAAGAGGCAGGATGACAGGGTTTGGTGACACGAGAATTTCTCCTACTCTTTGGGCACCAAACGTGAACACCATACGTTGTTGAAAATGGATCTTTCTACTAATTTCAACATTTATTCTAATGTGTGGAGTGAAATGGAAGGGAAAAACCTCTGTTCCTGGGCCATTATCCATGGTCTATGCGTGACCTAATGCTTAAAACAAAACAAAAATATAGACGTCCAAACTAAGGTCGTACCTAATGAGAGGTAAAATAAAAGGATTTATTGAAGCATTTATCTCGGCCAACCTAAGAGGGCCCAAAATTCTACGAATTACTTGTTGAAATTGTAATTTTGTGCTTACAATGATATGCACCTTTGCCTTGCAATGGGAACAAAGGGGTCATATAATTTTTTGTGATTCATGCAAGCTACTTGATTACTCTAAAGGCTGAGTATTTGCAACAACACATAAGCCCTCCTCAGTGGGGGCACCAAAATTGAGGCGGTCCGGGGGGCAACAAGAGAGGCTACCTGTAAAAACCCCTCAAGGCTCTCGTGTTGCTCAATTGGGGCTGGAGCAACCACAAGCAACAAACAACAACAACAACAACAAACCCTTAGCCAAACTAGGATGCAAGAAGAGAGATTTTGTCACACCCAAGAAGATGCGCCACAAAACACACACAAGAAATCTCACACCAAGACACACACCAAATGGAGCAGAGAGAGCTAGAGAAAAGGGAAGAAAGAGAGGAATGGATCTTGCATAATACCTTGTTTGTGACTTGTAAATGGAGATGGTTCGTTATTATGCTATCGTAGATCTTGTACAAGACTAACTCAATGCTAAACATTGCCAACACACACACACACACACACACACACACACACACACACACACACACACACACACACACACACACACAAACACACACACACACTGTCTTAGGGTGTGGGAGACCTCTCACCACAATACCCTCTTACAATGGACACAAAATTGGCAATGAAAACACACTAAAACACGTTCTCAAACAAGATCAAATGATAGAAACTTAAAATACACAAGTCACCTTGAATTCACCAAACCGTATTGCACAAGTTGAAGGACGAAGATTTGAACGTCAATACAAGCCTTTGATACACAAAACCTCAATTTATTGATGATGGAGGAACAAATACAATAGTGGTTTTGAGATTTTGAACTCACTCTCTCTCACTTGTAATGTATAGCTTGAAAGCTTCTCTCACACCGAAAGTGAAGCTCACAAAGTGTTTGCTACGCCTAAGTCTCTCCTCATGCATAGAGTGTCGGGGTGCTATGTGATATATTGCGGGCTTACAAGTAGGAGAGGGACCTATTTATAGGTTGGATACCTCTCATTAAGATTACTGAAAATCCTAATTTACAAGCTAATAGATCATGATTATGATTTTTTTTAAATATCAAAACATTGCGGGCCTTCTTGTCTGCTTGAGTCATGAATGTGGGCTCAAAGGAGAATTATTGATGGTAGATAAGGTGAAAGAAGAGTTTTAAGTAAGGGGGGAGAGAGAGAGAGAGAGAGAGAGAGAGAGAGAGAGAGAGAGAGAGAGAGAGAGAGAGAGTTACTATGCACATGTCTTGAGGTGAGGTGTCTTTTATGGTTAGGTCAATGGCTATTTTGTGTTAGTATGTTAGTGGTTAGTGATAGTAATCAATAGAAAGTTAATGATATATTTACAATGGGTAGAATGAGGTGGATAGTTGAAGTAAGATGGTTGAATGAAGTGAGGAAATCCTTGTGATGGTGAAGCTTGAAGAAGTTTTGGATTTAGTTGTGTAGGTTCTCAAAATGACTATCGATCCTCTTCTTCTTCTTCTCTTCTTTATGCCACCACCACCAAGGTTGATTATCCTGATGAAAATGAAAATTCAATTGATGAGATCTCTCAATTTTTAAAGGTTAAGCATGGTATACATGCTGATATTTATGTATATAGAGAAGGGGTAAGATGGAAGTGTACATGTAGAGCTCATATGAGAGGTATGGAAGTAAGAGGGAAGGTTAATGGTGAAGAAGGTGAGAGAAACCATGGAAGGTGTAGGTTTGAGTGAGGGATTGAGAGAAATGAGTGTGTATGTGTGTATAGAATTGTGGAAAGAGGTGAGAGAAGACTATGGGCTACTTGTGAGAAAAGTGGGCAGATTGGGATCCAACCAAAAAATCATACCTCACTGGTGGTAGCTCCAAAATTTTTAAAAATATTTGAGGTTATTATTCAGCTATTGGTCCACATTTTGTCTTCTAATCACCGCTTCAAATTCGGAGTGGAGGTGGATATAAAAAATCCCACCAAAATGCCTATTTTTCTTCACAAAAAAGGTTTCAGTGGCCCCCCTTCTGTTGAATTTGGATATGGCTCCAAAGGTGAGCCCCTCCTTGCATTAGAGAATGACCTAATTGATTCTTAGGGTTTTGAAAATATGCATGGTTGTGGATCATGCATAAATATAATAGACGGATATGATGAAAAAAACAGGCTAGTATAAATAAACAATTCATGGAATCTAGAATAGTGTGAGCTATATATATAAAAGTAAATATATGAAAATGTAGGGAATCAAATGAGGAGGGTCCTCATTTGTTTTTATTGATGTATTTATTTACAAAAGATAAAGAAAATTACATATAAAAAATAGGAATTTAGTGAAAGGCAATGAACTGATGGTGAAAGGTATTTTTGAGGTTTTCCCTTGGAGTGAATTCACACCAAAATAAGAGAAGCTTGCATGAAAATACTTCTATATGGAATAAAGAGTATGCAAAATGGTAAGAAAATTTGTGGTAATGGTGAGTCAATGTACATAGCATACATAGAAAATTAATGCACACCTAAGTAGAAATATTTAAATAAATACCAAAATAGTTATGAAAACTCCCTATATTTAGGCCCTATGTACAATGAAATATTTACACACAAATGGACCATAATATATTTTATTTTTTTGATTTTACATTGTTTTAGCTCAACTATCCCAGTGACTAGCTAAGTGAGGGTTTTTACGGAGATATGGAGAAAGTCCCCTAACTCATACACGCCTATGTACAATGAGAAGGTAGGGTTAGCCACAGTGTTTAGGTGATTTTGGTAGGGTGAGGTAACTCACTATGGAAATTTTGGATAGCCAAAAAACTACTATGACTATGATTACCCCCAACAGGGAATTTCTCAAAAGCAAAGTAGTACACAAACTTTGTAATGATATCCCCACAAGATGGAGGGGCTTGGTATACCTTGTGGAACACGAAGGTGCAATCTTCAACTAGTCTTGGTTGCACATGATTCAAGTGAACCTTTGCATGATTTTGGTAGCATAATACTTGAAAATATGCAAGTAAGGGACTATTTAAATACCTCTTGCTTTCATGTGCTATATGCAATTTTTACATGGTGGACTCCTTGGGTTATAAACCAACTCAAACGAAAGATTCTTTCATTTTTGTTTGTAGGTGTTGCTGCAAAAACCTCTTTTAGCACCATATCTCTATTGTAAATCTAAATCAAGAAAAGATATTGCAGAATCTCTCCTCCTGAGTTTTAATTTTTAGATTTTCCTCCCATTATTGTAATTGTATACTCCCATGGAAACTTTAGCTTAAGGGCTATTTTCTAGAATCCCTAGGTATGAAGGTCAAATTTCAATGAGAGAAGAGATACTTTTTGAATAAGTGCATATGAGAAGCTACAATAATACAAAGATATTTTGTAATCATCATATCTTTCTCTCTGGTAATCCAAATTGAGCTCCACTATTGCATTGTGTTTCTCTACTATTGTTTTTTCTATTGAGTATATTCATTGTCAATTTTTCTTGAAATTTTTCATCTATGTTGTGTGAGCTTAACTCTAATGTTTTTATAATATTTTTTTATTAATAATGGTAATTTCCTAATAGAGATTGTTCCTAGGCCTTGGGAGATGTTTTTAGACCACTTCTACTCGTGTTAAGGTGACTTGCAAAACAATGGGTGTCCCTATTCATGTACCTCTCAAAAATGAAGAGTTGGGCTTCAGTAGATGGGTTCTTTTAGTCTCTACACATAGTCTCCCAAGATTTCATGATGTTTCAAGCTCATTTATCTATGGAATCATCAAGTAGTTATATCAAGAGCAAGTATTGAGTGTACACTTATAGATAGACCATTAAAGATAACTTGTGACTACTCGTGAGGGCATCTTCTTGCACCAATAACTCCATTGTGCTTTGAAAACCCAACACATCTTTGTGTCCTTCCCTAGTCACTTTCTTGAGTATTAACATAAGGTTATTGTAATGCTAGATAGCTATATTATAGACATATATATAGATGATCTGCTAACATTTCCAAGGAGCCGATCCTACGATGGTCAAATAACCTCGTGACCATATATTCCTTGTCCAAAAACCATCTTCAAACCATTTTATTTGTCACTACTAGCATAGTGGTGAATTGAGGTTTTGTCACTTGGAATAGAGTTTAAAATTTGAGGATTGTGTAGAGCTCTCATTTTGTAGCAAACGATATTGTGATTAAGTCAATTCAAAGAGTTTGTCATCAATTTTATTTTATCAAATTGTATTCATTCTAATGCATTTTTTCATTTTTATTTCATAAGAGTGGGTTAGGTAGAACATCCCTTTGTGTTAGACTACGGGGGACTGGACCATGCAATTCTCCACCCATCGGTACCCTATATAGGCCCTGCCTGCTAATTATAGGGATCCCTTTGATCGCATGTCCATCCTGGCCCCTAGCACGGCCCTTTGCCTGACATTACTCCCCCCTTAGAGAAGCGTTTTTGTCCTCAAAAACACAAGTGGTAGTATCTTCGTAAGAACACTGATATTTTCCTTATTGGCATCCGATACGTGGGCCAATCGTCCATATGACCGATACCTAGTGCAGTGAGGAGGTTCAATGAAACCAAGAGCAACATCTTGATTTTCAATAATGTTGTCCTTTTGTAACCACTTGTATCTAAATGATAACTCATGATAACTCATGTGAGTATCTTGAAAAGCTCATCGCTACTTAGGGATAGAATAGGGAGTGTCCTCATGTCGTACTTTTAAAAATTTTGGAGCACACAGAACTACATATTCACCCCTAATGAAGGTTACATGCCAACATACTTTGTCACCATACCTACGAAGTCATTGACTTATGAAACTATTGAATCGGTATCCAACCCCACCACAACAGGTGTTCAAAGTTGAAAACCTAACCTAAGCAAATTCTAGACTCAGGGAGAGAATCGCCCATTCAAAATGCGTTGTGCTAACGTATGCTCTTAGCAGATCCTTTAGCAAAAAATACTTGTAAACTACCCATCCAACGCGGTATGAATAGTAGTAGTAAGAGTGAGGTACTTTCCCCCAACCACTTACAGACAGTCTTCCACGACTGATGAGAAACTATGACTCAACCATTGAATATCCAGCAATATACTCGATAGGGAACGGAGACAACCAGCTATGTTGAAAGCGGGTTGGAGTGGAGTAAGCTCATAGAGGTTAGACCATCCAACCCCAGGTACCCATAATGAGCCATTGCCGTGTATGGCAGGGTGTAAACTCGGACTAAATCTGCAAGAAAGATTGCACAGGTAGTGCAAAAGGGTGCAGAAGAATAAAGTCCACAAATTTTCATGCTACTCCGAATAAATTTGTGTTAAACACTAGGGCCCATAACACCTAGTGTGCATGCATTTAACACCACAATTCCATGACAAGACTTTCCACGATACAAACGTGAAAGTCTTGCAGCAAAGTTGGACCATAACAGAATGTGACAACCCAATCACACCTAGGTACCAACCATGAGACATTCTCATGAATTTAACATTCTTTGTTATATATAGAAATAACCGTCCGTTAAGGTGGTTTTGCAGCACTTGTTATCGCAACAAGTCTGTACTTAGGACCTGACAATTTTTGGCCACTAAAATTGTGCCTGATACTGTGTGCTTTAAATGGTCAAATGAACAGATGCGACCGGCACCTAAGGACTTCATCATGACACATCATTAGGAATCGGGTGCCAATGTGAGTCCCAGAGACTCATATTCTCCACATGTGGAATATGTCTCAAAGAAGGATGTCAGGAAAAGTGACATCCATCAAGTACCAGTTGTACTTGTGTGTAGAGGTAACTGCAACACTCCGCGACAAGAGTGAGAGGGACCCTCATTATCATGCTCCATAGTGGCTAAAACTAAACTCCTTGAGTTCCTAGACCATGTTGTATCCCATGTGACAACATGTGCCAAATCGAACCCTACAAGTGGGTTCATAACAGCATAATGTATATTGGACATTACCGCCCAAAATGCTTTGTTCCGACATGCCCTTGGCATGGCTTTGAAACCTTCAAGCATATTTAGAAGACTTGAGAAAACCAAGCAAAGCATACTAAAAACTGAAATAACACCAAATCAATAGATGCGTACTTGGAGATTTGAACTGAATGTTCACTGACCCGTATTCAAATGCACTCCCACCTGTGGAAAAACAATCAACATTGCACTGAAAACCGTAGGTGTTGCCTTTGCAATCCAAACCCGTTGGTTAGAATCTACATAGTCAAACCCCTGGGTAAAACCCTTTGTAGGAACTGCTCAACTAGTAGGTAACGAAAATCAACATAGTCAACTGTGTACAAAATGATTGGAATCAACTTAAAAAAGTGGAATTTGTCCGCTACCCCATGGTAGATTACGGGCTTCTTTCCTTGGGACAACCATGTTGTCTCAACTTATTGCTACATCTATACTCCGTGGTAGAGATCGGCTGATGGGAGTTTAAGGCGATCAAAAACTCAACTCAAGCGTCACACTGAAAACATGTAGTGCAAAATGACACTCTAAACATCCGTAATGACAAGACTCTTGCTTGTCCATTAACGTCGATGTGTACTCCATTGGGTAGATCTATTCGATCTTGAGAATAATCACCCAATGAATACCAACAATGGGATCTTACCCTAGATTTAACAATGGCTCTTAGCCAGCGTGTGTGGCTCATAGCCCTCATGGAAATTAGTGTCCAATCGTTGAAGCGATGAAGACTAATTTGGATGGCATCTTGCCCAATTTCTAGCTGAGAGTTAGAGCACCTTCGCTCAAGCTGACTCACCAGTGAAACATGTATCAAAAGCTTCTTAGAAATTTTTCATTATTCTTTGAGAGAAAGAAGAAAGAGAGAGGCTGAGGAACTTTCCTTAAATTTCTTGAGTGTGCGCCCAATCTGTGTGTTACGCATCGTATGCCTGACTTGTAGCTTATCCTATAAGCATTCCACAGTTGTCTGGTATGACTCTCTCATTGAGAGAGGTAACAAAAAAAGAAAAAACACAAACACATCTTGACCTACCTACCTTGCAGGGGTCGTGATTGTATGAGAATGACTTAGCATTGGCACTTTTCCTGTGAATAAAGTCTAAATTTTAGGTTCCTTTTAGTGTTGTTGTGTGTTGACAGCAACCAACAAGCATGTTAAACAATCCAGAACTTATCTTGTCCTTCACAAAGTGTTTGGTGTTATAGTGGAAGCGTGTTTCATGAGGCAGTAGAATTGAATCCACTTAGCTAGCATGCCATGCATACATAATTTTAAGCCCTTCTCAAAAGTGATGGCCTCAAACATGAGAACCAAAACCATCAGTGCCTTGCATAGTCTAAACTGGTAGGGATTCTGTGAGGTGATATTCCCTATTTTGCTAGTTTTTTAAAACTTGTGTGCCACTGCCCTTGATGCCAAGTCATTGGGCAATACCTTGGCACAAGGGAGAAGCCTTTCTTCATGTAAAATTGTCAAAGCACTTTGCTTTGCACAAAATCAATAGTTTCGAATCAAAGATGTAAACATGGAAAAATAAGAAGAACGTAAAATTGGCTAACTTGGTCATTGTTGTAACCAGTTGGCCCGATATTCCGTGGAAGAAAACTTTCTTACAAATGGCTCATAGCCATATCTATTGCACGAGTGGGAGATGTCGTATGTACCTATACGTCCCTTGTATCATATACGCCCGTCTGTCATGTAATGAAATAACCTGCAAGCCAAGTCCATCCCAAGTTTGTATGCTCATAGCATAGGCCAAATGTGGGGAGTCGCAATGCAAGATGCATAAATAGAAGCCTTGCTTCACATAAGTTCATAAAATGGATGAGACAAGAATGTAACCTGAGTGCTCATAGCTAACAGATACTCTTGGTGACACACATATATCTGAGCAGAAAAAGATTGACCTTGTCAAAATTTCATAGGGAAACAGCCTTGCCAAATTTTTCTAATGATTGAGAATCATAACATTGCCCAATAGTGAGAAAGATAGCATCGACAAATGAGCTATCAGATGTCTGCGAGTGTCCAATACTGCTTGTTCAAAGCAACCTTTGCTTGTGACAAGTTGGCATTGTGAAAATTCATATGGTGGTCAACATTGCATTTAGCACCTAGCTATGGATGTCAATTTTTTTCCACGATGATTCATGTACCTATATTGCCTGCTCCCTAGCAAGCTCCAATGGCTTGGAAATGAGTATGCATCCAATGCATGGAGTCGTGCTCCCAAAAATCTTGCTTTCCCTCGCCTCGAGATAGCACAATGAAGAGATCAAAAATTAACAACCGACATAAGACACAAATCGGTTTATTGGAGTGTCGCTATTGGGAGCCTTGCTTCTGAAATGTTTATGATGGTAGACAGTTACTTCAAACTATACTTACCGATCGGCCTTGCCAAATACCGTAATCAAAAATGTCACAGGCCCTGCATGAGTTGCCTGAGTATCAACATTCAACCTCCAATGAACGTGGGTTGTCGAAGTATTGTGTACTCAAGCGTGCTTGATGTTGATACCTCAACCAAACACTGAATCTTTGCAAGCAAAGCAATCAACAAAAGTTGAATGCGTATGGAACTATCACAAGTTGTGCTTGTGCCTGCATGCAAGAGCTACATAGCATGTTTGAAAATGTCATCAAACCCAAAACAAAAGCTACTGCATACTTGGCTAATCATGCAATTTGACATGGCAGTCAATGTGTCCATGTACCTCAAATAGCAACCGAGCTTATGGAGAAGCATTTCAGCACCTCTCGATTGGTTGCAGCTCGCCCTTGATGACACCCTTGCTGAGTCTCAAGCCGTGCTCGAGTTCCAAAAACCCTACAAAGACGTTCATATCGCTACCAAAAATATGGCCTTGCTACTTCATAAATTACAAAGTTTCAAAAATTCTTTTGAAAATATGTAAGCTCCGACTTGCATGAGTGACCCGCAACCTGCACTTTGCCGAGGCCTTGTACTTGCCAAGATTAACTCCCTTTAAGATAGATTTTCCTTGGTAGCTTGCCTTGAACGAGCATAGGCCGGGGTGGGCTCATTCCCTTAAACAATTTAAAGGGCCAAAATATGTTTGAAATTGGCCAAGTATGAAAAAAGCAATGGAAATTAACTTGTGCAGAACTTGGCTGTCTACGCGATGGAGAATCGGATGAGGGCTCATGCTATGGACAGTTTCTGGATGTGCTACAACAACGTGAATTCATTAGCACGCCGAGGCACTCCTTTCAGTGCCAAACTCCCTTGGTTTCGCTCCTGTCAAACATTGGCATGTTCCCCGACTTAGAGTTGCTACCCACGGTCCTAAGGGCTTTGGTTTTTCCTCCTTGACTTGGGACAGTAGCACACGGTTCTTGCTTCTTTGGCTTCCATGCCAGCCTCCTTGAAGAAGATCCATGCAATCGCATGCAATTCCATGCACGAATTTTGCCATGGCTGCGAGAGAGATTGGGAAGGATGCCTTGCAAAAGAGAGAGAGAGAGAGAGAGAGAGAGAGAGAGAGAGAGAGAGAGAGAGAGAGAGAGAGAGAGAGAGAGAGAGAGAGAGAGAGAGAGAGAGAGAGAGAGAGAGAGAGAGAGAGAGAGAGAGAGAGAGAGAATGAGAGGGAAAAAGAGGATCCATGCCTCGCCATGCGAGCGCACCACCTCGAAAATCCTCCTCCATAGCTGCTTTCCTCCACTAAGCTCTGATACCAATGTTAGACCACGGGGGATTGGATCATGCAACTCTCCACCCAACCGTACCCTATATAGGCCATGTCTGCTAATTATAGGGATCCTCTTGACCGCATGTCTGTCCTGGCCCCTGGCCTAACAATTTGACTAAAAAAATACCTTGAGACCCTCATCAAAGCAAGTGAATTGGAAAGATATCCTAAAACCCACCAAAACAAATCCACATTAGCAGAAAACTTGGGGATGGCATGCCATTAACCTCTTCCAATAGAGGCCAAAATCAAAATATAACCAAAATATATAAAGGAAAATTAAATTTTCTAAAGATCAAACCAACATATAAAGGAAAATTGAAATTTTGATATCTACATTGGCAAAAAACTTGAGAATGACATGCCATTAACCTCTTCCAATAGAATCCAAAGTCTAGAGATTAGACCTTACATATGATGGATCACAATCCATGTATCTTGTAATGAAGTCTGACTAAAGGTGTCATTTGCAATTGGAAAACATAGAAAAGTTCAACCAACGGAACTTGAGAAACAAAAAAAAGGCCAAAATGTCAAGGGAAACAACCAAATCATAAAGACCACCAAAAATACACTATAGACAAAGAAAATTGGATTTGACCCATTAAAGAGATTCAAATTGGACATGACCATCAAGAATAGCCTAGAGAGAGAGAGAGAGAGAGAGAGAGAGAGAGAGAGAGTGAGTGGGTGACTAGAGATCAAGTGCCAAGGCTTATGAACATGGATTAAGATCCATATTGAGTAGAAAACTAAATAATTGGTTGCATCATGAATGTTCACATATAGAGGGTAGCCATTGGGTGAAATTTCAAGCGGAATGGAGTGCATAATCCATTATTTTCATCAAATTGAATCAATATTGATACCAACACCTTATTAAAGAGTTTCAGACTTTAGAGACATTCTAATAATTTCAAATCAAAATGGATCCTGGGAATTTTGTTGATTTGGGACTTAGTGAAGTATGCATTCTTTCTCTATTTTGTCTTATCAAGGAAACAAAATAAACCTTGCTAAAAAGTGCATATACTCTATGTGGAAGTTTTTTGCTCATGCTATGATAAGGAGGTTGATGCAAATCGTTGATAAAATCTTTCATATATGGGTGGTGTTTATAAACACCTTATGAGTTTTGTGGTCGAGGTTCCTTGTGGTTCCAACTCATACTTGCTTAAAAAACTAAAACGTAAATGAATTGTGAGTCTTCTAAACTCTCCTAACCTATTGCAAGCCCCACGAGTTAGTCGTATGGTCAAAACTTGGGGCTTTGGTTAGTCTAGAGCCAATCTTCTCAAAACTATGTAATGCATCTCATACGCTTGAGTGTATAACAATTCATGACAAAAGAAGAGACAATGTGAGTGAGAGAGAGAGAGAGAGAGAGAGAGAGAGAGAGAGAGAGAGATGGTCCACAATATGTCTTTGTGTTGTAGTAATCTACACAAAGTGTCCAACTTTCGATTTTCCCACAGCCCCAAAATTTGGTCACATAGAGAAATGTTCATTTGTTATATGTGATCTAATCCTAGGATTACTCAATAGTAATCTACTTTTTAGTGTGTCTACTATCTTTTTTGAGATGTTCTCTCTCTCTCTCTCTCTCTCTCACACACACACACACACACACACACACACACACACACACACACACACACACACACACACACACACACACACACACACACAGACGGATATACATATACATACTATATATATATACTCATTTACTTCAAGACACAAATCTTGGTAGTAATATCTTGGTAGGAATATAAAAAAGACATCTTATATCTTGGTACAGACTTCCCAAAACTCTCTAAGATTTTCAAACCATTTGGAAGGATGTATTATTTAAATTACCATGAGAGAGAGAGAGAGAGAGAGAGAGAGAGAGAGAGAGAGAGAGAGAGAGAGAGAGAGAGAGAGAGAGAGAGAGAGAGAGAGAGAGAGAGAGAGAGACCAAGTTCATTTTTTAGGGAATATGAGGAAAAACATCGCCTACTAACCATTCAACCATGTGGACAAAACTAAGGGGTTGAGAGAGAGAGAGGGGGGGGGGGGGGGCAAAATGACTTAGGGAAAGTGAGTACAAATGTTCTTCCCATAGTTTTCACCATGTGGACAAAATAGAGGCCTAGAGAGAGAGAGGGTTGGGGAGAGAGAGAGAGAGAGAGAGAGAGAGAGAGAGAGAGAGAGAGAGAGAGAGAGAGAGAGAGAGAGAGAGAGAGAGAGAGGACCAAGCTCATTAACTTAGCGAGGCTGAGGAGAAGCATCCTCACTTAAAATTTCACCATGTGGACAAAAATTAGGGATTAAAAGGGAGATAGATAGATCAATCAAAAAGGAAAGATGAGAGAGAGAGAGAGAGAGAGAGAGAGAGAGAGAGAGAGAGAGAGAGAGAGAGAGAGAGAGTTACAAGAAGAATGAGATATCCATTTACATGAGGGAGGAAGAGTGTATTAGAGAGAGAGGGAGGGGCCCGGGAGGGGGAAGCAAACTCGTTGGCTTACAATGTGAGTGATAGGATCCACACTAAATATTTGACCAAGTGGACAAAATAAAGGGTTTGAGGAGGATTGGGGGGGGGGGGGGGAGAGAGAGAGAGAGAGAGAGAGAGAGAGAGAGAGAGAGAGAGAGAGAGAGAGAGAGAGAGAGAGAGAGAGAGAGAGAGAGAGAGAGAGACAATAAACCTCAAAGAGACAATAATATATGCCACAATGGCCAATCCGGGAATAAACTCGATCGGAATCACCTCACAAAGTCATACATATGAGCATACCCGCTCTTGCCGGAGTACCACTCAACAGCACCTCAAATGACATACATGTGAGTAATGATTGCTGCCAAAATACCTTTCAATCGATGACCAAATGTCTGCCAAATAACTATAGCAACATTTCGCAAAACCTTGCAAGATCTGTCGCTATGCGCAATACGAAATACGGCACACAAGGGCATACACAAGTGACTCCAAACTCCAACCAAATGATGACTGAAAATCACCTATCAAAGTGGGAGTAAACTCAACCACTAAACTGTCAAAGAGCAACCTACGAATACGTAGAAGCTATGGCGAGAACCTGGATAAAATCCAACAGAGTTTCTTCTATAAATTGAGCCAAATCTCAAATAATCTCAGCCACAAATAAATACACAAATCCATATATGGCATACATAGACCGCCAAGACCACGGCAACATAGCTCACTCTTGCATGAGTGGCTCTCTGGACAAATGCATATCCAAAAACCTGTGTACACCTATGAATTTTCTGGTTACTGCTATAATTCAAAGCATAATTTCAACAAATAGACATCACCATTGCGTCCGGAGCGTGCCAAAACCCTGACCTAGACTCCTAGATCATGTAGATCTGACTCTGTATGACGGAGCTACGCAAAAAACTGCGTTTTAGAGCCCGAAAATGGCAAAAACGAGCTGCACATAGTCTTGAACCTGCTCCTGCTCCACTCTGCGTGATGAAATGTCCTCTCAATGCAAGCTCCAACACAAGAGCTCTGCCACAACAGCATCCAAGCACTGGAATGTCAAGCTCTCCTCCGCCGAGCACTTCTCTAATGAGCTCCACTTAGCTCAAAAGCTCCTCTCACCAAGGAAGCCGCAAGCGCCTCCTCGACCAAGCTTGACCACACCAACCTCCTAAGCTCCAAAGACAATGCTCCTCAAGCTAAAATCGCTATCCGTGAAACTCCACGATCGAACTCCACCGTCGAGAGCGAGCGAGCTATCGTCTCGAAGCTCTCAAAGCCGTCGTGCTCTCCGCGGTCACCATAGCTCTGATACCAATTGAAGGGGATCGGGGAGCACCATAGACAGAGAGTGAGCGAGAGAGAAGGAGACACATGACACAGATATGGGTGGGGAGACTCCAAGAGTGAGCAACCCCCTATACACTTATGCTATGTATAAGGTATACAAGTCAGTGGGCGCCCAGACTCTGGGCGGCCGGGCAAGGCACAGGCGCCTATACCCCAACAATGTGTGTAGAAATGGCCTCCTTTTATAGGCCAAAAGGGCTGCCCTCTCTTATGAGAGACAGCCATGTGTAGCCGCCCTTGTGCGAATAAGTCCAAATCGGACCCTCCAATCCGCTCATGTGTGGCCGCCCTTGAGAAGACAAGTCTGCTTTTGAATTCGGCCACCGGCCATTGACTTCCGACCACCGGCCACCGGCCATTGACTTCCGACCACCGGCCATCGGCCATTGACTACCGGCCACCGGCCAACCGACCGGTTGTTTTCCGACCACTTTCCGACCGCCGTCCGGCCATAATATTCCGGCGAAAAAAAAAAGTCTCAGGGGCCTCCGCCCCCGAGGCCTTTAAAGTTTCCCCTGCTTCTTGTCCGTGAAAATTTTGGTTTCCGATGAGTGATTTTCCTTCACGCACGCTGGCTTCTCCTCATAATGGGGGACTTACAAATGTGCGCTTTTACCACAGAAAGGGTAAATCAGGCTCCATACTTAACATCGTAAAGCAAGCTGAGGTAGTCACGGAAGAGTTGCCGCGCCAATGATCAAGTGAGCTAGAGTTCTCTACAAAGCTATGCATCATTTAGTTTCTTTTGCAAAGATCACGCTTTCAATTGTTGAGAAAAGCTATCATTTCACCTTAGGGTCAGTGAGATAGATAACAATGATGTGGACATTAAAGACCAGATAGACCAAAAGCGGGACTTCGCTATGGATTGTAGAGCATGCCTAGAGCAGACCAAAGAAAGATTTTAGCAAGCAGCAAGCAGTGTGTTGGAGATGCTTGGATTCATAGCTCCTAGACTTGCAAATTACAATAAGTATAATGGGTTTAAAAAGTCCAATTCCCATGCAATTCGTCAGTTGTTGATACAACATGCTCTGGTTGGTTGTAGATTGTTGATACAACATGCATTGGTTGGTTGTAGCAAAGCTATTTTCTATCAAGTCAATACACGTTCTTACTTTGTATATTTATTGAAGATGAAAAATGAGACAATTTTGCCTATTCTTTGTGGAAAGCTTTAACTATCCCAAGCCTCAGTCCCAAGACCTCAAACACCTTCGAAGGTGGAGAGAGCTAGCAGGGAATGAGGGTAGGGAAAAGGAAGAAGAAACATTTCATAGGAGAAAGAATTAGTTTCTCACTTATCATCACTCTTCTTGCTATCATACATAGTAGCATAGTAATGAAGATGGAGAAGATGGCAAGCTTAAGCATTGAAGCATGCCTCTTGGTTGGATTTGCACTCCATAGCCAAGAGTGTTGGTGTAGGCTCTCAACCTCTACTTGCTTGGAGAAGGAGAGGGAGGTCTTGCACTTTGCACAATGCACAATGAGAGCGTGTGTGGGAGAATATACCCCTCAAGAAACCCCCTAGCTTTCTTTGGTCGACCCTCCCTTGTAGCTCATGCCTGAAGCTCATTGGACCCCTCCAGGCCTAGCCAATCACAAGCAGGAGGCATTACAAGCAACAAGGGTAACCTTGGGACAAGTGTCCCCTTTTCCCCTTTGAGAGAGAGGACTTGATAAATACAAAGATGTTAGGAAATAAGACGTAGCTAAATAGATAATTGAGTAGATTACTTAATGGAGAGAGACAGATTTATATACACGAGATTATAGAGTAGAGAGAGAGAGAGAGAGAGAGAGAGAGAGAGAGAGAGAGAGAGAGAGAGAGAGAGAGAGAGAGAGAGAGAGAGTACACACGATATACGTGGTTCACCCAATGTGGGCTACGTCCACGGGAAAGCAGCCACTCAATGGCTTTAGTACTTCAAAACAAGAAGTAGTTTACAAAGGGATTATACCCTTAATGGAGCTCTCGCCTTGCTTCACTCTCACCACCTCACACTCACCTTGTTGCATCAACTTCACACTATGAAATGTGTGTAGAAATGGCCTCCTTTTATAGGCCAAAAGGGCTGCCCTCTCTTATGAGAGATAGCCATGTGTAGTCGCCCTTGTGCGAATAAGTCCAAATCGGACCCTCCAATTTGCCCATGTGTGGCCGCCCTTGAGAAGACAAGTCCACTTTTGAATTCAGCTAGCGGCCATTGAATTCGGCCACCGGCCACCGGCCATTGACTTCCGACCACCGGCCATCGGCCAACCGACCGGTTGTTTTCCGACCACTTTCCAGCCACCGTCCGGCCATAATATTCCGGCGAAAAAAAAAGTCTCAGGGGCCTCTGCCCTCGAGGCCTTTAAAGTTGCCCTTGATTCTTGTCCGTGAAAATTTTGGTTTCCGGTGAGTGATTTTCCTTCACGCACGATGGCTTCTCCTCATAATGGGGGCCTTACAAATGTGCGCTTTTACCACAGAAAATTACAAGGGTAAATCAGGCTCCATACTTAACATCGTAAAGCAAGCTGAGGTAGTCACGGAAGAGTTTCCGCGCCCATGATCAAGTGAGCTAGAGTTCTCTACAAAGCTATGCATCATTTAGTTTCTTTTGCAAAGATCACGCTTTCAATTGTTGAGAAAAGCTATCATTTCACCTTAGGGTCAGTGAGATAGATAGCAATGATGTGGACATTAAAGACCAGATAGACCAAAAGCGGGACTTTGCTATGGATTGTAGAGCATGCCTAGAGCAGACCAAAGAAAGATTTTAGCAAGCAGCAAGCAGTGTGTTGGAGATGCTTGGATTCATAGCTCCTAGACTTGCAAATTACAATAAGTATAATGGGTTTAAAAAGTCCAATTCCCATGCAATTCGTCAGTTGTTGATACAACATGCTCTGGTTGGTTGTAGATTGTTGATACAACATGCATTGGTTGGTTGTAGCAAAGCTATTTTCTATCAAGTCAATACACGTTCTTACTCTGTATATTTATTGAAGATTAAAAATGAGACAATTTTTCCTATTCTTTGTGGAAAGCTTTAACTATCCCAAGCCTCAGTCCCAAGACCTCAAACACCTTCGAAGGTGGAGAGAGCTAGCAGGGAATGAGGGTAGGGAAGAGGAAGAAGAAACATTTCATAGGAGAAAGAATTAGTTTCTCACTTATCATCACTCTTCTTGCTATCATACATAGTAGCATAGTAATGAAGATGGAGAAGATGGCAAGCTTAAGCATTGAAGCATGCCTCTTGGTTGGATTTGCACTCCATAGCCAAGAGTGTTGGTGTAGGCTCTCAACCTCTACTTGCTTGGAGAAGGAGAGGGAGGTCTTGCACTTTACACAATGCACAATGAGAGCGTGTGTGGGAGAGTATACCCCTCAAGAAACCCCCTAGCTTTCTTTGGTCGACCCCCCCTTGTAGCTCATGCCTGAAGCTCATCGGACCTCTCCGGGCCTAGCCAATCACAAGCAGGAGGCATTACAAGCAACAAGGGTAACCTTGGGACAAGAGTCCCCTTTTCCCCTTTGAGAGAGAGGACTTGATAAATACAAAGATGTTAGGAAATAAGACGTAGCTAAATAGATAATTGAGTAGATTACTTAATGGAGAGAGACAGATTTATATACATGAGATTATAGAGAGAGAGAGAGAGAGAGAGAGAGAGAGAGAGAGAGAGAGAGAGAGAGAGAGAGAGAGAGAGAGAGAGAGAGAGAGAGAGAGAGTACACACGATATACGTGGTTCACCCAATGTGGGCTACGTCCACGGGAAAGCAGCCACTCAATGGCTTTAGTACTTCAAAACAAGAAGTAGTTTACAAAGGGATTATACCCTTAATGGAGCTCCCGCCTTGCTTCACTCTCACCACCTCACACTCACCTTGTTGCATCAACTTCACACTATGAAATGTGTGTAGAAATGGCCTCCTTTTATAGGTCAAAAGGGCTGCCCTCTCTTATGAGAGACAGCCATGTGTAGCCACCCTTGTGTGAATAAGTCTAAATCGGACCCTCCAATCCGCCCATGTGTGGCCGCCCTTGAGAAGACAAGTCCGCTTTTGAATTCGGCCACTGGCCATTGAATTCGACCACCGGCCACCGGCCATTGACTTTCGACCACCGGCCACCGGCCATTGACTTTCGACCACCGGCCGTCGGCCATTGACTACCGGCCACCGGCCAACTGACCGGTTGTTTTCCGACCACTTTCCGGCCGCCGTCCGGCCATAATATTCTAGCGAAAAAGAATATTCCGGCGAAAAAAAAAGTCTCAGGGGCCTCCGCCCCCGAGGCCTTTAAAGTTGCCCCTGATTCTTGTCCGTGAAAATTTTGATTGCCGGTGAGTGATTTTTCTTCACACACGATGGCTTCTCCTCATAATGGGGGCCTTACAAATGTGCGCTTTTACCACAGAAAATTACGAGGGTAAATCAGGCTCCATACTTAACACTCTTACCATTGTTATTGAAGATTTCTTCAAAACCAACTTTGGCATGTCCGGAGTTATGGTCTATGGAGCACATAGAGTGGGGAAGCAAGGAGCTCCTCGCTTGGGAGAACGGCCAATTGTATGCACCGTGCCGGATGAGACCAAGCGAAAGATTATCCTTGATAATAGTTGGATCTATTTGAGGGATACAAAATGTTTTGTATGTGAAGATCGCACTATTAAGCAACAAAATATGCGTCGCAAGGCATATGAGGAAAAGAATAATAAAAACAAGGAGATCTCTCATGAAGAAAATGTGCCCAAGGAGGAGGCAAGTCTCTCAAGCAAATAGGGATGCGTGACCTATGAGACCGAGTTAGAATTGAAAATATGCTTTTGGAATTGTAATGGATACCCATGGAATGTGGGGGTTGGCATTGATGAACTCACAAGCAAAGCCGATGTTGTACTTCTTGTTGAAACTTGGGAGCATGATACACAAAGGATTAACGGCTTGGAGGATTACAATGTACATTCATTGATGTGGTCAAAGAATCTCAAGCAACGAAGAGGACAAGGAGGGTTAGCATGTATGGTTAAGAAAGGATTGGAAGATTTTGTATCAATTGTGAAAGATGACAAGTACAAACGTTATGTATGGCTGAAAATTATGACACCAAAAAGAGCACCCATTTTTGTAGCCGGTTGCTACATTCCTCATCATGATTCTCCCTTTTATGCTTGCATGGATAGAGATCAACCATTTTCTGATTTGGAAGAGGACATTGCTTATTTCAAAGGTGAAGGTGATGTTATTGTATTTGGGGATATGAATGCTCGCACAAAAACATTGCAACATGATACTCAACAATTTGATATGCCATACATTTCAAGGGAGTTGGAGGAAGTTCACTTGTATGATCGTACTTCAATGGATGAGAAAGAGCCGGATCACTATGGAAAGTTACTTTTACACATGTGTAATAGCACGGGTATGCTCATTGCCAATGGTGTATCTTTGTGGAGTGGAACCAATGGATTTACATGTAGGAGACATAATGGGGATAGTGTGATTGACTATATGCTACTCTCTGAAGCCATCATGTATCGCATAAAGAGTTTTATGTTTGGTCAATGGACCCCGAAATCCAACCATCGCACCTTATGTATTGACCTTTCATGTGGAGAAGCAACTAAGCATGATAATCTCAGCCAAAGGAAAGAGAAGTTATCACTATGTATGGATTTCAAACGGGCACCAATGCACATTGAAATGGTTGAGCAAAAATTATGGATGACAAAGCTTCAATGTGATGCACCATTGGAAACTAAATGGGAAGCTTTCAAGAAAGCTATTTGTTCTTGTGCGGAAGAATGCTTTGCCATAAAGCATCTCCATGGTATCAACAAAGATAGATCACGCAAAAGGTGGTTTGATAAAGAATGTCAAGATGCTCGAAAGTCCTTGATAAAGCTTGATGCAACTATGGACAAAGACAACTATCAAAGTCATTTGCATACATACAAGGCATTGATTCAAAAGAAGAGAAGAAGATGGGAAGTAAAGCAACAAGAATTTCAAGTCCAAGAAAAGGCACATGCATGTGGAAGATTTTGGAGAAACTTGAGAGGCAAGCGGGTTGAGAATTTTGGTAACTTGAGTCTAGTGGATATGTACACACATTGTAGGCAATTATATGAGCAAGCAAATACTGAAAAAATGCCATTTTATGGTTCACTCCCATGTATGCCATCTTTTTTTACTATTGAGGATGTATGCGGTGGGCTTGAAAAGTTGGCCACTCGCAAAGGGGGAGATCTTCAAGGTATTAAGCCGGAGATGATCAAATGGACGGGAGATTTTACCCATGAGTGGATGTGTGATATGTTCAACCTTGCACTTCAACATGGTATGCCTTATGATTGGAGTACTAATTGGGTTAAGCCTTTGCATAAAGGAGGGGATGTAAAGAATGTAAGCAACTACCGGACTATAATGATTGGGTCTCTTATGGAAAAGTTGTTTGGGTGCATAATGGAGATGAAATTAAGTGATTGGGCTGAAGAGAATGACAAGTGTGCAAAGGGACAAGCGGGTTTTCGCCGATGCCATAGCACCATTGATCATCTTGTCACTCTTCGTGTTCTCATGGAGGAAAGTCGGTTGAAAGGCAAGCGATTGTATTGTTGTTTTGTGGACTTTAAGAAAGCCTTTGATATGATTCCACGTAACAATTTGTGGAGAAGGATGGAAGAACTCCAAGTGCCAAGTGAGTTTATGCTTGTGGTTTCTCGAATCTATGAGAAGGTGATTTGTCAATTGCGCATGGGAAGAGAAATTTCAGAAATTTTTGTAAGCACTATTGGGGTTAAACAAGGATGTCCATTGTCACCAACTCTCTTTGGTCTATGTATCGATCAATTGGAACAAATGGTACTTGAAGTTATGCAAGAAGAAGGCATTGAAGAGGTCACTATTTGCAATGCGGTAATCATGCTTTTGTTGTATGCGGATGATGTAGTGCTTCTAGCACACACTTTAGAAGATGCACAAAAGCTTATGGTTGTCCTTGAGAACTTTTGCTTGCATAGTGGGC
This sequence comes from Adiantum capillus-veneris, assembly GCF_014529385.1. Classification (NCBI taxonomy): domain Eukaryota; kingdom Viridiplantae; phylum Streptophyta; class Polypodiopsida; order Polypodiales; family Pteridaceae; genus Adiantum; species Adiantum capillus-veneris. Next base: position 103,799,388 of record NC_140943.1, on the reverse strand, counting down.
TGATTGTAAATGAATCCAAAACAAAGGTTATGCTTGTGAAAACCAACCATAAGGAGAAGCCATGCATTGTGTACAACAACGAGACACTTGAAGTTGTTGAGAGCTTTAAGTACCTTGGCCTTGAGGTTCCATCCAATCACAAGTGGCATGAATGTGCTATGCGTCGTTTGGAAGCGGGAAAGAGAGCATATTATGCATTTGAGAACATGTGTAATGAGGGAAACATCAAGTGTTGGGTTCTCAAGAAGTATCTTTTTGATGCATTGGTGACACCGGTTCTTCTTTATGGAGTTGAAGTGTGGGGCGGGAGCATCTCAAAGTCTACTTGGAAAGAGTTTGAGAATGTCCAAAAGCGTTTTCTTACAACTTTCTCCAAGTTAAGACACAAACACCATATATGCTCCTACTTCTTGAGTTGGGATCTCTTCCAATTGAGGTTATGGGCATGGAAAGGGTTGTGGAGTACATGATAAAGATGTGTCAAAACCCCTCACATCGACTTCCTACAATTGCATGGGAAGCAAGAAAAAAAGTTCAAAAGACGCATAAAAGCAAGATCTTGAGCACGGGATGGATGCAAGACATAAAGAAGTGGTTTGGGAGATGGGATGCATTACACTTGCTACATGATGCTTCAATTGACTCTCAAGTGAATGAAGCTTTTCTACAACGCCAATGTGTTACGGCTTGGGAGAAATCCGGTGGGTCACGCTTAATACATTACACCACCTATATTGCCCCCAACTACAAAACCATGTTCTTCGCTGAGAGAGGAAACCGTACTCACACTTACATGCTTGAGCCTATTCCCTTTTCCGCGATACGCACTATCGCAGCAATTCGGCTTAGCTCCCATTTCCTTCGATGCGAGATAGGGCGTTGGGGCAATGGAGAAGAGTCAAATCGATTGTGCACATTATGCTCACTGCAAGTTCGAGAGTCTGAGTACCACACACTACTAGAGTGCTCAGCTTTTGATCACATCCGAACTTGCTTCTCTCACATTTTCAGCCATAACTTAGACCTACACACTTTCCTCTCCCAGCCAAAGTGTGGGCTCTCCATTGCGACTCTCATCAATACAATTTTGGAGCATCGAGAGTCACTCATCAGCCATACACATACTACATCACATGTAACTTTGGTTCCATAGGTCATATTTGACCTCCGAGGACGATAATAAAATCTATCTATCTATCTCTCTCTCTCTCTCTCTCTCTCTCTCTCTCTCTCTCTCTCTCTCTCTCTCTCTCTCCTTCTTTCTCTTTCAATGTCTTCCTTATCCTCCTCGAACTGTCCCACCTCCCATCTCCCCCCCTCCCACATCCTCATTTTGCATCCCTTAGTTTTGTTCACATGAATAGAACTTTCGTCAAAAAATTTCTCCTCACTCTCGTTAAGTGTGACTTTGTTCCTCTGTCTTCTGTGTGTGTGTGTGTGTGTGTGTGTGTGTGTGTGTGTTTCTGTCTCCATATAACTCTCTATCTCTATGTGTGATTTTCAGTTGTTTCATTGTGAAGAAAACCATGACGTTCATTTCAAATCTATACATCTGCCATATTGTCAAATCTAGAGGCTTTTAAGCCAAGGATTATCCTCAAATGATTCATGTTCATTTTCAATGCAAAAAAGAGGACAATTTAAAAAACTAAAGTTCTATACACATGGCCAAAAGACAAAGGCTATACATGCTAAGCGAACTTCTCTCTCTCTCTCTCTCTCTCTCTCTCTCTCTCTCTCTCTCTCTCTCTCATCACCCTCCCTTCCCCACTAGGAGAGCCATATGTTGGCCATGTGGTTCAATTTCCAAGCTTTCTAGGACCGACACTTAATCAATATGACATGTTCACTTTGCATTGTACAATGTTAGGATGGTTAGTAATTTAGTCAAACTTAAGTTTATACTCTCAAGTTTGGCCTTTGTGATCAAAAGATAAAGTCTTCTTATACCCCATGAGATAATATGACATAAAGATGCCCATCATTGGGACCCTCTTGAAGTTAACCCCAAAAGAAAACTAGGTTTGAGCTCTCAAGCTTCCCAACACCCCCCTTAAACTGCTCATATGTAATTTACTAATTTTGAGATTGCAAGTGTTGACCAAAGGGTCAAATTGTGGAAGGCTTTTCAGAAGACAATTTGGACCATCCAAGGCAAATCTATGGTGGTATATTGTTGTGAGCATAAAAATGAAAGTTATGTGCAACGTGTACTTTGTCCCCTCGGTCTCCCCCGCACCCCTCCCCCCCCCTTGTGTGTGTGTGTGTTTGATTGAAAAATCCCATCACTTAGAACCATATACTGAGAGAGCTTAAGTACTTTATTAAAAAAAAAAAAACTTATTATATGGTTACTCCAAAGACACCATAGAACTTTGTTTTATGAAAATAAAAATTGTTACAAGCTCCTTTGGTACATAAAACAATAGGAGCTTTAGGTCGGAACTCCTATCAGATGAAAGAAGGGATCTTTACCTGCCAACCAACCACAAGTACAAACAATTAGAATTAATTTGCACTAAATGGGTGATAGGTATATCAAGCAATCCCCACTGCTTGTTATCGTTGTCACACCCTGAAGACCAACCCCACTCCTAGGTATATTTGACATTTTATTTTGCTTGTCTATGTAGGTATGGTCGATTACGGACTGTGAAATTTCGTATAGGTTTACAAGGTTTGGAAATGGGGTCTCTAATTGCTAAAGGCCTGGTTCGATTATCCCCTTTGTGTGCTGCCATGAGCTTGTCCCGAATCCTTTGTAGCTTGAATATATCACGAGTGACACTCATCCTAGCCGTCTGTCGGTATCCCTGTTTGTCATCAATGAGCTTTATTTAGAGATTAAGCTATGCTTTGCTAAAGGGGCAAGTCTATTGTTATGGTATATAAGAAGGCGTTATAATCAATAAGTACTCCTTATTTTTTATAAAAAAAATCGGTAGCATTCTGTTTGTAAAACCGTCTATTTTTTAAAAAAAACCATATTCCAGACAAGACCGACATCTGTCTCTAGAAATGTTTGTATACACTAAATCCTTGATTCATACCTTACAGACATTACTTCTAGGATTTTTCGTACTTGTATGTTGCCTTAGGAACAACCTTTTTATGGTTTTTTAAATTAGTACATCTTTCGATCATTATTGTGAAAATTTTACAGAGAAAAAACATTTTATTCACACTTTGCCATGCAATTGTCCTATTATGAGGTTACCCCAACTCTTCCTTCTAATTATTGCTACTGTTTTATGTCCGATAGTACTTCTAAGATAACTTGAAAAAACCTTTTTATTCTTATTATGTTGTTAGAAGCTGGACACACCCCACGGCATCTAGCTACTTGGAGGACTATTATTTTTGTAATTATTCATTCATTAAGGAAAACCCCATTTTTCACCTTGTAATTATTGGGACTTACAGAAGTTTCCAAATTGTATCCCAGTTTTGATAGTTAGATTGAGTAGATGGTTGATTTTGTAACTTTAGGGTTTGAGAAGTTGTAAGGTATATATACCACTTTTTGACCTTAATGAAAAACCTTTTGTCATTTTAAAGGAGGTTTTGAAGTCTGTGAGTGAACGTACTGTGTACGAGAGAGAGAGAGAGAGTGTGAGCTTCATCTTGACGCTACGTGTGCTCCGTTGGTCTGAATCGAGTGCGGAGAAGTGTAGCGTGTTTCCCCCGACTAGAGCTACGCGCCAATACCAACATTGCGCGTGTACGGTCCAGCTTTGCGAGCTCCTTCTACGAGCTTCATCGGTGGTTTGGGTGAGCATACGTTGTCCGATTTTGCATTGCAGCATATCCACGCATTCACATTGAGTAGAACTACACATTAGGCACTTTAGATTTCGAAAACGAAGACCTGAAAATTTCGGCCAGACATCCTACGTGTTTCTGCACCGTGTGTTTTGGGTCGGGATTTTGGTTCATAGACCTTAGGGAGAGTGACCTATTGGTATTAGTAGGGTCTTCTTCAAGTTCTATGATGTTTTGAGATTGCTTGATGGGTGTTCGGCTCTAGAAAGCATTGTAGGAAGTTTCCTCTCTTGCACTCTTGAAGGCTGTGACTTAGACAATTGGTAGAGACCTGTGTAGGAATTGGTTAGGAGTCGGTCGAGTATAAGTTGACACCTTATTCTTGCTTCCACGCGCCTGCGGGTCGAGCTTCGTCCTTAGGTGACATTACATGTTAGGTGAGTTCTCGCTGTGCTGACGTCCGTTGCGGCGTATCCGTCCAACATTGGCGCCGCTACCGGGGACGAAAACCTTAGGTAGGTGACCGAGACTAATCCTTGAGGATTGGGATTTTTGGCTTGCCAAGAGTCTCGCTTTACATTTAGATAGGATCAGAGGGTGGAGGACTCTCTAGGTCTTAGAGGGAGTCTAGGAAGCGTGTGTCTAGCTTAGATCCTTCGACTTAGGTAGACGAGGTTGACTTAGGTAGTTTTAGGTAGTAGTCGATTCCTAGAGTAGGAGTTGGAGTGGTAGAAGCGGTGAGAGGAGAGCTTGAGAGTCCGGAGAGGCCAAAAAGCAACCAAAAACACCATTATCACCATTTCACACGATAGGTAGGAGTAGAGTGAGTAGGAAATCATGATTCAGGATCTAGAGCATTTTATGCATGTACACTTGCTTGGTAGAATCATTACAAGTTTGTAAAAGACGCAAAAAGATGCAAAAGTGTGTTTGAAAGCCTAATTGAAGTCCAAAAGCTACTGTGAGTGTTTCTGATAGATCTACAGAGCATCAAGAGCATTTCTGTAAAAAGAAAACTTTAATTTTAAGCATGAGACATCCTACGCGTAGGATGTCTATAGGCTAATCTGGGAGGGTTTACCCTAATTTCAACTGGAAAGTGGAAATTTGTCCATACCTTGACACGATAAGGCCAGATAGACTGAAATTGCCAGACATCCTACCCAAATAGTGCCAAAACATTATTTTGGGACCAAAATCATAAGATGGTTGCATGAGCATGTCTTGCATGATATATTGAGTGACTGAAAGGGGTTTCACCTCTTTTGGGGTAAGAAAATTGGGTTCAAAGCAGACTTTAGTACTTTTGACTAAAAAAGCAAAAACAACCAAAATTTAGGACTTTTGATATCCAATACAAAATCTAAGCATACCATTGGGTTACTGACATCAAGGGGAAGCTGTGAGACAAATCTGGGGTCAAACAGGTCAAAAAGACATCCTACGCGTAGGATGTCTTTTGAGTGATTTGGGACTCCAAACTGAATTCTGAGTATGCCAAAGTGATCAACAACTCAAGGGGAGCCTGGGCTTTGAGTTTGAAGCCATAATGATGAAAAATACATCCTACGTGTAGGATGTCTAATACAAGAAAATGAAGCGAGACTTTGACTTTGAGCATAGTAAGGTGTTATATAGCCTAAGGCAAGCCTCTTAGTCAATTTTGGTCCAATTTGGAGTTGATTAGACTGATCAATACCATCAACAGGCCGTCGAAACAGATTTCTGACTCATTGACCAGCTAATAGGTGTCCAAATCAAAAAGTAAAAGTAGCTGTAAGCTCAGCACAACAAGAGGGGACAACAGTGCAAAAATCCAAGCAAAACACAGCAGGAGACATCCTACGCGTAGGATGTCTATTGGGGCATACTGCAAAGAAAATTTGACCTGGCATAGACAATGAGGTCCCATTTAGCTTAAGGGCTCCAGAACTTCTTTCAGAAGTGAATTTGGACCTTGTTTTTCCATTTGACGAAGCAAAAGACTGAATTCAAACTTTTTCGCGTAAATTGACCAACAACGGAGGGTAGTACAGTTTCAGATTAGCAAACCTAATCCAGAACATCAGCAGTGTATAAAATACAGTAGTGGTTGAGATTAACTCTCCAGTTATACCAATCATTACTAAGATAACCTCTAGCAGATAAATGCTTTGATTCGATTGCCAAAATTAAAACGCTTGTAAACAGGTATATTCAGCAACAGAGCAAGAAGTTGTGCAGGAACTGACCCATTGCCAGGTGAGTGGTTGAATTTGTGATAAATTGCATTGATTAGTTTTATGAATTTAAGATCAGGAAGATACATTGTTAGAGACCAGAAAGTGGCAGGTGACCAAGGTAGCTTAGTGTCCACAAAAGAGAGTGTGACTCAGGCAAGGCTAGATCCGCTAGCACCGATTATTGAGGAAGGTAGTGATACTGACACTTCGTCAGACAAATCTTTCTTCATGATGGGTAGTCAACAGCCATGAGGTTTCACCTATGATGGACCTATGCGAGGAGGAAGCACCTCCCAAAGTCCTTTGAATGATTCCAGGCTCACGGAGATCTTCTTGGTGGGAACAAACTTGAGAGGGAGCCCTAGTCTATTCAAACTATTGAGGCCACAAGTGCATTTGTATCGAAGAGAGGACAGCTCAAAGATTGGAGATAATCTGAGTGTATGATGATGGAGATAGATTCCGAGACGAAAAGAGGGACCACTATTTAATAGTTAGTAACTCTGAAGATTACAACAGATATGGAGATAACGTGGCTAAAGGGAAAATGGTTTCAGAAACTCAAGAACCGCCACCAAACATTGATCGGCCCGGAGCTATTTTTATGTATAATAAGAAAACAATCAGGGTTCCAACTTATAACGAGAATGTGGGAATCTACAAACATGAGAGCGAGGGTATAGTCTCTTACTTTCGCAGCAAAGAACCATACATAAACAAATTAAGCAAAGACAAGGTTCTTTACTTATTCTCTAATGAAACTGCTACGGGGAAGGGCATAGTCCTCGACGGTGAATGCCAATAAGCATCTTGCTTATTCCCTTCTCTTGCATAGCATTAATTTTTCCATGCATTGATAGAGTATTCATAAAGTAGGGCCACATTAATCGGCCAGGCATTAGCACAACTTTTTTTAAGCTATGCACGGCACATACTCTGAGGCAAAACCTTGTCGTCCGGGAGGACTCCGGCTAGGAGGGGGGGAGGCATTCTAGAGGAGCTCTCAAATGCGGAACCAATGACAGAAACATAAAAAAAGGGCATGATTTTTGACTATTTTAAGGGTTGTTGTTTGATTGCGAAATTTTTTGGAGTAACCCAAGTACATATGCCCTTATACAACATGAATCTACAGGTATATGGGGCCAAACGCCAAATCAAGCCCCTAGGTGTGTGTATATAAGTAGAAATAGCCATTTTTCAGGCAAAATATTGGTAAATTGGAGAAATCTGGCCATAAAAATTGCATGTGAGTGTATATAATGCGTTGCGGTGATGTTTGTGATTTATTATGATTTGTGGGGATTTTTTGGGTTTGATTTGCTATTTTCCTTTTAATTTTGCTAATTTTCGGTAGAAAAACTTCAAAAATACAAAAAGCAGGTGAAAAACAGTCGTAATGAAAAACAAAAAATATGGACTATAGGACAACCTATGGTACAGTGGGGGTGCAATTATGAGACTAGAGCGGAAAGCGTGTTTTGGCCAGGTTTTGACCGAAATGCCAAATTTCTGGTAAATAGAGCAAATGGAGTCCAAATCAAGAAATTTTTGAGCCTAAACCTCATCTCGCAAGAAGATAGGAGCACATGTCAAATTTCATGAAAAGTGGTTCGGGGACCTCACCCCATTTTTAGCTCATTCTCACTATTGACTTTGTGGAGAGAGCTTCTGCCACCTAGAGCGGATCGACCTTCCAGCAACTTCTACGACGCGCACGACTACCTTCTAGCAACTTCTACGACGCGCACGACTACCTGACGAGCTCCAGACATGAGAGGTAGGCTCACCACCTTGAGATTTTTGCGTATGTTTGTCATTATGTCGCGAAAACTAGCGTAGGGGTCACACACAAAGCGAGCGGTAGAGACCTACAAGTAGAGACGGCGGCCTAACGGCTAACCCAAAAGCAACAAGACTTCATCGGCAGCTTACCCTAGTCTAGGAGACTAGTCCTGGATGGCCAAAGGCAGTAGGAAACCATCGAGAAAAACCCTAATTCCCAGAAAACCGCAAGAGGCCACCAAAGGGGAAATCGGCGAAACGGCGACCAAATGCTACCAAAATTCATGGGTAGGAGCATCTCGACATGCTCGACAAGTCTATATGACCCGCATGACCAAAAAGTGACCCGAAGCGGCACTAAACTTCAGAAACGGCATCAGACACACAAAGTGTCAAATTGCACTTGCGTCCAAACCGCAAGTCCGTTTGCCACCAAACTTCACGAGCGGCTTTCCTAGACCATCAACAACCAAATCCTATGGTGGTAGGCCACCACAAATCATCAAAGGTATGTAAACGCAACCACGGGTGCTTCTAGAGCGAAAAATTTCCAAATGGAGCTCCAGTGAAGCCAAAGTCGACGAAAACCATACGGCAAGGATCCCCAAGGGGTCGGGAAGCTATGGAGATCAACATCGAGAAATTTCTTCGCCAAAAAGTACTCCAAAAGTCACAAAACGGCTCGGAGGCTCTGAAGTCCACACAGGGATTTGTACTCTATCCATTTGACTTTTTTGTTGAAATTAGGCTCAAAAGGGACTAAGGGGAGCAAAGGGCAAGCACTGGGAGCACTAGCACTAAAAAAATCACCAAGAGACATCCTACGCGTAGGATGTCTCAAGGGCACTTTTTGGCACAAACTCCAACATCTTTTATCATGCACATGTTCTGAATGACATTTACAAGCCATACACCAAGTTTCATCACATTTGGACCAAGTTTGACCTCATATGCATGGAAAAACGCAAAGTTACGGCATAGAGGCAATAATGGACCAAAGACCTACCAAATCTTGTCCAAATTCCATGAAACTTGCACAACACATTCACCAACACATCAGCAAATAATCTGTGTGGTCAGGGAGAAAAAATGATGAAATAGACATCCTAAGCGTAGGATGTCTAATTGACCTTTTTGACATGCAAGGTATGTTTTATCATTCTTGATCCAATTACCTCATCATCAAGAGCCCATATGTCAAGTTTGAAGCCATTCTAATCACTTTTGACCCTCAACACCTTCAAGATACATTTTTTGAGCCCAAAAATACCTCACAGAGCCTTACAAGCATCAAATCTTGTCCAAATTCAAATCCAAGAACATGGCCATGTTCCATAGGCCAAGGACAACCCACAGAACAAGTTTCATGTCATTTTGATGAAAAAGACATCCTACGCATAGGATGTGTCAAGCATAAATTTAGCCTTCTGTGAAAAGAATGACATCATGGGAGCCAATACCATGGTGCAATGAGCCCATGTACCAATTTTTAACCCATTTGGACATCAATTGCTACCTATGATGGACATTCTACCCAAATTGTGACCTAAAGCCTGATTCAGCCCAAAAATCAACTTTTTTGATATCCAAATTCAAATCCAAGCCTATAGCCATGTTCCATGATCCTTACACTACCTGCATGTCAAGTATGAACCAATTCTGATGAAAAAGACATCCTACGCGTAGGATGTCTAGATGGAAATTTTTGACCAGATTTGCACTGTGAGCACATGCACACCTTCGCAAGTTCCTTTTAAGCTTTAATTTCAATTTTCAAGTCATTTGGATAAGTAAAACTCAGTTTCACAGCTAATATGGAAAAGACGCTAACTTTGGACTACTGATACAACAGGATCTATGGCATCCTCGAAGTCACCGGCAAAGAGGAAAAGAATGACCATCAAAGATTATCTGGACGAAGTGGAACCCTTTGTCATTCCAGAGGGAACACTAAAGCCCACCAGCACCTGGATACAAGAAGATTTGTTAGAGTCAAATGACCTAAAGATCTACCAGGGAGTGTTCAAAGACAATGAAGGCAATGTAATAGAGCTACCAATGCTGCCAAGAGAACTCAATGAATTTGTACGAAGCAAAATGGCCGGCTACTTGGAGAAAATTGACCTCCACAACTACTTCGAAGCAATACCAGCAGGAGTGGACATCGAAAGAGTATGGGAGTTTGTAACAAGCATCAAAGAGGATGGAGTGGCCAAGGTAACAGATTTACAAGGCAGACCAGATACAGAGATCATAATCACGGAGCGGGTGGTAGCCCATGCACTAGACCTCTCCAATGAGGGAGACAGTGTGACAAAAAGAAGGGATGAAGTCAAAGTGTACAAAGAGAAAAAGGAAAATTACACCTTTGAAGACATTGCCAACCCAAAGGTGGCAATTATGAGCCAGTTGTACAATTAGTACTTCCACATGTGCACTAAGAGGCCACAGAAGTACAGGATGCCGCCAAGTGCAATTGCCACAACGTTTACTTGGGCAATGACGAAGGGCACCCCAAAGATAATCAACTATGCGGCATACATACATGACAACTTAGTAAAGATGGGCAACAAAAAGCCAACATACATAGTGCCAGGAGAACTGATCACCAAGGTGGTTTATGGGGCACTACACGCTAAAGGAAGGTGGCCTGACCCCCCATCTCAGAATGATTGGCTGAGAATCAAAGAAGACAAGGAAGATGAGCCGCAAAGGGAACCAAGGGTGGCTACAAGATTGAAGAGACGGCTGCAGCCAGTTGAAGAGGAGCAACCCGAGCAGAAGAAAGGAAAGAAGGATTTTGCTCAAGTACCGGCCAAAGAAACCAGGTCTCAGAAAGCGGCAAGACTCGAGAGGCTGATGGAGAGTTTCCGAGCAGAAAGAGCCCTCAAGGGTGATTTAAACGAGCTCTGGAAGCCATCTCTCGAGTCTATGTCTGGATCCTCCAGAAGAGTGCAAAGCGACCGCTTCGAAGATTATATCAAGAATTTCGAGATTCTTGATGCTACAGCGGAAAACATTCCCCATGTCCCTTTCACCGAGGAGGAACTGGAGCTGATAAGGCAGACACTGCTAGATGAACAAGAAAGCCAAGAAAGAGAAAGAAAAACAAAAGCAGACAGAGACTTGAAGGGCAAACCGGCAGCTTTACCAGATAGCCCTAAACCCAGCCCACAGCCATCCCTCACCACCTCCCTACAGCCCTCCACCAGAAGATAAGGAGGCTGGGGACAAACAAGATGAAAGGCAAGCTGAGGAGCAAGAGCAAAGGCAGGAACTTGAGCCAAAGGAAGAGGCCAAGCCTGAGTCTGAGTAAAAAGGATTAGATGAGGCCTACTACGCATTTTTGGACCTGCTAGCTGCAGGCTATACAAAGGAAGAAGCCGCCACAGTTGCATTCGACTTGGCGAGGACAGGGCATAAAGAACAGATGCAAGGCATCTGGCTAGTGGAGCTAAAAGAAATTGCTACCGACACGGTAGACCTGCACCCGCCCTCCAATGACTGGGACGTGGTGATGACAAAGCTAGCTGGATTGCGAGCACAATCCATGGCTTCAGAGAAAGAAATGACAACTCTCAAGGCCACTGAAGAACAGATAAAAAAGGAGGTAGATTCTTTGCAAACACAAAGCCAAAGGCAAAAAGAGAGAGAAGATGACCTGCAGGCCAGCTTGGCAACGGCTCTACAAAACTTCCAAGAAATGGAAGAAGCAAATGAGGCAGCAGCAAAAAGAATACAAGTAGCTGAAGAAGAGTGTCTGCAGCTTAGCAAGTCATTGCGAGATGCCGAAAGAGAAAGGGATAATCTGACACTACAGCTGGCCGAAGAATCGAAAGAAGTAGAGGCCATGAGAAATGCCAAAGAAAAAGCAGAGATAGAACAAGAAGCAAGCCTGGATGAGGTCCTTGAGCTCAAGGAACAACTAAAAGTCAAAGATCAAACCATCCAGAGGCTGCGAGCATCACCTGCTAGATTCAGAGCTACGAGCTTGACTCAAATCATTTCTGAGAGTCAACTATATGAAGAGCAAATGCAGGAACTTCAGAAGGAGATGACTCTCGAGAAAAAGAAGAGGTTAATGATGGTTGAAGGTTCTATCGTAATGCAAACAAGAATGGAGGAGGGCCAAAAAGCCCTGCAAGAAGAAGTGGAAAACATAAAGAAAAAGCTCGAGGAGGCAGAAAGAGTAAACGATCAACTTAATGACCTCCTCGTGAATATGGGCGGAGAAGCTGAAGCAGAAAACCAAACACTCCTCAGGCAAATTGAGGAGTTAAAGGCCAGCAAGGAGGAGAAGTAGAAAGCTCAGGGCCAGCTGCCAATGAGGGCGTCAACCTCAAAAATGTGGCAGATGTTGTGGACACACACATGCAAGAGGAAAGCATAGCACATCCTGTGGACACACACATGCAAGAGGAAAGGATAGCAGGATCCTCTCAAGAGCCACAGGATCTAACACAAGAAGAGGAGGAAAAATTGCGTAAGGAAATAGAGGAAGAGCTAAGAGAAAGCATGAAGGAAGCCTTGGAATGGGAGAAGAGGGTCTTCAAATCTATGACAATTCAGAAGATCGACGCCAGCAATCTCAGGCGCGAGTGGCTTCAACCCTCTCTCCCATATCCATTGCTGAAATATGAGGCAGCAACAAGAAACAAGCGGATTAGAGAAGAGCCAACGGAACCTCTCCACAATGAAGACACCTCAAAGCTAGAAGGAGTTAAGCTTATAGTGGATTCTCAGCCAAAGTGGAGGAGGGGTTGGCTTACCAAGTACCCACAATACCTAATCCACCTGGTAGAGGCACCTAAAGATATCAGAGAAAATCTCAGCTTCTGTCCCCTACCAAGGGTTAGGACGTGGAAGACACAAAAAATTTTGCAAAGAAGCCAACCCACTTCGTTGAATTACCCAAAGCTGTCGGGTGTGAAGGCAGGTGAGAGAATAAGTGTCCAATACATGGTGAAAACCCTAACGGGCGCCATAAAGTTGTTCACTGGCTCACCTGACCTTACATGCATTATGATGAGGAAGATTTGCAGAACCATCTTAGCAGTGTTCGAGACCTTCAAGCCAGGCCAGGTGACCGACAGCATATTCTTCTTCCAAGATACATACACATGTGCTTATGATCTGTCAGGTCAGCCTTCCAAGCAGGTGATACATGCGCTGTATCAAAGAATCATGTTTCTACCATCCTATCACCTCCACGCTTTTGAAGAAGCATTCTATACGGGGTTCTTCACCATGAATACAGAGATCTTTAGCCCAACAATGCTGAACCTACATGCGAGGTACAAATCACTGCTAAAGATGCGGGAAACGATCAGATGAAGCAGCAGATCAAGGCCATGTCGGGGACGACATGAGCAAGGAGGGGGGGAGTGTTAGAAGCTGGACACACCCCATGGCATCTAACTACTCGGAGGACTTGTATTTTTGTAATTATTCATTCATTAAGGAAAACCCAATTTTTCACCTTGTAATTATTGGGACTTACAAAAGTTTCCAGATTGTATCCGAGTTTAGTTAGATTGAGTAGATGGTTGATTTTGTAACTTTAGGGTTTGAGAAGTTGTAAGGTATATATACCACTTTTTGACCTTAATGAAAAACCTTTTGTCATTTTAAAGGAGGTTTTGAAGTCTGTGAGTGAACGTACTGTGTACGGAGTCTTACCACACACCAAGCAAGTTTTTCCGAGCAAAGGCAAACCCGAGAAATTTTTTTTAAGCATCTTTAAACATCTAGCTCAATTCTAGCTTTCTAATTATATTAATTTTCACGTCATGATGTGTTGCTTTTTGTATGGTGATGTTCATAGTGCTTCATTGTCAAGTACATTTGTTTTTTATTTTTCCTTTGCACCTACCTCTAACCATGCATGTTATACACACACACAGACATACATATATGTGTGTGTGTGTGTGATACACACACACACATATCTATATATATATATGTATATGTGTATATATATATATATATATATATATATATATATATATATATATATATATATATATATATATATATATATATATATATATATATATATATTATATATATATATAATATATATATATATATAAAGATAAAGAGAGAGAGAGAGAGAGAGAGGACTACACGGCATTGCCATCTCAAATTCAGAGGCAGATGCAAGAGCATCCAATGAATGTAAAATTATGTACAAGATAATATAGATCCAAAGAGTTTCCCCAAAAAAAGCGAGAAGAAGAAGAAGAAGATGATGAAGGGGGGAGAGAGAGAGAGAGAGAGAGAGAGAGAGAGAGAGAGAGAGAGAGAGAGAGAGAGAGAGAGAGAGAGAGAGAGAGAGAGAGAGAGAGAGAGAGAGAGAGAGAGAGAGAGAGAGAGAGAAGGAAAGTGAAGTTCTCGATCACATGGTATGAACAATCGCAAGTGACCTCAAAGATTTATCCAACCAGTCTTGACCTCAAGACATGCTATTCAAAAGGAGTAGATTTAGAGAAATAAAGGGTAGCTAGGTTGAAGGCCAATCTCTCTTTAGCATTCGAGCCGGCACAATTTGCTAGAGAGAGAGAGAGAGAGAGAGAGAGAGAGAGAGAGAGAGAGAGAGAGAGAGAGAGAGAGAGAGAGAGAGAGAGACAGAGAGAGACCCAATCTGGCTATCCATGCAATAAATTTAGGGGGGTTTAATGGACTACCTAGACCTTCATACCCTCAATCGAGGTGAAAAGCTTCCATTGGTCCAAAAAAAGCGCTCAATTTTTGGACCCACCAGAGGGACGAGCGGCCTTTCCCCTTGGAACAAAGGCAAGTTTAATAATAATTTTTGCTGCAAAATACGGACAAGTGTTTCATCTCTAATCCTTGTTTGTAGTTGCGAATCACATAACCACAGGATCGGATCTCATTTGTTTCTTCAAAGATGACGTTTTTGTTTGTACCTAGCCATTACAACAACAATCTAAATGTGAGGATATTGGAAAAAGGACTATCGATGTTGGGGTGTTGTGCATGTGCAGTATGAAGCCACCCGCTGAGTGGTGCTTGGGGATAGTGGGGCTCCCAAAAACTATAGGGTTGGATTAATGCTACATATATTTCTACCTCCACTAAAAGTAGGCTGCACCCAATGGCTTTAGGGAGGTGCCCCTTTACTTTTGGAAATCGGAGAATCTTGCCACCAATAGCATGCACTTTGCTTATCACCAGTGTTCGGGAAAAATGTGTCTCAGCTTAATATTGTGCCGTTTTCAATTTCCAAAATGCCGGTTGAGCGCAAGGGAAAAAGGAGAAATTTTGCCCCAAAATAGAGAAAATAGTGTAAAAACCTGAAAAAGTAACCTAATTTTTAAAAATTTCCTCTTGGAAAATTCAATGAAAGGAATTTTGTATGTTTGGAAAAATGATTTTTCCCAAACACTTCTTATCACTTCCACTTTCACAAGATAGTAGTGAACTACAAATTTTCCCCCAGGTGCAACCCTTTATAGTAGGGTGATCATTTTCCCACAACCCCGAATCCCACTAGGTAGGAGTCACCTCTGAATAAAGTCCTATGTCCCTCTAGCCATCCGCGCCGGCGCGGATGGGTAGGGAGAGTTTTTTCAGGCTCAAATTGCATTTTGGAGGGTGGGCGCAGGTTGTACATGTGACTAAAGTAGCTTCATAGGGCATGCAAGCCATCTCCCTCTAGCTATCCGCGCCGGCACGGATGGCTAGAGAGAGTTTTTTTGCAGGTTTAAGATGCATAATTCTGGAGGGTGGATGATAATATTGCAGCTATGAGAAACCTCGCAGGTGGATGACGATATTGCAGCTATGAGCAACCTCGCAGGGCGCAAGCCATGCTTGTGTCTTATCTTTTGCTATAGGAAGCATCGCAGGATGTCATCTTGCAAGCCGTCACAAAAAGGCAGCAGCTTCAAATCTATTTTTGCTGGGACTAGATGAGTTGGATCTAAAACACACACACACACACACACGCACACACACACACACATGCTATTCTCTACACTCAATAAGAGGGAAGCCAACACAACACATACAACGACTATAGCAAGATGTACTCTTCTGATTCTGTTCAGCCTACTGAGGAGGTTGAGCTCCAGTTGGAGCTCGCACAAGGGTTGATCCATGGGCTATTGATCTAAGCTTTGTGGGGCTCGTGGGCAGTAGAGAGAGAGAGAGAGAGAGAGAGAGAGAGAGAGAGAGAGAGAGAGAGAGAGAGAGAGAGAGAGAGAGAGAGAGAGAGAGAGAGAGAGAGAGAGAGAGAGAGAGAGAGAGAGAGAGAGAGAGAGGTGATCGTCAACAAGTCCAAGATCAACGAGGTCGGCGAAATGCATCTCTGGGAGTGTTTTTGGTTCCGCTTGCGGACTTCTTGACCCCGGGTATCGCATCCAAATACGGAATCACACAAGATGTACAAGGTCTCTCATTCATGGTTCAGGAGGCAAGGCATAGAAAGCTGGAGGTTCTTTTTAAGATCTATGAGCTGATGCAAGGGAGAAGGTTTGTGATGTAGTTGTTGATATACCTTTGGATTGTATTGTGATGGGGAGCAGAGGATTGGGACCATTGAAAAGGGCTGTTCTTGGGAGTGTGAGAAACTATGTTGTCAACAATGCTCCGTATCCGGTGATAGTTGTAAAGCTTCTGGTCGATGTTACTACTAAGTAGGGTAATCAAAGAGGTAAACATTAGCATGTCGCAAAGGCACGAAGCTTGTCATTTGTAAAATGTGTGTTACAATTGAAGTGGTTGCTATCACAACAGAGTATATATTCCAAAAAAGGCTTTTTTGTTTTGGCTAGTGCAAGTAATAAATACATTTTCTTTTATGAATATAGGGACATAATCAATAGAACTTATTAAAGAGAGAGAGAGAGAGAGAGAGAGAGAGAGAGAGAGAGAGAGAGAGAGAGAGAGAGAGAGAGAGAGAGATTGGTGTTGAGATGTAGAGAGAAAGAGAGAGAGACGAGACAAGAGACACACCATATACGCTCCCAAAGACTGATTCATATTGAGGACAAGATACAAATATATAGGTGAGACCAAGTTCAGTAGAGTGAGCCATATATAGCTCCAACATCCCCCACTCAAACAAAGGTCTCTAGCTTTGGATGAAAAAACCCTTGGGGAGTTCAAGGGAAAAACCCAAGCCCCTATACAATGTGAAATATGAACCAGCGGTGATGATGTGAAAGTGAATTGTGCATCTATGTTCAAATATTCAAGTGACTTAGATATCACAAGGTGCAAATGTGGAGTGTGCATAGTGCATGGTACCTAAAAGATTACAATGTCATATGTACAAAGCTATTACAATAGAAAAGAAGCTAATCTAGAAAGAGTGAGGCCGAAGCAACTCCAAGCTCCGAGCGCAAGAGGATGAAACGTGACTCATTGAGGCCTTTGGTCAAAATGTCTGCAATCATCTGGTCACTTGGACAGTGTTCAACCATAACGGTTCCCTTGCGTACTTCATACCTGACATAATGATAATGGACAGCAATGTGCTTTGACTTATTATGTTGAACATAGTCTTTTGCAAGACTAATAGCACTTTGGTTGTCACACCGCAAGGGTGTGCTAGAAAGAGGAGAGTGACCAATATCAACCAGCATTTGTCGAAGCCAAATCAACTCACGAGCTGCAAGTGATGCCGCAACATATTCTGACTCAGTTGTAGAAACTGCAACACAACGTTGTTTCTTGCTGGTCCAAGAAACAAGACAACCATTTATAAAGAAGCAATTTCCACTAGTAGATTGCATAGATAAATGTGAGCTTGCCCAGTCTGCATCTGTGTAACCCAAAAGAGAAAGAGATTGCATAGAATCCGATGTGAGTTGTCGTCGATAGACTAAACCAAAATCTGTAGTGCCTTTCAAGTATTTCAATACACGCTTTGTAGCAGACCAATGCTTAAGAGAAGGACATGCAAGATGTTGTCCAAGATAGTTAGCAGCAAACAGAATATCAGGACGAGTGTTCATGCCAACAAACTGAAGACATCCAATCAAGTTAGCATAAGGTTGATTTGTGACAAGTTGACCGCCATTGTCAGAAGTATTCTTCGTAGAGCTCGCAAGACAAGGTGTGTTGGCTGAATGTGCAGATTCCATACCAAATTTTTGAATAGTATCTGCAATAAACTTTGACTGTCGAAGGAATAAAATACCTTTTGTACGGTTCCGTTGGATTTGAATGCCAAGACAAGAGTGAATCTCTCCAAGATCCACCATATCGAATGCAGAAGACAATAACTTTTTCACTTGCTGAAGAAATCCCAAATCATTGGAAACAAGGATGGTATCATCCACATAAAGACCAAGAATCACAAAACTGCTACCTTGGCGTTTTATGTATAAGTTGGGGTCTGACGAGCAAGAGATGAATCCTTTAGAGGTGAGAAAAAGATCAAATTTTGTATACCAAGCTCGCGAAGCTTGTTTGAGACCATATAGTGCATTATGGAGTTGAGCAACAAGGTCTTCTTTACCTGGAATAACAAACCCTTCTGGTTGTTCCATATAAATTTCCTCTTCCAAGTCACCATTAAGAAAAGCAGTTCGCACATCCATTTGATGAGCTTCTAAATCAAATTGAACAGCAAATGCCAATAAAACTCGAACACTTGTAATGCGAACAACTGGTGAAAAAGTCTCTTGATAATCAAAACCAGCTACTTGGGAGTAACCTTTTGCAACTAAACGCGCCTTGAACTTGTCAAAAGATCCATCTGCTTTTACTTTTGTTTTATAAACCCACTTACATTTAATAGCTGTACGACCAGGAGGTAATTCAGTTAGTATCCATGTACCTTTAGAGATAAGAGAATCGTACTCTGCTTCCATAGCCTCTTGCCATTGATCCTTTTGTGGTGAAGAGATAGCTTCATCATAAGTAACGGGATCTTCAGAAGTAGAAAAAGTATTATCAACAATATCGTCATCATAAACATGACATGAGCCATGTTCAAAATCAATAGGCAGATCAACAAAAATATCAATATCATCATTGGCAACATTTGGAATGGATGGTTGTGAGGAGGAAAGTTGCTCTATAGGAAGAGTTTCATCTTCTGAAAGAAATGGAAAAGCCTGAAGCAATGATTTAGTATCATCAGAATCATCCATGGACCATGAGCCTCCCATAAGCTGTTCATTAAAAGTAGCATCACGATTCACAATTACTTTCTTGGAGGAAGGGTCATAGAATTTGTAGCCTTTGGAAGTGTCAGAATATCCAATAAAAATAACTTTAAGACCAGGAGCATCAAGCTTTGTTTGTGTTTCTTTGGGAACATGAATATAAGCAATACATCCAAAGGTTCGAAAATGAGATACAGAAGGAATGTCACCTGTCCATGCTGTGATGGGTATCTTACCAAAGGGTGCAGTAGTAGGAAGATGATTTTGAATAAATGTTGCTGTCAAAGTAGCTTCAGCCCAGAAAACACGAGATAAGCCAGAATGAATCAGCATACATCTTACAGCATTGAGAATAGTGCGATTCTTTCGTTCAGCAACACCATTCTGTTGAGGCGAATATGGAATAGTGTGTTCATGATGAATTCCATTGTCAGCACAATAACTCACAAACTCTCGAGAAACATATTCGCCTCCATTGTCACTACGAAGCTTCTTAAGGCGACGACCAGTTTGAAGTTCCGCAGCCTTGTGGAATTGTTTGAAAACAGATAAGGCTTCAGATTTTTGTCTAAGTAGAAATACAGTCGTATACCTTGAGAAATCATCAATGAAAGTAACGAAGTAGCGATATTGTGATCTCGAAGAAGGTAGAGGTCCACATATATCAGTATGAACAAGATCCAAGATGTCATGAGAATGAGTTGTATTTGAAAGAGGAAAGGGTTTACGATTGTGTTTCCCAAGAGCACAAAATTCACAAATTCCCATATGGGGATGGGCTTTAAGATCCATGCCATGAACAAGATCACGACGTTGAAGATCAAGGAGTTTTGAGAAATCAGCATGAACAAAACGGTGATGCCATACTTTGCAATCATGATCACCTGGAGCAGTGAAAATATTTGCTACATCATCGTTGAGAGAGAGTTCAAATATATTACCGTTTCAAGGAGCAGTGGCTATAGTCTGTCCATCTTTCTCAATTCGGCATTTGGTATAATCAAATCCAACAAACAGACCAAGATCAACAAGTCTAGCAACTGAAAGAAGATTACGTTGAAGATCTGGTACATGTAATACTCCTCGCAAAATTCGAGTGGAAGAAGATAAGGTACCAAGATATAAGTCTCCAATACCCTTTACTTGACAAGTAGTATCATCAGCAGGATAAACAACACGTTGAACTGGCAGTGGATGATAGTTATGGAGCCACTTAGACTGATATGTCATATTTCCTGTAGCACCAGAATCGACAATAAAAAGTGAGCCATCACGTACATGAAGTATTCTGTCTGGAGCAACTGAACATAGGACGCAGCTTGTTTCTGGTACAATGTTGTTTCGATGTTCAGTAGCATATGCTCTATTCCGATCTGTGTCGAATCGACGCTTATAGCACATATGAGTGGGATGATCAGATCGTCCACAATATTCACAAGAAGAAGAAGAAGAGTCTGTAGATAAGCGTGGTTGTTTTGTGGTAATATTGTGTTCTTCATCATATTGACGTGCCCAACAATCATCTTCAGTATGGCCATTTCTGTTGCAGTAAGAACATTGCTTATTAGGAAATTTGAGACGAGAGAAAATATTACCGCGACGGCCACCTCTGCGGTTTCCTCGTTGAAATGGACGCCTTCGAGCATAAAAAGCACGTTCCATCTATTGTGACTCAGTCTCCTCTTGTGAAATCATAGCTGTATCGTGACCAACATTCCGACGTTCTTGACGTTTAGAGTATTCAATTAAAGACATGCAAGCTTGGTTGAAATCAAGACCATCTTTATTAGAGAGAATAGTAACAATGTTATCATAAGAAGAGTCCTTCACCGTATCAAGGAGAAGTGTAATCAGTTGCTTTTGTGGAACACGATCACCGGCAGCAGCAAGTTGATTAATAATAGATTTGAAAGACTCAATATGTCCTGTCATGGCAGTACCAACTTCATATTGTAACTTGTTAAGCAACCCTCTCAAATAAAGTATTTCTGTAACAGATTTCTTCTGAAAGTTTGCAATAAGGTACTTCCATACGTCATGGGAAGTAGGCAGTTCATACATATCAAGCAAAAGGGAATCAGTAAGAGCAGAAAGAATATACCGACGAGCTGCTTTATCACGTCGTTGCCAATCCATATAGGCAACATTCCAATCTTCAAATATAGGTCCTTCAGTGATAAGCACGTTATCATTATCCGTATCAACAGGCTGAGGCGGACAAACACGATTTCCAAGAACAACATCGGAAAGTTCATCGCCTTCAAGAATTAACAACATCTTTGCTTTCCAGCCTAGAAATCCTTGACCTTGGAAAGGAGGAACAGAACGTTGGCCAGAAGGAAAGCCGTTGACGAGAATATTCATAGCCATATCTTGTTGCGAGAAGACGTATAAGATAAGATCGCAGAATCTGCACACCATATATGGTGAAGGCCGCAATTGAGAATGAGAGAGATATGAGTACTGCGTTCTGTCAACGATAAACGTAAGAAGGATGCTCAAGGAACGTCCAAAGATGTGAGAGACGTCACCCAAAAAAGACAGGGTAAAGGAGACGTTAATAATAAACGAGTCCTCAAAATAGAGTGGCGTGAGACTCAAGATTGACGGCCACAATACGAATAGCAAAAAGCTAAATCTTCTCGAAAAAGTTAACGCCAAAATAAGAAAAACGATCGTGGACGCTTCACGAAGAAGTAGGACGAAGAAAGCTGCGTCAAGCTCTATTGCAGTAAAAACAGCATAACTTTCTGCTGCGAACTCTGATTGACGCAAACCTAGAACTCAAATCGAAGAGCTCGAGGAGACGAAAAAGTTTTGGATGAAAAGTGCCATTGCGCTACGCTCCATGGCGCTTTTCCCGTTTCTCCAAAGTTTGAGCAGAACAGCAAGAAAAATTGAGATGAAGTTCAGGGTGTCATTAACAAGAAAACGTAATCAATGATTAGATTGATTATAAATAAACGCCACATAAAACACTAATCATATTCTTCTTAACACAAAACAACCACAGTTAACAAGAATCAACGCTCAAAAATAAAATTTGTAACAATTTTGAATCTTACGTGCGAATCGCATACACATACTGTTGTCACCATGAATTGAATCGGCGCGTGATCGTTACCGCTCTGATACCATGTTGAGATGTAGAGAGAAAGAGAGAGAGACGAGACAAGAGACACACCATATACGCTCCCAAAAGCTGATTCATATTGAGGACAAGATACAAATATATAGGTGAGACCAAGTTCAGTAGAGTGAGCCATATATAGCTCCAACAATTGGTGTGTGGCAATGCTTTGGAAAAAAAAAGATATTATATTCACACACACACTTGCTTTCTGTGATGAAGAGAGATCATGTGAGGTTCTGTATTGCTTAGGTATATGTGCTAAAAAATGTGCCATATTGCAAGGATTTCATTTGCAAGGAGCAATTGTTGCTGCATGCTAATATTGTCACTCATGACTCATGATTGATAATGAGTGGTAGGTTGCACTACAGCCTCAATACCTCATTCATTTTGGCCTACAACAAGCATGCACTCTCATGAGTTTCAGTTTTGCTCAACCCTTAAGTTATCTCTCTCTCTCTCTCTCTCTCTCTCTCTCTCTCTCTCTCTCTCACACACACACACACACACACACACACACACACACACACACACACACACACACACACACACACATTACCACACAAGCATGCGTGCACATTAAATAAATGTGGCTCACAAATTTTAGAGAATGAGAAAGGTGCTATAGGATGAGCGGCTTGTGCGCTACATCAGCAAGTACATTTATGATCAGCTGTAGCGACATCGCTCAAGATGCTAGTATCGCAATATTGTTAGCAACGATGCCATTAGCGAGTAGTAGAGAGAGATGCACACTAGTTGATCCTCTTGTACATGATCAATATTTGCGCGAGGAAAATGGGTTGAGGCTATGACAAACAGCTTTATAGACTCTAGACTTATGAGAGGTAAATCGACTATATATCAATATACCAAGGGTTTCAGACTAAATTTCTCTAAAACTAGTAGGTTTTCACACTTTCAAATCTAAACCTTAAAGGTAAATCTCAAAATTTGTAGATGGGAGTACAATAAACCTTTTTTTCTAGCGCGTTAGTTGGGAATCAATATAGAAAAACGAGATCAAAGAGAGTGTCCAAGAAGGGGAAAGGTTGTAACAATGATCAATAAACACACATGTAGGTGAAACGGAGAGGGCATGTGCGAGCACAAAGTCGTCCTCAGTACAGTGTGCATGACTATCAACCTTCGTAACTCTTATATCAAATCACCCAACCATGGTGGAAATATCCAAGGGCAATAAGGCACAAGGAGAGAGGTATAGTATTTGTGGTGTGACCGTGTAATAGTTCTAGCTGTTAAAGCCAAGAAAGGGAAACATTTTAGCAAGCCCATGCTCAAGGAGAGCTCTCTAATCAAAAAACTATTGTGAGTTTAGCATTACAAATAGGTGGAATATGTTTATATTCTTGTTTGTGCTTGAAATCATCTCAAAAATATTGTTTGAATTTGTGTTTTTAATAGTGTACGTTGCTCTATCTTTCCCTATGGAGATCTCTCTACTCAAAAAACTATATCTTGGCTATACTCATCAGTAGTAGCAGCGAAGATCTTTTCATGTACCTTAAGTAGCAAGGGACTTTTAGGTCTTCCCTCAATGATCTCAAAAGGTGCCTTCCCTATAGCAGTATGGATAGTGTTATTGTATGCATGCTCTACAAGGGCTAGGTACTTCTCCAATTGTGAGCATTGATCTACTTCCTTAACATAGTTTTTGAGTAGATCTAGAATCGTAAGGTTAGCTATTTCACTTTGGCCATCCATTTGTGGTTGATAGGCCAAAGAGAAATTTAACCTTGCTCCTAGACTTTCAAAGAGACCTTTTCAAAAAAATCACTGGTCATTCTAGGATCTCTATCTGACACTATGGATGTTGGCAAGCCCTGGTGTTTGAAAATCTAAGATACATAGGGTTGCCATTTGATGTGCCTTAATAGTCTTTTTGACACGTATAAAGTGTGCTTGTTTGCTAAACATGTTGACTATTGTCCATATCCCCGCATTCCCTTGGATAGACTTGGGTAATCCAAAGATGAAATCCATGGATATTGTCTCCCATGTTGAATTAGGAACTGGCAATGAGTGGAGTAATCCAGGTTGCTTCCCTCTATCATACTTGGTCTTTTGGCATACTACACATTTTGAAACATACTCTTGTATGTCTACTTTCATGGTAGGCCAATAGAAATATGTCTCTATTTATCAAATAGAAAGTGGAATCCCTCTATGCCCGGCACAGGGAGGAGCATGGGATTCATACATTACTTTCTCATGAAGGGAATTAGTAACACATAGCCTATTTCCATGGAGAAGATAAATATCCTGAAAGGTAAATGGTTCTTCTTTCTTTCCTAAGGCAAGGGCTGAAATTATATCCTTGAAATTAGGATCATTAGATTACTCATCTATCATAGAAGATAGATCATTGTGAGTTTCTATAGACACTACATTTACTCTTTGTTGTTGTGAGAGTGCATCGATCACTTGAATGTCCTTACCAGCAATATGAGAAATATGAAAATTAAATTGCAAAAAAGAAAATTTTCCCACCTCATTTGTTTGTCAAGAAGATTGGTTTGCGTCATGAAGTCCTTAAGACTTTGGTGATTTGCTTGTAGGATGAATGAAGTTCCCAAAACATAATGCTTCCAGGTGCCAATGGCATGTAAAACAACTAGTAGCTCCTTTTTGTATATGCTCAATACTCAATAATTGGAATTGAGTCTTCAACTATTGTACGCTATGGCATGCCGTTCTTAAGCAAGAGTGCTCCAAGGCAATCTCCACAAGTATCACATTGGACATCCAAGGCAATATCCACAAGCATCACATTTGAGAGATCCGGTAGTATAAGCACAAGCTAAGAGATAAGCTCCTCTTTGAGTTTCTCAAAAACATTTTGCTCTTTTGCAATCCATGTATACTTTACATTTTTTTTTGTTAATTCATGTAATGGTTCTGCTATTTGTATTTTTTTTTTCTATGAAGCATATATAGTATGCACAAATACCAATAAAGCTTCATAGCTCATGTAGATTTCTTGGATTAAGCCTTTTATTACCTCTAACTTTGTTGGATCCATACGGATACCATAGATAATGTGACCTAAGTATTGAATCTCTTAAAGGAAAAATTTACTCTTATTTTGATTAATGAAAAGTCTATTCTCCCTCAAAGCTTGAAAGACTACTTGGATGGAGAGATGATAATACCATCAAAGGAAGAACACTCCAATAAACTTGTGATGGGGTCTAAAATATTTCTCCATTAAGAGGTTGAATGTGGCTAGAGCATTTGTCAAGCCAAAAGGCGTGACAAGATATTCACAAAGACCAAATGTTGTACAAAAAGCGCTCTTTACAATACCTTCATTGACTATTCTTATTTGATGGTAGCCACTTTTAAGGTCAGTCCTACTAAAATAGGTAGAACCTTGTAGCTAATCAAACAGGGCATGGAAAATCTATTTTTGATAGTAATTTGATTTAGTGCTCTATAGTCAACACACATACAGTGTGTGATGTCTTTCTTTTGCACTAAAAGGACTGGTGAACAAAAGGGAGAGGAGCTAGGCCTCACCATCCCCTTATCCACTAATGTAAAGAATGAGGATGCAAGAGAGCTACACAAGACAAGCACAAAGCACACAGAGATGGAAAGCTTCTTCTTCTTCTTCACAGAAAAGAGAGTACAAAATGACTAAGTGCTAAAGCTGAAAAATAGCACATATGTACATGCGGTCACTAAGTGTGAACTCGCTAGAAGCGTACTAGGCTAGCACTATAAGTGTAGTCCAGCTGTAGAATCACTGGCAGAGATCCTCCGTGTCGGTCACCTAACACGCCAGTGAGTAAATGCCGTAAGCGGCCAAGACCCGTAGTGGATGCCAGCTCAAGGTGTAGAGCTCGACATCTCAACACTCCCCCTCGAGCTCTGCATGTCGCAGAGTCCAAGCATAGTCCGGAAACGTCGAAGCTTCTCAGCTCCGAGGGCCTTGGTAAAGATATCCGCTATCTGCTCCTCTGTGCTGACGTAGACCAAGTCGATGTCGCCCGCCAACACTCGCTCTCGAACGTAGTGGTAATGGACCTCTATGTGTTTGGTCCTGGCATGGAACACTGGGTTCCTAGCCAACTGCATGCTGCTGAGGTTGTCACAATGAATGACAATCTGCTGGTCCACCTGCACTCCCAAGTCCTCAAGTAATGTGCGTAGCCAAGCTACCTCGCACGCCGCAACTTCTGCACCTCTGTACTCGGCCTCTGTGCTCGATAAAGCAACCGTAGGCTGCTTTTTGCTGCTCCAAGTAACAGCAGCACTCCCAAAAGAGAACATGAAGCCACTCGTAGATCTCCTATCAACAATGCTACCTGCCCAATCTGCATCTGTATACCCATACAATGCTAATGGTGCATCTGCTGCATAGAACAATGCGTAGTCAAGAGTACCTTGCACATACCTAAGTGTGCGTCGTGCTCCATCCAAATGTGGCTTTCTCGGAAGTTGCATGAACTGACTCTCCAAGCCTACTGTGTAGCTCAAGTCTGGCCTCGTGATAGTCAAGTAGATTAGACTACCCACAATCTTCCTGTACATGTTGACATCCTCAACAACATCACCCTTCTCTGCACTCAGCTTTGCATTCACATCCAAGGGAATAGAAATTGGCTTACAATCAGCCATACCATACTTTGACAACATGTCCAAAGCATACTGTCTCTGTGATAGCCATACACCCTCTGGAGTCCTGATCACTTCAATGCCAAGAAAGTAGCACAACTCGGCTAAATCTTTCATTTCAAACTCCTGTTTGAGAAGACCCTTCACATGGTCAATCTCCATAGCATTGTCACCAACAATAATAAGGTCATCTACATATATGGTAATGACCACAATCCCCACATCACTCTCACGTACATAGAGTGAATGATCAGCATGAGCTCTCCTAAAACCAATACTGACAAGATACTTGGCAATCCTGTCATACCATGCTCTAGAGACCTGCTTCAAACCATACAAAGCTTTGAGAAGTCTGCATACATAATCTGGGTAACCTGGATCGACATAACCAGGTGGCTGATCCATATACACTTCCTCTTGCAACTCACCATTCAAGAAGGCATTCTTTACATCCATTTGATGCATAATCCATCCTCTAGATGCAGCCACTACTATGACAGCTCTCACTGTCGTCATCTTTGCCACTGGAGCAAAGGTCTCCTCATAGTCTATGCCATACGTCTGTGCATAACCCTTTGCGACCAACCTTGCCTTGTGACGCTCAATGTTACCATCAGCCTTATGCTTGGTTTTATACACCCATTTACAGCCAATAGCTTTCTTGCCACTTGGCAATGGCACCAACTCCCATGTGTCATTTGCTTCCAATGCAGCCATCTCTTCATTCATTGCATCATCCCAATGCACATTTCCAACTGCATCCTCAAAACATGTGGGCTCCACATCTTGTATCACCTTAGCCATGTAGGCTTGGTGATGCGCTAGATACCCATCATAAGTCAATTTCTGAACTGGATTTCTGACTCTATTAGATCTGCGCGGTCCTGGGTCACTCCTTTGCCCTCTAGCATCTTCTTGTACTTTCCTTACACCAGGTGTCCTGACAGCCGGAATTCCAAATTCCTCATCAAGACTTTGTTCAGAACCATCTGAATCCATGTCTACATGTGAAAAACCTGATGATGCATCAACCATAAAGGGAGGTTCATCAACCTTTTCCTTTCCTTTTCGTGATACATTCCCTGTACCTGTTGGTGGAGTAACCTGCGTACGTAGTCTACCATTCCATGGTCTCTCAACAGAGCCACGAGAAGAGGACTCTTGTGGTCCACTCAAAACCTGTGACTGTGGCCTCACATTTTGTACAACCACATCATCTTTTACATCAGCCCCAATAGTGCCATGTGCATTACTGTACCAGCTGCTCATCTCATCAAAGACTACATCTCTGCTCACTCGTAATTCTCGTGTAGTAGGATTGTAGCACCTGTACCCCTTTTGTTCAAGGGAATATCCCACAAGAATACATTTCTCTGCTTTAGGATCCAATTTCCTACGCAACTCATCTGGTACATGCACGTAATGCAGCCAAACACTTTCAAGTGTGCCAAATCAGGCTTTGTACCTGTAAACTTTTCCTCAGGTGTTACATCATGCACCGCAGCTGTAGGTGTCCTGTTCATAATGTACACAACTGTATTTACAGCTTCAGCCCAGAAATTATGAGGCATGTTCTTCTCATTCATCAATGCACGTGCAACCTCTGCAATGTGCCTGTTTTTCCTTTCTGCGACCCCATTCTGCTGTGGAGTATATCTGCATGTAAACTGCCTGTGTATACCATGCATTCGCAGAAAATCTGAAAAATCATTGGAGAAGTACTCTCCCCCTCCATCTGACCTCAATGTCTTGATTTGCATATCTGTCTCCTTCTCAATCATGACTTTGAAGTCTTGAAAGTGACCAAACACTTCACTTTTGTTACGCATGAAGTAGACCCATACTTTCCTTGTATGGTCATCAATGAAAGAGACATAATACCTGCAACCATGTATACTTGCAGTATCGGTTGGACCCCAAACATCTGTGTGCACCACCTCAAGTGGCTTTTTACATACATTGCGCTCATGTGGAAATGAGCCTTTTGACTGTTTTCCAAACTGGCATGCTGCACACACTTTATGCATACCATCCACCTTGAATTTGGGCAAACCTTTTACAATTTGTTTTGATTGCATGCTGCGCAATCTCTGCTCATTGACATGGCCAATGCGTTTGTGCCAAATGTCAACATCAGCCACAACACCTGTGCCCTGTGCAAATAATGCAGCTTTTACCTCAGGCATGTCTACATTCAGCGTAAACATTCTGCCCACACATTTTCCCTCTGTGATCAGCTTACAGCCATTCTAGAAATCTTATACATAACAGCCATTTGGATTGAAGCGAACCTGCAAACCCTGCTCAACCATTTGTCCAACAGAAACAAGATTCTTTGTAATGTTTGGGACATGAAGTACATCTGCTAAGTACTTTGATTTCCCACTCTTCATATTTAGAGGTATGTCCCCTACATGAGCAATGGGGTGAGCTGTGTCATCTCCTGTCTGCACATAGCCTGACACATCTGGTTTGCGCATATCTCTAAACCACTCTCCACGAGACGTCATGTGATTAGAGGCACCTGAATCCACATACCAAACATCATCTTGGGTGGAATTCTCTGCAGTCATTGTATTCATTACATGTTGCATAACAAACATGCGCTCGTTTTTGCTGTCATCTGCATCTCTGCTAGTAGATGCATAGTTGCCCTGTTCTCTCTTTCTACTTGCTTTTCCCTTTGGACAGTCACGTGACATGTGACCTCTTTCACCACAAGTCCAACATTCTCTACTATCTGGAGTATGTTGCTGCCTGCTTGATCCTGCACCACGACCTCTTTGACTCCCCCTGCCTTGAGACTGGTTTCCCCTGCCACCTGTATTGTTTTGATTTGATTGACCTTCCAGAAATTGGCCCCTGCAACCCCTTGGGCCTCGACCACGACCTCTACCTCTACCTCTGTTGGAGTTAGAATAGAAGGCCTGTTCAGAATTATTTCTGCCATGAGAAGAAGATGTGTCAAGGTTCTTCTCCTCAAGAATAAGCATAGAAATCAAATCTTGGAACACGGGGATGTCGTCTCTTGTATTCATGGAAGAACTAAAATGTACATACTCATCTCCTAGACCATCCAAGCATGCACGGACAATGTCATCGTCTTCCACTGAGACTTTAATATATCCAAGAGCCTCAATGATACTCTTGATCTTCAAAGCATAATCATTGATGGAGAGGTTGTTCCTCTTAACCTGATTTAGCTCCGACTTTAGTTGAAGCTTCCTGGCCTTGGTGTTCACCTCGAACACTCTGCCTAAGTTTTTCCATGCAATGGCGGGGGTTTCAGCATCCTGTAGATAGCCCATCATGCCATCTGTGATGCTCATAGAAAGCCAATACATCACTTTGCTCTGGCCTTGTTGCCAGTCCCTCAAAGCTTTCCTTTGTTCTGCTGTAGCATTTGCCTCGGGAATCTCTGGTTCCTTTTCATTGTCTCCTTCTACATAGTCCCAATAACCTTTTCCTTTTAGGAAATTTGTTATTCTGAACTTCCATGCAGGGTAGTTATTTTTCTCAAGCTTCTCAGTAACAATCTGACTGAAACCGTCAGACATCTTGAAGCACTAAGACAAAATAGCTGCAATCTGCAAAAACCTGCAAATCTGCTGAACTTGCTATCGTGGTTCCTGTAACGCTTTCTACACTCAACGAGTGTCCACAATCAAGCGTACATACAACCACTGTACTTGTACAGTAAATCTGTGTATACTGCACTTTGGAGACCTGTTCAGAAACTTGTGCGAACGAAGGGATTGTGATGCTCTTGCTCTCTTAGCCTCTCTTGCCTGCACCAGGCTCTGATACCATGTAAAGAATGAGGATGCAAGAGAGCTACACAAGACAAGCACAAAGCACACAGAGATGGAAAGCTTCTTCTTCTTCTTCACAGAAAAGAGAGTACAAAATGACTAAGTGCTAAAGCTGAAAAATAGCACATATGTACATGCGGTCACTAAGTGTGAACTCGCTAGAAGCGTACTAGGCTGGCACTATAAGTGTAGTCCAGCTGTAGAATCACTGGCAGAGATCCTCCGTGTCGGTCACCTAACGCGCCAGTGAGTAAATGCCGTAAGCGGCCAAGACCCGTAGTGGATGCCAGCTCAAGGTGTAGAGCTCGACATCTCAACAACTAATTCATGTACTTGCCTCATAATCTCCTCATGTTGAGCTTGGAAGACTCGAGAAGGAGGCTTATTAGGCAGTGAGCTCTAAAGTAGAAGCTCTATTCTATGGTCATCATCCCCTTGTTTTAAAGGTAACTCTCCAAGGATGTCATCAATAAAAAAATCTTGGGATCTATTTAGGAAATTAGACAACTCTAATTTCTCTTGATTCCTACCATTTCCATTGGATAACACATTAAGATCATTTATGGACGCTTTAACAAAAAACATGTACGTGGAAACTGAGCTTTTCATTGACTTATCAAAATCAAGCATATTTATAAGGGGTATAGTGCGATCCGATTCATTAGCATCTATGTACATGTTCTTTTCCCTATAGTTGAAATAAATTCTCCTTTCAAGGAACTTCATATTGGAAGCCCTGCAATTGAACCATGGTGCCCCTAGGATAACATCCTCATGCTTGAGAGGGAGATGAAAAAGTCTTCTTTGTCGACACAGTCTTGGACATGAAGCCTCAATTTCCCAATTAAGGGAGTAACTGCGGCTTCTTGTCCCTTGAAATCTCCATTGTCCATAATGGTGCCTCCCATCTCATGAGTTTGTATACCTAACTTAGTGGCGAGCTCCATTGATATGAAGTTGTGAGTAGATCTAGGGTCAAAAAGGATAAAGGCATTATGCTCTCTCACCTTTCCCCAAGAATAGTAAAGGAATGATCCTTTGCAATGAGTATCCTCTTTTGGAGCTTCAACAATGGAAGCTATAGGAGTCTCATTGTGTGAATTTCTTTTGGGGCAAGAATGACAACCATGTCCTTGCTCCCCATATTTGAAACATTTATGGTCTTTGCAAAAAGCCTCCAACTCTTCAAGAGAGAGTCTATTTTTACATTTGGAAACTCTGTTCTCCTTGGTCTTGTTGTTGTTGTTGTCATTGTTGTTGCTAGAATTGCCTTGGGAAGAGTTTTGAGCATTGCTCTTCCCTCTAGGTTCATTTTGGTCTCTAGTTTCCATGGGCTCAAAATTCCTTTCAGTCCCTTGTTGGAAATTGATTGGTGAAGTGACCACAGTATGGTGAATCACTTCAGTGGTGGTCCTAGGCCTTTGAGATTTGATATACTCGGCCATATCTTCAGGTAGTCTCGCACAAAATTGTTGCTTTTCTTAGGCAAAGTCTATTTTTTGGTAGATTGTAGCTTTGAGATGTAAATCCCAAAACGTTTTCACATACCTATGGATAGAATCATTGGGAGATAGCTTCGAACTTCACCATTTGGTAAGCACTTTGTCTTTGGTATTGCTTGCAAAAAAACTGCTTCATTATGGAAACTCGTAGAGTTTTCCATGTCTTTGGATCTTTGCCATTACCTCGTAGACTAGCCCACATGATTGTCGGGTAGACTTTTGAAAGTGCGTAGCTACATGATGTAGCTTGGAGGACTCTGTGAAGCCCTAATCTCCAAAGTCTGCATCAAATTTTTGTCTGTAGCAACAAAGTTGCCATCATAGGTGAAAAAAGAGATGCTCTTTCCTCCCTCTTTGGATTTTTTAAGCTTGTAGGACCTTTTTAAAGAAGCATATGATTTATGATGTCTCTCCCATTGTTCTCTCTAGGAGAAAAACCGCTTCTTTCATCGGAAGATGAGGAAGTTGATGATGAAGATAGAGAAGAGGGTTACCTCTTTCTTGCCTTTTTCTTAATTTGATTCCTCTCTTACTTCTGAGAATGACAACAAGAAGAACTATATGACAATCTTTTCCTCTTGGGAGGAGTTGGGAATTGTCGAGACCGTCGTCTTTGCGAAGCCACATCTTCCGACAAACTTGGAGATTCACTTCTTTCTCTTTCATAGGATTCCTCCTCTTCTCTCACCGGAGAGAGTCTTCTTTTGGAAGTATCTACAAGATGCTTCCTAAGCTCTCTCACCTCTTGAGGAGTTTGGAGAATCCCATGGCTGCGAAGTTGTTGGCTAACTTTGGCTTGCAAAGCAGGGTTGCCCATAGCTTGTTGCAATCTAGTGACAAGATAGTTCACAAACACGTGGACATTATTAGTAGCACCTTCATGTGAAAAATCAAAGTCATTAATATTCATTATACTCTCTTTTATCAA
Source organism: Adiantum capillus-veneris (assembly GCF_014529385.1). NCBI lineage: Eukaryota > Viridiplantae > Streptophyta > Polypodiopsida > Polypodiales > Pteridaceae > Adiantum > Adiantum capillus-veneris. The sequence goes on along the minus strand of NC_140943.1, from coordinate 103,766,462 downwards.
CCATGCTAACTAAATTTATATATATGCAACTTTGTTCTTTAGTAACCTCAAAACTTTACAATCTACTCTTCTTAACTTTTGAAAATTAACACTCAAGCAACCATGCCCATGGTTTAGAGACTGCTAATTGCAAAGAGTAGTTGAGAGGGTCTAACAATGCTTGGTTGATTAAAGTTCCTATTGAGCTTGCTAGTAGCTCAATACTGGTTAAGACAAAGGCAAGCCCTGAAATAATCTGCAATTACAGCTCACAGACGCATAGTCATGAACCATACCAAAACTAACAATGCTTACACTTGAATTAAAGAGCAAAGAGAGAGGAACACAATGCAAGTTTCTAAATTGAAAATTGATTACCCATTCATTAGTTGCGTCGATTACAAATGGGAGCATCTCGTAGCTTGAGCGTATGTTTTTTGAGCTCCCACTTCTTTTATAGATAAGATCTCTTTTCACATTAAGGTCATTTACCTAACGATTTCTAAGTGGCCAGTGGCCGATTCACATGGAATTTTAAAATGTCATGACATCATTACAACTCAGGGAATTGACCCACTACTCTGGAATCAGGATTACACAGAGTATTACTACACTAGCTCGGAAAACTAATAGAGTACAAATGTGGTGTCCGGCTACGTGTCCAACGAGGTGGACGCCCATTTGATCTTTCCTCAAACATTCCACCCTTTCTAAATCGTGTCGTCCCTTGACACGACCTTGTGCAGTCTTGTCATAGGATTGTCTTCAGCTTTGTCTTGAAGGTTGGTCTTCAGCTTGGGAAGTGCTTTGTCGTTGATGACGCTCCCCCTTTCCTTGAGTGATTCATATCTTCCGTGTTGTTGATACGTGATTTGAGCTTGATTGTTCAGGCAACTTATCTTCTTGTTGCGCCTTCTCCTCTTTGTTGCCAGTCTTTGCCACTGTGAAGAGGGATGTTGATGTGTTTAAGCTTGTAGAACTGATTCCTTTGTGGCATGGACTTTATGTTGGGTTTGTTTTCCATGTCCAGTGCAATTTGAGTTGTCTGCAATAGGTCACCAATGTTGAAGCACCGTGTGAGCTACTTTTGATTGTTGTGGATAGCTCGCTTACTAAATTTCTCATTGCTTGTTGTTGTAGGCCATTCTTTGACTTGGCATTTTTTAATGGAGATTTGTTGTCGCCCTTGAAGATAAAAGATGCTCTTGATAAGCATATGGAGACCTGCAATTTTTGCTCCAAGTCATTGGCGATTGGTTTGGGTAGCCATTTCCTTATTGTTGATGTAGAAGGAATATATACAAGAAGTCAATGATGAGGTCTAGATTAGGGTCTTAAAACCTGGATGACCAAAGGGAAAAAGCCCTATGGGAAAAAAGTGCCTTTGGTACACACTCTTATTGGAGTTGAGCATTGACTTGAAGTACCTGTCATGCAAGGTGAGTGCGTTGGAGAAACAAAGGAAGAGTGTCTAATGCAAGTGCCAATTATGGGACACTCTATATGCACATGAGAGATTTGTCGAACAAAATCATGTAGAGTAAGAGATGGAGCTGATGGGTGCTTCAAGGAACAAATGTGCACTTGTGACATCAAAGGACGTCTCAATAGCTTCCACGTTTCCAAAAAGGTTTTTTGATGTAGAAGCTTCTTCACTCATTCCTCACTGTGTTGGGTGCGTGAGTGTCTTTTGAACTTACTCCTTCACTTACCACTATACTACAATGACTTTGACTCTTATGATTAGCTATACCAACATGATCCACACAACATAATTATGCTCAACTCTTCTAGCTTGAGTAGTACCTAGGATAACTAAGACGCTTAGACCACAAAGAATATTACATGAAGGTTTGGGACTAATGCCTTGCTCATTTAGTGGCTTAGCTTCTCTACTCTGACTTTTATGCCATGTATTTTTAATGGCCACTTGGACTTACCTGTTCAAGGCCAGAAACCCAACTCCATAAGTTCTTGAAATTTAGGCCTCTTCCATTGTGTTGGTCTTTGGATTCCACCATTTTGTCGAGTAGATTGACATATTTTGGCTCCTCTTGATTTGCTTGTTGTATGTTGATACTTCTTTGTAAAACAAGTCCTTTAGCTTTGATAGGGCTTGATGTAGCCTTTGCGTTAATTTCCATGAGAAGCGATTGTCGAGATGTGTGGGTTCTCTGTGATTGAGTTTCCACTAGAAATTTTGGAGCCCATCTTGTTTTTGGTCTTTGTGTGACTGTCTTTGGAATTTTATCTTCTTCTATAATTTGATGGACACTAGGCTTCGGTATCCAAATCTGATGATTTTCGTTGTAAAAGCCTTTCTTTTGTAATTGATAACAAGGTATCCATCTATAGATTGCAGAAGCCTTGGTTGTAATTGGATTCTGTTGGCTTTTGGTTGTCATTGCTTCCTCTTGGGTAGTTCAACTTGTGCTGCCGGATTTCTCTTCGTTGTTCTAGATTGAGCTACAATTTTTGGTAACCATATTGGAGTGTTACCTTCATAAAATCCTTGTGCTTCAAGTAGCTTAATTGGAATCATCCGCCTCGGGGGGTTCACTATGTGTAAAACTATAATATCATGTGCGTTCAAGATATGTTTGTAAAACCCCTTATCTGTGAATTCTTTTAGGAATATAATCTACCCTTTTCTTTTAAAATCTGTAAGTTTTTTTCAAATTTGAAAAAATAATGTCCTTCTGTATATATATTTCTATAAGTTTCAAGAAATTTAAATACCCTTCTGTTGAACTCAAGTGATAGGTTGCATTTTTATTAGGTGACCTCCCCGGGTCATCCGCTGCTGCATCTATTTGTGTTGGATAGCTTCATTGAAGTTTGACTTTGGTACCCATACTTGTTGTGTTGCTTTCTTGGAAGGTCTTTGTTGGCGGATACGCCGCAACGGACGTCAGCACAGTGAGAACTCACCTAACAAGATTTGTCAGCTAAGGACGGAGCTCGACCCGTAGGGTGCGTGGGAGCAAGCATAGGGTGTCAACCTACACTCGCCTGACTATTGACTACTTCCTACAGAGGTCTCTACCCAATGTCTAAGTTACAGCCTTTAAGAGTACACAAGAGGAGATTTTCTACAACGCTTTCAAGAGCTAAATACCCATCAAACGTTCTAGAAACACTACGGAACTTGTGGGAAATCCTATTAACACCAATAGGTCACTCTCCCTAAGGTCCATGACCCAAAACCCCAACTCTAAAACACCCGGTGCAAAATCGCGTAGGATGTCTGGTTGAAATTTACAGGTCGACGCTTTTTGAAACTAACATGCCTAATGTGTAGCTCTACTCATTGCGAACGCATGGATATGCTGAAATGTGAAAACAGACACCATATGCTCACCGAATCACCAAAAATAGCTCGCGGGTCAATATCGCAAAGCCTAGCCATACACGCGCAATGTAAGTGTTGGCACGTAGCTCTCTTCGGGGGAAACACGCTGCACTTCTCTGCACTCGATTTCGACCACCAGTGTGCATGTAGCATCAAGATAAACTCTCACTCTCTCTCGTACACAGTACGCTCAACTCACATAGACAAACTTATGAAAATGACAAAAGGTCTTTTGCATTAAGGTCAAAAGTGGTATAAATACCTTACAATCTCAAACCCTAATAATCCAATTTAACTTCTCAATTAAGGAATGATTACAAAGGAAATTAATATCCCACCGGGCAATCATCCTCCGTTGAGTGTGTCCAACTACTAACACTCCTCCCCTCCTAGATCATGTCATCCCCGACATGACAGTAGAACTGCTTCTTTAGTGGAGGCTTTCGTGCATCTTCAGAACAAACTCATAACGTGCATGCTGGGCCAGTAACGTAGGGCCTAATATATCTGTATCGATGGTGAAGAAACCGGTGTAGAAAGTTTCTTCAAAGGCCTAGAGATGGTACGAGGGCAAAAACATTATTCGCTGGTAGAGGGCATGTATCACCTCATGGGAAGGTTGAGCAGACAGTTCATATGCACGTCTGTATGTATCTTCGAAGAAGAATATGATGTCTGTTGCTTGTCAAGGTTTAAAGATCTCAAAAACTGCCAGATCACCGTGTAGACATACTATGCGTAGGATGTCTACTGCCTTAAATTTTAATTTTTCTATGTCAGTGGGTTTTCCTATGCTCAGCAGCTCTCTTAGAAATACTCACAGAAACTTTTGAACTTCAATTCAGCTTATAAACACTCTTTTTCGTCTTTTACAGGTCTTTGTTGAGCCTAACAGCAAATATAACATGCATAAAGTGCTCCATATCATAAATCATGATGTCCTACTTACCCTACTCCTACTCATCATGTGAGATGGTGATTTTGGTGTCTCGGTTGCTTCCTGGCCTCCCCAGACTCTCAAGCTATCCTTTCACCGCCTCTACCACTCCAACTCCTACTCTCTACACCACAACTTAACTAATACCTAAAACTACCTATGTCAGAAGATCTAGAACAGACACATGCTCCCTAGACTCCTCCTAAGACCTAGAGAGTCCACCACCCTCTGATCCTATCTAAATATAAAATAAGACACTGCTCCCTAGACTCCTCCTAAGACCTAGAGAGTCCACCACCCTTTGATCCTATCTAAATGTAAAATAAGACTCTGGCAAGCGGGAGGATTCCTATCCTCAAGGACTAGTCTCGGTCACCTACCTAGGGCCCTCGTCCCCGAAAGAGGCGCCAATGTTGGCGGATACGCCGCGACGGACGTCAGCACAGCGAGAACTCACCTAACAAGATTTGTCAGCTAAGGACGAAGCTCGACCCGCAGGTGCGTGGAAGCAAGCATAGGGTGTCAACCTACACTCGACCAGCTATTGACTACTTCCTACAGAGTTCTCTACCCAATGTCTAAGTTACAACCTTCTAGAGTACACAAGAGGAGATTTCCTACAACGCTTTCAAGAGCCAAATACCCATTAAACGTTCTCGAAACGCTACGGAACTTGAGGGAAATCCTATTAACACCAATAGGTCGCTCTCCCTAAGGTCCGTGACCCAAAACCCCAACCCTAAACACCCGGTGCAGAATCGCTTAGGATGTCTCAGGTCGACGTTTTCTGAAATTAACATGCCTAATGCATAGCTCTGCTCGTTGCGAACGCGTGGATATGCTAAAATGCAAAAACAGACACCATATGCTCACCGAATCACCAAAAATAGCTCGTGGGTCAATCTCGCGAATCCGGGCTGTACACGCGCAATGTAAGTGTTGGCGCGTAGCTCTCTTTGGGGGCAACACGCTGCACTTCTCCGCACTCGATTCCGACCACCAGTGTGCACGTAGCGTTAAGATAAACTCTCACTCTGCCTCGTACACAGAGTACGCTCAACTCACACAGACAAGCTTATGAAAATGACAAAAGGTCTTTTGTATTAAGGTCAAAAGTGGTATAAATACCTTACAATCTCAAACCCTAATGTTCCAATTTAACCATTTACTAAGTCTAAATGTCAAAAATGGGATACAATTTGAAAGCTTATGCAAGCCCCACTATTTACAAAGGTGAAATGACGGTTTCTTCTCAATTAAGGAATGATTACAAAGGAAATTAGTATCCCGTCGGGCAATCATCCTCCGTTGAGTGTGTCCATCTACTAACACTCCCCCCCTCCTAGATCATGTCGTCCCCGACATGACAGTAGAACTGCTTCTTCAGTGGAGGCTTTTGCGCATCTTCAGAACAGACTCATACCGTGCATGCTGGGCCAGTAACGTAGGGCCGAATATATCTGTATCGATGGTGAAGAAACCGGTGTAGAAGGATTCTTCAAAGGCCTGGAGATGGTACGAGGGCAAAAAAATTATTCGCTAGTAGAGGGCATGTATCACCTCATGGGAAGGTTGAGCAGACAGTTCATAGGCACATCTGTATATATCTTGGAAGAAGAATATGCTGTTTGTTGCTTGTCCAGGTTTAAAGATCTCAAAAACTGCCAAAAGGGTTTTACATATCTTCCTGAGCATAATGCAAGAGAGGTCAGGCAAGCCAGTGAACAATTTAATGGCGCCCGTTAGGATTTTCACCATGTATGGCTCACTCATTCTCTCACCTGTCTTCAAGCCTGGCAGCTTTGGGTAGTTAAGCCACGTAGGGTGGCTTTTCTTCAGCAGTTCTTGTTCTTTCCAGGTCCGCATCCTTGGTAGAGGGAAAAAGCTAAGGTTGTCTCTGATTATTTTAGGCGCCTCTACCAGATGTACTAAATATTGTGGGTATTTAGTTAGCCATGCCTTCCTCCATTTTGGCTGAGAGTCCACAATAAGCTTAACACCTTCTGGTTTGGTGATATCTTCTTTGTATAGTGGCACTATCGGCTCCTCTTTAATCCTCTTGTTTAGTGTAGCAGCTTCATACTTGAGAAGAGGATATGGGAGAGAGGGTTGTAGCCATTCATGTCGAACGACATTTGTATATTATTTTTGAATGGTCATAGACTTCAATATCCTCTGCTCCCACTGCATTGCTTCTTTGGCGGTGTCTTTTATGGCCACTTCTATTGCCTTTTGTAGATTTTCTTCTTCTTCTTGTGTCAGATCTCGGGGCTCTTGGGATGGTCCCACAAGGATTTCCTCTTGCATTTTTGTGTCCACTGGATCTGACACATTGTCTATATCAATTCCTTCCATAGCTACTGGCCCTGTGCTCAATTGTGGCTCTTCAGTCTGCTGTTGGCCTTTTAGCTCATCAATCTACTTTTGATATTCTTTCTTTTCCTGTTCAGCTTGATCCCCCATGGTCACTAAAAGGTCGTTCAATTCAGCATTTGCTTTCTCAGCCTCTTCTAGCTTCTTCTTGGTGTCTTCATTTTCAGTTTGCATCTTCTTGAGATCCTCGTCCATCTTCTTTTTCAAGGCTGCTAGCTCATCTTTCATGGCCTTGTTCTCATCCTCCAAAAGGCTTTGCATCATTAGGGAGCCGTCGGCCAACATTAATCGTTGTCTCTTCTCTCGTGTCAACTCCTTTTGGAGTTCCTTCATCTGTTCTTCATACATATCCTTCTCTGAAGCAGTGCTAGTTGAGGCCGCGGCTCTGACTCTGCCCGGAGATGCCCTTAGCCTCTGGATTGTCTGATCTTTCACTTTTGATCTTTCAGCTCTATAACTTCGTCCTGGCTGGCCTCATGTTCTAGCTCAGCTTTTTCCTTAGCATTCCTCAAATTCTCCACTTCCTTGGACTCATCGGCAAGCTGGAGTGTCATTTACTGATTTTCTTATACTCCTCATCTGCTCTTTGAAGCCTTTGGTCTACTCCTTGACTCTGACTTTCCAGCTCTTGGCATCTTTTTAGTGCCGCGTCCAGATCAGCTTGAAACTTGGCTTGCTTCTGTGTGTTCTCTCTGTCCTTCTTTTGCAGCGAGTCCACCTCGGCTTTGATTTGAACTTCATTTACTTTGAGATTATCACACTCAATCTTAGTGGCCATAGACCTTGCTGTGAGCCCAGTGAGTTCGGGGTAAATGATATCCAATTGGATTGAAATTTGATATATAGGCTTCTTATACCATGTAAAAGACTCCCATGATGTCAACTATTGCACAGAAGGTCAATATGACCCTGGAGACATCCTACGCGTAGTATGTCTCTTATCTTAGAATGACTTGATTTTGGTTCTGTGGGTAGCCCTTAGTATGTACAACATGGCCCTGTTCTTAGATTTTGATTTGGATAAGTATTGGTGTTGTTAGATCATGTTTAGTGTTTTTAGGCTCAGAAAAGTGCATCTTTGAGGTTTTGGGGCCAAATGTGATGGGTCTGGCTTGAAATTTGATATATGAGCTTGTGAAGATGTTATAAAGATATGTTGAACTCAAAAACACCAGCTGGGGGTCAAATAGGGATTTAGACATCCTATGTGTAGGATGTCTATTTCACTATTTTTTCATATCTGACTCCACAGTTAGCTTGGCAATGTGATAATGAGTACATTGTGCAAGTTTCATGTGATTTAGACTAGTTTTGGTAGGTCTATGACCCTTTATTGCCTCTATGATCTGACTTTCTGTTTTATTTATGCATATGAGGTCAACTCTTGTCGAAATGTTATGAAACTTCATGGCTAGCATGTATAAGCTATGTAGAAGTTGTGTATGAGGTGAGATATTGAGTTTGGCTTGCAAAAGAGGCCCTAAGACATTCTACGCGTAGGATGTCTTCTGAGGAATTCTTTTGGAAGAAGTGCTACTATATATGCCCTAAGCCCCCCCTTTAAGCCCTATTTCAATAAAAAAGTCAAAAAGATAAATAGGAACTCCCTATTTGGCTTTTAGAGCCTCTAAGTTGTTTTCTGACTCTTGGAGTGCTTTTTGGCAATGAAATTTCTTGATGTTAGTCTCCATAGCTTCACGGTTCCTTGGGGAACCTTGCCATATGGTTTTTGTTGGCTTTGGCTTCACCGGAGCTCCGTTTGGCAATTTGTCGCTCTGGAAGCGTCTGTGGTTGCATTTGCATTCCGTCGATGACTTGTGGTGCTCTACCACCATAGGACTTGGTTGTTGATGGTCTAGGCAAGCCGCTCGTGAAGTTTGGTGGCAAACGGATATTCGGTTTGGCCGTGAGAGCCAGTTGACGCTTTGTGTGTCCGATGCCGTTTCTGAAGCTTAGTTCTGCTTCAGGTCGCCTTATGGCCATGTGGGATATATAGCCTTGTAGAGCATGTCGAGATGCTCCTACCCATTAGTTTTGGTAGCATTGGGGCGACTTTCCACTGTCGATTTACCACTTGGTGGCCTCTTGCAGGGCTTCTGGTGCCAGGGTTTTTCCCAATGGTTGTTTGCCGCCTTTGTACATTCAAGAGTGGTCTCCTATGATAGGGTAAACCCCCTATGAAGCCTTATTTCTATTGGGTTAGCCGTTAGGTGGCTACCTCTACTTGTAGGTCTCTACTGCTCGTTCCCCGTGTGAACCCTACACTAGTTTTCGTGATAAAACATCAAACATACACGAAAAGCTCAAAGTGCTGAGCCTACCTCTCATATCTGGAGCCTATTGGGTGGTCGTGCGCTTCGTAGAAGCAGCAGGAAGTCCGGTTCGTTCTAGGTGGGTAGAGCTCTCTCTCAAGAAGGAAATAGTAGAAATGAGCTCTAAGTGAAGTGAAAAAATCTTATAATGGGGGTCCCCGGACCACTTTCTATGAAAGTTGACATGTGATCCTAACTTCTTGCGAGATGCGGTTTAGGCTCAAAAAGTTCCTGATTTGGACTCCGTTTGCCCAGTTTCTGAGAAATTTGACGTTTCGGTCAAAGTCTGACCAAAACACGCCTCCCGCTACATTCACATAATTGCCCCCCCATTGTACCATAGGTTGTCCCATAGTCACTGATTATCCCCATATTTTTTTGTTTTTCATTACGACCGTACTTCACCTGCTTTTTGTATTTTTGAAGTTTTTCTGCCAATAATTAGTAAAATTAAAAAGAAAATAGAAAAATAAATCCAAAAAATCCCCAAAAATCACAATAACTCAAAAACATCTCCGCAAAACACTATGTACACTCACATGAAATTTTTATGGCCGGATTTCTTCGTTTTACCAATATTTTGCCCGAAAAATGGCTATTTTTACATATATACACACACCTAGAGGCCTAATTTGGCGTTTGGCCACATATACTTGTAGATTCGTGCTGTATAAGGGCATATGTACTTAGGTTAGTCCAGAAAATTTTGCAATCAAATGAAAACCCTTCAAAATAGTCAAAAAACATGCCCGTTTTTGCTCTTTTCACATTCAATGGGTCCGCACTGAGAATGCCTCCCCCCCTCCTAGTCGGAGTCCTCCCGGACGACAAGGTATCTCCTTGGGGTATGTGCGCTGCATGGGTTAAGAATTGTGATAATGTGCGGCCTTGTAATGTGGCCCTATTTGATGCATATTCAGTCTATGCATGGAAAAGTTAATGCTGTGCAAGAGGAGGGAATAAGCAAGATGCTTATGGGCATTCGACGTCGAGGTTTCCTATTTGTTCTTGGTTGGGTTGGCAGTTTTTCTTTGCAAGTAAAAGTTGTAACTCTACAGCTCTTTGTTTGATCGTCTTTTTTGCAAAAGTTGCTTGGGTTGCCGCTACTGTCGATATGGCCGTGGTTGTTTTTGTTGATGGAAGTGTCATTTCCGTTGTAGTGATCCGAGCCTATCACAAATTTTTGTTTATCATATTTTGTTGGTTCTCCTTGCTTCTAGAGGTTTACAATAAAAGAAAGAGTGAGAACAACCTCTTGGGAAAATTTTATAAAAAAAATGATTTTTCCTTGACTAGTTCACCGGAGGTGAAAGGTAGAGGGAGAACCTAGTGGTAAAGGGAAGGGAAAATATGTAAATGTGAAAAGAAAAGATATGATGTGGTTGTGGATCCATGCACCCATGATTCAAGGGTCATGAGTGGCTCATATCATCATGGCTTTGGAGCCATATGATGATTCAAACAAATGGGACCCAAGTGGAAGACTTGGTAAAGGAAGAAACCATACACATGATTTTGCTGAATTTTTAAAAAATACTTCCACTCCGATCCAAGAAAAGTTGTCTTCATCAAAGTTGTAGCTGATGAGCTGGAGATTTTGGCCATATTTTGTTTATAATTTTTGCATCTACGGTCTAGGAGATATGGCCAAAATGGTGGACGCCAGTTTTTTCAACTGTGGTGGAGACCACCCCCTCTACCTTTACACACACACACCCTTCCTTTTCCACATTGAGACCTTCTCTAAAATCAGCCATTAGTCTTCTCACCCTCCTCTCCTTCCTTCTCTCTCTCAAGCTCAAAAACCCATCAAAGTTCCTCTTCTAATCACCTCTCAAGTCATGCTTAATCTTGTTGTAATTCATAAGCTCTCATTCAACCCCTTCCTATTATTACTAGATATGTATTGATTTTATGTAGATTCTTTACATTTTAAAATAAGGAAGCTCTTGGACTCAAGCTATGGAGGAAGGAGTGAAGACAACACAAGTGATGATGGAGCTAATTGGTCAACAAATCACTTGGAAGGAGCTTCTTCATTGGTTGAATGTCCCTAATCAAGCTTCATTTGTACAAATTACACTTGGATCTTAACCTCACTCCTAATCACTCTCTTTCCTATATAAAGAGGCCTTCCCCTTTGTAATTTCAAGCCTCCCTCAGCCCCATTGAGCCTTTGTATCACTCACCATGAGCCCATAAGCTCATTCATTCACTCTATTCTTGCACATCCTAGAGTGCAACTTGTTTCATGCTAGTAACCTCTCCTCCTCTTACTTATGTTAATTAAGAGAAATGTTTTATATGTGTGTGAGAATGCTTGATGTGATCTTGACTAATCCTTGAGTGATTGTTTGGTAATCTATATGCTATTTGTGTTGGGAGTGTTTGAAGTCATCCATTCCTTGTACACACACTACGGTTATTGCTTCATTCATAGTGATCTCTCTCTCTCTCTCTCTCTCTCTCTCTCTCTCTCTCTCTCTCTCTCTCTCTCTCTCTCTCTCTCTTTGTGTAGCGGTCCTAGTCCACGCTTCCAAGACTAGGTGGTGCCCTCATCTCATTTCCCTTGTGGCGCAATGGAGTTTGTTTTGGTGTAGAGGCCGCCATTCCAAATTTCCTTCGTCATAAATTGGTGCCCCCACGGAGGAGTTCTCAAGCAGCGCTCTATCAATCCTATGAAGGAAGATCCATCAAATTCTCCGAGATTTCCACTATGGTCTCCCCAAGAAGCTCGAGAAAAGAAGCGTCTTTATCGACAAACGGCACGTATGCGGGTAAAGAGAGTTAACTACACACACCCTTCTTTGCTTCAAGGAAAATCTTGTAGTCATCAAGTCGCTAGGTCAAAAAATTGTGTTGAGTGCTTTGTGGCTAGTGTGAAGACACTTCCTTTGAAGCCTTGACTTCAGGTGGTGAAAGCACTCTCAAACTCAGGAATTAACAAGTTTTTGGAGGGGGAGCTACACATCAATGGGGTGCGGTATTGGCAAGAGGCTACGTATGGTGATGCACTCCAACTACTACTAGCAAGAAGGCTCAAGGTGGTTGAGAGGGTAGCCATCGAACCCTATGAACTCTACAAAGCTGAAGATGGTCACACCAAAGCTAGGCTAATCACTGGTGAGCAAATTCTTCGCATCTCTCAAATGGTGGGATCCAAGAGAGCTCAACTTCAATGAAGTGCTTCATGGAAGTTTGTAATTAATGCACCAATGAATAATCCCATTTTCTACAACTTTCAATTAGTTCAGAATATTAGGGTGAATGTGCGCATTGATAGAAAGATTTTTTTCCAACAAAGATTGGTCTTCTATTTTGGAGCTGAGAGGTTGAGAGAGATATTGCTGTCCCCAGACCCTATAATGTTTCCTATTTTGGAGTATAATGTATCTTTTGATGTTCACATCTTCATCTTGCTTTAAGCATACTCCATGAATCATAGGGATTTATATGGACCTTTCCAACCTCTTGCTAGACAAACTGTGCATATAATAGCTAGCACAAAGCTTAGGTTCCAAAACATCATAAGGGACTTACTAGGCCCTCGTCGTCTAGCTGAGATTAATGCATCTATCAATCCATTTATTCTACCCTTAATAAGATATGATTTGGGCCTAGACGTTTTCATCTTTGTGCTGTATTGAGAGGAAGGCAACCCACTTTTATGATGGCTTTCCCAAATGTTTTTGGGCGTAGTGGGGAAAATGATGGGGATTTTTTGGATAACTTGGAGATGGCTTTCCTTGTCTCTGGGAGGGATGACGAAGCATTGAAATTGAGATCTTTTCCTTTGGTGCTCAAAGAAGAAGCTAGGGTATGGTTCCAGGCTCTAGATCCAACCCAAATAATTGATTGGGAGGGATTGAAGGTGGCTTTCCTACGAAGATTTCAACGAGCCAATTCGGCAGAAGAACTATGGCAACGGCTTCTGTCCCTTCATCAAGTTGACCCTCATGGTTATGCAACCTATGAGGAAGGTTTTTTGAAACTTTGGGGCCAATGGTCAGACTCACTAAACCCTGGTGAGCGAGCTACCAATTGCCTCCAAAAGGATCGATTTATCTCAGGTTTGTACCCCTTGCTAAGGGAGAAGGTAAAGAGCAAATTTCCAAATGCTTTTGAAGATGCCTTAAGAATTGCTAGGGAAAAGAATAGAAAGATTCTCTATCAAGCCCAAGCTGGCCAGCTAGCTTTGGGAGGCAATATCACAACTATGGAAGCTTCTCACATACCTCCAAATGTGCCTAATGCACCAGACCTCAATAGAGGTCAACAAGAAGATATGCTCCAACAAATAAACAATCTCACAAACCAGCTAGAGGGGTTGAGAGTAAATCTTGTGCAGGGTGCAAGAAGGCCTATTGAGGGAAATGGTGGGAATCGGCCACCAATGCGACGTCAAGCAAGGGAAATGTTGTGTTACAATTGTGGGGAAATTGGCCACGGCATGTATAATTGCCCTCATCCCAGAAGATATGACTACCCTGTCAGAGGTCCTCGACAACAAGTAAGTCCACCCCGTGCTAGAGCTCAAGCACAAGAGCAACCGCAACCTCAAATTTTGCAGCCACCTCGTGCTCAAGCTCAAGCCCCTGCTACTCAACCAAATGTGAGCATCATAAGGATGGAGGAGGTCCTCAAGGGCAGAAGCAACCAGGAAGAAATAGCTAAAGGGAAGATGAAGATAGATGAAGTGGCTACAATGCCTATCAAACGTGTGCGTGTCCAAGAAGAAGTAGGTAAAGAAACAAGCAAGGATGCAAGCAATGAAGCAAGTACATCTCGGGCAGCTAAAGATGAAGCCAAGAAGAGAAAGAACCGTACTAGGTCTCAAATTGACATCTCTGATTTCCCTATGGGATCTCGGACACAACCTTATGACTTGACAGCTGATGTGAGTTCTCAAGGAGCAAAGATTACTTGGCCACAACTACTTCATATCTCCCCAAAGCTTCGACGACAATGGTCAAAAATGGTGAGCACGAGGGCAAAGCGAAGTAAGCTAGTAAGTGTAATCAAAGCATATGGTCTCAAGGATATAGTGCCTTTGGTGGAGGCTCAAATCAAGGGACAACGGATTCCAAAAACTTACATTGACAGTGGAGCAGAGGTTTGTGTCATGACAGAAAAGCTAATGCATCAATTGGGTTTAGAGGTAATGGAATCATCAAACTTTAGGGCAAAAATGGCCAATAATGTCTCTGTCACTTGTGTGGGTGTAGTGAAAGCTTTGAGAGTTTCTGTTTTTGGAATCACTACAGAGGTTGATGCTTATGTGATGCCAGTAAAGGGAGAAGGATACCCCCTTATTTTAGGACGACCTTGGCTCATGGGTATAGGAGCTAGGCAAGATTGGGCAACAGGAGACTTGGAGTTGAGGCCTCGCATGGGTGGCCATAGTCGGAAGGTGGTTTATAACCTAAAGAATGGGCGACAAGAGAACCTTGAACTAGAGACGTCAGCTGATGAGTGGAGCTCAAGTGGATGCTCCTCATCTATGGACGAGGAAGAGAGTTCAAGTGAAGAGAGTGATAGCACTCTCGAAGTCATGGGCGTCACCATAAAGGAAACTACCTCATCAGAAGGCAACCCAAGGATCCAAATGGAGAATGTGTGGGATGCCAGCCTAGAGGAGATGTTATCCAAGGATATAAAGGAAGAAGAAAAGGAGGGTTATGTAAATGTTCTCAAGAAGCATGCATCATTGTTTATTTCTGATTACACTCACATTACAGGCGTCACTGCAGTGAAGCATCATATCCATCTAAAAGAAGGGAGCAAGCCAGTAGTACAAAAACTAAGAAGATTAGGAGTTGTGCAACAAAATGCACTGTTGTCTGAGGTGAAGAGACTCTTAGAAGCAGGATCCATATACCCAGTAGAAGATTCAGAATGGGTCTCCCCAGTAGTGGTGAGGCCAAAGAAGAATGGTAAATGGCGAGTGTGCGTGGATTACAAGCCACTAAATGCTGCAACAAAGAGGGACCACTTCCCTCTCCCATTTCAAGATGAGATTCTAAATGAAGTAGCAGGCCATGAGAGATACACAATGTGTGATGGCTACTCTGGCTACTTTCAAATACGCATTGCAGAGGAGGACCAGAAAAAGACTACTTTCATCACACCATGGGGATGTTTTGCATTCCGAGTCATGCCTTTTGGTCTCACCAAC
This sequence comes from Adiantum capillus-veneris, assembly GCF_014529385.1. Taxonomy (NCBI): domain Eukaryota; kingdom Viridiplantae; phylum Streptophyta; class Polypodiopsida; order Polypodiales; family Pteridaceae; genus Adiantum; species Adiantum capillus-veneris. The sequence goes on along the minus strand of NC_140943.1, from coordinate 103,751,334 downwards.
GCTCCAGCCACCTTTCAACGATTCATGAACATGGTCTTCCAACCTTACTTTGGTAAGTCCATAAGGGTTTTCATAGATGACTTTTGTATTTACAGCTCCAAAAGTATGCATCTCGGCAAGATTGATGAAGGATTTACTCGTTTAGCTAAGCTGGGTGGACAACTAAACAAGGACAAATGTCACATTGGGGAAAGCAAGGTTACACTATTAGGGCATGTAGTGTCCATTGATGGAATCGAGGTAGATCCTGAAAAGATAGAAACATTGCTCAATCTACCTTCCCCAACTTCCATCAAACAATTAATCTCCTTCTTGCAAAAGCTAAGATATTTGAGTAGATTCATACACTTACTCTCCCAAGTGATATTTCCTCTACAACAACTGACTCGTCAAGAGACGCTTGTTTGGAGTGAAGAAAGTGAAGGGCATTTTAGAGAGATTAAAAAAATGTTAGGGTCACTCCCTATAATCCTCCAACCTTGTTGGGAAGAAACATTCTTTGTAAACCCAAGTGTGGGAGAAGAAGCCATTGGTGCTGCCCTCCTACAAAAAGATCCAAAAACATCCTTTATGAGGCCCGTGTATTTTGCTAGCCGCCTCATGGAAAACACAGAGAAGGCCTACACCCTGATGGAACAGCTAGTGTTAGCTCTCATGTTTGCGGTAACCAAATTTCGGCCATACTTGCTGCCGAAGAGGTTTGTAATTATCACTGTGGAGGATATGTTTCCCTATGCACTACAACATATGGAAATCTCTGACAAAATAGCAAAGTGGGTGGTGCGACTTCAAGAGTTTGATTATACAATACAGGTTGAAAGAACAACTCGAGCATGCTTTGCCGACATTTTAACAAACAAGTGCTATGAAAAAGTTTTCCATTTGAAGAGAAAGGAACTTCCACCACCTCCAGCTCCAGAGGCTTTGGTCAATGCTTATAGCCTCTACTTTGATGGAGCATACAAGAGAACCAAGGATAAGGCAGCTGCAGGCATTGTGGTCTTATCTCCATTGGGAGAGAGGATCCATGGTGAAGGGATCACTCTAGAAGATGTCCACTCCAACAATGAAGCAGAATATCATGCTCTAATTCATGGCCTTTGTTGGTGCCTCGATAATTCAATTAAGAGATTAAACGCTTTTGGTGACTCCATGCTTTTGGTAAGGCAAATGCAAGGTACATGGGCTTGCAAAAATGCCCGTCTCTCTACTAAAATGAGAGAAGCCAAAGCTCTTATGAGGAGATTTAGGGAGGCACAAGTACATCATGTGCCAAGAGACCAGAACAAGGATGCAGACCACCTAGCATCATCAAAGTTAAATGAGTCAATAGTGGGAGCAGTGGCCATCAAACTTCCACTTCAGCAAGGCAAGGAGGACTTGGAAGATATTATGCACATTCTGGAGCAAGGAGAGGCTCCTAAACACTTGAATGCAGGGGAAAGGCGATGGTTAGCTAGGAAGGCTACCAGGTATCGCATAGTAAATGATGACTTGTATTGTCTAGGTAAGGATGGTGTGCTTAGGAGAGTGCCTTTGAAGAGTGAAATTGAAGAAATTTTAAAATCTTGTCACGACGATATATGCGGAGGACACTTTGCACACGACGTCACTAGTAGAAAGGTTCTACAAGCTGGGTTTACTTGGCCAAGTCTTCATCGTGATGTCAAATACTGGTGTCAAACATGTGATGAATGTCAGAAAGCAGGACCACGACGGCTCATAGCTGAACCTCAGAACCCAATAAAGGTATATGGGCCCTTTGAGAAGTGGGGAATTGATGCCATAGGGCCTCTACCACGCACTCAGTCAGGTAAAGAGTACATCATCATGGGAGTAGACTACATGACTAGATGGGCTGAGGCTATGCCGACCAATAGAATTACTGCTAAGGATGTGAGTCAGTTCATCTTTGACCACATCTGTTGCCGGTTTGGCACCCCTCTTGAAATACTATCTGATAGAGGACCAGGGTTTAGAGCAGACTTGGTAGGAGAACTCATGAAGAAGCTAAATATTCAGCATCAACACTCTACTCCTTACTACCCTCAGTGCAATGGTTTGGTGGAAAAAGTAAATGGAATTATTTGCAAAATTCTCACCAAACAGGTACATGCCAGGCGCCAAGATTGGGACAAACACCTGAATGGAGCTCTATGGGCCTATAGAACCTCCTTCAAAACCACATTAGGGTACACACCCTTTCATTTGGTTTATGGAAAGGAGGCGCTTTTGCCCATTGAAGTGAAGTTAACAAGTCTTCGAATATTGGGTAGCCAGGTAGGCTCTCAAAAGGAGAAAGTACATCAAAGGATCATGGATCTAGAGAGGCTGCAATTGGATCATGAAGAAGCCATCAACCACTATTCTCAAGAAGCAGAGAAGCGCAGAGAAAAGTTCAACAAAAAGCTAGCATCCAAAGACATCAAAAAGGGATCTCTGGTGCTTCGATATGACAATCGCTTCGACACTCGTAAGGATGGAAAGTTTCTTTTCCGATGGGAAGGCCCGTTCTTGGTCACCAAAAAGTTCAAAAATGGCTCTTACAGACTTCAAGACATTGATGGTAAAGTGCACAAGACCAGGACAAATGGATGGCGTCTAAAGCCTTATCACATCACGATAAGGTCAGCTCAAGATCAAAGAAAGTAGGCTAGAGGCATAAATACCCCTAGCCAGGTTTGGGGGGGCTATGATCCGAGCCTATCACAAATTTTTGTTTATCATATTTTGTTGGTTTTCCTTGCTTCTAGAGGTTTACAATAAAAGAAAGAGTGAGAACAACCTCTTGGGAAAATTTTATAAAAAAAATGATTTTTCCTTGACTAGTTCACCGGAGGTGAAAGGTAGAGGGAGAACCTAGTGGTAAAGGGAAGGGAAAATATGTAAATGTGAAAAGAAAAGATATGATGTGGTTGTGGAGCCATGCACCCATGATTCAAGGGTCATGAGTGGCTCATATCATCATGGCTTTGGAGCCATATGATGATTCAAACAAATGGGACCCAAGTGGAAGACTTGGTAAAGGAAGAAACCATACACATGATTTTGCTGAATTTTTAAAAAATACTTCCACTCCGATCCAAGAAAAGTTGTCTTCATCAAAGTTGTAGCTGATGAGCTGGAGATTTTGGCCATATTTTGTTTATAATTTTTGCATCTACGGTCTAGGAGATATGGCCAAAATGGTGGACGCCAGTTTTTTCAACTGTGGTGGAGACCACCCCCTCTACCTTTACACACACACACCCTTCCTTTTCCACATTGAGACCTTCTCTAAAATCAGCCATTAGTCTTCTCACCCTCCTCTCCTTCCTTCTCTCTCTCAAGCTCAAAAACCCATCAAAGTTCCTCTTCTAATCACCTCTCAAGTCATGCTTAATCTTGTTGTAATTCATAAGCTCTCATTCAACCCCTTCCTATTATTACTAGATATGTATTGATTTTATGTAGATTCTTTACATTTTAAAATAAGGAAGCTCTTGGACTCAAGCTATGGAGGAAGGAGTGAAGACAACACAAGTGATGATGGAGCTAATTGGTCAACAAATCACTTGGAAGGAGCTTCTTCATTGGTTGAATGTCCCTAATCAAGCTTCATTTGTACAAATTACACTTGGATCTTAACCTCACTCCTAATCACTCTCTTTCCTATATAAAGAGGCCTTCCCCTTTGTAATTTCAAGCCTCCCTCAGCCCCATTGAGCCTTTGTATCACTCACCATGAGCCCATAAGCTCATTCATTCACTCTATTCTTGCACATCCTAGAGTGCAACTTGTTTCATGCTAGTAACCTCTCCTCCTCTTACTTATGTTAATTAAGAGAAATGTTTTATATGTGTGTGAGAATGCTTGATGTGATCTTGGCTAATCCTTGAGTGATTGTTTGGTAATCTATATGCTATTTGTGTTGGGAGTGTTTGAAGTCATCCATTCCTTGTACACACACTACGGTTATTGCTTCATTCATAGTGATCTCTCTCTCTCTCTCTCTCTCTCTCTCTCTCTCTCTCTCTCTCTCTCTCTCTCTCTCTCTCTCTCTCTTTGTGTAGCGGTCCTAGTCCACGCTTCCAAGACTAGGTGGTGCCCTCATCTTATTTCCCTTGTGGCGCAATGGAGTTTGTTTTGGTGTAGAGGCCGCCATTCCAAAGTGTAAACAAGTACATAATCACCTGTTTTGAAGTCTTTGGTATGCACATGCTTGTCAAAAAAATCTTTTTGTCTTCTCTTTTTAGCATAGATTGAAGCTACAGCTCGCAATCAAAGTTCATCTAACTTTTCAAGATCATCTATTCTTGAAGAGAGCTCATGACCTGCCCATTCTAAGCGTTTCACTACTCGTAGAGTTGGAACTAAAAACTCTATGGGTAATATAGCATTTAGTCCAAATACCATGTTGTATGGTGTGGTTCCGATTGATGTTTTGTAAGCTACCTTGTATGCCCATAGTGTTGAGCGTAATTGTTGATCCCAGTCTGTCCTTGATTCTGATACAATTTTAGTCAAAACAGTGCATAGTGTTTTATTTGTGGCCTCAGCTTGTCCATTTGCCTGTGGATGATATGGAGCAGATTTTCTATGTATGACCATGAATTCCTCTAATAGGTATTCAATGAATTCATTAAGAAAATGTGTTCCTCGATCACTGACAATTTCTATTGGTAATCCGTATCGTACAAAGACATTCTCATACAAAAATTGTGCAGTGGTTCTTGCGTCTGGTTTTTGTGTTGCTTTGGCTTCAGCCCATTTTGTGAGATAGTCCGTAGCCACAATGATATATTGGGTATGGGTACGATATGCAGGGGATGAAATAGGCCCCACAAATACAATTCTCCATTTTGCAAATGCCCGTGCTCCCATCATTGGCCGTAGTGACATCTCATCTCTCTTTATCGACACCTTAGTGCGCTGACATGCGTCACAACGCTTTACAAACTTCTCAGCATCCATGTGCAATGTAGGCCACCATATTCTTGCGGTTAAGACAATTTTTGTTGTCTTATCGCCTGAAAAATGGACTCCACTTACTCCTCCATTTGCATGTTCTAGAATCAACAGGTATTCACTTTCACTTGCACAGATTCTAAGTTGATTTTCCTTTCCTCTCTTGTAGAGTTGATTTCCAATTAAATTAAAGTCTCGAGCCTCCAACTCTATAGCCCTTTTTTGCTCTTTTGTTATGTTTTCAAGAAATTTCCTTGTTGTTAAGAAATCAATGATATATTGACTCCATGCAAGTGCAATGGTTACTTGAAACAATGTCTCGTGATCCACCGGTCGTTTGGCACTACATATTGTTAACATAAGCATGTGTGTCAGCATACATAGTTGGCCAACAAACTCCTAAGTGTTTCAATCTTTGGTGTGTTTTTATTATTGAACAATGAAATGCACAATCTTGGATGCGGTGCTTCTTCAAGATAACACTTGAATTCCTCTGGATTTATACATAATCGTAGAATTTGGTCCGAGCCTAGATGGTACAGTTCGTCCTGCAATCAACTGAAAGTTTTTTGTTTGTCAAAATGTTTTTTGTTTAGTTCTGTCTTCCTTGTCATCAAATCTACCTCCAAAGGAAATAATGCTAACAATTTCCTGAGACCATTTGGGTATCATTTCAATATTGAAAAGATAAGCATCAGGTATGTCATCATCTACTCCTTCAAGAGCTTCCCCGTTTTGTAGCCTTGAAAGATGATCCGCCCGTAGATGAGTTTACTCTTTTTTACTACCACTGTGAAGTCAAACTCTAGCAATATAATAAACCACCGTACAATTCTCCCAGTATTGCATGGTTTATTTACTAGATACAAAAGATCTTGATGATCTGTGAAGAACACAAATTTGTTTGGAAGCAAGTAATGCCAAAATTTCTTTACAGCATAAATCATTCCTAATCCCTCTCTTTTAGTGGTGGTGTAGTTCTTTTCTGCACTATTTAGCTGTGGGCTTGCATAACAAACTGGCAAATCCATTGTTCCTTCTCCAAGCTGAGCGAGAATACTCCCAATTGCGTATGCAAAGGCATCAATGTGAACATGGAATATCTTTTCGCAATCTGGTGCTTTAAGTACAGATGCTGATACAAGGTTTTCCTTAAGCTTTTGGAATGAAGTTTCACACTCCTCATCATATAGCCCTACATGATATGCTAAAAATAACTGTTAAAAAGGATTCATGGTTGGCAATGCCTTGGTTGATAGGTATACCAAACATGGTGTACTTCAAAAAGCACAAAAAGTATTGGAGGGGCTTCATGTCTGGATTGTCATCACTTGGAGGGCATTGATTGTTGGATATGCCCAGCATAAACAAACATAGAGAGGAAGAGAATAGCTCTTTATTTTGTGAGCTCAATACCTTACTATGCTAAGAGAAAGAATTTAAATCAAGGCTGTAGAATATATACAGATATTCACAATATTAGGTTACTTGAGAAGGACACATACTTGGGGAACATGCTAGTCAATATGTATGTCAAGTATGCTTTGGACCAAGGCTGCATTACACAAGATGTCGATAAGGTCAAAAAAATTCTTAATGATATTGTTAGTTAGGGGCTATTGACAAATATGTCATTCTTGGCACTACCTTGGTCATTATGTATGCCAAATGTGGTGTGTTTCACAAAGCCCACAAACTTCTTGTGTGGGATATCATCACTTGGAATGTATTGATTACAGATATTCCCAGTAGGTGCCTGTATTCAGCGGATGCAAAGTGAGGGTATCTCTTGAGATGTATTCACCTACACTTGCATCTTGAAGACATGTGGCACTAGGCAAGATGTTGGTATGGGCAAAAGAGAACTGCAATAGCATCAGTTGACAAAACTCACTGTTGGTACAAGGTCAGCTAGTGCCCTAATGAACTGTCGACACGAGAAATATCAGCAATTTTCCAAGAAAAAACCCAATCTTCAATACTAACAACATAATATATAGGCACTTACTCAAAGAGAGTTAGCCATTAACTATTTGGGTACTTGAAAATTGGATGGTCGAAATTTGAGACCTAGGAAGCTTTGAAAATACTAAAGGGACAACTTGAATTAAAGAAACTTGGCTCTTATAACTCATACAATAGAAACCGACATGAGACTACATTGAATATTGGTACTCTTCACCTATTCATGCTCAAATTTAATGCCACACCAAGTGCAAAAATATGTCAACAAAACAAGGTCCTAATTTAAATTGAACTTTCCGTATGAACAAAGTCAAATAGGACAACATTGACAAAAACTTGAGTAATATTTAGTGTAATTACCGACAAATGCTTCGATCTAAAAACCGAAATAGCTTTAAGTTTACTGTTTGTCCCTTTTTTTTTGTTAGGAAAAAGGTTTCTGGCAAGCCGTGGAGTATGCATGAGCCTTAAGATTGCTAAACTTTGAAGTAACTACTCTCAACTCCTAACTTAGCAGTGTTAGAAAAAAACTAGGATCCAATGTACTTTAACCGTCTAATATTGTAAAATCTCACTTAGATTTTGAGCTTGCTTTGAAGAAAATCGAGAAATTTACAGAATTTTTAGTGAAAGTACCGGCTTAAGCTTCAAATTTTGACCCAAAAAATGGGAGAATTCCAAGTTTTCCGTTATTTTCTTCAGCTGGGAAATCAGTATTATTCTAAAGACCACAATCTACAAATCCTATGTTCTAACAAGTACAAAAGAAGAGACAAATTTCAATTCTGTTAATTTCCAAAGACGTGAACGAGTTTGAACTTTGAGGCTTGAAAGTTGAGTGGGGACTTAGCTTGAGCCCCTCTGGCTGCAACACGGTTAGATGGATCCAAGAGGTAGTATGTCCTGAACTCGCGAGGTGGTTCCTGGCGGGCTACAGTGCTGCTCACCCAAGTTGGACGGATTGCAGTGACACCGTAGCTCACCTAGGTTGACACTCATGACTCTAGAGCCTGGGGGTGGGATAAATTACATTGAAGTATGAGCAAAGTTTGTAATGTGTTCAGGAAGCCTGTGTGATGCTAGCCTGTGAAGAACTTGTGTTTTTGCCAAAACAAGAATGGATCTATGGGTTTAAGAGCGAAGGATGAAAAAACCAACAAAAAGCGGGAGAGAAAGAGGCACAAAAAATAAGCGTACCTTCTTCTCCTTAGTAGAATGAAAGGACGCCTACTTCTTGAGTGCATGAGCGTACCTTCTTCTCCTTAGTAGAATGAAAGGACGCCTACTTCTTGAGTGCAAGAGAGATGAAGCTATGGTTGACGATGTTTGCACTCCGGTTCTTTTGTGCTTCCCATGATGCCCTGAAGTGGTAAAGGGGCATGATCCTTACCCACAGACTCCACCTCGCTAGAGAGGACGCGCACTCGCACACACAAACATAGAGCAAAGTAGGGTATCCATCAGCTACGCAGGAAAATGCTACTAAGGGTTCCAGCCCAAAAAAGGTCGCTACCTCCCAAAGCAAAATTCCCACTTTTAATCACTTTTTTGCCTCATAAGTCTTTTGTCTTCTCAAAAGTGTGTGTGAATATTGAATAGTGCGTAGCGCTCCTTGCTGTTAATTTCTTTTGAAAGGTCTTGAGTTCAAAACTCAATCAATAATTCAGCCTCCAAAAAGACTCTGGCAAAATAAAGTTGAGAAAAATTAATCTTAGAAGGACACTTTATACAGTTGCCCTTCCTTTGGAGGACTTTGAAGATGGTCACACTTCCCTGGCGAAGGACTTTCTAGCCCACCTTGCCTTCCATGGGAAGCGTAGGCAGGGATACATGTAAAGGAAGGGTTGGCAAGGTGGCTAGCCCTTTGGATCAATTCCCAATCCAACCACCACCACCTCATTAACTCACAACACGCTACTCAGAGCACTCATTGTTTGTGAATCCCTTTACCAATAAGACAAGTAGCTGTCAATCTCTCTCTCTCTCTCTCTCTCTCTCTCTCTCTCCATCAAAACAACTTAGCTGATGCTCTCTCTCCCCCCCCCCCCTCCCTCCCTCTCCCTTATGTATACGGTATGAGTCTGAAATAATGAGGGGCTACCACTATTGTATACGCTTATGTACAAAATAAAAAAACCCCCCTCTTCTACACTCACGTGATACCGTACGCCAAAACACAGTGAATCCCTCGGGAAGAGCTTAAAGCAAATCAGGCAATAGCAACCACGATAGCTATGGAGCAAAAAATGCCACCAAAGCTAGAAGGAATGAAGATCAAAATTGCAGACAAAGGTAAAGCTAAAGTGGAACTTCCACCGATTAGCAAAGAAGATGTGAAAGCATATGCCTCTACATCAAAGAATCCTCATGGATCAGCTTCTTCAAGAAAGTCAGGCTTTCAAAACTTCAAGTCAGTTGCTGACCCAACTAAAACCTCTAAGGAGACACCAAGAAAAGCAAAGATATATCAACCAAAGTACTCAAGAAAACAAAGGAAAGTCAAGCAAGTGTTTGTTCCGAGCAATTTAGTCAAAGTCAATGATCCGGTTTGGATTAAGGACGAGAAATCAACACAAAAAGACAAACACATGGGATGGATAGCATCACAATAGAGCTTAAAGGAATAGGAGTACTATGGAGATAACAGACATATATGGGTGCCAAAACCACAGGTTAGAGCATATGAAGTAACTTCAAGTCCCTCCCAAGAAAGAAGGCCCACAAACCTTGACAATATCCTAGGATACCTAAGAAGCAGGTATACAACAGAACAACATTGAATGATGTTCAAGTCTACCACGGCTCACAAAAGGATACAGAACAAAGATGGATCTCAAAGAATGTTCTTCTTGGAAAAGGATTCTACACAGGGTATACAAAGATTTGGCTACTAGTCAACCACAAGCCAACTGCAACTACACCAGACTTGCATGAAGATCTCAACATCTCAGCAGGACCTAAATCTCAACAAAGTCAACAAAGGAGTTACAAAGGTCATCAAGAGGTTTGGATTCCTAAGTCTTCCAATGCTCCTAGTCAAAATCCAGATGCCAAAAGTGAACAAAGGCCTCCAACAACATCAAAGACTTCTATCAACATGCCTAATTAGAGAATCAAACAACCAATTGAGTCTTCACAGTCAAAGAAGGACACCCCAACCAACGCGAATGTAGATTCGAAGATGATAAAACAGGTATGGGAAAAGAAACCTTCAATTCCAACTTGGTCCTTCACTAATCCTCTTTTTGAGGATTCAAGCTTACTTTTACCTGAAGAAATGTTTGTAGTAAGCTCAAGAATGGAAACAGTCAAGTCGCGAGGGTGCAAAAAACACTCTTTAGCATAGTCAGAGTCGGGCTGCTAAGCCATAAAATGAGCAAAGCATTAGTCCCAAAGCTTTAAGTCATCATAAACTCTGTGCTAAGAGTCATAGTTATTAAGCTTATGCTCAAGTTGGAAGAGTTGAGCATATCTAAAATCGTGTCGCTCATGCTGGATGAGATGAGCATAAGAGTCAAAGTCTATTAGCTTACAATTGGTGATGTCGTAGAGTCCAACACTCACACACAGTGCATAGTAAGATGAGACCATATATCCTCGTCTTCTTAAAGGGGTGCCAGCTTGCAAAGCCATGTGATATGCTTTTATAGCTACACCATCTTTCTAAAGAACCCCTCAAAATCTTACTTGCACAACATATTGTTTTCCATGCATTTTTGTGTATGCATAAATAGGATGTCCCACCATTGGACATATGCATTAGACACTCTTTTTTGCTTCCACCTATGCACCTTGAGTGGACTACAAAAGGCAAACCAATGTTCCATCATGCTAACCTTTCATATTTGCTACCTTTTTAATTTCATATCTATCAGCAAATAATCCCTTGAGTACTTTATTAATATTCCCCATGCTAATAAGTACTCCAATAATGCGCGTATACCAAAGGCACTTTTTTCCCACTGGGTTTTTTCCCTTTGGTCATCTAGGTATAAGACCCTAATTTAGAACCTCATCATTCTACTTCCCTTGTACATATTTTTTATCAATAACCAGCAACCTCATCATGATGCTATTACAATGGACAAATGCAACATCATCTCTCAAAATCGACTACTCAGACCAATGAAGATGCTGCAGCAAATTGAACCTCATCAACAAATCCAACGACAAAATGAAGATCAGCCCATCAACAACCAATCAAAACCTTCCACAGCCTCCAAGGACACTTTTTCAACAGTGCCCAGGGACGCGCACTAAAATAGGAAGGGGGGAATGTTAACTGAGTCAACGTTAGTTAACATACGCTGCTAAAGACAGAAGACGTACGGATGCACATCGAAGATCAAAGTGAAGAAGCAGTAAAGATTGGAGTTACACATTTTTCACATTTTCCCAAAATGGTCACGTATTATAAATTCCCAATTTATTTCAAGCCATTGTAATATTTTAATGTGTTACGGGCTCAATGGGAGTTCCAAGTTGTAAAAAATAGGTTAGTTACTGTACCTAGGTTGTAGATACAATAAGTGTGGAGTCTCAAAGGTCTTGGGCGCCGGACATTACACATTTTAGACCTTGGCTAAGGTATAAAAGCCAACTTTGTAAAGATTTTATTAAGTTTTTTGATAAGGAATACACAGCGTGAGCTAACGGCGCTCACTCCTCTCCGTCTCGCGCTTCCTACTCCCTCTCCGGTTGTCACATTGAGAATACATTTGTTGCATTGCAACCGTAGGTAAGAGCTCTACGCATTGACGTAAGCCATTCACAGTATTTTGTAGCTTTTGGCATCGCCAACCCGCGGCCTAATTTCATCATAACTAAGAATTTACATGTTCAAATAAAAAACTAAGCATAGGTGGGGTATTGGGGCATCATTGCTAAGCATTTAGATGCATTCTGGGTCGAAAACGACTAGGTCAAAAATCCAACGCTGTTAATAATTGCGATTTTGGAACTTGACCTAAAGTGGGGATTGAGACCATAAGCATGCGTGCTTAGGTCTTATAAACTTGTCCTAGAAGTTTCATTACGTTTGGATGTCATTTGATGCTGTAATGGATGTGATTTTCTTGCCGATGAGCGATTGGCTTTTGGTGATTTCAGTCACTTGAGTGTAGCTTGAGTTAGATGTGAGTTGTTAGTTGTTTTCCAAGAGATTGACAACCTCTTGTAGCCTCTATGCACTAGTCGAGTCAGCTTCGTCCCATGGTTTTAATCGTGGTTCTCGCGAATACTGCAATAAGATAGGATGGTGAGATTAGACATGCCTCCCACAATCTACTCAAGGGTTTGTACATTGTTTTTGAAAATTTTCACCACCAAAAAATAATACATTGCTCTATGTAGGAAATATGTACAAAGAAAAATCCATACGGCTTATTTTTATTAAAAAAACCCATTGCATCTTGCTTGGATCCGTGGCATGTCTTCAATACTTGTGCAATTTCATGTTTTTTATTTTTTTGGATATGTCAATGGTATTATATATTATGTCTACATGTGTGTGTGTGTGCGATATCAAAGGGTGATAGTTGTATGTGGCATGTCCAATATACTATGTGTGTGTGTGTGTGTGGGCCTCCCCCATCCCTGAGAAAAGGTACACTTGGTGGAGGATAGGCCATGAAGTGGACCTATCCTCTACCAATTCTATGTTATTAAGTATTGATGGTAAATTTAATGCGAGGAAATTTGTTTTCTTCAATGAATTTGGTAATACATGTAACAATCCTCTCTTTTTTGAAACCATTCTCTACAAACATAGAAACAAGTTTATTTAAGTCTGTAACCACATATGATTCTTGGGATGCATTGTATAATATGGGAAGTACTTGTGATATGCACACATTATATGCCATCTTCTTTGGCTGATTACTGGATGCATGAATAAATGAAACATTAGGACATGGTAATTTGTCTTTTTTCCATGTGGTGTATGTAGCATACTCCCCTTCTATTGGTTCACACAACTGGATATATGTATTTAAATATGTGACTTGGTTTCCCTTGTCTATGGCATTGATCCCAATAATGTCTAATGGGTAAATTGTAAAGGGATCCTCATGGGACAAGGATTTTTTGTGGTCAAGATTTTGTGAAATAAAGGGATTATCGGCAAATAGTAAATCATCCATATATCTCCATGAATATAAAAAGGCTTTCATTATATCATATCGTTTAAGACGAGATAAATTTTTTATATATTCAATTTCAAACCATGACAAGTATAAATTACACCATAATGGAGAGAAGTTATATCCCATTGGTATACCTTTTTCTTGGCAATAAATGTGTTTGCCTAGTTTTGTAAAACAATTGTCAAGCACAAAATTCATTAATATTGTGTAAATACTCAAATGTCCAAACCACCTCATTTTTCTTTTTTTGGTAAGCACACTCTGCTTGCGGTATTTCTTAAAACCCTGATATTTCATACTTTAATGAGTTTACCAATGTTGGCAAGTATCTCAAGTAGGCCACGTGTGCCTTTATGAGGGATAGCTTCATAACAGGATGTTATGTCAAATGACTCAATGTTTGTGATTTGTTTTGGTAGATTAATGAAAAAATCATATTGATTGATGATCATCCAAGACCCATTGGTTTGTGTCCCCAAAAAAGTGTGTAGCTTTTTATGTATTATTTCGGTGTACTCTATAAATCCTTGTAGTAATCCCTTGATTAATTTAGTGATTATAGTTATAGCTAGAGTAAATACACAATTGTGTGCATTAGTGAGGGTTGATAAAGTCCATATATTTGTTACAAAACAAAATGTGAATAAATATCCCATGTATCATAGCATTGCGTTCAAAATGTAGCAAACCATTATTTCTTGTAGTAAGTGAGCGTACCTGGTCTTCAAAATTTGAGTATTCAAGTGCTTTGGGAGTATCTCCGTAGTCCTCAGGTCCTCTGAACTTTCTTGGTTTCTTGCTTGTTGACTCCATGCTGCTTGGTGTGTGTGTAATCTTCTTCAATTTCTCCTTACCTTTTGGAGGTTTGAGTACGGTTTCAATTGTGTTGGATATGGTGTGTTGTGGAGAAGTGGAGTCCCTGGTGTGTACAAGACTAGTCCTTTGGCTGCTTCTAGCATGTGTTCATGAAACTGATAATAAATGATTACAACTTGCCTTAATTATGTTGGGAATGAGGCTACCCAAGCTATAAAGGCATATACTTGTACTGGCCTTGATGAAAAATGAAAGAACCATGGTAAATTATGGAATATGTACCACTAAAATTGGTCAAACCAAATGATTGAAGAGGCAAATTGGAATTTGCATCAACCCGTTTGCATTGGCATTTGAGGAAGGGTCTATAAGAACTCCAACATTTTCTTAGAAACCGTTTTTGATCCATTGCTCTGTCCATAAGAGAGAGTCCTTTGGTGCAAGCAGCAATTGAAGAACTGGGACATTTTTCACCATCCACATTAGATAATTTGATCTTCTTAACCTTGAAGAGAACATCTTATGACAAGAGATGTTTGGAATGTAAGGCAAGGGTTTTACATTGCTCTACAATGTCTATGGGAATGCTGCAAAGCAAACCTAACAAAGAAATTGTAAATGGTGCACAATGGTTCAATATTTCATTATCCCATAGCTTGTGATCAAGTTGTATAGCATCCAATTCAACTTGCCTGGGTAGTAGTAGTGGGATTACTTTTGAAATTTTTTTAGAAACGACTCTTTCTGGGGATATATTGTTTGCATCTGCTAGAAATTTGAATGCTTCTTTCTCTTCTTCTTCAAGAAGGTCTAGATCTAAAAGGGGATTGATAACATTTTTTGAATGCTTAATTTCTATAGGGATGGTCGGAGGTTATTGATGAAATACAACTTGTTCACAATAGTGAGTAAAAAAGTGAAATAAAAATCCAGATCTGAACTATCATCTGCATCAATAATGAGTAATTTGGCTAGGAAGGTACCAAATGCTTCTAAAAGCTTTTCCTTCTCTTAGAAAGAATCAATAAAGAGATCCAGCCATTGGTTGAGGCTGTGTTTAAAATTGATATAGAGTGGGTGAGGCAAGAAACTTTCTGTGAAATTCCACACTTTTCAAACAAGAAATTATACATTGGGTACCAATCGGTGTAACAAAAATGTATTCTTCTATTCCATATCCCAAATGGGTGAAATATGGAATCCAAGACACCAGAATCAATCACCATATAAGTATTAAACAAACCATTAGGGATTTTATTATTGTCATACCAGTATTAGGTTTTCTCAGTATATGGATACCGGCCCAAAGGTATTCTGAGAAATTTCGTGTGTGTTTGAATTTAAAATCCCATCATTCACAATCATATACTGAGAGACTTAAATACTGTTTGCAAAACATATTGTGTAAAGAACAAATCAAAGAAGAATTTCTTGATACATATAAAATTCATTACAAGATACTTTGGTACATGACAAAGTAGGAGTTAAAGCTGGAATTCCGACTAGATGGGAGCAGGGATCTTTACATGCCAACCAACCACAAGAACAATTAATAAGAACTAATTCGTACTAAATGGGTGACACGTATCCAAGCAGTCCCCACCGCTTGTCACATCCCACACCCCAACCATACTCCTAAACATATATTATGGTTTCTTTAGCTCGTCCATGTAAGTAGGGTCTATTAAGGTCTTTGAAAAACTTTATGGGTTTACATGGTTTGGAGATAGGGTCCCTAATTGCTATTGGCTTGGTTCTCTTTTGCCTACTATGCACAACCATGAGCTTGTCCCAAATCTGTTGTAGCTTAAATATGTCCCGAGTGATGCTCATCCTAGTTGTCTGCCTGTAACCATGTTTACCCCAGCAATAATTAGACACATGTAGTTAATACCCTTATGTAATAGTCCTAACTGTTGTCCCACTTTATGATTATTTCAATATATCTGTATGAATCCCCTAATTGTTACATTCTATGGTATATACACTTTCTTTTTTCCATCAAGGTTGTCCAATTTCTTTATGTGATTCTTAATTTGTAAAAAATTTGGCAGCATTTTGTTTGTAATATCACTCCTTTTTCAAAAAAGAACCCCAAGTAAACATTGACTTTCACCCTCACAGGAGGTTGTCATAACTTAATGCTTCATAGCTTCACCCATACCTATAATTATGCTTACCACTTAACCGAAATCATAGAGGGTTTTCCAAACAATTCCAAAGGAAAGCACATAATATGAAGTAACAACTTTGTTTAAGTACATGATCTCCAAGTAAGTGAAACTTATTGTAAGTAGAGCTCATGTACCACAGTACCTGGTTACTATTTGCGATCGTCATCTGTGTTGTCTCTCTTGTACATGTTTATTGTCCAAGGTTCTGCAATTCCATCATTGCTACGCCCTTCAAATGATACTTCTATGCTAGCTATTAGCTTTATGATGATGCTTTTTACTATTATCATTAGTGCTTTACTTTAACGCTTCACTACCTGTATAATTGTATATTTACTTTCTGTATGTGTATATGTGAGAATTTCTATGTGTGTTTTGTGTACTTTTTTGTATATATGTCCTTGTACATGCATATGTGTATCTAATATAAAAATGCTTTTTATAATCATAAATATGTATGTGTAAGTCTATGTTTATATGAATAGGAACAAAACAGTATTTCAAACGATTTTGAATGTAACAACACCATATCCGTACCATACTTGTGATGATAGCTATTATCACAGCTTTTTACCCCTTTTATGTGTGTGTACATATGTCTGAAAACTCCCTTCCGTGTGCCTCTAACCATGTGTGTGGTTTTGAGAGATAACAACCAGTCCTTACGTGTTATGCCGTGGAGACCTATTAAAATCCTTTGTGTGTGCATAACTAGGTATGCAGAACACTTTTCCTTCCGCTTATACCAGTGTGTGTGCGGTTTCTGATAGAAAACATTGATTACCTCTTATATTTTGCCGTACGTTGCTCTTTCGTATGTGCTTGAAGGCTTACTATGCGGACTTTGTCTTCTTCAATTGGTGTGTGTGTGTGTGTGTGTGCAGGTTGTAGCTCCTTAGAGTGAGAAGGAGTTTACCACAACAATCCCAAGGGACCTTCGTGAGCAGGCACTAGTGCAATATGCTCAAGGTTCACATGTACGGTGTAATAGGAAAAAGCTTGTGTGCATAGCCAATACCCGACAGTAGTCCGTGTGCTATTAGGTGTAGTTAGAGGGCGTGTGTGTGTAGGAAAACCTATGAAATACTGTAGAGAGTGCCAGTAGTTGTAAATAACATGCTTGTGTGCTACATACAAGTTATGTTCATGCTTCTTTGCACATATCGTTTACTTATATACATAAACCTTGAAATCGGTGCATTAATTGACATGTGCAAGTGGCTCTCTTGTGCAAGTGTAGCCACCCACCGGGTGTTTGCTAAAAGTATCCTGTTATCCAATTAAGCTTATCTCTTTCCACCACTTATTCAAAACAAAGGAATTAATATCCTCATCACCGGGTATTTATTCATTTACTCAAGGGTTTGTACATTTTTTTTGAAAACTTCCACCACCAAGAAATAATACATTGTTCTATGTAGGAAATATGTACAAAGAAAAAGCCATACGGCTTATTTTTATTAGAAAAAACCCATTGCGTCTTGCTTAGATCCTTCTTCCGTCTCCAAATCCTTCCATCATTCATTTGCTAATGAAGTAGTTGCATGTGCCATTGTAAAGGATTAGTAAATCCGTGGTAGCATTTCGTCAATACTTGTGTAATTTCATGTATTTTATTTTTTATTGGATATGTCAATGGTATTATAAATTATGTGTGCATGTGCGTGTGTGCGTGTGTGTGTGATATCAAAGGGTGATAGTTGTATGTGTCACGTCCAATATACTATGTGTGTGTGTGTGTGGTGGGCTTGAGAATGTGTGTGTGAAAGCCTTTGAAGATGCCAAAAATTTGGGAAATCCAAAAGCCTCAAGCCATGGCTATGTGAACATTGATGGTGGGCCAGCAGGCCGAATAAAAAAATCAATGATAAATCCAGCTAGAATGGCACCGAGCAGGGGCAAGTGCAGTATGGCTTTTGAATTTTGATGCGGGGTTCATGGGCCTAAGACAAGCTGCAATTGAAGTGTCGAAACTAAATGAGAGAAAGGGAGCTTTTATACAATACAACAACCAAGAGAGGAGGTCGGAAGAACAAGTGTGGGTGCTGGGGTTCATGAATTTAACATCTACCTTAAGCCCAAAATTGTGAATAGATTCTCATGGACCCTCTCACAAATTTAAAAATAATCACGAACTCATGTTGAGCACCAAGCTTGTACAAAACATTATGTTCATTTTTATGTCACTTTTGCAATTGATTGTCATGCAAGCGCAAACACTTAATCACGGCTTTTTGGCCTCACTCTAACTATCATTACCCGCATTTGAGCCCATTGATTGTGCATTCACGACATAAAATGAGACAGATTTGATCAAGGGATCGTGCACAATGTCAATTAACATCCATCTTTCTTATTGCTTCATCTTTGCATTCCCTTGAAAACATAAGTGTGCAATTGGAAATTATGCGTGCACAAAGACTACGGCTTTCAACTCAAGATTGACGGCATGCAATCTAATTGCCCTTAAGAAACACTTTATGCATATATTCCCTCATTGTCCATTCTAGTCCAAATTAACAATCATCGCAAAATTATTTGCTCATATCCAATATCCTTAATCATTCAAATCCACTTGGATTGTCATTTAGGTTTGCATAGCTACACAATTGATTATGGAATTTGCACATGCACATGCACAAATCATTGAAGTTTTTTGTATTTTCAATCAATTTGGCACACTGCTCACAATGGTAATCACATGAATCATTTTCAACTGAGTACCAATTGAATCATTTAATTCAATAAATCATACACAAGCCAATTAATATTTTAGGTCTTTCAATCATCCTAATTGGAAACCAATACCAATCAATCATCTTCAATTTGGACATCGAATGCCATTAAGTAGACACACACACCCAAATTTAAACAAAACATTTATGAAAATAATCCATCAAGTTCTCATTGCAATGATAAAATTTCACACTCGATCAAGCATAGATGAATGCATGCATGCTCAATTTCTAAAAAATTAACACTATTTTGACCTAATCAAGCAATGCACACACTAAAAAATTAAGCACAAAAGTTTAAATTTGGCTCAATTAGCAATGCATTTAGGCTTACACCTAATGATTGCACACACTTTTCATACACATTTCACAATCAAAAAGCATTTGGGTGCTCCAATTGACCATGCATCATTAACTCAAGTGGTCTCAATTGAGCACACATACTCAAATTTTGCCCAACTTTTTGGCAAATAGGCATATCCAATGATTGAATTTTCTTAACATACACATCACTTACATGATTGCACATGCACATATCATCAATTTCATCAATTTCTATGCATTC
The DNA here is from genome assembly GCF_014529385.1 of Adiantum capillus-veneris. Classification (NCBI taxonomy): domain Eukaryota; kingdom Viridiplantae; phylum Streptophyta; class Polypodiopsida; order Polypodiales; family Pteridaceae; genus Adiantum; species Adiantum capillus-veneris. Next base: position 103,731,988 of record NC_140943.1, on the reverse strand, counting down.
ACACACTCAAGATTAGGTGCACACACACTAGAATTTTATGGCAGTTTTTCCTTCTTTGGTGCTTTACACACACATTGATATTTATGCACACATATGAATTCTTGTTGAAAATCAAGCTTAATCTTGACACACACATCATTCACTAGTCCAAATTGACCATCAATTTCATTCCAAGTGAATCAAATTAGGCTCTCAAAGTATGTCAGTTGATTTACACAGCTAATTTTAGCAGTAAATTAGCAACACATTGGAATCAAATTTATCACTCAAAAATTGAATAGAGTATGCCAATGCACTAACAATACATTGCATCCAAGCTAATCCTTGCTCCACGTGACGATTCCACCATGCACACACATGTGTGAATCTTCCAATTTTGGCCCAAAAATTGACCAATGTAGGCCAAAAATCAACCACTAAAATCAACAAATTAGGCATGGATTAGCACAAAGAAAATTGATAAAAGTGTTGATTCCACCTCTTATAAGGGGATTGAACATACATTACACATCAAATGTTAGTGGTTAGGTTAGCAAAGTTAGTAAAACATTAGCATGAAGTTAATACAATTAGCATGGAAATGAAGCGAAATTAGTTATGGTTAGTGATAAATTAGGAAAACTAGAGATGGAATTAGGGATTTGGGGTATTTATAAATCAAAAATTAGCATCAATTAATTACATACACATCATCAAATCACAAAAATTTGAGTTACAAAAACTCAAAAACCGATGAAATTAGTAGTGAAAATTACTCTATTCTAAACATCCTCTACTCACTAGCTTAGGTTATCGATCCCCAACAATGGTGCCAAATGTTGGGGGTAATCATAGAATCACCTAATCACAACCCAAGACCAATAAAATTATCAATCCTAAGATCAAAAACCCAGCTAGGGCATGGAAGCATGATCATCATTGGATGTATCAAATGAGAGGATTCAAGAGAATGCTCTTCCAATGCAATAGATATTAGCCATGAATCACTAACTCTAATCACACCATAGTCATCAATCAAGCATCACCTACACACATTAAACCCACCAAAGTCCAACTTGCCATATACTTGAATCTCAAAGCACTCTCTTGACAAGCATACACTAATTGCATTAGTGTTGGCCTCTCCAATCACCACATGCCAATCAAGGTACTCAATCAAAAGCTACACACACAAGGGTGAATGGTGCTTGAGTCGCATTAAACCCATCCACATATGAGAAAACATTAGGGAACATACACTAACCACAAGATTAAGAACCCACTTAATCAACCTAATTAGAGATGTTAAAGATCACAAATTGACTCATAGAAGGATAGGAGTGGTCAATAAGCTAGAAGTAATCACCACACACTCAAGTATATAATAATGAGAAGGTGAAACTACTTCATGACATAATGGAATATAGAAGAATGAATACTAATGAATAAAGTAGAGATTAGATTAAGAAATGCTTCTCTAATTACAAAGAGTTAGCACTAGACTTCTAAGCATGGGTGTTAAGCTCAAGGCTAGACCATTCATAGAGTGAACACTCAAGAGAGAGAGAGCTCTCAAGAATGGATCCTTGAGAATGAAGCCTCTTTGCATAAAAGGATTTCTTATAAAGGCATGCACCACAAGCCTTTCTACTATGGGATTAAGTTGAGCCTCCTAGCTAGCATATACAATTTGGAGCTCCCAAATGAGCCCAAGACCTTATACAATGTGAATAGGAAATATGATGCACATCCATAGCATATCCCTAGCTTGATGCATACTTGGTGTGGCATGTGTTAGCCGCTACTAACATGCCATGCAACAACAAAGGACCTTGTATGTTATAAGGTCATATGGATGAGGCTTGAAGAGAGTGTACTCAGTATGTGTGCCATCCACCTGGAGGGTTGGAGAAAAAAGTCAAAACTTGGCAAAGGGAAAACGGTGCCGGCATCCCATGGAGGCCACCCATGATCTAATAAGATGCCTTACCTTACACAAAGTTGTAGTAATATTGGTACTAAGGTAGACCTCCCATAAAGTCATGTAGAGACACCTGACTATGTTACAGACCTGGAAAATATTGCTGAGAGAGTGACTCAGACATGTGCAACTATATTTGATAGGCTGAAAGAGTTGAGAGCATCTCTGCAATAGAACAAGGAAACTTTGAGAGCGGAGGGTTTCAATGCTATCGCAAAGCAGATAAAAGATGAAAATGCTATTCTTGTGGATGTTAGGGTTTGATTTCTCTTCTTATGTTTTTCCTACTAATGATAGCTCATGGTTCTAATTTTGGTCTATTTTTGGTATTTCATGGTTGTTTTTTTGTGATTGATGACTTGGTAGTTTTTGGTACTACTTGGTAGTATGATGCCTTTACTAATTTGGAACTGCTTGTATTGTTGCTAGTTGGCAGCAGATTGAGTATGATATGCTAGAGGCAACATGGAAGGAGGTACAAGGCCACACCCTCTTTGTGAAGTAGATGATTGCTGACGTTAGGCTTGGGAAGGGTTTCATGTTATATCCTAGGCCCCAGGTTGTTGATTCAGTGGGTATGATTGCAACATACCCAAGATTCTTCACTACAAACTATTAAGTTACTTTGTAAAGTATTTGAGGTTTGCATTTTTGTTAAGTCATATATAGAGAGTTTTAATGGAATGATCGGTTTACAAATCGGACTTCAGGACTATTAGTTATGGCCCTTACTCACCTGGAAAGAATAAGTTGCTAAGGTTAGAAGCTATAATTGAAGGTGAGAGTTGACCCTTAATAAAGAAGGAGAAACTTTTGGCTTTTAGGAAAGAAGGAGTCTTTTTAGGGAAGAAAGAGTGTTTTTAAGAAAGAAGGAGTATTTTTAGAAAAGAAAGAATATTTTTAGGAAAGCAAAGAAGATTAGAGCTTCTTTTCTTCTTAGACAAGCTCTCCTAAAATTAGTCTCAAAATTGCACATCAATTCGTGTGCACATTTTCTTAAAATTAAGTCGTAAACGTGCGCGAACTTATCCTCCTGCTTTTTGCTATGCTTAGCTTTCCCTTTTGGCCCTTGAGAGCCTATAGAAAGGCCCCTCTTCCCTCAATTTGAGGACACACATGGAAGTTCTTAGAAGCAAAAGATATGTTTCCTTGACGTTGGAGGTATCTTCTCTCTCTCAACCTCTCACCCTCCACGTCTCTCCCTCAAGCTCTCACCATCATGTTGTTCCTTGGATCGTTGATTTTTCTTTTTATCTCTCTATTACCATCTTCTCGGCCAACAAGGAAGCCATAACTCTACTTTTTATTATGAAGCTTTCCCTCTTCTCTATCACGATACAATGACCCTGAAGTGAGTGACACTAAGATCCAAAGATGCTCTTGCTGCTTCACCTCCAAGGAAGGTACAAAGAAAGATATCCACTACTGCACTCATAGATCAAGTGGAGGTAAGCTGTGGAAAAAGTTGAAGTTGCCTAACCTCCAGTACGGAAGGTAGTCGAATACATTACTATTCTAGTAAGACAAATTTATAATTTTGCATCGTTATACATGCCGACCTGGTAAGTCAAGTCTAGGATTTCTCTTTAACACTAGGTTGGTAACCTAACATGACATAAAAGTGTCCTTTCAGGGTTTTGAAAAAAACCTCCAAAACCATAGTAGATCCACTCATTTTGTAAAATCCTTTCATGAGGTTATAGTTCAAGGCCTACTACACATGGAAAAAATAAGAAACTTGTAAAATTTCTCATCTTTTGGTCACACCAAGCCTCCAAAGTTGATGGAACAGTACATTTTCATCAAAACAGTCATTTATTATGTTTTGTTGCATAAAAATAAGATTAGGGATTTTTGTAGGACTTGAGATAAATTTCCTAGTTAACTTCAATGGGTTGGTGATCAGAACATATGAGTGCTTCTCACTCACTATTTTTTGTTTTGCCAAAAGAAATAGGTACAAAAAAGTTGAAATTTTACCAATCTGCAAACCTATCATCAAAGTTTCTATAGCCACGCTCAATACAAATAAGATATGCATGTTTTCTTAGTTCCCTATTGTCCTTTAGGTTCATAAGGATCCATGGAGCATGTCAAAAGAATAATACATCTCTTACCAAGGGGAATCTTGGGGACAAAGATGAAGTGCTGAATACAGCAAACATGAAAAAATTGGGTTCAACATTATGAGTTGTAGAATCCCATAGAAACTATTCAATATCTAGCCAAATTTGATTCTTCTGACTAGATATGGTTACTACCTACAAAATGCATATAGTTATCACAAGAAACTAGAAATATTGAAAAAGCTATACTTGATATACTAGAATGTTTCGTTTTCTTCTATAATTGAAAAAATCAACCATTGTTGTGTACTATGAAAAATAGGGTATTAGGTGCCCCAAAACTCAGGGAATATTAGCTTTATGTTACAATATGCGACATAGAAAATCAAAACTGCATTTGGATATCATGAAAGCCACCAAAAAAATCATAGAAGAGCTAAAATTGGCTAAAAAACAGGATTTGACAATTTTTGTAATTTGGTCATAACTTACAACTTTAACATTCATTTATCCCTAGAAGCATCAAGACATGTTGAGGACTACTAAAGATAGTTCTCTAGCATTATAGACCTCACAAACATGAATTCTAGAGTGGTATAGTTGCAAAAAGTTGAAAAAAGACAAAAACAGGACCAGTTTTTTCACACAGTTTAGGTTGTGAAATGTTGTGCAAGGACAAGGTTAAAGATGGAATTGATATTCCAAAAAAATGTCAAGTTTTTTTCAGCTCATGAGACAACGTTATAGATAGATAGAACCTCAAAATCCATTTCGAAACTCTTGATATCATTCAAGGAAAATGGTCACTTAACAGGACATAAAAGTGTCCCAGGGCATAAAAGTTGTTAGGAAATAAGACGTAGCTAAATAGATAATTGAGTAGATTACTTAATGGAGAGAGACAAATTTACATACACGAGATTATAGAGTAGAGAGAGAGAGAGAGTACACACGATATACGTGGTTCACCCAATGTGGGCTACGTCCACGGGAAAGCAGCCACTCAATGGCTTTAGTACTTCAAAACAAGAAGTAGTTTACAAAGGGATTATACCCTTAATGGAGCTCCCGCCTTGCTTCACTCTCACCACCTCACACTCACCTTGTTGCATCAACTTCACACTATGAAATGTGTGTAGAAATGGCTTCCTTTTATAGGCCAAAAGGGCTGCCCTCTCTCATGAGAGGCAGCCATGTGTAGCCGCCCTTGTGTAGATAAGTCCAAATCGGACCCTTCAATCCGCCCATGTATGGCCGCCCTTGAGAAGACAAGTTCGCTTTTGAATTCGGCCACTGGCCATTGACTTCTGACCACCGGCCATCGGCCATTGACTACCGACCACCGGCCACCAGCCAACTGACCGCTTGTTTTCCGACCACTTTCCAGCCGCCGTCCGGCCATAATATTCCGGCAAAAAAGAATATTCCGGTGAAGGAAAAAAAAAGTCTCGGGGGTTTCCGCCCTCGAGGCCCCTAAAGTTGCCCCTAATTTTTGGTCGTGAAAATTTTGGTTTTTGGCGAGTGATTTTCTTTCACGTACGATGGCTTCTCCTCATAATGGGGGCCTTACAAATGTGCGCTTTTACCACAGAAGATTACAAGGTAAATCACGCTCCATAATTAACAAAAGTGTCCCATTATCAACCTAGTGTTAAACCATCCCAAAAACGTGATTGCATCACAAGAAACAAGCATATGATTTCGTAGAATAGTAAAAGATTTGCTTGATAAATTGTCATTGTTTGATAAATTGTTTTCCTTGATAAGCTACTATTGTTTGGCAACTTTTTACTATGTCTAAAGAATCACTTAGAGGAAACAATTGTTGAAGGAATATATTTTTTTCTTGCGGTGTGAGATGATCCCGTAGTTAGCAAAGAATAAGCTAGGATTATCAGCACTCTTGCAGTTAGCAAGATCCCTTACGATCAGCAAGGTGCCTTGTGGTCCCCTACGATTAGTAATTGGAGAAGTATGTGCAATTTTCAGTTAGCAAATAAGTAAATCCTTTGCAAAGGCTCTATTGGTTAGACAAAGAAAGTCCATGGGTAGTGGCAAATTCATAAGAATATTGAATAATTCTTTTGTTGAAATATATGATTGTCTTCATTAGCCCTTATTTGAGAAAGAATTGTCTTGGTGATATTTGAAAGATTGTATGAAAGAACCCGTGCCCAAAATTAATAAAGAAACACTATTTATATATGTAAAACAATGTGGTAGTAATAGAAAAACAAGAGGAACGGGTGAGTGTGGTGTGGAAAGTGAGAGACTAGTATCCAAATGGATCTAACTCACAAGGATACTAGTTAGTTAAGCATACATCTCATATCACATTTAAGATTTATGAATGGTGGTCGTGCCTCTTCAACATGGAAAAAAAGGCGTTGTTTATAGATTCTAGGCATGCCCATGAAATTTTATCTTTATGATATAAGAAAATTTAGCTTCCATTAAAATCCTTTGATCTATCAACCTGGCTTGTGGTGTATGACCCTTACAACCACGATCACGATGGATAGAGGACTTCCTCTCTTTTGTTGCTCGGATCCTTGCTTTGTGGAATCAGAGTAAGGTGTTCTCAATGGGGCTTGAGAATAAAGAAAGGCCATCTATCAAGTCGCCCAATCTTCTGGGTTGGGGACCTCACAATTGGTATCAGAGCCTTAGGTTACAAGATTTCATTGGCTACCTTGTGTGTATCATTTTCTAAACCCAGGGTGTAAACCCACCAAAATATTATGACATACTAGCTGATGTGTATCACCCTTATGATTGACAGTTCTAATATGTTTCTCATGGAGAGATCTTTGTAGACCTCTATATGACTTTTTGGTGATTTCATGAATAGAAGATTAAGTTATTGTTTTTTTCAAAACAAAAAGGTTGACTGTTAAGTCATGTAATTGAGTTTCTTGTGGATTGGATAAGCCATGACTGGTTACGTCATATGATTTGAGTTTAATGGATTGGATAAGTCATAATTGGTTAAGTAACGTGATTAAATTTTAATGGACTATATAAGTGATGATTGTTTAATTCATGTGATTGATTTTTTAGTAGACTAGATAAGTCCAAGTCTAGAAAATAATTTAGCATTTTGAGTTATTACAAACATTGATGTTAATATATACGTACACTCAAAGGAACCCTCAAATCACTCCTATATTGGAAAACCCTCAGAATGATTCTATTTACACAAAAGTTTAGGAGAAGAAATTGTTGCTCAAACAAATGCAACCACCCTCTTTTAAAGGACAAGGTGATGATTTTGAGAAGGATGTGGAAGTATGGATTGAAGCTATGGATGACTACTTTTTGTACTTCTTGGCTGCAAAGACTGCACTTGCAAATCAAGTAATGTTAGGGATGTTTTGCCACTTAGAGGAAGCAAAATTATGGTGGAAACAACATTGTCATGACATGGAGGTACATTAGCTGAAGTTTGGACTTGCAAAGGGGCCCTTTAAGGAGTTTGACTTTACCTCTCTCTACCAAAACGGACGCATGGATAAATTTTTGCAAACAAGCTCCAAAGTTGGCGGAAGTTTGACAATTAGAATGTCCTCTTCAAGCCCTATCTACTGATATATAGCATGCCATGAGATTCCTCATATTTTAGAACATTCGTTTTTTGATTCACTTAGATTTCGACAGAGTTGTCACATCATAGGTGAATCAAAAAAAGAATCTTCTAAAATATGAAGAATCTCATGGCATGCTATATATCAGTAGATAGAGCTTGAAGAGGACATTCTAATTGTCAAACCTCCACCAACTTTGGATTTTTTTTGCAAAAATTTATCCATGCGCCCGTTTTGGTAGAGAGGTAAAGACAAACTCCTTAAAGGGCCCCTTTGTGAGTCCAAATTTCACCTTTCTGTAGCTTGAAACAATACATCTTATCCTTGGAAGAGTATTACTCAAGGTTTGCAAGGCTTAGACATTATGCACCATCATTGACTATAGAGTAGCATGTATCCTATTTTTGCGAAGGTTTAAGTGAACCAATTAGCTCGCAATTGGAATCTTTAATGAAGGAACAAGGGATTACAAGAATAATTGAACAAAATCAAAGCTTCAATGATAGCCAACCACAAAGAGCTTATTCTGCTAAATTTGCACAAAATCCTCTATGTTTGAATGTTTGATGCTTTGGATGTGGAGAGTTGGGACATTATCAAAACAATTTCCCACCTCTATCTACTAGAGTAGTAGTAGCAACTGAAATAGACTATGGACACCACCCTTTTGGACATAACGATGGACAAGCTAATGACGAGAGAAGGACTACTCTCACCTTTTATCGACATGAGGAAATCTCAAATTTCTAAGTTGGGGAGATTGTAACATATCCAAGAATCTTCAATAAAAACCAATTCAATAATCTTGCAAAAGTATTTGAGATTTTCAATTTTTGTTCAATCATAGAGAGTTTTAACAGAGCGATCAGTTTAAAAACCGGACTTTGGGACTCTTAGTTATAGCCCCTACTCACTTGGAAAGAATAATTTACTAAGGTTAGAAACTATAATTCAAGATAATCGTTGACCCTTAAGGAAAAGAAGGAAAAAAATTTGACCGAGTTTAGAAAACAAGAAGTACTTTAAGGAAAGAAAGAGTGTTTTTAGGAAAGAAGGTGTATTTTAGGAAAGAAAAGAAGGTAAGTCAAGATTAGAGCATCTTTTCTTCTTAGACAAGCTCTCCTAAAATTAGAGTCTGAAAATCATGCATTGAGATACGTGCATAAAAAAAAATCCATGAACATGCACGGACTTATCTTCCTACTTTTTGCTATTCTTAGTTTGAAGATACACATGAAAGTTCTTAGAAGTGAAAGCTCTCTTGCGTTGTCGTTGGAGGTATCTTCTCTCCCTCAACCTATCTCCCTCCACCTCTCTCTCTCTCTCTCTCTCTCAAGCTCTCACTCTCAAACCATCTCCATCTCCATCTCTACCACCATCATGTTGTTCCTCAGATTTTTGAGTTCTCTCTCTCTCTCTCTCTCTCTCTCTCTCTCTCTCTCTCTCTCTCTCTCTCTCTCTCTCTCTTTCTTTCCATCTTCTCGGCAAGCAAGGAATCCATAACTCTACTTTTCACGACAAAGCTTTTCCTCTTATCTATAACAATACAATGGCCCCAAAGCGAGTGACACAAAGCTCCAAAGATGCTCCTCCTGTTTCGCCTCCAAGGAAGGTACAAAGAAATATATCAACTACTCCAATCGTAGCTTAAGCGGAGGTATTAGCTGAAGAAGAATTTGAAGCCGTCCAACCTCCAGCACAGAAGTTAGTCAAAGATATCGCTATTCCGGTAAGATAAATTTATAGTTTTGTATTATTATACATGTTGACGTGGTAAGTCAAGTCTAAGAATTCCCTTTGAACCGTCCAAGAAACGTGATTGTATCACAAGACACAAGCATATGATTTCGTAGAATAGTTAAAGATTTGTTTGATAAATTGTCACTGTTTGATAAATTGTTATTTCTTGATAAATTGTTATTTTTTGATGACTTGTTTCTGTTTGATATTAAGAGTTGATTGATCATGTCTAAAGAATCACTTAAAGAGAACAATTGTTGAATGAATTCCTTGTGGTTAGAGAGATGCCTCACGATTAGCGAGATGATCTTGCGGTTAGCCACTGGAAAAGTATGCGTAATTCACGTTTAGAAAATAAGTAAGTTCTTTGCAAAGACTCTAGTGGTTAGACAGAGAAAGTTCGTGGGTAGTGGTAAACTCATAAGAAAATTGAATAATTATCTTTGTTGAAATATAGGACTGTGTTCATTAGGCCTTGTTTGAGAAATAAATTTTTTGGTGATGTTTGAAGGGCTATATGAAAGAACACGTACCTAAAATTAATAAAGGAGCATTGTTTCTATATGTAAAACAATGTGGTAGTAATTAAAAAATAAGACGAATGGGTGAATGTGATGTGGAAAGTGAGAGACTAGTATCCAAATAGATATATGGCTACAGACAGGTGAACCCAATTAGTCGAGTACTACTAGCAAGATACTTGTGTGGAAAGTGGGAGACTAGTATCCAAATAGATCCATGTTTACAGACTGGTGGACCCAATTAGTCGAGTACTTTTCACAAGACTACTAGTTAGTTAAGCATACATCTCATCAATTTAATATTTATGAATGGTGGCCGTGCCTCTTAAACCTGGGGGGAAAAGGCATTTTTTATAGATCATACGTATATCAATGAGATTTTATCTTCATGATATAAGAATTAACTTCCATTAGAATCCTTTGATTTATCAAACTGGCTTGTGGTGTATGATTCTTACAACCACGATCACAATGGATAGAGGAATTCCTCTCTTTTGTTGTTTGTATCCTTGCTTCGTGGAACTAGATTAAGGTGTTTTCAATGGAACTTGAGAATAAAGAAAGGTCATCTAACAAGCTGTCAGCCCAATATTTGGGTTGGGGTCCTCACAATGACACACATGTTTGGCATGTGTATTACATGTGGTGAGATGTTGGAGTTTGCATGGGTTGTTGAAACCTTTATACTTGAGTGCTGACGTTAGTATCACCCACTTTTCTTCAATGCTTTGTTGCAAAGTAGAGATCATTGTGCCAAACTTGGTTGTACTATGGTGATCCCCGAGGTGTCAAAGTCTTGGGTTAGTGGGAATGATGTTGTGAAGAGTAAGTATGTGCATGTTTTGCAAAACATATGCTTACTTGCACAGTGAATGTGAGGTTGTTTGTAAGTGCGTGTTGTCTTTGTCTGTTTTTGCAGAGGAAGAGGAGACTGTAGTGGTGCTGTCCAATGGAAAAAATGGAGAAGCAATCAAGGATGGGCAGTGTGCCACAAAGTCTATTGCAAGTCATATATGGGAGGAGGATGAGGTTACTAAAGAGATAGTGGATGTTCTCCATGATTAAAGTATGGCAGTGTGGAAGGGAAAGATATTGAGAAGGGACAACAGTGTGATACCATGGGGGACAACAAAGGAAATAGTGATTACAAGGACAAAGATACTAAAAAGAATAAAGACAATGTGGGAGTTTAAAGTCTCTCACCTATTAGACTAGATGCTTTTGGACCAGATGTTACCGGACCAGATGTTGCTAATACAAAGGCTAAAGATCAAGATGAGGAGAACATGCAAGGGAAGGTGCAGTGGCCAAGAAGAGAGTGGAAGAACCTAAAGGGGCAGGGAAGAGACCAAGCAGGGGGATGAAATCCAAGAAGGGGGAGGCCAAGAAGGGGTTGGAAGCTAAGAAGGGGATCATGGGGAGGCCAAGATGGAGGTGGATTTAAAGGAGGGAAAAGGGGTAGATGATGCCAAGAAAGGGGAAGGGGTATAGGCCAGGAAGGGGGAAGATGAAAAAAGGGAAAAGAAAGGCAATGCAAAGAATACGGATGGGACCGAGGATTCCAAAAATGGACATCACGGACATGGTGTGAACCCCACACATGGTGATGTTGTACAAACTTTGACAGGTGATCCTATTGATTTGGCAACCCTACCAAATCTTTTTTGTGTGTAAACAAAGAAGCACAACCATGCTTGTGACCAGTTTCCTTGTGCATGCAAGATGTAGCCCTTCTGGCATGCTTATGTATTCTTCACAATGTGCTTTTCTTTCAATTTAATCAATTCAACTTTTTGCCTTTTTCTTTCATCTGTTTTTATCTATATGGTACTATGGTATGTTCAACTTGTAACTGTCTTCCAATGTTACTATTCATTTCCAAACTAAGTACTGCAAAATTATTGGCAGCGCTTGACACCAACAGTTGTTATCTCTTCTACATGAGCATAATTTTTATTTATTATGTATAGGTTCATGGGCTCTTTATGAGTTCCAGATTGTATCTTTTATTTTACTTTATGTACCTTGGACAGCCGACCATTTGTTTTTAAAACCCTATGCATATAAGTGACTTGTAGGTCATGTGAAGGGAGATATCATTTTGAGAGAAAACCTAGAGTAGAGAAGAAGAAGGAGGAGGCTATGGAGGTGGAGGCTTGGAGCCGCATGTACTCTCTTCACAAACCGGTTAAGCATGTAATGAAGTTGAGTCCTAGTGCTTCTCTCTTTTCTTTTTATTCAAGTAGTGTGTTAGTGTCTTGATTTTTGTACATTAAGAACTAACCACCCTCTAATTCTTGACTGCCTATTGTGTGGTTGATTATGGTATTGTGTGCATGATTAGACTAGTGTATAGATTAGGATTTGTGCATGCATTGCCATAATTGTAACCCCATGTTCTTGGGTGATCTCGTAATTAGGATGTGATTACAAGCATTAGTAGGGAATGCAACGAAGATCAATGTTTGACTAGCATGAGATTTAACGTGTGTGGAATACTAATCCCTTTCATGAGTTCTCTCTTCTCTCTAATCTAGATGGACTCTCATGAATTTTTTGCTCTTTTCTTACTCATTACTCTCACACACACGCCCACGTGTGATGCTTTCATGCCCTAGCCGGGTCGTTACCATCCACGGATTGATGATTTTGTTGATCCATTGGATCTATTCTACAAGGGAGCCAACATTTGGCACCGTTGCCAGGGACAGTAGCCTAAGCTAGTGGAGATTTTTTAAAGAAGATTGAGCATTTATGTGTAAAAAACCCCTTCTTTTTTACTAATTGCTCACTAATTTGTGATTAATCTACTAGCAATTTGTGTGCTAAACATGTGTGTATGCTTAACTAGAGACTTGGTAATCACTCTTTTGAAAGGAAATAAATTTATTGTGGATTTTAGTGATTTTTAGTATGTAATTAAGAGATTTGTCACTAATTATCCTCTCTAATTACTCATTAATTACATGTGATTTTAATGTAGTCCATAAATAAATCAAGAATTGGATGTGTGATCATTGCTAAAATGTGTGTAATCTCCATTAATTTGATGCTACACATAAGTTTTTTGTGATTGGTTGTGTGTAGTTGAATTGCGATTAAGTTGTGGCTAAGTATACACACATGTGTGTAGGCAGCATTGAAGTTGGAATTCGACGCGATTCTTGATGTAAATGTGAGTGCACTAACCCACTCAATTACTGATTTATGTGCATGTGAAGGTTTTAATTGATGATTAGGCACATCAAAATCAGTACAATTTTGTGTGTATAGGTGTGTGCCTATGTATAGGCAAACTACACAAAATTGAGTGTATATGTATGGCAATTTTGATGCCAATTGATTGATTTAAAGCAATTGGATTTTTATGGTTATCAAATTGATTATGGTGAATGGTTTTGAGTATGAAAATTGCACCGTAATACTGTCAAAATGGCGGTAGAATTATGTGTGTGTAAACTTAAAAGTGTGCTAATTGTGCATATTTACACATTTTCAAATTGATTGAATTAATGTGCAAATGAGACGTAGCAAGTGCTGATTTGATTGTAAGTATTGGGCCAATGTGTATAAATTTTCTAATTAAGCCATTAGCTAGATGAATTTTGAGTCAAAACTGAATAAAAAACGAAAATAAGTTCAAATTTTGATTGAGTTGATTTGACTGCATAATTGTAAAAAAAAGGTATCTATTTTGTTGTTTTTTAGAAAATTTAAGTGTTTTCTTGCAAATTCATTGCCTCAAATTGCTAATTTTTTCCAAAAAATAATAAAAATAAAAAAACTTGATGCAAATTGTCAATCCGAAGTGTGCTTTGCAACTCCGTGAATCCTCTCTGATTTTCACACTTTTTTGGACATTTTTAGCATATTTTTTGAGTCTTTGATAGTTCTTTTGAACTTTTTGCATTGCTTGTAATTTTTTTTAAAATTGAAACATACATACCCATCCTTCATAGCATTCCTTCTATTCCCCTCTCTTTTCCCTTTTTTTTGGCTAATTTTTTGCCTATTTTTACAATATTTTTCTATTTTTGGCTTTTATCTCATCTTGGAATATTTACTTTTGATTTTTTATTTTCTTTTGTTTAAAAAAAACACCCCCCAGAAAAAGAACTACCCCCTCCAAAAGCCTTTTTCAAACGAAAAAAATTAAGAAAATATACAAAAGAAAAAAAATCAATTAAAAAAAAAAAAGCTAAAAAACAAAAACTATAAAAAACAAAAACTAAAAACAAAAGAGAAGAAGGGAAAATACCAGCACACTGAAAACAAAAAATAAAATAAACAAAAGAACAACAACAACAACATACACACACACACACACACACACACACACACACACACACACACACACACACACACACACACACACACTTAGAGCGTTTTTTAAGAAAAAATGTATGTCCCTTTTGCCTATGCCGAATCTCTCTCCCTCCCTCCTGCCAGTTCCTCTCTCTCTCTCTCTCTCTCTCTCTCTCTCTCTCTCTCTCTCTCTCTCTCTCTCTCTCTTTCCATCCTCTCCTTTGATTCCACGCCGATGGCCCCTCTCCCCTATTTTTCTCGTCTCCAACGTACGACAGAATTGCTTAGAGTTGACCTTTTTCTTCAATTTTAGTGCTTCATTTTAATTTCTATTTTCATTTCATTTCATTTCAAATTCCTTTAAATTTATTTTTATTTCATTCACTTTGATATTTTTTTTTCAATTCATTTAGTCTTTATTCATTTTTCATTTTTATAATTGATCCCAAAAAATTATCAAAAATTCATCAAAGAAACAAAAAATCCCAAAAAGGGGGCCAAAACAGGTCAAAAAATAATAAAAAAGAGAGAATCAAATAAAAATCCAAAAAATGGATTAAAAGTTCAACAAAACAATTTAAAAAAATCAAAAAATTAATTAAAATTCACAAAAAAGTAAAAATTCAAATAAAAACAAAAAGTTCACAAAAAAAACTGAAGAAAAATTTAAAACCTAAAAAAAATAAAATTCAAACAAAATCTAAAAAGAATCCTTAAAAATTTTGATACCCCCAAAAAATTAAAAATAAAACAAAAAATAAATATTTTTTCTAAAACTAGTAAAAGTTTGAAAACAATTTCCAAAAAATGTAAAAAATCATAAAAAAACTAAAAGAGCTCTTAAAAACAAAAAAATTGCATTTGTTTTTCTCACTTCTTCTTTTGAGTTTCTTTTTACTTTTTCTCTTTATTCTTTGTTTTATTATTTTTTTTCTTTTTTCAGCAGTTATTTGTTTGTTTTTCTCTGCATATATTTTTATTTTATTTAAAGAACCCCAAGAACTCAGAAAAAAAGTGCATTTCTCTGTCGCGTTTCTTTTCCTTGCTTCACACACAGGACCCACACCTCGTACATGCCCCTTTCACACATATTTACATACGAGTAGAAAGAATTTAGAGTAGATATGCCTAGAGAGTCTGATTTTACTAGACTTTGCCTGATTACATCATACTTGACTAGATTTGAGCCAGATTGCATGCATTGACCTTGTTCGTACACAGATTTTGATTTTGGTCCACATTTGGCTAGTTCATGAGCATTAGAGCCTGTTCACGCGCATTATTATATTGTGGCTTGATTTGACAACATATTCCATGCTTGACTATATTTGACCATGATTTGTTATAAAGATTCATTTGTGGCCTTGAGTTTGACTAGATTAAATATCGACTTGGCTTGATTTTAGCCATTGGTCACACGCTTGCACACAATTAGAGCTCAATTTACCATGTTGATCAATTTTTGACCAAGACTTGGACTAAGAGACGATAACTAGAGCTTGTTCACATGCAGTGACCCTATCTTAGCGCTTGGCTAGTCCTAAATTGCTAGATTATGCACCATAGCTAGTGCACTTGCATATAGAACTTCTTGACACCAAATATGACATAGATTGACAGATTTTGGCTATCATAGATTGTGAGGCTCTATTCGATAGGGTGCTATGGGTTCATTGGGAGTTAGACAAATTGCCTATATACATACACGTAGACACTCAATAGAGGGACATCAAGATTTAGACCATAGGCTGCCAGACACAAATTTTCCTGATGTTTAGAGCCCGAGCAAACCCAACCTTGCCAAATTACCTTCTTGATGGTTTTGGTACAGCTTATAGATGCATGACGGAGGAGATTCGAGAGCGTATCACATTAGCCCTTCGTGAGGATCACCTAGACACCTTTGAGCTACCACAAACTATATCTTTGGACCTGTTTGAGGCTGGACCGTTGTATGCTCATGAGTATCAGAGGATGTACATGAGGAAGAAAGTTAGATTTTGGAGAGTACCCTCCCTATGACACAGCGAGTGTTACACCACCAGGTTCCTTGTAGGATACCTATAGGAGTGCTTATGATGAGGCTACCTATATGTTAATGTGTGGTCTATGCTATTCCCCTTATTGGATTAGTGTTGTTGAGACTATAATAAACTCCATGATCATACCCTCTACACACCCAACACGACTTATATCACCTCCAAGATTCACATCATTTAGAATATCTGAGACAGACCTTTGCTAAGATCATGGCAAAGGCAAGGGCAGTTATGGAGCGTATGAGCCAAATCCTTACTAGTGCATTTCTAGAGTTACCATGCACACATACAACCACATCACCCACTACTATAACTAGTAAACATGCTAGAGAGGCTGTAGAGACCACATCACAGACCGCAAGCACACTAGACACAAAGCTTTCTAGATCACATGCATCACATATGATGATGAGACATAGATCACCACCTAGAGACACCATGCAGGTACCACATGAGGATAGAGTTGCCACGAAAAGTAGGGAGCACCATATTTAGCTATTTCTACATTTCTTAGGCTATAGAGGAGTCATCCCTTGGTTTGTTGACCTTGATGGACATTCCTACACCAAAGTCACCTTCTCGGATAACATTTACCCTTCGATATGCCAGGTAGTTAGAGTTCGTAGATGTCACCTTGGTTCGATTGAGTTCTTCACTGACGAGATGAAGGCCACATACATGTCCTTGCCAATTAGCCTTATGATTTTCTAGATAGCGCACATCCTGATGATTGTTTGGACACCTAGGTACATCCTAGGATAGTGTAGCTACATAGGATGGAGCACACATTGACTTATGTTGATGATTGCGGATGTAGTTATTGACAGGAGAAGATCACATGATGTTTTGAGCCAGCCATGATTTTTACGATATATCTTCTTGGAGATCCTTGTGATAGGATTTATAGGGACACATATGGTACTAGATATTTCTTTATGGTGTGATTGACCTATTCTCCACGGTATGGCCACTATCCTATAGTGATGACCATAGATAGTCCACAGACACTTGGTAGACGGACTTCTTCACCTCCCAAATCTCCATCACATAGATAGATTTTTTCTCAGAGCACATTTTTGGAATTCTCAAATTGACGATAGGATGAGTACATTAGAGAGCACCATAGCAAGAACACCTTGAGTGACTATTCTAGAGATTTCTACTTGTTCTACAGAGGAGGTACATCCTAGTGAGATTGCTGCTATGCTAGAGATGAGACCTGAGACAATAGAGATAGATAGTATGCTAGATTCTACAGTTATGGTGGCTGATTCCAGTGGACCTATCATAGAGGTAGATGTCCTATAAGACTAAGGAGCCTAGAGCATGCCACTTGCCACCCAATTGTGCCCTATATAGGCCACTACAACACATTGCATAGAAATCGGTGCAGGTACCGACAAAATAAAGCTAGTTTTAAAACTAAAAAGCACTGAAATAGGCTTTAGAAGAGACGCCGGTTTTGTAGCGTCGGAATGACAATCAATATACGTAACATTGGAACAAGCTTCGAAATAACCATCGGAATGCACTACAAATTTAGCATTGGTATTTCTATACCATATTCCGACGCTGATTTAAAAGAATGTACCGACGCTTATACCATATACTGTACCGACGACCAAACCTGCAAAATTGTAGAGAGGGCTGGGAACTGATGCTCATGTAGTACATCAAAAGAAAATAGCCCTCTCTACCCAAACGAAGAGTGCACAAGCAACCTCACTCCACCTACAAGCTGACACTAAAGAGCGGGTGTTACCAGATTAGCAAAATTGTAAGAAAAACATAACCACAAAATCAAAAGCTTGATCATGGCATAACGGCATAAATATTTTATAACCATAATTAAAACATGAGTCGAAAATTGTAAAACCATAAACATAACCTGTTTGCCGTACCATAAACATTACCATAACTTGCTTGTCCTACCATAACCATAACAGCCATACCATCATTGCACAACCATAACCATAACCATAACCATCACATGATTGCTATACCATCATAGAAAAACCATAACCATCACATGATTGCCATACCATCATTGCACAACCATAACCATAACCATAACCATCACATGATTTCTATACCATCATAGCAAAACCATAACCATCACATGATTGCCATACCATCATTGCACAACCATAACCATAACCATAACCATAACCATAACCATGACCATAACCATAACCATCACATGATTGCCATACCATCATAGCAAAACCATAACATCATAGCAAAACCATAACATCTGTGCCATACCATAAACAAAAGCATAAACCATAAACATAAGCACTACAAAACTGTACATATGCAAACAATCACTGAGTGAGAAGACCCTCACGGTAATGCCTCCCAGTCAACGTCCTCTCCCTCCTCCTGCAGGCTGGGTCAAAAGAGCCACAAGTCCATGCTTGTACCCATACTTCTCCTCTCGGCGTGTCGGAAGGCGGTTCACGAAAACTTCCTTCAAAATTATGGTTTAATCATTAGATAAATCTTCAAATAACATATATACTATCAATAATTTAAAGCATACGTATAATACTTAAAAACTCATGTCGAAGCATATCCTAGCCTCCACTCCCAAGATGTGACGCTCCAACAGACTCCAAACGTGCTCTGGCCTCTCTGTTGCTGAAATCTTTGAGGATTGTCTTGTGTCTCTCGTGCAATCCCCGCCCACTCCTCTACATCCAACCATGCCGGCTTGGGACTTCCGTCATTCTACCTGTCTTTTGCCTCTGACTTACGGTGTGACAATGTGGACTTCACCACACTCAAAATCCAGTTGTTCAAGACTGGATCATACCCCTCTTCCGGCTTGTACTCTCTTTGAATGTCCTCAACGATGTAATTCTTTCTTTCAAGATTGAGCTTATCCCAAACCTCCATCACAGAGTGACCAAATTGAATCGTACAAAGCTATTGAATCCTCTCCAGCATGGCCTTTCTGACCCTATCTACCAGAATAGCCCCATCCCTGCTCTTGTACACCTTGCTAGGATCATGCTCGTGTGATCCCCAAGGTGTATGTGGTGTGCGATCGGTACACTATCTACTTAAGAGAGTGGTGGAGCCTCTCTCAATGGTGTGGACGCATCGGTAGAATTGCTACCACAACAACCACCACCTCTTGAACGATGCCAACCTCGTATCGAGGATGAACCACCGTCGGTGTAGGGGGCACACGAGTCCTAGGCGTAGGGGGCACACTAGACTGAGGTGTGAGGCCACTCGGTGTAGGGACCACACTAGTCTCGGGTGTAGTAGGTCTAGAGGAACCTGCTGCCCAAAGATGTTGTGCCATTGCCATTTTCTCTGGAGTGAACTGAGACAAAAATGAGCCCATCTGCTCGGGTGACATGCCGGCTAGAGTGACAGGAAAAGTAAAACTAGGAGAGTATGGATCATCGTCATCGGCCATATACACAAATAACACCCACAAAAGACGTTAGTTTACAGAAGGAATTCTTAATCAATACAAATAACAAATCAACAAAATTGCTACACAAATGACAACATCTAAAGTGTATTGTAGACTAATAAAAAGATTTTTACAAAAGAGTTCCTAGAAAAAATAATTAGTTAATATCTCATCCTCTATGAGATCTGATGCACCAAAGATGTTTATCTCAATCTGTACTTCTGTATCTTTTTCATCGAACTCTACTTCTTCGTCGCTCTCCACATCAGCTTCAACATTTGACACCTCATCTCTAGGTTTAGACAATTTCTCACTGCTAAGATCCACCTAAAAATCTAAACTTAAAGTTGGAGTTGGTCCTGTGCTTTGTTCATGAATCACCTCTTCGACCTCAACGTCCAATCCTTCACACACTTGCTTGCTACGTGGAGCAACTTGAACGACATAGAGTCGGCAGGGTTTAGACAGATCATTCTCATCATTTTCTATCCATAGTGGATCGTGTATGAACACAACTTGTTCACAATGTTGTGCAAGTACGAATGTATGCCGCTAATCTGTCCACACCCTCCTAGAGTTCACTTGAATCAATCCACTCTTGTCTTTATGTACAACTGCATTAGGGCCGCTGGCCCATAATTTTGAACCACTTGACATCAACAAGAGTGCTTCGTCAGCCTGTATAACCGGAAGTGGATAACAAACTGGTATACAGGTACAAGCCTTCAAGGCGATTGCAATTAGAGAGAGCAAGCAGTGAACAAGAGTATAGATCTGTAAAGAATATTGTCGAAATGAAAGGTGAGAGAGAGAGAGAGAGAGAGAGAGAGAGAGAGAGAGAGAGAGAGAGAGAGAGAGAGAGAGAGAGAGAGAGAGAGAGAGAGAGAGAGAGAGAGAGAGAGAGAGAGAGAGAGAGAGAGAGAGAGAGAGAGAGAGAGAGAGAGAGAGAGAGAGAGAGAGAGAGAGAGAGAGAGCACTTATTATTTGATTTGCACAAATCTTCTTATGCCAAGTGAGTGTAAGTGACTGAAATGATTTGATGAAAATAGTATGCCAAAAAGTTGAGGAATTAAGAACGGAACTTTGAATGTAGCTAGCACGACAATGTCGATGGTGATTTGGCGACCGAGTGTATTCCAAGTGATGTAATGTGGATGCCATGGGGTAGGTGGTTGAACTGGCCATGGAATGAACTCACTCAATTTATGCATGTAGTGTCTGAGCACCCGCTCTTGCAAATGTGGGTAAACACAATATTGCAACGTGTACATTGCAGTCTGAAATTCTGACTGCTGCTGCTCAATCAGATCAACTAGAATCGGCCTACCCATTCTAAATTGAAAAGAAAAAGCATTTCAATCAAAGAAGTTGATAAGTTGTCATGTCTGCCATAGTTTGAATGAAAAAAAAAAAACATTGTTGTAGCCAATGACCAGCGTTATGTGACAAACACAGTGAACAAAACAATGAAATGAAGATGGCAAAAGTTCACACCTATACCTTCTTGTTTTTTTTCAAAAAATAATATTTTCTCAACCTTGGTGGATGTCCAGAACAAACGTTATAACCTAATGCAGTTGTTGTCTTGTGTTGTTTAATATAGAAATGTTCTAAGTTTCTAGCTTTGTGTATATTGGTACTGGTTGCTAAAGTGGTAATTTCAAAATTTTCCTCGAAAGGACTATGTGCATGCATGTCCGCTTGCATTCTCCTCGGAGGATTGCGCTTGTGCTAGCCAACGCATTTATGGACGTTATTTGTAACTCCGATATATCTCCTATCGTTTTTCGTGCAGCGTATACTGTAGACTATGTATTCTTGCCGCGACGCAACTTTTTTTGGGGTGGAAGGCCGATGCTTGTCTCTGGTTGTTCATGAGTGTCTAAATCTACAGTCCATGCAAATTGGTTAGGTAAATAAAAAAATGACGGTGCTACGGAGAAATGAATGGAAGCTAGTGATACTTGTTATCCATACTTGCCTTGGTCTGTCGCCATAACTGGCTCGTATGGGGAGGCTGGTTGTCCGTAATTTACTGCCTTGTGTTTATTGTAGTGCCATGCTACCTTCTGGATTGTGATAGGTGGGTTAGTTGCATCGTGCGTGTGGTTTGCCGAAGTCATGAAATTTGTCAAGATAGCAGCACAGTTTTCTTGAGTAGCTTTTGAAAGTTCAGCCAAATCAATGTTGTAACCAAACCGCAGCTGCTCCATCGTGTACAATGTAACTCCTTCAGTTTTCGTGTCGAGGAGTTGTTGTGCTTCAACATTACGCAACATACTCTCATCATCCTCGTACTGGATGTCAAGCTCTTCAAGTATTTGCTTCATGAGACCTGCAAGATGTAGGAGCAAGCTGGTTAGCACGACAGATAGAAGGCTTTATATTTTTCTTCTCTAATAGTACCTGTTGTCATTCTGTCTGTGCTTGGTGTGGCCATCGTTTGGTCTAGAGCTTTATATCTTGCGTCGCACTTATTCATGAAGTTGCGACGCTCTTGAAAAGTATGGAACCCCTCAATATACGCATGGGGTTTATCGTCTGCTGAGTTTTCCAATCTCATCTACTTAGTCGTGAGGTAAAATCTCTTAGGTTGTATCGCTGGTTGCGTTTCCTTTGCATTGTTCTTGTATTGCTTGAAGAGATGCACAGTAAGATGAGTGATTGATTTGCATGTGTATACACAAGCAGATGAAAGATCAGAGAAGTGTGCAAAAT
This sequence comes from Adiantum capillus-veneris, assembly GCF_014529385.1. Lineage (NCBI taxonomy): Eukaryota > Viridiplantae > Streptophyta > Polypodiopsida > Polypodiales > Pteridaceae > Adiantum > Adiantum capillus-veneris. The sequence goes on along the minus strand of NC_140943.1, from coordinate 103,709,625 downwards.
GTACCGTGTTGTGATCCATCGTTTGATTCAGTTTCCTGCATGTAAAAAAATTTATTTTGATGACCTCTTGCAGTATTTTTGAAGCATAAGATCCGACAAACGTTTAAACACAAATGAATGAAGTGAAAAAGGGAAGAGCAGTAAATTTACAAAAGGTGGATCAGAGTGAGCAGTGGTGATAGGGAAGGCGTCTCAGCAGTGCAACATATTGAACATGAGAAGTCCATAGAAGAGAAGACAAGTAGTTAAACAAAAATTCCTACTTTATATAGAAGGCAGTTACAAGGCGATTTCATCTGTTTAATGAACATCTAATTCTTATGCTTTCAGTATTAAATTGACAGAAATGGAGAAAAATGTTGGCACAAGTGGTAGGAAGAAGGAAAATTAAAAAAAAATCCCCTGACAAAGAGTGGGATTATGCTCACAATATATGCAGTTGATATATGTAGTGGCAATGTAAATTTTAATTCACCAAAACATCAAGTGGTGTACCATATATTAGGGATCATTTTTTGGGTAGCCTTACAAAGAGTTGCAAGAAATGTGATCATCTTGAGGCACCTGCAATTGCAAATCATTTAGGAGGAGAGCTCGTCAAAAAGGGTGGCAAGAGACAACGTGTCCATAGATCTAATATTTCTGCATGTCAAGAGCAGACAAAGTCAAATATGAACTTTTCTAATCCTGTGGTGACCCCAACTAACCTTGCAAGATAGCCTACACAGGGAGAGGAAATGCCAAACAGTTTTAAGTGCCACAATGAAGGTGGAATTTGACAATTGCGTCAAAAATCATCGTATCAAAGCTTTCTAAGGCATTTGCTACAAGAAGCACAAACTACACTTGCCAAAGCAATTTTTTTCACTAGGAGTGCTCTAGTCATAGTAGACAACAATCATTGAAAACATGCATGGAAGAAAATTGATGAGTTTGTGCCAGGATTTTCAGTCCCTTTGTATCACACGATACAGAATGATATGTTGGACGAATGTTACATCAAAGTCAAAGAGTGTGTTTCCAAAATAATAATTGAGAATATATTTCTTTCAAGATGCACAATTGTGAGTGATGGTTGGTCTATTGCTCAAAGAAGACCATTGATCAATGTAACGCTAGTTTTCCCAAGGGAAGAAATGTTCATAAATACGGTTGATAGTTTTGGTGAAATTAAAAGTGGTAAATACATTTTTGAGGTCCCGATTAATGTAATTAAAGAAATTGGTATTGAACATGTCATTCAAGTAGTCATAGACAATGCAAAAAACAATAAAAATGCTAGCAAATTAATAAAAAAGTGCTTTCCACACATTTTTGCCCATGGTTGCAATACGTACAGTTTAGACTTAGTGCTAAAGGATTGGTATACTAGTGAAGAAACCACATGGTTCACCAAAATAATTGACATAGAGTGACAAGTTGTGAAGTTCATCTTGAACGACAAAGAGTGCTTGATTTGTACAGAATGCACATGTCAGTTATGTTAAAACTACCAGTTGAAACTCAATTTTACATGCACTTTTATACATTGGAATAACTTCTAAGCATTAAGTGCACTATGATTGACACTTTCAACTGCATGGCCTTTGATAAATGGCAGGTTGAGCATACCAAAAAATTGAAAGAGAAAACTACATGTCTATGCAGGTCCATACACAAGCCTGCTTGGTGGAGGAGTGTAATGGATGCATACCATGTAATGATGCCTATTATATTCACAATTTGTGTCAAAGGTGCCAAATAAGAACAAAGTGTGGATGACATGGTGGTCGGTCCAACAAAGTCTTGAAAATTTTGAGGAGTTAAAAGAGTCTCTAGTGGAGAAGGAGTGGCGAGTACCATTCTCTGCAAAACAACAAAGAATTTTGGCCAAGTATTTTTATGCAAAATGGAAGAGCGCTCATAGTCCACTCCATAGCGTGGCTTACATGCTTGATCCTGAGTATTGGAATTTAGATCTGATGTCCAATATAGAGGTGATCAATTCTTTTTATCATGTAGTCAATATGTTCTACTCCAATTTTTAGGACCAAATTGATTGTATCAAAGAAATGAGTTCATTTAGCCTAAAAGAAGGTCCTTTTGCAAATGATTTTGTACAGTCAATGAAAAAAGAGCAACCTGGAAATGGTGGATGATGAATGGTGGAGAGCATTACTCGACCTTACGTCCCCTTGACATGAAAGTACTAGCACGATGTGTAGCAAACTCAAGCTCAAAGAGAAAATGGGGTATGTACAAGTATGTTCATAGCACTATTTGGAATAAATTATTGATAGACATAGTAGAAAGATTAATGTATATGTTTTGTAATAAAAAGATATTGTATCACATCAAAAGTGCTAGCTATGAGGAGAAAATGCTAGTATGGGTGTATGACTGTCAAAACAAAGACGAAGAAGAGTTCAATGTCAGTGTATCTCAATGCACTATAGACAAAATTGAAAAGAACCTGACAATAGCTATGGAAATTCAATTACAGTGATAGTCATTTTTTGGCTATCCAAATTGCCATAGTGAGCTACTTAGCCCTACCAAAATCAACCAAACAATGTGGCTAACCCTACCATTTCATTGTACATAGGCTTGTGTGAGTTAGGGGACTTTCCCCATATCTTGTTAAAACCCTCAGCTAACTAGTCACTAGGCTATAGTTGAGTCAAATAAATAAACAAAAAAAAAACATTATGTCCCATTTGTGTGTAGATATTTCATTGTATATATGGCGTAAATATAAGGATCTATTTAATAATTATCTTTATATTTATTTAAATATTTATACTTAGGTATGCGTTATTTGCCTATGTATGCTATGTAAATTGACTCACCATTATCACAATTTTTCTTACCACTTTGCATACTCTTTATTCCATATAGAAATATTTTCACGCAAGCTTCTCTTATTTTTGGTGTGAGTCCACTCCAAAAAAACCCTCAAAAATACCTTTCACCATCACTCATTGCCTTTCACTAAATTCCTATTTCCTACAAGTATTCTTTCTTACCTCTTGTAAATAAATATACTTCAATAAAAACAAATGAGGGTCCCCTCATTTGATTCCCTATATTTTGATATATCTCTTTTTTTCATTTTATATTTATATATAAATGACACTATAACACCATATCAATGAATTTGAGAATTTCCCAATTCCCACTTTCAAAATAATCTTAAGATTTGACTACATGGCTAAATCTTAGCCAAAGTTTTGAGGGCATGGCTTGAAAGAGATTTTCATAAACTACGTGGTGGAAGGATTCCACCTTAAAGAATAGTTTGAGATTTGTCCATATGAACAAATCTTTAAGATATTGGTGATTCCCAAATTAGCTCTAAATTCTCAAACTCTTTAATATGGTGTTCTATTCTAGATTTCACGAATTGTTTATATACTAATCTATTTTTTTCCATCATATCTGTATATTATATATATGCATAATCCACAACCATGCATATTTTCAAACCCCACGAATCATTCAGGTCATTCTCTCATGCAAGGAGGGGCTCACCTTTGGATCCTTATGCAAATTAAACAAAAGGGGGGCCACTGAAGACTTTTTTGTGAAGAAAAAAAAGCATTTTGGTGGAATTTTGTTTATCCATTTCCACTCCAAATTTGAAGTGCTGGTTAGAAGACAAAATGTGGACCAAGAGCTAAATAATCACCTCAAAACTTGTTTTAATTTTTGGAGTTACTACTGATGAGATAGGACTTTTTGAGTGGACCCCAGTCAACCCACTTTTCTCACAAATAACCCCTAAGAATCTATTAGGTCATTCTCTCATGCAAGGAGGGGCTCACCTTTGGATCTTTATGAAAATCCAACAAAAGGGGAGCCACTTAAGTCTTTTTTGTGTAGAAAAAGAGGCATGTTGGTGGGATATTTTATATCCATCTCCACTCCAAATTTGAAGCGATGGTTAGAGGAAAAAATGTGGACCAAGAGCTGAATAATCACCTCAAAAGTTTTGATAATTTTTGAAGCTACCACCGGTGAGATAGGATTTTTTGAGTGGACCCTATTCTGCCCACTTTTATCACAAGTAACCCATAGTCTTCTCTCACCTGCTTTCCTACTTCCACTCACACACATACACACACTCATCCTCCTCCTCCATTACCAAAACCTGCACCTTTCATGCCTTCTTTTTCCTTCTTCTCCATTTACATATCTCCCTTACTCCGTAGCTAAAAAATTATCATCTCTACACACATATAGCTCAAATTCTCTCTCTAGAATCAAACTCATATTACCATAACCTCTTCATCCTTTGAAAAAAAGAAAAAAAAACAAATCTCAAGCTCTAAAAAAGGAGGCGTTTGATCATTTAAAATTTAACTTTTTCATGGTCACAAAAATTACACCGACAAAGTTCTACAACCGTTTCATTCACTGGAGGAGATTGGTGGAAAATTCCCTTTCCATCTTGTGGTTTTCATCAAATCATGTATATTCCCATCCTTATCTTACTCTTTATCATTGTATAAATCATGTAATGCACCTTGAGTGCATATTTCATGTAATTTTAATCCATCTTACTAACTACAAACTACTAACACTAATGACTAACCCTTCTTGTAAATTGCATCCTCTCTACTATCTACTAGAGTAGGCACCTCCAAGCTACTCTCTCCTTTCACTCTCAATAATTCTTCCCCTTGAGCCCACATGCATGTGACTCAAGGGATAAGGAAGACCTTCTCCGATTTTGAAAATAAAAAATATTTCAGAATCTTTTGTATTGACAATGGGATTGATAAGGTCTAATCCTAATCAAGGCTCTTAAAAACCTACAAATAGAACCCATTCCTCTTTGTAGAATCATCTCTACACAATTGCTCACTACTTTGAGCATACTATTCACCATATTCGTTGTAGGGAGAGAGAGTGAGTTCTCTATACACCAGTACTTGTAATGTATAGGAAAGATTCTTTGAGCTAGTTGTAACATTGCAAGGGAGTGAGTGATTCATATCTTCCAATCAAAGTTGTACCTACTCTTGCACATCAATTGAAATCAATAACTTGGGTGTAATCACGGTTCAAAACTCTCTTGAGTCTCTCCAATTCACGCTTGACAACCTTATATTGTTTGGTTTAAGGTGACGTGTTCTCATTTTGAGATTCTTTTGTAGTATTTTCTTGTATGTGACTCAGGAGCTCTTGCATTTTTTTTGTTTCTTGGGAAAACATTGTAAGAGGATTGTATGGTGAGAGGGAAATAATGTGTAGATTGCAACATCATCAAGCTTAATTGTGTCTATTGACTCTCTTCCAAGCTATTTATATACCCACATCAATCATTAAAATTGAAGGTAAATCCTTGCACAAATCTGTGTGTGTGTGTGTGTGTGTGTGTGTGTAGTTGTAGCATTGATATTAGTGATAGTGTACCCTTCCTTCTTGCTTGTATTGCTCTACAATTCTCCTCTCTTACATCCTAATTTTCTTTCAAACTAGGTGGTGCCCCTTGTGTAGTTGGGTTTTGGCTATGGGTTTGTTATTTTGGTTTGTGTTGTGTTGTGCCCCAGCCCCATTGAGTAGCATGGGAGCCTTGAAGGGTGTCTAGAGGTCGCTCTTCTTATTGCCCACCCCGGACCGCCTCAATTTTGGTGCCCCCATTGAGGAGGGCTTGCGTATGTTAGAGTAATCAAGTAGCGTGCATGAATCACAAAAATTTGTATGACCCGTTTATTCTCATTGCAGGGCAAAAGGTGCATATCATTGTAAGCACAATATTACAATTTCAACGAGTAATTCACAGAATTTCGGGTCCTCTTAGATTGGCCGATATAAATGCTTCAGTACATCCTTTTATTTTTCCTCTCATTAGGTATACGACCTTAGTTTGGACGTCTATATTTTTGTTTTGTTTTAATCATGAGGTCATGCATAGACCATGGATAATGGCCGAGAAATAGAGGTTTTTCCCTTCCATTTAACTCCACACATTAGAATAAACATTGCAATTAGTAGAAAGATCCATTTTCAACAACGTATGGTGTTCATGTTTGGTGCTCAAAGAGTAGGAGAAATTCTTGCGTCACCAAACCTTGTCATCCCGCCTCTTGTTGACTATCATAGATCATTTGATGTGCATATTTTTATTTTGTTGTAGATAGATTGCAATTTAGAAAACATTATTGTGTAAAACTTGAAAAAAAAGAAACGTGTTTCAATGGAGGCCCAACGCCAAATGTCAGGATATCCCCTCTTCTTTGGAGAGCCTGGCGAGGATGCTGAGCTATTTCTAGCAAATTTCAAAATATCTTGCCGCATAAAGAGAGTGATATGAGATGATGAATGCTTATAAACGTTTGAGGTAGTTCTGAGGAAGGGTGCTAGCACTTGGTTTGAATCTCTATCTCAAGAGGTTAAGGGAAACTGTAACGAAGTCGTTGATCATTCTTAAGTGATACTTCTTAGACCCCCAAAACACTCAAAAGCTATGGCAAGATATTGTTTCTCACAAGCAAAAAGACTTAGATGACTACTACATGTACAAATAGGAGTTTCTACATATTTGGGCTGTATGGGTGAGAAATGTTGCTAACCTTGGTGATGGTGCAGAGTTCCTAAGAAGGAGAGGTTCATAGCTGGTTTCTTTCCCACACTCACGATAAAAGTTGAGGAGAGTGCACCTGCTACATTTGATGCAACTGAAACTAGGGCTATTGAGAAGTATAGAAAACTCAAGTGCTTAAGAGGAGAGGTTCCAACAGAGGGTCCTAGACCCAAAGAAAAATTGCAAGCATCAATACCTAAAGAGATTCCTGAGGTAACATCTAAAGTGATTAAGAAGCTAAATGAGTCCTTGAGCTATTATCAATTCACCTTACACAAGATGTAGGTCCCAAGGGACAAACAAAGATAGTTGAGGAGCAAGAACCACGACCCAGGAGAGTACTACAATGTTGGAACTGCGGGGAATCTGGGCATGCGATGTATAAATGAACTTGGCCCCGTGGGGAGCCAGTGAGACCTAGCTTGAATTACTCAGTGATGAATGTAGGTGAAGGAAATGGTTAGCAACCAAGGCTTCTACAAAGGCCAATTAATGGAGAAAAACCACCTCCACATGGGGTAGAAGGAGTTCCACCTTTGCCAAATCCAAATGTACATGTGGTAGAGGTGACAAATTCACATCAGGTTGACATGGAAGCAAATGGCATCAAGCGTGGCTGTGGAAAAGGTAAAGAGAAAGAAGGAGTCACATCATAGAGTGACCATGGACAAGGCAAGAAGGCAAAGAAGACCAAGGAAGCCAAGAGGACTCGACATCGTATCAAACTCCAAGACTTATCTCTTGGACATGGTATGGATCCATACAACCTGTTGGAAGACATGGGAGGTATGGGTCCTGATATCTCATGGCCTTAGTTTCTTGCATTATGTCCACAAGCTATGAGGGATTTAATGAAGGTAGTTAGCACTAGGAGAAAGGTAAAATAAAGTGTTCCTGTTGTAAAAATTGCACAAGCTGAAATGAATGAGGATATTACACCTGTGCTAGATTGTTACATCAAAGGAAGGCTGGTTAGGAAAGGTCTATTGGATGGGGGTGCACAAATTTGCATCATGACAGAGGGACTCATGTAGAGACTAGGCATGCACATCCATGAGACAACTGAAATCAGAGTAAAAATGGCAAACAATAGCAAGGCTAGGTGCATCGGCATTTGTAAAATGTTTTCGTGGACGCCTTTGGCATTAAGAAGGCAGTGGATTTTTATGTTATGTCAACCAAGGGAAGAGGCTATCCATTTATCCTAGGAAGACCATGGCTAATGGAAATGCAAGCTTTGCAAGATTGGGGACGTGGGAAGTTGATTTGCAGGAAAGACAATCATAAGAAGGTTGTCTTTGACACGAAAAAGCAACATCAAGAGGAGCTCCATGAAGAATCATTTCAAAATCAAAGTAGCGGTAGCATTTCTGAAGAGGAGTCTTACATTGAAGTCATGGGGGTAAGGTTTAAGCCAAACAACCAAGAGCAAGGTTTGGAGGAGGTAGGTTCCCAAGAGAATCAAAATGTGCAAGATGAAGGGATGATAGAAGGTATGCTATCAGCAACACTTACAAAGGAAGAAAGAGAGGAGTTCAAATGTGTGCTAAGGAAGTTTCCCATGCTTTTTGCTAAAGACTACACCAACAACGTGGAGTAGATGTTGTTCAACACAAGATTGAATTAAAGCCTAAGGCCACACCTAAAGCTCAAAATCTACAAAGGCTAGGAGTTATCAAGGAGCATGCTCTACTTAAGGAGGTAAGAAAGCTTCTTGCAGCAGGTTTCATTTATCCAGTTGAGAATTCAGAGTGGGTCTCTCTCGTTGTTGTCACACTCCCAAGAAGAACGGCAAGTGGAGGGTGTGTGTGGATTATTGTCCATGAATGAGGCAACAAAAAGAGATCACTTTCCCCTCCCATTTCAAGATGAGATACTAAATGAGGTAGCTGGTCATGAGAAGTACACTGTGTGTGATGGCTACTCAAGCTACTTTCAAATAGGTATTGCATTGGAGGATCTGTTGAAAACAACCTTCATCATTCCTTAGGGTTGTTATGCTTTTAGAGTCATGCCATTTGTCCTAACAAATGCTCCTGTAACTTTCCAACGCTTCATGAACATGGTGTTTCAAGCATTTTTTGGAAAGTCCATTAGGGTTTTGATTGATGACTTTTGCATTTATACTTCAAAATCATTGCCCCTACAGAAAATAGAAGAAGGTTTGAAGAAACTATACGACATGGGAGGTCAACTCAATCTTGACAAATGCCACATAGGTGAGGATGAAGTGATCTTACTCGGTTACAAGGTTTCATATAAGGGTATCAAGGTGGATCTTTCAAAGTCAAAGGCTCTTATTGAGTTACCATCACCCAAGAGTCTTAAGGAGGTCATCTCATTTAGTCAAAAGGTGAAGTATATATCACGCTTCATTCACTTAGCCTTAGAGTTACTTCACCCCTTGCAAAAATTGACACAACAAGTTGAATTTGCATGGTCTGATGAGTTTGAAGAGTACTTTTGTAACATTAAAGTCATTTTGTCAGAGCTACCAACACTCATGACTCCTTGTTGGGAGTACATATTCTTTATTGGCTCTAGTGTTGGGAAGGAAATAATTGGTGCAATTTTATTACAACAAGATCCCCACAGTACCAGGATGCGGCCCATCTACTTTGTTAGTAGGGTCATGAATGCTTTGGAGAGAGGCTACACGAAGAGCGAACTCATGATGATTTCTCTCATGTTTGCAGTGAGGAAGTTTAGATCCTACTTTCTACCAAAACCTTTTGTAATTCTCACTGCAAATAATTTGTTTCCTTGGGTGCCATCTCAAATGAATCTTAGTGTACTAGGATCTCAAAGTGGATTATGGATATGCAAGAGTTCCTATACTCTTTCAAGGTAGAAGATAGTGTGCATGCACAAATGGCAGGGATTCTCACTTATAGGGTACGTGAGAAGGAGATTAAGGTGCCTAAAGTAAAGACCCTACCATTGCCACCACCTAAAAGTATTCATAATGCTTTTACCTTTTTCTTTGATGGAGCTTTTTGTTGAGCCACAGGAAAAGCAAGGGGAGGGCTAGTGTTGCTCAACCTAAGTGGAGAGGTGGTCTTGAAAAAGAAGGTCAATCTACCAAGCTCAAATAGCAACAATGAAGTATAATATGACACACTACTTCATGGTTTAAAGATATGCATTAGCCAAGGTATACAACGTCTCGTGGTAGGGGGATACACTTCTCATTGTGAAGCAAATTTTAGGCATTTGGGCATGTAAAAATGATAGCCTAAGGACAAAATTTCATGTGATTCATAGGTTGTTTAATTAGTTTGAAGAAGTGCAACTATATCATATTCCTAGGAAATAGAATGAAGATGCTGATTGACTGGCACAACAAGCAGTTATGTGTGTGGAGAAATAAGTAAAGTTCATCATGGTAGCAACATCTATCAAGCAACCAAGATACCAGGGACTGGAGTCATTGGTTTTTTATTGGCTACATTTTGGGAGCAAGTTTCCACAAGACTTCACAAAAGCTCAAAAGAGGAGGCTCATAAAGAATACAAGTGCCTATCTCTTCCTAGAAGACTCCCTCTATTAAAGAGGAAAAGATCAGGTGTGTAGAAGAGTACCAACAATGGAGGAAATTCCAGCCATTCTAAAAGGTTTACCCAAGAGTTAACTGTGAAGAAGATTTTGCTTGCGGGGTATGTTTGGCCAAGCCTGCATGTGGATGTCTAGCATTGGTGCAAAATTTGTCACAATTGTCAAGTAAATGGAAATAGAAGATTGGTACATGGTCCAAGGAAAATCATTCTTGCAAATGGACCCTTTGAAAAGTGGAGCATTGATGCTATGGGTTCTCTTTTTAGAACAAAAAATGGTAAACTCTACATTCTTTTGGCTGTAGATTACATGACTAGGTGGGTAGAGGTTCAAAGTGTGGTGAGGGTAAATGGAAAAAGAGTGAGTAGGTTTGTCTACACTAATATTTGTTGTAGATTTGGCACACCTTTGGAGATTGTTTTTGATAATGATCCAGGGTTCAAGAAGGGTTTACTCATGGAATTTTGTGAAGAGCTTCACATTCTACATCGTCATAGCACACCCTACTACCCACAGTCAAATGGTTTGGTCAAGAATGCTAATGGTGTCATTGCAGACATCATTAGGAAGATGGTGCAAAACAAGACAAAGTTGTGGGATGACTTCTTGGATGGTGCCTTGTGGGAATATTGAACCACATATAGGGAAGCCACAGAGTTCACACCATTTCACTTGGTCTATGGTCAAGAGGCTTTGTAGCCTATTTAGATCAACATGCCAACAATGCAGCTTCATAGCAGAGGTGCACAAGATGATCAAGAGTTATGGATGGATTGACTTCTTCCTTTAGTTGAGCTTGAGTGGAAAAGAGAAGTAGCTTACAAGTGCTACAAGAGGAAAACTACACAAGCAAAGGAGAAGCTTGACAAGAAACTCAAGGACAAATTCATCAATGAAGGAGAGCTTGTGCTAAGGTATGACAATCGACTTGACAATTGTTTTGATGCCAACTTTGAAAATAGATGGCAGGGATCATACATAGTCAAGAAGGCTTTCAATTCAAGTTACTATCAGCATATGGACTTGAATGGTAAAGAGCACTCCAGGAAGATAAACGGGTATCGCCTAAAGCCTTATTTGAGTCGCCTTCGACCAAAGAATCTACCCAAGATTTATCAAAAAGGCAATCATATCATAATTTTGTTGCATGAAGCATGAGTGTAACTCAAGCAAAAATACCAAGGGACCAAACAATGGAAGTTTTATCAAGGACTCAGAAGCACTCTCTTTGGAAAAGATGCTTTATGATGGTACATGAATATACCATCATCTTGGGGGAGGGCTAATGATAGTCGTTCTTTGGCTATCCAAATTGACATAGTGAGCTACCTCCCCCTACCAAAATCACCCAAACACTATGGCTATCCCTACCATTTCATTGTACATAGGCGTGTGTGAGTTAGGAGACTTTCCTCATATCTTCTTAAAACCCTCAGCTAACTAGTCACTGGGCTAGTTGATTCAAATAAATTAACCAAAACAAAAATAAACATATATTATGTCCCACTTGTGTGTAAATACTTCATTGTATATAGGGCCTAAATATAGGGATTTTTTAAATAATTATTTTGGTATTCATTTAAATTTTTCTACCTAGGTATGTGTTATTTTCCTATGTATACTTTTGTAAATTGATTCACCATCACCACAATTTTTCTTACCATTCTACATACTATTTATTCCATATAGAAATATTTTCACACAATATTCTCTTATTTTTGGTGTGAATCCACTCCAAAAAAAAACTCAAAAATATCTTTTGCTATCAGTCATTGCCTTTCACTAAATTCCTATTTCCTATAGGTATTCTTTCTTAACTCTTTTAAATAAATATACTTCAATAAAAATAAATAAGGGTCCCCTCATTTGATTCCCTATATTTTTATATATCTCTTTATTCCATTTTATATTTATATATAGATAACACTATTCTAGATTCCACGAATTGTTTATATACTAACCTATTTTTTTCATCATATCCATATATTATATGTATGCATAATCCACAACCATGCATATTTTCAAACCCCTAATAATCTATTAGGTCATTCTCTCATGCAAGGAGGGGCTCACCTTTGGATCCTTATGAAAATCCAACAAAAAGGGGGCCACTAAAAACTTTTTTGTGTAGAAAAAGACGCATGTTGGTGGGATTTTTTATATCCATCTCCACTCCAAATTTGAAGCAATGGTTACAGGAAAAAATGTGGACCAAGAGCTGAATAATCACCTCAAATGTTTCGATAATTTTTGAAGCTACCACCGGTGAGATAGGATTTTTTGAGTGGACCCTATTCTGCCCAATTTTCTCACAAGTAACCCATAGTCTTTTCTCACTTGCTTTCCTACTTCCACTCTCACACACACACACTCATCCTCCTCGTCCATTACCAAAACCTGCACCTTTCATGCCTTCTTTTATCTTCTTCACCATTTCCATCTCTCCCTTACTCCATAGCTCAAAAATTATCGTCTCTACACACATATAGCTCAAATTCTCTCTCTAGAATCAAACTCATATTACCATAACCTCTTCATCCTTTGACAAAAATAAAAGAATAAAAAATAACCAAGCTCAAGCTCAAAAAAAGGATGAGTTTGATCATTTAAAATTCAACTTTTCCATGGTCACAAAAACTACACCGACAGAGTTCTACAATCGCTTCATTCACTAGAGGAGATTTTTGGAAAATTCCCTTTCCATCTTGTGGTTTTCATCAAATCATGTATATTCCCATCCTTATCTTACTCTTTATCATTTTATAAATTATGTTATGCACTTTGAGTGCATATGCCATGTAATTTTAATCCATCTTACTAACTACAAACTACTAACACTAATGACTAACCCTTCTTGTAAATTGCACCCTCTCTACTATCTACTAGAGTAGGCACCTCCAAGATACTCACCTCTCTCTCCTTTCACTCTCAATAATTCTTCCCCTTGAGCCCACATCCATGTGACTCAAGGGATAAGAGAGACCTTCTCCCATTTTGAAAATAAAAAATATTTCATAATCTTTTGTATCGGCAATGGGATTGATAAGGTCTAATCCTAATCAAGGCTCTTAAAAACCTACACATAGAACCCATTCCTCTTTGTAGAATCATCTCTACACAATTACTCACTACTTTGAGCATATTATTCACCATCTTCGTTGTAGGGAGAGAGAGTGAGTTCTCTATACACCAGTACTTGTAGTGTATATAGGAAAGATTCTTTGAGCTAGTTGTAACATTGCAAGGGAGTGAGTGATTCATATCTTCCAATCAAAAGTTGTACCTACTCTTGCACATCAATTGAAATCAATAATCTGGGTGTAATCGCAGTTCAAAACTCTCTTGAGTCTCTCCAATTCACGGTTGACAACCTCATCCCGTTTGGTTTAAGGTGACCTGTTCTCACTTTAAGATTCTTTTGTAGTATTTGCTTGTATGTGACTCACGAGCTCTTGTGTTTGTTTTGTTGCTTGGGAAAACATTATAGGAGGGTTGTATGGTGAGAGGGTTCCCATAACCCTAATATAATGTGTAGATTGCAACATTATCAAGTTTAATAATCTCTTGACTCTCCTCCAAGTTGTTTACATACCCACGTCAATCATTAAAATTCAACCTAAATCTTTACATAGAACTCTCTCTCTCTCTCTCTCTCTCTCTCTCTCTCTATCTCTATCTCGTTGTTTGGTGTGTGTAGTTGTAGCATTGACATAAGTGATAGTGTACCCGTCCTTCTTGCTTGTATTGCTCTACAATTCTCCTCTCTTGCATCCTAGTTTGCTCTCAAACTAGGTGGTGCCCCTTGTGTAGTTGGGTTTTGGCTATGGGTTTGTTATTTTGGTTTGTGTTGTGTTGTGTCCCAGCCCCATTAAGCTGCACAAGAGCCTTGAAGGGTGTCTAGAGGTTGCTCTTCTTGCTTCCGCTGTCCCGGACCACCTCAACATGAAGTCCCACAATACTCAAACTCCAAACAAGATAACAATTTCACAGATTTAACATATCTTTAGAGTAGAGTGAAGATTTCTATTTAAGAAATTCAAGAGCTTGTATTCAACGTGTTTTGATTATATACAATGCTTCAAAGTAGCAACATTACACTATCTTCCAATATCAATTGTTGTGATTAAAACATGCATTTCCTCATTACCAAATATATTTCTAATTGTGCTAGGCGTGCCTGAGGAGTGGTCTTGATTAAATTTATTCTCATTTGCCATACCAAACATATAATATATCCCTTGTGGAATATCTTGTGAATAGATTGCACATCGGCTATTGTTTTGCATTAAACAAATTAAACACACGAGGTGATAAAAATGGCCACATGCCAAATAGTACCCACTCCATCCGTCAAAAATTTTGTAGCATACTAGAAACTGAGAAGATGAAGATCCATTCGACTGTGACACAAGAACTAGCTGTGGATGCAAAACAAGGTGACTAATATGTGCCCCTTGTATAGGCAGAGAATTCACTTGTTGTGTCAAGTTTTGAACATCCTAGATTAATCAATGAATACTTTTTTCCATTCAAAACTCAGGTGCCTGAAGTGTTTGAGTTGCCATGGTAACCGTGTTATTTTTGCATCTTTCTCTACCATTTTTGTTGCTAAAAATCTTTCACTGTTTTTAATTATATGTCAGCCCCTTCAACTATTAATGCCAGCTCCTTCTGTGTGAGTGTGACACGACTCTCCTCGATATCATGGGTGGATATAGTTGTCTTCATCGAGGAAAAGTCAATTGGTTGTTGCTGCACAAAATGTACATGAAACATTTTGCAAAGTACAACGCACGATCTACATTGTGTAAAGGATGGCCAAAAACTTCCAAATAAATCCTCTCAGCATTATCTTTGATTTCTAGGTGAAGGCACTTTGATACTTCTACCATCCTTTCTTTATCTCCACATCCTCACAAGGCCATATTTTTTTAATCATATCCTTCATCACTTATTTGTTGATGTCTTTCTATTGCACATGGTTTGGATTTTCCCATTTTGACAATCGACGAGCTGTGCGTGTCACTTGTTGTGCAAACGTACCATGCACTGAAATACGTTCACAGCCATTTGCTATTGATTATCTGGCATTGTTTGTGTACCACATGCTAGCAGTTCATCATCCATAGTATCTTAGAATTGTAAGGGACAAATAGACAAATATCAAATATCTTTGACAAACAGTTGTTCTCTCGATTCAGCACCCTCAAAGATACCATAATTGATGCCAAAAAAATATCAAAATTGATCCAATTGTACCACAAGACAATTAATTGACTAGATAAACCCATCCAACTATACTTCAAGTGAGGTGAACCACCCAAAACATAGAATTCAATGCAAATATAATACCCAATCAACAAGTCAATGAGCAATGCACAAATGGTTCAAGCCACGAAAAAAGACGATGCAAGTTCAATAAGAGATTGCTGAACAAGATTAGGGTCTATCTTTAAATGCTCTATGAAAATAACAAAAAATTTGATGCGTTTCTTCTAGCTTCGTGCTCTCTTAACTTCATCCAACTGTCCATTTTTATCTGAATAGCACTCATGACATCTTCATTAGGGTGGTAAAATACTTCTTTTGGGAAATAGACTTTCCTAGATGCACTCCAAAAGTCTATTAACATGTCAAATATAGACCCTAGTGTATAAATGTCACTTGCTTTTGAGTATGCGTTTGTGCACTGTGGATCATATATTTCTGGGAAAATCCACGTCCGCTTTGTGAGCTCTCATTCCCCTACTTCCTTTGCCTCCAGAACTGCAAAGTCCAATTGAGCTATATGATGCAAAACATTATTTGATACTTGCTTGGTTGGCGTTCTAAGCATCATGCCCGCGAGTAAAATCTAGCATTATATTGAAAGGATGTAAGTCATTGTGCACTATACCTGCTTAGTGAGCAGTCGTAACTCCATCAATAAGAATGTGTAAGATTGCTAGCATCTGCTCAAACACTACTTTGAGCCGTGTGGTCTCTATCTCTGGTAAGCATTGATTTGATGGTGGCACAGTCCTCCAACCATATTGTAGCCTTTGCATGAAGCATTTGAAAGCTCCTTGGCCAAATGGCAGCGGCACATCATGTCTCCCAAGGTGTTTGCATTGTAGTATGGGAAGATTGTGATCCAAGGGGCCTCGGTGATAAATCCAATGCATCTTATAGTGGAGGGGTGAAGTTTTTACATTCCTTAATCTGTCTAGAATCTATCAATTTTTTCCTCATTCCCTTCCTTGTAGAATTTTCCTACATATGTAATGTGATTTGAAAAGAAAGAAATACTTTTAATGGTGTATAATGTGTATACACCAAAAGAGCCTGCTCCATCCTTGCACCTTCCACCAGTGCTTTGTGGGGAATGCCAATCAGATGAGTGCACTTGGCATTCAATGATGTGTGCATGATTCTGATGGTGTCGCTACCATTTGATCAATCATCTTCAATCGCTTGGGTAAGCAGACTTGGTCTTGAGCTTTCACCCACTTCATCTTTACCTTTTGCCACTCCCATTGTTTATCCCACAACTCTATTTTTCCATATCGCAAGTGGGAAGGAGGTCTTCTTTTAAGTCTCTACAAAACACTTTCATATTGCCGAGCATTGTCCTAATCTTGTGGTGGGGATCAAACTCTCTTGTCCCTGTAGGAATCAGCAACTCATGCTGCCCTTCGGATCGCAACCTGTGCTTTGTGTTCTCCCAGATAGTGCTAGTGTGATCTTTAATGAAAATGTCACTTTCATTAATCTACTGTATGTGACCATCTGCGCATGAAGATATTGCCAAAATACATTCTTTTTGAATGGCATGCATAATAATTTTCTTTTGCTCTGGCGTCATTTTTGCAATGGACAATAAAAGATAACATATTAAACACAGTTTCATGGGTGCAGCAACACTCTCACACTCGTTTAGGCTAACCATAATCGTGACTTGAAGAAATTAAAAAATTATGCACGATTATATTAATACAAATTAAAAACCATTTTACTTGAAAATGCTATGTTTAATTGTGTAAATGCATTAAAAACAAGTAACTCTTAAGAAAACCATCCAAATCAAACAATACAAGTCAAAAACCCAAAACATTGCAACATATTTTGAATAAACCATAAGATATGAGTTCATATTTTGCATGTTGCACTCTCACACTAGTTCATACAAACCATACCCATGACTTAAAGACTTCAAAAAATTGTGCAAGATTATATTCAGCCAGGTTGATAACAATTTTCACTTTAGTACACTATGTTTAATCATGCAATAAAAACAAGTAAATCCTAAGAAAACCATCCAGATCAAACAATACAAGTTATAAAAAACCCAAAACATTTCAATATATTTTGATAGTCCATAAGACATGAGTTTATATTTTACACGTTACCACTTCAAAAAAAATTGATACAATAAAAGACATGCGCATCATAATGCACATATTGCCAATCTCATTTTAGCTCATTTTAAAATATTATTAGTGTATAATTTTGTTTAAAAACATTGAAAATTTGATGCAATTTTAACAAACCACTCATAAATTGGATAGAACATCTTGCTCTTTAAAAAGATTAAAATGAACGTCTTACATGCAAAATGTGTGCATATGACTTTTTAAATTGAAAGTATATGAGTTATTCGTAGACATTGAGAAATAGCATAGTTTGAAATTTGTGAAATTGTAGCATTTGGTTTTGTAAGGATGTTATTCATTAGTGTAGAGATTGTTTAGGTTGTATAAAAGTGATATTATATATGCTATAATATTTATGACTTATGTAAATGTAGCATTTAAAATAGCAATGATGATTGATGAATAAAACTTTGTGATAGTATATATTTTCACAAGAACACTTAAAAGCAACAATTTGAAAAAATTCAAACATTTGTGTATGAAATACTCTTCACAATCATGTTACCAACCAAGTATTTCATATACATAATACTTAAAAAAATTAATTACACATGCACATACAAATTATATGGCCTTCATACGACCGGGTTAACAACATGAATTCCACATTTATGCAAAAACAAATTCTTCTAACAAACGACACTCAATTAGTCGCATTATTGATTGAGTGCCACCCAAATCTAGATAGCAATAATGGTTTTCATACAAGCATCATATGGCCGCGTTATTGACCAATGTCCATATGTTTTTTTGTGCAAGGGGAGCGGAATTTGACTCACCATAAGGATACTAGAATTGCACATTACTGATGTAGTACCCAAACAGTGAGCCAATACTTACCACAAGGAAACCATATTCCCCACATAACGGAGGTGATTCCCCCGTGGTAAGCACTATTCTGTAGAATAGCTTACACACACACACACACACACACACACACACACACACCGGATTGTGTGGTCAAGTACTCTACTGTTGTTGTGCACTGCAATGTAGAGCACCCTCCTACATGACCCCCTCTCTCCTCTCCACGTACAGGCTACAAAGGTGGTCATCGTTCTCTCTCTCTCTCTCTCTCTCTCTCTCTCTCTCTCTCTCTCTCTCTCTCTCTCTCTCTCTCTCTCTCTCTCTCTCTCTCTCTCTCTCTCTTTCTCTCTGTAGCTCTCTGCCCGTCTCTACCCCTTGTCGCTCACTTTCGCCCCCTTAGTTCCCTTGTGGGTGAGGAACGGCCCTCGGAGAGGCATTAAGCTATAGTCTAGCCCAACCCCCAACCAGAATATGTTGCCGTGCTGACGTGAATCTATTGCCCTGAATCTACTATTGTGCTAGCGTGAATCTGTTGTTGTGCTGATGATGGTGTAAATATATTGCCTTGCTGCTATGTCAACCTGAAGCTTGATGACAGCTTGAAGATAGCACACCAGTTGTGCTTGTAACAACTCCCTCCATGTAGGCATTGACAATCAAACACACCTACAGCGTGGCTTTGCGATCTGTGACCATTCTTGGGTTTGGTTTCTTATCGGTACAACTCAAGGGCTGGTTCATTCAGTTGGGCTGTCTACTAGGCGGTCACACACAATCGAGGGATCTAGTTTTGTAAGCTACATGCTTTGTTTCTACTTGGTACAAGTCAGGGCTAGGTTCAAACAGGCTACCGTTCAGTTCGGCTTCCTACTAGGCGTTCACACACACAATCCATATGAACTCCTGTGAAACCCGAAGGAGGATCACTTTTGTCGGGGTGGTGGAAACACGCCTGAAGCTCGACAACAATGCACACCTTCAAAACAACAATGCACACCTTCAAAACAAAACTAAGAGACTTCACAAAAATAAGGAGGTGAAAGACAGACTCGTCATGATCAAAGCCCGTCTCTCTGTAGTGGAGGAAAGGAAAACAAAAACGGAGCATATGGAAGCCATGCTCACTAAAGCAAAAGGGGAAGTAGCTCGACAACAATGCACACCTTCAAAACAAAACTAAGAGACTTCACAAAAATAAGGAGGTGAAAGACAGACTCGTCATGATCAAAGCCCGTCTCTCTGTAGTGGAGGAAAGGAAAACAAAAACGGAGCATATGGAAGCCATGCTCACTAAAGCAAAAGGGGAAGTAGCCACAACACTCGGAGTTCAAGATTCAAGTAAAAGATGAGATCTCTCACAATATTGAAGATGATGTGGCATCCAAGCTACGCAAGCAAAAATGGCAAGACAATACAACTCTCAATGTTCACCTTGGTGGGCTCCCAAGCAATTGGAAAGGGGATGGGGACCTCAAGTCCAATGAGTCCCTCACTCAAATTTAGGTGATAGTCCCTACAGAAGTACAATGGAACCAAGCAACAATCACCACCCTCACGCATGAAGACCGCATTAACCATGAGATCCTCACTTTCAAGACCAAGGCGGATTAAATAAAACTCCTCAAGAAATCAAGGCTTCTCAAAGACACCACAATTTGGTTTGCAAAGGACCTTACACCCACTCAACTTAAACAGAAGAAGGTATAAGTCCAAAAGGTACGTAAAACGCGCACAACAAGAAAATGGACAGTCTATCGAGGAGGTAAAACCATTGTCCAGGAGTTTCAAACTCCAAAAGCAGCTACCCTCTCACCTGTCCCTTCTTAGGTTTCATTGGACCCTCAGTCGCTCATTATAACTGAGATGTATAAACTGTTCTATTTTGTTTTCCGGTCCCATAGGTAATATATGACCTCTGTGGACGATGATTCAATCTCTCTCTCTCTCTCTCTCTCTCTCTCTCTCTCTCTCTCTCTCTCTCTCTCTCTCTCTCTCTCTCTCTCTTAAAGTGTCTCAACAAATAACACCCAGCGGGCCCGATCGGGGACCTCTATATATTAAGTTGCGGTCCCGCCGTACTTTAGGGTTTCCCGACGGGCCCGCAAGGAAAACTATTTTTCTCAACGTGCCCACAGGGAAGATGGCCCGGCGATCTTTTTTCTGGTTTCTAGGTTGCTCTATGATTATAGATATGTTAATAAAACCTTGTGATCACACTAAATTTTACGTAATTACGTAAATATTAAATTATTTCTTGCAAGAGTGTTCTCTTGGTTGAAGAGTTGCATTCAAAAAGTTGACTACATTAGCCGCACATTTCATAGGCCAAACATTTGGTTTTAATTCCTCATGCATCAAGGTTCTCCTGATGGCTGCCCATGCCCCATGATGCTCTCCTTTTTCATGGATGGATGTTGAGAAGTTATGCATCATGTGTAAGCCTATCATTTGATATGTAAAAATATGGCATCTTCTGAACAACACCTGCTGCATTTCTTATATAAATGATGTGCACAAGTATTGTGACTTGCGTAGACCACCAATGCATTGACTAAATCTCAATCTGAATTTTAAAAGAATAATTTTCTACAAAGTCAATAACCGATACAAAGACATTGCTAGGAAACTTGAGCAAATTGTTGGGCTTGCCAATGGACGAAAAAGTAGTGCTTGATGAAGCTTGTGAGGTGGGCTAAAAATATGCTAAGGAAAGTTGCACTTTTCATTTTTTGCACAATCAAGTCCTTTCTCTTCTTCTCACTCCCACTTGAATCAACATGTCTTGTTACAACATCCATGAAAACCTTCACAGGAACCTCCCTCCTATCCTCTACTATCTCATTGGGACAAAATGTCAACTTTCGTACACCACATTTGAAGTAGTCCCCCATCGGGAAAAAATTGGGATGGTATTCACTATTTGGAGGTTTTGGATAGATGATGGATTCCCACATACTAGTGATGTGTTGACATATTACTTCGTTTGCAAAAAACTCTCCTATATCATCACCTTTACAACATATGGAGCAAGTGCAAAGATAAACTTTCCCGCCGTGAGGCCCAAACTTGTTTTGCCACATCTAATAAAAGCCTCTTTGAATTAGAACATTTGCACATGGGATACATAGCTAGAAAGTATACCGTTCTTTCAAATTTTGAACAAAGTATGGCTTTAATGCCTCCAAGCATCTAAGAGTCGTGAACATTGTAGGGTGAGCATTCTTGAATCTTTGGTTTAGATCAACTTATGGAACCAAAAGAAAAAAAGATTAGAAAAATCCAACTTTATGCCAATGGTAGAATGCCACTCATGTAGTAGTGCCAAAATTGGTTGTAGAGACAGTACCAAATATGGTACTATAGAACCATCTTTGGTAGTCTACCAGAATTTAAAAATCTAGAGTACCAAAATGTCTTGTTGGGTAACCAAAATGATTTATTTCTACCTTCTTTGGTACAATATAGAGCCACACAACAAAGAGGGTTCTTCTTAGAGCCTTTGGTACTATACAACCATTGCCCCATGAAACAAAATAGCATTTAAGAGATGGAAAACACCAAAAGCAGTCAAATTTGAGACTATTTGGAGAACATTTTTGTAGAGTGCGCAAATGATGGAGAAGGTAGGAAAGAAGACTACACACACACACCAACACACATCGAGACACACACACACACACACACAATCGTTACCCTGCAGCAGCCATTGAACGAGCTGCTCTTCTCTTCTTCTCTCTTTTGAACTATTATCCAAAGTATATTTACAACATAGTGTAGTCAGTGTCCAGCCGCCCATAGCACAATGGACATATTGTTTAACATCATATTCTTTAACACTCCCCCTCAAGCTCAGAGTGAGCTTGCATATGATGGATTCCCAATGCTTCACGAAAGTAGCAAAACTTCTCCTTTCCAAGAGCTTTTGTGAATATATCCGCAACTTGATTATTTGTCTTCACATACACCAAATCGATTTCATTTGCCAAAACTTTTTCTCTAATGAAGTGATAATGTACCTCAATGTGTTTAGTGCGATCATGGTAGACTGGATTCTTTGCCAACATGATGCTGCTAATATTGTCACAATATATAATGACACTGTTAAGATAGTCAAAACCAAAGTCTACTATAAGTACTCTCAACCATGACTCTTCACATGCTGCCAAAGCTACTCCACGATATTCACCCTCTGTACTCGATAATGCTACAGTCGATTGCTTCTTGCTACTCCAACTTATCATACCATTGCCAATGGAAAATGCATAACCACTTGTAGATCTTCTATCCATAAAATCTCCTGCCCAATCTGCATCTGTGTAACCATAAAGACAAAGCTTCCCATTATTTTCATAAAACATTCCATAACTGACAGTGGCTTTCACATATCTCATAATCCGTCTCACTGCATCAAGATGACTTTTAAATGGATTTTGCATGAATTGACTCACAACACCCACTGCATAACTCAAATCTGGCCTTGTTATTGTCAAGTAAATAAGGCTTCCAACCATCTTGCGATACATAGTGACATCCTCAATGTATGTCCATCATCAAACAACTTGACATTTTGATCAAGAGGTGTATCAACCGGTTTGCATGCTGTCATTCCATACTTCTCAAGCATATCCAACGCGTATTGTCTTTGTATCATCCAAATTCCTGATAAAGTATTGACAATTTCAATTCCCAAGAAATATCTCGACTCACCAAGGTCCTTCATGTTGAATTCTCTCAACAAACTCTTCTTGACATGAAAAATTTGCTCAGCATGACTTCCAGTGAGAATCAAGTCATCAACATAGATAACAATAACGACTATCTCTCCATCAACATGCTTCAAAAATAATGAGTGATCAGCAGTAGATTGTTTAAATCCAATCTTCTTCAAGATTCTGGTTATCTTTTCACACCAAGCTCTAGATGCTTGCTTCAAACCATACAATGCTTTCTTCAACTTACACACATAATATGGAAACTCTGGATGTTGATAACCCTCTGATTGTATCATATAAACTTCTTCTTCCAAGTCACCATTCAAGAATGCATTATCCACATCCATTTGCCGTAACTTCCAACCAAACATACTTGCCATTGCTATCACCAATTTGACTGTTGTCATCTTTGCAACTGGACTAAATGTCTCATCATAATCAAGACCTTTTGTTTGTGCATAACCTTTAGCAACAAGCCTCGCTTTGTATCTTTCCACACTACCATCTGACTTGCACTTGACTTTGTATACCCATTTTGAACCAATTGCTTTCTTTCCACTTGGCAAGCAAACCAAATCCCAAGTTTCATTCTTCACAAGAGCATCCATCTCATCATCCATAGCTGACTCCCATTCTGATTTTCCAATTGCCTCTTGAAAACATGTAGGCTCTTTATGTTTCACACGTGAAACCATGTATGCATAATGTGTACGCATGTAACTGTTGTATGTCAATCTATCAACTGGATAACGCACCCTCTCTGATCTTCTCAAATGTGGTGCACTCTTCTCTTCAACTCTTGCATATGGGGGTACATATTTCTCAATATGCTTACTTCCAGGTGTCCTCAAATGTGGTAAACCATGCTCTTCATCGAGGCTTTCATCTCCAGAACTCTCTTCAACCATTTTCTTCTTGCCTTTCTCGTCTTGCTTCTTATCTCGCAAACGACCGCTTCATGGGTTGACACTTCCTGTACTCTCCTCTGCCATATATGGTCCTGAAATAGTTCTTGTTGATGGTCCTGGCTTATCAACAATATGATGCACATTCTCTTGCTCTTCATCCTCCTCTTCTATCATCACTGGCTTTGGTTTATACCATGGTTCATGCTCACAAAATCTGACATCTCTACTGACATAAACTTGTCTTGTGGTAGGATCATAGCACTTGTAACCTTTCTTTTCAACTGGGTAGCCCAAGAATATACACTTCACTGCCTTTGGCTCCATCTTCTTTCTTGCTCCATTTGGCACATGAACATAGCAAACACATCCAAAAACTTTCATGTAGGAAACTATTGGCTTGATCCCATAAAGTCTCTCATAAGGTGAAATTTCATGAATGGCAGCTGTTGGTGTTCGATTCATAATGTGTACTGCTGTATGAACTGCTTCAGCCCAATATGTTAATGGCATATTCATCTCATTCATCATGGCTCTTGCAATCTCTGCTATGACTCTATTCTTTCTCTTAGCAACTCCATTTTGTTGTGGTGTGTATCTGCAAGTAATCTGTCTTCTTATGCCTTGTTCACGTAAGTAATCATCAAAACTGTGTGACATGTACTCTCCCCCTCCATCTGTGCGTAGGCATTTAATTTGACAACCATTCTCTTTCTCAACCATAACTTTGGACTCCAAAAATACTTCAAATGCCTCTGACTTTGCCTTTAGAAAGTAAACCCATGTCATTCTACTGTAATCATCCGTAAATGTGATAAATATCGAGAACCATTTGGCGTAGCATGATCACAAGGTCCCCAAATATCTGAATGAACAATTTCCAAAGGACTTTGGCTAATTCTCCCCCTCTTTGGAAATGGTAAACAAGATTGCTTTCCAAATTGACAAGCTTTACAAACATGATCAAAATTCAATCTGCCAAACTTTGGTAATCCACGTACAATTTGATTTGATTGCATATGCTTTAATCTTCTAAAATTGACATGACCAATCCTCTTATGCCATAACTCTGCCCAATCATCTTGAGTGGCTGATTTGTTTGCATACATACCACTGTGTAAACATGGATCTCTAGCTTCCAATGAGAACAAGCAACCTTTCTTTCTTCCACGTGCCAATATCTTGCCTGGTCTGCCTTTGTGAAACTCCTCTATGAAGCATCCATAACGATTAAAACGGACTTGCAACCCTTGATCTGTCATTTGTCCAACTGATGCTAAATTCTTTGTGATTGAAGGCACATATAGAACATCTCCCAATGTGTTGTATGTCCCGTCTTTTTCTAGAAATGGAACTGAACCAATATGTGTAATCCGATGCATAGTATCATCACCTGTAGCGACAAACTCATCCTCTTCTAACTTCTCTTTTCTGTCAAACCATTCACCATGATATGTCATATGATTTGTGGCACCACTATCTAAATACCAATCATCTGTATGATGTGGCTCCACCAAAACATGCTCCATAGGAAATAAATGTCCACTCGACCTATTGTCATATATATTTTGATCATGAGGATTGTATCCAACAAAGTTTCCTCCATGTCTTCCATAACTTCGGCCTCTTCCACCACGATCACGATTTTGATTTAGCCTTGTGTAACATTCTCTTTCAAAGTGACCATAAATGCCACATCTGTTACAATATCCATCTCTTTGAGGGTGTACAAATTGTCCACCTCCACGTCCACGAGTTCGGACTCTCCCCCTCCCTCTTTGGCTATGATCGTTGTAACTTTGACTTTGTTGGTTTTTCCATTGACCTCTTCCAACATTGTTTCCACGACCATAGTTTCCTCTTCCACCTCTATTGTTTCCGTGACCTCTAGAGTAAAAAACCTGATCTCTGGAATTGTTATTTGATGTAGAAGGACCTGACTTGCCTAACTTCACCTCTTCTTGCAAACAAAGGTTTACTAACTCTTCAAAATCAGGCATGTGTTCTCGAACAGATATAGATGTATCCAATGACTTGTATTCCGGTCCCAAACTATTCAATGTCACTGAAACTAAGTCATCATCTGGAACTTCAACATTAATGCTCGCAAGATCTTCCTGTATTTGCTTTATCTCTGTCACATAATCTGATATGGATCTATTTCCTGGCCATACACAATGTAACCTTTGCTTCAAGTGAACTTTTCGTGGTTCTGTATTGGAGCTGTTCATTCTTGCTAGTATCTCCCATGCTTCCTTTGGAGATTGAGCCTTCTTCACATGTGGTATAAAGAAGTCACTAATGCATAGTGAAATCCAATGCATCACTTTCCTTGAATTCACCTGTAATATAATCCCATAAACCTTTGCTCATGATAAAGTTCTCCATCCTGTAAGACCATATGCTATAGTTCTCTCTGGTCAACTTCTCTCCAACAATCTGTGTGACTTGAGTTGAACTTTCTGCCATCTTCACTCTCTCAATTTCTTTCAAAGGATTTTGATAAAATTTTGGCAGAGTTTCGTTTGTATTTGGACAATATCTCAAGTGACAATCTCAACCAAAGTGCTCATAAACACTGACAGAAAATCTCTCACTGCCAAGGGAAAATCCACTGACTCACTTTGCCACAGACTGACTCAGTACTATGCACAAATACTCTAAAGCAATGTCCACATGGACCTGTATGCAAATGCAATCCATACGCTGTCCTGTACCACATATCCATACATCCACCTTCTTCCCATAGTCGTAAACGACATATGAGGTCTTTCGCGGGGCTAGTCGGGGGTTCACTCCAGTAGCTAATCCACCTTGCCAAGGTACCAAAGCTCCCAAGGCAAGGCTTCAAAAAACCTCACTCGACCCTCACAAAGGCTGCAGTTTTCCAAAATACATTGACCGCATATCCATACATAACCACAAAGTACTCAATCTAACAATATAACCGCCTCAACTTCTTCCCACAACCTTTCTTACATAGGCGGCTGTCCATAACGGACCCACAACAACCAAACATAATCTTCGATAACACAATATCATGATGCAAAAGCTCTATGTCGCTCTCCAAAACCTGTGTAAATGCTGAATTCTTCACCTGTAACCTGTAAATCTACTGCCGAGTGCAAAACTGGACATCTCCTATGCTTGTGTGAGCTGGCTGTTTGCTACAGAAAATTGCAGATTTTGGAAAATCTGAGTATGCCAATGCGTCCAAAATGCCCAAAAACATAAAGATAGACGCCTGGATCACTGTATTCCAAGTTCGGGTGAGGGAGTTATGACCAAAAAACCTCTCTTTTTTGCTGTTTTCCAGAGCTGCGGAAACCTGTGTATTGACTGTAGCTCCTCAAACTGAGCTCTAATACCACTTCGTAGAGTGCGCAGATGATGGAGAAGGTAGGAAAGAAGACTACACACACACACACCAACACACATCGAGACACACACACACACAATCGTTACCGTGTAGCAGCCATTCAACGAGCTGATCTTCTCTTCTTCTCTCTTTTGAACTATTATCCAAAGTATATTTACAACATAGTGTAGTTAGTGTCCAACCGCCCATAGCACAATGGACATATTCTTTAACATCATATTCTTTAACAATTTTGAGCTATACAAGTCCACTGCCATGCAGTGTAGTACCAAATTTTGTCCTCCATTTAGGCTTTGATCAAATACAAGTGGCATTTAATGAGAGGTTAGGATTTGGTAGTGTCTCTAGGCATTTGATGCTATGTGGGGATCTTGCAATGCAAGAGAGTACCAAATTTGGTAGTTCAAAGATGCTTGTGTACTTGTCATGCAAAGTTTGGTACTATAATATACTATTTTCATATTTGGTAGTCTTTAGGCTTTTGGTACTATATACAACAGATTGGGTAGTCTACAGAGGCTTGGGTGCTGTAAAAATACCTTTGCTACTATGAAGGAACATTGCCATATAACAAAAAGTCAGATTTGGTACCTTCTGTCTACTTTTGACTCATAGTAGAACTCCATGCAGAAGAGGACCTGTGTGGAACTTTGAAAATGCTTTGGTGATAAACAAGAATGATTTGGTACTATACAAGGAGTAGGTTTTGTACTGCATAAAGACTTTGGTACTACACAATGAGGCTTTCGAAAATAGAGTGAGGCTTTGGTACTCTATAGATAGGATTTGGGACTACTAATATACAATTGAACACCAAATTTGGTACTACACAAGGTGCTTGGTTATATGCAGGATAGCTTTGGCACTACCTAGGAATGCATTGGTACTGCATATAACCTTTATAAGGTACTATACACACCCACGTCGTATAGCACACAACCAAATTTGGTACTGTCTTGACCAAATTATCCTTAAGGATTACCAAAAAAATTACAATTGCTAAGAGTTGTTGGTACTTGAGAGTCATCGAGTAGATTCACAGGATGTTTGTTGACGACATTTTTCCTTCCAACTCTCTTCTTGCATATGTCCTTCTTGTTAAGTGAAATTATGGTCTCTAATGTCCAAAAGGCATACACCAAGTCTCTTGTTGGTACTTGAGAGTCATCGAGTAGATTCACATGATGTTTGTTGACGACATTTTTCCTTGAGAGTCATTGTGGTCTCTAATGTCCAAAAGGCATACACCAAGTCTCTTGTTTCATTGGTGATAGCAGTTCCTTGAGGCAATTGTCTCTCATAAGCACTCAATGGAAAAACTTCATATGTAAGGCTAAGGGAAAACCTAGGGGGGTCACGCACTCAGGACACGGGCTGACTGCAGGGTGAGGAAAAAGGGTTCTACAAATGGATGGCCAAGGGCTTATATAATGGGAGGTAGGCTAGAGAACCCTCTATACAGCTCCTTGGGTTCTTATATTGGTATCAGAGCCACGGAGAGGGGAGCCGTGGAGGAGGGGAAAAGGAGGAAGTATCCTTGCATGCATTTTGCATGGGGCATGCAATGGTATCTCTCTCTCTCTCTCTCTCTCTCTCTCTCTCTCTCTCTCTCTCTCTCTCTCTCTTTCTCTGTGCGGGCTAGGGTTGAGGAGGAGATTCGTTTATAGGGGTTTTAAGGTCGAGAAGGAGGAGGAGTTTCAAACCAAGTGACAGTGAGCTCGCAGGGATTGCACGGATGTGCTACACAAAGTGCATCACCAACAACATTTCCTAGGCAATGCAGGTCTCTCTCTCCCAATTTTGGCAACATGCATGGTCACCATCACAAGTTGTAGAGGGAGATTTTGAACTTTTTATTAAGAACAAAAACTTAGGTCTTTCCCATTTGAGCACCTACCCAAGGCAAGCCTTCAAGTTTTGGGCCAAGAAAGCATGCCCACATGGCCACGCCCCCCCTTCTTCTACCTTGCAAATACAATGATGGAAAGAGAAATTTTGACAAACATCGGTGGAGGGAGGCAATATTGATCATGTGCTACTCTAGAAACCTTCTAATTTTTGAAATTATAGAAATTTCTTATATGATATCCCTTGTGCCAAGTATGACTTTGGCTATTAGTAATTTTTGGCTATTAATAATTATGTACCAAGCTACTCCATGGAGCCTTGATCCAAGGATCATCAAAGTTTTTTGAGAATGGTTAAACCAAGGAGAAATATGGCTATAAGTTTGTGAAGCTTGCACAAGTTTGGGAATGGACTTGAAGACCGTATGGGACGCAATCGGGAAAAGTTCTCCCCATCTTCCTAAACGGCTATCCATGGGATAGAGCACTCATGGATTCCTAATGAAAATGGGTATCTATTGAATAATCTTTGAATTATTGCATGGAATAATAGTACATTCCCAACAAGACTCCAGTTACTAATGTTTCAGTTGCCGCATCCATTTTGTATTGGTTATGCAATCATTTGCATGTTGTTCAGGCTTGTGAATTCTATCTTGTGTACTCATTGCCACCCAAGGGGTTTGTTGGAATTTATCAAGCATGGATGTACTGTTGTTATAGAAAGGCTATTATTGGACTTAGTGAATTCCATTTCTCTGCATGGATTGGCAAGCATGGTTGACCGTTCCTCTAGAACTTCACATGCATATGACGTGTATATACAATATGTTTGCACATAATTTCAAACAAGCATGGATTGTGTTAAGTTACAGCCAGGCTATTAACCCATTAGGGTGAAAGCATGTTAACATGTCACACTTTTTGTGCTAGATTGCACTTTCAAGTGAGCACATCTTTAAAAAGTTGGGTGCCCGGTAAAATTTTACAAATAATGTCAAAGTTTGTCCGAGGTTGTACATTTGGATTCCTTGTTTCAAGAGCTTCCTATTGATATATCATACGTTATAGATCTGGAGATGTATCTCATGTTATTGTACTAGTTAACACATGTCAAAATTGTGCTAGTTAGCATTGTTTGGGACATGAAAAAGTGTGACATGTTAACATGCTATCACCCATTAAGTTGCTCCTCAATTGATGCAAGAGTTGATACGCAGTTATTGCATCATCTCTACATAAGCAAGCACGACTTGAATTTGTAATAGCAAGGTTGTGCATGGTTTACAAAGCATAATTTGTAACTGGCTATCCTTATGTTTATTCCATCCTTTTTTTTTGGACAAACTTATGCCAAGCAAGGATTCCATTTTAAGTACCGAGGGCACAAGCAAGGCTTGTGGTAATTACCGTAAGCGCCATTTTTTTTGCAAATACACTGGTAGGAAAAACCAAAGATTGGTTTGAAGACCTAAATCAAGCATTATGGCTAAAGGCCTATTTTTAGGCTTTCTCATGGATACAAAGAGGTTCGACATGTCCGGATCTTTGCAACCTAAGAAGATGGTAGACATCACGGCTCCCTACCTATATTTATGCATTGGGAACATGGTTATTCAAAAGCAATTATAGCTTGCCAGAGTGCATGCAAAATACGTGCACAAAGTATATTGAAAGAAAATATATGCAATAGGATGCTCCAGTTTTTGATGCTAGGGGTGGTGGTTACAAAAAACTGATATATACCTTCAATTTAAGTTTCAATCTTGAACTTATTTGCTCCTACAAAATTTTCTCCACTACCAACTTGACAAGAAAATGTTGCTTTGGTCAAGCACAATTTGGCAACCAAGCTAAAAATTTGATAGCTAATCTTCTTGAGCTACCTAATTTAAGATTCAACAAGGCCAAATACTCAAGAAGCTCATCACAGTTTGGCAGTTAAGGTAAAATTTGATAGTTGAGCTTCTTGAGGTTTAAAATTTGATTTGGCAAGGTTGATTCTCTATGTACGCTTGACATGGTTGATTTCTTTTACTTTGACAACTCTGTGTCAATCGGAGCACTTGTTAGCTATATGAGCAATCAAATTGTGTTATGTCTCACCTTTCAATGAGTAGGCAAAGCAAGGCTTCACTTCAAGGCATCTTGCATGTCAGCTTCCAAAGTTTGGAATATGCTAGTACCATACAAACCTGGAAGAATTTGGCAACATGTCCACCTGTTTTTTATTGAAGGTCGGTATGAACAAATCCCCAGGGGCATACAAGGTATATCCATAGCTCTATAGTTCTTAGTGTACATGGCTAAGAGCCACATTCAAGTGAAGGCAACAGCTTTCAGAGGGGCGATAAAGTTAGACAATTTCAAGTTCTACTTGTATTTTTGTTTTAACACTTTATTTGAAAAAGATTTATTTGTTGTGCAAAGAAAAGTGCTTTAACAAAATTACTGCAAAGCAAGTCTTTTATTATGTTCCATGGTACTATCCATTTCCTTAGGATCAAGGGTAATGACACACATGTTTGGAAATAATAGGATATAATCACATAGTTATGGTTTGCAAGGGGTCACCATTACACAAGCAAAATCTTATGAGAGATACAAGCAATTCAAAAGAGATATACTCTTTGTACACGCAGTGTAAGGAGTGATCAAAAGAATTCCAAAAGATATTTCTCTTGAAAACTACACTTTGGAGATAAGAGATGTACATTTAAGAATTTAACAATTCATCAATAAGATCTCAATATGTAAGGTTTTGAAATAGAATGCAAGAAGTGTTTAAAATCTTCCATAAGTCTCATCCTGATAACCAAAAATGTGAAAAAAATGTGCCATGTCAAGATATTCTTAGGTTTTCTATAGGTGCTTACTACAATACTCAAATAATTAACCATTAAACATCAAAATATTAGAAGCTAGGCATAAAAAAATAGTGAGCTAGATGATCACTACTATAGATTTTGATCCACAAAAAATTATATTTTGATTGCATAACTATACAAAAAGAAAATCACAACTTGATACAAACATGTACTTATATAAGACTTCTATTGTATACAATTTGATTTCATAATTGCCACCATATTTGAAAGAGAGAATATGATTTTCTTCAATGGGAAGTGTGACTACAAATTGATGCAAAAATATACTTAGACCAAAAAGTGTATTGACTTTCATAATTGTCACTATATGTGCAAGAGGCAAAAAAAAAAATCTAAAAAAATCCAAGCTGCAATCCATACAAAAATCTACCAAGGAGATCCATATCACTGGCATTTCTTTACTCACCTTATTCCATTGATTTCAGAGATTGATGAAGCTTTCTCTTTGTTAATACATCTTGGTGGGCAAACTTTTGCTGATTTCTATCAAGTTTTAGATATCTGACCAAAAAAAAAAAAAAGATTCTTGCAGGCCATGTATCTTTTGCCCTCGCGTACCCGCATTTGAAATTCCTCCCAAGTGCAAGAGGGAAAGGAGGTAGAAATCACCACATTATACAATCCTTCATTCTTTTTTCTCCCTGTTGTTGATAAGCTAAACTTCACATGTTCACTTGCATCCACACCATTGATATTGTCGATTGTATAAACCATCTCAATTGCTCTTTTGTGAGGTCCCTGCCCCTTGTTGAGAGGAGCGGAGCACCTTTGATAGGTCTCCAATCCTGAGAAAGAAAAACCAACGGACATTGCCTTAGCTACTACGTAGCCACGAGCATGAACCGTTAGTGAAGGATTGGTCCTATCTCGCTATGGCGAAGCGTGACCACCATAACCCTATCTAAAAAATATCTATAATAAATATACCTAAAGGTATAAATCTTAGAGTGACCAACCTGTGCACTTTTTTCTCCATGTTTCAAAAGCACAGCCGCCAAGGTTTGTCTCTTTTAAGATTTATGACTAAAAAAAAAAAAAAAAAACATTTTTCTAGCATTGGAAAGTTACCCGACTCATCGGGTCCACCCGTCCATAGAATGATACCATGAGGGTATCATTATCCCACTTTCGACACCGCACTCACCCTTCTTTTGTTATCTAATTACTACCACATTGTTTAAACATACATCTTCCTTTACTTTATTTATGATACCTGTTCGTTAAAACAGTCCTTCAAACAGTATTACAAACAATAATCAAACAAGAAGTCGTCCAATTTTAAACCAACAACCCTTGGATTATGTTCACTTAAGAATCTCTACTGGCGCTGATCGGTATATACATTATTTATAAAAACCCTTGTCATCATCAGCATCCCATACCACTCGAAAAGTACTTGTTGTGCTAATCTGGACGTACTCCTGCCACAACAACAACGGTGCCAATCTGGGCGTCATCCTTACGCCACGGAAAAACAAAACTACAATATCCAGTTGGGCTAATCTGGGTGTACTCCCACCACAGCATCAGGGGTGCCATCTAGGGCGTCATCTCATGCATCGGCAACTGCTACATAATGCTAGCGCTAATAAGTAGAGAGACTTGTGAGAAACCATACCAAAGGTTTTGGACAAACATTCTTTCGTATATCAATCAGTTTAACCAGACATTCTTTCCTACTTCTCAAACATATGCCGAGTTTCTTGGGGTTAATTACCCCTTGGTTTCGGTCCGTGTTTTCTTTTCATAAGGTAGATAATACATTTCTATTGTCTCGTATATGCAATGATGCATAACGTGAAACTGCAATACTAACCTGTACCATAGCTTTGATTGATCCGATTGGTGGAGACATAGTATGTTTCGTAAAAGTTCCCCCGTTACTTGTACCGGCTTCATGATCATTAGCGCCTTGGGTTCGAGCATGCTTTGGATCCATTTTTTTGTACTACACTTATGCTATACACTTAGAACTTTAGATTGGTCAATTTCCCTAGTAATCTCCTTGTTTCCAAAGAGAGTCTGTAATTTGAACCCTCGCCAACTCGGATTCACACTTAGTGTTGTTGTTCTACATCTAGTTTCTATACATCAAATATTTGCGAATCTTAATTAATAAAAAATTAAGATTGTAAAATACGAGTGAAAGTTTAGGAATGCATTACTTTTATGCATGACATTTCGAATCCAATTCTAGCTTCAATTTCTATACTTCAACTAAATCAATTTTTAGTATTAGTCAAAATCCTACTTAATCTAATTGATAATAAAATTGGTGAATATGAATTTCATCATGTATAATAAGAATGTGATGAGTTCTCTTATGTATTAACTTTCAATTAACTATGCATAAGTTAATAGTGAATATGTACTAACTAGAGAGAGTAGGTATACTTAGAGAGATTAGAGTAGGAGAAAACATACACACACATATTTTCTAAAGTTAATTGAATCTTACTAATCCATTAGAAAGATTAGAGTAAAAGAGAACACACACACATCCTTTTCTAAAGCTAATTGAATCTTACTAATCTATTAGAGAGATTAGAGTGAGAGAAAACATAC
This sequence comes from Adiantum capillus-veneris, assembly GCF_014529385.1. Lineage (NCBI taxonomy): Eukaryota > Viridiplantae > Streptophyta > Polypodiopsida > Polypodiales > Pteridaceae > Adiantum > Adiantum capillus-veneris. The sequence goes on along the minus strand of NC_140943.1, from coordinate 103,674,987 downwards.
ACACACATCATTCCTAAAGTTAATTCAATCTTACTAATCTATTAGAGAGATTAGAGTAAGAGATAGCACACACACACATATCCTTCTTAAAGCTAATTGAATCCTACTAATCTATTAGAGAGATTATAGTAAGAGATAGCATACACATAGACACACACATATCCTTCTTAAAGCTAATTGAATCTTACTAATCTATTAGAGAGATTAAGTAAGAGATAACACACACACATCAGTCCTAAAGTTAATTGAATCTTACTAATCTATTAGAGAGATTAGAGTAAGAGATAGCACACACACACACATATCCTTCTTAAAGCTAATTGAATCTTACTAATCTATTAGAGAGATTAGAGTAAGAGATAGCACACACACACATATCCTTCTTAAAGCTAATTGAATCTTACTAATCTATTAGAGAGATTAGAGTAAGAGATAGCACACACACACACATATCTTTCTTAAAGCTAATTGAATCTTACTAATCTATTAGAGAGATTAGAGTAAGAGATAGAACACACACATCATTCCTAAAGTTAATTGAATGTTTAATTAATATGCAGCTTATTAGTCCACTAGAGTTTTTGCTCTCTTAGTGGTTTGTGGATGTCTTCTCTCTAAGAGAAGTGGCAGCACTTCATGAGCGCTATAGAGACAATCTCTATGTCTAAAGTGTGAGCATGGATACTCTATTTATAGCAGAAAAAAAACGTCCAAATTTTTTCTCAAAAAAAAATCTTTTCTTAAAATTTTTAATTTTTCAAAAATTATACCCACGTTTTTGATACCTTTGTGGTACCCATTAGCTTGACCAATTTGTTATTATCATCAAGAGATAAGGCCACACAGCCCCCCCCCCCATTAAGATTAGCTAAGACTAGCCTCTCCTTTTCATGTGATAGTGTGTCCCACTTTGTTCCCTCCTATGTGAGTCCAGGTGAGTCCATGTGCTCTCATGTGTATTCTTTTGTCTTTATAATTATTTTATTTATTTCCTTAATGATAATTTACTTTATATTTTTAACTTAAACTTTACAGTCTTATACTAACTTCACAGTAGTAAGAGAAAATTCTACAATCAGTACATAAGTCTTGCAATAAGTTAGTTAGTGATTCATAGCTAAACATGTCAGAATTTTGTAGCGTAAATTTTATTTTCTAAGTTTTCTCAGTCTACGATTCATAATTTGAACTCGAATATCTTAAATAATGAGTGATGACTAAAACAAATTCAAATGCGTAATAGAACTTATGTGAAATTCGAAAGTAGAGACCTTACAATCTCCCCAACTTAGAATTTGAGATGCCCTCATCTCAAGAACAGTGAAGGGTAGTCCTTAAGATGGGTTGTCTCATCTTCCCAGGTAGCATCTTCTATAGGGAAATCCTTCCATAAGATAAGATGTTCTTTGATGGATGTATTCCTAAGCTTTCTCTCCCGAGTTTCTAGGATAGTATCAGGTTGGAGTTGTAAAACATCTTGAGTACGTAAAATGATTTGCTCATCATCAAGGACATGGTCAGGGTTATATACATAAGGTTTTAAAAGACTTACATGAAATACATCATGCACTTTGAGATGAGAAGGGAGCTTTAGTCTATAAGCTTGATCACTTACAACCTTGATTATTTCGTAAGGTCCACAATATCGGTAGCTAAGCTTCTTATACCTTCCGAGAGACAGATTTCTCTTTTTGGGCTTTACTCGTAAGAAAAATTTGTCACCTTCCATGAAAATCCAATCAGATCTTTTCAAATTGGCGTACTTCTTTTGTCGATCTTGAACCGCTTGAATATCCCTTCGAATAGCTTTGGTTTGAGCTTCCATTTCTTCGAGCATTTTCTTTGAGGCTTCTACCCTTATAGTGGGGTCAGAAAAGTTAAGAGGTGATAAACATTCTTGACCATAAAGAGCATTAAAAGGTGTCATTCCAATACTTCTATGAGTAGAGGAATTGTATGCATACTCTACCAAGGGTAGGTATTGAATCCACTTGTGAGGTTCTCTATTGTAGTAGGCTCTGAGAGGTCTTCAATTACTTGATTAACTCTTTCAGTTTGACCATCAGTTTGAGGATGATAAGTAGTACTAAAACATAACTGGGTTCCAATAGCTTGAAACAATGATACCCAAAACTTTGAAGTAAACTTGGCATCACGATCACTGGCAATCCTCTTAGGTAAACCATGAATTCTGAAAACATCCTTCACAAACAGACGAGCAATATCTGAAGCTGTAAAGGTTGTCTTGACTGAGATTAAGTGAGCCACTTTAGCAAGCAAGTCCACTATGACCATGATTGAATCATAACCAGCTTGAACAGATGGAAACCCGGTGATAAAGTCCATGCTAATGCATTTTCATTTCATTTGGGGAATATCTAAAGGATGTAGTTTACCTGGCATCTTTAGTCTCTCTGCCTTAATCCTTTGACAAGACAAACACTGCTTGACATAGCGAAGGACATCACCCTTGATACCTTGCCAATAGTAACTTCTGAAAATTGCATTGATGGTTTTGGCATAACCTGGATGTCCTGAAGTTGGGCCATCATGTGCTTCATATAGGATAGCATTCCTTAGGGTAGAATCCTTAGGTATGCATAGTCGATTTCTATAGTAAATTTTCCCATCTTCTAAGGAGTAATGTAGAAGTTTAGGCTGATTTGATGATACCCTCTCTTCACGTAGGATACTAGAAAGCATTCAGTAGTCTGCATCTCTGACAGCAGCATCTGAGACCTTGTCTAGAATAGGGCTGTTAGCCATGGAAATTGCCCCCAGAAAAGCTTTATAGCTTAGGGCATCTTCCACAACATTATCCTTACCTGGTCTAAATTTAATATCAAAATCATATTCGTGCATGATCTCTATCCATCTCCTCTGTCTCATGTTAAGGTTAGGTTGGGTAAAAATCCACTTAAGGCTCTTGTGATCTATTACTAATTGGAATTTGCATCCCAATAGATAATGTCTCCATAGCTTGAGAGCGTGAATAACTGCTAGCAATTCTAAATCATGTGTAGCATAATTCACTTCATGAATTGTAAGCTTCCAAGAAGTATAAGCTACAGGCCTTCCTTCTTGAGTAAGGACTTCTCCTAATGCAAGGTTACTAGCATCTATGATCACCTCGAATTCTTGGGTGAAGTCTGGAAGTTTTAAGAGAGGTTCTGAAGAAAGATACTCCTTAAGCTGTTGGAAGAAAGATTCATGTTTTTCTTCCCAAATTATCGTAGCTCCTTTCTTTAGCAGGTCGGTTAGTGGTGCAGCTTTAAGAGAATAGTCCTTTACAAAGATCCTATACAGCCATGTGATACCTAAGAACCCTATGACTTCGGTTTGTGAAGTGGGTTGAGGCCATTCCACAATATCTTTGACTTTGTCAGGCTCGACAGAGACTCCTTCAGGTGAAATGATAAACCCTAAGTAACAGACCTTAGGGGTAAAGAAGGTACATTTGCTTTTCTTTGCATTCAGCTTATTTCGGCGTAAAAGCTCTAACACTTTCCTAACATGTCCTTCATGCTCTTCCTCTAATTTGGAATAAATTAAGATATCGTCAAAGAATAGTAGGAAAAAACCGTCCAAGAATTCTCTAAAGATTTCGTGCATCAGACGATTGAAAGTTGCAGGAGCATTTGTAAGTCCGAAAGCCATCACTGTAAATTCGTAATGACCATAACGAGTGTTGAAACTTGTTTTGGAGATATCAGCCTCCTGGATTCGAATTTGATGATAGCCAGATCAAAGATCCATCTTTGTGAATATTTTGGCTCCATGTAATCTGTCCAGCATCTCATCAATACGAGGAATTGGATATTTATTCTTGATGGTAACCTGATTTAAGCCCCTATAATCTATGCAAAGTCGAAGAGAGCCATCCTTTTTCTTTTGTAAGAGAACATGTGCACCCCATGGAGATGTACTAGGTCGGATAAACCATTGCTCAATCAACCGCTTGAGATGCTCCTTGAGTTCTATAGCCTCTGGAAGTGACATCTTGTACGGCGCTCTTAAGACTGGTTCACTACCTGGAAATTTTTTGATTTCATGGTCTACCTCCCTAGGTGGTGGTAGTTCAGAAAGTTCAGCGGGAAAAACATCCGAAAATTCTTCTAGTCACGTTGGTTCAAGGTTGGAAGAAGATTTTTCTACTTTGTTTAGCTTGACTACAAAAATTTGTTGACCCTTGCATAACCCTTTCAAAAGACGATTAGCTTTGACCAAGTAAGCTTTTGGTCATCCATTCTGGCCTTGAATAGTGACTTCTTGACCTTGGTTGTTCACAAAAGTAACACTTCCTTGGGCACAATGGATATTGGCATTATGACTGGCTAACCAATCCATTCAAAGAATTTCGTCATAGATTCCTATGGGTAAGGTTCGAAAAGTAGCAGAAGTAGAGTATTCTCCCAACTTGAAATCTATTTTTCCCACAGTATACTGAGATAACACCTCCTTTCCATTGGCTAATTTAACTCTCATCTTTCTTGAAGGGTGTTGGTTAAGTCCTAACCTCCTTAAACATTTAGGTGACAAGAAAGAATGAGTACTACCACAATCAATAAAAAGCTCAAAGTTTTCAACTTGGTGATTTGCAGGTGTTTGAATGACAACATATTGTTGTCTTGCTCTTGGGTTATCAATTGCAGCATGTAGAGTTGCTCTTTCCTCTTGTTCTTCTCCCATTGTTGGTTCTCCTATGATAGCATTGACTCTGGCAGCCATTCCGCGCCCTCGACCTCTTCCTCCATGATTTATTATTTAGCCTCTCCCTCTGGCTCGATTAGGTATATTTGTTGTAGAGACTTGCCTAGGACATACATTCCTGAAATGTCCTAGCTCGTTGCATTCATAGCATCTAAGATCTGCATTTTGAGCTCCATTTGCTAAAGCTGCAACTATCGGATGAGTTTGGTGAACTGGGTGAACTTGCCTTTGGTTCCACATCATAGGTCGTCCTCTCCTTCCAGCATTCCTTATATTTCCATTTCGTACCCTTTGAGAGTTTGACATCTCTTTAGCTAAGGTTTTAGCTCTTAAAAGAGCATCTTGCAAATTTACAGGTCTCATGGCTTCTAGAAGAGTATTTAAAGGAGCATTTAGCCCTTGGAAAAATCGGGCTACTTATTGATCTGCGGTCATTGGCGGAGCATAGCGCCTAAGAGTTACAAATTTGGAGTAGTATTCTTCCACTGTAAGATGAAACTGACATAAGTTGAAGAATTCATTCATCTTAAGGGATTCGTGTGCAAGTGGAAGATAACGTCCTTTGACAACATACTTAATGTCTTCCCAAGTTTGAGTGTTTTGAGCTACTTGATTATCCTTGCAATGTTGTTTCCACCAAAGCTTGTCATCCCCCGTGAGACGAAACATAGCCAACATTGCTTGGTTATCGGGAGTAGTACCAGCAACAACAAAATAATCCTCCATCTCTTTGAGTCACACTTCTGCATCGCTCTCAACTAGGGCTCCTCCCTGTCCCCTTGAATGTCAGGCCAAGGGCCAAACCAAGGGGTCACGGACTCGGCCAAGGGCCGGCTGCCAGTGGGAAGGGGTCCGAAAGGGGCTAGGAGCCTATTAAAGGGAGGTTGGGCAGATGGACCAGGGATGGCAGTCCCTTGGTGTTTACAATGGTATCAAAGCTAAACATAGAACTGAGGCACGTTTTTGCTTTTGGGATGCATGTTGCATGCAACCTCAAGTCGAGGAGTGGAAGACGAAGCTGAAAAGCTCGAGCGTGTGCAGAGGTGCTAAGCCGGAAAGAAGGCCTCGATCGAACCTGCGTAAAATCCCTCGAATTCGGGCTTAGTTGGAGCGCAAGGGGAAGCTGCACAAGTGCCGACACTGCGACGCCCTCAAAATCGGGCCGAGTCGCGAGCTTGTTCCTCCTTCGTCATCGCGCAGTGACCCGCCCTCTGTTGCAGACAGAGAATTCGTCAATTTTTTTTTTTCTCTCTTCACTTGAGTTACCCTAAGACTCAGTGAAGAGCCTTTGCCCACGGGGTCACGGACCGGCAAGGCCAGCTGCCTTCTTTCGCGGCCCTCTTTTCCTCGGTGGCCATACATCACACATCGGTTGTGGATTCGTCAACAATAAGCAATCCGGTTGTGGTGCAACTCGGACTTATAAGTTTCCAAGAGCCGACAATTGTTTGTAATTTTCTCCGTTGTGGCTTCTTGCATACGATGCAAGCCCAATCGGCGGCAACTGCAACTTGATTTGTGTCTTCAAGTTTCTTCTTGGCTGCAAATTTTGTCACCAACTTTCTAGTTTATTTGGTGTATTGCATACGACGCAAACCAGACTATTGGCAAATCGAATTTGTTCCCTGCTTTCGAGTGAATCATCCACTACAGTTTTGCTCGTTGTTGTCAAGCTGATAGTGGTTGTGGATTGAACTTCATTTTCGAAGTCGACGTTCTTTCTTCTCAAAGGCGTAATTATACGATTCCTTGTTGCAAACGGCTATGAGCTCGTCGAGAATCTGGTATATTTCTTTCTTTTCTTGCACAGTACGTTCACAACATGGATTCGGACATAGATATGCATCATGCATTCGATTTCGAGCAGTCCGCACACGTTACGTCTACCGATGCCACGCGGACAGTTCCTCTCACGGAGAGTAATCGTGCCACAACGACGACAGACGATGCATATGAGTTGCTGGACATGCAAGATTTCCGTGCATTGCAAACACGCATGACTATGCTTCAAACAAATTTTGCACAATTAAATCAGAATGTCACAACATTATCCGATTTGATTAAGTTGCATATGCGGCAGCAGGCCATGGGCCCTGCTACATAGCCAACTCAGGAGCACGGCTCCACACCAGGCCAAGGGCCGGCTGCTGGGCAAGGCCCTCCTCCGGGACCGCTGCACTCTCTGACCCAAAAAGAGGTGGACGATTTGTTGAAAAATACAAAGCCACCAATTTTTCGGGGAGAAGAGCGTGAGCGAAACAAAGACACCATGAATATTTTTCTCAGTAAGTGGGATGGTATTCATGAACTTAGACGTACCCCGGATGCAGCCAAGGCGCTGCAGACAAGTCTGACTTTGGACGGCAAGGCCTACAAATGGTGGATGTCTCTCAAGGAGAAGAACATTCTACCATAGACTTGGGCAGCTTTTATGACTGTCTTCAGGAAGGAATTTCTACCTACCAATGAGAAGGATAGAAATTGGACCGCCTGGGACGAATGTTCTATGCGCCAGTATAAAACATTATTGGAATATATTTCCCATTATCGGGATGTGATCCTCAAGCTGGAAGGGATGGATACCTTTTAGCAGGTGCGTGGGTTCATCCGTGGGTTAACTCCCGAGCTTAAGAAGCACGTTAAAACCCAAGATCCACAAACACTTGAGGAAGCAATAGTGCAAGTTCACATCCATGATGACCCCGATGATCGGGCATTGCATAGTTCGCATGTCCATGGCACTACACCTATTTCAACACGTCCACAGCATGTGCATCATAAAAGAAAAAATTTCTCTACTGCATCAGAGACCTCCAAAAAGCCCAAGGGGTCTAGAGGTCCTCTCTCAACGGAAGAGTTTGAGAAAGACAAAAAAGAAAAGTTGTGCTTTAAATGTTTGGGAGCTGGACATAGCAAAAAGGATTGTCCCAAAGGGAAATCTGCTGCTCAAGATAAGGGGAAGGAAAAAGCAGTGCACATGGTGCAGCTTTTACCTCTTGAATCCTCTTCCCAGTTTGCTAATGTGGAAGTAACACACACCGAGGCGGTGCATGAGTGCTGTATCACGGCCTCCATGTGGCAGCAGACTTTTGGACCACATGAGTTGGTGCGTATGCATGGCTCTATCCAGGGGCATAGGGTGAGGATCTTGGTAGACGATGGTGCGTCGCACAATTTCATCAATTATAAATTGGTGAAACGACTCAAATTGCCCCAAACCCCGAGTTCCCATCGCTACAAGGTAGCAATGATTGACGGCCATGATGCTGAGATATGGGAAACTCAGGTTAAAGATGTACCTCTGTAAATTCAAGGATACTATATCTTTTTGGATTTCCAAGTCATGAATATGGAGAGGCGGATGTGGTTCTTAGTCTTGAATGGTTGCATAGTTTAGGATCATCCCTTAGACGTAGCTATGAGCATAATAGTCTAATGTTCGAATCCAATAGTGTGCACGTGCTGCTATTGGGAGAGAAGGATGTACCCTCCTCACCACTTATTTGTACAGTAGAGCTTATGAAGCTCGCTTCTGATGATGCAATAGAAGAACTCTTTTTGTGTTACTCATTGTGCCATTTTATTTCCAATGTGGATGATGTTTTTAATAATGATAAAGTTTTGAATAAAACTTCCTCAACGCCGCATTCTTCTCTCTCTCCTCTTCTAGCTATGTCTACTAATTCAAAACAAGCAAAGGTTGCTAATGAATTAAAGGAACTTTTAAGGGAATTCAAGGATGTTTTCCCAGATAATTTACCATCACAGCTACCGCCAACACGTTCTATGCAACATGGCATAGACGTGGTGGAATGCAGTAAGCCAGTGAGTAAACCGCCTTACAGAATGAGTCATTTTGAGGCTGTTGAGGTGGAACGTCAGCTTGCTCACTATCTCAGTAAAGGGTTTATTCAACCAAGTTCTTCACCATGGGCCTCTCCCATTCTCTTGGTGAAGAAAAAGGATGGTAGTATGCGCATGTGCGTAGATTACCGTGGATTAAATGCGATTACTGTTAAGAACAAATACCCATTACCACGAGTGGATGAGTTGTTTGATAAACTCACCCACGCTCGTATATTTTCAAAGATTGATTTAAGATCTAGGTATCATCAAGTACGCATCAGGCTTGCGGATATACCCAAAACAACGTTCCGAACAAGGTTTGGACATTATGAATTTTTGGTAATGCCCTTTGGGTTAACCAATGCTCTAGCTACGTTCATGACACTCATGGATAGTGTCTTGAGACCATACTTGGAAAAGTTTGTTATCGTTTTCCTCGATGACATTCTTGTATATAGTGCATCTGAGGAAGAGCACTTAGTACATTTGAAACAAGTGTTTCATTTGTTACGCCAAAATCAGTTATATGCCAAGGAATCCAAATGTGATTTCCTCAAGGAGGAAATTCACTACTTGGGGCATGTTATTTCGGCTGCAGGGTTACACATGGATCAATCCAAGGTGGATACCATTCGGAGGTGGCGCTCTCCCAAAAATTTAGAAGAGTTCCATATTTTTTTAGGCTTTGCAGGTTTTTATCGTCGATTCGTTAAAAACTATGCACATATTGTTGTTCCCATGATAGATTAGCTAAAAGCCAAGGGCAAGACTTTTCAGTGGGGATTAGAACAACAGCAAAGTTTTGACAAACTTAAGGACACATTAGCCACAACTCCTGTTTTGGCTATTGTGGATCCCTTAAAGCCATTCGTTTTGGAAACGAATGCTAGTAATCGTGCGATTGGAGCAGTCCTTCTGCAGGAGGGAAGGCCGATTGCATTTGAAAGCAAGAAGCTAGATTCAACACAGCAGAATTACTCTGCTTACGAACGAGAGCTCTATGCAATAGTGTCTGCTTTAAAGACATGGCGACATTATTTGTATGGTGCATAGTTCGAGATTGTGTTTGACCATGAAAGCATCAAGTGGTTTACACAACAAAGTGATTTGAAGGGTCGCAAGGCCAGGTGGGCTGAGATTCTTCAGGAGTATGAAGCCAAGATACGATATCCTAAAGGGTGGTACAATGTAGTGGCTGATGCTCTCAGCCGAATGCCAGAGATCAACTCTCTCCTTTTCACGGAATTGCGGAGTGAGTTTTTGGAATCTCTCAAAGGTAAGTGCGAGCATGATACTGCATACTGCAAGGTGTGGAGCTATGTTAGAAAGAGGGATCCTTCTCACTCCAATGTTGGTAGTGGTTTTGTTTCCTCCACACCCAATTCTCCTCTTTCGAGTGAGGAACTGCAGTGATGGAAGAATTTTTCCATAGATGATGGGTACCTACTCCACAAGGGGAGAGTGTGTGTACCGATGGACGCGGACGTTCGGCGCCAAATTCTTTATGAATGGCACGATAGTCCAAGTGCAGGGCACCCGGGAATTAAGAAAACTTATGCACTCGTAAGACGACAGTTTTACTGGCCAGGTTTGCATGGGTATGTTCAAGACTATGTCTTGCATTGCCAAAAATGTCAAGTTAATAAAGCAGAGCGCCTGAAAGCAGGAGGACTCTTACATCCTTTAGAGATTCCCAATGGTAAATGGGAAAGTATCTCCATGGATTTTATTGTGGGTTTACCAACCACTATTCGAGGACATGACTCGGTATGGGTGGTCGTAGACCGGCTGACTAAACTTTGTCGGTTTATTCCAACCAAGTCCACCATTAAGACTCCAAAATTAGCTAAGTTATTTGTGGATAATCTTTACTGGTTGTATGGATTTCCAAGTAACATTGTGAGTGATCGTGATCCCAAGTTTAACAGTCACTTTTGGAGGGTTGTTTTTAACGATTGGGTCCACATTTAAGTACGGCTGATCACCCTGAAACAGAATGAGCATACGTTAGCAAGAAGCAATCATATTGGGAAGATTATCTTCCTATTCTTGAGTTTGCATATAATAGTGCTAAGCATGTTATAACTGGTTTTAGTCCAATCATGCTTATGTATGGTTTTCAACCTAGATCACCAATGATGGTGGGGTTGGCAACTGAGAAGCTCCAACAGGTCAAGGAGTTTCTCCAAGATCATATGGAAATGCTGAGACTTGCTCGTCAAAATGTAGGACAAGCACAGGATCGGTATAAGAAGTATGCTGATGAGAAACGTCGGCAAGTTACCTTCACGGAAGGTGAAGAGGTATTTTTGCGTGTGCCAGAGCATTCAGAAAGTCTGAAGACTAGACCTACACCCAAATTATCTCCACGTTATTGTGGGCCATTCAAGATACTCAAGCGAGTTGGTGATAGGGCCTACAAACTTGAGTTACCTGCGCACTCGTGTGTCCATTGGGTATTTCATTTAAGTCGTTTACGTAAACGCTTGCATGGGGACGACAATGTTATCGGCCAGCAGATATTGGTTGATTTCACTGAACCTCCCACTCAACCGCATGAATCTGAACGCATTTTAGATTTTCATGAACTCCGTACTCGTCATCATGTACGTAGTGAAGCTTTAGTCAAGTGGAAAGATCGCCCTGAAGAGGGTGCCACTTGGGAAAACATTAGTGTTCTTAAGAAGAAATTCCCCACTTTTGTTTTCGAGGACGAAAACGCTTCTCCAAGGGGGGATTAATGTCAGGCCAAGCGCCAAACCAAGGGGTCACGGACTCGGCCAAGGGCCGACTGCCAGTGGGAAGGGGTCCGAAAGGGGCTAGGAGCCTATTAAAGGGAGTTTGGGCGGATGGACCAGGGATGGAAGTCCCTTGGTGTTTACATTGAAAGAGGGAAGTTTAGCTTGCTTGAGAAGTAGCTTTTTCTCTTGAATAGATGTGTACACCGCACTCGGTGCAATATAGATTAAGTGAAATTTTATTTGATATAGTAACTTTCATCCACTTTAAGACAAGACTTGATAAAAAAATAGTATAGGCAAAGTCAATATTGATCCAAACTTTATTCATATACACATTATTTGCTACCAAGGTTGGTAGTCTCTAAGTATAAGGCTTGTAATGTCTCTATATTTTGAGTTTAGTGACTACAAAAGGATAGGCTAAAGGATCAAAATAATAAGTTTCCTTTGACCCTTTGACGGGAGCAAAGCGAACCCCAAACCCGGACGGCCTCTAAAACACCGGGGACCGAATGGCGCGCCTCGAGCCTCTCATGGTAAAGCAAACAGGGGCACCACCTAGCTTCAGCGGCTAGGACGCAAACAACACACCACCATAACAAAGTTTTCATCCAAGAGAGATGGATGCTTGGGAGTAATGATGAAGAGGAAAAGGGATGAGATCAAGTGAGAGAGAGAGGGAGAGAGAGTGAGGGAGAGGGTATAGCGGCTTAGTACTTAGGCATCACAAAAGGATGGCGAATCCGCACACCCTTCACACATACACAAGCTCACTCCAAACACAAGATTAGGTGGCGATTCTGCACACCTCACATGGGAAAAACATTGCAAGAAAACATACTCACAAAACCTCAAGCTTTATTTAGAGAATAAGGCCATGAAATGGGGAGCATAGGGTAGGGGAATGAGAAGGGAGAGAGTGGTAGAGCACATGGTGGATAGGTGGGAGTTGATGGCAAAGACTAGAACGAGGGTTATGGCCATCATCCTTCATTTAGTTTCCCTTCATCTTCCATAGCCAAGGGTGTAGAGGTCATGCTCAAGACAAGCATGGTGATTGCGGTGATGGTGATGGTGTGGGTGTGTGTGTGTGCACTAGGCACACACAGTGCATAGTGTGTTCTTTGGTGATGTTGTGTGTCCTTAGTGTGATGGTGACCCCTCTTTATATAGGGGAGGAGGGGGGAGAAATTCTAGAATTTAGAAATGAAGAAATCATTATCTACATAGGCCATGTGATTGTGGGCCCCACTTGTCTGGCTGTGTGTATATGTGCCAGAACAGCAGTCTCATGAGAGAGAGACTAAGAGAGAGAGATGGGTTGATGAAAAAAAGTGAGAGGTGACATGGAGAATAAAGTAATTACAAGAGGGAAGAGAAGGGAGTGTGTTCAGAGGTGAATCTGTGTACAGATGTGTTTGAACAAAAGAAAAATCAGGTAACCACCGGGTGGGGATGGGTCTGTGGGCACCGTTTTCAGTGAAACTGAGTGTGTGTGAGTGTGGGGAAGGTTATTTAGCTACAAGACAAGAGACATGGCGCCCTTTAGAGAGAGAGGGGGGTATTTGGGTCATGGGATATGATAGGAGAGAGAAAGAGGGGGTGGGGTATACTATTTTGGAAGATAGGGTAAGTTGCATGTGAGTTAGGGTGCATTATTGGTGAGTTATAATGCATTATTGGTGAGAGGTGGGGTAGCTTGAGGGGAGAGAGAAAGGAGAAAGGATAAGGGGAAGAGAGAGGGGGTTGACCTTTTGAGTGGAGGAGAGGAAAAGGGACACCCGGCGGGGCAACAGTGAAGAAAAAGGAGGCAAGGTGGGGATGGGCTACCCCGCAGGTATGAGGTGGCCTATTTTACCTTTCTTATATATTTACATAATCATAATTTATTTTTTTTCTTACTTTTTCCAATGCCTTTTATCACTCCCTCCTTAAGAGGGGGTTTTCATGGGGTGGGGACGAGAGAAGAGGGGTATGGGAGCTTGGCTTGTGAAAAGCCCCCATCATTAGCCCTCCCCTTTTGCCTAGAGGCATTCATGTCTCTATCTCATTTGTTTGATCATTATCGTCGGAGGTGGCGGTTGATGGTGTGTCCTCATCTGGAATGTCAATTGGTGGAACCTGGTCAAATTGAAGAAAATAAGGTTTAAGTCGCCAACCATTTACCCTGGTTTTATGAAGTTTTCCATCAGCCTCCATAAGCTGGTAGCTTCCATTGGCATACTTTTTCCTGATGATGAAAGGGCCTTCCCATCAGAGCAGGAGTTTCTTATCCTTGCGCGTGTCGAAGCGATTGTCGTAGCGGAGCACCAACATTCCTTTCTTCAATTCTTTTTCCCGGAGATGCTCGTTAAAGCTAAGCCGTCTATGCTCTGCTTGTGCTGCATAATAATTTATTGCTTCTTCTGTGTCCAGCTGCAGCCTTTCCAAGTTGATGATGTGATCTCTCAAATGCATGTTGGGTTGTTGAAGGTGGCTTGCCATTACTCTGAGACTTTGTAGTTGCACTTCAATGGGCAAGATTGCTTCCTTACCAAATACTAGATGATACGGTGTGAATCCCAAGGATGTACGAAATGAAGTTCTGTAGGCCCATAAAGCTGGTAGTAGATACTTATCCCAGTCTCTGGGATGATTGTTTACCTGCTTGGTAATAATTTTAGAAACCATTCCATTTACCTTATCAACTAGGCCATTACATTGAGGGTAATATGGTGAAGAGTGCCTCCTTGTAATGCCCAGTTTTTGCATTAATTCTCCTACCAAGTCTGCTCTGAAACCTGGCCCTCTATCAGAGATGATCTCTAAAGGTGTGCCAAACCTACAGCATATGTGCTCGTAGATAAATTTAGCTACCTCTACCGCTGTGATTCTAGTGGTGGTTGTAGCCTCTGCCCATCTAGTCATGTAGTCGACCCCCATGATAATGTAGAATTTTCCTGAGTTGGCCCTAGTTAATGGCCCAATGGCATCGATACCCCATTTTTCAAATGGGCCATATGAGAGAATAGGTGTCTGTGGTTTAGGCATAAGTGACCTAGTGCTGGCCTTTTGACGCAACTTACACGTTTTGCACCAGTGGTGTACATCATGGTTGAGGCTAGGCCATATGAAGCCTTCCTGTAAGATTTTCCTACTTTTTATGTCTAGGGCAAAGTGACCACCACAAATTCCGTCATGACAACTAGCGATTACTCCCATGCTTTCCTGAGAGAGAGGGACCTTCCCGAGTATTTGGTCCTTACCCTTATAGTACAAACTGTCATTGATGAGTCGATACCTTGTGGCCTTCCGCGTCAGCCATTGCTTCTGTCCCTTTGTTAAATCTGATGGGCATTCTCCTGTTTCCAAAAAATGCATGATGTCAGGCAAGGCATCAGTACCTTGAAATAGAGGGAGCTTTAGCTTTATTGCTCCAACCACCACTTCCTGTAGTCTTTCACTTGCTAGGGCATCTGCGTCTTGGTTTTGAGCCCTTGGGATATGGTGTATTTGAACTTCTTCAAACTTACCCAACAAGGTTTTTACACCACTTAAGTGAGTCCTTAAACTAGGACTCTTGCATGTCCATGCTCCATTTACTTGCCTTACCAGAAGTAGAGCATCCCCAAATACATTAAGGCGTTGTACACCTTGTGAGACGCACCATTGTAGACCCTTGGTTAGTGCTGCATACTCAGCTTCATTGTTAGAATGTGAATCTAAAAATTGGCCCAACAAAAATACCTTTGTCCCTTTGTCATCAAAGACCACTATGCCTGCAGATGCTTTGTCAGACGCTCGCTTGTAGGCTCCATGAAAGTAGAGAGAGTATGCTCCTTCTACCATCGGTGGTACTGTAGGTAATCGGACTTCTCCTTCCTTAGATGCTTCTCCTTCCTTTCAAAGACTTGGTAGGTCATGAGTCCCCCCAAACTTGCTCTTGTCGTGCTTTCTACCTGTACCGTGTAGTCAAACTCTTGCAGACAAACTAGCCATTTAGTAATTCTAGCAGACACATCCATGTGTTGTACAACATAGGGAAATATTTCATCCGTGGTTAGAATCACAAATTGCTTAGGCAGAAAATATGACCTAAACTTTGTAGTTGCAAATCTAAGAGCTAGGACTAAGTGTTCCACATGGGTGAAACCTTTCTCTCCTGCTGTCATCATTCGGCTAGAGAAGTAGATTGGCCTCATGAAAGATGTCGTCATATCCTTTTGGAGTAGCACAGCCGCCAATGAGTCATCACCAACACTTGAGGTGACATAGAATTTTTCATCCCACTTAGGTGGTGAGATAGTTGGCAGAGTGGCTAAGACCTCCTTTACCTTGTTTTAGTGATGTTCGCTTTCCTCGTCCCAAGTGAAAGTTGATCTTTGAGTGAGTTGTTGCAGTGGTAGAACAAGTTGTGATAGTAGATGTATGAATCTACTTAAGTACCTCACCTTCTATAGAAAAGAGACCAGTTGACGTGCGGTCGTTGGTGAAGGTAGGGCTATGAGTGCGGACACCTTACTTGGGTCGGCGTTGATACCTTTTGCTGAAATTTCATGGCCTAGTAGAATGACTTTACTCTCCCCAATGTCGCATTTATCCACATTTAATTGCCCACCTAGGCTCTGCAACCTAGCCAAACCTTCAGTTACCTTTTCTAAATGTGAAATACGGGAGCTATATATACAAAAATCATCAATGAACACTCTTATGGATGTTCCAAAGAACGGTTGAAAAACATATGTGACATATCTTTGGAATGTGGGAGGTGCATTTGTGAGACCAAATGGCATAACCCTGTATGTAAAACAACCTCATGGCGTGATAAAAGTGGTTTTTAGCTGATCTTCCAAGGCTATGCGTATTTGAAAGTATCCAGAATAACCATCATAGACGGTATAGCATTCAAAACCCGCTACTTCATTTAGAATTTCATCCAAGAAAGGGAGAGGAAAGTGGTCTCTCTTTGTAGCTGCATTTAGTGGTTTGTAGTCAACACAGACCCTCCACTTACCATTCTTTTTAGGCGTCACCACTACGAGTGACACCCATTCTGAGTTTTCTACAAGATAGATGAATCCCGCCTCCAATAGTTTCCTTACCTTGGCCAAGAGTGCCTTTTCTTGTATGACCCCCAGTCGTCGTAGCTTTTGCACAACTGGTTTTACCCCTTCCTTCAGCTTAATATGATGTTCCACCACTGTAATTCCTGTGATTCTTTCATAGTTGTCAATGAACAGGTTAGGAAATCCCATCAACATTTGCAAAAAACTATCTTTCTCCTCAAGTGTTAATTCCGTAGACAACATACCCTTCAACCTACTTCCTCCTAGGCCAGGTGATTTGCTCTCCTCTTCATTGGGTTGCCCTTTTGGTGATGGATCACCAGTTGTGCTTACCCTTTGTGGATCCTTCATAATGATACCCATCACATCAATGGAACTGTCACTTTCGTCGGTGGATGTGGTCTCCTCCTCAGAATTGGAAGATTCGCTAGTGGTTTCATCTGCAGATGTTTCCAGATTCATTTGCTTCTGCTTGCCAATCCTCATGTCGTAGTAGATTGTCTCCCCTTTCTTACCGGTCATGCGTAGAAGGCCAGTACCCCAGTCCTGTTTTGCCTTCATGGCCATCAACCATGGCCTTCCCAAAATTAGTGGATAGCCCTCCCCCTTAGTAGGCATTACAAAAACATCTACCTCTACCTCAGTGTTGAAAGCTTTGATTTTCACGGCACTTACCACACCCACACACTTTACTTTTGCATTGTTTGCCATCTTTGCCTTGCATGGAGAAGGCTTGTCAACCTCGAGCCCTAATCGAAGCATCATAGCTTTGCTCATTACACAGATTTGTGCACCTCCATCAATGTAGGTGTTTCCAACCCTCTTTCCTTTTATGTTTATGTCGACAATTGGAAGGATGTCATCCATGTTGCATCCCGAAATTGCTCCGGCTACCTTTGTTTTGGAGCGTCTTGTACTTACCATTTTAGACCATTGTCGCCTTACTTTAGGTACAAGATGTAGCAGTTGTGGCCATGTAATCTTCGGTCCTTGCTTTGCCACATCCAATGTTAGATCATAGGGCTTAGAACTTTCCCCTAGCTGGAAGTCGGTGATGCCCAATTTTCGTCGTGGCCTGGATGGCCTCTTGCTAGTTTCTCCTCTCATGCTTCTCTCATCATCTGATTATGTAGCTTTCTCCCTCCTAGCTCTTTTCATAGTCATGGCTTCAAGTGGTTCTAAAAAGGTTTCCTTCTCCTTACCCTTGTCCCTCTCCTTTGCTCTGGGTGGATCCACTACTACGGCTTTTCCTTTCTCTTCTATCCTTATGATGTTTACAGGGCGATCAGGTGGTGGGGCTGGTGGAAGAGGTGTCTGGGTGGACGTAGAATTTGTGTGGGTGGGGGTGGTGCTCGGGGTGGGGGTGTTCTTTCTCTAGGGGGTGACAATTGGTTCCTCCTACCTCCTCTATTATAGTTTTGTCGTGGTTTGGGACAGTAGTACATACCGTGACCGTCTTCTCCGCAGTTGTAGCAATGATACTCCCTGTTTTGCCATCGTGATCTTCCAGGGTCTTGATCTCTTTCTTGACTCCTCCCTTGCTGCATTAAATGGACAGACAAATTCTGCAGTTGGTCAGTAATATGGGCCAACATATCTTGTTGGTCATCTCTTACCCCAAGAGCCGGTGGTGGTGGTATGGTGGTTGTCGTAGTTGCTGGTCGACGCGATGTTCCTGCTTCTATTGACTCGGTTTCTTTGGCTTTCATTCGCAGCTTCTTGTCCTTAAGGCAAGCAATCTCAACGGCTAACTCGTACATAGCCGGGAATCTACCTTTCACCTTCTCCTTGAGAAGCGGCCATAAGCCATGCGTGAACCGATCTTTTTTTAGGAAATCGGGTGTGGCTTCCCCCCTTTCCAGTGACTCAACCCACCGTTCGCACAAATCCACAAATTTGGACTCATAGGTGGCATATTCTAAAAGACCCTCCTGCTTCAAGTCTCTCAACTTGTCCCACAACTTTTCTGAAGTGGTACCTCCCTCAAAGCGCCTCTTAAAAGCGGTTTTTAAGGGTTCCCAGTCATCCTTGGTTGCTTGTGGAAGTGCATCATACCATGATCTAGCTTGTAGCTTCATGCGATGCTTAAAGATTCTAACCCGGGATTCATCCGTATCTTTGTTGCTCACTACACATGCTACTTCAAAGTCATCTAGGAAGTCTATTACCAAATCCTCCCCCTTCTTTCCTTTATATGTTGGAGATGCTACACTTTCCATGATTACTGAGAGAGAGCTATAAAGACACGCTGCTTAACTTGCAAAAGTTTTTTTCTTCTTTACAAGGAGGCGTGTATACCCTCTTATACTAGGACATAGATTAAAACTTCAAACGGTACATTGCCTTGTACCAAAGGTAGGACAAATGGTTGATCTGATGCCAGAACCTCAAAAAATCGCTCCCCACCCAGCATGGTGTCAATGACATGCTGGTAGTGAGCCTTCAAATCTAGTATCACCTTGATTGAGCGTACACGTGTTGGTATGTGTGATCTGTCTTGAGGTAGGTTGTACTGATTCATGTGAAGCTTAGAGGTGCTTAGTCACTGTCCAAGCTTGTGGGAGAGGGTGGTGTTCTTTCCTGAAACAAACTCAGTAGATCCCTAGTTTCTCTAGTGAGAGTGTGAGCCAATGATTCCGTTATCTATGCTGCAGCATCAGGTGCGACTTGAAAACTGACTGTGATAATTACCTCGGTGACTTGAGTTACCCGATTCTCAAAGTAGAATAGTGTTGATTCTCTATTGTGTAGAGCTCCTTCCATTTTGTTGTTGTGGGTTGGTTGTAGGTTGTGGACATGGTTTCGACCTTCTCCTTCTTCTTCTTGGCACTTGGCCTATGTATATCCACTGGGTTTGGCGTGTTGGTTGACTCTCCCACTGCAAATCGATTACCGTTACGCCTAGCACTCGAGATTCGATGGAGATGCGGAGTTCGTCTAGTTGTGCTTGGAGATCTTCTTCTTCTGTCGTCTAATCAGCAAATCCTGCTAGCCATTCATCCATTCACAATAGTTTAGGGGTTTCAGTCTTGTAAACTGAAGGGTTTCATGAAAAGATCCTTAGTGGGGGCACCAAATGACGGGAGCAAAACGAACCCCGAACCCCGACGGCCTCTAAAACACCGTGGACCGAATGGCGCGCCTCGAGCCTGTCATGGTAAAGCAAACAGGGGCACCACCTAGCTTCAGCGGCTAGGACGCAAACAACACACCACCATAACAAAGTTTTCATCCAAGAGAGATGGATGCTTGGGAGTAATGATGAAGAGGAAAAGGGATGAGATCAAGTGAGAGAGAGAGGGAGAGAGAGTGAGGGAGAGGGTATAGCGGCTTAGTACTTAGGCATCACAAAAGGATGGCGAATCCGCACACCCTTCACACATACACAAGCTCACTCCAAACACAAGATTAGGTGGCGATTCTGCACACCTCACATGGGAAAAACATTGCAAGAAAACATACTCACAAAACCTCAAGCTTTATTTAGAGAATAAGGCCATGAAATGGGGAGCATAGGGTAGGGGAATGAGAAGGGAGAGAGTGGTAGAGCACATGGTGGATAGGTGGGAGTTGATGGCGAAGACTCGTACGAGGGTTATTTCCATCATCCTTCATTTAGTTGCCCTTCATCTTCCATAGCCAAGGGTGTAGAGGTCATGCTCAAGACAAGCATGGTGATTGCGGTGATGGTGATGGTGTGGGTGTGTGTGTGTGCACTAGGCACACACAGTGCATAGTGTGTTCTTTGGTGATGTTGTGTGTCCTTAGTGTGATGGTGACCCCTCTTTATATAGGGGAGGAGGGGGGAGAAATTCTAGAATTTAGAAATGAAGAAATCATTATCTACATAGGCCATGTGATTGTGGGCCCCACTTGTCTGGCTGTGTGTATATGTGCCAGAACAGCAGTCTCATGAGAGAGATGGGTTGATGAAAAAAAGTGAGAGGTGACATGGAGAATAAATTAATTACAAGAGGGAAGAGAGGGGAGTGTGTTCAGAGGTGAATCTGTGTGCAGATGTGTGTGAACAAAAGAAAAATCAGGTAACCACCGGGTGGGGATGGGTCTGTGGGCACCTTTTTCAGTGAAACTGAGTGTGTGTGAGTGTGGGGAAGGTTATTTAGCTACAAGACAAGAGACATGGCGCCCTTTAGAGAGAGAGGGGGGTATTTGGGTCATGGGATATGATAGGAGAGAGAAAGAGGAGGTGGGGTATACTATTTTGGAAGATAGGGTAAGTTGCATTTGAGTTAGGGTGCATTATTGGTGAGTTATAATGCATTATTGGTGAGAGGTGGGGTAGCTTGAGGGGAGAGAGAAAGGAGAAAGGATAAGGGGAAGAGAGAGGGGGTTGACCTTTTGAGTGGAGGAGAGGAAAAGGGACACCCGGCGGGGCAACAATGAAGAAAAAGGAGGCAAGGTGGGGATGGGCTACCCCACAGGTATGAGGTGGCCTATTTTACCTTTCTTATATATTTACATAATCATACTTTATTTTTTTTCTTACTTTTTCCAATGCCTTTTATCACTCCCTCCCTAAGAGGGGGTTTTCATGGGGTGGGGACGAGAGAAGAGGGGTATGGGATCTTGGCTTGTGAAAAGCCCCCATCACCTTGAAAGCTACGAGATACACATATGGATCAAATCCTACCACCATGGATAACTTTTGTAACTTGGTTATAGACCCATTGAGTCTGAGATATCTTTTCTCCTCCCAAGGTAATGGTAGCATCCGGATTCTTATTACCAATGAAAAGATAAATTTTGATGACTTTTAATTCCTCTGCCCATCGAAGTTTCTTGAGGTTGGTATCCATGCACCATATCTTGTCAACATCCATGGTATAGATTCCTCGAGATGGACTCCAGATGATACCCCATACTCTATGCACCCTTGGGATAGGTGGTGTAAACACCCTATCCGAAATCATCATCACCGTTTTTCGAAACTGATAATTTGGTGATTGGCATGCATTTTCAAACATGACGGCGAACACCTGGAATTTCTGGTAGACTGAATGAACATTTTCTTGTACCAGGAAAGTTAAATCTTCAATACCATATAAAAACTCAAAACAATTTTTCTAGGTTCTTCTATTATTTCAAACATTCACATTCTTCAAAATCCAAACATCAATCTAAAAATCTTCCCAAGCTTTAACCTAGGCTCTAATACCAGTGTGAGGTCCCTGCCCTTGTCGAGAGGAGCAGTCTCCAATCCTGAGAAAGAAAAACCAATGGACATTGCCTTAACTATGACGTAGCCACGGGCATGAACCGTTAGTGAAGGATTGGTCCTATCTCGCTATGGAGGAGCATGACCACCATAACCCTATCTAAAAGCTATCTATATATCAATTATACCTAAAGGTATAAATCTTAGAGTGACCAACTTGTGCGCTTTTTTCCCCATGTTTTAGAAGCACAGCCGCCAAGGTTTGTCTCTTTTAAGATTTATTACTATTAAATAGCATTGGAAAGTTACCCGACTCATCGGGTCTACCTGTCCATAGAATGATACCATGAGGGTATCATTCTCCCACTATCCACACCCCACTCACCCTTCTTTTGTTATCTAATTACTACCACATTGTTTAAACATACATGTTCCTTTACTTTACTTTATTTATGATACATGTTCATTAAAACAGCCCTTCAAACAGTATTACAAACAATAATCAAGCAAGAAGTCGTCCAATTTTAAACCAACAACCCTTGGATTAGGTTCACTTAAGAATCTCTAGTGGCGCTATTATGACTGATCGGTATATACATTATTTATAAAAACCCTTGTCATCATGAGCGTCCCATACCGCTCAAAAAGTACTCGTTGTGCTAATCTGGACGTACTCCCGCCACAGCAACAACGGTGCCAATCTGGGCGTCATCCTCAGGCCATGGCAAAACAAAACTACAGTATCTAGCTGGGCTAATCTGGGTGTACTCCCACCACAGCATCAACGGTGCCATCCAGGGCGTCATCTCATGCATTGGCAAACTGCCACATAATGCTAGCACTAATAAGTAGAGAGACTTGAGAGAAACCATACCGAAGGTTTTGGACAAACATTATTTCCTATATCAATCAGTTTAACCAGACATTCTTTCGTACTTGTCAAACATATGCCGAGTTTCTTGGGGTTAAGCCCCTTGGTTTCAGTCTGTGTTTTCTTTTCATAAGGTAGATAATACATTTCTATGGTCTCATATATGCAATGATATATAACTTAAAATTGCAATACTAACCTGTACCATAGCTTCGATTGATCCGATTGGTGGAGACATAGCATGTTCCATAGGAGTGCCCCCGTTACTTGTACCGGCTTCATGATCATTAGCGCCTTGGGTTCGAGCACGCTTTGGAGCCATTTTTTTGTACTACACTTACGTTATACACTTAGAACTTTAAATTGGTCAATTTCCCTAGTAATCTCCTTGTTTCCAAAGAGAGTCTGTTATTTGAACCCTTGCCAACTCGGAGTCACACTTAGTGTTGTTGTTCTACATCTAGTTTCTATACATCAAATATTTGCGAATCTTAATTAATCAAAAATTAAGTGTGTAAACTACGAGTGAAAGTTTAGGAATGCATTACTTTTATGCATGAAATTTCTAATCCAATTCTAACTTCAATTTCTATACTTCAACTAAATCAATTTTTAGTATTATTCAAAATTCTATTTAATTTAATTGATAATAAAATTGGTGAATAAGAATTTCATAATGTAAAATAAGAATGTGATGAGTTCTCTTATGTATTAACTTTCAATTAACTATGCATAAGTTAATAGTGAAGATGCACTAACTAGAGAGAGTAGGTATACTTAGAGAGATTATAGTAGGAGAAAACATACACACACATCTTTTCTAAAGTTAATTGAATCTTACTAATCCATTAGAGAGATTAGAGTAAAAGAGAACACACACACATCCTTTTCTAAAGCTAATTGAATCTTACTAATCTATTAGAGATATTGAAGTAAGAGAAAACATACACACACATCATTCCTAAAGTTAATTGAATCTTACTAATCTATTACAGAGATTAAAGTAAGAGATAGCACACACACACACACATATCCTTCTTAAAGTTAATTGAATCTTACTAATCTATTAGAGAGATTAGAGTAAGAGATAGCATACATACACACACACACATATCCTTCTTAAAGCTAATTGAATTTTACTAATCTATTAGAGAGATTAGAGTAGGAGATAACACACACACATCATTCCTAAAGTTAATTTAATCTTACTAATCTATTAGAAAGACTAGAGTAAGAGATAGCACACACACACACACACACACATATCCTTCTTAAAGCTAATTGAATCTTACTAATCTATTAGAGAGATTAGAGTAAGAGATAGCACACACACACACATATCTTTCTTAAAGCTAATTGAATCTTACTAATCTATTAGAGAGATTAGAGTAAGAGATAGTACACATCCACATATCCTTCTTAAAGCTAATTGAATCTTACTAATCTATTAGAGAGATTAGAGTAAGAGATAGCACACACACACACACACACACATCCTTGTTAAAGATAATTGAATCTTACTAATGTATTAGAGAGATTAGAGTAAGAGATAGTACCACACATCATTCCTAAAGTTAATTGAATGCTTAATTAATACGTACCTTATTAGTCCACTAGAGTTTTTGCTCTCTTAGTGGTTTGTGGACGCCTTCTCTCTAAGAGAAGTGGCAGCACTTCGTGAGCGCTATAGCGGCAATCTCTATGTCTAAAGTGTGAGTATGGATGTTCTATTTATAGCAGGAAAAAAAATATCCAACTTTTTTTCCAAAAAAAAATCAAGAAAAGGTGCCCACTTTGCTAACAAATCACTCAAATCTTTATTTGAAAGGATCTTTCCTTCTCAATGGTCTCCAATGAGCACTGATTGCATCACAATCTCCTTAGCTATTTTTTGTTGGATTGACCTTGGTATCCCAATAGAGTCTTTAGCAACTAGCTCCGTGACCCTTGTCTTCAGCCACTGCTTGTTTTGTAACACCCTCTACCACACGATGCATGTGATACCCGACATATATCTCCTCTACTCATTTGTTTATTTTCAGTAATAGAAGGAAAACAATAAATAAGCTTGCACGAGCACTCAAAAATGCACATGGGTGACATAGAGCAAAATAAACATTTTAAACTCCCAAACCTATTTGTAATGTTGCCAGCAGGGCAAACTTTAGCTAGTTGCCAAACCCAATGCTTCTCATTTAATTCTTGTGATCGCAAAAATTCTGAGCATAGGTGATTGATGCATTGTAGGTGTCCACCACACTTTCTATTTCTTATAGTCCCTTGAAACCCAAAAAAATTGCTTGTAATCCCATCTGTCCAAACATGTCCATCAAGCTTATTCTCTATTCTACCAGTTTTGGAACCTATTACATTGAAAGGCAACTCTAATAATATGTTCCCATCATATATTTTTGGGAGTTATGTAACCTGTTGTATCTCTATCACCAATGAGAAGCTTAATTTAAGAGAGTTTCATTCAGGGAGGTTTTTGAGCATGTTTATCACACTAATACTTGAAGTCTGACTATTTAATGCACCTGTCTGCACACATGACTCTTCTTGTAAGGTGATTGTTCTTGTCAGGCTACCATGCACCAAAAAAGTTTTTCCAAATTGGCTATCAAGTTGAAACATGTTGATGCCTCCTCATTTAGTTGTTGGCATTTCAAACGACAAGCCATATGTTTCAACTCCAAAGGTCTGGTGAAGTCGCATACTATCTTCTCTGAACCCAAATACTACTGAAAAATTTGGGCTCAGAGACCTCAACAACCCCATTTTCTGTGGTAAACTCTACTTGTTTTGTTTTCCTTTAATTTCTAATCACAGCACTATTCATCTTTTGCAGGAAATTTCAACCCTTAAGAATTGTGCTCAATAGATTGTCGCTCAACTCTGCTAAATAGAGTTTTGCATGAAACTCCCACTCTACATAATTGAAATCAAATGATAAACATCTCATACCATCGTTTAAGAGTTGGGCTTTAAATGAGTGCACTTGATTCTCTCCCCACATTCATGACACATGTTATAATATTCTTTCATGTCACTAGGGATTGTTTCGACAAAATTAGCAATCTCTTAAGACTCTTCTCTCTCTCTCTCTCTCTCTCTCTCTCTCTCTCTCTCTCTCTCTCTCTCTTTCTCAATCTCCCATTCCTTGCTTGAGGAATACATGTCAAGTTCAAATCCCATTCCTCTCTTGAAGGAGTACATTTCAAGTTCCAAGCTTATAGGCCCAAGTCCTATTCCTCTCTTGAAGGAGCTCATTTTAAGTTCCAGGCTTATAGACACAAAATCTTCATTGTACAGACAAGGTGTGCAAGCACAAGATGAAGAAAAGTAGAAACTATTTTGAACATGCCACGAGGCAGAAGCAAGGTTCTCTCTCTCTCTCTCTCTCTCTCTCTCTCTCTCTCTCTCTCTCTCTCTCTCTCTCTCTCTCTCTCTCTCTCTCTCTCTCTCTCTCTCTCAAACACACACAAGCACTACTTTGCCTTGTCCTATGGTTTCCCTAGAAAAACCCTTTTGAGAGCTTTGAAAAATAGGAACAAAAGATAAAACGAGAGGCCTTTAAATGGGTTTCATTTGCAAAACCCTTCAGAAGGCCAATAAATTTTAATTTCCAGTTCAAGATTCTAGCTGTCTGTAATGCGCAATTCCATTTTTGCCTTGCCCTACCCAATGAGTTTTGCCAGCAAAAACCTATTGAGGGCTCTCAAAATGGGTGCAAATTGCGAGCAAATTGCAGAATGTGCAGAATGTGCAGAATGGTTGCAGGGTGCAAAATGTGCAGAATGCGTAGAATGTGCAAAAATTACAGGTCTAATATCCTGAATGACTGACTCTTTGAGAGTCGAAACTGTGGCCCTCTCTTGTGGCTAAAGTTGCATCCCTTGTGTCAGTCTTTCCCTTGTAGTTAGTGGAAAATATGTCCAATTGAGGTTCTAAATTGTGCTAAATTGTGTCGATGGAAAATTGAGTATTGTCCTCAATAAGAAATTGAGTAAAGGAGTTAGTTTATTCATATACACTAGTACCAATAGGCCCAAATTGTTGCATCTTAGCAAACATGTAAAGCCATTGAGTAACACCTTTCATTTGCCTACAAATCAAAGCATGAAGAGGTAGTATAAGTTCAATTATGTTAGAACATTGTTAGACATGCTGGTAGTGGTTATGACCCCATGGTTAGCTTTATGCCTAGCTAACAATACTAATACACAACTAATAGATGAGATTAAGAGACAATACAATATGAAACAAGACAGCATGGAGCTAGAGATAGGAGAAAAATTATGATAAGGGCAAGCTTTGATTTACCTTGAGTATACTAGCTAGACATTGTATTGTGAGCTTGGGGTTGCCAATCATGAATCTAGATGGGTCAACAAAAGAAGAGAGAATGTGGGCCAAGAAAGGATATGCTTGAGTACTTGCAGGAGTGTTGGCCTTGACTCAAAGAGATTCAGTAAAGTGTGAAGGATGTGAGATTATCATTAATTAGGAAAAATGGTATGTTTATTACTACATTAATTTGTAGAAGAATCATGCTATATACAGATTGCATTGTTGAATTGAGTATTAAAATGCGTTGTTGAATGCCTAACACGTCATTTAATAGTCCACTCCATTTTCTCGTCTGGTGACTTCGACTCTAGACGATTGATTCCCAATGATTTACTCCGGTTCTGGCTCTGAATTTGACTATTAATGATTCACAAAAAAAAATTTAGATATGATGACATGCCTAGTGGGTTTCACCAGTGAAACCTTGATTCAACATTAATTTTTCTCAATAGCACTTTTTTGGAAGACACTTTTGCTCAATTTTTTGGTTGTTTTGATGATTTTAATTTTTTAATGTTGTGGTAATGGTAGTGCTTTGGCAAAAACTGATCATTTCCTTGAGAGTTCTCTTGGTGAAATTCTCTTGAAATTTGGGGTCATCATAAAATGCATTTCAAAGAACATGTAGAACTATTAATATTTGTTTTTATTTTTGTCTTGTTTGCAGTCAAGTCCATTAGGAAAAAGAAAGAGCACAAGTGGAACCTCAAACAAAGGAGAAACAAAAAAGAAAAACAATGTTGTTGATGTCCACATTGAGCAGGAAGTGGAGATCATAGATCCCGATAGTCAAGTCAAAGATGGTGAAAACAACAAAGATCACAGTGTGACAAGGATGCGGTTTCTGAGAGCAATGAGAAAGAAGAAGATTTAGAGTATGTTATTCCAATGTGTTTAAATAAATCACAAGGTTCAGAGTTTTTAGAGGGTATAACAATGAATCATGGCATGATGTTACTTGTTCCTTTATGTCATTGTATTGTCAAAGAGAGGGTGAGGGGGCCGAGGCAAGACCCTCTTTGCTTAAAGGAGTTCTTGAAGATGACGGGTACTTTGTTATGAAGGGTAGTTTCATTTTTTTTGTTAATATGATCGATGGAACAGTGAAAGATGTGGATGATAATATTGTTGAAACATAGGATAAAAATTGGAGCTTGGTTAACAAAGAGGCTGAAAAGGAGCTCAAGAAGGATGAAAAGTGGTCACATCTCAACAAAAAAAGTGTTCTTCGTTTGGGAAGGCAACCACAAAATAGCGGCTTGGATGCAATTCATAAATGAGATATATCAAAACAACAAAAGAATTGCATTTACAAGTTCAAGATCAATTCATAGTACCTTCTTCGAATGATGAACTCAAGTTAGTGGCTACTCTACAAAGATTGAACATGTGAGTTATCCTTCTCTTTCTCTTCTTGGTTGTCAAATTGATTGCTATAAGTATGATGTTGTATTTTATTTTTATAATGAATGAAGAAGCCATAGTTAAGACCAATTTGAAAGACTATTTATTCCATACCAGTACACTATGTGCTTGTGATGAAAAGAAATTTTCCCAAGATTTTGATGAATCTGAGCAAAAGTCTATTGTAAGGGCAAGAGCACAAGAGGCTATTAGTGGAAAGAGAGTTTGGTATCCTCTTACTCAACCAATTCTTGGTTTTTTGGTTTATGGGGTAAAAATTAATGTGCTTTATTGGTTTTTCATTGAACTATTGTCTATGTATCTTTATAGCGAGTTGAATTTAATGCCTTGTTTTTAATTGTAGGGAAAGTGAAGAAAAGATTATGAGTTGGTTTGTAACAAGATACCTCCAAATTTACCAAAGGATGAGCATTTGAAGGAAACTATTGTAGCACAAAAAAGTGTGATAAAGACTTACAATAGAAAAATGACACGGGTGAAGTTTAAAGTTTTACACTTGATAAGAATGTGTTTCTCAATTTACTAGAGTATTTTTTTGTTTTTATTGTAGAATCTCTCAGTGGTTAATCCTGCTAATGGAAAGGAATGGTTTGAAATATTTTGGAAGCTTCCTTTTGAAGATGAGCGATTCAAAATGTCTATTGAAAAGTTGTACTCCATTTGTCCACCTCATGTTGAATTGAGCTAAAATCGAGGATGCTAAAAATGTTGGGCCAAGATGATTTTTTTTTTCAAAGCTATGGTATGCCGCTTGGGGACCATCAATACATTTCTTGGCTGGTCAAAGAGGTATGGATGGATCAACTTCTAGAAGATGCCACTAGACTTTTGCAACAAGTCTTGGATTCTACTACAGGCACTAATAAAGTCGAGCTTCCCATGGTTGTGAGCTTGCAAGCATATTTTAGTATATAAATGGTGGGAAAACACGCTTTAGTACTGTCATTTATCAAAAGAGAATAGGAAGATTACAAGTGTAATCTTGTGCTAAAGGATATGCAAAGTGCGTAAGCTAGCACCAAAAAATCCAATTAGCAGGCATGTATTGTTCTCGTTGGAGTTTTCTTACCATAAGGTAAAGCATGTTTGCGACTAGGTTTAGTCTTTCATGTGTAAGCAAGGCTCTCAACCTTGCACACTAGTTATGGTGGGTTGTGCATTGATGAGAACTGATAGAAAGTCAAGGACTTATACTTTGCTAATAGGTTATGTCAGCCAATTACTTTCATGGAAATTGAAAAGAGGTACTCTTTTGGGTACATCTTAGTTGTGATAACTCGTTTAGCATAATCAAATGAGTTCTAAATGGAGTCTACAAACTATGTTGGATATGGGACAATTACACTAGGCAATTGCAAAGGAACAACAATGTGGAAAATCAAGATGTTATTAAACCTCCTACTGAACCATGTTTCAGTCAAATGAGCAAATGGACCCATGAAGGATGCCACTGTGGAAAACAATAGTGTTCTTTTGAAGATACACCCACTTTTCTTTCTGAGGATGAAAATGATTCTCCAAGGGGGGAGTAATGTCAGACCTAGGGTAAGACTGGGTAGGCCAAGGGCCATGATGAACATGGAGTACAGGGGCCCCCTTTTATTAGCTAGGCAAGGCCCACTACAAGAGGTCACTTAAAATTCCGACAACCCATTACTGGCATCACTAGCGGGCGTCGGTATATGTGTGTGTATGCATGGAGGGAGATAAAGTTTTTTAAAAAATTCAATTTAAAATTTCCAACGCCTGTTCCGGCAGCTGTTTCGACGTTAGCACGCATGCACTTTCTGGAACTCGCTCCGACGGCTATTCCGGCACCTAAGCCAACTTCTGTACCGATGACACCTGCAAAAAACAAAACCGTGGGCTTTCTCTGCACATTTCTCTTCTTCTTGCGCAATTTACCAAGCTCTCTTCTTCCTCATCTCTCATAGATCTCGTGCGAAACAAGCCGTCGGAAGTTCTAATCTTGCTTGTGGGTTAGCACGTACATAACACTGAGGTGAGATTGTTTTCATGTTTACTTGTAGATTTAGGTTTTAGGGTTTAACTTTGTGTTTGTGTGTGTGTTTTTGCAGGTTCAGGACTTTTACAACAACTTTCATTGCTCAAATAGGACGAATGTGGTGCTCGACTCTTTAAATGCATATTAAATTTATTTAAATTAATTAGTATATTAATAAAAGAAAATTTCATGCTTTAAACTTTGAATGCTCTAAACTTTCAATTCTTTAAAAGAAATTATGGTTTGTGATGTGAAATTTCAGTTTAAATTATGAAAAAAAATTGTTTCGGTTTATGAAAAAATCTTGCTTTGAAGAAATTTTGTTTTGAATTATGTCATTTGTTAAATTATGCAATTGATGGGGTTTATGTTCTAAGTTAAGTTAAGGTTATAAGTTAAGTTAGATTAGGTTAGGTTAGGTTATGTTATACATTAGATTACATTAAGTTAAGCTACGTTCGGTTAGGTTAGGTTACATTAGGTCAGGTTATCTTATACGTTAGGTTAGATAAGTTAAGTTACGTTAGGTTAGGTTACGTTAAGCTACATTAAGTTAGGTTATCTTCTACATTAGGTTAGGTTAAATTAATCTACGTTAGGTTAGGTTTGGTTAAGCTACGTTTGACAATACGGCAAGCCATAGAGCTTACCCACAACGCATATTAAAAACAACACAATGGCAATCCGTTCCTCAATACAACAAGCCATAAAGCTTACCCACAATGCATATGCATTGTGGACAAGATCTATGGCTTTCCGTATTGCTAACGGCTTGCCATTGTGTTGTTTATATGTCCGCGAGCGGTTTTCAAGTCCTAAAATAGCTAAGCGGTCCTGAAAATAACACCATGGCGAGCTGTTTGGAAATACGACAAACCATAGAGCTTGCCCAAAATGCATATGTGTTGTGGGAAATCTCTATGGCTTGACATATTGCCAAACGGCTCGCCATTGTGTTTTCTATATGTCTACAAGCGGTTTCAAATCCTTAAATAGCTAAGCAGCCCTAAAAACAACACAATGGCAAGCCTTTTGGAAATACGGCAAGCCATAGATCTTGCTTACAATGCATATGCATGGGCAAGCTTTATGGCTTTCCGTATTGCCAAACGGCTCACCATGGTGTTGTCTATATGTTTGCGAGCGATTTTCAAGCGCTAAAATTGCGTCATGTCCCTAAAAACAACACAATGGCGATCCGTTTGGCAATAAGCCGAGCCATAAAGCTTGCCCACAAGGCATATGCACTGAGGACAAGCTCTATGACTTTCTGTATTGCCAACAACTTGTCATTGTGTTGTTTTTATGTTCGCAAGCGATTTTCAAGCCCAAAAATAGCTAAGCAGCCCTAAAAACAACACAATGGCAAGTTGTTTGGCATACGACAAGCCATAAAGTTTTCCCACAATGAATATGCATTGTATGCAATCTCTATGGTTTTCCCTATTGCCAAAAGGCTAGCCATTGTGTTCTTTACATGTCCACGAGCAATTTTCAAGCTTTAAAATTGCCTCGCGGCCCTAAAAACAACACAATGGAGATCCGTTTGGCAAAACCGAAAGCCATAGAGCTTTCCCACAATGCATATGCATTGTGGGAAAGCTCTATGGATTTCCACATTGCCAACAGCTGGCCATTGTGTTGTCTATATGTTTGCGAGGGATTTTCAAGCACTAAAATTGCCTCGTGTCCCTAAAAACAACACAATGGCGATACGCTTGGCAATAAGGAAAGCGATAAAACTTTCCCACATGGCATATGCATTTTGGGCAAGCTCTATGGCTTTCCATATTTCCAATGGCTTTCCATTGTGGTGTCTGTATGTTTGCGAGCGGTTTTCAGTCCATAAAATCTCTTCGCAACCCTAAAAACAACACAATGGTGAGCCGTTTGCCAAACTGGCAAGCCATAGAGTTGTTGACATCGCATATGCATTGTGGGAAAGCTGTATGGCTTGCCATTTTGCTAACACCTCACCATTGTGTTATTTTTATGTTAGGTTAGGCTAGGTTAGGTGAGATTATAGGTTAGGTTAGAGTTAGCGACAAATTAATAGTAGAAAAAACGCAAACGGACTTCGAAGATGACTCATGTACTTCTAAAAATGCAAAGGACTTTGGTTAGGTTAGGTTATAGGTTAGGTTTAAGTTATAATTTAGGTTACATTAAGCTAGGTTAGGTTTAGGTTTTAGGTTAGGTTAGATTATATGTTAGGTTAGATTATAGGTTAGGTTAGAGCTAGCATCAAATTAATAGTAGAAAAAATGCAATCGGACTTCGAAGATGACTCATGTACTTCTAGAAACGCAAATGGACTTCGATTAGGTTAGGTTATAGGTTAGGTTTAGGTTATAAGTTAGGTTAGGTTTATGTTATAAGTTAGGTTAGATTATAGGTTAGGTTAGAGCTAGCGTCAAATTAATAGTAGAAAAAATGCAATCGAACTTCAAAAGTGTGCACAGACTTCAAGAACCTTAATATATAGTCATTGACCAATAAAGACGAGATTATTACCCTGTGGTCCTAATCTTCGTGCACCTCTAGATCGAGGTGTGGGGGGATCGGGCCTGGCTAGAGAATGTGAGGTTGTCATGTATTGTCATGTACTTAGTAGTGTGTAGTTATAACAAGTAGAGTGTTTTAATTATTTGTTGCATCATTGGTAGATAAAGTATGGATGATAGGATGGCATGTCCTTGTGCGCATTGCAAGCATAAGATCTTTTGAAAAAGAAAAATCTACGACAAACACATATGCAATCACAGTCTCTTTTTGATAGAGCAACTACAAGACCTGCGTTATCAATCGGCATGGTTTAGAGATTAAAGGTCAAATTTCGCAAGTAGATACTGCTCCAACTTCATCCCAGAGAAGACGATTTTCAAACGAGCAGCCATCGACTGAGTCCTCCCAACTAATACTGATGCGGCATTTCAAGAAGTAGAGATGGAGCAGATGTTGGACGGGTTCTTTGACATGGATTCCAACATAGAAGGTGATAACATTGAACGCAGTACTGTGGACCAACCTCAGTCATCCCGTTCATATCGATGGCATGATAGCAACGATGAAGAAGGCGAGATGATGCAAAGTCGTCCATGCATGCCGCTCTACACTGGTGCAAAAATCTCAGTTCTTTGTACCACGTTCGCAATGCTTAATTTGTAGTCTATCTACGGTTGGTCTCATGCCTCAGTCACAGAGCTTTTCAAGTAAACACGTTTTATCCTAAGCATGGTAACGTGCAAATTACAGTTTATATAAAGTGATCAAAGGGCTTACTTGTTCATGTAACGACAGGCTGCTCAATGAGCAAATCTTTCCAAAAGGGAATCACATGTCCCCTACCCATCCAGCCGCTAAAAAGCTTGAATTATTAGAAAATACTTGCATGTCCTAATGATTGTATACTTTTTTGCAATGAGTATGCAAACTTGGAATAGTGTCCCAATTGTGGATCAAACAGGTACAGGGAGGACACACAAGGAAAATTTATCGCTGCAAAGGTCGTTTGACACTTTCCTATCATTCCAAGAATAAAGAGTATGTTCAAGTGCAAGTCCATAGCCACTTTGATGACATGGCACTCAAATACTAGATCGACAGATGATATGATGCGGGTACTTGTTGACTCTCGTGCATGGAAGCACATGAAGAAAAGTTGGCCTACATTTAAGAACGAGCCTTGATGTATCTGCTTTGGTCTGGCAATGGATGGAGTAAACCCATTTGGATTACGAATTTCATCATGGAGTAGGTGGCCTATTTTTCTGGTTAATTATAATCTTCCACCATGGCTCGCAATCAAGAAGGGCCCTTTGTTGTTGTCATTGATCATCCCAGGAAAGTACAAAGCAAAGAACATGGACGTCTATTTGGCACCACTTATAGAAGAGCTCCAAATCTTGTGGACAAGAATCGATGTGGTTGATATGTCCCAACCAATCAAACGATGGAATGTACATGTGCAAGGAATTCTCATGTGGACCATGCATGATTGGCCAAGATTCGGTGAGTGCTCAGGTAAGTGCCTTTAAAACCCTCACACGCATGTGATTCATGGCTATGCCAATGCTTTTATATTTTTATTTTGTGATGTTTCAGGCTTGAGTTACTCGGGAAATCATGCATGTCCGAAATGTGGTCCTGGACTTGGCTTCTACCGCTCTCAGCATTTAAACAAGACAGTTTACGAGGAGCATGGTAGATTTTTTCCTAAAGTACATGAGCTACGTGGACCAAACATATGCAAACATGACATGCATCCACCGAAAGCAAGCGATTGGAAAAACATGTGGCTGGAGAGGGAGATTGGATGCCACCTGGAATGAAAAGACTTTCTATTTTCCATGAACTCTTGTACTGGAGTGACCTATTGATTAATCATTTGCTCAACCCAATGCACATCTTCAAGAATGTGGGAGAGATCATATGGAAAACCATCACTGCGAAAAGGGAGAGCAAGGACGAAAGAGATGACCTGCACGGTGTGGGTCGAATGCCTGAGATGTGGCCTTGATTTAAACCCAATGGAAAATTTGCTATACCAAAAGGTCCATGGGTTTTGAGTCACACAAAAGAGCAACAAGTGAAGAAGACTAAAGCTTCATTCAAGACTCCCACAGGGTGCATGCGATGTTTGAAAACAACTTTTACGAGAGATGAAAATCTCAGTGGTCTTAAGTCCCACGATTGACACAAATGTTTACAGTTCATCTTACCAATTTCCATAAAGGGTTGTTTGATATATGACATTAGAAAAAACAATCTACAAAATCAATGAGTTGGCACACTGGATCAGTTCAAAAGAGATAAGAGAAGATAGCATTGATGCAGCACGCTTAAATGCTATTGAAGCAGTGTGCATGGTGGAGAAGTACTTTCCAACAAACATTCTTACCATCCAAATGCATGTGGTTGATGAAGTTGCAGTTGTTGGGGCGGTCCATAGCAGGTGGATGCTCTTCTTGGAGAGATTTATGAAGACTTTAAAGGGGTTTGTTCATCAAAGGGCTCGCCCCGAGGGTAGCATGGCCAAAGGATGGCTTGTACAAGAGTCTCTTGTCCTCATCAGTGAATTTTTTGTCTCAATTGATCCAGAGATGCCCCGAATGTGGATTACTGAGGTCAACGTCAAGGTGACAGGGGACAAGCCGCAAGGACAAGGCATTGTTAGGAAGATGGACATCACAATGCGAGAAAAGGTTATGAGATTTTTCCTTCTCAACTCAGACATCATGCAAAATTGCCTAGAGAGGTATGAAGGGGAAAAGCAACAATGATTGACAGATCGCCTTCAATCCAAGCGCAACCGTGCCACTAGAAACCTTCCTATTCCAGATCATCTTCAAAAATTGCCTAACTTTCCAACTGGGCGGTGGTTAGATGCGACACTCTTAGAGGCAAAGAGGAATGGATTTTTGATTTACTGAAGATGAAGAGGAGATGTCAAGGGGTTGCGCTTGGCATGTATATTTCACAACTGCATGTACAAAGCTCCACATGAAGACTAGTTTGCTTTAATAACTTTTAGTTTGTTTCAATTTTGTGGATGCAGTATCACAAATATGGAGCTTTGTGGCCAGCATGGGAAACACTTCAGAGTGCAACAGATCAACAAACAAAGGTCACTTTCGACAGTGGTGTTAGGGAAAGCTTCATCCAAAAAAGTAGGAGTGGTGTCAGGGATGAGAATACAGAGACTAGCCAGCTTGAATACTTTGGCTACATCCAAGACATCTTGAAGATTAGATTTAGAAAGTTTGATATGTTTATCTTTACTTCGTTAGCATAGTGGAGAAAATCACAAATCTCCCCTCTCATTCACCCACGTGGAGTCGCTTTCTAGCGCTAAAAAAAACTCCTGTCAAAAGCTCTTGCGCCGTCAAAAGCTACGCGGAATAAAAGTAAACAGCGGAGCGGTTCAGAGGTTGACAGTGCGCACGATTGACGGCAGGTTGATCTTCTCCAGAGGCAGGTTCTCTCTCCACAGGCACGTTCGTAGCCTTATGTTCTCTCTCTCTCTCTCTCTCTCTCTCTCTCTCTCTCTCTCTCTCTCTCTCTCTCTCTCTCTCTCTCTCTCTCTCTCTCTCTCTCTCTCTCTCTCTCTCTCTCTCTCTCTCTCTCTCTCTCTCTCTCTCTCTCTCTCTCTCTCTCTCTCATCCACAATTGCTCCATAGTCTGCGGCAGTTCTACGCGCGCTGGCTGAAGCACCATGTTCCACAAAATGGGATGGAAGGTGGGAGTGTCATGATCGTCTCCTTTTCTTTCTCCTTCGTCATCAGCCATGTCTGCGCCAACAGGAGCTGGACCACGAGGAACCATGGGAGCTCGCAGGAGAAGGGTTGGGGGAAGCGGTGCAGGCAGCACGTCCCTTGGCAATGGAAGTGCCAGCGGTAGCAACATGCTGCATTTCTACACAGACGATGCCCCTGGCGTCAAGATGAACCCCACCTTTGTCCTCGGCATGAGCGTCTGCTTCATTGCAGCTGTCGCACTCCTCCACACTGTAGGCAAGATCTATGCATCTCGATCTGCTTCTTAGCTATTATGGCCTCTTTTCTTGGTTTTAGTCATATTTTTGTAAGGTTGTAAGGATCACACTACTTCACTTATGCTCGTGGGTGACTCTGATCGGCCTTAACATGAACTCTCAGTGTGCTGTTGTGTATTTGCAAGATCGATTTTCTCAGTAGCTATGGGTAATTTGTTTGTCTGAGGAAATCATCATATATCAAATGCAAGATGTTTGCCGATCTCATTGCCACGTACATGGAAAATACCTCTATTGATACGATGCAGTCAGAGGGTAATCGCCTCTTTTTTGAGTGCACGTGGCTCTACAGATATGGTGCTTGAATGTCAGAACTTGAGGATTTCCCCTCAGTGAGAACTCAGCATGTCCACTGTACTCGTCGCTTATGATGTGATTATGATGCAAATATGGAGTGATGGCAGAAGAGTTGCAAATCTTGCAGGAAGCAGATCTTCCAAGTCTTTTGCTCTCCAGACATTGTCGATGGCGATGCATACAGATGCTCCTGATGTTTGTAGAGTTTCCAGACTTTCTTTCAATTTTCCTTTCCCCGCCAGCACACTTTGGAAGTATGTGGCTTGACCTCCTAATTTCCACAGCAGGGATGATTGCGTCTCTCTGATCCCCATACTATTAGGGTTTTCATTCACAAACTCCACATGTGCCACACAATTGAATGCACATTGCGATTGTTGCAGCTCTTATAAAATGTGAGCCAAGAGCGTCTCTTTGACAAGCCCACCTTGGCCCACTATACCCACTAGACAGAGCCGTGGTGCCCTAAAACTGGTTGATCCTGTGATAAATTGCAAAACCTCGCTAGCTCGCTCCAAGCCTATTTTGGTGATGGGAGCTTCATCAGTGAACGTAACATCAGAGGGGAGCTTGGCAAGGGAGGAAAAAATAAGTGTGATACGATTTACAAGAGAGTTTAGCTCGGCGCGACTGCAGCGTTGAGCTCGTTATTAAGACTGTGACTGTGTAAAAGGCCATAGAAAGGGAATGAGAGTTTGCTTCACAGCTTGTAGACTTATGGCAATACCTGATGCCTCTTCATCGAGGCGTGTGCATTTTGGAGTTTTCCGTCTAGCAGTTTTTGCACCCGCACCCAATTTGCATAGTGCCATAATTTCTCAAGCTTCTGTGATAGCCGAGAGCTGTTCATGGTTCTGCGGTAAGCACACTGGAGAGCTAGATTTGGTTTCGTAAGCAATGTCAAGATGCTCAAAAGCCGGTAAGGGGATTGGGATGACAAAGAGCCTCTATAAATCAAGGTGTCACAGAGCTAGTCCTGGCCTGAAATAAAACACACGTCTCATCATTGTCATCAAGGTGCCACAGAGTTAGATTTCGTTTCATGAACAATGTCAAGATGCTCAAAAGCCGGTAAGGGGATTGGGATGACGAAGAGGCTCTACAAATCAAGGTGTCACAGAGCTAGTCCGGGCCTACAACTCGACAAAGAGCAATACTCTCGAAATATGCTTCTTGCGTTCTTGAGTTCGGGCCTGCAACTCGACAAAGAGCAATACTCTCGAAATCTACTTCTTGCGCTCCTGTTCTAGAGTAGCCGTGAACATGCAAGTGTAGGTGATTATCGTTGTGGATACGTACGAGCTCTAAGGGGCTCAACTGGGTGACAATGCATTGCTGGCTTTTCCAATCAGATCTTGTGCAATTTTTTGTCCCCCTTTGCACTATTTATCTCTCGAAAATTCAATGCTCCAAGGTTTGTGGCGATGATGCAGGGTGTGGTAGTAGCATTGGTGCAATACGATCTACTGCATGTTTTCGGTAGGAGTAGTTGGAGGACCTTGAGGGACATGGAGTACAC
This sequence comes from Adiantum capillus-veneris, assembly GCF_014529385.1. Lineage (NCBI taxonomy): Eukaryota > Viridiplantae > Streptophyta > Polypodiopsida > Polypodiales > Pteridaceae > Adiantum > Adiantum capillus-veneris. The sequence continues at coordinate 103,636,449 of NC_140943.1, read as the reverse complement.
AGATGGCGTTAGCAGACCAAGGCTAGTCACAGCGCACAACACTACTAGCAAATACCTCTTATCAGCTCTTATTTTTTGCTTGGTGATTCCTCGTTTAACAATGCTGCCAATTATCTTGTAGATCTTCATTACTTGCTAGTGCATCTTGCATGGATAACTAATTTAATGTTTTGAGACCATGTTCACCTTGTCCAACGTCTAGGAGGGGAGAGTTATTATGCACGGGTAGGGGGTGTCCATGCTGAGGATAAAGGGGTGTCACTAGCAATTATAGCAGCTATCTTTGTATGTCTACCTTCAACTACCTTACTCATCTTGTTTTTGCAGGCACAACTACTTATGGACTAACTCTACCGTGTTTCATTGTTTGCAGATAGATCAAGAGAAACTTGGACATAACTCCTCTACATTTGCAACGGCGACATATTCCAACGTGCGGTGAGTACAAAGTGCCACATTTTAATCTTGAACGCTGAGGACACAGTAAAAAGGAACACACCAAAAATTGCATGCTGCTGTGGGAATGGCACGTTCCCTCGTATTATAAAAATTGGGGAGGACTGTGCAAACTCCCCCGTGCAGGGACACCAACACGTTTTCTTTTTTTTCTATAACATAAGAGATAAAGAACATATACAAATAATGAGATTACTCTCAGAACCTTAAACATTGTGCTATTACTTTTCTAACGCTTCGTACTTATTCTTTGCAAGGGACATTCAAGAAATCAGCTACCGCTTGCCTCTTCTCAGTCCGAAACCCCACAACAGCGCAATCCAGCACTAGGTACTAGTTGTTTCAAATGCTTGAACTGTCCGTTGCTTAGCCGTGACTAGTAACTAAATATCATAAGGTTCTGATCGCATTGAACCATTAAGATTGAGTCCGACTGAAGCCTTCAATGGACCATCACCGAAAGCGTAGGATACACCTCAGCAGATCGAAAGCGAGACATCGCACTTCAATGAAGAAGAAGGCTATATTTCTACCATGCTCACAATCATGGATTGATATCGTCAATTTAGTACACCGATGGAGTTCAGAAATAGCAACGACATTGAGACCTTTAAGCATATGCTTTGTTTGTGGTGTAGTTTTCATCCAAAGAAGTGCCTCTTTTCATTATACTCGAGCTTCAGACGAGACATTGGTTGCAATGTTTGCTAGTAGTCTACTGGTATCCAGCTTAGAGGCTACACAAATAGAAACACAATGGGTGCAGTGCTCCGCTTGTGAGAACTCAAGTGCACGTCACAGATATTGTGTGCCGTTACTTCCAGACTACACAAGAAGAATACTAAACGGAAATCAGCTTCACATACAGCTACTGAGCGTCATTGACATATCTATCAATGCCATCTCAACAGTGACAACAATTGCACGTGGTACACTAGACAGACGTTCAATATTAGATAACCCTCTGCTATCATGGAGTAAAGATCATAGAACAACCTTAATAGAGCAAGACCTAGCTACATCACAAGTGGCAGACATACTTGCATTTATGTCCCTTAAGAACAACTTCGTACTACAAAAGTACATGTCGATGGCTGAATGACCGAATAAGAAGCTTGGCCTCTGCATACTAAGTCAAGATAGTGTGAGCAAGATCATTCAGCACCAACAAGACAACGCACCGTTTGCACTGATGGCACAACTTGACACGAGTTTGATGTTTGGTATCATCGAAAACATCGTTGAACTAGCCAGGAGAAGAGCATTCACCGCTAGCGATACTTACGAATTTGCTTCTCTACAGCTCCGTGGCCGTCAACAATTGCTTGAGAGAACAGTTACTTTCAAGCCCAACGGCATGCCTGCTGCATCAAGCTCCATGAATGACATCACAATAGAGATGGCAGTGTTTACATTCCTGTTCCCTTTCAAGAAAGGCCAATATGATGGTAAAATCAACTTTAGTATATATGTAAAGATACGTGCATCGACTCTGTTCTCTGTTTACACCCTGTACAAGCCATACCTGCTCATAATGTACCAACTAAAGCAGGCTCTTATGTTGGCTAACAATACACACATGAGCTTGTTGCAAAGGGACATTGACAACTACAAGAAGGCCAATCGTATAGCATGATGAGGATACTGTGAGACATGTGCTTCGGTACAGCGCCCCTTCGAGCATGCGAGGCTCCTGATCGTGGAACCGCAAGAACCTAAAGGACTTGATAGCAATGGTGAACGAATGGGGAATGCTTGATTTCTTCTTGACTTTCACTGCTGATGAGGTCACAGACACAAGATGGCCTGAGATTGACACGATCAAGCTAATTGCACGTCATTTGAACGCCTCCTTCACTTGGACAGACTACCCATTCGAATGCACCCTCACCTTCCACACTAAATTCCAAATGCTTATGTCCAAATATATACTTGCGAAAGGTGTGTTGGGCTGTGTGCAACACCACTTGGTTAGATATGAGGTCCAAAATAGAGGATCACTACATGCTCATGTCATACTATGGATGCATGAAGAAGACAAAGAGCAAATATTTGTTGAGATAACCGCATACATCCCGCCAGAAACTAGCACTGTGGTTTTTCCAGAAGTGAACCTCCTCCGACAACTCGTGCTCAGGTTGTTACCATGGTCAAAGAGATGGAGTATGTAAAAACGGTTTCCCATTTCATGCGCAACCAAATCCAAACCCAGTCTTCAACGAACAAAATCACAGATGGCAATACTTCAGGCCCCGGCATGAAGACAAAAATGTTGTACCGTACCACCCTACACTGCTTCTACTATGGGGTGCACATATGAATATACAGTGGGTCTCCAATTCATCCTTGTCCTCTTACCTCCCGAAGTATGCACTCAAAACTGAACCAATGGGCCATCTCAACATCCGCTCAGAAGATGCAGAGCGCTTAGGCCTAGGTGGCCTTGACACTGTGAAATTGAAGCTGATCTCAGCCTCTTTACTGTCGAAGCCTATCTCAGCAACAGAAGTGGCATTAAATTGTTTGCAAATCCCAATCATTTCAAAGAGTGACACCGTCCAATACGTCGACTCATCACCCCCGGCACTACGACAACGAATCATTTCTCACAACAATGATGTCGTGCTGCACCCTGTCGATCTGTACTGCGCACGACCACAAAGTCTGGAGAATCTTACCTTCTATGACTTCCACAAGAATTACACAGTGACGAAGGGAAAAAAAGTATTTTAGAGGAAAACACCTACGGCCAATCGCTGGAGCAGCAACACTAACTGGTCCGTTTCATAGACTTCCACCCAGGGCATCATCCAGAGGCTTTCTTTTACAACGTGCTGCTAAAGAGAATCACCTTCAGAAACGAATCCCAGCTGCTCTCACCGAAGAACACATCTAGGTCATACTATCTTGAGTGCAAACTTAGAAATTTTATTTTGACAGATGAGGACCTTGAGATGTACATCACAGAGTATACACAACGAAATATTCTCACGACAGATCGAACACACCAATTTCACAACATGATACTACAAAAGACATCCTCAACAAAGGCTGCCTCATTTCAATCTCCAGATGTGAAAACAGACTACGAGCAACAGGACACGACTTCTCGTATCTCTGTCCTTCTAAACGAGCTTCAAAACGTCCAGAATGCGTCACTGACATCTGAACAAGCAGAGATCTACAAGAAGCTCACAACAGCAAATGGTGGTCTGCATGTGATCACAGGCACTCCTGGCAGTGGCAAAAGCTTCCTCACAAGATATATCACAAGCCAACTCATAATGCAAGGGAAAACTGTCACACTCGCTGCTTTGACTGGTGCAGTGGCCAGGAGGTTAAGCAGCATCGCAACAACTGTCCATTACCAATTCAAGATACCAGTGCGCACACAACAGTATCCCCTCTCAATCTCCAAAACTGATGACAGATACGTCAGTATCAAAGAAGCAGACACGATTATCATAGACGATATTTTTGTGTTGACAAAGCAAACTTTTTGATCTCATAGTACGACAAATTGTGAATGTCACCAACGGCACACTGCTAGACCCATTCAAAGATAAAAAGCTCTTCTTGTTCGATGATTTGGCACAGTTTCCGCCGGTATGTAGGCATCAAAGTGATCATTGCTACTCATGACACATCACAAGCTCCACTTATTGGTCCACTGCTACTACGTACATTATGTCTTGCTCAGTGCGCCATGCAAAATATATCTCTTTCATAGAGTTCCTCAATACAATAAGAGTGAGGCTCCCCACAAAGAAAGAGATCCACGATGTGCTCGGTGATCGCATCATAACGCAAGATCAAATAGAGCAACACATCGATAGGAATATGACAATCATTTGCACACACAAGAGTGACCCTCGATATTATAATAACCTTCTCTTGGAACGCTTCCATCGGCATAGTCACATCATCCAAATCAGCCTCAAGAAAAATGCACACAACGTCCCTGATCTCCAAGCATGGCTTGAAGATCTCTACTTCCATGCAATTGATAGAATAGCAGAAGGAGCAAAGGCGATAATAACAGAGAACATAGACTTAACAATTGGAGCAGCCAATGGATCACTATGTTGCGTAGACGGAATCCTCCAAGATGAAGAGGGAGGTGTCAAAGAAATCAAAGTCACACTCGACACATCCAAACAGGAACATACACTTCAATGGTCAAAGCATAGCAGACGGACATTCAATGGGCACTGGTACCATAAATCCACATTCCCACTAGCTCTCGCCTACGCTATGACTGGACACAAGTCCCAAGGCGCAACAATCAACTCCAACGTCTTGCTCATTGTAAAAGAAGTTTTCGCCCCTGACCTTCTATACGTGATGCTATCACGCGTCACTGAGCAAACCCGGCTACATTTACTAGAGCTACCTGTGCGAGAGATGTTCACACCATCTAGATTTTTGAACTTCTAGCTGGGAATGTTTCCTACGACCTCTTCAGTATCAATTCCTCTTTCTATTTTTTTAAAAAAATATCCTTTGCAATATATATTAGAAAAACAATCACTAAGAAAGCAATCAAATCTACACAATATGAGATTTGCAATGCACTCTAGTCAATCTTCATATTGACCACATATGTTGTGAGTGAACATACACATTTGCAATGTACTTTCTACATAGCATTATGCATACAACAATGCTATGAAATTCTCAATGCAATTATAAATATAATGATTAGCTATACATCCTCTGTGATTTGAAAACAACTAGACACATCTATTTTTACATGCTACAAAGAATAATCAATTTTTCACATTGGAACGATGATAATTATTTGCAAAATACACATGAAATCAATATATCTATGATTGGACATCTCATGCACTAACAATATTTCACAATACATAATGCACATCCTATATAAACCAATGCAATGCAATCGTCGATACAATTACACAATTGTGGACTACTTGTACCCAATCAAGGATTGTAGCCCCCTTATGCATCAAGTTCAATATATAAAATCTAATTTCATTGAATTAAGGATTATAGCTCTCATATTGTACACTGACAATGTATATCAATTCAAATCTATGATGGTTAAAAATGTAAGACTTCAAGGATCTTTATATACCCAATGCACTAGTACAAGAAATTCGACCCTTGACTATCAAATCGTTATTTAAATATGCTCACCTTCTAAAACCAACTTCGGCCCTTTTATGGACCAATGGCTTCATCACAATGAGCCCGCACTCCAAAATTTCAATTGTTCTAGCTTCATACCTTTGTTTTCAGTGAAGGATTTAAATATTTTCAGAAGGTGTTATCGTATTAAGAATCACGCTCGGCCCCGAAAAAGGGATGACAAGCAATACAATTTAACTTTTACTATAGAATTATTTGCATAAGCTCATGTACCAAAATGGAGCTAACCAGTACCATAAGGGAGCTAACTAGTACCAAAAGTTGGCACTATAGAATTCTTTGCATAAGTTCATGTACAATATTGTGAGAATTTGGTGCAAGAAAATGGATCCAAGCTACAACTTTCTATTTGAAAATTTAGGTGACCAAATACAAGTGATGCACACTAGGGTCTCCAAAACCTAATTGTAACAAAAACAATATGGCTCACTTCCAAAATGGAGTGAATAATGTCAAATTCTTAGGAAAATCTAGTACTAGATAGAACCAAGTTTGGTAATATTCTAGCACCAGTGAGATGAAATCTGATAGCTAAGCTTCTTGAGCTATCTATTTCAAGATTGGGAAATCTAAGGATTCTCAATAAGATGTACAATCTGGAAAGGTTGATTTTCTTTCCAAAAACTCGACAAGGTCGACTTTTTTTGCATTGACATATGTGTGTCACTAGGAGCACATGTTAGCTATGAGTGCTCGTTGCATTCTGTCTCATCTTTTTGATAAAATTATGCAAAGCAAGGCTTCACTTCAGCGAACCTTGAATAGAAATTTCCAAAGTTTGGAATATGCTATTAGCATACAGAATTTGAGAAACTTGCCACCATGTCAACTTGATTTTCTCTTAGAGGTTGGTATGACCCAATCCACGATGGCATGTTGGGTACATCCGATAGCTCTACATTACCTCAAGCAAAGACAATTGCTCTCAAAGAGGCAACAAGGTTAGTACATTTTTAATTTGCAAAAGATTCCTCCATTGTGCAAAGCAAAGTGCTTTGCCAACTTTCATGTGAAGCAAGGCTTCTATTCTATACCAAGGTACTATCCATTGCCTTCAAATCAAGGATAATGTCACACATATTTGGCACTAAGTGGATATAAGCTCACAATTTAAGTTTTGGCAATGACGCACTGTGATGTATCCATGCCCATGTAATCGTGCAAGGCATGTATATCAGTAGCTCAAAAGGCTGAGACTCCCATTGAAACCAAGGGCTTACCAATCATTTTTTCTAATATGCATACATGGCATGTGAATAAGATGATAGTATAGCCACCCAATCAATGTATATGCTTCCTCAATACCATCATCTACTCTATCCACAAAGATTTGCAATTGGTAGATGGGCTTCCAATTGTTGTATATGTATACATCAGTGAGCACAATCCATCATTGGATCTATGCACAAGGTCCCAATGATGGTATCTGGGTAGAAAGTAGGCATGTCCTAGTTATCAAGCAATTGATTCATAGGAATACATAAATGCATTAAGAGAGTCTCCAACAAGTAATCTCTTCTATAAAAACTTGAGAAAATCCAATATGACTATTTTCTTTGAAGGTATTTGACATCTTTCCCCTTTGTTCATGGAGGGAGAAGATTCTGTCACGACTTATTTGTGAATAAGATTCCAACTAAAGAAGATATGTTGCTTAGTTGCAACACTAATTAGGCCTCTACAAGTGGCATTCTTAGGGATATGACCCTTCTAATACATAATCACTCCATCAGTGTTGACAGACATGATTTGAGCTTAGCACAATTGTACTTTCAAGGAAAGAAGTCCACAATCTACCCAAAAGTAGTGGACAAATTCAACTTTCTCAATTGATTCCAAACATTTTTGAACACGAAGCTAATCAAGGGGTTTGGATTGCAAAGGCAGCACCCACAGTTACCATTTTGTACTTCTTGTTCTTCCAGTTGTTTCTTTCAAATTTGCAAAGTGCACGTGACTATAAGTGAATGTTTTGTTTGCACTCTAGGTATGCATATGATCTGGTTTTATTACATTTTTTAATATGCTTTGTTTGACTTCAAGCTGGATGAATAAGCTCATTTTTCTCTTCAGAGACATGACAAGGCCATGTAAGAGCAAAGAATTTTGGGCCTCATTGTCCCAAATAAATTCCTATATTATGGAGCTATGGACCTAGATGTAGCATTAGGAGAAAGTTGGGGTGAATCACTTTTGGGCCCTGTAAGAAGTGCCACGTCGGCTTAGAGAGAGAAAATGAAAATGTTAAATTGTGAATTTTATGTGATACTTTTTTGCGCAACAAAAAGCCAAAATGACATTCTTTGGTAGGTAGCCACCGTCTTTATCATTCTTATCCTTCGTTCTCTTGTCAAGAATCCAACTAACCGTATGACTAATAATTTGAAATACCAACTTAGAAGCGTTCCCTCCAGAAACATAAGCCACACGAACTCTATCAACTCTAAACTTGAGAATATGGTCTTCCCTCCCAAAACCTGAGATATTTCATGAGTTTCGAGTCTCTGTCTTTTTCGCTATCAACTCTAGGAATGGAGAACACTTCTTTTCCTGATGAAAACACCAATTTGAACTTGCAATCCTCAGGCCCTTCATCTTTAACACTTACCCAAAGAAAGAACACACATCATCTTCATGTTGATGTATTGCAAGAGTACGCACCGTTGCAGAAACATAGGAGGGAGTCTTTCTTATCTCAACGGGAGAAAGAGCTTAGAAGTGTTAAGTATGGAGCCTGATTTACCCTTGTAATTTTATGTGGTAAAAGCGCACATTTGTAAGGCCCCCATTATGAGGAGAAGCCATCGTGCGTGAAGGAAAATCAAAATTTTCACGGACAAGAATCAGGGGCAACTTTAAAGGCCTCGGGGGCGGAGGCCCCCGAGCCTTTTTTTCCCGCCGGAATATTCTTTTTCGTCGGAATATTATGGCCGGATGGCGGCCGAAAAGTGGTCGGAAAACAACCGGTCGGTTGGCCGGTAGTCAATGGCCGATGGCCGGTGGTCGGAAGTCAATGGCCGGTGGCCGGTGGCGGAATTCAAAAGCGGACTTGTCTTCTCAAGGGCGGCCACACATGGGCGGATTGGAGGGTCCGATTTGGACTTATTCGCACAAGGGCGGCTACACATGGCTGTCTCTCATAAGAGAGGGAAGCCCTTTTGTCCTATAGAAGGAAGCCATTTCTACACACATTTCATAGTGTGACGTTGATGCAACAAGGTGAGTGTGAGGTGGTGAGAGTGAAGCAAGGCGGGAGCTCCATTAAGCGTATAATCCCTTTGTAAACTACTTCTTGTTTTGAAGTACTAAAGCCATTGAGTGGCTGCTTTCCCGTGGACGTAGCCCACATTGGGTGAACCACGTATATCGTGTGTACTCTCTCTCTCTCTCTCTACTCTATAATCTCGTGTATATAAATCTGTCTCTCTCCATTAAGTAATCTACTCAATTATCTATTTAGCTACGTCTTATTTCCTAACAAGAAGGACAAACAAGGGACATCATTTGGATTTGTAGACCGATGGGTCTATTTATCCAAAGGACCCTACGACAAATGCGCCACCTCCCTTTGCTAATATCACTAACCTCTTACATTTCACAGGCGATGGCAAGGATGGGCTATTGGGATACACCGAACATTTGGAAATGAGAGGATTAAATGCGGAAAGGCAAAGAAACTTCCTGGCGATGGAGAACATGCAGCTAAAGAAACTTAATGAAGCATGCTGTCAAAATATTTCATCAAATAAAGAGACAATCAAAGGCCTTGAGAAGAAGATCACAAGTTTGCGAGAGAAAGACACCTTGCTTGGTAGTCGGAAAAGAAAACGAGATCTGTGCAACATTGAAAACATGAAGATTGGTAGTGGTGGCCTGAAAAAATGAATACAAGCTTTAAGGTAGCTCGAAGTTTGTTTCTGATTTTGTATCTTCAATGTGATTCACTAAGAAACGGATACACTTTCCTATACATGATCATAACACATGGTGCTTTTTTTGTAGGTCTTTACTTCATTCAAACTCGAATGGTGCTGGCTTCAATGTCGGAGTGCATTACAGCCGTCTAGTTCCAAAAGAAGTAGTTGAAGAGATGATAACTCAAAAAAAAATTTGTAAGTTGAAAGGGAGGCTCCTTACCTCCTTCATGAACAAGAATCAGCTGGAACCAATGGAAGTGCAAGCAATACTTGATGAGAGTGGCATCTCACAGATGGGATACAGGGCACTCTTCAAAGCATTAGCTAAAAAGTCTCAAAATAAACTACAGAGAGGATCGTTTCTGCCAAATCCATCACATGTAAAGGCCTCTCGCCGGCACGTAAACTATGAGGTGTTTGAGAAACTTGGGTCACCATTCCATATTGAAGCAGCTTTCTTAGGCAAGGGTGGCAGAGAGGTACAGTTTAACGAGCACAACAACCTCTTCGTTGATCTCAAGTTTGTTCTGAAGCTCAACGAGTGCGAGGTCCTGAAGAACAAGAATCTGGAGAGAGTCATCATTACCCTCATGAACAAAGCTCTGGATCCATCAATAATGAAAGAGGATCCACGATACTTCAGCGTGCAATCCAAAAACAACATTCTAACTCTAGGATCATTTCAGGTATACTTTGTTCACTCTATGATAACAAAAATATTGATTATTTGGTTGTTGATTTTGTGTTTTCATTTTTCGCTGCAGGTTGATAAGGAAAATTTTGAAATCCTCGATTGGGTTTTTAGTCAAACCCAAATTCCTTCTATCATTAGGGAACAAAGAAACGGAGCCGTTCTTTCAGTGGAAGGATTTGGTGACTATATAGTGGAATGGCACATGGCTGGTGACTTAAAGACTCTTAAGTGTATGTACAACATAACACACAAAGCAGCTGTGGCAAATCCATGCTTATATTGCATAGCTGATGCACAATCTCTTGAGAGTGTGCAAGGGAATAGAGCTCCCAACAGACATCTTCAAGATAAAACTTTTAGACCAGTACTTGATATTCCTCTGAGTAGAGTTTTGTACATATGTTTCGCATATGTTCATTTGTACATATGTTTTGCATATGTTCATTTGTACATATGTTTTGCATGGAGATTAAAGCCATAGAGTGAGTCGAAAAGAGAGATCAAAGCATTAGAGGGAGTGCTCTTAGACATTGGTTTGCATGGAGGCAATGTCAAAATTGAAGAGGACCCTAAGATGTCTCAAAGTCATTACAAGGTACCTAGGAAAGCATCGATAGGCGGTGTGAAGGCAAGAAGGTTTCTTGGGTTTAGCCTCAAAGATTCAGATAGAGAAGAAAGGAGAAACCTGTTCAACAAATGGAAACAGTTACATAAAGTGATTAAAGACAATGTTGGTGGTGGAGCAATCCAAAATCACAAGGAAAACGAGTGGAACTCACTAGATAAAATTTTCCACTACCTTGAGCAGCATTCTTGGGACCAAAGTAAGCTCACATCATTTCAAGCAGCCTTGCTGGATTGGAAAAAGACTTACCTTACAGGGTGGGGTGGGCAACATATCACACATTACATGGTGGGTTAGCATTCTACGTATACAAAACAAAATTTTAAATTGTACTCTCCTGACCATTTTGTTTTATTTAAATGCAGCACATACTGTTCAACCATGGTCCATATTTTGCCAAGACATACGGCTCACTATCAATATGGTCCACAAAAGGCATGGAAAAAACCCACTACATGGCAAGAATAGGTTATTTTAAGCACACTAGACATGGGGAGGAAAGGATAAGGCCAATAGCCTATTCGAGTTACACAAATGGACTTATAGACGACTAATTCATAGAGCAAGGCAGAAAGAACTTCTTAAGAGTTCATAAATTACACGGTCTTTACAACACATCCGCAAAGAGAAGAAACAGATGGCTTGGGGAGCTTCAAATGTAGGGGAGTGCCATGCAAGGTGGCGACAGTCACGAGTCAGGAGTGGGAGAAGATGGACTTGAGCCCGTCGTTTTTATCCTCTTTGATGCACCTCCTTCTTCCTCACTTTGTACCTCTTCGATGTGAAAGCTCTGTAGATGAGCTCGTTCCTCTGTTGATGGCAGCATCCCCATGGGAATCAAGTGTCTTATTTCCCTCAAAAACAATTGCTTGTTGTATGGATCTAAGATCTCCGGTTCTTCAACCCCTGTAGCCAGAGCTTGAGCTGTGTAGGACATGAAATAGGGGGCTCTGAGTGCTTGGCACCCATACCCAATGCCAAATACGCGTAGAGCAAACTGTTTCTCAATCAAAATTAGTCTTTCTGCGTTTAGTGGGAGGGGGTGCTCACCACACAATCTTGTAATAACTTTCATTGCAAACAGTGGGAACTTTGCATTTTCCTCGGAGTATTCCTTGTGGTATATTATGATCTACATAAAAATTGTAATGAATTTATGGGCCGTAAGTGAGATGAGTACAATTGCCAAGTACTTGAATTGTTTCTACAAACCTTTTTGTGGTTGAAATGCCCAATGTAGTGAGACAACGCCCGATGTAGCGAGACAACGCCGCATCCTTGCCTTGGACTCCAATGTGACAAGCCCTTGCCATGAGCCTCCCGCTCTTCTAAGGAAACTATCGTCATACACTAGCACCTGTCAACAAAAAAAATGATCATGATATTTTATCACTGGGCCATCTCCAATACCATATGAATGCACGAAAAAAGTTACCATATGATTCTCGTCCATTTCCAGCATCGACCTTCCCCAGAAGTGAATAGACTATTCATTACCTAATCTCTGGGTGCCACGGGCCTACCCATGTTTTCCAAGCCAAGTTGTTTTGTTGTCGATTCAAACTGCTCATCTGTTGGCAAATTGGCCTCTCCGGACTTCGCTTCATTGAATGTATCTTTGATCAGTTGCCACCTTGAAGTGAATTGTGAGTCGCGGACAGCCGTGTCAGCAATAAGATGTTGGTCCACTCCATCATCATCCACAAACCCCATGTCCGCCTCACAAAAATTTGCAATTGCAGCTATGCAGTAGTCCTCCCGTATATTGAGCTCATGCATGATGTCTGTGAGCAGAACATAGTGGGTGTCACCCGCCATAGAAAAGCTGGGAGCGCAATTCAGAGCCAAAGTCACTTCCTTACTTGGGCTTTCTTGCTTGCACCCTATTGCTGCATCTTCAAGAGAAGCAAGAGTTAAGCCCGCATCAAATGTTTTCTTTAATACCTCTACCCGCTCTTCTTCAGGGTTGAATTGCACCTCCACATCCTCTACCTCTTCCTCCAATGCCAATGGACAACTACTGAATGTTGTTGACTGGGAAGTCTCTAACTCACCATCCATCTGCAAGTATAAGTAACAGACAAACCCATGGTAGAATTCCACTAAGCGACACTTTTTGAAGTGCTTCATACACCTGTCTTGTACAAGCAGTGCATTGGAGGGACACTTTTCTAGACAACGATTTAGTCTCCTTGAAGCACTCTTGTCAGGGTCATGGTCGGTTGAGTGCACATATCTCATGCCATCAACTATCATGCAGTCATCACAAGTGACTGCCTCATACTATTGCAAATGGGTTTGTAGGTACTCAAATGACCAATATATAATCCTCTGCATTAAACATTCCTGATAGTTCTGGTGCACGGTGATGAGCACAGGCATTGTATAAGAATGTGAATAGTTTTTCTTCACATGTATCCTCGCTCACAACGTCTGTCTCTAGGACTATGATCCCCATGACTGAAAGAAAAATCAAGCCAAAACTATTTGGTGTCATAACCAAGCAAATATTGAGCCTCAAGTACCCCTCAAGGTCTCTATTCGGTTGGTTCTATCCCGTGTGCTAATGTCATAAAAGGTGACGTCACTTGAGTCAGAACCAAGTGAATAGGGGCCCCAAGAATCTCTAAAGGGCCCAAGCATTTAGAACAGGTGGATAAGAACAGAGCATTTGATGTTACCAGTGATAGATATATAGGCCTACTCACTCACTATGCCCAAACTCAGGCACGGTCACATAAGGAGTAATTATTCCAACCATGCGGTGCGAGACTTCTAATCTTACCCTAATGCAGTGGCTTCGGTGCGCACATAGTTAATAGCACACGGGAAGGGGAGAGAGGCAGGGAGAAAGAACCTGTCTCTGCAATATCCAATGGCGCCGAGTTGGGTGGTGATGTTGCAGGCCGTCGACAGCAAGAACTTGAAGGTGGCGATGGTGATGGCAATGTGGCAGCAAAGGACTCAACCCAATGGAGGTCGCTTAATGCAGGATCACGAGAGGTGGCCAAGGGGAAGAGTGCAGAAAAGGCAAAGGCTACGATGATCTGTTTGTTCTACTTGGAGATGGAGATGGCGACTGCAAGGGCGATTGGCGTCTGACTCTAAACGCAGGATCATGAGAGGTGGCCAAGGGAAAGAGTGAAAAAAAGGCAAAGGCAGCAGCGATCTGCGACTGCAAGGGCGATTGGCATCTGTCTGACTCTAAATGGTCACTCAAAAAATGCACGTGGGCTGCGCTCACAAGGACAACCAGTAATAAATGGGCTCAGATTTCCATGCGGTACGATTTACCAACCACAATCTCGGGTGTATTACACTTTTTTGAGGTCAGTACTAAGAAAATAAGGGGAAGGTAAACCCTGTTTGTTGCGGGTTTAGGGTTTTTTTTACCAAATACGCGTTTTGAATTTATAAGGGAGAAGCAAAATTACAACTTAACACCCATGTAGGGGGTTTTGAGTTAGAAAACACTAGGGACAGGCGCAAAGGCCAAGTGGCCTACTAATTTCCGGGGTTTTAGGGTTGCAATAACCAGTTAGAAGTTAATCCTTTTCCTTCATAGCTAGACTATCTCTTCTCGAAGCTTGTTGGCAAAGTTTAGGGCTTCCTCATATTTACTGGCTAGCTCAACCACTTCATCCTTCATCTCTTGTAGCCAATTATAGATAGCATTTAGAGAGCCATTCTCGGCGAGCAATCTCTGCAGGTCTTCACGCCTTCTTGCTTCCAGAGAGTCTTTGAGGATTGAGACTCTATGCCTGTAGATCCTTATTTGTTCCAGCTTGAGGCTAGCATCCTGCATAGAGCATTTAGCAAATAAGATCTTCAAACTAGGAGTTTGGAAGTTGGGAACAAAAAGTAAAGAATTACCAGTAGCTTACCTCGAGGATTGACTCCCAAGTTGATAGCAGCCACTCCTGGGTTGTGTCGATCGAGAACGCTAAGGGTACCATCAGGGGAGGGCCAAGGGGGGACCTCATGAGGAGGGCGCAGATGCGGTCCTGCTGGCATTGCGGGAGTGTCCCTTGGAAAGGCATCACCACTATCCTAAGATTCCTGTAGTTGATCTTTAAAACCTTGAGGGAGGTTCTGAAAAACTCCTGGTTAAATAGACTAGATGGACATGCCTGAAAAGCAGGGCCTGAGTTTTGGTTGATGAGTGGTCTGTGAGGCGGTGGTACCGCCATGCATTTTCATGAGAGGTAGACGTGGGAGGGTCTTGCACCAAACATCCGATGCTTGGTACCGACCTCAGAAAATATAAGTGATGTCTGCTATTACACTTTTCTGAGGTCAGTACCAAGCATGTAAGGGAAGGAAAACTCTATCCAATGCACCTATTCGCTTGGTACTGACCTTTTCTGAAATCTTAAGTCCATTGTGCTGACAAATGAAATGTCGTTTTCTGTTATGCTATTTGTAGAGATGCCTCGTGCAAAGGCCACACTTAGGAGGGCAACAGGTGAATCTTTGAATGCTCAAGCAAGAAGACGCCGATATGAGGCGCACAGAGGTGTACTGCAAGAGCTACGAAGGATAGAACGATACGTTCAACCTGCTATTCCATGTCTCCCTTTCTAGCGAGTAGTACGAGAGATTTGTGAGCAGTGGAGAGTCGGCATGAGATGGGCCAGCAGTGCACTACTCTGCCTTCAAGAAATTGCAAAAGATTACCTCATTGAATTCTTTAGCGATGGATATATCGTTGCTGCCCATTCACACCGCGCTACTATCATGCCGCGGGATTTTGATACTCTTCGGAGGCTACGTTTCCGCTACGATGGGCTGCTTCAGCCAGTACCCATCCGGGATAGTAGAATCATGGATATTCTCAACATCCCCCCTCTCCATCCTCGTGCACGACAGATAGAGCCGTCTAGGGCTGAAACAAACAGCAGAAGGACACGATCACGGGTCGAGAGAAATGACATAGATGGGCAGGCTGAGATAGCCGCAAAGGGGCATGAGCAAGCCAGAGTGGACCCCGAGGTAGTCATGGAAGAAACAGAGACAGTTATGGAGGAGCTAGCTAGGCACCAAACTGAGCAAGTCATGGAGGATCCGCAGCCCAGTAAGGGCTGATGAGGGGCAAGAGCAGGCTAGGGTGGACCCTGAGGCATTTATGGAGGAACCAATATTGAACGAAAATGATCAGGAGCTTGTGCTTGTTAGGGAGGACCCTACGGCTATTAGGGAGGACCCTACAGCTGTTAGGGAGGAGCCTGAGGCAGCGAGGGATAAAGCTCAAGAAAGGAAAGTGTAAGGCTCTGCATCACAAGGGCCATCCAACGAGGAGCCTTTATCAGATGAGTCAATTATTTTAGAGCAAATCAACGAAGAGAACAAAGAGGATTTGCAAGTTCTGCTCAGCGTAGCACCTCTGCATGCATAGAACTGTTGTCTGGAAGGTCAGAGGAGGCCTGCATTTTCAACCTCAACCTACAAGACTTCCTATGCATGCGCAATTTCAGCAACTCCAACGCAATGAATGAGGTCGTCAACATTGCTTTGTGGTAATTCTCATGCTCTTTAAAAGTCACGGTTGGTTCATTAAATGGCTCTCTACCGAAACATGGATCAATACCAAGCGAGACATGGCTTATGGAATTGGATAGTGATACTACTCGCTCGGTATTGACCCATGTCTTTGCGGCAGTCGTCAAGGTTTTCTTTATAAGTCATTCTTGATTCATTAAATGGATGACTACCATGAAGACATGGGTCAATACCAAGCGAGTCAGTGGCTTATGGAATTCGATAACTGTCCCACTCGCTTGGTATTGACTCATGGGTTTGTGCAGTGATAGCCCGCTGAAATACCTTACGTCTAATCTCTGCCATTGATTCATGTTAGGCACGTTGTCTCGCTTTTTCCCCCTGAGGTTCAAAACAAAGTATACGTCATAGATCCGCTGATATTGTCTATGTTGCAGAAAAACTCAGTTTCCTTTTTTGAGTCTGATAAACTGGTTTAGCAGAGTCAACTTTGATCTAGCGTGCTTTCTGGTCACTGCATACAATCAATCGTGAGTTTTTTCTCGCCTTGTAAAAACCATGTTGCATTTAGAATCTTTCTCCTCATCTTTGATGGTGTATTTGTAGTGATCATTGGAGTCTAATGTTATTTGACATGGAAGCTAAGATTGTTTACTACGCAAACTCCGGGCAAAGCAGGTGTTTCACGGTCGTGTAAAAACGTAAGGCCCATCTGGGTACATTTGGAAGTAGTCTCTCTTTGTAATGTGCTGCTGACTCAAGTGGTTATGTATGGAGTGCCACAAAAAAATTTGTATGCTATATAGAGCATGTTTTGTTAGAACATGATTTAGGAAATACCATCCGACAACAACGGGTAACCGTGCCCACACAGATTGATGACTATAGCTATGGCTGGCGAACTTGTTTGAATGCCTTGTTGCTCCTCAGTCGAATTTTGGATGTACCGACGTAAGTAATCATGTTGTTTCATTGTTTGCTGCAACATTTGTATGAAGCAACATCTTTACTTACTTTCCTATTATCACGCTTCTACAAG
The DNA here is from genome assembly GCF_014529385.1 of Adiantum capillus-veneris. Lineage (NCBI taxonomy): Eukaryota > Viridiplantae > Streptophyta > Polypodiopsida > Polypodiales > Pteridaceae > Adiantum > Adiantum capillus-veneris. The sequence continues at coordinate 103,619,044 of NC_140943.1, read as the reverse complement.
AACTTCAATTACATAACTACATCCCCAACGATGTGGGACATTTTTCTATAATGGCCATCCAGCATATTATAATCTCGGTAAACAGACGCACAAGAGAGGAAGTGGCGAGAGCTGAGGAGTTCGAACAGGATCGCATTAACGAAATGACGTAGCGCTACAATCAGACTCAAGAAGACATTCAAAATATGCAAGAAGCAATAAATCAACATTATGCGGATGCCACAAAAGTAGAGGAATGGGCTACACGTCGACGGCAAGAGCAAGAACAGAGGGAAGCTTCACAGGTGCAAGATGCATGGGAAGCCATGGAAGAGGCCCAGGATTTTGACCGACACAAAAGGATGCACTAGACCAGCGTCCCTAGAGGCAGAAGTAGCAGCAACCGGAGCAGAGGGCAGGGGAGCAATTGGAGCAGAGGGCAAGGGACCAGTAGCAGCAACAACTGGGGGAGAGGACAGGGGACCAGTGGCACAAACCAAGGGAGAGGATAGTAGCAGGAAAAGGGAGCAATTTACTTGTATAAATCTTGACAGAAACAACACAATATGTAAAGTTTTGAGACAATGAAAATGTACATTTTTGAAACATTGTTTGAGCGGCACAAAATGTCTCTGCATTAGTCATTTTAAAGAGTACATCATGGTTTGCATGGCATCAAACCTCTTTGCATGCACAAGGTATGTGACCTAGCTTTCGGTGGAAACAATTAAGTGAAGTGTATTTGTGAGTAACTCCTTGCACAATGTTGTTTTCTCCTTGCGTCTTGGAATCTGAAAAGAAGAAAAAGTTAGATTTTGTCTTAATGTACTAAAGACAATCAAAATTCATCCATTTAGTAAGCACCTTTCTATTGTTGAGACTGAATGCATACAATTCCGGCAAAAGTGGAAGTTCTTCACATGTAAGATGTACCTTGAGCTGTGCAAGAGTTGTGCTTGACATTGTCTCCATAACAGTAAGTAGGCTGTCTCAAAAGTAGATCTCCATTGATAAAGGTTTATTATCAAGGCTATTCTCTATATCTTGGTCGAGTGGAATAAGCTACACACTAAGAAGATGATATCTAATATAGTAAAACGACACTAAGAAATTTTGAGAGCTTATAATGAACTTGCAAATTATGGACTTCTTTTGCAAAATAAAGATTTTTCTCTGTGATTGTTTACTATCCCAGTTATCATCTAAAAAGTCCAAATAGCTCTCAGACTTGCAAATGAACATTGTTGTGGTAGTTCTTATTTGCTCATCAAAGAAAAAATCTACAAACACTTCAAGAGGCATAAATAGTGCGAGCCGAACTATTTTTGTGGTAATTGAATACTTGAGAGACTTTTGTATATCCTGAAACAACTTATTCCTAAAGATTTCACTAGTTTGCGAAGCTGGCAAGGACCAATCCTTGCTGTCAAAGGATGGAAGTGACAAAGGAGCTACACGACCCCAACCAATGGAAGTTCTCGGTTCCACATATGACATATCATAAAATAAAATTACATTATTTGCAAGTTCCTTATGTTGTCTTCCTCAGTACATTGCTCACCAATAAATGCATGTAAAGCATCAAAAATCCCAACTACGCTCTCAATTGGTTGCCAATTTGTCCTATTCGATGGATACATATCTGAAACATACCAAAGATGATATCCACCACTTAACCTTTGAATATAATCATGCACTAAGAGAGATTCTCAAAATAACTTACAGTTGGGTCGATGCCTTGGAAAACTTGGAGGAGATGTTTGCAACCTCAAGTCTGCATGCTGGAAAGCATGTTGTATGAGGACCTCTTTCACCCGCTTGATTTGTGCACACACTTTAAACTCTTTAACTTGTCCCTTGAAAGCCTCCACGAAATCATTGTGTTGCCTCCTCTTCCTCCTCCTAGTTTGCAGTAGAACCCAACTTTCGATAGTTATTCGAGATGGTATCCATGCTTGATCATCTTTAGTATAACTGTTAAAAATGCTAACAGAGTCAATGGTAGTGCTAGGCCTTCGAGAAGTAGTCATGGTGTGCACTAGAATACAAAGAAAGGTTAGCACAAATATGAAAAAGGGAAGTAGTTTTGAGAGGGAAGTAGAGCTACTCAAAGTCATATTTGGGCGGGAACAAAGATACTAGATAGAGTCTTCAATGAAAGTTCTGAAACTCCTCGGTACAGAGTTAGTACGACTTACGGCATTTATGCCTTGAAAGCGTGAAATTGTGCAATTTGATGAACAAAAATAATATTTCCTCCCTTTTTTAAAAAGAGCTTGACTCCAAAATGTCAATTTCCAGTGTAACGTTAGCCTCTTCCTCATTGGTCCAGCACCACTCTCTCTCTAGAACTGAAAGGCCCAAAAGTGAGTCCAACTTTCTCCTAATGATTTTTATTTGAAACATGTTGTCAACAAATGGGATACAACATGGTCTAGGAAGTAATTTTTAGACATTCTTAACAGAGACATATTCCACATGTGGAGAATATGAGTCTTTGGGACTGACACTGGTGCTCATTACTTGGCTTATGTTTCATGACAAAGTCCCTAAGTGCTAGTCCAATCCGTTTATCACACCATTTTGAGCACATCATATCAGGAAAAATTATAGCGGCCAATTTTTTTTGGATAACTTGTCTAAATTGCTACGATACAAGTGCTACTAAACAACATTAATGGATGCTTGTATATGAATATAGAAAGGCTATGTGCTGTTAATGAAAATGTTTCATTTTTTGTATCTATAAGTTACTTATGTTTAACATTCTATTATGGTTAAAACATTTCAACAAGGCTTGCCAATGATTGTTGTAGAGAATATTTAGTAAACAATTTGTGCCATTACTTGCCATTACTTGCTATTGAAGAAATGACTCTTTGTTAAAGGAAAGAGGTAGATGGAGAATTAAAAGCACTCAAGGACAAAGATGATCAAGATGATCAAACTGTTGGAAAGAAGGGTGGCCGTCCAACATCCACAAGAAAAGTAGAAAGTTCTTTGAATGGTGAGTTCCCAACTATTCTAGAAAAATGATGATTAAGTTGTAAGGTCTCCAACCCGCCGACACCAAAAGCGGGATGGTACCATTGACAGGTCTCTAGGCCTACTAAAGTCAAAGTCTTTAAACAAAAAAAAATTCCAGGGAATTCACGCTTACCATTGGCAGTGGTTTAGGTTTATAGCCCTAGAAGAGACCTAGTCCTGTCTCGTAGTGGAAACGGAACCCTATAAAAGAATTCCGGCCCTAAATCTTCATCCTTTCGATTGAGGTTTCCTTAGCCAACGCTTTTTTCCCTCTAGCATATGTGAGGGCATAGCCGCTGGTGGATTCCTCGTCCAAGTGGAAGAGACAAGGTATTGTCATTTTAAAGTATCACTGACCAGTACTAACTTGTCTCAAGACCACCTATACAAGGGTGAAAAACGGCACCCATTCCTTATTTATATAACCGGGGTGGAAAAAGTCTTCACCCAAAGTCCGAGCGCCCATACGCCAAAAAACCAGTTGCCCATACAACCGGGCGGTTCCTCTAGGATAAACTTAAAATTACTATCCATAAACATAAACAAGCACGGGGTAAAGACTCCACACGTGCCGAGGTAACCGAATCCTCCATGATGGTATCTCCATCATTACTCATTACCTGGAGTAAAATATTTCCAAGGAATCAGAGGTGTCTTGAGACAAGCTGTCTTAAGGATGGTCAAACATTTATTTCCTAAGTCAATCAATCATAACCCAATCATTCCTTTCCTAGTTACAATCATTGCTCGTGGGTTTCGTGGAAGTTACCTTCCATTTACAACCAGTGTTTTTTTTCCTTCCTAACCTTACGTATGCAATGCTTAACTTAAAATAAACTCTAAAAGCTATTAATGACATAATAGAAATCCACCTGGGACTGATCGCCAATGTATTGTGGGGTAGGTGCCCGTATACTCTCCTCTGTTGGCCTATGGCTAGGCCCTGCTTCATGGTCATTAGTTGCTTTGTTGCGCTTGTTACTAACATCTTCTTCTTAAGTCAAAGGATTCCCCCTGGTTCTCTTGGGAACCATTTCGGTAGCCTTATAAAAAGACTTACTCCATTAGAAGATTAATTGAATAACCTTTTTTTTCCGTGTTTACCAAAAATAAGGATTTTTGCAATAGATAGGGATCTTTAATCGTTGATTTGATAGGTTACTCATCCCATAACTTAATTATGCTATAAGTAATTTTTTTGCCATCCTTCAATAAGTATTTTGGACCTCTGTTAATTATTTGGAAATTAGATAAATTTAATTCCTAATTTTTCTTGTCCATTAATACCAAAAATTGGTTACTTTTGACCAAGATGCATACCTAAACTATTTATCTAAGGTTAGGATAATTATCATAGATTACTCAAGGTATATTCCTTCTCTGGTATTGATATCAAAGGTTTTCAGTTTGTTTTACTATATTTCCCTTTTTATTTTTCTTAAAAATTAAAGTAATTTTATTGGGATATATAGTTAAACTAATTTTCTACTAGTATCATAATTACCACGGGTTCCCTGATGTTTAATAAACCTCTGATATAGATCTCAATTCAATTTAAATTTATTTTTTAATTTCCCCTATTTAATTTGTCTAAAAATCGGAGTTTTTTTACTAAAATAATTATCTTCATTAAATATCTGAGCTTCCCCTAATTATCATGAGTTCCTTAATACCTAATTAACCCTTGATAAATATATCACAGCATTTTAATTCAATTTACTAATTTTCCCTATTTAAATTACTAGAAAAATAGAGTAATTCTGCTTAAGTAATTAGCTAGATTTATTTTCTGAGCTTCTACTAATTATCGTGGGTTCTTGAACACCTAAGTAACCACGGATAAATATATGAAAACATTTGAATTCCATTTACTACAAAATAGGATATTTTTGCTAAATTAATTAGCTAGATTAGTTTTCTGAGCTTTTCCTAATTATCACCAGTTCTTGAACACCTAATTAATTACTGATAAATATATCACAACATTTTAATTCTATTTACTAATTTCCCCTATTTAAATTACTAAAAAATAGAGTATTTCTACTAAATTAATTAGCTAGATTAATTTTCTGAGCTTTTTCTAATTATCACGGGTTATTGAACACCTAATTAACTACTGATAAATATATCACAACATTTGAAATCCATTTACTAATTTCCCCTATTTAAATTACTCAAAAACAGGGTATTTCAGCTAAAGTAATTAGCTAGATTAATTTTCTGAGCTTCTACTAATTATCACGGGTTTTTGAACACCTAATTAACCACTGATAAATTATCACATCATTTGAAATTCATTTACTAATTTCTCCTATTAAAATTGCTTTAAAAACAGAGTACTTAAGTCTAATTAATTAGGAAAACTTCTCAAAAAATTATAGGATAATTTTTCTAGATTAATAACTGTCTAATGCATCTTTGATAGTTAATTCAACTTAATCTAATCTTAATTAATATATTTACCATTAATTCATGGTTAATTTGGCTAATTTCAGTCCTATTATAATAAGATAATTAATTAGCTTAGTATTACTAAGATAAATTCTAATAATCAGTAGAGATTCATTAATTAAGAGAGGTTTGAGGAGCATACATAGGCCTAATCTTTGATTTATTAACAAATATCTTAAACTAACCTTGCTAATTAAGAAGGATTAGGCTAATTACCGTTAGGGTTAATCAATTAGAGATTAAACTCTAATTCTTTCTGCGTAGTGTTCTCCCTAGATGAGAGAGAAATTCTCAAGGCTTCGAGACGGCCGAATTATGAAGAGAAGGAACCCTTTTATAGCTTTTTTTGAGCACTTGGCAGTTTTTGGCAGTTTTCCCACAGTCCAAGCAGCCCCCCAGCTTGCAACTTACGCCATTTTCAGCTATCATTGTGTTTGGCAAGTTTCCCCAGCTTCCACACTCACCCCATACCTTCCAGAATTTACCTGGTTGATTTTTGCAGATCCTTAATGATGAAAATTGGAATTTTCTATCTAATTCTAGAACCGTAGTGTAAAGAGTCTTTGCTAATGATTAATAATGGAACCATCCAGTTTTTTTTACTAATTAAATTTCTATTGTAATTTTCCAGGACCCGTAACTGTTCCCGTTTTTATCAGAATCAGATTCTTAAAAATTCTAAACATAGTAAAGCTCTGCTTATAATTCCAAAAATACCAAAATTAATAGTGTTTGGAGTCCTGCAATAGTGTTTTCTATTAAGTTTTGCAAGCTTTGTACAATCTTTAAGGTTTCGGAAACTGGAAACCTTACAATCACCCCAACTTAAGGATTTTGAGATGTCCTCATCTCAACGGAAATTGGGAAAAACCTTGTGAAGGGATACTTCATCCTCCCAGGTGGCGTCCTCGATAGGGTAGTCCTTCCATTTGACCAAATATTCTCTGATAACCCTGTTTCTCAGACTCCTTTCCCTAGTGTCGAGAATACAATCTGGTTGGAGTTCAAGAATTCCTTGCTTCTGCATCACAATTTGTTTGTCATCTAGAGTATGATTTGGATTTGGGATGTAAGGTTTTAGAAGACTGATATGGAATACATTATGGACTTGAGGTGCTCCGGCAATTTTAGTTTATAAGCTTGATCACTGATTACTTTAATCACTTCATACGGTCCACAATATCTGGGACTTAGTTTTTTGTATTTTCTCAAGGATAGAGTGCTTCTTTTTGGCCGAACCCTTAGGAATACTTTATCTCCTTGTTTGAAAACCCGATCAGACCGTTTTTTATCAGCATACTATTTCTGGCGATCCTTGGCTGCCTGAATGTCTTGCCTTATGGATTTGGTTTGGGCATCCATCTCCTCCAACATTTTTTTTGAATCTTCTACTCTTGTAGTAGGGTCAGAAAAATTTAGGGGTGATATACACTCATGCCCATAAAGAGCATTGAATGGTGACATCTCAAAGATTTGATGAAAGGAAGAGTTATAGGTGAATTCCACCAGAGGAATAAATTGGATCCATTTTCGGGGTTGCCTACCACAATAGGCTCTAAGGATGTCTTCAATAACTTGGTTCACTCTTTTTGTCTGTATGTCTGTCTGGGGGCGATAGGATGTACTGAAACATAGCTGCGTACCTAAGGATTCAAACAAAGCTTTCCAGAATTTTGAGGTGAATTTTGCGTCTCTGTCACTGACTATTCTCTTAGGAAGCCCGTGTAATCTCAAGATCTCTTTGATAAAGAGACGGCTTATGTTTGATGCAGTGTAAGTTGTTTTTACAGGCATCAAGTGGGAGACTTTAGTCAACATATCTACTACCACCATAATGGAGTCGTAACCCCCTTGAACAGTGGGAAGACCTGTTACAAAGTCCATGCTAATGAGTTCCCACTTCATTTGAGGAATGTCCAGAGGTTGAAGTTTTCTTGGCATCATTATTCGTTCAGCCTTAATCCTTTGACAGGAAAGACATTTTTGATGTAACGCAGTATATCTCCCTTCATTCTTGGACAGAAATAGCTTTTCCTTATGGCATTAAGGGTCTTTGCATAGCCAAGATGGCCGGCAACTGGAGCGTTATGTCCTTCATAAAGGATTAACTCCTTTAATGTTGGATTTTTAGGAATGAGAAGCCGATACTTATAGTAGAGAAGCCCCTCCTCAAGTGAATAATCCTTGATTCTGTCTTTCTCTTTATCTTTTAGGTCCTGTTGATTGATAACTTGTAGAAGTTTTTGATAATCCTTATCTTCCAGGGAAGCTTCCTTAACCTTGTTGAGGATTGGATTTTCAACTGTGGAAATAGCCCCAAGAAAAACCTTACGACTAAGAGCGTCAGCAACCACATTCTCTTTCCCTGGTTTATATTTTATCTCAAAGTCATATTCCTGTAAGAGTTCTATCCATCTTCTCTGCCTTATGTTGAGTGTTGCTTGTGAGAAAATCCATTTTAAACTCTAATGATCGGTGATCAATTGAAACTTTCCTCCTAGAAGATAGTGCCTCCAGAGTTTTAAAGCATGGACGACAGCTAGAAGCTCCAGATCATGAGTTGGATAATTCAGCTCGTGGATTCTTAATTTTCGCGAAGTAAAGGCGACTGGTCTTCCTTCTTGGTTTAAAAATCCTCCTATAGCAAGACCGCTAGCATCTGTTACTACTTCAAACTCTTGAGTGAAGTCAAGAAGTTTGAGTACAGGAGCTGATGTGAGATTTTGTTTTAATTTGAAGAAACAATCCTCCTGTTCTTTTCCCCATGTAAGTTTGGCTGTCTTTTTAAGTAGCTGCGTCAAGGGTGCGGCAATAACTGCATAATCTTTGACGAAGATTCTATACTATCCTGTAATGCCCAAAAATCCTCGAATCTCACTAGCTGTTTTGGGTTGTGGCCAGTCTATTATATCTTTAATCTTTGAGGGGTCTACTGAGATTCCTTGAAGGTTTATTATAAAACCAAGATAACTGACTTCTGGTGTGGAGAACACACATTTACTCATCTTGGCATATAATTGATGTTGGCGTAGAAGATGGAGTACTTTACGTACATGGTCTTCATGCTCTTTTTCATCCTTAGAATATACCAGGATATCATCGAAAAACACCAACACAAAATCATCCAGATGTTCTCTGAATATATCCTGCATGAGACGGTTAAAAGTGGCTGGAGCATTCGTAAGACCAAAGGGCATCACTATGAATTCATAATGCCCATACCGGGTATTGACAGCAGTTTTGTAAATATCTGCCTCCTTAATCCGGATTTGGTGGTAACCTGATCTGAGATCAATTATTGTGAATACCTTGGGTCCATGTAACCTATCAAGAAATTCATCAATGTGAGGAATGAGATACTTATTCTTTACTGATACCTGGTTAAGCCCCCTATAATCAATGTAGAGACGTAAGGATCCGTACTTCTTCTTTTGGAATAGAACAGGTGCTCCCCAAGGTGAAATGCTTGGTCTTATGAATCCCTGCTCAATAAGCTGACGAAGCTTTTCTTTTAATTCAATAGCTTCAGGGAGGGACATTTTGTAGGGTCTTTTTGAAATTGGCTCACTTCCTGGAAAGGTTTCAATTTCGTGGTCTATATCTCTGGGAGGAGGTAAATTCGAAAGATCTTCCGGAAATATATCCAAAAATTCTTTAAGCCATTATGGAGTTGGGTTGTACCTTGAATAGTCTGCCTTATTAAGTTTTACTACAAAGATCTGTTGTCCTTTACGTAACCCCTTCAGAAGTCTACTAGCCTTGACTAAATGAGCTAAGGCTTCCCATTTAATCCTTGTACTAATGTTTCTTCACCTAAGTGATTTTTGAAGGTTAAGTTCCCTTGAGCACAGTGAATTTGAGCTTGATTTTTGATTAGCCAATCCATTCCTAGGATACCATCATAGATTCCTACTGGAAGAGTTCGAAATTAGGATGAAGTCAGGGTTCCCCCTAATTCAAACTCAACTTTCCCAGCTGTAAATTGAGATAGAACCTCTTTCCCATTTGCTAGCTCTACTACTAATTTCTTGGTAGGATTGGTTCAATTTAAGTTTCCTTAAACATTTAGGAGAGAGAAAAGAGTGTGTGCTGCCACAATCTATAAGTAGTTCAAATTTTTCACCTTCTCTGTTTGCAGTGGTTTGGATGACAGCATACTGTTGCCGAGCTCCAGGGTTATCAATGGCGGCAAAAAGAGTAGCTCTTTCATCTTCCACATCTTGCAAGGTAGGCTCTCCTACTGCAGCATAAGCTTTGGTTCCTCTACCTCTTCCTCTTCCTTGTCCTCTATTGCCTCTACCTCTTTGATTATTTCCTTGTCCTATTTGAGTCTGAGAAGGGGTTCTGGTAGCAATTTGAGGATTTTGCCCCTCAGGACATTGAATCCTGTAGTGTCCCATTCTATTGAATCCATAGCATCTGATGTTCAGGAAAGTCTGCTCTATAGTGGCTGCAGCTGACACTGCCCTCCGTTGACCTCCTTGATTATAATTCCCCCTTGCTCTTCCTCTAAAGTTATTGTAGTTGTGATAGTTCCTGGCAGGAGGATTTTCTTCAGATGCAAGTGGTTTAGCTCTTAGAAGAGCATCTTGAATAGAGGTGGGTCTCATAGCTTCCAGCCGATTACTCAAAGGTTTGTTTAAACCCTGACAGAAGAGAGCAATCTGTTGTTACATAGTCATTGGTGGTGCGTAGCGTCGTAAAGACACATATTTGGTGTAATATTTTTCCAAAGTAAGACCTAACTGTTTGAGGGCGAAGAACTCATTCATTTTGATAGCTTGGTGAGATGGAGGAAGATATCTTTCTTTCACTGCCTGCTTCATTCTTTCCCAAGAGGGACTAATGGAAGGATTATCTCTACAGTATTGTTTCCACCAGAGTTTGGCATCTCCGGTGAGTCGAAACATTCCTAACATTTCTTGATTCTCTGAAGCAGTTCTTGCTGCCAAGAAATAATCATCCATGGCGTCGAGCCATGCTTCGTCGGCATCACGTTCTAAGTTGGTTCCTTCTCCCTTGAAAGTTGGGAGTTGAACTTGTTTTAACAGTAGTTTCTTTTCCTGGGTGGGAGTATAGAGACTTTTGTCACTTCCCTAAGTTTGTAATTAATGAAAATGCTTTAGTGATTACACTACTTTTGTTTTGTCATGCAAGTTCTCTAATTTATATACTTTTTTAAAAAACTCAAAACAGAAATTTGACAATCATCATCACCATTTCAATTTAAACTACACAAGCATGTCATAAAACCATGGTATATACAAAGGTTGATACAACACTGACTCATACTATGTACAAGATGGGCTCATACTATATACAAGATGGACTCATGCTATATACAATGTGTGATTCCCTAAATCAACAGCCTCTTTACCACTGGTGGGTCTGAGAGGGGATCAAAAAAGATGATGTCTTTTGGTCCCCTAAACCTTGGGCCTACCCTCATGGGCCTGATCCTACCTGGGTATATTACTGTGGCTATCTGATCATAGACCCACTGATTTTGTAACACTTCTACCCCATCTACAACCATGGTCTGATCTGGATCTTCAGTCCCACTGAAGAAGAAAACTTCGATGGTCCAAAGTGTTTCTGCCCACTTGAGTCTTTTTAGATTGAGTGTCAACCCTTCTAACTGTCCCGCATCAATAAGGAAAATTCCGCCAAACTGTGACCAGATGATTCCCCATGTAGGTGGAGGAGAAAACATTAAATCTAACAATTGCATGATGCTCTTACGAAGTACAAAGTTATTGGAGCTGCAAGCAGCCTCTAACATGATGTTGAAAATCACAAACTTTTGGTAATCTTGGCGGATATTTTCCTGTATTGATAGGAAAATTCTCATTTCACAATAGACCATGATTAAAAATGCAATACAACTTGTGCCTATTTCCCAAGTTTTACCCTCCTAAGGTCAAGACTTTATTAAACCATGCTCTGATACCACTTGTAAGGTCTCCAACCCGCCGACACCAAAAGCGGGATGGTCCCATTGACACGTCTCTAGGCCTACTAAAGTCAAAGTCTTTAAACAAAAACAAATTCCACGGAATTCACCCTTACCATTGGCAATGGTTTAGGTTTATAGCCCTAGAAGAGACCTAGTCCTGTCTCACAGTGGAAACGGAACCCTATAAAACAATTCCGGCCCTAAATCTTCATCCTTTCGATTAAGGCTTCCTTAGCCAACGCTTTTTTCCCTCTAGCATATGTGAGGGCACAGCCGCCGCTGGTGGATTCCTCGTCCAAGTGGAAGAAGTTTTTAAACGTTTTAGTGCGCGGTAATGGATAGTTACCTGACTAATCAGGTCCACCCGTCCATGATTGACAACCTTAGTCAATCCCCACTTACCACCCCGCACTCACACATGATTCTATTGTTGTTTAATTACTACCACATTCTTTCCACAATTATAATAATGATTCCATTTTAACTTTTCAAACTGCATTTCCTTAAGACAACCTTTGAAAACAGTATTGAAGAAATTCTTTCGAAAAACAGACATCTTTAAACTTAAGACAAGGTATTGTCATTTAAAGTATCACTGACTAGTACTAACTTGTCTCAAGACCACCTATACAAGGGTGAAAAACGGCACCCATTCCTTATTTATATAACCGGGGTGGAAAAAGTCTTCACCCAAAGTCCGGGCGCCCATACGCCAAAAAACCAATTGCCCATATAACCGGGCGGTTTCTCTAGGATAAACTTAAAAGTACTATCCATAAACATAAACAAGCACGGGGTAAAGACTCCACACGTGCCGAGGTGACCGACTCCTCCATGATGGTATCTCCATCATTACTCATTACCTAGAGTAAAATATTTCCAAGGAATCAAAGGTGTCTTGAGACAAGCTGTCTTAAGGATGGTCAAACATTTCTTTCCTAAGTCAATAAGTCATAACCCAATCATTCCTTTCCTAGTTACAATCATTGCTCGTGGGTTTCGTGGAAGTTACCTTCCATTTACAGCCAGTTTTGTTTTTCCTTCCTAACCTTACGTATGCAATGCTTAACTTAAAATGAACTCTAAAATCTATTAATGAAATAATAGAAATCCACCTGGGAGTGATCGTCCATGTACTGTGGGGCAGGTGCCCGTAGACTCTCCTCTGTTGGCCTATGGCTAGGCCCTGCTTCATGGTCAAGTAGCTTTGTTGCGCTTGTTACTAACATCTTCTTCTTTAGTCAAAGGATTCCCCCTGGTTCTCTTGGGAGCCATTTCGGTAGCCTTATAAGAAGATTAATTGAATAACCTTTATTTTCCTTGTTTACCAAAAATAAGGATTTTTGCAATAGATAGGGATCTTTAATCGTTGATTTGATGGTTACTCATCCCATAACTTAATTATTCTATAAGTAATTTTTTTCCCATCCTTCAATAAGGATTTTGCACCTCGGTTAATTATTTGGCAATTAGATAAATCTATTTCCTAATTTTTCTTGTCCATTATATACCAAAAATTGGTTACTTTTGACCAAGATGCGTACCTAAACTATTTATCTAAGGTTAGGATAATTATCATAGATTCCTCAAGGTATATTTCTTCTCTGGTATTGATATCAAAGGTTTTTGGTTTACTTTACTATATTTCCCTTTTTATTTTTCCCAAAAATTAAAGTAATTTTACTAAGATATATATTTAAACTAATTTTCTACTAGTAGCATAATTACCACGGGTTCCGTGAGGTCTAATAAACCTCTGATAAATATCTCAATTCAATTTAAATCTATTTGTTAAGTTTCCTTATTTAATTTGTGTAAAAATCCGAGTTTTTCTACTAAAATAATTAGCTAGTTTAATTATCTGAGCTTCCCCTAATTATCATGGGTTCCTTAATACCTAATTAACCCTTGATAAATATATCACATCATTTGAATTCAATTTACTAATTTTCCCTATTTAAATTACTAACAAAACAAAGATATTCTGCTTAAGTAATTATATAGATTTGTTTTCTGAGCTTCTAATAATTATCATGGGTTCTTGAATATCTAAGTAACCATTGATAAATATATTAGAACATTTGAAATCCATTTACTAATTTCCCCTATTTAAATTATTAAAAAAATAGAGTATTTGTGCTAACTTAATTAGCTAGATTAATTGTCTGAGCTTCTCCTAGTTATCACATGTTTTTTAATACCTATTTAATCACTGATAAATATATCACAACATTTGAATTCCATTTACTAATTTCCCCTTTTTAAATTACTCAAAAAATAGAGTATTTATGCTAAATTACTTAGCTAGATTAATTTTCTGAGCTTTTACTAATTATCACGAGTTCTTGAACACCTAATTAACCACTGATAAATATATCACAATATTTGAATTTCATTTACTAATTTCCCCTATTTAAATTACTAAAAAAATAGAGTATTTCTGCTAAATTAATTAGCTAGATTAATTTTCTGAGATTTTTCTAATTATCACGGTTTCTTGAACATCTAATTAACTACTAATAAATATATCACAACATTTGAAATCCATTTACTAATTTCCCCTATTTAAATTACTCAAAAAATAGGGTATTTCAGCTAAAGTAGTTTTCTGAGATTCTACTAATTATCACGGGTTTTTGAACACCTAAATAACCACTGATAAATATATCACATCATTTTAATTTCATTTACTAATTTCCCCTATTAAAATTGCTCAAAAAACAGAGTAATTAAGCCTAATTAATTAGGAAAACTTCTCAAAAAATTATAGGATAATTTTCCTAAATTAATAACTATTTAATGCATCTCTGATAATTACTTCAACTTAATATAATCTTAATTAATATATTTACCATTAATTCATGGTTAATTTGGCTAATTTCAGTCCTATTATAATAAGATAATTAATTAGCTTAGTATTACTAAGATAAATTCTAATAATCAGTAGAGATTCATTAATTAAGAGAGGTTTGAGGAGCATACATAGGCCTAATCTTTGATTTATTAACAAATATCTTAATCTAACCTTGCTAATTAAGAAGGATTAGGCTAATTACCGTTAGGGTTAATCAATTAGAGATTAAACTCTAATTCTTTCTGCGTAGTGTTCTCCCTAGATGAGAGAGAAATTCTCAAGGCTTCGAGACGGCCGAATTATGAAGAGAAGGAACCCTTTTATAGCTTTTTTTGAGCACTTGGCAGTTTTTGGCAGTTTTCCCACAGTCCAAGCAGCCCCCCAGCTTGCAACTTACGCCATTTTCAGCTATCATTGTGTTTGGCAAGTTTCCCCAGCTTCCACACTCACCCCATACCTTCCAGAATTTACCTGGTTGATTTTTGCAGATCCTTAATGATGAAAATTGGAATTTTCTATCTAATTCTAGAACCGTAGTGTAAAGAGTCTTTGCTAATGATTAATAATGGAACCATCCAGTTTTTTTTACTAATTAAATTTCTATTGTAATTTTCTAGGACCCGTAACTGTTCCCGTTTTTATCAGAATTAGATTCTTAAAAATTCTAAACATAGTAAAGCTCTGCTTATAATTCCAAAAATACGAAAATTAATAGTGTTTGGAGTCCTGCAATAGTGTTTTCTATTAAGTTTTGCAAGCTTTGTACAATCTTTAAGGTTTCGAAAACTGGAAACCTTACATAAGTTCTATTGTATCTATCTATGCTTTGAGCATGCATATGTTACATATTGTGTTTTGTGATTTTTAGTTATTTACAATGTATGTTAAAATGAGTAATTTCTTTTTTGTGTAGACATGAAATCTTTGGTTGGTTGAAGCATTTCCACAAAGAAGACTAGCAAGGGCTCACCAATCTACATCCCACTTACTAATTTTCATTCATTTGATAAGAGAACTTCGTTGAAAGAAGTAAACTTATGGAATTACGATTTTATTGTGCTAGGAAAATAGTTCATTGAAGGGAACTTCAAGGAGGGATCTGTAGTGATGCATGAGTTTTATATGAGCTTGGGAAAGGATGGAAGAATGCAAAACTCTAAACCATGTGCTTGGAGTGTGGATTTAAGTGTGATAGATCATCCTACAGGTTTCTTTCAAACCTCCACTTAATGTTATTTTTTCTTGTCTTTTTGCATGCCTATAAAAATTAAGATAACTTTCAGGTGACATCATTATTGGACATGTTGGGGGGGGGGGAAGGGGGGTACTGATCCGGGTTGATTACTTGTAACATTGGTCACCAATGTGCACTAGAACTTGGATGAATATTTTAGGGAAAGTGTTTTTTCAAGTCATACATCAAGTCGGGCATACATAAGGGCTGATTTGGAGCAAGTCAAGGGTTGATTTACACTAGCTTTGGATGGGTCAGAATTGGAAGAGTAGCCAAAGTGTCGGCTGATCAGGCACACAGATTGAAAGGCCAACTAAGGCACATCGAGGTTATATCTAGTTATCAACAGTAGTGGTTCCTTAGTACCTTGCCAGTCACTATGCTACACACTCTTTGGCTTGTTTTACTCGGTTAGATCATGTGAGACCTAAATTTTACTTATAGATAGGGGTATGCTATTTTTCTTCATTGATTGTCATATAAGCGTAGAAAGAGGGGTAATATTACCTAATACGAGTCATATATAGGGTTTTTTTTTTAATTTGTTGGCTCGCAGGTGGCATCCCATTTTGTATATAGAGTGAATCCCCCGGCAAAGTATACTTATCCATTCAAGGTATACTATTTTCTCCTTTTATTATACACAAAATCATTACATATGTAAGGTACGTGTTGATAATTTCAAGATGATTGTCATTGTCTTGCTGATGTGACCACATTTCTTGTATTGGCATTACATAAAATTGGAATGCAACCCTGTTTCAATATGAAAAGAAGAAAAAGGTGAATTGACATCTACAATTCCTTATTTATGCACTCTTAGAATCACTAAATTTCATTTGAGCACTAACATGCTTTTATTGCTATATACGAAGGTGGGAGATATGCTCCAACAAGATATGCCCTTGGAGATTATTGGTCATTACATGCCTTCGTCATCAAGGGCACCATGTGAAGGGAAAATTTCATGATGGAGGGGTGTTCTTGAGAGGAATGCATCTCATATGTTCCTCTTTTTAGAAGCGTTGTGTCCACCTATGGGCACATTGTTGGAGATCGGTGGAGGAACAAGACCTATGTTGAAGGATGCACATAGGACATCTTTGTATGCTCATAGATAATGATGGACAGATATGTGATAGATATCTTACTCCTTTGGTTGCAAATTTCTATGGAAATTTGGGTGGAGTCAATATGCATGGAAGTGGAGATTTTGCTAGTGATGATGATGATGATTTTGTTCTTAAGGAGGCTCCTTTGGATTAGTAAGTGACATTTTGTTATGCCCTTGACATAGCATTAATTTTTTGTGTGAGAATTATTTTTTTGCTTTATCAAATCATAGCGAGCTACCTTGTTATGCATAGAGTGTAGCAAGGTGTATGATATCAAGTTCATCTTATGGAAATTTACCAACACATCAACAACTTCCAACCAATGCATATACATCGATGATGAGGCGGACATTGCTTAGTTTCTTATTAGATGAGAAGGAAATATGGATATTTTCTATTCCATCCATGTGAACTCTATTGGATTTTCTTCCAAGTATAATTTTTGGATTTTGCAACTAATGTTTTGGTTGATTTTGTACTATGATTTGGTAAACAAACTCAATTTTCTTATGCTTTAAGTGAATTTCACGATGTAGACTTATTTGATGTTCTATCCATGTGGACTTTTTAATCAACATGAATTTTTTTGGATGTTGCAATTAATGTTTTATTATGACATTGTACTTAAAGTTATCACCCATGCTTGAAGTGGATTGCATGATAGAATGAGATTTCTTCTGGTTTGACATTATGGGTGCACTATTGGTTGTTTAATGGCCCTTTTGTTGCTTCATCATTATGCTTAAACTCAATGTGTGTGTGTGGATTATGATTTTACTAAAAAATTGAATTTGATGTGGATGCACCATTCAAATGCTATCCTAATATATTTCTGTATGAAATACTCTTAGAAAAGAAATTTATTTCCCTCTCTTTTCCCATTCCTTATTGCTTCTACATTATTTCTCGCCAGATTCTCACATTCTTGTTTGCAATGACCAAATGTGACGTATACATGCTAGTACACATCGTGCAAGGTAGGTGTGACATCTACTTACATTGTGGAGACTTCATCAAATCAAGGGGCTTATCAAACTATTTTTATGATATGCATGCATGTCTTGCCAGTATTGTGGACTCATTCCCCTAAGCATGGTTTATGTTTCTGCTATAACGTCAGCTACTCTATTCACAAATAGGCAAGACTAGTATATATGCTTGTGATCATTATATATGATGATAGAGGCATGTAAATTTTGTGCACAAGGTGCTGGAAATATAGATGATGCTTTTTATGGGTAGCAAGTAGGCATGGCCTCTCTATTAAGCAAATAATTCATGGGACAACATGAATAGACTACAAGATCCTCAAAGTAGGTAATCTCTTGTTGCAACCCCAAGAAGATCTAGTATGAATACATTATTTTGGGTGTTAGGAATCATTATCTCACGTTTGTGGAGAGATATGATCCTCTTGTGAATAAAATTCCAAATTGAGACGAGTTGTTTCTTAGTTCTAGCACTGATTATGTCTCTAGGAGTGGTATTTTTAGGGGTATGACCCAACTAATACACACTCACTCCATCGTTGTGAGGGTCGCAGTTTGATCCCATCATAGTTGTACTTTCAAGGAAATAAGTCTCCAATCTTCCAAGGGGTAGTGGACAAGTTTAACTTCCAAAGTTGATTTTAACCACTAATAGACCCAATCGACTATGGCTACTAGTTTGAGGAGTTTCTATGCAGAGTCTAACCAAGGAATTTGACAATATAGATTCTAACCAAGGGGTTACCAGTACAATATTGCTTGATTTTTTCTAATCTTTCAAATAGTGTTACTAAGCATTTTCAAGTAGGAGATTTGGTCATGTGCATTTGACTACGGGTAAGTGACCACTATGTTCAACCTCAAAATATGCATATGATTTGGTTTTATTTCATTTTTTAATATGTTTTGATTGAATTTTTCAAGTAGGATGTATAAGATTCTATGCTTTCATCCATTTTTCTCTTCAAGAGACATGACAAGGACATGTGAGGGAAAAGTATTTTGGATTGTAATGTCCAACATACATTCCTGTATTATGTAGTTATGGAACTCCATGTAGGGTTTGGTTTGGCACATGTTGTCACATGGGATACAACATGGTCTAGGAAATCAAGGAGTTCGGTTTAACTAGTGTGGAGTAAGGATAACAAGGTTCCCTCTCACTCACATCACAGTGTGTTTTATAGTTACCTCCACACATACTTACATCTTGTACTTGAAGGATGTTCTTCTGTTGGACATCCTTATTTAAGACATATTCCACATGTGGAGAATATGAGTCTTTGGGATTGACAATTGCACACGTTATTTCAATTATGTATCAAGACTATGTCCCCAGGTGATGGTCAAATCCGCTTATTGAACCATTTTGAGCACATTGTATCAAAAACAATTTCAGTGGGGCCAAAAAGTTTTGGATATGTAAAGAAACTTGTTAAGGTTACAAGTATTGTTAAACAACTTTAATGGATGGTTATTTATACATGCAACACAAATATATTATGTTGTTCATTTGGTACCAAGAGGTGATGATTCTCACATTCTATTATGGCCTAATATGTTAGCATGGTCCTCACGTGGAAAATATTTAGCTCTTTCCTCATGAGCTATGAGCATAACATTAGCCATAAGCATTGGCAAGTACAATTATGGATATGCAGGTTCAAATCTATTTTTGTTAAATGCATGCACACTAGGTGTTATGGGACCTATGTGTTCAACAAAGGCTGATTTGGAGCGGCATGCCGATTCATGACATTAATAGCTTCTAAAGCATTTTGCACTCTATGTGCAATATCTCCATGAGATTAATTATCGATCTATTAATCACTAATAGAGGTCCTAGCTCAGTTTGGGTGCTTGTAGATCAGCTCACTATAGCTAGACAAGATGGTTTTTCCTAAAATGATTAATTTCTCACTAATCATGCAAGGCATTGTGATCCCTATTTGCCAGTAATTTTGAAGGACTATCTGTAAATAGTGGGGAAACTCATTTCAATACTACTAGTCATCTAGAGAGGATAGACAAATTCCAAATGTTGATCTTGTGCTAAAGGATATGTTGAGTGTGTATGTTAGAACCAAGCAATCCAATTGGAAAGATTATTAAATCTCTAGTTGGAGTTTACTTACCATGAGACAAACCAGGTTGCGACTAAGATTAGCCTCTTCTTGTTTACATCAAAGATTCTCAACCTTGAACACCGATTATGGTGGGGTTGCTCACTAATGAAGAATGATATTAAGTCAAGGACTTATACTTTATTGATGAGTTACATCAGTTTGTTACTTTCAGGGAAAATGAAAAGATGTACTCTTCTAGGTACATCTTAGTTGTCATGGTTTATTTAACATAATCAAGCGAGTTTTAAATTCACTCTATATGAAGGGACAACAATGTGAAAAATCAAGATGCTCATCTTGATTTCATTGAGCCTCCTACTGAATTGTATTCCAGTCAAAGGGGCAATTGGATTCATGCTGAATGCCACTGCCCAAAACATTAGTGTTTTATTTTATGACATTATCACCCCTTCTATTTTTGTAGAGTAAAAGGCTTCTCCAAGGGAGGGGGGGATGTAAGTCCCAAGGGAAAACCTAGGGAGGTCACAAACTCAAGCTAAGGGCCGGCTGCTAGGTGCGGATAGGGGGGTTCTAAAAAAGGATGGCCAAGCACCTATATAATGGGAGGTAGGGTGGAGAACCTTCTATGAAGTTCCCTGAGTTCTTAGATCATCCTCATCTTTATTCTCTAGCCTTGAACTTGCTGCAATTATATTCCTCTAATGGATATTCAAGACACTAGAAATTTTAGATTGGTTTGCTAAGGTCACACATTTACTATTGTTCAAGATTATTTTCAAAGAGGTTCTCTTCACAAAAATGTCACTTGTGTTGGTGAGTATGGGACCTTAATTTTCTTCAAAGTGTTTCACACACTCAATATAATGGTGTCTTCAACATTGTTGAAATTTGATTTTTGCAGCTTGAAAAATGTTTGGTGGTCCAAGAGCTACTGGAATATTTCCTTATGTTCATTCCTTGACAGCCCTAATGCTTGCTTGCGCCAGCATCATGACACCAATCTACAAAAATTCTTCCTTGTCTTGGCTTTTGGTAATCCAAAATCAGAAGAAGGATTTATTTCTTTGCTTCTCTGTAGACCAATAATTACAAAGAAATGCTTGATTAGTGAGACATGTTTGAATGGAAGTGCTAATGTGATGGTTTTGTATCTGTTCATCCGTGCTCAAACCACCTTCTTCTAGCTCATCAAAAGAGAGTAGTTATGGATCACTCGACCATTATTCTCCTACAGTATTGTCCATTGGCAAGGAGCAAGTGAGAGAGAGAGAGAGAGAGAGAGAGAGAGAGAGAGAGAGAGATCATGCTATGATTGGCTCTATTGAGGATGCTTATCACCAGGATAATCTCTCTAAACTATCTTGATTGTGATCACTTCAATTACTAGAACAATCTGTGAAACAAAGGTCGTCTAGCCATCATCCTGTAGCTACAAGGCACACACACACACACACACACACACACACACACACACACACACACACACACACACACAGGGAGGGAGAGAGGTATCAAAGCACCGAACCATAACCCCCTTGGTCCCACCCTCACCCCCACCTCTTCTCGGGAGTGGCCTTTTTCAAAAGCTAGAAACATCTTTAAAAATAAAGAAAATATATGGCCCCTACCCAATTTCAATTAAAAGGTCCATTATTTTGACACACATGAACCACCAAGCCTATGTTGTGTCAAGAATAATCTTTTTGGTACCAACAAACCATGCTTTCAGCCCAAGAGTTGGTCATCTTTATTTCACTTCATTCAAACTTCCTAATTCACATAAAGAAACTTTTGCAATGTTTGTGGACTACAATTTTCAGAAGAAAACCTCATACACTAACAAAAAGGTGTATTATTATGAGGATTTTGAAGAAGATAACCAGTTTAGTGGTAAATTCAAGAAGAAGGCAAGCTACAAGCAAGATAATAAGGGAAAAAATGAGGATTCCATGGTGGGTCATGGAGGAGACAATGAAGAGAGTACCCACAATAGCATATGCTCACATATGGAGATGGATGGTGATGGAAGAGTGGAGTCACGTGATGGGGAGGGTGGTACTTACCCAATGTCACATGCCCTTTCTCAGGAGAGGTCGCAATCACATGACTCCTAGGTAGATCATAGTACTCTTTGCCAATCTAAGCATGATGGTTAGCACACCTGTAATCGATAATCAAATGATAACATTGAGGAGATGTTTGAGTTAGGTAGAAGCATAATCTTTTGTTAAACCTACTTGTTATTCTGTACATATTACCAAATTATTTTGTGATATATTTGTGTGGTTCTTACCATTGTAGGTGGTGCAAATGACGATATTAATCCATTGAACCTTGGTCTGTGTTATAGTATCAATCACATGCAATGGATGCAAGCAAACGAATGCTACATAGTGATATTTGGGGTCCTTGACTTCCATTGGTCTAATGGATGCTAGTGCTCACATTGGGTATTGGGGGCAATTCTAGCATAGCCTAATCAACCCAAGACCAACAAAATTATCAATCCTAGGATCGGCAACCTGGCTAGGACATGGAAGCACAAGAATCATATGTATCGAATAAGAGGATTCAAGAGTATGCTCATCTAATGCAATAGAGCTTATCCATGAATCACTAACTGTAATCACATCATCAACCAAGCATCTCCTACACACATTAAACACTAGAATGGTAACAGGACACTTTTATGTCCTTGGATACTTTTGTCTCCTGTTAAGTGATCATTTTGCTTGAATTATTTGAAGAGTATGAAAATAAATTTCTAGGTGCTATAAATCCACAAAGTTGCCTTATGAGTTGAAAAAACTTGACATTTTTTTTGGAAGATCGATCTCACCATTAACCTTAGTTTTGCACAACATTTTTGAACCTAAATTGTGTGAAAAAACGGATCCTGTTTTTTGCTTTTTTTTCAAATTATTGCAACTATACCACTCTAAACTTCATGTTTGTGAGGTTTAGATTGCTAGAGGATAATATTTCATAGTTCTCAACATGTTTTGATACTTCTAGGGAGAACTAAGTGTTAAAATTGAAAGTTATGACCAAATTACAAGAATTTCCATATCCTGTTTTTCAGCCAAAATTAGCACTTTTATGATTTTTTGGGTGTCTTTCTTAATATCCAAATGCAGTTTTGATTGTGTAAGTGTCATCTTTAACATAAACCTAATCTTCCTTGAGTTTTGGGGGACCTAATATACTATATAGCATAGTATATGATGATGTTTGAGTTTTTTGATTTTGCTGAAGACTACAATACATTTTAGTGTAGCAAGTGTAGCTTTCTCAATGTTGCTAGTTTCTTAAGCCAATTGTGTGTATTTTGTAGGTAGTAGCCATATCTAATCATAAACTATAAGTTTGGCTATATATTGAGTAGTCTCTATGGGATTCTAGAGGTCATAATGCTAAACCCAGTTTTGTCATGTTTGTTGTATTTAGCACTTCATCATTGTCCCCAAGGTTCCACTTAGTAAGAGATCCATACTTCTTTTGGCACGCTCCATGGATCCTTTTGGATCAAAAGGCCCAAATGGAACTAAGAAAACATGTATATAGTACCTGTATTGAGTGTGACTATAGAAACTTTGATGATAGGTCCACAAAATGGAAAAAATACAAATTTTTTGTACCTATTTTCTTTTCTCCCAAAAACATTAGTGAGGCAAAAGTAGCCATATGTTTTGACCACCAACCCATTGAAGTTAACGGGTAATTTTATCTCATGTCCTACAAAAATCCCCACTCTTATTTATATGCAATCAACCACCATAAGAAATGGTTGTTTTGTGCAAAATGCACTGGTCCATCAACTTTGGAGGCTTTTTGTGACCAAGACATGATACATTTTACAATTTTCTGACTTTTGGCATTTGTAGTATTCTTTGAACTATAAGCTCATGAAAGGATTTTTCAAAATAAGTGGATCTACTATGATTTTGGAGTTTTTTTCCAAAACCCTGAAAGGACACTTTTATGTTCTGTTAGGTTACTAGACTAGTGTTAAGCCCATTGAAGTCCGACTTACCATAGACTAGAATCTCTAAACACACTCTTGATAAAAACACACTAATTGAATTGGTGTTGGCCTCTCCAATAACCACATGCCAATCAAGGCACTTCATCAAAAGCTACACACACAAGGTGAATGGTGCTAGAGTTTCATAAAAACCATCCACACACAAGCAAACAATAGGGCACATACACTAATGACAAGATTAAGAACCAACTTAATCAACCTAATTTAGAGATGTTAAATATCACAAATCGAATGCTCATAGAAGGATAAGAGTGGTTAACTTAGTAAGAAGTCATCACACACACTGAAATCTAGAATAATGAGGAAGGTGAAACTACTTCATGACATAATGGAATAGAAGAAGTAGATTAATGAGAACATAGAGATTAGATTAAGAATAGCTTCTCTAATAACAATGGATTAGCACTAGCCTCTTAAGCATGGGCATTAAGCTCAAAACTAGGACATCCATAGAGTGAACACTCAAGAGAGAGAGAGATCTCTCAAAAGTGGATCCTCAAGAGTGGATACTCAAGAATGAAGCCTCCTTGCATAAAGGCTTCATTATAAAGGCTTTCACCACAATCCCTTCTACTATGGGTTTAAGTTTGAGCCCTCTAGCTAGCATATACATTTCCTGGGGGATTCACTCTATATACAAAGCGGGACGCCACCTGCGAGCGGACAACTTTGATAAAACCCCTATATACGACTCATATTAGGGAATATGAGCCCCCTTTTCTACGCTTATATGACAATAAATGCAAAAAACTATCATACCCCTATCTTACATATAAAATTTAGGTCTCACATGATCTATCTGAGTAAAACTATTCAAAGAGCGTATAGCATAGTGACTGGCAACATATCAAGAAACCACCTTCGTTGATCCAATTTTGACCCGTCTAAATTACGCAAAAAAATGGTTATAAATTTGTGCTAGGTTCTTTGTGTGAACTTGCATCTATAAAAAATCTTTATAGCTTTCATCCCTCAACAAATGAACTATAATCACAGAACAAGCAATTGATACAAAACAATGTTAGTTCTTGCATGTATCTTTGTAGCTATTGACTCGCAAGTTTGAGGGCAAACTCTTTTGGGAAGCCATGATTTTGAAACACAAAAACTTCCTCTCATTTTCCCCTTTTCTCACTTCTCCCCTCCCCTTGACCCCATAAACACGATATCCCCTCCCTTATTTCTAAGCTTGGGAGATAAATTATTGGGGACCTGCCCCTAACTTATACGCTTATGTAACTTGTAAAAAAACCCCCCTCCCCTGCACTTACGTGGTGCGGTAAGTTTTCCACGGTGAATCCCCCGGGATACAACTTTGGAACTCCCATTGAGCCCAAGACCTTATACAAAGTGAGTAGGAAATATTGTGCACACCATAGTACATCTCCCGCTGGATGCATAATCGGTGTATCATGTGTTAGCTGCTGCATACATTCCCCCCTTCCTAATTTGGTGCACGTCGTCGTTTGCCAGTGAAGCAAAACACGGTGACATGTTAGAAAGAAAGTCCATGGAAGAGATGTTGGTGAGTTGCAAATCATAAGAACAGGTAATGAGCATCAGAGACCAATTAAGAATGAATAAAACATGAAGTACAATGAACAATCATGCAAAGTGAGTTTTCTGCTCCTAAAAGATGGGTGAATCATAGTCAAAAACTAAACAACATAAAGCAAAAAAACACCTATACTATTGTGAAGATTAAACCACTTGAAATTTTAGTTTTATACATGAAACACAAGCAACCAATTATGACCCAAGGCTAATGCAAGTTCATAAACCTACTAGCCTAAAAACTATATGACCAATCTTAATATATCATTCAAGTCTATCATCTCTGTGGGCTATTAAAAAGCTCATAATCTATTAGTACATTGTCACAGTTTTTTGAAGCTCATGGAAGTTTTCTTATGTCATTCATAGAAAAAGTAAAGCACAATACAAGGCTACCACCCCAAGGCAAGTCTAGGTGTGACTCTTGGCTCCTTGAACCCTCAAGAAGGTGTTCCAGAAGCCTAATAGCCTACCAAGGCGAC
Organism: Adiantum capillus-veneris; assembly: GCF_014529385.1. Classification (NCBI taxonomy): domain Eukaryota; kingdom Viridiplantae; phylum Streptophyta; class Polypodiopsida; order Polypodiales; family Pteridaceae; genus Adiantum; species Adiantum capillus-veneris. The sequence goes on along the minus strand of NC_140943.1, from coordinate 103,593,271 downwards.
AGCTAGGACCTTGACCAAGCGAGCCAAGGTGATTCCCCTCGCATGCCAAGTGCCAATAAGGCGCTAGGCTTCACATAGACACAACATAACATAGTAATTTTTCTTTTTCATGTGTCTAGTAGCATTTTTGCTACTTTTCCTTGACTTATTTTTACTGCTTCATTGTTTCATTTTTAGCACTTTTTTATTGCTTCCAACATGAGATGCTAATGGCCAACAGACTAAGGGACTTAAGCCTAATCATAGCCCCTAGATCATGTAAAAAATGAATGGAGTATTAAGACTATCACTAAGAGTCTAGACTAATGAGCAATGAGTCTACATCAACCTAAGGTCAAGGCCAATTACCTATGATTAGCACATATAAAACCTAATTTTTTGATGAGTTAATATGCAAAGAAAAGTTTTGAAACTTTAGTAAGCCTAGCTTTTGAACATGAAAGAACCATAGCTTAGAAGAAAAAATTCACTTAACCAAGCATGGGGAATGGAGAGATGAACACAGAGAAAAATCATGGAAGGATTTCATCTATTCATGCTCTTTTGAGCATCCTTGAGCAAGCATCCACTCTTTTGTAGAGAAGTTTCTTGATCCTTTTATTATAATCCAAGCTGATTGAAGCTAAGTGTACACACAAGCTCCAAAGGAAATTTATTGAAAGCAAAAAGTACACAAAAAAAACTTCAATGAAAACCTAAAGCCAGGGTCTTGCATACCAAAATTTGCGAAAGGAAAAAAGCCCAAAGGAAAAAATGCCTTTGTTTATGTACATGATGCTCTTTGATAGCAAATTTATGCATACACATCAACAATGAGTGATAAAATGCTTCTAAATAAGCACATTTTGCAAGTTTTACAATCTCTCATGCATGATTCAAAAAGTTGATTAATTTCTAGCTCAAATGAAATTGAAGATTTTGAAACAAGCCATGAGCTAGAAATAATGAAATTTTTGAATAAATTTGAAGTGGCTCTTGAAAGACAAATTTTACATTTCTAAAGCTCTCCAAAGAAGCTGGCTAACAATTAGCTCACGTAAAATTTTATAATTTAAGATAAATCTATGAGCTAGAGATGACTGCAACTTGATGGAATGAAAGTTAATGGCTCTCAATAGCCAAATTTTGTCCTTGAAAGCTCTCAAAAAAGTTGGATAAACAATAGCTCAATTGAAAACATTTTCACTTTAGCACTAGAATGGTAACCTAACAGGACATAAAAGTGTCCTTTCAGGGTTTTGGAAAAAAATTCCAAAACCATAGTAGATCCACTCATTTTGAAAACTCCTTTCATGAGCTTATAGTTCAAGAACTACTACAAATGGAAAAAATGAGAAACTTGTAAGTTTTCTCATCCCTTGGTCACTACAAGCCTCCAAAGTTGATGATGAGTGTATTTTGCCCAAAATAGCAATTTCTTACGGTTGATTGCATATAAATAAGAGTGGGGATTTTTGTAGGACATGAGATAAAATTACCCGTTAACTTCAATGGGTTGGTGGTCAAAACATATGGCTGATTTTGCCTCACTTTTTTTTTTGGGCAAAAAAAATAGGTACAAAAAAGTTGCATTTTTGCCATTCTGCGGACCTATCATCAAAGTTTCTATAGTCACGCTCAATACAGATACTATATACATGTTTTCTTAGTTCCCTTTGGGCCTTTGGATTCAAAAGGAGCCATGGAGCATGTCAAAAAGATAATGGATCTCTTACTAAGTGGAACCTTGGGGGCAATGATAAAGTGCTAAATACAGCAAACATGAAAAAATTGGGTTTAGCATTATGACCTCTAGAAACCCATAGAAACTACTCAATAACTAGCCAAGTTTGTAGTCTATGATTAGATATGGTTACTACCTACAAAATACACACAATTGGTCTAAGAAAATAGAAATATTGAGAAATTTATACTAGCTACTCTAAAATGGTATTCTTCAGCAATCAAAAAACTGAACCATCATCATATACTATGCTATATAGCATATTAGGTCCCCCAAAACTCAAGTAAGATTAGCTTTATGTTATACATTACACTTACACAATCAAAATTGAATTTGAATATCAAGAAAGCCACCAAAAAAATCATAAAAGTGCTAATTTTGGCCAAAAAACAGGATTATGCAATTCTTGTAAGTTGGTCATAACTTTCAATTTTAACACTTAGCTCTCCCTACAAGCATCAAAACATGTTGAAAACTATGAAGACCTAACCTCTAGCCATCTAAACCTCACAAATATGAAGTTTAGAGTGGTATCGTTGCCAAAAATTGAAAAAAAGCCAAAAATAGGACCCGTGTTTTTACACAATTTAGGTTCAAAAATGTTGTGCAAGAGTAAGGTTAATGGTGAGATCGATACTCCAAAAAAAATGTCAAGTTTTTTTCAGCTCATTAGGCAAAATTTGGACTCACAAAGGGGCCCTTTAAGGAGTTTGACTTTACCTCTCTCTACCAAAATGGGCGCATGGATAAATTTTTGCAAACAAACTCTAAAGTTGGCGGAGGTTTGACAGTTAGAATTTCCTCTTCAAGCTCTATCTATTGATATATAGCACGCCATGAGATTCCTCATATTTTAGAAGATTCTTTTTTTGATTCACCTATGATGTGACAACTCTATCGGAATCTAAGTGAATCAAAAAAAGAATCTTCTAAAATATGAGGAATCTCATGGCGTGCTATATATCAGTAGATAGAGCTTGAAGAGGACATTCTAACTGTCAAACCTCCGCCAACTTTGGAGTTTGTTTGCAAAAAATTATCCATGTGCTCGTTTTGGTAGAGAGAGGTAAAGTCAAACTCCTTAAAGGGCCCCTTTGTGAGTCCAAATTTTGCCTAATGCATAAGGCAACTTTGTGGATATATAGCACCTAGAAATTCATTTTCATACTCTTCAAATAATTGAAGCAAAATGGTCACTTAACAGGACACAAAAGTGTCCAAGGACATAAAAGTGTCCTGTTACCATTCTAGTGCTAATTAGACCACGCTATGGGCTAGCATGTATGCAACTTTTAATCCAAAGAATTCAAATGTCTCTAAATAGTTAAGTTTTGTAATATTTTGCAATGATGACCCCTTCTTGGATCAATGAAAGTTTGTGTTGCCCACAACCCTTCAAAAAACAAACTCAATCATTAGTGCTCTTAAGCATTTGGAAATTCAACACAAGCACTTAAGGAATTCACAATCAATCGCAAGCCCAAAATTTTATTACTCTAAGAATCTCAATTTTAGTGCTATGTAGGGGTTTTGCATTTAATTCAAGCACTCAAATGCACACTCAATGTCAAGCCCAAATTTTAGCACATAGAATGTCTCGATCAAGCATTATTTCATGTTCAATGTAACTCTCAAAAGATGCCCAAACATATTACCAAGAGTTTTTAAGTTAGTGCAAAGAGAATCTTTCAAGTAAGCAAAGCACTAGATCATGCATAAGTCAAAACATTTTGTGCAATGAACTTCAACTACGCATAGGAGTGCTCATAATATCTTCATACACATGACATACATATCAGAGAAACGAGTGGGCCCAAATAGTATGAATGCCAATTTGCAGAGGGGTCAAGACTAGGCAAATAGGGGGTTTAGAGGCTGCGCAATGTCTCCCTTTGCTTGGTTCTGACATTATTTCACTACAAGAGGTACTTCACATTAGCAACGCTCGCAGTGTGATGCTCAAAAGTAAAAATCCACGGTGTCTCTATTCTATTTGTTACATAGTGACGCCTATAGCGATGCCCATAGCGCCGCTGACAAGGGTAAAAAATAAATCGAGAGTGCCAGAAACTCAGATCTCAGATCTGAGTTTTTGGTGCTCAAGCAAAGAGGTAACCCTCGCTCTCCCTCTCTCTCTCTCTCTACCCCCCCTCCCTCCACCCCCCCCCCCCCCCCCCCCCCACACACACACACATGCACGAGTAGAGGAACGAGAGCCGGGTACGCTCCTTCACTCTCCTCTCTCTCATGTTCCCTTCCCCTCTTTCTCTCTCTCCCCCCCCCCTCTCTCTCTCTCTCTCTCTCTCTCTCTCTCTCTCTCTCACACACACACACACACACACACACATTGTGTCTTTTAAAGAAAGAGAGAGAGAGAGAGAGAGAGAGAGAGAGAGCACATGCATAAACAAAACACACACACACACACACATGCATAAACAAAGAATGCATACACACACATTGAGAGAGAGAGAGATAAAGTAAAGAGAGAGAATGAGAGAGAGAAAGATATAAAACAAATAGAGAGAGAGAGAGAGAGAGGAGAAAACAAAGAGAAAGAGAAAGAGGGAGAAAGAGAGAGGGGGAGAAGACGAAAGAGAGAGGTAAGGGGAGAAAACAAAGAGAGAGAGAGATTAGGTTAAGATTTAAATTAGATTAGGTTAGATTACATTTAGATTTATGTTTATGTTGAGTTTAAGATTAGGTTAGATTTAGATTTACACTAGATTAAGATTAGGTTAGATTTAAAATTAGGGTAGTATTAAAGATTAGCTAGCTATGTTAAATTTAAGTTAGATTACATTTAGGTTTAGGATTTAAGATTGGATTAGATTTATGTTTATGTTGAGTTTAAGATTAGATTTAGATTTAAGATTAAGACAAGATTTAAGATGAACTAGATTGATTTTAGATTTAAATTAGATTACGTTTAGGTTTAGGTTAGATTTAAGATTAGACTAGATCTAGGTTTATTTTGAGTTTAAGATTAGATTAGATCTAGATTTATGTTCAATTTTAGTGCATGTCAATAATGGCGCGCTTCGCCCAAAGAGAAAACACTAGTTACACAACAATATGTTCCCATCATCATCTGACACCTATTAACTCGCACACTAACCATATTCAATTAGCCGCGAATCACCACATGTTCAATTAGGTTAGATTTAAGATTATATTTTGGATTGAGTTTTTATATTAGAGTCTACCTTGGGGATTACGGTAAAAATATTAGAGTCAGACGAACGGTGATCCCTCTCTTCCTCTCTACAGATGAAACCTTAAGTTGGAAAGCTTTCAACGGCAATCCCTTGACCAAAGATCTGCTGTGAAAAGATGTTAAGATGCTATGAATTGCTACACCTAGAGAAGAGGCAAAGGGGTTTTTTCCACTACATGCACTCTCATGTAGACGTGGGTGTGTAGATTTCTTGTACCCACAAATACAGGCATTGACCAAGAAAGATGAGATTATAACCCGGTGGTTCTGATCTCCATGCACCTCTAGACCGAGGTGTGTGGAGATTGGACATGACTAAAGAATGTGAGGTAGTTTACAGTGTGAACAAAGAGAGAGAGAGAGAGAGAGAGAGAGAGAGAGATAAGATGGAGGATACCAATAGAAGATTAAATTTATGTCCAGGTTATAAGGTTTTTACCTTCATTATGAGTAGTGACGAGGATGTGGGGCCATCCAACCAAAATACCTATCTCTCAACAAGGATATTATGTCCTTGTAATCAATGCAAGCATGCTGTGCAACGGACAAGACGCATTTCTTTGCAGCACGCTTGCAAATTTGGCGAGCTTGATCCCTCTATTATAGATCAAGTTGTTGCCAATTATAACTTGTCGGACTATGACGCTGGCCAACAGGCAGCAATCTTGCAACCCAATAGACGTGTTCGTAGGCGCTTTGGTCAAGCAGCATGCGTGAAACCACAAGATGTATCCTCTGATAGCTCGGAAGATGATCATGTAGAACACATTCCCAACGAGGAAACGTTTGAGTCCAAGATTGATGAAATGATCGAGATGATCATGGATTCAGAAAGGCTTATCTATGATGATACGAAAAGTGAAGCTGATATGCCATTGTATGATGGAGTACGTGTATCTAGATTGAAGGCGCTCTTGGTTCTTCTCAAGTGCAAGAAAACTTTGGATGGAGTGACACTAGTGTCACAACGCTTTTCAGGTGATCTATTACAATGTGTTTACTTTAATAAAAAACTCTAGATGTATAATGATCTGATAGATTACTTACACAAGTGTACCGCACTTTTTTCACTGTGTAGATTTCTCAAAGAGCACATACTACCAGCAAGAAAGATCTTGCAAAACTTGGGGATGGATTACAGTTTGATGCACACTTGTCCTAATGACTGCATTCTTTTCAAAGGGGAATATATAGACATGGAGAAGTGTCCAAAATGTGATTCCAAGAGATATCGAGTAGATCTCCACAGAACAAAAATTCCACAAAAGGTTTTGCGACATTTTCCTCGGCTTCCTTGCATCAAGCATTTCTTTGAATGTAAGTCCATGGCCACCCTAGCATCATGGCATGAGGAGAATAAATCTTTGGATGGTGTGCTACGAATTCCTGCAGATTGCACAGCCTGGAAACATATAGATGAAACATGACCGGATTTTTCCAAGAAAGCTCAAAATTTGCACCTAGGACTGACTATGGATGGCGTAAATCCATTTGGTCAAAGATCAACATCTTACAGTATATGGCCCGTTGTCATTGTCAACTACAACATTCCCCCGTGGGGCTGACTATCAAGAAGGGGCACCGGTGGCTAAGCTTGATTGTGCCGGGGAAGTATAAAGTGAAGAATATGGATGTGTATCTTCTTCCATTATTGGAAGAGCTACAACAATTGTGGATTGTCATAGAAGTGGTGGATATGAGCCCACACACAGGTCAACGGAATTCTTTGATCAGTGGAATTCTAATGTGGACCGTGCATGACTATCCCGGACTAACAGAATGCTCAGGTGATTTACACTCAAACTCAAACATTTTAAATCTTGGTTTTTCTCAAGCTTATCTATTGTCATGTGTATACATGCAAGGCTTCAAACAAGCGGATACAGAGCATGTGTCACATGTGGACCTAGGCTGAATGCATGTCGGGCGCCCTCATTGAAGAAGCAAATCTATGAAGGTCATCAAGCGTATCTTCCAGAGAATCATGTGTTACGCGACGGCTTTTTGGGAAGAGAGCCACCGAGGATGTCTTCACAAGCATGGTTAGAGCATAAGGAGATGTGTGATGAAGGTTTTCCCCTAGGGATGAAGAGACTCTCTCTATGGTACGAGTTACCATATTGGCCCCGACACATGATCAATCACTTGCTCGATCCAATGCACATATTCAAGAATGTGGGTAATCTGCCATGGGACCATCTGACCAGTAAGAAAGATAATTTGGGATCCACGGTTGACCTTAGAAATGTGGATCGTATGGAGAAATATTGGCCGTAGACAGCATCCAATGGATCAATAAAACTCCCTAAAGCCCCATGGATTTTCATAGGAGCCCAAGAACGCAAAGTAAAAGAGACCATTCGATCTGTACTGACCCCCACTGGGGCACCACTGGCGTAATGCACTCGCTCCAAACGTGTTTCACTAAAGAAGAAAAGCTTACCGGTTTGAAGTCACACGACTGGCATAAAATGTGTCAAGTATGTTTGAAGTGGAATATATCATAGTGGAAATTGTGTAACAAATTTGTGTGTCGACTTTAATATCATTGCTAGACATTTTTTGCAGCTTATTTTACTAGTGTCATTGAGGGACGTTTGTCTCCTGACGTCCGTAACACAATCTACAAACTTGCAAAGTTGGTGCAATGGATCTCACAAAAGGAGATCAATGTAGACTCCATACCATTCGCCAAACTAAATGTTGTGGAGGCCGTGTGCATGTTTGAGAAACACTATGATAACCATTCAAGTGCATCTTCTTGACCACATAGTTGATGAGGTGGAAATAGCTGGAACGGTACATTCTAGATGGATGTTCTTTTTAGAATGTTTCATGAAAACACTTAAGGGATATGTGCGTCAGAAGGCACGTCCAGAGGGTAGCATGGCAGAAGGTTGGCTGGTATCACAGTCCCTAGTTTACATTAGAGAGTGGCTAGACAGATTTGATAAAGCCCGAGACACGCTATGGAGAACCATAGATGATGAGCGCATATCTTGGATTGTCATGTGAAATCTCGGTGTTGCGAAGAAGATGACAGCAGATCTAGAGGCTCGGATCGGCCAATTTTGCATGCTTCACAATCTAGTGATACAAAAGTGGATTTCACAATACCAAGATGCAAAGCAAGAGCGACAAAGGGCATGGATCGAGTGGAGACAGGGAAGAAGACCACCGATGCATTATCCGGTGGGTCTGGAGGGCCTACCAACATTCATGAGCTTAATATGGTTGCACAACCAATTGAAAAGCGCACAACAGTGCGGTGAAGAAGTGACTGAGGAGGAGTGGTAGTACTCTCGGGGTTGCACGACCAAGGTAAGTTTGCAATGTACAACTAGTGACTTTCTAGATGTTTGAACGGCCACTCATAATCTTTGTTGGTTGTAGTATAAGTCATACACAGCAGCATGGTGTAAAGGTTGACATTCTAGGGTGGAACAAATCGACAAAATGCGTTTTACTCAAGATTGTGGAATCATGGAAAAATTTGAACAGTCTAGTCGACGAAGGTCCTCTAATGTAGATCATGTGGTGGCGGAACTCACTTACTGCGGCACGCTTCAAGAGATTTTGATGATTTTTTGTCGACTTGTACTGGTTCAAGATAAACATGGAGGGTCGCACTACTGTGCGTAGAGGAGAGTCTGGTTTCCTTGAAGTGGATTCAACTAAAAAATGGACCGACCTAAGAGACACTTTCGTACTACCCGAGCATTGTGAACAAATAAGTTATGTGCTTGGAAGCTATCCAATTTTAGAAGTTATGTGCTTGGAAGCTCTCATGTAAGCTATGTGGCTCTGGCAGGTGATATTTCATCCTACAAAGTCTGCATCAAATTGGTGGTATGTCATAGACGTAGCCCCTCGTAGTGCACGGACGTATGAGTGCTACCATGTGCCAATCATAGCGGCATCAATGGAGGAGATTGGAGAAGATGCTCAGTCAGAAGTCGCTGAGGTGGTGCCAGATGAGAATCAAGCTGCTACTCTCTATGGGGTGCATGCAGAGGATCTACAAAATGAATTGGAGGACATATGCCTAAATGGAGAGCTCTATATAGATATAGTGAGTTATGTTGAGCTATGCGAGGATGAGAGAGAGACCTGTTAAATCCATAAACATTGTATTTGAACAATTTTGCTCCATTTTATATTATATATTGTATTCACGTGGCTATACTTGAGAAGTTTAAATTGTGTTTAATTGTCATTGCGTCCACTCCAGGTACGTATGCTCCAGGTATGTTCTCACAAGAAGGGACGTCAAAGTCGGATATGCCGACGAGCACTGCGCTCTGAGTGTGATGGAGACTGAGTCTGCAATTGTGAAGGAGGTGATTCGTCTTTGCTCATAGATGCCGCTCGCCCCTCCACTAGATCTAGTTGATCGGGTGAAAGAGACGCTAAGGCTTCTTAGCGTCTCTTTCACCCGATCAACTAGATCTAGTGCAGGGGCGAGCGGCATCTATGAGAAGAGACGGATCACCTCCTTCGCTATTGCAGACTCAGACGGAGATTGAAACTGAGCACCATCACGTCGTTCTACTCCTTCAGCATCTCCCTCTCTTTGGAAGCATTCAGCATGCTACGAATCTTCGGTGTCGATGAGACGATCTTCACACTCATCTAGGCACCGACGCTCTAGTGGTGGCAGTGGCGATTGTTGTGGGGATGCGACCGTTGATGCCTCGACATCGCCTCGTGTTTGACAAGGCTCTTTACCTTCCCCTTCTTTTCCCGCCCCCACACCAGCCACGGCATTGTCATCTATGCCAAGTTTTGTGCAGTTATCGGCCGTTCCTGGCTACACACCACTACCTACTCCTCCGGGAGTCACCCCATCGACACTCCTCGCTTTGGGGCCCAGACTCATTGAAGACACCTGAAGTACATACCCCCATCGACACTCCTCGCTTTGGGGCCCAGGCTCATTGAAGACACCTGAAGTACATACCCCCATCGACACACTGCTAGAGACCCCTATCGGGACACCCAGGTTCACATGTCACAGGCGAGAGGGCTTGCCTTACTCCGTCGACTTCAGCGAGACGGCATCATCTTGGATGATGAAGGGAAGAAGGTGATCCTGCGTATGCACGATCTTTGCTCTCAGGTGTTTAGACACTACATACTAAACACCTGGAGTGAAGTACCAAGTGAATTAAAAGATAGATTCATCAGCATGCTGCATGACGAGTTTCTCGTATCAACACCGGATGACCGCTTCAATGAAGACCTGATGAAGGTTCGAATGCACAAATACTGCAAGCACAAGAATTCTAGAGTGCAAAAAGCGATAAAGCATGGGTGGAACAGACCAGATTGGCTGGCCAAAGAAGATTGGAAGAATGAGAAGCAAGTAGCATGCGAGAATCCTGACAAGTGGAAGCAACAAAAGGAGGCAGCCAAAGCCCGAGTAGAGGTAGGGAGCTCGCACCACTTGGGGAGCGGCGGGTGGGCATCATTTAAGGCCAATTTTGTAAGTGTTTTTGCATTGCTCTTTAGGTTTGGTAGTTACGTCTATTTGTACTTTTAAATTCTAACATAATGGATTCTTTGTATGTTTTGAACAGTGGTCAACAAGACATGACCCCACATCGTACGAGCGTGAGTACGTAGGTAGAAAGGGCTTAAACGCCCTGATGAACATTTTGAGTCCTCACAGAGGCATGGTTAGTATTAGGGTTTACTCTTTTCTATTTGTTGTACTATTTTGTAAATTGTATGTTTATACTTACAGAAAGCTGTCTTATTGTTTTTTTTTGCAGAATCCGACAGATACGCCGCTTGAAAGTGATGAGACGTCTGATTAGACGATGTCATTATAGCCGTAGCTAGATAGCATTAGTTTCCTTTTCTCAAAGCATATGTATCATGAGATGACGTGTATACATCTTTTTGTAACTATTGGAAAATCATGTATATTTTCTCAATAATGACAATGGTATTGTAACTATTACATTTGTAAAGCTTAACAATCAAGTGATTTTGCCTATGATGTGTAAATTGTCATTGATTTACTTTCATCAATTTACTTTTGTCAGTTTTGTATCTATGTTTTGTATCTATATTCTGCAAACAATACTATGGATGATGGAGTAAATGGTTATATTGTCTTGTGGATGACTACTTTGGGTCTATACCTAAGCTTGCACTTTCTTTCAAAGGTGAATCTAGGCTTATCTTGGATTCATTTAGGTTTACTCTATTATTGAAACATTCAATACAGTTGATTGAATGCCCTGCCACCAAAAGTTTTTACTCTCGCGTGTCGCTATAAGGGTTGCTATATAAGGCTCTGGAACATCGCTATAGGTAGCCTGTAAGCGTCGCTATAAGCATCTCTATACGCGTCGCTATATGGTGATGGTTATAGTGACGCTCATAGCAATGTTACTGTATCAATGCTATTAGCGACGGTCTTAGTGACGCGGAGGAGTATAAAAACCCAATGTATTTCCGTCGCTAAAAACGTCACAAGTGCACACAACCTCTTGTGGTGTTTGATATGTCTTTGGTGAACGCCATTTGCAGTGGGGTCAAGACCAGAAGAATAGGGAGTCTAGAGATTTTCCAATGTCTCCCTTCGCTTGGTTCTCACCTTTTTTGATATGCCTTTGGTGAACTCCATCTGCAGTGGGGTCAAAATTAGGCGAATAGGGGATTTAGAGGCTGCTCAATGTCTCCCTTCACATGGTTGTGACCTTCTTTGATATGCCTTTGGTGAACGCCATTTGTAGTGGGGTCAAGACTAGGCAAATAGGGGGTTTAGAGGCTTCCCAATGTCTCCCTTTTCTTGGTTTTGACCTTCTTTGGTATGCCTTTGGTGAATGCCATTTGCAGTGGGGTCAAGACCAGGCAAATAGGGTGTTTAGAGCTTCCCAATGTCTCCCTTTGCTTAGTTTGGACCTTCTTTGATATGCCTTTCGTGAACGCCATTTGTAGTGGGGTAGGGACCAGGCGAACAGGGGGTTTAGAGGCTGCCCAATGTCTTCCTTCGCTTGGTTCTGACCTTCTTTGATATGCCTTTGGTGAACGCCATGCTAGTATTTTACTACCCTCTCATGGTCATTCTAAGAAGCTTAATTTTTAGCGCTATACAATGATTTTTCATTCAAATTAAGCACTAAAATATAACAAGCAATGCCAAGCTCAAATTCTCAAGCATGTTTCAATCAATCGCATAGTACTGGTAGCTGGTTATCGGTTATGGTTACTAGTATTGGTTACTAGTACTGCTTATTGGTACTGGGACTGGGGTCACAACAATTTGGCGTGTGTTTTTTGATGGTGGGTCTACTAAAATCTGTAACGGCGAGGTTAAGCCACCGCTAGCTTCTAAGAGTACTGATTTTGTGGGTCAAACTCCATGTGATAGGAGTATATGTGCTTTGTTTGCAAGCTAAACACAAAGGCAAAAGAAAACAAAAAAGCAATAAAAAGTGAAACCTGCCAAAAGTGGGTGTGAGCTTGCATTACGGGGTGCATTAAAATCGAGTGCCTGAGGCAAGTGGTGGGCTTGATGAGTGGGTGGAATACTGTGATCAGCACCGAGTCAAATTGACAAGCACCAAAAGAAACAAAGCAGAGTGTGTGTGTGTGTGTGTGTCGTTTGTGAATCACGAGCGCGCATGTGTGTGTGTGTGTGTGTGTGAATGATCTCACAGTGAGCCATGCAATAAGAGCTGCTAATAATCGGTACAAGGTTTGCAAGAGGGCATGCCGTCATCAAAGGATTGTGTGCATGCTTTTATGGGTGTATTTTTAGGTGTATGCTTCAAGATGGAAGTTTTTTCCTTCTTTGATGCATTACACACACAATGATTTTGATGCACACACATGAATTCTTGTTTCAAATCAAGCTTAATTTTGAAACACACATCATTCATTAGTGAAAATTGACCATCAATTTCATTCCAAAACAATCAAATTAGGCTTCTCAAAGTATGTCAATTGATTTACACACCTAATTTTAGCAATAAGTTAGCAGCACATTGGAATCAAATTAATCACCCAAAAATTGAATGGAATACGTCAATGCACTTACAATAGATTGCATCCAGGCTAATCCTTGCTCCATGCGAAGATGCATCATTGCACACACAAGTGTGTGCACCATCAAATCGGCTCCAAAGTTGACCATTGTAGGCCAAAAATCAAACACTCAGATCATCAAATTAGGCATGGATTAAAACAAAGAACTTGATAAAAGTGTTGATTCCAACTCTTATAAGGGAATTAATCATACATTACACATCAAATGTTAGCGGTTAGATTAGTAAAGTTAGTCAAAAATTAGTGAAAGTTATCATGGAATTAGTCCAGTTAGCATGGAAATGAAGCGAAATTAGTAAGGTTTAGTATGAAATTAGTGAAATTGGGGGTTTAGGGTATTCATAACTCAACAATTAGCTTCAATTACTTGCACAACATCATCAAATCAAACCAAAATTGATTTACACACACTCAAAACCAACGAAATTAGTAGTGAAATTACTCTATTCTAAACATCCTATACTCACTAGCTTAGGTTATCGATCCCCGGCAACGATGCCAAATGTTGGGGGCAATCTTAGCATAGCCTAATCAAACTAGGACCAACAAATTTATCAATCCTAGGATCGGCAACCTGGCTAGGGCATGGAAGCAAGAGCATCGGATGTATCGAATAAGAGGATTCAATAGTATGCTCATTCAATGCAATAGAGATTAGCCATGAATCACTAACTCTAATCACATCAACAACCAAGCATATCCTACACACATTAATCCCACCAAAGTCCGACTTACCATAGACTAGCCTTTAAGCACACTCTTGATAAGCACACGCTAATTGCATTGGTGTTGGCCTCTCCAATCACCACATGCCAATCAAGGCACTTCATCAAAAGATACACACACAAGGTGAATGCTACCAGAGTTTCATAAAACCCATCCACACACAAGAAAACAATAGGGCACATACACTAATTACAAGATTAAGAGCCAACTTAATCAACCTAATTAGAGATGTTAAATATCACAAATCAAATGCTCATAGAAGGATAGGAGTGGTTAATAAGTAAGAAGTCATCACACACACTCAAACCTAGAATAATGAGAAACGTGAAACTACTTCATGACATAATGGAATAGAAGAAGTAGATTAGTGATAAAGTAGAGATTATACTAAGGATAGCTTCTCTAATTACAATGGATTAGCACTAACCTCTTAAGCATGGGCATTAAGCTCAAGGCTAGGCCATCCATAGAGTGAACACTCAAGAGAGAGAGAGCTCTCAAAAGTGGATCCTCAAGAGTGGATACTCAAGAATGAAGCCTCCTTGCATAAAGGCTTCCTTGTAAAGGCTTTCACCACAATCCCTTCTACTATGGGTTTAAGTTTGAGCCCTCTAGCTAGCATATATAACTCTAGAACTCCCAATGAGCCCAAGACCTTATACAAAATGAGTAGGAAATATTCTATACATCCATAGCACATCTCCCGCTGGATGCATAATCGGTGTAGCTTGTGTTAGCCACTGCTAACATTGGGGTCGTGTGATTGGTGTGGGAAGATTTTTTAAATCATTGTGCTCTATCTCCACTAATTTTGATAGTCCCTAAATGAAACTTTCCTCAAGGGACCTACTACAATTGGCCTTTAGTGATGGAGTACATTCTCCCCCATGATATTGGAGTTGCAATGCTCTGCAAAAAGCATCTTGGTATGGAAAAATTAGATGTGGAGAAATGTGCATTCAAGAAATATTGTGATATAACCATTAAAAGAGATCTTTCAAACTATTTGCTGTGTCTCGAGATCCACCATGTTATGTGTGTCTGAAATAGGCATATGTGGGCATGCAATGAGATTTTCCAACCCTTGGGTATTATATATGATTTATTTTCCATACTTTTGAATAAAGTATGGAAGTGGTTGAAATGATGTGCTACAATGTTGATAAGCAAGTTGTTATGCAAAGTAAGCACTCACACAGTTCTTTCTAATTACAAGTGTGCTTGAAGAATACCATGTGATGAGTAATTTGAGTGTCAGTCCATGTTATCTTGAATGATTTCTTTAGTAATTGAAGGTTCTCTTGAGATCATCTTGTGACCAATCATCTTGGTCACACATGTGAAAGAGTGCATCTATGGAATTCCACACATCACCCTTGGCATTGCAAGTAGTTGGCTCCTAGTCCTTCACTACCATATGTAGCATTTTTCATTGTAGATATTCAACTTTGTTAACATAAATGGAATTATATATCCTCTTACGCTTAGTTAATGTCAAATATTTTATGAATAATAGCTTAGATAAGAACCTACATGCCTTGACCCTACTTAAGGATGATTTGCAAGGCACATCCTTGTCATTGGTTGATTCTTTTTTGTCTAATTGGATTTTGATGCTGCCCCATGGAGACCCATATCTGACAATCCTAGCTCAAAGGACTTTAGAGACGCATACTACTCAACTAATTTCTTGATTTTCCAAGAAAACCCAATGTATACATATACCAGCTTCTCCACAATTTTTCAAAGAGCATACACTATACAAATGTGGACATTAACAAGTGGAATATCTAGAACTAAACAAACATTAGGGTCTTCATTGTGATGAGTAGGAGCCTTTCTCCACCACTTTGGGTTCATGACCTTTGCAGACTCCATTCAAAAAACAAGCACGGAGACCTTGCCATGCACCCATTTGACAATTATACATACACTTCAGTGTTTTAAGGTCACCTACAAGATGTTGTTGGACTTGAAAATCTCCCCTCCCATGCATGGCCAACACCTTTTCTCAATTCATTTTTCAATTATATCATGAATAGGGGTTGATGTAAAACCCATCATAAAATGTCATGGTCCTCTTTCTTTACATATAAAATTAATCCTTATGTGATGTTGTTTGGTGGACCCAATGATCTTACACATGACAGGCGGATGTACACCAAACCCTCTAACACTGGCTCAATTTTTCGAACGAAGCAGTGTAATTCAGCTTATGATGATTTGTAATAGTAATATATTCTGACATATCCTCTCAAGCCTCTCTGATTCTACACCCTTGTAAGTGACTGAATGGCCATGGGAAAGTTCCCTTAACCCTTAAGTCAAAACCCTTAGTTTTAGAGAAAAGAGACATCATTAGCTAAAAGGATTTTTGGACGTTCACTGTGAGAGCTTCTTGTTGCTACAACTTGTAATCCTCTTTTCTCTTGGACTGGCAATCAGAATTCAATTCCAAATAGCACATTGTGTTCCTAGTCTCTTGCTCTACAATTTAAGTATAACCATTCTCAATTCTGATGTGGTTTGCAACGCATTGCTTGTGAGCTAACTGCATTGATTGAAGGTTAAAATGGTTGTTTTTTGATGTTTTGACCATCGATAAGTGTTTCTATGCTTAAGGGAGACCTTTCCCAGTAGTTGCAGAACGTCCGACGCGGCAATCCGCTAACATTAGCTCCACTATCGGGGAAACCAATCCTTAGGTGGTGAGCGACTCAGTGTATGAAAAAATTCATTCCAAAGCTTTTGACACCCATCCCGCTTACGCATAGACAGTGAAGCAGTTAGACGTAGGTTTAGTGCTTAGTAGAGACTTGCGTCCGAGACTAGCCAATGCTACTCCTTATTAGCAAAGCAAGCTGTGAGCGAAGTACAAGAGAGTATTTCGTTCTTTGATTTTCCCATGCTTGGAAAGTACAGTTCCACCACACACTTTGTTGTCGTTTTTATACTGTAAAATTCATTTATATTTTTGCAGATTTGTTTTAGTTCATAGGAGTAGGTTAGGTAGAAAATTACACCATCATTTAGGGCCAAAAGGATCGAGGAAAAAACTGGCAAAAACCTTACTTTGGTGTTGAAGACCATAACTCTAAAAAGTTGAAAAATTGATGGTCAGAGCTTCAAAACTGAACCAAACCCAGCAAAACCTTTAGAAAGGGGATAGAAACACTTTCTAAAAACAGACTCTGCAAAAAATTTCAAATTTCTTGTCCAACATGGATCACGAACCATGTACTTTTTTGGCAAAATTTTCTAAGACTATTTCCCTTGCTTAGAACAGGCTCTCAGGCACCAAAACATTGAGTTTGGTCAGAAATAGAGTGCTAAAAGATCACTAAAATCAAGAAATTGGGTTGAGTAGAGCAAAACCTTGAAAATTGAGAAAAATAAGGAAAATTTGAACTTTTACTTGTCCAAATTCAAAAAGGGAAGAGAATTGGGATCAACTAGAAGCAAGGAACCAACATAACCAAAAATCATGACTAGATGCTTCCAAACATGGATCGCGATCCACGTTCCAGGTAGACATCTGACAGTGAAATTTGACCAGTGCACTCTTGATTACTAAGGGAACAACTTTTCCAAAAGGAGCCATAGACAAAAAGTGAATAAACCTGATCAAAATACCAAAAAAGAAATTTTTTGCAAAAAACCGCAAAACAGACACAAAATCTTGCTTTTGACTTGTAAAAAATTGATCAAATCCAAAACGATTTGGGGCATAGCATCACCAGACCTTTTGTAACAAACTCACAAAGTATCAGTCCAAAATTTTGCCAAATATGGATCACAATCCATGTACCTTTTTGGAATTTTGAGCTGAGATTGGGCAAGCAGAAAAGTGATAATATTTGAATCACTTTCTCCCAACGGACCCTTATTAGAAAAGTTCAAAAAGAGGGCAAAAGGGGCAAAAATGAGATCAAGGGGGAAACCACTAGAACAAATCCTAAAGCTGACTTTTGGATGACCTTAAAAACTCCAAAACATTTGAAAACCATATAGCCAGCATCAGTAGGCCAAGGACTAGCTTTGGGGGGTCAAGTTTCAGTGCATTCTGACACTAATGAACATGGATCATGATCCATGTTCCCATGACACATTTTGACACCAAACTTGCACCATAGCTAGAGAGCATCACACAGAGAGTCTAGTGGTCCTTTCAAAATTAAATTTGGATGCAAAAAACCATACCAAAAGCTCAAAACTAGTAGGAACTCTGGCAAAGTGATAGAATTGACCTAGCTTCCAATCTTGAGGTCCATTTCTAAAAAGTTTGATACCATAAGACCTCCTAATCATGCTGAAACTGATGGTATCGAGAAAAGTCTATTTGACTTCCAAACATGGATCGCGATCCATGTACCTCTGAGTCAGAATAGAAGTAGAATTTCACTACACAAAGAGCTAGTCCATAGTACCCTAGTGGTTCTTTCAAAATTGAAATTGGACCTAAATTGTTGATGTTGTGTGAGGAATTGAGTGCTACTAATGAAAATCCTAGCTCATTTTTGTCAATTAAAAGCTAGAACTAACAAGAACAATTGTAAGCAACTATCAAGCATTTTTTGACAGGTTGTAGGTACTAGAGGATACTACCCAGCAAGTAAGATCAAACGGGGGATTCAAAGTAGCTAATGAGGTGACCCGGTTTGGATTTTGCAATACCAATTCTTCATGAATTTGCGATCAAGAAGATTGTACCAGAATAGGAATCCCAGCATCTTTGACCAAGGGAGAAATCACTCAACAGAAGAAAGCATGAATCAGAGACCACTGCCATCTTTAAAACCCATTTTAGAGGAGAGCTTCTCTGACACTTTGTCAAAAATATCATACAGCCTCATGACTAAGGATTCTAACAAGTTGAACCCTAAGGGAACAGCTTCAATGGGGGCAAGTCCTTCTCAACCTGCATCTGATGTAAAATTGTTGTATTTGAAGTTTCAATTTGAAAATGTGCTTAAGGACAAAATCTACAAGGATGGAATGGACTGCTACTGTATTAAGTTGGAAAATAAGCCGAGCGAGTTCAGAGACCTTGTAGATGTTGATTATGATGGGGATAGGTATTTCTACAAAGAGGGAATGATGTACGTCATGGTTCATAACCCCTTTATTGTGGATAAATGGGGGATGAATGGCACCAAGGACAAAGTAGATTATGAGCTGGCAGATGAGCCACCCAAAATGGAGAGTAGAACGCGGTGCTCAGACGCACCAAAGAGACTGAGCGTCTTAATACTGACAACACATATGTGGGGCTATATAAGTTTAATAATGGAGAACAAACACTCTATTACAGATGTGATGAGCCCCGCATCGAGGAACTGACAGACCAAAAAAATCTGTATGTTTTCACATACACAGAGGGGAGAAGTATTCAGGTTGTCATAATAGACAAGAATGGTCGCAAGTACTCTCCAATGGACCGTAAGGAATTAGAGAGATAAACATATTTTGGAGGACCAATGCACCAATACTATGTAAATCAGGAAGAGGTAAAAACCATGACTACTGACACGAGACTTGAGACTATAAATGTGAGCCGAGTGAGAACCAGGGTGGAGGATTCATTTGGACATGAACGAGTCCCAAACACAGGACCTTTAGGATCAATGGCATCTAGGTCTTCCATGAACACACATAGAGGCAATACTGCTCCTGATATCACTTACACCACTATAATCCCTCTCACTATTACACGAGATCGACTTGACAAATGTATAGCAAGATAGGATACTACTGGTAGTACCAAGAAGAGATTATGAACCTAGAGAAGCCACACCATGAGGACCGGGTGTTGTAAGAACGCTTGCAGAGTCCAAACAAATACGACCATCTCAAATGGAAAAATGCGTACCCAAAAAGTATAGTGGATCAAGAGATCCATATGCCCATGTTTTGATCTTCAAACAAGTGTTGAGAGAGAAACAGGTAACTGATTTCCATACTCAATATGAACGTTTTGGGTTGACATCAGAAGGGACTGCTTTGACTTGGTTCCAACCATTAAACAGCTTGGAATTCCCAAGTATTGAGCAACTTCTCCGAGAATTTGCTGAGGAATTCTCAAAGAAGGAAATCAAGCATAACAATGTTTCCCAAATCTATGCATTTAGGCAAAAGTAGAAAGAAAAGGTGAAGGAAGCATCACTTTGTTTCACGCAGTATATAGAAAGATGCCCTACTCAAGAACTACCGTAGGATGAGAGACTAGTAGTCCTTTTCATAGAAGGATTGTGGAATGACACGCTCAAAAAGGATTTGCACTTGAAGGCATGTATAACTTTTGAGCAAGTCATGAAAGAGGCATTGTATCTAGTAGATAATTGCAAGACATATGGGGAAGTGACTGAAGACACAGATCAGGGAACAAGTAGCACCTCTTCAACCACTAGTGAGTCCACGATGAAATTGGGCGGGCAAAACCCAATTGTGCCGGATGTTGATCAAATGACCAAGGAAGTGATCAGAAGGATAAAACAAGGAAACAGGACGAACCCAAACACACGATAATCGCCCACCCAAATATGTGACACTTGTGGAGGAGATCATCCAACCCAATGGTGCAACCTTCAACAAAGACCAGGAGTAAACGTATTGTGAGTACTAAAGTGGTGTACAAACCATGAAACCCACGAATGTTTCTATAATTGGAACTATGTTAGAGAGACAATACGGACGACATGGAGGACAATGATCGCCCCCCCCTCCCCCCCAATACCAAGTAGGGCCAAATAATGCAATCCAAGGGCAGGAAAAAACTCAACCTGTGTTGGAACATCAACCTCCTTTACCCCAATAAAATAGGTCCATGGTAAGAATTTCTCAACCCATAGAAACACCTTCAAATAAGAGTATGGTCTAGGTAGTCTCATTCGGGAAGATTCAGATACATAGGAGAGGGGATTTGATGGGAATTCATATGCTCCGGAGGGAGAAATTCCATGGATAATTTCTGAAGAGATGCCGGAGCCCTCATACATAGCATAGCCAACTAAAAACCATTACTTGGTTGATGAAAGTATGCTTATGTTCATGGAAAACCAGGGCTACAAACCTAGGGGGTATCCTCCTAGAGCAGGACAACTGTCGGGGGCTCCACAAGCTTCTCCACCATCAGTAGGACCATGCAATGATTGCGGTGGTGACCATTGGGCAAGGGTTTGTCCAAACAAAGGAGAACGGGTTGAATTTTTCGGGTTCTGTGATGGATGTACCACTGATCATCTCATTCCACACTATCCAAAAAACCCTAACAACAAAGGGAAAGCAACCATGAACAAGATGGGGATTGTGCCCAGCTCAAGTGGATCATAAACAACACCAAACATTGCGATAAACACGGTAACTAGAGCCCAAGCACATGAGGCAGCAAGGAACATCTTAGCCAGTCAAACCGAGACAGAGAATTTGTCTGTCCGAACCCCTAGGAGATCCTGGAAGGCAAAACGAGACAAGATAAAAGCCAAAAGACAAATAGAAAAAAACGAGTTGGAAACCAAATTATTTCAAACAAAGTAACAATATCAAAGGGAAAGAGACCTTAAGGGAAACAACGAGGTAAAAAAACCATCGATTATAACATCAGGAGGATCTTTCTTGGTAGACAAGGTTTTTGAACGTGTGGATGCAATTTTAAAAGCTTGTAGTGCAAGGCTAAAGCCTAACCAAACCCAAGAGGATAGGTGGTTAACATACCCTCAAACGAGCTATGAGAAAGAGAGGCTAAATATGTGCAAGGAGCTCATCCAAGCTAGTCAAGCGCTTATGGAACCATCAGATGCTATTGCTCCAAAAACTGAGTTTTTAATCCGAGAAAAAATTCAAGAGTTAGAGGGGCAAGGAATTGAAAAGGAATACCAACCAGATTTTGTAAACGAAACACCATTGGATACGAGGGTGGCAGCCAATACGACAGATGGAATGTATTCTCAAGTACCACATCCATTCCCGGAAGTAGAAGAACAATGACCTCAGGATCTATGGGAACAGATCAAGAATGGAAAAGGTGGAAGTGCTACACTTATGTCAACCCCTATCACAGAGATCAACCTGGAACATGAGCTCTACCCAAATGATATCGGATCACGGTATGGTGATGCAGGTAGAGTGACATCGGAAGACAATAAACCGCAGTCATTAAAAACTTTACCTTCATTTATTGGTAACCATGAAACCCAATCCAAGGTGAAGAAAGTACCATCTCAATGGAAGGCCAATCATAAGATGATGGATACCAAAACTCTTCATGAGCTGATGTCATCCCCTATCCATTGTACACTAACTCTGTCAGAGTTATTGCAAATCAGACTGCATCTTTAGGGGGAGGTTGGATTTTTTTTGGAAAAAAATAGGGCTGATAATTCCGCCACCCAATGCTTCTTCAAAAACACTGAAGACACAACCCTCAAAACAAACTAAAAATGAGCTAGTACCAATGAACAAGGTAGGGGATTATTGTGAAGGTGAAGAAGAAAATACTACCCTACCAGTGGAGTACAAAGAGGTTAACTCGATAGCAATATTGGATAGTGGGGTTGGAATAGCCATAGCTACCAAAGAAATGTGGGAAAAATGGGGGAAACCTACTCTCCAAAAGACTAGAATGAAACTACAAGTAGCAGATGGGTATCTGGAAAGATCAATTGGCATCCTGAAGCAGATTGTAGTAGCATCTTGCAGAATTGTATATGAACACACGTTCACTATTATGAATTTCGATGAGAGAAGCAACTTTGATATCATATTGGGCAGACCATTCATGCAGTAGCTAAAAATGGTACAAGATTGGGGTTACGTCTATATCTATCTAAGGAACAAGGATATCACTACAAAAATTAGTGTCATAGATCATAGCTATAGAGATGTAGAACAAACCCCAGGAGAAGACTTGAACTCCACAACTGACCAAGAAGGGGGAATACCGGCTTGGTTGTAGAACAAATCTCACCATTAGACAAGAGAAGCTTCTGAAGGTGGAAGTTTAAAAAGGGAAGATTGATAGGACTACACAAGATGAGGCCTATGTACCAAAGCCTTTTCCAGAGGAGATGTTCGAACCTTTGGGATGGAAACAGATACTGGCTACTCTTGATGTGTGTGTAAACAAGGTGACCCTCACCAAATTCTGCAATGAGGAAGTATATGATATCATTCCATTCCAGATGATGGGTGTTAGCCTAGATCTGAAATTAGAATGGGAAGTCCTTGATGAGGAGGGGGTTCCGGAGTGCCGATGCATAGTAGATGAGATCTCAGTAAGGTACCTTGACCAAACGGATGAAGATGATTTCCAGGACTCAACTGATAAGCTGCTAGAGGACAACACAGATGACCAGCTGTCTAGTAGCTCAAGTCAGAACATCAAACGAAAGGATCGACGGGTGATCTACTATGGTTCATGGACCAAAATCCTCAAAGACAGAATAGATATCCAAACAAACACAGAAACAATTGAAACAAGCCCAATGAAGACTCAGTAACTCTGCTAACCAAAAAAACGTGGTACTTAAGGTTAGTAGAAGCAACTAATTGCCTCAAAGACGGGATATCAAAGAGGTACATGAAACCTGACTCAACCAAAACAAAAATGAAAAATAAGAACACACAAAAACCAAAAAAAGAAAGAGCAATTCCAAGAAATCAACGAAGTTGTCCAAAATGGAGTGCAAAATCAAATATAATGAATTGAAACGAGCCTTGAAGGAAGTTTGGACAACAAAAATGGAAACTGACGAGGAATCAAACGATGATAAATTCGATGCACCTTCCCACTATAAGAAGTACACTATCCAACGTAGAAAAATCATGGTGCAGAAACCTAAAAGAGATCCCAAAGAACCAGGAACTTCATATGATGGGCCTAAAAAAGCCAAATGTATCAATTTAGGAGAACCACGCGAGGAGCCAAAACGGCATACATCGCCACGGATCACACTGATGAAGAAGAGCGACTTCTAGTCAATACGCTCTGACAATACAAAGATGTCTTTGCATGGTCATACAAATATCTAAAGGGGATAGATCTTGAGATCTGTCAACACACGATACCCCTTAAGAGTGATGCCAAACCACGCAGACAGCGTCCTTACACATACAATGAGACTTTTGCCAAGAAAACTAAGGAGGAGATAGACAAACTAAAGGATGCTGAGTTTATCTACGAGATTGAACACACCGATTGGGTGTCCCCTATTGTGGTAGTACCCAAAAAGAATGGCAAACTGTATGTCTGTGAGACCTCAAACAAATAAATGCAGCCACCATCCGAGATAACTATCCACTGCCAATAATGGATCATGTTATTGAGCGAGTAGCAGGGAAAGAGGCCTATAGTTTTCTCAATGGATTCTCAGGCTACAACCAATTGAAAATTAAACCGAAAGATCAGCATAAGACATCTTTTGCAATAGAGTGGGGTATATTTGCCTATAGGGTAATGCCTTTCGTCCTAACCAATGCCCCTGCTACATTCCAAAGACTAATGAGTCATGCATTCAAGGAATATCTCAGACAATTTCTGGAGATATACATGGATGATCTTTGTGTTCATTCTCATCGCAGAAGTGACCACATAACACATCTAGGAAAAGTCTTTGAAAAGTGAAGAATGTATTGAATTTTCTTAAACCCGGAAAAATGTGTCTTCATGGTAAGACAAGGTAAAATTTAGAGCCACATTGTGTCCAAAAATGGAATTTCCACTAACCAAGAGAAGGTACAGATAATTGCCGCACTACCAAGACCAACGAAGACAAAGGAGGTGCATGCATTTATGGGGCATTGTGGGTACTACAGGCGTTTCATATATATGTATGTTGTAATAGCTAAGCCGTTGTACACCCTCATTGCTAAGTTTGAATGGACGGAATAATGCGAGCAGACTTTCCATAAATTGAAGCAGCAATTAATTTCTGCTCCAATTTTGCAAGCCCCTGAATGGAGCAAAATCTTTCATGTTCATGTTTGATGTATCAGCCTATGCCATAGGATGCATATTAGCCCATCCAGGAGAGAAGAAAATGGATTTTCCCATTTGCTACTCTAGTCGACAGCTAAACCACACAAAGAAAAAATCATACCACTACGGAAAGAGAAGGTCTTGGAATGATATATGCTGTCAAAAAATTTAGACACTAACTTCTTGCAAACAAGTTTGTTTTCTTCGTGGATCACCAAGCACTGCTATATCTAGTAAACAAACCTTGCAACACTGGAAGAATTGTTTGCTGGTTTATACTATTTCTTGAGTTTGACTTCACGGTAGTCGTTAAAAAGGGGACTACACACACGCGAGCAAATCATCTTTCACAACTGTTTCATGGGGAAGCACCTGAGGGTATCGGTGATAATCTTCCCGACTCTTATCTATTTAACATCGAAATGGTTCCAAGGTGGAGTGAAGAGATCATTCCTCTACTCACAATTGGGTCATTACAGATAGAAAGACAACCATCGACTATACATCAAACAAAAAATCTCCAGCTTTTAGCAGGACGGTTGTACAAACACGATAAGGATGGGATATTGAGACTATGTGTACAGCCCGTAGAATCCACCTACTACCTCAAACAGGCTCATATACAAAGTACGAGATTTCACAATGGAGAAACAGAGACAGGCCAACAACTAAAGAGACTGGGAGTCTACTGGCCAACCATGGCACACAGTGTCTATACATATGTAAAATTGTGTGATAGTTGTACAAAACAACCTCTAGTGGAACACGCCACCTTGTTTCGAGTAGTACAAGCACCCAAATGGAGTTCTCACATAGCTGAGTACTTAAAAAACAAGCCCTTCCAAGAGGGATGGGGCAAGGCAAGAATGAAAACTGTAGAAGAAGAGGCCAAACATTATCTGCTCATTGCCAACCAACTGTATAGGCATGGAAAAGACAAACAACTATGGTTGTGTGCTACGAAAAGCAAATATTTTGTTATCTTAGCACAAGCACACTCAGGACAGCCATGGGGACATTTCTCAACTGATAAAATGGAAAATCTTGTGCTACACTCAACCATATGGTGGCAAACCCTGTTTATGGATGCAAAGACCTATGACTGCTACAGTCGAGAGCACTGGAGGCCTAAAAAATGCGTAAAATAACACGCTACAGACAATAAAGCGATAGATCTACATATCTGACACATCCACGAGCACATAATCGACGATAAACACGAACAGAGAGAGAGAGAGAGAGAGAGAGAGAGAGAGAGAGAGAGAGAGAGAGAGAGAGAGAGAGAGAGAGAGAGAGAGCAAAAGAACACGTGTAGGCGCACCCCCTAGAGTGGAGTGCTACACCAGCACGGCGAGACAAAAGAGAGGAGAGGAGAGGAGGGAAGAATACACACACACTGGGTGCAATCTCCCCTCGTGCAAGAGTGACCATTTCCCTCTTGCACGTATTTCATTTATAGATTTCTTAATGGTCAAAGTGATTACAAACTGACCGGTCGGTCATAAATGGCCAAAGCTCATAAAGAGCACTTGAATAATAAAATGTACATTATATATATATTTTTTCATTTGCATAGGCCTAGCTTGGTCTAGTCTTTTCCACCTGTCAGTTGTAATAAATAATAAACTATCAATTCTATAACATACCTCTCCATTGGAAAGCAACTATCCTCAGTTGTGCAAGATAAAAATCTGCAAACAATACTTGTCAAAAACAATGATTAGAAATCTGTATCAAATAGTAAAAGAAAAAGTCCATCAAATTAGACAACATTGCTAATGCCTGCCGTCATCCACGTACTACCTATTCTAGTGTCCCATACCACTAGAATAAGCAGTATATGTCATACCCTGATGAATCACGATATCATTGGTCACACTCATCATGCAATTAGTCAATTTTTATCAATCTCAAGTCCAATTCCACAAATACTATCGCGACAAAAAACCATCATATATCCATTCCAAATTCAAATCCAAACATCTGTCAATATGTACTCATTTCAAATCCAAATATCCTGCATGTTGTATACTCGAGTAACAAAATCATACCAGTTGCAGTGGTGGCCAGTCATCACTGCAGCATGATTTTGTGATTAGTGTTGCCTAAATCGGTGAATCTACACCAATAAGACGTGCTGCTTAAATCGACAAATCTGCACTAATGCTTCTTAAATCGGAGAATCTGCATTTGATATTGTTTCAAAATCTTGAACCTGTAATTTATCAAGGTGTTGCCTAAATCGTCGAATCTACACGAAGGTGAGCATTGACACACTGCCTAAATCGGTGAATCTGTGTGCTTGTGACCAATGGACTAAACAAGACATAAAAAAATTTTAAAAAAAAATTGAATACCTGTTTGACACCACATTGGAGTAAGGTTGAGTAACACACTACTTACAAATTGTTTATTAACTCAAGGTATCTTGGGTCATGTGAGCAGCTGCATAGCTCAATGTGAGATGATTTCAATGAAAATTCCATTTAACGTGAGAAAGTGTTGATTTAGTTGAACTCAGAAGATAATGCATGTAAATAAAAGAGCCTTTCCTTATATAAAAAAGTGTGGCAGGTATGAACAGTGTTGATCAAGCATGTAATCAATATAGATGATGTCGTCTTGAAAAAGAAACGAGAGTGAGGAATTAGCCAACCGGTTCTCTTGAAGCCTACGTAGTCTTCATGGTACACTTGCATTTAAACCAAAATAAAGATGGGTAGGTCACATTATGTTCCAAAAAATTTTAAGAGTAAAGAAATGTGGAGCTATGAACCATAAAAAAATAAAAACTTTAACCAGCTGCAAATACAATGCTGACAAGATTGTAGGTTATAACTTTTATTTCTATTTATAACTGTAAAAACTCATGCCATGATAAATCACTATGCTTAAATAAAATGAAAACTTAAAAGGATCGAATAAGGTCCTATCAAAATTGCTAGATAAATATCTAAGATAGTCGCTAAAATATTTATTTGATTATTTTTTCTTTTTTCTTTTTTCCTTTGAATTCTCGTCCAAGGCCAAAATAATACAATCATTGCGGATCTAAACCAATGCTTGGGTAAAGAATAAGGTAGAGAAAATTTCTGAAACTAAAAGTCTAAAACTACCGAAGAAAACCAACATCATCACCGTCACTACCCGACATTGTCGGAGAAAGTATTGCACTACTTCACTGAGAACGTCATCAATATCCACCGTTGTAAGGAGTCGTAATGGGAGGGGGAAGAGAGACAGCAAAATGAATAAAATGTTAATTTAACCGTCTGTAAAATGCGTATGGGACCAAACGCTAACAATCCTTATGGATTGAATACAATGTTAGGGTACAAAATAAAAGAAAGTAAAGTGAAAGATTAAATTGAAAGACTAAAAGTAAAAGCTTAAAATTGTCAGACTGAAATCATCATCATCATCATCGTCAATGCCCGTGGATGCTTAGCGTTGTGCAAAATAGTATTGTGGCGGTCGTGGTAGAGCTTCATTAATTCTGCCTCTGTAAGTAGTCGCACGAGGAGAGGAGAAATGAAATGAATTACTATCTGAATAGTTTACAAAAAGCTAAAATTCCATATGAAACCAAATTGATACAATCTGTGTAAATGGAATCCAATGCCTCGGTCTAAATTAAAATGAAGCAAAGTAAAAAATACAAAATTCATCTCTTCAGCATTGTTAATGTCTTGATGGCATCTGAGAAAATATTGCAACGATCGCTGCCGAGCTTCGTCAATGTCCATTTTTGTAAGCAGTTGCACTGGGAGGGGAAAAAAAGGGAGAGAGTGGGAGGTGGGAGGGCGCCACTGTTGTGTGGGTGGCATAAGCATTAGACGAGGGGCCTCGCCTCCAAATTTCCATGTTGCCACAACATTGGCGCCAAGCCTTGAGTCTTGACCAACTGGTTGGCACCAGCTCAACTCCCTCGTCCATAGTCCGGAGGTCGCTGCATGTTTCTAACTGCGTGTCTTTATCTATCTCTTTTGTAGGGATCATATTGCGGCTCTTGCAGTAGGCTAATTACACACACACACACACATAACTCAAACCTCACCATCGCCAGGTCCTTCAACCGACTATTATGCCGCTTTTGGCCCTCCTCTACATACGGGAGGCATAATGGTCATCCTTTATGACAACACGCATGATCTTGAGTTAGCTAGCCCTCAAGGGCTATCGTTCTGTTGTGTCCTCGTTCTCTGTTGTCTCTGACATTATCATGGTTGTCGTCTAAAATTAAGGAAGCTTGGTTTCCTCGCTAGTTTTCATCAAAGTCACAATGGGGAGTAAGTCTTTGCGCCCCAAGAGAGAAGATGTCTGCATGTTGAGTGGGGGGTTGGTTGGAGGATTGAGCTCACTGGATAAGTGGAGGTTGTATTGCATGAGTGGGGAGCAGATTTGCTAATGATGGGTTGCACATGCAGTGGTACCCACAAGTAAACATGCTAAAAAAGGGTTGGGCATGAGTAGGTGCAACACGCGATTGGATGGTTGATATGGTGTGTCAACTAAAAAGAAAACAGAGAAATAATGTTCGTTGCATGATGGTGATAAGTTAAAAAAAATGTGGGCGAGCGGCTGCCGACCGCTACATGGTGAGCCAAGATATGGTTGGGATAGGCAGGGGCGTAGCGGGCAGCTGGTTTGGAGAGAGTCAAGCGGGAAGCTGTGTGTGTGGTTGGAAATCATACCATGCAACCAAAAGAATGTGGTTGCTAGAAGATGAAAAGGAGAGAGAGAGGTGGGTTGACTAGTGATCGTTAAGTGACCACAACCGCAAATGTTGCATGGAGAACTGAAGGTAAAAAAAACAGTGGGAGAGTACGTGATGAGGAATTTCCTCAAATCCACATGTCAGGGTCCTGCTCATTGCCGCCTGTCATAGGTGGTAGCACGAGGGGCATTAGAAAACACCTAGGTTGCATGCGTATTGCTCTTCCTAGAGAATACACAGCGCTTCCATGCATGGTAGGGGCAAAACGTGGGGTGTGTGGACACCATTCATGTAGAAAACTAGCTAGGGATGGGGATGGAAATCATGCTCGTAGGGCTTAATGCATGAGAAATTAGTGTCTGCACTGCATGGCTAGCTGTAGGGTATGCGAGGGTAGCCATACCCACCCCCTCAATACTATGGATTTCCTACACGCTTTTTGGGTTTGAACTGTGAGCTCTAATTCGGTTCTCAATGTGCAGTGCAGCATCCCCTTCTTCTTTCTATTGCACTCCTATTCACTTGAATAGATGCGGAGAATGTCAACATCGCTCCCTATCTCACTTGGGATTCCTATTAAGACTTCCATAGCACAACTCGTAGTGCACCTGTCTCATACAAGGAGACATGGATTCAAATCCCATTGGAGGTAAAAATTTAGCAATCTTTTTTTTTAAATCACGGGATAATGTAAGGCGATTAAGCAATTTTCTACATGGTTAACCATAATTAGACAAAAATTAATCATCAAACTTGTTAATTAAGATTCCAAATTATCACTTAGCTTCGCATGCGTATTATCCCTCACGTTGTAGTGCATCCTCTCTCGCATGTATCTGATTCTCTCCTTTGCGTGTAGTGTGCATGCTGCATTTGGTGTCGCATGCATGAGGCATGCGGTGTCTGATTGTGATTGATTGGTGTATGCGTGTGTTCTGCATGTTTCATATCTCCTTCCTATCATGCACAACGGGGCTTCTCGTCTCCATGCCAATCACAACATTCCTGTTTTCGTTATCATAATCGTAATTAAGGGTCATTTAACCACCACTCCTTGTTAATTAATCACTATTAATTATACTAATTGTAAATGATCACAATGCATAGAACACTTATCTTTGGGTAAGTAGTCTTCTTTGTGTCGGAATGATTGGAGCGTCGCCATAGCTCGGATACCACTGCTACAGTCAGGAGCATGGAAGGCCTACAAAATACGTAAAATAACACGCTACAGACAATAAAGCGATAGGTCTACATACCTAACGCATCCACGAGCACATAATCGACGATAAACACGAACAGAGAGAGATAGAGAGCAAGACATAGCAAAAGAACACGTGCAGGTGCACCTCCTAGAGTGGAGTGCTATGCCAGCACGGTGAGAGAGAAGAGAGGAGAGGAGGGAAGAATACACACACACTGGGTGAAATCTCCCCCGTGCAAGAGCGACCATTTCCCTCTTGCACGTATTTCATTTATAGATTTCTTAATGGTCAAAGTGATTACAAACTGACCGGCCGGTCATAAATGGCCAAAGCTCATAAAGAGCACTTGAATAATAAAATGTACAATATATATATATTTCCATTCGCATAGGCCTAGCTTGGTCTAGTCTTTTCCACTTGTCAGCTGCAATAAATAATAAAATATCAATTCTATAACAATGTCAAAGGATGTGATGAATGTCAACGCACAAAACCACCCCTATAGAGAGATGAAATGCCACTAAGGCCAATGATGGGGGTACGTGCTTTTTCCAAATGGAGCATTGACGTTATTGGCCCCATCATACCTCTGGGATATAGATCTCACGCACAATACATCATAGTAGAAACATACTACATGATGAAATGGGCAGAAGCAAAGGTAACCCAGAAAAACGATGCACGAAACTATAGCCTAGTTCCTTTTCGAGCACATCTTTAAAAGATATGGTCTACCCATCAAAATAGTGAGCGATAGGAGAACACACTTTTAAACGACGTCATTGAAACCCTCCTTGACGTATTCATGATGGTCCATTGCAAATCAGCACCCTATCATCCGCAAGCTAATGGACAAGCAGAGAGTACCAACAAAATCTTATGCAGTGTACTCACCAAAATAGTTAGTGACTCAAGAAATGATTGGGATCAAAAGCTACACACAACATTATGGGCTTACAGAATAGCTTTTAAAACTTCCATTGGGAAGACTCCCTTTAACCAGATGTTCGGGATTAATGTGATCCTACCCATGGAATTCTTAATCACAACACTACAAGTGGCAACACAATTAGGATGGACGGGCCATGAGCTATTGGAGAGACTAGACACCTTGGAACTATTACATGAAACCCGACTTAGAGCGATAGCTAGGAATATGCTCAAAAAAAATAAATGAATGCGTTTCATGATGAGCATGTGATTAGCAAGGAGCTCCAAAAGGGGGATTATGTTTTAATGTATACCCTCAAACAGCACTCCAAAAAACTCAAAAAGCGAGGGATGGGGCCTTTTGTAATACATGATATATCACAAAGTGGCACCATCAAGCTTGCCACATTAGGAGGTGAGGAGATGGCTAATTGGACGAGTGGCTGCATATTAAATAAACATCTTCTTTCGTTGACACCAAAAGAACTTGAAACAATACATGGAGCAGCTCAGCGCAAAAGTCAAGCACGTGACATTCGAGAACAGGCACAAAAGGAGACCAAAATCCACATATTAAAGCGCGGGAGCAAGCAAACTTTCAGAGAAAGGCACAACAAAATGATTGTATCGATACTATTCCAATAGCATCCATACAAACGGCGGCTACAGGGTTAGGAGGAATGGATCTACGCATTAATTTACAACTTGCTGATGGCACCACCGAGCGAGCATTAGTGGACACTGGAGCCATAGCTAATGTTGTTAACTAATCCACTTTCAAAAAAATCACGTGGGAACCTCTAATGCCAAACACAATGGGTTTCAAAGTGGCAAACAAAGGCACAATGGACAGTCTCGGCCACATAAATTTGCCAATCACTGTTGATGGAACGGTTTATCCTCATTAGTTTCATGTGGTCAACGATCAGGATCTTCATGAAGCAGTTATTCACGGAGTGTTGTGGATGTGCACTTATCAAGCCATGCCAAACTGGCAAGACAATACCTTACAGCTCAGACAAGAGGACCAATCTTTTGCCACGCCCTTTGTACAAACAGACCATGTATGGGAACCCCTACCATCACCACATGCACCAGCTCAACGATATTATCCGACCGTGGCCAATACAAATTGGGTTAAAAAATCCATCATGCAAACCAATCCGAAGAAATTATGGATAAACAAATGACAAAGCAATACAAGTCAATCTACATTGTCTCCACAGAAATCCAACCTCGCGAAACCGCCTACGGCTTTTGTCAGACAACCTAGGCCAATCCAACACCAGCCTCGACAACCAAATAATGTCAAATGGGTATGGAAACCAAAACAAACTCGCTCACACGATGTCTTTTCTAGGAAATCCACAAGCAAGCAGTTTTAGTGGCAACCAAAACAAAGCTCTCAAGAAAAACAACCAGCAGCCTCACAACTTCTGTAGGTCACCGTCAAGCAGAGGGCGCGTCTTCTACAATTACTAGTGTTTGGACCACGCAGCTTCAAGGAGACTCACTGTCATCAACCACTGAACATATTGTTCATTACCCCTCTCTTGCACATCATTTTTTTCCCCATGCACATCCTCCATCAGCATCATAGAGCCACACTCTACGGCTATGCATAGACACACACTTCATTCCCATGCACTCTAACACATGTTCGTCTGGGACGACTCACTCTCGGAAGGGGGCAAGATGCAACAAGATTATCATTTGTATATATTATTATCACATTAATTCTTTTATTTTCTTTTCTTTTTCTTTAAAGCAAACTTTTCAGAGCCTTATAAACTCTTAGCCAGCATAATCATGAGCCATACTGACACCATCTAATACTAGGTTAAGAATATGTATGTAGGGGAGGTTACACTAATTTAAGCTAATTTTTGGCCAACTAATAATTATAAATATTTTTCTTTTACAAAAAAGAAAAAAATGTCAAATAATCAACAAAAAATGATAAGTCAAGCCAAGAAAGTCGGAATTGACTTTTGAAAGAAAACAACGAAACTTCAAAGCAAGGACTTAGAACATGGCAAATATGGAAAGATTCGGCACAAGATGGATTTTGAGCCAACTTCTAAAGGATCAAAACTACATATCGGACGCCATTTGTCAACCGAGCGTCAGAATGAAGAACGCATTAGGAGAAATATGAACCTTGCATGGGCCTTGTAAGGAATCCTAATTTTTAGGGATTAAGGCTAATGTTGTGTGGGGTTTAGGGGGCAAGGGCATTGAAGAAGGTAGTTTTGAGTAGGCTTTTCTATCCTTTTTTTTAGACAAATGTAGGATGTGGACCTAAAGGGTTGCTTTCTCTCTCTAGCTTTTTTTAAAGTGAAGGAAGCATAGGGGTGTGTCCACATCAGCAATTCCGTGGGTCAAAAAGAGTCAAAATTTGACATTTTTTAAAAAAAATCATTTTTATTTGTTTTTTACTTAAAACTCCCTCCCAACATATATACATATCCAAAAATCATTTTTTGACCCATTTTTTAACCCAGAAGCTTAGAAAGTCCATTTTTTCAAAAATCTTTTCCCCCAAAAAGTAATAAACATTTTGTTCTCTCCTCCTCCTCCCTCCTCCCTCCTCTCTCCCTCTCCCTCTCCTCTCCCTCTTTGCCCCTACCTTCCTCCTCCTCCACAATCTCTCCCTCCCCCCCTTCCCTCCTTCTCTCCTCCCATCCTGCTCGGCCTCTCTACCCTTCCCCCTCTATCTTTTCATCATTTGCTTCCTCATGCAACAGCTTCCATGGTGCTCACGGACATCACAAATGGTTTGCTTCCACCACCACGTACTCCGTACACCAAAAGCATACATATTCGCTTACCTACGGCATTTGCACCGAAGACCACTAGTGAGGGTGATCAAAGGTCATCACAGGAACGTCGCACTGCTTGTGAGACCAATGTTGACATTTGGGTGGATGGCCATTTGTACCCTTACGATCCTATAAGCCGATTCCATCCACCGTTTAATAGCCTTTTCACATTTCTTCAATTTCTTGGGAGGGGAGAAGCAGGCTTGTTAGGCTGTTGCAAGCGGCTGTGTATGGGTGGAGGTGCTTCTTTGCATATGTGGATGCACGAATGTCAAGCTCTTCACCTCAAGACGACGACATTACAAGAGAGTGTTGCCTCTTCAGAGAGGGTAGTTAAAAGTCTTGAACAACAAATGCAAGAAAAGGAGTCCCACATCTAGAAGCTTACCAGCACCATCACATACTTGAAAGAAACACCCCTTGGTGCAAGGGAATGCAAACACCCATATTCATCCATTGAAACTCTTGCACATTTCGGAGGAGCACGCAAACGACGAGTTATAGCCACAAGGTGATTTGGTCTTTACTTTCATGATGCATTCTTACTTCACACTATTTTCTAACATTTATGTTTATTTGTTGCCAGAAACTTCATCTAGGAGGCATGCGGTGGAACAAGCCAAGATAATCAAGTCAACCTTCTCACTAGTTGTCTCAATACCGAGGACGTGATTTCTATCTTACAATCACCTGGAGGTAAGCACATTAAGGATGCAGTCACCAAGGACCTTATGCGTAAATTAAGAAATGTGGTTAGTGATGATGATGTTCAATAAGCTTGTGATGAGGCTGGAATCAGCACCAAAGCCTATCAGGCTATTTTTCAACTCCTAAAGGATGCCCTCAAAGAACATGGCATTGTGGAAAACCTATTTCCCGTTTCTCACAAGGTCAAGCTCGCAAAGAAGGCCACAAACAAAGATGTGTTCTCCCACATTGGGACATACCTACACATTGAGGACACAATGCCAACTTCCCTTTATGCTTCGTGCGCAACAAAGACAAGGGGAAAAGGTAAGAAACAACCCATAAGAACTTCGGAGAAGGGATTTCCTCACACAATGTGGAACAATATTTTCGTGGATCTTAGAAGGCTTCAAGAAGCCATGCTTAGATTTTACAAGTTACCTGAAGAAGGTGACACACTTTACTTTTTTCTTTGGTATTATTCTTATCATAGACGCTGAAGTTTAAGGTCTTAGCACTATTTATTTTGTAGTGCTTGGCACAAAAGTCGCTTTTGTGTTGAAACTCGATGAGTGTCAAATAGTGAAAGGCCGAAGGTTAGAGAGGCTAAGTGTCACTCTAATGAACAAGGCCATTCTGCAAACCAAGCGAAGGGATTCAGTCGATCCATATCCCACCCTATCTTTTAGCGTGCAATCAGAGAAAGACATTTGGTGGTTGGGTGCTATTGAGGTGCCCAAAGAGACCAATGGAGTACTTTCATGGATTTTTGAGAGAACTCCATGGAGCACAGAAGTAATACACTCCCAAATTGCAGGTCAGAAGTTGGAGATTGAGGGCTTTGGTAGTTATGATGTGGAGTGGCACTTAGGTGGGGATTTGAAGACCATAAAGTGTTTGCTTGGATGCAAACAAGGGGCTTCTTCTCTCATGCCTTGTCCATTTTTCACTCGAGGGTACAAACCTAATGGACAAAAATCACATAAGAGAACTGCAAAGGCCAGTTACATGCTTCCATGGAAAGGGCATGGAGAACAAGGGTTAGATTGTCCTGATGTCGGAGATGAAGGTAGAGAATGGGAAGCGTCTATTCTGAGATGTCCCATGGTCAATGCCCCAGACCGTGATCAAAAGAACCACGCTTGGAATCCAATCTTTTGATTTCCTCTAGCGAATGTACATTTTTGTACATTACACGCATTCATGCGCATTTTTGATAGGCTATTGAAGCTCCACATTGACTATGCTTTCACAATGAAACCGTTGGAAAAGTCCCAGGAAGCGATCGAAAGAGTGGAGGTACTCTTGAATTCCATTGGCTGTCACGGTGGAAAAGTGTCTATAGTTGCTGCAAAGAACACAGGGGAGGCCCATGAAATTGCTCAACAAGTGTCAATGAGTGGACAAAAAGCTAGACACTTTTTGAAGAGAGTTTCCCAAGGAAAGCCAAGTCGATATGATGCTCAAAACAGCTCCAACCAGTAGGCAGGTAACCTTTGGGAGCTTTGGAAGGAGTTATGCAAAGCTACTACTGACAATGATTCAAATGGAGAGCTTGCAAACAAGCGCAAGCAAGTTTGGGCCCATTTTGATAAAATGGTCAAGCTTATGGGCCTTAACAGCACAACAGAAGAACAACATCAATCATTTCAAGAAGATTTGGCGGATTTTACCAAGGTCTTCACCCTTTCTTGGGGTGAAAATAACATCACACATTACATGGTAAGTCATTCATGGTGTATTCATTACAAGGGATTGTTTTTATTTAATAATGTGGATCGTTTACTTATGTGAACAGCATATTTTGTTTGCGCATGGTGCATTTTTTATGCACAAGTATGGATCGCTTGAAATTTTTAGCACTCAAGGCATGGAGAAGTCCCATTATCGAGCAAGGGGAGTGTACTTCAAAAATACTCGACATAGTGGTGGAATGGTGCAATCTAATTATTTGGAGGAGATGTTCAACTAGTTTTTTCGCACAACATTTGCTTGTAAGCTCACAATGGAGCATGTGCGACAATCCAAGATTGCTATTGAAGTGCGCAAATGGAGTCATCAAGAGCATAGCAACAAGTGGCAAATGTCGCAAGGTCCCACCAAGCATGCTGCATGGCGGCGATGCAGAGTGCGACAGGGATCAAAGTGGATACTGCGCGAGTCACTACACGTGAACGCAGGGTCCAACTCTTAGCGACATGTTTATTTAAAAAATAATACTTCTTTTAAAAAAATTAGTGTGAACAAGACCCTTTTTAAATGGGCCCTTATAAATATTGCATGCTCTCATAAATCACTCATTTCTTAAGAACAGGTGAGCTCTTACCAACGAAATGGCGCGCACCAAACAAACCGCGAAAGAGCATCCGCCTGCCAACAAAAACACCCTCCAAGGATGTGAGAAGCCGTCATGGCTTAAAGGCACAAGAAAACGACCACGAACACCTGGCCGTTCCAGGAACTCTTCTGGTAGTGGGCATGGTGGTAGGGCACGAGAGTCATCAAGGACTGTTGAATCTCCACCTCCTCAAGATATAACACCTAGAAAGATAATGAAGCAACGTGCCCAGCGCTGGAGAGAAGCAGAGGGCCAGCAAACATCAGAGTCCGATAGGGAGCAGCCATCGCACCCCCAATCACAAGCAGGACCATCCAGGACTCGGGTGGTCCATACAGACACCGAATCAGAGAGTGA
Source organism: Adiantum capillus-veneris (assembly GCF_014529385.1). Lineage (NCBI taxonomy): Eukaryota > Viridiplantae > Streptophyta > Polypodiopsida > Polypodiales > Pteridaceae > Adiantum > Adiantum capillus-veneris. The sequence continues at coordinate 103,555,516 of NC_140943.1, read as the reverse complement.
GCCACCATGGCTGCAAGAAAAAATATCGCGCACACACCGGGTGGCCGTTGGGGGGAAGACATTGGCTCAAGGCGAGGGAGCTCTCCCCACACGACAAGATCGGCAACCAAGGGAAGAAGAAGAATCAGAAGAGGCTGCAGAACCAGCCCCTAAAAGCATGTAAATAGGCGCAAGTCTAAGTTTTTCAAGAAGCCTAAACGCCGCCCGCCAGCAAATGTGCAAGTGCCCCCAAGACAACCACAGCGGCGCCAAAAAATAGCAAGGGCATTTGCAGAAATCCGCCACTACCAGAAGACGACGAAGCTCTTGATTCGACGTGCCCCCTTTGCTCGCACTGTGAAGGAGGTGCTTAAAAGCTATGGAAATCAGTATAGAATGCAAGCAATAGCGCTAGAGGCTATTCAAGAAGCTGCAGAGGCCCACATCATTTCGGTGTTGGAAGATACCAACCTATGCGCCATTCATGCAAAGCGAGTGACAATACAGTCAAAAGATATGCATCTTGCACATAGATTGCGACGAGACTTCGAGCATTAGCCTAAGTTATCCCTCTTTTTGTATTGCACACCCTTATCTTTGTAATGATTTGACTTTCCAATGACAATATGATCAACAGTTGTGTCTACTCTATCTATTATCTTTGTAATTTCAAGTTCTGTATGTAATTGCAGTCAATTTCAATAAATTTGTGCATTTTAAGTACCCTTGGGGGTAGATAAGCCTATAAGGGGCCAAAAAAAGCCTGGCCACAAGGGCGCACAAATGGCCCATCCAAAACTGCTGGATGGGCCATTTGCGCGCCCTTGTGGCCAGGCCTTTTTCTTCCCCTTTTAGGCTTATCTACCCCCAAGGGTACTTAAAATGCACAAATTTACTAAAACCTATTGGTTTTGCATCAATATTTTATATGGATCATTGTGGACACCTTTTTTTGGTCATTTCAAGCTTTGAATTCCTTATAGGATATCAAAACAAATAACATATTGTGATACCAAGTGTCTATGCAACATTAATTTGGATTTTTCAAATGTCCAATGTAATTGGACTTTTTGGTGGAGGGGTGTACTAGGTAGAGCTAAAGTAGGTGATAGTGTGCTGGAAAATTCATTTCATAATTGATTTCAGCTTTTCTAGTGTCCTTGAGTCTGAACATATGCTGGAATTGCCATAAAAAGAGTGCATTTAAATGAATGATGCAAAACCAATCCATTGCAGTATATTTGTGCTTTTTAAGTACCCTAGGGGGTAGATTGGCTTATAAGGGGCAAAAAAATTCCTGGCCACAAGGGTGCGCAAATAGCCCATCCAAAACTGATGGATGGGCCATTTGCGCGCCCTTGTGGCCAGGGCTTTTTCTGCCCCTTTTAGGCTTATCTACCCCCAAGGGTACTTAAAATGCACAAATTTACTAAAACCTATTGGTTTTGCATCAATATTTTACATGGATCCTTGTGGACACCTTTTTTTGGTCATTTCAAGCTTTGAATTCCTTATAGGATATCAAAACAAATAACATATTGTGAAACCAAGTGTCTATGCAACATTAATTTGGATTTTTCAAATGTCCAATGCAATTGCACAAAGAATATATGCAATATGAATTGAAAGTGTTGGAATCGGTTGCCCTCCTCATGATTACTCTAGATGAGGTGGTAAAGAACCTCGTGCATGAGATGATCGCCCTGCCACCACTGATGCGACAGGAGGCTAGATTGTGGCAGCAAAGAATGCTACCAAAACTTGAACCAAACAGCCGAGAGGATTACAAGGATGTTCCTGTCACGACAATTTAGATTCAAACCATTATTGACAATCAATCCCTTTGGTGAAAGAAATAGTTTGAGCAAAGACCAACAGATCAAACTTATTACAGGAATGCTCCACAGCATCTTAGGATCGACCCAACTTACAATCCCATCAAATAGACAGCGATCGGGGACAGCTTTTACTCTTGGCAAAGCAAACGGCCGGCTAGGTTGAACTATCTAGTTATCACAAAGCCAATCAATAACAACCCACTGCCTGAGCAGTATATGGTTCAGACTCTCAAAGGGGTGATTAACATGATGAAGGAGAGCCTGGATCTCGCATGCCAGATACTTGTGAAGATTGCAAAGATGCTAATCACCTACATAACAGCTTTCAATGATATAGAAGCAGCAGAGCATCCCTCGCAAATCTTTGTGGAAGGCACAATAGGACTTTGCTGGAATATGGAGATAGAAATCCCCAGCAAGAATTTCATGGGATTGTATGCAAGAGTCATGTTCCTGCCCTCTCACTACATGCAGACCTTCAAGGAGGCACTCATAACCGGCTTCTTCAAAGTGGACTCCTCCATATTCAATCCCGTGACAAAAGATCTACCAGCACGCCATATATCGTATCAAAGTACTCTCAGCAACAACCCTTTTAGAGAGCTAGCTACAAAAAATTTAGAGATTGAGGCAAGGGTGCAAAAGTTTAAGCACCTCACTGCAACTCTCGAGAGAAGACAATAGACTACACTCAGAGATAGATTGCACGAGGATGTGCAATGAATAGGAAGGGGGGAATGATTGGTGGACCCAGCGATCTTACACATGATAGGCGGATGTACACCACTCCCTGTAATACTCGCTTAATTTTTCGAACGAATCAGTGTAATTCAGCTAATGATGTTTTGTTATTGTAATATATTCTGACATATCCTCTCAAGCCTCTCCAAATCTACACCCTTGTAAGCGGCCGAATGGCCGTGGGTAAGTTCCCTTATCCCTTAAGCCAAAACCCTTGGTTTTACAAAAAAATATATCATTAGCTAAAAGGATTTTTGGACGTTCACTGTGAGAGCTTCTTGCTGCTACAACTTGTAATCCTCTTTTCTCCTGGACTGGTAATCAGAATTCAATTCCAAATAGCTCCTTGTGTTCCTAGTCTCTTGCACAACAATTTAAGTATAACCATTCTCAATTCTGTTGTGGTTTGCAATGCATTGCTTGTGAGATAAATGCATTGATTTGAAGGTTAAAATGGTTGTTTTTTAATGTTCTGACCATGGATAAGTGTTTCTATGCTTAAGGGGGACCTTTCCGAGTAGTTCTATTTCAATTTGTTGCACATTTTTTGTGATGGATCATGATTTATGTACCTTCCCAGATGGTGAAAGAACTAGGTACAATTGTGCCCCTAGGGGTTGTAATACCTCTCCTTAAGTTTCATTGCATTCTGAATTCATTTGGATGCCGAAAAGGCGTGATAACCTAGAGCGGTGAGATTGGACGCATACTAATTTCTTGACTAGGAAGTGGTTGATTTGCTTTTGTCGTAGTATGAGTATCCCTCTGAGTTCACTTTGGTGAGATCAACACTCTCATTAAGTCTCCATGCCCCATCCTGATTCGCTTCCTTGCATATTGACATTATGTTAGTACAAAAGAGCTATGTTGTAGACGTCCGTCGTGGCGACCCACTAACAGATGTGAAATCAGATGTTAAATTTTTGTACAAAATTGGCACATTGGAGGTGCAATGTTGGAAGAAAACAAAATGTAGCAACCCGCAGACCTCTTTAAATATGACATTGTAGAACACTACCATTCAAGTTTACAACATAGGAAGGTCCATGAAGATATTTTTGCACTCATCAAGTTATAGTTGTTTCTTGGCCTCTGTAAATACCTTGAATATGAAAGGGACATCCAAGGAAGTTGTTCTATGCATGGTTGAGCTAAATTAACTCTTTTCAAAAACTTGTTGTTGTTGGAAATAGCTTAGTCTTTATCCCCTTCTTCATAAATATAGACAAGATAGATTGTAGAATAGCTTAAAATCCTCTCTTTCTCATGCTAAGGGAGTCAAGTGTGCCCTATATTTCATTAGCAAGCACTGCATTCCTTGAAATAAAATGGTGCACCATATCTCATTACAACACCTTGAAATTCTTGTCATGAATTATATCCTTTGCAAGAATACTTATCAAAAACTTTAACTGCTTTCCTACATTGGCTTTGGAATCAATGTGTTCTTTGTCTAGATAGATAGTATGCCTACAAAGAAAGAAATAAAAATTAAAAAAAAACCATTTAAGTTAGTTCAAATAGTTTAGAATGTTTAGAATCCTCACCTCAATACTTGGATTCTTTTCTTAAGTCCACCAAAGCTAGCATTCAAGGTTTCAAGATTCTTTAGTTTCTTCTTTTGCGCATGAGTACTTGAGCTTGTATCTTTCTTTTGTAAGGTCTATACCTTATCTCAAAGGACTTGTAATTCTTGTGTATGCTGCAATATGTTTTTTTGTTCATTTTACAATGCAAATAAAAAAGTCACACAATCTCATTTATTTACCAGTACATCATGCATTTATGAATTTTAGCTTGGCCAGTTAGAGCTTTGCAATAGTCAAGCAATCCATTCTCTCCATCACCATCAAAGGCTATAAACCAGTAGAATTTTTGAAAGAAAGAGAGTCATTAGTCAAAGGATAGAATGAACCATGTGACCAAATATCTACATGTTTTTCTACATCTACTATGAGCTTTCTTTCTTTGGGAGTGTCACTTTTGTGTTAGTTTTTATTCGCTCACATAATGGCTCATATTGAGTATCCAAGTCAATGTATAGATGATATTTAGGATTTTTGGCAAGGAGGTATGTGACAAGAAAAAAATTATTCCTCAGTGCAAGAAACAAAGGAGAAGAAAGTTGTGGCGACATTTCAAAGAGAATACAAATTTTCAATCTCCCTCCAATACAACACCAAGTGCATTCAATGTATCTAAAAAGAGACATTCCTCAATCATCACAACCATCATAATTTGTAGAAAGAATCTATTGATAAGTGTGTTGTTCAAACAGTTGTAGTAAGGACCCCTTTTCTTTTATTCCACCTTTTTTCTAGACAGGGAATGCCAAAAAACATTTTTTTCTTAGAATATCCTGCAAATGACCTCCAAGATATCCTAATGGATGCAAGTTGCAATGGGAAGAAAATTTATCGGATTTGGCTACTTCAAAAATCTAAATTTAGATAGAAGAATATGTCGCAAGAAAACCTATACACAAAAGCTATGGAAATCTAGCAACATCACAAACCCTTCATAGGTCCACACAAGTACTTCTATCGTGAAGATGTGATGCTCATAATTATGGTAATAAATAGCATTTTGGAATTTAGAGGCTTTGTGATCAAATTCATTTCTCTTAGTCTAGCATTCTCTTCATTATAACATGTGAATACTACAAAATCATATACTCATTTTTTTCCTTCTATACATATTAGCTATAAGCTTGGGATGCTGTCTATCACTTTCCCTTTCATCCTATGAGATGGAGCTTATTGGCTTTATAAATCTTATTTGAGAGCATGAAGAAGCAATTTTGAACATACAAATGAGCAAATTAGAAAGTTTTTTGAAGTATCCAAACTATGTTATTAGTATTTTAAATTATTGAGCTATTATATATTAAGTCCATTCAAGCGTCTTGACATATTTAATAATTCATCCAGTTTAAACTTTGTTCCAATAATCAACCTGCACAACTTCTATCGTGTTGTATGTAGTCTTGATTTCAATCAAGTTCAGACAAATGTGCAGCTCAATAAGTTTAGGCTAGATTTTCTTTTTTCAAAATGTGAGAGCTACGTGACACTTTTAAGATTCCATTAAAGGATCTATAGCTTAAATTCCTTATACAATTCACTAGTTAACAACTAGTAGTTTTATTTTAGTACAAATTTTTAATGAAGATATTTCTTTTGACCAAACATGCACTCACGCACTCAACTGATGAACCAATGAGAAGCTCAAAGAGGCTTAGTTATGACAACCTCAAGACCTTTGTTCCTAAGCACTAAATTCCACGAGGTCTTTAACGAAGATCCGACATGGGATCTACGATGAAGAGCTAGGTGCACATGATGCGAAGTAGACTCAGTTGTCCAATTTTAAAGGACAAGTTTGAGTTTCCCTTTTCTTTCCTAGTTTACTTTCGACTATTTATGTTCACTTTATAGGATAGTTTTTGCACAATGGGAATACCAAAATCCACACATGCACCTTGTTAAGGCAGTGGGACCCCATAGCGCATGCCTGGGTTTGAATCTTGGGGTGACATGCACACATTTTTTATGTCTGATGTCGGATCTTTTCAAGATCCACGTGCCTAGATCTTGGCCTTAGATCCCTCTGAATACTTTCTTAAAGAGTGAAACATGTGCTTATGGATCCCCTGACCCATTGTACTTTTTGGCTATACACCTTGTCACTTGAGATGGTCACATTCTTTGTGACTCAGCTACCATTCTCATCATTCTAGGCTCCCTTAATACAACATTTCTCGCTTTTTATCCAATGATAGGTGCTCTAGTGGGAGTTCGATCAGTTTCTCTCTCATCAAGTCTTGCATCTCTCACTTTGGTAGAGGTATCTGAAGCCCTCAAAGTGTGAATAGTGTCTCAAGACTCACTGCCCCAATGTCAGGTCATTGAACCTAAGAATCTAGGCATAGAAAGGTGTGTTCTACTGAATGAATCTTCCACTCTAGTTCTCACAAGACTTGCTCTTGCGATTTCTCACCTCGTTTCAGAGACTACTGGTCTAAAGACACTAGGGGTAACATACAGCTAATGGAGAGGTCCTCCAAAGAACATATATCTTTCTAGCTCCTTGCGGTCTATGGCAGAGTACCATCACCCATACTTATCAAGTATTATCACTTTGGTATCTTCACCCTCTTCATATGTAAAGACATTTAAGCATTTTTGCTCCCCATTAATTCCCCAATATTGGGTTCGTCAAACTTATCATAGAGTATTTTTTGTGCTGACTTGAGTTCCCATATTTACTCGCCTAAGATTCGCATTTTGAATATCAAGCTTTGATAGCTTTTCTTCAAGCTCCGTGTCAACCTTATCCTTGGTGCCTATTAATCCCCACTTGTTAATAATATAGGAATTTTGTACGACTAAATACATGGTTTCTTCATCCATAAAATTATCAATCATTGATATAGTCCACAAGAAATATGTCACTGAACTCGGTACGTCTCTCTTCCAGTTTCACACATTAGCAATCCATACCATCTTTATAAATTTTAGCTCTCTATTCATATTCAAAGTGAAATCTCAAGTGCAAAAGTTTCATGGTTGGTGTTGGTTGGGATGGTCTTGCTCCCATAGTTTTTCCCTCCTTAAAACTCAAATGCTTGAATCCGTTAGCCATATAAGTGTATGATCTCTTTGATGAAGTATCATAAAGACTTTCCTCTATGATGGGCTCTAAAGTCGGAAATGGTCCTTGATTGACACTCTCTTCCATTGAAATATGATAAACTTGGTCTCTAACAATAGGGTTCCTATTTTTATATAGTCTTCCTAATTGCAAATACATCAAGATGACACTCTTGCAAACCCTGACCTGTTACCTTTTGTGATGCATCCAAATCCTTCAATTGAAAATCCTTTGAGGTTCACACTTTAGCCCTTGCAATTTGTACAAAAAAAAACTTGGTGGCTATGCATTTATAGCCACTTTGTTAGTTAAAATCTGAAATCGGTAAAATTTCATCGCACTTTTGGTAGAAGTTATAGTTTTGATTGCAAAATACATCAACTCCAAATTTCGTTTTGAAAATCCCACTATGCTCCTAGTTGTTATGGACTCAAGAATCTAGCCAATTTGGGAAGCTTCTAGAAGCTTGGAGAAGATTTTAAAATAATCTCGAAGCTTAACATTGTTAGAAGTTTGGAAAATATTTTGCAAGAATCTAGAAGATTCCAGAAGTTTCTATAATCTTGGAGAACAATCTAGAGGTTTTTGGAAAGCTCTAGAAAGAAAAGAAGGATCTAGAAGGTTCTAGAAGAACAAGAAGGATCAAGAGGGTTCTAGAAGATTCTAACCTCGCCATAAAATCTAATATGTAACTTTACCAAATGATTTTCCTATATTAAATTGATCATTTAATATGGGAAGATAAAAGGGGAACAAGAGTCACGATATAGATATGTGCTTCTAGACCTATCTTAGCAGGGGACCAAAAGGAGAGATGGTTGCATCTCAATAGGGGTCCAAAAGGAGATGGTCTACCAAAAGAGAAAAGTGCAATAAGTGCTTCTAGACATATCTCAGCAGTGGACCAAGAGAAGAGATGGTTACATCTCAATCGGGTCCAAAAGGACAATAGGGTCCAAAAGGAGATAGTCTATTAAGAGCATCGTGCATTTAATGGAGCTTAAAATTGCTACAAACGGAGGCGCGGCTGCCCTACAAATCATCCAAGATAACACAATATAACACGTAAATCGGCAAATCCCCATACCTGATGAATCCCATAGCACAGAATCGAAGCCATACGCGAATAGAGAGAGAGAGATTGAGAGCCCGAGAGGATAAAAGAGCACGTGCAGGCACACCTCCTATACCGGAGTGCTACACCGGCACGGCGAGAGAGGAAAGAGAAGAGGAGAGAAGAGCAACGCAAACACTGGGTGCAATCTCCCCCCGTGCAAGAGTGACCATTTCCCTCTTGCACGTATTTGTTATATAGATTTCTTGAATGGTCAAATTGGTTACAAACTGGCTGGCCGGACATAAATGGCCGAAGCTCATAATGAGCACTTGAATAATAAAATGTACATGAAATATATTTTCGAATGCGTAGACCTAGCTTGCCCAAGCCTTTTCCACCTGTCAACTGCAATAAATCATAAAATATCAATTCTATAACATACCTTTCCGTTGAAAAGCAACTATCCTCAGTTGGGAAGATAAAAATCTGCAAACAATACGTGTCAAAAACAGTGGTTAGTATGTTGTGTCAAAAACATCACATAATATATGAAACTAAACAACATTAGCTTATGCCTACCATCATCCACATACTACCTATTCTAGTGTCCCATACCACTAGAATAAGCAGTATATGTCATACCCTTGTGAATCAAGATATCATTGGTCACACTCATCATCAATCTTATAATGTCAAGTCTCATCACATACATACTGTCGTGATAAAGTAATCATCAGATACCAAATCCCAATCCAATATCAATTCCACAATATAAGTCCACATCCAAATCACTTTCATTATGTACCCGGGTAACAAAATCATACCACTTGCAGTGGTGACCAGCCACTGCAGCATGATTTCGTGAATGGTGTTGCCTAAATCGGCGAATCTACACCAATAAGACGTGCTGCCTAAATCGGCCAATCTGCACTAATGCTGCCTAAACCGGCGAATCTGCATTTGATAGTGTTAAAAAAATTCAGGAGTTTGCAATTTGTGGTTGTGCTGCCTAAATCGGCGGATCTGCACCAAGATGAGTATCTACACACTGCCTAGATCGGCGAATCTGTGTGTGTGTGACCAATGAACTAGGAAATACATAAAGGAAAAAATATTTATTATGTTGTTGACATCACAATGCAGTATATCAAAGCACTTACAAATTGTTTGTGCAATATCCCAAAGCACCTTAGCTCACCGGAGTAGCTACATAGCTTATTGGCAAAGCATCTCTAGAGGTACGACGACTGCAACTGGTAATTTTGTGTTAGTAATTTGCAATGGAAGAAAAGAATATCCAGTCTATCTAGAATTCAATTTAATATGAGTGTGTGATTATACTTTTTAAGATGTACAGTGCTGGCATGATGACTTGATAATCAGAATTTGAAAAGAAAGTAAACAAGATTAAAATAGAAAGTTATCCATAACCTTGCTGAAATTGAAATGTGAGACAACTTAGGGAGAAGAAATACTTTGTAGTTCTCAGTTCTCGCATAGATCCACTAATGCCACAAACAAACATAAAAAATAATGCAAGACCCAAATTAGTCTAATTTGTTTCAATGGGCCAAAATAAGAAAAGTAAGAATAAAATTGTGGTGGAATCATTGCAACTCGATATGAAGGATAAAAGTATGTTGACTACTTACCGAGGCCTACCATGATTCATCTTTGATTGATGAGAAAGTGGGATTATTCTGCTTAGATTATGTAACAAGATGGGGTAGCCATGTCTGGTATAAAAGGGTTGGTATATGCAGTTGAATAAGCACCGATTTGTAGTTAATGATATGATTATAATAAACTGAAAAGAAAATAGTGTCCATTCTGGTCTACATGGCTCTATCTGAATGATTGGACATGAGATAAGTAGTGAAAATAATCTCATGTGGGTGCATGTTGGCGGGACACATAGTCATACTTCCCTAAATGTGTGGTGAATGTAATAAAGATAGGCATGTTGAGCAATTTTTACTAAGAAGTAGAAAAATATGTGAGTCATTTAGCAAGATTTTTTTTTTCCATAAAGTTGCAAGTACATCAAATTTGAATCTCTACAAATGAGTTCATAACTTGTGATAACCTGAACGAATCACAAAAGGCGGAGTAGTATCATGATACACTTTGCAAAAAGTGGTTACAACGGAGAGTTTTAGGGTGGATATTTGGAGATATGAGCAGATCAAATTTTATACTAACTTGTGCTAATCAAAATTATGTAGTACAATGCAGACAAAAAAATGTGAGAAATAATGTGGTGTTCGTATGACAAAAAAAAGAAAAAACCATGCTAGATTACGTGTGCTACGAGAAGTGTTGACAACTTAAAACAAACAAAAAGACTAGTTATGAATCCCGGCATATGGGAGCCGAAAGAGCTGTTGCGATATCCGTAAAAATAAAGTAGGCTACATAGAGATCTATGAAACTAGGAGGGCCAAGGGGAGCCTAGATTGGCTTATTACAAAATAAGAATTAAGAAAACAAAAAAACACATGTCTATTGTGTAGGGGGAGGGCGAAGAGAGAGAGCGAAATGAAATGAAATATTATATTACCCATCTTCCAAAGGGCTATGGGACCAAACTGATACAATCTTTATGAATCTTATACAATGTCTGGGTGTAAAATTAAAATGAAGTATAGTGAAGCACTACAAAAAAAACTAAAACTAAAAAGGTAGAAGTGTCAGAGTAAAATAATCATCATCATCGTCGTGCTGAGGATGCCCGGTAGTAGGCGTTGTAGGAGACAGTATTGCACACGTCGCTGAGGATCCTCATCAATGTCCATTGTTGAAAGTAGTTGAGGGTCGACCACTGTCGTGTGGGAGTCAGATTGTGTTGTGAGCACTCATGGAAAGTGTCGCTATGTGTGGATGTTCTCATCCCCTCTCAGGCAACACACGCTTGGAGATTGTGGATTTGGGAGGACAGGCTGATCTTGCAGCTTTATTGGGATCCAGGAGAGGGGAAATGGCCCCATCACGAGCTTGGAGGTGCACCAGTTACCTTCTTTGAGTCCACTGTCAAAGTTGGACGACGGCAGACACACCAACTGGTTACATATTGCAGTACGCTCATCATATGCTTGCCATATTGGATTTGCGGATTGCATGTAGGTTGTGTTCTTCCTGTGGTAGCTCTATGTGATCTAGAGTGTAGCTCTTTAGTGCGAAACGCTCCTTAGCGAGCACTCAACCACGAACCTTATTAGTGAGCAGGGACGGTATCTGCAGGTCAACCAACTTTATCCCTTGCTGCCTCCCACGTGCTACAAGGCTCGCATGCATTTGCTGGCCGTTGCGAGTCTACTATTGCTTTCGAATGCTGTCGCATGCACTTGTGTCATCGCAGATGCTTGGTGGCGTCGAAAACGGCCACCTCAAAGCCATCACGTGATCGGACAGAACTTGCACATGGCGGACTGTTTGTGATGGTTGCGGCTAACTGAGCGAGAGCACAAGGTTGGAGATCTCTGGTTAATGTGGGCGATAGACTGATGAGGAGGTAACCAACCAATGTGTGCGAGAGACTGAGTAGGAGGTAACCATGATGGCTGGTGGGCATCAACCATGAGAGGCCTAGTCTAACGTCGACAGGCGTTACTGCGTGAGAAAGAAGGGACGATAGAGAAACAAAGAGAGACAAAGGTGGGTGAGAACAAAAGGGAACTGCAGTTTTTCTACGACATGAGTAGCTAGGTGGCGGGGGTGGTTGCTAGTCGCTCAGTACTATGGGTAGGAAAAGAGTGTGCCTCATGCATGGCAAGGCAAGGAAAGCCACAGGATTTCTTGGCGCTGCCATGCAAGAGGGAGAGAGTGAGTTAATATACAGAGGAGGTTGGTATGGCTGGTGACGATTACTGCACATGCCAATGAGGTGGCGCCGTCATGCAAGAGGGAGAGGTAGAGAGTGAGAGAGAGAGAGATAGCAAAAGTTGGTTGGCAGGATGTGGTTGCGTAGAGAGATAGAGACATAAAAAAAAAACAAAAAACAAAACAGTTGGTTGCATGCCGGCTTTGTTGGCGTAAGCTGGTGTGCGTCATGATTTATTACCACTGTCGTTGCTGCTAATATATATGCCTCTGCTTTGTTAAAGTGGTGGTGAGGCTTTGACCTCCATGAAGTAGTCGGCAGTGCAGCCCCATGGTTGTCAATAGTGCATCCCGGCAAGCCATAGAGGTTTGGAGCTTGAGGACGATGTTTTCATCACTTTAGACGATCTATTGCTTGTTGTCGTGTTTGCTCAAAGACCCTCACAATGGCACATATTGCGTGTCCCTCTGAGGCAGTAACACGGCACACTTTTGTGTTGGTTTCGACATACCTACTTGGCTGACTGTCGGCCGGTGACAACTTTGTCATCGTGCGCTTTGAGTTCATTCTCAGATGGTGTAGCAAGCCATCATTATTGTCCTTTTTGTTTAATAACAAAAAAAATGAGGGTTGGTTCTCACGAGGCCTCATGAATAAAGACAACTTTTCAGCTCATGATTGGGTGGCTTAGGTCTTTTGAGTTATTAGGGGAGTCTTTCTAAATATTTCAAATCTCCTCTTACACTTATATATCCTCTTACACTATAGGCGCTCTCTTAGGTGTTTCTTCCCACTATCACAGAAAGGCGAAGAAGGATCCTAATTAAATTGTCCTTCATAAGACTTCATTAGTCCATAGATTAAGATAATCTTGATAAACTAAACTACATAATGATCAAACTAAGTAGAATGAAACGTACAGTGCATTTAACCAACAAAGTAGTCGTTAACAGAATTACAGAATTTAAAAAACTTAGCTCTGGGATACAATCGCCATTATGATTTTCTTTGTCGATGTGATGTCCATATTACCAAGAGCATTTTCTATGCTCTGATACCACTGCTACAAACGGAGGCGCGGTTGCCCTGCAAATCATCCGAGATAACACAATATAACACGTAAATCGGCAAATCCCCATACCTGATGAATCCCATAGCACAGAATCGAAGCCATACGCGAACATTGAGAGAGATTGAGAGCGCGAGAGGATAAAAGAGCGCGTGCAGGTGCACCTCCTATACCGGAGTGCTACACCGGCACGGCGAGAGAGGAAAGAGAAGAGGAGAGAAAAGCAATGCAAACACTGGGTGCAATCTCCCCCCGTGCAAGAGTGACCATTTCCCTCTTGCACGTATTTGTTATATAGATTTCTTGAATGGTCAAATTGGTTACAAAGTGGCTGGCCGGACATAAATGGCCAAAGCTCATAATGAGCACTTGAATAATAAAATGTACATGAAATATATTTTCAAATGCGTAGACCTAGCTTGCCCAAGCCTTTTCCACCTGTCAGCTGCAATAAATCATAAAATATCAATTCTATAACAAAAATACCTTAGGGTTAGCTTCATTAAAGCCTCCAAAGGTTAGTATTATAAGTCCTTAGACCTAGGACCATTAAGTACTTTAGACCTTCGGCAAGCTAGGAGTGAGCTTGAGGTGCTTCAGGTGAGTAAGGTGCATAAGGTGCTTGATGTACCTATTGAATAAGATGCTTGAAATTACTTTTGACTAAGGTACTTGAGGTGCCTATTGGCTAAGGTTCTTAAGGTGCTTATTGACTAAGGAGCAGCTTGAGGAGCTTGAGTCAATAGAAAGGAGGACACTTGTCCAAATGCTACACCCCAAACACACTCACCAAGAGAAAACCAAGCCACAAGGGCCATAAAGGACACATGTCAGGCCCCTAGCAATATTTCCCTTATAATGTTCCTTAATCCTGTACAAATGCTACAATTAAATAATCAAGATCTTTCTCTCAAAGGGGGAAAGGAAGACAATTGTCCAAATACTACAGCCCTTGCTTGTTATGACTAGAGCCATTTATTGGTTAGCCCTAGGCTTGAGCCAATAGGCTTGTAGAAAGAGTAAAATAGAAAAATTGAATCCTCTCTCTCTCTCTCTCTCTCTCTCTCTCTCTCTCTCTCTCTCTCTCTCTCTCTCTCTCTCTCTAATATACTCCAAAATCCACACAAACGCTACCCCACTGTGTGTTGTGCACGCAAGTCATCAATGCGCGCAACATAGTTTACCCAACTCCCAATGTGCTAGAGCATTAATGCTCAGTAGTAGCACAAACATGTTGTCCACCTCCATGAAAAGGGGAGCGATTGTGGGACTGTATGCATTCAAGGAGAGCTACTATGTTTTAGTGGCTAGTTGCACACAGAGCTATAGCAGTTGGAAGCTTGTTAGTACAGAGCAGCTTCTTGATAGCATGTGCAACTTGTAGCCATCCTTTGGAGACCCAACATCATTATCTGTGGGATTGTCCCATGGCACAACAAGTTTGGCTTTGATTTCTTTGGTTGATGCCAACCCTTTCCATGGTCTGATAGTACACTAATTGGGGTGTTGCATCGTGGTCCACTCTTACAAGCCATGTGCTCCATTTTGAGTTGGCGGCTCCATTACCTTCTTGAAATTATCAACAAAAGCCTTCTTCAATGCATCATAAGTCATTACTTGTGAAGGTTGAGATGATTTCAAACAAGACTCATACTCATCATACCATGTCCTTGCATCCTCTTTCAAGGAAGAAAACAAAATCTTCATCATAAGCATTCGATCTTCCTTATTTGCAATCAAATTAACAAACTCAAATTTCTCAATAAAGTCCTCAACATCTTCATCTACATGAAATCTTGGAAGAAAGCTTGAAAATTGAATGGAAAGAAATTTGAAGATGATCAAGATTGATTCTACATGTCACTATGTGCAAAATTGATGCAAACAAAGAGCTGTCCCGGTATGACTACACGCAGAGAAGCCAAGGTGAGGGCAAAACTGCATCCAAAAGCATCAAGGAGGCACAAAGACCCAAAACCTACAATTTTTTGATCTTTGCCTCCACTTTTTAAGTTTTAACATGATTTCTAGCTATATACAAGTCTCACTTCAAAAAACTCACTTGCGGGCACTTATAGTAACCCAGTAGATGGCGCTACATTAGCGACGTGCCTTGCAATACATGTGCTTTCTAAGCCAAACTAAAAAGCCCACAAAAAAAAAAAGATCCACACACCATTTTGACATTGTTCATCATAACCACATGCAAAAATTTAGAAAAACGGGGTGTCAAAAATGCTTACAACAACATGTTTTATATTTTTTTTATAGAATGGCACTTTTTGGCCTCCCTCATGTAGTGGACTTAATTCTCTCACACAGTTTCCTTTTTTTCACTAATCACATGGTCTCCACTACCAAATTGCCTTTCATATTCTAAGAGACTTTTCACATGGTAAAAACCCTTTTTCTCAAGCATTGAATCCCTGCACTTGGCTTGCATAGCTACGAACTCCTTCACCTGCACTGGGTCTTTATACCTAGTCTAACATTTGGTCACACACTTGTAAACACCCTTGATGCTGCTTTATTCTATTTTTGGCATCAACACTCTTTGGCTACACCATCATTGCTCACCTCCTAGTTGAGCATTCATGCTCAGCAAATAAATCTATTTATTGAACTTACAACCTGCTAAGTTTTCTTCACATTCCTACTAATCTTCATTAGGTTGGTTTCTTAACCTCCTTCATCACAAAGTGCCTGCCATGCGGATCAAATAGAAAATCTTTTGATGTATTTGGCAAGAAACTATCACCACATCTATGGTTAAACAAAAAACTTTGTTCATCACCATCCATACGAAGCACCCTCGTGTAATGCTTTATCCACACATGGAATGAATGATTCAAACAAGATGTCAGCAACACCATTTCACATGTCCAAATATCCACCTATATCTAGGATGATTCACTCGTAGTATCACAATGCATATCATCAATGTGAACACAAACATTTGAATCTCCCACCCAACCATAAAGTAGGGAGGGTTTCATACAGAAAATTTCCTAAAAAATCCTTTAGTTGATGCAAGGTGCACTTGATTGATACTTTCATAATCATACTCATCAACCGCAATGTGCATGCCTCCTTTAAAATCTCATTTAGACACATGACCTATGTTTTCTCTTCTTGAAAAGCCAAGCATATCTGATCTGCTTAAAATTCTTCAACCGTAAGCTCTTTGATTGGAGCAGGCTCCACACTTTACTACTCTGTACTGATGCCCATAGCCACATTGGCAACACTATCCACAAAAACTGAGTCATATGATTCAAACATCACTTCAATAGAAATCTTAATTCACCTGCTCTTCATTGGTCAATCCCTACAAGAAAGCATGCCATACCTCCTCTTCTTGCGTATTAGCATCACCAAGCATAGGAGAGGGTTACCTAGCCCCCTTGCTTTGCACTTCACTTTCATTCTTATGTACATGACCTATGTGAGCTTGGTCATCCATGAATGTGGACTCATCCTTCCTAGAAAATCCTTGCAGAAACTGCACAACCACAATACACTCGACGGTAACCTTCATAAGCATAGCCATTGGCATGGTACCGCATACTACCTCCACTTGCACATCCACAGTCACAAGCTTGGACACTTTCACCTGCTCCCCATCCACATTTCCAACCTTACCATCAGTGAGCCATCAAAATCTCTCTGATTACCAAAGAAGGTGAACTCCTCATCCAAGCTATCCTCTTTACCTAGGTCCAAGAAGTTTGAGCTCATATCATCATTGTCATCACCATAGGGAGACTCCGTATCTGCATCCTTATCCTCCTACTACACAAGGGCTTGCCGACTACCTTGGCTTTGTACATCCTCTTCTTCTTCTTCTAAATCCTTGGTATTTGCAACTTTTCTACACTCTTCTACCTTTGCATACATAAAATTCATGAGAACGTTCCCCTTTACCTCTTCATGCTGCTCTTTAGACTTTGCATATGTTATCCTCTTTGCATCCAGGTCCTCTTCAACAAAATCCTCATCGTTGTCGTTGTCAAGCCTTTTTCCATTGACATAGACACATTGCAAATAGGAAACTTTAAAGGAGCATAATTGACAACGGATCTTACCGAACCTAGCCCCATATGATGCACCACTATCAAAATAGGCACATAATTTGCAAGCTTCAACAAGCCCATATCCAACTTTCTCTATACTTTTTTGCTCTGCACCTTGGCTAAACATTAGGAAAATATTGGACGTCTTTGGGACCTTGTTAGGTTTCGGATTAAATTTTTAATTGCTTGGAGGTTAAGGGGACACAAAAATCCTCTTGGTGATTTTGAGCTAGCATATGCCAGTTTTCAAAGGAAAGTAACTAATGGGGTCTTTGGTCCATATTCAGTAGGCCAATATAGTACAAAAGAGATGGAGGATGGCCTTGGAATATGGACCATTGGTTCATTGGAGGGGAAGGTGAAAATTTCCCAATGGATAAAAGAGCAAGGCTGGGGTGCAATATTGGCCATTAGATCTTGCTCAAGATCAGCAGAGGATGTTGAAAGGTGCCTTATGAGAGGGGAGCCCTTCCTAGCCATTGGATCCCACTCAAGATCAAGGGTGGAGTTTGGAAGGTGCCTTTTGGTAAGATCCCTTGGATACCAATCCTATATAATGGTTAAGATTGAAGCAAAACCCCCTTACCCCCCTCCCCAAATTCAAATTCCCTTGTACCATTATGTCATGTTCACTTGTCCAACTGTCACACCCCCTTTTCCAGATTTTAAAGGCTCAAGATGATATAGTAGCAACTTCCAACTATCTCCAACAACTTTCAAATTTCTCAAGAAAAATTGCAAAATCATTACATCTTGCTTTAACGCCTTCAACTTTAATGCATCTACTTCCCAAAGAGAAATTGTCTTTCTAGAATTTCCCAAAAATGGAGTCCACATTTCCCATGTACTTTGATTGCCACCCTTCAGACCATCAGGCCAGACCTTCGTCCATCCATGCATTAACAAATGACATCGTTGCAACTTCTCCTCATCTGTCATCGTGCGCATTGACAAAATCCATAGCTTGAAATCTGCTAACCAATCTCCATGATCTTCAACTCCTATGAAAATCAGACCAACGCATGGCATCATCATCTTCATCAACTCGTGAATTGAACACCCAACCTTTTACCAAGCAATCCGAAAACTGTTCTTCGTCTTGAGGAACCGTTTTTTCTTCAACCAAGATTAATCAAATAGTGCTCAATGGGAACACTAGAAAATGGAAAGAGGGGGGGGGGTGGTGGTAGGGATGCACTTGACAACACACACACATCTCCATAGATTAGGTGGAATCACAACACCAATATCCTCTCCAAGAATACATTGAGTAGCAAAAATTCATTAAAAACACTCGTTTGAGCATACCCAAGCAGAGAGTCTCACATAAAAGCATAGCTTAGTGCATTCCAATCGAGGTTCCAATTAGCTTAATTACCTCCTAATTCTCAACCACACACATAACACCTCTTTATCCCTCTCTGCACACACATCAATTTGCTCGGACACCTATACACCCCAGTGAGTAGATATAAATTAGTGAATATTATGTATTCACCAATTTCAAGGGCCCGAAAGAATGAATTTCCTTTCTCAATATTTAGGAAATTCATGTACACTTTGACCTCCTTAATCCGCTCAATGAGTATTCATAATATTCATGTATACTTTGACCTCCTTAATCCGCTCAATGAGTATTCATAATATTGGTTCGACCTTGTAGGGAGAAGTTCTAGCGAGTTGTTGTTGATATAAATACATTGGGTATTGTATAACTCGGCATGCGTCGAGCGAGTGAGTGGGGCAATGTTGCCCATAGTGATCAGGACGGTGCAGAATGAGAATAATAGTCTGAAATTATAGTGGAACAAAATGGAGGATGAAAATATCAGTAAAAAGGAAAAATATTTGGTTTCATTTATAAGATCGAATCTTCTTCTTTCACAATCGAATAATCACCATTATAGTATGATCAATGAAATTTTACGGATACTCTCATGAATTGAATGGATTATGGAATAATCTGCTATACAAACTGGTCAAAGCGCTCTTGTTTGGTAAGACTAGACCACCCTTTCTTGTTTGGTAAGACAATGAAAGCAATACTTCTCAAGCTAATTGAAAGTTTGCTTTGGTATACAAAAACCGCTAAATATAAAATTGATTAAGGAACAATCTCCTATACAAACCAATCAAAGTCAAAGCACACTTGTTTGACAAGACTAGACCACCTCAACAACGACGAAAGCAACACTTTTCAAGCTCATTGAATTTTACATTTTATATACAAAATAACTTGAATAAAAGAATGAGGAACCATAGTTGAATGTTATGTGGGTGCTAAAATGTTGTGAATATTACTTTTTTTCAAGGGGTTGAAAGCAGTCAGCCAACGTTGTAGGGAGAAAGTCCAGCTTGTAAGAACTGGCTAGCTGCTGTTGACGAAGCCGCATTGGGTGCGCACCTCTCCTTGCGTAGAGCCGGTGAGGGGGGCGATATTGCCCATCTTGATCATGGCGGTGGTGAAGTCGGCGAAGAAGGCGGCCTGGCTCTTAGCGTAGCGGGCCACCTGGTCATGTGTGGTGCTGGGGGTGGAGTAGAGCACCTGGTCGGAGTGGAGGAGTCCGCGGCTTCTCAGGAGGTTGGAGTAGTAGCCATTGTCAAAGAGCGTAGGGGAGGCGACGTCGAGGTCAACAAAGGCAGCATTGGCACCGGTAGGGCACTGCGGCACAAGCGACTCGCGGTAGGCGGACTCGAGGGCGGTGGGGTCGTCCGCATTGGGGGTCAGACGTGCAGCGAAGCTGTTGCAATTGGCCTTGCCGATGGTGTGGCCGCCAGAGAGCACCACCATGTCCTTGGGGGAGAGGCCAACGTTAGCGAAGTTGGCGACGAGGTCGCTGACGTTGAAGTTGAATCCGGGCAGGTTCTGGTTTGCGAGGGAGCGGCTGGCGGTAAGGCTGTCACGCCGGCCGAGCAGCACGGGATAGGATGGGCCGCCGCTCTGCAGTGCAGACAGAGTGAGATCATTAGCACTTACACTTTAGAATATTAGTAGAGTGAACATATGAGGATTCAGATTATACATAAGCGGCAGCAGATGCAAGCAGGACAATTTGAAGCGAGCAACATATTCGACTAAAGCTTACCACCGCCACGGAGTCGCGCGCGGCCATGGCTAGGATGTCGGCGCAGGAGACGACTCCCGGGCACTCCTTCTCCAGCGCGGACTTGATGTCGTCTACCACCTCGAAGCCCCGCACGGAGTTGTCGTTGGGGCGGGCCTCCTGTTCGCCTTCCAGCACGCCCGGGATGCTCTTGAGCAGCAGCGACCCATCGCACCCCTGCACAAAGCAATCGTGGAAATGCAATCGCAGCAGCGAGCCGGCCATGCGGGCCTCGTGGGAGACTGCGTTGCTCACCACCTGCCGCACGATAGACTCAGCGCTGGGGCAGCTGCTCTTGTAGAAGCTATACTGCAGCGGGTCGCTCCTGCCTTGCAAGCTGCGGCCGGCGTCGACGCTTCCCAATATGCCGATGGTCAAGCTAACAAGCAGGAGCCTAATGACTAGAGCATTCACAGGACGTCCGGCCATGGCAAATATATTTATCAGGAACAGATGCAGATCAGCCGAAGCAGTGGGTAAAATGGCAATATTAATGCTGTACAGCTGATCAGCAAGCGCAGCTGTATGATATTTAGGGTGTAGCTAGAGCGCGATTTGATCTAAAGTACTGTACAAAAAGCTAGGTGCTCAGCTTATAGTTGGCTGGAGTCGATATATGTAGTAGGAGAAGATGGGTCGAGGAGATCGAGCTGGCCCTCAAGAACGAGTCTTTGCACAGCTGATCTCTGCAATATACATGCATGCTCAATGATGCTCATGCATAATTACTTACGTGCTTCTCACGGCTACGTGCAGCACATAGTTTCCCTCTCGCTCTCTCGCTCTCTCTCATAGTACATTCGTCGAGAACGTCTTCTGCCAGTACTAGCGCACCTCCTGTTGAACATTTCTCCTTGAGACGCTCTCGAGAAAGTTTCGCCCAGGACGACGTTAATGTCGACGTTAACGTCAACCATCCAACTTTACCTTATCATTATATTAATATTATTTATCGTTAAAAGGTTTTCCTTCTCTTCCCGACTTATTTCTAAGTAGCCTATTATTTCTAAGTAGCCTACTATTTGGTTGCATGTGATGATATGTGGCGCTGTTGCAACTCAAGTTGAAGTCGAACCGCTGCTATTTGGTTGAACTAAGAGGGCTCCCCCATAGGCCCTCTGAAGGCGTCTTTGGAGGGCCCTCATGAGAAATTGCTGCAGCCCCATAAGGACTCCGGTCTTTTCGACAGGCTGCTACGCCATCACCGGAAGAGCTCCCTACCTTTTCGTTGGGGGGCACTTAAAGCACCCCCTACAATTGAGAATCGCCTTTTTACAAGCAGAAGTGGGTAACCTCCTCCGCACCACACACAAAATCTGCAGAGTTGACCGATAATTACAGGTAAAACCGCTAGGTTGCAGCAGTGTATGAGGCTCTGATTCCGGCAGAGAGGGCCTTGCACGATATTATGAGCCCTCCATTTTGCAGGTGTAACAAGATTTGATTTCGAGGTGTTTTAGTAATAAATTTTGTTTTCTAGGAAGTTTTTGTCATTTTAAAGTTAGTCCACTGTGTAGAAGGATGTGTGGATTGTTTTCGTCCGATAAAATTTTTTGATCCAGAAGGCACTTTCTGGGGCATTTTTGAAGGCGTTAACGTGGGATTTTGAAAAAGTGATGTATGAAGCGATTGAAGCCTGCGTTATAAGGAACAACTTTGGTTCTTTGAGTCTTTAGAGATTTTGATGTTTTGATGCTCGTTGAAGGCCAAAGATTAAGAAAAAAAGTTGGATTTGCTGTTTTTGCATCGTTTTTGTAGAAAATGCTGTTTTGCAGGTTGATTTTCAACAAATCGGAGCAGGCTATGGAAATTTTTCATCACATAGCCGTCGAAGAGCGCAACGAGGGCAACAAGATTGTATGAGACGGACTTGGGCTGTTTTGGCTCCGTTTGGGAGTTATGTTCAGTTGAAGACAGCTGAAAAATTGTGGACGGATCGCTTCACGATCACGTTTCTTTTTACCTTGTTCTCGCAGGTATATTGGCGCGCAAGTCGAGTCGACCGAGCGCCAAAAAAAGAAAAGCGGCTATTTTAAGAGGTCGCAGGCTTTCTAGAGGAGAATAGAAGGACGGGTGGTGCGTTTTGGGGGTGATTCACCATTCTCTCTTCTGCGAGTGCGAGTGCGAGTGCGAGTGCGAGTGAGACGCTGCATGCAAGCGAATTGAAGCTCGGGGGTGGTCGGGAGGTTCGAGCTCCGTACAACGGAGTGCGCCCATATATATATTCAATTGCTCCTCTGTTGTATCAAACACTATCAATACAAAGATTTCTTTCTTTATTTTGCTGTCTATCTCTATTATTCGGTTCCCGTGACAGCAGGGCTTATGGGGGAGCCCTCTAAGGGCTTATTTTGCCTTATCCTATTTTGCGTGAGGAATGAGTTGAACTAAGGGCTCGGTTCACATTGCTCATGACTCAATCTATCCCGCAAACCTCCCAAGTTGGTGTGGCCTCCCAACGTGTGGATCGATCCACCTCATAGTCACTTTTTCCGCCACCCAAACTCTAATGTTGGAGTGCCGTCCATACCTCTACTGGCTCGGGAAAGCACACCCCTTAGTCTATGCTTGAGAACATAGTTTGGATGCTGCCTTAGGCCAATTGTCTGAACAAAAAAGTCAGGGTAAGACCTTTCGCATAGTCTAAGATTGTTTCAAACTCTCTCTCTCTCTCTCTCTCTCTCTCTCTCTCTCTCTCTCTCTCTCTCTCTCTCTCTCAAAATGTGTACATGCATGCATGCCACCACATTGAGAGAAACCATCCTATTCTTACCATCAATTATGGCAATTCCTTTGTGTATCCCAAGTGTAATGGAATTTGCCTATTCAATTTGAGAGTAGCGGAATTTAATAAGAGTACTTTCAAGAAATGATTTTGTGAGCATAGCGGGTTGACATAATTGAAGATAGCAACATAATCATAGCAATTAGTTAACTTGGCATAGACAATACTTTTGCAAGAGAGAGAATTTAGAGAACATGACAACAGTTGAGGACCGGATTTATGTGGAGCCGGTCCCCCCTCCAATAGGCATTTGTATTATGATTTCTCCCATAAAGAGAGACTTGTTACAATACATTCTTCGTGTTCCTTGTGACCTAGGTGAAGCAATGAAGATGGAAAGCTTCATGCATCACCATCATAGCATAACCTAAACTAGCTTGAAGAAAGCTTTAACTATACCAAGCCTCAGTCCCTAGACCTCAAACACCTTCGAAGGTGGAGAGAGCTAGCAGGGAATGAGGGTAGGGAAGAGGAAGAAGAAACATTTCATACGAGAAAGAGTTAGTTCCTCACTTATCATAACTCTTGTGCTAGCATACATAATAGCATAGTAATGAAGAAGAAATAGATGGCAAGCTCAAGCATTGAAGCATGGCTCTTGGATGGATTTGCACTCCATAGCCAAGAGTGTTGGTGTAGGGTCTCAACCTCTACTTGCTTGGAGAAAGAGAGGGAGCTCTTGCACTTTGCATAGTACACAATGAGAGTGTTTGTGTGTGTGTGTGTGGGTGAGTATACCCCCTAAGCACCCCCCTAGCTTGCTTGGGTCGACCCCCCCTTGTAGCTCATGCTTGAAGTTCATTGGACCCCTCCACGCCTAGCCAATCACAAGCAAGAGCCATTACAAGCAACAGGGATAGCCTTGGGACAAGTGTCCCCCTTTCCCCTTTGAGAGAGAGGACTTGATAAATGCAAAATCAATAAATTAAATATCCTTTATTATCATTGGACCCCTTGGGTGGCCAACCAATAGGTTTCAGGCACACCATGAGGGCAACATGAGGAGGAACTTGACAAGTGTCCTTGCTGCCTCTTCAAGCTGGGGCTTCCCTTGTGTGTGTGTGTGTGTGTGTGTGTGTGTGTGTGTGTGTGTGTGTGTGTGTGTGTTCTCTCTCATCCCCCCCCCCCTTGTAGGCTCGCCCCCCTCCTTGTAGGGATCTTTTTGACTTTGGATGAGCAAGCCCCTTAGTCATCAAGCATGACTAAGCACTTGAAGTAGGGGGTGTTCCCACAAGCATCTCAGACAAGCTTCTCAAGGCACCTCAAGCACCTTAATCATGCACCAAGTCAAGCACCTCAAGCATGGAGCCAGTCAAGCACCTCAAGCATCTTAATCAAGCACCTCAAGCATCTTAATCAAGCACCTCAAGCACGACAAGCACCTCAAGCACGACAAGCACCTCGAGTTTGGGCCGGGTTCCCACCTCAAGCTCAACCCTAGCTTACCTAAGGTCAAAGGACTTTTACACACATTATTGGAGGTCTTCAATGAATCTAACCCTAAGGTCTTATGCTCCATTGGTTAGCCTTGCTCTTGATAGACCATCTCCCATTTGGGCCCCTTTACTATTGGCCCGTGTTGAGATAGATCTATAAGCACATATCTATATCTTAACACTTGTTCCCGTTTATTCTCCCACATTAAGTGATCAATTTAATATGAGAAAATCATTTGGGTTGGTTAAATATTAGATTTTATGACATTACCTCTCTCTTGAAATCATAGTCGTCCTCCACTATGAGGTAGAAGAGATAAAGCCTTAGTCATTAGTGAATTGTACTTAGCGGGTAGAGGATCCCTTTTTTACCCTACGACATATTTCCAAGATGGATGACTAATCCATTTGGTGCTTGGGAGACATAGCTGCCGCAAGCATGTCTGCTCTTTAGTCCATTTCATTCTCCCAAAGGAGAGTGACAAATTCTACTTGGTGTTTGAGAGACGTCGTCATCACAAACATGATTCTAAGCATGCATACTAGTTAAATTTGTGCACAATTAAAAAGAGGACTAGTCTTATAAGAAAAAAACATGAGTCATTTAGAAGAAATTTGTACATTTGCTTACTCTAATGTAGCATTGTAAGCATTGACAAGGTTCATACTATCCTTAAGTTGTACTCCTTGCATCCATCTAGCATCTTCAAAAGGATAATTTTTGAACTTAATAAGATACCGTCGGATTATCTTACCATGTCGTAGTACCTTGTCTTCATGCCGAAGGATAGCTTCGGGTTGTAGCACCTCTTCTTGGTCTTCAACTTCGAGAGGGTCTTCAATAATTGGTTCGGTTGGTGGCTCTCCTTTGTAGGGCTTAAGTAGGCTTACATGAAAGGCATTGTATATAAGCCAATGGTTGGGCAACTTGAGTTGATAAGTCGTCTCACTGATGGGCTTCAAGATTTGGAAAGGACCATAGTATCTTTTTTCTAGTTTAGCATAATACTTTTGATGGCCCGTAGGATTTTTGCCCGTCGTTTGCCTTAATCGAGCCTTAGGAAACTTGAGTAAGACCCAATCATTTTCTTTGAACATTAAGACTCTTCTGTGATTATCAGTAGCAGCTTTTTGCCTTTGTTGAGAGATGGCTATAGCCTCCCTAATCTTTTGAAAAGATTCTTGTAGGTCACGGCTATACTCATCGGCGGCGAAGATCTTCCCATGTACTTTGAGTAGCAAGGGACTTTTAGGTCTTCCCTCTATGATCTCGAAAGGTGCTTTCCCCGTAGAAGTATGGACAGTATTATTGTAGGCATACTCTACTAGAGGTAAATATTTTTCCCATTGTGAGCGTTGATCTACTTCGGTAACATAAGTCTTGAGTAGATCGAGTATCGTAAGATTGGCTATCTCACTTTGGCCATCCATTTGTGGGTGATAGGCCAAAGAGAAATTCAATCTTGTTCCTAGATTTTCAAAGAGACCTTTCCAAAAATTACTGGTCATTCTAGGATCTCTATCTGACACGATGGATGTGGGTAATCCATGGTGCTTGAAAATCTGAGATATGAAGAGAGTTTTAATTTGATGTGCCTTAATAGTCTTTTTGACAGGAATAAAATGTGCTTGCTTGCTAAACCTGTCGACTATTGTCCATATTCCTGTATTCCCATGGATAGACTTGGGTAATCCAAAGATGAAATCCATGGATATACTCTCCCATGGTGAATTTGGAATAGGCAATGGCTGGAGTAATCCAGGTTGCTTCCCTCTATCATACTTGGTCTTTTGGCATACTACACATTTTGAAACATACTCTTGTATGTCCACTTTCATGGTAGGCCAATAGAAATACGTCTTCTACTCCTCGGAGAGTAGGTTGAATACCTCTATGCCCTGCATATGGAGGAGCATGGGATTCATACATAACCTTCTCATGAAGGGAATGGGTAACACATAGCCGATTGCCGTGGAGAAGATAACCATCCTACAAGGTGAATGGTTCCTCTTTCTTCCCCAAAGAAAGGGCTAACATTATGTCTCTAAAGTTAGGGTCAGTAGCATACTCATCTATCATAGAGGATAGATCTTTGTGAGTAGCTATAGACACCGCATTAACTTTTGGTCCTCATGAAAGTGCATCGGCAACTTGATTGTGCTTACCAGCTATGTGAGCAATATGGAAATTAAATTGCGAAATAAAATTTTCCCACCTCATTTGTCTGTCGGAAAGCTTGGTTTGCATCATGAAATACTTGAGACTTTGGTGTTCGGTTCGTAGGATAAATGGAGTCCCCAATAGGTAGTGCTTCCATGTGTCTAGGGCATGTAGAACAGCTAAAAGCTCTTTCTCATAAATGCCCAAGACTCGTTCATCACTATTGAGCCTTCGGCTCTCATATGCTATGGCATGCCCTTCTTGAAGCAAAACCGCTCCAAGGCAATCACCACAAGCATCACATTGGACCTCAAATGGCTTTGAGAGATCCGGAAGCACGAGGACTGGTTGGGAAGTAAGCTTCTCTTTGAGTTTTTCAAAAGCATTTTGCTCCTTAGCAGTCCATACAAACTTAACGTTCTTCTTTGTTAAGTCGTGTAGTGGTCCTGCTACTTGAGAGAATTTTGCTATGAAGCGTTTATAGTATGCACACATACCAATAAAGCTTCTTAGCTCATCTAGATTCCTTGGGTTAGGCCATGATTTTATTACCTCTAACTTTGATGGATCCATACAAATACCATCGTGAGAGATAATATGACCTAGATATTGAATCTCTTGAAAGAAGAATTCACTTTTCTTTTGGTTGAGAAAAAGTTTGTTCTCCCTCAAGGCTTGAAAAATCACTTGGAGATGTTGCTTATGTTCCTCCAAAGACTTGGAGTAAATGATGATATCATCAAACAACACTCCAGTGAATTTATGATATGGTCTAAAAAGTTTCTCCATGAGACGATTGAAAGTAGCTGGTGCATTAGTCAAGCCAAAAGGCATGACTAGATATTCATAAAGACCAAATGTTGTGCGAAACGCGGTCATTAGGATATCTTCATCCACTATCCTTATTTGATGATAGCCACTCTTAAGGTCAATCCTACTGAAGTAGGTAGAGCCTTGTAGCTTATCAAATAGATCTTCTACCCGAGGCACGGGAAATCTGTTTTTGATAGTGATATGGTTTAGTGCTCGATAGTCTACACACATACGGTATGTACCATCTTTCTTTTGCACTAAAAGGACTGGAGAGCAAAAGGGAGAGGAACTAGGCCTCACCATCCCTTTGTCTACCAATTCCTGTACTTGCCTCATAATCTCCTCTTGTTGAGCTTGTGAGACTCGATAAGGAGATTTGTTAGGCGGTGAGCTTCCTGGAAGGAGCTCAATACGATGGTCATCATCCCCTCGTTTTGGAGGTAGGTCCATAGGGATATCATCGATGAACACATCTTGGAATACTTTTAGAAAAGTAGACAAGTCTAACTCTTCTTGATTCCTATCATTTTCATTTGATGAAACATTATTAGCTTTTAGAGACTCTTTGATATAAATCATGTATGCAGAAATTGAGTTCTTCATTGATTTATCAAAAGAAAAAGGATTTACAAGTGGAATAGTGCGACCATGCTCACTAGCATCTATATACATGTTCTTTCCCCTGTAGGTGAAGTAAATTCTCCTTTCAGGGAACTTCATGTTGGCAGCCATGCGATCAAACCATGGTGCCCCTAGGATAACATCCTGATGTTGGAGAGGAGAGATGAAGAAGTCTTCTTTGTCGACATAGATTTGGACATGAAGCCTCAACTTCCCAATCAAGGGAGTAACGGAGGCTTGTTGTCCCTTGAAAGCTGCATCAGCTGTTACTATATCTCCCATCTCAAAAGCTTGAATGCCCAACTTGGTGGCCAACTCTATTGATATGAAGTTGAGAGTAGAGCCTGGGTCAAACAAGATGAAGGAATCATACTCTCTTACCTTTCCCCACGCATAGGAAAGTGATGATCCTTTGCAATGAGCATCCTCTTTTGGAGCTTCGATGGTGGAATCCCTAGGAGTCTCATTGCGAGTATTCTTCTTGGGGCAAGAACGATAGCCATGTCCTTGCTCCCCACACTTGAAACACTTATGGTCCTTGCGAAAAGCTTCAAGCTCTTCAGGAGAGAGTTTGTTTTTACCTTTGTAAACTCCCTTCTCCTTGGACCGATTGTTGTTGTTGGAAGTGCCTTGGGAATTATTTTGAGCATTGGATTTCCCCTTTGCATCATTTTTATCTTTGTTTTCCATGGGCTTGACATTACATCTAGACCCTTGATGGAAATTGATGCGTGAAGCAACCATGGTGTGGTGGATTACTTCGGTAATAGTACCGGGCCGTTGAGAGTTGATGTATTCGGCCATCTCTTCAGGTAATCCTGCACAAAATTGTTGTCTTTGCTCGGCAAAGTCTATCTTTTGAAAGACAGTAGCTTTGAGATGTAAATCCCAAAACTTGTCTACATACTTGTTGATAGACTCATGAGAGAGAAGCTTCAAGCCGCGCCATTCGGTAAGAACTTTATCTTTAGTATCACTTGGAAGAAATTGCTTCATGATGGAAACTCGTAGAGTTTTCCATGTCTTTGGGGCTTCTCCATTGCCACGAAGGCTAGCCCACCATTGACGAGCTGATTTTTGGAAGTGCATAGCTACATGGCGTAGCTTGGAGGACTCTGTGAAGCCCTCGTCCCTAAAGGCCGCATCAAATTTATGGATGAAGGCCAACACTTTGTCGGTAGCACCAAAGGTGCCATCATAGGTGAGAAAAGAGATACTCTTTCCTCCCTCCTTGAACTTCTTTAGCTTTTGTGACCTTCTCCATGCAAGAAATGATTTGCGATGTCCTCCCCTCTTGTATTCTCTAGGAGAATAGCCATAACTTTCATCGGAAGAGGAGGAAGGTGAAGAAGAAGGAGAAGAGGGTGACCTCTTCCTAGCCCTTTTATTCCTTTGTTTCCTCTCTTGCCTTTCAGATTGATGAGGAGAAGGACTATGGGTTGCTCTTTTCCTCTTGGGAGGAGTAGGCGATCGTCTAGACCGCCGTCTTTGTGGATCCACATCTTCAGAAGAACTTAGACTGTCATTGCTTTCTTTCTCTTTGGATTCCTCCTCTCGAATGGGAGAGAGTCTTCTTTTGGGGGTCTCTTCAAGAGGCCTCCTAAGCTCTCTCTCCTCTGGGAGAGGAAGGGAAATTCCATAAGCACGAAGTTGTTAAGTAACTTCGGCTTGCAAAACAGGGTTGCCCATAGCTTGTTGCAACCTAGTGACGAGATAATTCACAAACATGGGAGCATCATCATTAGCACCTTCATGTGCAAAATCAAAGCTATCAATGTTCATTCTACTCTCTTGATTATTGTCAGCCATGTTAACAAAATTTATGTTTATACTTAGTGTATGCTTTGGCAATACAAAACCTTAGTTGCCACTCCTCTTAGCCTTTGAAAATCGGCTCTTAAGTATCTACACCCACGGCTCAAGTGGTTAATTATAGACAATAGAGGAGTAGGTCTAACATAGAAGAGTTTCCAAGGGCTAGCTCCTTTCGGACTTCTTATGGCTCAATAATGGTAAAGCCGTAGGCAAGTCTAAAATGACTCCATTATTAAGTCCAAAGCTCCCGAGGTGTGCACCATCCCCCACATAGTGGGCTTAACAAAACTGATATTAGATCCCAGTTCCACTTACTCTATTATAATTAACAACATCAACCATTTATAGGCTACTTAAGGACCTCTCTTCTTAAGCAAGAAAAGAGAAACCAAATACTCTGATACCAATGTAATGGAATTTGCCTATTCAATTTGAGAGTAGCGGAATTTAATGAGAGTACTTTCAAGAAATGATTTTGTGAGCATAGCGGGTTGACATAATTGAAGATAGCAACATAATCATAGCAATTAGTTAACTTGGCATAGACAATACTTTTGCAAGAGAGAGAATTTAGAGAACATGACAACAGTTGACGACCGGATTTATGTGGAGCCGGTCCCCCCTCCAATAGGCATTTGTATTATGATTTCTCCCATAAAGAGAGACTTGTTACAATACATTCTTTGTGTTCCTTGTGACCTAGGTGAAGCAATGAAGATGGAAAGCTTCATGCATCACCATCATAGTATAACCTAAACTTGAAGAAAGCTTTAACTATACCAAGCCTTAGTCCCAAGACCTCAAACACCTTCGAAGGTGGAGAGAGCTAGCAGGGAATGAGGGTAGGGAAGAGGAAGAAGAAACATTTCATACGAGAAAGAGCTAGTTCCTCACTTATCATAACTCTTGTGCTAGCATACATAATAGCATAGTAATGAAAAAGAAATAGATGGCAAGCTCAAGCATTGAATCATGGCTCTTGGATGGATTTGCACTCCATAGCCAAGAGTGTTGGTGTAGGCTCTCAACCTCTACTTGCTTGGAGAAAGAGAGGGAGCTCTTGCACTTTTCATAGTACACAATGAGAGTGTTTGTGAGTGTGTGTGGGTGAGTATACCCCCTAAGAACCCCCCTAGCTTGCTTGGGTCGACCCCCCCTTGTAGCTCATGCTTGAAGTTCATTGGACCCCTCCAAGCCTAGCCAATCACAAGCAGGAGCCATTACAAGCAACAGGGATAGCCTTGGGACAAGTGTCCCCCTTTCCCCTTTGAGAGAGAGGACTTGATAAATGCAAAATCAATAAATTAAATATCCTTTATTATCATTGGACCCCTTGTGTGGCCAACCAATAGGTTTTAGGCACACCATGAGGGCAACATGAGGAGGAACTTGACAAGTGTCCTTGCTGCCTCTTCAAGCTGGGGCTTCCCTTGTGTGTGTGTGTGTGTTCTCTCTCATCCCCCCCCCCCTGTAGGCTCGCCCCCCTCCTTGTAGGGATCTTTTTGACTTTGGATGAGCAAGCCCCTTAGTCATCAAGCATGACTAAGCACTTGAAGTAGGGGGTGTTCCCACAAGCATCTCAGGCAAGCTTCTCAAGGCACCTCAAGCACCTTAATCATGCACCAAGTCAAGCACCTCAAGCATGGAGCCAGTCAAGCACCTCAATCATCTTAATCAAGCACCTCAAGCATGTCAAGCACCTCAAGCAGGACAAGCACCTCAAGCACGACAAGCACCTCGAGTTTGGGCCGGGTTCCCACCTCAAGCTCAGCCCTAGCTTACCTAAGGTCAAAGGAATTTTACACACATTATTGGAGGTCTTCAATGAAGCTAACCCTAAGGTCTTATGCTCCATTGGTTAGCCTTGATCTTGATAGACCATCTCCCAATTGGGCCCCTTTACTATTGGCCCGTGTTGAGATAGATCTATAAGCACATATCTATATCTTAACACTTGTTCCCGTTTATTCTCCCACATTAAGTGATCAATTTAATATGAGAAAATCATTTGGGTTGGTTAAATATTAGATTTTATGACACCAAGCACAAGGCGAATGCACATCATAGTGCAAGTCACTAGTCTTTGTGACAGGACACGGACTGAAAACTAGAAAATTGAGAAAATATGCAGAATAGATAGGACAAGGAGAGAATCTACCTTGTATCATAACGTCTCGGCGACCCCCAAGCTATCTCACTCTCAATCACATTTCACTCACTCTCACTCCCAATCCCAATATCCCACACATACTCGTAACCACAATCACCATTGCACTCTCAATCACAATCACGTAGCATGTGTGTCAATGATACAGACCCTCTTCAAGAATAGCTAGCCCAAACGTGGCTATTTTTGTAGCCGACTCTAGTCTTTAGTAAAGCAGAGTCAAAATAGAGTTGATAAGAGGCGTTCTAGGAGCACACTAACACACAATAACACTAAAAAAATCCCATACGTCTTACATTTTTAGCCATTTTCAACGGCTTGTAGCTCCCAATCGGCTCCAAATCTGTGCGAGCTCGTCTCACATGATTTTTTTCTCCTCGTCACGCTCTTTGATGGTTGAGTGATACAAAAAATACACATCTAGCTTGGATTATCCAACAAAAAATCAAGATCTACCAGCTGGCAATTTCGATAAAAGTGATGTAAAATTACATGCATTTTTACTTTTTTCTTAACATATATAAGGGCTTTAACGAGCATCAAAACTATGGAATCTAAAAGTACTCAAAGGATGAGACACATAGTGAAGGAGTATGAGCAGAAGTGTGACGCGAGAGAGAGAGTGCGAGAAGAAGAGTACGAAGATATGGTGAACTCGCTCTACTGTAATGTGTAGAGCATAGTGAGTTCTTATTAGGTTTTAACAAAAGAATATGTGTACATACCTGGCGGCCCGCTCACTTACCTGGGCAAACACATTGGGCTTTATACCCCAACAACCTCCCACTTAAAGTCCAATGTGGTACTTTAAGTGTGAGAGAAGCTACTATACAAGCTAATATACAAGAGATGTAGAGAAGTGATGTATTACCCTACACCTAACTGCTTGCAAAAATGCGCAAAGCTCTCTGAGGGAAGTCCTTTTGTAAGTAGATCAGCAGGATTTTCTGTGGTGTGAACTTTGACAAGCTGAAGTTGCTTATCCTCGAGCATTTCCCTAATGAAATGATACTTCACATCCACATGCTTTGTCTTTGAGTGATAAACTGGATTGCGAGCCAATTGTATAGCACTTTGACTATCACAATATAACACAGGAATCTCTTCTTTGATTCCCAAATCTGTTACTAGTCGATTAAGCCAAATTGATTCTCTGCATGCCTCTCATGCTGCAACATATTCAGCCTCTATAGTGGACTGAGTAACACAATCTTGTAATCTAGAACGCCATGATACTGCTCCACCAGCCAATGTAAAGACATACCCTGACGTAGACCTTCGGTTGTCTAAGTCACCTGCATAATCTGAGTCTGTAAAACCCTTTACACTTAGCTCCTGACTCCCATAGCATATACGCATACTCTTTGTAGCTTTCAGGTATCTCAATATTCTTCACTGCCTCACAATGTTTCTTGCCTATGTTTGACATGTATCGACTTACTACTCCCACTGCAAATGCAATGTCTGAGCGAGTAGCAATCATTGCATACATCAAACTACCCACTGCAGACGCATATGGAATCTTATCCATTTCAGCCTGTTCTTCCTCAGACACAGGACAATCTTGTTTGCTAAGTTTCACATATGGTGGCAATGGAACACTCAATGCCTTTCCCTTCTCCATATTGAAACGTTGCAAAACGTTGTCAATATACTCTGTTTGAGATAACCAAATCAACTTCTTTGATCTGTCTCTCTCAATGCGCATACCAAGTATATGACTTGCCTCACCCATGTCTTTCATGTCAAACGATTTTGTCATCTTTGACTTCAAAGCTGAAATTTCTTCCAAGTGCTTGCCAGCAATCAACATGTCATCCACATACAAAATAAGGATCAGCCAACTGCCATCCTTAGCCTTCTTTGTATATAGACAGTGATCGAACTCACTACGTTTGTAGCCTTGAGAAAGCATAAACTTGTGGAATTTATGGTACCATGCCCTCGGTGATTGTTTTAAGCCATAAAGACTCCTTAACAACTGGCATACCCAATCTTCCTTGCCTTTCTCAACAAACCCTTCTGGCTGCTGCATGTAAATTTCCACATCTAAATCACCACGCAAGAACGCTGTCTTGACATCCATTTGGTGCAACACCAAATCTAATATGGCAACCAATGCAAGAAAGCATCTCAATGTAGTCATCTTGACCACCGGAGAGAAGACTTCATCAAAGTCAATGCCTTGTTCTTGCTTAAAGCCCTTGGCAACAAGCCTTGCTTTGTACTTTGGCTGACTATCATGAGCGGTGATCTTATACCTGTAAACCCATTTACAGGGTAGAGCCTTTTTGCCCCGTGGTAATTTAACTAGCTTCCATGTCTGGTTTTTATGCAGAGCTGTCATCTCTGACTGCATGGCCAATTGCCAATTCCAAGAGTCCTTCATTTGCACTGCTTCCTTGTAACATGAAGGCTCATTGCAATCAGTCCACATGACATAGTTCATAGATGGAACAAACCTATCAGGAGGTCGTGTGACACATCCAGATCTACGCACAATAGGTGGCTCAGGCTCAACCACAACCTGTGGTTCCACTCTATCCTGTCCTTGCTCGTCTTGAGCCTTGACATTTTGTCTTGCACGTGCAGGTCCATCTTCTTGGAAGACAACTCTTCTAATCTCCTCAACCCTCTCTGGTTTAGAATGATATTTGGATTCATTAAAGTGAACATCATTGCTGCGGACAACCTTTCTGGATTCGGGATCCCAAAGTCTGTACCCCATCTCACCAGAATTACCATAGCCTAGAAAGATGCGCTTTCTACTCTTTGGCTCAAGTTTGTTCCTAAATTCCTTTGGAACGTGAGTATATGCCTCACAGCCAAAGACTCTGAGATGCTTGTATGAGGGCATTTTGCCTGACCATACCATCTCTGGCACTGAATCCTTCTGCAAAACCTTGCTAGGAGATCTATTTACAAGATGAACAACTGTTGATACAGCTTCAGCCCAAAACCCATTTGGTAGCTGTGCATTAGACAACATACTTCTGACCTTCTCTTGTATGGTCCTATTCATCCTCTCAGCAAAACCATTTTGAGGAGGATTGTAAGAAGCAGTAAGTTCACGTTTTGTACCTTTTGAATCACAAAAGTCCTAAAAGGCCTCTGAAACATACTCTCCACCATTGTCAGTGCGTAAGCATTTAAGCTTCTTGCCACTCTGATTCTCCACAAGTGTCACAAACGTTTTGAAAACACTAAACGCTTCATCCTTGTGCTTGAGAAATTAAACCCATACTTTCCTCAAGTAATCATCTATAAATGTCATAAAGTAAGAAGCTCCCCCTAGAGATAGGTTAGGCGTAGGTCCACACAAATCACTATGAACAAGTGCCAACTGTGTATCTCTTCTACTGCTTCTATGCTTATGTGGCTGCTGTGTTTGCTTACCATATAGACAATGTTCATAGAATTCAAAATCATTAAATGAAAAGCCAGGCAAATAACCAGAATGAGACAAGATTTCCATTCCCTTCTTGGACATATGTCCTAACCGGCTATGCCACAAAGAAACGTTCGGCTGCTCGGTTACATTGATTACATTTTTAGAGACATTTGATACATAAATCATGTAAAGTCCTCTAGACTTTACTCCATGTGCTACTGTCATAGAACCCTTGGATATCTTCCACATGTTCTGTCCAAAAGTGGTGACGTAGCCAGCATCATCAAGTAAACCCGTGCTGATCAAGCTCTTTGTAATTGCGGGAACATGTCTCACATTCTTCAGCGTGAAAGAAGAGCCATTCTGAAACTTCAATTGAACATCTCCAACACCTAAGATCTCACATGTCTGCCCATTTCCTAGCCGAACATGATCTTTAGTGGTCACATAAGAGGTAAACCACTCCTTGTTTGGAGACACATGAAGTGATGCCCCTGAGTCTACAATCCAGTCACTCAGTGCATTTCCATCAGATGCTGTAAGAAGAGCTGAGTCCATTGTATTCTTCAAGAAGTAGATGTCTCCTGGCACTAGACTGTCATCCTCTGCAACAGTGTTTGTCACATTTATTTCTTGAATATTCACTGAGGACTTGTTCTTCTCACCATGGTCTTCAGCTTTCTCTTTACCTTTTTCTGCTTTCCATTCTCTGCAGTCTCTTTTCATGTGACCCTTCTTGCCACAATGGTAGCATTCTATGTCACTCTTGCCTTTAGCACTGCAGGACTTGCTACGAGACTGATTCCTCTTTCCACCTTTTTACTTTTCTTTGGTCCTTCCCCTGACAACTAAGGCTGTTCCTTTGCCTTTGTCCATTGTCTTTCTATTGGTTTCTTCAGTAAGCAGACTTCCTTCTACACCTGCTATGTTCAAACCATCTGGAGGTGCAGAATTACTCAAAGTTGTGCGAAAAGTGTCCCAACTTTCCGGCAATGTGATCAACAGGAACATAGCTCTAACAGGTTCATCAAACTTGACACCTTGAGCTGACAACTGACTATAGATTGTGTTGAATTCATTCACATGATTGGACATAGGTGTCCCTTCTTTCATCTTCAAGTCAACAAGATTCTTAAGCCAGTATACTTGTGATGCTGCACTCTGCTTCTCATAAAGATCACTCAGCTTTAACCATGCTTGATAAGCCGACATCTTGTCTGCTACATTGAAGTAAACGCTTTCTGCCAAAGTCAGCATAATGGTAGAAAGTGCCAATTCATCCATTTCGCTCCATTCATCTTCGTCCATATCTTCTGGTTTTATCCCCTTGAGCTTTATAGGTTTTATCTGCTTCTTTTGTACCAACACGTGCCAAATCTACTTCTTCCACAATGGGAAATTGGTTCCATCCAGCTTCTTGATATTGTAAAGAGCAGTGTCCTACGATCCAGCCATAGCTACGCTTCATAGTAGTTTACTTTCCTCGGAAAAATTCGGCAGAGTTTCCCCTGTAAACTGACCTCTGAACCAATATCAACCTGTCAAATGAACCGAGAAAGCTTCAGATTCTGCACAAATTTTGGCAGAGTCTCCTTTGTAAAATGGCTCTGGTGTACTAAAAACAGACCCAAAAAACAGCTCAAAAAACACTATCTCTCTGACACTGTAAGCTGCGGGTAAACCTGTCCTGCACCTGTACTGTCTCTCACTGTCCTGTCACTATCCTATAAGCATAGACTACGACAATGCCTCAACGGCAGTAAAGCAAAGATGCAATCCCAACTGTCTAACTCATAGTCAATACATCCTAGCTGTCTATCTAAGGGTGCTCGAGGGATCGCTCCAAGACCTGTATCACCGAAAGGATCTCAACATTCGAGAATCCCCCAGCTCAATAAAACCTCACTCGCCCCTCAACAAAGGCTGCAGTAAATCTGACAGTACATAGACTTCCCACAAAGTCATACATCCACAAATTTCCCACTGTATGCTGTAACCGCTGCGGCGGTTGTTTGCTGTGTGACTCACAGCCAGCAAACCCTCAACAGACATACATCATCTCTAACAATACATCCCATGTGGAAGTACCTGCAATGTCAGGATGAAATCTGGAATATCAAGCAGCAAACACAAGCTACCTGATGAACTAGTGGATGTCGCCTACAGTCTGTGTGTAGATGTGTCCGTGTCGTATGTGACACGCCTCCAAGAACTGTGAGCCATCCTTCGATGTGTAGACATCCACAAATCAACACTCTGGGAGTGTCGATGTCCTCAGCACCTGTAGTCGTAGGCTGAAAACCCCAAATTTGCAGAGTCGGATCTGCACCCGCTGAGACTACGTAGTCGAAAATGGCCTGTGCAGACCTTTGTCGAAGCCGAACAGTGGCCGAGATGACCTCATAATGAAATTCTAACAACACCGAGCCCTTCGGGTTCACCCACGAGATTTGGGGCCGTGTCTTTTCCTATCAAATTTCACTCCAATCTGAGCTGGTGACTCTAGCTTCCTGCAGTGCTGCCCCGAGCCTCGATCTGAGCTCTGATACCAGTTGAAGGAGTATGAGCGGAAGTGCGACGCGAGAGAGAGTGAGAGAAGAAGAGCACGACGATATGGTGAACTCGCTCTACTGTAATGTGTAGAGCATAGTGAGTTCTTATTAGGTTTTAACAAAAGAATATGTGTACATACCTGGCGGCCCGCCCACTTACCTGGGCGACCACATTGGGCTTTATACCCCAACACATAGTTCTTTAATAAACATATACAACTCAAAATTTGCAATCCACTCGTTCAGATTCTCATTGCCTGTGAAAATTGATCCATACCTTCGCATCGCCATGCTTTCTAAAAGATATCCCTCCCTAGGAGTCTATGCACAAAATATACAATCTATACCTTTATATAATTCTCAATATACATCAAAGTTGTGAAAGCATTTGCCTAGGGGAGGAGTTTCGAGTGCCCGACCTAGCATGGAGTTTAGGCCATGACTCGGATTGCATCTAGAGGTACCTAGCGACTAGTGCTACCTCTGAATGGGTATTATTGTGTACACCGCATCGCGGAGAGAGAGAGAGAGAGAGAGAGAGAGAGAGAGAGAGAGAGAGAGAGAGAGAGAGAGAGAGAGAGAGAGAGAGAGAGAGAGCGAGAGAGAGAGAGAGAGAGAGAGAGTATATAGTGAAGGGTGAAATAGAGTGCATGGAGACATGAGAGAATGACAACATGAAATCTTTAAATACCCCATCTAAATGAAACAAGCAACCATGTATTAATGCAATAACAAAATCTGGGTATACCATAACATAAAAAATAAGTATAACAAAATAACTAGCAGAGCACCGGACCCTGTGTAGGATCCGGATCGACTGGTTTACCCATCCATTTCCGCTCTACTGCGGACAAAGAGAATTTCACTTCGTCGGTAGCAAGCCATAACACCTCCAACCTACCTGAGCTAGACATAGGCTAAGGTTGCTTCGCCTCCCTCCATGAACCCAAGCTCTGAAAGGATCCCAAATACCAATAGGCCGTGGTAGGGTATCAACACCAACCATACATGTTTAGGCTCCATGCCTCTTCAATGTCGAGCATCGGGTGTTTAGGCAGAACCCAGGCAAGATCCCCGACGCGTTAGCCTTGTAGGTCATTCAACCCTCGACGCACTAACCGTGTAGATGAGCTATCATTCCACCACCATAATCATGATGCAAAACAGCTCCGATCCTTAGGTCGACCATAAACCATAACTTCACACATATGTGAAAAACAACTTTTTGCCATTTTTGGGAGTATACATAACATGCAAATGAAAGTGTTTAACCTCAAACCAATACATCAAGCTCATATCTATAATATAGACTAACACTCCATCACATCACTTTGTCCATATGATACTCATACAACAAAGGGTAACACAAAAAGAAAACCACTTTATTCATATCTGCCTATGTGGTTTTGGTTGACTAACCATATACCTTCACATAAATTTATGGACAGCTACTACTTGAAATCAACTAACCAAAATAACACGTCATATGGTACTCCCCCTAGGTAGCACCCCTAGACACCTAGCTAGGTACACCCGGCTATGGAATGATTCATAACTCGCATATCCAAGGTGATAAAGGATACCTAAATACATTTATAATCAAGTTTAATCAATCTTTTTAATTGGCTAATTGGGTTTTCCCATCCGGTGAATCTATATAATGGTTCTCCAAGGAGTCTGCATTCAAAAATTTTGACTAAGTATAGTGGCCAGCAAGCTATTTTTTGACCATAACTCTTAGCTCAGAGAGAAAATGTTTTAAATGATATTTTTTATCTTTGATTTAAAGGGTTCGGGATAATTCATAACGGTTTGTGAGTTATGACCAAAACAGTGTTCCTACCGCTCATATACGTAAAACAAAAAGTGCTTCTTATCCACAAGAGCAGGAGAAAGAGAAGGGAGAAAGGGTTAAGTGACACCAAACTGGGAAACAATGGATTGATCTTGCTTCAAGAGAATATGTACAAAGTTTCCAATTCCATCAATATGGCTATAGTCGTGTGTTAGTAGCAAGCTAAATCGGATACCATTTTTCAGAGCTCTCATTGTAAAAACACTTATTATTTTGATAAATTGGAAATATTGTAACTCTTATTTTTCGGATAAACTTTGTAATAGATGAGCTAGGGCTACACGCTTCTAGATTGTATCAACCTGTCATTACCCATCTTTAGTTAGAG
Source organism: Adiantum capillus-veneris (assembly GCF_014529385.1). Classification (NCBI taxonomy): domain Eukaryota; kingdom Viridiplantae; phylum Streptophyta; class Polypodiopsida; order Polypodiales; family Pteridaceae; genus Adiantum; species Adiantum capillus-veneris. Next base: position 103,515,258 of record NC_140943.1, on the reverse strand, counting down.
CTCCCAGATTATTAGTTTTGACCACCAAAAACCTTGGCTAAGGTATAAAAGCCATTTTTTGTAAGTTAATATCAAGTTTTGGATAATGAAATACACAGCATGAGCTAACGACGCTCACTTCTCTCCTTCTCGCGCTTCCTACTCCCTCCCCGGTTGTCACATTGCAGTCATGTTTGTTGTGTTGCAACCGGAGATAAGAGCTCTACGCATTGACGTAAACACTTCACGATATTTCGCTTTTGGGTCACTGACCCGCAGCCTAATTTCATCATAAGTAGGAATTTACACTTTAAAATAAAAAACTAAGCATACACGGGGTATTGGGGCTTTGTTGCTAAGCATTTAGGTGCATTCTAGGTCGAAAACGACCACGTCAAAAATCCACTGCTATTGATAATCGTGATTTTTGCACTTGACCTAAAGTGGAATTTGAGACCATAAGCATGTATGCTTAGGTCTTATAAACATATCCTAGAAGTTTCATTACGTTTGGATATTATTTGATGCTGTAACGGAAGTGATTTGTTTGTCGATGAGTGATTGGCTTTTGGTGATTTCAGTCACTTGAGTGTAGCTTGAGTTAGATGTAAGTTGTTTCTTGTTTTCCGAGAGATTGACAACCTCTTGTAGCCTCTATGCACTAGTCGAGTCAACTTCGTCCCATGGATTGACAATTTAATCGTGGTTCTCGCTAAATCTACAATAAGATAACAGTGAGGTTAGACACCCATCCCACATTAGGCGCCGTTGCCGGGGAAAACAATCTCTCGAAAAACAACAAACAACTCGCATCTAACTCAAGCTACACATAAGTGACTGAAATCATCAAAAGTCAATCGCTCATCGGCAAATAAATCACATTCGTTACAGCATCGAATGACATCCAAAGGTAACGAAACTTCTAGGACATGTTTATAAGACCTAAGCACATATGCTTATGGTCTCAAATCTCACTTTAGGTCAAGTTAAAAAATCACGATTATTAATAGCAGTGGATTTTTGACCTAGTCGTTTTCGACCCAGAATGCACCCAAATGCTTAGCAATGATGCTCCAATATCCTGCCTATGCTTAGTTTTTGATTTTAAAGTGTAAATTTCTACTTATGATAAGATTAAGCCGTGGGTCGGCGACGCCAAAAGCTACAAAATACCGTGAAGTGTTTACGTCAATGCATAAAGCTCTTACCTACGGTTTCAATGCAACAAATATGACTGCAATGTGACAACCGGCAAGGGAATAGGAAGCACGAGGAGGAGAGAATTGAGTGCCGTTGGCTCACTCTGTGTATTTCATTATCCAAAACTTGAAATTAGCTTACAAAAATTGGCTTTTATACCTTAGCCAAGGTTTTTGGTGGTCAAAACTAATAATGTGGGAGCTCTAACTAAAGATGGGTAATGAGAGGTTGATACAATCTGAAGCTTATAGCCCCAGCTCATCTATTACAAAGTTTATCCAAAAAATAAGAGTTACAATATTCTCGATTTATCAAATAATAAGTTTGTTTACAATGAGAGCTCCAAAAAATGGTATCTGATTTAGCTTGCTGCTAACATTTCCCCCTTCCTTGCCTGTGAAGTCCCTTAACATAGCTTTATGGGATGAAATAGTCTTCGGGTTGACGGCTGCCGAGGCGGTCTTTAAGTGCATTTAGAGCCTTTTTTTATCTGATCTTTTTCTCTTTATCTAGCATATGCAAAAACTGCACAGTGACTCTGTTGTTAAGCTCAACTACGGAGTAGCCTATAAATCTCAAAGTCAAGTTGCTGATCACTAGCCCAAAAATCTTCGTTTGCCAAGTGAAGAACCCTGTGTAGAACGCTTCCTCAAATGCAACATATTGTGATAAAGTAAGAACATACATCCGGTGTAGAAGCCATAGAGGACTTCTTTGAAACATTGACCACTGAGATCATAGCATAAACCTTTATTGCCCTCGAGGAATGACATCCATGGGGCTCCTGCTTGCTCTGGCTCATGAAATACTTTGAGGCATGTGAGCAGCATTCGGAAAATTTTATATAGCATCGCACATGATAGATCAGGTAGACTTTTGAAGAATGACATGGTGCCCGTTAGGGTTTTCACCATGTATTCTTCTGTCGGTGGTCCCTTTTCTAGAGCTGGAAATCTTGGGTAGTTCAGCCAGGTTGGCCGCTTCTTTGTTATTGCCTCACATGCTTGCCAAGTCCCTACTCTTGGTACAGGAGAAAAAGTGGGATCCTTTTGAAGTGCCGCTCTTGTGAACAGAATCAGATAACTTGGATTCTTGTTCAACCAGCTCAGCCTCCACTTGGGGTGGTCTTCATCTGCGCCTTCTACTTGCATGTCTTTGTAAAGTCTCTCTTTTACTTGGAGCAAGTCCACCTTTATCAAAGGATATGGTAGGGGTTGTTGATGCCATTGTGCATTGATTTGATTGGGAGTGATTTGAGTAACATTGACAAAGTGAAGAACTCGCAACTCCCAATCCATCGTTGCTTTCCACTGATCATCCACCTCCTGGGTAATCTTCTCTTTGAGTGCACCTTCCTCATGGACCATTGGCACTTCATCTGCTTCGATTAATGGTATCTGAAATCCTCTTCGCCACCTAGCCCTTTTGCTCGCTGTGTCTCCATCTCAACAAAAGAAACTGAGGGAATATCTATCTGTGGCTGTTCTAAAGTTCATGCTTCTTCTTGCATTTATGGCCATCCATCTCTCAGCAATTGGTTGACTCTTTTAAGCTCGGCTATTTCTTTTAGCAGCTCTTCTTCTCATTGCACCCGCATTAATGCCAGGTCTCTGCATTGAGACTGCTCTAGTTTTAGCTCCAGCTCGAGGTCTTTGTTCTTTTTCTCTAATGCTTTATAGACTTTGTCTGTTCCTTTGATTGAGGCTACTGCGGGATTTTCTTGTATTTGCCGCAAAAAAGTTACCTCATCATTTATTCTCTGCTCTGAATATTGCAGGGAGGTGTTCGCTACATCTAGCTGCACTTGAATCTTTTGAATTGATAGGGTTGGAGTTAGAAGTTCGTTGGTAACTTCTATCAGCTTTTCATCTTTGGCTTTGCAAGCATCTGTGAGCTTCATAAGAAGTTCACCTGACTCCTCCATCTCCTTTTGTTGTTTATATCTTGCTAGCTGATGTTGTTCAGCTTCAGTTTTTAATTCCTACACTTGTTTTTGTAGATCGGTGATGACATTTAATCTGCCTTCTAACTCTCCTTGGGGACCGTCAATCACCATCTTCAATTCTTTAGCCTTTGTGCTGCAGCTAAGTACTGTTGATCGGAGTCTTTCCGTCATATCCTGCATTTGCCTTGCATATTCATTGACTCGCAAGATTACCTCATCATTGGATTGCCAATCTTTATTTCTTGCGAACTGCCTAGATTTCTCGGCAGTCTCTTGTGTCTCTCTTGGCGACGTTGTGGCAGCTGGTTGTTCTTGCCCTTAAGGTTGTGGTTGGCCTTCTTCTGCTCTGTCATCATGAGGCTTCGTGGATGCCTCGGCCATTTTGTGCTGTGTGGAGGTAGAAGGTGTTTCCTTTGTTTGCTGTTCCTGTGTTTGCTCAAACCTCGTGGTCTCCTCTGGTGTAGGATTCATTGCCCTTTCCGGCTCTGGTTCTTGTGCTTTGGCCTGCTCCTGTGTAGTGTCTTCTTTCTATTCCGGCTCTGTTTTTTTTGTGGTCTCAGTTTCTGTAACTTTATCTGCTGGTGATGGTGATGGGCTTGGCATGGGGTGATCATGTTGTTCTATAGAAGGTGAAGAAGGTTGGGGAGACATGTCACCTTGTTCATGTTGGGCTTCTCCTTGTGCAATTGCTTCTTCTGCTTTTTTTGCTGCTTCGCCGTCTCTTTAGCTTTTCGTTCTGCTTCTTGGGCTTCTTTCAGCTTCAATGCTTCTGCCTCTTGATACATTCTTTCCAATAACTCTGTGGGGCCTTTGGAATGTTTCCTAGCATGGTTCTTTGTTCTTGGTCCTTTCAGTTTAATGGTTACCCACTTTGCAGGGTCCTTGTCTTGAGCTTGGTGGCTACGTTCATAGGAATGCTTTTCTCTTTCAAACCTGGCATGTTTCTGTTGTGGCTCCTCCTGATGTGCTGCCACATCTTTTCTTTTCATTTCCTCGATACGTGCTCTTCTTTCCTCATTATCAGAGCTTTCACTACTATGCCGTTCTGGCGATCTCTAAGCAGATTCTTCATCAGACTTGTATGTTCTCTTGGTAGATCTTGTGGCTCGAGGGGAAGGTTGTGCAGACACGGTCCAAGTGTTCTAATCTGGGGCAGGTGGCAAGTTGTCTGTCATGCCGATAGCATGGTAGGCAATTCTAGTGAGAACCTTTGGTGCTCCCAGATATGTTATTTTACCCTCTTTCTTTGTCCCTTTTAGTGTGGACAACATGTACTACGTGTGGTCTATAGTAGGTTGCCTAGTTGTCGACTTGAGAGCTTGTGTAAAAGTGGTCACTTCAGAATCCAATACTGGCATCTGCCAAAAACCTAGCTTTTCTACTTGGGACCCCCTCGACCCTTGCCGAATGGTTAACTGTTGTTATAGAAGTATTATATTATGTTGGAGCATGCTACAGGTCAAATCTCATCCGATTTGGTTGAGCTCACAAGCCGCTATGGTCGATTTTTGGTCGTAGGTCTTCGTGCACTGCTTGGATTCTAGGGTTTTTTCCAGGGGTTTAGACTAGCTAATGGCTGTACAAAATGGATCATTGTAAGTATAGAACTTACCCCTCATGTTTCATGTGAGATGGCGCTGAAAACAGGGGACTCTGGACTCCGGAAAATACATGCAAAGAGGGTCGAAAAGCTCTATCCCCAAAGGCAACAAGTGGAAATGAGGTGATTTTAGCCTACCTTGGGTATCTATACTTGGACTTCCCCAACCATTTTTTCCCAGATTCCCCTATTAGTCCTACTAGGTCGTGAAATCTATGTTAGAGTCAAAAATTTCCCCAATCGGATTCATGTAGCTTATTCTGCAAGAACTTATTCTACAAGAACTGTGCAAAATTAGTAGGTCTAGCCGTCTAATTTAGGCTTCTTGCTTCCATCTGCCGATTTGATTGAAATTTTTTATGCCTATCTGCCTTGTCTTTCTGATCACCACTGTGTCTTCAGTTTTTTCATTTGAGCTCCTTTGCTACTTATTATTACTCCTGTTTATTGGAAAAATCAAAGAAAATAACAAAATACGCTAAAAAAGAAAAGTGAAAGTCCAATAATTAATAAAATCCATTGAAAAACATAGCTTTGTTGTTTTTTGTTGGATTTCTCCATTTTTAAGTCTCAATATCAAGAAAAATGATGAAAAATAAGAAAAAGGACTATTTTTTGATGATTTTCTGATAGTATATACACTATTTATACTCATCCGGGAGATATTATCAATTAAATTTTCCATATTGATGAATTATAAGGACATTATTAGGTAATTTTGTAAAAAGTCACACGTTAACATCAAAATTTTTGCTCCCTCTTCAAACATTGCCCTTAATTACTTAGTTCGTTTCCACCCCTCCTAGATGGCGTACTTTGGAACGATTGTGTGCAGGGGTTGAATAATCGTGTCTATGCATGGCCGTGGTTGGCTCTACCATGCTTTGAAGATAAATGCAGTTTAAACCATTATGTTGTGCAAGAGTTGGGTCTTGAGTCAAGGCTTTCTGATTCTATCTTCCAAAGAGAAAATCTTGTAGCTTGTGTGCTCTTTGCTTGATTGTGACATCAGGATGCTTTAGCACGTTGATTTCATGAGCTATTGGTATCAATAATGACTTTTATTGAGCTTTTACCCGCCATTGATATTTTGGTTTGTCTTGGCCAGAATGGTGTGGTTGAGGTTTTTGAGACTTAACTCTCCATTGCTTGATGGGTTTTCCAATTTGTGGAGAAAATAAGTGTTCCTTTTTCTTCCAAATCCATATCCTGTTAGGTTCCTTGCTCGCAGATTCCCATCTCTGTGTCTTGAACCTTGGAACCATCTTTGGTATTGGCGATGATGTTTTGGGCACCCAGATTTGAATCCGCTTATCCTTAAGCTGTGCTTTTGGTACCCAGATTTTCCTGACTCTTTGCATGCTACTTGTAGCATTTTCTTGTTGATAGGATGGAGAAGATTGATTGCTTCATGGTTTGCTCTGCTGGTAATATTCTTTCCATTCCTCCTTGCTTGGTGCAATTGGAACAATGAGTTGTCTGCCTTTAGGTGATAGCTTGAGCTGGTTGGTATCCCAATCTGGTACTGCCTTGTATGTCCGCATTAGTGGAATTCCAAAAATCATTGTCTCATTCATGTGTTCATCTGGTAAGCATACCAACTAATGAGGACATGAACATCCATGTACTATCACATTCAAGTTGACTACTCCCAATGTTGGTGTTGGGTTCTTGTTGCATCCTTTGATAGTCGCTATTCCTGCTGTGTCAGAGACTGGCTTGTTGCCTTCTTGTACGTGGAATAACTGACTGCATTTACTCTAGGTCGTGTATGGACCAAGCATTTTTGCTATGGTTGTTGAGTTGTAGTTTGATGCGAAGGTCCATTCCATCTAACCATTTATCATCCGTTGACACTGCATCTTTCTGCAATTCCCATTGTCGGGCATCTATTTCCAGAGTGTTGACGGGAATAGGTATTTGTTGATTCTTGAGAGCAGCTTTCCTTTTGAGTACCCGAAGTCTAGATTTCTCTTGGGCTTCATCAATAACCTATTGTCGTTTTATCTTCCTTTGCTTGGCTGCATGCATTCTTTCTAGCAATTCATTTGTTAGTGGCAAATTGTACTTCTTTAAACGACATCCACTAATCCAATTAGCCATTGGTTCACCATCTAGGGTGGGCAACTTAACTACTCCACTTGGAGATACATCTTCAATGATAAATGGTCCATTTCCCTTTTTCTTAAACTTGGGAATGTGTTGCTTAAGGGAATAGACTAAAACTAAGTCCCTTTTTTTGAAGATTTTTGTGATTAGATGGGAATCAAAAAACTGTTTTTGTTTCCGCATTTGTGCATAGATGTGAGCTACAGCAATTATCCTTTGCTCATCTAGCTTCTCTAAATCTTCAAGTATCTCTGACAATTCATGTCCTGTCCACTCCAGATCCTTAGCTACCCTTAATGTAGACAATAGAGACTCTGTTGGCAATATGGCATCAAGACCATAAACAAGGTTAAACGGTGTAGCATTTAAAGTTGTTTTCAATGAAACTCGATAAGCCCATAGAGCAACATGGAGATTCATTTTCTAGTCTGTCCTTCCTCAACTAACCACTTTAATCAATACCAAGCTAAGAATTTTATTCGTATGCTCAGCTTGTCCATTTGCTTGTGGGTGATAGGAGCTGAATTGTTATGGATGAGCATAAATTCATTAAGCAGATATTCGATTAACTCATTGAGAAAATGAGTTCCCCTGTCACTGACAATTTCTATTGGCAGTCCATATCTTGTGAATACATACTCATATAAAAATGCGGCAGTGGTTCTGGCATCACTCTTTTGAGTTGCAGCCTCGGTCCACTTGGTCAAATAGTCCGTAGCTACAATGATATATTGAGCTTGGGTTCTATAAGTAGGTGACTATATTGGCCCAACAAAGTCTATACCCCATTTTGCAAAAGCTCTAGCTCCCATCATTGGTCTTAAGGACATGATATCTACTCGTGTTGGCATTTTTGCTCATTGACAAGCATCACATCTCCGAACATATTCTTTGTCATCTATAAAAAGTGTTGGCCACCATATGCCTACCATTAAGATTTCTCTTATTCTGGTCTCACTAGAAAAGTGACCTCCAGCTAATCCAACATGTGCTTGCTCTATAATTGGAATATATTCGTCTTCATTTTCACAAAGACGCAAATGTTGATCCTTACCTCTCCGATACAATTGGTTTCCAATAAGAGTATAGTCTCTTGCTTCTGTTTCATTGCTCTCTGACGGCATTTACTCATATCCTCAGGAAATGTTCGGCTTGTTAAATAAGTAACTAGATAGTTACTTCACTTAGGAATAGGTGACATTTGAAACAATGTTACTTGAGATATGGGTGTTTGTTTTTGACATTGAGGAGAATCCTTTACGAAAGAGCGAGCATCACTACTCACAGTTGGCCAAAATACTCCAAGTATCAAGATCCTTTGCATAGTTTGACCTTCCACAAAGTGAAGTCCTACTATGGTAACATGTGCTTGACTTAGGTATTGGGTTTTCTCTTCAGGATTAATGCATAAGAGAAATATTACATCTCGATTTCTTTTGTATATCCTACCATCTAGTAATTGATACATAGCCAATTGCTTGATTAATCCGATTGTAATAGGAAGTGGTATTTGAAAATCCACTTGAGCTATGGTCATCAATGATACCATATTTTCCGACCATCGAGGTATTATTCCCATGGAGAACAGATAGGCATCTGGTAGATCATTGTTTACTTCTATAGGTGATTGCCCTGAAAAAATCCTAGACAAATGATCTGCTCTTTGATGAGTAGTGCCCTTTTTTACAACTACAGTGAAATCAAATTCTACAATAATGATGAACCATATCACTATTCTTCCTGTGTTTCATGGCTTGTTGACCAAGTCCAATAAGGCTTAGTGGTACACAAAGAACACAATTTTGTTTGCTAATAGGTATTGTCTATACTTTTTTACGCCATAGATCATTCATAATCCTTCCCTTTCTGTGGTGGTATAATTCTTTTCCGCCATGTTCAACTATCGGCTAGCAAAAGAAATAGGAAAATCAATTTTCTTGTCTCCTGGTTGAGCTAGTATACACCCAATGGAAAAATTGAAAGCATCTACATGTATGTGGAATATCTTATTCCAATCTGGTGCTTTCAATATTAGAGATGAAGTGAGAGCTTGCTTAAGCTTCATGAAGGATTCTTCACACTCATCAGTCCATTCAAAGTGTGTAATCAAGCTATACATGGGTTTTGCAATTATAGCTTACATGTAAATGAACCGTCTGTAATATCCACAACGTCCCATGAAGGCTTGAACACCCTTGACTATTGTTGGTCTATGCAAATCAGCAATAACATGAATTTTATTCATGTCAGTAGCTATGCCATTTTAAGACACTATATATAGCTGATCATCCATGTAAACTTCCAAGAATTTCCTTACATATTCTTAAAAGCATGGCTCATCAATCTTTGTAATGTGGCAAGACTATTAGTTAACCCAAAAGGCATAACCTGATAGGCAAAAATACCCCATTCCATTGTGAAGGCAGTTTTATGGTGATCTTTTGGGTCAACCAAAAGTTGATTGTATCTCGAAAAGCCATCTAAGAAGCTGTAAGATTCTTTTCCTACAACTCATTCTAAAACATGCTCAGTGATTGGAAGAGGAAAGTTGTTTCTAATGGTAGCTGCATTCACTTTCTTGAGGTTGACACACACTCGTAATTTTCCATTCTTCTTGGGTACTACCACAACTGGAGACACCCAATCTGTGTTTTTAATTTCATAAATGAATTCGGCTTCCTTTAGTTTTTCAATCTCTTCTTTGATCTTTCTGGAGAATGTTTCATCGTATGTGTATGGGCTTTGTCTACTTGGTTTCGCATCATCTCTCATGGGTATGGTATGCTAACAGGTTTCTGGATCAACACCCTTGAGATCCTTGTAAGACCAAGCAAAGATCTCTCGATATTCTTTTAGTAAGCTTAGAAAAATCTCTTCTTATTTTTTTGTCAGGTCATTTGCAATGTAGACAGGTCTAGACTCTTCTTCTGGTTCCATCAGATCTATCTTTATGCGTTTTCAGGCCCCTCGTAGGACTTGCCCTGTTTTCTTAGTTCTCTAACAGGTTGTTCGACTATGATTTTTCGATCTTGGAGAGTATATTTCTTGTAATGGGATGGAGCACTCATTACATCTTTACCATCCTCTTCTGTGGTTTTCATTTTGGTCGCATATATCTTCTTTAGAGCTTTTTTCAACTCTTGATACTTCTTTTTCTGCTCAACTCATGTCATGGTTGACTCCTTGTCCTGTTTTTTTGGCTTTTCTTGAATATCCTTCCTTGTTTTTCTCGATGTTTTCAACATTTTTGGATTTTTTTTTGAAGGATATCTGCCAGTGATTTTGTCCTTGACCCAATCATGTGCATCTGTCTTCATCAAGAACTGTGTTCTACTGGAGACTGATGGCATAGGTCCAACTTTCACGTTTCTAGTGTCTCTTTTTCGTCTATACCATTTCTGTGTTCTTGATTTTTGGTTAGGAAAGTCAAAAAACTTTTCCTCCCCTCCTTTCATGAGTAGCTTAGCTCTAACATGTTCTTTTTCCAACCCTGAATCCTCTGAGGTAGCTGAATGTTCTTCTAACTCATCTGTTGCATCATAGTAGAGGTCTAAAAAGACTTGTTGGGCTTTCATCAAGTCCTTTGTTTCCTGAATTTCATCTTGAATGTGGAGGGTTGAGATCATTTATATGGGAATTATGTCATAGCCGTCCTCATTGCAAAATTGAGTAGGCATAGACGTATTTACATACATCTTTTGTTGCTAAAATTTGAGTCCACTCTAATGGCTCAAACAAATGCTTTGGAAAGGGTTCATGTACATATGCTTCATCTATGCAATCCCTTTCTAAGATACATTCTCTTTTTAAGCTCCCGTCTCTCTTTCTCTTTTTAAGCTCCCGTTTTTTGAAGCTCCACACATCCAAAGAGGAGTGTCTTTGTTCAATTAGGATGGAAGCTTAGTTTCAGCCGAAGAGACTGAATCGAACTCTTGTATAGGAGTTTTCATGACATCTCTATAAGTGTGACCTTTTAGATTAACACTTGTTATTGATCCCACTTGCTTCAAGTACCGATAATTGTTTCCCTAATCTTGGATGAGCTGTACATGTCGCATGAAAGGTCTTCCCAATATGATTTCGTAATTGAGTTTCTTCCCAAAGTCTACTACGGCAAAAGTGTGTTGATATTCAATCCCACAAGAATTAACTATCACTTTTTCCAGCAGTCCTAAGGGTCTTTCAATGTGTCCATCAACCAATTGTAATTTCATTCGAGTTTTTCTAATGGCTGGTTTTCCCCAGGATTCCCATACTGCTTTTGAGGCTATGGCTATGCCTGCCCCACTATCCAATATTTCCATGGTTTCTATGTCATTATATTTCACTGGAAGGGTGGTGTTTCCTTCTTCCCCTTCGTAGTATTCTCTGACTTTTTTCATTAGAACAGATCGTATCTCTTTGTTGTCCATTTCATGTTTTAACTTTCCCAATTCTTTCGTGATTAGCCCCGTTATTGCACCTAGTCTAGAGTTTTATGTAGATCATCCATAAATATGGTCTAATTTTTAACAGTTCTCCCAAAGTAAGAGTGCATTGGATGGGTGTAGACATGATTGAATGTATGTTGTCTACTTCCAGGGTTTGTTCCGCTCTTTTTACTTGAGTGGTCTTACACACTAAGGATCCATCTTTGTTATCTCCCAAGTAAGAGTGTAATGTTTTCAAGTTCAATGGTTTAGACATTCTTGAAGATTCAGATCTGCAATCCATATACAAGGATTGTATATCCATGTCCATATCAGGAGGTAGGATGTCTAACCAAACTTCCTTTATAGGAGCTGACTTTAGAGTTAGACTCCCATCATTGATCTCTCTAACTTTTTTCCATTAGTGTCCTAGCCAATCTTCTTCTACGAATGAACTTTTGTCTACAGCATCTTCGTTGTCAGGCACTATAAGTTATGGCTCTTATGTTTCAAGGTGGGGTTCTATCACCACCTCGGATTTTTCTTGATTGTCTCTTACCACAAGCTCCTCAGGGTTTTCCATACTTTCGATCTTGGGTTTTTGTTTTTCCAGCATTTCTTGCATGATTCTTACCAAATTTTGATAAGCTTCAAGCTTAGCTGCTTCCATGTTTGGAGAAGGATAGTTTTTTCATTTGTTTTCCATGTTTTGATCTGCTTTAAGTCCTACTTGGTAGGCTTCCAAGGCTGCATTAATAGGCTCAAAAATTTCATCAGCCAAAATTGATCCTCTCGATTTCACGGTAGTTTCTTTGATTTCACTTCTAGTTTCTTTCACCTTTTCCTGGAATAACTTCTTTGCTTTCTCCTTGATTTCAGCCCGTTATTTTTGTTTTCTCATCTCATACCTTTTGCTTCTGCTTCTTTTGGTCTTTTGAGAGAATTTTTTTGTATTCTCTGAATCATCAGAGGAGTTATGTTTCTTTTTCTTAGCCTTGGCTCTAGTGATTACCTTGATTGGGAAAATCGGTTCACTCTTAGGTGAGCTACTAGGTATCCCTTGGACTATGTTTACTACTGTTTTACCCTTTGTCCTTGTGGCCTCATGGGCACGTACTAAACATTTCCATCATACCTTGGTTGGTAGTAGCACTCATTGGTCTCATGGTTGGTCCATTTACCCTCGATTATACACCATTTTTGTGGTCTAATTGGTTGTCCTTGTTGAGGTATCCCTTGCCCTGGTCCTCTCATAGGTGTTTTTTGTATGTTATTCATCATCTCATTCATCCTTTTGAGCATGTCTTCTATGGTTGAAAGTGGTGCTGCAGTAGCCGTTCCCACTTGTGCTGGTTTAGTGGATGCTGTTTTCTCACTTTGGTTATCCTTAGGGACATCTTATTCATTGAAAATATCTCTCATATACTCCACAATATACACAAACTCTCCCCCACTGTGTGTTGTGCATGCAAGTCATCTCCTTCTCTAAGCTTGAGAAGTGGAGAGCCTACACCAACACCCCTTGGCTATGGAAAATGCGAATCCAACCAAGAGTTATGATCAAAGTAATGCTTATCAATCTCTCCATCTTTATTATTCACTATGCTAATCTATCCTCTAAGAGTGATTATATGTGAGGAGGATACTACTTCTTTCTTGCAGACATACATCTTCTTCTCTTCATCTTCCTCACTCCTTGCTAGCTTTCTCCACCTTTGATGGTGTTTGAGGTCTTGGGATTGAGGCCGGGGACAAGTTCTTGTTTATTGAAAGTAGATTAATTGTTGTTTTAATCATAAGTTTGGTGCATGAAAATTTCCATCTTCATGGCACCAAAGAGGACTTAAGGAACACAAAGATTGTATTGTACCTAGTCTCTCTTCATGGGAGAACCTATAATACAAAATCCTATTGGAGGGGACCGGCCCCAAGTAAATCCAGTTCTCAGTTGTTGTCAATTTCTCTACTTCTCTCTCTTTTGCAAGTTATTTCTTAGTCCATGTTAATTAGGAATGTGTAAATTGTTGCCATCTCCAACCTAGCACTCTCTCTATATTCATTAGGAATCTTCTTAATGAAATGCTCACTATGGCTAATATATTTTTGCTACACTCAAAATTATTAGCTTAATTTAGCTACATTGGTATCAGAGCTATTGGTTTTCTTTTCTAGTTGAAGAAGAGAGGTCCTTAAGTTTTCCACGATGTGGATGCTTGAGTGATAATTTTCAAGAGCCAAGAGGAGTAGCAACTAGGGGTTTTAAGTTGCCAAAGAATAAGTTTACACATAAATTCTTTATCATGACTAATAATAATAAATAGAGTAGAATGAATATTGATAGCTTTGATTTTTCACATGAAGGTACTACTAATGATGCCACTATGCTTGTGAGTTATCTTGTCGCTATGCAACAACAACTATGGGAAACCCCGCCCTACAAGGTGAAGTTTACCAACATTTTTGCACCCATGGGATTCTCCAAACTCCCCAGGAAGAGAGAGTACCTGTGAGGTATCTTGTAGGGACCTCCAAAAGAAGCCTCTCTACGGTGAGAGAAGAGGAGGATATATATGAAGGGCCTCAACGTCCACTTGAGGATGCACCTCCATTTAAAAGAAGAGGACCCACCAAAGGAAAGAGAAATAAGTGAATCACCAAAAACTTCGGAAGATGTGGCTCCACAAAGACGGCGAGAATGAAGATCCCCAAGAGGAAAAGAGTGCCGCATACTCCTTCTCATTGTAATCTCAAAAGGGAAGAGAGGAATCAAAGGAAGAAAAAGGTCACCCTCTTCTCCATAGTCATCGCCTTCCTCCTCTTTCAATGAAAGTAGCAGGTTTCTTTTCCCAAGAGTAGAGGCCATCAAAAATCCTATGCCACTTGGAAAAGGTCCAAAAAGCTCAAGAAGTTCACGGAGGGAGGAAAGAACATCTCTTTTCTCACCTATGATGGTACCTTTGGTGCCACAAACAAAGTATTGGCCTTTATCCAACAATTTGATGCGGCCTTTAGAGATGAGGGCTTCACGGAATCCTCCAAGCTACGACATGTAGCTATGCATTTTCAAAGGTCAGTCAAGCAATGGTGGCTAGCCTATGAGCTGACGACAAAGCTCCAAAAACATGGAAACCCCTAAGAGCTTCCATAATGAAGCAGTTTCTTGCAAGTGATGCCAAAGACAAAGTTCCCATCGAATGGAAAAGCTTGAATCTATTTCCCTATGAGTCTATCCACAAGTTTGTGGACAAGTTTTGGATTTACATCTCAAAAAAAGTGTCTACAAAAGGATAGACTTTGCAGAACAAAAACAAAAGTTTTATGCTGGGATTTTTAAAGGTATGGCCGAGAATGTCAACTCTTAACGGCGTAGGACAATCTCTGCGGTCATACACCATATTGTGGTTGCCTTGCAAATCAATTCCCAACAAGGGGCTAAGAGGAATTCTTGTCATGGATTCTTGAGAGTTAGTCAATCACCTACATTATCGCCTATGTCATTGCCTACATCATCGCTTGCATCATCACTAAAAGACTCTAAAAGAATCTAGAAGGTTCTAACAGTATCAAGGAGATTCTAGAAGTTTCTAGAAGCTTGAAGAAGATTCCAAAAGAATCTAGAAGTTTTTAGAAATCTCTAGAAAGTTGAAGAAGAATCTAGAAGGCTCTAGAATCTCTAGAAAGTTGAAGAAGGATCAAGAAGGTTCTAGAAGATTCTAACCTCCTCAAGAAGAACCTAGAAATTTCTAACCTCCTCAAGTAACCTCCTCAATCACTAGTATAAATAGGGGTCTTGGGCCACAAGCCCCTCAGTCTTGCCAAAACCAGTTGTAAGGCCCCTATGAGGTAAGCCCTCTTCTAGTTCTTGTCTTATGTTCAAGTCTTGTCCTTGCAATCAAGCCGTCACTACAAGAGGCTATTCATATTAGCGACGCTCACACAGCGACGCTCAAAAAAAAATTTCCCGGCGTCGCTATGAGCGTCGCAAATTTCTTTATTAATTTGCGACGCTCATAGCGACGCCGGCTGGGCTAAAAAAATAACCGAGCGCGCCCAAAAACTTAGATCTCAGATCTGAGTTTTTCGGCGCCCTCAAGCAAGGAGCAGGTAACGCTCTCCCTCTCTCTCTCTCTCTCTCTCTCTCTCTCTTTTTCTCTCTCTTTTTCTTCTCCACACACACACACACACACACACACACGAGGAGAGGAAGGAGAGACAGGTATGCTCCTTCCCTCTCCTCATTCTCATGTTCCCTTCCCCTCTTTCTCTCTCCCTCTCTCTCTCTCTCTCACACACACATACACACACACACATAGTGTTTTTGAGAGAGAGAGAGAGAGAGAGAGAGAGAGAGAGAGTACAAACATAAACAAAAACGCACACACACATACATAAACAAAGAATTCACACACACATTGAGAGAGGAAAAGAGAGAGAGAGCATGCATAAACAAAAAACGCACGCATTGAGAGAGGAAAAGAGAGAGAGAACATGCATAAACAAAAAACGCACACATTGAGAGAGGAAAAGAGAGAGAAAACATGCATACGATCCAAAAAAACGCACACACATTGAGAGAGAAACTAATTTAACGTCGTAGGAAACTAATTAAAATTAAAAGACCTAAAGATCTAGCCGACGAGGAGTTGAACTTAAGACCTATTATTCAAGAGGGAAATGGCATAATCAATCTATCATACTTGGCATGGGTGATAGAAAGGTTATACCATTTATCTCTTTTTATTGGCACACACATCCACACACGCGCACACACACAAGAAGAAGAGAGTTATAACATCGTAGGAAACTATCTTAAAAGACGTTAAAGATTAGGTTATATGTAGACTTACATTAAATTAGATTTAGGTTTATTTTTAACTAGATTTATGTTTATTTACCCTAGATTTAGATTTACGTTATATTAGATTAGATTTAGGTCTCCATAGACTGCGATGCCTGCATGAAGCGGGTGAAGAAAGCCCTCAATGGAATATAGGGTATTGCTGCCTTCACTCATGGTGGGCTCCGTCGATCCAAAAGTACTGGTGAAATGTCTTCAGAAGATAGGGAAGAAGGTGGATCTTCAGGGCGGCAAGAGTCACTACATCCCCGACACAATGACCATCTAGACAACCTCTAGTCATTCAACAACAACTTCAAAGTTAGTAACAAGAGCAAGAACGGTCTAAAGGGCCAATTGCTGTTGTCAGATGTGGATGGAGATGAGGCAGCATCACCGCCGGAAGTTAACTCTCACATCTTTAGTGATGAGAATGCCAACTCTTGCCGAGTTATGTGAAAAATTATGTGTTAAATCAGTTTTAAGGTTCTTATAATCCCTATTAGTTTAGTTCTTTGTTTTTAATATAACATAATTTACGTTAGATTTAGATTTATGTTATATTAGATTAGACTTAGGTTTATTTAGGTTTACCCACACACACACACACACACACACAAGAAGAAGAGAGTTTTAACGTCGTAGGAAACTATCCCAAAAGACGTTAAAGATTAGGTTAGATGTAGACTTACGTTAAATTAGATTTAGGTTTATTTTTAGTTAGATTTACGTTTATTTAGATTTACGCTTATTTACGTTAGATCGAGTCCACGCAAGAATTACTTACGGTTTAGGGTTTAGAGTTAGACGAACAGTGAAAAGATCTACTGTGAAAAGATGTTAAGATGCTGTGAATTGCTACAGCTAGAGAAGAGGCAAAGGGGTTTTGTCCACTACATGCAGTATCATGTAGACGTGGGTGTGTAGATTTCTTGTATCCACAAATATAGGTATTGACCAATAAAGACGAGATTATAACCCGGTGGTTCTGATCTCCGTGCACCTCTAGACCGAGGTGTGCGGGGATTGGACATGACTAGAGAATGTGAGGTAAAGAGAGAGAGAGAGAGAGAGAGAGATAAGACGAAGAATGCCAATAGAATATTAAATTTGTTGTCCAGGTTATAAGTTTTTTATCCTCATTATGAGTAGTGACGATGATGTGGGACCGTCCAACCGAAACACCTATCTCTCAACGAGGGTCTTATGTCCTTGTAATCAATGCAAGCATGCTGTGCGATGGACAAGACGTGTTTCTTTGCAGCACGTTCGCGAATTTGGCGAGTTTGATCCATCTGTTATAGATCGAGTTGTTGCCAATTATAACTCGACGGACTCTGACGCTGGCCAACAAGCAGCAATCTTGCAACCCAATAGACGTGTTCGCAGGCGCTTTGGTCAAGCAGCATATGTGAGGCCACAAGATGTAGCCTCTGACAGCTCGGGGGATGATCATGCAGAGCACATTCCAAACGAGGCAATGTTTGAGCCCGAGATTGATGAAATGATCGAGACGATCATGGATTCAGAAAGGCTTATCTATGATGATATGAAAAGTGAAGCCGATACGCCATTGTATAATGGAGCACGTATGTCTAGATTGAAAGCACTCCTGGTTCTTCTCAACATGCAGGCAAAGTTTGGATGGAGTGACACTAGCGTCATAGCGCTTTTCAGGTGATCTATTACAATTAGTTTACTTTAATAAAACTCTAAATGTATAATGATCTGATAGATTTTTACACGACTATATCATATTTTTATGTTGTGTAGATTGCTGAAAGAGCACATACTACCAGCTGACAATGTGATGCCAGATTCCCGAGATGAAGCAAGAAAGATTTTGCGAAACTTGGGGATGGATTACAATTCTATCCACGCTTGTCCTAATGACTACATTCTTTTCAGAGGGGAATACATAGACATGGAGAAGTGTCCGAAATGTGATTCCGAAAGATATCGAGTAGATCTCCACGGGACAAAAATTCCACAAAAGGTTTTGCGACATTTCCCTCTGCTTCCTCGCATCAAGCATTTCTTCGAATGTAAGTCCATGGCCGCCCTAGCATCATGGCATGAGCAGAATAAATCTTCGGATGGTGTGCTACGAATTCCTGCAGATTGCATAGCGTGGAAACATATATATGGAACATGGTCGGATTTTGCCAGGGAAGCTCGAAATTTGCGCTTAGGCCTGGCTATGGATGGCGTAAATCCATTTGGTCAAAGATCAACATCTTATAGTGTATGGCCCGTTGTCATCGTCAACTACAACATTCCCCCGTGGTTGACTACGAAGAAGGGGCACCTATGGCTAAGCTTGATTGTGCCACGGCGATATAAAGTGGGGAATATGGATGTGTATCTTCGTCCACTATTGGAAGAGCTACAACAATTGTGGATTGGCATAGAGGTGGTGGATATGAGCCGACACACAGGACGACGGAATGCTTTGATCAGAGGCATTCTAATGTGGACCATGCATGACTATCCCGGGCTAACAGAATGCTCAGGTGATCTATTGACACTCCTCACTCAGACACTGTAAATCTTGTTTTTTCCCATAGTTGATCTATTATCATGTGTATACATGCAGGGCTTCAAACAAGCGGATACAGAGCATGTGTCACATGTGGACCTAGACTGAATGCACGTACGGCACCCTCACTGAAGAAGCAAATCTACGAAGGTCATCAAGCGTATCTTCCAGAGAATCATGTGTTACGCGGCAGCTTTTTGGGAAGAGAGACACCAAGGATGTCTGCACAAGCATGGTTAGAGCAGAAGGAGATGTGCGATGACGGATTGCCTCCAGGGATGAAGAGACTATGTGTATGGTACGAGTTACCATACTGGCCCCGACTCATGATCAATCACTTGCTCGATCCAATGCACATATTCAAGAATGTGGGTAATCTACTATGGGACCATCTGACCGGCAAGAAAGATACTTTGGGAGCCAGAGTTGACCTTAGAAATGTGGATCGTATGGAGCAATATTGGCCGCAAACAGCGTCTGATGGATCGATAAAACTCCCCAAAGCACCATGGATTTTCAAAGGAGCCCAAGAACGCAAAGTAAAAGAGACCATTCGATCTTTGCGGACCCCCACTGGCGTAATGCACTCGCTCCGAACGTGTTTTACTAAAGAAGGAAAGCTTACCGGTTTGAAGTCACACGATTGGCATAAAATGTGTCAGGTACGTTCATAGTGGACTTTAATATCATTGTATAAAATGTGGACTTTAATATCATTGCTGCACATACTTTACAATTTATTTTACCGGTTGCCATTGAGGGATGTTTGTCTCTCGACATCCGTAACACAATCTACAAACTTGCAAAGCTGGTGCAATGGATCTCACAAAAGGAGATCAACGTAGACTCCATACCATTCGCCAAACTAAATGCTGCGGGGCTTGTGTGCATGTTTGAGAAACATTTTCCTACTACAATGCTAACCATTCAGGTGCATCTTCTTGTTCACATAGTTGATGAGGTGGAAATAGCTGGCACAGTTCATTCCAGATGGATGTTCTTCTTAGAACGTTTCATGAAAACGATTAAGCGATATGTGCGTCAAAAGGCACGTCCGGAGGGTAGCATGGCAGAAGGTTGGTTGGTATCAGAGTCCCTAGTGTACATTGGAGAGTGGCTAGACGGATTTGATAAATCCCGGGACACGCTATGGCGAACCATAGATGATGAGCGCATATCTGGGATTGTCATGTGAAATCTCGGTGTTGAGAAGAAGATGACGGAAGATCTAGAGGCTAAAATCAACCGATTTTGCATGCTTCACAATCCAGTGATGCAAAAGTGGATTTCACAATATGAGGATGCAAAGCAAGAGCGACAAAGGGCACGAATCGAGTGGAGACGGGGAAGACGACCACCGATGCACTATCCAGCGGTTCTGAAGAGCCTACCAACCTTCATGAGCTTAAGATGGTTGCACAACCAATTGAAAAGTGCACAACAATGCGGTGACGAAGTGACTGAGGAAGAGTGGGAGTACTCTCGGGGTTGCGCGACCAAGGTAAGTTTGCAATGTACGACTAGCTAGTGACTTTATTTCTAAACGTTTGAACGGCCACTCATAATCTTTGTTCGTTGTAGTATAAGTCATACACAGCAGCATGGTGTAAAGGTCAACATTTTAGGGTGGAACGAATCGACAAAAAGCGTTTTACTCAAGATTGTGGAATCATGACAAAATTTGAACAGTCTAGTCGACGACGTTCCTCTGATGCAGATCCTGTGGTGGCGGAACTCACTTACTTCGGCACGCTGCAAGAGATTTTGAGGATCGATTACAGAGGATTTTTTGTCGACTTGTTCGACGTGCAATGGTTCAAGATAATCATAAGGGGTCGCAATGCTACTGTGCGTAGAGGAGAGTCTGGTTTTCTTGAGGTGGATTCTACTAAGAAATGGACTGACCTAAGAGACACTTTCGTACTACCCGAGCATTGTGAACAAGTAAGTATATAAATAGTTAACATCCCCCTTTTACAAGTTATGTGCTTGAAAGCTCTCATGTAAGTTATGTGGCTCTGGCAGGTAATATTTCATCCTACAAAGTCTCCATCAAACTGGTGGTACGTCATAGAGGTAGCCCCTCGTAGTCCAAGGACGTATGAAGGCTACCATGTGCCAATCACAACGGCATCAATGGAGGAGATCAGAGAAGATGCTCAATCAGAAGCCGCTGCGGTGGTGCCAGGCAGGCATCAAGATGCTACTACTCTATATGGGGTGCATGCAGAGGAGCTCTAAAATGAAACAGAGGATATGTGTTTAAACGGAGAGCTCTATATAGATATAGGAAGTTATGCTGAGTTATGCGAGGATGAGAGAGAGATCTCTTAAAGTCACAAATATTGTATTTGAACAATTTTGCTCCGTGTTGTAAAAGCTCTGGCTCTCTAAGTACCTTCCATGGTGTATAACGCTCTTTTCTACTCGCGCTCACATCTTTTGATTGAAAATTCTGAGTTTTCGACTTGCCTCTTCTATCACTCGATTCATTGCGTCATTGTATTTATATGCGTCATTACGTCATTGTATTTAATGGTCTTTGCGTTATTGTCTACTATATTCATTCAATATTAAGTTTAAATATTCGTGTGTTTAATGCAGGTATGGATGATGAGGAGTTTCTTTCTTCTTTGTCACCGCAGCAGAGACAATGGTACGTGGAGCGTCATCACTCTGGCGCATCATCGCGCGTTCCTACTCCATCCGCATCTCCCTCTCTTTCGGAGCATTCGGCGCGCTCCGAAGCTTCGGCGTCGACGAGACGAGCTTCACACTCGTCTAGACACCGGCGCTCTAGTGGTGGCGGTGGCGGTTGTTGTGGGGATTCCGCCACCGATGCCTCCACACCGCCTCGTGTTCGACGAGGCTCTTTACCCTCCCCTTCTTTGCCCGCCCCCACACCAGCCACAGCATCGCCATCTATGCCAGGTTTTGCACGACTGACTATTCCTAGAAGCTACACACCTCTACCTACTCCGCCAGGAGCCACCCCTCTCGACACTCCTCGCTTCGGGGCCCAGACGCTGGTGGAGACACCTGACGTCCGTAAGCCCATCGACACGCCGCTAGAGACCCCTGCCGGGACACCCAGGTTCACGCGTCACCGGCCAGAGGGCTTGTCTTACTCCATTGACTTCAGCGGCAGCATCATCATGGATGATGACGGCAAGAAGGTGATCTCGCGCATGCGTGGTCTTTGCTCTCAGCTGTTTAGACACTACATACTAAACAAATGGAGTGAAGTACCAAGTGATTTAAAAAACAGAGTCATCAGCATACTTCATGATGAGTTTCCCATTCCGACACGGGATCAGCGCTTCAATGAAGACCTGATGAAGATTCGAATGCGCGAATACTGCAAACACAAGCGTTCCGAAGTGCAAAAAGCAATCAAGAATGGGTGGAACAGCCCAGATTGGCTGGCCAAAGAAGATTGGAAGAATGCAAAGAAAGCAGCGCGCGAGAATCCCGACAAGTGGAAGCAACAAAAGGATGCAGCCAGAGCGCGAGTAGAGGCTGGGAGCTCGCACCACTTGGGGAGCGGTGGATGGGCATCATTTGAGGCCGATTTTGTAAGTGTTTTCACATTGCTCTTTATGTTCGATAGTTTAGGGTTTATGAGTTTTTTAATTATAACATAATGAAATCTTTGTATGTTTTGACAGTGGTCGATGACAGGACGTGATCCCACACCGTACGAGCGCGAGTACGCAGGCAGGAAGGGCTTAAACGCCCTGATGGACATTCTCAGTTCTCGCGGCGGCATGGTTAGTATTAGGGTTTACTCTTTTTTATTTTTTGTATTGTTTTATAAATGTCATTATATGTTTATACTTACTGAAAGCTGTCTTATTGTCTTTTTTTGTAGAATCCGACAGATACGCCGCTTGGACGCGATGAGACGTCTGACTAGACGACGTCAGTTTAGCCGTAGCTAGATAGCATTAGTTTAGGGTTTCTCATAGCTTACGTGTTTTTGAACCATGTATATTATTACATTTGTCACCACAGTTCCTTTTGCCAATCAATTCTTTATGCCTATGATGTTGTACAATTGTCATTATTACATTTGCCAATCAATTCATTTTGCCTATGATGTGTACAATTGTCAATTTTGCAAACAATGCGTCTTGTGGGTGACTATTTTGGGTCTATTATCTACCCTTGCACTTTTTAAAAAGTGAATCAAGTACAATATGGTTGATGGGTGGCAGGGCATTCAATGCCCTGCCACCAAAAAAAAATTCTCTCGGCGTCGTTATAACCGTCGCTATTAATGGCTCTGTAGCGTCGCTATAGTCTTCAGTGTAAAGGTCGCTATAATCGTCGCTATGAGCGTCGCTATTAGCGTCGCTATATAGCGATGCATATAGCGACGCTGTCGTAGCGACGGTTTTAGCGACGCCGGGGGTTATAAAAACCCAGTGTATTTCCGTCGCTAACAGCGTCACAAGAGCACACAACCTCTTGTAGTGCGTGTCTTGTACTCAAGTCATGTAATCCAGTCTTGTATCTAGCTCTCTTAATAAAGTATTAAGTATTGTAATCAAGATTAAGATTATCATCAAGTCCCAAGTTCTTGTACATTGTGAGCACCTTATCTTCCTCTCTTCTAGATCTATCCGTGCTCATAATAGTTTGGCAAGACTACCATCTCTTAATCTTCTCAAGACACCATGAAGCCAACGATGGAAAGTGTCATCAACACATTGCAAAGCATCCAAGATCAGCTACAAGAACTTCGTGAGAGTAACTCTCAACTTCAAGCAGGGAAACCCCTAATCTTAGGACCGGCGTTTCAAGATCTTCAAAGTCAAATTCAAGAGCTTCAAGAAACAAGCACACATCAAGCACAAGATGCAAGATCGAGCTATTCTCAACAACATAAAAAGGAGCCAAAGGTCAACATGCCTGAAAAATTTGACGGGACTAGCTCAAAGTTTAGCGGTTTTCTTTGACAAGTGTGTCTTTTGATTTGAATGCAACAAGAGATCATCTAGATGATGCCTCTCAAGTAATCCTTATTGTTGCTACCCTCTTCTTAGGTACGGCTCTCTCTTGTTTTGCTCCCTTACTTGAAAATAAATCTATTCTCCTTCATGACTTTGAATATTTAATGTGGGAGTTCTCTGCAACCGTTGGGGATATTGATATAGCAAGGGTTGTTGAAACCAAACTTAAAAATATCCACCAAGGATCAAGACCTGCATCCATCTATGCATCCAAATTTCGACAGCTCACCTGTGATTTAACTTGGCATGATGAATATGTCATTAGCCAATTTTGGTGGGGATTAAATAATGACATAAAAGATCTTTTATTGACTATGCCAAAGGTTCACACACTAAGCAAGTTCATCTCTCAAGAAATAGAATGTGATAATGGACTATTTGAGAGATGACGGGAGAGAAGTCTTGGGGCACCATTGCGATTCCAAATAGAAGTGACACATGATGGCTACACATCTCAACAAGGCCATGAATCAAGTATTGAGCCCATGCAAATTGATTCAGCATGGTTTCAACCTCTCTCATCCCAGGAGAAGCAAAGGTGACGCATTAATGGCTAATGTATGTATTGTGGGGAGCAAGGGCACATTGTTCAACAGTGTCCAAGGAAGAGAAGGATGAAGGTTCATGGTGCAATGGCCTCAACATGTTCGGAAAACATGGACGTCCAACCTCAATAGAGACCGATCGGTTGGACAAAAGACAGAAAAAATAAGGTCTCTTTCTTCCCACTGATTCCACTTCAAGCTTTATTCTACCAGTTGAGATCCACATGCCAGGTAAGCACATGGATTGTGAAGCATTACTAGATTCAGGCACAACGGCGTGCTTCATGTGGATAAAAAGTTTGCAAAAGAAGAAGGCATACCACTTGTGGAGAAGTCAAATCTAGGAAAAACTGAAGAAGTCATTGATGGTCATCCCCTCGCTTCAGGGGATGTTAGTTATGAAACTCGCCCCATAGAAGTAATTAAAGGAGCATGTGTCAAGAATAGCGTTCAATATCATACAAAGCCCAAACAGTCCAATTGTTATTGGGCTACCGTGGTTTGAATTACATAATCCTAGCATCGAGTGGTAGGATCAGAGAATTGAACCACGAAAAGTCTAAAAGAAGAAGGGAAGGCATAATAGGCCTATATATCTTGGAGCCAAGGTCTTCATGCATGCAACCAAAAAGTATCCAACTTTCATGATATTTGCAACACTGACCAACATGTGGGCAACAAAAATCATGGAGGCATTGCCACATCAATATCAAGATTACAATGATGTTTTTGAGAAGACGAATGCAGATCTCTTACTGGAGCATCGACCCTATGATTGTGCTATAGAGCTTCAGGAGGGAACCCAACCCCCTTTTGGCCCAATATACAAGCTATCTCAAGATGAATTGGTAAAATTATGAAAAAAATATTGATGAGAATATTGCTAAGGGGTTATATGGCATTCAAAGTCCCCAGAAGGAGCTCCAATACTCTTTGTAAAAAATAAGGATGGAACTGCCCGGATGTGCATGGATTATAGGGGCCTGAACAAGATCACCACCGTCAACAATCGCTATCCCCTTCCCTTGATCCCAAAGCTTCTTGAGCGCCTTGGCAAGGCAAGAATATTTGCAAAAATAGACCTTTGTGGTGCTTACAACCTAGTCAAAATCAAAGAAGATGATGAATAGAAGATAGTATTTTGTACAAGGTATGGCCACTTTGAATATACCGTCATGCCATTTGGTCTCACAAATACCCCATCTGTTTTTCAACATTTAATGAATGACATCTTTCAAGAGTATTTGGATTATTTTGTGGTAATATACTTGGATGATATCTTGATATTTTCCAAGGATCAAGAAGAGCATGAACACCATGTTTGAAAAGATTTGTGCATCAGGATTATATGCAAAGTTGGAGAAGTGCTCTTTTTATCAATCTAAGGTGGAATTTCTTGGTTATGTTATCTCTGAAAATGGAATCTCCATGGATCCAAACAAGGTTCAAACCATCCTTGATTGGGAGATTCCCACCTCGGTAAGAGATGTTCAATGATTCCTCGTATTTGCAAATTTCTATCATATCTTTATCCAGGGATATTCCAAGGTGGTTACAACACCCACAAGGTTGACATGCCATAATAACTTTTTTTGGGACTCAAAGTCCATGAAAGCTTTTAAAACTCTAAAGAAATCTTTCACGACCACACCCACTCTAATCCACATAGATCCTACAAAGCCTTTCATCCTAGAAACAGACGCTTCAGTTTTTTTCTTAGCGCTATTCTATCCCAAGTAGGTGAGGATGGTCGAGTACATCCAGTGGCTTTTCATTCCCTCAACTTCTCAGCTGCAAAAATCAATTATGAAATCCATGACAAAGAGATCTTGGCAACCATCAACTCCTTCAACACATGGCACCATCTACTTAAAGGATCTCCTCATAAGATCATTGTCTATATAGATCACAAGAATTTGGAATACTTCATGGAATCCGGCATCTTGAATCATCACCAAGCCATGTGGAGTGGTATCCTATCAAGGTTTAATTTTCTTATCTCCTATAGGCCTGGCCATCAACAAGGTAATCCATATGCCTTATCAATAAGATCCTACCTTGCACCTAGAGAAGGCGATGCAACATTTGATCAACAAGAGTTAGTGATTTTGAAACCTAAGTAGCTTAAGTCAAATGCCACCATAAGCCAAGATCCTGAAGATTCTACTTTTCTTTCTAGGGTGAAGATGCAAATTGCCAAGGACCCACTTCCTCATAATATTAGACACATCAACTACAAGGACAAGGGATTAATGAGGACTTTCAAGAAATTGATGGACTAATTTACTATAAGGGTCTTCTCTATATTTCTCCAGGACCAACACACTTGGAGGTACTTCAACAACGACATGATCTTCCATCAACATGGAATTTTGGGGTTCATAAGACAATTGAGCTTCTCTCCTGTTACTTTTGGTGGCGTCAAATGTGGAATCTTGTCAAGGAGTATGTAGGCACTTGTGACACTTGCAATAGATCAAAGTCCCCTCATCATCATCCTCATGGGTTACTCCATCCCTTGCCCATTCCAAGAAAACCATCCATCTCCAAGGATTTCATTGTAGATCTACCCTTGTCACAAGGATTTGAGTCCATTTTAGTAGTCATGGACCGGTTTACAAAAATGGAACACTTCATTCCAACCACTAAAACTATCACCAATGAAGGTACGACCAAACTCTTTCTACAACATATCTATCGTTATCATGGATTATCGGATGACATAGTGTAACATTTAATGGCCTAATAACTTATGTGTAGTGGAAATTAGCATGAACATAGTGGGCATTTCATTAGAATAGATTCCTAATGAGAATTACAAGAGTGCTTGGGTGGAGAGAGCAACAAAAAGCATAACACCTAGTCAGATAGCATCGACAATACTTTCAAAAGAGAGAGAAATTAAGCTATTGACAACAGTTGAGGACCGGATTTTCATGGAGCCGGTCCCCCCTCCAAAAGGCTTTGTATTATGGTTTCTCCCATCAAGAGAGACATTGTACAATACAATTCTTTGTGTTCCTTCAAGACTAGCTAGTGCAATGAAGATGGAAGCTTCATACACCAAGCAAAACACTTAATCAAACACAACTTGAATTATCCCCGTTCTCAGACCCAAGACCTCACACACCTTCGAAGATGGTGAGAGCTAGCAGGGTATGAGAGTAGATTGAGAGGAAGAAGGAGTATCTTACGAGAAAGATGTACATCTCCTCACATAATCACTCATATTAGCATAGATTAGCTTGGTAATTAGCTTGGTAGAGGAGATGAGCATGCATTGAAGCTTGGCTCTTGGTTGGATTTGCATCCACATGCCAAGAGAGTGTTGATGTAGGCTTCTATCTCACAAGCTTGGAGTAGGTGATGAGCTCTCCATTAAAGCTTGGGAGGAGATAGAGTATTCTTCCTTCACACATGGTCAAGTGTGAGTGTGTGTGTGTCAATGCCAAGCAAAAATCAGCCCCCTCTCTCTCTTGGGCGAGCCCTAACTGCTAACTTGGTCTGGCTTTTGCCTCATTGGACCTCCCCAAGTCAAGCCAATAGGTATTAAGCAACATAAGTGATAGCCTTCTGACATGTGTCCCCCTTTCCCCTTTTGTGAGAGCTTTAGGTAATTAAATAATTAAACTAAACTCTCATTGGACCCCTTTGTCTCCTGGCCAATAGAAATCAGGCAAGCCATGGGGCTTCTGAATGCTCATTGGACCCTTTGGGAGACTGCCCAATAGTCTTCTAGGAGACTTAATTCTCATTGGTTTTCTTTATTAAATGTTTTTAAATTAATTAAACTACATTTACTCTAGCTTAATTCTCATTGGTCCACTTCAAGGGTCTTCCAATAGGAATTGGGCACACCTTGTGGGCATCTGGCCTAGGGAGCTGACATGTGTCCCTCATTCCCTTTGTGTAAAGGGAGCCTGTGTGTGTGTGTGTGTGGCTTTCTCTCTCATCCCCTACCTTTGGGGCTCGCCCCCTCCCATGTAGGGATGTGGAAATACTTTTAGGGCACACACAAAGCATCCAATTTTCCCTAGGGTTGACCTTTGGACACAACCTTTGAATTTTGGAACCTTAGCATTTTGGAAGTCTTAATGGGCTGAGCCTTAGGGTCTTTTTAGCCCATTGTTGCACATGGCTCTTTTGCAGATGGCCCCCCCTTTGGATCCCTATTTTCCCTCCTTTGGATCCCTACTGTGGCCGGTCTGCTAGCTTAACCAATATTCTAGCTTTTTCTCCCTTGGCACTTCCCCACATTAAATGATCAGTTTAATATGATAAAATCATTTAGGAGAATTAGATATTGATTATTATGACACATAGTTTGTAATGGAGTCCCACATTCATCTCTAGCTTTTGGAAACACTTATTCAAGCTACTTAGAGTACAAATCAACCTCTCCATCACCCACAAAGTGATAGACAAATAGAGAGAGTAGATCAAGTTCTCTAATAGTATATCGTTGTACTATCAATTATGACCAGGATAATTGGGTCAAGCTCCTACCGCTAGCAGAATTCTCCTACAATAACAGTTTTCATGCCTCCACCCGTCACACTCCATTCTTTGCTAATTATGGTCAACATCCCAAACATGATATCCACAGGCACCATCAAGTCAAGAATCCAGCTGCTACTCATTTTGCACAACAGCTATCTGAAATTCACAAAAAACTTATAATTCATATAAAAGAAGCTCAATCCAAGTATAAGGAAAGTGCAGATCTACATCACATGCAGCATCCAAAATACAAAGAGGGGGATAAAGTGTGTCTCCTTTGGCATGATCTTCGTTCATCTCATCCCTGTCAAAAGCTCGATTATCAAAGGCTTGGCCCATTTAAGATTATCTGTCAAGTCCATCTAGTCACCTATTGACTCCAGTTTCCCTCATCCATGAAAATCCATCACGTCTTTCATGTCTCAATCCTTTTCACACATCTAAATCCCAAGAAGATCCCTAAAACCACCTCCTCTCGTTGATGTCAATGAACGAACCTGGGAACCAACACACAATCTTCAACATGCATCTCTCAAAGTCCAAGAGTTCCATCAACAACATCCATGGAAGCCCCAGTCAAGGAACACCACTGCTCCTCATGGAACTCGTTGCTAGAGAAGGGAGTAATGTCATGGATGCTTGAGATTCA
The DNA here is from genome assembly GCF_014529385.1 of Adiantum capillus-veneris. NCBI lineage: Eukaryota > Viridiplantae > Streptophyta > Polypodiopsida > Polypodiales > Pteridaceae > Adiantum > Adiantum capillus-veneris. The sequence continues at coordinate 103,485,931 of NC_140943.1, read as the reverse complement.
GTTGGTTGCCTACATCATCACCTACATCATCGCTTGCATCATCACCTATGTCATTGTCTGCATCATCACTAGAAGACTCTAGAAGAATCTAGAAAATTTTAGAAGGTTCTAAAAGTATCAAGGAGATTCTAGAAGTTTGAAAAAGATTCAAAAAGAATCTAGAAGTTTTTGGAAAGCTCTAGAAAGTTGAAGAAGGATCTAGAATATTCTAGAAGAACTAGAAGGATCAAGAAGGTTCTAGAAGATTCTAACCTCCTCAAGAAGAACCTAGAAAGTAATAACCTCCTCAAGCACTAGTATAAATAGGGGTCTTGGGCCACAAGCCCCTCAGTCTTTCCAATACCAGTTGTGCAGCTCCTATGAGGAAATCCCTCTTCTAGTTCTTGTCTTATGCTCAAGTCTTGACCTTGTAATCAAGCCTTGTCTTGTACTCAATTCATGTAATCCAAGTCTTGTATCTAGCTCTCTTAATAAAGTATTAAGTATTATAATCAAGATTAAGCTTAGCATCAAGTCCCAAGTTCTTGTACATTGTGAGCACCTCCTCTTGCTCTCTTCTAGCTCTATACACGCTCATAACAATTCTAAGCCCATGGAATTAAGGAGAAAAATGAATCTAGAGGGAAGAATAATGCTCAAAATTCTTCCAAAGGAAACTCTAGCAACAACAATAAAGCTAAGATGAAAGGAGTCTACAAAGGCAAGAATCAACATTCTCCCAAGGAGCTAGAGTGTTACAGCAAAGATAACCGGTGCCTCAAGAGCGGAGATCAAGGGCATGCCTATTGTGCTTGCCCCCAAAGAAATGTGTGCCATGAGCCACCTAGAGACACTATAATTGAAGGTCCAAAAAAGGATGCTCATTGCCAAGGATTTCTCCTTTCCTATGCTTGGGGAAAGGTGTGAGAGCATGATGCCTTTATTTTGTTTGACCCCCTGGTTCAACTCACAACTTCATATCCATGGAGTTGACCACCAATCTAGGCATACAAGCCCACAAGATGGGAGATGCATCGAAAGTTGATGAAGCATTCAAGGAAAAGATGTCTGAATTACTCCCTTAATTGAAAAACTGAGTCTTCATGTCCAAATCTATGTGGACAAAGAGGATTCCTTAGTCTCTCCTCTCAAACATGAGGATATTATCCTTGGGGCACCATGGTTCACTTGCATGGCTGCCACTATGAAGTTCCTTGAAAGGAGAATTTATTTCAATTACAGGGAAAAGGCCATGTACATAGATGCTAAGTTGGGGAACACCAAATCCGTGGTAAATACACTTGCTTTTGATAAATCAATAAAAAGATCTATTTTTGCGTATATTATTTTTGTTAGAGAATTTGTAAATGATTCTAAATTATTCGTAAGTAGCAATAATGGGAATCAAGAGGAATTAAAGTTGCATAATGTCCTAAATGGATTCCAATATATTTTCATTGATGACATCCCTAGTGAGCTACCTCCAGAATGAGGGGATGATGACCATGCAATAGAGATTCTACCATAAAGCTCATTGCCTAATAAACCTCCTTATCGAGTAACGTGTTTCCCAACCTCAAAAAGAGGAGACCATGAGTCAAGTGCATGAATTGGTGGAAAAAGGGATGGTAAGGCTTAGCTGATCTCCATTCTATTCACCAGTACTTTTAGTGCAAAAGAAAGATGGCACATATCACATGTATGTCGACTATAGAGCACTAAATAGGATCCCTATTTTAAAACAAAAGGATTTTCCGTGCCGCAGGTAGAATATCTATTTGATAAGTTACAAGTTTTGGCATGACAAATGCTCCAGCCGCATTCAAACTCATGATGGAAAACAATCTTCAGGCCACTCAAATTCTCTAGAGGAGTACAAGAAACACCTCCAAGTAGTATTTCAAGTTGTGAGAGAGAATAAGATTTTCATTAATCATAAGAAAAGTGAATTTTTCCTACAAGAGATTCAATATTTAGGTCACATTATCTCTAAAGATGACACCCGTATGGATCGAGAAAAGTTAGAGATAATAAAAGGATGGCCTAATGGAAGGAATCTACTGGAGCTACAAAGATTTATAGGTATGTGTGGATACTATAGATGCTTCATAGAAAAAATATTGCTAATAGCATTCCATGAAAAAAAATGTTAATTATTCATAGTTTGCAAAAGATAAAGAACCTTTTGAGAAGCTTAAGAAGAAGCTTATCTCTCAACTTGTGCTCACACTACTAGATCTCTCCAAGCCATTCTGAGGTCCAATGTGGTACTTGTGGTGATTTCCTTGGAGTTTTTTTGCTTCAAGAAAGGCATGCCATAGCATATGAGAGTCAAAGACTCAACTCTAATAAGTGAGCATTGGGCAAATACAAAAAAGAGCTACTAGCCATTCTATATGCCCTAGACACATGGAAACACTATCTCTTGGGGACTCCATTGATCCTAGAAACGGATCACAAAGACTCAAGAACTTCATGACACAAACCAAGCTCTCCGACAAACAAATGAGGTGAACAAATTTTCTTTCGCAATTTAAATTTCATTTTGCTCACATTACTGGTAAGCACAATCAAGTGACCAATTCACTTACGACGGCCAAGGGTAAATGTGGTGTCAATAGCAACTCATAATGATTTATCTTTTATGATAGATGAGTATGCTATTGACTCAGACTTTAAGTATGTAACTACAGCTCTTGAATTAGGGGAAAAAACTTTCACCTTGGAGGATGGTTCTTCTAAACTACAATAAGCTATGTGTTACTCACCCATACAATAAGAAAGTCATGTATGAATCCCATGCTTCTCCTTATACGGGTCAAAGAGGGATTCCATAATCTACCCTTCAAGGAGTAGTAGTATATTTATGTTTGCCTACCATGAAAAGTAAACATACAAGAGTATTTTTGAAAATGCGTGATATACCAAAAGTAGAAATTTGATTAAGGGAAGCAACTTGGATTGTTTTAGTCGGACAAGATTAGCAAGAAAACACACTCTATGCCTGTCAAAAAGACTATTAAGGCACATAAAATGGCAACCCTCTTCCGATCTCAAATTTTTAAGTATCATGGCATGCCAACATCCATAGTGTCAGACAAAGATCCTAGAATGACGAGTTATTTTTGGAAGGGTCTCTTTGAGAATCTTGACTATATTAAATTTCTCTGTTGGCCTATCATCCACAAACAGATGACAAAGTGAAACAACTAATCTAATGATTCTTGATCTCCTAAAAGCCTATGTCATGGAAGTATATCAAATTTCTCAATGAGAGAAGTAACTACGTCTTATAGAGTATGCGTACAATGACATTGTACATACTTCTATGGGAAAGTACCTTTCAAGGTCAAAGGCAAGAAGGGTTGCTGCAAAAATGACTGGGTCTTGCTAAAGTTTCTCAAGGCTTGTCTAAGGCATACTGAGGGGAAGAATCCTTCTGGCCACCAAGAGTATTATGCTAAAGTAGCAAAAAGATACTATGTTCCTTTTTAAATTCTTAAGCCAATCAATGAGCTAGCTTATCAATTAAAGTTGTCCAACCATTGACTCGTGCACAATGTTTCCCATGGGAGCCTACTTAAGCCTTACAAAGGAGCGCCACTAGAAGAAGCAATAGGTGCAGACCCTACAAAAACCAATGATCAAGAAGAGGTACTTCAATCTGAGTCCATCCTATGACATGAAGACAAGGTATGAAGAAATTGTAAGATTATCTAACAATATCTTATTAAGTTTAAGAATTATCAATTTAAAGATGCTACATGGATGCAAGGAAGCTAGCTTAAGGATAATATGAACCTTTTCAATGCTTACAATGATCAATGCCTTAGAGTAAGCATATGAAAATGAGTTTTAAATGAACAATGTTTTTGTAAGACTCCCTTTCTTTAGCACAAAATTTAAGAAGTATGCATGCTGAGGATCATGTTTGTGGCGACAACGTCTCCCAAACACCAAATAGAACTTGTCACTCTACTTTGGAAGTATGATATGGACTAAAGAGCAGACATTCTTGCAGCAGCTAAGTCTCCCGAGCACTAAATGTATTAGTCATCCATTATGGAATGATGTTGAGGCGGTCCGGGGCGGGCAACAAGAAGAGTGGCCTCTAAGCACCCTTCTAGGCTCCCGTGCTGCTCAATTGGGTTGGGGTTGGAAAAAACAACAAACACACACACAAACCCGCAACCTAACCCTACACAAATTTGGGGCACCACCTAGTTTTGGATGCGAACTAGGACGCGTAGAGAGAGAGAGAGAGAGAGAGAGAGAGAGAGAGAGAGAGAGAGAGAGAGATAGTGCTCGTGCTGCTTTGAAATGTATCGGTCGTGATCAAGCAAACACAATTATATATGTAAGAAAGAGAGAGAAGGGGGAGGGGATGCTTGTTGCATTAATACCTTCTTACAAATCTGTCACGACCAATCAAAGTGAGATTAGTATTTGTTCAACATAGCTTCAGTAAATTACACTACAACACATCACAAGAAAAGCCACCCCAATCACTGCCTTAAGGCCAAGGGAGTCCTCTCCACCTTGTCACCCTCTTACAGTATGTGGGATTTATGGATAAATTGATGACAACACCCAGAGACAAGCTATCAAGAACTTAAAAAAAACACCAAGACACTTACACATCATTTTTGTCCATTACTTCACATTGGAAGAGATACAAAGTATCCAAGCTTAGTCCAAATCCACCCTCCTTGATTCAGCAAATGTTGGGCTTACACTAGTAGGAGAAATGATAGATTTCCTACTCTCAATTGAATGATCACTCTCTCTTACAATGGCATAGAGTTCCCTTGCTAATCACCCCTAATACAACACATGCATATGCATAAGACAATGAGATTCCACTCAAGAGCTCCTTCTAGAGAGGTTGAGCTTGGATTCTCAAGCTATATGCATAGTGCTCTTGCTTATGGCTCCCCTATTTTTGTGCTAGCTACACCCTCCTTTTATAGCAATTTTGAAGGCTAGGGTTACTCCTCTAACCATGGTTGGGTCATATTTTCAGCACTTACCTAATTTCTTTTTCTTGGAATTATCAAGAAGTTGGTGTGGATAGATGAAGAAGAGAGAGAGGAGAGAAGTGGAGGTGATAGGACTTTTCATAGTAGGTTAGTGTTAGTAAATTAGTAGAGTTAGTATTTTTATTGATTTACAAATGGAATTGGATATTTACAATGGGAGTATCCATGTAGGATACAAATAAGGAAGAAAAAACTCTTAATAGGTAAGAAAACATGGATTTCTTACAATGTTGATGCTCCAAGTTTCTTGACTACAGTCAATTTTGACGCTTGTTGACGGTCCACTAGCTTTGACGCTACGTTTTTTCTCCACTCTTGACCTTCCTTGAGAGCCAAGGTAAGTGAACATGAGTAATCAATCACCATGATGCTGTCTTTCAAGAGAAGAGGCTGAATTTTGTGGTTTTTTTGATAGATATGGGTAATATGGATGAGGAAAAATGAGACTAGGTTGTCAATTTTGGAATGGAAGTGTGTGTAAGAGACATGAGTTCACCATGGTTTCTCTTATTCTTCAAGGTTGAAAAGAAGTTGAGTAGGGTGCAGAGAGGAGTGGTGAGAGAGGTAGGGATGATGAGTGGAGAAGTGTGTGTGAAAGAGGAAAATGATAAAGTGGAAGAGGGAGTGTGGCTCCATAGCATGGGCAAACTGAGGTCCACCAATAAAATCATAGCTCATAGCTCGTAGCTCAAAAAAATATGAAAACATTTGAGGTAAAATTTTAGCTCACGAGCTACAACTTTTGTTTGTATCACCTTTTCAAATTCGGGGAGCATGTGATCTTTAAAAATTCATCAAAATCGACTGTTTTTTCCACTGCACAAAGTCCTTGTGAGGTCCTTCTTTGGATGATTCTTTTGAATACCTCCAAGAGTGAGCTCCCCATGGTGCATGCATGCATGCCACATACCCTTGACCTTATTTGGTAGGTCTATAATTGAAGATATTATTGAGATCATGATATAAGTGAATAGTACAACTAAGAAAATCAAATATTGAGGGGTCTAAAAAAATATGTACATGTCAAATATAAATAATATAGGTTGAAACAATTTAAAGGGGTCAAAATAAATCTCTCTCATTATAAGTCTACCATAAAAAGATGAATATTTTTGGTGGTCTAATTTATGAGAGTAATAGAGAATAGATGTAGAAAGGAAAAAATGACAATAGTGAAAAAATATACACATAAATAAACTAGTTTTTTTGGATTTTTGTTGGGCAGGAGTTACACCAAAAATAAGAGAAGCTTGCATGAAATTATTTTTATGTGGAATAAAGAGTATGCAAAATGGTAAGAAAAAATATGGTAATGGTGAGTCAATGTACATAGCATAAATAACACACCATAGGTAGAAATATTTAAATAAATACCAAAATAATTATGAAAAATCCTTTTATTTAGGCCCTATATACAATGAAATATTTATACAAAAATGGGCCATAATACTTTTTTATTTTTTTGGCTCAACTAGCCCAGTGACTAGCTAGCTGAGGATTTTAAGAAAATATGGAGAAAGTCCCTAACTCACGCACGCCTATGTACAGTGAAATGGTAGGGATAACCAAAATGTTTGAGTGATTTGATAGGGTGAGGTATCTTACTATGGCAATTATGGAAAGCCGAAAAACGGCTATCATTAGCCCTCCCCCAAGATGATGGTATATTCATGTACCATCATAGAGCATCTTTTCCAAAGAGAGTGCTTCAGAGTCCTTGACGAGATCTTCATTGTTTAGCCCCTCAGAATTTTGGTTGGGGTTACACTCATGCTTCATGTAACAATACTTACATGAGACAGCTGCCCTTTGACAGATCTTTGGTAGATCCTTTGGTAGAAGGCGACTCAAATAGAGCTTTAAGCGATAACCATTTACCTTCCTAGAGTGCTCTTTTCCATTCAAGTCCATAAGTTGATAGTAACTTGAATTGAAAGCCTTCTTAACTATGTATGTCCCCTGCCATCTAGTTTCAAATTTGGCATCAAAACGATTATCGAGTCGATTGTCATACCTTAGCACAAGATCTCCTTCATTGATGCCTTTGTCCTTTAGTTTCTTGTCAAGCTTCTTCTTTGCCTGCGTAGCTTTCCTCTTGTAGCACTCGTATGTTGCTTCTCTTTTCCACTCAAGCTTAGCTAAGGTAATAAGTGGATCCATCCATGCTTCTTGATCATCTTGTGCTGCTTTGCCATGAAGTCGCATTGTTGGAATGTTGAGCTCAATTGGTTGTAAAGCCTCTTGACCATAGACCAAGTGAAATGGTGTAAACTCCGTGGCTTCCCTATATGTGGTTCGATACGCCCACAAGGCACCATCCAAGAAGTCATCCCACAACTTTGTCTTGTTTCTCACCATCTTTCTAATGATGCCTGCAATGACACCATTAGCTTTTTCTACCAGACCATTGGATTGGGGATAGTAGGGTGTACTGTGATGATGTAGAATGTGAAGTTCTTCGCAAACTTCTGTGAGAAAGCCCTTTCTAAACCCTGGACCGTTATCAGAAACAATATCCAAAGGTGTGCCAAATCTACAACAAATGTGAGTGTAGAAAAATTTTCTCACTGTCCTCTCATTTACCTTTGCCACCCTTTGTGCTTCCACCCACCTAGTCATATAGTCTACAGCCACTAGAATGTAGAGTTTACCATTTTTTGTCCTAGGCAGAGGACCCATAGCATCAATGCCCCACTTTTCAAAGGATCCATTTGCAAGCACGATTTGCCTTGGACCATAAACCAATCTTCTATTCCCATTTACCTGACAATCGTGACAACTTTTATACCAATGTTGGACATCCACATGCAGACTTGGCCAAACATACCCCGCAAGCAAAATCTTCTTCATAGTTAACTCTTGGGCAAAATGACCACCACATGCCTCTTCATGCAAACCTTTTAGAATGGTTGGAATCTCCTTGATAGTTGGTACTCTTTTGCACACTTGATCCTTCCCTCTTTAATAGAGGGATCCTTCTAGGAAGAGATACGCGCTTGCCTTTTTCATGAGTCTCCTCTTCTGAGCCTTCGTGAAGTCTTGTGGAAACTCACCCTCCAAAATGTAGCTAATAATGGGAGTCAATGACTCCAATCCCTGATATCTCGATTGCTTGACAATTGCTACCATCATAATGACGTGCACTTCTTTCTCAATACATGTAACTACTTGTTGTGCAAGTAAATCGGTATCTTCATTCTGTTTCCTAGGAATATGATATAGTTGCACTTCTTCAAACTGATTAAACATCCTACAAATGGCATGAAATTTTGTCCTTAAGCTTTCATTCTTGCATGCCCAAATGCCTAAAATTTGCTTCACAATGAGAAGTGCATCCCCTTTTACCATGAGACGTTGTATACCTTGGCCAATGCATATCTTTAAACCATGAATTAGTGTGTCGTATTCTGCTTCATTGTTGCTAGTTGAACCTGGTAGATTGACCTTCTCTTTCATGACCACCTCTCCATTTGGGTTGAGCAATACTAGCCCTCCCCCTGCTTTTCCTGTGACTCGTCGAAAAGCTCCATCAAAGAACAAGGTAAAAACATTAGGAATACTTTTAGGTGGTGGCAATGGTAGAGTCTTTACTTTAGGCACCTTAATTTCCTTCTCATGTACCTTATAAGTGAGAATCCCTGCCAATTGTGCATGCACACTATCTTCTACCTTGAAAGAGTATTGAAACTCTTTCAACTTCATAATCCGCTTCGAGATCCTAGTACTAAGATTCATTTGAGATGAAACCCAAGCAAACAAATTTTGTGCAGTGAGAATTACAAAAGGTTTTGGTATCAAGTAGGATCTAAACTTTCTCACTACAAACATGAGAGAAAGCATCATGAGTTCTGCCTCCGTGTAGCCTCTCTCCAAAGCATTCATGACCCTACTAGCAAAGTAGATGGGTCGCATCCTGGTACTGTGGGGATCTTGTTGTAATAAAATTGCACCAATTGTTTCCTTCCCAGCACTAGAGCTAACAAAGAATGTGTACCCCCAACAAGGAGGCATGAGTATTGGTAGCTCTGACAAAATGACTTTAATGTTACAAGGCTAAGTGAATAAAGCGTGACATATACTTCACCTTTTGAATGAATGAGATAACCTCTTTGAGATTCTTGGGTGATGGGAGCTCAATAAGAGCCTTTGCCTTTGAAGGATCCACCTCAATGCCTTTATAGGAAACCTTGTGACCAAGCAAGATCACTTCATCCTCACCTATGTGACACTTGTCGGGGTTGAGTTGACCTCCCATGTTGTAGAGCTTCTTTAAACCTTCTTCTACCCTTTGTAGATGCAATGATTTTGAGCTATATATGCAAAAATCATCAATAAAAACCCTAATGGGCTTTCCAAAAAATGCTTGAAACACCATTTTCATGAAGCATTGGAAAGTTGCAGGAGCATTTGTCAGTCCAAATGGCATGAATCTAAAAGCATAACAACCCCAAGGAGTGATGAAGGTTGTTTTCAACTGATCTTCCAATGCGATACCTATTTGAAAGTAACCCGAGTAGCCATCACACACAGTGTACTTCTCATGACCAGCTACCTCATTTAATATCTCATCTTGAAATGGGAGGGGAAAGTGATCTCTTTTTGTTGCCTCATTGAGTGGACGGTAATCCACACACACCCTCCACTTGCCATTTTTCTTAGGAGTGACAACAAGAGGAGAGACCCACTCTGAATTCTCCATTGGATAAATGAAACCTGCTACTAGAAGATTTCTTACCTACTTGAGTAAAGCCTGCTCCTTGATGACTCCTAGCCTTCGTAGCTTCTGATCCTTAGGTGTGGCCTCTGGCTTCAACTCAATTTGTGTTGAACAACATCTACTCCACGCACATCGGTGTAGTCTTTAGCAAAAACCCTAGAAAATTTCCTTAACACACATTTGAGCTCCTCTCTTTCATCCTTTGTAAGTGTTGTAGATAACATACTTTCTAGCATTCTTTCATCTTCCACTTTTTGGTTTTCTTGGGAACCTACCTCTTCCAAACCTGGGCAAGAGGTCTCTTGGTTGTTTGGCTTAAACCTTACCCCCATGTCTTCGATGGAAGACTCCTCTTCAGTAATGTTGCCGCTAATTTCTCCTTCTGAAATTCTCTCGGTCCAACCTTCCTCCGTCTCACTTTGAGATGATTCTTCATGGAGCTCCTCTTGTCGTTGCTCCTTCATGTCAAAGACAACCTTCTTATGATTGTCATTTCTGCAAATTAGCTTTCCACTCTCCCAATCCTGCAAAGCTCCCATTTTCATTAGCCATGGTCTCCCTAGGATAAATGGATAACCATTTCCTTTCGTAGACATAACATAAAAATCCACTGCCATCTTAATGCCAAAGGCCTCTACAAAAACATTTTTACAAATGCCTACACACCTAGCTTTTCTTTTGTTTGCCATCTTGACTCCGGGCTCATCTTTTAGCTCTTTTGGCCTCTAAAAACCACTTTAGACATACATTTCCGCTACCCTTTGGCTGCCCAGGACCTTGGTACCTACCCTAGCCTTCTGCACTGCACCCGCATGCAGCCTTTGCTTGGCATAGACCACTTTCTAGCGCGGACCAACTTTGGTTGCACCATCATTGCCCACCCCCTCGTTGAACATTTATGTTTAACTACACATGGGCTTATTACACTAAAAAACTCTCTGTACATTACAAAACCACCTACCATATATACATAACTGGCACCTGTCACCCGCTCGCACTTACACTTCTCTTTGTACCACCTGTGGCTCGGCTACCACCACATTACACTGTCTTGGCATCACAGTGTCTTGCAAACCCTGCCTAGCTTCGTGCTTCCCTTTTGCTAGAGCTACCTCCTTATCTTGCACTTCCTCATGCAGGCTATCCATGAATTTACTCAACTTTAAGAAACTGGCATTTTCTGCAGTAGTTACCTTCATCAATTTCCCCCAAAGGGCTTCGAACTCCCACTCAAATGCTTGAAAATCACCCTCCAAGATTTGCTTCAACCCGTCCAGCTTCCACTTTACTTCATCCAACTACGCATCCACTAAGAATCTTCTTCAAAAAGCAACCTCCAGGGTTTCGCAATCTGCCTCTTCTTCATCACCAAGGCTATTGAACCATAGCCTTGCTTTACCATGAACTAGGAGCGGGAACACCTGTACCGCACCATTTCCTCTTGATAAACCGCTTTCCAACACGAACAATCCATAGTCTTGAAGCCAAGTTTTCGCATCTTCAACCCAATGAGAATGGGAAATCCCACCCAGGCCATCACTGGCAGCACATGCTCTTCAAAGGCCGCACCTTTGGCATCACCAAAACCACCACTTCAACTTCAACTAGGAGCATCATCACACTCCTCCATGGGGGCACCAGAAGATGGAGAGGGGGAACACACCCAGCACAACAACAAAGGCCTCTCTATAGCTTAGGGTATCCACAACACCCCTATCCTCTCAGAAAACACCTTCAAAAAACACAGTTCACACTAGCAGACCACCGCTGCCCAATTTGCATTGGTCACACACTCCACAAGTCCACCGCACAATGCACACCTAATGCCACATTCTGTCTCCACCCTTACACATGCACACAACCTCTCAATCTCACTCTCTCACACAAAGCGCCACCGGTCTGGGGGGGCACACACATCTTCATAGCCAGCACCGATGGGAAACATGAAAGTAGGAGAAAGAGAAGGGGGGAAGGGGAAACAACAACAAAACGGGGCAACAGTGGCTTGATTGCACTTCAAAAGGCATGTACATAGGCTTGCACTACCATCACCATGGCCATTTTCAAGGAAAAATACAAAGGGCTTTGACAGGCACACTTCTCTGTCAGAGAGCTCCACTTTGCAGGCTCCAAACGGCACCAAAAAAGCCCCTAATTTCAATAAAATTTGATCTTTATAGTGGGGGGCTTCAATTTTGGAAACTACCCTTTTATTGGTTTATCTGGCATCTCATTTTAGCATCTTTGGAAGGAGGTAACCGCCTCTCGCTTCATCCGCTCTCTTTCTCACTCTTTTGCACTTAAGGGGGGGTGCCATAACAACATCACTATTGCCCCTAGGCACTTTTTTATTTTTTATTTTTCCTCCTCTATTTCACCCTTGGGAAGGCCTATCCTTTACACGGATCCTTTGGCTCACCTTTGACCACCTTTGTCCCAGATCACACCTGCCTTCTCTTCCTCTATTTCTCTCTCCTCCTTTTCTCTCTTTCCGGTCTCCCTCTTTCCTTTCACCTCTGCTCGGCCATCAAACTGCCCTCGCTTGAACACATGGCGGGTCCCCTCTTTGCACCTGCCTTTACTCGCCCTTGCTCGGACGGCCTCTTGCTTTTGCTTTGTACACCTGGCAGCCTACTCGGGCTCTCTCTCTCTCTCTCTCTCTCTCTCTCTCTCTCTCACTGTAGGACCCGCCTCCATCTTATGCCCTGGCTGCCTCTCGCTTGCACTCATATGAAATCTCCCCTACCCGAAGGCATTAGCAATGTCACTATTACGGGGGAGGGTTTCTCTTCAAAAAGGGTTGGGCCTCAAGGGCCACGGGAACGAACCCTTTCTCGGATATTTCCATGTCATCAAACGGCCACGGATTCACCACACATGGGTGCGCGCACCACCGGCGCCGCCCCTCCTTGCCAAAATCAGCGCCCAGTGCCCACGGGCTGCCTACGCAACTCTCGATAGAGCTACGCCATTGCCCACGGGGCTCTAAGCTCCTCACACTCCACCTTATAATTCCAAAAGGCCAAATGGCCTTGCCTATATACTCCACGTGCCCTGCCTTTCCCAGTGCATGTGGGCTCTATTCAGTGCCACGTGGCAGTAATTGGGGCATCCCCTCTTGGGGTAGTCTCCAAGGCCTTGTAAAAAAATCCTCCACACTCATTGTTTTGGCCCCACTACACAACCTGTCATATTCTACTCAGAGGCCGGTTTCTTGAGCCGAGAAACCCGAGAGACAGAGCTTGTTTTTTACTTTGAACTCCCATGTGCTCACGCACTCCGAATTCCCCACGCTCGCGATCCGAGGCGACCAGTATTTTTAAAAAATCATCTGCAACCACTTCACTCCCAACAGTCCTAGGCTTTCTCAGGCCGTAGCTCAGTGTTCGGGCATGTCCCCAGCTGCCCTGCTCGTCGGGAATTTGCTACACCTTCTATCTTTGAACAACAATATCTTGAGCACCGGGGCTCCGTTTGCTACAAACAGAGGTGTGGCTGGCCTGCAAATCATCCAAGATAACACAATAGAACACATAAATTGGCAAATCCCCATACGTGACGAATCCCATAGCACCGAATCAAAGCCGTACGCGAACAAAGAGAGAGATTGATAGCGTGAGAAGATAAAAGAGCGCGTGCAGGCGCACCTCCTAGAGCGGAGTGCTACGCCGGCACGGCAAGAGAGAAGAGGGAAGAGGAGAAAAGAACAACGCAAACACTGGGTGCAATCTCCCCCTGTGTAAGAATGACCATTTCCCTCTTGCACGTATTTCATTTATAGATTTCTTAAATGGTCAAATTGAGTACAAACTGGCGGTCGATCATAAATGGCCAAAGCTGGCCGTTCATAAATGGCCAAAACACATAAAAGAGCACTTGAATAAATATACATAAAATGTAATTTCCTTTTGCAATAGCTTAGCTCGGTCAAGCCTTTTCCACCTGTCAGTTGCAATAGAAGTAAAATATCAATTCCATAACATACCTCTCCGTTGGAAAGCAACTATCCTCAGTTGCGAAGATAAAAATCTGCAAACAATACTGGTCAAAAACAGTGATTAGTATGTTGTGTCAAAAACATCACATAATATATGAAAGTAAACAACATTATTATGCCTGTCGTCAACCACATACTACCTATTCTAGTGTCCCATACCACTAGAATAAGCAGTATATGTCATACCCTGATGAATCAGGATATCATTGGTCACACTCATCATTGTATAAATCAATTCTCATCAATCTCAAGTTCACTTCCATAAATACTGTCGCAACAGAAAATCATCATATACCAATTCCAAATCCAAATTCAAAATATCTTTCATTGTCTATACCCGAGTGAAAAAATCATACCAGTCACAGTGGTGGCCAGCCCCACTACAGTATGATTTTGTGATCGGTATTGCCTAAATCGGCAAATCGACACCAATAAGATGTGCTACCTAAATCGACGAATCTGCACTAATGCTGCCTAAATCGACGAATCTGCATTTGGTATAAGTTTAAAAATCATGAATCTGCAATTTATCAATGTGTTGCCTAAATCGGCGGATCTGCACCAAGATGAGTATCTACACACTGCCTAAATCGGTGAATCTATGTGCATGTGACCAATGGACTAGACCATGCATAAAAAAACAAAACATCTACTACCTGTTTGAAACAAAATTGGAGTATGCCTATGTGACAAAGTATTTACAAACAATTTTTCTAGTATCCCGAAGCACCTTAGCTCACATGAGTAGCTGCATACCTTCACTACAAGAGGCTATTTATATTAGCGACGCTCACACAGCGACGCTCAAAAAAAAAATTCCCGGCGTCGCTATGAGCGTCGCAAATTTACAAAGAAATTTGCAACGCTCATAGCGACGCCGGCTGGGCTAAAAAAATAACCGAGCGCGCCCAAAAACTCAGATCTCAGATCTGAGTTTTTCGACGCCCTCAAGCAAGGAACAGGTAACGCTCTCCCTCACTCTCTCTCTCTCTTCTCTCTCTCTCTCTCTCTCTCTCTCTCTTTTTCTTCTCCACACACACACACACACACGAGGAGAGGAAGGAGAGCCAGGTATGCTCCTTCCCTCTCCTCATTCTCATGTTCCCTTCCCCTCTTTCTCTCTCCCTCTCTCTCTCTCTCTCACACACACATACACACACACATAGTGTTTTTGAGAGAGAGAGAGAGAGAGAGAGAGAGAGAGTACAAACAAAAACAAAAACGCACACACACATACATAAACAAAGAATGCACACACACATTGAGAGAGAAAAAGAGAGAGAGAGCATGCATAAACAAAAAACGCACGTATTGAGAGAGGAAAAGAGAGAGAGAATATGCATAAACAAAAAACGCACACATTGAGAGAGGAAAAGAGAGAGAAAACATGCATACGATCCAAAAAAACGCACACACATTGAGAGAGAAAGAGAGAGAAACTAATTTAACGTCGTAGGAAACTAATTAAAATTAAAAGACCTAAAGATCTAGCCAACGAGGAGTTGAACTCAGACCTATTATTCAAGAGGGAAATGGCATAATCAATCTATCATACTTGGCATGGGTGATAGAAAGGTTATACCATTTATCTCTTTTTATTGGCACACACATCCACACATGCGCACACACACAAGAATAAGAGAGTTATAACGTCGTAGGAAACTATCTTAAAAGACGTTAAAGATTAGGTTATATGTAGACTTACATTAAATTAGATTTAGGTTTATTTTTAACTAGATTTACATTTATTTATGCTAGATTTAGATTTACGTTATATTAGATTAGATTTAGGTCTCCATAGACTGCGATGCCTGCATGAAGCGGGTGAAGAAAGCCCTCAATGGAATATAGGGTATTGCTGCCTTCACTCATGGTGGGCTCCGTCGATCCAAAAGTACTGGTGAAATGTCTTCAGAAGATAGGGAAGAAGGTGGATCTTCAGGGCGGCAAGAGTCACTACATCCCCGACACAATGACCATCTAGACAACCTCTAGTCATTCAACAACAACTTCAAAGTTAGTAACAAGAGCAAGAACGGTCTAAAGGGCCAATTGCTGTCGTCAGATGTGGATGGAGATGAGGCAGCGTCACCGCCGGAAGTTAACTCTCACATCTTTAGTGATGAGAATGCCAACTCTTGCCGAGTTATGTGAAAATTATGTGTTTAATCAGTTTTAAGGTTCTTATAATCCCTGTTAGTTTAGTTCTTTGTTTTTAATATACCATAATTTACGTTAGATTTATATTTATGTTATATTAGATTAGACTTAGGTTTATTTAGGTTTACCCACACACACACACACACACACACACAAGAAGAAGAGAGTTTTAACGTCGTAGGAAACTATCCCAAAAGACGTTAAAGATTAGGTTAGATGTAGACTTATGTTAAATTAGATTTAGGTTTATTTTTAGTTAGATTTACGCTTATTTACGTTAGATCGAGTCCACGCAAGAATTACTTATGGTTTAGGGTTTAGAGTTAGACGAACAGTGAAAAGATCTACTGTGAAAAGATGTTAAGATGTTGTGAAGTGCTACAGCTAGAGAAGAGGCAAAGGGGTTTTGTCCACTACATGCAGTATCATGTAGACGTGGGTGTGTAGATTTCTTGTACCCACAAATATAGGTATTGAACAATAAAGACGAGATTATAACCCGGTGGTTCTGATCTCCGTGCACCTCTAGACCGAGGTGTGCGGGGATTGGACATGACTAGAGAATGTGAGGTAAAGAGAGAGAGAGAGAGAGAGAGAGAGAGAGAGAGAGAGAGAGAGAGAGAGAGAGATAAGACGAAGAATGCCAATAGAATATTAAATTTTTTGTCCAGGTTATAAGTTTTTTATCCTCATTATGAGTAGCGACGAGGATGTGGGACCGTCCAACCGAAACACCTATCTCTCAACGAGGGTCTTATGTCCTTGTAATCAATGCAAGCATGCTGTGCGATGGATAAGACGTGTTTCTTTGCAGCACGTTTGCGAATTTGGCGAGTTCGATTCATCTATTATAGATCGAGTTGTTGCCAATTATAACTCGTCGGACTCTGACGCTGGCCAACAAGCAGCAATCTTGCAACCCAATAGACGTGTTCGCAGGCTTTGGTCAAGCAGCATATGTGAGGCCACAAGATGTAGCCTCTAACAGCTCGGGGGATGATCATGCAGAGCACATTCCCAACGAGGCAATGTTTGAGCCCGAGATTGATGAAATGATCGAGACGATCATGGATTCAGAAAGGCTTATCTATGATGATATGGAAAGTGAAGCCGATACGCCATTGTATAATGGAGCACGTATGTCTAGATTGAAAGCACTCCTCGTGTGGCTAGACGGATTTGATAAATCCCGGGACACGCTATGGCGAACCATAGATGATGAGCGCATATCTGGGATTGTCATGTGCAATCTCGGTGTTGAGAAGAAGATGACGGAAGATCTAGAGGCTAAAATCAACCGATTTTGCATGCTTCACAATCCAGTGATGCAAAAGTGGATTTCACAATATGAGGATGCAAAGCAAGAGCGACAAACGGCACGAATCGAGTGGAGACGGGGAAGACGACCACCGATGCACTATCCAGCGGTTCTGGAGAGCCTACCAACCTTCATGAGCTTAAGATGGTTGCACAACCAATTGAAAAGCGCACAACAATGCGGTGATGAAGTGACTGAAGAAGAGTGGGAGTACTCTCGGGGTTGCGCGACCAAGGTAAGTTTGCAATGTACGACTAGCAAGTGACTTTATTTATAAACGTTTGAACGGCCACTCATAATATTTGTTCGTTGTAGTATAAGTCATACACAGCAGCATGGTGTAAAGGTCGACATTTTAGGGTGGAACGAATCGACAAAAAGCGTTTTACTCAAGATTGTGGAATCATGGCAAAATTTGAACAGTCTAGTCGACGACGTTCCTCTGATGCAGATCTTGTGGTGGCGGAACTCACTTACTTCGGCACGCTGCAAGAGATTTTGAGGATCGATTACAGAGGATTTTTTGTCGACTTGTTCGACGTGCAATGGTTCAAGATAATCATGGAGGGTCGCAACGCTACTGTGCGTAGAGGAGAGTCTGGTTTTCTTGAGGTGGATTCTACTAAGAAATGGACTGACCTAAGAGACACTTTCGTACTACCCGAGCATTGTGAACAAGTAAGTATGTAAATACTTAACATCCCCCTTTTACAAGCTATGTGCTTGAAAGCTCTCATGTAAGTTATGTGGCTCTGGCAGGTAATATTTCATCCTACAAAGTCTACATCAAACTGGTGGTACGTCATAGAGGTAGCCCCTCGTAGTGCAAGGACGTATGAAGGCTACCATGTGCCAATCACAACGACATCAATGGAGGAGATCAGAGAAGATGCTCAATCAGAAGCCGCTGCGGTGGTGCTAGACGAGCATCAAGATGCTACTACTCTATATGGGGTGCATGCAGAGGAGCTACAAAATGAAACATAGGAAATGTGTTTAAACGGAGAGCTCTATATAGATATAGGAAGTTATGCTGAGTTATGCGAGGATGAGAGAGAGATCTCTTAAAGCCACAAATATTGTATTTGAACAATTTTTCTCTGTGTTGTAAAAGCTCTGGCTCTCTAAGTACCTTCCATGGTGTATAACGCTCTTTTCTACTTGCGCTCACATCTTTTGATTGAAAATTCTGAGTTTTCGACTTGCCTCTTCTATCACTCCATTCATTGCGTCATTGTATTTATATGCGTCATTACGTCATTGTATTTAATGGTCTTTGCGTCATTGTCTACTCTATTCATTCAATATTAAGTTTAAATATTCGTGTGTTTAATGCAGGTATGGATGATGAGGAGTTTCTTTCTTCTTTGTCACCGCAGCAGAGACAGTGGTACGTGGAGCGTCATCGCTCTGGCGCATCATCGCGCGTTCCTACTCCATCCGCATCTCCCTCTCTTTCGGAGCATTCGGCGCGCTCTGAAGCTTCGGCGTCGACGAGACGAGCTTCACACTCGTCTAGACACCGGCGCTCTAGTGGTGGCGGTGGCGGTTGTTGTGGGGATTCCGCCACCGATGCCTCCACACCGCCTCGTGTTCGACGAGGCTCTTTATCCTCCCCTTCTTTACCCGCCCCCACACTAGCCACAGCATCGCCATCTATGCCAGGTTTTGCACGGCTGACTGTTCCTAGAAGCTACACACCGCTACCTACTCCGCCAGGAGCCACCCCACTCGACACTCCTCGCTTCGGGGCCCAGACGTCGGTGGAGACACCTGACGTCCGTACCCCCATCGACACGCCGCTAGAGACCCCTGCCGGGACATCCAGGTTCATGCGTCACTGGCCAGAGGGCTTGCCTTACTCCGTCGACATCAGCGGCGGCATCATCATGGATGATGAGGGCAAGAAGGTGATCTCGCGCATGCGTGGTCTTTGCTCTCAGCTATTTAGACACTACATACTAAACAAATGGAGTGAAGTACCAAGTGATTTAAAAAACAGAGTCATCAGCATACTTCATGATGAGTTTCCCGTTCCAACATGGGATCAGCGCTTCAATGAAGACCTGATGAAGATTCGAATGTGCGAATACTGCAAACACAAGCATTCCGAAGTGCAAAAAGCAATCAAGAATGGGTGGAACAGGAGAGATTGGCTGGCCAAAGAAGATTGAAAGAATGCGAAGAAAGCAGCGTGTGAGAATCCTGACAAGTGGAAGCAACAAAAGGATGCAGCCAGAGCGCGAGTAGAGGCAGGGAGCTCGCACCACTTGGGGAGCGGTGGATGGGCATCATTTGAGGCTGATTTTGTAAGTGTTTTCACATTGCTCTTTATGTTCGATAGTTTAGGGTCTATGAGTTTTTTAATTCTAACATAATGAAATCGTTGTATGTTTTGACAGTGGTCGATGACAGGACGTGATCCCACACCGTACGAGCGCGAGTACGCAGGCAGGAAGGGCTTAAATGCCCTGATGGACATTCTCAGTTCTCGCGGTGGCATGGTTAGTATTAGGGTTTACTCTTTTTTATTTTTTGTATTGTTTTATAAATGCCGTTATATGTTTATACTTACTGAAAGCTGTCTTATTGTCTTTTTTTGCAGAATCCGATAGATACGCCGCTTGGACGCGATGAGATGTATGACTAGACGACGTCAGTTTAGCCGTAGCTAGATAGCATTAGTTTAGGGTTTCTCATAGCTTATGTATCATGAGACGGATTTTATACGTCTTTTTGAACCATGTATATTATTACATTTGTCATCGCAGTTCCTTTTGCCAATCAATTCTTTATGCCTATGATGTTGTACAATTGTCATTATTACATTTGCCAATCAATTCATTTTGCTTATGATGTGTACAATTGTCAATTTTGCAAACAATGCGTCTTGTGGGTGACTATTTTGGGTCTATTGTCTACCCTTGCACTTTTTTAAAAAAGTGAATCAAGTACAATATGGTTGATGGGTGGTAGGGCATTCAATGCCCTACCACCAAAAAAAAAATTCTCTCAGGCGTCGCTATAAGCGTCGCTATTTATGGCTCTGAAGCGTCGCTATGAGCGTCGCTATAGTCTTCTGTGTAAACGTCGCTATAACCATCGCTATGTGCGTCGCTATATAGCGACGCATATAGCGATGCCTATAGCGACGCATATAGTGACGCTCTCGTAGCGACGGTTTTAGCGACGCCGGGGGTTATAAAAACCCAGTGTATTTCCATCGCTAACAGCGTCACAAGAGCACGCAACCTCTTGTAGTGCTTTTAGACAAGTTAGCTCAGTAAAAATTCCTTTTCAATACAATTAGAAGTCATGACCTTAGTAGTCTTTGAGTATGCAGCTTAGAACACAATGCCGATAAATGAAATATGAAAAGAGGAATGTATTTGATGTACATACTAGGAGGGTATACTATTTTTGAAAATATATATACCATTGTGTGTGTGTGTGGGAATAGGCACAAATAATAGAAAGTTGCACCTGGCATTGTAATAATGTTTCAAGAGGGGTATTATCAGAATGCAGTCAGGAGTGTCATACCTGGATTTTGATGTGAGACCACTATAGTTAGATTTATCTGCATAACTTTTCTAAAGAACAAAGCACTCAAAACAATTGCTTGTTAAATTTAAGAAGACGTTAATAATTACAGATTAAATGCATGAACATTTGAAACACCATGAGAGAAAAATTTCATGCAAAGTTTGTTTGCCAAAAAAAGTAGAAAACTTGAAGTACAAATGAGCAGATAAGAGAGGTGTGATCTTAATTGACAGGGTGGTTTGCAAGATTGTTTTGACCAGTGGATATCGATCTTCAGAGAAAGTGAGGCCACACTAAATGTATGAATGTTAGGATAGGGCAAAATCAGGTCTCTTAAAGTAGTTGCCTGCAAATTCGGGCATAAAGGTAAGTATTCATCAGTAAGGGTAGTCCTCTGAGATGGAGTATTGGAAACATTGGGAGTGATGTGGTACAAAAGCAAATAAACGGAACAATATGGAGTAATATGAAACAACAATTTGACTGATATATAAGGGAACATTTAAGATAATTTGAAGAACAAGTAAAGCAAAAATCGAATTACAGTACATCTTTACTAATGGGGATAAACTTACATCATGGAAATAATGGCTCCTGCAAATAATGATGAGAGGGATTTTCGTGTTTATGCTTGATAATTGCTTAATAGTCCAGGTAACAATCAATTTGGGTCTTAATGCCCCACATGTTCACCATCGCCATCCTCTTTATTAGACATATCAAGAGCTTATACGAAATTGTAAGAGGATAGTGCTAACTAGACGGGTGTAAATGCCAATTCATGTCTACCATTTCCCATCACCGGGTTAATCGGCATTATTACATCCAAGGTGGACCTTTGCAAATGACCATGAGGGTGATCAAAATTTTGCATCATCAGTTGGAATAGGGGATGATGGTTCAATTGGTGCCAGTTGAAATGATCGGTGAGTTGTTGAGGGGACATGTTGCCACTAGTATAGTATAAAAATATTTGATGATTGCCCAAAATTCTCATGGTGCGTAACTTATGAGAACACTCGGTGGTAGGAGACTGCATTTTGGGCTGCTTAAGCAATTAGCTCTGGCAAAAAACAAAATGTTTGAGGCCATGAGGGTAGGAATCAACCCTATCATCAAGGACAAATTTATATATATATATATATATATATATATATATATATATATATATATATATATATATATATATATATATATATATATATATATATATATATATATATATATATATATATTGAGGCGGTCCGGGGCGGGCAACAAGAGAGGCGACCTCTAAACACCCCTCAAGGCTCCCGTGCTGCTCAATTGAGGCTGGGGCAACCACAAGCACAACACAACAACAAACCCACAGCCAAACCCAAACAAGATAGGGGCACCACCTAGTTATGGTATGCAAACTAGGACACAAGAGAGATTTTGGCACAACCAAGAAGATACACCACACAACACACACAAGCAACCTCACACCAAGACACACATGAAATGGACCAGAGAGAGCTAGAGCAAAGGGAAGAGAGAGAGGAAAGGATCTTGCGTAATACCTTATTTGTGACTTGCAAATGGAGATGGTTCGTTATGATGCTATCGTAGAACTTGTACAAAACTCACTCAATGCTTAGTGATTGCTAAACATTGCCAAAACACAAACACACTGTCTTAGGGTGTGGGAGACCTCTCACCACAATACCCTCTTACAATGGACAAAACACTGGCAATGAAAAACACACTAAAACACTTTCTAAAATCAAGATCAACCGATAGAAACTCAAAATACACAAGTCACCTTGAATTCACCAAACCGTATTGCACAAATGGAAGGACGAAGATTTGAACGTCGAATCACGCCTTTGATGCACCAAACCTCAATTTATTGATGATGAAGGAGCATATACAATAGTGGTTTTGAGATTTGTGGAACTCACACTCTCTCACTTGCAATGTGTAGCTCGAAGGCTTCCCTCACACCAAGAGTGAAGCTCACAAGTGGTTGCTACACCTAAGTCTCTCCTCACGCATAGAGTATTGGGGTGCTATGTGAGATGTTGGAGGTTGTTTTACAAGAAGTAAAGGGGCCTATTTATAGGTTGGAGACCCCTCATTAAGATTATTGGAAAACCTAATTTACAAGCTAACAAATCAGGATTATGATTTTTTTGAATATCAAAACATTGCGGGCCTTCTTTGTCTGCTTCAATCATGGGTGTGGGCTCAAAAGAGAGCATTATTGATGGTAGATAAGGTGAAAGTAAGTAAAGAGAGAGAGAGAGAGAGAGAGAGAGAGAGAGAGAGTTACTATACACATGTCTTGAGGGGAGGTGTCCTTTATGGTTAGGTCAATGGCTATTTTGTGTTAGTATGTTAGTGGTTAGTAATCAATAGAAAGTTAATGTTACATTTACAATGGGTAGAATGAGGTGGATGGTTGAATGAAGTGAGAAAATCCTTGTGATGGTGAAGCTTGAAGATGTTTTGGACTTACTTGTGTAGGTTCTCAAAATGACTATCGATCTTCTTCTTCGTCTTCTCTTCTTTACGGCACCGCCGCCAAAGTTGATTATCGTGATGAAAATGGTAATTTTGTTGATGAGATCTCTTGATTTGGAGAGGTTAATCATGGTACACATGCTGAATTTATGTATATATATAAGGGTTAAGATGGAATTGTACTTTGGAGATAATAGAGAGAGGCATAGAGATGGTGTATGTATGTAGAGGTTCATAAAAGAACTATAGGGATGAGAGAGAAGGGTAATGGTGAAGAGGGTGGAAGAAGCCATGGAAATTGCAGGTTTGAGTGAGGGAAGGAGAGGGAGGGATGTGTAAGAGTGAGTAGGTGTGTGGAAGGGTGAGAGAAGACTAAAAGCTACTTGTGAGAAAAGTGGGCAGAGTGGGGTCCACTCAAAAAATCATAGCTCACCGCTGGTAGCTCCAAAAATCATGAAAAAGTTTGAGGTGATTATTCAGAGCGTGGGCTACATTTTCTCTTTTGAACACCGCTCCAAATTCGGAGTGGAGATAGGTGCCAAAATTCTCACCAAAAAGCTTGTTTTTTATGCCTGCAAAAGTCTTTTAGTGGCCCCCTCCTTTGTTGAATTTGTACAATGAATCCAAGAGTGAGCCCCTCCTTTGTCATATTATAATACAAAGCATCCAAGTTGCCCTTGACCCATGCATGGAGGAGGATTATTGGTGAATAAAGAAATATATACATGGTGGGACTAGTGTATGGACTATTCATGGACTTCAGCTCAATGAGTACATGGTGTTAGAATAATGAGTAAAAATAATAATAAAAATATGGAGGAGTTATGGATATGGAAATATATTGGAATCATATGATATGGTCCCTCCTTGAATTATTTTGGGTGAAAGAGGAAAAGGTATGCAAGTAAATAATATAATAAAAGTAACCAATGAGTAGAAATCAATTTTTTGTTTTCACGAGGGTGAGGGTGAAAATGTGGGAGTGATTTGTATAAAGGAAAAATATGAGGTTAGAGTTGTGACTAGCTAGCTGAGGGTTTTTAAGAAGATATGCGAAAAGCCCCCTAACTCACACACCCCTATGTACAGTGAAATGGTAGGGATAGCCATAGCGTTTGGGTGAATTTGGTAGGGTGGAGTAACTTACTATGGCAATTATGGAGAGCCGAAAAACGGCTATCATTAGCCCTCCCCCAGGATGATGGTATATTCATGTACCATCATAGAGCATCTTTTCCAAAGAGAGTGCTTCAGAGTCTTTGACAAGATCTTCATTGTTTAGCCCCTTGGAATTTTGGTTGGAGTTACACTCATGCTTCATGTAACAATACTTACATGAGACAGCGGCCTTTAGACAGATCTTTGGTATATCCTTTGGTAGAAGGCGACTCAAATAGGGCTTCAAGCGATACCCGTTTACCTTCCTGGAGTGCTCTTTACCATTCAAGTCCATAAGCTGATAGTAATTAGAATTGAAAGCCTTCTTGACTATGTATGGGCCTTGCCATCTAGTTTCAAACTTGGCATCAAAACGATTGTCAAGTCGATTGTCATACCTTAGCACAAGCTCTCCTTCCTTGATGCCTTTGTCCTCCAGTTTCTTGTCGTGCGTTTCTTTCGCTTGTGTGGCTTTCCTCTTGTAGCACTCATATGCTGCTTCTCTTTTCCACTCAAGCTCCACTAACGTAAGAAGTCGATCCATCTATACCTCTTGATCATCTTGTGCTCCTTTGCCATGAAGTCACATTGTTGGAATGTTGAGGTCGATAGGCAGCAAAGCCTCTTGACCATAGACCAAGTGAAATGGTGTGAACTCCGTGGCTTCCCTATATGTGGTTCGATATGCCCACAAGGAACCATCCAAGAAGTCATCCCATAATTTTGTCTTGTTTTGCACCATCTTTCTAATGATTCCTGCAATGACACCATTAGCCTTCTCCACCAAACCATTTGACTGTGGGTAGTATGGTGTGCTATGACGATGTAGAATATGAAGCTCTTCACAAACTTCTGTGAGCAAGCCCTTCCTAAACCCTGGATCATTATCAGAAACAATCTCCAAAGGTGTGCCAAATCTGCAACAAATGTGATTGTACACAAACTTGCTAACTGTCCTCTCATTCACTTTTGCCACACTTTGAGCTTCCACCCACCTAATCATATAGTCTACATCCACTAGAATGTAGAGCTTACCATTTTTTGTCCTAGGCAGAGGACCCATAGCATCAATGCCCCACTTTTCAAAGGGTCCATTTGCAAGCACAATTTGCCTTGGACCATAAATCAATCTTCTATTCCCATTTACCTGACAATTGTGACAACTTTTATACCAATGTTGGACATCCACATGCAGACTTGGCCAAACATACCCCGCAAGCAAAATCTTCTTCACAGTTAATTCTTGGGAAAAATGACCACCACATGCCTCTTCATGCAAACCTTTTAGAATGGCTGGAATTTCCGCAATAGTTGGTACTCTTCTGCACACTTTATCCTTCCCTCTTTGATAGAGGGAGCCTTCTAGGAAGAGATACATGCTTGCCTTCTTCATGAGTCTCCTCTTCTGAGCTTTTGTGAAGTCTGGTGGAAACTCACCCTCCAAAATGTAGCCAATGATGGGAGCCAATGACTCCAATCCCTGGTACCTCGGTTGCTTCACAACAGCCACCACCATGATGACGTGCACTTCTTTCTTTACACATGCAACGGCTTGTTGTGCAAGTAAATTAGCATCTTCATTTTGTTTCCTAGGAATATGATATAATTGCACCTCCTCAAATTGATTAAATAGCCTACGGATGGTATGAACTTTGGCCCTTAGTCTTTCATTTTTGCATGTCCAAATGCCTAAAATTTGCTTCACAATGAGAAGTGCATCCCCTTTTACCATGAGACGTTGTATACCATGGCCAATGCATATTTTTAAACCATGAAGTAGTGTGTCATATTCTGCTTCATTGTTGCTAGCTGAACTTGGTAGATTGAACTTCTCTTTCATGACCACCTCTCCACTTGGGTTGAGCAACACTAGCCCTCCCCCTGCTTTTCCTGTGGCTCGACGAAAAGCTCCATCAAAGAACAAGGTAAAAGCATTAGGAATACTTTTTGGTGGTCGCAATTGTAAGGTCTTTACTTCAGGCACCTTAATCTCCTTTTCATGCACCCTATAAGTGAGAATCCCGGCCAATTGTGCACGCACACTATCTTCTACCTTGAAAGAGTATTGAAACTCTTGCAACTCCATAATCCACTTTGAGATCCTAGTACTAAGATTCATTTGAGATGACACAAAAGGGAACAAATTTTTTGCAGTGAGAATTACAAAAGGTTTTGGTAGCAGGTAGGATCTAAACTTTCTCACCGCAAACATTAGAGAAAGCATCATGAGTTCTGCTTCTGTGTAGTCTCTCTCCAAAGCATTCATGACCCCACTAGCAAAGTAGATGGGTCGCATCCTTGTATTGTGGGGATCTTGTTGTAGCAACACGGCAACAATTGTTTCCCTTCCAACACTAGAGCTAACAAAGAATGTGTACTCCCAACAAGGAGGCATGAGTGTTGGTAGCTCTGACAAAATGACTTTAATGTTACAAAAATACTCTTCAAGCTCATCAGACCATGCAAATTCTACTTGTTGTGTCAACTTTTGCAAAGGATGAAGCAACTCCGAGGCTAAGTGAATGAAGCGTGACATATACTTCACCTTCTGAATGAAAGAGATGACCTCCTTAAGACTCTTCGGTGATGGGAGCTCAATAAGAGCCTTCGCCTTTGAAGGATCCACCTCAATGCCTTTATAGGAAACCTTGTGACCGAGCAAGATCACTTCATCCTTACCTATGTGGCACTTGTCGGGGTTGAGTTGACCTCCCATGTCATAGAGCTTCTTTAAACCTTCTTCTACCCTTTGTAGATGCAATGATTTTGACCTTTAAATGCAGAAATCATCAATGAACACCCTAATTGACTTTCCAAAGAATGCTTGAAACACCATGTTCATGAAACGTTGGAATGTTGCAGGAGCATTTGTCAGACCAAATGGCATGACTCTAAAAGCATAACAACCCCAAGGAGTGATAAAGGTTGTTTTCAATTGATCTTCCAATGCGATACCTATTTGAAAGTAGCCTGAGTAGCCATCACACATAGTGTACTTCTCATGACCAGCTACCTCATTTAGTATCTCATCTTGAACAGGGAGGGGAAAGTGATCTCTTTTTGTTGCCTCATTGAGTGGACGGTAATCCACACACACCGTCCACTTTCCGTTTTTCTTAGGAGTGACAACAACGGGAGAGACCCACTCTGAATTCTCCACTAGATAAATGAAACCTGCTGCTAGAAGCTTTCTTACCTCCTTGAGTAAAGCCTGCTCCTTGATGACTCCTAGCCTTCGTAGCTTCTGAGCCTTAGGTCTGGCCTCTGGCTTCAACTCAATTTTGTGTTGAATAGCATCTACTCCACGCACATCGGTGTAGTCTTCAGCAAAAAGCCTAGGAAATTTCCTTAGCACACATTTGAACTCCTCTCTTTCATCCTTTGTAAGTGCTGTAGATAGCATACCTTCTAGCATTCTTTCATCTTCCACTTTTTGGTTCTCTTGGGAACTTACCTCCTCCAAACATTGACAAGAGGTCTCTTGGTTGGTTGGCTTAAACCTTACCCCCATGACTTCGATGGAAGACTCCTCTTCAGTAATGCTGCCGCTACTTTCTTCTTCTGAAGTGTTATCGGTCCAACCTTCTTCCGTCTCACTTTGAGATGATTCTTCATGGAGCTCCTCTTGGCGTTGCTCCTTCATGTCAAAGACAACCTTCTTATGATTGTCGTTCCTGCAAATTAGCTTTCCACTCTCCCAATCCTGCAAAGCTTGCATTTTCATTAGCCATGGTCTCCCTAGGATAAATGGGTAACCATTTCCTTTGGTAGACATGACATAGAAATCCACTGCCTTCTTAATGCCAAAGGCCTCCACAAAAACATTTTTACAAATGCCGACGCACCTAGCCTTGCTATTGTTTGCCATCTTGACCTTAATTTCAGGTGTCTCATGGATGTGCATGCCTCGTTTTTGCATGATTCCCTCTGTCATGATGCAAATTTGTGCACCCCCATCCACTAGACCTTTCCTAACCAATCTCCCTTTTATGTAACAATCTAGCACAGGTGTAATGTCCTCATTCATTTCAGCTTGTGCAATTTTTACAACATGCACACTCTCTTTCACCTTTCTCCTAGTGCTAATTGCCCTTGTTAAATCCCTCCTAACTTGTGGACATAATGCAAGAAATTGAGGCCATGAGATATCAGGACCCTTACCTCTCATGTCTTCCAACAGGTTGTATGGAGCCATTCCATGTCCAAGAGGGAAGTCTTGGAGGTTGATACGACGTCGAGTCTTCTTAGCCTCCTTGGTCTCCTTTGCCTTCTTTTCTCGTCCATGGTCACTTTGTGATGTAACTCCTTCTTTCTCCTTACCTTTCCCTCGGCCACGCTTAATGCCACTTGCTTCCATATCAACCTCTCTTGAATTTGTCACCTCTACCACATGCACGTTTGGGTCTGGCAAAGGTGGAACTCCTTCCACTCCTTGTGGAGGTGGTCTTGCTCCATTTGGCCTTTGTATAAGCCGTGGTTGCTGACTAGTTCCTTCACCTGCATTCATCACTGGGTAATTCAAGCTAGGTCTCGCTGGCTCCCCACGGGGCGAAGGACAATTATACATCCCATGTCCAGACTCTCCGCAATTCCAGCATTGCAAGACTCTCCTAGGTCGTGGTGGATCTCGCTCTTCTGACTTCTTTGCTTGTCCCTTTGGACCTACAGCTTGTGCAAGGTGAATTGACAGGCTGCTTAAGGATTCATTTAACTTCTCAATCACTTCCGCTGTTACCTCAGGAAGCTCCCTAGATGTTGATGTTTGTGACTTACCTTTGGGTTTCAGACCTTCTATTGGAACCTCTCCCCTTAAGCACTTGAGTTTTCTATATTTCTCAACAGCCCTAGTTTCAGCTGCATCAAAGGTAGCAGGTGCACCCGCCTCAACTTTTACCTTAAGGTCAGGAAAGAGTCCGGCTATGAACCTCTCCTTCTTTAGGAACTCTGCACCATCACCAGGGTTAGCAACATTTCTCACCCATACAGCCCAAAGACGTAGAAACTCTTGCTTGTACAAGTAGTAGTCATCTAAGTCTTTTTGCTTATGAGAAACAATGTCTTGCCATAATTTCTGAGTGTTTTGGGGATCAAAGAAGTATTTCTTGAAACGATTCAAAACTTCCGTGTAATTCCCTTTAACTTCCTCAGGCAAAGAGTCAAACCAAGTGCTAGCATCTTTCCTAAGGACTACCTCAAACATCTCTACACGTTCTTGATCAGTTACTATCCTCTTGATACGACAAGACATCTTGAGGATATCCAGACATTTGGCGTTGGTTCTCCAAAGAAAAGAGGATATCCAGACATTTGGCGTTGGTTCTCCATTGAATTGATTTCAGAGTGACACGTTTTTGTTTTTTCTTTCTTTAAAAGATCTACACAATAATATTCTCTAAATTGCAATCTATTCTACAACAAAATAAAAATATTCACATCAAATGACCTATGATAATCAATGAGAGGTAGGATGATAGGGTTTGGTGACGCGAGAATTTCTCCTACTCTTTGGGCACCAAACATGAACACCATACGTTGTTGAAAATGGATTTTTCTACTAATTGCAATGTTTATTCTAATGTGTGGAGTGAAATGAAAGGGGAAAATCTCTATTCTTGGGCCATTATCCATTGTCTATGCATGACCTTATGCTTAAAACAAAAAAAAAAATTAGACGTCCAAACTAAGGTCGTACCTAATGAGAGGCAAAATAAAAGGATTTACTAATGCGTTTATCTCTGCCAACCTAAGAGGACCTAAAATTCTACGAATTACACGTTGAAATTGCAACTTAGTACTAACAATTATGTATACCTTTTGCCTTGCAATGGGAATGAAGGGATCATACAAATTCTCGTGATTCATGCAAGCTACTTGATTATGCTAAAGGTTGAGACTACACAAAACATACACAAGCCGTCCTCAGTGGGGGCACCAAAATTGAGGCGGTCCGGGGCGGGCAACAAGAGAGGCGACCTATAAACACCCCTCAAGGCTCCCGTGCTGCTCAATTGGGGCTGGGGCAACCACAAGCACAACACGACAACAAACCCACAGCCAAACCCAAACAAGATAGGGGCACCACCTAGTTATGGTATGCGAACTAGGACGCAAGAGAGATTTTGGCACAACCAAGAAGATACACCACACAACACACACAAGCAACCTCACACCAAGACACACATGAAATGGACCAGAGAGAGCTAAAGCAAAGGGAAGAGAGAGAGGAAAGGATCTTGCGTAATACCTTATTTGTGACTTGCAAATGGAGATGGTTTGTTATGATGCTATCGTAGAACTTGTACAAAACTCACTCAATGCTTAGTGATTGCTAAACATTGCCAAAACACACACACATTGTCTTAGGGTGTGGGAGACCTCTCACCACAATACCCTCTTACAATGGACAAAAAACTGGCAATGAAAAACACACTAAAACACTTTCTAAAATCAAGATCAACCGATAGAAACTCAAAATACACAAGTCACCTTGAATTCACCAAACCGTATTGCACAAATGGAAGGACGAAGATTTGAACGTCGAATCACGCCTTTGATGCACCAAACCTCAATTTATTGATGATGATGGAGCATATACAATAGTGGTTTTGAGATTTGTGGAACTCACACTCTCTCACTTGCAATGTGTAGCTCGAAGGCTTCCCTCACACCAAGAGTGAAGCTCACAAGTGGTTGCTACACCTAAGTCTCTCCTCACGCATAGTGTGGCATTAAATTTGAGCATGAATCGGTGAAGAGTAGCAATATTCAATGTAGTCTCATGTCGGTTTCTATTGTATGAGTTATAAGAGCCAAGTTTCTTTAATTCAAGTTGTCCCTTTAGTATTTTCAAAGCTTCCTAGGTCTCAAATTTCGACCATCCAATTTTCAAGTACCGAAATACTTAATGGCTAACTCTCTTTGAGTAAGTGCCTATATATTATGTTGTTAGTATTGAAGATTGGGTTTTTGCTTGGAAAATTGCTGATATTTCTCATGTCGACAGTTCATTAGGGCACTAGCTGACCTTGTACCAACATTGAGTTTTGTCAACTGATGCTATTGCAGTTCTCTTTTGCCCATACCAACATCTTGCCTAGTGCCACATGTATTCAAGATGCAAGTGTAGGTGAATACATCTCAAGAGATACCCTCACTTTGCATCCGCTTAATACAGGCACCTACTGGGAATATCTGTAATCAATACATTCCAAGTGATGATATCCCACACAAGAAGTTTGTGGGCTTTGTGAAACACACCACATTTGGCATACATAATGACCAAAGTAGTGCCAAGAATGACATATTTGTTAATAGCCCCTGACTAACAATATCATTAAGAATTTTTTTGACCTTATCGACATCTTGTGTAATGCAGCTTTGGTCCAAATCATACTTGACATACATATTGACTAGCATGTTCCCCAAGTATGTGTCCTTCTCAAGTAACCTAATATTGTGAATATACGTATATATTCTACAGCCTTGATTTAAATCCTTTCTCTTAGCATAGTAAGGTATTGAGCTCACAAAATAAAGAGATATTCTCTTCCTCTCTATGTTTGTTTATGTTGGGCATATCCAACAATCAATGCCCTCCAAGTGATGACAATCCAGACATGAAGCCCCTCCAATACTTTTTGTGCTTTTTGAAGTACACCATGTTTGGTATACCTATCAACCAAGGCATTTCCAACCATGAATCCTTTTTAACAGTTATTTTTAGCATATCATGTAGGGCTATATGCCTTCAAGATGCAAGATTAGGTGATTGCATTGAGAGAGACGTCCTCGCCTCGCATCTGCTAAAATCATCGTAGTGCTTGTTGGTCGTTCCGCTATTGCGCATACCCTACAAGTAGTGTTTCAAGAGATAACATCCCAAGAGTAAGCTCTAAAGTACATCTCATTTGACATTACTTGTGTAGTACCACATGCCTTCAAGTTAAA
The DNA here is from genome assembly GCF_014529385.1 of Adiantum capillus-veneris. NCBI lineage: Eukaryota > Viridiplantae > Streptophyta > Polypodiopsida > Polypodiales > Pteridaceae > Adiantum > Adiantum capillus-veneris. The sequence continues at coordinate 103,453,586 of NC_140943.1, read as the reverse complement.
ACAGTAGGTCATTGAAAACAGAGAGATGCCCTCCCCTCACATTCACTGAAAATAGCCGAGATCGTGTTGGCATCACAATTGACATATATACATCGCAATTGACAATGCAGCCATAGGAACCTAACCAACATCCTTTTTTTCATGACCTTTCAGCCTATCTGTTGTTGCATGTAGGTTGCCAACATCAACAAGGTGGGTCCATCTCTAGATTGCGGTCTATAATAGGATATAATACACATTACTTTCAAACATTTTCAATGAATAAAAACATTTGACTTTGGTAGATGGTGTGTGTGTGTGTGTGTGTGTGTGTGTGTGTGTGTGTGTGTGTGAGAGAGAGAGAGAGAGAGAGAGAGAGAGAGAGAGAGAGAGAGAGAGAGAGATAAGATCTATCATTTAAGGTTGATGCAACAAGTGTTCTCAAGTTTAATATTTTTTCTCAAAAAGTTTTAATCTTTTAATGGGTTGTTTTGTAATGTGTTTGATTTGATAAGTGAAGTTTTCCATGGTTGTTTATGAGCATGCCATTATTTGTTATCTAGAGAACAATCCATTTCATGTGTGCCTTAAATCTCATGTGGGAAGCCTACTAAGTAGGTGGCTAGTATTATTTGTCGTGAGATTGAGATTTGTATTATTTTACAAGGGAAATGTTGCCCATTTTTTGTCAAATTACATTATTTTATTTTAATCTAGTATTTGTTATATTTGTTACTTTATATGGTGGTTTGTTCTCTCAAATGAAAACACAGTACAATCTACACTTCTGTTTGTTTGCAATTCAACAAGTATTTTTTCAAAAGCACGTGCTTCTAAAATTTTGATGTTACTAGTATACATAAAATAGTGGGTCGTTACATTCCGTACAAAATTCATATGAGAGGGGGTGGCTCATTGTGAGAACATCCATATCTTGTCCATATGTAGGGGGTTGGGTTAGCATGTAAGATATCGTACATAGGGGGGTTTATCTAATTTGGATGCACGCAGGTGACATCCCACCATTACTAATAGTGAATCCCCCGGGAAGCTCTTCTGAAGTTCTACTCGATGAAGAAGAATCATCTTTAATAAGATCTTTTTTAATATCAGTCTCCATTTTAACTGTGATTGAGGACTTTGTACTGTCGCCCACGGGTAACCAATCTGGGTCTTCATTCTTTGTTGCCTTTGAAGACTGCATCTTCATTGAATTCTGTATCTCTAACATCTTTTGGGACATTGGTATTCCCGTTATGATGTCATCTGTCATATCCTTTTCTTTGATCACACGGAATTGAGTTGTGGTGATCTATGAACTTACTTCAATGGTGGTGAAGATGATTCCCCAATATTCTGCTAGTTTGTTTCCTGATATGCTCACAAATTTAGGAGCATCTTCCAGTTGTGGTTAACCACATTTTTTCCAAGTGCAATAGGACACGAGGTTCTTGTCTAATTGAAAATCTAGCTTTACTTTGCTTGAGAGTTTTTCTTCATTTTCACCAACAATGTTGCACTTGATTGAACTTGGTTGAACTTTATCTGCATTTTCTTTTCTTTGACCACTTGCTTCCGTGGGTGTTGGCTCATTTCGTTGTAATACTGCACCTTTTTCTTGCAACTATTGAGCATTGTGTTCCTGCATTTGAGTAACTTTTGATCTTATAAGATCCACTGTGCTTTTTGACAGAATCTGTCTCTTCGAAGGAGATTTTGATGGTGACCTTTGTGTGGCCTTTTGGACTTTAGCTTTCATTGATTTTGTATTTTTTATCACCTGTTCTGGTAGCTTGAGGCTTTGCATCATCTTTAGATAGTCCTTGACTTCAGGTTTAGCATCCATAGGGGCTTGTACAAGGTCATGAACTTGCTGAGAATCATTTCCATTTGCATCTAGATATGCATAAGCGAGCTTGGTATCATGAAATTTCTTGAACGCTATGGGATTTGCCGGTTTTTTACTCTGACTTGTGGAGATCAAATGAAGCTTTTGTCCCCCATGATCTTCATAGAAGAAAATTTTTGCAGATTTTGATGGTTTTTGGGTTAATGGAAAACTTCCAACAACCATATGATCTTCCAATGGTTTTTGCTTTGAAGGGGTCTGCTGGCTAGAAGTTCTTGGGCTTCTAACCGGTGTAGCATTTTCTAGTACTAGAGCTAAGCTTGATGAATTTGCAGCTCCCCCCTTCCTAGGGTGATCACTATAGCCTGCTTCATTCTGAGAGCTTAAAACTGTTTGGCTCTAGTTGAGTTTCACCTTTTGGGATTGTGAAGGTACACTTTGGGTAGCACTGTTGATGTTTGGCATCTGTAAACCTTCTACATAGTTTCCTATGTATCTCTGTGAAAAATGACAAAGTATTCCCCAAGTCAGCTGTAGATAGCATTATCTTTGCCCTGATATTGCCTATCCCATGGGTCTCCTATGGTATGAGCTTCTGTGGTTTCAGGACCCAAGGGATTATAGATGCTAGAATCTCGTCTATATCTACAACTATTTTGGTTGAAGTATATTCTCGTTTGGTCACAACATCGAAGATTTATTTCCAATGGAGGAGAGTTTGGCTCTGAACAGATCTCTGGGTTCACTTGAGTAATATCCTTCAGCTCTAGAGAGGATGGGCTATAATAGATTCTTTCATCTGAAATGAACCATCCTTTCTGATCTATCATTGGACGTACTTCTATGAATTGGTATGCGGGCCGTTCAAACACTGGTTGATCCCTTTTATACAGTTGTCCTTTTTGGTCCACATAGTGTGCATATGAATTATGGGTACCATACAAAGCTAACATCATTATGTTTGATGTGTCTCGTAGACTCGTGAATGATTGCACACTTGTGTCAGTGGATGCAAAATCATTTGCAAATCTAACATTCTTTTCAACCTTTGGTGATATCTCGACACCTTGACTAAATTCATGCAAGAATTTATTGTTCAAAGAATCAATTTTAATCTTTTCAGGTGTCTGTGCATCTTTATGCTGACTTTGAACTTGCAGTGTTTTTATTGGTGCTTCTAATGGTAGTGCAGAATCATCAGATTTCATAAAAAGTGACGAGTTAAATGCACTTACATCGAGATTCGTATTTCCAATTTTCTTTGTATCTTGCTTGGCAGTTGATGTATCGCTGTTGTTAGGATTTCTCGGAAAATCTTCAGAAAAATGTTCACCTTTTCGTCCACAATCTGAGCAATACGCCATGACTGGTGGTATTTCAATTGGCTCTGTCATGTCAAACTCTTGTTGAGAAGTTTCTGCTTCTATGCTTGCCAAGTTGTTGGCATCTTCTTTTAAAACACTAAGCATCAAGCTATAGATTGCTCCATCTTGACCTTTGTACCATTGATAGCCGTTTTTCGGCTCTCCATAATTGCCATAGTAAGCTACCTCACCCTACCAAATTCACCCAAACACTATGGCTATCCCTACCATTTCATTGTACATAGGCGTGTGTGAGTTAGGGGGCTTTTCCCATATCTCCTTAAAAACCCTCAGCTAGCTAGTCACTGAGCTAGTTGAGCCAAAAAAATAAAAATAATAAAAAAAATAAAATATATTATGGCCCATTTGTGTGTAAATATTGCATTATATATATGGCCTAAATATAGGGATTTTTATAATTATTTTGATATTTATTTAAATATTTATACCTAGGTGTGTGTTTTATTAAATTTACCTTCTTTCATCCTCTTGCACCATAAGTATATTTTTTGCCAATATGTACATACTCTAACCTTATATTTTTCCTTTATACAAATCACTCCCACATTTTCACCCTCACCCTCGTGAAAACAAAAAATTGATTTCTACTCATTGGTCACGTTTATTATATTATTTACTTGCATACCTTTTCCTCTTTCACCCAAAATAATTCAAAGAGGGACCATATCATATGATTCCAATATCTTTCCATATCCATAACTCCTCCATATTTTTATTATTATTTTTACTCATTATTCTAACACCATGTGCTCATTGAGCTAAAGTCCATGAATAGACCATACACTAGTCCCACCATGTATATATTTCTTTATTCACCAATAATCCTCCTCCATGCATGGGTCAAGGGCAACTTGGATGCTTTGTATTATGATATGACAAAGGAGGGACTCACTCTTGGATGCATTGTACAAATTCAACAAAGGAGGGGTCCACTAAAAGACTTTTGCAGGCATAAAAACAGGCTTTTTGGTGAGAATTTTGGCACCTATCTCCACTCTGAATTTGGAGCGATGGTCAAAAGAGAAAATGTAGCCCATGCTCTGAATAATCACCTCAACTTTTCCATGATTTTTGGAGCTACCAGCGGTGAGCTATGATTTTTTGAGTGGACCCCAGTGTGCCCACTTTTCTCACAAGTAGCCCTTAGTCTTCTCTCACCCTTCCACACACCTACTCACTCTTACACATCCCTCCCTCTCCTTTCCTCACTCAAACCTGCAATTTCCATGGCTTCTCCCACCCTTCTCTCTCATCCCTATAGTTCTTTTATGAACCTCTACATACATACACCCTCTCCATGTCTCTCTCTATTGCTTCTATGTTACAATTTCATTTACCTCTCCTAAAAATATCTAAAATTCAGCATCTTAACCATGATAACTTCTGCAAATTGAGGATTTTTCATCAACAAATCCTCTTTTCATCGTGGTGGTCAACCGTGGCGGCGGCGTAAAGAAGCGAAGAAGAAGAAGAAGACCAGTGGTCATTTTTTCTACAATCTACACAAGGGTGAGTTCAAGCTTCTTGAAAGCTTCACCATCTCAATGATTCTCTTTTAATTCACCCCTCTTCCTTCATCAAATCAACTCATCCTACCCATTGTAAATGTATCACTAACAATTCTAGTGATTATTACCACTAACAACTAACTTCTCTTGTAAAAATGCACCCACACTATCAACATATGGAAAAACTTGAGTAATATTTAGTGTAATTACCGACAAATGCTTCGATCTAAAAACCGGAATAGCTTTAAGTTTACTGTTTGTCCCTTTTTTTTGTTAGGAAAAAGGTTTCTGGCAAGCCGTGGAGTATGCATGAGCCTTAAGATTGCTAAACTTTGAAGTAACTACTCTCAACTCCTAACTTAGCAGTGTTAGAAAAAAACTAGGATCCAGTGTACTTTAACCATCTAATATTGTAAAATGTCACTTAGTTTTTGAGCTTGCTTTGAAGAAAATCGAGAAATTTACAGAAGTTTTAGTGAAAATACCGGCTTAAGCTTCAAATTTTGACCCAAAAATTGGGAGAATTCCAAGTTTTCCGTTATTTTCTTCAGTTGGGAAATCAGTATTATTCTAAAGACCACAATCTACAAATCCTAAGTTCTAACAGTACAAAAGAAGAGACAAATTTCAATTCTATTAATTTCCAAAGACGTGAACAAGTTTGAACTTTGAGGCTTGAAAGTTGAGTGGGGACTTAGCTTGAGCTCCTCTGGCTGCAACACGGTTAGATGGCTCCAAGAGGTAGTATGTCCTGAACTCGCGAGGTGGTTCCTGGCGGGCTACAGTGGTGCTCACCCAAGTTGGACGGATTGCAGTGACACCGTAGCTCACCCAAGTCGACACTGATGACTCTAGAGCCTGGGGGTGGGATAAATTACATTGAAGTATGAGCAAAGTTTGTAATGTGTTCAGGAAGCCTGTGTGATGCTGGCCTGTGAAGAACTTGTGTTTTTGCCAAAACAAGAATGGATCTATGGGTTTAAGAGAGAAGGATGAAAAAACCAACAAAAAGCGGGAGAGAAAGAGGCACAAAAAATAAGCGTACCTTCTTCTCCTTAGTAGAATGAAAGGACGCCTACTTCTTGAGTGCAGGAGAGATGAAGCTATGGTTGACGACATTTGCACTCCGGTTATTCTGTGCTTCCCATGATGCCCCGAAGTGGTAAAGGGGCATGATCCTTACCCACAGACTCCACCTCGCTAGAGAGGACGCGCACTCACACACACAAACATAGAGCAAAGTAGGGTATCCGTTAGCTATGCAGGAAAATTCTACTAAGGGTTCCAGCCCAAAAAAGGTCGCTACCTCCCAAAGCAAAATGCCCACTTTTAATCACTTTGTTGCCTCATAAGTCTTTTGTCTTCTCAAAAGTGTGTGTGAATATTGAATAGTGCGTAGCGCTCCTTGCTGTTAATTTCTTTCGAAAGGTCTTGAGTTCAAAACTCAATCAATAATTCAGCCTCCAAAAAGACTCTGGCAAAATAAAGTTGAGAGAAATTAATCTTAGAAGGACACTTTATAAAGTTGCCCTTCCTTTGGAGGACTTTGAAGATGGTCACACTTCCCTGGCGAAGGACTTTCTAGCCCACCTTGACTTCCATGGGAAGCGTAGGCAGGGATACATGTAAAGGAAGGGTTGGCAAGGTGGCTAGCCCTTTGGATCGATTCCCAATCCCACCACCACCACCACCTCATTAACTCACAACACGCTACTCAGAGCACTCATTGTTTGTGAATCCCTTTACCAATAAGACAAGTAGCTGTCAATCTCTCTCTCTCTCTCTCTCTCTCTCTCTCTCTCTCTCTCTCTCTCTCTCCCCTATGCCTATGCCTTTGTCAAAGAGAGTAGGAGTCAAAGTGAAAATATGTTCTTCTACAAAGAATAGGAGTTGATGCTCACTTCCCGTCCTCTCTCTCTCTCTCTCTCTCTCTCTCCATCAAAACAACTTAATTGATGCTCTCTCTCTGCCCCCCCCCTCCCCCCCTCTCCCTTATGTATACGGTATGAGTCTGAAATAATGAGGGGCTACCACTATTGTATACGCTTATGTACAAAATCAAAAAACCCCCCTCTTCTACACTCACGTGATACCGTACGCCAAAACACAGTGAATCCCTCGGGAAGAGCTTAAAGCAAATCAGGCAATAGCAACCACGATAGCTATGGATCAAAAAATGCCACCAAAGCTAGAAGGAATGAAGATCAAAATTGCAGACAAAGGTAAAGCTAAAGTGGAACTTCCACCGATTAGAAAAGAAGATGTGAAAGCATATGCCTCTACATCAAAGAATCCTCATGGATTAGCTTCTTCAAGAAAGTCAGGCTTTCAAACCTTCAAGTCAGTTGCTGACCCAACTAAAACCTCTAAGGAGACACCAAGAAAAGCAAAGATATATCAACCAAAGTACTCAAGAAATCAAAGGAAAGTCAAGCAAGTGTTTGTTCCGGGCAATTTAGTCAAAGTCAATGATCCGGTTTGGATTAAGGACGAGAAATCAACACAAAAAGACAAACACATGGGATGGATAGCATCACAATGGAGCTTAAAGGAATAGGAGTAATATGGAGATAACAGACAGATATGGGTGCCAACACCACAAGTTAGAGCATATGAAGTAACTTCAAGTCACTCCCAAGAAAGAAGGCCCACAAACCTTGACAATATCCTAGGATACCTAAGAAGCAGGTATACAAGAGAACAACATTGAATGATGCTGAAGTCTACCACGGCTCACAAAAGGATACAGAACAAAGATGGATCTCAAAGAATGTTCTTCTTGGAAAAGGATTCTACACAGGTTATACAAAGATTTGGCTACTAGTCAACCACAAGCCAACGGCAACTACACCAGACTTGCATGAAGATCTCAACATCTCAGTAGGACCTAAAGCTCAACAAAGTCAACAAAGGAGTTACAAAGGTCATCAAGAGGTTTGGATTACTAAGTCTTCCAATGCTCCTAGTCAAAATCGAGATGCCAAAAGTGAACAAAGGCCTCCAACAACATCAAAGACTTCTATCAACATGCCTAATTAGAGAATCAAACAACCAATGGAGTCTTCACAGTCAAAGAAGAACACCCCGACCAACGTGAATGTAGATTCGAAGATGATAAAACAGGTATGGGAAAAGAAACCTTCAATTCCAACTTGGTCCTTCACTAATCCTCTTTTTGAGGATTCAAGCTTACTTTTACCTGAAGAAATGTTTGTAGTAAGCTCAAGAATGGAAACAGTCAAGTCGCGAGGGTGCAAAAAACACTCTTTGGCATAGTCAGAGTCGGGCTGCTAAGCCATAAAATGAGCAAAGCATTAGTCCCAAAGCTTCAAGTCATAATAAACTCTGTGCTAAGAGTCATAGTTATTAAGCTTATGCTCAAGTTGGAAGAGTTGAGCATATCTAAAATCGTGTCGCTCATGCTGGATGAGATGAGCATAAGAGTCAAAGTCTATTAACTTACAATTGGTGATGTCGTAGAGTCCAACACTCACGCACAGTTGTCACGGCTAGGGACTTGCTACGCGCCGTGTGCGAGCCACAAAGTCTCCTAGCACACAGTCATACAATAGACAAGCTCACAAGGAAGAATGGTGTGTCACTCACCTTCCTGCGTAGTTGCGAATGAAGGATTCCCGCGCCGCGAAGAAGAGGAAGACGCCGCTACACCGCGCTCAACCGCCTCGCGGGGTGTAGACTTATGGTGGGATATCGTAAAGGTCATGGTAAGCTCTCTTATTACCTCATTTATAAAATGGGTACCATTATCACTAACAATTTCAAAAGGGCAACCAAATCTTGTGATAATGTTCTCAAAAAGAAACTTAGCTATTGTCCTCGCATCAGCTTTTTGTGAAGCCTTAGCTTCAGCCCACTTTGTTACATAGTCCGTAGCAACTAGAATATATTGAGATTGAGTGTTGCGAGCTGCGGGACTAATTGGACCTACAAAGCCTAAGCCCCATTTTTCAAATGGTTGGGTTACTTTAATAGGATGTAAGGGCATTCTGTCTTTGCGCTGTGTGGTCTTGTAACGTTGGCACTCATCACACCCTTTTGTAAAAAGTGATGCATCCTTAAATAAAGTTGGCCACCAATAGCCTGATTGCAGCACCTTTCTAGCAGTCAGGTCTCCTGAAAAATGTCCTCCTGCTATGCCCATATGTGCTTCTTGCAAGATATACAAATATTCATCCTCGCGGGCACAACGCCTAAGAATATCGTCCTTGCCTAGTCTATACAGAGTTCCGGCAATCAAACAATAGGGTTCACATTCTTTTACTAGCCTTCGAGCGATATCCTTACGAAGTTCCTTGGGTGGAAAACCATTAACTAAAAAGTTAACAATGTTCTCACTCCATTCAGGCATAGTCTCAACTATGAATAGGGAAGTATCGGGTAATTCATCATCAACTCCTGTAGGGCCTTCACCATTGGGTATGCGAGACAAATGATCACCCATGACATGCCTTTTACTGGGTCTCACTACAATCGTGAAATCAAACTCCAGAAGAATTAACAACCATCGTGTGATTCTTCTTGTGGAGCATGGCTTGTTTACCAGATACAACAACACTTGATGATCCACATAAAATACAAACTTGTTTGCCAGAAGGTAGTAGCAAAATTTCTTTATTGCATAAACCATTGCTAAACCTTCTCGCTCTGTAGTGGTGTAGTTCCTTTCAGCATCGTTCAATTGACGGCTTGCAAAGCTAATGGGATAGTCCAATTTATGTTCTCCTGGTTGAGTGAGAACACACCCAATAGCAAAGTTTGATGCATCAATATGCACATGGAAAATGACATGCCAGTTAGGTGTCCTTAAAATCGGAGCACTTGCTAGTGTTTTCTTCAATTGTTCATAGGCCTGGTCACACTCTTCAGTCCATTTAAATTCAATGAGAATCTTGTACAAAGGACGTGCTATCTCAGCAAAAAATAAAATAAACCGTCGATAATAACCCACGTGTCCCATGAACCTTTGAACTCCCTTGTAATTGGTTAGTGGTGGTAACTCTAGAATCACTTTAATTTTGCTCTCATCAGTTGAGATACCATTCTTAGATACTATATGCCCTAAAATAACTCCATGCTTGACCCAAAATTGGCATTTGAACGGGTTCAATGAGATACGATATAACCTACACTTTTCAATCACCTTCTGCAAACATGATAGATGTTCTTTCCAAGAAGAGTAAACACAAAGGTCGTCTAAGAAAGCTTCACAAAACTCTCTCAAATATTCTTTAAAAGCAGTGTTTATTAATCGTTGGAATGTAGCAGGGACATTTTTTAAGCCAAAAGCCATCACACGAAATGAAAACACACCAAATTTTGTGATGAAGGCAGTTTTAGCTTGGTCCTCTAGCGCTATCGTGATTTGGTTGTAGCGTGAGTACCCATCTAGAAAGCTATAATATTCCTTGCCTGCAACTCTTTCGAGTACATGTTCGGAATATGGTAGGGGGTAATGGTCTCTTCTAGTAGCTGCATTAACTTTTTTGAGGTCCACGCACACCCTGAGTTTCCCATTCTTTTTTGGCATGATAACTATTGGAGACACCCATTCAGAGTGTTCAATAGGATATATGAACCCACATTTGATAAGCTTTTCTAGTTCTTCTTGAATGATCTTTGCATACTTAGGATTCATCGGGTAGGGTCTTTGTTGTACGGGCTTCGCAGTGCTAATCATAGGGATTGTATGTTGGACCACAGAAGGTGGAACACCTTTCATATCATGGTATGTCCAAGCGAATATGTCCTTGAATTCCTTGAGAAGCTCTTTGAGGACCGCCTCTTCAACTTCTGTGAGGTCTTGGGCAATAAAAACAGGTTTGGATTCTTCACCGAGTTCGGCTAATTCTATTTCTTTAACTATTGCCGGACCATCATAGATTCCATTATTCCCATCGATAGGTATTCTTTGGGCTTTTGTGTACACAACCTTTGCTTCCCCTGTGGTGTAAGATTTGAAATGTTGTGGTGCAGGATGCAAGTCTGTGGATTCTGGTTGTGCTTTGGTCTGTGCTTCTATTTCTGCTTTCTTGTGTTGTCGAGCTAACTCTTGGTTTTGACGCCTCCTTGCAGTGCGGCTCAACTTTGGCTTGTCTATGATCTCTAATTGGGCTATGTCATGGGGTCGTGGTCTACACCACATAACATTTTGGAGATATTCACCCCAATCGTCTACCAATTTTCAATGAGCATCACATGCTCCTATATAACTGAGCCATTCTGCTGAGGATCTCTTCTTTTTTATCCTAGCACGTACATTGGCTCGATATCGACGCCTCTTAAAGTTTTTCTTTTTCTTATTTGAGACCTGCTTTTGATTTGCATTTAGATTTGGCTCAATAAAGGAGTCCTTGTTGGTGTCCTCTTCACTCTCCGAGGAGCTATCATCGGTTGATGTGCTCGGTCCTTCCGAATGTTTTGACTCTGAACTTGCTCCACTCTCTAATTCATGAGATTCAGAATCCGTTTCACTCTGGGAGTCAATGTCTGAGTCGTGTTGGTCAAAGTCTTCTATTGAGCTATCGGTGTCACTGTCAGATTGGTCTACAATTGCCTTGCCCTTAGAAGATGCATGTATGGCAGTTATCATGTTCAGAGGTGCAATTTGTGGTACCTCTTCCCCCTCTGGTGTGACCCAAGTGGTTCCTCTATTTCTCCAAGTATCTATGGTTGCAGCTGGGTGTACCCAGTCTACGTTGTCTGATTCTGTCATACCCGGTAACACATCCATGTAAGGAGAATCTTGGCCAATGTCTGTATCCTTCTTACAAGTGTAACAATATTGTAGTGGGGCCGAGTGAACTGTGGTGTCAGAGCGATGATCAATAATGGTTTTACTCCCTAAGGGGTGTACCTTACCAGTCACCAAATCCACTCTAAGGACAGAGTCTTGGAATTGCAAATAGACATGATTTTTAGAACAATCATGAACCATTTGTGATTCCCTCATGAATGGTCGTCCTAAAATCATTTCATATGACATAAGGTGTTTAGAGAAATCCATTACAATGAACGTATGTCGTACCTTGTGTCCTAGAACTTTGATCTTAAGATCCTTGAGCATCCCCATAGGTTTGGCTATGGTACCATTTGCCATCTTTACCACAATGTTAGTAACACTGAGGCGGGGTTTTCCCATGGATTCCCAACAATCTTTTGTAACGATGCTAACTCCCGCACCACCATCAAGAATTCCCTTTATAGTTAATCCCTTGGTAGTGATGGGTAGGGTCGCATTAGACTCGTCGCCTTCAAAATACTGCCCTAATTCGTTAATGGGTACCTCGATCATAGACTCGTGTCCATCTAAGTCAAGTGATTGCTCTTGATTTTCCTCATCAATCATAATCGAGTCAGGCCTATTTGTTTGCGCAAACTGCGGTAATCCCGTTTGTAGCTCTCCGTTAAGGAATGCTCGAAGTGCAAAGAATAACTCAGGATCTCCATACAGCTTTGCTATGATCGTGGTTCAGACCTCAGAAGACATGAAGTCTACTAGTTTGGCAACATTCATTGGCATTTTGCAGGATGTAGGTCCTTGACTAGGAACAAGTGAGGATGGAATCTCATATTCCTCAATGGGATCAGGCATTCCTTTGTTAAACATCCTTTCCAACAAGAAAGGTGTATGCTCACTTTCTGATGTCCCGTCCTCACTCCCTTCTTGGATGATACTAGGTATGGCTAACAGTCTATGGTTCATGTGGGGTGGATGAACTTGCGTGGGAAACACTGTGTCATGAATTTTGACATGCATGGGTTCTGGTTCTAGTTTCCTTTGAGTCTCCTCCACTAAACCTCAGATGTTTCACCTTCTCAATCTCGTCTACTGGGTTTGGGTACGTCCCAATCTTTTTTTTACGATTCTTCCCTTTTTGCCCCTGCGGTTTATCTTGGGGGTCTTGGATTGGATTTGGAAACACTTGTGGTGTTTTCAGAGGCACTTTATGGTTTTCTCTTATTCGGTTTTCATTTGGTTCCATGTTACGGTTTTCTTTGTCGGTCTTTCCCTTTGTGGTATTGGTTCTAGTCTCCATTGTCTCGATTGAATCTGAATCATCCTCGAGGTCATTCATATACACGGGGTCATATCCTGTTCCTATGTTTGTTTTGGAACTTGGCTTTGAATTTCCCGTATTCTGCGACCTCGTCCTTCGTGTCTTCTTCTTCTTTGCTTGGATAACTGACGCGGTATCTCTCTCTTCGAGGATATGGCCTGGCCCTTGAAGCATGGACCGTGTAATCGCATAAGCGGTGTCAGGAGTTTTTTGGAGCAAGGGATTGCGCATATGTACATACACATGCATGGTGCATCAAATAAAGGATTGCCCATTTTCCTTAGCCAGGTGGTTATGTGGGGCCCACATGTGTACAAGTAGGACAGGGTGTACATAGTGCATCAATTTTCACTATTACCAGTACCACTGTGTTTTTCTACAATAATGAGGAGTTTATAGCGTGTAAAACTTCTCGAGGAAGCTATCCGCGGGCCGACAACGTGAGGTCAGCAGGTGCGTCAGATGGCATCTAGTGGCATCAGGAGGGCGAACAAGGTCAATATTTGCACGCAGATGAGGACGGACACAACGTGGGTGTTTTCTTGTGAGAGTTACGCAGAAAGGTCATCATTAGGACCACTTTTTGGGGCCACTTCACGTGGTGGCGAGATGCATTATTGGAAAAAAGCTGAGTGCCAGGTGTGCAGATGATGCAAAAAGGTGACAACTATGCACTGCGAGGTCAGTTTTTGGCCTGTTCGAGGTCCGTTTGAGGTCATCTAAAAGGCCAAGGGTGGGAACTGAAAAAAGAGAGAGAAGACCAGAAAAAATGTGGAGAAGAGAGGAGGAACAGCCGCACGTGTGTTTTTGGTGTTTTTGGAGCCTGTTTTGGCCGTAAACTGCTCATCCGAAGTCGGATTTGAGCACTTTGACATTGTAGACTGGGGTTTTGGGCCGTTCCGGACGCGATGGCGCTGTCCATTTTGCCAAATTCCTCACTCTTTTCCTTCTGTTTTTCTGTGTAAATTTCTCCTATGAGCGAAGTTTCTGCTCTAGTTTGTGATTGTATTTGGTATCTTTTACCCATATTGTGTGAGCTGTTTGCCCCATTGGTGTTGGCCCAAGCTCATTCGTATCTAAACATCAGAAATTCTCCTCTTTTGAGCTGAGTTTTTGGGTGTGTGTGTGTGTGTGTGTGTGTGTGTGTGGAGTGGGCAAGTGGATAGTCTCTCTCCTCTCACTCCAGAGGTGTGTTCCCTGTCTCCGCCAGGTGTGTTGTGTAAGCCGAGTGGTGCCCCATAGTGTGTGTGTATATCCTTCCAAGAGTGTGTGTCGGGTCGTTATAGAGGCGCTGTGTGTGTTTTCATCCCGCTCACAGCGGGTGTGACGGGTGGTATTGGCGATGTCACACTGGCAATTTCAACCAAATTTAGGGGTGTGATTTTAGGCGCATTTGGGTTATAGGGGCAATCAAGTGATCTATGCCACAATGATTACATATGAGTATTGGCATTGCAGACGTGCTCCCTTGATTCATTTGCATTTGTGCAGCATTCTTTTGCAGCCTAATAGGGCACTCTGCTGCCCGATGTGGTCCACCACACTTGTAGCATTGAAGAGGTGGCCTCCTAGCCTGGGTGTTGATATTTTGACCTCTAGATGCGAGAGCAGCAACTTGATAAACTGGCTTGACTTGCCCCCAACAATCTTCCATGTAGTATATAGGACACTCTTCCAATGTATCAAGTCCGTAGGCAATATTAGTGTCTATTTCCTCCTCACAGCCATTTGCATAAGCATTAGATGGCTCGCAACCCACTTGGTTCATAGGGGCGACTCTTGGATGCGGGGGCTGCGGTCCTAGCACAGGAGGTGGTAGCGGTGTAGCTTGTACAACATTTTGAGATCTAGGGACCATGTGTTGCGGTAGTTTCTCAACAAGTGGAGCAGGCATCAATACAGGAGCTCGAGGCGCATCCGTCCAGGCTATAGGTGGTCTATTTGCCATCATACGTTTGATCATTAAACAATCCTTAGCTTGGTGACCATACCTACCACATGCGTTGCAAGTTCCATTAAATTGTACTCTAAACGTAGGGCACTCACTAGTGCTATGTGGACCTAAGCAAATGGAACACCATTGTTGCTCCCTTCTTGGATACATGTGACTATTTTGAGGGGGTCGATTATCCTTAAGAGACTCTTGGATTGCCTTGGTGAGGTCTGTCAATAATGTGTCAAATACCTTTGCCTCATTGGCAATGGGCTTTGCAGTCATGGGTTCATACTCAATGGCTTGTGAGCTAGTGGATCTCGTGTCAGTAGACACCCTCATGCCTGCTATCATCAAGTTGTCCTCTAATTGGATTGCATTGGCAATGACATCTTCCCAGGTTGTGATACCTCTAATCACTAGTCCATTATAGATTCCTTCATTCCTCAACCCTCGAATGAATCGATTAAGCAGTTGGTTATTGTTGAAGCACTCATTTACAGGGCAGCGAGAGTTTAAGTGCTTTAGACGACTAATGAAGTCCCTTACTGACTCTCCTTCCTTACGTTCGGCCTTCTGTAGCTGAGATGCTACACCCCAAAGCACACCTTCTCGTATGTACTCCTTTAGAAACAACCTTCGAAGGGTAGGGTAGATTGTTTTCCCGTCCACCCTTAGGGTTCTATACCAATCTCCAACCTTCCCACTTAATGTCAAGCTTAAGGCATTGCACTTATGTAGTTCGTTGAGTTCCCCTAAGGAATCACATACTTGCTCAAACACTTCAATGTGTTTTCTAGCATCTTCGTCCCCATTGAATTTTTGCGTGAGTTTGGCAATTTGTACTGCCTTACTTCTAGGCTCTCTATCAGATGCATGACGCATATTTTCCGCGATAGATCGACCTATGGTTTGAGCAAACGCTGCCAAGTCACCTATGTGAGGAGGCAGGGCCGGTGGAGGTACTGTTGGAATCATATGTGGGAGAGGGACGGGTACCGGTCTTGGCATATGTGTGGATGATGCAGGATATGGAACATAACCGGGCATAGGTCCACTCGAATAAGGGCTAGGGAGCGGCACTCGAGGAGCATAAACAAGTGGTACAATTGGAGGTGTGGGGGCCATGTGTGCATAAGGGGCTAGAGGCACATACGGTCGAGGCCCCATATTAGGTACTACGACACTAGGTAGTGGCACTGCGCTAACCGTAGATGTCATCGGTACATTCTCTGTCAGGCCTATCCCTGGAGTGAGCATTGTGTTTTCCTTAATAGAGGGTTGAGCCAAGTTAGGGAAGCTAAAGTTGTCGCTCTGAGGCTCAGATTGCATAGAGACCCCTGGTGAAATGACGTAAGATGGGTCCATGGGACTCATTAGAGGAGTCTCCATTTGTGATAGAGTAGGATGTTGAGCCTTGCTCGTATCCAAAAATCTCATGGGGCCAGTTGAGAGTATATTTACCCCTCGGTTTTGCCTTTCTGATTGAATAATGCCATGGATAACATTACAGATCATTTTCTGTTGATCTTCGATGCTCGTGGCACTAGAGGTGGATTGTACAATCTCTATCCATCCTACATGGTAGGCGTGGCCAGAGTGTAGATCCGTCAACACCTCAGTGTGGAGGTCGTATGTCCAATGATCATTAATGAACAATCCTTCTAGAGTCAACGTGTTAACGGTTTCTTGTGAGGTAGAAGCAATGTTGCTCCCGGTGGTTTTACTTGTCACCAACGGTACTCTAGAGGGAACTTCTGAAGGAGGCAGCTCAACAGGGCCTTCTTGGTAAGAAGTTGGTAGGATATCCACATGGACACTCTTTGGGGGTGTGGGGTCCACGTGCGATGTGAAAGGAGAGTCCACTTCCCCACCACCTTCGTGTGCTTCATTTGCATCAGGTTTTGAGCGAGTAGCTCTACCTAATGTTTCCATGAAACGGTAAACATACTAGTACTAGGCTGTGGAGCTTCGGGAGGTGCATGGCCTTCTCTCTTAGTGTTTTGGGTAGGGTATGCTTCCATGATTTCTGAGTCGGAGGAGGAATCACTAGCGGCTATTTTAGGGTCTTGGGTGGTGCTACCTTGTGTCCCCGCTGAGGGTCTAGAGCCTATCGTGGATGGGTAATGGGTGTCTGTATGAACAGAGGCACCCTCAATGTGCTCGTGTTCTAGCACCTACCCAGAGCATAAGTGCATGTGCTTTTGATACCCTAAGGTGTCAAAAAGCTGCTCTAGGAGGCCTTGTGACTAGTTTTTTGCGTGTTTTTTGTTTGTTTTTTTGCTAGATTTTTTAGAGCGTGTTGTGGAATGGGCCGTGTGATAGCTCGAAATGAGCGTATCGCTAGGAGGGACGCGCTGTGCTTTACAGCCCATCGTTTGGTTCTATTTTGCTCCAGAAAAGCCCGAAACAGTCTTTTCCTAGCTGGGGAACTAGGCTCCAAAAAGCAAGTCCTAGTGTGCAATGAAGGAGAGGAGAGTGTAGGACTTATCCCACATTCCTCACTCCCTCCTTGTGAGTCTAGCCTATATATATAGGAGTGAGACTACCCTATATCATAAGACAGAGACAGAGCCTGGGCCTGGGCTTGGGATTGGGATTGGGTCAAATGATCCTGATCCCGATCTCACTTTTATACAAACCAACCCGTCCGTTTTTATAACCTCCCCCTCACTCGCATTTTTATTTTTCGTTTTTTTTTTTGGATATTATTTGGTACGCGTTTTGGTGCGCGCCGACCTCACCTAACTATTTACTGTCTCACCTACCTACTGACCTGCTAATCAGTGGTTCACCTAATTACTAACCTACTTAATTAACTAACTGTGCGCCTAACTGTGCACAAACTAGAAAACACAGAAAATGCAGAAAATTGAAACTTGACAGAACTGTGCAGTGCAAACCAGAAAATGCAGAAAACGCAAGAAATGCTAACTGTGTAGGCTATAATCTGAGCTTAATAGAACTAGCAAAACAGAACACAGAAAACTTGAATGCAGTCAACAACATTGTGTCTTTCTCTACTGTTTTTGCATAACAACAATAATCAAACTTAAGCCGCGCCTTTCCTACATAAAAAATAGCTTCAATACAATTCACAGGTCGCCATTGGAGCTTCACGTGCAGCAGCTCCCCGGCAACGGCGCCAAAAATGTCACGGCTAGGGACTTGCTACGCGCCATGTGCGAGCCACAAAGGCTCCTAGCACACAGTCATACAACAGACAAGGTCACAAGGAAGAATGGTGTGTCACTCACCTTCCTGCGTAGTTGCAAATGAAGGATTCCCGCGCCGCGAAGAAGAGGGAGACGCCGCTACGCCGCTCTCAACCGCCTCGCCGCCGTCGTGCCGCCGCAACGCTCGATCACACACACACTCTCACACTCTCTCTCACACGTACACACACACACACAAGGAGATGGTGAAGGAGAAGGTGGAGATGGAGCAAGAGCGGCTTCTATTGCACAATGAGAGAACGAGTAAAAATTAGGTTTAGTGGCTTTTATATGAGCTCACCCCATTCACACTTGGGCGCCCATACTTAGCCAACTAACTCCTTGAATATTCCAGTTAGAGTGCGCCTGTCATTAGCGATCACCCTTACCCTGCTCCTATTGGTCCGACAAGCCCGGTACCTGACTCTAAATAATACAACGTTTATAGATCATAGGGTGTCCGTGTGCCGTGAGGGTTAACAACAGTGCATAGTAAGATGAGACCATATATCCTTGTCTTCTTAAAGGGGTGCCAGCTTGCAAAGCCATGTCATATGATTTTATAGCTACACCATCTTTCTAAAGAACCCCTCAAAATCTTACTTGCACAACATATTGTTTTCCATGCATTTTTGTGTATGCATAAATAGGATGTCCCACCATTGGACATATGCATTAGACACTCTTTTTTGCTTCCACCTATGCACCTTGAGTGGACTACAAAAGGCAAACCAATGTTCCATCATGCTAACCTTTCATATTTGCTACCTTTTTAATTTCATATCTATCAGGAAATAATCCCTTGAGTACTTTATTAATATTCCCCATGCTAATAAGTACTCCAATAATGCGTGTATACCAAAGGCACTTTTTTCCCACTTGGTTTTTTCCCTTTGGTCATCCAGGTATAAGACCCTAATTTAGAACCTCATCATTCTACTTCCCTTGTACATATTTTTCATCAATAACCAGCAACCTCATCATGATGCTATTACAATGGACAAATGCAACATCATCTCTCAAAGTCGACTACTCAGACCAATGAAGATGCTGCAGCAAATTGAACCTCATCAACAAATCCAATGACAAAATGAAGATCAGCCCATCAACAACCAATCAAAACCTTCCACAGCCTCCAAGGACACTTTTTCAACAGTGCCCAGGGACGGACACTAAAATAGGAAGGGGGGAATGTCAACTGAGTCAACATCAGTTAACAGACGCTCCTAAAGACAGAAGACGTATGGATGCACATCGAAGATCAAAGTGAAGAAGCAGTAAAGATTGGAGTTACACATTTTTCACATTTTCCCAAAATGGTCACGTATTATAAATTCCCAATTTATTTCAAGCCATTGTAATATTTTAATGTGTTACGGGCTCAATGGGAGTTCCAAGTTGTAAAAAACAGGTTAGTTACTGTACCTAGGTTGTAGATACAATAAGTGTGGAGTCTCAAAGGTCTTGGGCGCCAGACATAACACATTTTAGACCTTGGCTAAGTTATAAAAGCCAACTTTGTAAAGATTTTATTAAGTTTTTGGATAAGAAATACAAAGCGTGAGCTAACCGCGCTCACTCCTCTCCTTCTCGGGCTTCCTACTCCCTCTCCGGTTGTCACATTGAGAATACATTTGTTGCATTGCAACCGCAGGTAAGAGCTCTACACATTGACGTAAGCCATTCAAAGTATTTTGTAGCTTTTGGCATCGCCGACCCGCGGCCTAATTTCATCATAACTAAGAATTTACATGTTCAAATAAAAAACTAAGCATAGGTGGGGTATTGGGGCATCATTGCTAAGCATTTAGATGCATTCTAGGTCGAAAACGACTAGGTCAAAAATCCAATGCTGTTAATAATCGCGATTTTGGAACTTGACCTAAAGTGGGGATTGAGACCATAAGCATGTGTGCTTAGGTGTTATAAACTTGTCCTAGAAGTTTCCTTACGTTTGGATGTCATTTGATGCTGTAACGGATGTGATTTTCTTGCCGATGAGCGATTGGCTTTTGGTGATTTCAGTCACTTGAGTGTAGCTTGAGTTAGATGCGAGTTGTTAGTTGTTTTCCAAGATATTGACAACCTCTTGTAGCCTCTATGCACTAGTCGAGTCAGCTTCGTCCCATGGTTTTAATCGTGGTTCTCGCGAATACTGCAATAAGATAGGATGGTGAGGTTAGACATGCCTCCCACAATCTACTCAAGGGTTTGTACATTGTTTTTGAAAATTTTCACCACCAAAAAATAATACATTGCTCTATGTAGGAAATATGTACAAAGAAAAATCCATACGACTTATTTTTATTAAAAGAACCCATTGCATCTTGCTTGGATCCGTGGCATGTCTTCAATACTTGTGCAATTTCATGTTTTTTATTTTTTTGGATATGTCAATGGTATTATATATTATGTCTGCATGTGTGTGTGTGCGATATCAAAGGGTGATAGTTGTATGTGGCATGTCCAATATACTATGTGTGTGTGTGTGTGTGTGTGTGTGGGCCTCCCCCATCCCTGAGAAAAGGTACACTTGGTGGAGGATAGGCCATGAAGTGGACCTATCCTCTACCAATTCTATCTTTTGAAGTATTGATGGTAAATTTAATGCGAGGAAATTTGTTTTCTTAAATGAATTTCGTAATACATATAACAATCCTCTCCTTTTTGAAACCATTCTATACAAACATAGAAACAAGTTTATTTAAGTCTGTAACCATGTATGATTCTTGGGATGCATTGTATAATATGGGAAGTACTTGTGATATGCACACATTATATGCCATCTTTTTTGACTGATTACTGGATGCATGAATAAATGAAACATTAGGAAATGGTAATTTGTCTTTTTTCCATGCGGTGTATGTAGCATAATCCTCTTCTATTGGTTCACACAACTGGATATATGTATTTAAATATGTGACTTGGTTTCCCTTGTCTATGGCATTGATCCCAATAATGTCTAATGGGTAAATTGTAAAGGGATCCTCATGGGACAAGGATTTTTTGTGGTCGAGAAGTGGAGTCCCTGGTGTGTACAAGACTAGTCCTTTGGCTGATTCTAGCATGTGGTCATGAAACTAATAATAAATGATTACAGCTTGCCTTAATTATGTTGGGAATGAGGCCACCCAAGCTATAAAGGCATATACTTGTACTGGCCTTGATGAAAAATGAAAGAACCATGGTAAATTATGGAATATGTGCCACTAAAATTGGTCAAACCAAATGATTGAAGAGGCAAATTAGAATTTGCATCAACCCGTTTGCATTGGCATTTGAGGAAGGGTCTATAAGAACTCCAACAGTTTCTTAGAAACCGTTTTTGATCCATTGCTCTGTCCATAAGAGAGAGTCCTTTGGTGCAAGCAATAATTGAAGAACTGGGACATTTTTCACCATCCGCATTAGATAATTTGATCTTCTTAACCTTGAAGAGAACATCTTATGACAAGAGATGTTTGGAATGTAGGGCAAGGGTTTTACATTACTCTACAATGTCTATGGGAATGCTGGAAAGCAAACCTAACAAAGAAATTGTAAATGGTGCACAATGGTTCAATATTTCATAATCCCATAGCTTGTGATCAAGTCATATAGCATCCAATTCAACTTGCCTGGGTAGTAGTAGTGGGATTAATTTTGAAATTTTTTTAGAAATGGCTCTTTCTGGGGATATATTGTTTGCTTCTGCTAGAAATTTGAATGCTTCTTTCTCTTCTTCTTCAAGAAGGTCTAGATCTAAAAGGGGATTGATAACATGTTTTAATGCTTAATTTCTATAGGGATGGTCGGAGGTTATTGATGAAATACAACTTGTTCACAATAGTGAGTAAAAAAGTGAAATAAAAATCCAGATCTGAACTATCATCTGCATCAATAATGAGTAATTTGGCTAGGAAGGTACCAAATGCTTCTAAAAGCTTTTCCTTCTCTTAGAAAGAATCAATAAAGAGATCCAGCCATTGGTTGAGGCTGTGTTTAAAACTGATATAGAGTGGGCGAGGCAAGCAACTTTCTGTGAAATTCCACACTTTTCAAACAAGAAATTATACATTGGGTACCAATCGGTGGAACAAAAATGTATTCTTCTATTCCATATCCCAAATGGGTGAAATATGGAATCCAAGACACCAGAATCGATCACCATATAAGTATTAAACAAACCATTAGGGATTTTATTATTGTCATACCAGTATTAGGTTTTCTCAGTATATGATGGATACCCGCCCAAAGGTATCCTGAGAAATTTTGTGTGTGTTTGAATTTAAAATCCCATCATTCACAGTCATATACTAAGAGACTTAAATAATATTTGCAAATTAAACATATTGTGTAAAGAACAAATCAAAGAAGAATTTCTTGATACATATAAAATTCATTACAAGATACTTTGGCACATGACAAAGTAGGAGTTAAAGCCGGAATTCCTACTAGATGGGAGCAGGGATCTTTACATGCCAACCAACCACAAGTACAATAAATAAGAACTAATTCGTACTAAATGGGTGACAGGTATCCAAGCAGTCCCCACTGCTTGCTATTCTTGTCACATCCCACACCCCAACCATACTCCTAAACATATATTATGGTTTCTTTAGCTCGTCCATGTAAGTAGGGTCAATTAAGGTCTTTGAAAAACTTTATGGGTTTACATGGTTTGGAGATAGGGTCCCTAATTGCTATTGGCTTGGTTCTCTTTTGCCTACTATGCACAACCATGAGCTTGTCCCAAATCTGTTGTAGCTTAAATATGTCCCGAGTGATGCTCATCCTAGTTGTCTGCCTGTAACCCTGTTTACCCAAGCAATAATTAGACACATGTAGTTAATACCCTTATGTAATAGTCCTAATTGTTGTCCCACTTTATGATTATTTCAATATATCTGTATGAATCCCCTAATTGTTACATTCTATGGTATATACACTTTATTTTTTCCATCAAGGTTGTCCAATTTATTTATGTGATTCTTAATTTGTAAAGAAATTGGCAACATTTTGTTTGTAATATCACTCCTTTTTCAAAAAAGAACCCCAAGTAAACATTGACTTTCACCCTTACAGGAGGTTGTCATAACTTAATGCTTCATAGCTTCACCCATACCTATAATTATGCTTACCACTTAACCGAAATCATAGAGGGTTTTCCAAACGATTCCAAAGGAAAGCACATAATATGAAGTAACAACTTTGTTTAAGTACATGATCTCCAAGTAAGTGAAACTTATTGTAAGTAGAGCTCATGTACCACAGTACCTGGTTACTATTTGTGATCGTCATCTGTGTTGTCTCTCTTGTACACGTTTATTGTCCAAGGTTCTGCAATTCCATCATTGCTACGCCCTTCAAATGATACTTCTATGCTAGCTATTAGCTTTATGATGATGCTTTTTACTATTATCATTAGTGCTTTACTTTAACGCTTCACTACCTGTATAATTGTATATTTACTTTCTGTATGTGTATATGTGAGAATTTCTATGTGTGTTTTGTGTACTTTTTTGTATATATGTCCTTGTACATGCATATGTGTATCTAATATAAAAATGCTTTTTATAATCATGCATGTGTATGTGTAAGTCTATGTTTATATGAATAGGAACAAAACAGTATTTCAAACGCTTTTGAATGTAACAACACCATATCCGTACCATACTTGTGATGACATCTAGTATCATAGATTTTTACCCCTTTTATGTGTGTGTTCATATGTCTGAAAACTCCCTTCCGTGTGCCTTTAACCGTGTGTGTGGTTTTGAGAGATAACAACCAATCCTTACGTGTTATGCCGTGGAGACCTATTAAAATCCTTTGCGTGTGCATAACTAGGTATGCAAAACACTTTTCCTTCCACTTATACCAGTGTGTGTGCGGTTTCTGATAGAAAACATTGATTACCTCTTATATTTTGCCGTACGTTTCTCTTTCGTATGTGCTTGAAGGCTTACTATGCGGCCTTTGTCTTCTTCAATTGGTGTGTGTGTGTGTGTGTGTGTGCAGGTTGTAGCTCCTTAGAGTGAGAAGGAGTTTACCACAACAATCCCAAGGGACCTTCGTGAGCAGGCACTAGTGCAATATGCTCAAGGTTCACATGTACGGTGTAATAGGAAAAAGCTTGTGTGCATAGCCAATACCCAACAGTAGTCCATGTGCTATTAGGTGTAGTTAGAGGGCGTGTGTGTGTAGGAAAACCTATGCAATACTATAGAGAGTGCCAGCAGTTGTAAATAACATGCTTGTGTGCTACATACAAGTTATGTTCATGCTTCTTTGCACATATCGTTTACTTATATACATAAACCTTGAAATCGGTGCATTAATTGACATGTGCAAGTGGATCTCTTGTGCAAGTGTAGCCACCCACCGGGTGTTTTCTAAAAGTATCATGTTATCCAATTAAGCTTATCTCTTTCCACCACTTATTCAAAACAAAGGAATTAATATCCTCATCACCGGGTATTCATTCATTTACTCAAGGGTTTGTACATTTTTTTTGAAAACTTCCACCACCAAGAAATAATACATTGTTCTATGTAGGAAATATGTACAAAGAAAAAGCCATACGGCTTATTTTTATTAGAAAAAACCCATTGCGCTTGCATCCTTCTTCCGTCTCCAAATCCTTCCATCATTCATTTGCTAATGAAGTAGTTTCATGTGCCATTGTAAAGGATTAGTAAATCCGCGGTAGCATTTCGTCAATACTTGTGTAATTTCATGTATTTTACTTTTTATTGGATATGTCAATGGTATTATAAATTATGTGTGCATGTGCGTGTGTGTGTGATATGAAAGGGTGATAGTTGTATGTGTCATGCCCAATATACTATGTGTGTGTGTGTGTGTGCGCATGTGTGTGTGTGTGTGGTGGGCTTGAGAATGTGTGTGCACAAGCCTTTGAAGATGCCAAAAATTTGGGAAATCCAAAAGCCTCAAGCCATGGCTATGTGAACATTGATGGCGGGCCAGCGGGCCAAATAAGAAAATCAATGATAAATCCAACTAGAATGGCGCCGAGCAGGGGCAAGTGCAGTATGGCTTTTGAATTTTGATGCAGGGTTCATGGGCCTAAGACAAGCTGCAATTGAAGTGTCGAAACTAAATGAGAGAAAGGGAGCTTTTATACAATACAACAACCAAGAGAGGAGGTCGGAAGAACAAGTGTGGATGCTGGGGTTCATGAATTTAACATCTACCTTAAGCCCAAAACTGTGAATAGATTCTCATGGACCCTCTCACAAATTTAAAAATAATCACGAACTCATGTTGAGCACCAAGCTTGTACAAAACATTATGTTCATTTTTATGCCACTTTTGCAATTGATTGTCATGCGAGCGCAAACACTTAATCACGTATTTTTGGTCTCACTCTAACTATCATTACCCGCATTTGAGCCCATTGATTGTGCATTCACGACATGAAATGAGACAGATTTGATCAAGGGATTGTGCACAATGTCAATTAACATCCATCTTTCTTATTGCTTCATCTTTGCATTTCCTTGAAAACATCAGTGTGCACTTGGAAATTATGCGTGCACAAAGACTAAGGCTTTCAACTCAAGATTGACGGCATGGAATCTAATTGCCCTTAAGAAACACTTTATGCATATATTCCCTCATTGTCCATTCTAGTCCAAATTAACAATCATCGCAAAATTATTTGCTCATATCCAATATCCTTAATCATTCAAATCCACTTGGATTTTCATTTAGGTTTGCATAGCTACACAATTGATTATGGAATTTGCACATGCACATGCACAAATCATTGAAGTTTTTTGTATTTTCAATCAATTTGGCACACTGCTCACAATGGTAATCACATGAATCATTTTCAATTGAGTACCAATTGAATCATTTAATTCAATAAATCATACACAAGCCAATATTTTAGGTCTTTCAATCATCCTAATTGGAAACCAAGACCAATCAATCATCTTCAATTTGGACATCGAATGCCATTAAGTAGACACACACACCCAAATTTAAACAAAACATTTATGCAAATAATCCATCAAGTTCTCATTGCAATGATAAAATTTCACACTCGATCAAGCATAGATGAATGCATGCATGCTCAATTTCTAAAAAATTAACACTATTTTGACCTAATCAAGCAATGCACACACTAAAAAATTAAGCACAAAAGTTTAAATTTGTCTCAATTAGCAATGCATTTAGGCTTACAACTAATGATTGCACACACTTTTCATACACATTTCACAATCAAAAAGCATTTGGGTGCTCCAATTGACCATGCATCATTCACTCAAGTGGTCTCAATTGAGCACACATACTCAAATTTTGCCCAACTTTTTGGCAAATAGGCATATCCAATGATTGAATTTTCTTAACATACACATCACTTACATGATTGCACATGCACATATCATCAATTTCTATGCATTCACACACTCAAGATTAGGTGCACACACACTAGAATTTTATGGCAGTTTTTCCCTCTTTGGTGCTTTACACACACATTGATATTTATGCACACATATGAATTCTTGTTGAAAATCAAGCTTAATCTTGACACACACATCATTCACTAGTCAAAATTGACCATCAATTTCATTCCAAGTGAATCAAATTAGGCTCTCAAAGTATGTCAGTTGATTTACACACCTAATTTGAGCAGTAAATTAGCAACACATTGGAATCAAATTAATCACTCAAAAATTGAATAGAGTATGCCAATGCACTAACAATACATTGCATCCAAGCTAATCCTTGCTCCACGTGACGA
Source organism: Adiantum capillus-veneris (assembly GCF_014529385.1). Classification (NCBI taxonomy): domain Eukaryota; kingdom Viridiplantae; phylum Streptophyta; class Polypodiopsida; order Polypodiales; family Pteridaceae; genus Adiantum; species Adiantum capillus-veneris. The sequence continues at coordinate 103,426,887 of NC_140943.1, read as the reverse complement.
TTCCACCATGCACACACATGTGTGGCTCTTCCAATTTTGGCCCAAAAATTGACCAATGTAGGCCAAAAATCAACCACTCAAATCAAAAAATTAGGCATGGATTAGCACAAAGAAAATTGATAAAAGTGTTGATTCCACCTCTTATAAGGGGATTGAACATACATTACACATCAAATGTTAGTGGTTAGGTTAGCAAAGTTAGTAAAACATTAGCATGAGGTTAATACAATTAGCATGGAAATGAAGTGAAATTAGTTATGGTTAGTGATAAATTAGGAAAACTGGAGATGGAATTAGGGATTTGGGGTATTCATAACTCAAAAATTAACATCAATTACTTACATACACATCATCAAATCACACAAATTTGAGTTACACACACTCAAAAACCGATGAAATTAGTAGTGAAAATTACTCTATTCTAAACATCCTCTACTCACTAGCTTAGGTTATCGATCCTCGACAACGGTGCCAAATGTTGGGGGTAATCATAGCATCACCTAATAACAACCCAAGACCAATAAAATTATCAATCCTAAGATCAAAAACCCGGCTAGGGCATGGAAGCATGATCATCATTGGATGTATCAAATGAGAGGATTCAAGAGAATGCTCTTCCAATGCAATAGATATTAGCCATGAATCACTAACTCTAATCACACCATAGTCATCAATCAAGAATCACCTACACACATTAAACCCACCAAAGTCCAACTTGCCATATACTTGAATCTCAAAGCACTCTCTTGAAAAGCATACACTAATTGCATTAGTGTTGGCCTCTCCAATCACCACATGCCAATCAAGGTACTCAATCAAAAGCTACGCACACAAGGGTGAATGGTGCTTGAGTCGCATTAAACCCATCCACATATGAGCAAACATTAGGGAACATACACTAACCACAAGATTAAGAACCCACTTAATCAACCTAATTAGAGATGTTAAAGATCACAAATTGACTCATAGAAGGATAGGAGTGGTCAATAAGCTAGAAGTAATCACCACACACTCAAGTATATAATTATGAGAAGGTGAAACTACTTCATGACATAATGGAATATAGAAGAATGAAGACTAATGAATAAAGTAGATATTAGATTAAGAAATGCTTCTCTAATTACAAAGAGTTAGCACTAGACTTCTAAGCATGGGTGTTAAGCTCAAGGCTAGACCATTCATAGAGTGAACACTCAAGAGAGAGAGAGAGCTCTCAAGAATGGATCCTTGAGAATGGAGCCTCTTTGCATAAAATGCTTTCTTATAAAGGAATGCACCACAAGCCTTTCTACTATGGGATTAAGTTGAGCCTCCTAGCTAGCACATACAATTTGGAACTCCCAAATGAGCCCAAGACCTTATACAATGTGAATAGGAAATATTGTGCACATCCATAGCATATCCCTATCTTGATGCATACTTGGTGTGCCATGTGTTAGTTGCTACTAACATGCCATGCAACAACAAAGGACCTTGTATGTTATAAGGTCACATGGATAAGGCTTGAAGAGAGTGTACGCAGTATGTGTGCCATCCACCCGGAGGGTTGGAGCAAAAAGTCAAAACTTGGCAAAGGGAAAACGTTGCTGGAATCAGGGGCAACTTTAGGGGCCTCGAGGGCGGAAACCCCCGAGACTTTTTTTTCCTTCACCAGAATATTCTTTTTTGCCGGAATATTATGGCCGGACGGCGGCTGGAAAGTGGTCGGAAAACAAGCGGTCGATTGGCTGGTGGCCGGTGGTCGGTAGTCAATGGCCGATGGCCGGTGGTCGGAAGTCAATGGCCGCCGGTGGCCGGTGGCCGAATTCAAAAGAGGACTTGTCTTCTCAAGGGCGGCCACACATGGGCGGATTGGAGGGTCCGATTTGAACTTATTCGCACAAGGGCGGCTACACATGGCTGTCTCTCATAAGAGAGGGCAACCCTTTTGGCCTATAAAAGGAGGCCATTTCTACACACATTTCATAGTGTGAAGTTGATGCAACAAGGTGAGTGTGAGGTGGTGAGAGTGAAGCAAGGCGGGAGCTCCATTAAGGGTATAATCCCTTTGTAAACTACTTCTTGTTTTGAAGTACTAAAGCCATTGAGTGGCTGCTTTCCCGTGGACGTAGCCCACATTGGGCGAACCACGTATATCGTGTGTACTCTCTCTCTCTCTCTCTCTCTCTACTCTATAATCTCGTGTATGTAAATTTGTCTCTCTCCATTAAGTAATCTACTCAATTATCTATTTAGCTACGTCTTATTTCCTAACAACTTTTATGTCCTGGGACACTTTTATGTCCTGCTAAGTGACCATTTTCCATGAATGATATCAAGAGTTTCAAAATGGATTTTGAGGTTCTATCTATCTAGGAAGTTGTCTCATGAGCTGAAAAAAACGTGACATTTTTTTGGAATATCAATTCCATCTTTAACCTTGTCCTTGCACAACATTTCACAACCTAAACAGTGTGAAAAAACTGGTCCTGTTTTTGTCTTTTTTCAACTTTTTGCAACTATACCACTCTAGAATTCATGTTTGTGAGGTCTATAATGCTAGAGAACTATCTTTAGTAGTCCTCAACATGTCTTGATGCTTCTAGGGATAAATAAATGTTAAAGTTGTAAGTTATGATCAAATTACAAAAATTGTCAAATCCTGTTTTTTAGCCAATTTTAGCTCTTCTATGATTTTTTTGGTGGCTTTCATGATATCCAAATGCAGTTTTGATTTTCTATGTCGCATATTGTAACATAAAGCTAATATTCCCTGAGTTTTGGGGCACCTAATACCCTATTTTGCATAGTACACAACAATGGTTGATTTTTTCAATTATAGAAGAAAACGAAACATTCTAGTATATCAAGTATAGCTTTTTCAATATTTCTAGTTTCTTGTGACAACTATATGCATTTTGTAGGTAGTAACCATATCTAGTCATAAGAATCAAATTTGGCTAGATATTGAATAGTTTCTATGGGATTCTACAACTCATAATGTTGAACCCAATTTTTTCATGTTTGCTGTATTCAACACTTCATCTTTGTCCCCAAGATTCCCCTTGGTAAGAGATGTATTATTATTTTGACATGCTCCATGGATCCTTATGAACCTAAAGGACAACAAGGAGCTAAGAAAACATGCATATATTATTTGTATTGAGCGTGGCTATAGAAACTTTGATGATAGGTTTGCAGATTGATAAAAATTCAACTTTTTTGTACCTATTTCTTTTGGCAAAACAAAAAATAGTGAGTGAGAAGCACTCATATGTTCTAATCACCAACCCATTGAAGTTAACTAGGAAATTTATCTCAAGTCCTACAAAAATCCTTAATCTTATTTTTTGCAACAAAACATAAGAAATGACTGTTTTGATGAAAATGTACTGTTCCATCAACTTTGGAGGCTTGGTGTGACCAAAAGATGATAAATTTTACAAGTTTCTTATTTTTTCCATGTGTAGTAGGCCTTGAACTATAACCTCATGAAAGGATTTTACAAAATGAGTGGATCTACTATGGTTTTGGAGGTTTTTTTCAAAACCTTGAAAGGACACTTTTATGTCATGTTAGGTTACCAACCTAGTGTTAAAGAGAAATCCTGGACTTGACTTACCAGGTCAGCATGTATAACGATGCAAAATTATAAATTTGTCTTACTAGAATAGTAATGTATTCGACTACCTTCCGTACTGGAGGTTAGGCAACTTCAACTTTTTCCACAGCTTACCTCCACTTGATCTATGAGTGCAGTAGTGGATATCTTTCTTTGTACCTTCCTTGGAGGTGAAGCAGCAAGAGCATCTTTGGATCTTAGTGTCACTCACTTCAGGGTCATTGTATTGTGATAGAGAAGAGGGAAAGCTTCATAATAAAAAGTAGAGTTATGGCTTCCTTGTTGGCCGAGAAGATGGTAATAGAGAGATAAAAAGAAAAATCAATGATCCAAGGAACAACATGATGGTGATAGAGGTGGAGTTGGAGATGTGTTGAGGGTGAGAGCTTGAGGGAGAGACATGGAGGGTGAGAGGTTGAGAGAGAGAAGATACCTCCAATGTCAAGGCAACATATCTTTTGCTTCTGAGAACTTCCATGTGTGTCCTCAAATTGAGGGAAGAGGGGCCTTTCTATAGGCTCTCAAGGGCCAAAAGGGAAAGCTAAGCATAGCAAAAAGCAGGAGGATAAGTTCGCACACATTCACGACTTAATTTTAAGAAAATGTGCACACGAATTGATATGCGATTTTGAGACTAATTTTAGGAGAGCTTGTCTAAGAAGAAAAGAAGCTCTAATCTTCTTTGCTTTCCTAAAAATATTATATCTTTTGTTAAGTATGGAGCCTAATTTACCCTTGTAATTTTCTGTGGTAAAAGCGCACATTTGTAAGGCCCCCATTATGAGGAGAAGCCATCGTGCGTGAAGGAAAATCACTCACCGAAAACCAAAATTTTCACGGACAAGAATCAGGGGCAACTTTATTCTTTTTCGCCGGAATATTATGGACGGAGGGCGGCCTGAAAGTGGTCAGAAAACAACCACTCGGTTGGCCGGTGGCCGGTAGTCAATGGCCGATGGCTGGTGGTCGGAAGTCAATGGCTGGTGGCCGGTGGTTGGAAGTCAATGGCCGGTGGCCGGTGGCCGAATTCAAAAGAGGACTTGTCTTCTCAAGGGCGGCCACACATGGGCGGATTGGAGGGTCCGATTTGAACTTATTCGCACAAGGGCGGCTACACATGGCTGTCTCTCATAAGAGAGGGCAACCCTTTTGGCCTATAAAAGGAGGCCATTTCTACACACATTTCATAGTGTGAAGTTGATGCAACAAGGTGAGTGTGAGGTGGTGAGAGTGAAGCAAGGCGGGAGCTCCATTAAGGGTATAATCCCTTTGTAAACTACTTCTTGTTTTGAAGTACTAAAGCCATTGAGTGGCTGCTTTCCCGTGGACGTAGCCCATATTGGGTGAACCACGTATATCGTGTGTACTCTCTCTCTCTCTCTGTCTCTACTCTATAATCTCGTGTACATAAATCTGTCTCTCTCCATTAAGTAATCTACTCAATTATCTATTTAGCTACGTCTTATTTCCTAACAACTGGTATCAGAGCAAGGTTTGCTTATAGCTAAATTATCTCAAGGAAAGGATTCCTTGAATTGAGTGGGAGTTATGGCGGAGGAAGGGAAGCTCAAGATTGAGAAGTTCAACGGCAAAAACTACCAACATTGGAAGATGCAGATTGATGACTATCTCTACCAGAAGGACCTCTATTTGCCACTAGGCGGTCTTGCGAAGAAGCCCGCAACAGTGGCAGATGAAGCATGGATTTTCCTTGATCAAAAGTCACTGGGAACAATCCGGTTAAACTTGGCGTCAACGGTGGCCTTCAATGTTTCGGAGATGAAGACCACGGAGGACTTGATGAAGTCACTTGACGACTTCTACGAGAAACCATCGGCATCCAATAAGGTATTTCTTATGAAGCGCTTGTTCAATCTAAAGATGGCAGAGAATGGTTCAGTTGCAGAACACCTAAATGACTTTAATACAAACATAATTCAACTTCGATCAGTGAAAATCAATTTCGATGAAGAAGTGCGAGCTCTCCTTATACTATCATCTCTACCGGATAGTTGGGACAGCCTTGTGATGGCTGTAAGTAATTCTATCTCTGGCACAAATACTCTTAAGTTTGATGATGTTGTGGGTGTTCTCCTAAGCGAGGAAATGCGAAGGAGAAGCACAAGAGAATCATCAAGTGCTGCACTATGAGTGGAAACAAGAGGAAGGCTTAAGGAGAGGTTCAAAAACCAAAAGGGTCGTGATCGCTCAAGCCGGAGCAAGTCACGCACAAAGTCAGTTCTTGAATGTTGGAACTACAGCAAGAAGGGCCACGTCAAGAAGGATTGTTGGTCCAAGAAGAAGAAGGAGACAGAGTCTCAACACAACAAGCCAACATCGGAGGCCAATGTGGCAGGTAAAGTAGAGCAAGATGCTCTAATTCTCTCATTAGACAATGTGTCTAATTCCTGGATAGTAGATTCCGGGGCTTCATTCCATGCGACACCACACAAGCAACATTTCCAAGACTACACCAAAGGTAATTTTGGGTATGTATACTTGGGAGATGATGAAGCTTGTGAGATTGTCGGCAAAGGTACAGTTTCTGTCAAAACTGCTAAAGGAAATGAATGGAAGCTTAAAGATGCTAGGCATGTTCCTTCTCTTTGCAAAAATTTGATCTCTACAGGACAATTGGACAATGAAGGTCACAACATTGCATTAGGAAAGAAACGGTGGAAGATCTCAAAGGGATCTTTGGTGATTGCCAATGGTGAAAAAGTCGGTACACTTTCCTTGTGTACTATTAGCACGCAACCTTCAGCTTGTGCAGCAACTACAGAAGTTGACAGTGCGGTGTGGCACTACCGACTTGGGCATATGAGTGCCAAAGGAATGCAAATCCTTCAAACAAAGAAGCTTCTACCAGGTTTGAAAGAAGTGGACTTAGAGTTCTGTGAAGATTGTGTTTATGGTAAACAAAAGAGGGTAAAATTTCAAAAAGCAGGAAATGAAAGAAAAAATAAAAAACTTGAGTTGGTTCATTCTGATGTTTGGGGTCCTGCAAGTACACCATCACTTGGTGGCTCATTGTACTATGTAACATTCATAGACAATGCGACTAGAAAAACATGGGTTTATGTCATGAAAAATAAATCCGATGTATTTTCCATATTTCAAAGGTGGAAAGCCTTTGTGGAGAATGAAACAGGTATCAAGGTTAAATGCCTCAGATCTGACAATGGAGGCGAATATTGCAGCCAAGCTTTTGGAAGCTTTTGTGCTAGCAATGGCATTCGGAGGCAAAGGACAACCCCAAGGACACCTCAACAAAATGGGATTTCGGAAAGGATGAATAGGAAAATCATGAAACGAGCACAAAGCATGCGGCTACATGCAGGCCTACCGCTTGAGCTTTGGGCGGAAGCTGTAAGTACGTATGTGTACTTAATCAATCGGTCACCCTCAACGTCATTGGATGGGGGAGTTCTAGAAGAGGCATGGACAGGTAAACCGGTGAATTATGCATTTCTCAAGTGTTTGGGTGTGAGGCTTTCATGCACATAGATAGAAGCCTAAGATCAAAGTTAGATGCAAAGTCCAAAAAGTGTTTCTTCATTGGCTATGGAGAAGGAGACTTTGGGTATCTCCTATGGAATCCTGAAGATGGTAAAATCTTAAGGAGTAGGGATGTAATTTTTAACGAACAAAATATGTACAAAGATTACTTGGAAAGAAAACAAACAAAAGAAACAGGTGATGAGTACATGGAGCTTGAGGACGGTGAAGACTCAAGGACTGCAAACGGTGACAATGTGCAACAACGTCAACCAAATGAGGAGCCTCAACCTATTCCCCGAAGATCTACAAGAGCAAGTAGACCTCTAGAAAGGTTTGTTCCTTCCTTCAACCATCTCTTGATCTCAGATTCGGAAGAGCCGGAATCATATGAAGAAGCTATGCAACATGAATTCAAAGAAGAATGGACGAAGAGCATGCAAGTGGAGATGGACTCACTACATCGCAACCAAGCATGGGAGTTGGTTGAGTTGCCTAAAGGTAAGTGGGCACTTCAAAACAAATGGGTGTACAAGCTAAAGGAAGAAGCAGGTGGGAAGAAAAGGTAGAAGTCTAGGCTTGTGGTAAAAGGTTTTTCTCAAAAGAAAGGTATTGACTTCAATGAAATATTTTCTTCTGTTGTAAAAATGAACTCAATTAGGCTTGTCTTAAGCCTTGTGGCTGCTCATGATCTAAATCTCGAGCAAATGGATGTAAATACGGCATTCCCTCACGGTGACTTAGAGGAGGAAATCTACATGCTTCAACCAAAGGGGTATGAAGTAAAAGGTTAGGAGAAAATAATTTGAAGATTAAAGAAGAGCTTGTATGGTTTAAAGCAAGCATCAAGACAATGGTACTTGAAGTTTGATCGATGGATGTTAGATCATGGATTCACAAGATGCAACTCGGATCACTGCGTCTACACGGAGAATTTGGGAGATGGGAAACTCATCATCCTAATGTTGTATGTTGATGACATGTTGATTGCAAGTGCTAACATGCAGGACATCAAAGACCTAAAAGAGGAGCTGTCCAAATCTTTTTCAATGAAAGATTTAGGTGCTGCAAAGAGGATACTTGGTATGAAAATATCAAGGGACAGGACGAAGAAGACAATAAAGCTATCTCAAGAAGATTACATCAAGAAGGTACTAGAAAGGTTTGCAATGCAAAATGCAAAACTAGTTTCTACACCTTTGGCTGGTCATTTTAAACTAACGAAGGATATGTGTCCAAAGACACAAGAGAAGATAGCCTATATGTCTAAAGTTCCATATGCTGCAACGGTAGGTTCTCTAATGTATGCTATGGTCTGGACAAGGTCAGACATTGCACATGCAGTGGGAGTTGTGAGTAGGTTCATGGACAACCCAGGTAAAGAGCATTGGCAAGCTGTGAAGTGGATACTTAGGTATCTAAAAGGGACAACAACAAATGCTTTGTATTTTGGAGGAACTGATATTTTTCTAGAAGGGTATGCTGATGCAGATATGGCAGGTGACAAAGATACTTGAAGGAGCACTACTGGCTATGTGTTCACGGTTGGAGGCACAGTAGTAAGCTGGGCTTCAAAGCTGCAGAAAGTGGTTTCACTTTCTACCACTGAAGCAAAGTATGTAGCAATGACGGAGGCAAGCAAAGAAATTATGTGGCTTCACAGATTCTTAGAAGAGCTTGGATTCAAACAAGACAATTGTGTCTTGTACAGTGATAGCCAAAGGGCTATCCATCTTGCGAAGAACTCAGCCTTTCATTCAAGGACAAAGCACATTGAGGTGAGATATCACTTCATACGCACTCTTTTGGAAGAGGGAAAACTAAAGCTAGGAAAGGTGCATACAAGTGAAAATCCTGCAGACATGTTTACAAAGGTGGTCAAGAAGGAGAAGTTAAGCTTTTGCTCATCTTCAATCGGCATTCAAGGATAAGAAGCCAGAATGGAAAGCAGTCATAGGTTTGGTTTGGAGATCAGTCTCCAAGTGGGAGATTGTTAAGTATGGAGCCTGATTTACCCTTGTAATTTTCTGTGGTAAAAGCGCACATTTGTAAGGCCCCCATTATGAGGAGAAGCCATCATGCGTGAAGGAAAATCACTCACCGGAAACCAAAATTTTCACGGACAAGAATCAGGGGCAACTTTATTCTTTTTCGCCGGAATATTATGGCGGGACGGCGGCCGGAAAGTGGTCGGAAAGTTGGTTGGCCGGTGGCCGGTAGTCAATGGCCGATGGCAGGTGGTCGGAAGTCAATGGCCAGTGGCCGGTGGTTGGAAGTCAATGGCTGGTGGCCGAATTCAAAAGCGGACTTGTCTTCTCAAGGGCAGCCACACATGGGCGGATTGGAGGGTCCGATTTGGACTTATTTGCACAAGGGCGGCTACACATGGCTGTCTCTCATAAGAGAGGGCAACCCTTTTGGCCTATAAAAGGAGGCCATTTCTACACACATTTCATAGTGTGAAGCTGATGCAACAAGGTGAGTGTGAGGTGGTGAGAGTGAAGCAAGGCGGGAGCTCTATTAAGGGTATAATCCCTTTGTAAACTACTTCTTGTTTTGAAGTACTAAAGCCATTGAGTGGCTGCTTTCCCGTGGACGTATCCCACATTGGGTGAACCACGTATATCGTGTGTACTCTCTCTCTCTCTCTCTACTCTATAATCTCGTGTACATAAATCTGTCTCTCTCCATTAAGTAATCTACTCAATTATCTATTTAGCTACATCTTATTTTCTAACATCTTTTCTAAAAATACTCCTTCTTTCTTAAAAACAATCCCAAGCCTAATGTCAGCAATCATCTACTTCACTGCAAACCTCAAATACTTTACAAAGTAACTTAATAGTTTGTAGTGAAGAATCTTGGGTATGTTGCAATCATACCCACTGAATCAACAACCTGGGGCCTAGGATATAACATGAAACCCTTCCCAAGCCTAACGTCAGCAATCATCTACTTCACAAAGAGGGTGTGGCCTTGTACCTCCTTCCATGTTGCCTCTAGCATATCATACTCAATCTGCTGCCAACTAGCAACAATACAAGCAGCTCCAAATTAGTAAAGGCATCATACTACCAAGTAGTACCAAAAACTACCAAAACTACCAAGTAATCAATCACAAAAAAACAACCATGAACTACCAAAAATAGACCGAAATTAGAACCATGAGCTATCATTAGTAGGAAAAACATAAGAAGAGAAATCAAATCCTAACATCCACAAGAATAGCATTGTCATCTTTTATCTGCTTTGCGATAACATTGAAACCCTCCGCTCTCAAAGTTTCCTTGTTCTATTGCAGAGATGCTCTCAACTCTTTCAGCCTATCAAATATAGTTGCACATGTCTGAGTCACTCTCTTAGCAATATTTTCCAGGTCTGTAACATAGTCAGGTGTCTCTATATGACTTTATGGGGGGTCTACCTCAGTACCAATATTACTACAACTTTGTGTAAGGTAAGGCATCTTATTAGATCATGGGTGAGAATCCCCCAGCTCAATAAAACCTCACTCGACCCTCAACAAAGGCTGTAGTAAATCTGACAGTAAATAGACTTCCCACAAAGTCATACATCCACAAATTTCCCAGTATATGCTGTAACCGCTGCGGCGGTTGTTTGCTGCGTGACTCACAGCCAGCAAACTCTCAACAGACATACATCATCTCTGACAATACATCCCATGTGGAAGTACCTACAATGTCAGGATGAAATCTGGAATATCAAGCAGCAAACACAAGCTACCTGATGAACTAGTGGATGTCGCCTACAGTCTGTGGGTAGATGCGCCTGTGTCGTATGTGACACGCCTCCAAGAACTGTGAGCCGTACTTCGATGTGTAGACAGCCACAAATCAACACTCTGGGAGTGTCGATATCCTCAGCACCTGCAGTCGTAGGCCAAAAACCCCAAATTTGCAGAGTCGGATCTGCACCCGTCGAGACCACGTAGTCGAAAATGGCCTGCGCAGACCTTTGTCGAAGCTGAACGGTGCCCGAGATGACCTCAGAATGAAATTCTGACAACACCAAGCCCGACAGGTTTTCCCACGAGATTTGGGACCGTGTCTTCGCCTGTCAAATTTCACTCGAATCTGAGTTGGTGACTCTAGCCTCCTGCAGTGCTGCCCCGAGCCTCGATCTGAGCTCTGATACTAGTTGAAGGAGCACGAGCAGAAGTGCGACGCGAGAGAGAGTGCGAGAATAAGAGCACGACGATATGGTGAGAATAAGAGCATAGTGAGTTCTTATTAGGTTTTTACAAAAGAATATGTGTACATACCTGGCGGCCCGCCCACTTACCTGGGCGACCACATTGGGCTTTATACCCCAACACAAACTAGGGAAGGATTTACCAATTTCCTTGCATTGTTATTTCATTACATGCACAAAAGGTGTATATGATACACACGCCAACTCTCTCTCTTCGCGAGTGATTTTCCTTCACGCATGATGGCTTCTCCTCATAATGGGGGCCTTACAAATGTGCGCTTTTACCATAGAAGATTACAAGGTAAATCAGGCTCCATACTTAACAAAAGTGTCCCATTATCAACCTAGTGTTAAACCATCCCAAAAACGTGATTGCATCACAAGAAACAAGCATATGATTTCGTAGAATAGTAAAAGATTTACTTGATAAATTGTCATTGTTTGATAAATTGTTTTCCTTGATAAGCTACTATTGTTTGGTAACTTTTTACTATGTCTAAAGAATCACTTAGAGGAAACAATTGCTGAAGGAATATATTTTTTTCTTGCGGTGTGAGATGATCCCGTAGTTAGCAAAGAATAAGCTAGGATTATTAGCACTCTTGCAGTTAGCAAGATCCCTTACGATCAGCAAGGTTCCTTGTGGTCCCCTATGATTAGTAATTGGAGAAGTATGTGCAATTTGCAGTTAGCAAATAAGTAAATCCTTTGCAAAGGCTCTATTGGTTAGACAAAGAAAGTCCATGGGTAGTGGCAAACTCATAAGAATATTGAATAATTCTTTTGTTGAAATATATGATTGTCTTCATTAGCCCTTATTTGAGAAAAAATTGTCTTGGTGATATTTCAAAGATTGTACGAAAGAACCTGTGCCCAAAATTAATAAAGAAACGCTATTTATATATGTAAAACAATGTGGTAGTAATAGAAAAACAAGAGGAACGGGTGAGTGTGGTGTGGAAAGTGAGAGACTAGTATCCAAATGGATCTAACTCACAAGGATACTAGTTAGTTAAGCATACGTCTCATATCACATTTAAGATTTATGAATGGTGGTCGTGCCTCTTCAGCGTGGAAAAAAAGGCGTTGTTTATAGATTCTAGGCATGCCAATGAAATTTTATCTTTATGATATAAGAAAATTTAGCTTCCATTAAAATCCTTTGATTTATCAACCTGGCTTGTGGTGTATGACCCTTACAACCACGATCACGATGGATAGAGGACTTCCTCTCTTTTGTTGCTTGGATCCTTGCTTTGTGGAATCAGAGTAAGGTGTTCTCAATGGGGCTTGAGAATAAAGAAAGTCGATCTATCAAGTCGCCCAATCTTCTGGGTTGGGGACCTCACAATTGGTATCAGAGCTTTAGGTTACAAGATTTCATTGGCTACCTTGTGTGTATCATTTTTTAAACCCAGGGTGTAAACCCACCAAAATATTATGACATACCAGCTGATGTGTATCACCCTTATGATTGACAGTTCTAATATGTTTCTCATGGAGAGATCTTTGTAGACCTCTATATGGCTTTTTGGTGATTTCTTGAATAGAAGATTAAGTTATTGTTTTTTTCAAAACAAAAAGGTTGACTGTTAAGTCATGTAATTGAGTTTCTTGTGGATTGGATAAGCCATGACTGGTTACGTCATATGATTTGAGTTTAATGGATTGGATAAGTCATGATTGGTTAAGTAATGTGATTAAATTTTAATGGACTATATAAGTGATGATTGTTTAATTCATGTGATTGATTTTTTAGTAGACTAGATAAGTCTAAGTCTAGAAAATACTTTAGCATTTTGAGTTATTACAAACATTGATGTTAATATATACGTACACTCAAAGGAACCCTCAAATCACTCCTATATTGGAAAACCCTCAGAATGATTCTATTTACACAAAAGTTTAGGAGAAGAAATTGTTACTCAAACAAATGCAACCACCCTCTTTTAAAGGACAAGGTGATGATTTTGAGAAGGATGTGGAAGTATGGATTGAAGCTATGGATGACTAGTTTTTGTACTTCTTGGCTGCAAAGACTGCACTTGCAAATCAAGTAATGTTAGGGATGTTTTCCCACTTAGAGGAAGAAAAATTATGGTGGAAACAACATTGTCATGACATGGAGGTACATTAGGTGCAGTTTGGACTTGCAAAGGGGCCCTTTAAGGAGTTTGACTTTACCTCTCTCTACCAAAATGAACGCATGGATAAATTTTTGCAAACAAGCTCCAAAGTTGGCGGAAGTTTGACAATTAGAATGTCCTCTTCAAGCCCTATCTACTGATATATAGCATGCCATGAAATTCCTCATATTTTAGAACATTCGTTTTTTGATTCACTTAGATTTCGATAGAGTTGTCACATCATAGGTGAATCAAAAAAAGAATCTTCTAAAATATGAAGAATCTCATGGCATGCTATATATCAGTAGATAGAGGTTGAAGAGGACATTCTAATTGTCAAAACTCCACAAACTTTGGAGTTTGTTTGCAAAAATTTATCCATGCACCCGTTTTGGTAGAGAGGTAAATTCAAACTCCTTAAAGGGCCCATTTGTGAGTCCAAATTTCACCTAATGCTAAAGAACTCCCAAAGTTGGAGAAAATTAAATAGGCAGTGAAGGAAAGATACTTACCTCCTACCCATGAAGCAATAAAAATGAATGATTTATTTAGCTTGAAACAATACATCTTATCCTTGGAAGAGTATTACTCAAAGTTTGCAAGGCTTAGACATTATGCACCATCATTGACTATAGAGTAGCATGTATCCTATTTTTGCGAAGGTTTAAGAGAACCAATTAGCTCGCAATTGGAATCTTTAATGAAGGAACAGGGGATTACAAGAATAATTGAACAAAATCAAAGCTTCAATGATAGCCAACCACAAAGAGCTTATTCTGCTAAATTTGCACAAAATCCTCTATGTTTGAATGTTTGATGCTTTGGATGTGGAGAGTTGGGACATTATCAAAACAATTTCCCACCTCTATCTACTAGAGTAGTAGTAGAAACTGAAATAGACTATGGACACCACCCTTTTGGACATAACGATGGACAAGCTAATGACGAGAGAAGGACTAAACTCACCTTTTCTCGACATGAGGAAATCTCAAATTTCTAAGTTGGGGAAATTGTAACATATCCAAGAATCTTCAATAAAAACCAATTCAATAATCTTGCAAAAGTATTTGAGATTTGCAATTTTTATTCAATCATAGAGAGTTTTAACAGATTGATCAATTTAAAAACCGGACTTTGGGACTCTTAGTTATAGCCCCTACTCACTTGGAAAGAATAAGTTACTAAGGTTAGAAACTATAATTCAAGATAATCGTTGACCCTTAAGGAAAAGAAGGAAAAACTTTTGGCCGAGTTTAGAAAACAAGAAGTACTTTAAGGAAAGAAAGAGTGTTTTTAGGAAAGAAGGTGTATTTTAGGAAAGAAAAGAAGGTAAGTCAAGATTAGAGCTTCTTTTCTTCTTAGACAAGCTCTCCTAAAATTAGAGTCTGAAAATCGTGCATTGAGATACGTGCATTTAAAAAAAAAAGCCACGAACGTGCACGGACTTATCTTCCTACTTTTTGCTATTCTTAGTTTGAAGATACACATGAAAGTTCTTAGAAGTTAAAGCTCTCTTGCGTTGTCGTTGGAGGTATCTTCTCTCCCTCAACCTACCTGCCTCCATCTCTCTCCCTCTCTCTCTCTCTCTCTCTCTCTCTCTCTCTCTCAAGCTCTCACTCTCAAACCATCTCCATCTCCATCTCTACCACCATCATGTTGTTCCTAAGATTTTTGAGTTCTCTCTCTCTCTCTCTCTCTCTCTCTCTCTCTCTCTCTTTCTTTCCATCTTCTCGGAAAGCAAGGAATCCATAACTCTACTTTTCACGACAAAGCTTTTCCTCTTATCTATAACAAAACAATGGCCCCAAAGCGAGTGACACAAAGCTCCAAAGATGCTCCTCCTGTTTTGCCTCCAAGGAAGGTACAAAGAAATATATCAACTACTCCAATCGTAGCTTAAGCAGAGGTATTAGCTGCAGAAGAATTTGAAGCCGTCCAACCTCCAGCACAAAAGTTAGTCAAAGATATCGCTATTCCGTAAGATAAATTTATAGTTTTGTATTATTATACATGTTGACCTGGTAAGGCAAGTCTAAGAATTCCCTTTGAACCGTCCAAGAAACGTGATTGTATCACAAGACATAAGCATATGATTTCGTAGAATAGTTAAAGATTTGTTTGACAAATTGTCACTGTTTGATAATTTTTTATTGCTTGATAAATTGTTACTTTTTGATGACTTGTTTCTATTTGATATTAAGAGTTGATCGATCATGTCTAAAGAATCACTTAAAGAGAACAATTGTTGAATGAATTCCTTGTGGTTAGAGATATTCCTCATGATTAGCGAGATGATCTTGCGGTTAGCCACTGGAAAAGTATGCGTAATTCACATTTAGAAAATAAGTAAGTTCTTTGCAAAGACTCTGGTGGTTAGACAGAGAAAGTTCGTGGGTAGTGGCAAACTCATAAGAAAATTGAATAATTATCTTTGTTGAAATATAGGACTGTGTTCATTAGGCCTTGTTTGAGAAATAATTTTTTTCGTAATGTTTGAAGGGCTATATGAAAGAACACGTACCTAAAATTAATAAAGGAACATTGTTTCTATATGTAAAACAATGTGGTAGTAATTAAAAAATAAGACGAATGGGTGAATGTGATGTGGAAAGTGAGAGACTAGTATCCAAATAGATATATGGCTACAGACAAATGAACCCAATTAGTCGAGTACTACTAGCAAGATACTAGTGTGGAAAGTGGGAGACTAGTATCCAAACGGATCCATGTCTACAGACTGGTGGACCCAATTAGTCGAGTACTTTTCACAAGACTACTAGTTAGTTAAGCATACATCTCATCAATTTAAGATTTATGAATGGTGGCCGTGCCTCTTAAACCTGGGGGAAAAAGCGATTTTTTATAGATCATACGTATATCAATGAGATTTTATCTTCATGATATAAGAATTAGCTTCCATTAGAATCCTTTGATTTATCAAACTGGCTTGTGGTGTATGATTCTTACAACCATGATCACAATGGATAGAGTACTTTCTCTCTTTTGTTGTTTGTATCCTTGCTTCGTGGAACTAGAATAAGGTGTTTTCAATGGAACTTGAGAATAAAGAAAGGTCATCTAACAAGCTGTCAGCCCAATACTTGGGTTGGGGTCCTCACAATGACACACATGTTTGACATGTGTATTACATGTGGTGAGACGTTGGAGTTTGCATAAGTTGTTGAAACCTTTATACTTGAGTGCTGATGTTAGTATCACCCACTTTTCTTCAATGATTTGTTGCAAAGTAGAGATCAATGTGCCAAACTTGGTTGTACTATGGTGATCCCCGAGGTGTCAAAGTCTTGGGTTAGTGGGAATCATGTTGTGAAGAGTAAGTATGTGCATGTTTTGCAAAACATATGCTTACTTGCACAGTGAATGTGAGGTTGTTTGTAAGTGTGTGTTGTCTTTGTCTGTTTTTGCAGAGGAAGAGGAGGCTGTAGTGGTTGTGTCCAATGGAAAAAATGGAGAAGCAATCAAGGATGGGCTGTGTGCCACAAAGTCTATTGCAAGTCATATATGGGAGGAGGATGAGGTTACTAAAGAGATAGTGAATGTTCTCCATGATTTAAAGTATGGCATTGTGGAAGGGAAAGATATTGAGAAGGGACAACACTGTGATACCATGGGGGACAACAAAGGAAATAGTGACTACAAGGACAAAGATACTAAAAAGAATAAAGACAATGTGGGAGGTTAAAGTCTCTCACCTATTAGACTAGATGCATGTTACCGGACCAGATGTTTCTAATACAAAGGCTAAAGATCAAGATGATGAGAACATGCAAGGGAAGGTGCAGTGGCCAAGAAGAGAGTGGAAGAACCTAAAGGGGCAGGGAAGTGACCAAGCAGGGGGGTGAAATCCAAGAAGGGGGAGGCCAAGAAGGGGTTGGAAGCTAAGAAGGGGATCATGGGGAGGCCAAGATGGAGGTGGATTTAAAGGAGGGAAAAGGGGTAGATGATGCCAAGAAAGGGGAAGGGGTATAGGCCATAAAGGGGGAAGAGGAAAAAAGGGAAAAGAAAGGCAATGCAAAGAACACGGATGGGGCCGAGGATTCCAAAAATGGACATCACGGACATGGTGTGAACCCCACACATGGTGATGCTGTACAAACTTTGACAGGTGATTCTATTGATTTGGCAACCCTACCAAAGGTTTTTTGTGTGTAAAGAAAGAAGCACAACCATGCTTGTGACGAGTTTCCTTGTGCATGCAAGATGTAGCCCTTTTGGCATGCTTATGTATTCTTCACAATGTGCTTTTCTTTCAATTGAATCAATTCAACTTTTTGCCTTTTTCTTTCATCTGTTCTTATCTATATGGTACTATGGTGTGTTCAACTTGTAAGTGTCTTCCAATGTTACTATTCATTTCCAAACTAAGTACTGCAAAATTATTGGCAGCGCCTGACACCAGCAGTTGTTATCTCTTCTGCATGAGCATAATTTTTATTTATTATGTATAGGTTCATGGGCTCTTTATGAGTTCCAGATTGTATCTTTTATTTTACTTTATGTACCTTGGACGGCCGGCCATTTGTTTTTAAAACCCTATGCATATAAGTGACTTGTAGGTCATGTGAAGGGAGATATCATTTTGAGAGAAAACCTAGAGTAGAGAAGAAGAAGGAGGAGGCTATGGAGGTGGAGGCTTGGAGCCGCATGTACTCTCTTCACAAACCGGTTAAGCATGTAATGAAGTTGAGTCCTAGTGCTTCTCTCTTTTCTTTTTATTCAAGTAGTGTGTTAGTGTCTTGATTTTTGTACATTAAGAACTAACCACCCTCTAATTCTTGACTGCCTATTGTGTGGTTGATTATGGTATTGTGTGCATGATTAGACTAGTGTATAGATTAGGATTTGTGCATGCATTGCCATAATTGTAACCCCATGTTCTTGGGTGATCTCGTAATTAGGTTGTGATAACAAGCATTAGTAGGGAATGCAACGAAGATCAATGTGTGACTAGCATGAGATTTAACGTGTGTGGAATACTAATCCCTTTCATGAGTTCTCTCTTCTCTCTTCTCTCATGAATTTTTCGCTCTTTTCTTACTCATTACTCTCACACACACGCCCACATGTGATGCTTTCATGCCCTAGCCGGGTCGTTACCATCCACGGATTGATGATTTTGTTGATCCATTGGATCTATTCTACAAGGGAGCCAACATTTGGCACCGTTGCCAGGCAAGGTAGCCTAAGCTAGTGGAGTTTTTTTTAGAAGATTGAGCATTTAGGTGTAAAAAACCCCTTCTTTTTAACTAATTGCTCACTAATTTGTGATTAATCTACTACCAATTTGTGTGGTAAACATGTGTGTATGCTTAACTAGAGACTTGGTAATCACTCTTTTGAAAGGAAATAAATTTATTGTGGATTTTAGTGATTTTTAGTATGTAATTAAGAGATTTGTCACTAATTATCCTCTCTAATTACTCATTAATTACATGTGATTTTAATGTAGTCCATTAATAAATCAAGCATTGGATGTGTGATCATTGCTAAAATGTGTGTAATCTCCATTAATTTGATGCTACACATAAGTTTTTTGTGATTGGTTGTGTGTAGTTGAATTGCGATTAAGTTGTGGCTAAGTATACACACATGTGTGTAGGCAGCATTGAAGTTGGAATTCGACGCGATTCTTGATGTAAATGTGAGTGCACTAACCCACTCAATTACTGATTTATGTGCATGTGAAGGTTTTAATTGATGATAAGGCATATCAAAATCAGTACAATTTTGTGTGTATAGGTGTGTGCCTATGTATAGGCAAACTACACAAAATTGAGTGTATATGTATGGCAATTTTGATGCCAATTGATTGATTTAAAGCAATTGGATTTTTATGGTTATCAAATTGATTATGGTGAATGGTTTTGAGTATGCAAATTGCACCGTAATACTGTCAAAATGGCGGTAGAACTATGTGTGTGTAAACTTAAAAGTGTGCTAATTGTGCATATTTACACATTTTCAAATTGATTGAATTAATGTGCAAATGAGACGTAGCAAGTGCTGATTTGATTGTAAGTATTGGGCCAATGTGTATAAATTTTCTAATTAAGCCATTAGCTAGATGAATTTTTGAGTCAAAACTGAATAAAAACCGAAAATAAGTTCAAATTTTGATTGAGTTGATTTGACTGCATAATTGTAAAAAAAGGTATCTATTTTGTTGTTTTTTAGAAAATTTAAGTGTTTTCTTGCAAATTCATTGCCTCAAATTGCTAATTTTTTCCAAAAAATAAAAAAAATGAAAAAACTTGATGCAAATTGTCAATCCGAAGCGTGCTTTGCAACTCCGTGAATCCTCTCTGATTTTCACACCTTTTTGGACATTTTTAGCATATTTTTTGAGTCTTTGATAGTTTTTTTGAACTTTTTGCATTGCTTGTAATTTTTTTAAAAATTGAAACATACACACACATCCTTCATAGCATTCCTTCTATTCCCCTCTCTTTTCCCTTTTTTTTTGGCTAATTTTTTGCCTATTTTTACAATATTTTTCTATTTTTGGCTTTTATTTCATCTTGGAATATTTACTTTTGATTTTTTATTTTCTTTTGTTTAGAAAAAACACCCCCAGAAAAAGAACTACCCCCGCCAAAAGCCTTTTTCAAACAGAAAAAAATTAAGAAAATATACAAAAGAAAAAAAATCAATTTTTTTTTTAAAAAAAAGAAAGAAAACAAAAACTATAAAAAACAAAAACTAAAAGCAAAAGAGAAGAAGGGAAAATACCAGCACACTAAAAACAAAAAATAAAATAAAACAAAAGAACAACAACAACATACACACACACACACACACACACACACACACACACACATACACACACATGCACTCACACGCGTGAACACACACACACACACACACACACACACAGAGCCGAATCTCTCCCTCCCTCCTGCCAGTTCCTCTCTCTCTCTCTCTCTCTCTCTCTCTCTCTCTCTCTCTCTCTCTCTCTCTCTCTCTCTCTCTCTCTCTCTCTCTCTCTCTCTCTCTCTCTTGCCATCCTCTCCTCCTTTGATTCCACGTCGATGGCCCCTCTCCCCTGTTTTTCTCGTGTCCAGCGTACGACAGAATTGCTTAGAGTTGACCTTTCTCTTCACTTTTAGTGCTTCATTTTAATTTAATTTTTCATTTCTATTTTCATTTCATTTCATTTCAGATTCCTTTCAATTTATTTTCATTTCATTCACTTTGAATTTTTTTTACAATTCATTTAGTCTTTATTCATTATTCATTTTTATAATTGATTCCAAAAAATTATCAAAAATTCATAAAAGAAACAAAAAATCCCAAAAAGGGGGCCAAAACAAGTCAAAAAATAATAAAAAAGAGAGAATCAAATAAAAATCCAAAAAATAGATTCAAAATTCAACAAAATAATTTAAAAAATAAAAAAATTAATCAAAATTCACAAAAAAGAAAAAATTCAAATAAAAACAAAAAGTTCACAAAAAAAAAACTAAAGAAAAATTTAAAACCTAAAAAAAAGAAAATTCAAACAAAATCTAAAAAGAATCCTTAAAAATTTTGATACCCCCAAAAAATAAAAAATAAAGATTTTTTCTAAAACTAGTAAAAGTTTCAAAAAAATTTAAAAAATCATAAAAAAACTAAAAGAGCTCTTAAAAACAAAAAAATGCATTTGTTTTTCTCACTTCTTCTTTTGAGTTTCTTTTTATTTTTTCTCTTTATTCTTTGTTTTATTTTCTTTTTTTCCTTTTTCAGCAGTTATTTGTTTGTTTTTCTCTGCATATATTTTTATTTTATTTAAAGAACCCCAAGAACTCAGAAAAAAAGGTCCTTCCTGGTCGCGTTTCTTCTCCTTGCTTCACACACAAGACCCACACCTCGTACATGCCCCTTTCACACATATTTACATACGAGTAGAAAGAATTTAGAGTAGATATGCCTAGAGAGTTTGATTTTACCAGACTTTGCCTGATTACATCATACTTGACTAGATTTGAGCCAGATTTCATGCATTGACCTTGTTCGTACACAAATTTTGATTTTGGTCCACATTTGGCTAGTTCATGAGCATTAGAGCCTGTTCACGCGTATTATTCTATTGTGGCTTGATTTGACAACATATTCCATCCGTGACTATATTTGACCATGATTTGTTATAAAGATTCGTTTGTGGCCTTGAGTTTGACTAGATTAAATATCGACTTGGCTTGATTTTATCCATTGGTCACACGCTTGCACACGATTAGAGCTCAATTTACCATGTTGATCAATTTTTGACCAAGACTTGGACTAAGAGACGATAACTAGAGCTTGTTCACATGCAGTGACCCCATCTTAGCGCTTGGCTAGTCCTAAATTGCTAGATTATGCACCATAGCTAGTGCACTTGCATATAGAACTTCTTGACACCAAATATGACATAGATTGACAGATTTTGGCTATCATAGATTGTGAGGCTCTATTCGATAGGGTGCTATGGGTTCATGGGGAGTTAGACAAATTGCCTATATACATACACGTAGACACTCAATAGAGGGACATCAAGATTTAGACCATAGGCTGTCAGACACAAATTTTCGAGATGTTTAGAGCCCGAGCAAACCCAACCTTGCCAAATTACCTTCTTGATGGTTTTGGTACAGCTTATAGATGCATGACGGAGGAGATTCGAGAGCGTATCACATTAGCCCTTCGTGAGGATCACCTAGACACCTTTGAGCTACCACAAACTATATCTTTGGACCTGTTTGAGGCTGGACCGTTGTATGCTCATGAGTATCAGAGGATGTACATGAGGAAGAAAGTTAGATTTTAGAGAGTACCCTCCCTATGACACAGCGAGTGTTACACCACCAGGTTCCTTGTAGGATACCTATAGGAGTGCTTACAATGAGGCTACCTATATGTTAATGTGTGGTCTATGCTATTCCCCTTCTTGGATTAGTGTTGTTGAGCCTATAATAAACTCCATGATCATACCCTCTACACACCCAACACGACTTATATCACCTCCAAGATTCACATCATCTAGAATATCTGAGGCAGATCTTTGCTAAGATCATGGCAAAGGCAAGGGCAGTTATGGAGCGTATGAGCCAAATCCTTACTAGTGCATTTCTAGAGTTACCATGCACACATACAACCACATCACCCACTACTATGACTAGTACACATGCTAGAGAGGCTATAGAGACCACATCACAGACCGCAAGCACACTAGACACAAAGCTTGCTAGATCACATGCATCACATATGATGATGAGACATAGATCACCACCTAGAGACACCATGCAGGTACCACATGACGATAGAGTTGCCACGAAAAGTAGGGAGCACCATATTTAGCTATTGCTACATTTCTTAGGCTATAGAGGAGTCATCCCTTGGTTTGTTGACCTTGATGGACATTCCTACACCAAAGTCACCTTCTCGGATGACATTGACCCTTCGATATGCCAGGTAGTTAGAGTTCGTAGATGTCACCTTGGTTCGATTGAGTTCTTCAATGACGAGATCAAGGCCACATACATGTCCTTGCCAATTAGCCTTATGATTTTCTAGATAGCGCACATCCTGATGATTGTTTGGACACCTAGGTACATCCTAGGATAGTGTAGCTACATAGGATGGAGCACACATTGACTTATGTTGATGATTGCCGATGTAGTTATTGACAAGAGAAGATCACATGATGTTTTGATCCAGCCATGATTTTTACGATATATCTTCTTCGAGATCCTTGTGATAGGATTTATAGGGACACAAATGGTACTAGATATATCTTTATGGTGTGATTGACCTATTCTCCACCGAATGGCCACTATCCTATAGTGATGACCATAGATAGTCCACAGACACCTGGTAGATGGACTTCTTCACCTCCCAAATCTCCATCACATAGATAGATTTTTTCTCAGAGCACATTTTTGGAATTCTCAAATTGACGATAGGATGAGTACATTAGAGAGCACCATAGCAAGAACACCTTGAGTGCCTATTCTAGAGATTTCTACTTGTTCTACAGAGGAGGTACATCCTAGTGAGATTGCTGCTATGCTAGAGACGAGACCTGAGACAATAGAGATAGATAGTATGCTAGATTCTACACTTATGGTGGCTGATTCCAGTGGACCTATCATAGAGGTAGATGTCCTATAAGACTAAGGAGCCTAGAGCATGCCACTTGCCACCCAATTGTGCCTCATATAGGCCACTACAACACATTGCATAGAAATCGGTGCAGGTACCGACAAAATAAAGCTAGTTTTAAAACTAAAAAGCACTGAAATAGGCCTCAGAAGAGACGCCGGTTTTGTAGTGTCGGAATGACCATTAGTATACGCAACATTGGAACAAGCTTAGAAATAACCATCGGAATGCACTACAAAATAAGCATCGGTATTTCTATACCATATTCTGACGCTGATTTAAAAGAATGTACCGACGCTTATACCATATACTGTACCGACGACCAAACCTGCAAAACTGTAGAGAGGGCTGGGAACTGATGCTCATGTAGTACATCAAAAGAAAATAGCCCTCTCTGCCCAAATGAAGAGTGCACAAACAACCTCACTCCACCTACAAGCTGACACTAAAGAGCAGGTGTTTACAAATTAGCAAAATTGTAAGAAAAACATAACCACAAAATCAAAAGGTTGATCATGGCATAACAGCATAAATATTTTATAACCATAATTAAAACATGAGTCGAAAACTATAAAACCATAAACATAACCTGTTTGCCATGCCATAAAAATTACCATAACTTGCTTGTCCTACCATAACCATAACAGCCATACCATCATTGCACAACCATAACCATAACCATAACCATAACCATAACCATCACATGATTGCTATACCATGATAGCAAAAACATAACCATCACATGATTGCCATACCATCATTGCACAACCATAACCATAACCATCACATGATTTCCATACCATCATAGCAAAACCATAACATCTGTGCCATACCATAAACATAAGCATAAACCATAAACATAAGCACTACAAAACTGTACATATGCAAACAATCACTAAGTGAGAAGACCCTCATGGTAATGCCTCCCAGTCAACGTCCTCTCCCTCCTCCTGCAGGCTGGGTCAAAAGAGCCACAAGTCCATGCTTGTACCCATACTTCTCCTCTTGGCGTGTCGGAAGCCGGTTCACGGAAACTTCCTGCAAAATTATGGTTTAATCATTAGATAAATCTTCAAATAACATATATACTATCAATAATTTAAAGCATACGTATAATACTTACAAACTCATGTCGAAGCATATCCTAGCCTCCACTCCCAAGATGTGACGCTCCAACAGACTCCAAACGTGCTCTAGCTACATCTCTCTGTTGCTAAAATCTCTGAGAATTGTCTTGTGTCTCTCGTGCAATCCCCGCCCACTCCTCTACGTCCAACCATGCCGGCTTGGGACTTCTGTCATTCTACCTGTCTTTTGCCTCTGACTTACGGTGTGACAATGTGGACTTCACCACGCTCAAAATCCAGTTGTTCAAGACTAGATCATACCCCTCTGCCGGCCTGTACTCTCTTTGAATGTCCTCAGCGATGTAATTATTTCTTTCAAGATTGATCTTATCCCAAACATCCATCACAGAGTGATCAAATTGAATCGTATAGAGCTATTGAATCCTCTCCAACATTGCCTTTCCGACCCTATCTACCACAACAGCCCCATCCCTGCTCTTGTACACCTTGCTAGGATCATGCTCGTGTGATCCCCAAGGTGTACGTGGTGTGCCGATCGGTACACTATCTACTTAAGAGAGTGGTGGAGGCTCTCTCAACGTAATGAGAGGAAAAATAAAAGGATGTACTGAAGCATTTATATCGGCCAACCTAAGAGGACCCAAAATTCTCTGAATTACTCGTTGAAATTGTAATATTGTGCTTACAATGATATGCACCTTTTTCCTTGCAATGAAAATAAACGGGTCATACAAATTTTTGTGATTCATGCACGCTACTTGATTACTCTAACATACACAAGTCCTCCTCAGTGGGGGCACCAAAATTGAGGCGGTCCGGGGTGGGCAACAAGAAGAGCGACCTCTAGACACCCTTCAAGGCTCCCATGCTACTCAATGGGGCTGGGGCACAACACAACACAAACCAAAATAACAAACCCATAGCCAAAACCCAACTACACAAGGGGCACCACCTAGTTTGAGAGCAAATTGGGATGTAAGAGAGGAGAATTGTAGAGCAATACAAGCAAGAAGGAAGGGTACAATATCACTAATATCAATGCTACAACTACACACACCAAACACCAACACACACACACACACACACAGAGATTTGTGCAAGGATTTACCTTCAATTTTAATGATTGACGTGGGTATATAAATAGCTTGGAAGAGAGTCAACAGACACAATTAAGCTTGATGATGTTGCAATCTACATATTATCTTAAGGTTATGGGAACCCTCTCACCATACAATCCTCCTAGAATGTTTTCACAAGAAACAAAAAAAAATGCAAGAGCTCCTGAGTCACATACAAGAAAATACTACAAAAGAATCTCAAAATGAGAACACCTCACCTTAAACCAAACAATATAAGGTTGTCAAGCGTGAATTGGAGAGACTCAAGAGAGTTTTGAACCGCAATTACACCCAAATTATTGATTTCAATTGATGTGCAAGAGTAGGTACAACTTTGATTGGAAGATATGAATCATTCACTCCCTTGCAATGTTACAACTAGCTCAAAGAATCTTTCCTATACATTATAAGTACTGGTGTATAGAGAACTCACTCTCTCTCTCTACAACTAATATGGTGAATAGTATGCTCAAAGTAGTGAGCAATTGTGTAGAGATGATTCTACAAAGAGGAATGGGTTCTATTTGTAGGTTTTTGGGAGCCTTGATTAGGATTAGACCTTATCAATCGCATTGTCAATACAAAAGATTCTGAAATATTGGTTATTTTCAAAATGGGAGAAGGTCTTCCTTATCCCTTGAGTCACATGCATGTGGGCTCAAGGGGAAGAATTATTGAGAGTGAAAAAAGAGAGTAGCTTGGAGGTGCCTACTCTAGTAGATAGTAGAGAGGATGCAATTTACAAGAAGGGTTAGTCTTTAGTATTAGTAGTTTGTAGTTAGTAAGATGGATTAAAATTACATGACATATGCACTCAAGGTGCATTACATGATTTATACAATGATAAAGAGTAAGATAAGGATGGGAATATACATGATTTGATGAAAACCACAAGATGGAAAGGGAATTTTCCACCAATCTCCTCCAGAGAATTAAGCGGTTGTAGAACTTTGTCGGTGTAATTTTTGTGACCATGAAAAAGTTGAATTTTAAATGATCAAACTCCTCCTTTTTTAGAGCTTGAGATTGGTTTTTTTTTTTTCTTATTGTCAAAGGATGAAGAGGTTATGGTAATATGATTTTGATTCTAGAGAGAGAATTTGAGCTATATGTGTGTAGAGATGATAATTTTTGAGCTACGGAGTAAGGGAGATATGTAAATGGAGAAGAAGATAAAAGAAGGCATGAAAGGTGCAGGGTTTGGTAATGGAGGAGGAGGATGAGTGTGTGTGTGTGAGTGGAAGTAGGAAAGCAGGTGAGAGAAGACTATGGGTTACTTGTGAGAAAAGTGGGCAGACTAGGGTCCACTCAAAAAATCCTATCTCACCGGTGGTAGCTTCAAAAATTATCAAAACGTTTGAGGTGATTATTCAGCTCTTGGTCCACATTTTTTCCTCTAACCATCGCTTCAAATTTGGAGTGGAGATGGATATAAAAAATCCCACCAACATGCCTCTTTTTCTACACAAAAAAGACTTTAGTGGCTCCCCTTTTGTTGGATTTTCATAAAGATCCAAAGGTGAGCCCCTCCTTGCATGAGAGAATGACCTAATAGATTCTTAGGGGTTATTTGTGAGAAAAGTGGGCTGACTGGGGTCCACTCAAAAAGTCCTATCTCATCAGTAGTAGCTCCAAAAATTAAAACAAGTTTTGAGGTGATTATTGAGCTCTTGGTCCACATTTTTTCTTGTAACCACCACTTCAAATTTGGAGTGGAAATGGATAAACAAAATTCCACCAAAATGCTTATTTTTCTTCACAAAAAATTCTTCACTGGCCCCCCTTTTGTTTAATTTGCATAAGGATCCAAAGTTGAGCCCCTCCTTGCATGAGAGAATGACCTGAATGATTCGTGGGGTTTGAAAATATGCATGGTTGTGGATTATGCATATATATAATATACAGATATGATGGAAAAAAACAGAGTAGTATATAAACAATTCGTGAAATCTAGAATAGAACACCATATTAAAGAGTTTGAGAATTTAGAGCTAATTTGGGAATCACCAATATCTTAAATATTTGTTCATATGGACAAATCTCAAACCATTCTTTAAGGTGGAATCCTTCCACCACGTAGTTTATGAAAATCTCTTTCAAGCCATGCCCTCAAAACTTTGGCTAAGATTTAGCCATGTAGTCAAATCTTAAGATTATTTTGAAAGTGGGAATTGGAAAATTCTCAAATTCATTGATATGGTGTTATAGTTTCATTTATATATAAATATAAAATGAAAAAAAGAGATGTATCAAAATATAGGGAATCAAATGAGGGGACCCTCATTTGTTTTTATTGAAGTATATTTATTTACAAGAGGTAAGAAAGAATACTTGTAGGAAATAGGAATTTAGTGAAAGGCAATGACTGATGGTGAAAGGTATTTTTGAGGTATTTTTTGGAGTGGACTCACACCAAAAATAAGAGAAGCTTGCGTGAAAATATTTCTATATGGAATAAAGAGTATGCAAATTGGTAAGAAAAATTATGATAATGGTGAGTCAATTTACATAGCATACATAGGCAAATAACGCATACCTAAGTATAAATATTTAAATAAATATCAAGATAATTATTAAATAGATCCTTATATTTATGCCATATATACAATGAAATATCTACACACAAATGGGACATAATGTTTTTTTTTTGGTTTATTTATTTGACTCAACTAGCCCAGTGACTAGTTAGCTGAGGGTTTTAACAAGATATGGGAAAAGTCCCCTAACTCACACAAGCCTATGTACAATGAAATGGTAGGGTTAGCCACATTGTTTGGTTGATTTTGGTAGGGCTAGGTAGCTCACTATGGCAATTTGGATAGCCAAAAAATGACTATCACTGTAATTGAATTTCCATAGCTATTGTTAGGTTCTTTTCAATTTTGTCTATAGTGCATTGAGATACACTGACATTGAACTCTTCTTCGTCTTTGTTTTGACAGTCATACACCCATACTAGCATTTTCTCCTCATAGCTAGAACTTTTCATGTGATACAATATCTTTTTATTACAAAACATATACATTAATCTTTCTGCTATGTCTATCAATAATTTATTCCAAATAGTGCTATGAACATACTTGTACATACCCCATTTTCTCTTTGAGATTGAGTTTGCTACACATCGTGCTAGTACTTTCATGGTAAGGGGACGTAAGGTCGAGTAATGCTCTCCACCATTCATCATCCACCATTTGCAGGTTGCTCTTTTTCCATTGACTGTAAAAAATCATTTGCAAAAGGACCTTCTTTTAGGCTAAATGAACTCATTTCTTTGATACAATCAATTTGGTCCTAAAAATTGGAGTAGAACATATTGACTACATGATAAAAAGTATTGATCACCTCTATATTGGACATCAGATCTAAATTCCAATACTCAGGATCAAGCATGTAAGCCACGCTATGGAGTGGACTATGAGCGTTCTTCCATTTTGCATAAAAATACTTGGCCAAAATTCTTTGTTGTTTTGCAGAGAATGGTACTCGCCACTCCTTCTCCACTAGAGACTCTTTTAACTCCTTAAAATTTTCAAGACTTTGTTGGACCGACCACCATGTCATCCACACTTTGTTCTTATTTGGCACCTTTGACACAAATTGTGAATATAATAGGCATCATTACATGGTATGCATCCATTACACTCCTCCACCAAGCAGGCTTGTGTATGGACCCGCATAGACATGTAGTTTTCTCTTTCAATTTTTTGGTATGCTCAACCTGCCATTTATCAAAGGCCATGTAGTTGAAAGTGTCAATCATAGTGCACTTAATGCTTAGAAGTTATTCCAATGTATAAAAGTGCATGTAAAATTGAGTTTCAACTGGTAGTTTTAACATAACTGACATGCGGATTCTGTACAAATCAAGCACTCTTTGTCGTTCAAGATGAACTTCACAATTTGTCACTCTATGTCAATTATTTTGGTGAACCATGTGGTTTCTTCACTAGTATACCAATCCTTTAGCACTAAGTCTAAACTGTACATATTGCAACCATGGGCAAAAATGTGTGGAAAGCACTTTTTTATTAATTTGCTAGCATTTTTATTGTTTTTTGCATTGTCTATGACTACTTGAATGACATGTTCAATACCAATTTCTTTAATTACATTAATCAGGACCTCAAAAATGTATTTACCACTTTTAATCTCACCAAAACTATCAACAGTCTTTATGAACATTTCTTCCCTTGGGAATGTTACCATATACATGTGGTAGTGATGTGTGTGAACACACTAGGACCGCCGGGGCATTTTTTCCCTCTTTAGGAGGTTTTTTTCCCCCGTGCATTGTATATACGCCCATCACTCTAGGGCTATCTATCTTTCCATTGCACACTAAGGAATACACTCTCTATTGTGTACCTTGAGCTTCCTTCGTCTTCTCCAAGCTGTGTGTGTTTCTCTGCAACCCTAATTCCAACAATTGGTATCAGAGCGGGTCACGTCCTCCCGGGCTTAGTCGCCAGCTGCTCCAGCACACGCCTGCTCACTTTCTTCGATTTCAGTGAGCTTTGGCAAGCGTTCGCAGGTCGACAAATATTTTGGGCGAGCTCGAAGAGCTCGGTCTGCTCAGAATTTTGATTTGGGCTCATTTCGGCCTCCGTTTCCACTACGGGCAGTACTGCACAGGTTATTTCGTCATTTTGTGCAGATTTTCTGTCAGTGCCGTTTTCTGCATAACAGGTGCCTTATAGTCTTCTACGGTTTGTGCTATATAGCACAAGTTGTTCCCGCTCCATTTCTCCTATTTTCGGGCAGTTTTCACATCAGGTGCAGCATTTACCATGGCTGACAACAACAACACAGATGTGTTCAAGATGTTTGCTGCTGAGGACAGGTTGGATGGGGACAACTACCCTATGTGGGCTTATATGATGCAACACGTTCTTGTGTCAAAAGGTGTCTGGAACATTGTGCAGGGCATTTATGTACGTCCTGGTTCTGAAGATGTAGGCGATATTGAGGATGTTGCAGGTCTTGCTGCAAGGATTGCAGCTGTTAGAGTTGTTTTGCCTACAGCAGAACAAGCTCGTTGGGATGTTAAGGATGCGCAGGCTCATGCATTGATTGCGTTGTCTGTGAAGCGCACCATTATTCCTCATATCCGTTCAGCAAAATCTGCAAAACAGGCTTGGGATATTCTAGCAGGTCTTTATGCAAGCCGCAATGAGGCTAAAATTGCTTTGCTGCGTAAAGAGCTAGAGTCGAAGATTATGCATGAGGAAGATGATATGGACACTTTCCTTGCTAGTGTCAAGGATATCAATGAGCAACTCATTTCTGCAGGTGAAGTCATTTCTGACAGTTCCCTTGTGCAGACTGTTCTTGATGCCTTACCAGATTCCTACCAGACTTTTGCTAGTACTTGGAGACTGATGACCCAAGGAAATCCTGAAGTTGTCAAGTTTGATGCATTATGCACATTGCTGTTGCAAGAGTCACTTTCTAGAAAAAACAGGACTAGGCAGCGTGCAGTTGAACAGGCTTTTATTGCTTCTCAAAGAAAGGGTGGTAACAGTAATGCAGCCACTTCTTATGGTTCTGCTGCGAGTGGCAAAAATTCTGTTCCTAATGCTTCTGCTGGCAGCACTTCGTCTGGCAATTCTGGTGATAAGGGCAAAAAGAAGATGCGTTGCCATTATTGTAAAGCCAATGATCACTTGATCAAGTCGTGTCCTAAGTTGAAGGCCAAAGAGGCTAAGAAGAAAGAGGGTGGTTCCACTGCAAATGCTGGTTCCACTACAAATGCAGCCATTGTTGAGTCTTCTGTGAAAGGAGATTGTGATGCTGATGTTGATGCAGAATGGGCTTTTAGCGCAGAGTGCACTTACAATCCTGCTGTCCATGATGCATGCTTGTCAGTTGCTGCAGATTCACATGTGTGGTATTTCGACAGTGGTGCTACAAAGCACATTACCTCACATCGTGAATTGTTTACCTCTCTCGAGTCTGTCCCTCATGGGAATTCAGCCACTTGTGCCAACAACGCCTCTTATCCAGTTCAGGGAGTTGGAAAGATTGTGCTCACTGCTGCTAATGGCAGTTCCTTCACACTTGTTGATGCACTTTATGTACCTGGGATCAAGAAGAATCTATTGTCTGTATCCGCACTTGCTAGACTTGGACTTGTAGTCAAATTTGTGGATGACAGATGTACAGTTCATGATCTCAGTTTTGGTGATGAAATTGTTGCATCTGGGCTTTTGTGCCGTGGGCTGTATAAGCTCACTTTGTATGACAAGTGTGGACAAAATTTTGCAAATGCTGTTGCAGATTCAAGGGCTATTTCAGATGCAAAACTTTGGCATGCACATTTTGGTCATCTGAATTTTGCCAGTTTGCTGCGTTTGCAGAAATCTGATATGGTTGCTTCTTTGCCGCCTCTTGAAGCACCTATCAAACATGTTTGTGAAGGCTGTATTCTGGGTAAAATGCAGCGTTCTAAGTTTCCAAAGGATGGTTCAGTTAGGGCCACATGCAGGTTGCAGCTTGTGCATAGTGACGTTTGTGGGCCCATGCAAACTCCGTCCTTGGGCAATTAACTGTACTTCGTGACTTTCATTGATGATTACTCCAGGCATGCGTGGGTATTTCCGCTTAAAGCGAAGTCCGAAGTTTTTATGTGCTTCAAACAATTTTTGGATATGGCTGAAAATGTCTCAAAATGTACTATGGGCACCCTCCGTTCCGATCGAGGTGGGGAGTATATGTCTCATGAATTTAATGCATTTCTGGCTAGTCGTGGGATAAAACACCAATGTACAGTGCCTTATACACCTCAGCAAAATGGTGTTGCTGAGAGGAAAAACAGGTCACTAACGGAAATGGCACGATGTATGGTCAAAAGTCAAGCTTTGCCGCATTCTTTTTGGCTTGAGGCCATCATGTGTGCCACTTATGTACTTAACAGGTGTCCTACGAAAGCTTTGCAGTCTATTACTCCATATGAAGCATGGCATGATAGAAAACCTTCTATTGAGCACATGCGTGTTTTTGGCTGTTTGGCATATGCTTTGGTGCCACAAGTGCAGCGCAAAAAATTGGATGATAAGGCTGTCAAATGTATTTTTGTTGGTTATAGTGCTGAAAGCAAAGGTTACAGGTTGTATCATCCGCAAACAAAACGTATTTTGGTTTCACGGGATGTAGTGTTTGTGGAAGATTCTGTTCAACCCTTGCTGTCATGTACTAGAGACAGTAATGTAAGCTCACAGGACATTTATGACACTTTGTTGCCTCTTTTCAGTGGTGGAAATATGAATGTAAGTTCCAATGAGGCAAATGTACAGCCTATGGGGGTTTCTGAAAATGTTTTAGAACAGCCTATTACTGATGCAGATGTACATGATGTACTTGATGAGGAAAGGGCTGAAAATGAGCAGGCTAGAGGTATGCCAAAATGGCTGGTGCACACTTTGCGTGACAGTAAATTGGATGCACCTTTATCTAGTCGTACTCGTTCAGGCTCTCGCCATGCATCTTATGCATCAGATTGTTATGCTTTGGCTGTGTCTAGTTTACATGATGTTGAGGAGCCTCTGTCTTTTGATGAAGCACAGAATTCAGAAAATTGGATTGCTGCCATGAAATCAGAATATGATGCACTTATAGAGAATGACACATGGACTTTATGTGATTTGCCTCCTGGCAAAAAGGCCATTGGTACAAAGTGGGTTTACAAGTTGAAACGCAAGCCGGATGGTGAGATCGATCGCCATAAGGCTCGACTTGTTGCAAAGGGTTATGCACAACAAAAAGGCATAGATTATGAAGAGACTTTTGCTCCCACTTGTCGTATGACTACTGTGCGTTTTCTATGTGCATTGGCAGCTCATTTTGGTTGGGATGTACATCAATCAGACATTGTTACTGCTTTCTTGAATGGTGACATATTTGAGGAAGTTTATGTAACGCAGCCTCGCGGTTTTGTCATAAAAGGACAAGAGGACAAAGTGTGCAAATGTAAGAAGGCTTTGTATGGGTTGAAGCAATCTCCTCGTGCTTGGTATGAGAAAGCTGACACTCATTTGGTTAAACGAGGCTTTCGTAACAGTCCAACAGAAAGCACATTGTATGTAAAGCGTGAGGATGATGTAGTTCTCATTGTGGTTCTTTATGTTGATGATTTGCTGATCACTGGACCAAATGAGAGACATATTGCTGAATTTAAGGCTGATTTGAATGCTACTTTCAAGATGAAAGATTTGGGGCTGTTGCATCATTACTTGGGTATACAGTTTAAGCAGTGTGATGGTGGTATTGCCTTGTGTCAGAAAAGTTACATAGAGACATTGCTATGGAAGTTTGGACTTGAGGATTGCAAACCTATTGCCGCTCCCATGGAAACAGGTTTGAAGTTGAGTCTACATGATGCTGGCGATCCTGCTGATGTCACTCTTTACCAAACTGCTGTTGGCTGCCTCATTTATGTATGCAACACGAGGCCAGATATTCAGTTTGCAGTCTCGCAGGTCAGCAGATTTATGCATAGCCCAGGGTCTAAGCATTGGCAGGCTGTCAAGAGGATTTTCCGCTACCTTAGTGGCACTTTACATCTTGGCTTGTTTTATCCCAAGGGGGGATCATTGCCGCCAGACTTACATGCTTTTTCGGACTCAGATTGGGCTGGTTGTTTTGACACGCGAGTGTCCACAAGTGGTTTTTGTTTCATGCTTGGCAGTTCATGTATATCATGGTTGAGCAAGAAGCAACCTACTGTGGCCACTTCGAGTTGTGAGGCTGAGTACAGGGCAGTCTTCACAGCTACGGTTGAGTGTGTATGGCTCAGACGCCTTATGGCTGACTTGGGTGTTGGACAGGACACTGCCAACACTATCTACACTGACAGTCAGAGCGCATTGGCAGTTGCGAGGAACCCAGTTTTTCATGCTCGCACAAAGCACATTGAGGTGCATTACCACTATGTCAGGGAGAGGCTCTCAGCAGGAGAGATCAGCTTGGCTTATGTGCCAACACAGGACAACCTTGCAGATCTTTTCACAAAGGCATTGTCTCGTGAGAAGCTTGAAGCTTTCCGCAAAGCTTTGGGCTTACTCCCCTTTGTGGACTGATCCTGTCCTCAGGGCATGGCACTTCCCTTTACTCATGTGCCAGCTCTCGTTCACCGCATCACTCCAGGGGGGATTTGTTACCATATACATGTGGTAGTGATGTGTGTGAACACACTAGGACCGCCGGGGCATTTTTTCCCTCTTTAGGAGGTTTTTTTCCCCCGTGCATTGTATATACGCCCATCACTCTAGGGCTATCTATCTTTCCATTGCACACTAAGGAATACACTCTCTATTGTGTACCTTGAGCTTCCTTCGTCTTCTCCAAGCTGTGTGTGTTTCTCTGCAACCCTAATTCCAACAGGGAAAACTAGCGTTACATTGATCAGTGGTCTTCTTTGAGCAATAGACCAACCATCACTCACAATTCTGCATCTTGAAAGAAATATATTCTCAATTATTATTTTGGAAACACACTCTTTGACTTTGATGTAACATTTCTCCAACATATCATTTTGTATCGTGTGATACAAAGGGACTGAAAATCCTGGCACAAACTCATCAATTTTCTTCCATGCATGTTTTCAATGATTGTTTTCTACTATGACTAGAGTACTTCTAGTGAAAAAAATTGTTTTGGCAAGTGTAGTTTGTGCTTCTTGTAGCAAATGCATTAGAAAGCTTTGATACAATGATTTTTGACGCAATTGTCAAATTCCACCTTCATTGTGGCACTTAAAACTGTTTGGCATTTCCTCTCCCTGTGTAGGCTATCTTGCAAGGTTAGTTGGGGTCACCACAGGATTAGAAGAGTTCATATTTGACTTTGTCTGCTCTTGACATGCAGCAATATTAGATCTATGGACATGTTGTCTCTTGCCACCCTTTTTGGCGAGCTCTCCTCCTAAATGATTTGAAATTGCAGGTGCCTCAGGATGATCACATTTCTTGCAACTCTTTGTAAGGCTACCCAAAAAATGATCACTAATATATGGTACACCACTTGATGTTTTGGTGAAGTAAAATTTACATTGCCACTACATATATCAATTGCATATATTGTGAGCATAATCCCACTCTTTGTCAGGGGATTTTTTTTATTTTCCTTCTTCCTACCACTTGTGCCAACATTTTTCTCCATTGCTTTCAATTTAATACTGAAAGCATAAGAATTAGATGTTCATTAAACAGATGAAATCGCCTTGTAACTGCCTTCTATATAAAGTAGGAATTTTTGTTTAACTACTTGTCTTCTCTTCTATGGACTTCTCATGTTCAATATGTTGCACTGCTGAGACACCTTCCCTATCACCCCTGCTCACTCTGATCCACCTTTTGTAAATTTACTGCTCTTCCCTTTTTCACTTCATTCATTTGTGTTTAAACATTTGTCCGATCTTATGCTTCAAAAATACTGCAAGAGGTCATCAAAATAAATTTTTTTACATGCAGGAAACTGAATCAAACAATGGATCACAACACGGTACATTTTGCACACTTCTCTGATCTTGCATCTTCCTGTGTATACACATGCAAATCAATCACTCATCTTACTGTGCATCTCTTCAAGCAATACACGAACAACGCAAAGGAAACGCAACCAGCAATACGACCTAAGAGATTTTACCTCACGACTAAGTAGATGAGATTGGCAAACTCAGCAGGCGAGAAACCCCATGCGTATGTTGAGGGGTTCCATACTTTTCAAGAGCGTCGCAACTTCATGAATAAGTGCGACGCAAGATATAAAGCTCTAGACCAAACGATGGCCACACCAAGCACAGACAGAATGACAACAGGTACTATTAGAGAAGAAAAATATAATGCCTTCTATCTGTCGTGCTAAACAGCTTGCTCCTACATCCTGCAGGTCTTATGAAGCAAATACTTGAAGAGCTTGACATCCAGTACAAGGATGATGAGAGTATGTTGCGTAATGTTGAAGCACAACAAATCCTTGACACAAAAACTGAAGGAGTTAATTGTACACGATGGAGCAGCTGCGGTTTGGTTACAACATTGATTTGGCTGAACTTTCAAAAGCTACTCAAGAAAACTGTGCCGCTATCTTGACAAATTTCATGACTTCGGCAAACCACACGCACGATGCAACTAACCCACCTATCACAATCCAGAAGGTAGCATGGCACTACAGTAAACACAAGGCAGTAAATTACGGACAACCAGCTTCCCCATACGAGCCAGTTATGGCAACAGACCAAGGCAAGTATGGATAACAAGTATCACTAGCTTCCATTCATTTCTCCGTAGCACCGTCATTTTTTTATTTACCTAATCAATTTGCATGGACTGTAGATTTAGACACTCATGAACAACCAGAGACAAGCATCGGCCTTCCACCCCAAAAAAAGTTGTGTCGCGGCAAGAATACATAGTCTACAGTATACGTTGCACGAAAAACGATAGGAGATATATCGAAGTTACAAATAACGTCCATAAATGCGTTGGCGAGCACAAGCGAAATCCTCCGAGGAGAATGCAAGCGGACATGCAGGCACATAGTCCTTTCAAGGACAATTTTGAAATTACCACTTTAGCAACCAGTACCAATATACACAAAGCTAGAAACTTAGAACATTTCTATATTAAACAACACAAGACAAAAACTGCATTAGGTTATAACGTTTGTTCTGGACATCCACCAAGGTTGAGAAAATATTAATTTTTGAAAAAAAACAAGAAGGTATAGGTGTGAACTTTCGCCATCTTCATTTCATTGTTTTGTTCACTGTGTTTGTCACATAACGTTGGTCATTGGCTACAACAATGTTTTTTTTTTTCATTCAAACTATGGCAGACATGACAACTTATCAACTTCTTTGATTGAAATGATTTTTCTTTTCAATTTAGAATGGGTAGGCCGATTCCAGTTGATCTGATTGAGCAGTAGTAGTCAGAATTTCAGACTGCAATGTACATGTTGCAATACTGTGTTTACCCACATTTGCAAGAGCGGGTGCTCAGACACTACATGCATAAATGGAGTGAGTTCATTCCATGGCCTGTTCAACCACCTACCCCATGGCATCCACATTAAATCACTTGCAATACACTCGATCGACAAATCACCATTGACATTGTCGTGCTAGCTGGTTGCTCCACAAAACACCATTGTATGTTGTTCGTTCAGATTGCGGACGTGCTCGGCCTACTCGAGACTATAGAATTAAATTACTCTAACATGGTCCCGAGCCACGTTCAATCAACTAAACAATTCGTTTCGCACTATTTTTTTGTCACAACCAATTTCCCACACGCGCAACTCTGAAGAGCATCTTACCGATATAGTCCTCCTCCTCTTCTCCACAGAAGATTTGTCCATTTCATTGTAAATAAATCATTGCATGCTACATTCAAAGTTCCGTTCTTAATTCCTCAACTTTTTGGCATACTGTTTTCATCAAATCATTTCAGTCACTTACACTCACTTGGCATAAGAAGATTTGTGCAAAACAAATAATAAGTGCTCTCTCTCTCTCACTCTCTCTCTCTCTCTCTCTCTCACCTTTCATTTCGACAATCTTCTTTACAGATCTATACTCTTGTTCAGTGCTTGCTCTCTCTAATTGCAATCGCCTTGAAGGCTTGTACCTGTATACCAGTTTGTTATCCACTTCCGGTTATACAGGCTGACGAAGCACTCTAGTTGATGTCAAGTGGTTCAAAATTATGGGCCAGCGGCCCTAATGCAGCTGTGCATAAAGACAAGAGTGGATTGATTCAAGTGAACTCTAGGAGGGTGTGGACAGATGCGCGGGATACATTCGTACTTGCACAACATTGTGAGCAAGTTGTATTCATACACGATCCACTATGGACAGAAAATGATGAGAATGATCTCTCTAAACCCTGCTGACTCTATGTCGTTTAAGTTGCTCCACGTAGCAAGCAAGTGTGTGAAGTATTGGACGTTGAGGTCGAAGAGGTGATTCATAAACAAATCACAGGACCAAATCCAACTTTAGGTTTAGATTTTTAGGTGGATCTTAGCAGTGATTAATTGTCTAAATCTAGAGATGAGGTGTCAAATGTTGAAGCTGATGTGGAGAGCGACGAAGAAGTAGACTTCGATGACAAAGATGCAGAAGTACAGATTGAGATAGACATCTTTGGTGCATCAGATCTCATAGAGGATGAGATATTAACTAATGATTTTTGCTAGGAACTCTTTTGTAAAAATCTTTTTATTAGTCTACAATACACTTTAGATGTTGTCATTTGTGTAGCAATTTTGTTGATTTGTTATTTGTATTGATTAAGCATTCCTTCTGTAAACTAACGTCTTTTGTGGGTGTTATTTGTGTATGATTAGCCATGGCCGATGACGATGATCCATACTCTCCTAGTTTTAGTTTTCTTGTCACTCTAGCCGGCATGTCACCCGAGCAGATGGGCTCGTTTTGTCTCAGTTCACTCCAGAGCAGATGGCAATGGCACAACACCTTTGGGCAGCAGGTTCCTCTAGACCTACTGCACCCAAGACTAGTGTGGTCCCTACACCGAGTGGCCTCACACCTCAGTCTAGTGTGCCCCCTACGCCTAGGACTCGTGTGCCCCCTACACCGACGGTGGTTCATCCTCGAGACGAGGTAGGCATCGTTCTAGAGGTGGTGGTTGTTGTTGTAGCAATTCTACCGATGCGTCCACACGAAATAGAGGTTTTTCCCTTCCATTTCACTCCACACATTAAAAATAAACATTGCAATTAGTAGAAAGATCCATTTTCAACAACGTATGGTGTTCATGTTTGGTGCTCAAAGAGTAGGAGAAATTCTTGCGTCACCAAACCCTGTCATCCCGCCTCTTGTTGACTATCATAGATCATTTGATGTGCATATTTTTATTTTGTTGTAGATAGATTGCAATTTAGGAAACATTATTGTGTAAAACTTGAAAAAAAAGAAACGTGTTTCTATGGAGGCCCAACGCCAAATGTCAGGATATCCCCTCTTGTTTGGAGAGCCTGGCGAGGATGCTGAGCTATTTCTAAAAAATTTTAAAATATCTTGCCTCATAAAGAGAGTGATATGAGATGATGAATGCTTATAAATGTTTGAGGTGGTTCTGAGGAAGGATGCTAGCACTTGGTTTGAATCTCTATCTCAAGAGGTTAAGGGAAACTGTAACGAAGTCGTTGATCATTCTTAAGTGATACTTCTTAGACTCCCAAAACACTCAAAAGCTATGGTAATATATTTTTTCTCACAAGCAAAAAGACTTAGATGACTACTACATGTACAAATAGGAGTTTCTACATCTTTGGGCTGTATGGGTGAGAAATGTTGCTAACCTTGGTGATGG
Organism: Adiantum capillus-veneris; assembly: GCF_014529385.1. Classification (NCBI taxonomy): domain Eukaryota; kingdom Viridiplantae; phylum Streptophyta; class Polypodiopsida; order Polypodiales; family Pteridaceae; genus Adiantum; species Adiantum capillus-veneris. The sequence goes on along the minus strand of NC_140943.1, from coordinate 103,386,765 downwards.
TGCAGAGTTCCTAAGAAGGAGAGGTTCATAACTGGTTTCTTTCCCACACTCACGATAAAAGTTGAGGAGAGTGCACCTGCTACCTTTGATGCAGCTAAAACTAGGGCTATTGAGATGTATAGAAAACTCAAGTGCTTAAGAGGAGAGGTTCCAATAGAGGGTCCTAGACCCAAAGAAAAATTGCAAGCATCAATACCTAAAGAGATTCCTGAGGTAACATCTAAAGTGATTAAGAAGCTAAATGAGTCCTTGAGCAATTAACAATTCACCTTGCACAAGATGTAGGTCCCAAGGGACAAACAAAGATAGTTGAGGAGCAAGAACCACGACCCAGACGAGTACTACAATGTTGGAACTGCGGGGAATCTGGGCATGCGATGTATAATTGAACTTGGCCCCGTGGGGAGCCAGTGAGACCTAGCTTGAATTACTCAGTGATGAATGTAGGTGAAGGAAATGGTTAGCAACCAAGGCTTCTACAAAGGCCAAATGGAGAAAAACCACCTCCACAGGGGGTAGAAGGAGTTCCACCTTTGCCAAATCCAAATGTACATGTGGTAGAGGTGACAAATTCAAATCAGGCTGACATGGAAGCAAATGGCATCAAGCGTGGCCGTGGAAAAGGTAAAGAGAAAGAAGGAGTCACATCACAGAGTGACCATGGACAAGGCAAAAAGGCAAAGAAGACCAAGGAAGCCAAGAGGACTCGACATCGTATCAACCTCCAAGACTTCTCTCTTGGACATGCTATGGATCCATACAACCTGTTGGAAGACATGGGAGGTATGGGTCCTGATATCTCATGGCCTTAGTTTCTTGCATTATGTCCACAAGCTATGAGGGATTTAATGAAGGTAGTTAGCACTAGGAGAAAGGTAAAATAAAGTGTTCCTGTTGTAAAAATTGCACAAGCTGAAATGAATGAGGATATTACACCTGTGCTAGATTGTTACATCAAAGGAAGGCTGGTTAGGAAAGGTCTAGTGGATGGGGGTGCACAAATTTGCATCATGACAGAGGGACTCATGTAGAGACTAGGCATGCACATCCATGAGACACCTGAAATCAGAGTAAAAATGGCAAACAATAGCAAGGCTAGGTGCATCGGCATTTGTAAAATGTTTTCGTGGACGCCTTTGGCATTAAGAAGGCAGTGGATTTTTATGTTATGTCAACCAAGGGAAGAGGCTATCCATTTATCCTAGGAAGACCATGGCTAATGGAAATGCAAGCTTTGCAAGATTGGGAACGTGGGAAGTTGATTTGCAGGAATGACAATCATAAGAAGGTTGTCTTTGACACGAAAAAGCAACATCAAGAGGAGCTCCATGAAGAATCATTTCAAAATCAAAGTAGCGGTAGCATTACTGAAGAGGAGTCTTCCATTGAAGTCATGGGGTTAAGGTTTAAGCCAAAAAACCAAGAGCAAGGTTTGGAGGAGGTAGGTTCCCAAGAGAATCAAAATGTGCAAGATGAAGGGATGATAGAAGGTATGCTATCAGCAACACTTACAAAGGAAGAAAGAGAGGAGTTCAAATGTGTGCTAAGGAAGTTTTCCATGCTTTTTGCTAAAGACTACACCAACATGCGTGGAGTAGATGTTGTTCAACACAAGATTGAATTAAAGCCTAAGGTCACACCTAAAGCTCAAAAGCTACAAAGGCTAGGAGTTATCAAGGAGCATGCTCTACTTAAGGAGGTAAGAAAGCTTCTTGCAGTAGGTTTCATTTATCCAGTTGAGAATTCGGAGTGGGTCTCTCTCGTTGTTGTCACACTCCCAAGAAGAACGGCAAGTGGAGGGTGTGTGTGGATTATTTTCCATGAATGAGGCAACAAAAAGAGATCACTTTCCCCTCCCATTTCAAGATGAGATACTAAATGAGGTAGCTGGTCATGAGAAGTACACTATGTGTGATGGCTACTCAGGCTATTTTCAAATAGGTATTGCATTGGAGGATCTATTGAAAACAATCTTTATCATTCCTTAGGGTTGTTATGCTTTTAGAGTCATGCCATTTGGACTAGCAAATGCTCCTGCAACTTTCCAACGCTTCATGAACATGGTGTTTCAAGCATTTTTTGGAAAGTCCATTAGGGTTTTGATTGATGACTTTTGCATTTATAATTCAAAATCATTGCCCCTACAGAAAATAGAAGAAGGTTTGAAGAAACTATACGACATGGGAGGTCAACTCAATCTTGACAAGTGCCACATAGGTGAGGATGAAGTGATCTTACTCGGTCACAAGGTTTCATATAAGGGTATCAAGGTGGATCTTTCAAAGTCAAAGGCTCTTATTGAGTTACCATCACCCAAGAGTCTTAAGGAGGTCATCTCATTTAGTCAAAAGGTGAAGTATATATCACGCTTCATTCACTTAGCCTTAGAGTTACTTCACCCCTTGCAAAAATTGACACAACAAGTTGAATTTGCATGGTATAATGAGCTTGAAGAGTACTTTTGTAACATTAAAGTCATTTTGTCAGAGCTACCAACACTCATGACTCCTTGTTGGGAGTACATATTCTTTATTGGCTCTAGTGTTGGGAAGGAAATAATTGGTGCAATTTTATTACAACAAGATCCCCACAGTACCAGGATGCGGCCCATCTACTTTGCTAGTAGGGTCATGAATGCTTTGGAGAGAGGCTACACGGAGTCCGAACTCATGATGATTTCTCTCATGTTTGCAGTGAGGAAGTTTAGATCCTACTTTCTACCAAAACGTTTTGTAATTCTCATTGCAAATAATTTGTTTCCTTGGGTGTCATCTCAAATGAATCTTAGTGTACTAGGATCTCAAAGTGGATTATGGATATGCAAGAGTTCCTATACTCTTTCAAGGTAGAAGATAGTGTGCATGCACAAATGGCAGGGATTCTCACTTATAGGGTACGTGAGAAGGAGATTAAGGTGCCTAAAGTAAAGACCCTACCATTGCCACCACCTAAAAGTATTCATAATGCTTTTACCTTTTTCTTTGATGGAGCTTTTTGTCGAGCCACAGGAAAAGCAAGGGGAGGGCTAGTGTTGCTCAACCTAAGTGGAGAGGTGGTCTTGAAAAAGAAGGTCAATCTACCAAGCTCAAATAGCAACAATGAAGTAGAATATGACACACTACTTCATGGTTTAAAGATGTGCATTAGCCAAGGTATACAACGTCTCGTGGTAGGGGGATACACTTCTCATTGTGAAGCAAATTTTAGGCATTTGGGCATGTAAAAATGAAAGCCTAAGGACAAAATTTCATGCGATTCATAGGTTGTTTAATTAGTTTGAAGAAGTGCAACTATATCATATTCCTAGGAAATAGAATGAAGATGCTGATTGACTGGCACAACAAGCAGTTATGTGTGTGGAGAAATAAGTAAAGTTCATCATGGTAGCAACATCTATCAAGAAACCAAGATACCAGGGACTGGAGTCATTGGCTTTATTGGCTACATTTTGGGAGCAAGTTTCCACAAGACTTCACAAAAGCTCAAAAGAGGAGGCTCATAAAGAAGACAAGTGCCTATCTCTTCCTAGAAGGCTCCCTCTATTAAAGAGGAAAAGAGCAGGTGTGTAGAAGAGTACCAACAATGGAGGAAATTCCAGCCATTCTAAAAGGTTTACCCAAGAGTTAACTGTGAAGAAGATTTTGCTTGCGGGGTATGTTTGGCCAAGCCTGCATGTGGATGTCCAGCATTGGTGCAAAATTTGTCACAATTGTCAAGTAAATGGAAATAGAATATTGGTACATGGTCCAAGGCAAATCATTCTTGCAAATGGACCCTTTGAAAAGTGGAGCATTGATGCTATGGGTTCTCTGTTTAGAACAAAAAATGGTAAACTCTACATTCTAGTGGCTGTAGATTACATGACTAGGTGGATAGAGGTTCAAAGTGTGGTGAGGGTAAATGGAAAAAGAGTGAGTAGGTTTGTCTACACTAATATTTGTTGTAGATTTGGCACACCTTTGGAGATTGTTTTTGATAATGATCCACGGTTCAAGAAGGGTTTACTCATGGAAGTTTGTGAAGAGCTTCACATTCTACATCGTCATAGCACACCCTACTACCCACAGTCAAATGGTTTGGTCAAGAAGGCTAATGGTGTCATTGCAGACATCATCAGGAAGATGTTGCAAAACAAGACAAAGTTGTGGGATGACTTCTTGGATGGTGCCTTGTGGGAATATTGAACCACATATAGGGAAGCCACAGAGTTCACACCATTTCACTTGGTCTATGGTCAAGAGGCTTTGTAGCCTATTGAGATCAGCATGCCAACAATGCAGCTTCATAGCAGAGGTGCACAAGATGATCAAGAGTTATGGATGGATTGACTTCTTACTTTAGCTGAGCTTGAGTGGAAAAGAGAAGCAGCTTACAAGTGCTACAAGAGGAAAACTACACAAGCAAAGGAGAAGCTTGACGAGAAACTCAAGGACAAATTCATCAATGAAGGAGAGCTTGTGCTAAGGTATGACAATCGACTTGACAATCGTTTTGATGCCAAATTTGAAAATAGATGGCAGGGATCATACATAGTCAAGAAGGCTTTCAATTCAAGTTACTATCAGCATATGGACTTGAATGGTAAAGAGCACTCCAAGAAGATAAACGGGTATCGCCTAAAGACTTATTTGAGTCGCCTTCGACCAAAGAATCTACCCAAGATTTATCAAAAAGGCAATCATATCATGTAAATTTTTCTGCATAAAGCATGAGTGTAACTCAAGCAAAAATACCAAGGGACCAAACAATGGAAGTTTTATCAAGGACTCAGAAGCACTCTCTTTGGAAAAGATGCTTTATGATGGTACATGAATATACCATCATCTTGGGGGAGGGCTAATGATAGTCGTTCTTTGGCTATCCAAATTTCCATAGCGAGCTACCTCCCCCTACCAAAATCACCCAAACACTATGGCTATCCCTACCATTTCATTGTACATAGGCGTGTGTGAGTTAGGGGACTTTCCCCATATCTTCTTAAAACCCTCAGCTAACTAGTCACTGGGCTAGTTGATTCAAATAAATTAACCAAAACAAAAATAAACATATATTATGGCCCACTTGTGTGTAAATACTTCATTGTATATAGGGCCTAAATATAGGGATTTTTTAAATAATTATTTTGGTATTTATTTAAATTTTTCTACCTAGGTATGTGTTATTTGCATATCTATACTTTTGTAAATTGATTCACCATCACCACAATTTTTCTTACCATTCTACATACTCTTTATTCCATATAGAAATATTTTCACACAATATTCTCTTATTTTTGGTGTGAATCCACTCCAAAAAAAAACTCAAAAATATCTTTCACTATCAGTCATTGCCTTTCACTAAATTCCTATTTCCTATAGGTATTCTTTTTTAACTCTTTTAAATAAATATACTTCAATAAAAATACATAAGGGTCCCCTCATTTGATTCCCTATATTTTTATATATCTCTTTATTCCATTTTAAATTTATATATAGATAACACTATTCTAGATTCCACGAATTGTTTATATACTAACCTATTTTTTTCATCATATCCATATATTATATGTATGCATAATCCACAACCATGCATATTTTCAAACCCCTAACAATCTATTAGGTCATTCTCTCATGCAAGGAGGGGCTCACCTTTGGATCCTTATGAAAATCCAACAAAAAGGGGGCCACTAAAGACTTTTTTGTGTAGAAAAAGAGGCATGTTGGTGGGATTTTTTATATCCATATCCACTCCAAATTTGAAGCGATGGTTACAGGAAAAAATGTGGACCAAGAGCTGAATAATCACCTCAAATGTTTTGATAATTTTTGAAGCTACCACCGGTGAGATAGGATTTTTTGAGTGGACCCTATTCTGCCCAATTTTCTCACAAGTAACCCATAGTCTTCTCTCACCTGCTTTCCTACTTCCACTCTCACAAAAACACACACTCATCCTCCTCCTCCATTACCAAAACCTGCACCTTTCATGCCTTCTTTTATCTTCTTCACCATTTCCATCTCTCCCTTACTCCATAGCTCAAAAATTATCGTCTCTACACACATATAGCTCAAATTCTCTCTCTAGAATCAAACTCATATTACCATAACCTCTTCATCCTTTGACAAAAAGAAAAGAATAAAAAATAACCAAGCTCAAGCTCAAAAAAAGGATGAGTTTGATCATTTAAAATTCAACTTTTCCATGGTCACAAAAACTACACCGACAGAGTTCTACAATCGCTTCATTCACTAGAGGAGATTGACAGAAAATTCCCTTTCCATCTTGTGGTTTTCATCAAATCATGTATATTCCCATCCTTATCTTACTCTTTATCATTTTATAAATCATGTAATGCACTTTGAGTGCATATGCCATGTAATTTTAATCCATCTTACTAACTACAAACTACTAACACTAATGACTAACCCTTCTTGTAAACGGCACCCTCTCTACTATCTACTAGAGTAGGCACCTCCAAGCTACTCACCTCTCTCTCCTTTCACTCTCAATAATTCTTCCCCTTGAGCCCACATGGATGTGGGCTCAAGGGATAAGGAAGACCTTCTCCTATTTTGAAAATAAAAAATATTTCGTAATCTTTTGTATCGACAATGGGATTGATAAGGTCTAATCCTAATCAAGGCTCCCATAAACCTACAAATAGAACCCATTCGTCTTTGTAGAATCATCTCTACACAATTGATCACTACTTTGAGCATACTATTCAACATCTTCGCTGTAGGGAGAGAGAGTGAGTTCTCTATACACCAGTACTTGTAGTGTATATAAGAAAGATTCTTTGAGCTAGTTGTAACATTGCAAGGGAGTGAGTGATTCATATCTTCCAATCAAAAGTTGTACCTACTCTTGCACATCAATTGAAATCAATAATCTGGGTGTAATCGCGGTTCAAAACTCTCTTGAGTCTCTCCAATTCACGGTTGACAACCTCATCCCGTTTGGTTTAAGGTGACCTGTTCTAACTTTAAGATTCTTTTGTAGTATTTGCTTGTATGTGACTCACGAGCTCTTGTGTTTGTTTTGTTGCTTGGGAAAACATTATAGGAGGCTTGTATGGTGAGAGGGTTCCCATAACCCTAATATAATGTGTAGATTGCAACATTATCAAGTTTAATAATCTCTTGACTCTCCTCCAAGGTGTTTACATACCCACGTCAATCATTAAAATTGAACCTAAATCTTTACACAAAACTCTCTCTCTCTCTCTCTCTCTCTCTCTCTCTCTCTCTCTCTCTCTCTCTCTCTCTCTCTCTCTCTCTCTCTCTCTCTCGTTGTTTGGTGTGTGTAGTTGTAGCATTGACATAAGTGATAGTGTACCCGTCCTTCTTGCTTGTATTGCTCTACAATTCTCCTCTCTTGCATCCTAGTTTGCTCTCAAACTAGGTGGTGCCCCTTGTGTAGTTGGGTTTTGGCTATGGGTTTGTTATTTTGGTTTGTGTTGTGTTGTGTCCCAGCCCCATTAAGCCGCACAAGAGCCTTGAAGGGTGTCTAGAGGTTGCTCTTCTTGTTTCTGCTGTCCCGGACCACCTCAACATGAAGTCCCACAATACTCAAACTCCAAACAAGATAACAATTTCACAGATTTAACATATCTTTAGAGTAGAGTGAAGATTTCTATTTAAGAAATTCAAGAGCTTGTATTCAACGTGTTTTGATTATATTTAATGCTTCAAAGTAACAACATTACACTATCTTCCAATATCAATTGTTGTGCTCAAAACATGCATTTCCTCATTACCAAATAGATTTCTAATTGTGCTAGGGGTGCCTGAGGAGTGGTCTTGCTTAAATTTATTCTCATTTTCCATACCAAACATATAATATATCCCTTGTGACACGACCCTTGATATCATGGGTGGATATAGTTGTCTTCATTGAGGAAAAGTCAGCACCCTGAAAGATATCATGGGTGGATATAGTTGTTCTCTCAAAGATATCATGGGTGGATATATATTGTGCTGACTCTCCTTGATATCATGGGTGGATATAGTTGTCTTCATCGAGGAAAAGTCAATTGGTTGTTGCTGCACAAAATGTACATGAAACATTTTGCAAAGTACAACGCACGATCTACATTGTGTAAAGGATGGCCAAAAACTTCCAAATAAATCCTCTCAGCATTATCTTTGATTTCTAGGTGAAGACACTTTGATACTTCTACCATCCTTTCTTTATCTCCACATCCTCACATGGCCATATTTTTTTAATCATATCCTTCATCACTTATTTGTTGATGTCTTTCTATTGCACATGGTTTGGATTTTCCCATTTTGACAATCGACGAGCTGTGCGTGTCACTTGTTGGGCCAACGTACCATGCACTAGAGATTTCATGCACTGAAATACGTTAACAACCATTTGCTATTGATTATCTGGCATTGTTTGTGTACCACATGCTAGCAGTTCATCATCCAAAGTATCTTAGAATTGTAAGGGGAAAATAGACAAATATCAAATATCTTGACAAACAGTTGTTCTCTCGATTCAGCACCCTCAAAGATACCATAATTGATGCCAAAAAAATATCAAAATTGATCCAATTGTACCACAAGACAATTAATTGACTAGATAAACCCATCCGACTATACTTCAAGTGAGGTGAACCACCCAAAACATAGAATTCAATGCAAATATAATACCCAATCAACAAGTCAATGAGCAATGCACAAATGGTTCAAGCCACGAAAAAAGACGATGCAAGTTCAATAAGAGATTGCTGAACAAGATTAGGGTCTATCTTTAAATGCTCTATGAAAAAAAAATAAAAATTGATGCGTTTCTTCTAGCTTCGTGCTCTCTTAACTTCATCCAACTGTCCATTTTTATCTGAATAGCCCTCATGACATCTTGATTAGGGTGGTAAAATACTTCTTTTGGGAAACAGAATTTCCTAGATGCACTCCAAAAGTCTATTAACATGTCAAATATAGACCCTAGTGTATAAATGTCACTTGCTTTTGAGTATGCATTTGTGCACTGTGGATCATATATTTCTGGGAAAATCCACGTCCGCTTTGTGAGCTCTCATTCCCCTACTTCCTTTGCCTCCAGAACTGCAAAGTCCAATTGAGCTATATGATGCAAAACATTATTTGATACTTTCTTGGTTGGCGTTCTAAGCATCATGCCCGCGAGTAAAATCTAGCATTATATTGAAAGGATGTAAGTCATTGTGCACTATACATGCTTAGTGAGCAGTCGTAACTCCATCAATAAGAATGTGTAAGATTGCTAGCATCTTCTCAAACACTACTTTGAGCCGTGTGGTCTCTATCTCTGGTAAGCATTGATTTGATGGTGGCACAGTCCTCCAACCATATTGTAGCCTTTGCATGCAGCATTTGAAAGCTCCTTGGCCAAATGGCAATGGCACATCATGTCTCCCAAGGTGCTTGCATTGTAGTATGGGAAGATTGTGATCCAAGGGGCCTCGGTGGTAAATCCAATGCATCTTATAGTGGAGGGGTGAAGTTTTTACATTCCTTAATCTGTGAAGAATCTATCAATTTTTTCCTCATTCCCTTCCGTGTAGAATTTTCCTACATATGTAATGTGATTTGAAAAGAAAGAAATACTTTTAATGGTGTATAATGTGTATACACCAAAAGAGCTTGCTCCATCCTTGCACCTTCCACCAGTGCTTTGTGGGGAATGCCAATCAGATGAGTGCACTTGGCATTCAATGATGTGTGCATGATTGTGATGGTGTCACTGCCATTTGATCGCTTGGGTAAGCAGACTTGGTCTTGAGCTTTCACCGGCTTCATTTTTACCTTTTGCCCCTCCCATTGTTTATCCCACAACTCTATTTTTCCATATCGCAAGTGGGAAGGAGTTCTTCTTTTAAGTCTCTACAACACACTTTCATATTGCCGAGCATTGTCCTAATCTTGTAGTGGGGGTCAAACTCTCTTGTCCCTATAGGAATCAGCAACTCATGCTGCCCTTCGGATCACAACCTGTGCTTTGTGTTCTCCCAGATAGTGCTAGTGTGATCTTTAATGAAACTGTCACTTTCATTAATCTACTGTATGCGACCATTTGCGCATGAAGATGCCAAAATACATTCTTTTTGAATGGCATGCATAATGATTTTCTTTTGCTCTGGCGTCATTTTTGCAATGGACAGTAAAAGATAACATATTAAACACAGTTTCATGGGTGCAGCAACTCTCTCACACTAGTTTAGGCTAACCATAATCGTGACTTGAAGAAATTAAAAAATTATGCACGATTATATTAATACAAATTAAAAACCATTTTACTTGAAAATGCTATGTTTAATTGTGTAAATGCATTAAAAACAAGTAACTCTTAAGAAAACCATCCAAATCAAACAATACAAGTCAAAAACCCAAAACATTGCAACATATTGTGAATAAACCATAAGATATGAGTTCATATTTTGCATGTTGCACTCTCACACTAGTTCATACAAACCATACCCGTGACTTAAAGACTTCAAAAATTTGTGCAAGATTATATTCAGCCAGGTTGATAAAAATTTTCACTTTAGTACACTATGTTTAATCATGCAATAAAAACAAGTAACTCCTAAGAAAACCATCCAGATCAAACAATACAAGTTATAAAAAACCCAAAACATTTCAATATATTTTGATAGTCCATAAGACATGAGTTTATATTTTACATGTTACCACTTCAAAAAAAATTGATACAATAAAAGACATGCGCATCATAATGCACATATTGCCAATCTCATTTTAGCTCATTTTAAAATATGATTAGTGTATAATTTTGTTTAAAAACATTGAAAATTTGATGCAATTTTAACAAACCACTCATAAATTGGATAGAACATCTTGCTCTTTAAAAAGATTAAAATGAACGTCTTACATGCAAAATGTGTGCATATGACTTTTTAAATTGAAAGTATATGAGTTATTCGTAGACATTGAGAAATAGCATAGTTTTAAATTTGTGAAATTGTAGCATTTGGTTTTGTAAGGATGTTATTCATTAGTGTAGAGATTGTTAAGGTTGTATAAAAGTTATATTATATATGCTATAATATTTATGACTTATGTAAATGTAGCATTTAAAATAGCAATGATGATTGATGAATAAAACTTTGTGATAGTATATATTTTCACAAGAACACTTAAAAGAAACAATTTTAAACAATTCAAACATTTGTGTATGAAATACTCTTCACAATCATGTTACCATCCAAGTATTTCATATACATAATACTTAAAAAAATTAATTACACATGCACATACAAATTATATGGCCTTCATACGACCAGGTTAACAACATGAATTCCACCTTTATGCAAAAACAAATGCTTCTAACAAACGACACTCAATTAGTCGCATTATTGAATGAGTGCCACCCAAATCTAGACAGCAATAATGTTTTGCATACAAGCATCATATGGCCGCGTTATTGACCAATGTCCATATGTTTTTTTGTGCAAGGGGAGCGGAATTTGACTCACCATAAGGATACTAGAATTGCACGTTACTGATGTAGTACCCAAACAGTGAGCCAATACTTACCACAAGGACACCATATTCGCCGCATAACGGAGGTGATGCCCCCGTGGTAAGCACTATTCCGTAGAAGAGCTTACACACACACACACACACACACACACACACACCGGATTGTGTGGTCAAGTACTCTACTGTTGTTGTGCACTGCAATGTAGAGCACCCTCCTACATGACCCCCTCTCTCCTCTCCACGTACAAGCTACAAAGGTGGTCATCGTTCTCTCTCTCTCTCTCTCTCTCTCTCTCTCTCTCTCTCTCTCTCTCTCTCTCTCTCTCTCTCTCTCTCTCTCTCTCTCTCTCTCTCTCTCTCTCTCTCTCTCTCTCTCTCTAGCTCTCTGCCCGTCTCTACCCCTTGTCGCTCACTTTCGCCCCCTCAGTTCCCCCCTGGGTGAGGAACGGCCCTGAGAGAGGCATTAAGCTATAGTCTATCCCAACCCCCAACCAGAATATGTTGCCATGCTGACGTGAATCTATTGCCCTGAATCTACTATTGTGCTAGCGTGAATCTGTTGTTGTGCTGATGATGGTGTAAATATATTGCCCTGCTGCTATGTCAACCTGAAGCTTGATGACAGCTTGACGATAGCACACCAGTTGTGCTTGTAACAACTCCCTCCATGTAGGAATTGACAATCAAACACACCTACAGTGTGGCTTTGCGAGTTGTGACCATTCTTGGGTTTGGTTTCTTCTCGGTACAACTCAAGGGTGGGTTCATTCAGTTGGGCTGTCTACTAGGCGGTCACACACAATCGAGGGATCTAGTTTTGTAAGCTACATGCTTTGTTTCTACTTGGTACAAGTCAGGGCTAGGTTCAAACAGGCTACCGTTCAGTTGGGCTTCCTACTAGGCGTTCACACACACAATCCATATGACCTCCCATGCAACCCGAAGGAGGATCACTTTCGTCGGGGTGGTGGAAACACGCCTCAAGCTCGACAACAATGCACACCTTCAAAACAAAACTAAGAGACTTCACAAAAATAAGGAGGTGAAAGAGAGACTCGTCATGATCAAAGCCCGTCTCTCCGTAGTGGAGGAAAGGAAAACAAAAACGGAGCATATGGAAGCCATGCTCACTAAAGCAAAAGGGGAAGTAGCCACAACACTCACAACGGAGTTCAAGATTCAAGTAAAAGATGAGATCTCTCACAATATTGAAGATGATGTGGCATCCAAGCTACGCGAGCAAAAATGGCAAGACAATACAACTCTCAATGTTCACCTTGGTGGGCTCCCAAGCGATTGGAAAGGGGATGGGGACCTCATGTCCAATGAGTCCCTCACTCAAATTTAGGTGATAGTCCCTACAGAAGTACAATGGAACCAAGCAACAATCACCACCCTCACGCATGAAGACCGCATTAACCATGAGATCCTCACTTTCAAGACCAAGGCAGATTAAATAAAACTCCTCAAAAAATCAAGGCTTCTCAAAGACACCACAATTTGGTTTGCAAAGGACCTTACACCCACTCAACTTAAACAGAAGAAGGTATAAGTCCAAAAGGTACGTGAAGCGCGCACAACAAGAAAATGGACAGTCTATCGAGGAGGTAAAACCATTGTCCAGGAGTTTCAAACTCCAAAAGCAGCTACCCTCTCACCTGCCCCTTCTTAGGTTTCATTGGACCCTCAGTCGCTTGTTATAACTGAGATGTATAAACTATTCTATTTTGTTTTCCGGTCCCATAGGTAATATATGACCTATGTGGACGATAATTCAATCTCTCTCTCTCTCTCTCTCTCTCTCTCTCTCTCTCTCTCTCTCTCTCTCTCTCTCTCTCTCTCTCTCTCTCTCTCTCTCTCTCTCTCTCTCCCTCTCCCTTTTAAAGTGTCTCAACAAATAACACCCAGCGGGCCCGATCGGGGACCTCTATATATTAAGTTGCGGTCCCGCGGTACTTTAGGGTTTCCCGACGGGCCCACAAGGAAAACTATTTTTCTCAACGTGCCCACAGGGAAGATGGCCCGACGATCTTTTTGCTGGTTTCTAGGTTGCTCTATGATTATAGATATGTTAATAAAACCTTGTGATCACACTAAATTTTACGTAATTACGTAAATAGTAAATTCTTTCTTGCAAGAGTGTTCTCTTGGTTGAAGAGTTGCATTCAAAAAGTTGACTACATTAGCCGCACATTTCATAGGCCAAACATTTGGTTTTAATTCCTCATGCATCAAGGTTCTCCTGATGGCTACCCATGCCCCATGATGCTCTCCTTTTTCATGGATGGATATTGAGAAGTTATGCATCATGTGTAAGCCTATCATTTGATATGTAAAAATATGGCATCTTTTGAACAACACCTGTTGCATTTCTTATATAAATGATGTGCACAAGTATTGTGGCTTGCGTAGACCACCAATGCATTGACTAAATCTCAATATGAATTTTCAAAGAATAATTTTCTACAAAGACATTGCTAGGAAACTTGAGCAAATTGTTGGGCTTGCCAATGGAAGAAAAAGTTGTTCTTGATGAAGCTTGTGAGGTGGGCTAAAAATATGCTAAGGAAAGTTGCACTTTTCATTTTTTGCACAATCAAGTCCTTTCTCTTCTTCTCACTCCCACTTGAATCAACATGTCTTGTTACAACATCCATGAAAACCTTCACAGGAACCTCCCTCCTATCCTCTACTATCTCATTGGGACAAAATGTCAACTTTCGTACACCACATTTGAAATAGTCCCCCATCGGGAAAAAATTGGGATGGTATTCACTATTTGGAGGTTTTGGATAGATGATGGATTCCCACATAGTAGTGATGTGTTGACATATTACTTCGCTTGCAAAAAACTCTCCTATATCATCACCTTTACAACATATGGAGCAAGTGCAAAGATAAACTTTCCCGCCGTGAGGCCCAAACTTGTTTTTCCACATCTAATAAAAGCCTCTTTGAATTAGAACATTTGCACATGGGATACATAGCTAGAAAGTATACTGTTCTTTCAAATTTTGAACAAAGTATGTCTTTAATGCCTCCAAGCATCTAAGAGTCGTGAACATTGTAGGGTGAGCATTCTTGAATCTTTGGTTTGGATCAACTTATGGAACCAAAATAAAAAAAGATTAGAAAAATCCAACTTTATGCCAATGGTAGAATGCCACTCATGTAGTAGTGCCAAAATTGGTTGTAGAGACAGTACCAAATATGGTACTATAGAACCATCTTTGGTAGTCTACCAGACTTTAAAAATCTAGAGTACCAAAATGTCTTGTTGGGTAACCAAAATGATTTATTTCTACCTTCTTTGGTACAATATAGAGACACACAACAAAGAGGGTTCTTCTTAGAGCCTTTGGTACTATACAACCATTGCCCCATGAAACAAAATAGCATTTAAGAGATGGACAACACCAAAAGCAGTCAAATTTGAGACTATTTGGAGAACATTTTGAGCTATACAAGTCCACTGCCATGCAGTGGAGTACCAAATTTTGTCCTCCATTTAGGCTTTGATCAAATACAAGTGGCATTTAATGAGAGGTTAGGATTTGGTAGTGTCTCTAGGCATTTGATGCTATGTGGGGATCGTGCAATGCAAGAGAGTACCAAATTTGGTAGTTCAAAGATGCTTGTGTACTTGTCATGCAAAGTTTGGTACTATAATATACTATTTTTATATTTGTTATTGTCTTTAGTCTTTTGGTACTATATACAACCATTGTTCATGTAGGAGAGTACCAGATTGGGTAGTCTACAGAGGCTTGGGTACTGTAAAAATACCTTTGCTACTATGAAGGAACATTTCCATATAACAGAAAGTCAGATTTGGTACCTTCTGTCTACTTTTGACTCATAGTAGAACTCCATGCAGAAGAGGACCTGTATGGAACTTTGAAAATGCTTTGGTGATAAACAAGAATGCTTTGGTACTATACAAGGAGTAGGTTTTGTACTGCATAAAGACTTTGGTACTACACAATGAGGCTTTGTAAAATAGAGTGAGGCTTTGGTACTCTATAGATAGGATTTGGGACTACTAATATACAATTGAACACCAAATTTGGTACTACACAAGGGCCTTGGTTATATGTAGGATAGCTTTGGCACTACCTAGGAATGCATTGGTACTGCATATAACCTTTATAAGGTACTATACACGCCCACTGTCGTATAGCACACAACCAAATTTGGTACTGTCTTGACCAAATTAGCCTTAAGGATTACCAAAAAAATTACAACTGCTAAGAGTTGTTGGTACTTGAGATTCATTGAGTAGATTCACAGGATGTTTGTTGACGACATTTTTCCTTCCAACTCTCTTCTTGCATATGTCCTTCTTGTAAAGTGAAATTGTGGTCTCTAATGTCCAAAAGGCATACACCAAGTCTCTTGTCTCATTGGTGATAGCAGTTCCTTGACGCAATTGTCTCTCATAAGCACTCAATGGAAACACTTCATATGTAAGGCTAAGGGAAAACCTAGGGGGGTCACGCACTCAGGACACGGGCTGACTGCAGGGTGAGGAAAAAGGGTTCTACAAATGGATGGCCAAGGGCCTATATAATGGGAGGTAAGCTAGAGAACCCTCTATACAGCTCCTTGGGTTCTTAGATTGGTATCAGGGCCACGAAGAGGGGGGCCGTGGAGGAGGGGAAAAGGAGGAAGTATCCTTGCATGCATTTTGCATGGGGCATGCAACGGTCTCTCTCTCTCTCTCTCTCTCTCTCTCTCTCTCTCTCTCTCTCTCTCTCTCTCTCTCTCTCTCTCTCTCTCTCTCTCTCTCTCTCTCTCTCTCTCTCTCTCTGTGCGGGATAGGGTTGGGGAGGAGATTCGTTTATAGGGGTTTTAAGGTCGGGAAGGAGGAGGAGTTTCAAACCAAGTGAGAGTGAGATCATAGGGATTGCACGGAATTGCTGCACAAAGTACATCACCAACAACATTTCCTAGGCAATGCAGGTCTCTCCCTCCCAATTTTGGCAACATACATGGTCACCATCACAAGTTGTAGAGGCAGATTTTGAACTTTTTATTAAGAACAAAAACTTAGGGTTTTCCCATTTGAGAACCTACCCAAGGCAAGCCTTAAAGTTTTGGGCCAAGAGAGCATGCCCACATGGCCATGCCCCCCCGTCTTCTACCTTGCAAATACAATGATGGAAAGAGAAATTTTGACAAACATCGGTGGAGGGAGGCAATATTGATCATGTGCTACTCTAGAACCCTTCTAATTTTTGAAATTATAGAAATTTCTTATATGATATCCCTTGTGCCAAGTATGACTTTGGCTATTAGTAATTTTTGGCTATTAATAATTATGTACCAAGCTACTCCATGGAGCCTTGATTCAAGGATCATCAAAGTTTTTTGAGAATGGTTAAACCAAGGAGAAATATGGCTATAAGTTTGTGAAGCTTGCACAAGTTTGGGAATGGACTTGAAGACCGTATGGGACGCAATCGGGAAAAGTTCTCGCCATCTTCCTAAATGGCTATCCATGGGATAGAGCACTCACGGATTCCTAATGACAATGGGTATCTATTGAATAATCTTTGAATTATTGCACGGAATAATAGTACATTCCCAACAAGACTCCAGTTACTAATGTTTCAGTTGCCGCATCCATTTTGTATTGGTTATGCAATCATTTGCATGTTGTTCAGGCTTGTGAATTCTATCTTGTGTACTCATTGACACCCAAGGGGTTTGTTGGAATTTATCAAGCATGGATGTACTGTTGTTATAGAAAGGTTATTATTGGACTTAGTGAATTCCATTTATCTGCATGGATTGGCAAGCATGGTTGACTGTTCCTCTAGAATTTCACATGCATATGACGTGTATGTACAATATGTTTGCACATAATTTCAAACAAGCATGGCTTGTGTTAAGTTATAGCCAGGCTATTAACCCATTAGGGTGAAAGCATGTTAACGTTGTCAGGAGTTTTTTGGAGGAAGGGATTGCGCATATGTACATACACATGCATGGTGCATCAAATAAAGGATTGCCCATTTTCCTTAGCCAGGTGGTTATGTGGGGCCCACATGTGTACAAGTAGGACAGGGTGTACATAGTGCATCGATTTTCACTATTACCAGTACCACTGTGTTTTTCTACAATAATGAGGAGTTTATAGCGTGTAAAACTTCTTGAGGAATCTATCCACGGGCCGACGACGTGAGGTCAGCAGGTGCGTCAGATGGCATCTAGTGGCGTCAGGAGGGCGAACAAGGTCAATATTTGCACGCAGATGAGGACGGACACAACGTGGGTGTTTTCTTGTGAGAGTTACGCAGAAAGGTCATCATTAGGACCACTTTTTGGGGCCACTTAACGTTGTGGCGAGATGCATTATTGGAAAAAAGCTGAGTGCCAGGTGTGCGGATGATGCAAAAAGGTGACAATTATGCACTGCGAGGTTAGGTTTTGGCCTGTTCGAGGTCCGTTTGAGGTCATCTAAAAGGCCAAGGGTGCCCAAGTAATAAAGCTAAGTGTGGGAACTGAAAAAAGAGAGAGAAGACCAGAAAAAACGTGGAGAAGAGAGGAGGAACAGCCGCAGGTGTGTTTTTGGTGTTTTTGGAGTCTGTTTTGGCCGTAAACTGCTCATCCGAGGTCGGATTTGAGCACTTTGACATTGTAGACTGAGGTTTTGGGCCGTTCCGGACGCGATGGAGCTGTCCATTTTGCCAAATTCTTCACTCTTTTCCTGCTGTTTTTCTATGTAAGTTTCTCCTATGAGCGAAGTTTCTGCTCTAGTTTGTGATTGTATCTGGTATCTTTACCCATATTGTGTGAGCTGTTTGCCCCATTGGTGTTGGCCCAAGCTCATTCGTATCTAAACATCAGAAATTCTCCTCTTTTGAGCTGAGTTTTTGGGTGTGTGTGTGTGTGTGTCTGTGTGGAGTGGGCAAGTGGATAGTCTCTCTCCTCTCACTCCAGAGGTGTGTTCCCTGTCTCGGCCAGGTGTGTTGTGTAAGCCGAGTGGTGCCCCATAGTGTGTGTGTATATCCTTCCAAGAGTGTGTTTCGGGTTGTTATAGAGGCGCTGTGTGTGTTTTCATCCCGCTCACATTCTTTTGGCGCCCCCACGGAGGATCTTCTTCGAGTACCTTCTGCTTCGAGCTTCAAGCTTCGAGATTCGGGATTACAGGTTACAGGCTGCAGATTACAGGTTACAGGTTACAGGTTATAGGGACAGGTACAGGTACAGGTACAAGTGATTCACACAGGTACAGGTAGCTGGAGTACAGTGATATACTAGGAGTGATGTCACTTGCAGTTGTTTTGGGTATGCATCACTTGGCGCCTATTTGAGCGCATTGTCTGCTGGATTGTACGTTACTTGTGGAAACTGCCATTGTACGCATTTGTGGAGCCATACTTGGTTGTATTTGGCAGTCCCAGCCATTGCTGAGACTTGGTCTGGAAGATAGTCATTTCTGAGACTTGACTATATGCGATTTGCATTAGTCTTCGTGTGAGGGTCGATAGCGTGAGGTTTTTATTGAGCTATGGGATTCTCAAATGTGGAGATCCTTTCGGTGATACAGGTAGCTGGAGCACCCTTTTTGTGACCTCGCCATAGGCTATGTACTAGTGAGTCCTACTTGATGCTCAGGTTCTATTGTTGACAGTTTATGCATACATAGACAGTCTATATTTTGGGTTCCTACTGCTCTACTTCTGGGGAAACTCTGTCGAAATTTTCCCAAGTTATGAGGGCTGGTTTTTTGGTATTTTGAGCCATTTATGCTGTTATGCTGCTGAAATTTTGGCAAAATCAGAGGTTGAGTCAGGTGTGCCTTCTTGGGAGCTTCATGGTTGGCTTTAGTGGATGATCAAAATGGCCCTCAGTTCACTCCTTTTCATTTAACTCAAAGAATTCAGATTAATGTTCATGTGTCTAGGAAGATCTTTTTCCAGCAGCGCATAGTCTTTATGTTTGGGCCAAGAAGATTGAGAGAGATCCTGGAATGTCCTTTGCCTGTTGTCATTCCGATGATCAACTATGAAAACTCATTTGATGTGCATGTGTTTGTCCTTATCTAAAGTTGAGCTCCATTGAAGTTTCTGGGGATTGGGTAGTCAAAAGTTTTGGGTTCTTGCACGTGTGTTCAAAGGGGTTCTCAAAGCATTGTAACTTGGGTAGCCATGGCTTTCTCTTATCCCGAGTTTCATGGAAGAAGTGATGAAGATGTGGAAGAATTTTTGGAAAAGATGGAGGTTGCCTGCATTAGCAACCAGATTCATGACCCTACGCAAATGTTACGCCTTCTCCAAATTTGTTTGAAGAGTGATGCACGAGTTTGGTCTAAAGCATTTGAAGAGGAGTTGCGTGTGGCTGATCCACCTGTAAGGTTGAGTTGGGACAATCTACAACATGGGTTGGAAGTGGAGTTTGTGAAGATAGAAGATCCTGACAAGGTGTGGCAAGAAGTACAGGCTTTGGTGCAAAAGGAAGGTGAGCCAGTGGATGCGTACATACGTAAGTTTTCATTGGCATGGGAGCGAATGTGCAAGGCTTTAGCACCACAGGTACCCCCGCCTGACATGATGAAGAAGGACAGGTTCTTAGCTGGTCTTTGGGAGAATATACGTTGGAGAGTGGAGCTAAAGAAGCCTAGGACATATGAAGATGCACTAGAGATAGCAAGGAACAAAGAGTGGAAGCTGAGGAAAATGAGCCAGTTAGGGGTGGAGTCTTTGCCAATGAGGTCTGAATTTCAGCCTATAGAGTCTTTACAAGGGCGCATGTCAGGGGTTCATCATGAACCAGTAGTTCCTGTTACTACTTAGAGTATGCCAGCAATCGTCACTACAGCAGTGCAAGATGATGGGCTAAGGCAAGACATGAGGCAAATAGTGGATTTGATGAAGAATCTCAGCCTAAACATGCTAGGTCAAGTGGGAAATAATCGAGGTCGAGGGAGGTTTGCAAATCAGCCAGGAGGTGAAGAAAGGCCTAGGAATGGTGTTGGACAAAGCAATGGTAGGTTTTGGAGGCAGACGCCCACATGCTATAATTGTGGAGAGTTGGGTCACATCAGCCCGCAATGTGATAAGCCACCAAGGATGGGGGGAGACATGTATCCATTGCCAAGACAGGTGCTAACTAGGTCAAATGATTATGGCATCGAAATTAAGGGAGACGAAGGAACCAGTGGACTGACCCAGGAGGAAAAGGGAAAGACAAAAGTGCTAAGTGTAGTCACCTTGGAGAAGGCATCAAAGCTAGAGGATACATTAGTGATGCCTATTGGGAAGAGGACCACAGAGGATAAGGAAGGAAGAAGTGCCCCAGGTCCTAGTAAGAAGAAAGGAAAGAGCCATGAAGGCGAGGATGTCAAGGACAAGAGGAAAAGGAGAGCTCGTCAAAAGTTTCATGTTTCAGATTTTCCACTAGGGGATGGGCAATTAAGCTATGACTTGAAGGAGGATCTGACGAGCAGGAAGGCAGATGTTACTTTTGGGCATCTTATAGAGATGGTGCCTAAGCTAAAGCGACAGTGGAAGAGGATGGTTAACCCAATGGAGAAAGAGCCAGAGAGAGGTTCAGTGAAGGTGTTGGCAATGGACGATCTACCAGACATTTGTCCAATAGTAGATGTGTGGCATAAAAGGAAAAATTTGGGACAAGGTTATGTGGATGGCGGAGCCCAAATATGCGTCATAACACACTCATGCGTTGAGAAGATGGGTCTCACAGTGGCTGGGGTGTCAGGTTTTTGGATCAGATTGGCAAACCATCAAAAAGTAAAATGCTTAGGTGTTGTAAAGAGCTTAGAAGTGGAGGCATATGAAGCAAAGGCATTGGTTGATTTTCATGTGATGCCAGCAGGGTTGGGAGCATATCCTATTATACTAGGAAGACCATGGTTACGTGCAGTGGGAGCTGTTCAAGATTGGCGACATGGTACGATTAGCCTCTATGGAAAGACAGGTACCAAGAAGCTTTATAATATGGACACAAGGAAACAATTAGAGGAGCTTTATGAAGATGAGGATGAGTCTAGTGATGAAGACTCTTCCACGGTGACAGATGAGGACAGTGATAGCACTACCAGCAGTGATGAGGATGCTGATGTGGCATTTCTTTTGATGGACAAAGAAATCCAGGAGATTAGTTTAGTTGCATTTGCGAATGAGGTTGAAGATGAAAGTGAAGGGCCTTATGAAGTGATTGAAGGGCTGATGCAAACCAAGGTTGAGTTGTCAAAGAAGCAGGAATTAATGACGCAAATGATTAGTGGAGACCTCTCAGCTATGGAGAAGGATATATATTTGCATATGCTGGCTAGTTTTCCTGATTTGTTCATTACTTCATATGAAGAGATCAGAGGGTTCAAGGGTGAAGAGATGCATATAGAGCTGAAAGAAGGTGCTAAGCTAGTGCGGCAAAGGCTAAGAAGGATGGGTCAAGAGAAAATGGAAGCCTTGCGAGAAGAGGTGGACAAGTTGTTGAAGGCAGGGTTCATAGTCCCTGTGGAGACCACAGAATGGGTGAGTCCAGTAGTAGTCAGTCCAAAGAAGGATGGGAAGTGGAGGATTTGTGTAGATTTTAAACCCTTAAATGCAGCCACTAAGAATAACCCATATCCTCTTCCATTCATTGATCAGATCTTGGATTCAGTGGCAGGTTATGAGAGGTACAGTGTGTGTGATGGTTTTTCAGGCTATTTTCAATTGAAGATTGCTCTTAAAGACCGCACAAAGACAACTTTCATTATGCCATGGGGCTGCTATTGCTACACAGTGTTGCCGTTTGGGTTGTCAAATGGACCATCTTTCTATCAAGAGAGAGCGAATTGGGTGTTGGAACCATTCATTGGTAGTTGTGCTAAAGCTTTTATGGATGACTTCTGTGTTTATAGCAGTAGGGCTGAACACCATGAGAAGCTACAGATGGTATTAGCTCGATATGATGAATGTGGAGGACAACTAAATCCAAAGAAATGTCATCTAGCACAGCCAAGGGTGAAGTTATTGGGCCACATGG
This sequence comes from Adiantum capillus-veneris, assembly GCF_014529385.1. Taxonomy (NCBI): domain Eukaryota; kingdom Viridiplantae; phylum Streptophyta; class Polypodiopsida; order Polypodiales; family Pteridaceae; genus Adiantum; species Adiantum capillus-veneris. The sequence goes on along the minus strand of NC_140943.1, from coordinate 103,364,296 downwards.
TGTCAGAAAATGGCATTGAGGCTGATCCAGACAAGGTTAAGTCTATTATTCTTCTTCCATCACCTATGAGTACGAAGCAATTGACAACCTTTATACACAAAGTGAAGTACATGGCACGGTTTATTCCATTGTCTTCGCAGCTTCTTTATCCATTACAGCAAGTGGCAAAGCATGATCCATTGCAATGGGATGACAAGTGTGAAGAAGTGTTTCAAGAGGTGAAAGAGGTGTTAGGGGGGTTGTCAGCCATGCTGGCTCCTGATTGGGAGAAAGTTTTTTATGTAAATCCATCAGTAGGGGATGATGCCATTGGAGCCATGCTATTGAAAAAGGGGAAGGGCATCCATTATATGAGGCCAGTGTATTGTGCAAGCCGAGTGAAGTTGGTAGCGGAGAGAAAGTTATTGGAAGTAGAGCTAGTGATGGCCAGTGTAATATTTTCTTGTCGACGATTTCGTCATTACTTGCTACCACGGACTTTTGTTTTCTTGACGAGTTATGCCTTTTTGCCACAATTAATTAATGGTATTAACATGTCAAATGTGGTGAAGAAATGGGTAATTGAGCTGCAAGAGTTTGAGTTCTCTTTTCTAGTGGAAGATAGTACAAGGGCTACCCTAGCTGATTTGTTAACCTACAAGGAGAATCCCCTTATTGTTAAGGAAGAGGTGGTGAGAAAGGTAGTTGAAGAAGTGCCACAGATCAGCAATGCACATGTGTTGTTCTTTGATGGTTCATACAGAAAGAGCCATGATGCAGCTTCAGGGGGTATAGCACTTTATGATCCAGAGGGGAAGCTAGTATGCAAGAGAGGGTTCAAATTGGATGCTCATAGTAACAATGAGGCTGAATATGCTACTCTGGAAGCCGGATTACACATTTGTTTGAAGCATGGGGTTCGAAGGTTGAGCATAAAAGGTGATGCCTTGTTAGTGGTGAAGCAAGTGCTGGGTGTGTGGAAGAGCAAGAACACCTCATTGAAGGAAATGTGCTTTAGAATTAAAGGCCTGTTAAAAAAGTTTGAAGCATGGAGCATCAGACACATTGAACGTGCTCTAAATGGAGAGGCACATGAAGCAGCTCAAGGCATGATTGGGGAGCTATTCGTGTTGAGGACCACTTTACCTCTTTATCATGGCCGGGAAAGTTTGGCTCAAGAAGAGAAGTTTTTGCTAACAGGAATCATTCCAAAGGAGATTCAAAAGTCTAAGAAGTATGGCTTTGTGCGTAGAGCATACAGGTACAAATTGATTGGTAATGTCTTATACATGAAAGGGGCTGATCTCGTGTTGAGACGTGTACCTTGGCGAGAAGAGCTTTACAGAGTGTTGGAAGAGAATCATGAAGGCGCATGTGGTGGCCATTTTGCTCTAAAGATCACCTTGCATAGGATTTTGCAAGAGGGGTATGTATGGCCTAGTTTGCACAAGGATGTTCACCATTGGTGTAAGTCTTGCAATAGGTGTCAAGCATTTGGGAAGAGAGTGTTGAAGCCAGAGCTACAAAAAACCATTATGGCGTTTGATGTGTTTGAAAAGTGGGGGATTGATGCAATAGGCCCGTTACCTATCACAAGCAGGGGCAAAAGCTATATCTTGACGGCAGTGGACTATCTCTCTAGATGGGCAGAGGCTATAGCAGTAAAAAAGATCACTACAAAGGATGTGGCAAAATTTGTGTATGATGAAATATGTTGCAAGTTTGGGGTGCCATTAGAGCTACTTTCAGATAAGGGGCCAGGATTTAGAGCTAAACTGCTAGACTTCTTATGCACAAAGATGAAGATTAGGCACCAGCATACCACTCCTTATTACCCACAGTGTAATGGCTTAAATGAAAGATTCAATGGTGAGTTGGTACAGATTCTTTCGAAAGTGACAGAGCACCAAGGAAAGAATTGGGATTTGGAATTGCCTAGTGCATTATGGGCTTACCGTACGTCGGTGAAGACAGGTACAGGGTTTACTCCATTTCATCTGGTGTATGGAAAAGAAGCACTATTGCCTGTGGAAGTAGAGTTTCCTGCGGTCAAGATGTTAGAGAAGTTTCTTGGGCCGCCTAGTGATGCATTCACAGAGAGGCTCTTGCAGTTACAAGAGGTCCAGTTGGATAGGATGAGCGCATTGGAGCATTATGGGCAGATGCAGGATAAGGCTTTGACAAAGATAAATGAAAAGGTCAAAAGTAAGGGTATCAAGAAACATGACTTGGTTTTGCGCTACAATAGTAAGCTGGACAACACCTTCCAAAAGAAGTTTCAAATTAAGTGGGAAGGCCCTTTCAAGGTAGTGGAGTGTTTTCCAAATGGCACATATCAGCTGGCTAACTTGGATGGTGTTCTACATAAGTCAAGGGTAAATGGATTGCGTCTTAAATTATATCATGCCAGGTTAATGATGGTGGAGCAAGATGAGTTGTCTGTGGAGCAAGCAATGTTGGTGAAGGATGAGGAGACTTGTGATGCGGCGAGTCTCATATCTCTCTTTGCTGCTGCTGATCATGAATGATCTAGCAGGCTAGGGGGTGGGCAAATTATGTCAGGAGTTTTTTGGAGCAAGGGATTGCGCATATGTACATACACATGCATGGTGCATCAAATAAAGGATTGCCCATTTTCCTTAGCCAGGTGGTTATGTGGGGCCCACATGTGTACAAGTAGGACAAGGTGTACATAGTGCATCGATTTTCACTATTACCAGTACCACTGTGTTTTTCTACAATAATGAGGAGTTTATAGCGTGTAAAACTTCTCGAGGAAGCTATCCGCGGGCCGACGACGTGAGGTCAGTAGGTGCGTCAGATGGCATCTAGTGGCGTCAGGAGGGCGAACAAGGTCAATATTTGCACGCAAATGAGGACGGACACAACGTGGATGTTTTCTTGTGAGAGTTACGCAAAAAGATCATCATTAGGACCACTTTTTGGGGCCACTTCACGTGGTGGAGAGATGCATTATTGGAAAAAAGCTGAGTGCCAGGCGTGCGGATGATGCATAAAGGCGACAACTATGCACTACGAGGTTAGGTTTTGGCCTGTTCGAGGTCCGTTTGAGGTCATCTAAAAGGCCAAGGGTGCCCAAGTAATAAAGCTAAGTGTGGGAACTGAAAAAAAGAGAGAGAAGACCAGAAAAAACGTGGAGAAGAGAGGAGGAATAGCCGCAGGTGTGTTTTTGGTGTTTTTGGAGCCTGTTTTGGCCGTAAACTGCTCATCCGAGGTCGGATTTGAGCACTTTGACATTGTAGACTGGGGTTTTGGGCCGTTCCGGACGCAATGGCGCTGTCCATTTTGCCAAATTACTCACTCTTTTCCTGCTGTTTTTCTGTGTAAGTTTCTCCTATGAGCGAAGTTTCTGCTCTAGTTTGTGATTGTATCTAGTATCTTTTACCCATATTGTGTGAGTTGTTTGCCCCATTGGTGTTGGCCCAAGCTCATTCGTATCTAAACATCAGAAATTCTCCTCTTTTGAGCTGAGTTTTTGGGTGTGTGTGTGTGTGTGTGTGTGTCTGTGTGGAGTGGGCAAGTGGATAGTCTCTCTCCTGTCACTCCAGAGGTGTGTTCCCTGTCTCGGCCAGGTGTGTTGTGTAAGCCGAGTGGTGCCCCATAGTGTGTGTGTATATCCCTCCAAGAGTGTGTGTCGGGTCGTTATAGAGGCGCTATGTGTGTTTTCATCCCGCTCACAACGTGTCACGCTGTCGAGAAATTTGCGGTCTTGCCAGGAAAGCACCGGGCTTATGGCTGTGAGAGTTTGTGAGAGAACTCAACAAAAACTATATGCAGGAGTTAAACCATAGATACCATGAAGACTAGGGTTTGGAAAGAAGTGCAATCAAAGAAGACTCACCCTTTCTCTCTTGCACTCACACACACACAAAGAAAGAACGCAAAAGAGAATGTCAAAACAATACGAAGATGAAAACATCAAGGCTATGGTCATATCGTATCATGGGTAATATGAAAGGGTTAATGGATGAGTTAATGGCATTTAATCTTGGCTGACCAAATAGGCTACGAATTGTTCTTTGGAATTGTAGTTTTGTGCTTACCATAATATATATATTTTGTCTAGTGATTGGGATTAATTGTGTGTACAAATCCTCTTGGTTCATAGCAAGATAACTACGCTTACATAAAAAAAAAAATTATAGTCTATGAGAGGTAGTATGATGGGATCCGGTGATAGAAGTATTTCATTGAGCCTTTCAGGGCCGAAGAGAAACACTATACGTTGTTGAAAGTGTATTTTATGGCTAATACATACGTTAATTCTAATAGATCGTACAGAGTGAAAGCGATAGAAATGATCATCATGTGGGTTATTCATCTAGGATAGTATGTGAGAAATGTAGATATGAGAGAAGTGAAGAGATGAGAAGTTTCCCTCCCAAGCCCTATTCTTGCCCGTAGGCAATAAGGATACTGCGGGGAGAGATGTACCTGTAGCAAAGAGAACCTAGAGAGGATGAATGAATGAGAGAGATAGGTTTGGTTAAGGAGATGAGATTAGATACATATATATATGTTGGATTAGAGATGAAAATAAAAACAACAAGAAATCAAGAAAACATCAATGTAGAACACATCTTACTTGAAACCCTTCGGCACCATTCTTGATGGAGAGAGAAGAAGAGTGGATAATTCCACTTTGATTGATACGCCAAGTACAACACCTTCTCTGATTAGAGTTGATCCTCCAAGGATGGCGTACAAGAATGGCTAGTTTTCCTCTAGGAGAAAGTGTAGGCTTGGGCTTATGTTCATGGGGCTAAGTACAATTAGGCATTACTACTCACTCCCTCAAGAATTCCTCTCATCAATGGCTTGAATCCTTGAGTTCCTTCCAAGGAAGAAGAGGTCCCCTTTTATAGGTGAAGGGAACCCACAAGGGTTTACACAAGAAGAGAGGAGCCAGTGTGAACAGGAATTGGAAAAGTTGGAAATGAGCTGTCCCTGCATGATGTGGGCAGACTGGGGTCCTGTATTTTGATCATATCTCCTCAACCGTAGCTCCAAATAAAAAAATAAAAATATGGGTAGAAACTTCAGCTCATTAGCTACGATTGTTATTTTAAAATCATTCTCCAATTTGGATTGGAACCTTGTGTAAAAAATTCATCAAAATAGGGTCCATTTATGGCAGCAAAAGTCTTCATGTGGTCTCCTTAGCCTTGACTTTCATTTAATTCCCAAGGACACCTCATGCCATATGAAAGCATGACATTTCTCCTTGACAAAGTTTTGTAACCATGCTTGCAATAATGCATTAAAATAAGTGTATCTTTGAAATCATGCCACCTAGTGTCCCACTAGGATTTGATTCTCTCCTAGTAGCTATTTCAAAAGAAATATAAGAAAAGTATAAAAAATACATAGAATATATATATATTGGAGTTTACCCTAGATATAGGATCTAGCTAGGGTGTGAGATGATAATGAAATAGTAGAAATAAAGAATCAATGCTTTTTGCCCCAAGTTAAAGAGGCGGAGCTATTGACACTTTTCCCATAGTATTTTTTGATGGTAAAGTAAGAATACATTACCCTTGAGATAAATAATAAGATGAGGTAGAAAGCTTATTTTTATACTTACATATGCATATGTACATTATAGGAAATATAATTATGTATCTAAAAAGTTACAAGATAACTCTTGTAGCATGTGTTCCCACTATGTACATGTCACAGCACGACATCCACCCCCTCTAAACCTACACATCCTCCGGTATGTGCCAAATTATTTCTTTGTAAGATCATCCCTCTTGTACATCTTCCTTGCTTTCATCTTCACTGGATGATTCCAGAGCTTCATTTTCACTTTGATCTTCACTTGTGTTTTGCTCTTCTTCCTCATCAACATTTTCTGGATCATTGTCTCCTCTTCTCTTAAACATTTTGATCCTTTTCCCTGCAATGGGAATCTTTACTTCTGTGCCATCTAGTTCAGACAAGCTGTAAGTAGCATTTTCATGCACATGTTTTACAACATATGGTCCAAACCATCTTTTTGAAAACTTACGCATGACTGTGTGTTGGTTATCAAGGCTACTATCATACACTAAAACCCAATCACCTTTGTCAATTGCTTTGCTCGTGAGCCGATGTCGCTTATCAAAGTAGTCCTTGTTTTTCAATCTTGCATTTTTGAGTCGTTCTTTTGCAGCCTCAATGTCTCCAGGTCTTCTCTCTAGTTGCCTCATGCGCAATGCAAGGAGATCTTCCCTACTAAGCCCCTCTTGCCAAGGTAGTACATTCCATGTGGGAATTGTATCCTCAATCGGCATCACTAGCTTTTGACCATACATTAGCTCCGCAGGCATGTAGCCAGTTACTGAGCTATGTGTTGTACGATCAGTCCATAAAGCATATGGTAACAGTTTTGGCCACTCACCAACTCTTCCTTCGCAAGCCTTGGCCAAAGCTTTGATGATAGGAGGATTCCCTCTTTCACTCTTTCCATTGCCTTCAGGGTTGTAAGCTGTAGTAAGAGAAAGCTTGATCCCTAATCTAGAAAAGAACTCCCTTGCTTCTTCGGCATCCAGTTCACCTCGATCTGCAGTGATCTTTCCCACACAACCATAATGGCAAATCACCTCATCAAGAAGGAATTTGCACACAGCTTCTGTGGTTTTAGCTCTTAATGCTCTTCCTTCAACTTGATTAGTTAGGTCCTCTCGTGCAAGAACAAGGTACCTCATCTGCCAGAGTCCTAAAGGCATTGTGACTAGATCCACAACCCATTTATAATGCATGGCTAGTGGGTATGTAGGGTGCAATCCATCACGATGTCGGACATTTGAATACATTTGACAAGTTACACATGACTCTACAAATTGAGATACATCTTTATACATACCCTTCCACCAGTATTTTTCTTTCAACTTGGAGAAGGTTTCCCACACACCCCTGTGTCCAGCCCATAGACTCTCATGAAACTCTTGCATGAGCTTTACTTGAGTCTCTTTTTTACATATAACCCTTTGTGGTGTAGCACCCTTTTGTTTAGGATGCTTCCACAAGTAACCATCCCTCAGAAAGTAACCATATGCTTTCCTGTGTATCCTCTTGAATTCATGTTCAGACCAATCATCCTGTTTTGTTAGAGTACTCAAGTACCTTCCAATAGAAAGCCAATCACCTTCATAAAGATGTTTCAAGAACAATTCAAGTGAATTAGTCATGCAGACATTGTTACCTTTGACATGAGAGATAGAATAGAATTTTGTGCCTACATCATCTCCCTCATCAATCATTTGTGACTCATCTTCATACCTTGCCCTTGATAGCATATCTGCCACTGTATTGTCTTTACCTGCAATGTGCTTAAACTCGGGATTTAAGGACTTAATGTAGGCAATCCACCGCAACATAGCAATGTCTGGTGTTGAGCAGCTTGTAATCATCCCAAGAAGTGGTAGACAATCTGTTTCTACAACCACACATGCACCAATTAGGTACTCTTTTCCACTTTTCAAGGCTGTAACCATACCCCATAACTCTCTCTTTATCTGTGGATAGTTTCTTTGGCGAGCACTTAGTACCTTTGCTCCAAATCTTACCACATACCTGTGTCCTTCTTTGTCATCTTGCCCTATTGCCCATCCAATCCCTGTAGGACTGGTATCTACTGTCACAATCACTGGCCTTTGACACTCAAAGTCGTTGCTGACTGGAGTAACTCCTTTAGCTTTTTCATGGATTTTACATGTGCTTCTGTCCATTTAAACTTTTGATTCTTTCTAAGCAACTGATAAAGAGGATCAGCTACATGTGCATAATGTGGAATCCAAATAACATAGAAGACACATGCTCTTAGAAACCTTCTAACCTCAGTGATGCTAGTGCATGTTTCTTTCATTCTTTGGATGGCATCTACCTTTGATGGACAAGGTTTCCTACCATATGGCCCGCACATGTGCCCCACAATGAGCACTTCATTGACACCAAACATAGACTTTTTCCCTGACAATGTAAGATTCACTTCTTCCAACCTAGACAAAATTTTATCACAATCATTTATGTGATTTACCACAAACCTGCGACATCCCTTGAGATCCAAAGCTTCAACTTTGTCACTTTCTTCACATCATTTGATAGGCAAATCATCAATGAAAGGCATTTTGATGTGAGGAATAAAGTCACATAAGACCTTATTCATCCCATTCATCATATGTGCAACCGAGTTGGTTGCTCCCTGTGGCAAGGTACACATCCTTACCAAACCCAAAGGTGTCCTCATGGTTGTCAAGTCTCTGCTTTCGATTGCAAGCTGAATTTGATCATACCCTGAGTAGAGATCCCCCATTGAGTAGATTGCTCTCCCTGCAAACGCCTCTGCAAATTCATCCACAATTGGACCTGTACCTACATTTCTAATTGTCACCTTGTTCACTGGTTGCATATCTTGGATGAAGCGTAGAGAACCATTCTTCTTTGGAACTGTGAACCACCTGTTTGAGTATGGAGCACAAGAAGGCTCCAAGATTCCCATTTTGATTTTCTCATTCAGTAGCTCTACTAACTTTGGCAAATGAGCCTTTGGAACCGGAATAGGCCGCAGATTCCAAGGCACATGAGGTATTGTGAAAATTACCATAGGAGCTACAATATAAGGATCAACACATCCTATCTCATGTGGCTCAAATGCAAAAGCCTTACCATGCTTTGAAAGCATTTCTTTGAAGCACTTTGTCTCCTCCTGTGTTAGAAACTCCTCGCAACCAATCTGCAACTCTTGAAAAGACTCCTTTGTGAAGGTATGCCCGATCTTTTTAGGGTTCCGCAAACTTGGTTATAAAGAAGCGTGTTCAATCTTTTCCCTGTTGTTGGGTGGTAAGGGTGAAGCTACTGGTTTCACCTTCTTTGCTACACTCTTGTATTTAGTTTTAACATGGACTTCTGGGCCTACTGTTTGGCTTTCTTTAAAGGCTTCTATTACTTGATACATTTCCATAGAGCAAACTTCCACAACTTCATTGTCAAGATGCAAACTAGACCTCATTATAGCATCAAGCTCACCCATAGTATCTACAAAAGAAACTTGTTCACACAAACCCAAAACATTTTAAGTAGGCTCTAGCAACCCACTCTTTTTCATGCCTATTTGTACATTATGCACATATTGCTTCTCACATCTCTTCAAATCTTCAAGTTTTGTAAAACATAATGATCCATTCTTTGTTACCAAGGAGCTCGTTGAAAATACTTCACCTATTTTTGGATCAGGCGAGACCCTTTTTCTTTCTGTACCACTGCAATACCGCTTTACAATGGTACTTGGCCAAAACCCATCATTTCTCTATGATCATGAAACTCTTTGCTCACCTTTGGTAGAGGATGTTCTCTGAGGTTGTCACGATTTCTTTCATGGTTTACACAAACTGTGAGAAATTGGATAGCACGTTTACCATCTTTGCTATGTATCCTAGCATATGCTGAACCATCGTCCATTACCTTTGTTTCCATTCCAACTCCCACAATGTAGGGCTGTCCAAGGATGAGATGATATGAAGATGTATCCTGTACAAAGAAGTTTTGGTCAATCTTTACATCACCTATTGTTACCTTCACACCTGGACATGGTGCATACAATTCACCGGATGAATTGTTTGCCACTTTTACCATCCAGCCATGATCTGTGTCCATCGGCCATTTGCACTTGTTGTAGAGACTCTTTGACATTATGTTTATTTCTGAACCATGGTCAATCAAGGCAACAAATGGCTCTTCAACATCACCTACCTTGACCAAAGTTTCTGTAGTAGCCCTTGCCCAATGACTTCGTGAATAGTAACTCCTAGGAATATCTTCAACTTCTTCATCATCATTTGAGAAATACACTTGCTTCACTCTCCCACTAGATTGGTAGCATCCTACCACAGCTCCATCATTCTCCTTATTTTGCAGTTGCATCCCTTGTGTCTTTGAGGTTTCCCCTTCAACCTGTGGACGAGAAACTTCATCAAGGGTTTGCCTCTTTCTCTTTATGATGTCAATGATCTCCTCATGGAATTCACGCTTTGCAATGCCAAGAACTTCTCCCAGAGTAAACTCAATCTTGCTATTCAAGATCCTTTCCTCCAAGACTTTCTTTAAATCTGTAGCAACCTCAATATCAGATTGTAGTTTATAAGTTGGGCCTTTTGTCTTACCTTTCGTTGGCTCTTTCTTCTTTCTTGTTGTAGACTCCTCCATGAGTACTTCAGGTGGAGATGCTCCTTGTGTTGAGGGTGTTTGAGAAGGCATTGATTCGCTTCTTCCCCCACTTCTAGAAGCTCTTTTTGATGGTCCTTCATCAGCATTCTCACGTCTGCGCTTCTCTTCTACAATTGCCTCATTTTGTTGGCATTTTGTAATGTAGGCATGCACTGACAATGAGTCCACTGGATCATTCCATCCTGTTTCTAGACGTATGCAATCACCTGCTTCATGTAGAATCTCTTTTGTAAGCTTTCCCTTTTTAGCTAATTGCATGACATTTGGCCAAATTTGACCATGATGGTCACTCACTTCTTCATCACAAAAATGTTCAATTTTTACTCCATAAGTAGCTGCCTCTACTGAAGAGGTGGCATGCTTGGTTGCCATATCTTCAACTAAGGTTTGCATTCCCCCCTTCCCAAAGTTAGTTCTCAAGGGTAGAACTGTCTCTCTTAAGTGGATTTTACCATCCTTAAAAAAGACAACATCTTTTGACAAAGCATCACTAAAATCATCACAATCCCTTCTTACATGGTCTGTACTATCACACCAAATACATCTATTAACAAACCCTTCTTTGGGCTGTTGTCTTTGCCTAGCAAGTGGCCCTGATGGTTGGCCTTTTTCTTCAAGATTTGCAAACTTCACCTTCAAGTCACGCATTCCCTTCACAAGCTCATCTAGCATGGACTCATCAAACTTAGGAGCGATAAAAGTAGGCTTTACCATTTTGTCAGAAGTTGAGGTGGAAGGACTTGTAGTGTTTACTACCATCTTGTCCCTTCTTCTTTGTCGTTTGGCAAGCAGTGAGACAGCACCTTCAACCTCATTCCAGTCGGTCTTTAGTCCTTGCTCAGCATCTTTATCTTCAAGAAGAAGCTCCAAATTTTCTTGAAACTCTTTACCCGCAGCTTGTAAGAAAAGATCTGTCTTCTCTGCATCTAGTGTGGCCCTTTCTATCCTAGTAAGTTGTGCATAGCATCGCTCAAATTCCCTAAGTAGCTCTGTTATTGATAGTCCTTGCTTTGGCTTGACTACCCATTCTAAGAATGTCCTTTTGGTCACTCTCTCTGAGTCCTCCATGAAATATTCCTCCTTTAAAGCTACTTTGAGTTCTTCCCAATTTCTCTCATGCCCATCTTTAATTGCCCTAACATGCTCCCTAATTTCTGGAGCAACAACTAGCTCAAAGCTTTGAATCATCTCACCTTCTGACACGCGATGCAGCTCCATCTCCTTCACATACTCGCGTAAGTACTTGGTTACATCTTTGCCATTGAACTCATCCATTCTATTGACGACTGCTTGTATGGCCTTGGTTGCTGAAATCTCCCTTCTTTCAGTAGCATGTTGTTGTTGCATGAACATTGCAAATGCTTGAAACATTTGCATTGTTGCTGGGTCAAAATGCATACCCTGTTGCTCAACATGATCACCCATGGTTACCCACAAACTCTCACCCTAGCAGATTCGCGTCGGGTTCACCAAAAATATGTCGAGAAATTTGCGGTCTTGCCAAGAAGTGTATTTTACGGCTAATCCATACGTTAATTCTAATAGATCGTACAGAGTGAAAGTGAAAGTGTATAGATCGTACGTTGTTGAAAGTGTATTTTATGGCTAATCCATACGTTAATTCTAATAGATCGTACAGAGTGAAAGCGATAGAAATGATCATCATGTGGGTTATTCATCTAAGATAGTATGTGAGAAATGTAGATATGAGAGAAGTGAAGAGATGAGAAGTTTCCCTCCCAAGCCCTATTCTTGCCAGTAGGCAATAAGGATACTGCGGGGAGAGATGTACCTGTAGCAAAGAGAACCTAGAGAGGATGAATGAATGAGAGAGATAGGTTTGGTTAAGGAGATGAAATTAGATACATATATATATGTTGGATTAGAGATGAAAATGAAAACAACAAGAAATCAAGAAAACATCAATGTAGAACACATCTTACTTGAAACCCTTCGGCACCATTCTTGATGGAGAGAGAAGAAGAGTGGATAATTCCACTTTGATTGATACGTCAAGTACAACACCTTCTTTGATTAGAGTTGATCCTCCAAGGATGGCGTACAAGAATGGCTAGTTTTCCTCTAGGAGAAAGTGTAGGCTTGGGCTTATGTTAATGGGGCTAAGTACAATTAGGCATTACTACTCACTCCCTCAAGAATTCCTCTCATCAATGGCTTTAATCCTTGAGTTCCTTCTAAGGAAGAAGAGGTCCCCTTTTATAGGTGAAGGGAACCCACAAGGGTTTACACAAGAAGAGAAGAGCCAGTGTGAACAGGAATTGGAAAAGTTGGAAATAAGCTGTCCCTGCATGATGTGGGCAGACTGGGGTCCTGTATTTTGATCATATCTCCTCAACCGTAGCTCCAAATAAAAAAATAAAAATATGGGCAGAAACTTCAGCTCATTAGCTACGATTTTTATTTTAAAATCATTCTCCAATTCGGATTGGAACATTGTGTAAAAAATTCATCAAAATAGGGTCCATTTATGGCAGAAAAAGTCTTCATGTGGTCTCCTTAGCCTTGACTTTATTTTAATTCCCAAGCACACCTCATGCCATATGAAAGCATGACATTTCTCCTTGACAAAGTTTTGTAACCATGCTTGCAATAATGCATTAAAATAAGTGTATCTTTGAAATCATGCCACCTAATGTCCCACTAGGATTTGATTCTCTCCTAGTAGCTATTTCAAAAGAAATATAAGAAAAGTATAAAAAATACATAGAATATATATATATTGGAGTTTACCCTAGATAATGGATCTAGCTAGGGTGTGAGATGATAATGAAATAGTAGAAATAAAGAATCAATGCTTTTTGCCCCAAGTTAAAGAGGCGGAGCTATTGACACTTTTCCCATAGTATTTTTTGATGGTAAAGTAAGAATACATTACCCTTGAGATAAATAATAAGATGAGATAGAAAGCTTATTTTTATACTTACATATGCATATGTACATTATAGGAAATATAATTATGTATCTAAAAAGTTACAAGATAACTCTTGTAGCATGTGTTCCCACTATGTACATGTCACAGCACGACATCCACCCCCTCTAAACCTGCACATCCTCCGGCATGTGCCAAATTATTTCTTTGTAAGATCAGCCCTCTTGTACATCTTCCTTGCTTTCATCTTCACTGGATGATTCCAGAGCTTCATTTTCACTTTGATCTTCACCTGTGTTTTGCTCTTCTTCCTCATCAACATTTTCTGGATCATTGTCTCCTCTTCTCTTAAACATTTTGATCCTTTTCCCTGCAATGGGAATCTTTACTTCTGTGCCATCTAGTTCAGACAAGTTGTAAGTAGCATTTTCATGCACATGTTTTACAACATACGGTCCAAACCATCTTTTTGAAAACTTACGCATGACTGTGTGTTGGTTATGAAGGCTACTATCATACACTAAAACCCAGTCACCTTTGTCAATTGCTTTGCTCCAGAGCCAATGTCGCTTATCAAAGTAGTCCTTGTTTTTCAATCTTGCATTTTTGAGTCGTTCTTTTGCAGCCTCAATGTCTCCAGGTCTTCTCTCTAGTTGCCTTATGCGCAATGCAAGGAGATCTTCCCTACTAAGCCCCTCTTGCCAAGGTAGTACATTCCATGTGGGAATTGTATCCTCAATCGGCATCACTAGCTTTTGACCATACATTAGCTCCGCAGGCATGTAGCCAGTTACTGAGCTATGTGTTGTACGATCAGCCCATAAAGCATATGGTAACAGTTTTGGCCACTCACCAACTCTTCCTTCGCAAGCCTTGGCCAAAGCTTTGATGATAGGAGGATTCCCTCTTTCACTCTTTCCATTGCCTTCAGGGTTGTAAGCTGTAGTAAGAGAAAGCTTGATCCCTAATCTAGAAAAGAACTCCCTTGCTTCTTCAGCATCCAGTTCACCTCGATCTGCAGTGATCTTTCCCACACAACCATCACGGCAAATCACCTCATCAAGAAGGAATTTGCACACAGCTTCTGTGGTTTTAGCTCTTAATGCTCTTCCTTCAACTTGATTAGTTAGGTCCTCTCGTGCAAGAACAAGGTACCTCATCTGCCAGAGTCCTAAAGGCATTGTGACTAGATCCACAACCCATTTATAATGCATGGCTAGTGGGTATGTAGGGTGCAATCCATCACGATGTCGGACATTTGAATACATTTGACAAGTTACACATGACTCTACAAATTGAGATACATCTTTATACATACCCTTCCACCAGTATTTTTCTTTCAACTTGGAGAAGGTTGCCCACACACCCCCGTGTCCAGCCCATAGACTCTCATGAAACTCTTGCATGAGCTTTACTTGAGTCTCTTTTTTACATATAACCCTTTGTGGTGTAGCACCCTTTTATTTAGGGTGCTTCCACAAGTAACCATCCCTCAGAAAGTAACCATATGCTTTCCTGTGTATCCTCTTGAATTCATGTTCAGACCAATCATCCTGTTTTGTTAGAGTACTCAAGTACCTTCCAATAGAAAGCCAATCACCTTCATAAAGATGTTTCAAGAACAATTCAAGTGAATTAGTCATGCAGACATTGTTACCTTTGACATGAGAGATAGAATAGAATTTTGTGCCTACATCATCTCCCTCATCAATCATTTGTGACTCATCTTCATACCTTGCCCTTGATAGCATATCTGCCACTGTATTGTCTTTACCTGCAATGTGCTTAAACTCGGGATTTAAGGACTTAATGTAGGCAATCCACCGCAACATAGCAATGTCTGGTGTTGAGCAGCTTGTAATCATCCCAAGAAGTGGTAGACAATCTGTTTCTACAACCACACATGCACCAATTAGGTACTCTTTTCCACTTTTCAAGGCTGTAACCATACCCCATAACTCTCTCTTTATCTGTGGATAGTTTCTTTGGCGAGCACTTAGTACCTTTGCTCCAAATCTTACCACATACCTGTGTCCTTCTTTGTCATCTTGCCCTATTGCCCATCCAATCCATGTAGGACTGGTATCTACTGTCACAATCACTGGCCTTTGACACTCAAAGTCGTTGCTGACTGGAGTAACTCCTTTAGCTTTTTCATGGATTTTACATGTGCTTCTGTCCATTTAAACTTTTGATTCTTTCTAAGCAACTGATAAAGAGGATCAGCTACATGTGCATAATGTGGAATCCAAATAACATAGAAGACACATGCTCTTAGAAACCTTCTAACCTCAGTGATGCTAGTGCATGTTTCTTTCATTCTTTGGATGGCATCTACCTTTGATGGACAAGGTTTCCTACCATATGGCCTGCACATGTGCCCCACAATGAGCACTTCATTGACACCAAACATAGACTTTTTCCCTGACAATGTAAGATTCACTTCTTCCAACCTAGACAAAATTTTATCACAATCATTTATGTGATTTACCACAAACCTGCGACATCCCTTGAGATCCAAAGCTTCAACTTTGTCACTTTCTTCACATCCTTTGATAGGCAAATCATCAATGAAAGGCATTTTGATGTGAGGAATAAAGTCACGTAAGACCTTATTCATCCCATTCATCATATGTGCAACCGAGTTGGTTGCTCCCTGTGGCAAGGTACACATCCTTACCAAACCCAAAGGTGTCCTCATGGTTGTCAAGTCTCTGCTTTCGATTGCAAGCTGAATTTGATCATACCCTGAGTAGAGATCCCCCATTGAGTAGATTGCTCTCCCTGCAAACGCCTCTGCAAATTCATCCACAATTGGACCTGTACCTACATTTCTAATTGTCACCTTGTTCACTGGTTGCATATCTTGGATGAAGCGTAGAGAACCATTCTTCTTTGGAACTGTGAACCACCTGTTTGAGTATGGAGCACAAGAAGGCTCCAAGATTCCCATTTTGATTTTCTCATTCAGTAGCTCTACTAACTTTGGCAAATGAGCCTTTGGAACCGGAATAGGCCGCAGATTCCAAGGCACATGAGGTATTGTGAAAATTACCATAGGAGCTACAATATAAGGATCAACACATCCTATCTCATGTGGCTCAAATGCAAAAGCCTTACCATGCTTTGAAAGCATTTCTTTGAAGCACTTTGTCTCCTCCTATGTTAGAAACTCCTCGCAACCAATCTGCAACTCTTGAAAAGACTCCTTTGTGAAGGTATGCCCGATCTTTTTAGGGTTCCGCAAACTTAGTTGTAAAGAAGCGTGTTCAATCTTTTCCCTGTTGTTGGGTGGTAAGGGTGAAGCTACTGGTTTCACCTTCTTTGCTACACTCTTGTATTTAGTTTCAACATGGACTTCTGGGCCTACTGTTTGGCTTTCTTTAAAGGCTTCTATTACTTGATACATTTCCATAGAGCAAACCTCCACAACTTCATTTTCAAGATGCAAACTAGACCTCATTATAGCATCAAGCTCACCCATAGTATCTACAAAAGAAACTTGTTCACACAAACCCAAAACATTTTAAGTAGGCTCTAGCAACCCACTCTTTTTCATGCCTATTTGTACATTATGCACATATTGCTTCTCACATCTCTTCAAATCTTCAAGTTTTGTAAAACATAATGATCCATTCTTTGTTACCAAGGAGCTCGTTGAAAATACTTCACCTATTTTTGGATCAGGCGAGACAACTCTGTGTCAATAGGAGCACTTGTTAGCTATATGAGCAATCAAATTGTGTTATGTCTTACCTTTCAATGAGTAGGCAAAGCAAGGCTTCACTTCAAGGCATCTTGCATGTCAGCTTCCAAAGTTTGGAATATGCTAGTAGCATACAAACCTGGAAGCATTTGGCAACATGTCCACCCGTTTTTTATTGAAGGTCGGTATGAACAAATCCCCAGGGGCATACAAGGTATATCCATAGCTCTATAGTTCTTAGTGTATATGGCTAAGAGCCACATTCAAGTGAAGGCAACAGCTTTCAGAGGCGCGATAAAGTTAGTCAATTTCAAGTTCTACTTGTATTTTTGTTTTAACACTTTATTTGAAAAAGATTTATTTGTTGTGCAAAGAAAAGTGCTTTAACAAAATTACTGCAAAGCAAGTCTTTTATTATGTTCCACGATACTATTCATTTCCTTAGGATCAAAGGTAATGACAGACATGTTTGGAAATAATAAGATATAATCGCATAGTTATGGTTTGCAAGGGGTCACCATTACACAAGCAAAATCTTATGAGAGATACAAGCAATTCAAAAGAGATATACTCTTTGTACACGTAGTGTAAGGAGTGATTAAAGAATTCCAAAAGATATTTCTCTTGAAAACTACACTTTGGAGATAAGAGCTCTACATTTAAGAATTTAACAAATCATCAATAAGATCTCAATATGTAAGGTTTTAAAATAGAATGCAAGAAGTGTTTAAAATCTTCCATAAGTCTCATCCTGATAACCAACAATGTTAAAAAATGTGCCATGTCAAGATATTATTAGGTTTTCTATAGGTGCTTACGACAATACTCAAATAATTAACCATTAAACATCAAAATATTAGAAGCTAGGCATAAAAAAATAGTGAGCTAGATGATCACTACTATAGATTTTGATACACAAAAAATTATATTTTGATTGCATAACTATAGAAAAAGAAAATCACAACTTGATACAAACATGTACTTATATAAGACTTCTATTGTATACAATTTGATTTCGTAATTGCCACCATATTTGAAAGAGAGAATAAGATTTTCTTCAATGGGAAGTGTGACTACAAATTGATGCAAAAATATACTTAGACCAAAAAGTGTATTGAATTTCATAATTGTCACTATATGTGCAAGAGGCAAAAAAAAAAAATCTAAAAAAATCCAAGCTGCAATCCATACAAAAATCTACCAAGGAGATCCATATCACTGGCATTTCTTTACTTACCTTATTCCATTGATTTCAGAGCTTGATGAAGCTCTCTCTTTGTTAATACATCTTGGTGGACAAACTTTTGTTGATTTCTATCAAGTTTTAGATATCTGACCAAAAGAAAAAAAAGATGCTTGCAGGCCATGTATCTTTTGCCCTCGCGTACCCGCATTTGAAAGTCCTCCCAAGTGCAAGAGGGAAAGGAGGTAGAAATCACCACATTATACAATCCTTCATTCTTTTTTCTCCCTGCTGTTGATAAGATAAACTTCACATGTTCACTTGCATCCACACCATTGATATTGTCGATTATATAAACCATCTCAATTGCTCTTTTGTGAGGTCACTGCCCCTTGTTGAGAGGAGCGGAGCACCTTTGATAGGTCTCCAATCCTGAGAAAGAAAAACCAATGGACATTTCCTTAGCTACTACGTAGCCACGAGCATGAACCGTTAGTGAAGGATTGGTCCTATCTCGCTATGGCGGAGCGTGACCACCATAACCCTATCTAAAAAATATCTATAATAAATATACCTAAAGGTATAAATCTTAGAGTGACCAACCTGTGCGCTTTTTTCTCCATGTTTCAAAAACACAGCCGCCAACGTTTGTCTCTTTTAAGATTTATGACTATAAAAAAAAAAAAACATTTTTCTAGCATTGGAAAGTTACCCAACTCATCGGGTCCACCCGTCCGTAGAATGATACCATGAGGGTATCATTCTCCCACTTTCCACACCGCACTCACCCTTCTTTTTTTATCTAATTACTACCACATTGTTTAAACATACATCTTCCTTTACTTTATTTATGATACCTGTTCGTTAAAGCAGTCCTTCAAACAGTATAACAAACAATAATCAAACAAGAAGTCGTCCAATTTTAAAACAACAACCCTTGGATTAGGTTCACTTAAGAATCTCTACTGGCGCTATTATGTCCGATCGGTATATACATAATTTATAAAAACCCTTGTCATCATCAGCATCCCATACCACTCGAAAAGTACTCGTTGTGCTAATCTGGACGTACTTCCACCACAACAACAACGGTGCCAATCTGGGCGTCATCCTCACGCCACCGAAAAACAAAACTACAGTATCCAACTGGGCTAATCTGGGCGTACTCCCACCACAGCATCAGCGGTGCCATCTAGGGCGTCATCTCATGCATCGGCAACTGCTACATAATGCTAGCGCTAATAAGTAGAGAGACTTGTGAGAAACCATACCAAAGGTTTTGGACAAACATTCTTTCGTATATCAATCAGTTTAACCAGACATTCTTTCCTACTTGTCAAACATATGCCGAGTTTCTTGGGGTTAATTACCCCTTGGTTTCGGTCCGTGTTTTCTTTTCATAAGGTAGATAATACATTTCTATTGTCTCGTATATGCAATGATGTAGACCTTGAAACTGCAATACTAACCTGTACCATAGCTTTGATTGATCTGATTGGTGGAGACATAGCATGTTTCATAGGAGTTCCCCCGTTACTTGTACCGGCTTCATGATCATTAGCGCCTTGGGTTCAAGCACGCTTTGGATCCATTTTTTTGTACCACACTTACGCTATACACTTAGAACTTTAAATTGGTCAATTTCCCTAGTAATCTCCTTGTTTCCAAAGAGAGTCTGTAATTTGAACCCTCGCCAACTCAGATTCACACTTAGTGTTGTTGTTCTACATCTAGTTTCTATACATCAAATATTTTCGAATCTTAATTAATAAAAAATTAAGATTGTAAACTACGAGTGAAATTTTAGGAATGCATTACTTTTATGCATGACATTTCGAATCCAATTCTAGCTTCAATTTCTATACTTCAACTAAATCAATTATTAGTATTATTCAAAATCCTACTTAATCTAATTGATACTAAAATTGGTGAATATGAATTTCATCATGTATAATAAGAATGTGATGAGTTCTCTTATGTATTAACTTTCAATTAACTATGCATAAGTTAATAGTGAAGATGCACTAACTAGAGAGAGTAGGTATACTTAGAGATATTAGAGTAGGAGAAAACATACACACACATCTTTTCTAAAGTTAATTGAATCTTACTAATCCATTAGAAAGATTAGAGTAAAAGAGAACACGCACACATCCTTTTCTAAAGCTAATTGAATCTTACTAATCTATTAGAGAGATTAGAGTGAGAGAAAACATACACACACATCATTCCTAAAGTTAATTCAATCTTACTAATCTATTAGAGAGATTAGAGTAAGAGATAGGACACACACACATATCCTTCTTAAAGCTAATTGAATCCTGCTAATCTATTAGAGAGATTATAGTAAGAGATAGCATACACACACATACATATCCTTCTTAAAGCTAATTGAATCTTACTAATCTATTAGAGAGATTTGAGCAAGAGATAACACACACACATCAGTCCTAAAGTTAATTGAATCTTACTAATCTATTAGAGAGATTAGAGTAAGAGATAGCACACACACACACATATCCTTCTTAAAGCTAATTGAATCTTACTAATCTATTAGAGAGATTAGAGTAAGAGATAGCACACACACACATATCCTTCTTAAAGCTAATTGAATCTTACTAATCTATTAGAGAGATTAGAGTAAGAGATAGCACACACACACACACATATCTTTCTTAAAGCTAATTGAATCTTACTAATCTATTAGAGAGATTAGAGTAAGAGATAGCACACACACATCATTCCTAAAGTTAATTGAATGCTTAATTAATATGCAGCTTATTAGTCCACTAGAGTTTTTGCTCTCTTAGTGGTTTGTGGACGTCTTCTCTCTAAGAGAAGTGGCAGCACTTCATGAGCGCTATAGAGACAATCTCTATGTCTAAAGTGTGAGCATGGATACTCTATTTATAGCAAAAAAAAAACGTCCAACTTTTTTCTCAAAGAAAAATACTTTTTTTAAAATTTTTAATTTTTCAAAAATTATACCCACGTTTTTGATACCTTTGTGGTACCCATTAGCTTGACCAATTTGTTATTATCATCAAGAGATAAGGCCACACAGCCCCCCCTCCCATTAAGATTAGCTATGACTAGCCTCTCCTTTTCATGTGATAGTGTGTCCCACTTTGTTCCCTCCTATCTGAGTCCAGGTGAGTCCATGTGCTCTCATGTGTCATCCATGTGTATTCTTTTGTCTTTATAATTATTTTAGTTATTTCCTTAATGATAATTTACTTTACATTTTTAACTTAAACTTTATAGTCTTATACTAACTTCACAGTAGTAAGAGAAAATTCTACAATCAGTACATAAGTCTTGCAATAAGTTAGTTAGTGATTCATAGCTAAACATATCAGAATTTTGTAGCGTATATTTTATTTTCTAAGTTTTCTCAGCCTACGATTCATAATTTGAACTCGAATATCTTAAATAATGAGTGATGACTAAAACAAATTCAAATGCGTAATAGAACTTATGTGAAATTCGAAAGTAGAGACCTTACAATCTCCCCAACTTAGAATTTGAGATGCCCTCATCTCAAGAACAGTGAAGGGTAGTCCTTAAGATGGGTTGTCTCATCTTCCCAAGTAGCATCCTCTATAGGGAAATCCTTCCATAAGATAAGATGTTCTTTGATGGATCTATTCCTAATATTTCTCTCCCGAGTTTCTAGGATAGTATCAGGTTGGAGTTGTAAAACATCTTGAGTAGGTAAAATGATTTTCTCATCATCAAGGACATGGTTAGGGTTATATACATAAGGTTTTAATAGACTTACATGCAATACATCATGCACTTTGAGATGAGAAGGGAGTTTTAGTCTATAAGCTTGATCACTTACAACCTTGATTATTTAGTAAGGTCCACAATATCGGTAGCTAAGCTTCTTATACCTTCCGAGAGACAGATTTCTCTTTTTGGTCTTTACTCGTAAGAAAAAATTTTCACCTTCCTTGAAAATCCAATCAGATCTTTTCAAATCGGCGTACTTCTTTTGTCGATCTTGAACCGCCTGAATATCCCTTCGAATAGCTTTGGTTTGAGCTTCCATTTCTTCAAGCATTTTCTTTGAGGCTTCTACCCTTATAGTGGGGTCAGAAAAGTTAAGAGATGATAAACATTCTTGACCATAAAGAGCATTAAAAGGTGTCATTCCAATACTTCTATGAGTAGAGGAATTGTATGCATACTCTACCAAAGGTAGGTATTGAATCCACTTGTGAGGTTCTTTATTGCTGTAGGCTCTGAGATGTCTTCAATTATTTGATTAACTCTTTCAGTTTGACCATCAGTTTGAGGATGATAAGTAGTACTAAAACATAACTGGGTTCCAATAGCTTGAAACAATGATACCCAAAACTTTGAAGTAAACTTGGCATCACGATCACTGGCAATCGTCTTAGGTAAACCATGAATTCTGAAAACCTCCTTCACAAACAGACGAGCAATATCTGAAGCTGTAAAGGTTGTCTTGACTGGGATTAAGTTAGCCACTTTAGTAAGAAAGTCCACTATGACCATGATTGAATCATAGCTAGCTTGAACAAATGGAAACCCGGTGATAAAGTCCATGCTAATGCATTTTCATTTCATTTGGGGAATATCTAAAGGATGTAGTTTACCTGGCATCTTTAGTCTCTCTGCCTTAATCCTTTGACAAGACAAACACTGCTTGACATAGCAAAGGACATCACCCTTGATACCTTGCCAATAGTAACTTTTGCAAATTGCATTGATGGTTTTGGCATAACCTGGATGTCCTGAAGTTGGGCCATTATGTGCTTCATATAGGATAGCATTCCTTAGGGTAGAATCCTTAGGTATGCATAGTCGATTTCTATAGTAAATTTTCCCATCTTTTAAGGAGTAATGTAGAAGTTTAGGCTGATTTGATGATACCCTCTCTTCACGTAGGATACTAGAAAGCATCTGGTAGTCTGCATCTCTGACAGAAGCATCTGAGACCTTGTCTAGAATAGGGTTGTTAGCCATGGAAATTGCCCCCAGAAAATCTTTACAGCTTAGGGCATCTGCCACAACATTATCCTTACCTGGTCTAAATTTAATATCAAAATCATATTCGTGAATGATCTCTATCCATCTCCTCTGTCTCATGTTAAGGTTAGGTTGGGTAAAAATCCACTTAAGGCTCTTGTGATCTATTACTAATTGGAATTTGCGTCCCAATAGATAATGTCTCCATAGCTTGAGAGTGTGAATAACTGCTAGCAACTCTGAATCATGTGTAGCATAATTCACTTCATGAATCGTAAGCTTCCAAGAAGTATAAGCTACAGGCCTTCCTTCTTGAGTAAGGACTTCTCCTATTGCAAGGTTACTAGAATCTATGATCACCTCCAATTCTTGGGTGAAGTCTGGAAGTTTTAAGAGAGGTTCTGAAGAAAGATACTCCTTAAGCTGTTGGAAGAAAGATTCATGTTTTTCTTCCCAAATTATCGTAGCTCCTTTCTTTAGCAGGTCGGTTAGTGGTGCAGCTTTAAGAGAATAGTCCTTTACAAAGATCCTGTACAACCCTGTGATACCTAAGAACCCTCTGACTTCGGTTTGTGAAGTGGGTTGAGGCCATTCCACAATATCTTTGACTTTGTCAGGGTCGACAGAGACTCCTTCAGGTGAAATGATAAACCCTAAGTAACAGACCTTAGGGGTAAAGAAGGTACATTTTCTTTTCTTTGCATTCAGCTTATTTCGGTGTAAAATCTCTAACACTTTCCTAACATGTCCTTCATGCTCTTCCTCTGATTTGGAATAAATTAAGATATCGTCAAAGAATACTAGGAAAAAATCGTCCAAGAATTCTCTAAAGATATCGTGCATCAGACGATTGAAAGTTGCAGGAGCATTTGTAAGTCCGAAAGCCATCACTGTAAATTCGTAATGACCATAACGAGTGTTGAAACTTGTTTTGGAGATAATCAGCCTCCTGGATTCGAATTTGATGATAGCCAGATCGAAGATCCATCTTTGTGAATATTTTGGCTCCATGTAATCTGTCCGTCATCTCATCAATACGAGGAATTGGATATTTATTCTTGATGGTAACCTGATTTAAGCCCCTATAATCTATGCAAAGTCGAAGAGAGCCATCCTTTTTCTTTTGTAAGAGAACAGGTGCACCCCATGGAGATGTACTAGGTCGGATAAACCCTTGCTCAATCAACCGCTTGAGCTGCTCCTTGAGTTCTATAGCCTCTAGAAGTGACGTCTTGTACGACGCTCTTAAGACTGGTTCACTACCTGGAAATTTTTTGATTTCATGGTCTACCTCCCTAGGTGGTGGTAGTTCAAAAAGTTCAGCGGGAAAAACATCCGAAAATTCTTCTAGCCACGTTGGTTCAAGGTTGGAAGAAGATTTTTCTACTTTGTTTAGCTTGACTACAAAAATTTGTTGACCCTTGCATAACCCTTTCAAAAGACGATTAGCTTTGACCAAGTAAGGTTTTGGTCGTCCATTCTGGCCTTGAATAGTGACTTCTTGACCTTGGTTGTCCACAAAAGTAACACTTCCTTGGGCACAATGGATATTGGCATTAGGACTGGCTAACCAATCCATTCCAAGAATTCCGTCATAGATTCCTATGGGTAAGGTTCGAAAAGTAGCAGAAGTAGAGTATTCTCCCAACTTGAAATCTATTTTTTCCACAGTGTACTGAGATAACACCTCCTTTCCATTGGCTAATTCAACTCTCATCTTTCTTGCAAGGTGTTGGTTAAGTCCTAACCTCCTTAAACATTTAGGTGACAAGAAAGAATGAGTGCTACCACAATCAATAAGAAGCTCAAAGTTTTCACCTTGGTGATTTGCAGGTGTTTGAATGACAACATATTGTTGTCTTAATCTTGGGTTATTAATTGCAGCATGTAGAGTTGCTCTTTCCTCTTGTTCTTCTCCCATTGTTGGTTCTCCTATAATAGCATTGACTCTGGCAGCCATTCCCCGCCCTCGACCTTGTTCTCCATTTCTTCCTCCATGATTTATTATTTAGCCTCGTCCTCGACCTCTGTAAGATGAAACTGACATAAGTTGAAGAATTCATTCATCTTAAGGGATTCGTGTGCAAGTGGAAGATAACGTCCTTTGACAACATACTTAATGTCTTCCCAAGTTTGAGTGTTTTGAGCTACTTGATTATCCTTGCAATGTTGTTTCCACCAAATCTTGTCATCCCCCGTGAGACGAAACATAGCCAACATTGCTTGGTTATCGGGAGTCGTACCAACAACAACAAAATAATCCTCCATCTCTTTGAGCCACACTTCTGCATCGCTCTCAACTAGGGCTCCTCCCTGCCCCCTTGAATGTCAGGCTAAGGGCCAAACCAAGGGGTCACGGACTCGGCCAAGGGCCGGCTGCCAGAGGGAAGGGGTCCGAAAGGGGCTAGGAGCCTATTAAAGGGAGGTTGGGCGGATGGACCAGGGATGGAAGTCCCTTGGTGTTTACAATGGTATCAGAGCTAAACATAGAACTGAGGCACGTTTTTGCTTTTGGGATGCATGTTGCATGCAACCTCAAGTCGAGGAGTGGAAGACGAAGCCGAAAAGATCGAGCGTGTGCAGAGGTGCTAAGCTGGGAAGAAGGCCTCGATCGAACCTGCGTAAAATCCCTTGAATTCGGGCTTAGTTGGAGCGCAAGGGGAAGCTCCACAAGTGCCGACACTGCGACGCCCTCAAAATCGGGCCGAGTCGCGAGCTTGTTCCTCCTTCGTCATCGCGCAGTGACCCGCCCTCTGTTGGAGACAGAGAATTCGTCAAATTTTTTTTTTTCTCTCTTCACTTGAGTTACCCTAAGACTCAGTGAAGAGCCTTTGCCCACGGGGTCACGGACCAGCAAGGCCGGCTGCCTTCTTTCGCTGCCCTCTTTTCCTCGGTGGCCATACATCACACATCGGTTGTGGATTCTTCAACAATAAGCAGTCCGGTTGTGCTGCAACTCGGACTTATAAGTTTCCAAGAGCCGACAATTGTTTGTAATTTTCTCCGTTGTGGCTTCTTGCATACGATGCAAGCCCAATCGGCGGCAACTGCAACTTGATTTGTGTCTTCAAGTTTCTTCTTGTCTGCAAATTTTGTCACCAACTTTCTAGTTTATTTGGTGTATTGCATACGACGCAAACCAGACTATTGGCAAATCGAATTTGTTCCCTACTTTCGAGTGAATCATCCACTGTAGTTTTGCTCGTTGTTGTCAAGCTGATAGTGGTTGTGGATTGAACTTCATTTTCGAAGTCGGCGTTCTTTCTTCTCAAAGGCATAATTATATGATTCCTTGTTGCAAACGGCTACATCCTCTTCGAGAATCTTGTATTTTTCTTTCTTTTCTTGCACAGTACGTTCACAACATGGATTTGGACATAGATATGCATCATGCATTCAATTTCGAGCAGTCCGCACATGTTACGTCT
Source organism: Adiantum capillus-veneris (assembly GCF_014529385.1). Classification (NCBI taxonomy): domain Eukaryota; kingdom Viridiplantae; phylum Streptophyta; class Polypodiopsida; order Polypodiales; family Pteridaceae; genus Adiantum; species Adiantum capillus-veneris. Next base: position 103,337,882 of record NC_140943.1, on the reverse strand, counting down.
GTCGATGCCACGCGGACGGTTCCTCACGGAGAGTAGTCGTGCCACAACATCGACAAACGATGCGTATGAGTTGCTGGACATGCAAGATTTCCGCGCATTGCAAACACGCATGACTGTGCTTCAAACAAATTTTGCACAATTAAATCAGAATGTCACAGCATTATCCGATTTGATTAAGTTGCATATGGGGCAACAGGCCATGGGCCCTGCTACTCAGCCAACTCAGGAGCACGGCTCCACACCAGGCCAAGGGCCGGCTGCTGGGCAAGGCCCTCCTCCAGGACCGCTGCACTCTCTGACCCAAAAAGAGGTGGACGATTTGTTGAAAAATACAAAGCCACCAATTTTTCGGGGAGAAGAGCGTGAGCGAAACAAAGACACCGTGAATATTTTTCTCAGTAAGTGGGATGGTATTTAGGACCTTAGACGTACCCCGGATGCAGCCAAGGCGCTGCAGACAAGTATGACTTTGGACGGCAAGGCCTACAAATGGTGGATGTCTCTCAAGGAGAAGAACATGCTACCACAGACTTGGGCAGCTTTTATGACTGTCTTCAGGAAGGAATTTCTACCTACCAATGAGAAGGATAGAAATTGGACCACCTGGGACGAATGTTCTATGCGCCAGTATAAAACATTATTGGAATATATTTCCCATTATCGGGATGTGATCCTCAAGCTGGAAGGGATGGATATCTTTCAGCAGGTGCGTGGGTTCATCCGTGGGTTAACTCCCGAGCTTAAGAATCACATTAAAACCCAGGATCCACAAACACTTGAGGACGCAATAGTGCAAGCTCACATCCATGATGACCCGGATGATCGGGCATTGCATAGTTCGCATGTGCATGGCACTACACCTGTTTCAACACGTCCACAACATGTGCATCATAAAAGAAAAAATGTCTCTACTGCATCAGATACCTCCAAAAATCCCAAGGGGTCTAGAGGTCCTCTCTCAACGGAAGAGTTTGAGAAAGCCGAAAAAGAAAAGTTGTGCTTTAAATGTTTGGGAACTGGACATAGAAAAAAGGATTGTCCCAAAGGGAAATCTGCTGTTCAAGACAAGGGGAAGGAAAAAGCAGTGCACATGGTGCAGATTTTACCTCTTGAATCCTCTTCCCAGTTTGCTAATGTGGAAGTAACACACACCGAGGCGGTGCATGAGTGTTGTATCACGGCCTCCATGTGGCAACAGACTTTCGGACCACATGAGGTAGTGCATATGCATGGCTCTATCCAGGGGCATAGGGTGCGGATCTTGGTAGAGGATGGTGCGTCGCACAATTTCATCAATTATAAATTGGTGAAACGACTCAAATTGCCCCAAACCCCGAGTTCCCATCGCTACAAGGTAGCAATGATTAACTGCCATGATGCTGAGATATGGGAAACTCAGGTTAAAGATGTACCTTTGGAAATTCAAGGATACTGTACCTCTTTGGATTTCCAAGTCATGAATATGGAGAGGGCGGATGTGGTTCTTAGTCATGAATTGTTGCATAGTTTAGGATCATCCCTTAGACGTAGCTATGAGCATAATAGTCTAATGTTTGAATCCAATGGTGTGCACGTGCTGCTGTTGGGGGAGAAGGATGTACCCTCCTCACTACTTATTTGTACAGCAGAGCTTATGAAGCTCGCTTCTGATGATGCAATAGAAGAACTCTTTTTGTGTTACTCATTGTGCCATTTTATTTCCAATGTGGATGATGTTTTTAATAATGATAAAGTTTTGAATAAAACTTCCTCAATGCCGCATTCTTCTCTCTCTCCTCTTCCAGCTATGTCTACTAATTCAAAACAAGCAAAGGTTGCTAATGAATTAAAGGAACGTTTAAGGGAATTCAAGGATGTTTTCCCAGATAATTTACCATCACGGCTACCACCGACACGTTCTGTGCAACATGGCATAGACGTGGTGGCAGGCAGAAAGCCAGTGAGTAAATCGCCTTACAGAATGAGTCATTCTGAGGTTGCTGAGGTGGAACGTTAGCTTGCTAACTATCTCAGTAAAGGGTTTATTCAACCAAGTTCTTCACCATGGGCCTCTCCCATTCTCTTGGTGAAGAAAAAGGACGGTAGTATGCGCATGTGCGTAGATTACCGTGGATTAAATGCGGTTACTGTTAAGAACAAATACCCATTGCCACGAGTGGATGAGCTATTTGATAAACTCACCCACGCTCGTATATTTTCAAAGATTGATTTAAGATCTAGGTATCATCAAGTACGCATCAGGCTTGTGGATATACCCAAAACAACGTTCCGAACAAGGTTTAGACATTACGAATTTTTGGTAATGCCCTTTGGGTTAACCAATGCTCCAGCTACGTTCATGACACTCATGGATAGTGTCTTGAGACCATACTTGGAAAAGTTTGTTATCGTTTTCCTCGATGACATTCTTGTATATAGTGCATCTGAGGAAGAGCACTTAGTACATTTGAAACAAGTGTTTCATTTGTTACGCCAAAATAAGTTATATGCCAAGGAATCCAAATGTGATCTCCTCAAGGAGGAAATTCACTACTTGGGGCATGTTATTTCGGCTGCAGGGTTACACATGGATCAATCCAAGGTGGATGCCATTCGGAGGTGGCCCTCTCCCAAAAATTTGGAAGAGCTCCAGATTTTTTTAGTCTTTGCATGTTTTTATCGTCGATTCGTTAAAACCTATGCACATATTGTTGTTCCCATGACAGATCAGCTAAAAGCCAAGGGCAAGACTTTTCAGTGGGGATCAGAACAACAACAAAGTTTTGACAAACTTAAGGACATATTAGCCACAGCTCCTATTTTGGCTATTGTGGATCCCTTAAAGCCATTCGTTTTGGAAACGAATGCTAGTAATCGTGAGATTGGAGCAGTCCTTCTGCAGGAGGGAAGGCTGATTGCATTTGAAAGCAAGAAGCTGGATTCAGCACAGCAGAATTACTCTGCTTACGAACGAGAGCTCTATGCAATAGTGTCTACTTTAAAGACATGGCGACATTATTTGTATGGTGCACAGTTCGAGATTGTGTTTGACCATGAAAGCATCAAGTGGTTTACACACAAAGTGATTTGAAGGGTCGCAAGGCAAGGTGGGTTGAGATTCTTCAGGAGTATGACGCCAAGCTACGATATCGTAAAGGGAGGTACAATGTAGTGGCTGATGCTCTCAGCCGAATGCGAGAGATCAACTCTCTCCTTTTCACGGAATTGCGGAGTGAGTTTTTGGAATCTCTCAAAGGTAAGTGCGAGCATGATACTGCGTACTCCAAGGTGTGGATCTATGTTAGAAAGAGGGATCCTTCTCACTCCAATGTTGGTAGTGGTTTTGTTTCCTCCACACCCAGTTCTCCTCTTTCGAGTGAGGAACTGCAGCGATGGAAGAATTTTTCCATAGATGGTGGGTACCTACTCCACAAGGGGAGAGTGTGTGTACCGACGGACGCGGACGTTCGGCGCCAAATTCTTTATGAATGTCACGATAGTCCAAGTGCAGGGCACCCGGGAATTAAGAAAACTTATGCACTCGTAAGATGACAGTTTTACTGGCCAGGTTTGCATGGGTATGTTCAAGACTATGTCTTGCATTGCCAAACATGTCAAGTTAATAAAGCAGAGCGCCTGAAAGCAGAAGGACTCTTACATCCTTTAGAGATTCCCAATGGTAAATGGGAAAGTATCTCCATGGATTTTATTGTGGGTTTACCAACCACTATTCGAGGACATGATTCGGTATGGGTGGTCGTAGACCGGTTGACTAAACTTTGTCGGTTTATTCCAACCAAGTCCACCATTAAGACTTCAGAATTAGCTAAGGTATTTGTGGATAATCTTTACCGGTTGTATGGATTGCCAAGTAACATTGTGAGTGATCATGATCCCAAGTTTAACAGTCACTTTTGGAGGGTTGTTTTTAAAAGATTGGGTCCACAACTTAATTTAAGTACGGCTGATCACCCTGAAACAGATGGTCAGATGGAACGAGTCAACCAAGTGCTAGAGGATATGCTACGAGCATACGTTAGCAAGAAGCAATCAGATTGGGAAGATTATCTTCCTATTCTTGAGTTTGCATATAATAGTGCTAAGCATGTTACAAGTGGTTTTAGTCCATTCATGCTTATGTATGGTTTTCAACCTAGATCACCAGTGACGGTGGGGTTGGCAACTGAGAAGCTCCAACAGGTCAAGGAGTTTCTCCAAGATCATATGGAAATGCTGAGACTTGCTCGTCAAAATGTTCGATAAGCACAGGATTGGTATAAGAAGTATGCTGATGAGAAACGTCGGCAAGTTACCTTCACGGAAGGTGAAGAGGTATTTCTGCGTGTGCCAGAGCATTCAGAAAGTCTGAAGACTGGACCTACACCCAAATTATCTCCACGTTATTGTGGGCCATTCAAGATACTCAAGCGAGTTGGTGATAGGGCCTACAAACTTGAGTTACCTGCGCACTCGCGTGTCCATCGGGTATTTCATGTAAGTCGTTTACGTAAACGCTTGCATGGGGACGACAATGTTATCGGCCAGCAGATATTGGTTGATTTCACTGAACCTCCCACTCAACCGCATGAACCTGAACGCATTTTAGATTTTCATGAACTCCGTACTCGTCATCATGTACATAGTGAAGCTTTAGTCAAGTGGAAAGATCTCCCTAAAGAGGGTGCCACTTGGAAAAACATTAGTGTTCTTAAGAAGAAATTCCACACTTTTGTTTTCAAGGACGAAAACGCTTCTCCAAGGGGGGATTAATGTCAGGCCAAGGGCCAAACCAAGGGTTCAGGGACTCGGCAAAGGTCCGGTTGCCAATGGGAAGGGTTCCGAAAGGGGCTAGGAGCCTATTAAAGGGAGGTTGGGCGGATGGAACAGGGATGGGAGTCCCTTGGTGTTTACATTGAAAGAGGGAAGTTTAGCTTGCTTGAGAAGTAGCTTTTTCTCTTGAATAGACGTGTACACCGCACTCTGTGCAATATAGATTAAGTGAAATTTTATTTCATATAGTAACTTTAATCCACTTTAAGACAAGACTTGATCAAACAATAGTATAGGCAAAAGTCAATATTGATCCAAACTTTATTCATATACACATTATTTGCTACCAAGGTTGGTAGTCTCTAGGTATAAGGCTTGTAATGTCTCTATATTTTGAGTTTAGTGACTACAAAAGGATAGGCTAAAGGATCAAAATAATAAGTTTCCTTTGACCCTTGAAAGCTACGAGATACACATATGGATCAAATCCTACCACCATGGATAACTTTTGTAACTTGGTTATAGACCCATTGAGTCTGAGATATCTTTTCTCCTCCCAAGGTAATGGTAGCATCCGGATTCTTAGTACCAATGAAAAGATAAATTTTGATGACTTTTAATTCCTCTGCCCATCGAAGTTTCTTGAGGTTGGTATCCATGCACCATATCTTGTCAACATCGATGGTATAGATTCCTCCAGATGGACTCCAGTTGATACCCCATACTCTATGTACCCTTGGGATAGGTGGTGTAAACACCCTATCCGAAATCATCATCACCCTTTTTCGAAACTGATAATTTGGTGATTGGCATGCATTTTCAAACATGACGGTGAACACCTAGAATTTTTGGTAGATTGAATGAACATTTTCCTATACCAGGAAAGTTAAATCTTCAATACCATAGAAAAACTCAAAACAATTTTTCTAGGTTCTTCTATTATTTCAAACATTCACATTCTTCAACATCCAAACATCAATCTAAAAATCTTCCCAAGCTTTAACCTAGGCTCTGATACCAGTGTGAGGTCCCTGCCCTTGTCAAGAGGAGCGGTCTCCAATCCTGAGAAAGAAAAACCAATGGACATTGCTTTAGCTATTACATAGCCACGGGCATGAACCGTTAGTGAAGGATTGGTCCTATCTCGCTATGGAGGAGCATGACCACCATAACCCTATCTAAAAACTATCTATATATCAATTATACCTAAAGGTATAAATCTTAGAGTGACCAACCTGTGCGCTTTTTCCCCCATGTTTTAGAAGCACAGTCGCCAAGGTTTGTCTCTTTTAAGATTTATGACTATTAAAAAAAAAACAAATTCTAGCGTTGGAAAGTTACCCGACTCATCGGGTCTACCCGTCCATAGAATGATACCATGAGGGTATCATTCTCCCACTATCCACACTGCACTCACCCTTCTTTTGTTATCTAATTGCTACCACATTGTTTAACACTAGGTTGGTAATGGGACACTTTTATGTCTTGTGAAGTGACCATTTTCCTTGAATTATGTCAAGAGTTTCAAAATGGATTTTGAGGTGCTATCTACCTAGAAAGTTGTCTCATGAGCTGAAAAAAACTTGACATTTTTTTAGAATATCAATTCCATCTTTAACATTGTCCTTGCACAACATTTCACAACCTAAACTGTGTGAAAAAACAGGTCCTGTTTTTGGCTTTTTTCAACTTTTTGCAACTATACCACTCTAGAATTCATGTTTGTGAGGTCTATACTGCTAGAGAACTATCTTTAGTAGTCCTCAACATGTCCTGCTGCTTCTAGGGAGAAAAAATATTAAAGTTGTAAGTTATGACCAAATTACGAAAATTGTCAAATCCTGTTTTTTAGCCAATTTTAGCTCTTCTATGATTTTTTTGGTGGATTTCATGATATCCAAATTCATTTTTGATTTTCTATGTCGCATATTGTAACATAAAGCTAACATTCCTTGAGTTTTGGGGCACCTAATACCCTATTTTGCATAGTACACAACGATGGTTGATTTTTTTAATTATGGAAGAAAACGAAACATTCTAGTATATCAAGTAGAGCTTTTTCAATATTGTTAGTTTCTTGTGACAACTACATGCATTTTGTAGGTAGTAACCATATCTAGTCATAAGGATCAAATTTGGCTAGATATTGAATACTTTCTATGGGATTCTACAACTCATAATGTTCAACCCAGTTTTTTCATGTTTGCTCATGTTTGCTGTATTTAACACTTCATCTTTGTCCCCAAGATTCCCCTTGGAAGACCATATTAGGTAAAGTGGGAAAATCCCAATTCCCAGGTTGGACAACTTTCAATATATCATGTATAAAATATAGAGATTTTGTCAAAAATTTGAGTTTTCTTAAGGTCTCATTCCACTTTATGCACATACAATACACAATGAAAACAACTAAAATATCATGGTTTCAATCAATTGGATTATTAGGAGAGGAGTATATTGCATCCATTATCGTTGTCTATGTTCTAATGTCCTACCTACAACTTATCTCAACATGGAGAGCTTGGTTTCTAGGTCCACCACTTGTCCAAGTTAATGTAAAAGTGACTCAAGGTTCACAACTTGTGAAAGCAAGGATCCATTGAGGAATACAATCCACTTGGCTATTTTTCCTTAATTTATTGCATGTGACATTTAAGCAAGGTCCACTTCTAATCTATAACTTCTTAATTTGAGGCATGGGGCATACATAAAATATGTAGCATATGCTCTATTGCCTCATAGGAAGGTTGGTTTCAAGGTGCACTTATCCATGCTAGCCTATCTTGGAGAAATGATGGAGCTTCTTCTCTCCTTGTTTCAATGGAGACTAGCTTGGACAAGTGGTGGACCTTTGCTTCTCTCTATGTTTCAATAGAGTTAGCTTGGACAAGTGGTGATCTTGGAACAAAACCCCCATGTAAAACATATCATGGGTATTCCAAGTGATTAGAAAGATTACCATTTAAGATATAACCTTATAGGTTGGACAACTAGATCTTGGCTTGGAGAAATGGTGGACCTTTGATTCTCTCCATGTTTCAATGGAGTCTATCTTGGAGAAATGGTGGAGCTTGCTTCTGTCCATGTTTCAATGGAGCCTAGCTTGAACAGTTGGTGGACCTTTGCTTCTCTCTATGTTTCAATAGAGTTAGCTTAGACACGTGGTGGATCTTCAAAATAAACCAACTACTATCAATGTTGCCTAGCTTGGACAAGTGGTGGAGTGTCTCTACTCCATGTTTCAATGGATCTTAGCTTGGACAAGTGTTGGACCTTAAAACAAAAACCCCATGTACAACATAGAATGGATTTTCTAGATTTCAATGGAGTCTAGCTTTAACAAATGGTGGAGCTTGTCTTCATCCATGTTTCAATGAAACTAGCTTGGACAAGTGGTGGACCTTGTAACAAACCCTCCCATGTACAACATATCATTGGTTTTCTAAGTGATGGGAAGGAATACCATTCAAGATATAAACTTATAGCTTGGATAAGTAGTTGACTTTAAAACCAAATTCATCATAATACAATGAAATACAGGTCAACCAATTCCTAAATCTTGAGACCAAACCTCCCATGCTATTAGAGATAATATATTGGATAAGTGGTGGACCTTCTATTATTTTCCCATGCCTAGTTTAGACAACCGGTACACTTTGCAGCTATAAAGGTTGGACGAGTTGTGGAGCCTTGTTTCTATCCATGTTTTAATGGATCCTAGCTTGGACAAGTGGTGGACCTTGGAAAAAAGCTTCCATGTACAACATATATGAGGTTTTCCATGTTTTAATGGAGCCTATCTTGGACAAATGGTGAAGCTTTCTTCTCTCCATGTTGATTTTGGAACTACCTTAGACAAGTGGTGGAGCTTTTCTTTTCTACTCTTCATAATACAATGAAGTATATGTTGGTTACATGGTGAATCTTAAGGCCAAACCTCCCATTTTACTAGAGATGATAGGTTGGACAAGTGGATCAACCTTCTATCATTTCTCCATGACTATATTGGACAATTAGTAGACATAACATCTCTCTATGTTGTCTAGAGATGAGCTTGGACAAGTGATGGACCCTGCTTCTCTCTCCCTTGGTTTACTAGTTTGAAGACTCAGTATATATACTTTCTTAGATCTAGCTTGAACAAGTGGTGGACCTTGCATCCACAATCTTAATTCAGTATAAAAAGTATATGAAAAAATAACATAGGAATCTTGGTTTGAAGGTCAAGCAATTAGGTTCCAAATGCACATAATAATATATTTTCCACCCATATTAAAAGAAAGTTAAATATGCAAATAATAATATATTTTCCAAATGCACATAATAATATATTTTCCACCCATATTAAAAGAAAGTTAAATATGTTATTACCAAATTGACAAAGGTAACGTCCAAGAATTATATCTTTCCATCTTGTCAGATCTAAATCTTCATCAAGGCGACATGCATGTATACATCAACTTTCAAGCCATTCAAGAATACATGCACTTAGATTCCATAGTTTTGTTTTCAAAGTCTTTTAGATTCTAAAACTCTTTCACATAAAGTATGTAATGACAAAATTCTTGAAGCAAACATTTGTGCCCAAGAAAAAGATCCCTCTCACATATTTAAAGTCCATGAATTCTCTGATCCACACTTACAAGTTTTATTTTGACATCAAACATCAATTCTTTCATAGTTCCAAATAAATGCAACCTCGATATGAATTGACAAAAAATGAATTTCTTTTACTATATGACCCAACATAGGCCCCAATCAAATAAAAAATGAGTCCCCAAAAATTTGGGTGCACTCTAGCAATACATCAGAGTCCCCTTACAATAGGATGCACTCCAATAGTACATTGAAGTCCCCTTAGAGTAGGGTGCACTCCATTCAAGTGTTCATAAAATTGACACACCTTTTATAAAAAAAAAAGACTATATCAAATTATACAAATGTTGAAAGATACACACTAGAATAAAAAAAGCATCTTATAGCCATATTTATTCAATGCTTTCGTGTTGACAAGTACACACCAAGGACATAATTTGTCTCAGAATCACTATACTGATTTACAATTGTGTTGTATGTATAGACTCTCTTATCTCTTGCATACAACCATCCTACCAACCATGGAATTATGGTTCTCTGCAAGAAGTTTTGAAGTTGCTCGGAAGTTTGCCTCCACATCTTTGGAAATATAAGATATGTCCCTGGCATGTTCCACATCACCCTATATGGAGTGTCATCAAAAATTAAGGTATTGTTTGCATCCAAATCCTCAAATATCTTCCAAATATCACTCAGATTTTTGTGATAAACCCTTGTAAATCCTAACATGATATTTGGATTTTGGCAATTTTTGTTACTCATAAACACCTTGAACTTGGTATACTGCTCAGGAAAACACTTTTGTGTGATGCGTTGCACCCTTGTTAAGTTATAGCAACTCCATATCCATAGCTCAAAGTATTCAGCACAAAAATCCAAAAAACTTTGTGCGTCTGGTCGCACCACATGATAAACTTCATCTTTGTCCTCCACAAGTCGCATGTGTTGAGCCCAAGATGGCATAGAATCTCCATGTTTCATTTCAACTGTCTTGAGAAGTAACCCCTCTAGATCCAAGATAAGTACTCTTTTGATGTCCTTGAAAGCAAGTGGTAGGTGATAAGGAGGTGATTCATTCCTTGGACAAGGTCTTGGAGGAGGTTGGATGGGTAATTCAATAGTTTTCTTCAATTTATGCCAGCATATAGCCAATCCATTTTTCTGTAATGGTTCTGAAATTAAAGAACAAGAACACTTAATGCAAACACAACAATAGACATGTTTTACATTGTCTACCCTAAGGTTTTATTAGATACCAAAATCCATCTATGATCTACTCATTAATAGAAAGAAAGTCAAATTAAAATCCTGACTCTTTTTTATGCTACACTCTCTCTTAGTCTCAATACCATGGAGTTCAACTAGATTAAGTCAACTAATAACTACTACTTGTTGTTAAAGGTATGCTTGAAGTGTATAAGGCTTAACCAATGCTCTAGTGTAGAATGGGTATTTAGGTCTCAAGGTCTACCACTTATCCAAGCAAAGATCCATTTAGATATGGAAACCCAATTTTTCTTAATATAATGATATAGAGTGGACAAGTGGTGAATCCTGAGACCAAGCCACTCATGCTACTAGGGATAATAGGTTGGACAAGTGGTGGACCTTGAATGTAAACCCCCCATGTACAAAGTATCAGGGGTTTTGGGTATTTCAATGGACTCTAGCATCTTGGAAACATGGTGGAGCTTACTTCTCTCCATGTTTCAATGGAGTCTATCTTGGATAAATGGTGGAGCATCATTCTCTCCATGTTTCAATGGAGCCTACCTTGGACAAGTGGTGCATGTTTGTTTCTCTCTATGTTTGAACATATCTAGCTTGGACAAGTGGTGGACCTTGGAACAAAATCCCCATGTAAAACATATCATGGACATTACAAGTGGTGAGAAAAAATACCATTCAATATATAACCTTATAGGTTGGAAAAGTGGTGGACCTTAACACCCAATTATTATTAATATAATGACATAGAGTGGACAAGTGGTGAATCTTGCGACCAAACCTACTAGGAAAAGTACGTTGGACAAGTGGTGGACCTTGAATGCAAACCCCCCATGTACAAAATATTACTCATGCTACTAGGAATAATTTGGTATTAAGGTCCATGTTTCAATGGAGCCTAGCTTGGAAAAGTGGTGGACCTTTGTTTCTCTCTATGTTTCAATAGAATTTTCTTGGACAAGTGGTGAACCTTGGAACAAAACCCCCATGTAAAGCATGTCATGGGCATTACAAGTGGTGAGAAAAAATACCTTTGAAGGTATAACCTTATAGGCTGGACAAGTGGTGGACCTTAGCACCCAATTCCTCTTATTATAATGACATATAGTGGAAAAGTGGTGAATTGTGAGACCAAACCTACTAGGGATAATAGGTTGGAGAAATGGTTGACCTTGAATGTAAATCACCCATGTACAAAATATCATGGGTTTTGCGTATTTCAATGGAGCCTAGCATCTTGGAGACATGGTGGAACTTACTTCTCTCCATGTTTTAATGGAGCCTATCTAGGAGAAATGGTGGAGGTTCCTTCTCTCCATGTTTCAATGGAGCCTAGCTTGGACAAGTCGTGGACCTTTGTTTCTCTCTATGTTTGAATATGGTTAGCTTGGACAAGTGGTGGATCTTGGAATGAAACTCCCATGTAAAACATATCATGGGCATTTCAAGTGGCGAGAAAGGATACCATTTAAGATATAACCTTATAGGTTGGACAAGTGGTGGACTTTAACACAATATAATGACATAGAGTGTACAAGTGGTGAATCTTGAAACCAAACCACTCATGCTACTAGGGATAATAGGTTAAACAAGTGGTGGGCCTTGAAATAAAACCCCCTAGAGTGTTTCAATGGATCCTAGCTTGGAAACATGGTAAAGCTTGCTTCTCTCCATGTTTCAATGCAGCCTATCTTGGATAAATGGTGCAGCATCATTCTCTCCATGTTTCAATGGAGCCTAGATTGGACAAGTGGTGGACCTTTGTTTCTCTCTATGTTTAAATAGAGTTATCTTGGAAAAGTGGTGGACCTTGGAACAAAAACCCCATGTAAAACATATCATGGGCATTACAAGTGGTGAGAAAAAATACCATTCAATATATAACCTTATAGGTTGGACAAGTGGTGGACCTTAACACCCAATTATTCTTAATATAATGACATAGAGTGGATAAGTGGTGAAATTGGGACCAAACCTACTAGGGAAATAGGTTGGACAAGTGGTGGACCTTGAATGTAAACGCCCCATGTACAAAATATCACTCATGCTACTAGAAATAATTTGGTATTAAGGTCCATGTTTCAATGCAGCTTAGCTTGGAAAAGTGGTGGACCTTTGTTTCTCTCTATGTTTCAATAGATTTATCTTGGATAAGTGGTGTACCTTGGAACAAAACCCCCATGTAAATCATGTCATGGGCATTACAAGTGGTGAGAAAAAATACCATTCAAGCTATAACATTATAGGTTAGACAAGTGGTGGACCTTAACACCTAATTCCTCTTAATATAATGACATAGAGTGGACAAGTGGTGAATCATGAGACCAAACCTACTAGGGATAATAGGTTGGACAAGTGGTGAACCTTGAATGTAAACCCCCATGTACAAAAAATTATGGGTATTGGGTATTTCAATGGAGCCTAGCAACTTGGAGACATGGTGGAGCTTATTTCTCTCCATGTTTCAATGGAGCCTATCTAGGAGAAACAGTGGAGGTTCCTTCTCTCTATGTTTCAATGAGCCTAGCTTGGACAAGTGGTGGACCTTTCTTTCTCTATATGTTTTAATAGAGTTAGCTTGGACAAGTGGTGGACCTTGGAATGAAACCCCCATGTAAAACATATCATGGGCATTTCAAGTGGTGAGAAAGGATACTATTTAAAATATAACCTTATAGGCTGGACAAGTGGTGGACTTTAACACATATTTCTTCTTAATATAATGACATAGAGTGTACAAGTGGTGAATCTTGAGACCAAACCACTCTTGCTACTAGGGATAATAGGTTGGACAAGTGGTGGACCTTGAATGTAAACCCCTCATGTACAAAATTATGGGTTTAGGGTATTTCAATGGAGCCTAGCTTGGAGACATGGTGGAGATTGCTTCTCTCAATGTTTCAATGGAACCTATCTTGGAGAAATGGTGGATCATCCTTCTCTCCATGTTTCAATGGAGCCTATCTTGGACAAGTGGTGGATGGAGTTAGTTGGACAAGTGGTGGGTCTTGGAACAAAACCCCTTTGTAAAACATAGCATGGACATTACAAGTGATGAGGAAAAATATCATTCAAGATATAACCTTATAGGTTGGAAAAGTGGTGATGGACCTTGATAAGTGGTGAAGGATACCATTTAAGATATACCCTTATAGGTTGGACAAGTGGTGGACCTTAACACCCAGTTATTCTTAATATAATGACATAGAGTGGATAAGTGGTGAATCTTAAGACCAAATCACTCATGCTACTAGGTATAATACGTTAGAGAAGTGGTAGACCTTGAATGCAAACACCCCATGTACAAAATATCATGGTTTTAGGGTGTTTCAATGGAGCCTAGAATCTCGGAGACATGGTAGATCTTGATTCTTTCCATGTTTGAATGGCACCTATCTTGGAAAAATGATGGAGGTTACTTCTCTCCATACTTCAACGGAGCCTAGCTTTGACAAGTGGTGAACCTTTGCTTCTCTCTATGTTTGAATAGAGTTAGCTTGGACAAGTGGTGGACCTTTGCTTCTCTCTATGTTTGAATAGAGTTAGCTTGGACAAGTGGTGGACCTTGGAATGAAACCCCCGTGTAAAACATCTCATGGGCATTTCAAGTGGTGAGAAAGGATACCATTTAAGATATAACCTTATAGGTTGGACAAGTGGTGGACCTTAATACATAGTTCTTCTTAATATAATGACATAGAGTGTACAAGTGGTGTATCTTGAGACCAAACCACTCGTGCTACTAGGGATCCTAGCTTGGACAAGTGGTGGACCTTGGAAAAAAGTCCCCCTGTACAACATAGATGAGTTTTTTCATGTTTTAATGGAAGAGAGATTCGACAAATGGTGGAGCTTGCTTATCTCCATGTGGATTTTAGAACTAGCTTGGACAAGTGGTGGAGCTTTGCTTTTTTACTCTTCATAATACAATGATGTATAGGTTGGTTACATGGTGAATCTTAAGGCCAAACCTCCCATCTTACTAGAGATGATAGGTTGGACAAGTGGTCAACCTTCTATCATTTCTCCATGCCTATAATTAGACAATTAGTAGAACTAGCATCTTTCTATGTTGTCTAGAGCTGAGCTTGGACAAGTAGTGGACCTTGCTACTCTCTTCCCTTGGATTATTAGTTTGAAGACTCATTATATATACTTGCTTAGATCTATATAATTACTCATTAGTTAGGTTACAAGTGGGTATGTAATTTGTTAGCTTCAAGGGACTTTGAATATTGAATAGTAAGACCAAGTGCTGGTTTGAAGATCTTTTGCTTATCTAAACTAGACTCTAACTCAATAATAAGTTTCATAAGTTCCACGAATTGTCCTATCTAGGCTCCAAAAGAGTCTTAATTGGTTTGTGCTAGATTATAACTTCCTTGATGGGGTAGAATCCTAGAAAAATGAGGCACTATAAGTTTTACCTTAGCTCAAATGGATTTTTCACTTAAACTCGACTGCAATTTGGCTATCTAGTCTTTGTCTCGATGGAGTTTAACACTAGATACATAGTAGTGATATTTAAGCTTCATGTCTCTTCACTTGATCGAGATATGAGACCATACTTTCAAGGTCACCACTTGTCTTACCTAAAGACCAATGTGAGACATGGGAGCAAGAAAGCCATCCGATATTGTTTTAAGGACTATTACATAGGCAATCAATAACTTAAGTAAAGAAAAAAACTTGGATCTTTCACAATTAATAACTTAAGTAAAGCCAAAAAGACTTGGATCTTTGACAGTTTTTTTCAAACTAAAAAAGCACAATCTCATGCTAACAAAACTATAAATCACAATTGAAAGGTTTGAACAAGAAAAAGATCAACAATCTTAATAAGACGGATACTTTTCATTTCATTTGATGATTACAAACTAAAATAAAGTCTCTCAAGAAATTGATAAACAAAAAATGTAGGTGACTGCTTCATTATTTTGAGCAAAAATATCAAAATCTCTATTGATTGAGCTCCATCTAGTAGTATCCTTTGTAAGATCCTGCAAGAAGGAATAAAAAGAAAGATTTGTTAGATACCATGCACATGAGTGTTCAAGCATGTGTATCAAGAATATATGACATGTCACTAGTACCTTAGGGTTGCTTTCTATCCAGCCTTAGAAGATTGTTCTCAGCTTTCACCTTATTTATATAAGCCTTTGCTGTGGTTGCCTTCAAAACTCCTTTTGTGTTACAACCCAATTGCCTAGCTAAAGTGGTCAATTGTGACGCCTTCATGCTTTCAATGGGTGTACGCTCCTTTGCCAAGATCTCTTGTATTTGGGCTCTTCTCATTTCATTGCGGTGGCTTGTGTCACTTGCATCTTCAATGATAGTTTCATCTCTGTCACCTTTTGCAGGTGGTATTCTTCTTGTAAAGAACACCTTAGCTGACCAAACATCATTTTTCTGCTTCCAATACTCCATGATTTGTTTGTATTCACTATCATTTGTCACTATAGGTTGTCCATAACGATTAGAAGCAATTAAATCACGCACATCCCTTCTCTCATCAAGCTGAATCAAGTATGGCAGTAGCTCCTCCAAGAGCATATTGTCAACCATCTTCTCAGCATCAAATTGTGGTGGAAAAATGCAATTGTTTGCTGGTGAAATACATCCCTTGTAAGGAGAGTCATCAATAAGCACTGTTCTTTGTGGATCACATTCAAACCCCATGGCAATTTTGGCTAGAGGCTTGAACATTGCCTCAACGTTTGGATTGTCGGGTCTAAACAATTTTTGAGTTTGAGCGGTGTAGCAAACATCTTGCGACCAAATTGCAAAGAAAGGCAATGTATCCTCAGCTAAGTTGTTTAGTGCTGCAAGGATTTGATACACATTATTCCTAGTAGCTGTCGACCAAATTGCAACATTAAACCTTTGTAAAATAGTCTTCAAGAATTGGATGCAACCTGGCCTGAGTATAATATATCTTTTTGAATCCATTTGCACTGAGTTGTGGTGTGAGGATGGTTGAGGGGAACGTTTCAACAATAGACCATTTAAATCCAATATAATTGTAAGCATGGATTTCTCAACATCTACGCTACATGACGTAGTACCAATTGGCAATAGCTCGTGAGTGGACTTTTCAGTCTCTTTTGATGTATGTTGCATTTTTGAAGCATCGATTTCTTGGTTCTCATTATTGGAAGCTTGCTCAAGTTGCACAACACTAGACTCTAGTATAGAAATATCATCCATCTTGGGCACTTTAGAAACCATAGAATCTATGGATTCTATAGTTGTTGACTGAACCATAGGAGCGTTATCCATCCCAGTTTGTGAATCTAAGAAAACACACACACAAATGGTATCTCAAAACCACTAGAATTTTATTCACCATATTTATATGTAGAACTCCTAGTAAGAAATTTATTTAAGGTAAAGTCGTTGTTAGAATCCTTGCAACCATTTTCAGCATTCGTACACCAAACACCACTTGTCTAAAATACAATCTACTAACTCAACATTTTCCATCCTACACTTTATTAAAGATGAGTACTTAAAGTGAAAACTAAAAGCCACCCTTGTTGAGGAAACATGGATACAAGGTCCACCAAATGTCCAACCTAGACTACAAGAAAATAATTAGAGATTTGGCTTAGATTTGGATTCAAAGGCCACCACTTATTCAAGTAAGATAACTCCACTTGTTTAAGACAGTAATGTTTGAAGCCCCACCACTTGTCCAACCTAGACATTGATTAAATTTTGGTAAGATTTATCACAAATCTAGAGTAGAATCAAGATTCTATGGCCAAGGTAGTCAAATATGTTAGACAACACACAAAGCATAAGAGCACTCTAGATTCTCGTTGAGCATAAACTAAACAATAATCAAATGTTATATTCACTTGAGATTTCATCCATGAAAAATGAAAATGATGCATGTACTTGAGATTTCCATCCATGTACAATACTTTACAATGTCAAGTAAAGTTATAGTCAGCAAACAACTCTTCTCCTGCTTCAACTTGACAAATAGTCTCAATGCATACATGGCCATATTCTTCTGACTTGATGTGTGAAGAGGTGCATTTATGCCAAGGTGGCAAATTTGGATCAAATGTATAGCGTACGTTGGGACAGACATTTGTACTGTGAGAACTATTTATATAGCCCGACACGTTTCCTTCTTCTACACAACCAATAATGTATGATTGATCTTCCTCTTCTTCTATGTTTGGATCCTCTAGAAGAGAATATTTATAAGCTCTTGGAAATATTTTGCATATCTTTTTCCAGTCTTGAAATCTATACTTATGCCCTCCATAGTTTAGAATAGTCAAACCACTTTCCAGGGTAGTATGCACAAATAGCCCATAACCAGCTCCTTCAATACATGAAAGTCGCACTTCAAAATCCACACCGTTAATATGGAAAATTACATCTTTGGGAATAGGAAAAGTTGGTGTCCCAAAAGGATCTTCATGCCAATCATAGTGTGAAATACATCTAGATTTTATATCACTTAACTCCTTTGTGTCTGCAAAAAGAAGAAAATATTATGCATAAAATAATGACAATATCAAAGAAAGATATCATTATTTTATAGTCCAATAGGTCCATTGTATGGAAGACTTAGAGTGCCTCTTACATGGTGCCTCCAAGGTTTCCAAAAAATAAAATCATTGGAAAAAAAAGGCCACTGTGTCTCCAATCTATTGCCCATTTGAAGCATAGAGAGAACCAAGGTCCACCACTTGTCCAAGCTAGACATGGAGCATTGACACAAGATCCAGCACTTATCCAAGAACCCTATAGTATATGTGGTAACATGGGATGCATTGATGCAACAAAAGTAGTCTAGCCTCCTCATCCATCTCTTTTTTCTTGTAGCCTAGAGGGATTAGTTTCAAGGTCTATCACTAGTCAAAAACTACACATAGAACATTGATACAAGGTTCCACCACATGTGAAACCTATCATCTCTAGTAGCATGGATGGTTTGATATCAAGGTTCATCGCGTGTCCTACCTATACTCTATTGTAGCATATAGATTCTGGTTTGGTGGTACTACACTTGTCCAAACTTGGCTTGTTGTTGATATCTGGAGGTAATCAAGGGTCCTCCACTTGTCCAAGTTAGGCATATAAAACAATTTCAAGGTCCACCATGTGTACAACATATGATTGATTATAGCATGCATGGTCTTATTTCATGGGCAACCATCTTCTCTCCAACATGTGTCCAACCTCGGCTCCATTGAAGCATGGAGAGAAGCAAGGTCCACCACTTATCAAAGCTATTATTTTCTCCCAGTGCTTTCAAAACCCATAATACGTTGTACATGGGGGGGGGGATTCTTGTTTCAAGGTCCACCCCTTGGCTAAGATTGGATCCATTGAAACATAAAGAGAAGCAAGCTCTACCATTTGTCCAAGCTAGGAGCCATTGAAACATGAAAACCCCATAATATGTTGTATACGAGGGGTGTTTTTCAAGGTCTACCACTTGTCTAAGCTATGGTCCATTGGAACATGGAGAGAAGCAAAGCTCCACCACTTTTCTAAGCTAGGATCCATTGAAACATGGAGAGAAGCAAGCTCCATTGTTTGTCTAAGCTAGGCTCCATTGGAACAAGGAGAAAACAAGCTCCACCACTTGCCTATTATTGCATAGAGATTCTGGTTTGAAGGTCCACCACTTGTCCAACCTTGCCTTCATGTATGGAGATAATCAAGAGTGCAATGCTTCTCTAAGCTAGGGACATAAAAGAGTTTCAAGGTCCACTACATATACGATCTATGATGGGTTGTAGCATGGGAGGTTTCATTTTAAGGTTGACCACTTCTCCAGCTCCGCTTGTCCAACCTCAGATCCATTGAAGAATGGAGAATAAAGGTGTACCAACTCTCCAAAATAGGCAGGACAATCTCTATAAAACCCATGAATTGTTAATATATGCTATGCTGTGGAGTTTTGTTTGAAGTTCCACTCCTTATCCAAGCTACAATCCATTGAAGCATGGAACTAAGTAAGATATATCTCTAGTCCAAGATAGGATCCATTGAAACATAGAGAGAATCAAGGTCCACCACTTGTCCAAGCTATGCATGGGTAATTGATATAAGGACCACTACGTTTTCACCTATACTATGCTCTATCATGGATGGTTTCATATCCTACCAATTTTCCAACCTATTTAGTAGGTTGTATTATGGGGGTTTGGTTTCAAGGTACTTCACTTGTCTGAGGTGGGTTCCATTGAACCATGGAGAGAAACTATGTCTACCACTTGTCCGAAATATGCTCCTTTAAAACATAAAAACAAGGTCCACCACTTGTCCAAGCTAAAGTTTCTCTCCATTGAAGCATGGAGAGAAACAAGGTCTACCACCTGTCCAAAATATGCTCCATTGAAACATAAAAGCAAGGTCCACCACTTGTCCAAGCTAATATAACAAATGGGTGTTGGTTACAAGGTGTACCACACTTGTCTAAACTAGTCTTCATGCAAGGTCTACCACATGTCCAAGCTATATGAGCTTGTTTTGAAGGTCTACCACACCTCTTGAAATTAGGATCCATGTAAGGTCCACCTTTTGTCAAGCTATGCATTTAATGAGTACTAAAACTAAGTAAATTGCAGTACTTAAATACCTTTCCAAGCTCATTAAGATTTTGGTCTCTAAGGCCGGCCACCACCACATGTCTAATCTATGCTCTAATTGATTACTTATGCTATTTCTCTCAAAGTCCAAACATAAGCTCCCTTCTAGCAAGGTTAGTTTAAATTTAGGCTCCAGCACCTGTCTAAGCTAGGTTCAATTTATGAAGCATCACCATTTAACCATGCTACGATCTAATGTATCATATCAAGGGGGTATTGATAAAAGGTCCAAAACTTATTGAGTTCAAGCTCTTAAGTAATTAAGTCTTTGTGAGTATTAAATGTTTTAGTTTTAGTCTACAGATCCACCATTCAAAAACTCAAGTAATTTACTATTTACATTCAAACCTTGAATGCTTGAGATAAAAAATACAAGCTCAATCAATACTATATAAAGCAAAATCTAACATTAAGAGTATCAAATCAGTAACAAGAAACACTAACATGCACAAGAAACTCAAAACATACGTGTCTCCATTTCCAAAAAGTCCTCCATTGACAGATGATGGTGTTGTTGTTGTTCTTCTTCTCTTTGTGGAGAGCACTCCTCTGTAACAGGCACAATGTCGCCTGATTGCGAAGTGGATTGTTGAAGTCCAGCCCATTTTTCTATATCTTCATGAGACTTAACAAAGTCTAGCAGCATGGTCTCCATGCTTTTTGCCTCCTCCACACTATCAATTAAGCAGATGACTTCTTTTTTCTGTTGTATTCCTTCTTGTGCAACCAAGGAGCCATCACCAAAAACATCAACAAGCTTGCGGTCTTCAAAACAATATGTACGAATGTAGTGCTTGACCAAAGCTCTTTTTTTGGCCTCCAAATATTGCAAATCTGACATATCGTTATCTGCTACTTGAAGAAGAGAACAATCAATTGGCATGGGATGTTCCTCTGATCTTCTTCTCAGGTCTTCAAATGCATTGCCTTGTCCCAAGAAGGCAATAACTGTTAGGAATTGAATTGCTCCTTTGCAAGGAGCTGATGGAAAGTGATGCAATGCACCACAACAATGGTAGCTCAAATTATCTCCCATGGCGTGAAAGGCACATTGCAATTTTGTGAAGTTAGTGAAATCCACAAATGCAAGAAAGACAAATCCAGGATCTGTTGACCCTCCAGCAATAGCCAAGATCCCATCCAAAGCATTGTTAAATGTCTCCTCACTCCACTTCAAATTGCCTCCAACGTTTTTTGTCATATCTAAAACACATAAGCCAATAGGCACTTTATTATTGAAGTGGCGCATCAAGTAGAGATTGCCTTCCATTTGTAGGCTCACCACATAGATTGACCATGGCAAATCTCTAGGCTCAGTTTTCTCCTTTTGAAGGTGAATTGCCCATTGCATGTATTTTATTGCTCCATCTGGAAAAGCCATTTTCTTTGTTCCACGCGTCAAACTAGATCTGATCCATTCCTCGCATAGCATTAAAATTGTTTTATAAACAACATCATTGATGTTATACATTTTGACCACCTCCTCCCAGTCTTTACATGGTGAAGACTCATTCAAATTGTTGAAGCCTTCAAGAAGTGCATCTTGAATCAATTTGTCTTGCTTCAACTGCTTGATTCGATCATACATGTCAGTTGCATCACCATCCTTTGCACTCTTTGACAGTAAAATCTTCTCATCTCTAATCTCTTCTTGAATAGTCTTTACCTCTGATTCCTCAAGGCCACAAAGATATCTAAATACAGTTGTTGGGGGTTTCTTATTCTCCTCTTCTAGATTTTCAATGATTTCTATCCAGCAATCATAAACTAAATCAGAGTAGGTGACCATGTGTGCCTGTTTAGCAATCCAACTTGCTGCTGCACTCATTCTTGCCAATCGAAGAAAAACCTGAAAAGAAATAGAGAAATAATTAAACTATTGAGCAAGATTTGTTAATTAAACACTATCAAAAAGACAAAGAAAATAACTTACATCCCATCCGGCACGAGATGCATGTCCCTCTGCAATTCCACTTGCTGCCTTTGGTGGTCGTCCTGCGAAGATCCATTGACTCCGTAAATGTCTCAATATTTGGCTGTAAGGTTGCTTGACATACAATGCCTGAGCCTCCTCATTTGCAATGGCAGATATAGCAGTTGCAACAAATGGAGGAGCATTCACAACAATGCGAGCCTTTCTAAATTTATACACGCTAATCAGTCTTTCAAAGATCTCTTTGTTGTTTTGTTCATTGTGAAGCAAAACTTTTGCAGCATAGATTGAATGCTGCCCATCAAGAATCCAATAATGATAATCTTTAATTTTTTGCTCCTCTACCTCTTCTACTGCCAAAGGAGTCCCCTTCTTTGATTTTGCATTTCGAACAGGCATCAAATATGCACATGCTGCAGGCTTGGTCGTACTCCGTGAAAATCCAAATAACACACTTTCAGCGTGTTTTTTATCCATAATACGTGCATTATAGTGATCAGGAGCAAGCCAACAATTTTGAATAGGGATATCAAATTCCCTATATTGGAAAGGAAAATAATTTATGTACTTATTCATTCCACCTGTATCTTTTTCTTGTCCTTTCATGGCCTCAGCTTCTAAAACATCTGGATCCACAATTCTCATCTTTGACATTGAACCCTCTGTTGATGAGGATGCCAAAGATGCCTTGTCTACATCCAAAATGGAGCTAGTTCGCTTAGCTTCTACTTTCTGCACTTTTGCTTGCTTCTTTGTGGATGGTGGTCGTGAAGCTTTCACCTTTTTTCGTTGTAGTGTGGCAATGATGGAGCTTTGAAGTTGATCTGCTGTGATATTTGGATTTGATTCTGCAAACTTCCATCCTCGAGAAAACATTGTCTCTTCTTTGTTTCTAGACATGCGCTCCAATGCATATGCTCCTGGAGATAGTTGAAATTCTAGATTCATTGGAACTAGAATGTCAATGCATTCCACCTCTGGATGACTATCAACTACAGAGACAGATGCTTCCACAACTTGTCCAACATCTTCAAACAAGCTGTCATTATCCTTTTTGGCAATAAATAGATGCACCTTATGAAATTGTGCACCCTCTATACCATGTATGTCCAAATACCATTTCCTAAGATCATTGCAAGTATAGTCAACTGAGACAGCAACCCTTGCAACCTGTTTTTTTGGAGCCATCTTTCCTGAAACAAAAAAAACCAAATGTTATTTTAACATATACTTTTTTGTAATGGATTAAGTTTGTGTGAATACAAGTTCCACCACTTGTTCAAGCTAGATCTAAGCAAGTATACATAGTGATCATTTAAGCTAGTAAACTAAGGGAAGGGAGAAGTAAGGTCCACCACTTGTCCAAGCTAGCTCTAGACAACATGGAGAGATTGGAGGTCTACTAATTGTCTAATATAGGCTAACTATATTGAAACATAGAGAGAAGCAAAGGTCCACCACTTGTCCAATCTAGGGTCCATTGAAACATGGAGAGAAGGATGCTCCACCATTTGTCCAAAATAGGCTCCATTGAAACATGAAGAGAAACAAGATGCACCATGTCTTTGAGATGCTAGGCTCCATTGAAATACCTTAAACCCATGATATTTTGTATATGTGGGGTTTAAATTCAAGGTCCACCACTTGTCCAACCTATTATCCCTAGTAGCATGAGTGGTTTGGTCTCAAGATTCACCACTTTTCCACTCTATGTCATTATATTAAGAAGATCTGGGTGTTAAGGTCCACCACTTGTCCAACCTATAAGGCTATATCTTAAATGGTATTATTTACCACCACTTGGAATGCACATGATGGGTTTTACATAGGGGTACGGTTCCAAGGTCCACCACTTGTCCAAGCTAACTCTATTGAAACATAGAGAGAATCAAAGGTCCACCACTTGTCCAAGCTAGGCTCCATTGAAACATGGAGAGAAGGATGCTCCACCATTTGTCCAAGCCAGGTTTGATTGAAACATGAAGAGAAGCAAGCTGCACCATGTCTCCAAAATGCTAGGCTCCATTGAAATATCTTAAACCCATGATATTTCGTACATGGGGGGTTTACATTCAAGGTCCACCACTTGTCCAACCTATTATCACTAGTAGCATGAGTGGTTTGATGTCAAGATTCACCACTTTTCTACTCTATGTCATTATATTAAGAAGATCTGGGTGTTAAGGTCCACCACTTGTCCAACCTATAAGGCTATATCTTAAAGGGTATTCTTTCTCACCACTTGGAATGACCATGATAGGTTTTACATGGGGGTTTGGTTCCAAGTTCCACCACTTGTCCAAGCTAACTCTATTGAAACATAGAGAGAAGCAAAGGTCCACCACTTGTCTAAGCTAGGGTCCATTGAAACATGGAGAGAAGGATGCTCCACCATTTGTCCAAGATAGGCTCCATTGAAACATGAAGAGAAGCAAGCTGCACCATGTCTCCAAGATGCTAAGATCCATTGAAATACCTTAAACCCATGATATTTTGTACATGGGGAGTTTACATTCAAGGTCCACCACTTGTCCAACCTATTATCTCTAGTAGCATGAGTGGTTTGGTCTGAAGATTCACCACTTTTCCACTCTATGTCATTACGTTAAGAAGATCTGGGTGTTAAGGTCGACCACTTGTCCAACCTATAAGGGTATATCTTAAAGGGTATTCTTTCTCACCACTTGAAATGTCCATGATATGTTTTACATGGGGGTTTGGCTCCAAGGTCCACCACCTCTCCAAGCTAACTCTATTGAAACATAGAGAGAAACAAAGGTCCACCACTTGTCCAAGCTAGGCTCCATTGAAACATGGAGAGAAGGATCCTCTACCATTTGTCGAAGCTAACTCTATTGAAACATGGGGGGTTTACATTCAAGGTCCACCACTTGTCCAACCTATTAACGCTAGTAGCATGAGTGGTTTGGTCTCAAGATTCACCACTTTTTCACTCTGTCATTATATTAAGAATATTTGGGTGTTAAGGTCCACCACTTGTCCAACCTATAAGGCTATATCTTAAGGGTTATTCTTTCTCACCACTTGGAGTGACCAGCATAGGTTTTACATGGCGGTTTTGTTTCAAGGTCCACCACTTGTCCAAGCTAACTCTATTGAAACATAGAGAGAATCAAAGGTCCACCACTTGTCCAAGCTAGGGTCCATTGAAACATGGAGAGAAGGATGCTCCACCATTTGTCCAAGATACACTCCATTGAAACATGAAGAGAAGCAAGCTACACCATGTCTCCAAGATGCTAGGCTCCATTGAAATACCTCAAACCCATGATATTTTGTACATGGGGGGTTTACATTCAAGGTCCACCACTTGTCCAACCTATTATCTCTAGTAGCATGAGTGGTTTGGTCTCAAGATTCACCATTTTTCCACTCTATGTCATTCTATTAAGAATATATGGGTGCTAAGGTCCACCACTTGTCCAACCTATAAGGCCATATCTTAAACTTTATTCTTTCTCACCACTTGGAGTTACCAAGATAGGTTTTACATGGGAGTTTGGTTCCAAGGCCCACCACTTGTCCAAGCTAACTCTATTGAAACATAGAGAGAAGCAAAGGTCCACCACTTGTCCAAGCTAGGCTCCATTGAAGCATGGAGAGAAGGATGCTCCACCATTTGTCCAAGATAGGCTCCATTGAAACATGAAGGGAAGCAATCTGCACCATGTCTCCAAGATTCTAGGATCCATTGAAATACCTTAAACCCACGATATTGTTTACATGTGGGGTTTTAACGTCAAGGTCAGTCACTTTTCCAAGCTATTATCTAGTAGCACTAGTGGTTGGGTCTCAAGATTTACCACTTTTCCACTCTATGTCGTTATATTATGAAGATCTAGGTTCTAAGGTCGACCACTTGTCCAACCTATAAGGCTAGATCTTAAAGGGTATTATTTCTCACCACTTGGAATGACCATGATATGTTTTACATGGGGGTTTGGTTTCAAGGTCCACCACTTGTCCAAGCTAACTCTATGGAAACATAGAGAGAAGCAAAGGTCCACCACTTGTCCAAGCTAGGCTCCACTGAGACATTTAGAGAAGGATGATCCCCCATTGGTGGAAGATAGGCTTCATTGAAACATGAAAAGAAGCAAGTTGCACCATGTCTCCAAGATTCTAGCATCCATTGAAATACCTTAAACCCACGATATTGTTTACATGTGGGGTTTAACGTCAAGGTCAGTCACTTTTCCAAGCTATTATCCCTAGTAGCATGAGTGGTTTGGTCTCAAGATTCACCACTTTTCCACTCTATGTCATTATATAAAGAAGATCTAGGTGTTAAGGTCGACCACTTGTCCAACCTATAAGGTATATCTTAAAGGGTATTCTTTCTCACCACTTGAAATGTCCATGATATGTTTTACATAGGGGTTTAGTTCCAAGGTCCACCACTTATCCAAGCTAACTTTATTCTTCTCATAGAGAGAAGCAAAAGGTCCACCACTTGTCCAAGCTAGGCTCCATTGAAACATGGAGAGAAGGATGCTCCACCATTTGTCGAAGCTAACTCTATTGAAACATGGAAGGTTTACATTCAAGGTCCACCAGTTGTCCAACCTATTAACGCTAGTAGCATGAGGGGTTTGGTCTCAAGATTCACCACTTTTTCACTCTGTGTTATTATATTAAGAATATTTGGGTATTAAGGTCCACCACTTGTCCAACCTATAAGACTATATCTTAATGGTTATTCTTTCTGACCACTTGGAGTGACCATGAAAGGTTTTACATGGGGGTTGGTTCCAAGGTCCACCACTTGTCCAAGCTAACTCTATTCAAACATAGAGAGAAGCAAAGGTCCACCACTTGTCTAAGCTAGGGTCTATTGAAACATGGAGAGAAGGATGCTCCACCATTTGTCCAAGATAGACTCCATTGAAACATGAAGAGAAGCAAGCTGCACCATATCTCCAAGATTCTAGACTCCATCGAAATACCTTAAACCCACGTTATTTTGTACATGGGGGAGTTTACATTCAAGATCAACAATTTGTCCAACCTATTATCGCTAGTAGCATGAGTGGTTTGCTCTCAAGATTCACCACTACTCCCTTCCTTCTATCATTATTTGAATATTATGTTCCATCCCCCTTTTCAACATTTTTGGTCCTACCCTTGGGCTAGTATATCTGTACACACTACATAGACTCACCAGCTATTACCTATAAGACTATGGAGTCATAGTGTCTAACACCACTACTCACTATAATGCGGAGTATTTACTTGTCTAAGACACCACCACTTTATCCAAGAATTACTGGGTATATCCTCCACTCTCACCTACTCTATCAGATATATCTGCATATGGTTCACTTGAAGCTAGGTTCCATATTACCAGAGTGAAGCCATGTTTTATGTAATGGGTCCTGTTCAACAAGTCCACCCTTCCTCCACTAATACACTCAAGAGACTTAAATCACATGATAGATTGTAAAGAATAATGTTGTGGTGAGTTGTTCCAGATCGATGTAGACACTCAAGAGATCAATTGAAGGGTAGCTCTCATCAACCACTTGTAGTAGGCACTCAAAGTTTAAGACTTGGTTGATTCTATGGTCCAAGATGCACACAACTTTGTCTATGCTACCATGTCTAACCAAAAAGTAGGCCACACTAATCCACAGAAGGTAGTTCTTGATGATTTCTCAATGAAGGGTCCACACAACTGTCCAAGCTATAACTCCACCATTGCTAAAATCATGTGTAGAGAGAGTCAAGAGGTGTCAAAACTGTCCATCTCTATCCTGTACTGGAGCTAGTATGTCATTTTAGAATATCCATAGACAGAGAGGTGCACCAGTCTCTCTGAGCCAATTACATTGTATCATGCAGTAGGTATTTCTTTGAGAAACATGAGGAGTGAGTAATCTAGAGTTTTACCACAGTTGCCTGGTGTGCGTATGCCTTCACCAAGCAAGCAGTGAAGGAACTCCATGAAATAAAGGAGACATACTAAAGTCCATGAGGTTCACAATCTAAGTTGAACATTATTGATATAATATTTTGTTAAAACCACCACCACTTTCCCAGTGGCTCCACATAAACATTAGGAAAACCACTCCACCTTGTCAAGCATGGTCATGCACATCCAAGATAGGTCAAAAACAACTCCCTTTAATGCTATGTAGGTAGTTTAGATGGGGTTACAGGTTCAAGGTCCACACTTGTCCAAGCTATACCCTATATCTAGTAACATGTTTGCAGTCTAAGTCCACCACTTGTCCAATTTTTGGTATTCCATGAGTTGATCACCATGGTTAGGTCACTCTTTATTCAACATGTGAAAATTGAAAGATTATGGGTGTTAAGGTCCACCACTTTCCAACCCTATAAGGTCTATACTCTTAAAGGTTATCTTAGTTCTTCACCTCCTACCTTGGTAGTGACCATGATAGGTTTTAACAAGGGGGTTGTGTGGCAAGCCTCCACACTACATAAAGCTAAGGTCCACTCATTGTCCCAGTAGATAGAGAATCCCAAGTTAGCCTTGTCCATGACATAAAGTGTAACTCTGCATGTAAATCATAATTTGGCCAAGATGACCTACACTAGTCTTCCATGGTAACATAGTAATCTAGGCGGTGTCCACATTATGGTCCAGAAAAACTAAATTGCCCGAAAACGCAATGATAGTCTAGGCTAATGACTTTGTCTCTCCTCACATCATCTATCTATCAGTTATTTGTCTTAATAATGCCAATCCGTCCAACATAAGGACCATCCGTCTTGAGGTACCACAAGACACTTGTCTAAGCTATAAAGGTTTGTACCACAATATGTGACTAAATCCACAGTTTGGTTCCAAGCACCACTTGTCAATACTGTCTTGAGAAACATAGAGAGAAGTAAAAGGTCCACACGTCCAAGCTAGGTCTTGCCATTGAGGATGGAGAGCAAAGATAGGCTCCACTAATTCATATAGCTCCATTGAAACATGAACATGAAGCAAGTGTTCCCATGTCTCCAAATGCCTAAACCCACTCATGATCGTAGATAGGGTTTCAACAATCCCACATTGGTCCACCACTTTCCAACTATTATTGCAATATGTGCCTGATGGTTTTGGTCTCAAGACACCATTTTATTAAGAGTTACTAGTGTTAAGGTCTCCACCTACATCTTAAAGGTTATTCTTTATTCTTACCTACTTGGAGTGACCATGATAGGTTTTACATGGGGGTTTGGTTCCAAGGTCCACCACTTGTCCAAGCTAACTCTATTGAAACATAGAGAGAAGCAAAGGTCCACCCTTGTCTAAGCTAGGGTCCATTGAAACATGGAGAGAAGGACGCTCCACCATTTGTGCAAGGTAGGCTCCATTGAAACATGAGGAGAATCAAGGTGCACCATGTCTCCAAGATGCTAGGCTCCATCGAAAACATTAAACCCACGATATGTCGTAGATGAGGGTTTACAGTCAAGGTCCACCACTTGTCCAAGCTATTATTGCTAGTAGCCTGAGTGGTTTGGTCTCAAGATTCACCACTTTTCCACTCTATGTCATTAAATTAAGAATATGCGCGTGTTAAGGTCCACCACTTGTCCAACCTATAAGGCTATATCTTAAAGGTTATTCTTTCTCACCACTTGGAGTGACCATGATAGGTTTTACATGGGGGTTTGGTTCCAAGGTCCACCACTTGTCCAAGCTAACTCTATTGAAACATAGAGAGAAGCAAAAGGTCCACCACTTGTCCAAGCTAGGGTCCATTGAAACATGGAGAGAAGGATGCCCACCATTTGTCCAAGGTAGGCTCCATTGAAACATGAAGAGAATCAAGGTGCACCATGTCTCCAAGATGCTAGGCTCCATTGAAAACATTAAACCCCACGATATTGTCGTAGATGAGGGGTTTACATTCAGGGTCCACCACTTGTCCAAGCTATTATTGCTAGTAGCCTGAGTGGTTTGGTCTCAAGATTCACCACTTTTCCACTCTATGTCATTAAATTAAGAATATGGGCGTGTTAAGGTCCACCACTTGTCCAACCTATAAGGCTATATCTTAAAGGTTATTCTTTCTCACCACTTGGAGTGACCATGATAGGTTTTAAGGGGGTTTGGTTCCAAGGTCCACCACTTGTCCAAGCTAACTCTATTGAAACATAGAGAGAAGCAAAGGTCCACCACTTGTCCAAGCTAGGGTCCATTGAAACATGGAGAGAAGGATGCTCCACCATTTGTCCAAGATAGGCTCCATTGAAACATGAAGAGAAGCAAGCTGCACCATGTCTCCAAGATGCTAGGCTCCATCGAAATACATTAAACCCACGATATTTCGTAGATGAGGGGTTTACATTCAAGGTCCCCACTTGTCCAAGCTATTATTGCTAGTAGCCTGAGTGGTTTGGTCTCAAGATTCACCACTTTATTAAGAATATGTGGGTGTTAAGGTCCACCACTTGTCCAACCTATAAGGCTACATCTTAAAGGTTATTCTTTCTTACCACTTGGAGTGACCATGATAGGTTTTACATGGGGGTTTGGTTCCAAGGTCCACCACTTGTCCAAGCTAACTCTATTGAAACATAGAGAGAAGCAAAGGTCCACCCCTTGTCTAAGCTAGGGTCCATTGAAACATGGAGAGAAGGATGCTCCACCATTTGTGCAAGGTAGGCTCCATTGAAACATGAGGAGAAGCAAGGTGCACCATGTCTCCAAGATGCTAGGCTCCATCGAAAAACATTAAACCCACGATATGTCGTAGATGAGGGTTTACAGTCAAGGTCCACCACTTGTCCAAGCTATTATTGAGTAGCCTGAGTGGTTTGGTCTCAAGATTCACCACTTTTTCCACTCTATGTCATTAAATTAAGAATATGCGCGTGTTAAGGTCCACCACTTGTCCAACCTATAAGGCTATATCTTAAAGGTTATTCTTTCTCACCACTTGGAGTGACCATGATAGGTTTTAAATGGGGGTTTGGTTCCAAGGTCCACCACTTGTCCAAGCTAACTCTATTGAAACATAGAGAGAAGCAAAGGTCCACCCTTGTCTAAGCTAGGGTCCATTGAAACATGGAGAGAAGGATGCTCCACCATTTGTCCAAGATAGGCTCCATTGAAACATGAGGAGAAGCAAGGTGCACCATGTCTCCAAGATGCTAGGCTCCATCGAAAAACATTAAACCCACGATATGTCGTAGATGAGGGGTTTACAGTCAAGGTCCACCACTTGTCCAAGCTATTATTGCTAGTAGCCTGAGTGGTTTGGTCTCAAGATTCACCACTTTTTCCACTCTAAGTCATTAAATTAAGAATATGCGCGTGTTAAGGTCCACCACTTGTCCAACCTATAAGGCTACATCTTAAAGGTTATTCTTTCTCACCACTTGGAGTGACCATGATAGGTTTTACATGGGGGTTTGGTTCCAAGGTCCACCACTTGTCCAAGCTAACTCTATTGAAACATAGAGAGAAGCAAAGGTCCACCACTTGTCCAAGCTAGGGTCCATTGAAACATGGAGAGAAGGATGCTCCACCATTTGTCCAAGATAGGCTCCATTGAAACATGAGGAGAAGCAAGCTGCACCATGTCTCCAAGATGCTAGGCTCCATCGAAATACATTAAACCCACGATATTTCGTAGATGAGGGGTTTACATTCAAGGTCCACACACTTGTCCAAGCTATTATTGCTAGTAGCCTGAGTGGTTTGGTCTCAAGATTCACCTTTTATTAAGAATATGTGGTGGTTTAAGGTCCACCACTTGTCCAACCTATAAGGCTACATCTTAAAGGTTATTCTTTCTTACCACTTGGAGTGACCATGATAGGTTTTACATGGGGGTTTGGTTCCAAGGTCCACCACTTGTCCAAGCTAACTCTATTGAAACATAGAGAGAAGCAAAGGTCCACCCCTTGTCTAAGCTAGGGTCCATTGAAACATGGAGAGAAGGATGCTCCACCATTTGTCCAGGTAGGCTCCATTGAAACATGAGGAAATCAAGGTGCACCATGTCTCCAAGATGCTAGGCTCCATCGAAAAACATTAAACCCACGATATGTCGTAGATGAGGGTTTTACATTCAAGGTCCACCACTTGTCCAAGCTATTATTGCTAGTAGCCTGAGTGGTTTGGTCTCAAGATTCACCACTTTTCCACTCTATGTCATTAAATAAAGAATATGTGCGTGTTAAGGTCCACCACTTGTCCAACCTATAAGGCTACATCTTAAAGGTTATTCTTTCTACCACTTGGAGTGACCATGATAGGTTTTACATGGGGGTTTGGTTCCAAGGTCCACCACTTGTCCAAGCTAACTCTATTGAAACATAGAGAGAAGCAAAGGTCCACCCCTTGTCTAAGCTAGGGTCCATTGAAACATGGAGAGAAGGATGCTCCACCATTTGTCCAAGGTAGGCTCCATTGAAACATGAGGAGAATCAAGGTGCACCATGTCTCCAAGATGCTAGGCTCCATCGAAAAACATTAAACCCACGATATGTCGTAGATGAGGGTTTACATTCAAGGTCCACCACTTGTCCAAGCTATTATTGCTAGTAGCCTGAGTGGTTTGGTCTCAAGATTCACCACTTTTCCACTCTATGTCATTAAATTAAGAATATGCGCGTGTTAAGGTCCACCACTTGTCCAACCTATAAGGCTATATCTTAAAGGTTATTCTTTCTCACCACTTGGAGTGACCATGATAGGTTTTACATGGGGGTTTGGTTCCAAGGTCCACCACTTGTCCAAGCTAACTCTATTGAAACATAGAGAGAAGCAAAGGTCCACCACTTGTCCAAGCTAGGGTCCATTGAAACATGGAGAGAAGGATGCTCCACCATTTGTCCAAGATAGGCTCCATTGAAACATGACGAGAAGCAAGCTGCACCATGTCTCCAAGATGCTAGGCTCCATCGAAATACATTAAACCCACGATATTTCGTAGATGAGGGTTTACATTCAAGGTCCACCACTTGTCCAAGCTATTATTGCTAGTAGCCTGAGTGGTTTGGTCTCAAGATTCACCACTTTTATTAAGAATATGTGGGTGTTAAGGTCCACCACTTGTCCAACCTATAAGGCTACATCTTAAAGGTTATTCTTTCTTACTACTTGGAGTGACCATGATAGGTTTTACATGGGGGTTTGGTTCCAAGGTCCACCACTTGTCCAAGCTAACTCTATTGAAACATAGAGAGAAGCAAAGGTCCACCCCTTGTCTAAGCTAGGGTCCATTGAAACATGGAGAGAAGGATGCTCCACCATTTGTCCAAGGTAGGCTCCATTGAAACATGAGGAGAAGCAAGGTGCACCATGTCTCCAAGATGCTAGGCTCCATCGAAAAACATTAAACCCACGATATGTCGTAGATGAGGGGTTTACATTCAAGGTCCACCACTTGTCCAAGCTATTATTGCTAGTAGCCTGAGTGGTTTGGTCTCAAGATTCACCACTTTTCCACTCTATGTCATTAATTAAGAATATGCGCGTGTTAAGGTCCACCACTTGTCCAACCTATAAGGCTACATCTTAAAGGTTATTCTTTCTTACCACTTGGAGTGACCATGATAGGTTTTACATGGGGGTTTGGTTCCAAGGTCCACCACTTGTCCAAGCTAACTCTATTGAAACATAGAGAGAAAGCAAAGGTCCACCCCTTGTCCAAGCTAGGGTCCATTGAAACATGGAGAGAAGGATGCTCCACCATTTGTCCAAGGTAGGCTCCATTGAAACATGAGGAGAAGCAAGGTGCACCATGTCTCCAAGATGCTAGGCTCCATCGAAAAACATTAAACCCACGATATGTCGTAGATGAGGGGTTTACATTCAAGGTCCACCACTTGTCCAAGCTATTATTGCTAGTAGCCTGAGTGGTTTGGTCTCAAGATTCACCACTTTTCCACTCTATGTCATTAAATTAAGAATATGCGGTGTTAAGGTCCACCACTTGTCCAACCTATAAGGCTACATCTTAAAGGTTATTCTTTCTCACCACTTGGAGTGACCATGATAGGTTTTACATGGGGGTTTGGTTCCAAGGTCCACCACTTGTCCAAGCTAACTCTATTGAAACATAGAGAGAAGCAAAGGTCCACCCCTTGTCTAAGCTAGGGTCCATTGAAACATGGAGAGAAGGATGCTCCACCATTTGTCCAAGGTAGGCTCCATTGAAACATGAGGAGAAGCAAGGTGCACCATGTCTCCAAGATGCTAGGCTCCATCGAAAAACATTAAACCCACGATATGTCGTAGATGAGGGGTTTACATTCAAGGTCCACCACTTGTCCAAGCTATTATTGCTAGTAGCCTGAGTGGTTTGGTCTCAAGATTCACCACTTTTCCACTCTATGTCATTAAATTAAGAATATGCGCGTGTTAAGGTCCACCACTTGTCCAACCTATAAGGCTATATCTTAAAGGTTATTCTTTCTTACCACTTGGAGTGACCATGATAGGTTTTAATGGGGGTTTGGTTCCAAGGTCCACCACTTGTCCAAGCTAACTCTATTGAAACATAGAGAGAAGCAAAGGTCCACCACTTGTCCAAGCTAGGGTCCATTGAAACATGGAGAGAAGGATGCTCCACCATTTGTCCAAGATAGGCTCCATTGAAACATGACGAGAAGCAAGCTGCACCATGTCTCCAAGATGCTAGGCTCCATCGAAATACATTAAACCCACGATATTTCGTAGATGAGGGGTTTACATTCAAGGTCCACCACTTGTCCAAGCTATTATTGCTAGTAGCCTGAGTGGTTTGGTCTCAAGATTCACTTTTTTATTAAGAATATGTGGGTGTTAAGGTCCACCACTTGTCCAACCTATAAGGCTACATCTTAAAGGTTATTCTTTCTTACTACTTGGAGTGACCATGATAGGTTTTACATGGGGGTTTGGTTCCAAGGTCCACCACTTGTCCAAGCTAACTCTATTGAAACATAGAGAGAAGCAAAGGTCCACCCCTTGTCTAAGCTAGGGTCCATTGAAACATGGAGAGAAGGACGCTCCACCATTTGTGCAAGGTAGGCTCCATTGAAACATGAGGAGAATCAAGGTGCACCATGTCTCCAAGATGCTAGGCTCCATCGAAAAACATTAAACCCACGATATGTCGTAGATGAGGGGTTTACAGTCAAGGTCCACCACTTGTCCAAGCTATTATTGCTAGTAGCCTGAGTGGTTTGGTCTCAAGATTCACCACTTTTCCACTCTATGTCATAAATTAAGAATATGCGCGTGTTAAGGTCCACCACTTGTCCAACCTATAAGGCTATATCTTAAAGGTTATTCTTTCTCACCACTTGGAGTGACCATGATAGGTTTTAAATGGGGGTTTGGTTCCAAGGTCCACCACTTGTCCAAGCTAACTCTATTGAAACATAGAGAGAAGCAAAGGTCCACCACTTGTCCAAGCTAGGGTCCATTGAAACATGGAGAGAAGGATGCTCCACCATTTGTCCAAGATAGGCTCCATTGAAACATGACGAGAAGCAAGCTGCACCATGTCTCCAAGATGCTAGGCTCCATCGAAATACATTAAACCCACGATATTTCGTAGATGAGGGGTTTACATTCAAGGTCCACCACTTGTCCAAGCTATTATTGCTAGTAGCCTGAGTGGTTTGGTCTCAAGATTCACCACTTTTATTAAGAATATGTGGGTGTTAAGGTCCACCACTTGTCCAACCTATAAGGCTACATCTTAAAGGTTATTCTTTCTTACTACTTGGAGTGACCATGATAGGTTTTACATGGGGGTTTGGTTCCAAGGTCCACCACTTGTCCAAGCTAACTCTATTGAAACATAGAGAGAAGCAAAGGTCCACCCCTTGTCTAAGCTAGGGTCCATTGAAACATGGAGAGAAGGACGCTCCACCATTTGTGCAAGGTAGGCTCCATTGAAACATGAGGAGAATCAAGGTGCACCATGTCTCCAAGATGCTAGGCTCCATCGAAAAACATTAAACCCACGATATGTCGTAGATGAGGGGTTTACAGTCAAGGTCCACCACTTGTCCAAGCTATTATTGCTAGTAGCCTGAGTGGTTTGGTCTCAAGATTCACCACTTTTCCACTCTATGTCATTAAATTAAGAATATGCGCGTGTTAAGGTCCACCACTTGTCCAACCTATAAGGCTATATCTTAAAGGTTATTCTTTCTCACCACTTGGAGTGACCATGATAGGTTTAAATGGGGGTTTGGTTCCAAGGTCCACCACTTGTCCAAGCTAACTCTATTGAAACATAGAGAGAAGTGGTCCACCACTTGTCCAAGCTAGGGTCCATTGAAACATGGAGAGAAGGATGCTCCACCATTTGTCCAAGATAGGCTCCATTGAAACATGACGAGAAGCAAGCTGCACCATGTCTCCAAGATGCTAGGCTCCATCGAAATACATTAAACCCACGATATTTCGTAGATGAGGGGTTTACATTCAAGGTCCACCACTTGTCCAAGCTATTATTGCTAGTAGCCTGAGTGGTTTGGTCTCAAGATTCACCACTTTTATTAAGAATATGTGGGTGTTAAGGTCCACCACTTGTCCAACCTATAAGGCTACATCTTAAAGGTTATTCTTTCTTACTACTTGGAGTGACCATGATAGGTTTTACATGGGGGTTTGGTTCCAAGGTCCACCACTTGTCCAAGCTAACTCTATTGAAACATAGAGAGAAGCAAAGGTCCACCCCTTGTCTAAGCTAGGGTCCATTGAAACATGGAGAGAAGGACGCTCCACCATTTGTCCAAGGTAGGCTCCATTGAAACATGAGGAGAATCAAGGTGCACCATGTCTCCAAGATGCTAGGCTCCATCGAAAAACATTAAACCCACGATATGTCGTAGATGAGGGGTTTACATCAAGGTCCACCACTTGTCCAAGCTATTATTGCTAGTAGCCTGAGTGGTTTGGTCTCAAGATTCACCACTTTTCCACTCTATGTCATTAAATTAAGAATATGCGCGTGTTAAGGTCCACCACTTGTCCAACCTATAAGGCTATATCTTAAAGGTTATTCTTTCTTACCACTTGGAGTGACCATGATAGGTTTTAAATGGGGGTTTGGTTCCAAGGTCCACCACTTGTCCAAGCTAACTCTATTGAAACATAGAGAGAAGCAAAGGTCCACCACTTGTCCAAGCTAGGGTCCATTGAAACATGGAGAGAAGGATGCTCCACCATTTGTCCAAGATAGGCTCCATTGAAACATGACGAGAAGCAAGCTGCACCATGTCTCCAAGATGCTAGGCTCCATCGAAAACATTAAACCCACGATATTTCGTAGATGAGGGGTTTACATTCAAGGTCCACCACTTGTCCAAGCTATTATTGCTAGTAGCCTGAGTGGTTTGGTCTCAAGATTCACCACTTTTATTAAGAATATGTGGGTGTTAAGGTCCACCACTTGTCCAACCTATAAGGCTACATCTTAAAGGTTATTCTTTCTTACTACTTGGAGTGACCATGATAGGTTTTACATGGGGGTTTGGTTCCAAGGTCCACCACTTGTCCAAGCTAACTCTATTGAAACATAGAGAGAAGCAAAGGTCCACCCCTTGTCTAAGCTAGGGTCCATTGAAACATGGAGAGAAGGATGCTCCACCATTTGTCCAAGGTAGGCTCCATTGAAACATGAGGAGAAGCAAGGTGCACCATGTCTCCAAGATGCTAGGCTCCATCGAAAAACATTAAACCCACGATATGTCGTAGATGAGGGGTTTACATTCAAGGTCCACCACTTGTCCAAGCTATTATTGCTAGTAGCCTGAGTGGTTTGGTCTCAAGATTCACCACTTTTCCACTCTATGTCATTAAATTAAGAATATGCGCGTGTTAAGGTCCACCACTTGTCCAACCTATAAGGCTACATCTTAAAGGTTATTCTTTCTTACCACTTGGAGTGACCATGATAGGTTTTACATGGGGGTTTGGTTCCAAGGTCCACCACTTGTCCAAGCTAACTCTATTGAAACATAGAGAGAAGCAAAGGTCCACCCCTTGTCTAAGCTAGGGTCCATTGAAACATGGAGAGAAGGACGCTCCACCATTTGTGCAAGGTAGGCTCCATTGAAACATGAGGAGAAGCAAGGTGCACCATGTCTCCAAGATGCTAGGCTCCATCGAAAAACATTAAACCCACGATATGTCGTAGATGAGGGGTTTACAGTCAAGGTCCACCACTTGTCCAAGCTATTATTGCTAGTAGCCTGAGTGGTTTGGTCTCAAGATTCACCACTTTTCCACTCTATGTCATTAAATTAAGAATATGCGCGTGTTAAGGTCCACCACTTGTCCAACCTATAAGGCTATATCTTAAAGGTTATTCTTTCTCACCACTTGGAGTGACCATGATAGGTTTTAAATGGGGGTTTGGTTCCAAGGTCCACCACTTGTCCAAGCTAACTCTATTGAAACATAGAGAGAAGCAAAGGTCCACCACTTGTCCAAGCTAGGGTCCATTGAAACATGGAGAGAAGGATGCTCCACCATTTGTCCAAGATAGGCTCCATTGAAACATGACGAGAAGCAAGCTGCACCATGTCTCCAAGATGCTAGGCTCCATCGAAATACATTAAACCCACGATATTTCGTAGATGAGGGGTTTACATTCAAGGTCCACCACTTGTCCAAGCTATTATTGCTAGTAGCCTGAGTGGTTTGGTCTCAAGATTCACCACTTTTATTAAGAATATGTGGGTGTTAAGGTCCACCACTTGTCCAACCTATAAGGCTACATCTTAAAGGTTATTCTTTCTTACTACTTGGAGTGACCATGATAGGTTTTACATGGGGGTTTGGTTCCAAGGTCCACCACTTGTCCAAGCTAACTCTATTGAAACATAGAGAGAAGCAAAGGTCCACCCCTTGTCTAAGCTAGGGTCCATTGAAACATGGAGAGAAGGATGCTCCACCATTTGTGCAAGGTAGGCTCCATTGAAACATGAGGAGAAGCAAGGTGCACCATGTCTCCAAGATGCTAGGCTCCATCGAAAAACATTAAACCCACGATATGTCGTAGATGAGGGGTTTACATTCAAGGTCCACCACTTGTCCAAGCTATTATTGCTAGTAGCCTGAGTGGTTTGGTCTCAAGATTCACCACTTTTCCACTCTATGTCATTAAATTAAGAATATGCGCGTGTTAAGGTCCACCACTTGTCCAACCTATAAGGCTACATCTTAAAGGTTATTCTTTCTTACCACTTGGAGTGACCATGATAGGTTTTACATGGGGTTTGGTTCCAAGGTCCACCACTTGTCCAAGCTAACTCTATTGAAACATAGAGAGAAAAAGGTCCACCACTTGTCCAAGCTAGGGTCCATTGAAACATGGAGAGAAGGATGCTCCACCATTTGTCCAAGATAGGCTCCAT
This sequence comes from Adiantum capillus-veneris, assembly GCF_014529385.1. Lineage (NCBI taxonomy): Eukaryota > Viridiplantae > Streptophyta > Polypodiopsida > Polypodiales > Pteridaceae > Adiantum > Adiantum capillus-veneris. The sequence continues at coordinate 103,298,402 of NC_140943.1, read as the reverse complement.
TCCATTGAAACATGACGAGAAGCAAGCTGCACCATGTCTCCAAGATGCTAGGCTCCATCGAAAACATTAAACCCACGATATTTCGTAGATGAGGGGTTTACATTCAAGGTCCACCACTTGTCCAAGCTATTATTGCTAGTAGCCTGAGTGGTTTGGTCTCAAGATTCACCACTTTTATTAAGATATAAGTGGGTGTTAAGGTCCACCACTTGTCCAACCTATAAGGCTACATCTTAAAGGTTATTCTTTCTTACTACTTGGAGTGACCATGATAGGTTTTACATGGGGGTTTGGTTCCAAGGTCCACCACTTGTCCAAGCTAACTCTATTGAAACATAGAGAGAAGCAAAGGTCCACCCCTTGTCTAAGCTAGGGTCCATTGAAACATGGAGAGAAGGATGCTCCACCATTTGTGCAAGGTAGGCTCCATTGAAACATGAGAGAGAATCAAGGTGCACCATGTCTCCAAGATGCTAGGCTCCATCGAAAAACATTAAACCCACGATATGTCGTAGATGAGGGGTTTACAGTCAAGGTCCACCACTTGTCCAAGCTATTATTGCTAGTAGCCTGAGTGGTTTGGTCTCAAGATTCACCACTTTTCCACTCTATGTCATTAAATTAAGAATATGTGGTGTTAAGGTCCACCACTTGTCCAACCTATAAGGCTACATCTTAAAGGTTATTCTTTCTTACTACTTGGAGTGACCATGATAGGTTTTACATGGGGGTTTGGTTCCAAGGTCCACCACTTGTCCAAGCTAACTCTATTGAAACATAGAGAGAAGCAAAGGTCCACCCCTTGTCTAAGCTAGGGTCCATTGAAACATGGAGAGAAGGACGCTCCACCATTTGTCCAAGGTAGGCTCCATTGAAACATGAGGAGAAGCAAGGTGCACCATGTCTCCAAGATGCTAGGCTCCATCGAAAAACATTAAACCCACGATATGTCGTAGATGAGGGGTTTACAGTCAAGGTCCACCACTTGTCCAAGCTATTATTGCTAGTAGCCTGAGTGGTTTGGTCTCAAGATTCACCACTTTTCCACTCTAGTCATTAAATTAAGAATACGCGTGTTAAGGTCCACCACTTGTCCAACCTATAAGGCTATATCTTAAAGGTTATTCTTTCTCACCACTTGGAGTGACCATGATAGGTTTTAAATGGGGGTTTGGTTCCAAGGTCCACCACTTGTCCAAGCTAACTCTATTGAAACATAGAGAAGCAAAGGTCCACCACTTGTCCAAGCTAGGGTCCATTGAAACATGGAGAGAAGGATGCTCCACCATTTGTCCAAGATAGGCTCCATTGAAACATGACGAGAAGCAAGCTGCACCATGTCTCCAAGATGCTAGGCTCCATCGAAATACATTAAACCCACGATATTTCGTAGATGAGGGGTTTACATTCAAGGTCCACCACTTGTCCAAGCTATTATTGCTAGTAGCCTGAGTGGTTTGGTCTCAAGATTCACCCACTTTTATTAAGAATATGTGGGTGTTAAGGTCCACCACTTGTCCAACCTATAAGGCTACATCTTAAAGGTTATTCTTTCTTACTACTTGGAGTGACCATGATAGGTTTTACATGGGGGTTTGGTTCCAAGGTCCACCACTTGTCCAAGCTAACTCTATTGAAACATAGAGAGAAGCAAAGGTCCACCCCTTGTCTAAGCTAGGGTCCATTGAAACATGGAGAGAAGGACGCTCCACCATTTGTGCAAGGTAGGCTCCATTGAAACATGAGGAGAATCAAGGTGCACCATGTCTCCAAGATGCTAGGCTCCATCGAAAAACATTAAACCCACGATATGTCGTAGATGAGGGGTTTACAGTCAAGGTCCACCACTTGTCCAAGCTATTATTGCTAGTAGCCTGAGTGGTTTGGTCTCAAGATTCACCACTTTTCCACTCTATGTCATTAAATTAAGAATATGCGCGTGTTAAGGTCCACCACTTGTCCAACCTATAAGGCTATATCTTAAAGGTTATTCTTTCTCACCACTTGGAGTGACCATGATAGGTTTTAAATGGGGGTTTGGTTCCAAGGTCCACCACTTGTCCAAGCTAACTCTATTGAAACATAGAGAGAAGTAAAGGTCCACCACTTGTCCAAGCTAGGGTCCATTGAAACATGGAGAGAAGGATGCTCCACCATTTGTCCAAGATAGGCTCCATTGAAACATGACGAGAAGCAAGCTGCACCATGTCTCCAAGATGCTAGGCTCCATCGAAATACATTAAACCCACGATATTTCGTAGATGAGGGTTTACATTCAAGGTCCACCACTTGTCCAAGCTATTGTTGCTAGTAGCCTGAGTGGTTTGGTCTCAAGATTCACCACTTTTATTAAGAATATGTGGTGTTAAGGTCCACCACTTGTCCAACCTATAAGGCTACATCTTAAAGGTTATTCTTTCTTACTACTTGGAGTGACCATGATAGGTTTTACATGGGGGTTTGGTTCCAAGGTCCACCACTTGTCCAAGCTAACTCTATTGAAACATAGAGAGAAGCAAAGGTCCACCCCTTGTCTAAGCTAGGGTCCATTGAAACATGGAGAGAAGGACGCTCCACCATTTGTGCAAGGTAGGCTCCATTGAAACATGAGGAGAATCAAGGTGCACCATGTCTCCAAGATGCTAGGCTCCATCGAAAAACATTAAACCCACGATATGTCGTAGATGAGGGGTTTACAGTCAAGGTCCACCACTTGTCCAAGCTATTATTGCTAGTAGCCTGAGTGGTTTGGTCTCAAGATTCACCACTTTTCCACTCTATGTCATTAAATTAAGAATATGCGCGTGTTAAGGTCCACCACTTGTCCAACCTATAAGGCTATATCTTAAAGGTTATTCTTTCTCACCACTTGGAGTGACCATGATAGGTTTTAAATGGGGGTTTGGTTCCAAGGTCCACCACTTGTCCAAGCTAACTCTATTGAATAATAGAGAGAAGTAAAGGTCCACCACTTGTCCAAGCTAGGGTCCATTGAAACATGGAGAGAAGGATGCTCCACCATTTGTCCAAGATAGGCTCCATTGAAACATGAAGAGAAGCAAGATGCACCATGTCTCCAAGATGCTAGGCTCCATCGAAATACCTTAAACCCACGATATTTCGTAGATGGGGGGTTTACTTTCAAGGTCCACCACTTGTCCAAGCTATTATCGCTAGTAGCATGGTTTGGTCTCAAGATTCACCAGTTTTCCACGCTATGTCATTATATGAAGAATATCTGGGTGTTAAGGTCCACCACTTGTCCAACCTATAAGGCTATATTCTAAATGATATTTTTTTTGACCACTTGGAATGTGCATGATATGTTTTACATGGGGTTTTATTCCAAGGTCCACCACTTGTCCAAGCTAGATCTATTACATATATATTATACATACAATATTCAACTAGATTCCCTACCTATCATGTCCAGTAGCATGGATGCTCTAGCTTGAAGGTCCACCACTTGTCCAACCTATACTCTCTTATGTAAGGGAGATCTCGCTATAAATTCAAAACCTTCCCGCCTAAATTTAAAATATCCCTCCCAAATCTTAAATATCCCGCCTAAATTTTAAACTATCCCGCCCAAATTTAAAATTCAAACTTTTTTATAAAAATTTAAATTTTACTACTTAAATTTAAAATATTCTACGCAAAATTGATTTTAAATTCAAGTTTACCACAAAAAGATATCATTATACCACCTAAATTCAAATATGCAAACCTCAAATCATTATATTGTACATAAATTCAAACAAATTCAAATTAACAAGCCTAAACTGATATTAGTTTGCATAGATATGAATTTATCACACCTAAATTATGTCACCATGTTAGAGAGAGTGGTTAGAGAATTTGAACAAGGTCCACCACTTGTCCAACCTAGATACCAAGAAGGATTGAGTGTACAAGGTATTGTTTGGAGGTCCTTATAGTCCATTGGTCTTAAGGTCCACCACTTGTGGTAAGGGTCACCAAAAAGTGTATATATTCATCCAAAGAAATACACGTATTTTTGGTCTACATGTCCTAGTTTAAACCATTTATGTCCATTAGGTGTATCACTAAACAACACTACTATTTTGAGAAACAGAAGTTACAATCATATCTACAAATGGATTAGAGGAAAATCAGCTCAGCATACATCCAGAACTCGCTACAAGAATCGACTTTAACAGATCACGCAAGTAAGTCTTCCATTCAATTTTACTAGTATTACAATGTGTTAGTTATTTGTGATATTTATGTATGTATATATACTATGTGTGCATATCGTAATTAAGTGTAATTGTGTATCTGCATTATGTATGAGTATTACAATGAAATAACACAAATATACATACATACACATAGATAACACAGACGCACACATACATGAGCATGTATTTTCAAGAGAGAGATAGCAAATACAGAGATAGATAGATAGAGAGAGAGAGAGATAAATAACTGTTTTTTAGAGAGAGGAGAGAGAAAGATAACAGATTTCACTGTGTTTATGTATGTGGAAGAGAGGAAGACGATGTATGGGAATATGTGCACGTATTTTCAAGAGAGAGACAACAAGATAACAGATTTCATTGTGGTTATGTATGTGGAAGTGAGGAAGACGATGTGTGGGAATATGTGCATGTATTTTCAAGAGAGAGACAGCAAGATAACAGATTTCACTGTGGTTATGTATGTGGAAGAGAGGAAGACGATGTGTGGGAATATGTGTATGTGTGCAGGGATACGTTTAAACTATGTATCTCTGTCTTTTGACGAGAGAGTGTGTGTGCAAGAAGAGTTACAGAGAACCATCTTCTCTATATGGAGAAAGACAGAGAGTGAGAGAGAGAGAAATACCTGTTTTTTCTCTATTCGTGAGGTGTGCAATGTCTCCTGAGAAGACTGCCCGATCCTGCCCTTCTGGAAAGCGTTGTGTATGCTGCTGTTTCTTTGTCTTGTGCGCGAACTTTCTCCTGTGCACTCCACCTGTGTGTTGTGTACGATGCCGAGCTTGCTCCTCTACGCGCGCGTATACTCCAGCTGTGTGCGATCCGTGTGCGCTTTCTGTGTTTTTGCTGCTCGCCTGCTTTCTCTGTGTGCGTTTCTCGTGCGCTCTCTGTGTGCCTAATCTTGATAGGGTTTATTAGAATGCCACGTATGCTACAAGTCCATGTTTTATCATAGGATTAAAAAAAACAAAAGCAATATAAAAAATTAACCAATTCACACGGCCAAAATTAAAGAAATCATGGTTGAAAATATGAAAAACATGCATAACTCTATACTAGACCCCGCCCGGGGCGCTGCCCCGGACCCCGCCTGGGCGCTTGCCCCAGACCCCGCTCAGAACAATATCCCAAAATCAACCTCCCAAGCCCCGCCATCGAGAGCGCTATATTCCACATCCCCATCAAGAGCGCTACCCCCAAACCTCACGTGGAAGCGCTGCCTTGTCACCCCATTGTGGCATTGCCCTAAGACCCCGCATCTGGAGTGCTAAATGGGAACATTCTTCATTAGTGAAATTTTGAACATAAATTATATTAGCATATACTTAAATATAATACAAATATTAACATATTAGCTATACTACTAATTTACTATAGCAGTTCTAGATTATGTCCCATACTATATTTAAGGTGCCAAAGGTTTGGCCTTATGGTCCTAGATTTAGCCAAGTGGTCAACACATATAGGACCAAGTGCACACTGTGCCACAAAACTTGGCCACCACTTCACTTGCCAAAGTTTAGGCCACATGGTCAATCCTAACTTTCCAATGTTCTTATTATGTCACCTTTTGCCTCGTGGAAAACCTAGGCTTGTTTTCACATACTCAGGCACTTCAAGCCACAATAAATTGTCATTACTCTTCAACAACCCTTTTGTTCAAGTCTTTGAAAAAACATTGTTTAAGGCCACCCTAAACCATTTTCATTTAGGGGTGTCTAAAACTAGCTTTTTGGCAATTCGAGAAGAAAATGGTCAAAGTTTTATACTTAGTTTTAACCACTTGACCAATTCAAATATTGGAAAGCAAGGTCTTGTAATACTTTTCTTTGGACATCACACATTAAAACTAGGTCCCTCACTTGTCCAAGCTATGCTCTAATACAATAAAGGGCTTTTGGTTTCAAGATGCACCACTTTCCCAACCTTGATTCCATTAAAGAAGCTAGCTCTACTTAGACATTTAATAGCAAGGTCTTGCAGCAGTTCAGATTGAACATTTTCCATGGCAGCTAGGTCCACCACTTATCTAAGCTATGCTCTAATAGAGTAAGGGGGTTTTGGTTTCAAGATCCACCACTTGTCCAAACTTGATTTGGGAAGCAAGGTCCTATAATAGTTTGCTTTGGACATTCACCATTACAACTAAGTCCACCACTTCTCCAAGCTATGTTCTAATACACTAAGGAGGTTTTGGTTTCAAGGAGAACCACTTGTACGACTCTGTTTTTGGAAGTAAGGTCTTTACATAGTTCACCTTGGACCTTGGACATTGGATACTACAACTAAGCCCACCACTTGTCCAAGATATCCTCTATATATAGCCAAAGGGTTTGGGTTTCAAGATTCACCACTTTTCCAACCTTTCTTCCATTAAAGAAAGGAGGGGCTTTATAACTAGGTCCACCACTTGTCCAAGCTATGCTCTGATATGGAAAGGGGATTTTGGTTTCAAGGTCCACCACGTGTTCAACCTTGCAAGACTCAAGGGATACTTGGACATTGGAAAGCATAGTCCTATAGTAGTTGATAGGTGGCAGTGGGTATTACAACTAGGTCCAACGTATGCTCTCATATCGCAAAGAGGCTTTGCTTTCAAGGTCCACCACTTGTCCAACCTTGCTTCCATTAAAGAAATGAGGGGCTACGTAAACATTGGCAAGCAAGGTAGCAAGGTTCTAAGGTGTTTCACCTTGGATATTGGGCATTATAACTAGGTCCACCACTTGTCCAAGCTATGCTCTGATAAAGAAAGGGGATTTTCGTTTAAAGGTCCACCATGTGTTCAACCTTTCTAATATGAAAGGGGATTTTGGTTTCAAAGTCCACCACGTGTTCAACCTTGCAAGACTCAAGGGATACTTGGACATTGGAAAGCATAGTCCATAGTAGTTGATAGGTGGCAGTGGGTATTACAACTAGGTCCAACGTATGCTCTCATATCGCAAAGAGGCTTTGCTTTCAAGGTCCACCACTTGTCCAACCTTGCTTCCATTAAAGAAATGAGGGGCTACGTAAACATTGGCAAGCAAGGTAGCAAGGTTCTAAGGTGTTTCACCTTGGATATTGGGCATTATAACTAGGTCCACCACTTGTCCAAGCTATGCTCTGATAAAGAAAGGGGATTTTCGTTTAAAAGGTCCACCATGTGTTCAACCTTTCTAATATAGAAAGGGGATTTTGGTTTCAAGGTCCACCACGTGTTCAACCTTGCAAGACTCAAGGATACTTGGACATTGGAAAGCATAGTCCTATAGTAGTTGATAGGTGGCAGTGGGTATTACAACTAGGTCCAACCTATGCTCTCATATCGCAAAGAGGCTTTGCTTTCAAGGTCCACCACTTGTCCAACCTTGCTTCCATTTAAGAAATGAGGGGCTACGTAAACATTGGCAAGCAAGGTAGCAAGGTTCTAAGGTGTTTCACCTTGGATATTGGGCATTATAACTAGGTCCACCACTTGTCCAAGCTATGCTCTGATAAAGAAAGGGATTTTCGTTTAAAGGTCCACCAGTGTTCAACCTTTCTAATATAGAAAGGGGATTTTGGTTTCAAGGTCCACCACGTGTTCAACCTTGCAAGACTCAAGGATACTTGGACATTGGAAAGCATAGTCCTATAGTAGTTGATAGGTGGCAGTTGGTATTACAACTAGGTCCAACCTATGCTCTCATATCGCAAAGAGGCTTTGCTTTCAAGGTCCACCACTTGTCCAACCTTGCTTCCATTTAAGAAATGAGGGGCTACGTAAACATTGGCAAGCAAGGTAGCAAGGTTCTAAGGTGTTTCACCTTGGATATTGGGCATTATAACTAGGTCCACCACTTGTCCAAGCTATGCTCTGATAAAGAAAGGGGATTTTCGTTTAAAGGTCCACCATGTGTTCAACCTTTCTAATATAGAAAGGGGATTTGGTTTCAAGGTCCACCACGTGTTCAACCTTGAAAGACTCAAGGATACTTGGACATTGGAAAGCATAGTCTTATAGTAGTTGATAGGTGGCAGTGGGTATTAAAACTAGGTCCAACCTATGCTCATATAGCAAAGAGGCTTTGGTTTCAAGGTCCACCACTTGTCCAACCTTACTTCCATTAAAGAAATGAGGGGCTACGTAAACATTGGCAAGCAAGGTAGCAAAGTCCTAAGGTATTTCACCTTGGATATTGGGCATTATAACTAGGTCCACCACTTGTCCAAGCTATGCTCTGATATAGAAAGGATTTTTGTTTCAAGGTCCACCACGTGTTCAACCTTGAAAGACTCAAGGGATACTTGGACATTGGAAAGCATAGTCCTATAGTAGATGATAGGTGGCAGTGGGTATTACAACTAGGTCCACCACTTGTCCAACCTATGCTCTCATATAGCAAAGAGGCTTTGGTTTCAAGGTCCACCACTTGTCCAACCTTGCTTCCATTAATATAGCAAGGAGGATTTGGTCTCAAGGTTCACCACTTGTCCAACCTATGCAAACCTTTTTCATGTTGTAGCATGATTTTTGGTTTGAAGAGTATTTTTCTATAACTATGGATTTAACAATGTAATCTTTTTACTTACAGGATGGACTTTGAATCTGGGAGAAAGTACATATGATACTTGACAATGAAATCGTTGGTATTGGTTGTGTGTGTAGAACAGATCCAGATTCCACTTGTGGTGGTACAAAGATAGGGCTGGGAAATGTCTCCATACTAGTGGAGGAATGCTTGAAGGATGTGGTCCTACCTTTTCCTACAATGGATACTTCATCTCTCCAAGGCTCATTATGGAGTGCTGTTCGATGGTCAAAGCTTCTTTTGCAATCTTTTGTATTAAATGGGAACTTAATTGATCCACACGAAAGCTACAATGGTGATGAAGAACATGATCATTCTGATCCTCTAGTTACAGATGCAATACCTATGACAAGCCCAGAATTTGAAGCAATGATTCGAGAGTCTTGGAGAAATCAGAGGGTCCTTTTAAAAGATGACACAATGATGCAAACCATGAATGAAGGGACCATCTTATATGTATTTCCACATGATTATGTCAACTTTCAGGAACTTGGTCCTGATTGTGTGGGTGTGGGTATTGAAAGAGAAAATGCAAGCATTCATGATGTGGTTGAAGTGGGTAGCATCACTTTGCTAAAGTGGCCCATCAAGCAGACAACAATGTTGAATGGGAGCCCATTACAACGCTTTGTTCCTGTTGATGGCATGCATGCTACATATGAGGATGTATCCAACGATGGCAATGTTGGAAAAAAACTTGATGGGAGTAATGTTGTCCAGTTGTCAAGGAAGAGACGATACACTTTCATGAACAGGACTCAAAAATCAAAAGCAGCACCAGCTTCGACTTTTTACCTTTCAAACAAATCAATTCAAAGGTATCATGCATTGATTGTTGTGCACAAAAATGCTGCCAATTTGCAGATCGTGATATGGTGACAAGGTTACGACAACAATTTTGGGGAGAGTCTCAAAAATCACGCACTAATTATGTTTATGATGTTCTTTCTATATGTTATCAGAAAGATGAGAAGTCACGATACCAATTCAGGCTAAATGGCTCTATTGTTTGTTGTAGAGCATGGTATGAGCTACATGGAATACCAAAGACATCATTTTATCGATACAAGGAGAACTTTGAAAATGGTGTGCGCCAATATGTACATGGGACACATGTACATTGAGAAGGGGACTTCAACATACTAGTTTAGCAAGAGCACTACTAAACGAGTTTGTGGAAAATAACTCTGAGAAAATGCCACATAGAAGTAGAACACTGCTAGATGGCTCAAGAGAGACTCAATTGGTGATTCCATCAACATACAAACAAGTGGATATTTTATGTGAAATCAACACGACACTTGACCAAATGGGCTATGAGAAGAAGCTATCCCAATCTTCTTTTGGTAGAATTTGGAACAAAGAGTACCCACATGTCACTTTAACAAAGACGAGTGAGTTCTCTAAGTGCAATATTTGTAGCTCAATCAAGGCAAGGTTAGAAGCTAAACCTTCTCTTGAAGAGAGAGCTCTTCTCTTGAGGGAGAGAGAAGTTCACATGGCACAACAAAAGAGTTGCAGAAGCCTATATTATGCATGGCGCGCGCACGTATTCAGAAACTCAACCACAAAAATATGTATGCATAATCCATGATAAGATGGATCAAAAGAAGACTGCCATTCCTAGATTACGCATTGTTCCCAAGGGTGTGGATTCAGGATATAATCTGCAGGTGGCATTGATTGGCATGATCACTCATGGACATGGAGAAGGTCATTACGGACACTTTGTCTTGAATGGTTTGTGGCCAGCTGATCCAAATCTTACAATTGGCTCAATTGCTAATTGTTTACATAACCTCGAGAGGATAGATAAGCATCCTCTTGGTGATCTAGTAACAAATGGACTTCCAAGGAGCAATATTTCACTACTACATGCTTTGAACTCAAGGGATGCTTTGGACTACCATAACTTGAGTGATGGAAAAGAGCCCATTGTGCAGTCGTCAGAAATTGCAGAAGAGGAATTGGGGTCAACATTTCGCAGATTGCCAGAGAACTTGTTGCTACAATTGGATAATTGTGCAGGGGAAAACAAAAATCGATACTTATTTGCCTATTTGTCAATGCTTGTTGCAAGGGGTGTTTTCAAAACCATCCAGCTGGGATTTTTAATGGTTGGGCATACACATGAGGACATAGACGCCATGTTTAGTAGGTTTTCAGAGAAGTTGAGAGTTACACAAACCTATACTTTGCCACATTTGATGGATACATTACGAAACAGCTCATCTTCATCTCCAGCTCCATTTTTTCTCACAAAGATCCCTGATTTCAAGCAATATTGTGATGGCTATCTTTGTGATGGACAAGACATACTTGTTGGACATTCCAAACCGCTTCAGTTCAGGTTCTTTATGCAAGATGAGACACCAATGATGCAATATAAGGCACATGTAGGTGTATCAAGTTGGAGTGGAAGTATTCGCCTTTGGAAAACAGACACAGAAGGCAAGCCAATGTTACCACATGGAGATCCACCTCTAGTACAAATGGCGGAGTATGTCAAGGCCCACGAAGAAGTCATTTTGGGGCTAAAGAACTATATAAAATTTTGGAAAAATTTAGGGAATGGTTCAAGTATTCCGCGATATTATAGACCCGTGATAGATTATTGGAGTAAGGTAATTGAAGAGATTGGAAAAGCAATCATATCAGAGGGAGTCTTGTATGAAATGTTTTGGCCAAAAACTCAAGAATATTCTCATCTACAAAGCACTACAATGAATTTGCAACAAGGAGCAGAAAGATTCCTAGGCCTTGAAGAGTTGAATGATCATTTTTGTGGGCCTCAACGAGATAGGCCAAGGGAAGAGTTTGACCCTATGTCTGATGTGCACCAAGGTGACTTTCTTATGCTTGTTCCGAGTGACACAGAAATCTATCCAGTGTGGCTTGCAATGGCTTTATCTGACATTGATAATGAGCCTACATCACCAAACTACAGAAAACTCTTGATTCAATATTGGGCACCTTGCGCGAGAAAAAGTGGGATGACAGATACTCAAGCTTACAGTAATTGTTGGAAGGGTTATTGGGCTGTCAACTATAAGGACCCACAAGTGTGGGAAACTATAGATGCAATTGTTTGGTCCTGGAGACCCAACAAAGAAGGACCATTTTCTAGAATAAAGATTCCAGAAAGACATGCTCTAAAAGCCAAAGAAGGCCTCACTCGTGCACATCAGCCACACTTGGATCAAAGTTCAGATATGGTATCAAATGTGGAGTAGAATTATGTGGAGCTTCTATTGTGACTATACTAGTCAATTTGTAAACAAAATCTTTTTTGTATCTTCCTTTGTTTTATGTAATTTATAGTTATTATTCAAATCCATGTGTTGTACATCCTCTTGACTTTTGGTGTTTATCAACACCACAATCCTATGAGATTTTCACTTTATTTACTAGCCACACACCTCAATTTTTCCCACTTTAAGTGGAAAATTCCCAAATTACATGAATTCGGTCGATTTGGAGATTCCCATAATGTGAGATTTTTACCAAAATACCTAATATGGTCTTTTGGTAAGAGATCTATTATTCTTTTGACATGCTCCATGGCTCCTTATGAATATAAAGGACAATAGGGAACTAAGAAAACATGCATATATTATTTGTATTGAACGTGGCTATAGAAACTTTGATGATAGGTTTGCAGAATCGTAAAAATTCAACTTTTTTGTACCTATTTATTTTGGAAAAACAAAAAATATTGAGTGAGAAGCAATCATATTTTCTCATCACCAACCCATTGAAGTTAACTAGGGAATTTATCTCAAGTCCTACAAAAATCCTAATCTTATTTTTATGCAACAAAACGTAAGAATGACTGTTTTGATGAAAATTCACTAGTCCATCAACTTTGGAGGGTTGGTGTGACCAAAAGATGAGAAATTTTACAAGCTTCTTATTTTTTCCATGTTTAGTAGGTCTTGAACTATAACCTCATGAAAGGATTTTACAAAATGAGTGGATCTACTATGGTTTTGGAGGTTTTTTTCAAAACCCTGAAAGGACACTTTTATGTCCTGTTAGGTTACTAACCTAGTGTTAAACATACATGTTCCTTTACTTTATTTATGATACATGTTCATTAAAACAGCCCTTCAAACAGTATTACAAACATAATCAAGCAAGAAGTCGTCCAATTTAAACCAACAACCCTTGGATTAGGTTCACTTAAGAATCTCTAGTGGCGCTATGATGACCGATCGGTATATACATTATTTATAAAAACCCTTGTCATCATGAGCGTCCCATACCGCTCAAAAAGTACTCGTTGTGCTAATATGGACGTACTCCCGCCACAGCAACAACGGTGCCAATCTGGGCGTCATCCTCATGCCACGGAAAAACAAAACTACAGTATCTAGCTGGGCTAATCTGGGTGTACTCCCACCACAGCATCAGCGGTGCCATCCAGGGTGTCATCTCATGCATTGGCAAACTGCCACATAATGCTAGCACTAATAAGTAGAGAGACTTGAGAGAAACCATACCGAAGGTTTTGGACAAATATTATTTCCTATATCAATCAGTTTAACCAGACATTCTTTCCTACTTGTCAAACATATGCCGAGTTTCTTGGGGTTAAGCCCCTTGGTTTCAGTCTGTGTTTTCTTTTCATATCATAGATAATACATTTCTATGGTCTCATATATGCAATGATATATAACTTAGAACTGCAATACTAACCTATACCATAGCTCCGATTGATCAGATTGGTGAAGACATAGCATGTTCCATAGGAGTTCCCCCGTTACTTGTACCGGCTTCATGATCATTAGCGCCTTGGGTTCGAGCACGCTTTGGAGCCATTTTTTTGTACTACACTTACGTTATACACTTAGAACTTTAAATTGGTCAATTTCCCTAGTAATCTCCTTGTTTCCAAAGAGAGTTTGTTATTTGAACCCTTGCCATCTCGGAGTCACACTTAGTGTTGTTGTTCTACATCTAGTTTCTATACATCAAATATTTGCGAATCTTAATTAATCAAAAATTAAGTGTGTAAACTACGAGTGAAAGTTTAGGAATGCATTACTTTTATGCATGACATTTCTAATCCAATTCTATCTTCAATTTCTATACTTCAACTAAATCAATTTTTAGTATTATCAAAATTCTACTTAATTTAATTGATAATAAAATTGGTGAATAAGAATTTCATAATGTAAAATAAGAATGTGATGAGTTCTCTTATGTATTAACTTTCAATTAACTATGCATAAGTTAATAGTGAAGATGCACTAACTAAAGAGAGTAGGTATACTTAGAGAGATTAGAGTAGGAGAAAACATACACACACATCTTTTCTAAAGTTAATTGAATCTTACTAATCCATTAGAGAGATTAGAGTAAAAGAGAACACACACACATCCTTTTCTAAAGCTAATTGAAAATTAGTAATCTATTAGAGATATTCAAGTAAGAGAAAACATACACACACATCATTCCTAAAGTAAATTGAATCTTACTAATCTATTACAGAGATTAGAGTAAGAGATAGCACACACACACACATATCCTTCTTAAAGTTAATTGAATCTTACTAATCTATTAGAGAGATTAGAGTAAGAGATAGCACACACACACACACACACACACATATCCTTCTTAAAGCTAATTGAATCTTACTTATCTATTAGAGAGATTAGAGTAGGAGATAACACACACACATCATTCCTAAAGTTAATTAAATCTTACTAATCTATTAGAAAGATGAGAGTAAGAGATAGCACATACACACACACATATCCTTCTTAAAGCTAATTGAATCTTACTAATCTATTAGAGAGATTAGAGTAAGAGATAGAACACACACACATATACTTTTTAAAGCTAATTGAATCTTACTAATCTATTAGAGAGATTAGAGTAAGGGATAGTACACATCCACATATCCTTTTTAAAGCTAATTGAATCTTACTAATCTATTAGAGAGATTAGAGTAAGAGATAGCACACACACACACACACACACACACATATCCTTGTTAAAGCTAATTGAATATTACTAATGTATTAGAGAGATTAGAGTAAGAGATAGTACACACACATCATTCCTAAAGTTAATTGAATGCTTAATTAATACGTATCTCTTATTAGTCCACTAGAGTTTTTTCTCTCTTAGTGGTTTGTGGACGCCTTCTCTCTAAGAGAAGTGGCAGCACTTCGTGAGCGCTATAGAGGCAATCTCTATGTCTAAAGTGTGAGTATGGATGCTCTATTTATAGCAGGAAAAAAAACGTCCAACTTTTTTCCCAAAATTTTTTTTAAAAAAAATATTATTTTTTTTTCTTCAAAAATTATATGCGCGTTTTTGGTACCTTTGTGGTACCCATTAGCTTGACCAATTTGTCATTATCATCAAGAGATAAAGCCACACAACTCCCCCTCATTAAGATTAGTCAAGACGAGCCTCTCCTTTTCATGTGACAGTGTGTCCCACTTTGTCCCCTCCTATGTGAGTCCAGGTGAGTCCATGTGCCTTCATGTGTCATCCATGTGTATTCTTTTGTCTTTATAATTATTTTATTTATTTTATTAATGATAATTTACTTTACATTTTTGAATTAAAATTTACAGTCTTATACTAACTTTACAGTAGTAAGAGAAAATTGTACAATCAGTAAATAAGTCTTGCAATAAGTTACTTAGTGATTCATAGCTAAACATGTCAAAATTTTGTAGAGTAAATTTTATTTTCTAAGTTTTCTGAGCCTACGATTCATAATTTGAACTCGAATATCTTAAATAATGAGTGATGGTTTAAAAAAAATCAAATGTGTAATAGAACTTGTGTGAAATTCGGAAGTAGAGACCTTACATATTTGATCCCTGTATCCATATCCTTAGTAGTGGCTCTATAGATAGTGAGGCGGTCCGGGGCGGGCAACAAGAAGAGTGGCCTCTAGACACCCTTCAAGGCTCCCGTGCTGCTCAATGGGGCTGTGGCACAACACAACACAAACCAAAGCAACAAACCCACAGCCAAATCCTAACTACACAAGGGGCACCACCTAGTTTAAGAGCGAACTAGGACGCAAAAGAGGAGAATTGTTAGAGCAACCCACAAACAAGCAAGGAATTTAAACTAACCCTAACACCAATGGAACACTCTCACACACTAAAACACGAGAGAGAGAGAGAGAGAGAGAGAAAGATAGTGCTCGGGCTGCTTTGAAACGTATCGGCAATGATCAAGCAAACACAACTATATATTTAAGAAAGAGAGAGAAAGGGGGAGGGGGTGCTTGTTGCATTAATACCTTCTTACGAATCTGTCATGACAAATCAAAGTGAGATTAGTATTTTTTCAACATAGCTTGCGTAAATTTCACCACAACACATCACCAGAAAAGCCACCCCAATCACTGTCTTAAGGCCAGAGGAGTCCTCTCCACCCTGTCGCCCTCTTACAGTATGTGGGATTTATGGCTAGATTGATGACAACACCAGAGACAAGCTATCAAGAACTTAACAAAAAACACCAAGACACTTACGCATCACTGTTGTCCATTACTTCACGTTGGAAGGGAGACAAAGTATCCAAGCTTAGTCCAAATCCACCCTCCTTGATTCAGCAAATGTTGGGCTTACACTAGTAGGAGAAATGATAGATTTCCTACTCTCAATTGAATTATCACTCTCTCTCTTACAATGGCATAGAGTTCCCTTGCTAATCCCCTATTACAACACATGCACATGCATAAGACAATGAGCTTCCACTCAAGAGCTCCTTCTAGAGAGGTTGAGCTTGGCTTCTCAAGCTATAGCATAGTGCTCTTGCTTAAGGCTCCCCCTTTTTGTGCTAGCTACACCCTCCTTTTATAGAAATTTTGAAGGCTAGGGTTACTCCTCTAACCATGGTTGGGTTAGATTTTCAGCAATTTATCTTATTTCTTTTGCTTGAAATTATCAAGAAGTTGGTGGGGAAAGAGAGAGGAGAGAAATGGAGGTGATAAGACTTTTCATAGTGGGTTAGTGTTAGTAGAGTTAGTATTAATTTACAAATGGAATTGGATATTTACAATGAGAGTATCCATGTAGGATACAAATAAGGAAGAAAAACTCTTAAGAGGTAAGAAAAGGTGGATTTCTTACAAGGTTGATGCTCCAAGTGTCTTGAGTAGGGCCAATTTTGACGCTTGTTGACGGTCCACTAGCTTTGACGGTACATTTTTTCTCCACTCTTGACCTTCCTTGAGAGACAAGGTAATTGAAGCTGAGTAATCAACCACCATGATGCTGTCTTTTAAGAGAAGAGGCTGAATTTTGTGGTTTTTTTGATAGATATGGGTAATTTGGAGGAGGAAAAATGAGACTAGGTAGTCAATTTTGGAATGGAATTGTGTGTGGGAGGTATGAGTTCACCATGGTTTCTCTTATTCTTCAAGGTTGAGGAGAAGGTGAGTAGGGTGCAGAGAGGAGTGGTGAGAGAGGTGGGGATGATGAGTGGAGAAGTGTGTGTGAAAGAGGAAAATGATAAAGTGGAAGAGAGAGTGTGGCTGCATAACATGGGAAAATTGGGGTCCACTAATAAAATCATAGCTCACAGCTCGTAGCTTTAAAAAAAATGAAAAAATTTGAGGCAAGAGTTCAGCCAACGAGCTACAACTTTTGTTTGTATCACCTTTTCAAATTCGGAGAGCAAGTGAACTTTAAAAATTCAGCAAAACCGACCGTTTTTTTCCACTGCACAAGGTCCTTGTGGGGTCCTTCTTTGGATGATTCTTTTGAATACCTCCAAGAGTGAGCCCTCCATAGTGCATGTATGCATGCCACCTACCCTTGACCTTATTTGGTAGGTCTATAATTGAAGATATTGTTGAGATCATGATATAAGTGAATAGTACAATATAAAGGGGTCAAAATAAATCTCTCTCATTATAAGTCTACCATAAAAAGATGAATATTTTTGGTGGTCTAATTTATGAGAATAATAGAGAATATATGTAGGAAGGAAAAAATCACAATAGTGAAAAAAATATACACATAAATAGAACTAGTTTTTTTGGATTTTTGTTGGAATGGAGTTACACCAAAAATAAGAGAAGCTTACATGAAAATATTTCTATATGGAATAAAGAGTATGAAAAATGGTAAGAAAAATTGTGGTAATGGTGAGGCAATGTACAGAGCATAAATAACACACATCTAGGTAGAAATATTTAAATAAATACCAAAATAATTATGAAAAAATCTTTTATTTAAGCCCTATATACAAAGAAATATTTACATACGCATGGGCCATAATATACTTATATTTTTTTATTTTTATTTATTTATTTATTTATTTATTTTTTGGCTCAACTAGCCCAATGACTAGCTAATTGAGGTTTTTTTATTTCAATAAGGAAATATGGGAAAAGTCCCCTAACTCACACGCACCTATATACAGTGAAAGGGTGAGGGTAACCATAGTGTTTGAGTGATTTGATAGGGGGGGATAACTCACTATGGAAATCACAGAGAGCTGAAAAACGGCTATCATTAGCCCTCCCCCAGGATGATGGTATATTCATGTACCATCATAGAGCATCGTTTCCAAAGAGAGTGCTTCAGAGTCCTTGACGAGATTTTCATTGTTTGGCCCCTCAGAATTTTGGCTGGAGTTACACTCATGCTTCATGTAACAATACTTACATGAGACAGCGGCCTTTGGACAGATCTTTGGTAGATCCTTTGGTAGAAGGCGATTCAAATAGGGCTTCAAGCGATACCCGTTTACCTTCCTGGAGTGCTCTTTACCATTCAAGTCCATAAGCTGATAGTAACTAGAATTGAAAGCCTTCTTGACTATGTATGGCCCTTGCCATCTAGTTTCAAACTTGGTATCAAAACGATTATCGAGTCGATTGTCATACCTTAGCACAAGATCTCCTTCATTGATGCCTTTGTCCTTCAGTTTCTTGTCAAGCTTCTCCTTTTTCTGTGTGGCTTTCCTCTTGTAGCACTCATATGCTGCTTCTCTTTTCCACTCAAGCTCCACTAACGTAAGAAGTCGATCCATCCATACCTCTTGATCATCTTGTGCTCCTTTTCCATGAAGTCGCATTGTTGGAATGTTGAGCTCAATAGGCTGCAAAGCCTCTTGACCATAGACGAAGTGAAATGGTGTGAACTCCGTGGCTTCCCTATATGTGGTTCGATATGCCCACAAGGCACCATCCAAGAAGTCATCCCATAATTTTGTCTTGTTTTGCACCATCTTTCTAATGATTCCTGCAATGACACCATTAGCCTTCTCCACCAAACCATTTGACTGTGGGTAGTATGGTGTGCTATGACGATGTAGAATGTGAAGCTCTTCACAAACTTCTGTGAGCAAGCCCTTCCTAAACCCTGGACCATTATCAGAAACAATCTCCAAAGGTGTGTCAAATCTGCAACAAATGTGATTGTACACAAACTTGCTAACTGTCGTCTCATTCACTCTTGCCACACTTTGAGCTTCCACCCACCTAGTCATATAGTCTACAGCCACTAGAATGTAGAGTTTACCATTTTTTGTTCTAGGCAGAGGACCCATAGCATCAATGCCCCACTTTTCAAAGGGTCCATTTGCAAGCACTATTTGCCTCGGGCCATGCACCAACCTTCTATTTCCATTTATCTGACAATTGTGACAGCTTTTACACCCATGTTGAACATCCACATGCAAGCTTGGCCAAACATACCCCGCAAGCAAAATCTTCTTCACAGTTGATTCTTGGGCAAAATGACCACCACATGCCTCTTCATGCAAACCTTTTAGAATGGCTAGAATTTCCTCGATAGTTGGTACTCTTCTGCACACTTGATCCTTCCCTCTTTGATAGAGGAAGCCTTCTAGGAAGAGATAGAAACTTGCCTTCTTATTGAGTCTCCTCTTCTGAGCCTTCGTGAAGTCTTGTGGAAACTCACCCTCCAAAATGTAGCCGATAATGGGAGCCAATGACTCCAATCCCTGGTATCTCGGTTGCTTGACAGCTGCTGCCACCATGATGAACTGCACTTCTCTCTCAACACATGTAACTGCTTGTTGTGCAAGTAAATCGGCATCTTCATTTTGTTTCCTCGGAATATGATATAGTTGCACTTCTTCAAAGTGATTAAACATCCTACGAATGGCATGAACTTTTGTCCTTAAGCTTTCATTCTTGCATGCCCAAATGCCTAAAATTTGTTTAACAATGAGAAGTGCATCTCCCTTTACCATGAGACGTTTTATCCCTTGGCCAATGCACATCTTCAAACCATGAAGTAGTGTGTCGTATTCTGATTCATTGTTGCTAGTTGAATCTGGTAGATTGACCTTCTCTTTCATGACCACCTCTCCACTTGGGTTGAGCAACACTAGCCCTACCCCTGCTTTCCCTGTGGCTCGTCGAAAACCTCCATCAAAGAACAAGGTAAAAGCATTGGGAATACTTTTTGGTGGTGGCAATGGTAGGGTCTTTACTTGAGGCACCTTAATTTCCTTCTCATGTACCCTATAAGTGAGAATCCCTGCCAATTGTGCACGCACACTATCTTCTACCTTGAAAGAGTATTGAAACTCTTGCAACTCCATAATCCACTTTGAGATCCTAGTACTAAGATTCATTTGAGATGACACCCAAGGGAAAAAATTCTATGCGGTGAGGATTACAAAAGGTTTTGGGAGCAAGTAGGATCTAAACTTTCTCACCGCAAACATGAGAGAAAGCATCATGAGTTCTGCTTCTGTGTAGTCTCTCTCCAAAGCATTCATGACCGTACTAGCAAAGTAGATGGGTCGCATCCTTGTACTGTGGGGATCTTGTTGTAGCAACACGGCACCAATTGTTTCCCTTCCAACACTAGAGCTAACAAAGAATGTGTACTCCCAACAAGGAGGCATGAGTGTTGGTAGCTCTGACAAAATGACTTTAATGTTACAAAAGTACTCTTCAAGCTCATCATACCATGCAAATTCTACTTGTTGTGTCAACTTTTGCAAAGGATGAAGCAACTCCGAGGCTAAGTGAGTGAAGCGTGACATATACTTCACCTTCTGAATGAAAGAGATGACCTCCTTAAGACTCTTCGGTGATGGGAGCTCAATAAGATCCTTTGCCTTTGAAGGATCCACCTCAATGCCTTTATAGGAAACCTTGTGACCGAGCAAGATCACTTCATCCTCACCTATGTGGCACTTGTCGGGGTTGAGTTGACCTCCCATGTCGTAGAGCTTCTTTAAACCTTCTTCTACCCTTTGTAGATGCAATGATTTTGAGCTATAAATGTAGAAATCATCAATGAACACCCTAATTGACTTTCCAAAGAATGCTTGAAACACCATGTTCATGAAATGTTGGAATGTTGCAGGAGCATTTGTCAGACCAAATGGCATGACTCTAAAAGCATAACAACCCCAAGGAGTGATAAAAGTTGTTTTCAACTGATCTTCCAATGCGATACCTATTTGAAAGTAGCCTGACTAGCCATCACACACAGTGTACTTCTCATGACCAGCTACCTCATTTAGTATCTCATCCTGAAATGGGAGGGAAAAGTGATCTCTTTTTGTTGCCTCATTAAGTGGACGATAATCCACACACACCCTCCACTTGCCGTTTTTCTTAGGAGTGACAACAACGGGAGAGACCCACTCTGAATTCTCCACTGGATAAATGAAACCTGCTGCTAGAAGCTTTCTTACCTCCTTGAGTAGAGCATGCTCCTTAATGACTCCTAGCCTTCGTAGATTTTGAGCCTTAGGTGTGGCCTCTGGCTTCAACTCAATCTTGTGTTGAACAACATCTACTCCACGCACATCGGTGTAGTCTTTAGCAAAAAGCCTCAGAAATTTCCTTAGCACACATTTGAACTCCTCTCTTTCATCCTTTATAAGTGTTGTAGACAACATACCTTCTAACATTCCTTCATCTTCCACCTTTTGGTTCTCTTGGGAACCTACCTCTTCCAAACCTCGAGAAGAGGTCTCCTGGTTGTTTGGCTTAAACCTTACCCCCATGACTTCGATGGAAGACTCCTCTTCAGTAATGCTGCCGCTACTTTCTTCTTCTGAAGTGTTATCGGTCCAACCTTCTTCCGTCTCACTTTGAGATGATTCTTCATGGAGCTCCTCTTGGCGTTGCTCCTTCATGTCAAAGACAACCTTCTTATGATTGTCGTTCCTGCAAATTAGCTTTCCACTCTCCCAATCCTGCAAAGCTCGCATTTTCATTAGCCATGGTCTCCCTAGGATAAATGGGTAACCATTTCCTTTGGTAGACATGACATAGAAATCCACTGCCTTCTTAATGCCAAAGGCCTCCACAAAAATATTTTTACAAATGCCTACGCACCTAGCCTTGCTATTGTTTGCCATCTTGACCTTAATTTCAGGTGTCTCATGGATGTGCATGCCTAGTTTTTGCATGAGTCCCTCTGTCATGATGCAAATTTGTTCACCCCCATCCACTAGACCTTTCCTAACCAATCTTCCTTTGATGTAACAGTCTAGCACCGGTGTAAGGTCCTCATTCATTTCAGCTTGTGCAATTTTTACAACAGGCACACTCTCTTTTACCTTTCTCCTAGTGCTAACTGCCCTTGTTAAATCCCTCCTAACTTGTGGACATAATGCAAGAAATTGAGGCCATGAAATATCAGGACCCTTACCTCTCATGTCTTCCAACAGGTTGTATGGAGCCATACCATGTCCAAGAGGGAAGTCTTGGAGATTGATATGACGTCGAGTCCTCTTAGCTTCCTTGGTCTCCTTTGCCTTCTTGCCTTGTCCATGGTCACTCTGTGATGGGACACCCTCTTTCTCTTTACCTTTTCCTCGGCCACGCTTAATGCCATTTGCTTCCATGTCAACCTCATTTGAGTTTGTCACCTCTACCACATGCACATTTGGATCTGGCAAAGGTGGAACTCCTTCTAACCCTTGTGGAGGTGGTCTTGGTCCATTTGGTCTTTGTAGAAGCCTTGGTTGTTGACCAGTTCCTTCACCTGCATTCATCACTGGGTAATTTAAGTTAGGTCTCCCTGGCTCCCCACGGGGCCAAGGACAATTATACATCCCATGTCCAGACTCTCCGCAATTCCAACATTGCAAGACTCTCCTAGGTCGTGGATCTCGCTCTTCAGACTTCTTTGCTTGTCCCTTTGGACCTACAGCTTGTGCAAGGTGAATTGACAGGCTGCTTAAAGATTTGTTTAACTTCTCAATCACTTCAGCCGTTACCTTGAGAAGCTCCCTAGATGTTGATGCTTGTGACTTACCTTTGGGTCTAAGACCTTCTATTGGAACCTCTCCTCTTAAGCACTTGAGTTTCCTATACTTCTCAGTAGCCCTAGTTTCCGCTGCATCAAAAGTAGCAGGTGCACCCGCCTCAACTTTTACCTTAAGGTCAGGAAAGAGTCCGGCTATGAACCTCTCCTTCTTTAAAAATTCTGCACCATCACCAGGGTTAGCAACATTTCGTATCCATAGAGCCCAAAGACGTAGAAACTCTTGCTTGTACAAGTAGTAGTCATCTAAGTCTTTTTGCTTATGAGAAACAATGTCTTGCCATAATTTTTGAGTGTTTTGGGGATCAAAGAAGTATTTCTTGAAACGATTCAAAACTTCTGTGTAATTCCCCTTAACTTCCTCAGGAAAAGAGTCAAACCAAGTGCTAGCATCTTTCCTAAGGACCACCTCAAACATTTCTACACGTTCTTGATCAGTTATTATCCTCTTGATATGGCAAGACATCTTGAAATTCGCTAAAAATAATTCTGCATCATCTCCAGGCTCTCCAAAGAAAAGAGGATACCCAGACATTTGGCGTTGGCTTTCCATTGAATTGATTTCAAAGTGACACCCGTTTTTGTTTTTCTTTCTTAAAAAGATTTACACAATAATGTTTTCTAGCTTGCAATCTATTCTACAACAAAATAAAGATATTCACATCAAACGACCTATGATAATCAATAAGAGGTAGGATGACAGGGTTTGGTGATGCGAGAATTTCTCCTACTCTTTGGGCACCAAACATGAACACCATACGTTGTTGAAAATGGATTTTTCTACTAATTGCAATGTTTATTCTAATGTGTGGAGTGAAATGGAAGGGGAAAACCTCTATTCCTGGGCCATTATCCATGGTCTATGCATGACCTAATGCTTAAAACAAAACAAAAATATAGACGTCCAAACTAAGGTCGTACCTAATGAGAGGCAAAATAAAAGGATTTACTGAATCGTTTATCTCGGCCAACCTAAGAGGAACTAAAATTCTACGAATGACACGTTGAAATTGCAACTTAGTACTAACAATTATGTGTACCTTTTGCCTTGCAATGGGAATGAAGGGATCATACAAATTTTCGTGATTCATTCAAACTACTTGACTATGCTAAAGGTTGATTCTACACAAAAATACACAAGACGTTCCTCAGTGGGGGCACCAATTTGAGGCGGTCCAGGGCGGGCAACAAGAAGAGTGGCCTCTAGACACCCTTCAAGGCTCCCGTGCTGCTCAATGGGGCTGGGGCACAACACAACACAAACCAAAGCAACAAACCCACTGCCAAATCCCAACTACACAAGGGGCACCACCTAGTTTAAGAGCGAACTAGGACGCAAAAGAGGAGAATCGTTAGAGCAACCCACAAACAAGCAAGGAATTTACACTAACCCTAACACCAATGGAACACTCTCACACACTAAAACATGAGAGAGAGAGAGAGAGAGAGAGAGAGAGAGAGAGAGAGAGATAGTGCTCGGGCTGCTTTGAAACATATCGGCAATGATCAAGCAAACACAACTATATATTTAAGAAAGAGAGAGAAAGGGGGAGGGGGTGCTTGTTGCATTAATACCTTCTTACGAATTTGTCATGACAAATCAAAATGAGATTAGTATTTTTTCAACATAGCTTGCGTAAATTTCACCACAACACATCACCAGAAAATCCACCCCAATCACTGTCTTAAGGCCAGAGGAGTCCTCTCCACCCTGTCGCCCTCTTACAGTATGTGGGATTTATGGCTAGATTGATGACAACACCAGAGACAAGCTATCAAGAACTTAACAAAAAACACCAAGACACTTACGCATCATTGTTTTCCATTACTTCACGTTGGAAGGGAGACAAAGTATCCAAGCTTAGTCCAAATCCACCCTCCTTGATTCAGCAATTGTTGGGCTTACACTAGTAGGAGAAATGATAGATTTCCTACTCTCAATTGAATTATAACTCTCTCTCTTACAATGGCATAGAGTTCCCTTGCTAATCTCCTATTACAACACATACACATGCATAAGACAATGAGCTTCCACTCAAGAGCTCCTTCTAGAGAGGTTGAGCCTGGCTTTTCAAGCTATAGCATAGTGCTCTTGCTTAAGGCTCCCCCTTTTTGTGCTAGCTACACCCTCCTTTTATAGAAATTTTGAAGGCTAGGGTTACTCCTCTAACCATGGTTGGGTTAGATTTTCAGCAATTTATCTTATTTCTTTTGCTTGAAATTATCAAGAAGTTGGTGGGGAAAGAGAGAGGAGAGAAATGGAGGTGATAAGACTTTTCATAGTGGGTTAGTGTTAGTAGAGTTAGTATTAATTTACAAATGGAATTGGATATTTACAATGAGAGTATCCATGTAGGATACAAATAAGGAAGAAAAACTCTTAAGAGGTAAGAAAAGGTGGATTTCTTACAAGGTTGATGCTCCAAGTGTCTTGAGTAGGGCCAATTTTGACGCTTGTTGACGGTCCACTAGCTTTGACGGTACATTTTTTCTCCACTCTTGACCTTCCTTGAGAGACAAGGTAATTGAAGCTGAGTAATCAACCACCATGATGCTGTCTTTTAAGAGAAGAGGCTGAATTTTGTGGTTTTTTTGATAGATATGGGTAATTTGGAGGAGGAAAAATGAGACTAGGTAGTCAATTTTGGAATGGAATTGTGTGTGGGAGGTATGAGTTCACCATGGTTTCTCTTATTCTTCAAGGTTGAGGAGAAGGTGAGTAGGGTGCAGAGAGGAGTGGTGAGAGAGGTGGGGATGATGAGTGGAGAAGTGTGTGTGAAAGAGGAAAATGATAAAGTGGAAGAGAGAGTGTGGCTGCAGAACATGGGAAAATTGGGTTCCACTAATAAAATCATAGCTCACAGCTCGTAGCTCAAAAAAATATGAAAAAATTTGAAGCAAGAGTTCAGCCGACGAGCTACAACTTTTGTTTGTATCACCTTTTCAAATTCGGAGAGCAAGTGAACTTTAAAAATTCAGCAAAACCGATCGTTTTTTTCCACTGTACAAGGTCCTTGTGGGGTCCTTCTTTGGATGATTCTTTTGAATACCTCCAAGAGTGAGCCCTCCATAGTGCATGTATGCATACCACCTACCCTTGACCTTATTTGGTAGGTCTATAATTGAAGATATTGTTGAGATCATGATATAAGTGAATAGTACAACTAAGAAAATCAAATATTGAGGGGTCTAAAAAATATGTACATGTCAAATATAAATAATATAGGTGGAAACATATAAAGGGGTCAAAATAAATCTCTCTCATTATAAGTCTACCATAAAAAGATGAATATTTTTGGTGGTCTAATTTATGAGAGTAATAGAGAATATATGTAGGAAGGAAAAAATCACAATAGTGAAAAAAATATACACATAAATAGAACTAGTTTTTTTGGATTTTTGTTGGAATGGAGTTACACCAAAAATAAGAGAAGCTTACATGAAAATATTTCTATATGGAATAAAGAGTATGAAAAATGGTAAGAAAAATTGTGGTAATGGTGAGGCAATGTACAGAGCATAAATAACACACACCTAGGTAGAAATATTTAAATAAATACCAAAATAATTATGAAAAAATATTTTCTTTAGGCCCTATATACAAAGAAATATTTACATACGCATGGGCCATAATATACTTATATATATATATATATATTTGGCTCAACTAGCCCAATGACTAGCTAATTGAGGTTTTTTTATTTCAATAAGGAAATATGGGAAAAGTCCCCTAACTCACACGCACCTATATACAGTGAAAGGGTGAGGGTAACCATAGTGTTTGAGTGATTTGATAGGGGGCGATAACTCACTATGGAAATCACAAAGAGCCGAAAAACGGCTATCAATAGTCATTCTTTCCATCATGTTTACGAGGAAAATATCTGCATCATTAAATTGAGTTCTTGTTCCCTCCTTCTTTCCATCACGTTGTAAAGGGGGAATATCTGCATCATTAAATTGAGTGCTTGACCCCTCCATTTGCACATGTGTGATACTTGTTGTCTCCAAAAATGCATCCCTATTAGAATTCTAAAAATCAAAGCCTGCATTCCATAGTGCAACCTTTTCCTCAAGATCCAAGCATGTACTAGCTGCAATTTTCCAAACAGCATGTCGACTTGTAGGTCTTTCAGTCACAATATTTCTAGAGTTGTGGGGTGGTCAATATTATCTCCACAAAACCACACAAGCTATTTATTCTCAACTTGTGATGTTATTTGTACCACCCCTTGAAAGCATGGAGCAGGTACACCTACTAATCTCGATATTCCCTTTTGGTCAATTAGCTTATTACATTTTTTCTCTTATCATGGAGGTTGCCTTGACATTTTACATTACTTCCATGATTGGTCGTATGCATTGCCCACCTACTAGGATGCATGTTAGTTTCAACTATTTCATGGACCTTTTTATGCTCTTCTTGTTTTTGCCTAGTTTGTCGCACGTGTTGTGTGACATACTCATATTTTGGATGATGGGAGTCACCTTCCTTAATAGGTGTTTCAAGGGTGCCTCAACCCTTTCTTCTTATTGTCTGCACATCACCATGGATACTATCCTCTAGGGTATACTCAGCTCCATTGTAGCCTCATTGGCTAGATCAATAACATTGCTCACTGCTAGTGGAACCCTAGACATTGAAGCTCTCCTATTTTTCATTTTTTACAGTCTTGGACCACACCCTTTGTGTCCACCTTTCAAAAATGAGTCAGACCTTGATTGTTGCAAGAGAATAGTGGTCAGATCTCCTTGACAAGCAATATGCAAGGAGACATATTTAACGCCATCATTTGAAGCTAACTAGCTACCATGGACCGACTCTACCAAGTTTGCCCTTGGAACCATATGCCTACCATCACTCTCCATGGCCTTTTGAACACAATGAAATTAATTAGCAATATGCAAGGAGACATATTTAACGCCATCATTTGAAGCTAACTAGCTACCATGGATCGACTCTACCAAGTTTTCTGTTGGAAACATATGCCTACCATCACTCTCCATGGCCTTTTGCACACAATGAAATTAATTAGTGAAATAACTTATACAACAAACAAGAAAAAATATCAAAAAATGTACCTATATCATGCATTCTCCCCAATGGAACACTCTTGCATGCCACCGCACCAACCATGTTTCAAGCATAGAGACCTCCGTCTTGCCTGCATGCCCATTTCTTAGCCACGATTGTAAATTTTCAAGCTCTATATTACGTGCTTCTTCATATGGAGCTTCCCTCCGTTGTCTACACCTATGCTTAAAATCCTCTTGGCTATGAGGGGGTATACAATTTTTTCTATGTTGTTGCAAAATCTCCTCCTAATGAAAAAAACAAAACCTTTCTTTGCATACCATAACTTTGTTCACGCCTCCATTGTATACAGTCCTTATTTCACGCCAATTTACTTGAGCTTCATCATCCATGAACCCTTTGAATTCAATTTTTTTGTATCCTTCCTTTTTAATAAATTTATTTAGAATCCTCCAAAATAATGTTCGTGCTTGTGTATCCTCTACTTTGAGATCCACAATCACGATAGTTTGCATTTCTTGGACATAAGGATTGTAAACATGACAAGCCATTGTTGTCGAATCACGCATTCTTTTCACAAAATCAAAGCATAACCATGAATTTCGAAGTTCACCTCATGGTCTCATTTTGTTAACAAGTTCTACACCATTTCCAAGCCCCTGTGTGGACATTTTAAATATATGACATCTATCAAATCCTGAGAATTCCAGCTGTCCAAGAAAGGCCATGCTCTAAAAGAAGTCAAACAGTAATCCTCTTTTTCACTTAAAAATTACATCATAATCTCCCACTAGTTGACCAATCTCTACTTGAGCCTCCTTTTTCCATCGTGTTACTCTTCTCTTATCAAGCAAAGGTGCCCACTTTGCTAACAAATCACTCAGATCTTTATTTGAAAGGCTCTTTCCTTCTCAATGGTTTCCAATGAGCACTAATTGCATCACAATCTCCTTAGCTATTTTTTGTTGGATTGACCTTGGTATCCCAATAGAGTCTTTAGCAACTAGCTCTGTGACCCTTGTCTGGACCTCAGCTGCTACTTGTTTTGTAACACCCTCTACCACAGGGTGCATGTGATACCCCACATATATCTCCTCTACTCATTTTTTTATTTTCAGTAATAGAAGGAAAACAATAAATAAGCTTGCACGAGCACTCAAAAATGCACATGGGTGGCATAGAGCAAAATAAACATTTTAAACTCCCAAACCTATTTGTAATGTTGCCAGCAGGGTAAACTTTAGCTAGTTGCCAAACCCAATGCTTCTCATTTAATTCTTGTGATCACAAAAATTCTGAGCATAGGTGATTGATGCATTGTAGGTGTCCACCACACTTTCTATTTCTTATAGTCCCTTGAAACCCAAAAACATTGCTTGTAATCCCATCTGTCCAAACATGTCCATCAAGCTTATTCTCTATTCTACCAGTTTTGGAACCTATTACATTGAAAGGCAACTCTAATAATATGTTCCCATCATATATTTTTGGGAGTTATGTAACCTGTTGTATCTTTATCACCAATGAGAAGCTTACTTTAAGAGAGTTTCATTCAGGGAGGTTTTTGAGCATGTTTATCACACTAATACTTGAAGTCTGACTATTTAATGCACCTGTCTGCACACATGACTCTTCTTGTAAGGTGATTGTTCTTGTCAGGCTACCATGCACCAAATGTTTTTTTCCAAATTGGCTATCAAGTTGAAACATGTTGATGCCTCCTCATTTAGTTGTTGGCATTTCAAACGACAAGCCATATGTTTCAACTCCAAAGGTCTGGTGAAGTCGCATACTATCTTCTCTGAACCCAAATACTACTGAAAACTTTGGGCTCAGAGACCTCAACAACCCCATTTTTTGTGGTAAACTCTACTTGTTTTGTTTTCCTTTAATTTCTAATCACAACACTATTCATCTTTTGCAGGAAATTTCAACTCTTAAGAATTGTGCTCAATAGATTGTCGCTCAACTCTCCTAAATAGAGTTTTGCATGAAACTCCCACTCTACATAATTGAAATCAAATGATAAACATCTCATTCCATCGTTTAAGAGTTCGGCTTTCAATGAGTGCACTTGATTCTCTCCCCACATTCATGACACATGTTATGATATACTTTCATGTCACTAGGGATTTGATGCATGGTTTTTAGGACCCCTTCTGAAGATGCAATAAAGGCACAGTCAGTTGTTGGGGAGATGAGGATACTCTAGTCCAAGGGATCTCGAAAGAGAAGAAAAATCTACTTCACAAGCACCAAAGAGTAAAAAGTGCCATGGACAGAAGATACGTGGGAACGAGCTCTTATGCATGCCTACAACCTATATCTTACAGAATAGCCCATTCTAGGTGTGAATTTCT
The DNA here is from genome assembly GCF_014529385.1 of Adiantum capillus-veneris. Taxonomy (NCBI): domain Eukaryota; kingdom Viridiplantae; phylum Streptophyta; class Polypodiopsida; order Polypodiales; family Pteridaceae; genus Adiantum; species Adiantum capillus-veneris. The sequence continues at coordinate 103,267,979 of NC_140943.1, read as the reverse complement.
AGTGAAATTTACAGGAGGATATTCGTGTGGACTCACAGCACAGCATACTCCGTTTACACTTTTTTACCGACAGTAAATATTTTTTACCACAGTAAATATTTTTCACCTACATGGTAAATACAAATCACTTTTTACCTACAGTAACTTTTTTTACCCATTGTAAATATTTTTGACTACACCATAAGTATTTGGTAGGTAACAGTTCACTGTTACTAGAAGCAGTGATTGGGCATCAACAATGCAGTTACAGGAGGAGAAAAGGGGAAAATCTTATGGTAAAGGTGAGTCAACAAGGATAAAGACTTTTGAGTTGAAAAGAGACATGCTGATTTTTTCAAAGAACACATGTCAAAAGAATCCATGGTTGAGGATTTTTTAAGAATTTGATATTCAGGAGGACCCCGCACGTCCCCCCCTGACATGTGCAGAACCTCCAGTTTCAACAGCCACCTTACCTACTCTTAAATGTTGGTCAAGGCCTTATCCCCATGTGTCACAATCAGAAAAATCAGCATTTACCCTCCCCTCTCACATCACTCTAGAGAATATCTTGATGGTGACATATCAGGTGACCTCAATCTGTTGACCACCCTAAGCAAAAAGTAACCCCAATCAGCGGATTTAAGCATGTTTATCCCTAATCCTAAACCCTCTCAGAAACCTATATAAGGAGGCCTTCTCTCACTCAAAACCAACACTTCACCCACTTCACCAAGCAACGAAGCTATGACGACATTGCTCACAACGAGGAGCTATGGATGGAGCTCTACTCTCTCTCCCTCTCTCTCTGTCTCCCTCTAGTATGCTACATTACTAGCCCTAAAACCTAAATAAGGAGTCTTCTCTCATGCTCCATGGCCACCATCCTCGCCATCATTCTCTAAGGTAATGATGTGTTGCTAGTAGGATCATACCTACTTGCTGGGTTGATTGTTTTTGACAAGGGGTTATGCCATCCTTGGCTTGCTTCTCTATATCCTTGTTATGTATGATCAGATGCCGTTGTATTGTTAAGCTGATGTCTTGTGTATATATATGCTACATAAGGTCCCTAAGCTTCGTTTCTATGTGTTTTGCCATATGTTTTGATGCCATCATAATGCTAGAAGTCTCACTTGCCTATGTGCACTATGTGTGAGGTCCTTAAACCTCTTAATTAAGGGTGGTGCCCCCTTTGTTTTGTTCTTTGCTTGTTTGCATGAGGCATGGTTTGTGGAGTGTGCACGAGTACAAAGGCCACCCGATTGCACTGCTCTTTTTCCCGCTATCATTTTGATGCCCCCACTGAGGAGGGCTACACAGACCTTCAGTCCACAAGCAATGAAGATGTGCAATCTACAACATGGACGAATGGCGTGAGGAGTTTGCAAATTGCAAAACAGAAGAGGAGGAGGCTTTAGAGGCCTTAAAAGCTTTCATCGAGGTCTTGTTACCAGGTTGCAGTGTCATTGAAATTCAAGAAGTAAGTTCTTCTACATGCCTTGTTCGTGATCGTCGCCAACAAAGGAGAGTAAGAAGAAGAGCTTGATATACCTCTCCTCTCAACCTATGAGTGCTCCAGAAACCTCCAACGCACACGAGCTTGAAATATTCTACATCAACATACACGAAGGTACTGTGACACACATTAAGGGAAGAGAAAGCATCACCAGACCTCTCTTTCCTGAGGAGCCGACTAAGAGGAGGAAGATCACCTCTACACCTAAGTGGCCCAAGGCCGCAGCGCGTGCTCAAGCGTAAGGTAACATTTGGCTTAATCTCATTAATAAGGGATTACATGACCACTACAGGCAAGAAAAAGGCTAGTGAGCAACCAACTTCAACCTCCAACTTGCAACCACGACTCTCACCCCTAAATCCTCCTGAAGCAAAGAGGCGAAGGCTTGCCTACAAGATTGCCGCCCGTTTGCGAGTGCTCCCAGTGCACTTTGTGAATCCAGAAACCACCAATCCCAAGCCAACCTCTTGTCCGCGTGAAGATCACTTTGGATATTGTCCAAAGTGCTTTGGAGACTGGGTGAAAAGCCTCCCTGCCCTACCTTTGCTGCTAATTTTCAAGAAGTTATCTCAATCTAAGGAAACTATCTTAGTTGATGATGTGCTGCACATTAATGGTGTCACTTTCATTCGTCATGTTGATTATGGTAATAGCATCCAATTGTTGCTTGCTAAAAGGCTCAGCATTGTACAAAGTGTTGCCATCACGCCTTACGTCTTCACAGATGCATCAAGAAGAGTCGAAGTGATCCGAGGTGCTGACCTTCTGTGTCTGATCAGGCTCATTGGTCCCAAGGTGGTGCAACTAAGCTAGGCTCTTGTGTGTAAGTATGGATGCCAATAATGAGAATGATGATCCCCGCATGTTTCCTTTCCATTTTGTGCGTCATATCCGTGTGAATATTTGTATTGATAGAAAAATCTTTTATCAACAAAGAATAGCCCTATTGTTTGGAGCCGAGAGACTTGGGGAAATCTTGCGCTCTCCTCATCCTGTCATTCTACCCTTACCAGACTATTACCATTCCTTTGATGTGTCGATCTTCATCCTATTTTGAGCTAAGTTGTGCTAAAGCTCCAAATTGTAATTACCATACTCTATTTTAAAATAAATTGGAGCTGTTTGTGTAATTGTTTACTCTCTCACTTATGGCCTTCCCTAATTTTTATAGTAAGCCTGGGGAGGTTGCTCCAGACTTTTTGGATAATTTGGAAATGGCCTTTCTGGTATCGGGAAGGGATGACGAAGCTACTAAGTTAAGGGCCTTTCCTTTGGTCTTGAGGGAAGGTGCAAAATTATGGTATCAAACTTTGTCACCTGAAGAAAGAAGAGACTGGGAGTCCTTAAAGATGGCCTTCATCGAAGAATTTCGCTGCCATGAGCCTCCATAGGAGATATGGAGACAGCTCTTAGAGCTACTCCAAACATCACCCAATGACTATAGAAGCTATGAAGGAAAGTTTTTCAACCTGTGGGAAAAATGGTGTGCATCACTAGGTGAAGGAGAAAGGGCGCCAGAATACCTAAAGAAGGACTGTTTCCTGGTAGGGCTTTACCCCATCCTTCGAGAAAAGGTAAAAGGTAAATTCCCAGATACCTTTGATAAAGCTATGACTTATGCAAGGGAGACGGATAGGAAGTTAAAATTCCAAGTTCAACTACAAGGGGGAATGGAGCCTCCACCACTAGCTCAACCTACGGCAAGGGTAGTAGCAGGGACAGGAGCAACAGACCAAGAGTCCTATCAACAAGAATTACTTCAACAAATCACCAATCAACTAGAGAGCCTGTCCATCAATCTGGTTCAAGGTGTAAGGGCTCCCCAGCCAGGAAATGAACGAAATAGACAAGAAGGACAAAGGCAATCACGTGAGTACATTTGCTACAACTGTGGAGAGGTAGGTCACGGCATGTATTATTGTCCCCATCCACGACGCTATCAAGGAAATGGTAATCAAAGACGGCCTCCTCGCCAGCAAGTCACTCCTCCTCGAGCTAGGCCACTAAATAGACAAAATGCACACGTGGCTCCACCAATCCAAATATTGAGACCCCCTCCGCCACCAGCAGAGATCCCTCCACTACCATCGAGAGGGGAGGACAGGGCTGTCTCTGTCATAAGTCTTGACAATGGTAAGGATAAAGGGAAAGAAAAAATGGAGGAAGCTGTTGCCATGCCAATAAAGAGAGTTAGGAGAAAAAGAACTGATGAAATGGAAGCTTCAGAGCCGGATAAAGGGAATGAGGGTTCCTCCTAAGTGATAGGAGACAAGAAAAGGAAGAGTAGGTCAAGGAGGCACATAGGAGTAGAAGACTTTCCACTTGGGGTAGGATCCATACCTTACGACCTGGTAGCAGATGTGAGTAAGCAAGGACCAAAGATTTCATGGTAGCAACACCTCCACCTTTCCCCAAAGATGCGTAGAACCTGGTCTAAGATGGTCAGCACCAGGAGGGCTAAGGCAAATTCAGTTGGGTCTATTAGTGCAAGAGGCATGAAGGATATCGTGCCAGTCATTGATGCAGAGATTAAGACTCAGCGAGTCTCCAATGTGTACGTAGATGGTGGAGCCGAGATTTGTGTTATGACCGAGAAATTAATGCACAGGTTGGGTTTTGAAATAAACGAGCAAACTTCCTTACAAGCTAAGATGGCAAATAATGTAAGGGTGGCTTCTGTGGGAAAGGTTAATGGAGTGAAGGTTTCAGCTTTTGGTGTTGCAATCTCAATTGATGCTTATGTGATCCCAACTAAGGGGGAGGGCTATTCGCTAATCCTTGGAAGACCTTGGTTTATGGCTATGAAAGCTAGGCAAGATTGGGAGACAAGTTCCCTTGAGTTGCAACCAAATCATAAGGTAGGTGGCAAGCAACAAAAAATTGTGTATGACATGAAGCAGGGTAGACAACAAGACCTAGAGATGGAGACTTCTATGGATGAATGGAGCACAAGCAGTTGCTCTTCATCTGAGGAGGATGCTAGCTCTTTGGAAGTCATGGGTATAATACTGCGAAACCCAGAAGGAGAAGGTGGTCAAGACTTTCTAAACAAGGAAGAAGCCACAGGCTTAGAGGAGATGCTAGCTAAGGATCTACTAGAAGAAGAGAGAGAACCCTATTTGCAGGTACTAAAGAAGCATGCTGGCCTCTTTATAACTGATTACGAGCACATTAAAGGAGTGACGGTAACCCAACACCATATCCAATTAAAGGAAGGTGCCAAACCAGTCGTGCAAAGGCTAAGGAGATTAGGGCTAGTGCAACAATATGCACTCTTAAAAGAAGTAAAAAGATTACTCAAGGCAGGATTTATCTACCCAGTGGAAGATTCTGAGTGGGTGTCTCCAGCTGTGGTAGCACCAAAGAAAAATGGGAAGTGGAGGGTATGTGTGGATTACAAGCCTCTAAACGCAGCCACAAAAAGGGACCATTTTCCTTTGCCTTTTCAAGATGAAATACTAAATGAAGTGGCTGGTCATGAAAGGTACACAGTGTGTGATGGGTACTCAGGCTACTTCCAAATCAGAATTGCAGATGAAGACCAAAGAAAGACTACCTTCATAACACCTTGGGGGTGTTTTGCTTATAGAGTTATGCCTTTTGGTTTAACTAATGCCCCAGATACTTTCTAGAGTTTCATGAACTTGGTGTTTCAACCTTACTTTGGTAAGTCCATACGAGTCTTCATTGATGATTTTTGCATTTACAGCTCTAGGGAAGTACATCTGTCCAAGGTTGATGAAGGTTTCACCCGTCTGGCCCAATTGGGTGGGCAATTGAATAAAGACAAGTGCCACATAGGTGAGAGTAAGGTCACTCTACTAGGACATGTTGTGTCTCAAGATGGTATTGAGGCTGACCCTGAAAAGGTAAAGACATTGTTAGCTTTACCTACTCCTTCAAACGTGAAGCAACTAGTCTCCTTCATTCAAAAGGTTCGCTACATGGGACGATTCATACATCTCCTTTCTCAGGCAATCTATCCTTTGCAGCAACTCACTAAACACACTACATTGACATGGAGTGAGGAGGGTGAAAGGTGCTTTCAAGAAGTTAAAACCATTTTGAGCTCATTGCCTGTCGTCCTACAACCCACATGGGGTGAATTATTCTATGTAAATCCTAGTGTAGGTCCAGAAGCTCTAGGAGCTGTCTTGATGCAAAAAGACCCAAAGACATCTCTCATGAGACCAGTCTACTTCTCTAGTAGAGTGATGACGGCTGCTGAAAAGGGTTTCAGCGCAACTGAGCAATTGGTGCTAGCTCTTAAGTTTGCAGTGGAGAAGTTTCGGGCTTACTTACTTTCGAGACAATTTGTGGTGATCACAACCCAGGAGTTTTTTCCATATGCCCTACAACACATGGAATTGTCTCAAAGAATAGCAAAGTGGGTGGTGCAGCTTCAAGAGTTTGACTACACAATACAAGTAGAGGATTCCACCCTTGCTTGTTTGGCAGATGTCCTCACACAAAGGTGTTATGAGAAGGCCAAGAAAGAGGCACCTAGTAAGGTACCGCCTATCCCGGAGCCTGAAGTTCTATTGGGAGCACACAGTCTGTATTTTTATGCCTTACAAGAGGACCAAAGACAAGGCATCAGCAGGCATAGTAATATTAGGTCCAGAGAAGGAGAAGATCTTTGCAAAAGGGTTTCATCTAAAAGAGGTTCATTCTAACAATGAAGCAGAGTACCATGCCCTTGTTTTAGGGTTGCAATGTTGTCTTTCTCAGGGCATCACAAAGCGAAATGTTTTTGGTGACTCCATGTTGATTGTTAAGCAAATGGTTGGTGTATGGGCCTGTAAAAATGACAAATTGTCTGTTAAGATGAGGGAAGCAAAGGCCTTGTTGAAGGGTTTTAAAGAAGTTCGAGTGCACTTTGTACCTAGAGATCAAAATCGAGAAGCAGATGCCTTAGCAGGTGAAGAACTACAAACTCTCATAGTAGGTGCTATCCTTGTGAAAAGTCCTTTATACCAGGGAAAGGAGGAGCTGCATGATTTACTTTACTTTCTTGAGCATTGTGAAGCACCCTCTGGTATGAGTAAAAGTGAACGTAGGTGGTTGGCAAAAAAGGCTACCAGCTATAGCTTAGTGAATGAGGACTTGTATTGTAGAGGGAAAGATGCTGTCTTAAGGAGAGTTCGTGCATCCCAAGAGATAAAGGATATTTTGTTTAGTTGTCATGAAGGTGTGTGTGGTGGCCACTTTTCACAAGAGATTACTAGCAGAAAGATTTTACAAGCAGGGTTCACGTGGCCAAGCCTCCATCGAGATGTACAACATTGGTGCCGCACATGTGAGGTTTGCCAAAAAGCTGGACCAAGGCGTCTTACCCATGAAAATCAACATCCAATCAAAACCTATGGGGCATTTGAAAAATGGGGGATAGATGCAATAGGGCCACTACCTTGCACTCAATCAGGGAAGGAATACATCATTATGGGGGTGGAGTACATGACCAGATGGGTAGAAGCTCATCCCACAAAGCGTATCACAGCCAAGGACGTGAGTGATTTCATTTTTGAATGCCTTTGTTGCCATTTTGGCACACCTTTGGAGATTCTCTCGGATAGGGGACCGGGATTTCGAGCTGATTTAGTCGGGCAATTGATGAGTAAGTTAAAAATCAAGCGCAGGCACTCTACACCATACTACCCTCAGTGCAATGGTCTTGTGGAAAAGGTAAATGGTCTTATATGTAAAATCATCACTAAGCAAGTGCATTTACATCCTAAGGCATGGGACAAACACCTAGATGCAGCACTTTGGGCCTACAGAACATCCTTTAAAACATCCTTGGGGTATACACCTTTTCACTTGGTTTACGGGCAAGAGGCACTATTGCCTATAGAAGTGGAGCTAGCGAGCCTCCGAGTTCTAAAAGCACATCAAGAGGATAGTCAAGAGAAGCAGGTGGAAGGAAGAATCATAGATTTGGAGAGGTTAGGGCTAGATCGAGAGTCAGCAGTGAAGTACTATGCAGCCCAGGCAGAGAAGAAACGAAAGAAGTTCAATCGCAACCTTGTCAAGAAAGGTATCAAGGAAGGTTCTTTAGTGCTCAGATACGAGAATTGCTTTGATCGCAGGAAGGATGGTAAGTTCTTGCTTAAGTGGGAAGGCCCTTTTGTAGTGATACAGAGGTTCTCAAATGGTAGTTACCAACTAGGTGACCTAGATGGTAAGGTACATCAGACCCTGGTAAATGGTTGGCGATTGAAGGCCTACCAATGTCGTCTTTCACAGCCATATGCTGGTGCAATCAATGCTAAGGATGGTTCAGAGGAGAGCTCATTATATTCGAGCTCCAACTAAGGTAACAATCATGTACATAGTCGTTTCAAAAAAAAAAAAAAAGAGAAGACAAAAAAAAAGAAAAAAAAAAGGAAAAAAAGAGAAGAAAAAAAGAAAAAAAGAGAATGCTACCAGTGAAAGCTGATATTGACAATGGATGGGGTATGGCTTTCAAGGGTCTAGGAGACCAGTTGTTAGTTATGGATGGATACAATTATTCATCAGAAAGGACTAAACAGGGTGCATCAGCCAAGAAAGCAGTAACATGGCAAATTCAATTGGTACCAGGTGGGTAAGTATACAAGATAACCCTATTGTAGCACAACCTACAGCTAGAGGCATCAAATACCTCTAGCTTAAGGGAGAGGGCTATATGATGCATGGTTTTTAGGACCCCTTCTGAAGATGCAATAAAGGCACAGTCAGTTGTTGGGGAGATGAGGATACTCTAGTCCAAGGGATCTCGAAAGAGAAGAAAAATCTACAACACAAGCACCAAAGAGTAAAAAGTGCCATGGACAGAAGATACGTGGGAACGAGCTCTTATGCATGCCTACAACCTATATCTTATAGAATAGCCCATTCTAGGAGTGAATTTCTAGTGAAATTTACAGGAGGATGTTCGTGTGGACTCACAGCACAGCATACTCCGTTTACACTTTTTTACCGACAGTAAATATTTTTTACCACAGTAAATATTTTTTACCTACAGTAAATATTTTTCACCTACATGGTAAATACAAATCACTTTTTACCTACAGTAACTTTTTTTACCCATGGTAAATATTTTTTACTGCACCATAAGTATTTGGTAGGTAACAGTTCACTGTTACTAGAAGCAGTGATTGGGCATCAACAATGCAGTTACAGGAGGAGAAAAGGGGAAAATCTTATGGTAAAGGTGAGTCAACAAGGATAAAGACTTTTGAGTTGAAAAGATACATGCTGATTTTTTCAAAGAACACATGTCAAAAGAAGCCATGGTTGAGGATTTTTTGAGAATTTGATATTCAGGAGGACCCCGCAGGTCCCCCCCTGACATGTGCAGAACCTCCAGTTTCAACAGCCACCTTACCTACTCTTAAATGTTGGTCAAGGCCTTATCCCCATGTGTCACAATCAGAAAAATCAGCATTTACCCTCCCCTCTCACATCACTCTAGAGAATATCTTGATGGTGACATATCAGGTGACCTCAATCTGTTGACCACCCTAAGCAAAAAGTAACCCCAATCAGCGGATTTAAGCATGTTTATCCCTAATCCTAAACCCTCTCAGAAACCTATATAAGGAGGCCTTCTCTCACTCAAAACCAACACTTCACCCACTTCACCAAGCAACGAAGCTATGACGACATTGCTCACAACGAGGAGCTATGGAAGGAGCTCTACTCTCTCTCCCCCTCTCTCTCTCTCCCTCTAGTATGCTACATTACTAGCCCTAAAACCTAAATAAGGAGTCTTCTCTCATGCTCCATGGCCACCATCCTCGCCATCATTCTCTAAGGTATTGATGTGTTGCTAGTAGGATCATACCTACTTGCTGGGTTGATTGTTTTTGACAAGGGGTTATGCCATCCTTGGCTTGCTTCTCTATATCCTTGTTATGTATGATCAGATGCCGTTGTATTGTTAAGCTGATGTCTTGTGTATATATATGCTACATAAGGTCCCTAAGCTTCGTTTCTATGTGTTTTGCCATATGTTTTGATGCCATCATAATGCCAGAAGTCTCACTTGCCTATGTGCACTATGTGTGAGGTCCCTAAACCTCTTAATTTAGGGTGGTGCCCCCTTTGTTTTGTTCTTTGCTTGTTTGCATGAGGCGTGGTTTGTGGAGTGTGCACGAGTACAGAGGCCACCCGATTGCACTGCTCTTTTTCCCGCTATCAGGATTGTTTCGACAAAATTAGCAATCTCTTAAGACTCTTCTCTCTCTCTCTCTCTCTCTCTCTCTCTCTCTCTCTCTCTCTCTCTCTCTCTCTCTCTCTCTCTCTCTCTCTCTCTCTCTCTCTCTCTCTCTCTCTCTCTCTTTCTCAATCTCCCATTCCTTGCTTGAGGAATACATGTCAAGTTCAAATCCCATTCCTCTCTTGAAGGAGTACATTTCAAGTTCCAAGCTTATAGGCCCAAGTCCTATTCCTCTCTTGAAGGATCTCATTTTAAGTTCCACGCTTATAGACACAAAATCTTCATTGTACAGACAAGGTGTGCAAGCACAAGATGAAGAAAAGTAGAAACTATTTTGAACATGACACGAGGCAGAAGAAAGGTTCTCTCTCTCTCTCTCTCTCTCTCTCTCTCTCTCTCTCTCTCTCTCTTTCTATCTCTCTCTAACACACACAAGCACTACTTTGCCTTGTCCTATGGTTTCCCTGGAAAAACCCTTTTGAGAGCTTTGAAAAATAGGAACAAAAGATAAAACGAGAGGCCTTTAAATGGGTTTCATTTGCAAAACCCTTCAGAAGGCCAATAAATTTTAATTTCCAGTTCAAGATTCTAGCTGTCAGTAATGCGCAATTCCATTTTTTCCTTGCCCTACCCAATGGGTTTTGCCAGCAAAACCCTATTGAGGGCTCTCAAAATGGGTGCAAATTGCGAGCAAATTGCAGAATGTGAAGAATGGTTGCAGGGTGCAAAATGTGCAAAATGCGTAGAATGTGCAAAAATTATAGGTCTAATATCCTGAATGACTGACCCTTTGAGAGTCCAAAATGTGGCCCTCTCTTGTGGCTAAAGTTGCATCCCTTGTGTCAGTCTTTCCCTTGCAGTTAGTGGAAAATATGTCCAATTGAGGTTCTAAATTCTGCTAAATTGTGTCCATGGCAAATTGAGTATTGTCCTCAATAAGAAATTGAGTAAAGGAGTTAGTTTCTTCATACACACTAGTACCAGTAGGCCCAAATTGCTGCATCTTAGCAAACATGTAAAGCCATTGAGTAACACCTTTCATTTGCCTACAAATCAAAGCATGAAGAGGTAGTATAAGTTCAATTATGTTAGAACATTGTTAGACGTGCTGGTAGTGGTTATGACCCCATGGTTAGCTTTATGCCTAGCTAACAATACTAATACACAACTAATAGATGAGATTAAGAGACAATACAATATGAAACAAGACAGCATGGAGCTAGAGATAGGAGAAAAATTGTGATAAGGGCAAGCTTTGATTTACCTTGAGTATACTAGCTAGACATTGTATTGTGAGCTTGGGGTTGACAATCATGAATCTAGATGGGTCAAAAAAAGAAGAGAGAATGTGGGCCAAGAAAGGATATGCTTGAGTACTTGAAGGAGTGTTGGCCTTGACTCAAAGAGATTCAGTAAAGTGTGAAGGATGTGAGATTATCATTAATTAGGAAAAATGGTATGTTTATTACTACATTAATTTGTAGAAGAATCATGCTATATACAGATTGCATTGTTGAATTGAGTATTAAACTGCGTTGTTGAATGCCTAACACGTCATTTAACAGTCCACTCCATTTTCTCGTCTGGTGACTCCGACCCTAGACGATTGATTCCCAATGATTAACTCCGGTTCTGGCTCTGAATTTGACTATTAATGAAACAAATTTAGATATGATGCCATGCCTAGTGGGTTTCACCAGTGAAACCTTGATTCAACATTAATTTTTCTCAATGGCACTTTTTTGGAAGACACTTTTGTTCAAGTTTTTGGTTGTTTTGATGATTTTAATTTTTTAATGTTGTGGTAATGGTAGTGCTTTGGCAAAAACTGATCATTTCCCTGAGAGTTCTCTTTGTGAAATTCTCTTGAAATTTGGGATCATCACAAAATGCATTTCAAAGAACATGTAGAACTATTAATATTTGTTTTTATTTTTGTCTTGTTTGCAGTCAAGTCCATTAGGAAAAAGAAAGAGCACAAGTGGAACCTCAAACAAAGGAGCAACAAAAAAGGAAAACAATGTTGTTGATGTCCACATTGAGCAGGAAGTGGAGATCATAGATCCCGATAGTCAAGTCAAAGATGGTGAAAACAACAAAGATCACAGTGTGACAAGGATGCGGTTTCTGAGAGCAATGAGAAAGAAGAAGATTTAGAGTATATTATTCCCATGTGTTTAAATAAATCACAAGGTTCATAGTTTTTAGAGGGTATAACAATGAATCATGGCATGATGTTACTTTTTCCTTTATGTCATTGTATTGTCAAAGAGAGGGTGAGGGGGCTGAGACAAGACCCTCTTTGCTTAAAGGAGTTCTTGAAGATGACGGGTACTTTGTTATGAAGAGTAGTTTCATTTTATTTGTTAATATGATCGATGGAATAGTGAAAGATGTGGATGATAATATTGTTGAAACATAGGATAAAAATTGGAGCTTGGTTAACAAAGAGGTTGAAAAGGAGCTCAAGAAGGATGAAAAGTGGTCACATCTCAACAAAAAAAGTGTTCTTCGTTTGGGAAGGCAACCACAAAATAGCGGCTTGGATGCAATGCAAAAATGAGATATATCAAAACAACAAAAGAATGCATATACAAGTTCAAGCTCAATTCATAGTACCTTCTTCAAATGATGAACTCAAGTTAGTGGCTACTCTACAAAGATTGAACATGTGAGTTATCCTTCTCTTTCTCTTCTTGGTTGTCAAATTGATTGCTATGAGTATGATGTTGTATTTTATTTTTAGAATGAATGAAGAAGCCATAGTTAAGACCAATTTGAAAGACTATTTATTCCATACCAGTACACTATGTGCTTGTGATGAAAAGAAATTTTCCCAAGATTTTGATGAATCTGAGCAAAAGTCTATTGTAAGGACAAGAGCACAAGAGGCTATTAGTGGAAAGAGAGTTTGGTATCCTCTTACTCAACCAATTCTTGGTTTTTTGGTTTATGTGCTTTATTGGTTTTTCATTGAACTATTGTCTATGTATCTTTATAGCGAGTTGAATTTAATGCCTTGTTTTTAATTGTAGGGAAAGTGCAGAAAAGATTATCAGTTGGTTTGTAACAAGATACCTCCAAATTTACCAAAGGATGAGCATTTGAAGGAAACTATTGTAGCACAAAAAAGTGTGATAAAGACTTACAATAGAAAAATGACACGGGTGAAGTTTGAAGTTTTACACTTGATAAGAATGTGTTTCTCAATTTACTAGAATTTATATATTTTTTAATTGTAGAATCTCTTAGTGGTTAATCCTGTTAATGGAAAAGGAATGGTTTGAAATATTTTGGAAGCTTCCTTTTGAATATGAGCGATTCAATGTCTATTGAAAAGTTGTACTCCATTGGTCCACCTCATGTTCAATTGAGCTAAAATCGAGGATGCTAGAAATGTTGGGCCAATATGAATTTTTTTTTCAAAGCTATGGTATGCCACTTGGGGACCATCAATACATTTCTTGGCTGGTCAAAGAGGTATGGATGGATCAACTTTTAGAAGATGCCACTAGACTTTTGCAACAAGTCTTGGATTCTACTACAGGCACTAATAAAGTCGAGCTTCCCATGGTTGTGAGCTTGCAAGCATATTTTAGTATATAAGTGGTGGGAAAACATGCTTTAGTACTGTCATTTATCAAAAGAGAATAGGAAGATTACAAGTGTAATCTTGTGCTAAAGGATATGCAAAGTGCGTAAGTTAGCACCAAAAATTCCAATTAGCAGGCATGTATTGTTCTCATTGGAGTTTTCTTACCATAAGGTAAAGCATGTTTGCGACTAGGTTTAGTCTTTCATGTGTAAGCCAGGCTCTCAACCTTGCACACTAGTTATGGTGGGTTGTGCATTGATGAAAACTGACAGAAAGTCAAGGACTTATACTTTGCTAATAGGTTATGTCAGCCAATTACTTTCATGGAAATTGAAAAGAGGTACTCTTTTGGGTACATCTTAGTTGTGATAACTCGTTTAGCATAATCAAATGAGTTCTAAATGGAGTCTACAAACTATGTTGGATATGGGACAATTACACTAGGCAATTGCAAAGGAACAACAATGTGGAAAATCAAGATGTTATTAAACCTCCTACTGAACCATGTTTTAGTCAAATGAGCAAATGGATCCATGAAGGATGCCACTATGGAAAACAATAGTGTTCTTTTGAAGATACACCCACTTTTCTTTCTGAGGATGAAAATGCTTCTCCAAGGGGGGAGTAATGTCAGACCTAGGGTAAGACCGGGTAGGCCAAGGGCCATGATGAACATGGAGTACAGGGGCCCCCTTTTATTAGCTAGGCAAGGCCCACTACAAGAGGTCACTTAAAATTCCGGCGCCCCATTACTGGCATCACTAGCGGGCATCGGTATATGTGTGTGTATGCATGGAGGGAGATAAAGTTTTATAAAAAATTCAATTTCAAATTTCCAACGCATGTTCCGGCACCTGTTTCGACGTCACCACCCATGCACTTTCTGGCACTTCCTCCGACGGCTATTCCGGCACCTAAGCCAACTTCTGTATCGATGACACCTGCAAAAAACAAAACCGTGAGATTTCTCTGCACATTTCTCTTCTTCTTACGCATTTTACCAAGCTCTCTTCTTCCTCATCTCTCATAGATCTGGTGCAAAACAAGCTGTCGGAAGTGCTAATCTTGCTTGTGGGTTAGCACGTACATAACACTGAGGTGAGATTGTTTTCATGTTTACTTGTATATTTAGGGTTTAGGGTTTAACTTTGTGTTTGTGTGTGTGTTTTTGCAGGTTCAGGACTTTTACAACAACTTTCATTGCTCAAGTAGGACGAATGTGGTGCTCGACTCTTTAAATGCATATTAAATTTATGTAAATTAATTTGTATATTAATAAAAGAAAATTTCATGCTTTAAACTTTGAATGCTCTAAACTTTCAATTCTTTAAAAGAAATTATGGTTTGTGATGTGAAGTTTCAGTTTAAATTATGAAAAAAAATTGTTTTGGTTTATGAAAAAATCTTGCTTTGAAGAAATTTTGTTTTGAATTATGTCGTTTGTTAAATTATGCAATTGATGGGGTTTATGTTCTAGGTTAAGTTTAGGTTATAAGTTAAGCTAGATTAGGTTAGGTTAGGTTATCTTATACATTAGGTTACATTAAGTTAAGCTACGTTAGGTTAGGTTAGGTTAGGTTACATTAGGTCAGGTTATCTTATACATTAGGTTAGGTTAAGTTAGGTTATCTTGTACATTAGGTAGGTTAAATTAATCTACGTTAGGTTAAGCTACGTTTGACGATACGGCCAGCCATAGAGCTTACCCACAACGCATATTAAAAACAACACAATGGCAATCCGTTCCTCAATACAACAAGCCATAAAGCTTACCCACAATGCATATGCATTGTGGACAAGCTCTATGGCTTTCCGTATTGCTAACGGCTTGCCATTGTGTTGTTTATATGTCCGCGAACGGTTTTCAAGTCCTAAAATAGCTAAGTTGTCCTGAAAATAACACCATGGCGAGCTGTTTGGCAATACGGCAAACCATAGAGCTTGCCCAAAATGCATATGTGTTGTGGGAAAGCTCTATGGCTTGACGTATTGCCAAACGGCTCGCCATTGTGTTTTCTATATGTCTGCAAGCGGTTTTCAAATCCTAAAATAGCTAAGCGGCCCAAAAAACAACACAATGGCAAGCCTTTTGGAAATACGGCAAGCCATAGATCTTGCTTACAATGCATATGCATTGTGGGCAAGCTTTATGGCTTGCCGTATTGCCAAACGGCTCACCATGGTGTTGTCTATGTGTTTGCGAGCGATTTTCAAGCGCTAAAATTGCGTCATGTCCCTAAAAACAACACAATGGCGATGCGTTTGGCAATAAGCTGAGCCATAAAGCTTGCCCACAAGGCATATGCACTGAGGACAAGCTCTATGACTTTTCGTATTGCCAACAACTTGTCATTGTGTTGTTTTTATGTTCGCAAGCGATTTTCAAGCCCAAAAATAGCTAAGCAACCCTAAAAACAACACAATGGCAAGTTGTTTGGCAATACAACAAGCCATAAATTTTTCCCACAATGCATATGCATTGTATGTAATCTCTATGGTTTTACCTATTGCCAAAAGGCTAGCCATTGTGTTGTTACATGTCCACGAGCAATTTTCAAGCTTTAAAATTGCCTCGCGGCCCTAAAAACAACACAATGGAGATCCGTTTGGCAAAACCGAAAGCCATAGAGCTTGCCCACAATGCATATGCATTGTGGGAAATCTCTATGGATTTCCACAATGCCAACGGCTAGCCATTGTGTTGTCTATATGTTTGCGAGGGATTTTCAAGCACTAAAATTGCCTCGTGTCCCTAAAAACAAGACAATGGCGATACGTTTGGCAATAAGGAAAGCGATAAAACTTGCCCACATGGCATATGCATTTTGGGCAAGCTCTATGGCTTTCCATATTGCCAACGGCTTTCCATTGTGTTGTTTGTATGCTTGCGAGCGGTTTTCAGGCCATAAAATTGCTTCGCAATCCTAAAAACAACACAATGGTGAGCCGTTTGCCAAATTGGCAAGCCATAGAGCTTGTTGACATCGCATATGCATTGTGGGCAAGCTGTATGGCTTGCCATTTTGCTAACACCTCACCATTGTGTTATTTTTATGTTAGGTTAGGCTAGGTTAGGTGATTTTATAGGCTAGGTTAGAGTTAGCAACAAATTAATAGTAGAAAAAACGCAAACGGACTTTGAAGATGACTCATGTACTTCTAAAAATGCAAAGGACTTTGGTTAGGTTAAGTTATAGGTTAGGTTTAAGTTATAATTTAGGTTACATTAAGCTAGGTTAGGTTTAGGTTTTAGGTTAGGTTAGATTATATGTTAGGTTAGATTATAGGTTAGGTTAGAGCTAGCATCAAATTAATAGTAGAAAAAATGCAATTGGACTTCAAAGATGACTCATGTACTTCTAGAAACGCAAACAGACTTCGATTGGGTTAGGTTATAGGTTAGGTTTAGGTTATAAGTTAGGTTACATTAAGTTAGGTTAGGTTTATGTTATAAGTTAGGTTAGAGCTAGCGTCAAATTAATAGTAGAAAAAATGCAATCGAACTTCAAAAGTGTGCACAGACTTCAAGAACCTTAATATATATGTTGGGGTATAAAGCCCAATGTGGTCGCCCACGTAAGTGGGCGGGCCGCCAGGTATGTACACATATTCTTTTCTAAAAACCTAATAAGAACTCACTATGCTCTACACATTACAGTAGAGCGAGTTCACCATATCGTCGTGCTCTTCTTCTCGCACTCTCTCTCGCGTCGCACTTCCGCTCGTACTCCTTCAACTGGTATCAGAGCTCAGATCGAGGCTTGGGGCAGCACTGAAGGAGGCTAGAGTCACTAGCTCAGATTGGAGTGAAATTCGACAGGCAAAGACACGGCCCCAAATCTTGTGGGAAAGGCCGTAGGGCTTGGTGTTCTCATAATTTCATTCTAAGGTCATCTCGGTCACCGTTCGGCTTCGACAAAGTTCTACGCAGGCCATTTTCGACTACATGGTCTCAGCGGGTGCAGATCCGACTCTGCAAATTTGGGGTTTTCGGCCTACGACTGCAGGTGCTAAGGATATCGACACTCCCAAAGTTTTGATTTGTGGCTGTCTACACATCGAAGGACAGCTCACAGTTCTTGGAGGCGTATCACATATGACACGGGCGCATCTACACACAGTCTGTAGGCGACATCCACTAGTTCATCAGGTAGCTTGTGTTTGCTGCTTGATATTCCAGATTTCATCCTGACATTGCAGGTACTTCCACATGGGATGTATTGTCAGAGATGATGTATGTCTGTTGAGGGTTTGTTGGCTGTGAGTCACGCAACAAACAACCGCCGCAGCGGTTACAACATACAGCGGGAAATTTGTGGATGTATGACTTTGTGGGAAGTCTATGTACTGTCAGATTTACTGCAGCCTTTGTTGAGGGTCGAGTGAGGTTTTATTGAGCTGGGGGATTCTCGAATGTTGAGATCCTTTCGGTGATACAGGTCTTGGAGCGATCCCTCGAGCACCCTTAGATAGGCAGCTAGGATGTATTGACTGTGGGTTAGATAGTTGGGATTGCATCTTTGCTTTACTGCCGTTGAGGCATTGTCGCAGTCTATGCTTACAGGACAGTGATAGGACAGTCAGAGACAGTACAGGTGCAGGACAAGTTTACCCACAGCTTACAGTGTTAGAGTGACAGTGGTTTTTTGAGCTATTTTTTGGTCTGTTTTTAGTACACGAGAGACATTTTACAAAGGAGACTCTGCCAAAATTTCTGCAGAATCTGAAGCTTTCTTGGTTCATTTGACAGGTTGATATTGGTTCAGAGGTCAGTTTACAGGGGAAACTCTGCCGAATTTTTCCCAGGAAAGTAAACTACTGTGAAGCGTAGCTATGGCTGGATATAGGACACTGCTCTTTACAATATCAAGAAGCTGGATGGAACCAATTTCCCATTGTGGAAGAAGCAGATTTGGCACGTGTTGGTACAAAAGAAGCAGATAAAACCTATAAAGCTCAAGGGGATAAAACCAGAAGATATGGACGAAGATGAATGGAGCGAAATGGATGAATTGGCACTTTCTACCATTATGCTGACTTTGGCAGAAAGCGTTTACTTCAATGTAGCAGACGAGATTTTGGCTTATCAAGCATGGTTAAAGCTGAGTGATCTTTATGAGAAGCAGAGTGCAGCTTCACAGGTATACTGGCTTAAGAAGCTTGTTGACTTGAAGATGAAAGAAGGGACACCTATGTCCAATCATTTGAATGAATTCAACACAATCTATAGTCAGTTGTCAGCTCAAGGTGTCAAGTTTGATGAACCTGTTAGAGCTATGTTCCTGTTGATCACATTGCCAGAAAGTTGGGACACTTTTCGCATAACTTTGAGTAATTTTGCACCTCCAGATGGTTTGAACATAGCAGGTGTAGAAGGAAGTCTGCTTACTGAAGAAACCAATAGAAAGACAATGGACAAAGGCAAAGGAACAGCCTTAGTTGTCAGGGGAAGGACCAAAGAAAAGTACAAAGGTGGAAAGAGGAATCAGTCTCGTAGCAAGTCCCGCAGTGCTAAAGGCAAGAGTGACATAGAATGCTACCATTGTGGCAAGAAGGGTCACATGAAAAATGACTGCAGAGAATGGAAAGCAGAAAAAGGCAAAGAGAAAGCTGAAGACCATGGTGAGAAGAACAAGTCATCAGTGAAGATTCAAGAAATAAATGTGACAAGCACTGTTGCAGAGGATGACAGTCTAGTGTCAGGAGACATCTACTTCTTGAAGAATACAATGGACTCAGCTGTTCTTACAGCATCTGATGGAAATGCACTGAGTGACTGGATTATAGACTCAAGGGCATCACTTCATGTGTCTCCAAACAAGGAGTGGTTTACCTCTTATGTGACCACTAAAGATCATGTTCGGCTAGGCAATGGGCAGACATGTGAGATCTTAGGTGTTGGAGATGTTCAATTGAAGTTTCAGAATGGCTCTTCTTTCACGCTGAAGAATGTGAGACATGTTTCCGCAATTACAAAGAGCTTGATCAGCACACGTTTACTTGATGATGCTGGCTATGTCACCACTTTTGGACAGAACATGTGGAAGATATCCAAGGGTTCTATGACAGTAGCACATGGAGTAAAGTCTGGAGGACTTTACATGATTTATGTATCAAATGTCTCTAAAAATGTAATCAATGTAACCGAGAAGCCGAACGTTTCTTTGTGGCATAGCCGGTTAGGACATATGTCCAAGAAGGGAATGGAAATCTTGTCTCGTTCTGGTTATTTGCCTGGATTTTCATTTAATGATTTTGAATTCTGTGAACATTGTCTGTATGGTAAGAAAACACAGCAGCCACATAAGCATAGAAGCAGTAGAAGAGATACACAGTTGGCACTTGTTCATAGTGATTTGTGTGGACCTATGCCTAACCTATCTCTAGGGGGAGCTTCTTACTTTATGAAATTTATAGATGATTACTCGAGGAAAGTATGGGTTTACTTTCTCAAGCACAAGGATGAAGCGTTTAGTGTTTTCAAAACGTTTGTGACACTTGTGGAGAATCAGAGTGGCAAGAAGCTTAAATGCTTACGCACTGACAATGGTGGAGAGTATGTTTCAAAGGCCTTTCAGGACTTTTGTGAGTCAAAAGGTATAAAACGTGAACTTACTGCTCCTTACAATCCTCCTCAAAATGGTGTTGCTGAGAGGATGAATAGGACCATACAAGAGAAGGTCAGAAGTATGTTGTCTAATGCACAGCTGCCAAATGGGTTTTGGGCTGAAGCTGTATCAACAGATGTTCATCTTGTAAATAGATCTCCTAGCAAGGTTTTGCAGAAGGATTCAGTGCCAGAGATGGTATGGTCAAGCAAAATGCCCTCATACAAGCATCTCAGAGTCTTTGGCTGTGAGGCATATACTCACGTTCCAAAGGAATTTAGGAACAAACTTGAGCCAAAGAGTAGAAAGTGCATCTTTCTAGGCTATGGTAATTCTGGTGAGATGGGGTACAGACTTTGGGATCCCGAATCCAGAAAGTTTGTCCGCAGCAATGATGTTCACTTTAATGAATCCAAATATCATTCTAAACCAGAGAGGGTTGAGGAGATTAGAAGAGTTGTCTTCCAAGAAGATGGACCTGCACGTGCAAGACAAAATGTCAGGGCTCAAGAGGAGCAAGGACAGGATAGAGTGAAACCACAGGTTGTGGTTGAGCCTGAGCCACCTATTGTGCATAGATCTGGACGTGTCACGCGACCTTCTGATAGGTTTGTTCCATCTATGAACTATGTCATGTTGATTGATTGCAATGAGCCTTCATGTTACAAGGAAGCAGTGCAAATGAAGGACTCCGGGAATTGGCAATTGGCCATGCAGTCAGAGATGACAGCACTGCATAAAAACCAGACATGGAAGCTAGTTAAATTACCACGGGGCAAAAAGGCTCTACCCTGTAAATGGGTTTACAGGTATAAGATCACCGCTCATGATAGTCAGCCAAAGTACAAAGCAAGGCTTGTTGCCAAGGGCTTTAAGCAAGAACAAGGCATTGACTTTGATGAAGTCTTCTCTCCGGTGGTCAAGAAGACTACATTGAGATGCTTTCTTGCATTGGTTGCCATATTAGATTTGGTGTTGCACCAAATGGATGTCAAGACAGCGTTCTTGCATGGTGATTTAGATGTGGAAATTTACATGTAGCAGCCAGAAGGGTTTGTTGAGAAAGGCAAGGAAGATTGGGTATGCCAGTTGTTAAAGAGTCTTTATGGCTTAAAACAATCACCGAGGGCATGGTACCATAAATTCCACAAGTTTATGCTTTCTCAAGGCTTTAAACATAGTGAGTTCGATCACTGTCTATATACAAAGAAGGCTAAGGATGGCAGTTGGCTGATCCTTATTTTGTATGTGGATGACATGTTGATTGCTGGCAAGCACTTGGAAGAAATTTCAGCTTTGAAGTCAAAGATGGCAAAATCGTTTGACAAGAAAGACATGGGTGAGGCAAGTCATATACTTGGTATGTGCATTGAGAGAGACAGATCAAAGAAGTTGATTTGGTTATCTCAAACAGAGTATATTGACAAGGTTTTGCAACGTTTCAATATGGAGAAGGGAAAGGCATTGAGTGTTCCATTGCCACCATATGTGAAACTTAGCAAACAAGATTGTCCTATGTCTGAGGAAGAACAGGCTAAAATGGATAAGATTCCATATGTGTCTGCAGTGGGTAGTTTGATGTATGCAATGATTGCTACTCGCCCAGACATTGCATTTGCAGTGGGAGTAGTAAGTCGATACATGTCGAACCCAGGCAAGAAACATTGGGAGGCAGTGAAAGGAATATTGAGATACCTGAAAGCTACAAAGAGTATGCGTATATGCTATGGGAGTCAGGAGCTAAGTGTAAAGGGTTTTTCAGACTGAGATTATGCAGGTGACTTAGACAACCGAAGGTCTACGTCAGGGTATGTCTTTACATTGGCTGGTGGAGCAGTATCATGGCGTTCTAGATTACAAGATTGTGTTACTCAGTCTACTACAGAGGCTGAATATGTTGCAGCATCAGAGGCATGCAAAGAATCAATTTGGCTTAATCGACTAGTAACAGATTTGGGAATCAAAGAAGAGATGCCTGTGTTATATTGTGATAGTCAAAGTGCTATACAATTGGCTCGCAATCCAGTTTATCACTCAAAGACAAAGCATGTAGATGTGAAGTATCATTTCATCAGGGAAATGCTCGAGGATAAGCAACTTCAGCTTGTCAAAGTTCACACCACAGAAAATCCTGCTGATCTACTTACAAAAGGACTTCCCTCAGAGAGCATTACGCATTTTCGCAAGCAGTTAGGTGTAGGGTAGTACATCACTTCTCTACATCTCTTGTATATTAGCTTGTATAGTAGCTTCTCTCACATTTAAAGTACCACATTGGACTTTAAGTGGGAGGTTGTTGGGGTATAAAGCCCAATGTGGTCGCCCAGGTAAGTGGGCGGGCCGCCAGGTATGTACACATATTCTTTTGTAAAAACCTAATAAGAACTCACTATGCTCTACACATTACAGTAGAGCGAGTTCACCATATCGTCGTTCTCTTCTTCTCGCACTCTCTCTCGCGTCGCACTTCCGCTCGTACTCCTTCAATATAGTCATTGACCAATAAAGACGAGATTATTACCCTGTGGTCCTAATCTTCGTGCACCTCTAGATCGAGGTGTGCGGGGATCGGGCCTGGCTAGAGAATGTGAGGTTGTCATGTATAGTCATGTACTTAGTAGTGTGTAGTTATAACAACTAGAGTGTTTTAATTATTTGTTGCATCATTGGTAGATAAAGTATGGATGATAGGATGGCATGTCCTTGTGCGCATTGCAAGCATCAGATCTTTTGAAAAAGAAAAATCTACGACCAACACATACGCAATCACGGTCTCTTTTTGATAGAGCAACTACAAGACCTACGCTATCAATCTCATGGTTTAGAGATTAAAGGTCAAATTTCGCAAGTAGATACTGCTCCAACTTCATCCCAGAGAAGACGATTTTCAAACGAGCAGCCATCAACTAAGTCCTCCCAACTAATACTGATGCGGCATTTCAAGAAGTAGAGATGGAGCAGATGTTGGACGAGTTCTTTGACATGGATTCCAACATAGAAGGCGACAACATTGAACGCAGTACTGTGGACCAACCTCAGTCATCCCGTTGATATCGATGGCATGATAGAAACGATGAAGAAGGCGAGATGATGCAAAGTCCTCCATGCATGCCGCTCTACACTGGTGCAAAAATCTTATTTCTTCGTACCACGTTGGCAATGCTTAATTTGTAGTCTATCTACGGTTGGTCTCATGCCTCACTCACAGAGCTTTTCAAGTAAACACGTTTTATCCTAAGCATGGTAACGTGCAAATTACAGTTTATATAAAGTGATCAAAGGGCTGACTTGTTCATGTAACGACAGGCTTCTCAATGAGTAAATCTTGCCAAAAGGGAATCACATGTCCCCTACCTGTCCAGACGCTAAAAAGCTTCTTACTAATTTGGGCTTGAATTATTAGAAAATACTTGCATGTCCTAATGATTGTATACTTTTTTGCAATGAGTATGCAAACTTGGAATAGTGTCCCAATTGTGGATCAAACAAGTACAGGGAGGACACACAAGGAAAATTTATCGCTGCAAAGGTTGTTCAACACTTTCCTATCATTCCAATAATAAAGAGCATGTTCAAGTGCAAGTCCATAGCCACTTTGATGACATGGCACTCAAATACTAGATCGATAGATGATATGATGCGGGTACTTGTTGACTCTCGTGCATGGAAGCACAGGGAGGAAAGTTGGCCTACATTTAAGAACGAGCCTTGATGTATTTGCTTTGGTCTGGCAATGCGCGGAGTAAACCCATTTGGATTAAGAAGTTCATCATGGAGTAGGTGGTCTATTTTTCTGGTTAATTATAATCTTCCACCATGGCTCGCAATCAAGAAGGGCCCTCTGTTGTTGTCATTGATCATCCCAGGAAAGTACAAAGCAAAGAACATGGACGTCTATTTGGCACCACTTATAGAAGAGCTCCAAATCTCGTGGACAATAATCGATGTGGTTGATATGTCCCAACCAATCAGACGACGGAATGTACATGTGCAAGGAACTCTCATGTGGACCATGCATGATTGGCCAAGATTCAGTGAGTGCTTAGGTAAGTGCCTTTAAAACCCTCACACGCATGTGATTCATGGCTATGCCAATGCTTTTATATTTTTATTTTGTGATGTTTCAGGCTTGAGTTACTCGGGAAATCATGCATGTCCAAAATGTGGTCCTCGACTTGGCTTCTGCCGCTCTCTGCATTTAAACAAGACAGTTTACGAGGAGCATAGTAGATTTTTTCCTAAAGGACATGAGCTACGTGAACCAAACATATGCAAACATGACATGCATCCACCGAAACCAAGGGATTGGAAAAACATGTGGCTCGAGAGGGAGATTGGATGCCACCTGGAATAAAAAGACTTTCTATTTTCCATGAACTCTTGTACTGGAGTGACCTACTGATTAATCATTTGCTCAACCCAATGCACATCTTCAAGAATGTGGGAGAGATCATATGGAAAACCATCACTGCGAAAAGGGAGAGCAAGGACGAAAGAGATGACCTGTAGGCTGTGGGTTGAATGCCAGAGATGTGGCCTTGACTTAAACCCAATGGAAAATTTGCTATACCAAAAGGTCCATGGGTTTTGAGTCACACAAAAGAGCAACAAGTGAAGAAGACTAAAGCTTCATTCAAGACTCCCACAGGGTGCATGCGATATTTGAAAACAACTTTTACGAGAGATGACAATCTCAGTGGTCTTAAGTCCCACGATTGACACAAATGTTTACAGTTCATCTTACCAATTGCCATAAAGGGTTGTTTGATAGATGACATTAGAAAAAACAATCTACAAAATCAATGAGTTGGCACACTGGATCAGTTCAAAAGAGATAAGAGAAGATAGCATCGATGCAACACGCTTAAATGCTATTGAAGAAGTGTGCATGGTGGAGAAGTACTTTCCAAAAAACATTCTTACCATCCAAATACATGTACTTGTGCATGTGCTTGATGAAGTTGCAGTTGTTGGGGCGGTCCATAGCAGGTGGATGTTCTTCTTGGAGAGATTTATGAAGACTTTAAAGGGGTTTGTTCATCAAAGGTCTCGCCCCGAGGGTAGTATGGCCAAAGGATGGCTTGTACAAGAGTCTCTTGTCCTCATCAGTGAATTTTTTGTCTCAATTGATCCAGAGATGCTCCGAATATGGATTACTGAGGTCAACGTCAAGGTGACAGGGGACAAGCCGCAAGGACAAGGCATTTTTAGGAAGATGGACATCACAATGCGAGAAAAGGTTATGAGATTTTTCCTTCTCAACTCAGACATCATGCAAAAGTGCCTAGAGAGGTATGAAGGGGAAAAGCAACAACGCTTGACAGATCGCCTTCAATCCAAGCGCAACCGTGCCACTAGAAACCTTCCTATTCCAGATCATCTTCAAAATTTGCCTAACTTTCCAACTGGGCGGTGGTTAGATGCGACACTCTCAGAGGCAAAGAGGAATGGATTTTTGATTTACTGAAGATGAAGAGGAGATTTCAAGGGGTTGCGCTTGGCATGTATATTTCACAACTGCATGTACAAAGCTCCACATGAAGACTAGTTTGCTTTAATAACTTTTAATTTGTTTCAATTTTGTGGATGCAGTATCACAAATATGGAGCTTTGTGGCCAGCATGGGAAACACTTCAGAGTGCAATAGATCAACAAACAAAGGTCACTTTTGACAGTGGTGTTAGGGCAAGCTTCATCCAAAAAAGTAGGAGTGGTGTCAGGGATGAGAATACAGAGACTAGCCAGCTTGAATACTTTGGCTACATCCAAGACATCTTGAAGATTAGATTTAGAAAGTTTGATATGTTTATCTTTACTTCGTTAGCGAAGTGGAGAAAATCACAAATCTCCCCTCTCATTCACCCACGTGGAGTCGCTTTCCAGCGCTAAAAAAAAATCCTATCAAAAGCTCTTGCGCCGTCAAAAGCTACGCGGAATAAAAGTAAACAGCGGGGCAGTTCGGAGGTTGACAGTGCGCACGATTGACGGCAAGTTGATCTTCTCCAGAGGCAGGTTCGCAGCGTCAAGTTCTCTCTCCACAGGCACGTTCACAGCCTCATGTTCTCTCTCTCTCTCTCTCTCTCTCTCTCTCTCTCTCTCTCTCTCTCTCTCTCTCTCTCTCTCTCTCTCTCTCTCTCTCTCTCTCTCTCTCTCTCTCTCTCTCATCCACAATTGCTCCATAGTTTGTGGCAGTTCTACACGCACTGACTGAAGCACCACGTTCCACAAAATGGGATGGAAGGTGGGAGAGTCATGATCGTCTCCTTTTCTTTCTCCTTCGTCATCAGCCATGTCTGCGGCAACAGGAGCTGGACCACGAGGAACCGTGGGAGCTCGCAGGAGAAGGGTTGGGGGAAGCGGTGCAGGCAGCACGTCCCTTGGCAATGGAAGTGCCGGCGGTAGCAACATGCTGCGTTTCTACACAGACGACGCCCCTGGCGTCAAGATGAACCCCAACTTTGTCCTCGGCATGAGCGTCTGCTTCATTGTAGCTGTCGCACTCCTCCACACTGTAGGCAAGATCTATGCATCTCGATCTGCTTCTTAGCTATTATGGCCTCTTTTCTTGGTTTTAGTCATATTTTTGTAAGGTTGTAAGGATCACACCACTTCACTTATCCTCGTGGGTGACTCTGATCGGCCTTAACATGAACTCCCAGTGTGCTGTTGTGTATTTGCGAGATCGATTTTCTTAGCATCTATGGGTAATTTGTTTGTCTGAGGAAATCATCATATATCAAATGCAAGATGTTTGCTGATCTCATTGCCTCGTACATAGAAAATACCTCTATTGATACGATGCAGTCAGAGGGGAATCGCCTCTTTTTTGAGTGCACGTGGCTCTATAGATATGGTGCTTGAATGTTAGAACCTGAGGATTTCCCCTTAGTGAGAACTCAGCATGTCCACTGTACTCGTTGCTCATGATGTGATTATGATGCAAATATGGAGTGATGGCAGAAGAGTTTCAAATCTTGCAGGAAGCAGATCTTCCAAGTCTTCTGCTCTCCATACATTGTTGATGGCGATGCATACAGATGCTCTTGATGTTTGTAGAGTTTCGAGACTTTCTTTCAATTTTCCTTTCCCCGCCAGCACACTTTGGAAGTATGTGGCTTGACCTCCTAATTGCCACAACAGGGATGATTATGTCTCTCTGATACCCATACTATCAGGGCTTTCATTCACAAATTCCACATGTGCCACACGATTGAATGTACATTGCGATTGTTGCAGCTCTTCTAAAATGTGAGCCAAGAGCGTCTCTTTGACAAGCCCACCTTGGCCCACTATACCCACTAGACAGAGCCGTGGTGCCCTAAAACTGGCTGATCCTGTGATAAATTGCAAAACCTCGCTAGCTCGCTCCAAGCCTATTTTGGTGATGGGAGCTTCATCAGTGAACGTAACATCAGAGGGGAGCTTGGCAAGGGAGGAAAAAATAAGTGTGATACGATTTACAAGAGAGTTTAGATCGGCGTGACTGTAGCGTTGAGCTCGTTATTAAGACTGTGACTGTGTAGAAGGCCATAGAAAGGGAATGAGAGTTTGCTTCACAGCTTGCAGACTTATGGCAATACCTGATGCCTCTTCATCGAGGCGTGTGCATTTTGGAGTTTTCCGTCTAGCAGTTTTTGCACCCAGTTTGCATAGTGCCATAATTTCTCAAGCTTCTGTGATAGTTGAGAGCCGTTCATCGTTCTGCGGTAAGCACACTGGAGAGCTAGATTTGGTTTCGTAAGAAATGTCAAGATGCTCAAAAGACGGTAAGGGGATTGGGATGACAAAGAGACTCTATAAATCAAGGTGTCACAGAGCTAGTCCGGGCCTGAAATTAAACACACGTCTCATCATTGTCATCAAGGTGCCAAAGAGTTAGATTTCGTTTCATGAACAATGTCAAGATGCTCAAAAGCCGGTAAGGGGATCGGGATGACAAAGAGGCTCTACAAATCAAGGTGTCACAGAGCTAGTTCGGGCCTGCAACTCGACAAAGAGCAATACTCTCGAAATATGCTTCTTGTGTTCTTGAGTTCGGGCCTGCAACTCGACAAAGAGCAATACTCTTGAAATCTACTTCTTGCGCTCCTGTTCTAGAGTAGCCGTGAACATGCAAGTGTAGGTGATTATCGTTGTGGATACGTACGAGCTCTAAGGGGCTCAACTGGGTGACAATGCATCGCTGGCTTTTCCAATCAGATCTTGTGCAATTTGTTGTCCCCCTTTGCACTATTAATCTCTCAAAAATTCAATGCTCCAGGGTTTGTGGCGATGATGGAGGGTGTGGTAGTAGCATTGGTGCAATACGATCTACTGCATGTTGTCGGTAGGAGTAGTTGGAGGACCTTGAGGGACACGGAGTACACAGATGGCATTAGCAGACCAAGGCTAGTCACAGCGCACAACACTACTAGCAAATCCCTCTAATCAGCTCTAATTGTTTGCTTGGTGATTCCTCATTTTACAATGCTGCCAATTATCCTGTAGATCTTCATTACTTGCTAGTGCATCTTGCATGGATAACTAATTTGATGTTTTGAGACCATGTTCACCTTGTCCAACGTCTAGGAGGGGAGAGTTATTATCCACGGGTAGGGGGTGTCCATGCTGAGGATAAAGGGGTCTCACTAGTAATTATAGCAGCTATCTGTGTATGTCTACCTTCAACTACCTTACTCAGCTCGTTTTTGTAGGCGCAACTACTTATGGCCTAACTCTACTGTGTTTCATTGTTTGTAGACAAATTAAGAGAAACTTGGACACAACTCCTCTACATTTGCAACGATGACATATTCCAACGTACGGTGAGTACAAAGTGCCACATTTTAATCTTGAACGCTGAGGACACAGTAAAAAGGAACACACCAAAAATTGCATGTTGCCGTGGGAATGGCACGTTCCCTCGTATTATAAAAATTGGGGAGGACTGTGCAAACTCCCCCGTGCAGGGACACCAGCACGTTTTCTTTTTTTTCTATAACATAAGAGATAAAGAACATATACAAATAATGAGATAATTACTCTCAGAACCTTAAACATTGTGCTATTTGTTAAAGAATATGTCCATTGTGCTATGGGCGGCCGGACACTGACTATACTATGTTGTAAATATACTTTGGATAATAGTTCAATAGAGAAGAAGAGAAGAGCAGCTCGTTGAATGGCTGCTGCAGGGTAACGATTGTGTGTGTGTGTCTCGATGTGTGTTGGTGTGTGTGTGTGTAGTCTTCTTTCCTACCTTCTCCATCACCTGCGCACTCTACAAAGTGGTATCAGAGCTCAGTTTGAGGAGCTACAGTCAATACACAGGTTTCCGCAGCTCTTGAAAACAGCAAAAAAGAGAGGTTTTTTGGTCATAACTCCCTCACCTGAACTCGGAATACAGTGATCCATGAGTTTATCTTTATGTTTTTGGGCATTCCAGACACATTGGCATACTTAGATTTGCCAAATTCTGCAATTTTCTGCAACAAACAGCCGGCTCACACAAGCATAGGAGATGTCCAGTTTTGCACTCGGCAGTAGATTTACAGGTTACATGTGAAGAACTCAGCATTTACACAGGTTTTGGAGAGCGACATAGAGCTTTTGCATCATGATATTGTGTTATCAAAGATTATGTTTGGTTGTTGTGGTTCCGTTATGGATAGCCGCCTATGTAAGAAAGGTTGTGGGAAGAAGTTGAGGCGGTTATATTGTCAGATTGAGTACTTTGTGGTTATGTATGGATATGCGGTCAATGTATTTTGGAAAACTGCAGCCCTTGTGAGGGTCGAGTGAGGTTTTTTGAAGCCTTGCCTTGGGAGCTTTGGTACCTTGGCAAAGTGGATTAGGTACTGGAGCGAACCCCCGACTAGCCTCGAGAAAGACCTCATATGTCGTTTACGAATATGGGAAGAAGGTGGATGTATGGATATGTGGTACAGGACAGCGTATCGATTGCATTTGCATACACGTCCATGTGGACATTGTTTTAGAGTATTGATGCATAGTACTGAATCAGTCTGTGGCAAAGTGCGTCAGTGGATTTTCCCTTGGCAGTGAGAGATTTTCTGTCAGTGTTTATGAGCACTTTGGTTCAGATTGTCACTTGAGATATTGTCCAAATACAAACGAAACTCTGTCGAAATTTTATCAAAATCCTTTGAAAGAAATTGAGAGAGTGAAGATGGCAGAAAGTTCAACTCAAGTCACACAGATTGTTGGAGAGAAGCTGACCAGAGAGAACTACATCATATGGTGAACTTTATCATGGGCAAAGGTTTATGGGACTATATTACAGGTGAACAAGAGTGTCCCGAGGTTGGTTTGGAACCAAATAGAGAGAATGTTGAAGCACATAAAACTTGGCAAGCAGGAGTAGAAGCTTACAAGAAGTGGATCGAGAATTCAAGGAAAGTGATGCATTGGATTTCACTATGCATTAGTGACTTCTTTATACCACATGTGAAGAAGGCTCAATCTCCAAAGGAAGCATGGGAGATACTAGCAAGAATGAATAGCTCCAATACAGAACCACGAAAAGTTCACTTGAAGCAAAGGTTACATTGTGTATGGCGAGGAAAAAGATCCATATCAGATTATGTGACAGAGATATAGCAAATACAGGAAGATTTTGCGAGCATTAATGTTGAAGTTCCAGATGATGACTTAGTTTCAGTGACATTGAATGGTTTGGGACCGGAATACAAGTCATTGGATACATCTATATCTGTTCGAGGACACATGCCTGATTTTGAAGAGTTAGTAAACCTTTGTTTGCAAGAAAAGGTGAAGTTAGGCAAGTCAGGTCCTTCTACATCAAATAACAATTCCAGAGATCAGGTTTTTTACTCTAGAGGTCGTGGAAACAATAGAGGTGGAAGAGGAAACTATGGTCGTGGAAACAATGTTGGAAGAGGTCAATGGAAAAACCAACAAAGTCAAAGTTACAACGATTATAGACAAAGAGGCAGGGGGAGAGCCCGAACTCGTGGACGTGGAGGTGGACGATTTGTACATCCTCAAAGAGATGGATATTGTAACAGATGTGGCATTTATGGTCACTTTGAAAGAGAATGTTACACAAGGCTAAATCAAAATCGTGATCGTGGTGGAAGAGGCCGAGGTTATGGCTGACATGGAGGAAACTTTGATGGATACAATCCTCATGATCAAAATATATATGACAATAGATCGAGTTGACATTTATTTCCTATGGAGCATGTTGTTGGAAGCATGGTGGAGCCACATCATACAGATGATTGGT
Organism: Adiantum capillus-veneris; assembly: GCF_014529385.1. Lineage (NCBI taxonomy): Eukaryota > Viridiplantae > Streptophyta > Polypodiopsida > Polypodiales > Pteridaceae > Adiantum > Adiantum capillus-veneris. The sequence continues at coordinate 103,236,827 of NC_140943.1, read as the reverse complement.
ATTTAGATAGTGGTGCCACAAATCATATGACATATCATGGTGAATGGTTTGACATAAAAAAGAAGTTAGAAGAGGATGAATTTGTCGCTACAGGTGATGATACTATGCATCGGATTACACATGTTGGTTCAGTTCCATTGCTAGAAAAAGACGGGACATACAACACATTGGGAGATGTTCTATATGTGCCTTCAATCACAAAGAATTTAGCATCAGTTGGACAAATGACAGATCAAGGGTTGCAAGTCCGTTTTAATCGTTATGGATGCTTCATAGAGGAGTTTCACAAAGGCAGACCAAGTAAGATATTGGCACGTTGAAGAAAGAAAGGTCGCTTGTTCTCATTGGAAGCTGGAGATCCATGTTTACACAGTGGTATGTATGCAAACAAATCAGCCACTCAAGATGATTGGGCAGAGTTATGGCATAAGAGGATTGGTCATGTCAATTTTAGAAGATTAAAGCATATGCAATCAAATCAAATTGTACGTGGATTACCAAAGTTTGGCAGATTGAATTTTGATCATGTTTGTGAAGCTTGTCAATTTGGAAAGCAATCTCGTTTACCATTTCCAAAGAGGGGGAGAATTAGCCAAAGTCCTTTGGAAATTGTTCATTCAGATATTTGGGGACCTTGTGATCATGCTACGCCAAATTAATGGTTGTCGATATTTTATCACATTTACGGATGATTACAGCACAATGACATGGGTTTACTTTCTAAAGGCAAAGTCAGAGGCATTTGAAGTATTTTTGGAGTTCAAAGTTATGGTTGAGAAAGAGAATGGTTGTCAAATTAAATGCCTACGTACAGATGGAGGGGGAGAGTACATGTCACACAGTTTTGATTATTACTTACGTGAACAAGGAATAAGAAGACAGATTACTTGCAGATACACACCACAACAAAATGGAGTTGCTGAGAGAAAAAATAGAGTCATAGAAGAGATTGCAAGAGCCATGATGAATGAGATGAATATGCCATTAACATATTGGGCTGAAGCAGTCCATACAGCAGTTCACATTATGAATCAAACACCAACAGCTGCCATTCATGAAATTTCACCTTATGAGAGACTTTATGGGATCAAGCCAACAGTTTCCTACATGAAAGTTTTTGGATGTGTTTGCTATGTTCATGTGCCAAATGAAGCAAGAAAGAAGATGGAGCCAAAGGCAGTGAAGTGTATATTCTTGGGCTACCCAGCTGAAAAGAAAGGTTACAAGTGCTATGATCCTACGACAAGAAAAGTTTATGTCAGTAGAGATGTCAGATTTTGTGAGCATGAACCATGGTATAAACCAAAGCCAGTGATGATAGAAGATGAGTATGAAGAGCAAGAGAATGTGGGTCATGTTGTTGATAATCCAGGACCATCAACAAGAACTATTTCAAGACCACATATGGCAGAGGAGAGTACAGGAAGTGTCAACCCATGGAGCGGTCGTTTGCGAGATAAGAAGCAAGACGAGAAAGGCAAGAAGAAAGTGGTTGAAGAGAGTTCTGGAGATGAAAGCCTCGATGAAGAGCATGGTTTACCACATTTGAGGACACCTGGCAGTAATCATATTGAGAAATATGTACCCCCATATGCAAGAGTTGAAGAGAAGAGTGCACCACAGTTGAGAAGATCAAAGAGGGTGCGTTATCCAGTTGATAGATTGACATATAACGGTTACATGCGTACACATTATGCATACATGGTTTCACGTGTGCATGTGAAAGCCACTGTCAGTTATGGAATGTTTTATGAAAAGAATGGGAAGCTTTGTCTTTATGGTTACACAGATGCAGATTGGACATGAGATTTTATGGATAGAAGATCTACAAGTGGTTATGCATTTTCCATTGGCATTGGTATGATAAGTTGAAGTAGCAAGAAGCAATCAATTGTAGCATTATCAAGTACAGAAGCTGAATATCGTGGAGCAGATTTGGCAGCATGTGAAGAGTCATGGTTGAGAGTACTTATGGTAGTTTTTGGTTTTGACTATCTTGACAGTGTCATTATATATTGTGACAATGTTAGCAGCATCATGTTGGCAAAGAATCTAGTCTAATCTCTGAAATACCTTAAGTCTAATCTCTGCCATTGATTCATGTTAGGCACGTTGTCTCGCTTTTGCCCCCTGAGGTTCAAAACAAAGTATACGTAATAGATCCACTGATATTGTCTATGTTGCAGAACAACTCAGTTTCCTTTTTTGAGTCTGATAAACTGGTTTAGCAGAGTCAACTTTGATCTAGAGTGCTTTCTGGTCACTGCATACAATCAATCGTGATTTTTTTCTCGCCTTGTAAAAACCATGTTGCATTTAGAATCTTTCTCCTCATCTTTGATGGTGTATTTGTAGTGATCATTGGAGTCTGATTTTATTTGACATGGAAGCTAAGATTGTTTACTACGCAAACTCTGGGCAAAGTAGGGCGTTTCACGGTCGTGTAAAAACGTAAGGCCCATCTGGGTACATTTGGAAGTAGTGTCTCTTTGTAATGTGCTGCTGACTCAAGTGGTTATGTATGGAGTGCCACGAAAAAACTTGTATGCTATGTAGAGCATGTTTTGTTAGAACATGATTTAGGAAATACCATCCGACAACAACGGGTAACCGTGCCCACACAGGTTGATGACTATAGCTGTGACTGGCGAACTTGTTTGAATGCCTTGTTGCTCCTCAGTCAAATTTTGGATGTACCGACGTAAGTAATCATGTTGTTTCATTGTTTGCTGCCACGTTTGTATGAAGCAACATCTTTACTTACTTTCCTATTATCATGCTTCTACAGGAACTTCAATTACATAACTACATCCCCAACGATGTGGGACATGTTTCTATAATGGCCATCCAACATATTATAATCTTGGTAAAGAGACGCACAAGAGATGAAGTGGCGAGAGCTGAGGAGTTCGAACAGGATCGCATTAACGAAATGACGTAGCACTACAATCAGACTCAAGAAGACGTTCGAAATATGAAAGAAGCAATAAATCAATATTATGCGGATTCCACAAAAGTAGAGGAATGGGCTACACGTCGACGGCAAGAGCAAGAACAGAGGGAAGCTTCAGAGGTGCAAGATTCATGGGAAGCCATGGAAGAGGCCTAGGATTTTGAGCGACACAAAAGGATGCCCGAGACCAATGTACCTAGAGGCAGAAGTAGCAGCAATCAGAGCAGAGGGCAAGGGACCAGTGGCAGCAACAACTGGGGGAGAGGACAGGGGACCAGTGGCACAAACCAAGGGAGAGGATAGTAGCAAGAAAAGGGAGCAATTTAATTGTATAAATCTTGACAGAAACAACACAATATGTAAAGTTTTGAGACAATGAAAATGTACATTTTTGAAACATTGTTTGAGCGGCACAAAATGTCTCTGCATTAGTCATTTTGAAGAGTACATCATGGTTTGCATGGCATCAAAGCTCTTTGCATGCACAAGGTATGTGACCTAGCTTTCGGTGGAAACAATTAAGTGAAGTGTATTTGTGAGTGACTCATTGCACAATGTTGTTTTCTCCTTGCGTCTTGGATCTGAAAAGAAGAAAAAGTTAGAGTTTGTCCTAATGTACTAAAGACAATCAAAATTCATCCATTTAGTAAGCACCTTTCTATTGTTGAGACTGAATGCATACAATTCCGGCAAAAGTGGAAGTTCTTCACATGTAAGATGTACCTTGAGCTGTGCAAGAGTTGTGCTTGACATTCTCTCCATCACAGTAAGTAGGCTGTCTCAAAATTAGATCTCCATTGATAAAGGTGTGTTCTCAAGGATATTCTTTGTATCTTGGTCGAGTGGAATAAGCTACCCACTAAGAAGATGATATCTAATATAGTAAAACGACACTAAGAAATTTTGAGAGCTTATAATGAACTTGCAAATTATGGACTTCTTTTGCAAAATAAAGATTTTGCTCTGTGATTGTTTACTATCCCAGTTATCATCTAAAAAGTCCAAATAGCTCTCAGACTTGCAAATGAACATTGTTGCGGTAGTTCTTATTTGCTCATCAAAGAAAAAATCTACAAACACTTCAAGAGGCATAAATAGTGCAAGCCGAACTATTTTTGTGGCAATTGAATACTTGAGGGGCTTTTGTATATCCTGAAACAACTTATTCCTAAAGCTTTCACTAGTTTGCGAAGCTGGGAAGGACCAATCCTTGCTGTCAAAGGATGAAAGTGACAAAGGAGCTACACGACCCCAACCAATGGATGTTCTCGGTTCCACATATGACATATCATAAGATAAAATTACATTATTTGCAAGTTCCTTATGTTGTCTTCCTCAGTACATTTGCTCACCAATAAATGCATGTAAAGCATCAAAAATCCCAACTACGCTCTCAACTGGTTGCCAATTTGTCCTATTCGATGGATACATATCTGAAACATACCAAAGATGATATCCACCACTTAACCTTTGAATATAATCATGCACTAAGAGAGATTCTGAAAATAACTTACAGTTGGGTCGATGCCTTGGAAAACTTGGAGGAGATGTTTGCAACCTCAAGTCTGCATGCTGGAAAGCATGTTGTATGAGGACCTCTTTCACCCGCTTGATTTGTGCACACACTTTAAACTCTTTAAATTGTCCCTTGAAAGCCTCCACGAAATCATTGTGTTGCCTCCTCTTCCTCCTCCTAGTTTGCAGTAGAACCCAACTTCCGATAGTTATTCGAGATGGTATCCATGCTTGATCATCTTTAGTATAACTGTTAAAAATGCTAACAGAGTCAATGGTAGTGCTAGGCCTTTGAGAAGTAGTCATGGTGTGCACTAGAATACACAGAAAGGTTAGCGCAAATATGAAAAAGGGAAGAAGTTTTGAGAGGGAAGTAGAGCTACTCAAGGTCATATTTGGGCGGGAACAAAGATACTAGATAGAGTCTTCAATGAAAGTTCTGAAACTCCTCGGTACAGAGTTAGTACGACTTACGGCATTTATGCCTTGAAAGCGTGAAATTGTGTAATTTGATGAACAAAAATAATATTTCCTCCCTTTTTTAAAAAGAGCTTGACTCCAAAATGTCAATTTCCAGTGTAACGTTAGCCTCTTCCTCATTGGTCCAGCACCACTCTCTCTCTAGAACTGAAAGGCCCAAAAGTGAGTCCAACTTTCTCCTAATGATTTTTATTTGAAACATGTTGTCAACAAATGGGATACAACATGGTCTAGGAAGTAATTTTTAGACATCCTTAACAGAGACATATTCCACATTTGGAGAATATGAGTCTTTGGGACTGACACTGGTGCTCATTACTTGGCTTATGTTTCATGACAAAGTCCCTAAGTGCTAGTCCAATCCGTTTATCACACCATTTTGAGCACATCATATCAAGAAAAATTATAGTGGCCAATTTTTTTTGGATAGCTTGTCTAACTTGCTACGATACAAGTGCTACTAAACAACATTAATGGATGCTTGTATATGAATATAGAAAGGCTATGTACTATTAATGAAAATGTTTCATTTTTTGTATCTATAAGTGACTTATGTTTAACATTCTATTATGGTTAAAACATTTCAACAAGGCTTGCCAATGATTGTTGTAGAAAATATTTAGTAAACAATTTGTGCCATTACTTGCTATTGAAGAAATGACTCTTTGTTAAACGAAAGAGGTAGATGGAGAATTAAAAGCACTCAAGGACAAAGATGATCAAGATGCTCAAACTGTTGGAAAGAAGGGTGGCCGTCCAACATCCACAAGAAAAGTAGAAAGTTCTTTGAATGGTGAGTTCCCAACTATTCTAGAAAAATGATGATTAAGTTGTAAGGTCTCCGCCGACACCAAAAGCGGGATGGTCCCATTGACAGGTCTCTAGGCCTACTAAAGTCAAACTCTTTAAACAAAAAAAAATTCCAGGGAGTTCACCCTTACCATTGGCAGTGTTTTAGGTTTATAGCCCTAGAAGAGACCTAGTCCTGTCTCGAGGTGAAAACGAAACCCTATAAAAAAATTCCGGCCCTAAATCTTCATCCTTTCTATTAAGGTTTCCTTAGCCAACGCTTTTTTCCCTCTAGCATATGTGAGGGCATAGCCGATGGTGGATTCCTCGTCCAAGTGGAAGAGACAAGGTATTGTCATTTTAAAGTATCACTGACCAATACTAACTTGTCTCAAGACCACCTATACAAGGGTGAAAAACGGCACCCATTCCTTATTTATATAACCGGGGTGGAAAAAGTCTTCACCCAAAGTCCGGGCGCCCATACGCCAAAAAACCAGTTGCCCATACAACCGCGCAGTTCCTCTAGGATAAACTTAAAAGTACTATCCATAAACATAAACAAGCACGGGGTAAAGACTCCACACGTGCCGAGGTAACCGACTCCTCCATGATGGTATCTCCATCATTACTCATTACCTGGAGTAAAATATTTCCAAGGAATCAAAGGTGTCTTGAGACAAGTTGTCTTAAGGATGGTCAAACATTTCTTTCCTAAGTCAATCAATAATAACCCAATCATTTCTTTCCTAGTTACAATCATTGCTCGTGGGTTTCGTGGAAGTTACCTTACATTTACAGCTAGTTTTTTGTTTCCTTCCTAACCTTACGTATGCAATGCTTAAATTAAAATAAACTCAAAAAGCTATTGATGACATAATAGAAATCCACCTAGGACTGATCGCCAATGTATTGTGGGGTAGGTGCCCGTAGACTCTCCTCTGTTGGCCTATGCTAGGCCCTGCTTCATGGTCATTAGTTGCTTTGTTGCACTTGTTACTAACATCTTCTTCTTCAGTCAAAGGATTCCCCTTGGTTCTCTTGGGAACCATTTCGGTAGACTTATAAAAAGACTTAATCCATTAGAAGATTAATTGAATAACCTTTTTTTTCCTTGTTTACCAAAAATAAGGATTTTTGGAATAGATAGGGATCTTTAATCGTTGATTTGATAGGTTACTCATCCCATAACTTAATTATGCTATAAGTAATTTTTTTGCCATCCTTCAATAAGTATTTTGGACCTCGGTTAATTATTTGGCAATTAGATAAATTTATTTCCTAATTTTTCTTGTCCATTATATACCAAAAATTGGTTACTTTTGACCAAGATGTGTACCTAAACTATTTATCTAAGGTTAGGATAATTATCATAGATTACTCAAGGTATATTCCTTCTCTGGTATTGATATCAAAGGTTTTCGGTTTGTTTTACTATATTTCTCTTTTTTTTTTTCTCAAAAATTAAAGTAATTTTACTGGGATATACAGTTAAACTAATTTTCTACTAGTAGCATAATTACCACGGGTTCTCTAAGGTTTAATAAAACTCTGCTATATATCTCAATTCAATTTAAATTTATTCGTTAATTTCCCCTATTTAATTTGTCTAAAAATCGGAGTTTTTCTACTAAAATAATTAGCTTGATTAATTATCTGAGCTTCCCCTAATTATCATGAGTTCCTTAATACCTAATTAACCCTTGATAAATATATCACAGCATTTGAATTCAATTTACTTATTTTTCCTTTTTAAATTACTAGAAAAATAGAGTAATTCTGCTTAAGTAATTAGCTAGATTTATTTTATGAGCTTCTACTAATTATCATGGATTCTTGAACACTTAAGTAACCACGGATAAATATATGACAACATTTGAATTCTATTTACTAATTTCTCCTTTTTAAATTACTCAAAAATAGGGTATTTCTGCTAAATTAATTAGCTAGATTAGTTTTCTGAGCTTTTCCTAATTATCACCAGTTCTTGAATACCTAATTAATCACTAATAAATATATCACAACATTTGAATTCCATTTACTAATTTTCCCTATTTAAATTACTCAAAAAAAAGAGTATTTCTACTAAATTAATTAGCTAGATTAATTTTTTGAGATTTTTCTAATTATCACGGGTTATTGAACACCTAATCAACTACTGATAAATATATCACAACATTCGAAATCCATTTACTAATTTCCCCTATTAAAATTACTCAAAAACAGGATATTTAAGCTAAAGTAATTAGCTAGATTAATTTTCTGAGCTTGTACTAATTATCACGGGTTCTTGAACATCTAATTAACCACTAATAAATTATCACATCATTTGAAATTCATTTACTAATTTCCCCTATTAAAATTGCTCAAAAAACAGAGTACTTAAGCCTAATTAATTAGGAAAAATTCTCAAAAAATTATAGGATACTTTTTCTAGATTAATAACTATCTAATGCATCTCTGATAATTACTTTAACTTAATCTAATCTTAATTAATATATTTACCATTAATTTGACTAATTTCAATCCTATTATAATAGGATAATTAATTATGTTAGCATTACTAAGCTTAATTATAATTATCAATAGAGATTCATTAATTAAGAGAGGTTTGAGGAGCATACATAGGCCTAATCTTTGATTTATTAACAAATATCTTAATCTAACCTTGCTAATTAAGAAGGATTATGCTAATTACCATTAGGGTTAATCAATTAGAGATTAAACTCTAATGATTTCTACGTAGTGTTCTCCCTAGATGAGAGAGAAAGTCCCAAGGCTCCGAGTCTGCCGAATTATGAAGAGAAGGAACCCTTTTATAGCTTTTTCTAAGCACCTGGCAGTTTTTGGCAGTTTTCCCACAGTTCAAGCAACCCCCCAGCTTGCAATTTGCGCCATTTTCATCTATCATTGTGTTTGGCAAGTTTCCTCAACTTCCACACTACCCCATACCTTCCATAATTTACCTGGTTGATTTTTGCAGATCCTTAACACTAGGTTGGTAATGGGACACTTTTATGTCCTGTGAAGTGACCATTTTCCTTGAATTATGTCAAGAGTTTCAAAATGGATTTGGTGGTGCTATCTGTCTAGAAAGTTGTCTCATGAGCTGAAAAAAACTTGACATTTTTTTGGAATATCAATTCCATCTTTAACCTTGTCCTTGCACAACATTTCACAACCTAAACCATGTGAAAAAACGGGTCCTGTTTTTGAAAATTTTCAACTTTTTGCAACTATATCACTCTAGAATTCATGTTTGTGAGGTCTATAATGCTAGAGAACAATCTTTAGTAGTCCTCAACATGTCCAAATGCTTCTAGGGAAAAATAAGTGTTAAAGTTGTAAGTTATGACCAAATTACAAAAATTGTCAAATCCTGTTTTTTAGCCAATTTTTGCTCTTCTATGATTTTTTTGGTGGCTTTCATGATATCCAAATGCAGTTTTGATTTTCTATGTTGCATATTGTAACATAAAGCTAATATTCCTTGAGTTTTGGGGCACCTAATACCCTATTTTTCATAGTAGACAACGATGGTTGATTTTTTCAATCATAGAAGAAAAAAAAACATTCTACTATATCAAGTATAGCTTTTTCAATATTGTTAGTTTCTTGTGACAACTACATGCATTTTGTAGGTAATAACCATATCTAGTCATAAAGATCAAATTTGGCTAGATATTGAATAGTTTCTATGGGATTCTATAACTCATAATGTTGAACCCAGCTTTTTCATGTTTGCTGTATTTAGCACTTCATCTTTGTCCCCAAGATTCCCCTTCATCTTTGCCACAATCTATAAGTAGTTCAAATTTTTCACCTTCTCTGTTTGCAGTGGTTTGGATGGCAGCATATTGTTGCCGAGCTCCAGGGTTATCAATGGCGGAAAAAAGAGTAGCTCTTTCATCTTCCTCATCTTGCAAGGTAGGCTCTCCTACTGCAGCATAAGCTCTGGTTCCTCTACCTCTTCCTCTGCCTCGTCCTCTATTGCCTCTACCTCTTTGATTATTTCCTTGTCCTATTTGAGTCTGAGAAGGGGTTTCGGTAGCAATTTGAGGATTTTTCCCCTCAGGACATTGACTCCTGTAGTGTCCATTCTATTGAATCCAAAGCATCTGATGTTCAGAAAAGTCTGATCTATAGTGGCTGCAGCTGACACTGCCCTCCGTTGACCTCCTTGATTATAGTTCCCCCTTGCTCTTCCTCTAAAGTTATTGTAGTTGTAATAGTTCTTGGCAGGAGGATTTCCTTCAGATGCAAGTGGTTTAGCTCTTAGAAGAGCATCTTGAATAGAGGTGGGTCTCATAGCTTCCAGCCGGTTACTCAAAGGTTTGTTTAAACCCTGACAGAAGAGAGCAATCTGTTGTTCCATAGTCATTGGTGGTGCATAACGTCGTAAAGACACATATTTGGTGTAATATTCTTCCAAAGTAAGCCCTAACTGTTTGAGGGCGAAGAACTCATTCATTTTGATAGCTTGGTGAGCTGGAGGAAGATATCTTTCTTTCACTTCCTGCTTCATTCTTTCCCAAGAGGGACTAATGGAATGATTATCTCTACAGTATTGTTTCCACCAGAGTTTGGCATCTCCGGTGAGCTGAAACATTCCTAACATTGCTTGATTCTCTGAAGCAGTTCTTGCTGCCATGAAATAATCATTCATGGCATCGAGCCATGCTTCGGCATCAAGTTCTAAGTTGGTTCCTTCTCCCTTGAAAGTTGGGAGTTGAACTTGTTTTAACAATAGTTTCTTTTCTTGGGTGGGAGTATAGAGACTTTTGGCACTTCCCTAAGTTTGTAATTAATGAAAATGCTTTAGTAATTACACTAATTTTGTTTTGTCATGCAAGTTCTCTAATTTATATACTTTTTTAAAACACTCAAAACAGAAATTTGACAATCATCATCACCATTTCATTTTAAACTACACAAGCATGTCATAAAACCATGGTATATACAAAGGTTGATACAACACTGACTCATACTATGGACAAGATGGGCTCATACTATATACAAGATGGACTCATGCTATATACAATGTGTGATTCCCTAAATCAACAGCCTCTTTACCACTGGTGGGTCTGACAGGGGATCAAAAAAGATGACGTCTTTTGGTCCCCTAAACCTTGGGCCTACCCTCATGGGCCTGATCCTACCTACGTATATTACTGTGGCTATCTGATCATAGACCGACTGAAGAAGAAAACTTCGATGGTCCGAAGTGTTTCTGCCCACTTGAGTCTTTTTAGATTAAGTGTCAACCCTTCTAACTGTCCCGCATCAATCAAGAGAATTCTGCCAAACTGTGACCAGATGATTCCCCATGTAGGTGGAGGAGAAAACATTAAATCTAACAATTGCATGATGCTCTTACGAAGTACAAAGTTGTTGGATCTGCAAGCAGCTTCGAACATGATGTTGAAAATCACAAACTTTTGGTAAGCTTGGCAGATATTTTCCTGTATTGATAGGGAAATTCTCATTTCACAATAGACCATAATTAAAAATGCAATACAACTTGTGTCTATTTCTCAACTTTTACCCTCCTAAGGTCAGGACCTTATTAAACCATGCTCTGATACCACTTGTAAGGTATCCAACCCGCCGACACCAAAAGCGGGATGGTCCCATTCACACGTCTCTAGGCCGACTAAAGTCAAAGTTTTTAAACAAAAACAAACTCCACGAAATTCACCCTTACCATTGGCAATGGTTTAGGTTTATAGCCCTAGAAGAGACCTAGTCCTGTCTCGCAGTGGAAACGGAACCCTATAAAAAAATTCCGGCCCTAAATCTTCATCCTTTTGATTAAGGCTTCCTTAGCCAACTCTTTTTTCTCTCTAGCATATGTGAGGGCACAGCCGCCGCTGGTGGATTCTTCGTCCAATTGGAAGAAGTTTTTAAAAGTTTTAGTGCGCGGTAATGGATAGTTACCTGACTAATCAGGTCCACCCGTCCATGATTGACAACCTTAGTCAATCCCCACTTACCACCCCGCACTCACACATGATTCTATTGTTGTTTAATTACTACCACATTCTTTCCACAATTATAATAATGATTCCTTTTTAACTTTTCAAACTTCATTTCCTTAAGACAACCTTTGAAAACAGTATTGAAGACATTCTTTCGAAAAACGGACATCTTTAAACTTAAGACAAGGTATTGTCATTTAAAGTATCACTGACCAGTACTAACTTGTCTCAAGACCACCTATACAGAGGTGAAAAACAGCACCCATTCCTTATTTATATAACCGGGGTGGAAAAAGTCTTAACCCAAAGTCCGGGCACCCATACGCCAAAAAACCAATTGCCCATACAACCGGGAGGTTCCTCTAGGATAAACTTAAAAGTACTATCCATAAACATAAACAAGCATGGGGTAAAGACTCCACACGTACCAAGGTAACCGACTCCTCCATGATGGTATCTCCATCATTACTCATTACCTAGAGTAAAATATTTCCAAGCAATCAGAGGTGTCTTGAGACAAGCTGTCTTAAGGATGGTCAAACATTTCTTTCCTAAGTCAATCAGTCATAACCCAATCATTCTTTTCCTAGCTACAATCATTGCTCGTGGGTTTTGCAGTTACAGCTAGTTTTTTTTTCCTTCCTAACCTTACGTATGCAATGCTTAACTTAAAATGAACTCTAAAAGCTATTAATGATATCATAGAAATCCACCTGGGAGTGATCGTCCATGTACTATGGGGCAGGTGCCCGTAGACTCTCCTTTGTTGGCCTATGGCTAGGCCCTTCTTCATGGTCATAGTTGCTTTGTTGCGCTTATTACTAACATCTTCTTCTTCAGTCAAAGAATTCCCCCTGGTTCTCTTGGGAGCCATTTCGGTAGCCTTATAAGAAGATTCATTGAATAATTTTTATTTTCCTTGTTTACCAAAAATAAGGATTTTTGGAATAGATAGGGATCTTTAATCGTTGATTTGATAGGTTACTCATCCCATAACTTAATTATGCTATAAGTAATTTTTTTCCCATCCTTCAATAAGGATTTTGCACCTCGGTTAATTATTTGGCAATTAGATAAATCTATTTCCTAATTTTTCTTGTCCATTATATACCAAAAATTGGTTACTTTTGACCAAGATGCGTACCTAAACTATTTATCTAAGGTTAGGATAATTATCATAGATTCCTCAAGGTATATTCCTTCTCTAGTATTGATATCAAAGGTTTTCAGTTTACTTTACTATATTTTCCTTTTTATTTTTCTCAAAACGTAAAGTAATTTTACTAGGATATATAGTTAAACTAATTTTCTACTGATAGCATAATTACCACGGGTTTCTTGAGGTCTAGCAAACCTCTGATAAATATCTCAATTCAATTTAAATCTATTTGTTAAGTTTCCCTATTTAATTTGTGTAACAATCAGAGTTTTTCTACTAAAATAATTATCTAGTTTAATTATCTGGGCTTCCCCTAATTATCATGGGTTCCTTAATACCTAATCAACCCTTGAAAAATATATCACAGCATTTGAATTCAATTTACTAATTTTCCCTATTTAAATTACTAATAAAACAGAGTAATTCTTCTTAAGTAATTATATAGATTTGTTTTCTGAGCCTCTACTAATTATCACGGGTTCTTGAACATCTAAGTAACCATTGATAAATATATTACAACATTTGAAATCCATTTACTAATTTCCCCTATTTAAATTACTAAAAAAATTGAGTATTTGTGCTAACTTAATTAGCTAGATTAATTGTCTGAGCTTCTCCCAATTATCACGGGTTTTTGAATATCTATTTAACCACTGATAAATATATCACAACATTTGAATTCCATTTACTAATTCCCATTTTTAAATTACTCAAAAAATAGAGATTTTATGCTAAATTAATTAGCTAGATTAATTTTCTGATATTTTACTAATTATCACGGGTTCTTGAACACCTAATTAACCACTAATAAATATATCACAATATTTGAATTCCATTTACTAATTTCCCCTATTTAAATTACTCAAAAATATAGTATTTATGCTAAATTAATTAGCTAGATTAATTTTCTAAGATTTTTCTAATTATCACGGGTTCTTGAACACCTAATTAACTACTGATAAATATATCACAAAATTTGAAATCCATTTACTAATTTTCTCTATTTAAATTACTCAAGAAATAGGATATTTTAGCTCAAGTAATTTTCTGAGCTTCTACTAATTATCACGGGTTTTTGAACACCTAAATAACCACTGATAAATATATCACATCATTTGAATTTCATTTACTAATTTCCCCTATTAAAATTGCTCAAAAAACAAAGTAATTAAGCCTAATTAATTAGGAAAACTTCTTAGATTAATAACTGTCTAATGCATCTCTGATAATTACTTCAACTTAATATAATCCTTATTAATATATTTACCATTAATTCATGGTTAATTTGGCTAATTTCAGTCCTATTATAATAAGATAATTAATTAGCTTAGTATTACTAAGCTTAATTCTAATAATCAATAGAGATTCATTAATTAAGAGAGGTTTGAGGAGCATACATAGGCCTAATCTTTGATTTATTAACAAATATCTTAATCTAACCTTGCTAATTAAGAAGGATTAGGCTAATTACCGTTAGGGTTAATCAATTAGAGATTAAACTCTAATGATTTCTGCGTAGTGTTCTCCCTAGATGAGAGAGAAAGTCTCAAGGCTCCGAGACTGCCGAATTATGAAGAGAAGGAACCCTTTTATAGCTTTTTCTGAGCACCTGACAGTTTTTGGCAGCTTTCCCACAGTCTAAGCAGCCCCCCAGCTTGCAACTTGCGCCATTTTCAGCTATCATTGTGTTTGGCAAGTTTCCCCAGCTTCCACACTCACCCCATACCTTCCAGAATTTACCTGGTTGATTTTTGCAGATCCTTAATGATGAAAATTGGAATTTTCTATCTAATTCTAGAACCTTAGTGTAAAAAGTCTTTGCTAATGATTAATAATGGAACCATCCAATTTTTGTTACTAATTAAATTTCTATTGTAATTTTCTAGGACCTGTAACTATTCCCATTTTTTTCGGAATCAGATTCTGAAAATTTCTAAACATAGTAAAGCTCTGCTTATAATTCCAAAAATACCAAAATTAATAGTGTTTGGAGTCCTGCAATAATGCTTTCTATTAAGTTTTGCAAGCTTTGTACAATCTTTAAGGTTTCAGAAAATGGAAACCTTTCATAAGTTCTATTGTATCTATCTATGCTTTGAGCATGCATATGTTACATATTGTGTTTTGTGATTTTTAGTTATTTACAATGTATGTTAAAATGAGTAATTTATTTTTTGTGTAGACATGAAATCTTCGGTTGGTTGAAGCATTTCCACAAAGAAGACTAGCAAGGGCTCACCAATCTACATCCCACTTACTAATTTTCATTCATTTGATAAGAGAACTTCGTTGAAAGAAGTAAACTTATGGAATTACGATTTTATTGTGCTAGGAAAATAGTTCATTGAAGGGAACTTCAAGGAGGGATCTGTAGTGATGCATGAGTTTTATATGAGCTTGGGAAGGGATGGAAGAATGAAAAACTCTAAACCATGTGCTTGGAGTGTGGATTTAAGTGTGATAGATCATCCTACAGGTTTCTTTCAAACCTCCACTTAATGTTATTGTTTCTTGTCTTTTTGCATACCTATAAAAATTAAGATAACTTTCAGGTGACATTATTATTGGATATGTTTGGGGGGGGGGGGAAGGGGGGTACTGATCCGGGTTGATTACTTGTAACATTGGTCACCAATGTGCACTAGAACTTGGATGAATATTTTAGGGAAAGTGTTTTTTCAAGTCATACATCATATTCTGCATCAAGTCGGTCATCATAAGGGCTGATTTGGAGTAAGTCAAGGGTTGATTTACACCAGCTTTGGATGGGTCAGAATTGGAAGAGTAGACAAAGTGTAGGCTGATCAGGCACATAGATTGAAAGGCCAACTAAGGCACATTGAGGGTATATCTAGTTATCAACAGCAGTGGTTCCTTAGTACCTTGCCAGTCACTATGCTACACACTCTTTGGCTTGTTTTACTCGGTTAGATCATGTGAGACCTAAATTTTACTTATAGACAGGGGTATGATATTTTTCTTCATTGATTGTCATATAAGCGTAGAAAGAGGGGTAATATTCCCTAATACGAGTTGTATATAGGTTTTTTTTTAAAATTTGTTGGCTTGCAAGTGGCATCCCATTTTTTATATAGAGTGAATCCCCCGGCAAAGTATACTTATCCATTCAAGGTATACTATTTTCTCCTTTTATTATACGCAAAAAGCATTACATATATAAGGTACGTGTTGATAATTTCAAGATGATTGTCATTGTCTTGCTGATGTGACCACATTACTTGTATTGGCATTACATAAAATTGGAATACAACCCTGTTTCAATATGGAAAGAAGAAAAAGGTGAATTGACATTTACAATTTCTTATTTATGCACCCTTAGAATCACTAAATTTCATTTGAGCACTAACATGATTTTATTGCTATATACGAAGGTGGGAAATGTGCTCCAACAAGATATGTCTTTGGAGATTATTGGTCATTACATGCCTTCGTCATTAAGGGCACCATGTGAAGGGAAAATTTCATGATGGAGGGGTGTTCTTGAGAGAAATGCATCTCATATGTTACTCTTTTTAGAAGCATTGTGTCCACCTATGGGCACATTGTTGGAGATCGGTGGAGGAACAAGACCTATGTTGAAGGATACCATGCACATAGGACATCTTTGTATGCTCATAGATAATGATGGACAGATATGTGATAGATATCTTACTCCTTTGGTTGCAAATTTCTATGGAAATTTGGGTGGAGTCAATATGCATGGAAGTGGAGATTTTTCTAGTGATGATGATGATGATTTTGTTCTTAAGGAGGCTCCTTTAGGTTAGTAAGTGACATTTTGTTATGCCCTTGACATAGCATTAATTTTTTGTGTGAGAACTATTTTTTTGCTTTATCAAATCAAAGTGAGCTACCTTGTTATGCATAGAGTGTAGCAAGGCGTATGATATCAAGTTCATCTTATGGCAATTTACCAACACATCAACAACTTCCAACCAATGCATATACATCGATGATGAGGCGGGCATTGCTTAGTTTCTTATTAGATGAGAAGGAAATATGGATATTTTCTATTCCATCCATGTGAACTCTATTGGATTTTCTTCTAAGTATAATTTTTGGATTTTGCAACTAATGTTTTGGTTGATTTTGTACTATGATTTGGTAAACAAACTCAATTTTCTTATGCTTTAAGTGAATTTCACGATGTAGACTTATTTGATGTTCTATCCATGTGGACTTTTTATTCAACATGATTTTTTTTGGATGTTGCAATTAATGTTTTAGTATGACATTGTACTTAAAGTTATCACCTATGCTTGACGTGGACTGCATGATAGAATGATATTTCTTCTGGTTTGACATTATGGGTGCACTATTGGTTGTTTAATGGCCCTTTTGTTGCTTCATCATTATGCTTAAACTCAATGTGTGTGTGTGGATTATGATTTTACTAAAAAATTGAATTTGATGTGGATGCACCATTCAAATGCTATCCTAATATATTTCTGTATGAAATACTCTTAGAAAAGAAATTTATTTCCCTCTCTTTTCCCATTCCTTATTGCTTCTACATTATTTCTCGCCAGATTCTCACATTCTTGTTTGCAATGACCAAATGTGACGTATACATGCTAGTACACATCGTGCAAGATAGGTGTGACATCTACTTACATTGTGGAGACTTCATCAAATCTAGGGGCTTATCAAACTATTTTTATGATATGCATGCATGTATTGCCAGTATTGTGGACTCATTCCCCTAAGCATGGTTTATGTTTCTGCTATAACGTCAGCTACTCTATTCACAAATAGGCAAGACTAGTATATATGCTTGTGATCATTGTATATGATGATAGAGGAATGTAAATTTTGTGCACAAGGTGCTGGAAATATAGATGATTCTTTTTATGGGTAGCAAGTAGGCATGGCCTCTCTATTAAGCAAATAATTCATGGGACAACATGAATAGACTACAAGAGCCTCAAAGTAGGTAATCTCTTGTTGCAACCCCAAGAAGATCTAGTATGACTACATTCTTTTGGGTGTTAGGAATCATTATCTCACGTTTGTGGAGAGATATGATCCTCTTGTAAATAGAATTCCAAATATAGACGAGTTGTTTCTTAGTTCTAGCACTGATTATGTCTCTAGGAGTGGTATTTTTAGGGGTATGACCCAACTAATACACACTCACTCCATCGTTGTGAGGGTCACAGTTTGATCCCATAATAGTTATACTTTCAAGGAAATAAGTCTCCAATCTTCCAAGGGGTAGTGGACAAGTTTAACTTCCAAAGTTGATTTTAACCACTAATAGACCCAATCGACTATGGCTGCTAGTTTGAGGAGTTTCTATGAAGAGTCTAACCAAGGAATTTGACAATATATATTCTAACCAAGGGGTTACCAGTACAATATTTCTTGATTTTTTCTAATCTTTCAAATAGTGTTACTAAGCATTTTCAAGTAGGAGATTTGGTCATGTGCATTTGACTACGGGTAAGTGACCACTATGTTCAACCTCCAAATATGCATATGATTTGGTTTTATTTCATTTTTTAATATGTTTTGATTGAATTTTTCAAGTAGGATGTATAAGATTCTATGCTTTCATCCATTTTTCTCTTCAAGAGACATGACAAGGACATGTGAGGGAAAAGTATTTTGGATCGTAATGTCCAACATACATTCCTGTATTATGTAGTTATGGAACTCCATGTAGGGTTTGGTTTGGCACATGTTGTCACGTGGGATACAACATGGTCTAGGAAATCAAGGAGTTTGGTTTAACTAGTGTGGAGTAAGGATAACAAGGTTCCCTCTCACTCACGTCACAGTGTGTTTTATAGTTACCTCCACACATACTTACATCTTGTACTTGAAGGATTTTCTTCTTTTGGACATCCTTATTTGAGACATATTCCACATGTAGAGAATATGAGTCTTTGGGATTGACAATTGCACACGTTATTTCAATTATGTATCAAGACTATGTCCCCAGGTGCTGGTCAAATCCGCTTATTGAACCATTTTGAGCACATTGTATCAAAAACAATTTCAGTGGGGCCAAAAAGTTTTGGATATGTAAAGAACCTTGTTAAGGTTACAAGTATTGTTAAACAACTTTAATGGATGGTTGTTTATACATGCAACACAAATATATTATGTTGTTCATTTGGTACCAAGAGGTGATGATTCTCACATTCTATTATGGCCTAATATGTTAGCATGGTCTTCACGTGGAAAATATTTAGCTCTTTCCTCATGAGCTATGAGCATAACATTAGCCATAAGCATTGGCAAGTACAATTATGGATATGCACGTTCAGATCTAGTTTTGTTAAATGCATGCACACTAGGTGTTATGGGCCCTATGTGTTCAACAAAGGCTGATTTGGAGCGGCATGCCGATTCATGACATTAATAGCTTCTAAAGCATTTTGCACTCTATGTGCACTATCTCCATGAGATTAATTATCGATCTATTAATCACTAATAGAGGTCCTAGCTCAGTTTGGGTGCTTGTAGATAAGCTCACTATACCTAGACAAGATGGTTTTTCCTAAAATTATTAATTTCTCACTAATCATGGAAGGCATTGTGATCCCTATTTGCCAGTAATTTTGAAGGACTATCTGTAAATAGTGGGGAAACTCATTTCAATACTACTAGTCATCTAGAGAGGATAGACAAATTCCAAATGTTGATCTTGTGCTAAAGGATATGTTGAGTGTGTATGTTAGCACCAAGAAATCCAATTGGAAAGATTATTAAATCTCTAGTTGGAGTTTACTTACCATGAGACAAACCAAGTTGTGACTAAGATTAGCCTCTTCTTGTTTACATCAAAGATTATCAACCTTGAACACCGATTATGGTGGGGTTGCTCACTAATGAAGAATGATATTAAGTCAAGGACTTATACTTTATTGATGAGTTACATCAGTTTGTTACTTTCAGGGAAAATGAAAAGATGTACTCTTCTAGGTACATCTTAGTTGTCATGGTTTATTTAACATAATCAAGCGAGTTTTAAATGCACTCTATATGAAGGGACAACAATGTGAAAAATCAAGATGCTCATCTTGATTTCATTGAGCCTCCTACTGAATTGTATTCCAGTCAAAGGGGCAATTGGATTCATGCTGAATTCCACTGCCCAAAACATTAGTGTTTTATTTTATGACATTATCACCCCTTCTATTTTTGCAGAGTAAAAGGCTTCTCCAAGGGAGAGGGTAATGTAAGTCCCAAGGGAAAACCTAGGGAGGTCACAAACTCAAGCTAAGGGCCGGCTGCTAGGTGCGGATAGGGGGGTTCTAAAAAAGGATGGCCAAGCACCTATGTAATGGGAGGTAGGGTGGAGAACCTTCACTCAATATAATGGTGTCTTCAACATTGTTGAAATTTGATTTTTGTAGCTTGAAAAATGTTTGGTGGTCCAAGAGTTACTGGAATATTTCCTTATGTTCATTCCTTGACAGCCCTAGTGTTTGCTTGCGCCAGCATCATGACACCGTTCTGAAAATGTTCTTCCTTGTCTTGGCTTTTGGTAATCCAAAATCAGAAGAAGGATTTATTTCTTTGCTTCTCTGTTTGTGTTTCTTTGTAGACCAATAATTACAAAGAAATGCTTGATTAGTGAGACATGTTTGAATGGAAGTGCTAATGGGATGGTTTTGTATCTGTTGATCCGTTCTCAAACCACCTTTTTCTAGCTCATCAAAAGAGAGTAGTTATGGATCACTCGACCATTATTCTCCTACAGTATTGTCCATTGGCAAGGAGCAAGTGAGAGAGAGAGAGAGAGAGAGAGAGAGAGAGAGAGAGAGAGAGAGAGAGAGAGAGAGAGAGAGAGAGAGAGAGAGAGAGAGAGAGATCATGCTATGCTTGGATCTATTGGGGATGCTTATCACCAGGATAATCTCTCTAAACTATCTTGATTGTGATCACTTCAATTACTGGAACAATCTGTGAAACAAAGGTCGTCTAGCCATCATCCTGTAGCTACAAGGCACACACACACACAGGGAGAGGGAGGGAGAGAGGTATTGGTGTCAAAGCACCAAACCATAACCCCCTTGGTCCCACCCTCACCCCCACCTCTTCTTGGGAGTGGCCTATTTCAAAAGCTAGAAACATCTTTAAAAATAAAGAAAATATATGGCCCCTACCCAATTTCGATTAAAAGGTCCATTATTTTGACACACATGAACCACCAAGCCGATGTTGTGTCAAGGATAATCTTTTTGGTACCAACAAACCATGCTTTCAGCCCAAGAGTTGGTCATCTTTATGTCACTTCATTCAAACTTCCTAATTCACATAAAGAAACTTTTGCAATGTTTGTGGACTACAATTTTCAAAAGAAAACCTCATACACTAACAAAAAGGTGTAGTATTATGAGGATTTTGAAGAAGACAACCAGTTTAGTGGTAAATGCAAGAAGAAGGCAAGCTACAAGCAAGATAATAAGGGAAAAAATGAGGATTCCATGGTGGGTCATGGAGGAGACAATGAAGAGAGTACCCAAAATAGCATATGCTCACATATGGAGATGGATGGTGATGGAAGAGTGGAGTCACGTGATGAGGAGGGTGGTACTTACCCAATGTCACATTCCCTTTCTCAGGAGAGGTCGCAGTCACATGACTCCTAGGTACATCATAGTACTCTTTGCCAATCTAAGCATGATGGTTAGCACACCTGTAATCGATAATCAAATGATAACATTGAGGAGATGTTTGAGTTAGGTAGATGTTTGAGTTAGGTAGATGCATACTCTTTTGTTAAACCTACTTGTTATTCTGTACATATTACCAAATTATTTTGTGATATATTTGTGTGGTTGTTACCATTGTCGGTGGTGCAAATGATGATATTAATCTATTGAACCTTGGTCTGTGTTATAGTATCAATCACATGCAATGGATGCAAGCAAACGAATGCTATATAGTGATATTTGGGGTCCTTGACTTCCATTGTTCTAATGGATGCTAGTGCTCACATTGGTATTGGGGGCAATTCTAGCATAGCCTAATCAACCCAAGACCAACAAAATTATCAATCCTAGGATTGGCAACCTGGCTAGGACATGGAAGCACAAGAATCATATGTATCGAATAAGAGGATTCAAGAGTATGATCATCTAATGCAATAGAGATTATCCATGAATCACTAACTCTAATCACATCATCATCCAAGCATCTCCTACACACATTAAACTCTAGAATGGTAACAGGACACTTTTATGTCCTTGGACACTTTTGTCTCCTGTTAAGTGACCATTTTGCTTGAATTATTTGAAGAGTATGAAAATAAATTTCTAGGTGCTATAAATCCACAAAGTTGTCGCATTTTTTTTGGAAGATCAATCTCACCATTAACCTTAGTTTTGCACAACATTTTTGAACCTAAATTGTGTGAAAAAACGGATCCTGTTTTTTGCTTTTTTTCAAATTATTGCAACTATACCACTCTAAACTTCATGTTTGTGAGGTTTAGATTGCTAGAGGATAAGATTTCATAGTTCTCAACATGTTTTGATACTTCTAGGGAGTTGAAAAAACTTGACATTTTTTTTGGAAGATCGATCTCACCATTAACCTTAGTTTTGCACAACATTTTTGAACCTAAATTGTGTGAAAAAACGGATCCTGTTTTTTGCTTTTTTTCAAATTATTGCAACTATACCACTCTAAACTTCATGTTTGTGAGGTTTAGATTGCTAGAGGATAAGATTTCATAGTTCTCAACATGTTTTGATACTTCTAGGGAGAACTAAGTGTTAAAACTAAAATCTATGACCAAATTACAAGAATTGCCATATCCTGTTTTTCGACCAAAATTAGCACTTTTATGATTTTTTTGGTGTCTTTCTTGATATCCAAATGCAATTTTGATTGTGTAAGTGTCATCTATAACATAAACCTAATCTTCCTTGAGTTTTGGGGGACCTAATATACTATATAGCATAGTATATGATGATGTTTGAGTCTTTTGATTTTGCTGAAGAATACAATACATTTTAGTGTAGCAAGTGTAGCTTTCTCAATGTTGCTAGTTTCTTAAGCCAATTGTGTGTATTTTGTAGGTAGTAGCCATATCTAATCATAAACTACTGAAGAATACAATACATTTTAGTGTAGCAAGTGTAGCTTTCTCAATGTTGCTAGTTTCTTAAGCCAATTGTGTGTATTTTGTAGGTAGTAGCCATATCTAATCATAAACTATAATTTTGGCTATATATTGAGTAGTCTCTATGGGATTCTAGAGGTCATAATGCTAAACCCAGTTTTGTCATGTTTGTTGTATTTAGCGCTTCATCATTGTCCCCAAGGTTCCACTTAGTAAGAGATCCATACTTCTTTTGGCACGCTCCATGGATCCTTTTGGATCAAAAGGCCCAAATGGAACTAAGAAAACATGTATATAGTAACTGTATTGAGTGTGACTATAGAAACTTTGATGATAGGTCCACAAAATGGAAAAAATACAACTTTTTTGTACCTATTTTCTTTTCTCCCAAAAACATTAGTGAGGCAAAAGTAGCCATATGTTTTGACCACCAACCCATTGAAGTTAACGGGTAATTTTATCTCATGTCCTACAAAAATCCCCACTCTTATTTATATGCAATCAACCACCATAAGAAATGGTTGTTCTGTGCAAAATGCACTGGTCCATCAACTTTGGAGGCTTTTTGTGACCAAGACATGATACATTTTAAAATTTTCTGACTTTTGGCATTTGTAGTAGTCTTTGAACTATAAGCTCATGAAAGCATTTTTCAAAATAAGTGGATCTACTATGATTTTGGAGTTTTTTTCCAAAACCCTGAAAGGACACTTTTATGTTCTGTTAGGTTACTAGACTAGTGTTAAGCCCATTGAAGTCCGACTTACCATAGACTAGAATATCTAAACACACTCTTGATAAGAACACACTAATTGAATTGGTGTTGGCCTCTCCAATAACCACATGCCAATCAAGGCACTTCATCAAAAGCTACACACCCAAGTTGAATGGTGCTAGAGTTTCATAAAAACCATCCACACACAAGCAAACAATAGGGCACATACACTAATGACAAGATTAAGAACCAACTTAATCAACCTAATTTAGAGATGTTAAATATTACAAATTGAATGCTCATAAAAGGATAAGAGTGGTTAACCTAGTAAGAAGTCATCACACACACTGAAATCTAGAATAATGAGGAAGGTGAAACTACTTCATGACATAATGGAATAGAAGAAGTAGATTAATGAGAACATAGAGATTAGATTAAGAATAGATTCTCTAATAACAATGGATTAGCACTAGCCTCCTAAGCATGGGCATTAAGCTCAAAGCTAGGCCATCCATAGAGTGAACACTCAAGAGAGAGAGAGATCTCTCAAAAGTAGATCCTCAAGAGTGGATACTCAAGAATGAAGCCTCCTTGCATAAAGGCTTCATTTTAAAGGCTTTCACCACAATCCCTTCTACTATGGGTTTAAGTTTGAGCCCTCTAGCTAGCATATACAACTCCCGGGGTATTCACTCTATATACAAAACGGGACGCCACCTGCGAGCGGACAACTTTGATAAGACCCCTATATACGACTCATATTAGGGAATATGAGTCCCCTTTTCTAAGCTTATATGACAATCAATGCAAAAAACTATCATACCCCTATCTTACCTATAAAATTTAGGTCTCACATGATCTAACTGAGTAAAACTATTCAAAGAGCGTATAGCATAGTGACTGGCAACGTATCAAGAAACCACTTTCGTTGATCCAATTTTGACCCCTCTAAATTACGCAAAAAAATGGCTATAAATTTGTTCTAGGTTCTTTGTGTGAACTTGCATCTATAAAAAATCTTTATAGCTTTCATCCCTCAACAAATGAACTATAATCACAAAACAAGCAATTGATACAAAACAATGTTAGTTCTTGCATGTATCTTTGTAGCTATTGACTCACAAGTTTGAGGGCAGACTCTTTTGGGAAGCCATGATTTTGAAACACAAAAACTTCCTCTCATTTTCCCCTTTTCTCACCTCTCCCCTCCCCCTGACCTCATAAACACGATATCCTCTACCTTATTTCTAAGCTTGGGAGATAAATTATTGGGGACTTGCCCCTAACTTATACGCTCATGTAACTTGTAAAAAACCCCCCCTCCCCTGCACTTACGTGGTGCGGTAAGTTTTCCATGGTGACTCCCCCGGGATACAACTTTGGAACTCCCAATGAGCCCAAGACCTTATACAAAGTGAGTAGGAAATATTGTGCACACCATAGCACATCTCCCGCTGGATGCATAATCAGTGTAGCATGTGTTAGCTGCTGCTTACATTCCCCCCTTCCTAATTTGGTGCACGTCCTCGTTTGCCGGTGAAGCAAAACACGGTGACATGGTAGAAAGAAAGTCCATGGAAGAGATGTTGGTGAGTTGCAAATCATAAGAGCAGGTAATGAGCATCAGAGACCAATTAAGAATGAATAAAACATGAAGTACAATGAAAAATCATGCAAAGTGAGTTTTCTACTTCTAAAAGATGGGTGAATCATAGTCAAAAACTAAACAACATAAAGCCAAAAAACACCTATACTATTGTGAAGATTAAACCACTTGAAATCTTAGTTTTATACATGAAACACAAGCAACCAATTATGACCCAAGGCTAATGCAAGTTCATAAACCTACTAGCCTAAAAACTATATGACCAATCTTAATATATCATTCAAGTCTATCATCTCTATGGGCTATTAAAAAGCTCATAATCTATTAGTACATTGTCACAGTTTTTTGAAGCTCATGGAAGTTTTCTTTTGTCATTCATAGAAAAAGTAAAGCACAATACAAGGCTACCACCCCAAAGCAAGTCTAGGTGTGACTCTTGGCTCCTTGAACCCTCAAGAAGGTGTTCCAGAAGCCTACTAGCCTACCAAGGCGACAGCTAGGACCTTGACCAAGCGAGCCAAGGCGATTCCCCTCGCATGCCAAGTGCCAATAAGGCGCTACGCCTCACATAGACACAACATAACATAGTAATTTTTCTTTTTCATGTGTCTAGTAGCATTTTTGCTACTTTTCCTTGACTTATTTTTATTGCTTCATTCTTTCATTTTTAGAACTTTTTGATTGCTTCAAACATGAGATGCTAATGGCCAATGGACTAAGGGACTTAAGCCTAATCATAGCCCCTAGATCATGTAAAAAATGAATGGAGTATTAAGAATATCACTAAGAGTCTAGACTAATGAGCAATGAGTCTACATCAACCTAAGGTCAAGGCCAATTACCTATGATTAGCACATATAAAACCTAATTTTTTGATGAGTTAATATGCAAAGCAAAGTTTTGAAACTTTAGTAAGCCTAGCTTTTGAACATGAAAGAACCATAGCTTAGAAGAAAAAATTCACTTAACCAAGCATGGGGAATGGAGAGATGAACACAGAGAAAATTCATGGAAGGATTTCACCTATTCATGCTCTTTTGAGCATCCTTGAGCAAGCATCCACTCTTTTGTAGAGAAGTTTCTTGATCCTTTTATTATAATCCAAGCTGATTGAAGCTAAGTGTACACACAAGCTCCAAAGGAAATTTATTGAAAGCAAAAAGTACACAAAAAAAGTTTCAATGAAAACCTAAAGCCAGGGTCTTGCATACCCGAATTTGCCAAAGGGCAAAAGCCCAAAGGAAAAAATGCCTTTGTTTATGTACATGATGCTCTTTGATAGCAAATATATGCATACACATCAACAATGAGTGATAAAATGCTTCTAAATAAGCACATTTTGCAAGTTTTACAATCTCTCATGCATGGTTCAAAAAGTTGATTAGTTTCTAGCTCAAATGAAATTCAAGATTTTAAAACAAGCCATGAGCTAGAAATAATGAAATTTTCGAATGAATTTGAAGTGGCTCTTGAAAGCCAAATTTTACATTTCTAAAGCTCTCCAAAGAAGCTGACTAACAATTAGCTCACGTAAAATTTTACAATTTAAGATAAATCTATGAGCTAGAGATGACTGCAACTTGATGGAATGAAAGTTAATGGCTCTCAATAGCCAAATTTTGTCCTTGAAAGCTCTCAAAAAAGTTGGATAAACAATAGCTCAATTGAAAACATTTTCACTTTAGCACTAGAATGGTAACCTAACAGGACATAAAAGTGTCCTTTCAGGGTTTTGGAAAAAATTTCCAAAACCATAGTAGATCCACTCATTTTGAAAAATCCTTTCATGAGCTTATAGTTCAAGAACTACTACAAATGGAAAAAATGAGAAACTTGTAAGTCTTCTCATCCCTTGGTCACTACAAGCCTCCAAAGTTGATGATGAGTGCATTTTGCCCAAAACAGCAATTTCTTACGGTTGATTGCATATAAATAAGAGTGGGGATTTTTGTAGGACATGAGATAAAATGCCCTGTTAACTTCAAATGGTTGGTGATCAAAACATATGGTTGCTTTTACCTCACTTTTTTTTTGGGCAAAAAAAATAGGTACAAAAAAGTTGCATTTTTGCCATTCTGCGGACCTATCATCAAAGTTTCTATAGTCACGCTCAATACAGATACTATATACATGTTTTCTTAGTTCCCTTTGGGCCTTTGGATTCAAAAGGAGCCATGGAGCATGTCAAAAGGATAATGGATCTCTTACTAAGTGGAACCTTGGGGGCAATGATAAAGTGCTAAATACAGCAAACATGAAAAAACTGGGTTTAGCATTATGACCTCGAGAAACCCATAGAAACTACTCAATATCTAGCCAAGTTTGTAGTCTATGATTAGATATGGTTACTACCTACAAAATAAACACAATTGGCCTAAGAAAATAACAATATTGAGAAATTTATACTAGCTACTCTAAAATGTATCGTATTCTTCAGCAATCAAAAAACTCAACCATCATCATATACTATGCTATCTAGCATATTAGGTCCCCCAAAACTCAAGTAAGATTAGCTTTATGCTATACATTACACTTACACAATCAAAATTGAATTTGGATATCAAGAAAGCCACCAAAAAAATCATAAAAGTGCTAATTTTGGCCAAAAAACAGGATTATGCAATTCTTGTAAGTTGGTCATAACTTTCAATTTTAACACTTAGCTCTCCCTACAAGCATCAAAACATGCTGAAAACTATGAAGACCTAACCTCTAGCCATCTAAACCTCACAAACATGAAGTTTAGAGTGGTATAGTTGCCAAAAATTGAAAAAATGCCAAAAATAGGATCCGTTTTTTTACACAGTTTAGGTTCAAAAATGTTGTGCAAGAGTAAGGTTAATGGTGAGATCGATACTCCAAAAAAAATGTCAAGTTTTTTTCAGCTCATAAGGCAACTTTGTGGATATATAGCACCTAGAAATTCATTTTCATACTCTTCAAATAATTGAAGCAAAATGGTCACTTAACAGGACACAAAAGTGTCCTGTTACCATTCTAGTGCTAATTAGACCACTCTATGGGCTAGCATGTATGCAGCTTTTAATCCAAAGAATTCAAATGTCTCTAAATAGTTAAGGTTTGCAATATTTTGCAATGATGACCCCTTCTTGGATCAATGAAAGTTTGTGTTGCCCACAACCCTTCAAAAAACAAACTCAATCATTAGTGCTCTTAAGCATTTGGAAATTCAACACAAGCACTTAAGGAATTCACAATCAATCGCAAGCCCAAAATTTTATTACTCTAAGAATCTCAATTTTAGTGCTATGTAGGGGTTTTGCATTTAATTCAAGCACTCAAATGCACAAATTTTAGCACATAGAATGTCTCGATCAAGCATTATTTCATGCGCAATGTAACTCTCAAAAGATGCCCAAACATATCACCAAGAGTTTTTAAGTTAGTGCAAAGAGAATCTTTCAAGTAAGAAAAGCACTAGATCATGCATAAGTCAAAACATTTTGTGCAATGAACTTCAACTACGCATAAGAGTGCTCATAATATCTTCATACACATGACATACATATCAGAGAAACGAGTGGGCCCAAATAGTATGAATGCCAGTTTGCAGAGGGGTCAAGACTAGGCAAATAGGGGGTTTAGAGGTTGCCCAATGTCTCCCTTTGCTTGTTTCTGACCTTATTTCACTACAAGAGGTACTTCACATTAGCGACGCTCACAGTACGATGCTCAAAAGTAAAAATCCACGGTGTCGCTATTCTATTTGTTACATAGTGACGCCTATAGCGATGCCCATAGCGACCCGGACAAGGGTAAAAAATAAACTGAGAGTGCCAGAAACTCAGATCTTAGATCTGAGTTTTTGGTGCTCAAGCCAAGAGGTAACCCTTGCTCTCCCTCTCTCTCTCCCCCCCCCCCCACACACACACACACACACACACACACACACATGCACGAGGAGAGGAACGAGAGCCAGGTATGCTCCTTCAATCTCCTCTCTCTCATGTTCCCTTCCCCTCTTTCTCTCTCTCCCCCTCTCTCTCTCTCTCTCTCACACACACACACACACATTGTGTCTTTTAAAGAAACAAAGAGAGAGAGAGAGAGAGAGAGACAGAGAGAGAGCACATGCATTAAAAAAAACACACATACACACACACATGCATAAACAAAGAATGTATACACACACATTGAGAGAGAGAGAGAGAGAGAGAGAGAGAGAGAGAGAAGAAATAAAAGAGAAAGAGAAAGAGGGAGAAAGAGAGAGAGGGGGGGAGAAGACGAAAGAGAGAGGTAAGGGGAGAAAACAAAGAGAGAGAGATTAGGTTAAGATTTAAGTTAGATTAGGTTAGATTACATTTAGATTTATGTTTATGTTGAGTTTAAGATTAGGTTAGATTTAGATTTACGGTAGATTAAGATTAGGTTAGATTTAAAATTAGGGTAGTATTAAAGTTTAGATAGCTATGTTAGATTTAAGTTAGATTACATTTAGGTTTAGGATTTAAGATTGGATTAGATTTATGTTTATGTTGAGTTTAATATTAGATTAGATTTAGATTTAAGATTAAGACAAGATTTAAGATTAACTAGATTAATTTTAGATTTAAATTAGATTACGTTTAGGTTTAGGTTAGATTTAAGATTAGACTAGATCTAGGTTTATTTTGAGTTTAAGATTAGATTAGATCTAGATTTATGTTCAATTTTAGTGCATGTCAATAAAGGCGCGCTTCGCCCAAAGAGCAAACACTAGTTACACAACAATATGTTCCCATCAGAATTTGACACCTATTAACTCGCACACTAACCATATTCAATTAGCCGCAAATCACCACATGTTCAATTAGGTTAGATTTAAGATTATATTTTGGATTGAGTTTTTATATTAGAGTCTACCTTGGGGATTACGGTAAAAATATTAGAGTCAGACGAACGGTGATCCCTCTCTTCCTCTCTACAGATGAAACCTTAAGTTGGAAAGCTTTCAACGACAATCCCTTGACCAAAGATCTGTTGTGAAAAGATGTTAAGATGCTATGAATTGCTACACCTAGAGAAGAGGCAAAGGGGTTTTGTCCACTACATGCACTCTCGTGTAGACGTGGGTGTGTAGATTTCTTGTACCCACAAATACAGGCATTGACCAAGAAAGATGAGATTATAACCCGGTGGTTCTGATCTCCATGCACCTCTAGACCGAGGTGTGTGGAGATTGGACATGACTAGAGAATGTGAGGTAGTTTACAGTGTGAACAGAGAGAGATAAGATGGAGGATACCAATAGAAGATTAAATTTATGTCCAGGTTATAAGGTTTTTACCTTCATTATGAGTAGTGACGAAGATGTGGGGCCATCCAACCGAAATACCTATCTCTCAACAAGGATATTATGTCCTTGTAATCAATGCAAGCATGCTGTGCGACGGACAAGACGCGTTTCTTTGCAGCACGCTTGCAAATTTGGCGAGCTTGATCCCTCTATTATAGATCAAGTTGTTGCCAATTTTAACTTGTCGGACTATGACGCTGGCCAACAGGCAGCAATCTTGCAACCCAATAGACGTGTTCGTAGGTGCTTTGGTCAAGAAGCATGCGTGAGGCCACAAGATGTAGCCTCTGATAGCTCGAAATATGATTATGTAGAACACATCCCAACGAGGCAATGTTTGAGTCCAAGATTGATGAAATGATCGAGATGATCATGGATTCAGAAAGGCTTATCTATGATGATATGAAAAGTGAAGCTGATATGCCATTGTATGATGGAGTACGTTTATCTCAAGTGCAAGCAAAGTTTGGATGGAGTGACACTAGCATCACAACGCTTTTCAGGTGATCTATTACAATGTGTTTACTTTAATAAAAAACTCTAGATGTATAAGGATCTGATAGATTACTTACACAAGTGTACCGTACCTTTTTCACTGTGTAGATTTCTCAAAGAGCACATACTGCCAGCAAGAAAGATCTTGCAAAACTTGGGGATGGATTACAGTTTGATTCACGCTTGTCCTAATGACTGCATTCTTTTCAGAGGGGAATACATAGACATGGAGAAGTGTCCAAAATGTGATTCCGAGAGATATCGAGTAGATCTCCACAGAACAAAAATTCCACAAAAGGTTTTGCGACATTTTCCTCGGCTTCCTTGCATCAATCATTTCTTTGAATGTAAGTCCATGGACACCCTAGCATCATGGCATGAGGAGAATAAATCTTTGGATGGTGTGCTACGGATTCCTGCAGATTACACAGCCTGGAAACATATAGATGAAACATGGCTTGATTTTGCCAAGAAAGCTCGAAATTTGCACCTAGGCCAGACTATGGATGGCGTAAATCCATTTGGTCAAAGATCAACATCTTACAGTATATGGCCCGTTGTCATAGTCAACTACAACATTCCCCCGTGGGGCTGACTATCAAGAAGGGGCACCTGTGGCTAAGCTTGATTGTGCCAGGGAAGTTTAAAGTGAAGAATATGGATGTGTATCTTCTTCCATTATTGGAAGAGCTACAACAATTGTGGATTGGCATAGAAGTGGTGGATATGAGCCCACACACAGGTCGACGGAATTCTTTGATCAGCGGCATTCTAATGTGGACCATGCATGACTATCCCGGACTAACAGAATGCTCAGGTGATTTACACTCAAACTCAAACACTATAAATCTTGGTTTTTCTCAAGCTTATCTATTGTCATGTGTATACATGCAAGGCTTCAAACAAGCGGATATAGAGCATGTGTCACATGTGGACCTAGACTGAATGCATGTCGGGCGCCCTCATTGAAGAAGCAAATCTACGAAGGTCATCAAGAGTATCTTCCAGAGAATCATGTGTTACGCGAAGGCTTTTTGGGAAGAGAGCCACCGAGGATGTCTGCACAAGCATGGTTAGAGCATAAGGAGATGTGTGATGACGGTTTGCCCCTAGGGATGAAGAGACTCTCTCTATGGTACGAGTTACCATATTGGCCCCGACTCATGATCAATCACTTGCTCGATCCAATGCACATATTCAAGAATGTGGGTAATCTGCTATGGGACCATTTGACCAGTAAGAAAGATACTTTGGGATCCACGGTTGACCTTAGAAATGTGGATCGTATGGAGAAATATTGGCCGTAGACAGCATCTAATGGATCAATAAAACTCCCTAAATCCCCATGGATTTTCATAGGAGCCCAAGAACGCAAAGTAAAAGAGACCATTTGATCTGTACTGACCCCCACTGGGGTAATGCACTCGCTCCAAACGTGTTTCACTAAAGAAGAAAAACTTACCGGTTTGAAGTCACACGACTGGCATAAAATGTGTCAAGTATGTTTGAAGTGGAATATATCATAATGGAAATTGTGTAACAAATTTGTGTGTGGACTTTAATATCATTGCTAGACATTTTTTACAGTTTATTTTACTAGTGTCATTGAGGGACGTTTGTCTCCTGACGTCCGTAAGACAATCTACAAACTTGCAAAGTTGGTGCAATGGATCTCACAAAAGGAGATCAATGTAGACTCCATACCATTCGCCAAACTAGATGCTGTGGAGGCCGTGTGCATGTTTGAGAAAAACTATGATAACCATTCAAGTGCATCTTCTTGTTCACATAGTTGATGAGGTGGAAATAGTTGGAATAGTACATTCCAGATGGATGTTCTTTTTGGAATGTTTCATGAAAACACTTAAGGGATATGTGCGTCAGAAGGCACGTCCAGAGGGTAGCATGGCAGAAGGTTGGCTGGTATCAGAGTCCCTAGTTTACATTGGAGAGTGGCTAGACAGATTTGATAAAGCCCGAGACACGCTATGGATAACCATAGATGATGAGCGCATATCTTGGATTGTCATGTGAAATCTCGGTGTTGCGAAGAAGATGACAGAAGATCTAAAGGCTCAAATCGGCCAATTTTGCATGCTTCACAATCTAGTGATGCAAAAGTGGATTTCACAATACCAAGATGCAAAGCAAGAGTGACAAAGGGCACGGATCGAGTGGAGACGGGGAAGAAGACCACCGATGCATTATCCGGTGGGTCTGGAGGGCCTACCAACATTCATGAGCTTAAGATGGTTGCACAACCAATTGAAAAGTGCACAACAGTGCGGTGAAGAAGTGACTGAGGAGGAGTGGTAGTACTCTCGGGGTTGCACGACCAAGGTAAGTTTGCAATGTACGACTAGTGACTTTCTAGATGTTTGAACGGCCACTCATAATCTTTGTTGGTTGTAGTATAATTCATACACAGCAGCATGGTGTAAAGGTTGACATTTTAGGGTGGAACGAATTGAAAAAAAGCGTTTTACTCAAGATTGTGGAATCATGGAAAAATTTGAACAATCTAGTCGACGACGGTCCTCTAATGCAGATCATGTGGTGGCGGAACTCACTTACTGCGGCACGCTTCAAGAGATTTTGAGGATTTTTTGTCGACTTGTACTGGTTCAAGATAAACATGGAGGGTCGCAACGCTACTATGCATAGAGGAGAGTCTGGTTTCTTTCAAGTGGATTCAACTAAAAAATGGACCGACCTAAGAGACACTTTCGTACTACCCGAGCATTGTGAACAAATAAGTTATGTGCTTGGAAGCTATCCAATTTTAGAAGTTATGTGCTTGGAAGCTCTCATGTAAGTTATGTGGCTCTGGCAGGTGATATTTCATCCTACAAAGTCTGCATCAAATTGGTGGTATGTCATAGACATAGCCCGTCATAGTGCACGGACGTATGAGTGCTACCATGTGCCAATCATAGCGGCATCAATGGAGGAGATTGAAGAAGATGCTCAGTCAGAAGTCGCTGAGGTGGTGCCAGATGAGCATCAAGCTGCTACTCTCTATGGGGTGCATGCAGAGGATCTACAAAATGAAACGGAGGACATCTGCCTAAATGGAGAGCTCTATATAGATATAGTGAGCTATGTTGAGCTATGCGAGGATGAGAGAGAGACCTGTTAAATCCATAAACATTGTATTTGAACAATTTTGCTCCATTTTATATTATATATTGTATTCACGTGGCTATACTTGAGAAATTTAAATTGTGTTTAATTGTCATTGCGTCCACTCCATGTACATATGCTCCAGGTATGTTCTCACAAGAAGGGATGTCACAGTCTGATATGCCGACGAGCACTGCGCTCTGAGTGTGATGGAGACTGAGTCTGCAATCGCGAAGGAGGTGATCTGTCTCTGCTCATAGATGCCGCTCATCCCTGCACTAGATCTAGCTGATCGGGTGAAAGAGACGCTAAGAAGCCTTAGTGTCTCTTTCACCCGATCAACTAGATCTAGTGCAGGGGCGAGCGGCTTCTTAGCGTCTCTTTCACCCGATCAACTAGATCTAGTGCAGGGGCGAGCGGCATCTATGAGCAGAGACGGATCACCTCCTTCGCGATTGCAGACTCACATGGAGATTGAAAGCATTCATCACGCTTCGAAGCTTTGGTGTCGATGAGACGATCTTCACACTCATCTAGGCACCGACGCTCTAGTGGTGGCAGTGGCGGTTGTTGTGGGGATGCGACCGTTGATTCCTCGACATCGCCTCATGTTCAACAAGGCTCTTTGCCTTCCCCTTCTTTTCCCGCCCCCACACCAGCCACGACATTGTCATCTATGCCAAGTTTTGTGCGGTTATCGGCCGTTCCTGGCTACACACCACTACCTACTCCTGCGGGAGTCACCCCATCGACACTCCTCGCTTTGGGGCCCAGGATCATTGAAGACACCTAAAGTACATACCCCCATCGACACGCTACTAGAGACCCCTATTGGGACACCCAGGTTCACGCGTCACAGGCGAGAGGGCTTGCCTTACTCCGTCGACTTCAGCGAGACGGCATCATCTTAGATGATGAAGGCAAGAAGGTGATCTTGTGCATGCACGGTCTTTGCTCTCAGGTGTTTAGACACTACATACTAAACACCTGGAGTGAAGTACCAAGTGAATTAAAAGATAGAGTCATCAGCATGTTGCATGACGAGTTTCTTGTATCAACACGGGATGACCGCTTCAATGAAGACTTGATGAAGGTTCGAATGCACAAATACTGCAAGCACAAGCATTCTAGAGTGCAAAAAGTGATAAATCATGGGTGGAACAGACCAGATCGGCTGGCCAAAGAAGATTGGAAGAATGAGAAGCAAGTAGCATGCGAGAATCCTGACAAGTGGAAGCAACAAAAGGAGGTAGCCAAAGCGCGAGTAGAGGTAGGGAGCTCGCACCACTTGGGGAGCGGCTGGTGGGCATCATTTAAGGCCAATTTTGTAAGTGTTTTTACATTTCTCTTTAGGTTTGGTAGTTACGTCTATTTGTACTTTTAAATTCTAACATAATGGATTCTTTGTATGTTTTGAGCAGTGGTCAACAAGACATGACCCCACATCGTATGAGCGTGAGTACGTAGGTAGAAAGGGCTTAAACGCCCTGATGGACATTTTGATTCCTCACAGAGGCATGGTTAGTATTAGGGTTTACTCTTTTCTATTTGTTGTACTATTTTGTAAATTGTATGTTTATACTTACAAAAAGTTGTCTTATTGTTTTTTTTTTGCAGAATCCGACAGATACGCCGCTTGGAAGTGATGAGACGTCTGATTAGACGATGTCATTATATCCATAGCTAGATAGCATTAGTTTCCTTTTCTCAAAGCATATGTATCATGAGATGACGTGTATACATCTTTTTGTAACTATTGGAAGATCATGTATATTTTCTCAATAATGACAATGGTATTGTAACTATTACATTTGTAAAGCTTAACAATCAAGTGATTTTGCCTATGATGTGTAAATTGTCATTGATTTACTTTCATCAATTTACTTTTGTCAGTTTTATCTATATTCTGTAAACAATACTATGGATGATGGAGTAAATGGTTATATTGTCTTGTGGATGACTACTTTGGGTCTATACCTAAGCTTGCACTTTCTTTCAAAGTTGAATCTAGGCTTATCTTGGATTCATTTAGGTTTACTCTATTATTGAAACATTCAATACGGTTGATTGAATGCCCTGCCACCAAAAGTGTTTACTCTCGGGTGTCGCTATATAAGGCTCTAGAACGTCGCTATAGGCGTCGCTATAGGTAGCCTGTAAGCGTCGCTATAAGCATCTCTATACGCATTGCTATATAGCGATGGTTATAGTGACGCTCATAGCAATGTTCCTGTATCAATGCTATTAGCGACGATCTTAGTGACGCGGAGGAGTATAAAAACCCAATGTATTTCCGTCGCTAAACATATCACAAGTGCACACAACCTCTTGTGGTGTTTGATATGACTTTGGTGAACTCCATTTGCAGTGGGGTCAAGACCAGGAGAATAGGGGGTCTAGAGATTTCCCAATGTCTCCCTTCACTTGGCTCTGACCTTTTTTTATATGCCTTTGGTGAACTCCATCTGCAGTGGGGTCAAGATTAGGCGAATAGGGGATTTAGAGGCTGCTCAATGTCTCCCTTCACATGGTTGTGACCTTCTTTGATATTCCTTTGGTGAATGCCATTTGTAGTGGGGTCAAGACTAGGCAAATAGGGGGTTTAGAGGCTTCCCAATGTCTCCCTTTTCTTGGTTTTCACCTTCTTTGGTATGCCTTTGGTGAATGCCATTTGCAGTGGGGTCAAGACCAGGCGAATAGGGTGTTTAGAGCTGCCCAATGTCTCCCTTTGCTTGGTTTGGACCTTCTTTGATATGCCTTTTGTGAATGCCATTTGCAGTGGGGTAGGGACCAGGCGAACAGGGAGTTTAGAGGCTGCCCAATGTCTTCCTTCGCTTGGTTCTGACCTTCTTTGATATGCCTTTGGTGAACGCCATGCTAGTATTTTACTACCCTCTCATGGTCATTCTAAGAAGCTTAATTTTTAGCGCTATACAATGATTTTGAATTCAAATTAAGCACTAAAATATAACAAGCAATGCCAAGCTCAAATTCTCAAGCATGTTTCAATCAATCGCATAGTACTGGTAGCTGGTTACTGGTTGTGGTTACTAGTATTGGTTACTAGTACTGCTTATTGGTACTGGGACTGGGGTCACAACAATTTGGCGTGTGTGTTTTGATGGTGGGTCTACTAAAAGCTGTAATGGTGAGGTTAAGCCACCGCTAACTTCTAAGAGTACTGATTTTGTGGGTCAAACTCCATGTGATAGGAGTATATGTGCTTTGTTTGCAAGCTAAACATAAAAGCCAAAAGAAAACAAAAAAGCAGTAAAATGTGAAACCTGCCAAAAGTGGGTGTGAGCTTGCATTACGGGGTGCATCAAAATCGAGTGCCTAAGGCAAGTGGTGGGCTTCATGAGTGGGTGGAATCCTGTGATCAGCACTGAGTCAAATTGACAAGCACCAAAAGCAACAAAGCAGAGTGTGTGTGTGTGTGTGTCGTTTGTGAATCACGAACGCGCATGTGTGTGTGTGTGTGAATGATCTCACAGTGAGCCATGCAATAAGGGCTGCTAATAATCGGTACAAGGTTTGCAAGTGGGCATGCCGTCATCAAAGGATTGTGTGCATGCTTTTATGGGTGTATTTTTAGGTGTATGCTTCAAGATGGAAGTTTTTTCCTTCTTTGATGCATTACACACACAATGAGTTTTATGCACACACATGAATTCTTGTTGCAAATGAAGCTTAATTTTGAAACACACATCATTCATTAGTGAAAATTGACCATCAATTTCATTCCAAAACAATCAAATTAAGCTTCTCAAAGTATGTCAATTGATTTACACACCTAATTTTAGCAATAAGTTAGCAGCACATTGGAATCAAATTAATCACACAAAAATTGAATGGAATAGGTCAATGCACTTACAATAGATTGCATCCAAGCTAATCCTTGCTCCATGCGAAGATTCATCATTGCACACACAAGTGTGTGCACCATCAAATCGGCTCCAAAGTTGACCATTGTAGGCCAAAAATCAAACACTCAAATCATCAAATTAGGCATGGATTAAAACAAAGAACTTGATAAAAGTGTTGATTCCAACTCTTATAAGGGAATTAATCATACATTACACATCAAATGTTAGCGGTTAGATTAGTAAAGTTAGTCAAAAATTAGTGAAAGTTATCATGGAATTAGTCCAGTTAGCATGGAAATGAAGCGAAATTAGTAAGGTTTAGTATGAAATTAGTGAAATTGGGGGTGGAATTGGGGGTTTAGGGTATTCATAACTCAACAATTAGCTTCAATTACTTGCACAACATCATCAAATCAAACCAAAATTGAGTTACACACACTCAAAACCAACGAAATTAGTAGTGAAATTACTCTATTCTAAACATCCTATACTCACTAGCTTAGGTTATCGATCCCCGACAACGATGCCAAATGTTGGGGGCAATCTTAGCATAGCCTACTCAAACTAGGACCAACAAATTTATCAATCCTAGGATCGGCAACCCGGCTAGGCCATGGAAGCAAGAGCATCGGATGTATCGAATAAGAGGATTCAATAGTATGCTCATTCAATGCAATAGAGATTAGCCATGAATCACTAACTCTAATCACATCAACAACCAAGCATCTCCTACACAAATTAATCCCACCAAAGTCCGACTTACCATAGACTAGCCTTTAAGCACACTCTTGATAAGCACACGCTAATTGCATTGGTGTTGGCCTCTCCAATCACCACATGCCAATCAAGGCACTTCATCAAAAGCTACACACACAAGGTGAATGCTACTAGAGTTTCATAAAACCCATCCACACACAAGAAAACAATAGGGCATATACACTAATTACAAGATTAAGAACCAACTTAATCAACCTAATTAGAGATGTTAAATATCACAAATCAAATGCTCATAGAAGGATAGGTGTGGTTAATAAGTAAGAAGTCATCACACACACTCAAACCTAGAATAATGAGAAAGGTGAAACTACTTCATGACATAATGGAATAAAAGAAGTAGATTAGTGATAAAGTAGAGATTATACTAGGGATAGCTTCTCTAATTACAATGGATTAGCACTAACCTCTTAAGCATGGGCATTAAGCTCAAGGCTAGGCCATCCATAGAGTGAACACTCAAGAGAGAGAGAGCTCTCAAAAGTGGATCCTCAAGAGTGGATACTCAAGAATGAAGCCTCCTTGCATAAAGGCTTCCTTGTAAAGGCTTTCACCACAATCCCTTCTACTATGGGTTTAAGTTTGAGCTCTCTAGCTAGCATATATAACTCTAGAACTCCCAATGAGCCCAAGACCTTATACAAAGTGAGTAGGAAATATTCTATACATCCATAGCACATCTCCCGTTGGATGCATAATCGGTGTAGCTTGTGCTAGCCACTGCTAACATTGGGGTCGTGTGATTGGTGTGGGAAGATTTTTGAAATCATTGTGCTCTATCTCCACTAATTTTGATAGTCCCTAAATGAAACTTTCCTCAAGGGACCTACTACAATTGGCCTTTAGTGATGGAGTACATTCTCCCCCATGATATTGGAGTTGCAATGCTCTGCAAAAAGCATCTTGGTATGGCAAAAGTAGATGTGGAGAAATGTGCATTCAAGAAATTTTGTGATATAACCATTAAAAGAGATCTTTCAAACTATTTGTTGTGTCTCGAGATCCACCATGTTATGTGTGTCTGAAATAGGCATATGTGGGTATGCAATGAGATTCTCCAACCCTTGGGTATTATATATGATTTATTTTCCATACTTTTGAATAAAGTATGGAAGTGGTTGAAATGATGTGCTACAATGTTGATAAGCAAGTTGTTATGCAAAGTAAGCACTCACACAACTCTTTCTAACTACAAGTGTGCTTGAAGAATACCATGTGATGAGTAATTTGAGTGTCAGTCCATGTTATCTTGAATGATTTCTTTAGTAATTGAAGGTTCTCTTGAGATCATCTTGTGACCAATCATCTTGGTCACACATGTGAAAGAGTGCATCTATGGAATTCCACACATCACCCTTGGCATTGCAAGTAGTTGGCTCCTAGTCCTTCACTACCATATGTAGCATTTTTCATTGTAGATATTCAACTTTGTTAACATAAATGGAATTATATATCCTCTCACTCTTAGTTAATGTCAAATATTTTATGAATAATAGCTTAGATAAGAACCTACATGCCTTGACCCTACTGAAGGATGATTTGCAAGGCACATCCTTGTCATTGGTTGATTCCTTTTTGTCTAATTGGATTTCGATGCTGCCCCATGGAGACCCATATCTGACAATCCTAGCTCAAAGGACTTTAGAGACGCATACTACTCAACTAACTTCTTGATTTTCCAAGCAAACCCAATGTAGCCATATACCAGCTTCTCCACAATTTTTCAAAGAGCATACACTGTACAAATGTGGACATTAACAAGTGGAATATCTAGAACTAAACAAAAATTAGGGTCTTCATCGTGATGAGTAGGAGCCTTTCTCCACCACTTTGGGTTCATGACCTTTGCAGACTCCATTCGAAAAACAAGCACGGAGACCTTGCCATGCACCCATTTGACAATTATAAATACACTTCAATGTTTTAAGGTCACCTACAAGATGTTGTTGGACTTGAAAATCTCCCCTCCCATGCATGGCCAACACCTTTTCTCAATTCATTTTTCAATTATATCATGAATAGGGGTTGATGTAAAACCCATCATAAAATGTCATGGTCCTCTTTCTTTACATATAAAAGTAATCCTTATGTGATGTTGTTTGGTGGACCCAATGATCTTACACATGACAGGTGGATGTACACCAAACCCTCTAACACTCGCTAAATTTTTCGAACGAAGCAGAGTAATTCAGCTTATGATGATTTGTAATAGTAATATATTCTGACATATCCTCTCAAGCCTCTCTGATTCTACACCCTTGTAAGTGACTGAATGGCCATGGGAAGATTCCCTTAACCCTTAAGTCAAAACCCTTAGTTTTAGAGAAAAGAGACATCATTAGCTAAAAGGATTTTTGGACGTTCACTGTGAGAGCTTCTTGCTGCTACAACTTGTAATCCTCTTTTCTCTTGGACTGGTAATCAGAATTCAATTCCAAATAGCACATTGTGTTCCTAGTCTCTTGCTCTACAATTTAAGTATAACCATTCTCAATTCTGATGTGGTTTGCAACGCATTGCTTGTGAGCTAAATGCATTGATTGAAGGTTAAAATGGTTGTTTTTTGATGTTTTGACCATGGATAAGTGTTTCTATGCTTAAGGGAGACCTTTCCGAGTAGTTGCAGGATGTCCGACTTGGCGATCCGCTAACATTAGCTCCATTGTCGGGGAAACCAATCCTTAGGTGGTGAGCGACTCAATGTATGAAAAAATTCATTCCAAATCTTTTGACACCCATCCCGCTTACGCATAGACAGTGAAGCAGTTAGACGTAGGTTTAGTGCTTAGAAGAGACTCGTGTCCGAGACTAGCCAGTGCTACTCCTTATTAGGAAAGCAAGTTGTGAGTGAAGTACAAGAGAGTATTTCGTTCTTTGATTTTCCCATGCTTGGAAAGTACTGTTCCACCACACACTTCGTTGTCGTTTTTATACTGTAAAATTCATTTATATTTTTGCAGATTTGTTTTAGTTCATAGGAGTAGGTTAGGTAGCAAATTACACCATCATTTAGGGCCAAAAGGATCGAGGAAAAAACTGGCAAAAACCTTATTTTGGTGTTGAAGACCATAACTCTGAAAAGTTAAAAAATTAATGGTCAGAGCTTCAAAACTGAACCAAACCCAGCAAAACCTTTAGAAAGGGGATAGAAACACTTGCTTAAAACAGACTCTGCAAAAAATTTCAAATTTCTTGTCCAACATGGATCACGAACCATGTACTTTTTTGGCAAAATTTGCTAAGACTATTTTCCTTGCTTAGAACAGGCTCTCAGGCACCAAAACCTTGAGTTTGGTCAGAAATAGAGTGCTAAAAGATCACTAAAATCAAGAAATTGGGTTGAGCAGAGCAAAACCTTGAAAATTGAGAAAAATAAGGAAAATTTAAACTTTTACTTGTCCAAATTCAAACAGGGAAGAGAATTGGGATCAACTAGAAGTAAGGAACCAACATAACCAAAAATCATGACCAGATGCTTCCAAACATTGATCGCGATCCATGTTCCAGGTAGACATCTGACAGTGAAATTTGACCAGTGCACTCTTGATTACTAAGGGAACAACTTTTCCAAAAGGAGCCATAGACAAAAAGTGAAGAAACCTGATCAAAATACCAAAAAAGGAATTGTTTGCAAAAAACCGCAAAACAGACACAAAATCTTGCTTTTGACTTGTAAAAAATTGATCAAATCCAAAACGATTTGGGGCATAGCATCACCAGACCTTTTGTAACAAACTCACAAAGTATCAATCCAAAATTTTGCCAAATATGGATCACAATCCATGTACCTTTTTGGAATTTTGAGCTGAGATTGGGCAAGCAGAAAAGTGATAATATTTGAATCACTTTCTCCCAAGGGACCCTTATCAGAAAGGTTCAAAAAGAGGGCAAAAGGGGCAAAAATGAGATCAAGGGGGAAACCACTGGAACAAATCCTAAAGCTGACTTTTGGATGACCTTAAAAACTCCAAAACATTTGAAAACCATATAGCCAGCATCGGTAGGCCAAGGACTAGCTGTGGGGGGTCAAGTTTCAGTGCATTCTGACACTAATGAACATTGATCATGATCCATGTTCCCTTGACACATTTTGACACCAAACTTGCACCATAGCTAGAGAGCATCACACAGAGAGTCTAGTGGTCCTTTCAAAATTAAATTTGGATGCAAAAAACCATACCAAAAGCTCAAAACTAGTAGGAACTCTGGCAAAGTGATAGAATTGACCTAGCTTCCAATCTTGAGGTCCATTTCTAAAAATTTTGATACCATGAGACCTCCTAATCATGCTGAAACTGATGGTATCAAGAAAAGTCTATTTGACTTCCAAACATGGATCGCGATCCATGTACCTCTGAGTCAGAACAAAAGTAGAATTTCACTACACAAAGAGCTAGTCCACAGTACCCTAGTAGTTCTTTCAAAATTTAAATTGGACCTAAATTGTTGATGTTGTGTGAGGAATTGAGTGCTACTGATGAAAAGCCTAGCTCATTTTTTTCAATTAAAAGCTAGAACTAACAAGAACAGTTGTAAGCAGCTATCAAGAATTTTTTGACAGGTTGTGGGTACTAGAGGATACTACCCAGCAAGTAAGATCAAACGGGGGATTCAAAGTATTTAATGAGGTGACCCGGTTTGGATTTTGCAATACCAATTCTTCATGAATTTGCGATCAGGAAGATTGTACCAGAATAGGAATCCCAGCATCTTTGACCAAGGGAGAAATCACTCAACAGAAGAAAGCATGAATCAGAGACCACTGCCATCTTTAAAACCCATTTTAGAGGAGAGTTTCTCTGACACTTTGTCAAAAATATCATACAGCCTCAGGACTAAGGATTCTAACAAGTTGAACCCTAAGGGAACAATTTCAATGGGGGCAGGTCCTTCTCAACCTGCATCTGATGTAAAAATTTTGTATTTGAAGTTTCAATTTGAAAATGTGCTTAAGGGCAAAATCTATAAGGATGGAATGGACTGCTATTGTATTAAGTTGGAAAATAAGCCGAGCGAGTTCAGAGACCTTGTAGATGTTGATTATGATGGGGATAGGTATTTCTACAAAGAGGGAATGATGTACTTCATGGTTCATAACCCCTTTATTGTGGATAAATGGGGGATGAATGGCACCAAGGACAAGGTAGATTATGAGCTGGCACATGAGCACGTGATGAATCC
This sequence comes from Adiantum capillus-veneris, assembly GCF_014529385.1. NCBI lineage: Eukaryota > Viridiplantae > Streptophyta > Polypodiopsida > Polypodiales > Pteridaceae > Adiantum > Adiantum capillus-veneris. Next base: position 103,192,795 of record NC_140943.1, on the reverse strand, counting down.
CGCATCAAGGAACTGACAGACCAAAAAAATCTGTATGTTTTCACGTACACGGAGGGGAGAAGTATTCAGGTTGTCATAATAGACAAGTATAGTCAAAAGTACTCTCCAATGGACCGTAAGAAATTAGAGAGATAAACATATTTTGGAGGACCAATCCACCAATACTATGTAAATCCGGAAGAGGTAAAAACCATGACTACTCACACGAGACCTGAGACTATAAATGTGAGCCGAGTGAGAACCAGGGTGGAGGAGTCATTTAGACATGAACGAGTCCCAAACATAGGACCTTTAGGATCAACGGCATCTAGGGCTTCCATGAACACACATAGAGGCAATATTGCTCCTGATATCACTTACACCACTAGAATCCCTCTCACTATTACACGAGATCGATTTGAAAAACGTATAGCAAGATAGGATACTACTGGTAGTACCAAGAAGAGATTATGAACCTAGAGAAGCCACACCATGAGGACCGGGTGTTGTAAGAATGCTTGCAGAGTCCAAACAAATACGACCATCTCAAGTGGCAAAATGCGTACCCAAAAAGTATAGTGGATCAAGAGATCCATATGCCCATGTTTTGATCTTCAAACAAGTGTTGAGAGAGGAACAGGTAACTGATTTCCATATTCAATATGAACGTTTTGGGTTGACATTAGAAGGGACTGCTTTGACTTGGTTCCAACCATTAAACAGCTTGGAATTCCCAAGTATTGAGCAACTTCTCCAAGAATTTGCTGAGGAATTCTCAAAGAAGGAAATCAAGCATAACAATGTCTCCCAAATATATGCATTTAGGCAAAAGGAGAAAGAAAAGGTGAAGGAAGCATCACTTTGTTTCATGCAGTATATAGAAAGATGCCCTACTCGAGAACTACCGTAGGATGAGAGACTGGTAGTCCTTTTCATAGAAGGATTGTGGAATGACACGCTCAAAAAGGATTTGCACTTGAAGGCGTGTATAACTTTTGAGCAAGTCATGAAAGAGGCATTGTATCTGGTAGATAATTGCAAGACATATGGGGAAGTGACTGAAGACACAGATCAGGGAACAAGTAGCACCTCTTCAACCACTAGTGAGTCCACGATGAAATTGGGCGGGCAAAACCCAATTGTGCCGGATGTTGATCAAATGACCAAGGAAGTGATCAGAAGGATAAACCAAGGAAACAAGACGAACCCAAACACACGACAATCGCCCACCCAAATATGTGACACTTGTGGAGGAGATCATCCAACCCAATGGTGCAACCTTCAACAAAGACCAGGAGTAAACGTATTGTGAGTACTAAAGTGGTGTACAAACCATGAAACCCACAAATGATTCTATAATTGGAACTATGTTAGAGAGACAATATGGATGACATGGAGGACAACGATCCCCCCCCTTCCCCCCCCCCAATACCAAGTAGGGCCAAATAACGCAATCCAAGGGCAGGAAAAAACTCAACCTGTGTTGGAACATCAACCTCCTTTACCCCAATAAAATAGGGCCATGGTAAGAATTTCTCAACCCATAGAAACACCTTCTGATCCGAGTATGGTCTAGGTAGTCTCATTCAGGAAGATTCAGATACATAGGAGAGGGGATTTGATGGGAATTCATATGCTCCGGAGGGAGTAATTCCATGGATAATTCTTGAAGAGATGCCGGAGCCCTCATACATAGCAGAGCCAACTAAAAACCATTACTTGGTCGATGAAAGTATGCTTATGTTCATGGAAAACCAGGGCTACAAACCTAGGAAGACCATATTAGGTAAAGTGGGAAAATCCCAATTCCCAGGTTGGACAACATTCAATATATCATGTACAAAATATAGAGATTTTGTCAAAAATTTGAGTTTTCTTAACGTCTCATTTCACTTTATGCACATACAATACACAATGAAAACAACTAAAATACCAAGGTTTCAATCAATTGGATTATTAGGAGACGAGTATATTGCATCCATTATCGTTGTCTATGTTCTACTGTCCTACCTACAACTTATCTCAACATGGTGAGCTTGGTTTCTAGGTCCACCACTTGTCCAATTTCATGCATGTAAAAGTGACTCAAGGTTCACAACTTTTGAAAGCAAGGATCCATTGAGGAATACAATCCACTTGGCTATTTTTCCTTAATTTATTGCATGTGACATTCAAGCAAGGTCCACTTCTAATCTATAACTTCTTAATTTGAGGCATGGGGCATACATAAAATATGTAGCATATGCTCTATTGCCTCATAGGAAGGTTGGTTTCAAGGTGCACTTATCCATGCTAGCCTATCTTGGAGAAATGATGGAGCTTGCTTCTCTCCTTGTTTCAATGGAGACTAGCTTGGATAAGTGGTGGACCTTTGCTTCTCTCTATGTTTCAATAGAGTTAGCTTGGACAAGTGGTGATCTTGGAACAAAACCCCCATGTAAAACATATCATGGGTATTCCAAGTGATTAGAAAGATTACCATTTAAGATATAACCTTATAGGTTGGACAAATGGAGCTTGGCTTGGAGAAATGGTGGACCTTTGATTCTCTCCATGTTTCAATAGAGCCTATCTTGGAGAAATGGTGGAGTTTTCTTCTGTCCATGTTTCAATGGAGCCTAGCTTGAACAGTTGGTGGACCTTTGCTTCTCTCTATGTTTCAATAGAGTTAGCTTAGACACGTGGTGGATCTTCAAACTAAGCCAACTACTATCAATGTTTCCTAGATTGGACAAGTGGTGGAGTGTTTCTCTACTCCATGTTTCAATGGATCTTAGCTTGGACAAGTGTTGGACCTTAAAACAAAAACCCCATGTACAACATAGAATGGATTTTCTAGATTTCAATGGAGTCTAGATTTAACAAATGGTGGAGCTTGTCTTCATCCATGTTTCAATGAAACTAGCTTGGACAAGTGGTGGACCTTGTAACAAACCCCCCCATGTACAACATATCATTGGTTTTCTAAGTGATGGGAAGGAATACCATTCAAGATATAAACTTATAGCTTGGATAAGTAGTTGACTTTAAAACCAAATTCATCATAATACAATGAAATACAGGTTAGCCAATTCCTAAATCTTGAGACCAAACCTCCCATGCTATTAGAGATAATATATTGGATAAGTGGTGGACCTTCTATTATTTTCCCATGCCTAGTTTAGACTACCGGTACACTTTGCAGCTATAAAGGTTGGATGAGTTGTGGAGCTTTGTTTCTATCCATGTTTTAATGGATCCTAGCTTGGACAAGTGGTGGACCTTGGAAAAAAGCTTCCATGTACAACATATATGAGGTTTTCCATGTTTTAATGGAACCTATCTTGGACAAATGGTGAATCTTGCTTCTCTCCATGTTGATTTTGGAACTACCTTAGAAAAGTGGTGGAGCTTTGCTTTTCTACTCTTCATAATACAATGAAGTATAGGTTGGTTACATGGTGAATCTTAAGGCCAAACCTCCCATTTTACTAGAGATGATAGGTTGGACAAGTGGATCAACCTTCTATCATTTCTCCATGACTATATTGGACAATTAGTAGACCTAACATCTCTCTATGTTGTCTAGAGATAAGCTTGGACAAGTGATGGACACTGATTCTCTCTTCCCTTGGTTTACTAGTTTGAAGACTCAGTATATATACTTTCTTAGATCTAGCTTGAACAAGTGGTGGACCTTGTATCCACAATCTTAATTCATTACAAAAAAGTATATGAAAAAATAACATAGGAATCTTGGTTTGAAGGTCAAGCAATTAGGTTCCAAATGCACATAATAATATATTTTCCACCCATAATAAAAGAAAGTTAAATATGTTATTACCAAATTGACAAAGGTAACGTCCAAGAATTCTAGCTTTGCATCTTGTCAGATCTAAATCTTCATCAAGGCGACATGCATGTATACATCAACTTTCAAGCCATTCAAGAATACATGCACTTAGATTCCATAGTTTTGTTTTCAAAGTCTTTTAGGTTCTAAAACTCTTTCACATAAAGTATGTAATGACAAAATTCTTGAAGCAAACATTTGTGCCCAAGAAAAAGATCCCTCTCACATATTTAAAGTCCATGAATTCTCTGATCCATACTTACAAGTTTTATTTTGAGATCAAACATCAATTCTCTCATAGTTACAAATAAATGCAACCTCGATATGAATTGACAAAAAATAAATTTCTTTTACTATATGACCCAACATAGGCCCCAATAAAATAAAAAATGAGTCCCCAAAAATTTGGGTGCACTCTATCAATACATCAGAGTCCCCTTACAATAGGATGCACTCCAATAGTACATTGAAGTCCCCTTAGAGTAGGGTGCACTCCAGTCAAGTGTTCATAAAATTGACACACCTTTGTTTTTTTCTAAAAAAGACTATATCAAATTATTCAAATGTTGAAAGATACACACTAGAATAAAAAAAGCATCTTATGGCCATATTTATTCAATGCTTTCGTGTTGACAAGTACACACCAAGGACATAATTTGTCTTAGAATCACTATATTGATTTACAATTGTGTTGTATGTATAGACTCTCTTATCTCTTGCATACAACCATCCTACCAACCATGGAATTATGGTTCTCTGCAAGAAGTTTTGAAGTTGCTCGGAAGTTTGCCTCCACATCTTTGGAAATATAAGATATGTCCCTGGCATGTTCCACATCACCCTATATGGAGTGTCATCAAAAATTAAGGTATTGTTTGCATCCAAATCCTCAAATATCTTCCAAATATCACTCAGATTTTTGTGATAAACCCTTGTAAATCCTAACATGATATTTGGATTTTGGCAATTTTTGTTACTCATAAACACCTTGAACTTGGTATACTGCTCAGGAAAACACTTTATGCCAGCATATAGCCAATCTATTTTTTTGTAATGGTTCTGAAATTAAAGAACAAGAACACTTAATGCAAACACAACAATAGACATGAGTTTTACATTGTCTACCCTAAGGTTTTATTAGATACCAAAATCCATCTATGATCTACTCATTAATAGAAAGAAAGTCAAATTAAAATCCTGACTCTTTTTTATGCTACACTCTCTCTTAGTCTCAATACCATGGAGTTCAACTAGACTTAAGTCAACTAATAACTACTACTTGTTGTTAAAGGTATGCTTGAAGTGCATAAGGCTTAACCAATGATCTAGTGTAGAATGGGTATTTAGGTCTCAAGGTCTACCACTTATCCAAGCAAAGATCCATTTAGATATGGAAACCCAATTTTTCTTAATATAATGATATAGAGTGGACAAGTGGTGAATCCTGAGACCAAACCACTCATGCTACTAGGGATAATAGGTTGGACAAGTGGTGGACCTTGAATGTAAACCCCCCATGTACAAAGTATCAGGGGTTTTGGGTATTTCAATCGACTCTAGCATCTTCGAGACATGGTGGAGCTTACTTCTCTCCATGTTTCAATGGAGTCTATCTTGGATAAATGGTGGAGCATCATTCTCTCCATGTTTCAATGGAGCCTAGCTTGGACAATTGGTGGACGTTTGTTTCTCTCTATGTTTGAACAGATTTAGCTTGGACAAGTGGTGGACCTTGGAACAAAATCCCCATGTAAAACATATCATGGACATTACAAGTGGTGAGAAAAAATACCATTCAATATATAACCTTATAGGTTGGACAAGTGGTGGACCTCAACACCCAATTATTATTAATATAATGACATAGAGTGGACAAGTGGTGAATCTTGCGACCAAACCTACTCGGAAAAGTAGGTTGGACAAGTGGTGGACCTTGAATGCAAACCCCCCATGTACAAAATATCACTCATGCTACTAGGAATAATTTGGTATTAAGGTCCATGTTTCAATGGAGCCTAGCTTGGAAAAGTGGTGGACCTTTGTTTCTCTCTATGTTTCAATAGAATTAACCTTATAGTCTAGACAAGTGGTGGACCTTAGCACCCAATTCCTCTTATTATAATGACATAGAGTGGAAAAGTGGTGAATTGTGAGACCAAACCTACTAGGGATAATAGGGTGGACAAATGGTTGACCTTGAATGTAAATCACCCATGTACAAAATATCATGGGTTTTGCGTATTTCAATGGAGCCTAGCATCTAGGAGACATGGTGGAACTTACTTATGTCCATGTTTTAATGGAGCCTATCTAGGAGAAATGGTGGAGGTTCCTTCTCTCCATGTTTCAATGGAGCCTAGCTTGGACAAGTCGTGGACCTTTGTTTCTCTCTATGTTTAAATATGGTTAGCTTGTACAAGTGGTGGATCTTGGAATGAAACTCCCATGTAAAACATATCATGGGCATTTCAAGTGGCGAGAAAGGATACCATTGAAGATATAACCTTATAGGTTGGCCAAGTGGTGGACCATAACACAATATAATGACATAGAGTGTACAAGTGGTGAATCTTGAAACCAAACCACTCATGCTACTAGGGATAATTGGTTAAACAAGTGGTGGGCCTTGAAATAAAACCCCCTAGAGTGTTTCAATGGAGCCTAGCTTGGAAACATGGTAAAGCTTGCTTCTCTCCATGTTTCAATGCAGCCTATCTTGGATAAATGGTGGAGCATCATTCTCTCCATGTTTCAATGGAGCCTAGCTTGGACAAGTGGTGGACCTTTGTTTCTCTCTATGTTTGAATAGAGTTATCTTGGAAAAGTGGTGGACCTTGGAACAAAACCCCCATGTAAAACATATCATGGGCATTACAAGTGGTGAGAAAAAATAACATTTAATATATAACATTATAGGTTGGACAAGTGGTGGACCTTAACACCCAATTATTCTTAATATAATGACATAGAGTGGATAAGTGGTGAACTTGGGACCAAACCTACTAGGGAAATATGTTCGACAAGTGGTGGACCTTGAATGTAAACCCCCCATGTACAAAATATCACTCATGCTACTAGAAATAATTTCGTATTAAGGTCCATGTTTCAATGCAACCTAGCTTGGAAAAGTGGTGGACCTTTGTTTCTCTCTATGTTTCAATAGATTTAGCTTGGACAAGTGGTGGACCTTGAAACAAAACCCCCATGTAAATCATGTCATGGACATTACAAGTGGTGAGAAAAAATACCATTCAAGCTATAACATTATAGGTTGGACAAGTGGTGGACCTTAACACCCAATTCCTCTTAATATAATGACATAGAGTGGACAAGTGGTGAATCATGAGACCAAACCTACTAGGGATAATAGACTGGACAAGTGGTGAACCTTGAATGTAAACCCCCCATGTACAAAATATTATGGGTATTGGGTATTTCAATGGAGCCTAGCAACTTGGAGACATGGTGGAGCTTATTTCTCTCCATGTTTCAATGGAGTCTATCTAGGAGAAACAGTGGAGGTTCCGTCTCTCCATGTTTCAATGAGCCTAGCTTGGACAAGTGGTGGACCTTTCTTTCTCTATATGTTTTAATAGAGTTAGCTTGGACAAGTGGTGGACCTTGGAATGAAACCCCCATGTAAAACATATCATGGGCATTTCAAGTGGTGAGAAAGGATACCATTTAAAATATAACCTTATAGGTTGGACAAGTGGTGGAACTTAACACATAGTTCTTCTTAATATAATGACATAGAGTGTACAAGTGGTGAATCTTGAGACAAAACCACTCGTGCTACTAGGGATAATAGGTTGGACAAGTGGTGGACCTTGAATGTAAACCCCTTATGTACAAAATTATGGGTTTAGGGTATTTCAATGGAGCCTAGCTTGGAGACATGGTGGATATTGCTTCTCTCAATGTTTCAATGGAACCTATCTTGGAGAAATGGTGGATCATCCTTCTCTCCATGTTTCAATGGAGCCTACCTTGGAATTGGTGGACCTTTGCTTCTCTCTATGTTTCAATAGAGTTAGCTTGGACAAGTGGTGGGTCTTGGAACAAAACCCCTTTGTAAAACATAGCATGTACATTACAAGTGATGAGGAAAAATATCATTCAAGATATAACCTTACAGGTTGGAAAAGTGGTGATGGACCTTGACAAGTGGTGAAGGATACCATTTAAGATATACCCTTATAGGTTGGACAAGTGGTGGACCTTAACACCCAGTTATTCTTAATATAATGACATAGAGTGGATAAGTGGTGAATCTTAAGACCAAACCACTCATGCTACTAGGTATAACACGTTAGAGAAGTGGTAGACCTTGAATGTAAACACCCCATGTACAAAATATCATGGTTTTAGGGTGTTTCAATGGAGCGTAGAATCTTGGAGACATGGTAGATCTTGATTCTTTCCATGTTTGAATGGCACCTATCTTGGAAAAATGATGGAGGTTACTTCTCTCCATGCTTCAATGGAGCCTAGCTTTGACAAGTGGTGAACCTTTGCTTCTCTCTATGTTTGAATAGAGTTAGCTTGGACAAGTGGTGGACCTTTTCTTCTCTCTATGTTTGAATAGAGTTAGCTTGGACAAGTGGTGGACCTTGGAATGAAACCCCCATGTAAAACATATCATGGAAATTTCAAGTGGTGAGAAAGGATACCATTTAAGATATAACATTATAGGTTGGACAAGTGGTGGACCTTAATACATAGTTCTTCTGAATATAATGACATAGAGTGTACAAGTGGTGTATCTTGAGACCAAACCACTCGTGATACTAGGGATAATAGGTTAGACAAGTGGTGGGCCTTGAAATAGAACCCCCCATGTACAAAATAAAATGGGTTTAGGGCATTTAAATGGATCCTAGCTTGGAGCCATGGTGGAGCTTTCTTCTCTCCATGTTTCAATGAAGCCTATCTTGGAGAAATGGTGGAGCATCCTTCTCTCCATGTTTCAATATAGCTTAGCTTGGACAAGTGGTGGATCTTTGGTTCTCTCTATGTTTCAATAGAGTTAGCTTGGACAAGTGGCGGACATTGAAACAAAACTCCCATGTAAAACATATCATGGGTAGTTCAAGTTGTGAGAAAAAACAACCATTTAAAATATAACCTTATAGGTTGGACAAGTGGTGGACCTTAACACCCAATACTTTTTAATACAATGACATAGAGTGGACAAGTGGTGAATCTTGAGACCAAAGCTATCAAGCTACTAGGGATACTAAGTTGGACAAGTGGTGGGTCTTGAATGTACATCCCCTATGTAAAAAATATCATGGGTTTAGGGTGTTTCAATGGAGTCTAGCATATTGAAGAAATGGTGGAGCTTGCTTCGCTCCATGTTTCAAGTGGTGGACCTTCAATTATTTTCCCAAACCTAGTTTAGACAACCCATTCACTTTGCAACTCTAAAGGTTGGATGAGTGGTGGAGCTTTGTTTATTTCCATGTTTTAATGGATCCTAGCTTGGACAAGTGGTGGACCTTGGAAAAAAGTCCCCCCTGTACAACATAGCTGAGTTTTTTCATGTTTTAATGGAAGAGAGATTTGAAAAATGGTGGAGCTTGCTTATCTCCATGTGGATTTTAGAACTAGCTTGGACAAGTGGTGGAGCTTTTCTTTTCTACTCTTCATAATACAATGATGTATAGGTTGGTTACATGGTGAATCTTAAGGCCAAACCTCCCATCTTACTAGAGATGATAGGTTGGACAAGTGGTCAACCTTCTATCATTTCTCCATGCCTATAATTAGACAATTAGTAGAACTAGCATCTTTCTATGTTGTCTAGAGCTGAGCTTGGACAAGTAGTGGACCTTGCTACTCTCTTCCCTTGGTTTATTAGTTTGAAGACTCATTATATATACTTGCTTAGATCTATATAATTACTCATTAGTTAGGTTATAAGTAGGTGTGTAATTTGTTAGCCTCAAGGGACTTTGAATATTGAATAGTAAGAAAGTCAAGTGCTGGTTTGAAGATCTTTTGCTTATCTAAACTAGACTCTAACTCAATAATAAGTCTCTTAAGTTCCACTAATTGTCCTATCTAGGCTCCAAAAGAGTCTTAATTGGTTTGTGCTAGATTCTATCTTCCTTGATGGGGTACAATCCTAGAAAAATAAGGCACTATAAGTTTTACCTTAGCTCAAATGGATTTTCACTTAAACTAGACTGCAATTTGGCACTCTAGTATCTTTGTCTTGATGGAGTTTAACACTAGATACATAGTAGTGATATTTAAGCTTCATGTCTCTTCACTTGATCGAGATATGAGACCATACTTTCAAGGTCACCACTTGTTTTACCTAAAGACCAATGTGAGACATGGGAGCAAGAAAGCCATCCGATATTGTTTTAAGGACTATTACATAGACAATCAATAACTTAAGTAAAGCAAAAAGACTTGGATCTTTCACAATTAATAACTCAAGTAAAGCCAAAAAGACTTGGATCTTTGACAGTTTTTTTCAAACTAAAAAAGCACAATCTCATGCTAACAAAACTATAAATCACAATTGAAAGTTTTCAACGAGAAAAAGATCAGCAATCTTATAAGAAGGATACTTTTCATTTCATTTGATGATTACAAACTAAAAGAAAGTCTCTCAAGAAATTGATAAACAAAAAATGTAGGTGACTGCTTCATTATTTTGAGCAAACATATCAAAATCTCTATTGATTGAGCTCCATCTAGTAGTATCCTTTGTAAGATCCTGCAGGAAGGAATAAAAAGAAAGATTTGTTAGATACCATGCATATGAGTGTTCAAGTATGTGTATCAAGAATATATGACACGTCACTAGTACCTTAGGGTTTCTTTCTATCCAGCCTTAGAATATTGTTCTCAGCTTTCACCTTATTTATATAAGCCTTTGTTATGGTTGCCTTCAAAACTCCTTTTGTGTTACAACCCAATTGCCTAGCTAAAGTGGTCAATTGTGACGCCTTCATGCTTTCAATGGGTGTACGCTCCTTTGCTAAGATCTCTTGTATTTGGGCTCTTCTCATTTCATTGCGGTGGCTTGTGTCACTTGCATTTTCAATGATAGTTTCATCCTTGTCACCTTTTGCAGGTGGTATTCTTCTTGTAAAGAACACCTTAGCTGACCAAACATCATTTTTCTGCTTCCAATACTCCATGATTTGTTTGTATTCACTATCATTTGTCACTATAGGTTGTCCATAACGATTAGAAGCAATTAAATCACGCACATCCCTTCTCTCATCAAGCTGAATCAAGTATGGCAGTAGCTCCTCCAAGAGCATATTGTCAACCATCTTCTCAGCATCAAATTGTGGTGGAAAAATGCAATTGTTTCCTGGTGAAATACATCCCTTGTAAGGAGAGTCATCAATAATCACTGTTCTTTGTGGATCACATTCAAACCCCATGGCAATTTTGGCTAGAGGCTTGAACATTGCCTCAACGTTTGGATTGTCGGGTCTAAACAATTTTTGAGTTTGAGCGGTGTAGCAAACATCTTGCGACCAAATTGCAAATAAAGGCAATGTATCCTCAGCTAAGTTGTTTAGTGGTGCAAGGATTTGATACACATTATTCCTAGTACCTGTCGACCAAATTGCAACATTAAAGCTCTGTAAAATAGTCTTCAAGAATTGGATGCAACCTGGCCTGAGTATAATATATCTTTTTGAATCCATTTGCACTGAGTTGTGGTGTGAGGATGGTTGAGGGGAACGTTTCAACAATAGACCATTTAAATCCAATATAATTGTAAGCATGGATTTCTCAACATCTACGCTACATGACGTAGTACCAATTGGCAATAGCTCGTGAGTGGACTTTTCAGTCTCTTTTTATGTATGTTGCATTTTTGAAGCATCGATTTCTTGGTTCTCATTATTGGAAGCTTGCTCAAGTTGCACAACACTAGACTCTAGTATAGAAATATCATCCATCTTGGGCACTTTAGAAACCATAGAATCTATGGATTCTATAGTTGTTTACTAAACCATAGGAGCATTATCCATCCTAGTTTGTGAATCTAAGAAAACACACACACAAATGGTATCTCAAAACCACTAGAATTTTATTCACCATATTTATATGTAGAACTCCTAGTAAGAAATTTATTTAAGGTAAAGTCGTTGTTAGAATCCTTGCAACCATTTTCATCATTCGTACACCAAACACCACTTGTCTAAAATACAATCTACTAACTCAACATTTTCCATCCTACACTTTATTAAAGATGAGTACTTAAAGTGAAAACTAAAAGCCACCCTTGTTGAGGAAACATGGATACAAAGTCTACCAAATGTCCAACCTAGACTACAAGCAAACAATTAGAGATTTGGCTTAGATTTGGATTCAAAGGCCACCACTTATTCAAGTAAGATAACTCCACTTGTTTAAGACAGTAATGTTTGAAGCCCCACCACTTGTCCAACCTATACATTGATTAAATTTTGGTAAGATTTATCACAAATCTAGAGTAGAATCAAGATTCTATGGCCAAGGTAGTCAAATAAGTTAGACAACACACAAAGCATAAGAGCACTCTAGATTCTCGTTGAGCATAAACTAAACAATAATCAAATGTTATATTCAATTGAGATTTCATCCATGAAAAATGAAAATGATGCATGTACTTGAGATTTCCATCCATGTACAATACTTTACAATGTCAAGTAAAGTTATAGTCAACAAACAACTCTTCTCCTGCTTCAACTTGACAAATAGTCTCAATGCATACATGGCCATATTCTTCTGACTTGATGTGTGAAGAGGTGCATTTATGCCAAGGTGGAAAATTTGGATCAAATGTATAGCGTACGTTGGGACAGACATTTGTACTGTGAGAACTATTTATATAGCGCGACACGTTTCCTTCTTCTACACAACCAATAATGTATGATTGATCTTCCTCTTCTTCTATGTTGGATCCTCTAGAAGAGAATATTTATAAGCTCTTGGAAAAATTTTGCATATCTTTTTCCAGTCTTGAAATCTATACTTATGCCCTCCATAGTTTAGAATAGTCAAACCACTTTCCAGGGTAGTATGCACAAATGGACCATAACCAGCTCCTTCAATACATAAAAGTCGCACTTCAAAATCCACACCGTTAATATGGAAAATTACATCTTTGGGAATAGGAAAAGTTGGTGTCCCAAAAGGATCTTCATACCAATCATAGTGTGAAATACATCTAGTTTTTATATCACTTAACTCCTTTGTGTCTGCAAAAAGAAGAAAATATTATGCATAAAATAATGACAATATCAAAGAAAGATATCATTATTTTATAGTCCAATGGGTCCATTGTATGGAAGACTTAGAGTGCCTCTTACATGGTGCCTCCAAGGTTTCCAAAAAATAAAATCATTGGAAAAAAAAGGCCACTTTGTCTCTAATCTATTGCCCATTTGAAGCATAGAGAGAACCAAGGTCCACCACTTGTCCAAGCTAGACATGGAGCATTGACACAAGATCCAACACTTATACAAGAACCCTATAGTATATGTGGTAACATGGGATGCATTGATGCAACAAAATTAGTCTAGCCTCCTCATCCATCTCTTTTTTCTCGTAGCCTAGAGGGATTAGTTTCAAGGTCTATCACTAGTCAAAAACTACACATAGAACATTGATACAAGGTTCCACCACATGTGAAACCTATCATCTCTAGTAGCATGGATGGTTTGATATCAAGGTTCACTGCGTGTCCTACCTATACTCTATTGTAGCATAGAGATTCTGGTTTGGTGGTACTACACTTGTCCAAACTTGGCTTGTTGTTGATATCTGGAGGTAATCAAGGGTCCTCCACTTGTCCAAGTTAGGCATATAAAACAATTGCAAGGTCCACCATGTGTACAACATATGATTGATTATAGCATGCATGGTCTTATTTCATGGGCAACCATCTTCTCTCCAACATGTGTCCATTGAAGCATGGAGAGAAGCAAGGTTCACCACTTATCAAAGCTATTATTTTCTCCTAGTGCTTTCAAAACCCATAATACGTTGTACATGGGGGGGGGGGATTCTTGTTTCAAGGTCCACCACTTGGCTAAGATTGGATCCATTGAAACATAAAGAGAAGCAAGCTCTACCATTTTTCCAAGCTAGGTGCCATTGAAACATGAAAACCCCATAATATGTTGTATACGGGGGGGTTTTTCACGGTCTACCACTTGTCTAAGCTATGGTCCATTGGAACATGGAGAGAATCAAAGCTCCACCACTTTTCTAAGCTAGGATCCATTGAAACATGGAGAGAAGCAAGCTCCATTGTTTGTCTAAGCTAGGCTCCATTGGAACATGGAGAAAACAAGATCCACCACTTGCCTATTATTGCATAGAGATTCTGGTTTGAAGGTCCACCACTTGTCCAACCTTGCCTTCATGTATGGAGATAATAAAGAGTGCAATGCTTCTCTAAGCTAGGGACATAAAAGAGTTTCAAGGTCCACTACATATACGATCTATGATGGGTTGTAGCATGGGAGGTTTCATTTTAAGGTTGACCACTTCTCCAGCTCCGCTTGTCCAACCTCAGATCTATTGAAGAATGGAGAATAAAGGTGTACCAACTCTCCAAAATAGGCAAGAAAATCTCTATAAAACCCATGAATTGTTAATATATGCTATGTTGTGGAGTTTTGTTTGAAGGTCCGCTCCTTATCCAAGCTACAATCCATTGAAGCATGGAAATAAGTAAGATATATCTATAGTCCAAGATAGGATCCATTGAAACATAGAGAGAATCAAGGTCCACCACTTTTCCAAGCTATGCATGGGTAATTGATATAAGGACCACTACGTTTTCACCTATACTATGCTCTATCATGGATGGTTTCATATACCACCAATTTTCCAACCTATTTAGTAGGTTGTATTATGGGGGTTTCATTAGGATATTTCAGAGGTCTTTTGGAGGGCCTTTTGGAAGAGAGAGGAAAATAAGCTCCTCCAATGAGAGAAGAGCCTACGTTACGTAGAAAAATAGATTGATATTAACAAAAATATAAAAGGTGTCCCTCTCCTCATTTAATAATCTAGTGGTCCTTGAAGACGATCACTCTCTTTCATTTAATGCGAGCACCTTTTTCAGAAGGTAGATGCGGTACATTTGATACGGCTTATGTCATCACTAGAACTCAAAAAGTTACAAAACTATCAAGTGGTGGAAGATTTTGAAACTTTTGATACTGTCAATGCGTCCGGAACACCCAAATATCCTAGAAATGAATGTCCAATTGCCTCGCTCCGACATCCAAAGAGGCAAAAAATTTCAAAAACCCCTAGAAGAACATTTTACTAACGGTGCGCGAGGGGGCATTCCAAAATTTTGGAATGCCTCTTCGCGCGCCGTTAGTAAAAAGCCCTTTTTTTCCTCTTTTTAGGGAGCTTTTTGAGAGGAAAATGTCAAAAAACCTCTAAAAAGGGGCTTTCTTGGAAGATAAGTGTTCAAAAATCACTGTAAGGACTTTTGTACTAATGGCGTGCAGAGGGGCATTCTAAAATTTTAGAATGCCTCCTCGCGCGCTTTAAGTAAAAAGCCCTTTTTTTGGTGTTTTTTGACATTTTTTGCCTCTCCGGATGTCGAAATGAGACAAGTAGACATTCGTTTTGAGGGTATTTTGGCGTTCCGGACGCATTGGTGGTGTCAAAAGCCTCAAAATCTATCACTATTTGACAGTTTGTGACTTTTCAACTTTCAGTGATGATGACGTAAGCTGCATTGAATGCGCCGCACCTGCCTCCTGAAAAAGATGCTCGGATTAAATAAAAAAGTGACTGTTTTCAAGGACGATTGGGAATATAAATCTACTTTTTAGAGTGTTTGGTTGTCCTTTTGGACGTACTCACAAGGTGCAAGTGCATTTTAAAAAAACTTTCTACAGAGAGAAATACAATTTCTTACAAGGTTCTCCAAATGACCTACGAAATTTTCTAATGGGTTTCAAGGTACTTCACTTGTCTAAGGTGGGTTCCATTGAACCATGGAGAGAAACAATGTCTACCACTTGTCCGAAATATGCTCCTTTAAAACATAAAAGCAAGGTCCACCACTTGTCCAAGCTAATGTTTCTCTCCATTGAAGCATGGAGAGAAACAAGGTCTACCACCTGTCCAAAATATGCTCCATTGAAACATAAAAGCAAGGTCCATCACTTGTCCAAGCTAATATAACAAATGGGTGTTGGTTACAAGGTGTACCACACTTGTCTAAACTAGTCTCCATGCAAAGTCCACCACATGTCCAAGCTATATGATCTTGGTTTGAAGGTCTACCACACCTCTTGAAATTAGGATCCATGTAAGGTCCACCTTTTGTCAATCTATGCCTTTAGTGAGTACTAAAACTAAGTAAATTGCAGTACTTAAATACCTTTCCAACCTCATTAAGATTTTGGTCTCTAAGGCCACCACCACATGTCTAATCTATGCTCTAATTGATTACTTATGATAGTTCTCAAAGTCCAAACATAAGCTCCCTTCTAGCAAGGTTAGTTTAAATTTAGGCTCCAGCACCTGTCTAAGTTAGGTTCAATTTATGAAGCATCACCATTTAACCATGCTACGATCTAATGTATCATATCAAGGGGGTATTGATAAAAGGTCCAAAACTTATTGAGTTCAAGCTCTTAAATAATTAAGTCTTTGTGAGTATTAAATGTTATAGTTTTAGTCTAAAGATCCACCATTCAAAAACTCAAGTAATTTATTATTTACATTCAAACCTTGAATGCTTGAGATAAAAAATACAAACTCAATCAATACTATATAAAGCAAAATCTAACATTAAGAGTATCAAATCAGTAACAAGAAACACTAACATGCACAAGAAACTCAAAACATATGTGTCTCCATTTCCAAAAAGTCCTCAATTGACAGAGGATGTTGTTGTTGTTCTCTTTGTGGAGAGCACTCCTCTGTAACAGGCACAATGTCATCTAATTGCGAATTGGATTGTTGAAGTCCAGCCCATTTTTCTATATCTTCATGAGACTTAGAAAAGTCTAGCAGCATGGTCTCCACGTTTTTTGCCTCCTCCACACTATCAATTAAGCATATAACTTCTTTTTTCTGTTGTATTCCTTCTTGTGCAACCAAGGAGCCATCACGAAAAACATCAACAAGCTTGCGGTCTTCAAAACAATATGTACGAATGTAGTGCTTGACCAAAGCTCTTTTTTTGGCCTCCAAATATTGCAAATCTGACATATCGTTATCTGCTACTTGAAGAAGAGAACAATCAATTGGCATGGGATGTTCCTCTGATCTTCTTCTCAGGTCTTCAAATGCATTGCCTTTTCCCAAGAAGGCAATAACTGTTAGGAATTGAATTTCTGCTTTGCAAGGAGCTGATGGAAAGTGATGCAATGCACCACAACAATGGTAGCTCAGATTATCTCCCATGGCGTGAAAGGCACATTGCAATTTTGTGAAGTTAGTGAAATCCACAAATGCAAGAAAGACAAATCCAAGATCTGTTGACCCTCCAGCAATAGCCAAGATCCCATCCAAAGCATTGTTAAATGTCTCCTCACTCCACTTCAAATTGCCTCCAACGTTTTTTGTCATATCTAAAACACATAAGCCAATAGGCACTTTATTATTGAAGTGGCGCATCAAGTAGAGATTGCCTTCCATTTGTAGGCTCACCACATAGATTGACCATGGCAAATCTCTAGGCTCAGTTTTCTCCTTTTGAAGGTGAATTGCCCATTGCATGTATTTTATTGCTCCATCTGGAAAAGCCATTTTCTTTGTTCCACGCGTTAAACTAGATTTGATCCATTCCTCGCATAGCATTAAAATTGTTTTATAAACAACATCATTGATGTTATACATTTTGACCACCTCCTCCCAGTCTTTACATGGTGAAGACTCATTCAAAATGTTGAAGCCTTCAAGAAGTGCATCTTGAATCAATTTGTCTTGCTTCAACTGCTTGATTCGATCATACATGTCAGTTGCATCACCATCCTTTGCACTCTTTGACAGTAAAATCTTCTCATCTCTAATCTCTTCTTGAATAGTCTTTACCTCTGATTCCTCAAGGCCACAAAGGTATCTAAATACAGTTGTTGGGGGTTTCTTATTCTCCTCTTCTAGCTTTTCAATGATTTCTATCCAGCAATCATAAACTAAACCAGAGTACGTGACCATGTGTGCCTGTTTAGCAATCCAACTTGCTGCTGCACTCATTCTTGCCAATCGAAGAAAAGCCTAAAAGGAAATAGAGAAATAATTAAACTATTGAGCAAGATTTGTTAATTAAACACTATCAAAAAGACAAAGAAAATAACTTACATCCCATCCGGCACGAGATGAATGTCCCTCTGCAATTCCACTTGCTGCCTTTGGTGGTCGTCCTGAGAAGATCCATTGACTCCGTAAATGTCTCAATATTTGGCTGTAAGGTTGCTTGACATACAATGCCTGAGTCTCCTCATTTGCAATGGCAGATATAGCAGTTGCAACAAATGGAGGAGCATTCACAAGAATGCGAGCCTTTCTAAATTTATACATGCTAATCAGTCTTTCAAATATCTCTTTGTTGTTTTGTTCATTGTGAAGCAAAACTTTTGCAGCATAGATTGAATGCTGCCCATCAAGAATCCAATAATGATAATCTTTAATTTTTTGCTCCTCTACCTCTTCTACTGCCAAAGGAGTCCCCTTCTTTGATTTTGGATTTCGAACAGGCATCAAATATGCACATGCTGCAAGCTTGGTCGTACTCCGTGAAAATCCAAATAACACACTTTCAGCGTGTTTTTTATCCATAATACGTAAATTATAGTGATCAGGAGCAAGCCAACAATTTTGAATAGGGATATCAAATTCCCTATATTGGAAAGGAAAATAATTTATGTACTTATTCATTCCACCTGTATCTTTTTCTTGTCCTTTCATGGCCTCAGCTTCTAAAACATCTGGATCCACAATTCTCATCTTTGACATTGAACCCTCTGTTGATGAGGATTCCAAAGATGCATTGTCTACATCCAAAATGGAACTAGTTCGCTTAGCTACTACTTTTTTCACTTTTGCTTGCTTCTTTGTGGATGGTGGTCGTGAAGCTTTCACCTTTTTTCGTTGTAGTGTGGCAATGATGAAGCTTTGAAGTTGATATGCTGTGATGTTTGGATTTGATTCTACAAACTTTCATCCTCCAGAAAACATTGTCTCTTCTTTGTTTCTAGACATGCACTCCAATGCATATGCTCCTGGAGATAGTTGAAATTCTAGATTCATTGGAACTAGAATGTCAATGCATTCCACTTCCGGATGACTATCAACTACAGAGACAGATTCTTCCACAACTTGTCCAACATCTTCAAACAAGCTGTCATTCTCGTTTTTGGCAATAAATAGATGCATCTTATCAAATTGTGCACCCTCTATACCATGTATGTCCAAATACCATTTCCTAAGATCATTGCAAGTATAGTCAACTGAGACAGCAACCCTTGCAACCTGTTTTTTTGGAGCCATCTTTCCTGAAACAAAAAAAAACCAAATGTTATTTTAGCATATACTTTTTTGTAATGAATTAAGTTTGTGTGAATACAAGGTCCACCACTTGTTCAAGTTAGATCTAAGCAAGTATACATAGTAATCTTTTAAGCTAATAAACTAAGGGAAGGGAGAAGTAAGGTCCACCACTTGTCCAAGCTCAGATCTAGACAACATGGAGAGATTCGAGGTCTACTAATTGTCTAATATAGGCTAACTATATTGAAACATAGAGAGAAGCAAAGGTCCACCACTTGTCCAATCTAGGGTCCATTGAAACATGGAGAGAATGATGCTCCACCATTTGTCCAAAATAGACTCCATTGAAACATGAAGAGAAGCAATATGCACCATGTCTTCGAGATGCTAGGCTCCATTGAAATACCTTAAACCCACCATATTTTGTATATGTGGGGTTTAAATTCAAGGTCCACCACTTGTCCAACCTATTCTCCCTAGTAGCATGAGTGGTTTGGTCTCAAGATTCACCACTTTTCCACTCTATGTCATTATATTAAGAATATCTGGGTGTTAAAGTCCACCACTTGTCCAACCTATAAGGCTATATCCAAAATGGTATTATTTACCACCACTTGGAATGTACATGATAGGTTTTACATAGGGGTCTGGTTCCAAGGTCCACCACTTGTCCAAGCTAACTCTATTGAAACATAGAGAGAATCAAAGGTCCACCACTTGTCCAAGCTAGGCTCCATTGAAACATGGAGAGAAGGATGCTCCACCATTTGTCCAATCCAGGTTCGATTGAAACATGAAGAGAAGCAAGTTGCACCATGTCTCCAAAATGCTAGGCTCCATTGAAATATCTTAAACCCATGATATTTCGTACATGGGGGGTTTACATTCAAGGTCCACCACTTGTCCAACCTATTATCACTAGTAGCATGAGTGGTTTGGTCTCAAGATTCACCACTTTTCCACTCTATGTCATTATATTAAGAAGATATGGGTGTTAAGGTCCACCACTTGTCCAACCTAAAAGGCTATATCTTAAAGGGTATTCTTTCTGACCACTTGGAATGACCATGATAGGTTTTACATGGGGGTTTGGTTCCAAGGTCCACCACTTGTCCAAGCTAACTCTATTGAAACATAGAAAGAAGCAAAGGTCCACCACGTGTGCAAGCTAGGGTCCATTGAAACATGGAGAGAAGGATGCTCCACCATTTGTCCAAGATAGGCTCCATTGAAACATGAAGAGAAGCAAGGTGCACCATGTCTCCAAGATGCTAGGCTCCATCTAAATACCTTAAACCCACGATATTTCGTAGATGGGGGGTTTACATTCAAGGTCCACCACTTGTCCAACCTATTATCACTAGTAGCATGAGTGGTTTGCTCTCAAGATTCACCACTTTTCCACTCTATGCCATTATATTAAGAATATCTGGGTGTTAAGGTCCACCACTTGTCCAACCTATAAGGATATATCATTAAGGTTATTCTTTCTCACCACTTGGAGTGACCATGATAGGTTTTACATGGGGGTTTGGTTCCAAGGTCCACCACTTGTCCAAGCTAACTCTATTGAAACATAGAGAGAAACAAAGGTCCACCACTTGTCCAAGCTAGGATCCATTGAAACATGGAGAGAAGGATGCTCTACCATTTGTTGAAGCTAACTCTATTGAAACATGGGGGGTTTACATTCAAGGTCCACCACTTTTCCAACCTATTAACGCTAGTAGCATGAGTGGTTTGGTCTCAAGATTCACCACTTTTTCACTCTATGTTATTATATTAAGAATATTTGGGTGGTTTACATTCAAGGTCTACCACTTGTCCAACCTATAACGCTATATCTTAAGGGTTATTCTTTCTCACCACTTGGAGTGACCATGATAGGTTCTACATGGGGGTTTGGTTCCAAGGTCCACTACTTGTCCAAGATAACTCTATTGAAACATAGAGAGAAGAAAAGGTCCACCACTTGTCCAAGCTAGGGTCCATAGAAACATGGAGAGAAAGATGCTCCACCATTTGTCCAAGATATGCTCCATTGAAACATGAAGAGAAGCAAGCTACACAATGTCTCCAACATGTTAAGCTCCATTGAAATACCTTAAACCCATGATATTTCGTACATGGGGGGTTTACATTCAAGGTCCACCACTTGTCCAACCTATTATCTCTAGTAGCATGAGTGGTTTGGTCTCAAGATTCACCACTTTTCCACTCTATGTCATTATATTAAGAATATCTGGGTGTTAAGGTCCACCACTTGTCCAACCTATAAGGTTATATCTTAAACTTTATTCTTTCTCACCACTTGGAGTTACCATGATAGGTTTTACATGGGAGTTTGGTTACAAGGCCCACCACTTGTCCAAGCTAACTCTATTGAAACATAGAGAGAAGCAAAGGTCCACCACTTGTGCAAGCTAGGATCCATTAAAACATGGAGAGAAGGATGCTCCACCATTTGTCAAAGATAGGCTCCATTGAAACATGAAGAGAAGCAAGCTGCACCATGTCTCCAAGATGCTAGGCTCCATTGAAATACCTTAAATCCATGATATTTCGTACATGGGGGGTATACATTCAAGGTCCACCACTTGTCCAACCTATTATCCTTAGTAGCATGAGTGGTTTGTTCTCAAGATTCACCACTTTTCCACTCTATGTTGTTATATTAAGAAGATCTAGGTTTTAAGGTCGACCACTTGTCCAACCTTTAAGGCTAGATCTTAAAGGGTATTATTTCTCACCACTTGGAATGACCATGATATGTTTTACATGGGGGTTTGGCTCCAAGGTCCACCACCTGTCCAAGCTAACTCTATGGAAACATAGAGAGAAGCAAAGGTCCACCACTTGTCCAAGCTAGGCTCCATTGAGACATTTAGAGAAGGATGATCCCCCATTGGTGGAAGATAGGATCCATCTAAACATGAAGAGAAGCAAGCTGCACCATGTCTCCAAGATGCTAGGCTTCATCGAAATACCTTAAACCCATGATAGTTTGTACATGGGGGGTTTACATTCAAGGGCCACCACTTGTCCAAGCTATTATCGCTAGTAGCATGAGTGGTTTTGTCTCAAGATTCACCACTTTTCCACTCTATGTCATTATATTAAGAATATGTGGGTGTTAAGGTCCACCACTTGTCCAACCTATAAGTCTATATCTTAAAGTTTATTCTTTCTTCCCACTTGGAGTGACCATGATAGGTTTTATATGGGGGTTTGGTTCAAAGCTCCAACACTTGTCCAAGCTAACTCTATTGAAACAGAGAGAGAAGCAAAGGTCCACCACTTGTCCAAGCTAGGCTCCATTGAAACATGGAGAGAAGGATGCTCCACTATTTGTCTAAGATAGGCTCCATCGAAAAATGAAGAGAAGCAAGCTGTACCATGTCTCCCAGATGCTAGGCTTCATCGAAATACCTTAAACACAGGATATTTTGTACATGGGGTGTTTACATTCAAGGGCCAATACTTGTCCAAGCTATTATCTCTAGTAGCATGAGTGGCTTTGTCTCAAGATTCACCACTTTTCCACTCTATGTCATTATATTAAGAATATGTGGGTGTTAAGGTCCACCACTTGTCCAACCTATAAGTCTATATCTTAAAGGTTATTCTCTCTTACCTTGGAGTGACCATGATAGGTTTTACATGGGGTTTTGGTTCCAAGCTCCACCACTTGTCCAAGCTAACTCTATTGAAACAGAGAGAGAAGCAAAGCTCCACCACTTGTCCAAGCTAGGCTCCATTGAAACATGGAGAGAAGGATGCTCCACAAATTGTCCAAGATAGGCTGCATCGAAAAATGAAGAGAAGCAAGATGCACCATGTCTCCCAGATGCTAGGCTTCATCGAAATGCCTTAAACCCAGGATATTTTGTTCATGGGGGGTTTACATTCAAGGGCCAATACTTGTCCAAGCTATTATCGCTAGTAGCATGAGTGGCTTTGTCTCAAGATTCACCACTTTTCCACTCTATGTCATTATATTAAGAATATGTGGGTGTTACGGTCCACCACTTGTCCAACCTATAAATCTATATCTTAAAGGTTATTCTTTCTTACCACTTGGAGTGACCATGATAGGTTTTACATGGGGGTTTGGTTCCAAGGTCCACCACTTGTCCAATCTAACTCTATTGAAACATAGAGAGAAACAAAGGTCCACCACTTGTCCAAGATAGGCTGCATTGAAACATGGAGAGAAGGATGGTCCACCATTTGTCCAAGATAGGCTCCATTGAAACATGACGAGAAGCAAGTTGCACCATGTCTCCAAAATGCTAGGCTCCATCGAAATACATTAAACCCACGATATTTCCTAGATGAGGGGTTTACATTCAAGGTCCACCACTTGTCCAAGCTATTATTGCTTGTAGCCTGAGTGGTTTGGTCTCAAGATTCACCACTTTTATTAAGAATATGTGGGTGTTAAGGTCCCCCACTTGTCCAACCTATAAGGCTACATTTAAAGGTTATTCTTTCTTACCACTTGGAGTGACCATGATAGGTTTTACATGGGGGTTTGGTTCCAAGGTCCACCACTTGTCCAAGCTAGGGTCCATTGAAACATGGAGAGAAGGATGGTCCACCATTTGTCCAAGATATGATCCATTGAAACATGACGAGAAGCAAGCTGCACCATGTCTCCAAGATGCTAGGCTCCATCGAAATACATTAAACCCACGATATTTCGTAGATGAGGGGTTTACATTCAACGTCCACCACTTGTCTAAGATATTATTGCTAGTAGCCTGAGTGGTTTGGTCTCAAGATTCACCACTTTTATTAAGAATATGTGGGTGTTAAGGTCCAACACTTGTCCGACCTATAAGGCTACATCTTAAAGGTTATTCTTTCTTCCCACTTGGAGTGACCATGATAGGTTTTACATGGGGGTTTGGTTCCAAGGTCCACCACTTGTCCAAGCTAACTCTATTGAAACATAGAGAGAAACAAAGAGCCACCACTTGTCCAAGCTAGGCTCCATTGAAACATGGAGAGAACGATGCTCCACCATTTGTCGAAGCTAAGTCTATTGAAACATGGGGGGTTTACGTTCAAGGTCCACCACTTGTCCAAGCTATTATCGCTAGTAGCATGAGTGGTTTTATCTTAAGATTCACCACTTTTTCACTCTATGTCATTATATTAAGAATATTTGGGTGATAAGGTCCACCACTTGTCCAACCTATAAGGCTATATTTTAAAGGCTATTCTTTCTCACCACTTGGAGTGACCATGATAGGTTTTACATGGGGGTTTGGTTCCAAGGTCCACCACTTGAATCATAGAGAGAAGCAAAGTTCCACCACTTGTCTAAGCTAGGCTCCATTGAAACATGGAGAGAAGGATGCTCCACCATTTGTCCAAGATAGGCTCCATTGAAACATGAAGAGAAGCAAGCTGCACCATGTCTCCAAGATGCTAGGCTCCATCCAAATACCTTAAACCCACGATATTTCGTAGATGGGGGGATTACTTTCAAGGTCCACCACTTGTCCAAGCTATTATCGCTAGTAGCATGGTTTGGTCTCAAGATTCACCAGTTTTCCACTCTATGTCATTACATTAAGAATATCTTGGTGTTAAGGTCCACCACTTGTCCAACCTATAAGGCTATATCTTAAATGATATTTTTTCTCACCACTTGGAATGTGCATGATATGTTTTACATGGGGTTTTGTTCCAAGGTCCACCACTTGTCCAAGCTAGATCTATTACATATATATTATACATACAATATTCAACTAGATTCCCTACCTATCATGTCTAGTAGCATGGATGCTCTAGCTTTAAGGTCCACCACTTGTCCAACCTATACTCTCTTATGTAAGGGAGATCTCACTATAAATTCAAAACCTTCCCGCCTAAATTTAAAATTCAAAATTTGATCGCCTAAATTTAAAATATCCCTCCCAAATTTTAAATATCCCGCCTAAATTTTAAAATATCCCGCCCAAATTTTAAAATTCAAATTTTTTTATAAAAATTTAAATTTTACCACTTAAATTTAAAATATTCCACACGAAATTGATTTTAAATTCAAGTTTACCACAAAAAGATATCATTATACCACCTAAATTCAAATATGCAAACCTCAAATCATTATATTGTACATAAATTCAAACAAATTCAAATTAACAAGCCTAAATTGATATTAGTTTGCATAGATATAAATTTATCACACCTAAATTATGTCACCATGTTAGAGAGAGTGGTTAGAGAATTTGAACAAGGTCCACCACTTGTCCAACCTAGATACCAAGAAGGATTGAGTGTACAAGGTATTGTTTGGAGGTCCTTATAGTCCACTGGTCTCAAGGTCCACCACTTGTGGTAAGGGTCACCAAAACGTGTATATATTCATCCCAAGAAATACACGTATTTTTGGTCTACATGTCCTAGTTTCAACCATTTATGTCCATTAGGTGTATCACTAAACAACACTACTATTTTTGAGAAACAGAAGTTACAATCATATCTACAAATCGATTAGAGGAAAATCAGCTCAGCATACATCCAGAACTCGCTACAAGAATCGACTTTAACAGATCATGCAAGTAAGTCTTCCATTCAAGTTTACTAGTATTACAATGTGTTAGTGATTTGTGATATTTATGTATGTATATATACTATGTGTGCATATCGTAATTAAGTGTAATTGTGTATCCACATTATGTATGAGTATTACAATGAAATAACAGAAATATACATACATACACATAGACAACACAGACGCACACATACATGAGCATGTATTTTTAAGAGAGAGATAGCAAGATACAGAGATAGATAGATAGAGAGAGAGAGAGAGAAATACCTGTTTTCTAGAGAGAGGAGAGAGAGAAAGATAACAAATTTCACTGTGTTTATGTATGTGGAAGAGAGGAAGACGATGTATGGGAATATGTGCACGTATTTTCAAGAGAGAGACAACAAGATAACAGATTTCACTATGGTTATGTATGTGGAAGTGAGGAAGACGATGTGTGGGAATATGTGCATGTATTTTCAAGAGAGAGACAACAAGATAGCAGATTTCACTGTGGTTATGTATGTGGAAGAGAGGAAGACATTGTGTGGGAATATGTGTATGTGTGCGGGGATATTTTTAAACTACGTATCTCTGTCTTTTGACGAGAGAGTGTGTGTGCAAGAAGAGTTACAGAGAACCATCTTCTCTATATGGAGAAAGACAGAGAGTGAGAGAGAGAGAGAAATACCTGTTTTTTCTCTATTCATGAGGTGTGCAATGTCTCCTGAGAAGAAGATATGCCCGATCCTGCCCTTCTGGAAAGCGTTGCGTACGCTGCTGTTTCTTTATCTTGTGCGCAAACTTTCAATCATGTGCGCTCCACCTGTGTGTTGTGTACGATGCCGGGCTTTCTCCTCTACGTGCGCGTATACTCCAACTGTGTGCGATCCGTGTGCGCTTTCTGTGTGTTTGCTGCTCGCCTTCTTTCTCTGTGTGCGTTGCTCGTGCTCTCTCTCTGTGCCTAATCTTGATAGGGTTTATTAGAATGCCACGTATGCTACAAGTCCATGTTTTATCATAGGATTAAAAAAAACAAAAGCAATATAAAACATTAACCAATTCACACGGCCACTGCCGCCCCTTTACCCCACCCGGGGCGCTGCCCTGGACCCCGCCCGGAACAATATCCCAAAATCAGCCTCCCAAGCCGCGCCATCGAGAGCGCTATATTCCACATCCCCATCAAGAGCGCTACCCCCAAAACTCACATGGAAGCGTTGCCTTGTCACCCCATTGTGGCATTGCCCTAAGACCCCGCATCTGGAGTGCTAAATGGGAACATTCTTCATTAGTGAAATTTTGAACATAAATTATATTTAGCATATACTTAAATATAATACAAATATTAACATATTAACTATACTACTAATTTACTATAGCAGTTCTAGATTATGTCCCATACTATATTTAAGGTGCCAAAAGTTTGGCCTTATGGTCCTAGATTTAGCCAAGTGGTCAACACATATAGGACCAAGTGCACACTATGCCACAAAACTTGGCCACTACTTCACTTGCCAAAGTTTAGGCCACATGGTCAATCCTAAGTTTCCAATGTTCTTATTATGTCACCTTTTGCCTCATGGAAAACCTAGGCTTGTTTTCACATACTCAGGCACTTCAAGCCATAATAAATTTTCATTACTCTTCGGCAACCCTTTTCTTCAAATCTTTGAAAAAACGTTGTTTAAGGCCACCCTAAACCATTTTCATTTAGGGGTGTCTAAAACTAGCTTTTTGGCAATTCGATAAGAAAATGGTCAAAGTTTTATACTTAGTTTCAACCACTTGACCAATTCAAATATTGGAAAGCAAGGTCTTGTAATACTTTTCTTTGGACATCACACATTAAAACTAGGTCCCTCACTTATCCAAGCTATGCTCTAATACAATAAAGGGCTTTTGTTTTCATGCGCAACACTTTCCCAACCTTGATTCCATAAAGAAGCTAGCTCTACTTAGACATTTAATAGCAAGGTCCTGTAGCAGTTCACATTGAACATTTTCCATGGCAGCTAGGTCCACACTTATCTAAGCTATGCTCTAATACAGTAAGGGGGTTTTGGTTTCAAGATCCACCACTTGTCCAAACTTGATTTGGAAAGCAAGGTCCTATAATAGTTTGCTTTGGACATTCACCATTACAACTAAGTCCACCACTTCTCCAAGCTATGTTCTAATACACTAAGGAGGTTTTGGTTTGAAGGAGAACCACTTGTACGACTTTGTTTTTGGAAGTAAGGTCTTTACATAGTTCACCTTGGACCTTGGACATTGGATACTACAACTAAGCCCACCACTTGTCCAAGCTATCCTCTATATATAGCCAAAGGGTTTGGGTTTGAAGATTCACCACTTTTCCAACCTTTCTTCCATTAAAGAAAGGAGGGCATTATAACTAGGTCCACAATTGTCCAAGATATGCTCTGATATAGAAAGGGGATTTTGGTTTCAATAATCCACCACGTGTTCAACCTTGCAAGACTCAAGGGATACTTGGACATTGGAAAGCATAGTCCTATAGTAGTTGATAGGTGGCAGTGGTATAACAACTAGGTCCAACCTATGCTCTCATATAGCAAAGAGGCTTTGGTTTCAAGGTCCACCACTTGTCCAACCTTGCTTCCATTAAAGAAATGAGGGCTACGTAAACATTGGCAAGCAAGGTAGCAAGGTCCTAAGGTATTTCACCTTGGATATTGGGCATTATAACTAGGTCCACCACTTGTCCAGTCTATGCTCTGATATAGAAAGGGGATTTTCGTTTCAAGGTCCACCACATGTTCAACCTTGCAAGACTCAAGGGATACTTGGACATTGGAAAGCATAGTCCTATAGTAGTTGATAGGTGGCAGTGGGTATTACAACTAGGTCCAACCTATGCTCTCATATAGCAAAGAGCTTTGGTTTCAAGGTCCACCACTTGTCCAACCTTGCTTCCATTAAAGAAATGAGGGGCTACGTAAACATGTGGCAAGCAAGGTAGCAAGGTCCTAAGGTGTTTCACCTTGGATATTGGGCATTATAACTAGGTCCACCACTTCCAAGCTAACTCTGATATAGAAAGGGATTTTCGTTTCAAGTCCACCACGTGTCAACCTTGAAAGACTCAAGGGATACTTGGACATTGGAAAGCATAGTCCTATAGTAGTTGATAGGTGGCAGTGGGTATTACACTAGGTCCAACCTATGCTCTCATATAGCAAAGAGGCTTTGGTTTCAAGGGTCCACCCACTTGTCCAACCTTACTTCCATTATAAATGAAGGAGGGGCTACGTAAACATTGGCAAGCAAGGTAGCAAGGTCCTAAGGTATTTCACCTTGGATATTGGCATTAAACTAGGTCCACCACTTGTCCAAGCTATGCTCTGATATAGAAAGGGGATTTTCGTTTCAAGGTCCACCACTTGTTCAACCTTGAAAGACTCAAGGATACTTGGACATTGGAAAGACATAGTCCTATAGTAGTTGATAGGTGCCATGGTATTACAACTAGGTCCACCACTTGTCCAACCTATGCTCAATATAGCAAGGATGCTTTGGTTTCAAGATCCACCATAATTTCCAACCTTGCTTCCATTAATATAGCAAGGAGGATTTGGTCTCAAGGTTTCACACACTTTTCCAACCTATGCAAACCTTTTCATGTTGAAAACATGATTTTTTGTTTGAAGAAGTATTTTTCTATAACTATGGATTTAACAATGTAATCTTTTTCAGCTTACAGGATGGACCTTTGAATCAGGGAGAAAGTACATATGATACTTGACAATTAATTTTGGTATTGGCTGTGTGTGTAGAACAGATCCAGAATCCACTTGTGGTGGTACAAAGAAAGGGCATGAAATGTCTCCAAACTAGTGAGGAATGCTTGAAGTTGTGGTCCTACCTTTTCCTAAAATGGATTAGGATGTGGTCCTACCTTTTCCTACAATGGATACTTCATCTCTCCAAGGCTCATTATGGAGTGTTGTTCGATGGTCAAAGATTCTTTTGTAATCTTTTGTATTAAATGGGAACTTAATTGATCCACAGGAAAGCTACAATGGTGATGAAGAACATGATCATTCTGATCCTCTAGCTACAGATGCAATACCTATGACAAGCCAGAATTTGAAGCAATGATTCGAGAGAGTCTTGGGAGAAATCAGAGGGTCCTTTTAAAAGATGACACAATGATGCAAACCATGAATGAAGGGACCATCTTATATGTATTTCCACATGATTATGTCAACTTTCAGGAACTTGGTCCTGATTGTGTGGGTGTGGGTATTGAAAGAGAAAATGCAAGCATTGATGATGTGGTTGAAGTGGGTAGCATCACTTTGCTAAAGTGACCCATCAAGCAAACAACAATGTTGAATGGGAGCCCATTACAACGATTTGTTCTTGTTGATGGCATGCATGCTACATATGAGGATGTATCCAATGATGACAATGTTGGAAAAAAACTTGATGGGAGTAATGTTGTCCAGTTGTCAAGGAAGAGACGATACACTTTCATGAACAGGACTCAAAAATCAAAAGCAGCACCAGCTTCGACTTTTTACCTTTCAAACAAATCAATTCAAAGGGTATCATGCATTGAT
Organism: Adiantum capillus-veneris; assembly: GCF_014529385.1. Taxonomy (NCBI): domain Eukaryota; kingdom Viridiplantae; phylum Streptophyta; class Polypodiopsida; order Polypodiales; family Pteridaceae; genus Adiantum; species Adiantum capillus-veneris. The sequence goes on along the minus strand of NC_140943.1, from coordinate 103,162,353 downwards.
TGTTGTGCACAAAAATGTTTCCAGTTTTCAGATCGTGATATGGTGACAAGGTTACGACAACAGTTTTGGGGAGAGTCTCAAAAATCACGCACTAATTATGTTTATGATGTTCTTTCTATATGTTATCAGAAAGATGAGAAGTCACGATAACAATTCAGGCTAAATGACTCTATTGTTTGTTGTAGAGCATGGTATGAGCTACATGGAATACCAAAGACATCATTTTATCGAGACAAGGAGAACTTTGAAAATGGTGTGCGCCAATATGTACATGGGAACACATGTACATTGAGAAGGGGACTTCAACATACTAGTTTAGCAAGAGCACTACTAAATGAGTTTGTGAAAAACAACTCTGAGAAGATGCCACATAGAAGTAGAACACTGCTAGATGGCTCAAGAGAGACTCAATTGGTGATTCCATCAACATACAAACAAGTGGATATTTTATGTGAAATCAACACGACACTTGACCAAATGGGCTATGAGAAGAAGCTATCCCAATCTTCTTTTGTTAGAATTTGGAACAAAGAGTACCCACATGTCACTTTAACAAAGACGAGTGAGTTCTCTAAGTGCAATATTTGTAGCTCAATCAAGGCAAGGTTAGAAGCTAAACCTTCTCTTGAAGAGAGAGCTCTTCTCTTGAGGGAGAGAGAAGTTCACATGGCACAACAAAAGAGTTGCAGAAGCCTATATTATGCATGGCGCACGTATTTAGAAACTCAACCACAATAATATGTTGCATAATCCATGATAATAGGGATCAAAAGAAGACTGCCATTCCTAGATTACGCATTGTTCCCAAGGGTGTGGATTCAGGATATAATCTGCAGGTGGCATTGATTGGCATGATCACTCATGGACATGGAGAAGGTCATTACGGACACTTTGTCTTGAATGGTTTGTGGCCAGCTGATCCAAATATTACAATCGGCTCAATTGCTAATTGTTTACATAACCTAGAGAGGATAGATAAGCATCCTCTTGGTGATCTAGTAACAAATGGACTTCCAAGGAGACTTATTTCACTACTACATGCTTTGAACTCAAGGGATGCTTTGGACTACCATAACTTGAGTGATGGAAAAGAGCCCATTATGCAGTCGTTAGAAATTGCAGAAGAGGAATTGGGTTCAACATTTCGCAGATTGCCAGAGAACTTGTTGCTACAATTTGATAATTGTGCAGGGGAAAACAAAAATCGATACTTATTTGCCTATTTGTCAATGCTTGTTGCAAGGGGTGTTTTCAAAACCATCCAGCTGGGATTTTTATTAATGGTTGGGCATACACATGAGGACATACTTTATGCAGGATGAGACACCAATGATGCAATATAAGGCACATGTAGGTGTATCAAGTTGGAGTGGAAGTATTCGCCTTTGGAAAACAGACACAGAAGGCAAGCCAATGTTACCACATGGAGATCCACCTCTAGTACAAATGGCGGAGTATGTCAAGGCCCACGAAGAAGTCATTTTGGGGCTAAAGAACTATATAAAATTTTGGAAAAATTTAGGGAATGGTTCAAGTATTCTGCGATATTATAGACCCATGATAGATTATTGGAGTAAGGTAATTGAAGAGATTGGAAAAGCAATCATATCAGAGGGAGTCTTGTATGAAATTTTTTGGCCAAAAACTCAAGAATATTCTCACGTACAAAGCACTACAATGAATTTGCAACAAGGAGCAGAAAGATTCCTAGGCCTTGAAGAGTTGAACGATCATTTTTGTGGGCCTCAACGAGATAAGCCAAGGGAAGAGTTTGACCCTATGTCTGATGTGCACCAAGGTGACTTTCTTATGCTTGTTCCGAGTGACACATAAATCTATCCAGTGTGGCTTGCAATGGCTTTATCTGACATTGATCATGAGCCTACATCACCAAACTACAGAAAACTCTTGATTCAATATTGGGCACCTTGCGCAAGAAAAAGTGGGATGACAGATACTCAAGCTTACAGGTAATTGTTGGAAGGGTTATTGGGCTGTCAACTATAAGAACCCACAAGTGTGGGAAACTGTAGATGCAATTGTTTGGTCCTGGAGACCCAACAAAGAAGGACCATTTTCTAGAATAAAGATTCCAGAAATGCATGCTCTAAAAGCCAAAGAAGGCCTCACTCGTGCACATCAACCACACTTGGATCAAAGTTCAGATATGGTATCAAATGTGGAGTAGAATTATGTGGAGCTTCTATTGTGACTATACTAGTCAGTTTGTAAACAAAATCTTCTTTGTATCTTCCTTTGTTTTATGTAATTTATAGTTATTATTCAAATCCATGTGTTGTACATCCTCTTGACTTTTGGTGTTTATCAACACCACAATCCTATGAGATTTTCACTTTATTTACTAACCACACACCGCAATTTTTTCCACTTTAAGTGGAAAACTCCCAAATTACATGAATTTAGTCGATTTGTAGATTCCCATAATGTGAGATTTTCACCAAAATACCTAATATGGTCTTTAGGGGGTATCCTCCTAGAGCAGGACAACTGACGGGGGCTCCACAAGCTTCTCCACCATCAGTAGGACCATGCTGTTGATAGCCATTTTTCGGCTCTCCATAATTGCCATAGTAAGTTACTCCACCCTACCAAATTCACCCAAACGCTATAGCTATCCCTACCATTTCACTGTAAATAGGCGTGTGTGAGTTAGGGGGCTTTTCCCATATCTTCTTAAAAACCCTCAGCTAGCTAGTCACTTGGCTAGTTGAGCCAAAAAAATAAAAGTATATTATGGCCTCTTTGTGTGTAAATATTTCATTGTATATATGGCCTAAATATATGAATTTTTTTAAATTATTTTGGTATTTTATTTAAATATTTCTACTTAGGTGTGTGTTTTATTAAACCTATGTACACCTTCTTTCATCCTCTTACAAAATATTTATATTTTTTTCCAATATGTACATATTCTAACCTCATATTTTTCCTTTATACAAATCACTCCCACATTTTCACCCTCACCCTCGTGAAAACAAAAAATTGATTTCTACTCATTGGTTACGTTTATTATATTATTTACTTGCATACCTTTTCCTCTTTCACCCAAAATAATTCAAGGAGGGACCATATCATATGATTCCAATATCTTTCCATATCCATAACTCCTCCATATTTTTATTATTATTTTTACTCATTATTCTAACACCATGTGCTCATTGAGCTAAAGTCCATAAATAGTCCATACACTAGTCCCACGATGTATATATTTCTTTATTCACCAATAATCCTCCTCCATGCATGGGTCAAGGGCAACTTGGATGCTTTGTATTATGATATGACAAAGAAGGCGCTCACTCTTGGATGCATTGTACAAATTCAACAAAGGAGGGGGCCACTAAAAGACTTTTGCAGGCATAAAAGCAGGCTTTTTGGTGAGAATTTTTTCACCTATCTCCACTCCGAATTTGGAGTGATGGTCAAAAGAGAAAATGTAGCCCACGCTCTGAATAATCACCTCAAATTTTTTCATAATTTTTGGAGCAACGACCAGTGAGCTATGATTTTTTGAGTGAACCCCAGTCTGCCCACTTTTCTCACAAGTAGCCCATAGTCTTCTCTCACCTCTTTCCACACTTCTACACACACACACATACACATTCCTCTCCTTCCCTCACTCAAACCTGCAATTTCCATGGCTTCTCCCACCCTCTTCATCATTACCCTTCTCTCTCATCCCTATAGTTCTTTTATGAACCTCTACATACATACACCCTCTACATGTCTCTCTCTATTGCTTCTATGTTACGATTTCATTTACCTCTCCTAAAAATATCTAAAATTCAGCATCTTAACCATGATAACTTCTGCAAATTGAGGATTTTTCATCAACAAATCCTCTTTTCATCGTGGTGGTCAACCGTGGCGGCGGCGTAAAGAAGCGAAGAAGAAGGAGAAGACCAGCGGTCATTTTTTCCACAATCTACACAAGGGTGAGTTCAAGCTTCTTCTCAATGATTCTCTTTTAATTCACCCCTCTTCCTTCATCAAATCAACTCATCCTACCCATTGTAAATGTATCACTAACAATTCTAGTGATTATTACCACTAACAACTAACTTCTCTTGTAAAAATGCACCCACACTATCAACATATGGAGTAGGCAACCGCACAAGTAAACCAACTTCACTCACTCCCATGGAAGTTTCTCTCCTTTCACCACATCAATAATTCTCTTACTTGAGGCCACATCCATGTGACTCAAGATCAGAAAGGAGAGACCCCATTCTCATTTGAAATTCATAAAAATTCATAATCCTTGATCTTTCCTAATAAAATTGATTAGGCTTAATCCTAATCAAGGCTTCTAAAACCTATAAATAGAACCCATTCCTCCTTGTAAAAGATATCACTATACCATGGCACACTAGATTGAGCGTACCACACGCCAGTTCTATCTTGGTTGTAAAGAGAGAGTAAGCTTTCTATACACCATCACCTTGGTGCATAGAAAAGCTTGAGCTAGTTTGAGTGAGTGTGAGTAGAAGATATTCTTCCTACCATTGTTGTATCTACCCCAACATCAATGAATTGGTAGTTTTGGGTGCAATTCATGTCCAAAGGCTCACGCTTCTCCTCCAATTTTTTTTGGCAAACTCATTCAGCTTCATAAGGTGACTTGTTTCATTGAAGGTTGTTGTTTTGTTGCTTGTGATTCATTGGCTATTGTTTGGCTACCATTGTAAGAGGGTGGATGGTGAGAGGGCTCCCATAACCCTAAGACAATGTGCTAGTGATGCTATAACCAAATCTTGTCACTTGATTTCGCAAGCTCTAAGTTCCTTTTTGTGCAAAATATAAAGTTGAAGCTAAGTTGTACACCATCTCTCTCTCTCTCTCTCTCTCTCTCTCTCTCTCTCTCTCTCTCTCTCTCTTGTTTTAGTATGTGAGAGTGCTCCATTGGTTTTAGGGTTAGTGTAAATTCCTCGCTTGTTTGTGGGTTGCTCTAACGATTCTCCTCTTTTGCGTCCTAGTTCGCTCTTAAACTAGTGAAGCGGTCCGGGGCGGGCAACAAAAAGAGCAACCTCTAGACACCCTTCAAGGCTCCCGTGCTGCTCAATGGGGCTGGGGCACAACACAACACAAACCAAAACAACAAACCCCCATCCAAATCCCAACTACACAAGGGGCACCACCTAGTTTAAGAGCGAACTAGGACGCAAAAAGAGGAGAATCGTTAGAGCAACCCACAAACAAGCAAGGAATTTACACTAACCCTAACACCAATGGGACACTCTCACACACTAAAACACGAGAGAGAGAGAGAGAGAGAGAGAGAGAGAGAGAGAGAGAGATGGTGCTCGGGCTGCTTTGAAGTGTATCGTTAATGATCAAGCAAACATAAATATATATATGTAAGAAAGAGAGAGAAAGGGGGAGGGGGTGCTTGTTGCATTAATACCTTCTTACAAATCTGTCATGACAAATCAAAGTGAGATTAGTATTTGTTTAACATAGCTTGCGTAAATTTCACCACAACACATCACAAGAAAAGCCACCCCAATCACTGTCTTAAGGCCAGGGGAGTCCTCTCCACCCTGTCGCCCTCTTACAGTATGTGGGATTTATGGCTAGATTGATGACAACACCAGAGACAAGCTATCAAGAACTTAACAAAAAACACCAAGACACTTACGCATCATTGTTGTCCATTACTTCACGTTGGAAGGGAGACAAAGTATCCAAGCTTAGTCCAAATCCACCCTCCTTGATTCAGCAAATGTTGGGCTTACACTAGTAGGAGAAATGATAGATTTCCTACTCTCAATTGAATGATCACTCTCTCTCTTACAATGGCATAGAGCTCCCTTGCTAATCCCCTATTACAACACATGCACATGCATAAGACAATGAGCTTCCACTCAAGAGCTCCTTCTAGAGAGGTTGAGCTTGGCTTCTCAAGCTATAGCATAGTGCTCTTGCTTATGGCTCTCCCTTTTTGTGCTAGCTACACCCTCCTTTTATAGCAATTTTGAAGGCTAGGGTTACTCCTCTAACCATGGTTGGGTTAGATTTTCAGCAATTTATCTAATTTCTTTTGCTTGGAATTATCAAGAAGTTGGTGGGGAAAGAGAGAGGAGAGAAATGGAGGTGATAGGACTTTTCATAGTGGGTTAGTGTTAGTAGAGTTAGTATTAATTTACAAATGGAATTGGATATTTACAATGGGAGTATCCATGTAGGATACAAATAAGGAAGAAAAACTCTTAAGAGGTAAGAAAAGGTGGATTTCTTACAAGGTTGATGCTCCAAGTGTCTTGAGTAAGGCCAATTTTGACGCTTGTTGACGGTCCACTAGCTTTGACGGTACATTTTTTCTCTACTCTTGACCTTCCTTGAGAGACAAGGTAATTGAAGCTGAGTAATCAACCACCATGATGCTTTCTTTTAAGAGAAGAGGCTGAATTTTGTGGTTTTTTCGAAAGATATGGGTAAATTGGAGGAGGAAAAATGAGACTAGGTGGTCAATTTTGGAATGGAATTGTGTGTGGGAGGTATGAGTTCACCATGGTTTCTCTTATTCTTCAAGGTTGAGGAGAAGGTGAGTAGGGCGCAGAGAGGAGTGGTGAGAGAGGTGGGGATGATGAGTGGAGAAGTGTGTGTGAAAGAGGAAAATGATAAAGTGGAAGAGAGAGTGTGGCTGCATAGCATGGGAAAACTGGGGTCCACTAATAAAATCATAGCTCACAGCTCGTAGCTCAAAACAATATGAAAAAATTTGAGGCAAAAGTTTAGCCCACGAGCTACAACTTTTGTTTGTATCACCTTTTCAAATTCGGAGAGCAAGTAAACTTTAAAAATTCAGCAAAACCGACCGCTTTTTTTCACTGCACAAGGTCCTTGTGGGGTCCTTCTTTGGATGATTCTTTTGAATACCTCCAAGAGTGAGCCCTCCATAGTGCATGTATGCATGCCACCTACCCTTGACCTTATTTGGTAGGTCTATAATAGAAGATATTGTTGAGATCATGATATAAGTGAATAGTACAACTAAGAAAATCAAATATTGAGGGGTCTAAAAAATATGTACATGTCAAATATAAATAATATAAGTGGAAAAAATATAAAGGGGTCAAAATAAATCTCTCTCATCATAAGTCTACCATAAAAAAATGAATATTTTTTATGGTCTAACTTATGAGAGTAATAGAGAATAGATGTAGGAAGGAAAAAAATCACAATAGTGAAAAAATATACACATAAATAGAACTAGTTTTTTGGTTTTTTGTTGGGGTGGAGTTACACCAAATATAAGAGAGGCTTACATGAAAATATTTCTATATGGAATAAAGAGTATGAAAAATGGTAAGAAAAATTGTGGTAATGGTGAGGCAATGTACAGAGCATAAATAACACACACCTAGGTAAAAATATTTAAATAAATACCAAAATAATTACGAAAAATCTTTTTATTTAGGCCCTATATACAATGCAATATTTACACACAAATGGGCCATAATATACTTATATTTTTTTGTTTTTTTGGCTCAACTAGCCCAATGACTAGCTAATTGAGGGTTTTTTAAGAAGATATGGGAAAAGTCCCGTGACTCACGCACGCCTATGTATAGTGAAATGGTAGGGATAGCCACAGTGTTTGGGTGATTTTGGTAGGGTGAGGTAACTCACTGTGGCAATTACAAAGAGACGAAAAACGGCTATCACTAGGTGGTGCCCCTTGTGTAGTTGGGATTTGGCTGTGGGTTTGTTGTTTTGGTTTGTGTTGTGTTGTGCCCCAGCCGCATTGAGCAGCATGGGAGCCTTGAAGGGTGTCTAGAGGTTTCTCTTCTTGTTGCCCGCCGCGGACCGCCTCACTATGAATGCGGTGGTGACCATTGGGCAAGGGTTTGTCCAAACAAAGGAGAACGGGTTGAATTTTTTGGGTTCTGTGATGGATGTACCACTGATCATCTCATTCCACACTATCCAGAAAACCCTAACAACAAAGGGAAAGCAACCATGAACAAGATGGGGATTGTGCCAAGCTCAAGTGGATCATAAACAACACCAAACATTGCGATAAACACGGTAACTAGAGCCCAAGCACATGAGGCAGCAAGGAACATCTTAGCCAGTCAAACCGAAATAGAGAATTTGTCTGTCCGAACCCCTAGGAAATCCTGGAAGGCAAAACGAGACAAGATAAAAGCCAAAAGACAAATACAAAAAACGGAGTTGGAAACCAAATTATTTCAAACAAAGGAACAATAGGAAAGGGAAAGAGACCTTAAGGGAAACAATGAGGTAAAAAAACCATCGATTATAACATCAGGAGGATCTTTCTTGGTAGACAAGGTTTTTGAACCTGTGGATGCAATTTTAAAAGCTTGTAGTGCAAGGCTAAAGCCTAACCAAACCCAAGAGGATAGGTGGTTAACATACCCTCAACCGAGCTATGAGAAAGAGAGGCTAAATATGTGCAAGGATCTCATTCAAGCCAGTCAAGCGCTTATGGAACCATCAGATGCTACTGCTCCAAAAACTGAGTTTTTAATCCGAGAAAAAATTCAAGAGTTAGAGGGGCAGGGAATTGAAAAGGAAGACCAACCAGATTGTGTAAACGAAACACCATTGGATACGAGGGTGGCAGCCAATACGACAGATGGAATGTATTCTCAAGTACCACTACCATTCCCGGAAGTAGAATAACAATGACCTCAGGATCTATGGGAACAGATCAAGAATAGAAAGGGTGGAAGTGCTACACTTATGTCAACCCCTATCACAGAGATCAACCTGGAACATGAGCTCTACCCAAATGATATCCGATCACTGTATGGTGATGCAGGTAGAGTGACATCGGAAGATAATAAACAGCAGTCATTGAAAACTTTACCTTCATTTATTGGTAACCATGAAACCCAATCAAAGGTGAAGAAAGTACCATCTCAATGGAAGGCCAATCCTAAGATGATGGATACCAAAACTCTTCATGAGAAGATGTCATCCCCTATCCATTGTACACTAACTCTGTCAGAGTTATTGCAAATCAGACTGCATCTTTAGGGGGAGGTTGGAATTTTTTTGGAAAAAAATAGGGCTGATAATTCCGCCACCCAATGCTTCTTCAAAAACACTAAAGACACAACCCTCAAAACAAACTAAACATGAGCTAGTACCAATGAACAAGGTAGGGGATTATTGTGAAGGTGAAGAAGAAAATACTACCCTACCGGTGGAGTACAAAGAGGTTAAGTCGATAGCAATATTGGATAGTGGGGTTGGAATAGCCATAGCTACCAAAGAAATGTGGAAAAAATGGGGGAAACCTACTCTCCAAAAGACTAGAATGAAACTACAAGTAGCAGATGGGTATCTGGAAAGATCAATTGGCATCCTGAAGCAGATTGTAGTAACATCTTGTAGAATTGTATATGAACACACGTTCACTATTATGAATTTCGATGAGAGCAGCAACTTTGATATCATATTGGGCAGACCATTCATGCGGTAGCTAAAAATGGTACAAGATTGGGGTTACGTCTATATCTATCTAAGGAACAAGGATATCACTACAAAAATTAGTGTCATAGATCATAGCTATAGAGATGTAGAACAAACCCCAGGAGAAGACCTGAACTCCACAACTGACCAAGAAGGGGGAATACCGGCTTGGTTGTAGAAAAAATCTCACCATTAGACAAGAGAAGCTTCCGAAGGTGGAAGTTTAGAAAGGGAAGATTGATAGGACTACACAAGATGAGGCCTATGTACCAAAGCCTTTTCCAGAGGAGATGTTCGAACCTTTGGGATGGAAACATATACTGGCTACTCTTGATGTGTGTGTAAACAAGGTGACCCTCACCAAATTCTGCAATGAGGAAGTATATGATATCATTACATTCCAGATGATGGGTGTTAGCCTATATCTGAAATTAGAATGGGAAGTCCTTGATGAGGAGGGGGTTCTGGAGTGACGATGCATAGTAGATGAGATCTCAGTAAGGGACCTTGACCAAACGGACGAAGATGATTTCCAAGACTCAACTGATAAGCTACTAGAGGAAAACACAGATGAAGAGCTTTCTAGTAGCTCAAGTCAGAACATCAAACAGAAGGATCGACGGGTGATCTACTATGGTTCATGGACCAAAATCCTCAAAGACAAAATAGATATCAAAACAAACACATAAACAATTGAAACAAGCCCAATGAAGACTCAGTAACTCTGCTAACCGAAAAAACGCGGTACTTAAGGTTAGTAGAAGCAACTAATTGCCTCAAAGATGGGATATCAAAGAGGTACATGAAACCTGACTCAACCAAAACAAAAATGAAAAATAAGAACACACAAAAACCAAAAAAAGAGAGAGCAATTCCAAGAAATCAACGAAGTTGTCCAAAATGGAGTGCAAAATCAAATACAATGAATTGAAACGAGCCTTGAAGGAAGTTTGGACAACAAAAATGGAAACTGACGAGGAATCAAACGATGATAAATTCGATGCACCTTTCCACTATAAGAAGTACACTATCCAACGAAGAAAAATCGTGGTGCATAAACCTAAAAGAGATCCCAAAGAGCCAGGAACTTCATATGATGGGGCTAAAAAAGCCAAATGTATCAATTTAGTAGAACTAGGCGAGGAGCCAAAACGGCATACATCGCCATGGATCTCACTGATGAAGAAGAGCGACTTCTAGTCAATACGCTCTGACAATACAAATATTTCTTTGCATGGTCATACAAAGATCTAAAGGGGATAGATCTTGAGATCTGTAAACACATGATACCCCTTAAGAGTGATGCCAGACCACGCAGACAGCATCCTTACACATACAATGAGACTTTTGCCAAGAAAACTAAGGAGGAGATAGACAAACTAAAGGATGCCGAGTTTATCTACGAGATTGAACACACCGATTGGGTGTCCCCTGTTGTGGTAGTACCCAAAAAGAATGGCAAACTGCATGTCTGTGAAACCTCAAACAGATAAATGCAGCCACCATCCGAGATAACTATCCACTACCAATAATGGATCATGTTATTGAGCGAGTAGCAGGTAAAGAGGCCTATAGTTTTCTCAATGGATTCTTAGGCTACAACGAATTGACAATTAAATCGAAAGATCAGCATAAGACATCTTTTGCGACAGAGTGGGGTATATTTGCCTATAGGGTAATGCCTTTCGTCCTAACCAATGCCCCTGCTACATTCCAAAGACTAATGAGTCATGCATTCAAGGAATATCTCAGACAATTTTTGGAGATATACATGGATGATCTTTGTGTTCATTCTCATCGCAGAAGTGACCACATAACACATCTAGGAAAAGTCTTTGAAAAGTGCAGAATGTATTGAATTTTCTTAAACCCGGAAAAATGCGTCTTCATGGTAAGACAAGGAAAAATTTTGAGCCACATTGTGTGCAAAAATGGAATTTCCACTAACCAAGAGAAGGTACAGATAATTGCCGCACTACCAAGACCAACGAAGACAAAGGAGTTGCATGCATTTATGGGGCATTGTGGGTACTATAGGCGTTTCATATATATGTATGTTGTAATAGCTAAGCCATTGTACACCCTCATTGCTAAGTTCAAATGGACGGAATAATGCGAGCAGACTTTCCATAAATTGAAGCAGAAATTAATTTCTGCTCCAATTTTGCAAGCCCCTGAATGGAGAAAAATGTTTCATGTTCATGTTGATGTATCAGCCTCTACCATAGGATGCATATTAGCCCAGCTAGGAGAGAAGAAAATGGATTTTCCCATTTGCTACTCTAGTCGACCGCTAAACCACACAAAGAAAAAATCATACCACTACGGAAAGAGAAGGTCTTGGAATGATATATGCTCTCAAAAAATTTAGACACTACCTTCTTGCAAACAAGTTTGTTTTCTTCGTGGATCACCAAGAACTGCTATATCTAGTAAACAAACCTTGCAACACTGGAAGAATTGTTCGCTGGTTTATACTATTTCTTGAGTTTGACTTCACGGTAGTCGTTAAAAAGGGGACTACACACACGCGAGCAAATCATCTTTCACAACTGTTTCATGGGGAATCACCTGAGGGTATCGGTGATAATCTTCCCGACTCTTATCTGTTTAACATCAAAATGGTTCCAAGGTGGAGTGAAGAGGTCATTCCTCTACTCACAATTGGGTAATTACAGATAGAAAGACAACCATCGACTATACATCAAACACAAAATCTCCAGCTTTTAGCAGGACGGTTGTACAAACATGATAAGGATGGGATATTGAGACTATGTGTACAGCCCGCAGAATCCACCTACTACCTCAAACAGGCTCATATACAAAATACGAGATTTCACAATGGAGAAACGGAGACAGCCAACAACTAAAGAGACTGGGAGTCTACTGGCCAACCATGGCACACAGTGTCTATACATATGTAAAATTGTGTGATAGTTGTACAAAACAACCTCCAGTGGAACACGCCACCCTGTTTCGAGTAGTACAAGCACCCAAATGGAGTTCTCACATAGCTGAGTACTTAAGAAACAAGCCCTTCCGAGAGGGATGGGGCAAGGCAAGAATGAAAACTGTAGAAGAAGAGGCCAAACATTATCTGTTCATTGCCAACCAACTGTATAGGCAGGGAAAAGACAAACAACTACGGTTGTGTGCTACGAAAAGCAAATATTTTGTTATCTTAGCACAAGCACACTCAGGACAGCCATGGGGACATTTCTCAGCTGATAAAATGGAAAATATTGTGCTACACTCAACCATATGGTGGCAAACCCTGTTTATGGATGCAAAGACCTATGACTGCTATAGCCGAGAGCACGGAAGGCCTACAAAATGCGTAAAATAACATGCTACAGACAATAAAGCCATAGATCTACATATCTGACACATCCACGAGCACATAATCGACGATAAACACGAAGAGAGAGAGAGAGAGAGAGAGAGAGAGAGAGAGAGCAAAAGAACACGTGCAGGCGCACCCCCTAGAGTGGAGTGCTACACCAGCACGGCAAGAGAGAAGAGAGGAGAGGAGAGGAGGGAAGAATACACACACACTGGGTGCAATCTCCCCTCGTGCAAGAGTGACCATTTCCCTCTTGCACGTATTTCATTTATAGATTTCTTAATGGTCAAAGTGATTACAAACTGACCGGTCGGTCATAAATGGCCAAAGCTCATAAAGAGCACTTGAATAATAAAATGTACATTATATATATATTTTTTCATTCGCATAGGCCTAGCTTGGTCTAGTCTTTTCCACCTGTCAGCTGTAATAAATAATAAAATATCAATTCTATAACATACCTCTTCATTGGAAAGCAACTATCCTCAGTTGTGCAAGATAAAAATCTGCAAACAATACTTGTCAAAAACAATGATTAGAAATCTGTATCAAATAGAAAAAGAAAAAATCCATCAAATTAGACAACATTGCTAATGCTTTCCGTCATCCACGTACTACCTATTCTAGTGTCCCATACCATTAGAATAAGCAGTATATGTCATACCCTGATGAATCACGATATCATTTGTCACACTCATCATGCAATTAGTCAATTTTTATCAATCTCAACTCCAATTCCACAAATACTATCGCGACAAAAAACCATCATATATCCATTCCAAATTCAAATCCAAACATCTGTCAATATGTACTCATTTCAAATCCAAATATCCTGCATGTTGTATACTCGGGTAACAAAATTATACCAGTTGCAGTGGTGGCCAGTCATCACTGCAACATGATTTTGTGATTAGTGTTGCCTAAATCGGTGAATCTACACCAATAAGACGTGCTGCTTAAATCGGCGAATCTGCACTAATGCTTCTTAAATCGAAGAATCTGCATTTGATATTGTTTAAAAATCATGAACCTGTAATTTATCAAGGTGTTGCCTAAATCGGCGAATCTACACGAAGGTGAGCATTGACACACTGCCTAAATCGGTGAATCTGTGTGCTTGTGACCAATGGACTAGACAAGACATAAAAAATTTTAAAAAAAATTGAATACCTGTTTGACACCACATTGGAGTAATGTTGAGTAACACACTACTTACAAATTGTTTATTAACTCAAGGTATCTTGGGTCATGTGAACAGGTGCATAGCTTAATGTGAGATGATCTCAATGGAAATTCCATTTAACGTGAGAAAGTGTTGATTTAGTAACTCAGAAGATAATGCATGTAAATAAAAGAGCCTTTCCTTATATAAAAAAATGTGGCAGGTATGAACAGTGTTGATCAAGCATGTAATCAATATAGATGATGTCGTCTTGAAAAAGAAACGAGAGTGAGGAAGCCGACCACTTCTCTTGAAGCCTGCGTAGTCTTCATGGTACACTTGCATTTAAACCAAAATAAAGGTGGGTAGGTCACATTATGTTCCAAAAAATTTTAAGAGTAAAGAAATGTGGAGCTATGAACCACAAAAAAATAAAAACTTTAACCAGCTGCAAATACAATGCTGACAAGATTGTAGGTTATAACTTTTATTTTTATTTATAACTGTAAAAACTCATGCCATGATAAATCACTATGCTTAAATAAAATAAAAACTTAAAAGGATAGAATAAGGTCCTATCAAAATTGCTAGATAAATATCTAAGATAGTCGCTAAAATATTTATTTGATTATTTTTTCTTTTTTCTTTTTTCTTTTGAATTCTCGTCCAAGGCCAAACTAATACAATCATTACGGATCTAAACCAATGCTTGGGTAAAGAATTAAGTAAAGAAAATTTCTGAAACTAAAAGTCTAAAACTATCGAAGAAAACTAACATCATCACCATCACTGCCCGACATTGTCGGAGAAAGTATTGCACTACTTCACTGAGAATGTCATCAATATCCGCCGTTGTAAGGAGTCGTAATGGGAGGGGGAAGAGAGATAGAAAAATGAATAAAATGTTAATTTAACCGTCTGTAAAATGCGTATGGGACCAAACGCCTACAATCCTTATGGATTGAATACAATGTTAGGGTACAAAATAAAAGAAAGTAAAGTGAAAGATTAAATTGAAAGACTAAAAGTAAAAGCTTAAAATCGTCAGACTGAAATCATCATCATCATCATTGTCAATGCCCGTGGATGCTTAGCGTTGTGCAAAAAAGTAATGTGGCGGTCGTGGTAGAGCTTTATCAATTCTGCCTCTGTAGGTAGTCGCACGAGGAGAGGAGAAATGAAATGAATTACTATCTGAATAGTTTACAAAAAGCTAAAATTCCATATGAAACCAAATTGATACAATCTGTGTAAATGGAATCCAATGCCTCGGTCTAAATTAAAATGAAGCAAGGTAAAAAATACAAAATTCATCTCTTCAGCATTGTTAATGTCCTGTGGCGTCTGAGAAAATATTGCAACGGTCGCTGTCGAGCTTCGTCAATGTCCGTTTTTGTAAGCATTTGCACTGGGAGGGGGAAAAGAGAGAGAGAGAGAGAGGGAGGTGGGAGGGCGCGAGACACTGTACACTTCTAGCGCCACTGTTGTGTGGGTGGCATAAGCATTAGACGAGGGGCCTCGCCTCCAAATTTCCATGTTGCCGCAACTTTGGCGCCAAGCCTTGAGTCTTGACCAACTGGTTGGCACCAGCTCAACTCCCTCGTCCATAGTCCGGAGGTCGCTGCATGTTTCTAGCTGCGTGTCTTTATCTATCTCTTTTGTAGGGATCATATTGTGTCTCTTGCAGTAGGCTAATTACACACACACACACACACACATAACTCACACCTCACCATCGCCAGGTCCTTCAACCAACTATTATGCCGCTTTCGGCCCTCCTCTACATATGGGAGGCATAATGGTCATCCTTTATGACAACACGCATGATCTCGAGTTAGCTAGCCCTCAAGGGCTATGGTTCTGTTGTGTCCTCGTTCTCTGTTGTCTCTGACATTATCATGATTGTCGTCTAAAATTAAGGAAGCTTGGTTTCCTCACTGGTTTTCATCAAAGTCACAATGGGGAGTAAGTCTTTGCGCCCCAAGAGAGAAGATGTCTGCATGTTAAGTGGGGGGTTGGTTGGAGGATTGAGCTTGCTGGATAAGTGGAGGTTGTATTGCATGAGTGGGGAGCAGGTTTGCTAATGATGGGTTGCACATGCAGTGGTACCCACAAGTAAACATGCTAAAAAAGGGTTGGGCATGAGTAGATGCAGCACGCGATTGGATGGTTGCTATGGTGTGTCAACTAAAAAGAAAACAGAGAAATAATGTTCGTTGAATGCTGATGATAAGTTTAAAAAAATGTGGGCGAGCGGCTGCCGGCCGCTGCATGGTGAGCCAAGAGATGGTTGGGATAGGCAGGGGCGTAGCGGGCAGCTGGTTTGGAGAGAGTCGAGCGGGAAGCTGTGTGTGTGGTTGGCAATCATACCATGCAACCAAAAGAATGTGGTTGCTAGAAGATGAAAAGGAGAGAGAGAGGTGGGGTGACTAGTGCTTGTTAAGTGACCACAGCCGCAAATGTTGCATGGCGAACTGAAGGTAAAAAAAATAGTGGGAGAGTACGTGATGAGGCTTTTCCTCGAATCCACATGTCAGGGTCTTGCTCATTGCCGCCTGTCATAGGTGGTAGCACGAGGGGCATTAGAAAACACCTAGATTGCATGCGTATTGCTCTTCCTAGAGCATACACAGCGCTTCCATGCATGGTAGGGGCAAAACGTGGGGTGTGTGGACACCATTCATGTAGAAAACTAGCCAGGGATGGGGATGGAAATCATGCTTGCAAGGCTTAATGCGTGAGAAATTAGTGTCTGCACTGCATGGCTAGCTACAAGGTATGCGAGGGTAGCCATACCCACCCCCTCAATACTATGGATTTCCTACACGCTTTTTGGGTTTGAACTGCGAGCTCTAATTCGGTTCTCAATGTGCAGTGCAGCATCCCCTTCTTCTTTCGATTGCACTCCTATTCACTTGAATAGGTGCGGAGAATGTCAACCTCGCTCCCTATCTCACTTGGGCTTCCTATTAAGACTTCCATAGCACAACTCGTAGTGCACCTGTCTCATACAAGGAGACATGGATTTAAATCCCATTGGAGGTAAAAATTTAGCAGTCTTCTTTTTTAAATCACGGGATAACGTAAGGCGGTTAAGCAATTTTCTACATGGTTAACCATAATTAGACAAAAATTACTCATCAAACTTGTTAATTAAGATTCCAAATTATCACTTAGCTTCGCATGCGTATTATCCCTCACGTTGTAGTGCATCCTCTCTCGTATGTATCTGATTCTCTTCTTTGCGTGTAGTGTGCATGCTACATTTGGTGTCGCATGCATGAGGCATGCGGTCTCTGATTGTGATTGATTGGTGTATGCGTTGTGAGCGGGATGAAAACCACACACAGCGCCTCTATAACGACCCGACACACACTCTTGGGAAGATACACACACACACTATGGGGCACCACTCGGCTTAGACAACACACCTGGCCGAGACAGGGAACACACCTCTGGAGTGAGAGGAGAGAGACTATCCACTTGCCCACTCCACACAGACACACACACACACACCCAAAAAAACTCATCTCAAAAGAGGAGAATTTCTGATGTTTAGATGCAATTGAGCTTGGGCCAACACCAATGGGGCAAATAGCTCACACAATATGGGTAAAATAAGCCAGATACAATCACAAACTAGAGCAGAAACTTCGCTCATAGGAGAAACTTACACAGAAAAACAGCAGAAAAAGAGTGAGGAATTTGGCAAAATGGACAACGCCATCGCGTCCGGAACGGCCCAAAACTCCAGTCTACAATGTCAAAGTGCTCAAATCCGACCTCGGATGAGCAGTTTACGGCCAAAATAGGCTCCAAAAACCCCAAAAACACACCTGCCGCTGTTCCTCCTCTCTTCTCCACGTTTTTTCTGGTCTTCTCTCAGTTTTTTCAGTTCCCACACTTAGCTTTATTAGTTGGGCACCCTTGGCCTTTTAGATGACCTCAAACGGACCCCGAACAGGCCAAAAACTGACCTCGCAGTGCATAGTTGTCACCCTGTTGCATCCATGCGCACACTTGGCACTCATTTCTTTTCAATAATTCATCTTGCAACCACGTGAAGTGGCCCCAAAAAGTGGTCCTAATGATGACCTTTCTGCATAACTCTCACAAGAAAACACCACTTTGTGTCCGTATTCATCCACGTGCAAATATTGACCCCGTTCGCCCTCTTGACGCCACTAGATGCCATCTGACGCACGTGCTTACCTCATGTCATCGGCCCGCGGATAGCTTCCTCAAAAAGTTTTACGCACTATAAAATCCTCATTATTGTAGAAAAAACATACTGGTACTGGTGATAGTGAAAATCGATGCACTATGTACATGCTATCCTACCTGTACACATGTGGGCCCCACGTAACCACCTGGCTATGGAAATTGGGCAATCCTTTATTTGATGCACCATGCATGTGTATGTACATATGCGCAATCCCTTTCTACAAAAAACTCCTGACATAATTTGCCCATCCCCTAGCCTGCTAGATCATTCATGATCAGCAGCAGCAAAAAGAGATATGAGACTCGCCGCATCACAGGTCTCCTCATTCTTCACCAACATTGCTTGCTCCACAGACAGTTCATCCTGCTCGACCATCATCAACCTGGCATGATACAATTTAAGAAGCAATCCATTTACCCTTGACTTATGTAGAAACCCATCCAGGTTAGCCAACTGATATGTACCATTCGGGAAACACTCCACTACCTTGAAAGGGCCTTCCCACTTAATTTGAAACTTCTTTTGGAAGGTGTTGTCCAGCTTACTGTTGTAGCGCAAAACCACGTCATGCTTCTTGATACCCTTACTTTTGACCTTTTCATTTATCTTTGCCAAAGCCTTATCTTGCATCTGTCCATAATGCTCCAATGCGTTCATCCTATCCAGCTGGACCTCTTGTAACTGCAAGAGCCTCTCTTTGAATGCATCACTAGGCGGCCCAAGCAACTTCGCTGACATCTTGACCGCAGGAAACTCTACCTCCACAGGCAATAGTGCTTCCTTTCCATACACCAAATGAAATGGAGTAAACCCTGTACCTATCTTCACCGAAGTACGGTAAGCCCATAATGCACTAGGAAATTCCAAATCCCAATTGTTTCCTTGGTGCTCCGTCACTTTAGAAAGAATTTGTACCAACTCACCATTGAATCTTTCATTTAAGCCATTACACTGTGGGTAATAAGGAGTGGTATGCTGGTGCCTAATCTTCATCTTTGTGCATAAGAAGTCTAGCAGTTTAGCTCTAAATCCTGGCCCCTTATCTGAAAGTAGCTCTAATGGCACCCCAAACTTGCAACATATTTCATCATACACAAATTTTTCCACATCCTTTGCAGTGATCTGTTTTACTGCTATAGCCTCTGCCCATCTAGAGAGATAGTCCACTGCCGTCAAGATATAGCTTTTGCCCCTGCTTGTGATAGGTAACGGGCCTATTGCATCAATCCCCCACTTTTCAAACACATCACACGCCATAATGGTTTTTTGTAGCTCTGGCTTCAACACTCTCTTCCCAAATGCTTGACACCTATTGCAAGACCTACACCAATGGTGAACATCCTTGTGCAAACTAGGCCATACATACCCCTCTTGCAAAATCTTATGCAAGGTGATCTTTAGAGCAAAATGGCCACCACATGCGCCTTCATGATTCTCTTCCAACACTCTGTAAAGCTCCTCCCGCCAAGGTACACGTCTCAACACGAGATCAGCCCCTTTCATGTATAAGACATCACCAATCAATTTGTACTTGTATGCTCTACGCACAAAGCCATACTTCTTAGACTTCTGAATCTCCTTTGGAATGATTCCTGTTAGCAAAAACTCCTCTTCTTGAGCCAAACTTTCCCGAACATGGTAAAGAGGTAAGTTGGTCCTCAACACAAATAGCTCCCCAATCATGCCTTGAGCTGCTTCATGTGCCTCCCCATTTAGAGCACGTTCAATGTGTCTGATGATCCATGCTTCGAACTTTTTTAACAGGCCTTTAATTCTGAAGCACATTTCCTTCAATGAGGTGTTCTTGCTCTTCCACACACCAAGCACTTGCTTCACCACTAACAAGGCATCACCTTTTATGCTCAACCTTCGAACCCCATGCTTCAAACAAATGTGTAATCCGGATTCTAGAGTAGCATATTCAGCCTCATTGTTACTATGAGCATCCAATTTGAACCCTCTCTTGCATACTAGCTTTCCCTCTGGATCATAAAGTGCTATACCGCCTGAAGCTGCATCATGGCTCTTTCTGTACGAACCATCAAAGAAAAACACATGTGCATTGCTGATCTGTGGCACTTCTTCAACTACCTTTCTCACCACCTCTTCCTTAACAATAAGGGGATTATCCTTGTAGGTCAACAAATCAGCTAGGGTAGCGCTTGTACTGTCTTCCACCAGAAAAGAGAACTCAAACTCTTGCAGCTCAATTACCCATTTCTTCACCACATTTGACATGTTAGTACCATTAATTAACTATGGCAAAAAGGCATAACTCGTCAAGAAAACAAAAGGCCGTGGTAGCAAGTAATGACGAAATTGTCAACAAGCAAATATTACACTGGCCATCACTAGCTCTACTTCCGAGAACTTTCTCTCCGCTACCAACTTCACTCGACTTGCACAATACACTGGCCTCATATAATGGCTGACCTTCCCCTTTTGCAATAGCATGGCTCCAATGGCATCATCCCCTACTGATGGATTTACATAAAAAACTTTCTCCCAATCAGGAGCCTGCATGGCTGACAAACCCCCTAACACCTCTTGAAACACTTCTTCACACTTGTCATCCCATTGCAATGGATCATGCTTTGCCACTTGTTGTAATGGATAAAGAATCTAAGAAGAAAATGGAATAAACCTTGCCATGTACTTCACTTTGTGTATAAAGGTTGCCAATTGCTTCGTACTCGTAGGTGATGGAAGAAGAATAATAGACTTAACCTTGTCTAGATCAGCCTCAATGCCATTTTCTGACACCATGTGGCCCAATAACTTCACCCTTGGCTGTGCTAGATGACATTTCTTTGGATTTAGTTGTCCTCCACTGTTGAGCCAGCAGAGGATCACACCCGCATTTTTGTTCACACCCATCATTTTGTAACCATTGGTTGTAATAAATGTCTTTCCGACATTAATTTTGATTTGAGCCATTCATTAAGTAACGGGACTCAATTGAGTTTCCAGCTTGTAATCCCGACGTAATTTCACCTGCTGATGTAAATAATTAGAGATGTTTTCACCTCCAAGGCTGAGGTATATAAGCCAAAGTTTTGTAACCTAAGAGAGGATTCAATTATTAATCAAAGGGAGTTTTTGAGCGCCGTGACTGTGTCTGAGAGAGAGAGAGAGAGAGAGAGAGAGTCTTATCTCCTTGCTACGCGAGCTACGGGGCTGCCATTGGAGAAGCGACACCGCCATTGTGTTAGCAACGGTGAGAGCTACGCACAGATACCAAGAGTGCGCGCTATCGGCTTCTACGTGTGGTAAGTTCCTACGAGCTTCGGTGTGAGTTTTCTTCCAACTCGTGTGTCGGAATAGAGCGTGCAGCATATCTATAGAACCACAACGAGTAGAGCTACACATTAGTACCATCGGGGTCAAGTTTCGGTCACCTGTATTTTTCGGCGTGTCTTCATGCGCGTTTACCGCACGGAGTGGTTATAGGTTGATTTTGCAGTTCAAGTCTTTAGGGTGTTGTTCTTACCTAGTGCATAGACTTCCCCTTGAGTTTGAGATCGATTCGATGATTCTAGATCCTGTTTCGTATAGCATTCGTTCGTAGTACGGATTTCAGTCACTTGCGTGTTTTAGAACTTAGATTTGATTTCCTTAGTAGTGATTGTCATTAGAAGGTCGAGTAGGTGATTTGACACCCACCTAGTTGTTTCCATGCGCCTGCGGGTCAAGCTTCGTCCTCGTCTGACAAATTCTGTTGTTGGTTGAGTTCTCGCTATTTAGCTTCCGCTAGCGGCGTAACCGCCTCAACATTTGGCGCCGCTGCTGGGGACGAGAGCCCTAAGTAGGTGACCTTAGACTAATCCTATGAGGTGAGTCGTATAAACTACTTTGTATACTTTAGTTAGAAAAGATCTAGGAGTGGTGGACTCCGAAGGTCTCTAGAGATACTAGGAAGTGGGGTATTCCTGGGTCTTCCGTGTTGACAGTATTTTTAGTTTAGCTTAGATTAGATTGTTTTTTATGGTGTTTAAGTGGTTGTTGACATAAAAAGCATTTGCTACTCCTTGTGTGGTAGTAAATCTCTTTATATTTTCAATTGCAAAAAATCCATTTTATGATTAGAAGTAGCTTAGGTAGGGCCTGATTTGATCCTGATCTAGAGCTATCAATTGGTGTTCTATTTGCTTGATGTGTTTGATTGCATGTTAGATCACTGAAAAAAGTCGCTTTGGTAGTGAAATATGCAATAAACAAAGTTCAGAAAAATTTCTGTGTAACTGATTGTTGCTGAGCACTTAAAAGAGCTATTGGAAGAGTTCTGTGCTGAAAAACTGGAAATCTGCAACTTTAGACATCATACGCGTATGATGTCTTAGGACCTAAACAGAGACTAAAATTGAAAATTTGACATTGCCAGAGTGTTTAGAAGGGGGGTTTTACCCTAAGATCAACTTAAAACAAGAGCATTAACACTCAAAGAAACCCAAAAAGACAAGTCGGAGTCCAAGAAACGCAAAGAATAGGAAATTTTGGATTCAAATCTTGTTTTTACATTCAAACCTGACAAAAACACTTGAAACTCAATTATAAACATTGGAGAAGGCTTAAAACCAAAAATAGTCAAAATCTGGGACAAAAGACATCATACGCGTATAATGTCTTTTGGCACTTCCACTGCTTATTTTTGAAATCTGACCTGACAAGATTGTTACAATCACTGTTGAAAGCATAAATATCAAGTTTGGACCCATTTTGACACAAAAGACATCATACGCGTATGATGTCTTTGACCTAATTTTGGACATATTTTGATACTTTGCTAACACAGATCCATTGTAATAGCTGTCTAGAGGTTATATTTCAAGTTTCATACCATTTGGATCACAATTGACCCAAAAAACAAGTCAAAAGCGGGAAATTGCCAAGAAAAGCCTGAGCTAGCCATAACTTGCTCAAACAGAGTTCAAACTGAATTTTGTGAGTGAACAGAGCATAAAGGGGCCACTGAGAGTGAGCATAACCAAAATAGTCAAAATCTGTGAAAAAAGACATCATACGCGTATAATGTCTTTTTCAGCATAACAGTAACAAAATTCTCACTTGATGAAACAGAAGTTGCCCAACTGACAAGATTAAACAATTGACCAATTATCAGTCAGTTTGGATCAATTCTGACCACAAAAACTTGGGGAAAACAAATTGCCGAGACGGAAAAGCTACAGTCCTTTAGGGGAATTGATGAATTTGAGATCGGGCAGGAATCTCCGGAATAATCAACCAAAACAAGGGGAACCAGCAAGTGTCATATCAACCGAGGGAAGTGTAAACCAAAGTTGGGTGCAACCATTAGAGCCGATCTTTGAAGGAAGTGTTTCTGATACCTCTTCGGAGAGATCTTACGAGATTTTCACCGAAAACTTGGAACACTTGAACCTGAACAACAGAGAAAATATGGCAGCAGGATCATCAAACCCTTCCGCCACCATGAAGCTATTGTTCATAAAATACCAGTACGACAATGAGCAAGGTGCCAAGATCTACAAAGATGGAATGGACCGCTATTGTGTAAAGATAGAAGAAAGACCTAGTGAGTTCAAGGACTTAGTGCCTGTGAGCTATAGCGGAGATAGATATCTAGATGACGAGGGTACCATGTATTTGGTAGTCCTAAACCCTAACATTGTGGACAAGTGGGGATTGATGGGCACCAAAGCCAAAATAGATGAAGAACTCGAGGAGAAAGCACCAATAATGAACTTCCCTAATGCGAGGTTAAGAAGAGAGAATGAAACTATAAGGATCAACACTGATAACATCTATGTGGGGCTGTACAAATATAATAATGGGGAGCAAGATCTCTATTATAGATGTGAAGAACCCTACACCGGAGAGTTGATAGACCAAAAAAGACTGTATGTCTTTACCTACACAGAGGGATCGGAAGTGAAAATTGCCGCTTACGATAAGTATGGCAGGCAATACTCAACAATGGGCAAGAAAGAATTAGAAGGATATACATACTTTGGGGGACCACTACATCAGTATTATGTTACTTGTAGCTCACATAGACCAGCACCAACAAATGGAGTGCAAAACTCAATGACAACAGGAGGACAAAGAACTCAGGTTGCTGACTCTTTCAGTCAACCTTGGGACTCGAAGCTCGGACCAATGGGATCATTACATTCCAGAGAGTCAATGGAGACGAATCGAGGTAGTGCAGTTCCAATCCCCACCTATACCACGCCAGGTCCAAGGTTTGAAGCGGAACCATCGCATTTACCTCCTAGTAGTAGATTCAGGGCGGGGGAACCGACAAGGGTAACCCAGGAAGTCCATGATGCTAGAGAAAGCTTTAGCCGGGACACAGGAGCAATGAGATTGGTAGCAGATCATAGACGTATGAGACCATCTCAAGTAGCCAAGTGTGTGCAAAAGAAGTATGGTGGTTCAGGAGATCCGTATGCACATGTGTCACTCTTTAAGCAAGTCTTAAGAGCTGAGCAGATAACAGATTTCCATACACAATACGAGGGATTTGGCCTTACTATAGAAGGTACCACATTGACATGGTTTCAACCAATGAACATTGGGGGATTCCATGACATTGACCATTTGCTAAGAGAGTTTGCTGAGGAATTCTCAAAACGAGGGATTAAGCACAATACGGTCTCACAAATATATGCTTTTAAACAGAGAGAACACGAAAAAGTGAAGGAAGCTTCACTTCGCTTCAAACAATACATTGAGAGATGTCCAGTACGTGAACGACCACAAGATGACAGACTATCTGTTCTCTTTATTGAGGGACTGAGGAACGACACTCTCAAGAAGGACTTGCACTTGAAAGCTTGTACAAGTTTCGAGCAAGTAACGAGAGAGGCATTGTACTTAGTGGATAACTGTACGGTTTATGGAGAGGTGTCAGCGGATACAGATTGTGCATCCAGTAGCTCCTCCTCCGTAGCGAGCGAGACTACCACGAAAAAGAATGTTCAAACAACAACCATGCCAAACGTAGAGCAAATGATAGAAGATGCTCTAAAAAGGATGGCACCATACCAAAAACCATTGCCAAAACCCTGAAATGGTGTGCGATTGAGCAAAAATGGACAAATCATCCAACAGAGGAGTGTTATTACAACAAAGGGTATGTAAGGGAGCGCCAGTATGCACCTCCAGCTCAATTAGCACCACCTCAGATACATCCAGTACCTCGATACCCAACGGGAAATGTACCTGGACCTATGGGGATAGAAAGACCGCAACCGGTATTGGGACAACAACCACCTTTACCAGGAGCAAGACCAGTGGGCATTAGATATGCACCAACCTTAGAGAATCAGGAAGAACAAGCCTTAGTGCCTGTTCAAACCTATTATGAAGAATCGGGTGCACACATGTCTCCGACAGTGTATTACCCACCAGAAGAACCAAAACAACCAGAACCATGGGGCATGATGGGGAATGTTGGAATACCAACAATTACAAGTGCTTCTGATGAAGAGAGATACAATTTGGACGCAAGAACCTTAATGTTCATAGCTCATGGAGGGTTAACAGGACAAAGACCATCATATCCACAAAGGACGAATCAAATGGGACCAAGACCAACACTAGGACCTTGTTACAAGTGTGGAGGTGACCATCTGATGAATGTTTGCCCACATACGGAAATCATTCGAATTAACGCTTATTGCACTGAGTGTGGGGTTACTCACTTCATTGAGGATTGTTCAAAGAATCCAAACAAAGTGCAAAAGACGACATTGAATATGTTAGAAACTATTCCTACCAGCAGTGGGTCTGAAAATGAAACTCTGATACCAACGCAAGTTGTTACTAGAGCTCAAGCTAAGAAAACCACTAGAGAACCTGAGAATGGAAAGTTGGCGACTGAAGTGGTTAGTCAAGGACCGCGGAGTCAGAAAAACACATGGAAAGCTAGAAAAGCACGCATGAAGTTGAGAAAAGAACGTGAAGACGCTATTCTAGCTGAGGAACTAAAGCAAACTAAAGCTAGATTAGAAAAACTTGAAAGTCAAAACGGGAAACGAGAGATGAGCCCGGAAAGAACGAAACAAATGAGTATCAAAGAAACAACGAGCTTAAGCTCAGGGGGATCAATGCTAGTCGACAAAGTACACGAACCATTGGACGCACTGATGAGAGCTTACGAAGCTAGGTTAAGGAACAACCAAACACAAGAACAGAGGTGGCTGACATACCCAGACGCGGAATTGTAAAAGCAGAGACTTGAAATGTGCCAGAGAATGATCGAGACTGCACAAGCCTTATTAGAACCACCAAAAGAAACAATGAATTGTGGAAAGGAAAACCCAATTCAGCAAGAGACTATCGTTTCACGGGTAGCCGAAAAGACTCCCAGTGCACAAAAGCCTGAAAATACACAAAAGGACGACCGCATAGTGTTGAACACAACCGATCAGGAGGTCGAGAGTTTTCATCCAGTCATACAGAGGTCTTACGGAAGAGATGAGGATTACAATGAATTTTGGAAACAAGTGAGAGAGGCAAACTTTGCAAACGAGCTAAGTTGCCAAGCTAATCAGAAAAATTTGGAAAAGGACATCAGGAATCCTCCCATAGTGGAATTTGAGGCAGGATCTCAAGTGGACTTGGATCTGCAATCTTACTGGGGAGATGGGGGCTCTGTTAGAACAATGGAGAGCAAACCTCATTCACTGAAAACTTTACCTTCATACTTAGGAGAGTATGAAGCAAAATCCGAGATTAGAGCACTTCCCTCACGAAAAATCTCATCAGAAAAAGTCATGGACTCGCAAGGATTGATAGAGATTTTGTCAACACCAGTGACATGTACTATCACTCTAGCTGAGCTTTTGAGGCTAAGACCACATATGTGGACCACTGTAGGAAAATGCTTGGAGAAATTCGGGATAAAAGATTCAACATCGAGATTGCAAGAGAGCATAGAGGAGCTGAGCAAGCCACAAAAGAACGCTAAGCCTGTACCCTTAAACAAGGTCGGAGAGTATTGCGAAGGTGAAGAGGGGAATACAACCTTACCAGTTGAATTCCAAGGAGTGAAGACGATGGCAATACTAGACAGCGGAGCTGGGGTAGCCATTGCTACAAAAGAAATCTGAAAAAAATGGGGGAAACCAGCAATAAGGAAGACTAGGTTGAAACTCCAATTAGCAGATGGACACATGGAGAAACCTATGGGGTTATTGGAGGAAGTTGTAGTGACTTCTTGCGGCATTGAATACGAACATACTTTTGCTATTGTCGATTTTGGCAAGGAGAATAACTATGATATCATACTGGGAAGACCATTCATGAGACAATTGAAAATGGTCCAAGATTGGGGCTACGATCACATATACTTGAGAAATATGGAAACCACTACACGGTGAACCTGAAAGACCATAGCTACAAAGATGTGAACCGAACACCAGTGGAGGAGTTTGATTCAGCTACTTTGGCGGGATCCGAATTTCCAGCTTGGTTAGGTAAACCCAAGGAGTTATGGATGTGTGGAGCTTCGAAATGTGGAAGTCTGAAACGAGAAGAATGTGTTTTAGAAAGGGCTATCGAAGACGAAACTTATGTAAGAGAACCCTTTCCAGAGGACACGTTTGAACCATTAGAATGGACACACATTCTAGCAACCCTAGATGTTTGTGCAATTCCGGATGGTCCCACAACGAAATTTTGCGACAAGGACGGGTACGACGTGGTTCCGTATTTCATGTTGAGAACTGTACTCAAAAAAGAAACTGAAAAGAACGATACACTGGAAAAGGAAGATGAAGAAGAGGTGTTTCACGACATTCCCGATCATCCAGAGTGGGGAAATGAAGCAGACAACGAGTCAACGGACAATTCAAGCGGAAACGAAGAAACTATAACGGATGTCCGATTTTATGATTTTCCGAACCAAACAAAACAACGCCAGAAACACTATAGAGCAAAGAAAAAAACAAAAGGGGTTAGAACCAATCCGATGCCTAGAATAAGAGGAAAAAATCAATTCCTAATGCTAGTAAAGGCTGAAGATTGTGTTAAGGATAAGATTTCTGAAAGAATGAGAGGCAGTGATCAAAAGAGCTTACGAAAAGACAAAAGAGGCTCAAGAAATCAAGTTCAAAAGAATGGAACGAAAACTGAAACAGAAAAATCAGAAAAGAACAAGCGCAACAGAGAACACACGGAGTCCAAGCTAGAACGTAGAAACAAGTACAGAGAGCTCAAGAAAACTCTGAAAGAAGTTTGGACTACAGAAATTGAGAGTGGAGAGGACAAAAACGCCAAAATCAAGGAAAACATGGATGTTCCCTCTCACTATAGGAAATTCACAATAGAGGATAGGAAGGTGATATTAACCCCACCTATTCGAGAGAGGAAGGAGAACGAATCTTATGACGGACCGGAGGATGCAAAAAAAGTTGATTTAGCAGCTCCAGGTGAGCCACCTAGACCGGTCTACATAGCCACAGATTTGTCTCCAGGCGAGGAAGAGAGACTTTTGAGTCTTCTCAGAGAGTATAGGGATGTGTTTGCATGGTCTTATAAGGACTTAAAGGGAGTTGACCCATCGATATGCCAACACACAATCCCACTGAAACAAGACGCAAAGCCTAGCAGACAGAGACCATACACATATAATGATACGTTTGCTAAGCGAATCAAAGAGGAGATAGATAAGCTAATGGAAGCTGAATTCATATACGAGATTGAACACACTGATTGGGTATCTCCGATTGTGGTAGTACCTAAGAAGAACGGAAAACTCCGAGTGTGTGTCAACTTAAAGAAAGTGAATGCTGCAACAATCAGGGACAATTATCCCCTGCCGATAACTGATCATGTTCTAGAGCGTGTATCAGGGAAAACAGCATACTCCTTTCTTGATGGTTTTTCAGGATATAACCAGCTAGCCATAGCACTGGAAGATCAACATAAAACAGCTTTTGCAACGGAGTGGGGAATTTATGCTTATCGGGTTATGCCTTTTGGTCTAACCAATGCTCCCGCAACCTTCCAGAGGCTGATGACGCATGCTTTCAAAGAATACTTAAGGCTGTTTCTCGAAATATACATGGATGACTTATGTGTACATTCTCTACTGAGAGATGAGCATCTAGAACACCTAAGAAAAGTATTTGAGAAATGTAGGACATATCGCATTTGTCTCAATCCTGAGAAATGTGTGTTTATGGTCCGACAGGGCAGAATTCTGGGACATATTGTCTCACAAAACGGAATATCCACGGATTTAGAGAAGATAAAAGTTATAGTGGATATGCCTAGACCAACCAATGCGAAACAAGTACAGAGCTTTATGGGACATTGCGGATATTATAGACGATTCATTTACATGTACGCTATAATAGGCCAACCACTTTACAGGCTAATAGTGAACTTTGAATGGACGGAGGAGTGTGAGGAATCATTCAAGAAATTGAAAGAGGCACTCATTACTGCTCCAGTCTTGAAATCACCAGATTGGGAGAAGATATTCCATGTGCATATAGATGCTTCTGCATATGCAATAGGATGCATTCTGGCTCAGCCAGAAGAAGGAAACATGGATTTTCCTATCTGTTACGCCAGTCGACAGCTCAACCATGCAGAGAAGAATTACACCACAACAGAGCGAGAGGGATTAGGAATGATCTATGCTGTGAAGAAATTTCGGCATTATCTTCTAGCCAACAAGTTTGTGTTTTTTACGGATCACCAAGCCTTGCTCTACCTAGTGAATAAACCATGCAATACCGGGAGAATAGTGAGATGGTTCATTATCTTACTGGAATTCGACTTCACGGTAGTAGTAAAGAAAGGAAAAACACATCTTAGAGCTGATCATCTTTCGCGATTGACGAATGGAGAAGACCCTATAGGAGTAGATGACGACATGCCAGACGCGTACTTGTTCAACATAGAAATGATACCTAAGTGGTCTCAAAATGTCGTTGACCTATTAACCTATGGAGGAGAGTTTGATAGAAGAGAATACAACCTGAAACATATTGCTATTCAGCAATCCAAGAATCTTCAATTGATTGCAGGAAGGTTGTATCAATTGGGAAATGATCATGTTTTACGACTATGCATCAATCCTGAGGAATATAGTATATATCTGCGCGAAGCACATGTTCAGGAATGTGCATTTCATTGTTCAAGAAGGAACACATATAGGAATTTGTTACAATTGGGAGTCTATTGGCCAGGAATGAAAGAAAGCGTACATGAATATGTCACTGTATGTATTGTATGTTCATCAAAACCGCCAGCTGAGTATTCAACATTATATCAGATAATGATCGCTCCAGAATGGAGTCAGTATATTGTTGAATATCTCACAAATAGAACTTTCCCAGAAGGAACGTCAAAAGCTCGTCAGAAATCTGTAGAGACAGAAGCTAGAGATTACGCTTTAATAGGAGATCAACTCTATAAGAGAGGTAAAGACAACCAGCTTAGGATTTGCGCATCAGAGTCTGAGTATGTGATAATCCTGGAGCAAGCTCATGGAGGAGTAGGTGGAGGCCATTTCTCAGGTGATAAGACAGCAAAACTTGTCTTAGCCGCAGGAATATGGTGGCCAACATTACATATGGACGCTGAGGAATACGTTAAACGGTGTGATGACTGTCAGCGGACCAAAGTACCACTTAAAAGAGATGATATGCCGCTTAGACCAATGATGGGGGCAAGAGCTTTTGCAAAATGGGGGATTGATTATGTCGGACCCATTTCACCTCCTGCATATAAGACTCATGCACAATACATCATTGTGGCTACAGACTATCTAACAAAGTGGGTCGAAGCAAAGGCAACTCAAAAAGCAGATGCCAGGACCACGGCACAATTTCTATATGAATACGTCTTTGTACGATATGGATTGCCAATAGAAATTGTGAGTGATCGAGGCACACATTTCATAAATGAAGTGATAGAGATCCTTCTAGATGAATTCATGGTAATCCATAGGAAATCAGCCCCGTATCATCCACAAGCAAACGGACAAGCTGAAGCAACAAACAAAACCATATGCACGGTCCTTACGAAGATTGTATCTGAGTCGAGAACTGACTGGGACCAGAAGTTGCATTCAACATTATGGGCATATAGGGTAGCATATAAAACATCAATAGGAACGACCCCATATAACATGGTTTTTGGGCTAAATGCTATCTTGCCAATAGAATTCTTGATTTCAACCTTAAGGGTGGCTAAGGATCTAGAGTGGACAGGGCACGAGCTCTCTGATAGAATAGATGACCTGGAAAAGCTAGATGAGCTTCGCCTAAAAGCAGTAGCTTCCATCTACGCTCAAAAAAGGCGACAAAAGGAATTTTTTGATAAGCATGTGCGGACTAAAGAGTTTAAAGTTGGGGACTATGTCCTAGTTTACACTCTGAAACAGCATGCTAAAAAGCTTAAAAAGCGAGGGATGGGACCTCTGGTGATTAAAGATCTATCACCAAGTGGAGCCGTCAAGCTTGCTACATTAGACGGAGAAGAAATGCCCAATTGGATTAGTGGATGCAGAGTGAAAAAGTATCTTTTGCCGCTAACCCAAGACATGCTTCTCAAAATACATCAAGAAAAGCTGCGTGTCCAGAAAAAGAAAAAGATTGAGGAGGAAGCGCAAGCCGAGGCGAAGGAAAGAATGGAGAAAAGAAGACTACTGCGTCAGAAACAGCGCAATGAAGGAGCAATACGAATAAACGCAGTCAGTATAACAGAAATGGGGAATGACAAAGAAGAACCCATCATTGAATGCAAAGTAGGGACCAACCAAATCAAAGCCAGAGCACTATTGGATTCAGGAGCTCAAGCTAACCTACTTTCACTCAGTTTGTATAGACAATTGACAAATGACACTAAACTACAAACTGCCAAGCAAGAGTTAAAGAGTTACTCTGAGAATTCAATCAAAACTGTCGGATGCACAGTTTTACATATACAGATTAACCAATATGTGTATCCTCATATGTTTTACGTGGTTGAAGACCAAGCTACACAACATCCATTATTGCTAGGACAACCATGGCAGAAGCAATACAATGCAATGATTGACTGGAGTTCTAAATCAGTGCTTATCAAATACGAAGGTGAAAGTCAATCAGTTAAGTTCACCAAAGGAGAAGAGCCAACTCCAAAGGACGAATCCAAAGACAAAGATAAACAACAAACAGAGAAAAAGAAGAAGCAATGGCAACCAAAAGTTTCTATACAACCGGATTACTCTTCGACGAGGAATTCTCAACAGTGGATAAGGAAGACAAGCAATAATATAACAGCTCAACCTTGGAAAAAAACGGAGTCAAAGTTGGTATGGAGACCAAAAAAGGCTGTGCCAGAGAACACAAAGGTGGAAAACAGAGTCTTCAATACCAGACAACAGAGTGATCCCCGACAATCAAGGACAGTGAAACAGATCTGGATTCCAAAGAAGTTCATGACGGCACAAAGCTATAGCAAGCAAATTTGGATCCCAAAGATTTGTAAACAGGAACTCCCTTCAATACAATCAACGGAAACTCCTAGGTATTTCAAGGCGAGGAAATCAACACACAGAACAAAGCAGGTTTGGGTCGCAAAGAGTTTGTGGCAAGCACAAGCAAAGCGGAAGCAGATTTGGATTGTAAAAAAAGACAACAAGGTAACGAAGAATCCATCTACTGATTCTACTACCGAAGTGCCAAAACCAACCCAAAACCCGACCACCAATCCTTCAATCAAACAAAGAGCAGCTTTATTGGAAAGACTGTTGTATCATCGCTCTACAATTGCATTGGGAACTTATGACCAAAACAACTACAATGCTTCACCCACAGACACTTCATAGTCGTCCGGGAGGACTCAGACTAGGAGGGGGGGAGGTATACAGGAGCTACAAAGCAGCTACAAGCGGAAAAAACAAAGAAAAACAAAAATTATATTACAAGGGCAGTGTCTTACATGATTTTGCAATTTTTTATGTTTGATTGCGGATATTGATAATATTTATGCCCTTATATACCTTGTTTTGCAACAAGAAGAGATCAAATGATGAATTTGGGTCTCTAGATGTGTAAATATCACTAAATAAGAGTGTTTTTGGAGCTAAAAAGTGGAAAAAAGTGGTAATCCAAGTCCAGAAATCACAAAGAAGTGTATATTCATATACACAGGGTTACCAGCTATTTATCGTGTATGTTTGGAATTTTTTGGCTTCAATTTGCTATTTTCCTTTATTTTTTATGATTTTCTTAATAAAAGTAAAAGAAAAATAAAAAAGCAGGTGAAATGAGATCGGAAAAAAGAAAAGAATAGACGGTGATGATCCTAATGACAAGGGCAACCCAGGTAAAAATTGGGTACAATTCTGAAAAAGTTGCGGAAAGCCCGAAATGACAGAATTTTGGCAAAGTGGACAGATTTCTCAGAAACAGGTCAAACGGAGTCCAAATTGAGAAATTTCAAATCCTAAAGTGCATTTCACGACGAGATAGGAGCACATGTCAAATTTGGTAACAAGTGATCCGGGAAGCCCGAAGTTAAGTATTTTTCACTTCACTATCAAGCTCATTTCCACTATTACCTTCTTGGAGAGAGCAAAGAGCACACAGGAGCATCCGACCTTCTACCGCCTTCTACGACTGCTACGAGAGCTCAGAGGACACCAGACATGAGAGGTAGACTCGTTGCCATAAGCTTTTGATGCTTATCGTTAACTTTTGTCGCGAAAACTCACCAAAACCAAGAAACAAGAGCAGACGGGGAATGGGGAAGAACGCTAGGTAGGGGCACAACCGCCTAACCAAACTTGCAAGAACTTAGAGGTGGGTTACCCTAGTATAGGAGATGAGTTTCTAGCACTCAAAGCTCGAGAAAGAACGACTGGAAAAACCCTAGGTCAACAGAGCCTGCAAGAGGCAAACAGAAAAAAGTTGTCGGAACGACACAAAACTTCTCAGAAGCTTAACAACATCGAGGGCAATGCAACCATGGAGTATCTCCAGGTTTGGACACCAAAAGTAGGTCGGAACAACCGATTCGGCTGCGGACACACAAAGCGTCATTTTGGCATAACGGCTAAAATTGACGACCAAATGACATGAAACTTCACAAGCAGTTTCAAATATACATGGATGACTTATGTTTGCAAGCAAAACCCAAAAGAAAGCTGATTCACTTACCGATGGTGAAAAAGACGCTTTCGGGCAACCAAATGGAGAAAGATGGAGAACGGGGAGCCAAAGTCAAGTTCAACCAAATGGATGGCTTCACAACATATCCAATGAGCTGGAAATGCAACTCTCAAGAAGAAAAGTTGAAGAAATTCAACTCCAAGGCAAAAAGACGACTTCGGAGACTGAAATGCCTATAAGGGGGCTTTTTAGCTAAACTGATGACTTTTTAAGTTGAAAACTAGTTAGCAGGGCTTAGGGCACTAGCACAAAGCATTCTTTGCACAAAAAGACCAACATTTCAAGAAAAGACATCATACGCGTATGATGTCTCACAGCATGATTTTCACATCCATTTCAACATTTGAGTGCATAGCCTCATTCCACATGTTAATCACATCCTATGAACCAAGTATCATGAGAATTGGAGTTAGAAAACCCAAGGAAAACCAAAAAGACGCAAAGTAGGCCATAAAATTGATTTTTGGTCCTAATTTTGTCAAAATAACTCCAAACTCATTGAAACTTTGTAGGATTGTTGATTAACACATCTACAAGCTATCTGGAACCAAAAAGCACCATTTTGACACAAAAGACATCATACGCGTATGATGTCTATTTGCACTTACAGAGCCAAAACTGCTCATTTGTCATCATACATCCATTATATATATCTAATACATGCTACATATGAAGTTTGGAACCATTTGGTCAAGTGGATCACCCCATTAGCCCAATTGAGAGAAAATCCTTCATCCAAAGCCTATTTTAGCCCAAATCAACATACTCAAGTCCAAACCAAGATTTGAGTAGAAACAGTCCTTCACTAGCACATGGGGAGTCCACAGAACCAATCCCATGAAAAATTGATGAAAAAGACATCATACGCGTATGATGTCTCCAGAGCCATTTTTAGCCCAATTCTATCCAAACTTCATAAATCCACTGAATAAGCCTATCTAAAGCCAAATCCAAGCTTATAGAGAAAATTGGTCCAAAAATGCACTAAAAGACATCATACGCGTATGATGTCTCACTATGTGATTTTGGCACCTAGGGCTTCAACCACCAAACAGAAGTGTTCTACATGCCATTTGAAGGTGATCCACCAAGTTTTACCCAATTTGGATCATAAAATCCATTTCCCTTTCAAAATTTTGCCAAGAGCCTGAACTGGACTAAACTGGCCAAAACTTGACCAAATGGGATCCAAACTCAAATCCAAGCATATGACACTCATGTATACACTATCAGCTACAAGCACAACCAATATGAAGTCATTCTGACACAAAAGACATCATACGCGTATGATGTCTCAAGCATGTTTTTGAGCCCAGTTTGCATATTTTTTCACCTACATTGCATCCTTAGGCCCTGAATAGCTCATGTTTCAATTTTCAAGTCATTTGAATAGTTAAAAGCTTCATTTCGGCTTTCAGTACTAAAAAGACGCTAACTTCTGAAATTGGAGTTACAGGATCCATGGATTCCGCTAAGTCATCGGCAACTAAGAGAAAAAGACCAACCATCAAGGATGCTCTTGCAGAAGCAGAACCTTTTGATATTCCAACAGAAACCCTCAAGCCAACCAAGACTTGGGTGGAGGAAGCAGTACTAGAAAAAGAGGGAATAAAGATCTACCAGGGGACTTTCAGAGATCCTCAAGGGCAATCGGTCGATGTACCTATGATCCCACGAGAATTAGTGGATTATAGCAGATCAGAGAACATAAGCAGATACCTGGAAAAGGCTGACTTACACAGGTTCTTCACCTCGAGACCATCAGGTGTAGACACAAGAAGAGTGTATGAGTTGGCAACATCCATTCAGAAGGATGGGAAAGCCACGTTGACAGCCATGGATGGAGAAACAGTTGAAGTACAGATCACTCCACAGCTCATTGCAGATGCATTGAAGCTGCACAACAAAGGGAGTTCTGTCAGAGAAAGAAGGGAGGCCATAGAGGTCTATGGATCAAAGAAACAAAATACAACCTACGGAGATATGGCAGATCAACGAGCGGCAACCCTTTGCCGGTTATACAACCAGTTTTTCCATGTGTGCAGTAAAAGACCGCAGAAGTATACTACACCACCCCATGCCATTGCGACAACCATCACATGGGCACTGAAGAGCAACATGCCAAAAGAGGTGAATTATGCTCAATACATCCACGAGCAAGTAATCGCCATGCACAACCAGAAGCCAAAGTACATAGGAGGAGGAGAAATCCTAACAAGAATAGCTTATGAAGCTATTGGAGCTAGGGATCAAGGGCCACAGATTCCCTCCCAGAATGAGTGGCTTAGAGAAGCCGATGAGGAGGAAGAACAGCAAGAAGTATCCAAGAGGGTCCACAAGAGCACACCGAAAACTAGAAATAGTTTCAGAACCTGAGGAGGCTGTGGACGAGCCGCTCAAGAAGAAAGCGAAGAAGAAGGCCGATCCCAAGCAAACCAAAAGTCAAAAAGCCGCAAGAATGGAAAGGCTGGTGGAGCAGTTTAGAGCGGAAAGAGCTCTAAAGGGGGACTTCGAAGAAATGTGGGTGCCAGACCCCAGTAAAGTCGGAACCAGCTCAGCCAGGCCACATGTTGATCAATATGATCAATATATTAGAGCTTATGAGGAGTCGGAGGCCATACTGGAGCAGCAACCTGTCGAGCCTTATACTGAAGAGGAAGTACAGCTTTTAAAAGCTGAGCTGCAAAAGGACGACAAGGGGAAGAAAAAAAATAGATGAGTCTACTGAACCTAAAGAGACAGGGCAAGCAAACAAAGGGAAAGCCAAGATGACTGAGGACAATCAGCCCTCTTTTACTGTTGTACCAAGCCCGAAGAAGATGGAAATTATTGTGGAGGAAACCACAATAGAAATAGAAACAGAAGTTATGGAAAAGCCGGAGGCCGGGACCAAGGAAAAGGAGATAGATCCAGTTCAGCAAAAGAAAGATGATTATGAGGATCTGGTAGCGATCGGATACAGTGAAGAAGAGGCCCTGGAGGCAGTTTATGGGATATCCCTACGAAAACAAGATGATCGGAAAGGGACGAAAGAAAAGACAAAGGGTACAATGGAGAGTGAAGAAAAAATAGACGAGCCGAAGCCATTGGAGGTGGTGGCAGAAAGAGCTGTCAAGTTGACAGATGAAGATGAAAAAGACATGCACATGGTGCATGAACTGCTCAGCAAGATTAAAGAAAGATCCAGAGCAAAGGAAGTAGCACTTGAGACAGCAAAACAAAAGGAAGCAGAGTTGCAGAAGAAGTTAGAGAATGCTATGACTGAATCTGAAAGTCATAAAGCATCACTCTACGACGCAGAAAACGAGAGAGACGGCTTGATACTCCAACTAGCCGAAGCTTCAAGAGAGGTAACAAGTCACAGGAAGCAAAGGAGCGAATAGAAGATGAGCTGGAGGCAGCCAAGGATGAGCTCATTGAGCTAAGGGAAAGAGTCGAACTTCAAGAAAGGACAATCATGAGACTCAGGACCACCCCTAGAGCTAGCAGAGCAGGAACAGAACAAGAGGGAGCCCTCGTACCAGCTCTGGAAGAGCAGGTCAGAAGTTTGCAAAGAGAGCTGAGGTTAGAGCAAGTGCAAAGGATTGCACATGGCGGAGGGATCATTGGCTGCAGAGGAGAGGCTCACATCAGAAAACCAAACACTAAGGACAGAAAATGAGGCCCTCCGCAAACAGCTCCAAGACCTCCAAGAGCAACAAAGAAGAGAAACAGAGCACCACAAGAAGAAGCAGGGGGAGCAGCCATAGAGCTACCAGAAACTGGAGAGGCAACCACAATTGAAGATCCAGCCCCAGTTCAAGAAGTGGCCTCAACTTCAGGAATCTCTGAAGAAGAAGAACAAAGGCTCCAGGACCAAATAGAAAAGTCAACAGAGGAAAGTGCCAAGGCGGAAATGGAATGGGAAAGGAGACTCCTCATCTCCATTAGACTTCAAGGTTTAGACACAAAAGTGCTCCATGAAGAGTGGATGCAACCCAGCCTGCCTTTCCCTCTGATGAAAATTGAAGTGATAAAGACGAAAAAGAGAATAGAGGAGGAGCAGTATGTCGCTCTTTATGAAGGCGACATCACAAAGGATGAACAATCAAAGAAGATTGTAGATTCTCAACCTAGATGGAGGAAAGGTTGGCTGAACAAATACCCAGCCTACCTCATCTACTTGGTAGAGGCTCCAAAGGAGATTCGGGAGGATGCAACCTTCTGCCCGGTGCCAAGAGTCAGAAGCTGGAAAGAGCATGGCAGGATTGCAGAAAAGAAGCCAAATTGGCTTAATTACCCAAGGATGCCAGGACCAAAGGCAGGAGAGAGAATAGGTAAAGCCTACATGGTGAAAACCCTAACGGGCACCATCAAACTCTTTACTGGCTCTCCTGACCTTTCGTGTCAGATGCTAAAGAAAATCTGCAGGACTCTCTTAGCATGCATTGAAGTGTTCGCGCCAGATAAAGCCACGACCTCGAGTCTACTATCGACGGCCGACACAGTGACAGATATGATGTATGATCTTTCATTGCAGCCATCACCAAAGGTGTTACATCTCTTATACCAAAGAATTATGTTTTTGCCTAGCTTCCACATGCAAACATTCGAAGAAGCTTTCTACACCGGCTTTTTCACTCATGAAAGCAAAATATTCGGCCCAACCTTGACCATCGGCAACCTACGCTACGAATCACATTTGCAGATGCTCAAGACGACAGGACTCTATTGATCAAGCCTAAAAGTCATGTCAGGGACGACATGAACGCGGAGGGGGGGAGTGTTGAGCCAGCAGAGGATCACACCCGCATTTTTGTTCACACCCATCATTTTGTAACCATTGATTGTAATAAATGTCTTTCCGACATTAATTTTGATTTGAGCCATTCATTAAGTAACGGGACTCAATTGAGTTTCCAGCTTGTAATCCCAACGTAATTTCACCTGCTGATGTAAATAATTAGAGATGTTTTCACCTCCAAGGCTGAGGTATATAAGCCAAAGTTTTGTAACCTAAGAGAGGATTCAATTATTAATCAAAGGGAGTTTTTGAGCGCCGTGACTGTGTCTGAGAGAGAGAGAGAGTCTTATCTCCTTGCTACGCGAGCTACGGGGCTGCCATTGGAGAAGCGACACCGCCATTGTGTTAGCAACGGTGAAAGCTACGCACAGATACCAAGAGTGCGCGCTATCGGCTTCTACGTGTGGTAAGTTCCTACGAGCTTCGGTGTGAGTTTTCTTCCAACTCGTGTGTCGGAATAGAGCGTGCAACATATCTATAGAACCACAACGAGTAGAGCTACACATTAGTACCATCGGGGTCAAGTTTCGGTCACCTGTATTTTTCGGCCTGTCTTCATACGCGTTTACCGCACGGAGTGGTTATAGGTTGATTTTGCAGTTCAAGTGTTTAGGGTGTTGTTCTTACCTAGTGCATAGACTTCCCCTTGAGTTTGAGATCGATTCGATGATTCTAGATCCTGTTTCGTATAGCATTCGTTCGTAGTACGGATTTCAGTCACTTGCGTGTTTTAGAACTTAGATTTGATTTCCTTAGTAGTGATTGTCATTAGAAGGTCGAGTAGGTGATTTGACACCCACCTAGTTGTTTCCATGCGCCTGCGGGTCAAGCTTCGTCCTCGTCTGACAAATTCTGTTGTTGGTTGAGTTCTCGCTATTTAGCTTCCGCTAGCGGCGTAACCACCTCAACATCCACATTCATCATATCGAGCCAATACCATCTGCAACTTCTCATGGTGTTCAGCCCTACTGCTATAAACACAGAAGTCATCCATAAAAGCTTTAAACACAACTACCAATGAATGGTTCCAACACCCAATTTGCTCTCTTTGAAGAAGGAAGGTCCATTTTGACAACCAAATGGCAATACTGTGTAGCAATAGCAGCCCCATGGCGTAATAAAAGTGTCTTTGTGCGTCTTTAAGAGCAATCTTCAATTGAAAATAGCCTGAAAAACATCACACACATTGTACCTCTCATAACCTGCCACTGAATCCAAGATCTGATCGATGAATGGAAGAGGATATGGGTTCTTCTTAGTGGCTGCGTTTAAGGGCTTAAAATCTACACAAATCCTCCACTTCCCATCCTTCTTTGGACTGACTACTACTGGACTCACCCATTCTGTGGTCTCCACAGGGACTATGAACCCTGCCTTCAACAACTTGTCCACCTCTTCTCGCAAGGCGTCCATTTGCTCTTGACCCATCCTTCTTAGCCTTTGTCGCACTGGCTTAGCACCTTCTTTCAGCTCTATATGCATCTCTTCACCCTTGAACCCTCTGATCTCTTCATATGAGGTAATGAACAAATCAGGAAAACTAGCCAGCATGTGCAAATATATATCCTTCTCCATAGCTGAGAGGTCTCCACTGATCATTTGTGTCATCAATTCCTGCTTCTTTGACAACTCAACCTTGGTTTGCATCAGCCCTTCAATCACTTCATAAGGCCCTTCACTTTCATCTTCAACCTCATTCGCAAATGCAACTAAACCACACTCCTGGATTTCTTTATCCATCAAAAGAAATGCAACATCAGCATCCTCATCACTGCTGGTAGTGCTATCACTGTCCTCATCTATCACCGTGGAAGAGTCTTCATCACTAGACTCATCCTCATCTTCATAAAGCTCCTCTAATCGTTTCCTTGTGTCCATATTATAAATCTTCTTGGTACCTGTCTTTCCATAGAGGCTAATCGTACCATGTCGCCAATCTTGAACAGCTCCCACTGCACGTAACCATGGTCTGTCCAGTATAATAGGATATGCTCCCAACCCTGCTGGCATCACATGAAAATCAACCACTGCCTTTGCATCATACACTTCCACTTCTAAGCTCTTTACAACACCCAAACATTTTACTTTTTGATGGTTTGCCAATCTAATCCGGAAGCCTGACACCCCAGTCACTGTAAGACCCATCTTCTCAACACATGCGTGGGTAATGACACATATTTGGTCTCCATCATCCACATAACCTTGTCCCAAATTTTTCCTTTTATGCCACACATCTACTATTGGACAAATGTCTGGTAGCTCATCCATTGCCAACACCTTTACTGAACCTCTCTCTGGCTCTTTCTCCATTGGGTTAACCATCCTCTTCCACTGTTGCTTTACCTTAGGCACCACCTCTATTAGCTGCCCAAAAGTAACATCTGCCTTCCTGCTCGTCAGATCCTCCTTCAAGTCATAGCTTAACTGCCCATCCCCTAGTGGAAAATCTGAAACATGAAACTTTCGACGAGCTCTCCTATTCCTCTTGGCCTTGACATCCTCGCCTTCATGGCTCTTTCCTTTCTTCTTACTAGGACCTGGGGCACTTCTTCCTTCCTTATCCTCTATGGTCCTCTTCCCAATAGGCATCACTAATGTATCCTCTAGCTTTGATTCCTTCTCCAAGGTGACTACACTTAGCACTTTTGTCTTTCGCTTTTCCTCCTGGGTCAGTCCACTGGTTCCTTCGTCTCCCTTAATTTCGATGCCATAATCATTTGACCTAGTTAGCACCTGTCTTGGCAATGGATACATGTCTCCCCCCATCCTTGTGGCTTATCACATTGCGGGCTGATGTGACCCAACTCTCCACAATTATAACATGTGGGCGTCTGCCTCCAAAACCTACCATTGCTTTGTCCAACACCATTCCTAGGCCTTTCTTCATCTCCTGGCTGATTTGCAAACCTCCCTCGACCTCGATTATTTCCCACTTGACCTAGCATGTTTAGGCTGATATTCTTCATCAAATCTACCATTTGCCTCATGTCTTGCCTTAGCCCATTATCTTGCACTGCTGTAGTGACCACTGCTGGCATAACCTGAGTAGTAACAGGAACCACTGGTTCGTGATGAACCCCTGACATTCGACCTTGTAAAGACTCTATAGGATGAAATTTAGACCTCATGGGCAAAGACTCCACCCCTAAGTGGCTCATTTTCCTCAACTTCCACTCTTTGTTCCTTGATACCTCTAGTGCATCTTCATATGTCCTAGGCTTCTTTAGCTCCACTCTCCAACGTATATTCTCCCAAAGACCAGCTAAGAACCTGTCCTTCTTCATCATGTCAGGCGGGGGTACCTGTGTGCTAAGGCCTTGCACATTCCGCTCCCATGCCAATGAAAACCTACGTATGTACCATCTACTGGCTCACCTTCCTTTGCTACCAAAGCCTGTACTTCTTGCCGCACTTTGTCAGGATCTTCTATCTTCACAAACTCCACTTCCAACCCATGTCGTAGATTGTCCCAACTCAACCTTACAGGTGGATCAACCAACCAACTACACAACTCCTCTCATGCTTTAGACCAAACTGCGGGCATCACTCTTGCGAACCTCATCTGGAGAAGGCGTAACATCTGCGCAGGTCATGAATCTAGTTGCTAAAAGTTGCACCGGATAAGAGAAAGCCATGGCTACCCAAGTTTCAATGCTTTGAGAACCCCTTTGAACACACGTGCAAGAACCCAAAACTTTTGACTACCCAATCCCAGAAACTTCAATGGAGCTCAACTTTAGATAAGGACAAACATATGCACATCAAATGAGTTTTTCATAGTTAATCATCGAAATGACAACGGCAAAGGACATTCCAGGATCTCTCTCAATCTTCTTGGCCCAAACATAAAGACTATGCTTGCTGGAAAAAGATCTTCCTGACACATGAACATTAATCTGAATTTTTTGAGTTAAATGGAAAGGAGTGAACTGAGGGCTATTTTGATCATCCATTAAAGCCAACCATGAAGCTCCCAAGAAGGCACACCTGACTCAACCTCTGATTTTGCCAAAATTTCAGTAGCATAACAGCATAAATGGCTCAAAATACCAAAAAACCAGCCATCATAACTTGGGAAAATTTCGACAGAGTTTCCCCAGAAGTAGAGCAGTAGGAACCCAAAATATAGACTCTCTATGTATGGAGAAACTGTCAACAATAGAACCCGAGCATCAAGTAGGACTCACTAGTACATAGCCTATGGCGAGGTCACAAAAAGGGTGCTCCAGCTACCTGTATCACTGAAAGGATCTCCACATTTGAGAATCCCCCAGCTCAATAAAAACCTCACGCTATCGACCCTCACACGAAGGCTAATGCAAATCGCATATAGTCAAGTCTTAGAAATGACTATCTTCCAGACCAAGTCTCAGAATTGGCTGGGACTGCCAAATAAAACCATATATGGCTCCACAAAGGCGTACCATGGCAATTTCCACAAGTAACGTACAATCCAGCAGACAATGCGCTCAAATAGGCGCCAAGTGATGCATACCCACAATAACTGCAAGTGACATCACTGCTAGTATATCACTGTACTCCAGCTACCTGTACCTGTGTGAATCACTTGTACCTGTACCTGTCCCTATAACATGTAACCTGTAACATGTAACTTGTAACATGTAACCTGTAATCCCGAATCTTGAAGCTTGAAGCTCGAAGAAGATCCTCCGTGGGGGCGCCAAAAGA
The DNA here is from genome assembly GCF_014529385.1 of Adiantum capillus-veneris. Classification (NCBI taxonomy): domain Eukaryota; kingdom Viridiplantae; phylum Streptophyta; class Polypodiopsida; order Polypodiales; family Pteridaceae; genus Adiantum; species Adiantum capillus-veneris. Next base: position 103,118,529 of record NC_140943.1, on the reverse strand, counting down.
ATGTGAGCGGGATGAAAACCACACTCAGCGTCTCTATAACGACCCGACACACACTCTTGGGAAGATACACACACACACTATGGGGCACCACTCGGCTTAGACAACACACCTGGCCGAGACAGGGAACACACCTCTAGAGTGAGAGGAGAGAGACTATCCACTTGCCCACTCCACACAGACACACACACACACACACCCCCAAAAAAAACTAGCTCAAAAGAGGAGAATTTCTGATGTTTAGATACAATTGAGCTTGGGCCAACACCAATGGGGCAAATAGCTCACACAATATGGGTAAAATAAGCCAGATACAATCACAAACTAGAGCAGAAACTTCGCTCATAGGAGAAACTTACATAGAAAAAAAGCAGGAAAAGAGTGAGGAGCTTGGCAAAATGGACAGCGCCATCGCGTCCGGAATGGCCCAAAACTCCAGTCTACAATGTCAAAGTGCTCAAATCCGACCTCGGATGAGCAGTTTACGGCCAAAACAAGCTCCAAAGACCCCAAAAACACATCTTCGGCTGTTCCTCCTCTCTTCTCCACGTTTTTTCTGGTCTTCTCTCAGTTTTTTCAGTTCCCACACTTAGCTTTATTAGTTGGGCACCCTTGGCCTTTTAGATGACCTCAAACGGACCCCGAACAGGCCAAAAACTGACCTCGCAGTGCATAGTTGTCACCCTGTTGCATCCATGCGCACACTTGGCACTCAGCTTTTCAATAATGCGTCTCGCAACCACGTGAAGTGGCCCCAAAAAGTGGTCCTAATAATGATCTTTCTGCATAACTCTCACAAGAAAAACACCACTTTGTGTCCGTATTCATCCACGTGCAAATATTGACCCCATTCGCCTCCGACGCCACTATATGCCATCTGACGCACCTACTTACCCATGTCGTCGGCTCGCGGATAGCTTCCTTGAGAAGTTTTAACGCGCTATAAACTCCTCATTATTGTAAAAAAAACACACTGGTACTGGTGATGCCAAAATTGACCGCCCGTTCGCCACTCCTGAACGCCACTAGATGCCATCTGACGCACCTGCTACCTACCTCAAGTCGTCGGCTCGCGGATAGCTTCCTAGAAGTTTTACCAAACACCCGTGCTATAAACTCCTCATTATTGTAAAAAAAAACATACTGGTACTGGTGATAGTGAAAATCGATGCACTATGAAATGCTAACCTACCTGTACAACATGTGGGCCCCACGTAAACCACGTGGCTATGGAAAATGGGCAATCCATTATATTTCAATGCACCATGCATGTGTAATGTACATATGCGTAATCCCTTGCTCCAAAAAAACTCCTGACAGCGTGTGCAACTAGCAACAGTTGTCTGCATGTGCTATCTCGTTCCCCGTCATCACAACTGGGCCTTCTCGTCTCCATGCCAATCACAACATTCCTGTTTTCGTTATCAAATCATAATTAAGGTTCATTTAAAATAACCACCACTCCTTATTAATTAATCACTATTAATTATACTAATTGTAAATGATCACAATGCATAGAACACTTAGGTATACATACCTAACGCATCCACGAGCACATAATCGACGATAAACACGAACAGAGAGAGATAGAGAGCAAGACAGAGCAAAAGAACACGTGCAAGTGCACCTCCTAGAGTGGAGTGCTATGCCAGCACGGTGAGAGAGAAGAGAGGAGAGGAGGGAAGAATACACACACACTGGGTGAAATCTCCCCAGTGCAAGAGTGACCATTTTCCTCTTGCACGTATTTCATTTATAGATTTCTTAATGCTCAAAGTGATTACAAACTGACCGGCCGGTCATAAATGGCCAAAGCTCATAAAGAGCACTTGAATAATAAAATGTACAATATATATATATATTTCCATTCACATAGGCCTAGCTTGGTCTAGTCTTTTCCACCTGTCAGCTGCAATAAATAATAAAATATCAATTCTATAACAATGTCAAAGGATGTGATGAATGTCAACGCACAAAACCACCCCTACAGAGAGATGAAATGCCACTAAGGCCAATGATGGGGGTACGTGCTTTTTCCAAATGGAGCATTGACGTTATTGGCCCATCGTACCTCTGGGATATAGATCTCACGCATAATACGTCATAGTAGCAACATACTACATGATGAAATGGGCAGAAGCAAAGGCAACCTAGAAAAACGATGCACGAAACTATAGCCCAGTTCCTTTTCTAGCACATCTTTACAAGATATGGTCTACCCATCAAAATAGTGAGCAATAGGAGAACACACTTTTAAATGACGTCATTGAAACCCTCCTTGACGTATTCATGATGGTCCATTGCAAATCAGCACCCTATCATCCGCAAGCTAATGGACAAGAAGAGAGTACCAACAAAATCTTATGCATTGTACTCACCAAAATAGTTAGTGACTCAAGAAATGATTGGGATCAAAAGCTACACACAACATTATGGGCTTAGAGAATAGCTTTTAAAACTTCCATTGGGACGACTCCCTTTAACCACGTGTTCGGGATTAATGTGATCCTACCCATGGAATTCTTAATCACAACACTACAAGTGGCAACACAATTAGGATGGACGGGCCATGAGCTATTGGAGAGACTAGACACCTTGGAGCTATTACATGAAACCCGACTTAGAGAGATAGCTAGGAATATGCTCAAAAAAATAAATGAATGCGTTTCATGATCAGCATGTGATTAGCAAGGAGCTCCAAAAGGGGCATTATGTTTTAATGTATACCCTCAAACAACACTCCAAAAAACTCAAAAAGCGAGGGATGGGGCCTTTTGTAATACATGATATATCACAAAGTGGCACCATCAAGCTTGCCACATTAGGAGGTGAGGATATGCCTAATTGGACGAGTGGCTGCAGATTAAAAAAATATCTTCTTTCGTTGACACCAAAAGAACTTGAAACAATACATGGAGCAGCTCAGCGCAAAAGTCAAGCACATGACATTCGAGAACAGGCACAAAAGGAGACCAAAATCCACATATTAAAGCGCGGGAGCAATCAAACTTTCAGAGAAGGGCACAACAAAATGATTGTATCGATACTATTCCAATACCATCCATACAAACGACGGCTACAGGGTTAGGAGGAATGGATCTACGCATTAATTTACAACTTGCTGATGGCACCACCGAGCGAGCATTAGTGGACACTGGGGCCAGAGCTAATGTTGTTAACTAATCCACTTTCAAAAAAATCATGTGGGAACCTCTAATGCCAAACACAATGGGTTTCAAAGTGGCAAACAAAGGCACAATGGACATTCTCGGCCACATAAATTGCCAATCACTATTGATGGAACGGTTTATCCTCATTAGTTTCATGTGGTCAACGATCAGGATCTTCATGAAGCAGTTATTCAGGGAGTGTCGTGGATGTGCACTTATCAAGCCATGCCAAACTGGCAAGACAATACCTTACAGCTCAGACAAGAGGACCAATCTTTTGCCACGCCCTTTGTACAAACAGACCATGTATGGGAACCCCTACCATCACCACATGCACCAGTTCAACGATATTATCCGACCGTGGCCAATACAAATTGGGTTAAAAAATCCATCATGCAAACCAATCCGAAGAAATTATGGATACCCAAATGACAAAGCAATACAAGTCAATCTACATTGTCTCCACAAAAATCCAACCTCGCCAAACTGCCTACGGCTTTTGTCAGACAACCTAGGCCAATCCAACACCAGCCTCGACAACCAAATAATGTCAAATGGGTATAGAAACCAAAACAAACTCGCTCACACGATGTCTTTTCTAGGAAATCCACAAGCAAGCAGTTTCAGTGGCAACCAAAACAAAGCTCTCAAGAAAAACAACCAGCAGCCTCACAACTTCTGTAGGTCACCGTCAAGCAGAGGGCGTGTCTTCTACAATTACTAGTGTTTGGACCACGCAGCTTCAAGGAGACTCATTGTCAGCAACCACTGAACATATTGTTCAGTACCCCTCTCTTGCACATCATTTGTTTCCCCATGCACATCCTCCATCAGCATCATAGAGCCACACTCTACGGCTATGCATAGACACACACTTCATTCCCATGCACTCTAACACATGTTCGTCTGGGACGACTCACTCTCGGAAGGGGGCAAGATGCAACAAGATTATCATTTGTATATATTATTATCACATTAATTCTTTTCTTTTCTTTTTCTTTAAAGAAAACTTTTCAGAGCCTTATAAACTCTTAGCCAGCATAATCATGAGCCATATTGACACCATCTAATACTAGGTTAAGAATATGTATGTAGAGGAGGTTACACTAATTTTGGCTAATTTTTTGCCAACTAATAATTATAAATAGTTTTCTTTTTAAAAAAAGAAAAAAACGTCAAATAATCAACAAAAAATGATAAGTCAAGCCAAGAAAGTCGGAACTGACTTTTGAAAGCAAACAACGAAACTTCAAAGCAAGGACTTAGAACATGGAAAATATGGAAAGATTCGGCACAAGATGGATTTTGAGCCAACTTCTAAAGGATCAAAACTACATATCGGACGCCATTTGTCAACTGAGCGTCAGAATGAAGAACGATTTAAATTGCACATGATATGAAAAACAAGATATGATCAATGGAGGTAAGTATGAATGGGGCATTTCGGGTAGTAGACTAGGAACATATAGTCAAATGGGGCAACATAAGCTCATTTGCATTTGGAGAGAGAGAGAGCCACAGAAGGATACAATTTCCGGATTTGTTTTTGTCCGTTGTGACCACCTCGGCAGATCTTACTACACCAGATTTGACAAGTATGATCATTAACCTTGTAAGAATGTGTGTGTATGCTCCATAATGCATCAACATTGCCAAAACAACAGATCAAAGTAGTACAAAGTCACAAAATCTGCAAACTAACAGGGCCAATGGGGAATTCAAAAACTCATCAAAAACCAAAAACCTTTCAACAGTAGACCCCAAATAGCTGGCAGAATTAGGCAGAACAAAAACAACAACAAAAGGTGTTGGAACATGGATCACCATCCATGTTCCTCAAACCCTAAAATCAGCAAAATTTGTACAGGAGCACCCATAGGTGGTCAGGAACAAACTCCTATAGCTAGAATTTCAAGATGCATCCCAACATGGATCGCGATCCATGTTTCTTTCTGCCAAAATCAACGGAAGAATGGTTCACTATGTGGGGAATGCAAAAATATGACTGATGCTGCAAAAATAATCACAAAAGTTTCTTTTAAGATCATCAAATCCTCCTAGTTTGCTACCTTTAGTCTGCAAATTGTCTTTTGGCCACTTTTCAGAGGGAAAAGGGTAGGATTCTAGTAAAAAATCATGGAGAGGACAAATGGCAGGATGGCAACAAAACTTATGAAGAAGGGCCAAAAGCAGAGTTTTTGAGGAGATTTCAAATTTCTACTTAAGCCAGTCGGGAGACTTCACACTCTCCGCGAAGCCTATCAACAAGGAAATGTAACTTAAGGATGTTTGTAGGATCAAAACCAAGCAAAAGATTACTAGCAAAATGGTAAAATTTGTCGGCATCAATGTGTCTCCTCAAATGAATTCAAATTCTGGTGGGATTTGAAAGAGAGTTGAGCAATGCTATGAATTATGGACACAAAACATCAAGAACCAAGGCAATAACAAAAAATAGGCAAAAAATGTGCCCAAAAGTGGGTCCAAAAAATAGATATGGTCAAGACAGAGAAAACATGACCATAAACTGGGAAATGGGGCAAACTAAGAAAAAACATGTCCAAATTTGAAAATATTTCACCAATGTACTAGGAAGACCTATGGGAATCTATGTGTAAACAACTGTATCAAAATTCATCCCAACATGGATCGCAATCCATGTACCTTTTTGCCCAAACAAAGAAAAATCCATACCCACTCGTCTAGTATGCTCAAAAAATCCAAGCCATGAAGTTTCAAACCATTTGAGTTCCAAAATCCACTTCAAAATGCCAAAAATCTCTACGTCTACAAAGAACTTCCAAAAATTAGCCCAAGTGTCAAACCATTGATCCAACTCCCAAAATTTTGGACCAAATCATCATCTAGATGAACCCTACCAGATGGTATCATCAGATTTTCAAATTGTTGCCCAACATGGATCGCGATCCATGTACCTCAAACCCTAAATCCAGAGAAAATTGGACAGTAGCATCTCCATATGCCCAAGAACAACTTCCCCTAGTTGGAATTTCAAAATTCCTCCCAACATGGATCATGATCCATGTTCCTTTTTGCCAAAATTCATCTATTACATTATTCCCTTGTGCCTATAGTAATCCTAAATGCACTGGTGAAATTTGGTCAAATTTAGGGTAGTTTTGACAAAGTTATTCTCATTTTTCTATTTATGGTCAAAGTTTGTAACTTTTCAATGGTTTTGATCAATTGCTAAACCCTATTTCCAATACTAAATTGACCACAAGATGCCTCGAAGGAAAGCACAAAGGGAGTGGAATGCTGCACCTTATGAGATAACAGAAATCTCCTCAAATGAGAAGGCTCATATCACCAAATAGGTACTTGAATCAATTCCGGCTGACATTTTCATCGGAAGGTAGCCGCAGACGAAGAAATAGTGAAGTCCACTATCTTCAAATAGGTACTTGAAGCAATTCCGGCTAACATCTTCATCGAAAGGTTTTAAGTCGCAGACGAAGAAATAGTGGCCACTATCTTCCCACAAGAAATGTGGACGCTGCACCAAAAGACAAAAGTGTTAGCAGGGGGCAGATGCCTACAGCTAGACAGCTTCCTACGATTACATCCCTAGGGAACGGACTTCAGACGAGCTCATAAGTTTGATTCAGTACAATGGGGAAGCCACTCTGACTGACAAAGATGGGGCAATGGTCAAGGTTAAGATCACGGCATAAATAATCAATGAAGCACTCCACTTGCAGCAAGGACACACAACTTATTGCAAAATACAAAGGCAATAGACAATGACAAAGCTTTTCTGAAGCAAAGAGGCCACAAATTGACATATCAAGATTTGATATACTCAGAATTTTGAATTGCCATTGCGCTTTATATTGCAACACTTCAAAGTGAAAAAGCCACAAAGATATACAGAACCATTGTTGCACATGGCAGTAGTAATGGCAATGGGCTTGGCAAAGAGAAGAGTGGTCAGTTGCAAATTTGGAAATTATCTTCTCGACAACATTGTCGAAGCAAACCTAAAGGGGATCCAAAAAAGCAAGTCCTACATGAATGCATGACCAATGCTGACACGGATTGCCTATAAAGCACTAGGGATGATTGATGATCTACCACCCACCGAGGCACAGATAGATCTGATGCACATGTCTAAAAGAGTAGTAAGACCTGTGGTCGGACCTTCCACCAGGCCGAAACCAGAAGCTAAGCAAACAAGGCAAAGCACAACCATAAGAGATTCTGCCAGCGGAAAAGAGAGAGTTAGATGCTCAGAGTAGCCGAGAAGCTGGGTCCCAATAGAGAGACGCTCCTTCAAAGTACCAGTCTTCAAAAGAGGAGCACGACATCCAGTACTCTCTATGATATACACAATTGAGAAAGAGAATTGCCCACGTGGCAGAAGCGATCACAATTACTCATGCCAGGAGGACAATGGAAGAGGCGTAGGCGTTAAGGAAAAGGCTCCGCCAACAGACGCATGAAGAAAAAATAACCCAAGGAATATAATATGATTATGAAAAAGAGGAAGAAGATGAAGAAAATATTCCATTGCTACGCAGGCAGACAGCTGCTTTGGAAAGGATCAAGCAGTAGAAAAGACAGGAAGCTCAGGAAAAACGAGAGATTTCCAGCGCCATGCAGCAACGAATCCATAACGAGATCAAGCAAAAGATGGAGCTAAGGGAGAAAGAAGAAGCAAAGAAACCATGTGTGGATGATCTCAAATCATTTGACAAATCTACTCAAAGTAAAAAAGAGGACGATAACTCTCACAAGGGAAGGAAGATCAAGACATGCTTGACGAGCAGGGTCACAAGTTTGATTCTCACAAGGACACTGGGGTCCCTTCCGAGACTGCAATAAAAGAGAAAGAAAAAGTGGAATACTAGCCAGAGCAAGGAGCAGAGAAGAGGCAATCAAAACAAAAGACAGATCAGGGAAAGGAGGAGGCAACACAACAAAAGCCTACGATAACTTCAACAGCTTTAGAAGAACTGAAACTGAAAGAAAAAATGACCGATGAGGCTGAAACATTAGATCAAGGTCAACAAAGCCAACAGAAACCAACAGCACAAGCTATAATGGAGGAAGGAGCGGAAATGGTCAAGTCATTTGACATTGATGCACATTTGGAGCAGATCAAGCTCCAGTTTTAATGCCAAAGGACTCTTTACAACCTGTGTGGGCTGAAATTGGAAGATACTAAAAGAGACGCGTCAAAAGGCAGTTGAAGATGCCCTACAGCTAAAGCAAATAATAGAGGCATTAGAAAAAGCACAGCTCCAAGCCCAATCCGAGTTGCAAAGGGAAAAAGACAATGCAGCCTACTATTACAAGGAGGTGCAACAATTCAAAGAGGCAAACTCGGCACTGCAAGTCAAGCAGAAATGCCTCGAGGAGGATCTAACCCAAGAAATGGAACAGAATGAAAAGTTTCAAGAGGCATACACTGTGGTTAACAGGACTCTCACTCAACTCTTATCCATATAGGAGACTCCCACCTCCTCAATTGTGGCTGCGAGATCAACCTCCTTGAACCAAGAAGTTAAAGATCTAAAAGAGGCCCTAGACCAAGAAAATTATGATAGACAAATCATGACAGCAGGACATCGGCCCCTACAATGAGCCAAGGACAAAGAAATTGAAGAATTGAGAAAGCAGTTGGCTGAGGCATGGGGGGACTTGGAGACTTTGAGGGCCAATCAGGCAAAGAATCAACAAACAACCCCAGTAGACTTTGAGCAAGAAGGAGGTTTTGAGCATTCCACATTTGAGGCTCACCAAACAGAGGTGTTAGCTACCAGCACTGGAAACGCAATGCAGGAATCTGCAAATCCAGCCACGACATCCACTTTGGATTTGGCCAAGGGTGAAATTTAATGCTGGATTCTAGAAGTCACGGATCCCTCGCACAAAGAATATATGCAATATGAATTGAAAGTGTTGGAATTGGTTGCCCTCCTCATGATTACTCCAGATGAGGTGGTAAAGAACCTCGTGCATGAGATGATCGCCCTGCCACCACTGATGCGGCAAGAAGCTAGATTGTGGCAGCAAAGAATGCTACCAAAACTTGAACCAAATAGCCGAGAGGATTACAAGGATGTTCCTGTCACGACAATTTAGATTCAAACCATTATTGACAATCAACCCCTTTGGCAAAAGAAATAGTTTGAGCAAAGACCAACAGATCAAACTTATTACAGGAATGCTCCACAGCATCTTAGGATCGACCCAACTTACGATCCCATCAAAGAGACGGCGATCTGGGACAGCTTTTACTCTTGGCAAAGCAAACGGCCGGCTAGGTTGAACTATCTAGTTATCACAAAGCCAATCAATAACAACCCACTGCCTGAGTAGTATATGGTTCGGACTCTCAAAGGGGTGATTAACATGATGAAGGAGATCCTGGATCTCACATGCCTGATGCTTGTGAAGATTGCAAAGATGCTAATCACCTACATAACCGCTTTCAATGATATAGAAGCAGCAGAGCATCCCTCGAAAATCTTTGTGGAAGGCACAAGAGGACTTTGCTGGAATATGGAGATAGAAATCCCCAACAAGAATTTCATGGGATTGTATGCAAGAGTCATGTTCCTGCCCTCTCACTACATGTAGACCTTCAAGGAGGCACTCATAACCGGCTTCTTCAAAGTGAACTCCTCCATATTCAATCCCATGACAAAAGATCTACCAGCACGCCATATATCGTATCAAAGTACTCTCAGCAACAACCCTTTCAGAGAGCTAGCTACAAAAATAGAGATTGAGGCAAGGGTGCAGAAGTTCAAGCACCTCACTGCAACTCTCGAGAGAAGACAGTAGACTACACTCAGAGACAAATTGCACGAGGATGTGCAATGAATAGGAAGGGGGGAATGATTGGTGGACCCAACGATCTTACACATGATAGGCGGATGTACACCAATCCCTGTCACACTCACTTAATTTTTTGAACGAATCAGTGTAATTCAGCTAATGATGTTTTGTAATTGTAATATATTCTGACATATCCTCTCAAGCCTCTCCAAATCTACACCCTTGTAAGCGGCCGAATGGCCGTGGGTAAGTTCCCTTATCCCTTAAGCCAAAACTCTTGGTTTTACAAAAAAAGATATCATTAGCTAAAAGGATTTTTGGACGTTCACTGTGAGAGCTTCTTGCTACTACAACTTGTAATCCTCTTTTCTCCTGGACTGGTAATCAGAATTCAATTCCAAATAGCTCATTGTGTTCCTAGTCTCTTGCTCTACAATTTAAGTATAACCATTCTCAATTCTGTTGTGGTTTGCAATGCATTGCTTGTGAGCTAAATGCATTGATTTGAAGGTTAAAATGGTTGTTTTTTGATGTTCTGACCATGGATAAGTGTTTCTATGCTTAAGGGGGACCTTTCCGAGTAGTTCTATTTCAATTTGTTGCACATTTTTTGTGATGGATCATGATTTATGTACCTTCCCAGATGGTGACAGAACTAGGTACAATTGTGCCCCTAGGGGTTGTAATACCTCTCCTTAAGTTTCATTGCATTCTGAATTCGTTTGGATGCCAAAAAGGCGTGATAACCTAGAGCGGTGAGATTGGACGCATACTAATTTCTTGACTAGGAAGTGGTTGATTTGCTTTTGTTGTAGTATGAGTATCCCTCTGAGTTCACTTTGGTGAGATCAACACTCTCATTAAGTCTCCATGCCCCATCCTGAGTCGCTTCCTTTCATATTGACATTATGTTAGTACAAAAGAGCTATGTTGCAGACGTCCATCGTGGCGACCCACTAACAGATGTGAAATCAGATGTTAAATGTTTGTAAAAAATTGGCACATTGGAGGTGCAATGTTGGAAGAAAACAAAATGTAGCAACCCGCAGACCTCTTTAAATATGACATTGTAGAACACTACCATTCAAGTTTACAACATAGGAAGGTCCATGAAGATATTTTTGTACTCATCAAGTTATAGTTGTTTCTTGGCCTCTATAAATACCTTGAATATGAAAGGGACATCCAAGGAAGTCGGTCTATGCATGGTTGAGCTAAATTAACTCTTTTCAGACACTTGTTGTTGTTGGCAATAGCTTAGTCTTTATCCCCTTCTTCATAAATATAGACGAGATAGATTGTTGAATAGCTTAAAATCCTCTCTTTCTCATGCTAAGGGAGTCAAGTGTGCCCTATATTTCATTAGCAAGCACTGCATTCCTTGAAATAAAATGGTGCACCATATCTCATTACAACACCTTGAAATTATTGTCATGAATTATATCCTTTGCAAGAATACTTATCAAAAACTTTAACTGCTTTGCTACATTGGCTTTGGAATCAATGTGTTCTTTGTCTAGATAGATAGTATGCCTACAAAGAAAGAAATAAATTTAAAAAAAAAACCATTTAAGTTAGTTCAAATAGTTTAGAATGTTTAGAATCCTCACCTCAATACTTGGATTCTTTTCTTAAGTCCACCAAAGCTAGCATTCAAGGTTTCAAGATTCTTTAGTTTCTTCTTTTGCGCATGAGTACTTGAGCTTGTATCTTTCTTTTGTAAGGTCTATACCTTATCTCAAAGGACTTGTAATTCTTGTGTATGCTGCAATATGTTTTTTTGTTCATTTTACAATGCAAATAAAAAAGTCACACAATCTCATTTATTTACCAGTACATCATGCATTTATGAATTTTAGCTTGGCCAGCTAGAGCTTTGCAATAGTCAAGCAAGCCATTCTCTCCATCACCATCAAAGGCTATAAACCAGTAGAATTTGTGAAAGAAAGAGAGTCATTAGTCAAAGGATAGAATGAACCATGTGACCAAATATCTACATGTTTTTCTACATCTACTATGAGCTTTCTTTCTCTCGGAGTGTCACTTTTGTGTTAGTTTTTATTCGCTCACATAATGGCTCATATTGAGTATCCAAGTCAATGTATAGATGATATTTAGGATTTTTGGCAAGGAGGTATGTGACAAGAAAACAATTATTCCTCAGTGCAAGAAACAAAGGAGAAGAAAGTTGTGGCGACATTTCAAAGAGAATACAATTTTTCAATCTCCCTCCAATACAACACCAAGTGCATTCAATGTATCTAAAAAGAGACATTCCTCAATCATCACAACCATCATAATTTGTAGAAAGAATCTATTGATAAGTGTGTTGTTCAAACAGTTGTAGTAAGGACCCCTTTTCTTTTATTCCACCTTTTTTCTAGACAGGGAATGCCAAAAAACATTTTTTTCTTAGAATACCCTGCAAATGACCTCCAAGATATCCTAACGGATGCAAGTTGCAATGGGAAGAAAATTTATCGGATTTGGCTACTTCAAAAATATAAATTTAGATAGAAGAATATGTAGCAAGAAAACCTATACACAAAAGCTATGGAAATCTAGCAACATCACAAACCCTTCATAGGTCCACACAAGCACTTCTATCATGAAGATGTGATGCTCATAATTATGGTAATAAATAGCATTTTGGAATTTAAAGGCTTTGTGATCAAATTCATTTCTCTTAGTCTAGCATTCTCTTCATTATAACATGTGAATACTACAAAATCATATACTCATTTTGTTCCTTCTATACATATTAGCTATAAGCTTGGGATGCTATCTATCACTTTCCCTTTCATCCTATGAGATGGAGCTTATTGGCTTTATAAATCTTATTTGAGAGCATGAAGAAGCAATTTTTGACATACAAATGAGCAAATTAGAAAGTTTTTTGAAGTATCCAAACTATGTTATTAGTATTTTAAATTATTGAGCTATTATATATTAAGTCCATTCTAGTGTCTTGACATATTTAATAATTCATCCAGTTTAAACTTTGTTCCAATAATCAACCTGCACAACTTCTATCGTGTTGTATGTAGTCTTGATTTCAATCAAGTTCAGACAAATGTGCAGCTCAATAAGTTTAGGCTAGATTTTCTTTTTTCAAAATGTGAGAGCTACGTGACGCTTTTAAGATTCCATTAAAGGATTTATAGCTTAAATTCCTTATACAATTCACTAGTAAACAACTAGTAGTTTTATTTTAGTACAAATTTTTAATGAAGATATTTCTTTTGACCAAACATGCGCTCACACACTCAACTGATGAACCAATGAGAAGCTAAAAGAGGCTTAGTTATGACAACCTCAAGACCTTTGTTCCTAAGCACTAAATTCCACGAGGTATTTAACGAAGATCCGACATGGGATCTACGATGAAGAGCTAGGTGCACATGATGCGAGGTAGACTCAGTTGTCCAATTTTAAAGGACAAGTTTGAGTTTCCCTTTTATTTCCTAGTTTACTTTCGACTATTGAAGTTCACTTTATAGGATAGTTTTTGCACAATGGGAATACCAAAATCCACACATGCACCTTGTTAAGGCAGTGGGACCCCATAGCGCATGCCTGGGTTTGAATCTTGGGGTGACATGCACACGTTTTTTATGTCTGATGTCGGATCTTTTCAAGATCCACGTGCCTAGATCTTGGCCTTAGATCCCTCTGAAGACTTTCTTAAAGAGTGAAACATGTGCTTATGGATCCCCTGACCCATTGTACTTTTTGGCTATACACCTTGTCACTTGAGATGGTCACATTCTTTGTGACTCAGCTACCATTCTCATCATTCTAGGCTCCCTTAATACAACATTTCTGGCTTTGTATCCAATGATAGGTGCTCTAGTGGGAGTTTGATCAGTTTCTCTCTCATCAAGTCTTGCATCTCTCACTTTGGTAGAGGTATCTGAAGCCCTCAAAGTGTGAATAGTGTCTCAAGACTCACTGCCCCAATGTCAGGTCATTGAACCTAAGAATCTAGGCATAGAAAGGTGTGTTCTACTGAATGAATCTTCCACTCTAGTTCTCACAAGACTTGCTCTTGCGATTTTTGGCCTTGTTTCAGAGACTACTGGTCTAAAGACACTAGGGGTAACATACAGCTAATGGAGAGGTCCTCCAAAGAACATATATCTTTCTAGCTCCTTGCGGTCTATGGCAGAGTACCATCACCCATACTTATCAAGTATTATCACTTTGGTATCTTCACCCTCTTCATATGTAAAGACATTTAAGCATTTTTTCTCCCCATTAATTCCCCAATATTGGGTTCGTCAAACTTATCATAGAGTATTTTTTGTGCTGACTTGAGTTCCCATATTTACTCGCCTAAGATTCGCATTTTGAATATCAAGCTTTGATAGCTTTTCTTCAAGCTCCGTGTCAACCTTATCCTTGGTGCCTATTAATCCCCACTTGTTCATAATATAGGAATTTTGTACGACTAAATACATGGTTTATTCATCCATAAAAGTATTAATCATTGATATAGTCCACAAGAAATATGTCACTGAACTCGATAGGTCTCTCTTCCAGTTTCACACATTAGCAATCCATACCATCTTTATAAATTTTAGCTCTCTATTAATATTCAAAGTGAAATCTCAAGTACAAAAGTTTCATGGTTGGTGTTGGTTGGGATGGTCTTGCTCCCATGGTTTTTTCCTCCTTGAAACTCAAATGCTTGAATCCGTTAGCCATATAAGTGTATGATCTCTTTGATGAAGTATCAGAAAGACTTTCCTCTATGATGGGCTCTAAAGTCGGCAATGGTCCTTGATTGACACTCTCTTCCATTGAAATATGATAAACTTGGTCTCTAACAATAGGGTTTCTATTTTTATATAGTCTTCCTAATTGCAAATACATCAAGATGACACTCTTGCAAACCCTGACCTGTTACCTTTTGTGATGCATCCAAATCCTTCAATTGAAAATCCTTTGAGGTTCACACTTTAGCCCTTGCAATTTGTACAAAAAAAAAGTTGGTGGCTATGCATTTATAGCCACTCTATTAGTTAAAATTTGAAATCGGTAAAATTTCATCGCACTTTTGGTAGAAGTTATAGTTTTGATTGCAAAATACATCAACTCCAAATTTAGTTTTGAAAAGCCCACTATGCTCCTAGTTGTCATGGACTCAAGAATCTAGCCAATTTGGGAAGCTTCTAGAAGCTTGGAGAAGATTTTAAAAGAATCTCGAAGCTTAACATTGTTAGAAGTTTGGAAAATATTTTGCAAGAATCTAGAAGATTCCATAAGTTTCTATAATCTTGGAGAACAATCTAGAGGTTTTTGGAAAGCTCTAGAAAGAAAAGAAGGATCAAGAAGGATCAAGAGGGTTCTAGAAGATTCTAACCTTGTCAAAAAATCTAATATTTAACTTTACCAAATGATTTTCCTATATTAAATTGATCATTTAATATGGGAAGATAAAAGGGGAACAAGAGTCATGATATAGATATGTGCTTCTAGACCTATCTTAGCAGGGGACCAAAAGGAGAGATGGTTGCATCTCAATAGGGGTCCAAAAGGAGATGGTCTACCAAAAGAGAAAAGTGCGATAAGTGCTTCTAGAAATATCTCAGCAGTGGACCAAGAGAAGAGATGGTTACATCTCAATCGGGTCCAAAAGGACAATAGGGTCCAAAAGCAGATAGTCTATTAAGAGCATCGTGCATTTAATGGAGCTTAAAATTGCTACAAATGGAGGCGCGGCTGCCCTTCAAATCATCCAAGATAACACAATATAACTCATAAATCGGCAAATCCCCATACCTACCAAATCCCATAGCACAGAATCAAAGCCATACACGAACAGAGAGAGAGATTGAGAGCGCGAGAGGATAAAAGAGCGCGTGCAGGCGCACCTCCTATACCGGAGTGCTACACCGGCACGGCGAGAGAGGAAAGAGAAGAGGAGAGAAGAGCAACGCAAACATTGGGTGCAATCCCCCCCCCGTGCAAGAGTGACCATTTCCCTCTTGCACGTATTTGTTATATAGATTTCTTGAATGGTCAAATTGGTTACAAACTGGCTGGCCTGACATAAATGGCCAAAGCTCATAATGAGCACTTGAATAATAAAATTTACATGAAATATATTTTTGAATGCGTAGACCTAGCTTGCCCAAGCCTTTTCCACCTGTCAGCTACAATAAATCATAAAATATCAATTCTATAACATACCTTTCCGTTGAAAAGCAACTGTCCTCAGTTGCGAAGATAAAAATCTGCAAACAATACGTGTCAAAAACAGTGATTAGTATGTTGTGTCAAAAACATCACATAATATATGAAACTAAACAACATTAGCTTATGCCTACCATCATCCACATACTACCTATTCTAGTGTCCCATACCACTAGAATAAGCAGTATATGTCATACCCTGGTGAATCAGGGTATCATTGGTCACACTCATCATCAATCTTATAATGTCACGTCTCATCACATACATACTGTCGTGATAAAGTAATCATCAGATACCAAATCCCAATCCAATATCAATTCCACAATATAAGTCCAAATCCAAATCACTTTCATTATGTACCCGGGTAACAAAATCATACCAGTTGTAGTGGTGGCCAGCCACTGTAGCCACCATTTGCCTAAATTGGTGTAGATTTGCCTAAATCGGCAAATCTACACCAATAAGACGTGCTGCCTAAATCGGCGAATCTGCACTAATGCTGCCTAAACCGGTGAATCTGCATTTGATAGTGTTAAAAAAAATCAGGAGTTCGCAATTTGTGGTTGTGCTGCCTAAATCGGCGGATCTGCACCAAGATGAGTATCTACACACTGCCTAGATCAGCGAATCTGTGTGTGCATGACCAATGAACTAGGTAAGACATAAAGGAAAAAATATTTATTATGTTGTTGACATCACAATGCAGTATATCAAAGCACTTACAAATTGTTTGTGCAATATCCCAAAGCACCTTAGCTCACCGGAGTAGCTACATAGCTAATTGGCAAAGCATCTCTATAAAATTTCCATGAGGGTATCCTGTATTTATACCATTAGTGGCATATGGGGAGAGGTACAACGACTGCAACTGGTAATTTTGTGTTAGTAATTTGCAATGGAAGAAAAGAATATCCAGTCTATCTAGAATTCAATTTAATATGAGTGTGTGATTATACTTTTTAAGATGTACAGTGCTGGCATGATGACTTGATAATCGGAATTTGAAAAGAAAGTAAACAAGTTTAAAATAGAAAGTTATCCATAACCTTGCTGAAATTGAAATGTGAGACAACTTAGGGAGAAGAAATACTTTGCAGTTCTCGCATAGATCCACTAATGCCACAAACAAACATAAAAAATAATGCAAGACCCAAACTAGTCTAATTTGTTTCAATGGGCCAAAATAAGAGAAGTAAGAATAAAATTGTGGTGGAATCATTACAAATCGATATGAAGGATAAAAGTATGTTGACTACTTACTGAGGCCTACCATGATTCGTCTTTGATTGATCATGAGAAAGTGGGATTATTCTGCTTAGATTATGTAACAAGATGGGGTAGCCCTGTCTGGTAT
The DNA here is from genome assembly GCF_014529385.1 of Adiantum capillus-veneris. Taxonomy (NCBI): domain Eukaryota; kingdom Viridiplantae; phylum Streptophyta; class Polypodiopsida; order Polypodiales; family Pteridaceae; genus Adiantum; species Adiantum capillus-veneris. The sequence continues at coordinate 103,101,003 of NC_140943.1, read as the reverse complement.
AAAAGGGTTAGTATATGTAGTCGAATAAGCACCGATTTGTAGTTAATGATATGATTATAATAAACTGAAAAGAAAATAGTATCCATTCTGGTCTGCATGGCTCTATCTGAATGATTGGACATGAGATAAGTAGTGAAAATAATCTCATGTGGGTGCATGTTGGCGGGACACATAGTCATATTTCCCTAAATGTGTGGTGAATGTAATAAAGATAGGCATGTTGAGCAATTTTTACTAAGAAGTAGAAAAATATGCGAGTCATTTAGCAAGATTTTTTTTTCCCCATAAAGTTGCAAGTACATCAAATTTGAATCTCTACAAATGAGTTCATAACTTGTGATAACCTGAACAAATCACAAAAGGCGGAGTGGTATCATGATACACTTTGCAAAAAGTGGTTACAACGGAGAGTTTTAGGGTGGATATTTGGAGATATGAGCAGATCAAATTTTATACTAACTTGTGCTAATCAAAATTATGTAGTACAATGCAGACAAAAAATTGCGAGAAATAATGTGGTGTTCGTATGACAAAATCAAAAAAAAAAACCATGCTAGATTACGTGTGCTACGAGAAGTGTTGACAACTTAAAACAAACAAAAAGACTAGTTATGAATCCCGGCATATGGGAGCCAAAAGAGCTGTTGCGATATCCGTAAAAATAAAGTAGGCTACATAGAGATCTATGAAACTAGGAGGGCCAAGGGGAGCCTGGATAGGCTTATTACAAAATAAGAATTAAGAAAACAAAAAAACACATGTCTATTGTGTAGGGGGAGGGCGAAGAGAGAGAGCGAAATGAAATGAAATATTATATTACCCATCTTCCAAAGGGCTATGGGACCAAACTGATACAGTCTTTATGAATCTTATACAATGTCTAGGTGTAAAATTAAAATGAAGTATAGTGAAGCACTACAAAAAAAAACTAAAACTAAAAAGGTAGAAGTGTCAGAGTAAAATAATCATCATCATCGTGGTGCTGAGGATGCCCGGTAGTAGGCGTTGTAGGAGACAGTATTTCACACGTCGCTGAGGATCCTCATCAATGTCCGTTGTTGAAAGTAGTTGAGGGTCGACCACTGTTGTGAGGGAGTCAGATTGTGTTGTGAGCACTCATGGCAAGTGTCGCTATGTGTGGATGCTCTCATCCCCTCTCATGCAACACACGCTTGGAGATTGTGGATTTGGGAGGACAGGCTGATCTTGTAGCTTTACTAGGATCCAAGAGAGGGGAAATGGCCCCATCACGAGCTTGGAGGTGCACCAGTTACCTTCTTTGAGTCCACTATCAAAGTTGGACGACGGCAGACACACCAACTGGTTACATATTGCAGTACGCTCATCATATGCTTGCCATATTGGATTTGCGGATTGCATGTAGTTTGTGTTCTTCCTGTGGTAGCTCTATGTGATCTAGAGTGTAGCTATTTTAGTGAGAAATTCTCCTTAGCGAGCACTCAACCACTAACCTTATTAGTGAGCAGGGACGGTATCTGCAGGTCAACCAACTTTATCCCTTGCTGCCTCCCACGTGCTACAAGGCTCGCATGCATTTGCTGGCCTTTGCGAGTCTACTGCTGCTTTCGAATGTTGTCGCATGCACTTGTGTCATCGTAGATGCTTGGTGGCGTCGAAAATGGCCACCTCAGAGCCATCACGTGATCGGACAGAACTTGCACATTGCGGACTGTTTGTGATGGTTGCGGCTAACTGAGCGAGAGCACAAGGTTGGAGATCTCTGGTTAATGTGGGCGATAGACTGAGGAGGAGGTAACCAACCAATGTGTGCGAGAGACTAAGTAGGAGGTAACCATGATGGATGGTGGGAATCAACCATGAGAGGCCTAGTCTAACGTCAACAGGCGTAACTGCGTGAGAAAGAAGGGACGATAGAGAAACAAAGAGAGACAAAGGTGGGTGAGAACAAAAGGGAACTGCAGTTTTTCTACGATATGACTAGCTAGGTGGCGGGGGTGGTTGCCAGTCGCTCAGTACTATGGGTAGGAAAAGAGTGCGCCTCATGCATGGCAAGGCAAGGAAAGCCAGAAGATTTCTTGGCGTTGCCATGCAAGAGGGAGAGAGTGAGTTAATATATAGAGGAGGTTGGTATGGCTGGTGACCATTACTACACATGCCAATGAGGTGGTGCCGTCATGCAAGAGGGAGAGGTAGAGAGTGAGAGAGAGAGATAGAAAAAGTTGGTAGGCAGGGTGTGGTTGCGTAGAGAGATATAGACAGAAAAAAAAAACAAAACAAAACAGTTGGTTGCATGCCAGCTTTGTTGGCGTAAGCTGGTGTGCGTCATGAATTATTACCAATGTCGTTGCTGCTAATATATCTGCCGTTGCTTTGTTAAAGTGGTGATGAGGCTTTGACCTCCATGAAGTAGTCAACAGTGCAGCCCCATGGTTGTCAATAGTGCATCCCGGCAAGCCATAGAGGTTTGGATCTTGAGGACGATGTTGTCATCGCTTTAGATGATCTATTGCTTGCTGTCATGTTTGCTCAAAGACCCTCACAATGGCGCATATTGCGTGTCCCTCTGAGGCAGTAACACGGCACGCTTCTGTGTTGGTTTCGACATACCTACTTGGCTGACTGTCGGCAGGTGACAACATTATCATCGTGCGCTTTGAGTTCATTCTCAGATGGTGTAGCAAGCCATCATTATTGTCCTTTTTGTTTAATAACAAAAAAAATGAGGGTTGGTTCTGACGAGACCTCATGAATAAAGACAGCTTTTCAGCTCAAGATTGGGTGGGTTAGGTCTTTTGAGTTCTTAGGGGAGTCTTTCTAAATATTTCAAATCTCCTCTTACACTTATATATCCTCTTACACTATAGGCGCTCTCTTAGGTGTTTCTTCCCACTATCACAGAAAGGCGAAGAAGGATCCTAATTAAATTGTCATTCATAAGACTTCATTAATACGTAGATTAAGGTAATCTTGATAAACTAAACTACATAATGATCAAACTAAGTAGAATGAAACGTACAGTGCATTTAACCAACAAAGTAATCATTAACAGAATTAGAAATTTTAAAAAAACTTAGCTCTGGGATACAATCGCCATTATGATTTTCTTTGTCGATGTGATGTCCATATTGCCAAGAGCGTTTTCTATGCTCTGATACCACTGCTACAAACGGAGGCGCGGCTGCCCTGCAAATCATCCAAGATAACACAATATAACACGTAAATCGGCAGATCCCCATACTTGACGAATCCCATAGCACAGAATCGAAGCCATACACAAACAGAGAGAGAGAGATTGAGAGCGCGAGAGGATAAAAGAGCGCGTGCAGGCGCACCTCCTATACCAGAGTGCTACACCGGCACGGCGAGAGAGGAAAGACAAGAGTAGAGAAGAGCAACGCAAACACTGGGTGCAATCTCCCCCCGTGCAAGAGTGACCATTTCCCTCTTGCACGTATTTGTTATATAGATTTCTTGAATGGTCAAATTGGTTACAAACTGGCTAGCCGGACATAAATGGCCGAAGCTCATAATGAGCACTTGAATAATAAAATGTACATGAAATATATTTTCGAATGCGTAGACCTAGCTTGCCCAAGCCTTTTCCACCTGTCAGCTGCAATAAATCATAAAATATCAATTCTATAACAAAAATACCTTAGGGTTAGCTTCATTAAAGCCTCCAAAGGTTAGTATTATAAGTCCTTAGACCTAGGACCATTAAGTACTTTAGACCTTCGGCAAGCTAGGAGTGAGCTTGAGGTGCTTCAGGTGAGTAAGGTGCATGAGGTGACTAAGGTGCTTGATGTACCTATTGAATAAGATTCTTGAAATTACTTTTGACTAAGGTGCTTGAGGTGCCTATTGGCTAAGGTTTTTGAGGTGCTTATTGACTAAGGAGCAGCTTGAGGAGCTTGAGTCAATAGAAAGGAGGACACTTGTCCAAATGCTACACCCCAAACACACTCACCAAGAGAAAACCAAGCCACAAGGGCCATAAAGGACACATGTCAGGACCCTAGAAATATTTCCCTTATAATGTTCCTTAATCCTGTACAAATGCTACAATTAAATAATCAAGATCTTTCTCTCAAAGGGGGAAAGGAAGACAATTGTCCAAATACTACAGCCCTTGCTTGTTATGACTAGAGCCATTCATTGGTTAGCCCAAGGCTTGAGCCAATAGGCTTGTAGCAAGAGTAAAATAGAAAAATTGAATCCTCTCTCTCTCTCTCTCTCTCTCTCTCTCTCTCTCTCTCTCTCTCTCTCTCTCTCTCTCTCTCTCTCTCTCTCTCTCTCTCTCTCTCTCTCTCTCTCTGTCTCTCTCTCTCTCATATACTCCACAATCCACACAAACGCTACCCCACTGTGTGTTGTGCACGCAATTCATCAATGCGCGCAACATAGTTTACCCAACTCCCAGTGTGCTAGAGCATTAATGCTCAGTAGTAGCACAAACATGTTGTCCACCTCCGTGAAAAGGCTATTTAACATAACCACAAAATGCATGAAGAAACACCAGCCATATCAATGCTTTCTCTCCCAATATCAAAGCATAAACCATATGTAGAGTCCAAATCCTCTTTATGCATAAAGCACTCATACTAATAGCACACAGAGAGACCCTTTCATTCCTATAGCATGAAAAGAAGCCTTTAACATCTCATCCAAAAGGTCTTCAGCTTTTATCTCAGCCATTTTCATATCCTCATGCATGTTCATCTCATGCAAAAGGTCTTCAACTTTTACCTCAGCCATTTTCATATCCTCATGCATGTCCATCTCATTCTCCCCACACTCCATTAACCACTCATCCAATTCAACTAAGCCATGCTTAATATGTAAGACATCTTCTATACATATCTTAGTCTTCTTAGCAAGAGGATCAAGAAAGGTATTATCAACCATATTCACATGAGGAATAGAAAAAGCATCTACTATATCCTCTAAAGCCTCAATATTCTCTTTATGAATTATGACATGGCTACCCACATCATGAATTTCCTCATTGATAGGCTTCTCATCAACAACACAAGGAGTATACCTAGTTGCTTCATCATCCTTTCGCATACATTCACCCATAGCATATGCTTCACCCATAGCATATCCTTTCGCATACATTCACCCATAGCATATGCTTGAGAAACTTCATCATACACATCAACCTATTTCCCATTGTTACCTTCCTTCACTTCCATCATGCCATCCTTGACTACCTCATTTAGAGGATAAGAACTTTCAACATCCACATTTGTATCGCAACATTTACTGCATCCTCAAAAGTCTTTGGCTTTTTAAGCTCAACCTTTAGCCTCAAATCAGCTTTCAAGATTTTCATAAACATTCTCAATTTAAACATACAAGCAGAAAACTCATTGCTTAAAACAACGCACGATCTCTTCCACAAAGCATTGAACTACTTCGCAAAGGCATCTACACTCTAGTCATCATCGTGCACAAGTTCCATACATCCGTTGGTCCACTACCTTGTTGAAATTATCAAGAAAATCCTTCTTTAAGGCATCATAAGTCATTACCTGTGAAGGTTGAGATGATTTCAAACAAAACTCATACTCATCATACCATGTCCTTGCATCCTCTTTCAAGAAAAAAAACAAAATCTTTATCATAAGAATTCAATCTTCCTTATTTGCAATCAAATAAGCAAACTCAAATTTATCAATGAATTCGTCAGCATCTTCATCCACCTAGAAGAGTGGTTCTGGCGCGATCCTTTCCTTGGACTCCTTTTTTCCAACGCATAGCTTGCTTGGGGCATCACATACTAGCAGTACGGAGAGAGGCTTGTCCAACTGCAACACTACACTGGAAAGAGGAGGGTCTTACAATCGAGATCTTGTCAAATTTTTGGGAGCGATTGTGGGACTGCAGGCATTCGAGGAGAGCTACTATGTTTTAGTGGCTATTTGCACACAGAGCTATAGCAGTTGGAAGCTGGTTAGTACAGAGCGGCTTCTTGATAGCATGTGCAGCTTGTAGCCATCCTTTGGAGACCCAACATCATTATCTGTGGGATTGTCCCATGGCACAACAAGTTTGTCTTTGATTTCTTCGGTTGATGCCAGCCCTTTCCATGGTCTGATAGTACACTAATTGGGGTGTTGCATCGTGGTCCACTCTTACAAGCCATGTGCTCCATTTTGAGTTGGCGGGTCCATTACCTTCTCGAAATTATCCACAAAAGCCTTCGTCAATGCATCATAAGTCATTACTTGTGAAGGTTGAGATGATTTCAAACAAGACTCATACTCATCATACCATGTCCTTGCATCCTCTTTCAAGGAAGAAAACAAAATCTTCATCATAAGCATTCGATCTTCCTTATTTGCAATCAAATTAACAAACTCAAATTTCTCAATAAAGTCCTCAACATCTTCATCTACATGAAATCTTGGAAGAAATCTTGAAAATTGAATGGAAAGAAATTTGAAGATGATCAAGATTGATTCTACATGTCACTATGTGCAAAATTGATGCAAACAAAGAGCTGTCCCGGTATGACTACACGCAGAGAAGCCAAGGTGAGGGCAAAACTGCATCCAAAAGCATCAAGGAGGCACAAAGACCCAAAACCTACAATTTTTTGAGCTTTGCCTCCACTTTTTAAGTTTTAACATGATTTCTAGCTATATACAAGTCTCACTTCAAAAAACTCACTTGCTGGCACTTATAGTAACCCAGTAGATGGCGCTACATTAGCGATGTGCCTTGCAATACATGTGCTTTCTAAACCAAACTAAAAAGCCCACAAAAAAAGATCCACACACCATTTTGACATTGTTCATCATAACCACATGCAAAAATTTAGAAAAACGGGGTGTCAAAAATGCTTACAACAACATGTTTTATATTTTTTTTTATAGAATGGCACTTTTTGGCCTCCCTCATGTAGTGGACTTAATTCTCTCACGCAGTTTCCTTTTTGTCACTAATCACATGGTCTCCACTACCAAATTGCCTTTCATATTCTAAGAGATTTTTCACATGGTAAAAACCCTTTTTCTCAAGCATTGAATCCCTGCACTTGGCTTGCATAGCTACAAACTCCTTCACCTGCACTGGGTCTGTATACCTAGTCTAACATTTGGTCACACACTTGTAAACACCCTTGATGCTGCTTTATTCTATTTTTGGCATCAACACTCTTTGGCTACACCATCATTGATCACCTCCTAGTTGAGCATTCATGCTCAGCAAATAAATCTATTTATTGAACTTACAACCTGCTAAGTTTTCTTCACAATCCTACTAATCTTCATTAGGTTGGTTTCTTAACCTCCTTCATCACAAAGTGCCTGCCACACGGATCAAATAGAAAATCTTTTGATGTATTTGGCAAGAAACTATCAGCACATCTATGGTTAAACAAAAAACTTTGTTCATCACCATCCATACGGAGAACCCTAGGGTAATGCTTTATCCACACATGGAATGAATGATTCAAACAAGATGTCAGCAACACCATTTCACATGTCCAAATATCCACCTATATCTAGGATGCTTCACTCGTAGTATCACAATGCATATCATCAATTTGAACACAAAGATTTGAATCTCCCACCCAACCATAAAGTAGGGAGGGTTTCATACAGAAAATGTCCTAAAAAATCCTTTAGTTGATGCAAGCTGCACTTGATTGATACTTTCATAAGCATACTCATCAACCACAATGTACATACCTCCTTTAAAATCTCATTTAGACACATGACCTATTTTTTCTGTTCTTGAAAAGCCAAGCATATCTGATCTGCTTAAAATTCTTCAACCGTAAGCTCTTTGATTGGAGCAGGCTCCACACTTTACTACTCTGTACTGATGCCCATAGCCACATTGGCAACACTATCCACAAAAACTGAGTCATATGATTCAAACATCACTTCAATAGAAATCTTCATTCACCTGCTCTTCAATCTCTTCATTGGTCAATCCCTACAAGAAATCATGCCATACCTCCTCTTCTTGCGTATTAGCATCACCAAGCATAGGAGAGGGTTACCTAGCCCCCTTGCTTTGCACTTCACTTTCATTCTTATGTACATGACCTATGTGAGCTTGGTCGTCCATGAATGTGGACTCATCCTTCCTAGAAAATCCTTGCAGAAACTGCACAACCACAATACACTCGACGATAACCTTCATAAGCATAGCCATTGACATGGTACCGCATACTACCTCCACTTGCACATCCACAGTCACAAGATTGGACACTTTCACCTGCTCCCCATCCACATTTCCAACCTTATCATCAGTGAGCCATCAAACTCTCTCTGATTACCAAAGAAGGTGAACTCCTCATCCAAGCTATCCTCTTTACCTAGGTCCAAGAATTTTGAGCTCATATCATCATTGTCATCACCATAGGGAGACTCCGTATCTGCATCCTTATCCTCCTACTACACAAGGGCTTGCCGACTACCTTGGCTTTGTACATCCTCTTCTTCTTCTTCTAAATCCTTGGTATTTGCAACTTTTCTACACTCTTCTACCTTTGCATACATAAAATTCATGAGAACGTTCCCCTTTACCTCTTCATGTTGCTCTTTAGACTTTGCATATGTTATCCTCTTTGCATCCAAGTCCTCTTCAACAAAATCCTCATCGTTGTCCTTGTCAAGCCTTTCTCCATTGACATAGACACATTGCAAATAGGAAACTTTAAAGGAGCATAATTGACAACGGATCTTACCGAAGTTGGCCCCATATGACGCACCACTATCAAAATAGGCACATAATTTGCAAGCTTCAACAAGCCCATCTCCAACTTTCTCTATACTTTTTTGCTCTACACCTTGGCTAAACATTAGGAAAATATTGGACGTCTTTGGGACCTTTTTAGGTTTGGGATTAAATTTTTAATTGCTTGGAGGTTAAGGGGACACAAAAATCCTCTTGGTGATTTTGAGCTAGCATATGCCAGTTTTCAAAGGAAAGTAACTAATGGGGTCTTTGGTCCATATTCAGTAGGCCAATATAGTACAAAAGAGATGGAGGATGGCCTTGGAATATGGACCATTGGTTCATTGGAGGGGAAGGTGAAAATTTCCCAATGGATAAAAGAGCAAGGCTGGGGTGCACTATTGGCCATTAGATCTTGCTCAAGATCAGAAGAGGATGTTGAAAGGTGCCTTATGAGAGGGGAGCCCTTCCTAGCCATTGGATCCCACTAAAGATCAAGGGTGGAGTTTGGAAGGTGCCTTTTGGTAAGATCCCTTGGATACCAATCCTATATAATGGTTAAGATTGAAGCAAACCCCCCTTACCCCCCTCCCCAAATTCAAATTCCCTTGTACCATTATGTCATGTTCACTTGTCCAACTGTCACACCCCCTTTTCCAGATTTTAAAGGCTCAAGATGATATAGTAGCAACTTCCAACTATCTCCAACAACTTTCAAATTTCTCAAGAAAAATTGCAAAATCATTACATCTTGCTTTAACGCCTTTAACTTTAATGCATCTACTTCACAAAGAGAAATCGTCTTTCTAGACTTTCCCAAAAATGGAGTCCACATTTCCCATGTACTTTGATTGCCACCCTTCAGACCATCAGGCCAAACCTTTGTCCATCCATGCATTAACAAATGACATCGTTGCAACTTCTCCTCATCTGTCATCGTGCGCATTGACAAAATCCATAGCTTGAAATCTGCTAACCAATCTCCATGATCTTCAACTCCTATGAAAATCAGACCAACGCATGGCATCATCATCTTCATCAACTCGTGAATTGAACACCCAACCTTTTACCAAGCAATCCGAAAACTGTTCTTCGTCTTGAGGAACCGTTTTTTCTTCAACCAAGATTAATCAAATAGTGCTCAATGGGAACACTAGAAAATGGAAAGGGGGGGGGGGGGGGGGGGGGGGGGGGGGGGGGGGGGTTGTGGTAGGGACGCACTTGACAACACACACATCTCCATAGATTAGGTGGAATCACAACACCCATATCCTCTCCAAGAATACATTGAGTAGCAAAAATTCATTAAAAACACTCGTGAGCATACCCAAGCAGAGAGTCTCACATAAAAGCATAGCTTAGTGCATTCCAATCGAGGTTCCAATTAGCTTAATTACCTCCTAATTCTCGCCCACACACATAACACCTCTTTATCCCTCTCTGCACACACATCAATTTGCTCGGACACCTATACACCGAGTGAGTAGATATAAATTAGTGAATATTATGTATTCACCAATTTCAAGGGAATTAATTTCCTTTCTCAATATTTAGGAAATTCATGTATACTTTGACCTCCTTAATCCGCTCAATGAGTATTCATAATATTCATGTATACTTTGACCTCCTTAATCCGCTCAATGAGTATTCATAATATTGGTTCGACCTTGTAGGGAGAAGTTCTAGCGAGCTGTTGTTGATATAAATACATTGGGTATTGTATAACTCGGCATGCGTCGAGCGAGTGAGTGGGGCAATGTTGCCCATAGTGATCACGACGGTGCAGAATGAGAATAATAGTCTGAAATTATAGTGGAACAAAATGGAGGATGAAAATATCAGTAAAAAGGAAAAATATTTGGTTTCATTTATAAAATCGAATCTTCTTCTTTCACAATCGAATAATCACCATTATAGTATGATCAATCAAATTTATAGTCTCATGAATTGAATGGATTATGGAATAATCTGCTATACAAACTGGTCAAAGCGCTGTTGTTTGGTAAGACGAGACCACCCTTTCTTGTTTGGTAAGACAATGAAAGCAATACTTCTCAAGCTAATTGAAAGTTTGCTTTGGTATACAAAAACCGCTAAATATAAAATTGATTAAGGCACAATCTCCTATACAAACCAGTCAAAGTCAAAGCACACTTGTTTGACAAGACTAGACCACCTCAACAACGACGAAAGCAACACTCTTCAAGCTCATTGAATTTTACATTTTATATACAAAATAAATTGAATAAAAGAATGAGGAACTATAGTTGAATGTTATGTGGGTGCTAAAATGTTGTGAATATTACTTTTTTTCAAGGGGCTGAAAGCAGTCAGCCAACGTTGTAGGGAGAAAGTCCAGCTTGTAAGAACTGGCTAGCTGCTGTTGACGAAGCCGCATTGGGTGCGCACCTCTCCTTGCGTAGAGCCGGTGAGGGGGGCGATATTGCCCATCTTGATCATGGCGGTGGTGAAGTCGGCGAAGAAGGCGGCCTGGCTCTTAGCGTAGCGGGCCACCTGGTCATGTGTGGTGCTGGGGGTGGAGTAGAGCACCTGGTCGGAGTGGAGGAGTCCGCGGCTTCTCAGGAGGTTGGAGTAGTAGCCATTGTCAAAGAGCGTGGGGGAGGCGACGTCGAGGTCAACAAAGGCAGCATTGGCACCGGTAGGGCACTGCGGCACAAGCGACTCGCGGTAGGCGGACTCAAGGGCGGTGGGGTCGTCGGCATTGGGGGTCAGACGTGCAGCGAAGGTGTTGCAATTGGCCTTGCCGATGGTGTGGCCGCCAGAGAGCACCACCATGTCCTTGGGGGAGAGGCCGACGTTGGCGAAGTTGGCGACGAGGTCGCTGATGTTGAAGTTGAATCCGGGCAGGTTCTGGTTTGCGAGGGAGCGGCTGGCGGTAAGGCTGTCACGCCGGCGGAGCAGCACGGGATAGGATGGGCCGCCGCTCTGCAGTGCAGACAGAGTGAGATCATTAGCACTTACACTTTAAAATATTAGTAGAGTGAACATATGAGGATTCAGATTATACATAAGCGGCAGCAGATGCAAGCAGGACAATTTGAAGCGAGCAACATATTCGACTAAACCTTACCACCGCCACGGAGTCGCGCGCGGCCATGGCTAGGATGTCGGCGCAGGAGACGACTCCCGGGCACTCCTTCTCCAGCGCGGACTTGATGTCGTCTACCACCTGGAAGCCCCGCACGGAGTTGTCGTTGGGGCAGGCCTCCTGTTCGCCTTCCAACACAGTTAGGTGTCCTTAAAATCGGAGCACTTGCTAGTGTTTTCTTCAATTGTTTATAGGCCTGGTCACACTCTTCAGTCCATTTAAATTCAATGAGAAGCTTGTACAAAGGACGTGCTATCTCAGTGAAAAATAAAATAAACCGTCGATAATAACCCACGTGTCCCATGAACCTTTGAACTCCCTTTTAATTGGTTGGTGGTGGTAACTCTAGAATCACTTTAATTTTGCTCTCATCGGTTGAGATACCATTCTTAGATACTATATGCCCTAAAATAACTCCATGCTTGACCCAAAATTGGCATTTGAACGGGTTCAATGAGATACGATATAACCTACACTTTTCAAACACCTTCCGCAAACATGATAGATGTTCTTTCCAAGAAGAGTAAACACAAAGGTCGTTTAAGAAAGCTTCACAAAACTCTCTCAAATATTCTTTAAAAGCAGTGTTTATTAATCATTGGAATGTAGCAGGGGCATTTGTTAAGCCAAAAGCCATCACACGAAATGCAAACACGCCAAATTCTGTGATGAAGGCAGTTTTAGCTTGGTCCTCTAGCGCTATCGTGATTTGGTTGTAGCATGAGTACCCATCTAGAAAGCTATAAGCTTCCTTGCCTGCAACTCTTTCGAGTACATGTTTGGAATATGGTAGGGGGTAATGGTCTCTTCTAGTAGCTGCATTAAATTTTTTGAGGTCCACGCATACCCTGAGTTTCCCATTCATTTTTGGCACGATAACTATTGGAGACACCCATTCAGAGTGTTCAATAGGATATATGAACCCACATTTGATAAGCTTTTTTAGTTCTTCTTGAAGGATCTTTGCGTACTTAGGATTCATCGGGTAGGGTCTTTGTTGTACGGGCTTCGCAGTGCTAATCATAGGGATTGTATGTTGGACCACAGAAGGTGGAACACCTTTCATATCATGGTATGTCCAAGCGAATACGTCCTTGAATTCCTTGAGAAGCTCTTTGAGGACCGCCTCTTCAACTTCTGTGAGGTCTTGGGCAATAAAAACAGGTTTTGATTCTTCACCGGGGTCAGCTAATTCTATTTCTTCAGCTGACCCCGGTGAAGAATCAAAACCTGTTTTTATTGCCCAAGACCTCACAGAAGTTGAAGAGGCGGTCCTCAAAGAGCTTCTCAAGGAATTCAAGGACGTATTCGCTTGGACATACCATGATATGAAAGGTGTTCCACCTTCTGTGGTCCAACATACAATCCCTATGATTAGCACTGCGAAGCCCGTACAACAAAGACCCTACCCGATGAATCCTAAGTACGCAAAGATCCTTCAAGAAGAACTAAAAAAGCTTATCAAATGTGGGTTCATATATCCTATTGAACACTCTGAATGGGTGTCTCCAATAGTTATCGTGCCAAAAATGAATGGGAAACTCAGGGTATGCGTGGACCTCAAAAAAGTTAATGCAGCTACTAGAAGAGACCATTACCCCCTACCATATTCCAAACATGTACTCGAAAGAGTTGCAGGCAAGGAAGCTTATAGCTTTCTAGATGGGTACTCATGCTACAACCAAATCACGATAGCGCTAGAGGACCAAGCTAAAACTGCCTTCATCACAGAATTTGGCGTGTTTGCATTTCTTGTGATGGCTTTTGGCTTAACAAATGCCCCTGCTACATTCCAATGATTAATAAACACTGCTTTTAAAGAATATTTGAGAGAGTTTTGTGAAGCTTTCTTAAACGACCTTTGTGTTTACTCTTCTTGGAAAGAACATCTATCATGTTTGCGGAAGGTGTTTGAAAAGTGTAGGTTATATCGTATCTCATTGAACCCGTTCAAATGCCAATTTTGGGTCAAGCATGGAGTTATTTTAGGGCATATAGTATCTAAGAATGGTATCTCAACCGATGAGAGCAAAATTAAAGTGATTCTAGAGTTACCACCACCAACCAATTACAAGGGAGTTCAAAGGTTCATGGGACACGTGGGTTATTATCGACGGTTTATTTTATTTTTCACTGAGATAGCACGTCCTTTGTACAAGCTTCTCATTGAATTTAAATGGACTGAAGAGTGTGACCAGGCCTATAAACAATTGAAGAAAACACTAGCAAGTGCTCCGATTTTAAGGACGCTTCCCAATATGCCGATGGTCAAGCTAACAAGCAGGAGCCTAATGACTAGAGCATTCACAGGACGTCCGGCCATGGCAAATATATTTATCAGGAACAGATGCAGATCAGCCGAAGCAGTGGGTAAAATGGCAATATTAATGCTGTACAGCTGATCATCAAGCGCAGCTGTCTGATATTTAGGGTGTAGCTAGAGCGCGATTAGATCTAAAGTACTGTACAGAAAGCTAGGTGCTCAGCTTATAGTTGGCTGGAGTCCCCGTGTCCAAAATTCGATATATGTAGTAGGAGAAGATGGGTCGAGGAGATCGAGCTGGCCCTCAAGAACGAGTCTTTACACAGCTGATCTCTGCAATATACATGCATGCTCAATGATGCTCATGCATAATTACTTACGTGCTTCTCACGGCTACGTGCAGCACATAGTTTCCCTCTCACTCTCTCGCTCTCTCTCTCTCTCTCTCTCATAGTACATTCGTCGAGAACGTCTTCTGCCAGTACTAGCGCACCTCCTGTTGAACATTTCTCCTTGAGACGCTCTCGAGAAAGTTTCGCCCAGGACGACGTTAATGTCGCGATCGGAAACCAGTGGCGGGTCAACCATCCAGCTTTACCTTATCATTATATTAATATTATTTATCGTTAAAAGGTTTTCCTTCTCTTCCCGGCTTATTTCTAAGTAGCCTATTATTTCTAACTAGCCTACTATTTGGTTGCATGTGATGATATGTGGCACTCAAGTTGAAGTCGAACCGCTGCTATTTGGTTGAACTAAGAGGGCTCCCCCATAGGCCCTCTGAAGGCATGTTTGGAGGGCCCTCGTGAGAAATTGCTGCAGCCCCATAAGGACTCCGGTCTTTTCGACAGGCTGCTACGCCATCACCGGAAGAGCTCCCTACCTTTTCGCTAGGGGGCACTTGAAACACCCCCTACAATTGAGAATTGCCTTTTTACAGGCAGCAGTGGGTAACCTCCTCCGCACCACACACAAAATCTGTAGAGTTGACCGATAATTGCAGGTAAAACCGCTAGGTTGCAGCAGTGTATGAGGCTCTGATTCCATCAGAGAGGGCCTTGCACTATATTATGAGCCCTCCATTTTGCAGGGCTTATGGGGGAGCCCTCTAAGGGCTTATTTTGCCTTATCCTATTTTGCGTGAGGAATGAGTTGAACTAAGGGCTCGGTTCACATTACTCATGACTCAATCTATCCCGCAAACCTCCCAAGTTGGTGTGGCCTCCCAACGTGTGGATCGATCCACCTCATAGTCACTTTTTCCACCACCCAAACTCTAATGTTGGAGTGCCGTCCATACCTCTACTGGCTCGCGAAAGCACACCCCTTAGTCAATGCTTGAGAACATAGTTTGGATGCTGCCTTAGGCCAATTGTCTGAACAAAAAAGTCAAGGTAAGACCTTTTGCATAGTCTAAGATCGTTTCAAACTCTCTCTCTCTCTCTCTCTCTCTCTCTCTCTCTCTCTCTCTCTCTCTCAAAATGTGTACATGCATGCATGTCCACCACATTGAGAGAAACCATCCTATCTTACCATCAATTATGGAAATTCCTTTGTGTATCCCAAGCACAAGGCGAATGCACATCATAGTGCAAGTCACTAGTCTTTGTGACAGGACACGGACTGAAAACTAGAAAATTGAGAAAATACGCAGAATAGATAGGACAAGGAGAGAATCTACCTTGTATCATAACGTCTCGACGACCCCCAAGCTATCTCACTCTCAATCACATTTCACTCACTCTCACTCCCAATCCCAATATCCCACACATACTCGCAACCACAATCGTCATTGCACTCTCAATCACAATCACGTAGCACGTGTGTCAATGATACAGACCCTCTTCAAGAATAGCTAGCCCAAACGTGGCTATTTTTGTAGCCGACTCTAGTCTTTAGTAAAGCAGAGTCAAAATAGAGTTGATAAGAGGCATTCTAGGAGCACACTAACACACAATAACACTAAAAAAATCCCATACGTCTTACATTTTTAGCCATTTTCAACGGCTTGTAGCTCCCAATCGGCTCCAAATCTGTGCGAGCTCGTCTCACATGATTTTTTTCTCCTCGTCACGCTCTTTGATGGTTGTGTGATACAAAAAATACACATCTAGCTTGGATTATCCAACAAAAAATCAAGATCTACCAGCTGGCAATTTCGATAAAAGTGATGTAAAATTACATACATTTTTACTTTTTTCTTAACATATATAAGGGCTTTAACGAGCATCAAAACTATGGAATCTAAAAGTACTCAAAGGATGAGACACATAGTTCTTTAATAAACATATACAACTCAAAATTTGCAATCCACTCGTTCAGATTCTCCTTGCCTGTGAAAATGGATCCATACCTTCGCATCACCATGCTTTCTAAAAGATATCCCTCCCTAGGAGTCTATGCACAAAATATACAATCTATACCTTTATATAATTCTCAATATACATCAAAGTTGTGAAAGCATTTGCATAGGGGAGGATTTCCGAGTGCCCGACCTAGCATGGAGTTTAGGCCATGACTCGGATTGCATCTAGAGGTACCTAGCGACTAGTGCTACCTCTGAATGGGTATTATGAATGGGTATTATTGTGTACACCGCATTGCGGGAGGAGGGAGAGAGAGAGAGAGAGAGAGAGAGAGAGAGAGAGAGAGAGAGAGAGAGAGAGAGAGAGAGAGAGAGAGTATATAGTGAAGGGTGAAATAGAGTGCATGGAGACATGAGAGAATGACAACAGGAAATCTTTAAATACCCCATCTAAATGAAACAAGCAACCATGTATTAATGCAATAACAAAATCTGGGTATACCATAACATAAAAAATAAGTATAACAAAATAACTAGCAGAGCACCGGACCCTGTGTAGGATCCGGATCGACTGGTTTACCCATCCATTTCCGCTCTACTGCGGACAACGAGAATTTCACTTCGTCGGGAGCAAGCCATAACACCTCCAACCTACCTGAGCCACACATAGGCTAAGGTCGCTTTGCCTCCCTCCCTGAACCCGAGCTCTGAAAGGATCCCAAATACCAAGAGGCCGTGGTAGGGTATCAACACCAACCATACATGTTTAGGCTCCATGCCTCTTCAATGTCCAGCATCGGGTGTTTAGGCAGAACCAAGGCAAGATCCCCGACGTGTTAGCCTTGTAGGTCATTCAACCCTCTACGCACTAACCGTGTAGAGGAGTTGTCATTCCACCACCATAATCATGATGCAAAACAGCTCCGATCCTTAGGTCGACCATAAACCATAACTTCACACATATGTGAAAAACAACTTTTTGCCATTTTTGGGAGTATACATAACATGCAAATGAAAGTTTTTAACCTCAAACCAATACATCAAGCTCATATCTATAATATAGACTAACACTCCATCACATCACTTTGTCCATATGATACTCATACAACAAACGGTAACACAAAAAGAAAACCACTTTATTCATACCTGCCTATGTGGTTCTGGTTGACTAACCATATACCTTCACATAAATTTATGGACAGCTACTACTTGAAATCAACTAACCAAAATAACACGTCATATGGTACTCCCCCTATGTAGCACCCCTAGACGCCTAGCTAGGTACACCCGGCTATGGAATGATTAATAACTCGCATATCCAAGGTGATAAAGGATACCTAAATACATTTATAATCAAGTTTAATCAATCTTTTTAATTGGCTAATTGGGTTTTCCCATCCGGTGAATCTATATAATGGTTCTCCAAGGAGTCTGCATTCCAAAATTTTGACTAAGTATAGTGGCCAGTAAGCTATTTTTTGACCATAACTCTTAGCTCAGAGAGAAAATGTTTTAAATGATGTTTTTTATCTCTGATTTAAAGGGTTCAGGATAATTCATAACGGTTTGTGAGTTTTGACCAAAACAGTGTTCCTACCGCTCATATACGTAAAACAAAAAGTGCTTCTTATCCACAAGAGCAGGAGAAAGAGAAGGGAGAAAGCGGTAAGTGACACCAAACCGGGAAACAATGGATTGATCTTGCTTCAAGAGAATATGTACAGAGTTTCCAATTCCATCAATATGGCTATAGTCGTGTGTTAGTAGCAAGCTAAATCGGATACCATTTTTCAGAGCTCTCATTGTAAAAACACTTATTATTTTGATAAATTGGAAATATTGTAACTCTTATTTTTCGGATAAACTTTGTAATAGATGAGCTAGGGCTACAAGCTTCCAGATTGTATCAACCTGTCATTACCCATCTTTAGTTAGAGCTCCCAGATTATTACTTTTGACCAAAAACCTTGGCTAGGGTATAAAAGCCATTTTTTGTAAGTTAATTTCAAGTTTTGGATAATGAAATACACAGCATGAGCTAACGATGCTCACTTCTCTCCTTCTCGCGCTTCCTACTCCCTCCCCGGTTGTCACATTGCAGTCGTGTTTGTTGTGTTGCAACCGGAGATAAGAGGTCTACGCATTGACATAAAAACTTCATGATATTTCGCTTTTGGGTCGCCGACCCGCGGCCTAATTTCATCATAAGTAGGAATTTACACTTTAAAATAGAAAACTAAGCATACACGGGGTATTGGGGCTTTGTTGCTAAGCATTTAGGTGCATTCTGGGTCAAAAACAACCACGTCAAAAATCCACTGCTATTGATAATCGTGATTTTTGCACTTGACCTAAAGTGGAATTTGAGACCACAAGCTGTATGCTTAGGTCTTATAAACATATCCTAGAAGTTTCATTACGTTTGGATGTTATTTGATGCTGTAACGGAAGTGATTTTTTTGTCGATGAGTGATTGGCTTTTGGTGATTTCAGTCACTTGAGTGTAGCTTGAGTTAGATGTAAGTTGTTTCTTGTTTTCCAAGAGATTGACAATCTCTTGTAGCCTCTATGCACTAGTCGAGTCAGCTTCGTCCCATGGATTGACAATTTAATCGTGGTTCTCGCTAAATCTGCAATAAGATAACAGTGAGGTTAGACACCCGGCTATCCCACATTAGGCGCTGTTGCCAGGGAAAACAATCTCTCGAAAAACAACAAACAACTTGCATCTAACTCAAGCTACACATAAGTGACTGAAATCATCAAAAGTCAATCGATCATCGGCAAATAAATCACATTCGTTACAGCATCGAATGACATCCAAACGTAACGAAACTTCTAGGACATGTTTATAAGACCTAAGCACATATGCTTATGGTCTCAAATCTCACTTTAGGTCAAGTTAAAAAATCACGATTATTAACAGCAGTGGACTTTTGACCTAGTCGTTTTCGACCCAGAATGCACCCAAATGCTTAGCAATGATGCTCCAATATCCTGCCTATGCTTAGTTTTTGATTTTAAAGTGTAAATTTCTACTTATGATAAAATTAAGCCGTGGGTCGGCGACGCCGAAAGCTACAAAATACCGTAAAGTGTTTACGTCAATGCGTAAAGCTCTTACCTACGGTTGCAATGCAACAAATACAACTGCAATGTGACAACCGGCGAGGGAATAGGAAGCACGAGAAGGAGAGAATTGAGTGTCGCTAGCTCACTCTGTGTATTTCATTATCCAAAACTTGAAATTAACTTACAAAAATTGGCTTTTATACCTTAGCCAAGGTTTTTGGTGGTCAAAACTAATAATGTGGGAGCTCTAACTAAAGATGGATAATGAGAGGTTGATACAATCTGAAGCTTGTAGCCCCAGCTCATCTATTACAAAGTTTATCCAAAAAATAAGAGTTACAATATTCTCGATTTATCAAATAATAAGTGTGTTTACAATGAGAGCTCCAAAAAATGGTATCTGATTTAGCTTTCTGCTAACATTCCCCCCTTCCTCTCCTGTGTCGTCCCTTGACATAGCTTTATGGGCTGAAATAGTCTTCGGGTTGACGGCTGCCGAGGCGGTCTTTAAGTGCATTTAGAGCCTTCTT
Organism: Adiantum capillus-veneris; assembly: GCF_014529385.1. Taxonomy (NCBI): domain Eukaryota; kingdom Viridiplantae; phylum Streptophyta; class Polypodiopsida; order Polypodiales; family Pteridaceae; genus Adiantum; species Adiantum capillus-veneris. The sequence goes on along the minus strand of NC_140943.1, from coordinate 103,081,048 downwards.
GTATTTGATCTTTTTCTCTTTATCTAGCATATGCAAAAACTGCACAGTGACTCTGTTTTCAAGCTCAACTGCAGAGTAGCCTATAAATCTCAAAGTCAGGTTGCTGATCACTAGCCCAAAAATCTTTGTTTGCCAAGTGAAGAACCCTGTGTAGAACGCTTCCTCAAATGCAACATATTGTGATAAAGTAAGAACATACATCCAGTGTAGAAGCCATAGAGGACTTCTTTGAAACATTGACCACTGAGATCATAGCATAAACCTTTATTGCCCTCGAGGAATGACATCCATGGGGCTCCTGCTTGCTCTGTCTCATGAAATACTTTGAGGCATGTGAGCAGCATTCAGAAAATTTTATATAGCATCGCACATGATAGATCATGTAGACTTTTGAAGAATGACATGGTGCCCGTTAGGGTTTTCACCATGTATTCTTCTGTCGGTGGTCCCTTTTCTAGAGCTGGAAATCTTGGGTAGTTCAGCCAGGTTGGCCGCTTCTTTGTTATTGCCTCACATGCTTGCCAAGTCCCTACTCTTGGTACAGGAGAAAAAGTGGGATCCTTTTGAAGTGCCGCAGGTGCTCTTGTGAACACAAATCAGATAACTTGGATTCTTGTTCAACCAGCTCAGCCTCCACTTGGGGTGGTCTTCATCTGCGCCTTCTACTTGCATGTCTTTGTAAAGTCTCTCTTTTACTTGGAGCAACTCCACCTTTATCAAAGGATATGGTAGGGGTTGCTGATGCCATTGTGCATTGATTTGGGAGTGAGTTGAGTAACATTAACAGAGTGAAGAACTCGTAACTCCCAATCCATCGTTGCTTTCCACTGCTCATCCACCTCCTGGGTAATCTTCTCTTTGAGTGCACCTTCCTCATGGACCATTGGCACTTCATCTGCTTCGGTTAATGGTATCTGAAATCCTCTTTGCCACCTAGCCCTTCTGCTCGCTGTGTCTCCATCTCAGCAAAAGAAACTGAGGGAATATCTATCTGTGGTCGTTCTAAAGTTCATGCTTCTTCTTGCATTTCTGGCCGTCCATCTCTCAGCAGTTGGTTGAGTCTTTTAAGCTCGGCTATTTCTTTTAGCAGCTCTTCTTCTCATTGCACCCGCATTAATGCCAAGTCTCTGCATTGAGACTGCTCTAGTTTTAGCTCCATCTCGAGGTCTTTGTTCTTTTTCTCTAATGCTTTATAGACTTCGTCTCTTCCTTTGATTGAGGCTACTGCGGGATTTTCTCGTATTTGCCGCAAAAAAGTTACCTCATCATTTATTCTCTGCTCTGAATATTGCAGGGAGGTGTTCGCTACATCTAACTGCACTTGAATCTTCTGAATTGATAGGGTTGGAGTTAGAAGTTCGTTGGTAACTTCTGTCAGCTTTTCATCTTTGGCTTTGCAAGCATCTGTGAGCTTCATAAGAAGTTCACCTGACTCCTCCATCTCCTTTTGTTGTTTATCTCTTGCTAGCTGATGTTGTTCAGCTTCAGTTTTTAATTCCTGCACTTGTTTTTGTAGATCGATGATGACATTTAATCTACCTTCTAACTCTCCTTGGAGAGCGTCAATCACCATCTTCAATTCTTTAGCCTTTGTGTTGCGGCTAAGTGTTGCTGATCGGAGTCTTTCCGTCATATTCTGCATTTGCCTTGCATATTCATTGACTTGCAAGATTACCTCATCATTGGATTGCCAATCTTTATTTCTTGCAAACTGCCTAGATTTCTCGGCAGTCTCTTGTGTCTCTCTCGGCGACATTGTGGTAGCTGGCTGTTCTTGCCCTTGAGGTTGTGGTTGGCCTTCTTCTGCTCTGTCATCTTGAGGCTTCGTGGATGCCTCGGCCATTTCGTGTTGTGTGGAGGTAGAAGGTGTTTCCTTTGTTTGCTGTTCCTCTGTTTTCTCAAACCTCGTGGTCTCCTCAAGTGTAGGATTCAATGCCCTTTCCGGCTCTGGTTCTTGTGCTTTGGCCTGCTCTTGTGTAGTGTCTTCTTTCTGTTCAGGCTCTGTTTCTTTTGTGGTCTCAGTTTCTGTAACTTTATCTACTGTTGATGGTGATGGGCTTGGCATGGGGTGATCATGTTGTTCTATAGAAGGTGAAGAAGGTCGGGGAGACATGTCACCTTGTTCATGTTGGGCTTCTCCTTGTGCAATTGCTTCTTCTGCTTTTTTTGTTGCTTCGCCGTCTCTTTAGCTTTTTGTTCTCCTTCTTGGGCTTCTTTCAGCTTCAATGCTTCTGCCTCCTGATACATTCTTTCCAATAACTATGAGGGGCCTTTGGCATGTTTCCTAGCATGGTTCTTTGTTCTTGGTCCTTTCAGTTTAATGGTTACCCACTTTGCAGGGTCCTTGTCTTGAGCTTGGTGGCTACGTTCATAAGAGTGCTTTTCTCTTTCAAACCTGGCATGTTTCTGTTGTGGCTCCTCCTGATGTGCTGCCACAGCTTTTCTTTTCATTTCCTCGATACGTGCTCTTCTTTCCTCATTATCAGATCTTTCACTACTATGCCGTTCTGGCGATCTCTAAGCAGATTCTTCATTAGACTTGTATGTTCTCTTGGTAGATCTTGTGGCTCGAGGGGAAGGTTGTGCAGACACGGTCCAAGTGTTCTAATCTGGGGCAGGTGGCAAGTTGTCTGTCATGCTGATAGCATGGTAGGCAATTCTAGTGAGAACCTTTGGTGCTCCCAGATATGTTATTTTACCCTCTTTCTTTGTCCATTTTAGTGTGGACAACATGTACTACGTGTGGTCTATAGTAGGTTGCCTAGTTGTCGACTTGAGAGCTTGTGTAAAAGTGGTCACTTCAGAATCCAATACTGGCATCTGCCAAAAACCTAGCTTTTCTACTTGGGACCCCCTCGACCCTTGCCAAATGGTAAACTATTGTTATAGAAGTATTATATTATGTTGGAGCATGCTACAAGTCAAATCTCATCCGATTTGGTTGAGCTCACAGGCCGCTATGGTCGATTTTTGGTCGTAGGTCTTCGTACACTGCTTGGATTCTAGGGTTTTTTCCAGGGGTTTAGACTAGCTAATGGCTGTACAAAATGGATCATTGTGAGTATAGAACTTACCCCTCATGTTTCATGTGAGATGGCGCTGAAAACAGGAGACTCTGGACTCCGGAAAATACACGCAAAGAGGGTCGAAAAGCTCTATCCCCAAAGGCAACAAGTGGAAATGAGGTGATTTTAGCCTACCTTAGGTATCTATACTTAGACTTCCCCAACCATTTTTTCCCAGATTCCCCTATTAGTCCTACTAGGTCGTGAAATCTATGTTAGACTCAAAAATTTCCCCAATCGGATTCCTGTAGCTTATTCTGCAAGAACTTATTCTCCAAGAACTCTGCAAAATTAGTAGATCTAGCCGTCTAATTTAGGCTTCCTGCTTCCATCTACCGATTTGATTGAAATTTTTTATGCCTATCTGCCTTGTCTTTCTGATCACCACTGTGTCTTCAGTTTTTTCATTTGAGCTCCTTTGCTACTTATTATTACTCTTGTTTATTGGAAAAATCAAAGAAAATAACAAAATGCGCTAAAAAAGAAAAGTGAAAATCCAATAATTAATAAAATCCATTGAAAAACATAGCTTTGTTGTTTTTTGTTGGATTTCTCCATTTTTAAGTCTCAATATCAAGAAAAATGATGAAAAATAAAAAAATGGACTATTTTTTGATGATTTTCTGATAGTATGTACACTATTTATACTCATCCGGGAGATATTATCAATTAAATTTTCCATATTGATGAATTATAAGGACATTATTAGGTAATTTTGTAAAAAGTCACGTTAACATCAAACTTTTTGCTCCCTCTTCAAACATTGCCCTTAATTACTTAGTTCGTTTCCACCCCTCCTAGATGGCATACTTCGGAACGATTGTGTGCAGGGGTTGAATAATCGTGTCTATGCATGGCCGTGGTTGGCTCTACCATGCTTTGAAGATCAATGCAGTTTAAACCATTATGTTGTGCAAGAGTTGGGTCTTGAGTAATTAACTCAAGGGTTTCCGATGTCGAGGCTTTCTGATGCTATCTTCCAAAGAGAAAATCTTGTAGCCTGTGTGCTCTTTGCTTGATTGTGACATCAGGATGCTTTAGCACGTTGATTTCATGAGCTGTTGGTATCAATAATGACTTTTATTGAGCTTTTACCCGCCATTGATATTTTGGTTTGTCTTGGTCAGAATGGTGTGGTTGAGGTTTTTGAGACTTAACTCTCCATTGCTTGATGGGTTTTCCAATTTGCGGAGAAAATAAGTGTTCCTTTTTCTTCCAAATCCATATCCTGTTAGGTTCCTTGCTCGCAGATTCCCATCTCTGTGTCTTGAACCTTGGAACCATCTTTGGTATTGGCGATGATGTTTTGGGCACCCAGATTTGAATCCGCTTGTCCTTAAGCTGTGCTTTTGGTACCCAAATTTTCCCGGCTCTTTGCATGCTACTTGTAGAATTTTCTTGTCGATAGGATGGAGAAGATTGATTGCTTCATGGTTTGCTCTGCTGGTAAGATTCTTTCCATTCCTCCTTGCTTGGTGCAATTGGAACAATGAGTTGTCTGCCTTTAGGTGATAGCTTGAGCTGATTGGTATCCCAATCTGGTACTGCCTTGTATGTTCGCATCAGTGGAGTTCCAAGAATCATTGTCTCATTCATGTGTTCATCTGGTAAGCATACCAACTAATGAGGACATGAACATCCATGTACTATCACATTCAAGTTGACTTCTCCCAATGTTGGTGTTGGGTTCTTGTTGCATCCTTTGATAGTCACTATTCCTGTTGTGTCAGAGACTCGGCTTGTTGCCTTCTTGTACGTGGAATAACTGACTGCATTTACTCTAGGTCTTGTATGGACCAAGCATTTGTGCTATGGTTGTTGAGTTGTAGTTTGATGCAAAGGTCCATTCCATCTAACCATTCATCATCGGTTGACACTGCATCTTTCTGCAATTCCCATTGTCGGGCATCTATTTCCAGAGTGTTGCGGGAATAGGTATTTGTTGATTCTTGAGAGAAGCTTTCCTTTTGAGTACCCAAAGTCTAGCTTTCTCTTGGGCTTCATCAATAACCTATTGTCGTTTTATCTTCCTTTGCTTGGATGCATGCATTCTTTCTAGCAATTCATTGGTTAGTGGCAAATTGTACTTCTTTAAACGACATCCACTAATCCAATTAGCCATTGGTTCACCATCTAGGGTGGACAAATTAACTACTCCACTTGGAGATACATCTTCAATGATAAATGGTCCATTTCCCTTTTTCTTAAACTTGGGAATGTGTTGCTTAAGGGAATAGACTAAAACTAAGTCCCTTTTTTTGAAGATTTTTGTGATTAGATGGGAATCAAAAAACTGTTTTTGTTTCCGCATTTGTGCATAGATGTGAGCTACAGCAATTAGCCTTTGCTCATCTAGCTTCTCTAAATCTTCAAGTATTTCTGACAATTCATGTCCAGTCCACTCCAGATCCTTAGCTACCCTTAACATTAGGTTGGTAATGGGACACTTTTATGTCCTGGGACACTTTTATGCCCTGTTAAGTGACCATTTTCCTTGAATTATGTCAAGAGTTTCAAAATGGATTTTGAGGTGCATCTATCTAGAAAGTTGTCTCATGAGCTGAAAAAAACTCGACATTTTTTTGGAATATCAATTCCATCTTTAACCTTGTCCTTGCACAACATTTCACAACCTAAATTATGTGAAAAAATGGGTCCTGTTTTTGGCTTTTTTCAACTTTTTGCAACTATACCACTCTAGAATTCATGTTTGTGAGGTCTATAATGCTAGAGAACTACTAAAGGTTGTAAGTTACGACCAAATTACAAAAATTGTAAGTTACGACCAAATTACAAAAATTGTCAAATCCTGTTTTTTAGCCAATTTTAGCTCTTTTATGATTTTTTTGGTGGCTTTCATAATATCCAAATGCAATTTTGATTTTCTATGTCGCATATTGTAACATAAAGCTAATATTCCTTAAGTTTTAGGGCACCTAATACCCTATTTTGCATAGTAGACAACGATGGTTGATTTTTTCAATTATAGAAGAAAACAAAACATTCTAGTATATCAAGTATAGCTTTTTCAATATTGTTAGTTTCTTGTGACAACTACATGCATTTTGTAGGTAGTAACCATATCTAGTCATGAGGATCAAATTTGGCTAGATATTGAATAGTTTCTATGGGATTCCACAACTCATAATGTTGAACCCAGTTTTTTCATGTTTGCTGTATTTAGCACTTCATATTTGTCCCCAAGGTTCCCCTTGGTAAGAGATGTATTATTCTTTTGACATGATCCATGGCTCCTTATGAACCTAAAGGACAATAGGGAACTAAGAAAACATGCATATATTATTTTTATTGAGCGTGGCTATAGAAACTTTGATGATAGGTTTGCAGAATGTTAAAAATTCAACTTTTTTGTACCTATTTCTTTTGGCAAAACAAAAAATAGTGAGTGAGAAGCAATCATATGTTCTGATCACCAACCCATTGAAGTTAACTAGGGAATTTATCTCAAGTCCTACAAAAATCCCTAATCTTATTTTTATGCAACAAAACGTAAGAAATGACTGTTTTCATTAATATGTACTAGTCCATCAACTTTGGAGGCTTGGTGTGACCAAAAGATGAGAAATTTTACAAGTTTCTTATTTTTTCCATGTGTAGTAGGCCTTGAACTATAACCTCATGAAAGGATTTTACAAAATGAGTGGATCTACTATGGTTTTGGAGGTTTTTTTCAAAACCCTGAAAGGACACTTTTATGTCCTGTTAGGTTACCAACCTAGTGTTAATGTCGACAATAGAGACTCTGTTGGCAATATGGCATCAAGACCATAAACAAGGTTAAACGGTGTAGCATTTAATTAAAGTTGTTTTCAATGAAACTCGATAAGCCCATAGAGCAGCATGGAGATTCATTTTCTAGTCTGTCCTTCCTCAACTAACCACTTTAATCAATACCGAGCTAAGAATTTTATTCGTATGCTCAGCTTGTCCATTTGCTTGTGGGTGATAGGAGCTGACTTGTTATGGATGAGCATAAATTCATTAAGCAGATATTCGATTACCTCATTGAGAAAATGAGTTCCCCTGTCATTGACAATTTCTATTGGCACTCCATATCTTGTGAATACATACTCATATAAAAATGCGGCAGTGGTTCTGGCATCACTCTTTTGAGTTGCAGCCTCGGTCCACTTGGTCAAATAGTCCGTAGCTACAATGATATATTGAGCTTGGGTTCTATAAGTAGGTGACTATATTGGCCCAACAAAGTCTATACCCCATTTTGCAAAAGCTCTAGCTCCCATCATTGGTCTTAAGGACATGCTATCTACTCGTGTTGGCATTTTTGCTCATTGACAAGCATCACATCTCCGAACATATTCTTTGGCATCTATAAAAAGTGTTGGCCACCATATGCCTGCCATTAAGATTGCTCTTGTGCTGGTCTCACTAGAAAAGTGACCTCCAGCTAATCCAACATGTGTTTGTTCTATAATTGGAATATATTCATCTTCATTTTCACAAAGACGCAAATGTTGATCCTTACCTCTCGGATACAATTGGTTTCCAATAAGATTATAGTCTCTTGCTTCTGTTTCATTGCTCTCTGATGGTGTTTACTCATATCCTCAGGAAATTTTTGGCTTGTTAAATAAGTAACTAGATAGTTACTCCACTTAGGAACAGGTGACATTTGAAACAATGTTACGTGAGATATGGGTGTTTGTTTTTGACATTGAGGACAATCCTTTACGAAAGAGCGAGCATCACTACTCACAATTGGCCAAAATACTCCAAGTCTCAAGATCCTTTGCATAGTTTGACCTTCCACAAAGTGAAGTCCAACTATGGTAGCATGTGCTTGACTTAGGTGTTGGGTTTTCTCTTCAGGATTAATGCATAAGAGAAATATTACATCTCGATTTCTTTTGTATATCCTACCATCTAGTAATTGATACATAGCCAATTGCTTGATTAATCCGATTGTAATAGGAAGTGGTATTTGAAAATCCACTTGAGCTATGGTCATCAATGATACCATATTTTCCGACCATCGAGGTATTATTCCCACGGAGAACAGATAGGCATCTGGCAGATCATTGTTTACTTCTTTAGGTGATTGCCCTGAAACAATCCTAGACAAATGATTTGCTCTTTGATGAGTAGTGCCTTTTTTTATAGCTACAGTGAAATCAAATTCTAGAATAATGATGAACCATCTTACTATTCTTCCTGTGTTTCATGGCTTGTTGACCAAGTACAATAAGGCTTAGTGGTACACAAAGAACAGAATTTTGTTTGCTAATAGGTATTGTCTATACTTTTTTAGGCCATAGATCATTCATAATCCTTCCCTTTTTGTGGTGGTATAATTCTTTTCCGCCATGTTCAACTATCTGCTAGCATAAGAAATAGGAAAATCAATTTTCTTGTCTCCTGGTTGAGCTAGTATACACCCAATGGCAAAATTGAAAGCATCTACATGTATGTGGAATATCTTATTCCAATCTAGTGCTTTCAATATTAGAGATGAAGTGAGAGCTTGCTTAAGCTTCATGAAGGATTCTTCACACTCATCAGTCCATTCAAAGTTTGTAATCAAGCTATACATGGGTTTTGCAATTATAGCTTACATGTAAATGAACCGTCTGTAATATCCACAATGTCCCATGAAGGCTTGAACACCCTTGACTATTGTTGGTCTATGCAAATCAGCAATAACATGAATTTTATTCATGTCAGTAGTTATGCCATTTTAAGACACTATATATCCAATAATTTTTTCTTGCCTACCCATGAATGTGCACTTTTCAGGATTTAAGAAAATCCTATAAAGTCTACATTTTCAAATACCTATTTGAGGTGTTCAAAATGATGAGCCCGGATTGATGAACGTACACATACCTGATCATCCATGTAAACTTCCAAGAATTTCCTTACATATTCTTAAAAGCATGGCTCATCAATCTTTGTAATGTGGCAAGACTATTAGTTAACCCAAAAGGCATAACCTGATAGGCAAAAATACCCCATTCCATTGTGAAGGCAGTTTTATCTGATCTTTTGGGTCAACCAAAAGTTGATTGTATCTCGAAAAGCCATCTAAGAAGCTGTAAGCTTCTTTTCCTGCAACTCATTCTAAAACATGCTCAGTGATTGGAAGAGGAAATTTGTTTCTAATGGTAGCTGCATTCACTTTCTTGAGGTTGACACACACTCGTAATTTTCCATTCTTCTTGGGTACTACCACAACTGGAGATACCCAATCTGTGTGTTTAATTTCATAAATGAATTCGGCTTCCTTTAGTTTTTCAATCTCTTCTTTGATCTTTCTGGAGAATGTTTCATCGTATGTATATGGCCTTTGTCTACTTGGTTTCGCATCATCTCTCATGGGTATGGTATGCTAACAGATTTCTGGATCAACACCCTTGAGATCCTTGTAAGACCAAGCAAAGATCTCTCGATATTCTTTCAGTAAGCTTAGAAAAATCTCTTCTTATTTTTTTGTCAGGTCATTTGCAATGTAGATAGGTCTAGACTCTTCTTCTGGTTCCATCGGATCTATCTTTTTTGCATTTTCAGGCCCCTCGTAGGACTTGCCCTGTTTTCTTAGTTCTCTAACAGGTTGTTCGACTATGATTTTTTTATCTTGGAGAGTATATTTCTTGTAATGGGTTGGAGCACTCATTACATCTTTACCATCCTCTTCTGTGGTTTTCATTTTGGTCGCATATATCTCCTTTAGAGCTTTTTTCAACTCTTGATACTTCTTTTTCTGCTCAACTCATGTCATGGTTGACTCCTTGTCCTGTTTTTTTGGCTTTGCTTGAATATCCTTCCTTGTTTTTCTCGATGTTTTCAGCATTTTTGGATTTTTGTTTGAAGGATATCTTCCAGTGATTTTGTCCTTGACACAATCATGTGCATCTGTCTTCATCAGGAACTGTGTTCTACTGGAGACTGATGGCATAGGTCCAACTTTCACGTTTCTATAAGTGTCTCTTTTTCGTCTATACCATTTCTGTGTTCTTGATTTTTGGTTAGGAAAGTCAAAAAACTTTTCCTCCCCTCCTTTCATGAGTAGCTTAGCTCTCACATGTTATTTTTCCAACCCCGAATCCTCTAAGGTAGTTGAATGTTCTTCTAACTCATCTGTTGCATCATAGTAGAGGTCTGAAAAGACTTTTTGGGCTTTCATCAAGTCCTTTGTTTCCTGAATTTCATCTTGAATGTGGAGGGTTGATATCATTTATATGGGAATTATGTCATAGTCGTCCTCATTGCAAAATTGAGTAGGCATAGACGTATTTACATACATCCTTTGTTGCTAAAATTTGAGTCCACTCTAATGGCTCAAACAAATGCTTTGGAAAGGGTTCAGGTACATATGCTTCATCTATGCAATCCCTTTCTAAGATACATTTTCTTTTTAAGCTCCCGTCTCTCTTTCTCTTTTTAAGCTCCCGTTTTTTGAAGCTCCGCACATCCAAAGAGGAGTGTCTTTGTTCAATTAGGATGGAAGCTTAGTTTCAGCCGAAGAGACTGAATCGAACTCTTGTATAGGAGTTTTCATGACATCTCTATAAGTGTGATCTTTTAGATTAACCCTTGTTACTGATCCCACTTGCTTCAAGTACCGATAATTGTTTCCCTAATCTTGGATGAGCTATACATGTCGCATGAAAGGTCTTCCCAATATGATTTCGTAATTGAGTTTCTTCCCAAAGTCTACTACGGCAAAAGTGTGTTGATATTCAATCCCATAGTAATTAACTATCACTTTTTCTAGCAGTCCTAAGGGTCTTTCAATGTGTCCATTAACCAATTGCAATTTCATTCGAGTTTTTCTAATGGCTGGTTGTCCCCAGGATTCCCATACTGCTTTTGAGGCGATGGGTATGCCTGCCCCACTAGCCAGTATTGCCATGGTTTCTATGTCATTATATTTCACTGGAAGGGTGGTGTTTCCTTCTTCCCCTTCGTAGTATTCTCTGACTTTTTTCATTAGAACAGATCGTATCTCTTTGTTATCCATTTCATGTTTTAACTTTCCCAATTCTTTTGTGATTAGCCCCGTTATTGCACCTAGTCTAGAGTTTTATGTAGATCATCCATAAATATGGTCTAATTTTTAACAGCTCTCCCAAAGTAAGAGTGCATTGGATGGGTGTAGACATGATTGAATGTATGTTGTCTACTTCCAGGGTTTGTTCTGCTCTTTTTACTTGAGTGGTCTTACACACTAAGGATCCATCTTTGTTATCTCCCAAGTAAGAGAGTAATGTTTTCAAGTTCAATGGTTTAGACATTCTTGAAGCTTCAGATCTGAAATCCATATACAAGGATTGTATATCCATGTCCATATCAGGAGGTAGGATGTCTAACCAAACTTCCTCTATAGGAGCTGACTTTAGAGTTAGCCTCCCATCATTGATCTCTCTAACTTTTTTCCATTAGTGTCCTAGACAATCTTCTTCTACGAATGAACTTCTGTCTACGGCATCTTCATTGTCAGGCACTATAAGTTATGGCTCTTATGTTTCAAGGTGGGGTTCTATCACCACATCGGACTTTTCTTGATTGTCTCTTACCACAAGCTCCTCAGGGTTTTCCATACTTTCGATCTTGGGTTTTTGTTTTTCCAGCATTTCTTGCGTGATTCTTACCAAATTTTGATAAGCTTCAAGCTTAGCTGCTTCCATGTCTGGAGAAGGATAGTTTTTTCATTTGTTTTCCATGTTTTGATCTGCTTTAAGTCCTGCTTGGTAGGCTTCCAAGGCTGCATTAATAGTCTCAAAAATTTCATCAGCCAAAATTGATCCTCTCGATTTCACGGTGGTTTCTTGATTTCACTTCCAGTTTCTTTCACCTTTTCCTGGAATAACTTCTTTGCTTTCTCCTTGATTTCAGCCCGTTATTTTTGTTTTCTCATCTCATACCTTTTGCTTCTGCTTCTTTTGGTCTTTTGAGAGGAATTTTTTGTATTCTCTGAATCATCAGAGGAGTTATGTTTCTTTTTCTTAGCCTTGGCTCTAGTGATTACCTTGATTGGGACAATCTGTTCACTCTCAGGTGAGCTACTAGGTATCCCTTGGACTATGTTTACTACTGTTTTACCCTTGTTTAATGGATTTTTAGGACAATCTTTTGGGAAATTTCCTCCCCTTTTACAACATTGTATGCAATAAGCTTCAACCAACTTGAGGCATTCATTTTTCCAATGATCATATGCACCATAGTTATGACAATTTTCCGTTCTTGATTTAATCATGGGTCTTACCATAGGAGGTCTAACACCTTGATTAGCCACATAGTACATTGGTGCAAGATATGGTGGAGTATAAGTCACAGGTTCTTCCATTAGTGGTGGATGTGAATTATACCAATCTCCTTCTACCATAACTGTAGATGGACTACGCTCAGCATAGGGTGTAACATGCACTAATGCTTGTTGATCTATGAGTCCTTCTGAATGCATGTATTTTACAGGCACTACATTATGTCTTGGATATGGAGGTTGTTGACCCAACACCGGTTGAGGTCTTTCCACACCCATTGGTGGTCTTTGAGCTGGTGCCATATTAAGATGGTATATGTACATGGATTGTCCTTGTGGCCTCATGGGCACGTACTAAACATTTCCATCATACCTTGGTTGGTAGTAGCACTCATTGGTCTCATGGTTGGTCCATTTAACCTCGATTGCACACCATTTTTGCGGTCTAATTGGTTGTCCTTGTTGAGGTATCCCTTGCCCTGGTCCTCTCATAGGTGTTTTTTGTATGTTATTCATCATCTCATTCATCCTTTTGAGCATGTCTTCTATGGTTGAAAGTGGTGCTGCAGTAGCCGTTCCCACTTCTGCTGGTTTAGTGGATGCTGTTTTCTCACTTTGGTTATCCTTAGGGACATCTTCTTCATTGAAAATATCTCTCATATACTCCACAAGACACACAAACGCTCCCCCACTGTGTGTTGTGCATGCAAGTCATCTCCTTCTCTAAGCTTGAGAAGTGGAGAGCCTACACCAACACCCCTTGGCTATGGAAAATGTGAATCCAACCAAGAGTTATGCTCAAAGTAATGCTTATCAATCTCTCCATCTTTATTATTCTCTATGCTAATCTATGCTCTAAGAGTGATTATATGTGAGGAGGATACTACTTCTTTCTTGCAGACATACATCTTCTTCTCTTCATCTTCCTCACTCCTTGCTAGCTTTCTCCACCTTTGATGGTGTTTGAGGTCTTGGGATTGAGGCCGGGGACAAGTTATTGTTTATTGAAAGTAGATTAATTGTTGTTTTAAGCATAAGTTTGGTGCATGAAAATTTCCATCTTCATGGCACCAAAGAGGACTTAAGGAACACAAAGATTGTATTGTACCTAGTCTCTCTTCATGGGAGAACCTATACTACAAAATCCTATTGGAGAGGACCGGCTCCAAGTAAATCCAGTCCTCAGTTGTTGTCAATTTCTCTACTTCTCTCTCTTTTGCAAGTTATTTCTTAGTCCATGTTAATTAGGAATGTGTAAATTGTTGCCATCTCCAACCTAGCACTCTCTCGATATTCATTAGGAATCTTCTTAATGAAATGCTCACTATGGCTAATATATTTCTGCTATACTCAAAATTATTAGCTTAATTTAGCTACATTGGTATCAGAGCTATTGGTTTTCTTTTCTAGCTGAAGAAGAGAGGTCCTTAAGTTTTCCACGATGTGGATGCTTGAGTGATAATTTTCAAGAGCCAAGAGGAGTAGCAACTAGGGGTTTGAAGTTTCCAAAGAATAAGTTTACACATAAATTCTTTATCATGACTAATAATAATAAAGAGAGTAGAATGAATATTGATAACTTTGATTTTTCACATGAAGGTACTACTAATGATGCCACTATGCTTGTCAGTTATCTTGTCGCTATGCAACAACAACTATGGGAAACCCCGCCCTACAAGGTGAAGTTTACCAACATTTTTGCACCCATGGGATTCTCCAAACTCCCTAGGAAGAGAGAGTACCTGTGAGGTATCTTGTAGGGACCTCCAAAAGAAGCCTCTCTACGGTGAGAGAAGAGGAGGATATATATGAAGGGCCTCAACGTCCACTTGAGGATGCACCTCCATTTAAAAGAAGAGGACCCACCAAAGGAAAGAGAAATAAGTGAATCACCAAACACTTCGGAAGATGTGGCTCCACAAAGACGGCGAGAATGAAGATCCCCAAGAGGAAAAGATTGCCGCATACTCCTTCTCATTGTAATCTCAAAAGGGAAGAGAGGAATCAAAGGAAGAAAAAGGTCACCCTCTTCTCCATAGTCATCGCCTTCCTCCTCTTTCAATGAAAGTAGCAGGTTTCTTTTCCCAAGAGTAGAGGCCATCAAAAATCCTATGCCACTTGGAAAAGGTCCAAAAAGCTCAAGAAGTTCAAGGAGGGAGGAAAGAACATCTCTTTTCTCACCTATGATGGTACCTTTGGTGCCACAAACAAAGTATTGGCCTTTATCCAACAATTTGATGCGGCCTTTAGAGATGAGGGCTTCACGGAATCCTCCAAGCTACGACATGTAGATATGCATTTTCAAAGTTCAGTCAAGCAATGGTGGCTAGCCTATGAACTAACGACAAAGCTCCAAAAACATGGAAACCCCTAAGAGCTTCCATAATGAAGTAGTTTCTTGCAAGTGATGCCAAAGACAAAGTTCCCACCGAATGGAAAAGCTTGAAGCTATTTCCCTATGAGTCTATCCACAAGTTTGTGGACAAGTTTTGGATTTACATCTCAAAAAAAGTGTCTACAAAAGGATAGACTTTGCAGAACAAAAACAAAAGTTTTATGTTGGGATTTTTAAAGGTATGGCCGAGAATGTCAATTCTTAACGGCGTAGGACAATCCCTGTCGTCATACACCATATTGTGGTTGCCTCGCAAATCAATTCCCAACAAGGGGCTAAGAGGAATTCTTGTCATGGATTCTTGAGAGTTAGTCAATCACCTACATTTTATCGCCTGTGTCATTGCCTACATCATCGCTTGCATCATCACTAAAAGAATCTAGAAGGTTCTAGAAGGTTCTAAAAGTATCAAGGAGATTCTAGAAGTTTCTAGAAGCTTGAAGAAGATTCCGAAAGAATCTAGAAGTTTCTAGAAATCTCTAGAAAGTTGAAGAAGAATCTAGAAGGCTCTAGAAGAACTAGAAGGATCAAGAAGGTTCTAGAAGATTCTAACCTCCTCAAGAAGAACCTAGAAATTTCTAACCTCCTCAATTAACCTCCTCAATCACTAGTATAAATAGGGGTCTTGGGACACAAGCCCCTCAATCTTGCCAAAACCAGCTGTAAGGCTCCTATGAGGTGAGCCCTCTTCTAGTTCTTGTGGCTCCTATGAGGTAAGCCCTCTTCTAGTTCTTGTGGCTCCTATGAGGTAAGCCCTCTTCTAGTTCTTGTCTTATGTTCAAGTCTTGTCCTTGCAATCAAGCCTTGTCTTGTACTCAAGTCATGTAATCCAGTCTTGTATCTAGCTCTCTTAATAAAGTATTAAGTATTGTAATCAAGATTAAGCTTATCATCAAGTCCCAAGTTCTTGTACATTGTGAGCACCTTCTCTTCCTCTCTTCTAGATCTATCCGTGCTCATAATAGTTTGGCAAGACTACCATCTCTTAATCTTCTCAAGACACCATGAAGCCAACGATGGAAAGTGTCATCAACACATTGCAAAGCATCCAAGATCAGCTACAAGAACTTCGTGAGAGTAATGCTCAACTTCAAGCAGGGAAACCCCTAATCTTAGGACCGGGGTTTCAAGATCTTCAAAGTCAAATTCAAGAGCTTCAAGAAACAAACACACATCAAGCACAAGTTGCAAGATCGAGCTATTCTCAACAACATAAGAAGGAGCCAAAGGTCAACATGCCTGAAAAATTTGACGAGACTAGTTCAAAGTTTAGAGGTTTTCTTTGACAAGTGTGTCTCTTGATTTGAATGCAACATGAGATCATCTAGATGATGCCTCTCAAGTAATCCTTATTGTTGCTACCCTCCTCTTAGGTACGGCTCTCTCTTGTTTTGCTCCCTTACTTGAAAATAAATCTATTCTCCTTCATGACTTTGAATCTTTAATGTGGGAGTTCTCTCCAACCTTTGGGGATATTGATATAGCAAGGGTTGTTGAAACCAAACTTAAAAATCTCCACCAAGGATCAAGACCTGCATCCATCTATGCATCCAAATTTTGACAGCTCACCTGTGATTTAACTTGGCATGATGAATATGTCATTAGCCAATTTTGGTGGGGATTAAATAATGACGTAAAAGATCTTTTATTGACTATGCCAAAGGTTCACACACTAAGCAAGTTCATTTCTCAAGAAATAGAATGTGATAATGGACTATTTGAGAGATGACGGGAGAGAAGTCTTGGGGCACCATTGCGATTCCAAATAGAAGTGACACATGATGGCTACACATCTCAACAAGGCCATGAATCAAGCATTGAGCCCATGCAAATTGATTCAGCATGGTTTCAAGCTCCCTCAGCCCAAGAGAAGCAAAGGTGACGCATTAATGGCTTATGTATGTATTGTGGGGAGCAAGGGCACATTGTTCAACAGTGTCCAAGGAAGAGAAGGATGAAGGTTCATGGTGCAATGGCCTCAACATGTTCGGAAAACACGGACGTCCAACCTCAATAGAGACCGATCGGTTGGACAAAAGACAGGAAAAATAAGGTCTCTTTCTTCCCACTGATTCCACTTCAATCTTTATGCTACCAGTTGAGATCCACATGCCAGGTAAGCACATGGATTGTGAAGCATTACTAGATTCAGGCACAACGGCGTGATTCATGTGGATAAAAAGTTTGCAAAAGAAGAAGGCATACCACTTGTGGAGAAGTCTAATCTAGCAAAAACTGAAGAAGTCATTGATGGTCATCCCCTCGCTTCAGGGGATGTTAGGTATGAAACTCGCCCCATAGAAGTAATTAAAGGAGCATGTGTCAAGAATAGCGTTCAATATCATACAAAGCCCAAGCAATCCAATTGTTATTGGGCTACCGTGGTTTGAATTACATAATCCTAGCATCAAGTGGTGGGATCAGAGAATTGAACCACGAAAAGTCTAAAAGAAGAAGGGAAGGCATAATAGGCCTATATATCTTGGAGCCAAGGTCTTCATGCATGCAACCAAAAAGTATCCAACTTTCATTATATTTGCAACATCGACCGACATGTGGGCAACAAAAATCATGGAGGCATTGCCACATCAATATCAAGATTACAATGATGTTTTTGAGAAGACGAATGCAGATCTCTTACTGGAGCATCGACCCTATGATTGTGCTATAGAGCTTCAGGAGGGAACCCAACCCCCTTTTGGCCCAATATACAAGCTATCTCAAGATGAATTGGTAAAATTACGAAAAAAATATTGATGAGAATATTGCTAAGGGGTTATATGGCATTCAAAGTCCCCAGAAGGAGCTCCAATACTCTTTGTAAAAAATAAGGATGGAACTCCCCGGATGTGCATGGATTATAGGGGCCTGAACAAGATCACCACCGTCAAGAATCGCTATCCCCTTCCCTTGATCCCAGAGCTTCTTGAGCGCCTTGGCAACGCAAGAATATTTACAAAAATAGACCTTTGTGGTGATTTCAACCTAGTCAAAATCAAAGAAGGTGATGAATGGAAGATAGTCTTTTGTACAAGGTATGGCCACTTTGAATATACCGTCATGCCATTTGGTCTCACAAATGCCCCATCAGTTTTTCAACATTTAATGAATGACATCTTTCAAGAGTATTTGGATTATTTTGTGGTAATATACTTGGATGATATCTTGATATTTTCCAAGGATCAAGAAGAGCATGAACACCATGTTTGAAAAGCTTTGTGCATCAGGATTATATGCAAAGTTGGAGAAGTGCTCTTTTTATCAATCTAAGGTGGAATTTCTTGGTTATGTTATCTCTGAAAATGGAATCTCCATGGATCCAAACAAGGTTCAAACCATCCTTGATTGGGAGATTCCCACCTCGGTTAGAGATGTTCAATGCTTCCTCGTATTTGCAAATTTCTATCATATCTTTATCCAGGGATACTCCAAGGTGGTTACAAAACCCACAAGGTTGACATGCCATAATAACTTTTTTTGGGACTCAAAGGCCATGAAAGCTTTTAAAACTCTAAAGAAATCTTTCACAACCACACCCACTCTAATCCACATAGATCCTACAAAGCCTTTTATCCTAGAAACAGACGCTTCAGTTTTTTTCTTGGCGCTATTCTATCCCAAGTAGGTGAGGATGGTCGAGTACATCCAGTGGCTTTTCATTCCCTTAACTTCTCAGCTGCAAAAATCAATTATGAAATCCATGACAAAGAGATCTTGGCAACCATCAACTCCTTCAACACATGGCATCATCTACTTAAAGGATCTCCTCATAAGATCATTGTCTATATAGATCACAAGAATTTGGAATACTTCATGGCATCCCACATCTTGAATCATCACCAAGCCATGTGGAGTGGTATCCTATCAAGGTTTAATTTTCTTATCTCCTATAGGCCTAGCCGTCAACAAGGTAATCCATATGCCTTATCAATAAGATCCTACCTCGCACCTAGAGAAGGCGATGCAACATTTGATCAACAAGAGTTAGTGATTTTGAAACCTAAGTAGCTTAAGTCAAATGCCACCATAAGCCAAGATCCTGAAGATTCTACTTTTCTTTCTAAGGTGAAGATGCAAATTGCCAAGGACCCACTTCCTCATAATATTAGACACAACAACTACAAGGACAAGGGATTAATGAGGACTTTCAAGAAATTGATGGACTAATTTACTATAAGGGTCTTCTCTATATTTCTCCAGGACCAACACGCTTGGAGGTACTTCAACAACGACATGATCTTCCATCAACATGGAATTTTGGGGTTCATAAGACAATTGAGCTTCTCTCCTGTTACTTTTGGTGGCGTCAAATGTGGAATCTTGTCAAGGAGTATGTAGGCACTTGTGACACTTGCAATAGATCAAAGTCCCCTCGTCATAATCCTCATGGGTTACTCCATCCCTTGCCCATTCCAAGAAAACCATCCATCTCCAAGGATTTCATTGTAGAGCTACCCTTGTCACAAGGATTTGAGTCCATTTTAGTAGTCGTGGACCGGTTTACAAAAATGGAACACTTCATTCCAACCACTTAAACTATCACCAATGAAGGTACGACCAAAATCTTTCTACAACATATCTATCGTTATCATGGATTATCGGATTACATAGTTTCTAATGGAGTCCCACATTCATCTCTAGCTTTTGGAAACGCTTATTCAAGCTACTTAGAGTACAAATCAACCTCTCCATCACCCACAAAGTGATGGACAAATAGAGAGAGTAGATCAAGTTCTCTAATAGTATATCCTTGTACTATCAATTATGACCAGGATAATTGGGTCAAGCTCCTACCGCTAGCAGAATTCTCCTACAATAACAGTTTTCATGCCTCCACCCGTCACACTCCATTCTTTGCTAATTATGGTCAACATCCCAAACATGATATCCACAGGCACCATCAAGTCAAGAATCCAACTGCTACTCATTTTGCACAACAGCTATCTGAAATTCACAAAAAACTTATAATTCATATAAAAGAAGCTCAATCCAAGTATAAGGAAAGTGCAGATCTACATCGCATGCAGCATCCAAAATACAAAGAGGGGGATAAAGTGTGTCTCCTTTGGCATGATCTTTGTTCATCTCATCCCTGTCAAAAGCTCGATTATCAAAGGCTTGGCCCATTTAAGATTATCCGTCAAGTTAATCTAGTCACCTATTGACTCCAGTTGCCCTCATCCATGAAAATCCATCACGTCTTTCATGTCTCAGTCCTATAACCTTTTCACACATCTAAATCCCAAGAAGATCCCTACAACCACCTCCTCTCGTTGAGATTCAAGGACATGACGAGTATGAGGTCGAGAAAGTCCTAGATTCTTGAGTTTTGCATGGCAGGTTACAGTACTTGGTGCATGGGAAAGGCTATGATGTCAATGAACGAACCTGGGAACCAACACACAATCTTCAACATGCATCTCTCAAAGTCCAAGAGTTCCATCAACAACATCCATGGAAGCCCCAGTCAAGGAACACCACTGCTCCTCATGGAACTCGTTGCTAGAGAAGGGAGTAATGTCATGGATGCTTGAGATTCAGTTGGTTGCCTACATCATCGCTTGCATCATCACCTATGTCATTGTCTGCATCGTCACTAGAAGACTCTAGAAGAATCTAGAAAATTTTAGAAGGTTCTAAAAGTATCAAGGAGATTCTAGAAGTTTGAAAAATATTCAAAAAGAATCTAAAAGTTTTTGGAAAGCTCTAGAAAGTTGAAGAAGGATCTAGAATATGCTAAAAGAACTAGAAGGATTAAGAAGGTTCTAGAAGATTCTAACCTCCTCAAGAAGAACCTAGAAAGTAATAACCTCCTCAAGCACTAGTATAAATAGGGGTCTTGGGCCACAAGCCCCTCAGTCTTTCCAATACCAGTTGTGCAGCTCCTATGAGGAAATCCCTCTTCTAGTTCTTGTCTTATGCTCAAGTCTTGACCTTGTAATCAAGCCTTGTCTTGTACTCAATTCATGTAATCCAAGTCTTGTATCTAGCTCTCTTAATAAAGTATTAAGTATTATAATCAAGATTAAGCTTAATTAGCATCAAGTCCCAAGTTCTTGTACATTGTGAGCACCTCCTCTTGCTCTCTTCTAGCTCTATACACGCTCATAACAATTCTAAGCCCATGGAATTAAGGAGCAAAATGAATCTAGAGGGAAGAATAATGCTCAAAATTATTCCAAAGGAAACTCTAGCAACAACAATAAAGCTAAGAAGAAAGGAGTCTACAAAGGCAAGAATCAACATTCTCCCAAGGAGCTAGAGTGTTACAGCAAAGATAACCGGTGCCTCAAGAGCGGAGAGCAAGGGCATGCCTATTGTGCTTGCCCCCAAAGAAATGTGCGCCATGAGCCACCTAGAGACACTATCATTGAAGGTCCAAAAAAGGATGCTCATTGCCAAAGATTTCTCCTTTCCTATGCTTGGGGAAAGGTGTGAGAGCATGATGCCTGTATTTTGTTTCACCCCCTGGTTCAACTCACAACTTCATATCCATGGAGTTGACCACCAATCTACGCATACAAGCCCACAAGATGGGAGATGCATCGAAAGTTGATGGAGCATTCAAGGAAAAGATGTCTGAATTACTCCCTTAATTGAAAAATTGACTCTTCATGTCCAAATCTATGTGGACAAAGAGGATTCCTTAGTCTCTCCTCTCAAACATGAGGATATTATCCTTGGGGCACCATGGTTCACTTGCATGGCTGCCACTATGAAGTTCCTTGAAAGGAGAATTTATTTCAATTACAGGGAAAAGGCCATGTACATAGATGCTAAGTTGGGGAACACCAAATCCGTGGTAAATACACTTGCTTTTGATAAGTCAATAAAAAGATCTATTTTTGCGTATATTATTTTTGTTAGAGAATTTGTAAATGATTCTAAATTATTCGTAAGTAGAAATAATGGGAATCAAGAGGAATTAAAGTTGCATAATGTCCTAAATGGATTCCAATATATTTTCATTGATGACATCCCTAGTGAGCTACCTCCAGAATGAGGGGATGATGACCATGCAATAGAGCTTCTACCATAAATCTCATTGCCTAATAAACCTCCTTATCGAGTAACGTGTTTCCCAAGCTCAAAAAGAGGAGACCATGAGGCAAGTGCATGAATTGGTGGAAAAAGGGATGGTAAGGCTTAGCTGATCTCCATTCTATTCACCAGTACTTTTAGTGCAAAAGAAAGATGGCACATATCACATGTATGTCGACTATAGAGCACTAAATAGGATCCCTATTTTAAAACAAAAGGATTTTCCATGCCGCGGGTAGAATATCTATTTGATAAGTTACAAGTTTTGGCATGACAAATGCTCCAGCTGCATTCAAACTTATGATGGAAAACAATCTTCAGGCCACTCAAATTCTCTAGAGGAGCACAAGCAACACCTCCAAGTAGTATTTCAAGTTGTGAGAGAGAATAAGCTTTTCATTAATCAGAAGAAAAGTGAATTTTTCCTACAAGAGATTCAATATTTAGGTCACATTATCTCTAAAGATGACACCCGTATGGATCGAGAAAAGTTAGAGATAATAAAAGGATGGCCTAATCGAAGGAATCTATTGGAGCTACAAAGATTTATAGGTATGTGTGGATACTATAGATGCTTCATAGAAAAAATATTGCTAATAGCATTCCATGAAAAAGAATGTTAATTATTCATAGACTGCAAAAGATAAAGAACCTTTTGAGAAGCTTAAGAAGAAGCTTATCTCTCAACTTGTGCTCACACTACTAGATCTCTACAAGCCATTCTAAGGTCCAATGTGATGCTTGTGGTGATTTCCTTGGAGTTGTTTTGCTTCAAGAAAGGCATGCCATAGCATATGAGAGTCAAAGACTCAACTCTAATAAGTGAGTATTGGGAAAATACAAAAAAGAGCTACTAGACATTCTATATGCCCTAGACACATGGAAACACTATCTCTTGGGGACTCCATTGATCCTACAAACGGATCACAAAGCCTCAAGAACTTCATGACACAAACCAAGCTCTCCGACAAACAAATGAGGTGGACAAATTTTTCTTTCGCAATTTAAATTTCATTTTGCTCACATTACTGGTAAGCACAATCAAGTGACCAATTCACTTACGACGGCCAAGGGTAAATGTGGTGTCAATAGCAACTCATAATGATTTATCTTTTATGATAGATGAGTATGCTACTGACTCAGACTTTAAGTATGTAACTACAGCCCTTGAATTAGGGGAAAAAAAATTCACCTTGGAGGATGGTTCTTCTAAACTACAATAAGCTATGTGTTACTCACCCATACAATAAGAAAGTCATGTATGAATCCCATGCTTCTCCTTATACGGGGCAAAGAGGAATTCCATAATCTACCCTTCAAGGAGTAGTAGTATATTTATGTTTGCCTACCATGAAAAGTAAACATAAAAGAGTATTTTTCAAAATGCGTGATATGCCAAAAGTAGAAATTTGATTAAGGGAAGCAACTTGGATTGTTTCAGTCGGACAAGATTAGCAAGAAAACACACTCTATGCCTGTCAAAAAGACTATTAAGGCACATAAAATGGCAACCCTCTTCCAATCTCAAATTTTTAAGTATCATGGCATGCCAACATCCATAGTGTCAGACAAAGATCCTCGAATGAC
This sequence comes from Adiantum capillus-veneris, assembly GCF_014529385.1. Classification (NCBI taxonomy): domain Eukaryota; kingdom Viridiplantae; phylum Streptophyta; class Polypodiopsida; order Polypodiales; family Pteridaceae; genus Adiantum; species Adiantum capillus-veneris. The sequence continues at coordinate 103,057,719 of NC_140943.1, read as the reverse complement.
GAGTTATTTTTGGAAGGGTCTCTTTGAGAATCTTGACTACATTAAATTTCTCTGTTGGCCTATCATCCACAAATAGATGACAAAGTGAAACAACTAATCTAATGATTCTTGATCTCCTAAAAGCCTATGTCATGGAAGTATATCAAATTTCTCAATGAGAGAAGTAACTACGTCTTATAGAGTATGTGTACAATGACATTGTACATACTTCTATGGGAAAGTACCTTTCAAGGTCAAACGCAAGAAGGGTTGCTGCAAAAATGACTGGGTCTTGCTAAAGTTTCTCAAGGCTCGTCTAAGGCATACTGAGGGGAAGAATCCTTCTGGCCACCAAGAGTATTATGCTAAAGTAGCAAAAAGATACTATGTTCCTTTTTAAATTCTTAAGCCAATCAATGAGCTGGCTTATCAATTAAATTTGTCCAACCATTGACTCGTGCACAATGTTTCCCATGGGAGACTACTTAAGCCTTACAAAGGAGCGCCACTAGAAGAAGCAATAGGTGCAGACCCTACAAAAACCAATGATCAAGAAGAGGTACTTCAATCTGAGTCCATCCTATGACATGAAGACAAGGTATTAATAAATTGTAAGATTATCTAACAATATCTTATTAAGTTTAAGAATTATCATTTTAAAGATGCTAGATGGATGCAAGGAACCTAGCTTAAGGATAATATGAACCTTGTCAATGCTTACAGTGATCAATGCCTTAGAGTAAGCATATGAAAATGTGTTTTAAATGAACAATGTTTTTGTAAGACTCCCTTTGTTTAGCACAAAATTTAAGAAGTATGCATACTTAGGATCATGTTTGTGGCGACGACGTCTCCCAAACACCAAATAGAACTTGTCACTCTACTTTGGAAGTATGATATGGACTAAAGAGCAGACATGCTTGCAGCAGCTAAGTCTCCCAAGCACTAAATGTATTAGTCATCCATTCTGGAATGATGTTGAGGCGGTCCGGGGTGGGCAACAAGAAAAGTGGCCTCTAAGCACCCTTCTAGGCTCCCGTGCTGCTCAATTGGGTTGGGGTTGGAAAAAACAACAAACACACACACAAACCCGCAACCTAACCCTACACAAATTTGGGGAACCACCTAGTTTTGGATGCGAACTAGGACGCGTAGAGAGAGAGAGAGAGAGAGAGAGAGAGAGAGAGAGAGAGAGAGAGAGAGAGAGATAGTGCTCGGGCTGCTTTGAAATGTATCGGGCATGATCAAGCAAACACAATTATATATGTAAGAAAGAGAGAGAATTGGGAGGGGATGCTTGTTGCATTAATACCTTCTTAAAAATCTATCACGACCAATCAAAGTGAGATTAGTATTTGTTCAACATAGCTTAAGTAAATTACAATACAACACATCACAAGAAAAGCCACCCCAATCACTGTCTTAAGGCCAGGGGATTCCTCTCCACCCTGTCGCCCTCTTACAGTATGTGGGATTTATGGCTAAATTTATGACAACACCCAAAGACAAGCTATCAAGAACTTAAAAAAAACACCAAGACACTTACACATCATTTTTGTCCATTACTTCACATTGGAAGAGATACAAAGTATCCAAGCTTAGTCCAAATCCACCCTCCTTGATTCAGCAAATGTTGGGCTTACACTAGTAGGAGAAATGATAGATTTCATACTCTCAATTGAATGATCACTATTAACCCTCACGGCACATGGACACCCTATGATCTATAAACGTTGTATTATTTAGAGTCAGGTACCGGGCTTGTCGGACCAATAGGAACAGGGTAAGGGTGATCGCCGATGACAGGCGCACTCTAACTGGAATATTCAAGGAGTTAGTTGGCTAAGTATGGGCGCCCAAGTGTGAATGGGGTGAGCTCATATAAAAGCCACTAAACCTAATTTTTACTCATTCTCTCATTGTGCAATAGAAGCCGCTCTTGCTCCATTTCCACCTTCTCCTTCACCATCTCCTTGTGTGTGTGTGTGTGTACGTGTGAGAGAGAGAGAGTGTGAGAGTGTGTGTGTGATCGAGCGTTGCGGCGGCACGACGGCGGCGAGGCGGTTGAGCACGGCGTAGCAGCATCTCCCTCTTCTTCGCGGTGCGGGAATCCTTCATTCGCAACTACGCAGGAAGGTGAGTGACACACCATTCTTCCTTGTGAGCTTTTTTGCTGTATGACTGTGTGCTAGGAGCCTTTGTGGCTCGCACACGACACGTAGCAAGTCCCTAGCCTTGACATTTTTGGCGCCGTTGCCGAGGAGCTGCTGCGCGTGAAGCTCCAATGGCGACCTGTAAATTGTATTGAAGCTATTTTTTATGTAGGAAAGGCGCGGCTTAAGTTTGATATTGTTGTTATGCAAAAACAGTAGAGAAAGACACAATGTTGTTGACTGCATTCAAGTTTTCTGTGTTCTGTTAAGCTCTGTTTTGCTAGTTCTATTAAGATCAGATTTCAGCTTACACAGTTAGCATTTCTTGCGTTTTTGCGTTTTCTCCATTTTCTGGTTTGCACTGCACAGTTCTGTCAAGTTTCAATTTTTTGCATTTTCTGTGTTTTTTGGTTTGTGCACAGTTAGGCGCACAGTTAGTTAATTAAGTAGGTTATTAATTAGGTGAACCACTGATTAGCAGGTCAGTAGGTAGGTGAGACAGTAAATAGTTAGGTGAGGTCAACGCATACCAAACAATATCCAATCTATATATATATATATATATATATATATATATATATATATATATATATATATATATATATATATAAATCGAAAAATAAAAACGTGAGTGAGGGGGAGGTTATAAAAATGGACAGGTTGGTTTGTATAAAAGTGAGATCGAGATCGGGATCATTTGACCCAATCCCAATCCCAATCCCAGGCTCTGTCTTGTCTTATGATATAGGGTAGTCTCACTCTTATATATATAGGCTAGACTCACAAGGAGGGAGTGAGGAATGTGGGATAAGTCCTACACTCTCCTCTCCTTCATTGCACACTAGGACTTGCTATTTGGAGCCTAGTTCCCCAGCTAGGAAAAGACTGTTTCGGGCTTTTTTGGAGCAAAATAGAACCAAACGGTGGGCTGTAAAGCACAGCGCGTCCCTCCTGGCAATACGCTCGTTTTGAGCTATCACACGGCCCATTCCACGACACGCTCTAAAAAATCTAGCAAAAAAACAAACAAAAAACACGCAAAAAACTAGTCACAAGGCCTCCAAGAGCAGCTTTTTGACACCTTAGGGTATCAAAAGCACATGCACTTACGCTCTGGGCGGGTGCTAGAACACGAGCATATTTGAGGGTGCTCTGTTCATACGGACACCCATTATCCATCCACGATAGGCTCTAGACCCTCAGCGGGGACACAAGGTAGCACCACCCAAGACCCTAAAATAGCCGCTAGTGATTCCTCCTCCGACTCAGAAATCATGGAAGCATACCCTACCCAAAACACTGAGAGAGAAGGCCATGCACCTCCTGAAGCTCCACAGCCTAGTACTAGTATGTTTAGCCGTTTCATGGAAACATTAGGTAGAGCTACTCGCTCGAAACCTGATGCAAATGAAGCACACGAAGGGGGTGGGGAAGTGGACTCTCCTTTCACATCGCACGTGGACCCCACACCCCCAAAGAGTGTCCATGTGGATATCCTGCCAACTTCTTACCAAGAAGGCCCTGTTGAGCTGCCTCCTTCAGAAGTTCCCTCTAGAGTACCGTTGGTGACAAGTAAAACCACGGGGAGCAACATTGCTTCTACCTCACAAGAAACCGTTAACACGTCGACTCTAGAAGGATTGTTCATTAATGATCATTGGACATACGACCTCCACACTGAGGTGTTGACGGATCTACACTCTGGCCACGCCTACCATGTAGGATGGATAGAGATTTTACAATCCACCTCTAGTGCCATGAGCATCGAAGATCAACAGAAAATGATCTCTAATGTTATCCATGGCATTATCCAATCAGAAAGGAAAAACCGAGGGGTAAAGATACTCTCAACTGGCCCCATGAGATTTCTGGATACGAGCAAGGCTCAACAGCCTACTCTATCACAAATGGAGACTCCTCTAATGAGTCCCATGGACCCATCTTACATCATTTCACCTGGGGTCTCTATGCAATCTGAGCCTCCGAGCGACAACTTTAGCTTCCCTAACTTGGCTCAACCCTCTATTAAGGAAAACACAGTGCTCACTCCAGGGATAGGCCTGACAGAGAATGTACCGATGACATCTACGGTTAGCGCAGTGCCACTACCTAGTGTCATAGTACCTAATATGGGGCCTCGACCGTATGTGCCTCTAGCCCCTTATGCACACATGGCCCCCACACCTCCAATTGTACCACTTGTTAATGCTCCTCGAGTGCCGCTCCCTAGCCCTTATCCGAGTGGACCTATGCCCGGTTGTGTTCCATATCCTGCATCATCCACACATATGCCAAGACCGGTACCCGTTCCTCTCCCACATATGATTCCAAGAGTACCTCCACCGGCCCTGCCTCCTCACATAGGTGACTTGGCAGCGTTTGCTCTAACCATAGGTTGATCTATCGCAAAAAATATGCGTCATGCATCTGATAGAGAGCCTAGAAGTAAGGCAGTACAAATTGCCAAACTCATGCAAAAATTCAATGGGGACGAAGATGATAGAAAACACATTGAAGTGTTTGAACAAGTATGTGATTCCTTAGGGGAACGCAACGAACTACATAAGTGCAATGCCTTAAGCTTGACATTAAGTGGGAAGGCTGGAGATTGGTATAGAACCCTAAGGGTGGACGAGAAAACAATCTACCCTACCCTTCGAAGGTTGTTTCTAAAGGAGTACATACGAGAAGGTGTGCTTTGGGGTGTAGCATCTCAGCTACAGAAGGCCGAACGTAAGGAAGGAGAGTCAGTAAGGGACTTCATTAGTCGTCTAAAGCACTTAAACTCTCGTTGCCCTGTAAATGAGCGCTTCAACAATAACCAACTGCTTGATCGATTCATTCGAGGGTTGAGGAATGAAGGAATCTATAATGGACTAGTGATTAGAGGTATCACAACCTGGGAAGATGTCACTGCCAATGCAATCCAATTAGAGGACAACTTGATGATAGCAGGCATGAGGGTGTCTACTGACACGAGATCCACTAGCTCACAAGCCATTGAGTATGAACCCATGACTGCAAAGCCCATTTCCAATGAGCCAAAGGTATTTGAGACATTCTTGACAGACCTCACCAAGGCAATCCAAGAGTCTCTTAAGGATAATCGACCCCCTCAAAATAGTCACATGTATCCAAGAAGGGAGCAACAATGGTGTTCCATTTGCTTAGGTCCACATAGCACTAGTGAGTGCCCTACGTTTAGAGTAAAATTTAATGGAACTTGCAACGCATGTGGTAGGTATGGTCACCAAGCTAAGGATTGTTTAATGATCAAACGTATGATGGCAAATAGACCACCTGTAGCCTAGACGGATGCGCCTCGAGCTCCTGTATTGATGCCTGCTCCACATGTTGAGCAACTACCGCAACACATGGTCCCTAGATCTCAAAATGTTGTACAAGCTACACCGCTACCACCTCCTGTGCTAGGACCGCAGCCCCCGCATCCAAGAGTCGCCCCTATGAACCAAGTGGGTTGCGAGCCATCTAATGCTTATGCAGATGGCTGTGAGGAGGAAATAGACACTAGTATTGCCTACGGACTTGATATATTGGAAGAGTGTCCTATATACTACATGGAAGATTGTTGGGGGCAAGTCAAGCCGGTTTATCAAGCTGCTGCTCTCACATCCAGAGGTCAAAATATCAACACCCAGGCTAGGAGGCCACCTCTTCAATGCTACGAGTGTGGTGGACCACATCGGGCAGTGGAGTTCCCTATTAGGCTGCAAAAGAATGCTGCACAGATGGAAATGAATCAAGGGAGCACGTCTGCAATGCCAATACTCACATGTAATCGTTGTGGTATAGGTCACTTGATTGCCCAATGCCCCTATAACCCAAATGCGCCTAAAATCACACCCCTAAATTTGGTTGAAATTGCTAGTGTGACATCGCCAATACCACCCGTCGCACCCGCTTATGCGATTACACGGTCCATGCTTCAAGGGCCAGGCCATATCCTCGAAGAGAGAGATACCGCGTCAGTTATCCAAGCAAAGAAAAAGAAGACACGAAGGAAGAGGTCGCAGAATACGAGAAATTCAAAGCCAAGTTCCAAAACAAACATAGGAACAGAAGATGACCCCGTGTATATGAATGACCTCGAGGATGATTCAGATTCAATCGAGACAATGGAGACTAGAACCAATACCACAAAGGGAAAGACCGACAAAGAAAACCGTAACATGGAACCAAATGAAAACCGAATAAGAGAAAACCATAAAGAGCCTCTGAAAACACCACAAGTGTTTCCAAATCCAATCCAAGACCCCCAAGATAAACCGCAGGGGCAAAAAGGGAAGAATCGTAAAAAGAAGATTGGGACGTACCCAAACCCAGTAGACGAGATTGAGCAGGTGAAACATCTAAGAGGTTTAGTGGAGGAGACTCAAAGGAAACTACAACCAGAACCCATGCATGTCAAAATTCATGACACAGTGTTTCCCACGCAAGTTCATCCACCCCACATGAACCATAGACCGTTAGCCATACCTAGTATCATCCAAGAAGGGAGTGAGGACGGGACATCAGAAAGTGAGCATACACCTTTCTTGTTGGAAAGGATGTTTAACGAAGGAATATGAGATTCCATCCTCACCAGTTCCTAGTCAAGGACCTACACCCTGCAAAATGCCAATGAATGTTGCCAAACTAGTGGACTTCATGTCTTCTAAGGTCCGAACCACGATCATAGCAAATCTGTATGGAGATCCTGAGTTATTCTTTGCACTTCGAGCATTCCTTAATGGAGAGCTACAAACGAGATTACCGCAGTTTGCGCAAACAAATAGGCCTGACTCGATTATGATTGATGAGGAAAATCATGTGCAATCACTTGACTTAGATGGACACGAGTCTGTGATCGAGGTACCCATTAACGAATTAGGGCAGTATTTTGAAGGCGACGAGTCTAATGCGACCCTACCCATCACTACCAAGGGATTAACTATAAAGGGAATTCTTGATGGTGGTGCGGGAGTTAGCATCGTTACAAAAGATTGTTGGGAATCCATGGGAAAACCCCGCCTCAGTGTTACTAACATTGTGGTAAAGATGGCAAATGGTACCATAGCCAAACCTATGGGGATGCTCAAGGATCTTAAGATCAAAGTTCTAGGACACAAGGTACGACATACGTTCATTGTAATGGATTTCTCTAAACACCTTATGTCATATGAAATGATTTTAGGACGACCATTCATGAGGGAAGCACAAATGGTTCATGATTGGTCTAAAAATCATGTTTATTTGCAATTCCAAGACTCTGTCCTTAGAGTGGATTTGGTGACTGGTAAGGTACACCCCTTAGGGAGTAAAACCATTATTGATCATCGCTCTAACACCACAGTTCACTCGGCCCCACTACAATATTGTTACACTTGTAAGAAGGATACAGACATTGGCCAAGATTCTCCTTACATGGATGTGTTACCGGGTATGACGGAATCAGACAACATAGACTAAGTACACCTAGCTGCAACCATAGATACCTGGGGAAATAGAGGAAACACTTGGGTCACACCAGAGGGGGAAGAGGTACCACAAATTGCACCTCTGAACATGATAAGTGCCATACATGCATCTTCTAAGGGCAAGGCAATTGTAGACCAATCTGACAGTGACACCGATAGCTCAATAGAAGACTTTGACCAACACGACTCAAACACTGACTCCCAGAGTGAAACGGATTCTGAATCTCATGAATTAGAGAGTGGAGCAAGTTCAGAGTCAAAACATTCGGAAGGACTGAGCACATCAACTGATGATAGCTCCTCCGAGAGTGAAGAGGACACCAACGAGGACTCCCTTAGTGAGCCAGATCTAAATGCAAATCAAAAGCAGGTCTCAAATAAGAAAAAGAAAAACTTTAAGAGGCGTCGATATCGAGCCAATGTACGTGCTAGGATTAAAAAGAAGAGATCCTCAGCAGAATGGCTCAGTTATATAGGATCATGTGATGCTCATCGAAAATTGGTAGACGATTGGGGTGAATATCTCCAAAATGTTATGTGGTGTAGACCACGACCCCATGACATAGCCCAATTAGAGATCATAGACAAGCCAAAGTTGAGCCGCACTGCAAGGAGGCGTCAAAACCAAGAGTTAGCTCGACAACACAAGAAAGCAGAAATAGAAGCACAGACCAAAGCACAACCAGAATCCACGGACTTGCATCCTGCACCAGAACATTTCAAATCTTACACCACAGGGGAAGCAAAGGTTGTGTACACAAAAGCCCAAAGAATACCTATCGATGGGAATAATGGAATCTATGATGGTCTGGCAATAGTTAAAGAAATAGAATTAGCCGACCCCGGTGAAGAATCAAAACCTGTTTTTATTGCCCAAGACCTCACAGAAGTTGAAGAGGCGGTCCTCAAAGAGCTTCTCAAGGAATTCAAGGACATATTCGCTTGGACATACCATGATATGAAAGGTGTTCCACCTTCTGTGGTCCAACATACAATCCCTATGATTAGCACTGTGAAGCCCGTACAACAAAGACCCTACCCGATGAATCCTAGGTACGCAAAGATCATTCAAGAAGAACTAGAAAAGCTTATCAAATGTGGGTTCATATATCCTATTGAACACTCTGAATGGGTGTCTCCAATAGTTATCGTGCCAAAAAAGAATGGGAAACTCAGGGTGTGCGTGGACCTCAAAAAAGTTAATGCAGCTACTAGAAGAGACCATTACCCCCTACCATATTCCGAACATGTACTCGAAAGAGTTGCAGGCAAGGAAGCTTATAGCTTTCCAGATGGGTACTCATGCTACAACCAAATCACGATAGCGCTAGAGGACCAAGCTAAAACTGCCTTCATCACAGAATTTGGCGTGTTTGCATTTCGTGTGATGGCTTTTGGCTTAACAAATGCCCCTGCTACATTCCAACGATTAATAAACACTGCTTTTAAAGAATATTTGAGAGAGTTTTGTGAATCTTTCTTAGACGACCTTTGTGTTTACTCTTCTTGGAAAGAACATCTATCATGTTTGCGGAAGGTGTTTGAAAAGTGTAGGTTATATCGTATCTCATTGAACCCGTTCAAATGCCAATTTTGGGTCAAGCATGGAGTTATTTTAGGGCATATAGTATCTAAGAATGGTATCTCAACCGATGAGAGCAAAATTAAAGTGATTCTAGAGTTACCACCACCAACCAATTACAAGGGAGTTCAAAGGTTCGTGGGACACGTGGGTTATTATCAACGGTTTATTTTATTTTTCGCTGAGATAGCACGTCCTTTGTACAAGCTTCTCATTGAATTTAAATGGATTGAAGAGTGTGACTAGGCCTATGAACAATTGAAGAAAACACTAGCAAGTGCTCCGATTTTAAGGACACCTAACTGGGATGTCATTTTCCATGTGCATATTGATGCATCAAACTTTGCTATTGGGTGTGTTCTCACTCAACCAGGAGAACATAAATTGGACTATCCCATTAGCTTTGCAAGCCGTCAATTGAACGATGTTGAAAGGAACTACACCACTACAGAGCGAGAAGGTTTAGCAACGGTTTCTGCAGTAAAGAAATTTTGCTACTACCTTCTGGCAAACAAGTTTGTATTTTATGTGGATCATCAAGCGTTATTGTATCTTGTAAACAAGCCATGCTCCACAGGAAGAATCACACGATGGTTGTTAATTCTTCTAGAGTTTGATTTCACGATTGTAGTGAGACCCGGTAAAAGGCACGTCATGGCTGATCATTTGTCTCGCATACCCAATGGTGAAGCCCCTACAGGAGTTGATGATGAATTACCCGATACTTCCCTATTCATAGTTGAGACTATGCCTGAATGGAGTGAGAACATTTTTAACTTTTTAGTTAACGGTTTTCCACCCAAGGAACTTCGTAAGGATATCGCTCGAAGGCTAGTAAAAGAATGTGAACTCTATTGTTTGATTGCCGGAACTCTGTATAGACTAGGCAAGGACGATATTCTTAGGCGTTGTGCCCGCGAGGATGAATATTTGTATATCTTGCAAGAAGCACATATGGGCATAGCAGGAGGACATTTTTCAGGAGACCTGATTGCTAGAAATGTGCTGCAATCAGGCTAATGGTGGCCAACTTTATTTAAGGATGCATCACTTTTTACAAAAGGGTGTGATGAGTGCCAACGTTACAAGACCACACAGTGCAAAGACAAAATGCCCTTACATCCTATTAAAGTAACCCAACCATTTGAAAAATAGGGCTTAGACTTTGTAGGTCCAATTAGTCCCGCAGCTCGCAACACTCAATCTCGATATATTCTAGTTGCTACGGACTATGTAACAAAGTGGGCTGAAGCTAAGGCTTCACAAAAAGCTGACGCGAGGACAACAGCTAAGTTTCTTTTTGAGAACATTATCACAAGATTTGGTTGCCCTTTTGAAATTGTTAGTGATAATGGTACCCATTTTATAAATGAGGTAATAAGAGAGCTTACCACGACCTTTATGATATCCCACCATAAGTCTACACCTTATTACCCTCAAGCTAATGGACAAGCCGAGAGCACCAACAAGACTCTAATCTCTATTTTAACCAAGACGATAGAAGCTCATCGCACTGATTGGGATTTGAAGTTGACATCTGCTCTATGGGCTTATCGTACTGCTTATAAAGTGGCTATTAATTGTACGCCATTCAAAATGGTATACGGCCAAGAAGCGGTTATGCCTTGGGAGTTTGTCATTCCTAGTCTTAGGGTAGCTTCGCAAGAAGGATGGAATGGTAACCCCTTAACTGAGCGTTTGTATATCTTAGAAAAACTAGACGAAGAGAGACAGTTGGCTGTGCAAAATGCTCTTGTGGAAAAGGATAGGAGAAAGAAGTGGTTTGATCTCCATGTGAAGGACAAGGACATCAAAGTTGGTGATAAAGTCCTTATGTATGGAGTACGTAAAGAGAAGAAAAAGTTGAAATATGCTGGTAAAGGACCATATAGAGTATGTGAAATTACCCCACAAGGTACCCTTCGTATGGAAACTCTTGATGGAGTTGAAACCATTGGATTCCTCAATGGGAGTAAATTCAAAAGATATTATGATCCTTTAAGCCAAGAAGAACTACGGGCCATTCATCAAAAGAAGGCCGCCAAAGCACAAACCGAGTTAAAGAAGATACAAGCTCAAGCTGAGGCTAAGGAGCGACAAAAACGTATAAGACAAAAACGAGAGGCTAACCTTGGAGTCACAAATGCATTCCACGTGGAAATCGAAGAGGATTGGTTGGACTCTAACACACCTCTACGATACCCTATTGAGTTAAATAGTGCCTATGGAAAAGTGCTATATAACGCCTTATTGGACACGGGTGATAAATATAATCTGCTATCCTATGGGGTGTGGTGTCAGTTAGGGAAGCCACCTCTATCTAAGAGTATTATCCAAGTCAAGGGTGTCAACAAAAAAAAAACTATGGTTTTTGGAATCTGGCATACTTCTGTCAGTTATGACAATGGAATTGTAGCTCAAAACTTTTTGGTCATGCCTACTGGAACTATGGAGGGTAATATAAACCTAGGATGCACGTGGATGATAGCCACCAAATTCACTATTGATTGGGGGACTGGGGGTGTCACAACGCAAAAACCAACTCTTATCCCTACCACTCAAGCCATTGTCCCTGAGATATTGCCTAAGGAAATAAAACCCAAGACATTGCATGTCCAGGAGGTTGAACCATATGTCCCCATAGCCCAACTCTCTAGATCTTCAACTGATGTAGTTGAAAGAAAGCTTGAGACACACAAGAACCATCCTAATATAACAAAGAAAGCATACAAGTGGGTCCCTAAATCTTCTTTAGTAACCATGGCTGATGCTAAAAAACGGAAGCCTCGTAAGAAACGTCCCACTCGCTCCAAGAAATGTAAGAAAACGTGGCGCTGGATTCCTAAACGACTATTAAAAGCCCAAGGATACTATAAAGGAAATGATCAAATCTGGGTGCCCAAACGTAAATTGTACTCTTACCTGTCACCTGGCCCATGTAAACCCAATCCTGTGGCTCCAAAACGAATTGAAAATCGTGGAAAGGAAAAATCACGGAATGCGACACACCTGCTCCAGAGCTAGTTTGGGTACCAAAGAAAGAACGATTTGTTCCACCTAGCTCAGGAACAGGAAAATCAAATGAAGCTTCTTGCTCTTCATGTAGTTCCTATACGGAAATAGAAGCTTCGACACAACCTCCACCTACCATTGTACATATCCATATAAGCAAGAAAGAGTTTGCACCTCCCGTTGTAGATTCACCACCTCCAACAATGTTGCAAATAAAATCATGGGAGAGTACCTTACCACCCTTGCAACTAGATGAAACACATAGGGTGATCGAAAACTATTGGTTAAAGCCTTTACCCATAACAACTTGGAACAATTGGTTTCAAAAGGTGACGACATCATTCCAAAAGGTATGATCTACCCAAGGAAGGGGGGAGTGTTTGCTGACATCCGTCATTCACTTGCTTCCCTCTCAACCTTCCTCCCTGACCTCTCAATCTCCAATCTTAGGGAATGTATATATAAAGCCTTATACTCACAAAAACAAGATAAAAAAGTAAAAGAGCAAGAGCCATAACACAAAATAATAAAAACAAATTATGCACAAGAACACGACCCTTGTAATATTTGCACTCTAACCATCATCTATTTGCGTGTACAGATATGGCTAGTACTCTAGAGTCATCCACTCTTGCCTTGGGTGAGAGGTACCCTCATTACTTTTCACAAATGTTTCACATGGTCTTTCCAGTGCTTGCATGTGAATGGGATTTGATAGGTACGCTAGCATGTGAGAGGAATTTTGAGGAGTTAGAATGGCTGATACGTCTCTTGACCACATCTGATCCATACTTAGTAGAGAGCGTTTCTCCCATTGCACAAGCCTACCCTTTTGACCAAGATGACTATAGGCGTCTAGTGACCTTCTTAGTAAACATGGGCACCTATGATGAAGAAGAAAATTTACATGACTACACGGATGGCACATATGGTCTCATGGATGATGACTTTGTTTATCTCGACGACGAGGATAGGGGTTTAGCCTTAGGGTTTCCCCCCAACCTCTACAATATCCTATTCCCTTGACTCTTTAGGGGGAGTGCAAATAATTAGGTTACGGTTCCTTATGTTTTTTGTTGTGTTCAATAAGTGTTGGTACCTTTTCCCACTAATGTGCCTCCTGGAGGTATTCCTTTTGTTTCCTAGTGTGTACAGGAGCGGCTATTGATAGGATTTGGACCTTCATGGAACCTTTCTCTCGTTCACACTTCAAATCAAGCGCGACCATCAACACAAACAAGTGTTTTATGTCCATTAACATTGCCCTTATCTTTTTGCATCCATGTTTGTCTGCTTTGATTGTGATTGGTAGCATAATATTCAGCGCATTTGCTTAGTATCAGACATTTAATTCAATGTAATGTTTTGTCATAATCACTTGTCTAGGTTTAAAAATCAAGCAGTCCGACTAAGCTAGTTTGACCAAGCTAGGTATTAGAAATCTTCTCTTAATACCATGGGGAATGCCTTCCTAATACGCAATGGTTACTTAGGTTCTTAATCTCATTTAGGTAGCATTGTGTGAAATGTACTAGGGCTTTCTAGTGGGCTTAACCCTATTGACCTTTAGCTTAAGTATAATAAAGGGAGTTTACTAATGTGATGAGCCTGGGGAGGGTAACAGTGTTATATGACCCCCCAAAGTTACAAAATTAAAATGCTGAAAATGAACAAACAAAAAATCAAAGTGCCACAATGTAAAATTTTAAGCTGGAAGAGAAATCCCTGCTTAAATTGTTACTTCACTCACATGTATCGCCTATGGTACTAGAGCCCTAGAGGTTCCCAGTGTGGGCGCTTTTCCTTGAAAAGCAAAAAACCCAAGGCATACAAAATAAGCACACACATCAAAATTGAATCAATGTGAAAAGACTTTGGGGGGACAAAGAAAAGGTAATCAGTCAGGCGATGATTTCATGAGAAATTCCTTTTATCGTAGCTTAACTACAAGGTCTTCTAGGTATAGCCTCTAGTCAGCCCTCGAACATCAAATACTTGGCTCTCGCGATTAAACAACTTAATTGACCAGAGAAAATTGAGAAGTTACCCATGGAATTAATAGACGAGCTCTAGTGCCTTTTGACCGTTAAATTAGCGACCCCGGACTTGTTTAATTTTTTACCTTTACATCTGTTTATGCATTTGATTATATTGCAATTTAATGTTTATTGTTGACAAATTGTCTAAAATTCTGTTACCAATCAATTTGTCTCTCTATTGCATATGATTTTTAATTGTATATGAGAATGCAATTACTGTGGCAATGTTGTTTGATTTTGCAGTGATTGAAGAAGGCTACGCACATCCATGTCGACTGCTCTTCCATCTCGATGAACGAGCTTCAACTGGATAGCTTCCGAGGACGGAATCTACATCAGGAAGAAGGGCATGTTAACCCTCACGGCACACGGACACCCTATGATCTATAAACGTTGTATTATTTAGAGTCAGGTACCGGGCTTGTCGGACCAATAGGAACAGGGTAAGGGTGATCACCAATGACAGGCGCACTCTAACTGGAATATTCAAGGAGTTAGTTGGCTAAGTATGGGCGCCCAAGTGTGAATGGGGTGAGCTCATATAAAAGCCACTAAACCTAATTTTTACTCATTCTCTCATTGTGCAATAGAAGCCGCTCTTGCTCCATCTCCACCTTCTCCTTCACCATCTCCTTGTGTGTGTGTGTGTGTGTGTGTGTGTGTGTGTGTGTGTGTGTGTGTGTGTGTGTGTGTGTGTGTGTGTGTGTGTGTGTGTGTGTGTGTACGTGTGAGAGAGAGTGTGAGAGTGTGTGTGTGATCGAGCGTTGCGGCGGCACGACGGCGGCGAGGCGGTTGAGCGCGGCGTAGCGGCGTCTCCCTCTTCTTCGCGGCGCGGGAATCCTTCATTCGCAACTACGCAGGAAGGTGAGTGACACACCATTCTTCCTTGTGAGCTTGTCTGTTGTATGACTGTGTGCTAGGAGCCTTTGTGGCTCGCAGACGGCGCGTAGCAAGTCCCTAGCCTTGACAATGACTCTCTCTTGCAATGGCATAGAGTTCCCTTGCTAATCACCCCTAATACAACACATGCATATGCATAAGACAATGAGCTTCCACTCAAGAGCTCCTTCTAGAGAGGTTGAGCTTGGCTTCTCAAGCTACATGCATAGTGCTCTTGCTTATGGATCCCCTATTTTTGTGCTAGCTACACCCTCCTTTTATAGAAATTTTGAAGGCTAGGGTTACTCCTCTAACCATGGTTGGGTTAGATTTTCAGCACTTACCTAATTTCTTTTTCTTGGAATTATCAAGAAGTTGGTGTGGATAGATGAAGAAGAGAGAGAGGAGAGAAGTGGAGGTGATAGGACTTTTCATAGTAGGTTAGTGTTAGTAAATTAGTAGAGTTAGTATTTTTATTGATTTACAAATGGAATTGGATATTTACAATGGGAGTATCCATGTAGGATACAAATAAGGAAGGAAAAACTCTTAATAGGTAAGAAAACATGGATTTCTTACAATGTTGATACTCCAAGTGTCTTGACTACAGTCAATTTTGACGCTTGTTGACGGTCCACTAGCTTTGACGGTACGTTTTTTCTCCACTCTTGACCTTCCTTGAGAGCCAAGGTAAGTGAACATGAGTAATCAATCACCATGATGTTGTCTTTTAAGAGAAGAGGCTGAATTTTGTGGTTTTTTTGATAGATATGGGTAATATGGATGAGGAAAAATGAGACTAGGTGGTCAATTTTGGAATGGAAGTGTGTGTAGGAAACATGGGTTCACCATGATTTCTCTTATTCTTCAAGGTTGAAAAGAAGGTGAGTAGGGTGCAGAGAGGAGTGGTGAGAGAGGTAGGGATGATGAGTGGAGAAGTGTGTGTGAAAGAGGAAAATGATAAAGTGGAAGAGGGAGTGTGGCTGCATAGCATGGGCAACAAACTAGGGTCCACCAATAAAATCATAGCTCACAGCTCGTAGCTCGTAGCTCAAAAAAATATGAAAAAATTTGAGGTAAAATTCCCGCTCCCCATG
Organism: Adiantum capillus-veneris; assembly: GCF_014529385.1. Taxonomy (NCBI): domain Eukaryota; kingdom Viridiplantae; phylum Streptophyta; class Polypodiopsida; order Polypodiales; family Pteridaceae; genus Adiantum; species Adiantum capillus-veneris. Next base: position 103,041,501 of record NC_140943.1, on the reverse strand, counting down.
GTGCATGCATGCATGCCACATACCCTTGACCTTATTTGGTAGGTCTATAATTGAAGATATTATTGAGATCATGATATAAGTGAATAGTACAACTAAGAAAATCAAATATTGAGGGGTCTAAAAAAATATGTACATGTCAAATATAAATAATATAGGTGGAAACAATATAAAGGGGTCAAAATAAATCTCTCTCATTATAAGTCTACCATAAAAAGATGAATATTTTTGGTGGTCTAATTTATGAGAGTAATAGAGAATAGATGTAGGAAGGAAAAAATGAAAATAGTGAAAAAATATACACATAAATAAACTAGTTTTTTTGGATTTTTGTTGGGATGGAGTTACACCAAAAATAAGAGAAGCTTGCATGAAATTATTTTTACGTGGAATAAAGAGTATGCAAAATGGTAAGAAAAAATATGGTAATGGTGAGTCAATGTACATAGCATAAATAACACACCATAGGTAGAAATATTTAAATAAATACCAAAATAATTATGAAAAATCCTTTTATTTAGGCCCTATATAAAATGAAATATTTATACACAAATGGGCCATAATACTTTTTTATTTTTTTGGCTCAACTAGCCCAGTGACTAGCTAGCTGAGGATTTTAAGAAAATATGGAGAAAGTCCCTAACTCACACACGCCTATGTACAGTGAAATGGTAGGGATAACCAAAATGTTTGAGTGATTTGATAGGGTGAGGTAGCTTAATATGGAAATTATGGAAAGCCGAAAAACGGCTATCATTAGCCCTCCCCCAGGATGATGGTATATTCATGTACCATCATAGAGCATCTTTTCCAAAGAGAGTGCTTCAGAGTCCTTGACGAGATCTTCATTGTTTGGCCCCTCAGAATTTGGTTGGGGTTACACTCATGCTTCATGTAACAATACTTACATGAGACAGCTGCCCTTTGACAAATCTTTGGTACATCCTTTGGTAGAAGGCGACCTAAATAGGGCTTTAAGCGATAACCATTTACCTTCCTAGAGTGCTCTTTCCCATTCAAGCCCATAAGTTGATAGTAACTTGAATTGAAAGCCTTCTTAACTATGTATGGCCCCTGCCATCTAGTTTCAAATTTGGCATCAAAACGATTATCGAGTCGATTGTCATACCTTAGCACAAGATCTCCTTCATTGATTCCTTTGGCGTTTAGTTTCTTGGCAAGCTTCTCCTTCGCCTGCGTAGCTTTCCTCTTGTAGCACTCGCATGTTGCTTCTCTTTTCCACTCAAGCTCAGCTAAGGTAATAAGTCGATCCATCCATGCTTCTTGATCATCTTGTGCTGCTTTGCCATGAAGTCGCATTGTTGGAATGTTGAGCTCAATTGGTTGTAAAGCCTCTTGACCATAGACAAAGTGAAATGGTGTAAACTCCGTGGCTTCCCTATATGTGGTTCGATACGCCCACAAGGCACCATCCAAGAAGTCATCCCACAACTTTGTCTTGTTTCTCACCATCTTTCTAATGATGCCTGCAATGACACAATTAGCTTTTTCTACCAGACCATTGGATTGGGGATAGTAGGGTGTACTGTGATGATGTAGAATTTGAAGTTCTTCACAGACTTCTGTGAGCAAGCCCTTTCTAAACCCTGGACCATTATCAGAAACAATCTCCAAAGGTGTGCCAAATCTACAACAAATGTGAGTGTAGAAAAAATTGCTCACTGTCCTCTCATTTACCTTTGCCACACTTTGTGCTTCCACCCACCTAGTCATATAGTCTACAGCCACTAGAATGTAGAGTTTACCATTTTTTGTCCTAGGCAGAAGACCCATAGCATCAATGCCCCACTTTTCAAAGGGTCCATTTGCAAGCACGATTTGCCTTGGACCATAAACCAATATTCTATTCCCATTTACCTAACAATCGTGACAACTTTTACACCAATGTTGGACATCCACATGCAGACTTGGCCAAACATACCCCGCAAGCAAAATCTTCTTCATAGTTAAATCTTGGGCAAAATGACCACCACATGCCTCTTCATGCAATCCTTTTAGAATGGTTGGAATCTCCTTGATAGTTGGTACTCTTCTGCACACTTGATCCTTCCCTCTTTGATAGAGGGATCCTTCTAGGAAGAGATACGCGCTTGCCTTTTTCATGAGTCTCCTCTTCTGAGCCTTCGTGAAGTCTTGTGGAAACACACCCTCCAAAATGTAGCTAATAATGGGAGTCAATGACTCCAATCCCTGGTATCTCGATTGCTTGACAGATGCTGCCACCATGATGACCTGCACTTCTTTCTCAATACATGTAACTACTTGTTGTGCAAGTAAATCGGCATCTTCATTTCGTTTCCTAGGAATATGATATAGTTGCACTTCTTCAAACTGATTAAACATCCTACGAATTGCATGAACTTTTGTCCTTAAGCTTTCATTCTTGCATGCCCAAATGCTTAAAATTTGCTTCACAATGAGAAGTGCATCCCCTTTTACCATGAGACGTTGTATACCTTGGCCAATGCATATCTTTAAACCATGAAGTAGTGTGTCGTATTCTGCTTCATTGTTGCTAGTTGAACCTGGTAGATTGACCTTCTCTTTCATGACCACCTCTCCATTTGGGTTGAGCAATACTAGCCCTCCCCCTGCTTTTTCTGTGACTCGTCGAAAAGCTCCATCAAGGAACAGGGTAAAAGCATTAGGAATACTTTTAGGTGGTGGCAATGGTAGGGTCTTTACTTTAGGCACCTTAATTTCCTTCTCATGTACCTTATAAGTGAGAATCCCTGCCAATTGTGCATGCACACCTATCTTCTACCTTGAAAGAGTATTGAAACTCTTGCAACTCCATAATCCACTTCGAGATCCTAGTACTAAGATTCATTTGAGATGACACCCAAGGGAACAAATTTTCTGCAGTGAGAATTACAAAAGGTTTTGGTAGCAAGTAGGATCTAAACTTTCTCACTGCAAACATGAGAGAAAGCATCATGAGTTCTACCTCCGTGTAGCCTCTCTCCAAAGCATTCATGACCCTACTAGCAAAGTAGATGGGTCGCATCCTGGTACTGTGGGGATCTTGTTGTAATTAAATTGCACCAATTGTTTCCTTCCCAACACTAGAGCTAACAAAGAATGTGTACCCCCAACAAGGAAGCATGAGTATTGGTAGCTCTGACAAAATGACTTTAATGTTACAAAGCTAAGTGAATAAAGCGTGACATATACTTCACCTTTTGAATGAATGAGATAACCTCTTTGAGATTCTTGGGTAATGGGATCTCAATAAGAGCCTTTTCCTTTGGAGGATCCACCTCAATGCCTTTATAGGAAACCTTGTGACCAAGCAAGATCACTTCATCCTCACCTATGTGACACTTGTCGGGGTTGAGTTGACCTCCCATGTCGTAGAGCTTCTTTAAACCTTCTTCTACCCTTTGTAGATGCAATGATTTTGAGCTATAAATGCAAAAATCACCAATAAAAACCGTAATGGACTTTCCAAAAAATGCTTGAAACACCGTTTTCATGAAGCATTGGAAAGTTGCAAGAGCATTTGTCAGTCCAAATGGCATGAATCTAAAATCATAACAACCCCAAGGAGTGATGAAGGTTGTTTTCAACTGATCTTCCAATGCGATACCTATTTGAAAGTAACCCGGGTAGCCATCACACACAGTGTACTTCTCATGACTAGCTACCTCATTTAGTATCTCATCTTGAAATGGGAGGGGAAAGTGATCTCTTTTTGTTGCCTCATTGAGTGGACGGTAATCCACACACACCCTCCACTTGCCATTTTTCTTAGGAGTGACAACAACGGGAGAGACCCACTCTGAATTCTCCATTGGATAAATGAAACCTGTTGCTAGAAGCTTTCTTACCTCCTTGAGTAAAGCCTGCTCCTTGATGACTCCTAGCCTTCGTAGCTTCTGATCCTTAGGTGTGGTCTCTGGCTTCAACTCAATTTTGTGTTGAACAGCATCTACTCCACGCACATCGGTGTAGTCTTTAGGAAAAAGCCTAGGAAATTTCCTTAACACACCTTTGAGCTCCTCTCTTTCATCCTTTGTAAGTGTTGTAGATAACATACCTTCTAGCATTCTTTCATCTTCCACTTTTTGGTTTTCTTGGGAACCTACCTCTTCCAAACCTGAGCAAGAGGTCTCTTGGTTGCTTGGCTTAAACCTTACCCCTATGTCTTCGATGGAAGACTTCTCTTCAGTAATGTTGCCGCTACTTTCTCCTTCTGAAGTGCTCTCGGTCCAGCCTTCCTCTGTCTCACTTTGAGATGATTCTTCATGGAGCTCCTCTTGGCGTTGCTCCTTCATGTCAAAGAAAACCTTCTTATGATTTTCATTTCTGCAAATTAGCTTTCCACTCTCCCAATCCTGCAAAGCTCGCATTTTCATTAGCCATGGTCTCCCTAGGATAAATGGATAACCATTTCCTTTCGTAGACATAACATAAAAATCCACTGCCTTCTTAATGCCAAAGGCCTCTACAAAAACATTTTTACAAATGCCTACACACCTAGGTTTTCTATTGTTTGCCATCTTGACTCCGGGCTCATCTTTTAGCTCTTTTGGCCTCTAAAAACCGCTTTAGACATACATTTCCGCTACCTTGGCTGCCCAGGACCTTGGTACCTACCCTAGCCTTCTGCACTGCACCCGCATGCAGCCTTTGCTTGGCATAGACCACTTTCTAGCGTGGACCAACTTTGGCTGCACCATCATTGCCCACCCCCTCATTGAACATTTATGTTTAACTACACATGGGCTTATTACACTAAAAAACTCTCTGTACATTACAAAACCACCTAGCATATATACATAACTGGCACCTGTCACCCGCTCTTGTTGCTTAAGCGGGTTGCCCAACCCCCCTGCTTTACCTGTCATCAGTCACCTGGGTCAAACACCTTGCATTGATCTCCTCCATCCACTTGCAACAACTTTGTATAGTGCCACACCAAGGCACATAACCAACTACAAACCAAACTGCCAGCATCATGTTTCTACCACTCCAAGCACTCATTGGCAAACTGCCCACTCGCAACCAAGCACCTCCAAGAACACCAAATAGAACACCCTTGTGCTCACCATTTTGCTCAATCAACACTCCTGACATGCCTGACATACTTAACCCATCCTCCCATCCATGTAAAACTAGATCCTCATCTAGCAGATCCTGCACCTGCTCAATGGCACACTACACAACTGCTTTTATTAGCATCCCCTTCAACCACCACTCACAGACCTCCTTAGAAAGCTTGGACACCACCTTGGAATTCGCATCACCTGTCATAGAGGGAACTGACTGCATAGGAAGCACCTCTATTTTTGACTCCGCACTACCCTTCTCACCTGCCATGCACTCCATTTTAGCATCATCGAGCTCGTCCTCTTCAACTGGCCCTTCAAGGTCGATAAGCACCATTTGCTTGTCGGTTTCAATCACCTGCTCTTCTACCGTTGCATCATGTCCCACCAAAGAAGAGAGAAACTCGTTCTCTACCGCATCATCTTTGTCTTCTTTCATAGACACAATTGCTCTATCCCTCCTGGCAAAACTGCACCTTCACCAACACATCCATTAGCATGGCACCACACATCACCCTTACCTACACTTCACCACAAGTAGGCCTAGACTGCTCCACTTGGTCTTCACTAGGCACCTCTGCTTGCACTTCATGCCGCTCCTTGCACATATTTACTGCCTCTCTACTTACATGCAAAAGGTCAAATTCATCATACCTAGATTGAGACAACTCTGTCTCCCAACTCGTATCTGCATCCATAGAACTATTGTCACTCGACTCAATCTCCTCCTCTCTTGCAAACTAAAAAATCTTCTCTAGCTTCACTGCTTTGACCTCATCTCCAAACCGCACCCTTTTCTCTTTACCACACTTCAACGAAGCTTCTAAAGCCGCACTCAAACTTGACAGCACATCCTTTGTCCACTCTGGAACCACTTGCACTTCCTCCACAATTGGACCGCTCTAGCCGGCATCTTCTACATAGGAAACACTCTGTCTCTCTGTAACAAAAGAACCCTTGGTTCTTCTCGCACTTACACTTCTCTTTGTACCACCTGTGGCTCGGCTACCACCGCATTACACTGTCTTGGCATCACAGTGTCTTGCAAACCCTGCCTAGCTTCGTGCTTCCCTTTTGCTAGAGCTACCTCCTCTTCATACGACACTGGGCTATCTATCTCCACCTTATCTTGCACTTCCTCATGCAGGCTATCCATGAATTTACTCAACTTTAAGAAACTGGCATTTTCTGCAGTAGTTACCTTCATCAATTTCCCCCAAAGGGCTTCAAACTCCCACTCAAATGCTTGAAAATCACCCTCCAAGATTTGCTTCAACCCGTCCAGCTTCCACTTTACTTCATCCAACTACTCATCCACTACGAATCTTCTTCAAAAAGCCACCTCCAGGGCTTCGCAATCTGCATTTTCTTCATCACCAAGGCTATTGAACCATAGCCTCGCTTTACCATGAACTAGGAGCGGGAACACCTGTACCGCACCATCTTCTCTTGATAAACCGCTTTCCAACACGAACAATCCATAGTCTTGAAGCCATGTTTTTGCATCTTCAACCCAATGAGAATGGGAAATCCCACCCAAGCCATCACTAGCAGCACATGCTCTTCAAAGGCCGCACCTTTGGCATCACCAAAACTACCACTTCAACTGCAACTAGGAGCATCATCACACTCCTCCATGGGGGCACCAGAAGATGGAGAGGGGGAACACACCCAACACAACAACAAAGGCCTCTCTATAGCTCAGAGTATCCACAACACCCCTATCCTCTCAGAAAACACCTTCAAAAAACACAGTTCACACTAGCAGACCACCGCCTGCCCAATTTGCACTGGTCACACACTCCACAAGTCCACCGCACAATGCACACCTAATGCCACATTCTGTCTCCACCCTTACACATGCACACAACCTCTCAATCTCACTCTCTCACACAAAGCGCCACCGGTCTGGGGGGGCACACACTTCACAGCTAGCACCGATGGGAAACATGAAAGTAGGAGAAAGAGAAGGGGGGAAGGGGAAACAACAACAAGACGGGGCAACAGTGGCTCAATTGCACTTCAAAAGGCATGTACATAGGCTTGCACTACCATCACCTTGGCCATTTTCGAGGAAAAATACAAAGGGCTTTGACACGCACACTTATCTGTCAGAGAGCTCCACTTTGCAGGCTCCAAACGGCACCAAAAAAGCCCCTAATTTCAATAAAATTTGATCTTTATAGTGGGGGGCCTTCAATTTTGGAAAGTACCCTTTTATTGGCCTATCTGGCATCTCATTTTAGCATCTTTGGGAGGAGGTAACCGCCTCTCGCTTCATCCGCTCTCTTTCTCACTCTTTTGCACTTTAGGGGGGGTGCCATAGCAACATCGCTATTGCCCCTAGGCACTTTTTTATTTTTTATTTTTCCTTCTCTATTTCAACCTTGGGAAGGCCTATCCTTTACATGGCTCCTTTGGCTCACCTTTGACCACCTTTGTCCCTGCTCACACCTGCCTTCTCTCCCTCTATTTCTCTCTCCTCCTTTTCTCTCTTTCCGGTCTCCCTCTTTCCTTTCACCTCTGCTCGGCCATCAAACTACCCTCGTTTGAACACATGGCGGGTCCCCTCTTTGCACTTGCCTTTACTCGCCCTTGCTCGGACGGCCTCTTGCTTTTGCTTTGTACACCTGGCGGCCTACTCGGGCTCTCTCTCTCTCTCACTGTAGGACCCGCCTCCATCTTATGCCCTGGCTACCTCTCGCTTGCACTCATATGAAATCTCCCCTACCCGAAGGCATTAGCAATGTCTCTATTACGGGGGAGGGTTTCTCTTCAAAAAGGGTTGGGCCTCAAGGGCCACGGGAACGAACCCTTTCTCGGATATTTCCATGTCATCAGACGGCCACAGATTCACCACACATGGGTGCGCGCACCACCGGCGCCACCCCTCCTGGCCAAAATCAGCGCCCAGTGCCCACGAGCTGCCTACGCAACTCCCGATAGAGCTACGCCATCGCCCACGGGGCTCTAAGCTCCCCACACTCCACCTTATAATTCCAAAAGGCCAAATGGCCTTGCCTATATACTCCACGTGCCCTGCCTTTCCCAGTGCATGTGGGCTTTACTCAGTGCCACGTGGCAGTAATTGGGGAATCCCCTCTTGGGGTAGTCTCCAAGGCCTTGTAAAAAAATCCTCCACACTCATTGTTTTGGCCCCACTACACAACCTGTCATATTCTACTTAGAGGCCGTTTTCTTGAGCCGAGAAACCCAACCGACAGAGCTTGTTTTTGACTTTGAACTCCCATGTGCTCACGCACTCCGAATTCCCCGGGCCCGCGATCCGAGGCGACCAATATTTTTAAAAAATCATCTGCAACCACTTCACTCCCAACAGTCCCAGGCTTTCTCAGGCCATAGCTCGGTGTTCGGGCCTGTCCCCAGCTGCCCTGCCCGTCTGGAATCTGCTACACCTTCTATCTTTGAACAGCAATATCTTGAGCACTAGGGCTCCGTTTGCTACAAACAGAGGTGTGGCTGGCCTGCAAATCATCGAAGATAACACAATATAACACATAAATTGGCAAATCCCCATACCTGACGAATCCCATAGCACTGAATCAAAGCCATACACGAACAAAGAGAGAGATTGATAGAGCGAGAGGATAAAAGAGCGTGTGCAGGCGCACCTCCTAGAGCGGAGTGCTACACCGTCACGGCAAGAGAGAAGAGGGAAGAGGAGAAAAGAACAACGCAAACACAGGGTGCAATCTCCCCCTGTGCAAGAATGACCATTTCCCTCTTGCACGTATTTCATTTATAGATTTCTTAAATGGTCAAATTGAGTACAAACTGGTGGCCGGTCATAAATGGCCAAAGCTGGCCGGTCATAAATGGCCAAAACTCATAAAAGAGCACTTGAATAAATATACATAAAATGTAATTTCCTTTTGCAATAGCTTAGCTCGGTCAAGCCTTTTCCACCTGTTAGTTGCAATAAAAGTAAAATATCAATTCCATAACATACCTCTCCATTGGAAAGCAACTATCCTCAGTTGCGAAGATAAAAATATGCAAACAATACTTGTCAAAAACAGTGATTAGTATGTTGTGTCAAAGACATCACATAATATATGAAAGTAAACAACATTAGCTTATGTCTGCCGTCAACCACATACTACCTATTCTAGTGTCCCATACCACTAGAATAAGTAGTATATGTCATACCCTGATGAATCAGGATATCATTGGTCACACTCATCATTGTATAAATCAATTCTCATCAATCTCAAGTTCACTTCCATAAATATTGTCGCAACAGAAAATCATCATATACCAATTCCAAATCCAAATTCAATATATCTTTCATTGTCTATACCCGAGTGACAAAATCATACCAGTCACAGTGGTGGCCAGTCCCACTACAGTATGATTTTGTGATCGGTGTTGCCTAAATCGGCAAATCGACACGAATAAGATGTGCTACCTAAATCAACGAATCTGCACTAATGCTGCCTAAATTGACGAATCTGCATTTGGTATAAGTTTAAAAATCATGAATCTGCAATTTATCAATGTGTTGCCTAAATCGGCGGATCTGCACCAAGATGAGTATCTACACATTGCCTAAATCGGTGAATCTATGTGCATGTGACCAATGGACTAGACCATGCATAAAAAAACAAAACATCTACTACCTGTTTGACACAAAATTGGAGTGTGCTTATGTGACAAAGTATTTACAAACAATTTTTCCAGTATCCCGAAGCACCTTAGCTCACATGAGTAGCTGCATACCTTTTAGACAAGTTAGCTCAGTAAAAATTCGCTTTCAATACAATTAGAAGTCATGACCTTAGTAGTCTTTGAGTATGCAGCTTAGAACACAATGCTGATAAATGAAATATGAAAAGAGGAATGTATTTGATGTACATACCAGGAGGGTATACTATTTTTGAAAATATATATACCAATGTGTGTGTGTGTGGGAATAGGCACAAATAATAGAAAGTTTCACCTGGCATTGTAATAATGTTTCAAGAGGGGTATTATCAGAATGCAGTCAGGAGTGTCATACCTGGATTTTGATGTGAGACCACTATAGTTAGATTTATCTGCATAACTTTTCTAAAGAACAAAGCACTCAAAACAATTGCTTGTTAAATTTAAGAAGACGTTAATAATTACAGATTAAATGCATGAACATTTGAAACGCCATGAGAGAAAAATTTCATGCAAAGTTTGTTTGCCAAAAAAAGTAGAAAACTTGAAGTACAAATGAGCAGATAAGAGAGGTGTGATCTAAATTGACAGGGTGGTTTGCAAGATTGTTCTGACCAGTGGATATCGATCTTCAGAGAAAGTGAGGCCACACTAAATGTATGAATGTTAGGATAGGGCAAAAGCAGGTCTCTTAAAGTAGTTGCCTGCAAATTCGGGCATAAAGGTAAGTGTTCATCAGTAAGGGTAGTCCTCTGAGATGGAGTATTGGAAACATTGGGAGTGATGTGTTACAAAAGCAAATAAATGGAACAATATGGAGTAATATGCAACAAAAATTTGACTGATATATAAGGGAACATTTAAGATAATTTGAAGAACAAGTAAAGCAAAAATCGAATTACAGTACATCTTTACTAATGGGGATAAACTTACATCATGGAAATAATGGCTCCTACAAATAATGATGAGAGGGATTTTCGTGTTTATGCTTGATAATTGCTTAATAGTCCAGGTAACAATCAATAATTTGGGTCATAATGCCCCACATGTTCACCATCGCCATCCTCTTTATTAGACATATCAATAGCTTATACGAAATTGTAAGAGGATAGTGCTAACTAGACGGGCGTAAATGCCAATTCATGTCTACCATTTCCCATCACCGTGTTAATCGGCATTATTACATCCAAGATGGACCTTTGCAAATGACCATGAGGGTGATCAAAATTTTGCATCATCAGTTGGAATAGGGGATGATGGTTCAATTGGTGCTAGTTGAAATGATCGGTAAGTTGTTGAGGGGACATGTCGCCACTAGTATAGTATTAAAAAATTTGATTATTGCCCAAAATTCTCGTGGTGCGTAACTTATGAGAACACTCGGTGGCAGGAGACTGCATTTTGGGCCGCTTAAGCAATTAGCTCTGGCAAAAAACAAAATGTTTGAGGCCATGAGGGTAGGAATCAACCCTATCATCAAGGAAAAATTTATATATATATATATATATATATATATATATAAACGGCCCCTAATTTGAGCATGCAACCGTGTGCCTACCCAGTAGGCTCTACACATTCCCCTAGGTAGCTGCTAGCCCCTCGAAAAGCCCCAGTAGGTTGCGGTCTCCTGCCATGCCCCTCGCCAATCCTCTGGCGCAACCCCTGCGATGCGCGATGAACCTCATCATGATTCTCCTCGCTGCTCTACGGCGAGCCCTCCATAATGGCTGTGGACCCTCAATAGAGGCCAGGTCCTCCACCTTCAAGCCCGAAGGCTCCGTAGCTGCTCATACGGGTCTGCCTTGCTCTCCGCTTATGGCACAGACTTCCATGCAGACGTAGCCACTTGACCTTCATGCCCAGCAGATGACTGTGGCCATCAGTGTCCTCGAAATCCCTGTAGCCATCAAAACTGATGGCGCTCATGTATGCCAATGCTGACCGACGAAGAAGACGAGTTCTGTCAACTGCACATGAGAGATTGAGCAAGAGCTCAGGCTGAGAGAGAGAGAGAGAGAGAGAGAGAGAGAGAGAGAGAGAGAGAGAGAGAGAGAGAGAGAGAGAGAGAGAGAGAGAGAGAGAGAGAGAGAGAGAGAGAGAAGAGAGATAACTGAGGTCAAGTCACTGAAAGACTTCAGAGAGATTTTGTTGGACTGATTTCCATGCACCTCACGTGGGGAAGAGAAAACACGCACAAGGGTCTGCGAGAGAGAGAGAGAGAGAGAGAGAGAGAGAGAGAGAGAGAGAGAGAGAGAGAGAGAGAGAGAGAGAGAGAGAGAGAGAGAGAGAGAGAGAGAGAGAGAGAGAGATGGCGGTTGAACAGAACCAAAGAAAGAGAGAGCGCCATTTTTCTCTGGCGGTGAGGAGAAAGAGAGAATGTGGCCAGTTCTGTATGAAGGTGGTTGTGGTTTGTATACCACCATAGAGAGACAATGACTTGGCGAGCAAGTCAAGAAAGAAAATAAAAATAAAATAAAAAAGAGCAACCCAACTGGGTGGTCTCCATCTGCATGCAGTTGGATGCCCCACAATATTGTAGCACAGAAATATTATTGTAGACCACGTCTCCTCTCGCATGTGTTTTGGCCGTTTACACTGATGGTGTGTGCGCAAGCATTCTGCAACAACGAGAGGCAGAGATAAAAAGAGAGACGGCTCAAAAGTTTGTGTTGTGGTTGGTGGGGGTGAGATATTGTATGCATGGTTGGTTGGTTCCTGAGAGAGAGAGAGTGAGAGATTGAGAGAGAGAAAATCATGCAATTTCTTAGTCACTGAGCCTTGGGAGGCTGCGAGTACATGTGATTTGCAAGCACTAGTTTTAGTGAGGGAGTGGATGGTTGGCGGCTGGGGTAGTTGAAGACGTAGTTGCGGTGGCGGGTGACGAGTGTGAGGGGGGTGGAAAATTATGGTTGGCGCAGAGAGTGAGAGACGTCGATTGGTTGGCTGTAGAAATTTTGCTGACGACGTTGTTGTCCGATGCATGTCCGACTGCAATTTGTGCAAGTCAATGAGCACGGCCATCTGATGATAGTAGCAAAGGCTCACCATCTTCTTCTCTTTTTTTTTTCTTTTTTTTTGGGACAACATCCTCGAAGGAGAAGTCGCGAGTTGAAGATTCGTCTTCCTTGATTATATTAACACTCTTTCTTCTCATTCAGCACACCCTACTGTAGTAGATCTTGAGCCTCGAGATTGAAGCCTCGTCGGATAGATCTATGAAAGCCATCAAGAATTTTTCCTATTCCTTGGGAGCTAGATCTGCGTTGATATAAATGATTTCTCCTTAATATACAAGAGCCCTCGCAAGAGTCGCTATTATTGATTATTATTCTCCAATTTATCATAATTAGATCCTTAATCATACTAATCATGTGGTAATTTACAATCATGAAGAAGATTTGTATTGAATGATGAGAAATTATACTTACTAAACTATCCAAGTGCATTTACAATCTTAAAAACATTGAAGATAATCACCTACATATAACTTCAAACAATAATTAAGTTTAAGGTAAGCATGACTCATCTCTAATATCGATCATCTCCATAGCTATGATTATTGTGAGTTCAAGAGTGTATCCACGGCTCTGATACCACTGCTACAAACGGAGGCGTGGCTGGCCTGCAAATCATCCAAGATAACACAATATAACACATAAATCGGCAAATCCCCATACCTGACGAATCCCATAGTGCCGAATCGAGTCTGTACGCGAACAAAGAGAGAGATTGATAGCGCAAGAGGATAAAAGAGCGCGTGTAGGCGCACCTCCTAGAGCGGAGTGCTACGCCGGCACGGCGAGAGAGAAGAGGGCAGAGGAGAGAAGAACAACGCAAACACTGGGCGCAATCATCCCCCCGAGAGGATAAAAGAGGTGCGCGTGCAGGCGCACCTTCTAGAGCGGAGTGCTATGCCGGCACAGCGAGAGAGAAGAGGGAAGAGGAGAGAAGAACAGCGCAAACACTGGGTGCAATCATCCCCCCGTGCAAGAATGACCATTTCCCTTTTGCACGTATTTCATTTATAGATTTCTTAAATGGTCAAATTGAGTACAAACTGGCCGGCCGGTCATAAATGGCCAAAACTCATAAAAGAGCACTTGCATAAATATACATAAAATGTAATTTCCTTTTGCAATAGCCAAACTCGGTCAAGCCTTTTCCACCTGTCAGCTGCAATAAAAGTAAAATATCAATTCCATAACACCGTTTGACAAGCCGTTTGGACTAGCTTCTAGAGCACATTGAACACTACATTCTCAATTACTGATTCGACACTTTGGACACCTTCACCTGCTATCCTATCCGGGCTTATCTTCTAGCTCTATCCGGGCTTAAAAAATAGCTCTTTTGCGTTATTGCTCATTCCATGTTAATTAGGAATGTGTAAATGTTTGCTATCTCCAACCTAGCACTCCCTCTATCTTCATTAGGAATCTTCTTAATGAAATTCTCACTATGGCTAATCTATTTTCACTACACTCAATGTTATTAGCTTAATTATGTTACAAATATCCTCAAGAAGAACCTAGAAAGTTCTAACCTCTATAAATAGGGGTCTTGGGCTACAAGTCCTTCAGTCTTACTAACACTAGTTGTGAGGCTCCTGTGAGGTAAGCCATCACCTAGTTCTTGTCTTATGTTCAAGTCTTGTCCTTGCAATCAATCCTTGTCTTGTACTTGAGTCTTGTAATCCAAGTCTTGTATCAAGTCCTCTTAATCAAGTATTAAGTCTTGTAGCCAAGATTAAGTTTCTTTATCAAGTATCAAGTCTTTTAATCTTTATAATCAAGTCCCAAGCTCTTGTATATTGTGAGCGCCTCTTCTCTCGCTCCCTTCTGGATTGAGACGTGCTCATAAAAGTTTAGCAAGACTCCCATCTCTTAAAACCATCATGGAATCAACGATGGAAGGTGTCATCAACACATTGCAAAACATCCAAGCTCAATTACAAGAAATTAGCGAGAGTAATGCTCAAGTTCAAGTAGAGCAACCTCTAACCTTGGGATCAGTGGTGCAAGATCCTCAACATCAAATTCAAGAGCTTTGAGAGACAAACACGCATCAAGGACAAGCTAGAAGATCCAGCGATTATCTTCCAGCAGTTCTCCACAATATAATGCTATTTGGAGGGGAAGCTGGAACGTCCTGCTCATTACGTGAGGTCTGAGATCCGGTGGGTGTGCTACAAGTCTTGACATTGCATTCTTCTTGCTTGTGGTCAAGGTTCACGATCCTTTGGATGTGCATCGATCGCGATTGACCGCCAGACAGAGAAGAACTTAGTTAAAAAAGGAAGGAAGCACTAAGCACCAAAGCTTTAGGGGGAAAAAAAGAAAAAAATACACAAACAATCAAACAAACAAAACAAACAAAAACAAAATTCGTCCTCTTGGCACTTAGTAGTCATGTGGTACTTGGTAATGGAACTCGACACTCTGGTCATCGATGAAGATGTTGTCAATTTCTCACATATGTTAGCGGGGTTGGAAAAATACATGAAAAGGAGTTAGTCGTGCCAATGGAAGAAGGAGATGGCTCGGTCTTCAGACCGTTGTATGATGCGGAAATGTCAAGTCCCAATTCCCCAAGGGCTCCAACCACGAAAAAGGACAACACTGTTTTGACTGAAAAAGTTTCCTCTGAGGAGACAAGAGAAAAAATGGGCACAGCTCAAGGGTTTAAATTCGAGGTAAAAACCCTCAAATTCGAGGTTCCTCAAGGTTCCATCTGTACAAATGTAAATAAGGCGACAAGTGTATCTGCAACTTGCAGGCCAGGTATTTCGTTTGCTAGCATACTCAAGGGCCCAACTCTAAGGACTATGGAAAATGTTCATCAGAAGGGTTGTCGAGTGAAGGAGATATTGAAAAACTACAGAATGCAAGAGCTAGACTTGATCAAGATCTCAAGAAAATCAAAAAATGATTGAGTCTGGCCCTAACAACAAAAGAGCTTGCTCCAAGCAGGTTGGAGTGGGCTGGTTGAAGACGGGTTGGTAGATCGGGCCTTTTCTGCTTTGAAAAAGTCCTTTCCACAGCAGGTAGAGGTTGTCGAGTCTATTACTATAGAGATTCCACCAAAACTTATCAAAAACAGTTAGCCAAGCAAGTTAAGCTAACACTTGTATTTGGGTTGAGTGGAAGAATCCCAAACAGGTTTGAGATGATTCAATGGCTTTAGGGCCCGCAAATCCTTGGACATGGAGGATCAGTTGAAAGTACTTTCTACAAAGCTAAAGGTTTTTGTTCAATGAGATTCAAGGAGGCCTCCGACGTGGAAAATATCCTTGACAAAGGGCCCCTTGTATTGAATATGACTATGGTTTGTGTGGTGCCTTGGGAGCCAGTGTTTGACTCAACTGAATCTCTTCAAGGGTTTCATCCAGTCTGGGTTGCGTTTGTGGGACTGCCTAGCTGGTTGTGGAAAAACCTCAGGATGCTTGCCAGTCAATTGGGCACCCCCTAATTCATACCTAGCAAGAGAGGGCTTGGCAGAACTTCAAACAGGGTTTGTATAGGCTGGAATGTTTCTAAAACACCACCTAAGAGCATGGTAATCAATGTTGGAGCTGGGCTTGTTACTATTCCACTAAACTGTGGGACATACTTTGGAGCATGTTTTGAATGCAACAACTTTGGACACTTCGCCAAGGATTTCCCCATGAAGGCTAATGCTACTGCAGCTCCAACAGCACAGGTCCCCAGTGAAAAGGAAACCCTGATGGAAGGGTTGGAGAAGCAAGGAGGCAGTAATGAAGGGGAAAATGCAGAGAAGGATAAAGAAGATATGGTATGTGACAAAATGGATATAAAGATGCAGGAAAAGATTGTGGAGAAATAAATTCCCATATAACAAATTTTCGAAGGCTCATGCAATAATAATGTGATGATTCCTCCCGTAGCTACCCCAAAATTTATGATTATAATAACAAGGACGGCTGTGCAAGTCCCTGGTCTGCAAAGAGCCAAAAGGGTGAAGGCGGTGGCAAGAGACTCCAAAGTGCTTGAAGTCGTGAGAACACTTGAGGTGAAAGGAGGGGGATACATTGTCCCACTACACAATCCATTTGTAGCACTGCATGGAAAGAAGTCTCCTGACTTGGAACCCCCAGAATCTCCTCGAACCAAGGAGAGGGTTGAGGGCATGATTTCGATGCAAAAGAATTTGTTCCTCTATCCCAATGAACCCCTCATTAAATGATGGAGTCTCTCACTATCCAATCTTGGAACGTAAAGGGGTTGAAACCCCGTAAGAAAAGTACCCTTTTCTAGGAGGAAATAAAAAAGGATAAGGCAGTCAAGTGCTGGGCCATCCAGGAACACCACTTGGATTCTCATAGCAAATGAAAGAAAGCTCTAGGAAAGAAACTATTTTATGGGGAAGGAAGTAATAGTTTCAGTGGCGTCCTCAGCATTACGGACAGGGAATTGGAGCCGAACTTGGTTCTAAGCCACCCATCCGACAGAATCCTGGGGATTAGAATCAAATGGGAAGGGCATCCCTTCACCATTGTGAATGTGTATGGCCCTTGCAATGCAAAAGATAGAGCTAAATTATGGATGCATCTTAGGGATACTCCTATTGAAGGAGAGTGGTTGTTGGTTGGCGACTTCAACATGGTAGAAAAGAACAAGGACAGAACAAGATCCTCTAGTATGTTGGCTGGCTTGGAATGAACTAAATGGAATTTTGTGCAAAAAATGGGTGATGATTGACTTATGGGAAGCCGGCCCATGGAACAGCACACCTGGTTTCACCTACACAAGTCTCCAGTATGCCCGCACTACCTCTAGGCTGGACAAATGTTATTCCTCACACCAAGCTGACTAGTTATTGTCATTGACGGAGATGACGGTAGTCCCGACAAAAAGCCTTTAGGATCACATACTTTGAATATACATTTTTAGAAGAATAAAGGGGAGGACCAGACCCCAAGAGGTGGGAGAAATTTACTAGCAACAGGGGCACACCTTTTCGAAGACCCTCTTTTCGAGAATCTAGCCAAGAAAACACTAGGTAAGCTCAAAAAAGATGTCAATCTCAACAAGCACAATGTGTGGAACCTATTTCCTTGAGGCATTTAGAAAGCAATCGAAACCTCGGGCCCCCGGTTAAAAAAAGCTAGGGAGGTGCACCTTCTGCATCCTACAGCTGAGGTACAACTCCTTACCTCCAAAAAGCTAATGGGCTTGCTACTGAGGGTGAGCACAAGAAATGGCTTGAAGTAAAATCTAAACTTGCTAATGAGCAGCTGGAAGATATTAGAAAGGCAAGGCTTCTCTCTAGGGAGACTTTCCTACAACCAAAAGCCTCCAATCAAGCTTAGTTTTTTAGGGCTTTAAAATTCGAGAAGAGAGTGGGCCACGTCCGATTGCTCTTGGATGAGAAAGGGACAACAGTTCATAACCAAGATGAGATGGTTGGTCTGATGTTGAACTATCTTAGCCAAATCATTGGATCGCCAGAGATCCAGTCCCAAGAAGTGGATGAAGCCAGAGGGACCTTACTTCAGAGTGTCAAGAAGAAGATTCCCGAGTGAGAAGCTAATAGCTTGGAAAGGGCATTTTCACAAGACGAACGTGCACTAGCATTGCAAGCCCTTGGCAAGGAAAAGTCTGCTGGTTGGGATGGGATGACGGTGGAATTCTTTAGAGAATTTTGGGATGATCTCAAGGTCAGGTTGGCCAACAAAGCCATTGTCGAAGGGTCGTTGGAGATAAGTGTAAAGAGAGGGCTTATCAAGCCCATCCCCAAATAGTTTTGTTGTTATCAACTGAAACATTGGTGCCCTATAACAATGATGTCAGTGGCCTACAAAATTATTGCCAAGGCAGTAGCCCTCAGACTATCCCCCTTACTAAACAAGATCATCTCTCCCCATCAACACGGGTTCATCAAAGGAAGTTCCATTTATGATAACATCTTGGCAGCAATGGTGGGTATTGAATATGCAACTTACACAAATCAAGAGTCATTCTGCTACAGTTGGACCTTGATAAGGCTTATGATAGAATAACATGTACATATATAGAAGCCGTCATGGAAGCTAGGGGCTTTGAGCCTCGCCTATGTCGTCTTGTACGTGCATTGGGGGCTGATAGTAGTCAGTCAGAGCTCTTGTTTAACAATAGAATAGTAGGCTCTTTTGAGTTCAAAAGTTCTATTAAACAGGAATGCCCTCAGGCCCCCATTCTTTTTGCCATAGGATCACATTCGTTAATCACTATTCTTGAAGCTAGTGTAGAGCGAGGGGAGTTGCAAGGACTGGATTTACTAGGAAATAGCCAACTTCTAGAAAAACTGTTTGCAAACAATTCTCGCCTCTTCTTAAAGGCATGCCTTCAGGTAATTAGGAAAGCTCTAGAGATTGTACAAATATTTTCAGTAGCTTCGGGGTGCTTGTGTAATACAGAGAAGTCAAGGCTGATCTCCCTGTCGAAAAATGACTCATTTGACCCTTCTGATTGGTCAAGGGAGATTGTCACAAAAGGGAATATTTTCAGACATCTAGGGCCCCCTTGGGGGTGCACGTAACTCACAAACAAAGATGTCAATGGGTGATTGAAAAAATCAGAATAAGAATGAGTAGGTGGGAGTATGCTCTTCTCCCATTCCCAAGCCGAATAAAAGTGATTAATGCCTTTATGCTCCCTTAGATTGCCTTCACTAGCCCGCTTCTCAGAATGGCTAAGTGTCACTGGAAAGAGTTCTTAAAACCTATAAAAAGGTTTTATGGAAAAAAAAACACAAAATCCTCTAGGCCATGGAAATGGGCATGTTGGGAGTCTATCGCTCGGCCGATGAATCAAGGAGGCCTTGGAATTCTCAACCCTGTGGCCCATGCAGAAGCTTCCTGCACCAAATTTGTTGTCTCCTTGGCTAAACAGGATCAAGCTTGGGCTATCATGATTAGTGATATGATAGTTGTAGCTAAACTTGTCTTGAAAGGTGGAAAGTGGAGAGGGGTAGAGATTCATGACAAACTATCAGCCTCGACATGGTCTACCCTAAGGTTGGGGGGTGGCTCAGGGGAATTGGTAACGAAATGCAGCAGAGCAACGGGAGTCTTAAATTGGGGGGAAGAAACTAGATACTTCAAGAACTCCATTTTACATTGGTCCCCCTCGCTTTCCAAAGTTGTAGATCTGCCACATAATCCCTACTGGATAGAAACAGCCAGGAAGCTGAATAACAAGGGTCTGAATCAACTTGGGCACTTTTGGGACAGTGACAGCAAGAGATGGAAAACCATTGACCTTCTAGTAACTCAATACCAATTGAATAGCTTGGAGGTCCGGGTAGTCAACAAAGTGATGAAAGATCTTGACAATGCAGTGATGCCAATCTGTGATTTGGACTTTGACTGGAATGCCTATAAATGGCCCGGAAGCAGTCTCTTATGGAAACCCCATTCTAAATACATTTATCATACAATGATGCATAAGAAGAAATTGTCTAGCCCTCGTAACAAGATATGGAAAAAACAATGGTCAGAGGAAAGGTGGGAGCAAGTAATGGAGAACATCTGGAAGCCAAAGGTTCCACAACACATGAAGGTATTTCTATGGAAGTTAATTTGGGGTGCTCTACCCACGGGGGTGAAGATTCAAGAAAGAGGTATTGGGACAGATCGATGCTTGGGGTGTCGGTTGGCAAGTGAAGATATGGCCCACCTATTCATGGAATGCCCAAATATCAACGGCCTCGCAGGGAAATATGCAAGTGGGTCCAAAGAACATGGAAATTTGGTTTTTTCAAGACTGATTTATTTGTTGTAGGTAAGAATTTAGGTAGTCCTTCCCTCCTCATCAGCACTCAAACCGTCAGGTACTTCTTCTTACATAATGTATGGCAGACAAGGAACCGCCGTGTGTTTGAAGGAGATTCTGAGGTAGCAAGCTTCGCAAAAATTATACATGAAAGCAAAGTGATAATATGGACGCTTGGGCACAAGAAAAACTCGGAGGATTGGTGTAGGATTAACTATGCCATGTTGTGAGCAGATGGAATGCTTAGGAACGAGGAAAATCTTAGCCATTGGAAAACAGAAGATCTCTAAAGAACATGATAAGTGACCTTGTGTGTCAAGGGTAAGGGGGCGGGTTGTCAGGGGTGGCTCCCCAAATAGTCGATGTAATTATGGTCTGGGGATGATGTCATGGCTCGGTACAAGCGTGGCAAGATTTGTAATATTTTGGGATGAGAAATATATTTCACTCACAATTGTGAGTTTTGCACACACAAAGAAAAATCCCTACAAAATATTTCTTAATTTCTAGAGAGCCGAGAAGTGTACCTTCCTTGATACCTTATTTTGAGGCTCTTGATAAAACAATTGGTGAGTCTAAAGGTACATTGAAATTGGGTTGAAATTCGTTTGAATTATTTTTTTATGAGCAAAATGATCCATCCTTTGGAACTCAAGGACTAGGAGGGCCTCTTTATTTGGTAGTATAAGGAGGTCAAACCTTTAGTATTAAGAAAGTAATCAAAGGACAACTTTTGAATTCAAGGAGGATTTCCAAACATCGAGTAAGAATTTTCGAGCGAACCAAAAGTTCGAGCAACATTAACTATAATATTGCAATATAATAATTACACAGCTTGGGCAAAGCTATTATGACTCATATAACTATTTTGACAATATCATAGAAAAACTCTCTCTCTCTCTCTCTCTCTCTCTCATACTCATACACATACACACACACACACACACACACACACATGAAAAGAATGGATCATAGGAGGCAATATTGATGTGGACATTGCCAATGGATTCATAGGCTAGTGGTCAAGGTGGATATGTGGGTGAATAAGGACCCAGGCTCGAACCCCGGTGGCATCTTTCGTGTTCAATTTCAAAGTTCAACTACCCTCCAAATATATATATATATATATATATATTGATGTAGACATGTATAAGAACTATATTTTAGGTGATGTTTTTTTAATGCTTCCTTACTCTCTTTTTATACAAGTTGTGTATCTATTGTTTAGAAAATAAAGTCTTGAACACTTGAAACGGTCCTACCCACCCTCTTTCCTTTGCTCTTTGTCTCTTCCTTTCTTAAAAGATCATCCAACCCACACACACACAACCCCGCCCCCCCCCCCGCCCCCAAAAAAAAAAAAAAACACACACACCGCGTTAACAATTGATCCCTCACTTCAATTGCCTTGCAAGAATAAAATATGAGTGCGATGAAAGATAATAATATAGAATATGTATGCAGCAAAATGTGTGCATTGGAAGGTGATATGTATATTTACAATGTTTAATGTTTCTTTTGAAAGAATAAGTGTGTAGCATCTCTCAAGATAAATTCATTGAAGAATGAAACATTTTCACCACTCTCTTTCTATTTCTATTTAATAGTTTTGAAAATCTAAACAAATTTGTCTCAAGCACCACGCGCCAACGTGGAGTGCTAGGGACAATTCCTTTTGTTAAATTTTGATCTTTTGCTTTTACTTTGTTGACCATTCATTTGAGTATGAATAAATTTTAGAAGCTCTTTGGCTCAAAACTTTAAACATGGATACAAGAAGTTTTGGAAAAATTCTCACAATAATTCCTAGATTGTGACTTACCTCAACATCATGAGCTTGTGAGGGAGGTAGTGCATACTTAGCTACGTACGATCGGGGACAGAGGATAGTCGGCTCGATGGTCCTTGCCCCCAATTGTACCTAGTTAGGTATGGCAATGCCTCTCGAGCAAAATGATGTTATGCATTGTATGGAAAACACTAAAAAAGACTCTATTTTCCTACATGAGAAAACTTCTAAATCTTCTTGTGAGAGATCCGTAGCCATCATAGTTGAGCCATCTCCTTTCCCTATCACTACTTGCAAGCTCAAAGGCACATGAAAGTGAGGGGTTTGCAAAGTGTGAAGAGCTAGAGGGTTTGGGGTCAAGTTTGAGTGTAGAAGAACTATTTAGCTTATTAAAGTAGCACCATGAGTAGGATCCTATCCATTATCTTTTTCTTTTTTGCCTTCTTTTTCTTTTAGTAATGTTGTTGAACTGTGTTAAGGTTTGTGAGACTTAAGATGAAATACACACTTCCCTTTGTGAACTCTTAAAGAGACTTGCTCACTTTTTTCTTTGCTCGATAAAACTCGCTCGGGGTTTAGTAGATCTCAATTCAAGCAGACAAAATGGCTAGTTTATTTGAATTCAGTGTTCCCCCCAAAATGGAATTTAAAATCTAGCGGGTAAACCCATATCATGTAGCATATCTATGGAAAGAGCTTGACACATAGATTGCAGATCTATGATCTCCATTTAAATCAGAGATCATATGTGGGAGTTATGGAAGGCCAAAAATCATAAAATTTTTCACCTCCTTTTTGGAGGAAAAAGTGCATCCTTTGATCACTTTTACACATCTCTTACACACCCACCATTCTTGCACACATGGTATACACCTATTTGCCAAAATGTTAATCACCTCCATAAGCTCATGGAAAATAAAAAGGCCCTCCTACACCCCATCCTCTTCCTAATGGCATATGGCTCTATTTGTGAGCTTATAGGTTAATAATTTTGTCCATAATGCTAAAAGATAGATCTCCATCAAACATTTCACTTTGCAAAAATTGGGACAAATCCATCCCAAAATGATGCAAGGTTTAATTTGAAATTTTTAAAATTTCAGGGTTATTTTCTAAATTTCCACAAATTTTAGGAGTATTTTGGTAATTTTCCATTAATTTTAAGAGTAGCCAATATATTCTCTAGAAATTTTAACTTTAAATGAAACAAGTGACATCTTCTCTACTCAAGACTAAGCTGTGGCGGCGGCCATTGCTCACGATAGTCTGCCTGTCTTTACTTGGAAGGGAGAGAATCTTCAAGAATACTATTGGTGAACTGAGAGGGCCTTGGACTAGGGTCCTGGTGGTGGACCAAATCTGATTGTTGATGATGTTGGTGATGCCAATCCTTATTTATGAGAGCATGAAGGTAGAGGAAGCTAATGCCAAGGATGACACCGTGCCAGATCCCTCCACTAAGAACCAGAAGTTTCAAATAGTTCTCACAATTATTCAAGATGCCATTAAGAAAGACCCCAAAAAGTACCACAAAATGAAGCACACACGTGTGGGTATTTTTGAAGAAACTATCACAGAAGTGCACCGTGGCCTTTACCAGATACAAACTAATGAAACTCTAATACTCCTTGCAATTAAGGTGAATGACTCAGTGACCAAAAGCAAGGTTGACAATCTTTATGGTTGTGTCGTCATTGCCTGCCTGATCGTCTCTAAGGGCTATAGATGTCATGATTGGTGGGAAGGTTGTTGTTGTTTGTGACTATGGTGATGTTGGAAAACGTTGTGCTGCAACCATGAAGGCTCGCATAGTAATCACTGAGATTGCAAGCTCTCATTGAGGGTCTTCTTGTCTTAACATTAGAGGATGTGGTCGAGGCAGTAGATTTTTTGTAACCACTACTAGAAGTAAGGAAATTATTATGGCTAGCCACGTGAGAAAGATGAAGAACAATGCTACTGTCTACAACATTGATCATTTCAACAATGAGATAGACATGCATGTTTGGAGACTTACCCAGGGCCTCAAACTGATCACTCGATCCTCTCTGAAACAAAAACGGACATTGCTGTGCTCGCAAGAGGACATCATTGTGTTGGATCCTCTCTGAAAGAAAGACGGGCATCATTGTGCTGGCAGAGGGATATTGATGAATTTGAGACATGCAACTGGGCACCCCAGCACTTACTTCTCCATAAGTCAGTACTCCAATAGATGGGCTTACTTCTAGGACACCACAAGGCTCTAGTTGTCCCTTATGCCATTCTCCATCCATGTGACATTTCACGATGAACATCTGGTTTGTTTCCCTCGTTTCAAACCCAAGATTGTCCCAATCGACATCAAACATGCTATCACCATCCCTCTAAAATGAACACAACAATTGGGAAAGACCATTGACTTTAGAATCTAGACGCTTTAGCCACATGCATCCACAACAAACAATCGAAGCTACACAAGCACGCACACACGTGCACCCCTCTTCGAACATACAGCCATGGTACCATTTTCTTTCAACTTGACAAAGGGAAAAACTCCTAGAGACTGAGCTATTAGTTGGACTGAAAGATAAATGGGGCACCTATTTTCCCAAGTCACCAAGTCTAGGCTGTGAAAACTTATTGTGTCACCTTTGAACCTATCGAAGTAGACATCATAGACCTTAACTGGAAACATGCATGTTAGAGATCTGCAACAATGTTACTCAGATAATAAATATCCAAGAGACTTGAACTTCCACTAAAACCAAGGTATCCTGTTGCAAAATGACCCACATACTTGCATCCATGCATACATACATATGCTGTCAAGAAAAGTCAATGGCAGTGTTGGGGTGCACGGTCCACTATATAAACTTGGACACTCGCATAGACCAGGTTACGAGCAAGAAGCAACTAGCCTTTCTATTCCAACACCTAACTAGCAAAGGTGACTCTGAAAATGAGCATTCACTTCATATTTAAAAACTCAAGACATGTTCATCTCTATATTTATACACTCTTCATTTAAATGAGTGCCCGCTATCTTATTTCAACCAATGAGGACTTTTGGCCTATCAAAAAATACTTGAAAATACAACTCAACTGTTTTTTCTATTTTAGTCAGCAAAAAGAGAAGGCATCTCTATAGCCTTTTCCCTTTGGGAAGGCCAAAAAAAGGAGTATGGGATGAGGTTAGTAAAGGTATAGAGGTATTGCAAAAAGTGTTAAGAAAAAAAAATTACAAGTGAATGAACATATTGAAGCAATACTTGAAATGATGTTACTTGCTCAAATGGTTTATAAATTTAATCAATGAGTGTAATGGAAATGTCCTATGAACTTTGAGAATAGAGTGAACATTTTTTGTGAGATTACTTTGAGAACATAGAGGGTGAACTTAATCGATGGTAGCAACTTAAACATAGTACTTAATTAACTTGGCATAAACAATACTTTTGTAAGAGAGAGAATATTAGAGAACATGACAATACTTGAGGACCGGATTTACTTGGAGCCGGTCCCCCCTCCAAAAGGCATTTGTATTATGGATTCTCCCATCAAGAGAGACTTGATACAATACAATCTTTGTGTTCCTTGTGACCTAGGTGATGCAATGAAGATGGAAAGCTTCATGCATCATAAGCATAGCATAAAATTTTCAAAAATAATTAACTATCCCAAGGTGTCAAACATCTTTGAAGGTGGAGAGAGCTAGCAGGGAATGAGGGTAGGGAAGAGGAAGAAGAATCATTCATAGGAGAAAAAATTAATTCCTCACTTATCATCACTCTTCTTGCTTAGCATAGCATAATAGCATAGTAATGAAGATGAAGAAGATGGCAAGCTTAAGCATTGAAGCATGGCTCTTGGTTGGATTTTCATTCCATATCTGACAAGAGCATTGGTGTAGGCTCTTTACTTCTCAACAAGATTCAAGAAGGAGATGGAACTCTTGTACTTTGCACTTGACACAATGAGAAAATGTGTGTGTGTATGTGTGTGTGTATGTGAGACTATACTCTCTTCTCATGCTTGGTCCACCTCTCTCTCTCTCTCTCTCTCTCTCTCTCTCTCTCTCTCTCTCTCTCTCGTATTATTTCATTTGGACATGTGTCCTCTTTTTTCTCTTTGAGAGAAAGAACTTAATTATTTATTTTTATGCATCTAAATTCTTATTGGACCCCTTTAAAACCTATCCAATAGGATTCAAGCACATCATGAGGGCCAGATGTGAAGGATCATTTGAAAATGTGTCTTTTATGTTTCTTAAGTCATTTGGTTTGAATTGAATACTTCAAGCACTTAGTCAATCAAGCATGGAAACCATTGATGCCTCTTGAGAGTTTATCTTTGAATTGAACACTTCAAGAACCTTAGTCATTTTAAGCATAAAAATCACCTCAAGATTTGGGCAAGGTTCCCACGAACATTTTAAGCACTTTAGTTAGCAAGCCGACAAGCACCTCATGCTTGGGTAGGGTTCCCACCTCAAGGTCAGCCCTAGCTTGCCTAAGGTCAAAGGACTTTTTAACACTAAGTTTTGGGGGTCTTTAATGAATCTAACCCTAAGGTCTTTAAGCTCCATTAGGTAGCATTTCTCTTTAACATACCATCTCTCATTTGGACCCCTTTTAACCTTGGACCCATGTTGAGCCAGATCCATAAGCACATGTCTATATTCTAACCCTTGTTCTCATTTATTCTCCCACATTACATGATCAATTTAATATGAGAAAACAATTTGGGTTGGTTAGATATTAGATTTTATGGCATTACCTCTCTCTTGAAATCATAGTCGTCCTTGACTATGAGGTAGAAGAGATAAAGTCTTAGTCATTAGTCTACGTTTCTTAGCGGATAGAGGATCCCTTTTCACCCTGCGACATCATTCCAGAATGGATGACTAGTCCATTTGGTGCTTGGGAGACGTAGTTGCTGCAAGAATGTATGCTCTTTAGTCCATATCATACTCCCAAAGTAGAGTGACAAATTCTACTAGGTGTCCGAGTGACATCGTCATCACAAACATAATTATAAGCATGCATACTATTTAAATTTGTGCACAAAAGAGGATTAGTCTTATAAAACAAAAACATTGTTCATTTAGAAATCATTTATATTTGCTTACTCTAGAGTAGCATTGTAAGCATTGACAAGGTTCAAAATATCCTTAAGCTATATTCCTCGCATCCATCTAGCATCTTCAAAAGGATGATTTTTGAACTTAATAATACACCGTCGGATAACTTACCATGCCATAGTACCTTGTCTTCATGCCGAAGGATAGCTTCAAGTTGTAGCACCTCTTCTTGGTCTTTGATTTCTGGAGTCTCTTCATTAATTGGTTCTCTTGGTAGCTCTCCTTTGTAGGGCTTAAGTAGGCTCACATGAAAATCATTGTGTATGAGCCAATGATTGGGCAACTTGAGTTGATAAGCCATTGAAAAGGACCATAGTATCTTTTTGCTAATTTAGCATAATACTTTTGATGGCCCAAAGGACTTTTACCCGTCATTTGTCTCAATCGAGCCTTGAGAAACTTAAGTAAGATTCAATCATTTTCTTTGAACGTTAAGGCCCTTCTGTGCTTGTCAGCAACATCTTTTTGCCTTTGTTGAGAGATGGATATAGCCTCCTTAACCTTTTGAAAAGATTCTTGTATGTCATGGCTATACTTATCAGCAGCGCAGCAAAGATCTTCCCGTGTACTTTAAGTAGAGAGGGACTTTTAGGTCTTCCCTCTATGATCTCAAAAGGTACTTTTCGTGTAGTAGTATGGACAGCATTATTGTATGCATACTCTACAAGGGGTAAGTACTTCTCCCATTGTGAGCATTGATCTACTTTTGTAACATAAGTCTTTAGTAGATTGAGTATTGTAAGATTGGCTATCTCACTTTGGCCATCCGTTTGTGTGTGATGGGCCGAAGAGAAATTCAATCTTGTACCTAGATTTTCAAAAAGACCTTTCCAAAAATTACTAGTCACTCTAGGATCTCTATCTGACACGATAAAATTTGGTAATCCATGGTGTTTGAAAATATGAGATATGAAGATGGTTGCCATTTGGTATGCCTTAATAGTCTTTTTTACAGGAATAAAGTGTGCTTGCTGGCTAAACCTGTCGGACTATTGTCCATTTTCCCGTATTTCCATGGAAGACTTGGGTAATCCAAAGATAAAATCCATGGATATACTCTCCCATGTTGAATTAGGAATTGGCAATGGCTGGAGTAATCTAGGTTTCTTCCCTCTATCATACTTAGTCTTTTGGCATACCACACATTTTGAAACATACTCTTGTATGTCCACTTTCATGGTAGGCCAATATAAGTACGTCTCTACTTCTCAAAGACTAGGTTGAATGCCTCTATGCCCAGCATAGGGAGGAGCATGGGATTCATACATCACTTTCTCACGAAGGGAGTGGGTAACACATAGCCTATTGCCATGGAGAAGATAACCAACCTATAAGGTTAATGGTTCCTCTTTCTTCCCCAAATCAAGGGTTGACATTACATCTTTAAAGTCAAGGTCAGTAGCATACTCATCTATTACAGAAGATAGATCAATGTGAGTTGCTATAGACACCACATTGACTTTTGGTCATTGTGAAAGTGCATCGGCCACTTGATTGTGCTTACCAACAATGTGAGCAATATGAAAGTAAAACTGCAAAAACAAAGTCCCGCCTAATTTGGTTGTTGGAAATCTTGGTTTTTGCGTCATGAAGTACTTGAGACTTTGGTGGTTTGTTTGTAAAATGAATGGAGTCCCCAATAAATAGTGTTTCCATGTGTCTAGGGCATGTAGAAAAACTAAAAGCTCTTTCTCATAAATACCCAAGACCTGTTCATCTGTATTGAGCCTTCGGCTCTCATATGCTATCGCATGCTCTTCTTGAAACAAGACTGCTCCAAGGCAATCACCACAAGCATCACATTGGACCTCAAATGGCTTTGAGGTGAGATTCGGAAGCATGAGGACTGGTTGAGAGATAAGCTTATCTTTGAGATCGTCAAAAGCTTTTTTCTCCTTAACAGTCCATGAATACTTAACGTTATTCTTTGTTAAGTCATGTAGTGGTCCTGTTATTTGAGAAATTTTTGCTATGAAGCATCTATAGTATGCACACATACCAATAAATCTTCTTAGCTCATGTAGATTCCTTGGATTAGGCAATGCTTTTATTACCTCTAACTTTGATGGATCCATATGGATACCATCTTGAGAGATAATATGACCTACGTATTGAATCTCTTGAAGGAAAATTTTTCTTTTCTTTTGGTTGAGAACAACCTTGTTCTCCCTCCATGCTTGAAAAATCACTTGGAGATGTTGATTGTGTTACTCCAAGGACTTTGAGTAGATAATGATATCATCAAAGAACACTCCAATGAACTTGTGATAGGGTCTTAATATTTTCTCCATCAAAAAATTGAATGTGATTGGTGCATTGGTCAAGCCAAAAGGCATGACTAGATATTCATAAAGACCAAACCTTGTAAGAAACGCGGTCTTTAAGATATCTTCATCCACTATCCTTATTTGATGAAAGCCACTTTTAAGGTCAATCCTACTGAAGTAGGTAGAGTCTTGTAGATTATCAAACAGATCTTCTACTCAAGGCATGGGAAATCTATTTTTGATAGTGATATGGTTTAGTGCTCGATAGTCCACACACATATGGTATGTACCATCTTTCTTTTGCACTAAAAGGACTGGAGAACAAAAGGGAGAGGAGCTAGGCCTCACCATCCCTTTTTCTACCAATCTTTTACTTGCCTCATGAGTCTCCTCTTGTTGAGATTGGGAAACTCGATAAGGAGGCTTGTTAGGCAGTGAGCTTCCCGGTAGCAGCTAATTTAATGGTCATCATCCCCTCGTTTTGGAGGTAAGTCCATAGGGATATCAAAAATTGAGCTCTTCATTGACTTATCAAAAGCTGGTGAATTTACAAGTGGTATAGTACAACCAGACTCATTAGCATCTCTATACATGCTCTTTCCCCTGTTGGTGAAGTAGATTCTCCTTTCAGGGAAATTCATGTTGGCAGCTATGCCGTTGAACCATGGTGCCCCTAGAATAGCATCCTCATGTTGGAGAGGACAGATGGAAAATTCTTCTTTGTCGACATAGCTTTGGACACGAAGTCTCAAATTCCCAATCAAGGGAGTAACAGAGGCTTGTTGTCTCTTGAAAGTTGTTTTAGCAGTTACACTATCTCCCATCTCAAAAGCTTAAATGCCCAACTTGGTGGCCAACTCCATTGATATGAAGTTGTGAGTAGAGCTAGGGTCAAACAAGATGAAGGCATCATATTCCCTTACCTTTCCCCAAGCATATGAGAGAGTTGATCCTTTGCCATGAGAATCCTCTTTTGGAGCTTTTATGGTGGAAGCTCTAGGAGTCTCACTACGGGCATTTCTCTTGGGGCAAGAATGATAGCCATGTCCTTGCTCCCCACACTTAAAACACTTATGGTCCTTGAGAAAATCTTCAATATCTTCATGAGAGAGTTTGTTTTTACCTTTGCAAACTCTCTTCTCCTTGGACCGATTTTTGTTATTATTGTTATTGGAATTGCCTTGGGAAGAATTTTGGGCATTGGTTTTTCCCTTTGCATCACTTTTGTCTTTGTTTTCCATGGGCTTGACATCTTATCTAGCCCCTTGTTGGAAATTGATGTGAGAAGAAACCATGGTGTGGTGGATTACTTCAATGATAGAACCAGGTTGTTGGGAGTTGACGTTCTTGGCCATTTCTTTCGGTAATTCCATACAAAATTGTTGCTTTTTCTCGACAAAGTCTATATTTTGGAAGACAGTAGCCTTGAGATATAAATCCCAAAACTTGTCTACATATTTGTGAATAGACTCATGTAAGAGAAGCTTCAAATTACCTCATTCGGTAAGTACTTTGTCCTTTGCATCACTTGTAAGGAATTGCTTCATGACGGAAACTCATAGAGTTTTCCATGTCTTTTGGGCTTCACTGTTGCCACGAAAGCTAGCCCACCATTGACGAGCCAATTTTTGGAAGTGCATAGCTACATGGTGTAGCTTGGGGGACTCCATGAAGCCCTCATCTCCAAAGGCCGCATCAAATTTCTGGATGAAGGCCAATACTTTGCAAAGGTGCCATCATAGGAGAGAAAAGAGATACTCTTTCCTCTCTCTGTAAACTTCCTGAGCTTTTGTGATCTTTGCCATGCAGGGTATGATTTGCGATGTCCTCCCCTCTTGTATTCTCTAGGAGAATAGCCATATCATTCGTTGAGAAAGGAGGAGGGTGAAGAAGAAGGAGAAGAGGGTGACTTCTTTCTTGACCTTTTCTTCCTTTGTTTCCTCTCTTCCCTTTCGGAGTGACGAGGAGAAGGGTTGTGTGTTGACCGTTTTCTCATGGGAGGAGTTAGCGATCGTCTAGACCGCCATCTTCGTGGAGTCACATCTTCAGAGGAACTTATTGATTCATTACTTTCTTGTTCTTTGGATTCCTCCTCTCGTATGGTAGAGAGTCTTCTTTTGGGGGTGTCATCAAGAGGCCTTCTATACTCTCTCTCCTCTTGGAGAGGAAGGGAAATCCCATAAGCACAAAGTTGTTGAGTAACTTCGGCTTGCAAAGTATAGTTGCCCATAGCTTGATGCAACCTAGTAACAAGATAATTGATAAACATGGGGGCGTCATCATTAGCACCTTCATGTGAAAAATCAAAGTTATTAATGTTCATTCTACTCTCTTGGTTATCGTCATCTATGCTAATTATACTTATGTGTTTACTTAGTGTATTCTTTGGAAATTCAAAACCTTAGTTGCTACTCCTCTTAGCCTTTTAAAATAAGCACTTAAATATCTACACCCACGGCTCGAATTGGTTAACGATAGAGAGTAGTGCGGTGGGTCTAACATAGAAAAATTACCGAGGGATAGCTCCTTTTGGACTTCTTATGGCTCAATAATGGTAAAGCCGTAGGCAATTCTAAAAACACCCCATTATTAAGAACAAAGCTCTCGAGGTGTGCACCATATCTCACATAGTGGGCTCAACCAAACCAATAATAGACCCAGTCTCACTTATCCTAATACAAATCATGAAATCAACCATTAATAGGGTACTTAAGGACCTCTCTTCTTAAGCAAGAAAAGAGAAACCAAATGCTCTGATACCAATGTAGTGGAAATGGCCTATGAACTTTGACAATTGCAGAATCAAGAGAATTAGAGTGAGCATTTTTGTGAGATTACTTTGAGATTATAGAGGGTGAACTTAACTGATGGTAGCAACATAAACAAAGTACTTAATTAACTTGGCATGAACAATACTTTTGCAAGAGAGAGAGTATTAGAGAACATGACAATACTTGAGGATCCGGTCCCCCCTCCAAAAGGCATTTGTATTATGAATTCTTCCATCAAGAGAGACTTGATACAATACAATCTTTGTATTCCTTGTGACCTAAGTGATGCAATGAAGATGGAAAGCTTCATGCATCACAAGCATAGCATAAACTTTGCAAAAATCATTAACTATCCCAAGGCCTCAAACACCTTCGAAGCTGGAGAGAGCTAGCGTGGAATGAGGGTAGGGAAGAGGAAGAAGAATCATTTATAGGAGAAATAAATAGTTCCTCACTTATCATCACTCTTCTTTCTTAGCATAGCATAATAGCATAGTAATGAAGATAAAGAAGATATCAAGCTTAAGCATTGAAGCATGGCTCGTGATTGGATTTTGTAAGGTCTCCACCTTTCTAGCAGCCAAGAATAAACTCAAAGCTTAAGGAAAAAGCATTGTTCTTACCATCAAGTAAAAATACTATTGCAAAAGCAATAAAAAATGGTATTTTTGGAATCTTAGGCACAACAAACCCCGGGCTAGGAATTTTCAGAATTAAAATCAGACAAGAACTGACCCCGCTAGTTCCACCGGAAGGTTTGATGTAAATTAAATTGGTAAGGAAAATTGGATGGTTGCAGTAATCATTTCATCATAGACTTAATGATTGTAGTAATCATTGAGCACAGACTTTTACTAAGGCTTCCCAGATATTTATATTATTTTCAAAAAATATAGCATGGTTGATTTTTAAATCAGATAGGCTATGGGAGGACGTTACAGGACCTGCCAAGGATAGGAATAGCAACAGAGGGCGCCTTCTTGAGCTTGGGGGATGCTTGAGTTACAAGCAGCTGTCTGTTCCAGCCAGGGAATGTCCAGAAGGCCCAAAAAAAGTATAAATAGGAACCCTTGCTTCACATTTTCTCTCAAACTTGGAGTCCTAGCCATTTCTCTCTCACATAGAGAGAACTCTACTCAGAAATCACTAGAGAGCAAAAAATCTAGCTGATTATCCATGGTAATTAGCCTAATCCCTTTTTACTTAGTAAAATTATGCTAGTTTATCTCTATTTTCTTAATTTATTTAATTAATTAAGAAGATTAAACTTATCTACAATCTAAATTACTCTCTTAATTTTTAATATTTTGCTGACTACTCAGATTAAGATTAGAGATATTAATCTAATTATTTATTAAGCCATATTAGGAGTGAAATTAATCTTTTTGGTCTTAAATTAAGGATAATTATACTAATTAAACTTACATTAGTATAAGATAATTATTAAAGCTAGATTAGACTGTCAAAAAGCTAGAAAAAATATCTCTTAATTTTTCGATCAGTTCATGTAATTAATTAGGTAGAAATTAGCTGTTTTATATCAAAAAACTAATGGGAAATCTACTTAATTAACTCAAAAACTCTTAAGTTAGTTATCACATTTAGAAAACATTGTTAGGAACATGGGGTAAATTACTCATTAACAAGGAATTAATCTAAGTATTTAATTAAGCTAAAATTAAATATCTTTAACTATAATTTAAAGAGAAAAATTAAATAGATGCTATTTATTAGAGTTAGTTTACATTATAAAGAAGCCGTGATAACTATCTTAAGGTTAAAATTTAATATAGCTATTTATCTAACTCAAATTAGCCTAATTCTAGCTGAAAAGTAAAAGAGAAAACTAGTAAATCATGCTAGATAATTAGATGCTATTTATCAAAAGTTAGTTTACATGATAAAGAAGTTGTGATAATTATCTTATGGTTAGAAAACTAATATAGTTATTTATCTCAGTCAAATTAGACTAATTCTAGCTGAAAATTAAAGGCAAAAATTAGTAAATCATGTTATATGATTAGATGTTATTTACCAAAGTTAGTTTACATCATAAAGAAGCCATCATAATTATCAGAAGGCCAAAACATTATTGTATCTATTTATCTAAGTCAAATTAAACTAATTCAAGAAGCAATTTAAAGGGGAAAATTAGTAAATCATATTAGAAAATTTAATGCTATTTATCAGAGTTAGATTATATAATAAAGACACCATGAAAATTATCTTAAGATTAAAAAATTAATATAGCTATTTATCTAACTCACATTAGACTAATTCTAGCTGAAAATTAAAGGGAGAAATTAGTAAATCATGTTAGATAATAAGGTGCTATTTATCAAAGCTATTTTACATGATAAAGAAGCCATGATCATTATCCTAATATTAGAAAATTAGTATAGCTATCTATCTAAGTCAAATAAGGCCAATTCTAGCTGAAAAAGGAAGGGAAAAATTAGATAATTATGTTGGAAAATTAAAAGATAATTACCAAAGGTCAAAAATATCATTATCAACCAATAAATTATAATTGACCAAAAGTCCTATTTGCAATTAAAGATTAATTAAAATAAACAAACTTTGCAGTCAAAAGTTTCTAGGAAAATTACAATAAGTGTAAACCAATAATATAAAGTTGAGAAAATGAAATATTTAAGAGAAAATAAATAGAATAAATATTAAGCTCAAAAAAAGTATATTCCAAGCTTAAAATTCGATGGAGAAATTAGGAAAAAGATATAGAAAATTATAAGAAAATTAGGAGAGCTTATAAAACCCTTAGAGAAGCCTTGGAAAAAGTTATCATACCTATATAGGAAAATAAAAAATTAATAGGTCAAGAATTTACCAATTAAGACTACAAATTTAACCTTGATTGGGTTAAGGTTGAATACAAGGGTTAAGTTTAGCTTTTGGATAATTTACCTAATGATTATACTTTCTTTTAATAAGGATAAGAAGTTATGGCACCTAAAAGGACCCGAGATAATCCTACATTTGATGATGAGGGTAGATCTCTAAAAAGAACTAGAGCGTTGCACGACGACGAAGCCAGGCCTAGTAGTAGGCCTACTAATGAGAGTGTACAGACCCCGGTGCTACAAAAAATTCCAGATCAGTCCTAGGTGGGTCTTTGTTATAATTAAGTTTAGTTAATTCAAGTTAATATTGCATACGTAAAGAGGGAGTAAGAAATTAGGAAAAGTAAAATTGACCGAAAAGGAGATCATCTTCCAAGAAACCCACGAGCACTTGTTTGTAAATTAGGAAGGAAATGTTTGGGATAACGCTAGTTGTCTTAGGAAAGGATGATTGGTCAGCCTTAAGATAGCTTGTCTCAAGACACCTCTGATTCGTTGGAATATTTTTTAGGCGATGAGTAATGATGGCTGGTCAGCCACCACTGATGAGTCGGTTTCTCCTATGTACGTGGAGATTCTACCTCCTACATGTGTATGTTTGTCGATACTACTTAGGATATGGTTTTTATCCTAGGGGAACCGCCTGGTTGTATGCGCAATTGGTACTAGTGTTGTATGGGCGCCCCGAACATTTGGGTGATGGGTTTGTTGTTTGTTCACCCATGTATAGGTGTGCTTGAAACAAGTGGAGTATGTGTCAAGATTTTTCAAGATATATTATAAGTACCGTACCTTGTCTTAAGTCTAAGGATGTTTTTTTTCTAAAAGACTATTTTCAATACTGATTGCAATGACTTGTCTTAATGAATAATTGTGACGCGAAGTTAAAAAGGAATCCATTATTTTTAAGTGCTAAAACACATGTGGTAGTAATTAGGAAAAAAAGGATCATGTGTGAGTGCGGGGTGGTAAGTAGGGATTGACTAAAGTTGTCAATCATGGACAGGTGGAAGAGGAGTTCACGAGCGGCTGTGCCCTCACATCTATTAGGAGGGGAAAGCGTTTATTGACAATACCTTAGCCCAAATTGTTGAAGTTATAGGGCTGAAACAGTCTTAGATATTTAAATATTGTCCGTTTTTTCTATGAGACAGGACTAGGTCTTTCTTCTTGGGCTATAGACCCAAGCCATTGTCAATGGTAAAGGTCTATTCCCTGGATTTTCTTGTTTAGAAGCTCTGACTGTCAATAGGCCTAAAGACATGTCAAGTACCCCATCCCAATCTTGGTCTTGATGGGTTGGGGATCTCACAAGTGGTATCAGAGCAAGGTTAATTAAGGTCTTGGACCTAGAGAAAAAACATTAAGGTACTAGGAAAAAACTAGGTTTTGATAAAAAGTGATTAAAAGAGTGTGATTGAAATATAAGAGAGAAAGAGAAGAGAAACATTGTCCCCATCTATGCAGAAAGAATTCCATCAAGCCTTCCGCAAGTTTTTGGTCTTCAACATCATGTTCATGGAAGCATGCACAACCCAAAAATACATAGTACGGAAGAGTGTAGTGAAGCTATTGGATTACATGTTTTCCCCACCCGTTTGGGGAATTAGCTGGGAAAGGTTTGGTGGAGTTTTTCTCATAGATGCGAGGGATCTGGAAAGACTTGGTTTAAATCTCAAAAGACTCAAATGGACAGAGGAGCTTCGAGTAATTGAAGTATACCTATTCACAAGAACAGAAGATCCAAATGAGAAGATAGCAATATATGGTGGTGTTTAAGTATCACAAAACAAATGGGTATTTGATCAAGTAACTACCATAGTCTACCCAAGAAAAATTAGGCCTATGAGAGTAGGTCCTAGCTTTAGAGGACCTAGAGATGTTTTATTTTGTGATCCTAGATCTGACCTGCCCATGGTGCATAGGCTTTTGTTATAGGAGGATTGATGTCCTTGTATATATTAGTTTTTTGGAATACTGTATGTGTTGCTATTGAAATAAGGATTAGTGGATTTATTGTTTGATCATCACTGCAATGTGAATGAAGTGCTAAATGTTTTGGTAATAAGCAAAGTAGAGAGAAATTAAATAAACACTAAACTCCCTAAGTTAATCGCAGGGTAACCCTCACACAAATAGCCTCTACACTGTTACACAAGAAAAGAAACTACTACTAAAGCAGGTCCAACTCCCTATCTTTAAGGGAGAAGGGCCCAATCTAGAGAAAGATATAGAAGCATGGTTAGAAGCTATGGATGATTATTTCATAGCCATAGGAGCTACTCAAGAAAACCAAACAATGTTGGGTATGTTCTATCTTAATGGGGATGTCAAGCTGTGGTGGAAACAACACTGTAGAGATAATCCCACTAATAATCCAACTTGGGAGAAGATGGAAGCAGGCCATTAGAGAACTTTATCTTCCTCCTACTCACCAAGCCATTAAGATGAATGAATTCTTTGGTCTACGCCAGTTAGGGCTTTCATTAGAGGAGTACTATACAAATTTTGTATCTTTATGGCGTTATGCTCCTCAGATGACCATGGAACAACAAATTGACCAATTCTATCAAGTTCTCAACAAACCCTTGAGCACATGTCTCAAAGCCATGAGACCTATATCAATCCAGGAGGACCTTCTTAGGGAAAAACTGAAGGGGATCGGGGAGCACCACAGACGGAGAGTGAGAGAGAGAGAGAAGGAGACAGACACGATGTGGGTGGGGAGACTCAAAAGAATGAGCATCCCCCTATACACTTATGCTATGTATAAGGTATACAAGTCAGTGGGCGCCCAGACTCTGGGCGGCCGGGCAAGGCACAGACGCCTATACCCCAACAACCTCCCACTTAAAGGCGACTGTGCCTTTAAGCAAGAGAACCTAGTCTAAAGACTACAAAAGGCGAGAGAAAACCGCTCTCAGCCGATGCCCACTAGCTGGCTATGATCGTGTGCATCCAGTTGTCCTGCTCCTGTGTAACTCCATACACCACCAGACGTACTGCACACGTACTGCAAGTATGTATGCAATACCTGCATATCTCCCTCGTGCACTATGCCATCATCAGTCAACAAATGACTGACAACCCCAACTGCAAATGCTCCCACTGCAGCTGCAATATCCGGTCTCAAGATCAACATCTCATACATGAGACCACCGAATGCCAATGCAATGCTAGCGGGCCCTGCTAGCTCTACAGAGCATGCATCAACATATATATCCCTGGCAATAGGCATCTCTGACTGACAAGGCGTGTCAGCCACATGCATCTCCTGATTGTCCGCAAAAGACGCATCAACCTGTCGTGCAACCTCAGAGCAAACCAACTGCTCTAGGTGTCTGCTGGAAGACATATCCTGCACAACTAATCCCCATGCTCACTATCGAGCATAGAAAGGAATGACTGCATAATCGCTGACATCTCAGCCTCCTCTGCAATCATCCACTGTAAACATGACCACTCAATCTGTTGTGACTCACTAGAGCTCTCATGCTCTAACTCCGTATGCATAGACTCTTGCACAACATCCTCCTATCGTGACTCACTAGAGCAAGACCGCTCTACCTGTCTATCCTGCATAGAAGTATCTCGCACAACTGACTCTCTGCTTTGCTCAGTCACTAGCAAAGCATGCATGTCTGACTCTGTCACCTCTCTGTGTGACTGCTCAAGTCGTGCCCCAACTGTGTGCACAACGAGCTCACTACTCTGCACTCCATGCAAAGCACCCTGTAACCCATGAGCAAAAGAGACTGTCCGGGTCTCTCGCTCTCTGCATGGTTGTAACAAGATTGAGACTCGACCATCTCGCACCAGTACTACGTGCAATGGGTACCATGTGCCAACTCTAGCACCTCTCGCAATCACTAGCGAACCCAAATGCAACGCAAAAGATCGCTCAAGCAGCGATACCCGACATCCACTATCCCGTAACTGTCTGACTGAGATCAAATCCCGTCTCAGATCTGGCACATAACGCACATGACGCAGGGTAAATCTCATACCACTGGGCAAGGACAAACATACGTCTCCTGCACCCTCAATGTCATACACAACACCATCAGCCATGTGCACACAACCAAGTCTCCCACTAGAAAACGTGCTAAACCACTCACGATGCTACGTGACATGGAATGTAGCATCTGAATCTAGTAACCACTGTGAAGACAATGTGCAATCCAATATGCAATCCGTAGACATTAGATCGTCTGAAGACAAGCTAGATGTAAATGTGACATCGCCGTCACAAACATACTCAGTAACCACCGTACTGATCTCACTAGCATCCGTCATGCCCAAATCTGCATCACGCATCTGTCGCCTCTGTTGTCTCAAACGCCTGAAACATCGACGCCTAATGTGCCCTCTATGTCCACAATGCCAACATGTCAAGTCTCTATGCCGGCCGAGACTTGCGTGTGGGATCAATCTCTCCCATGGACATAGAAGTGGGACTAGAATTCCCTGTAGACATGGATGTCGCGTACATAGCATGTAAACTCTGCCATAAATCATGAGTTGTAGTCTCCCTCGAGACCTGCCAGTAAACAGACTCAACCAGATGCAAACAAATCATAGACATGGCTAACTCATCAAGATCCTGCCAATCATCATCACGCATAGAATTGGGCTTCGCCGATAAACCACGCAAGTGTTTATCCTGCCCCAAATCCTCCAATGCAACAAGCATATGCTCCTTCCAAGCAACAAAATCTGCACCATCAAACTGTGTCAGACCATAACGTTGGAAGTCAAATGAAAAATCAGCCATAATGCTCTCAAAAGAGCAACCAACAATGAGTAGCAAATGTCAACCAAATCAGCCCTAAATTGGCTCGAATCGCATCAACAAAAGTCTGCAAATATGGCTCAAAACCTGATGCAAAGTTGCACCAATAACCGTGCAAAACCTTGCACAAAATCACAAGTCAATATGACTTAATCGCGCATAAATATCTGACAAAATTTTGGCAGAGTCTCCTTTGTAACTGGAGCAAAATCTCAATAGTAAACCTCAAAGAGACAATAATATATGCCACGATGGCCAATCCGGGAATAAATTTGACCAGAATCACCTCACAAAGTCATACATATGAGCATACCCGCTCTTGCCGGAGTACCACTCAAATAATCTCAGCCATAAACAAATACATAAATCCATATATGGCATACATAAACCGCCAAGACCATGGCAACATAGCTCACTCTCGCATGAGTGGCTCTCTGGGCAAATGCATATCCAAAAACCTGTGTACACCTATGAATTTGCTGGTTGCTGCAGAAAATACTCTGTGTGTGTGAGATATACCAAAAACAGTGTTTTTGGGACCCGAAAGTGCACAAATAAACCTGCTGCTGTACTTGTTATAATTCAAATCATAATTTCAGCAAATAGACATCACCATTGCGTCTGGAGCGTGCCAAAACCCTGACCTAGACTCCTAGATCATGTAGATCTGACGTTGTATGACGGAGCTACGCAAAAAACTGCGTTTTAGAGCCCGAAAATGGCAAAAACGAGCTGCACACAGTCTTAAACCTGCTCCTACTCCACTCTGCGTGATGCAATTTCCTCTCAATGCAAGCTCCAACACAAGAGCTCTGCCACAATAGCATCCAAGCACTCGAATGGCAAGCTCTCCTCCGTCGAGCACTTCTCTAACGAGCTCCACTGAGCTCAAAAGCTCCTCTCACCAAGGAAGCCACAACCGCCTCCTCGACCAAGCTTGACCACACCAAGCTCCTAAGCTCCAAAGACAATGCTCCTCAAGCTAAAATCGCTCTCCGTGAAACTCCGCGATTGAACTCCACCGTCGAGAGCGAGCGAGCTATCGCCTCGAAGCTCTCAAAGCCGTCGTGCTCTCCGCGGTCACCATAGCTCTGATACCAATTGAAGGGGATCGGGGAGCACCACAGACGGAGAGTGAGAGAGAGAGAGAGAAGGAGACAGACACGATGTGGGTGGGGAGACTCAAAAGAATGGGCAGCCCCCTATACACTTATGCTATGTATA
Organism: Adiantum capillus-veneris; assembly: GCF_014529385.1. Classification (NCBI taxonomy): domain Eukaryota; kingdom Viridiplantae; phylum Streptophyta; class Polypodiopsida; order Polypodiales; family Pteridaceae; genus Adiantum; species Adiantum capillus-veneris. The sequence goes on along the minus strand of NC_140943.1, from coordinate 103,000,169 downwards.
AGGTATACAAGTCAGTGGGCGCCCAGACTCTGGGCGACCGGGCAAGGCACAGACGCTTATACCCCAACAAAAACCTCTTGCAGTTGAAGGAAACAACCCCACCAGAAGCTATCCCAACTATGGAAATTATAAAGGAAGAGCTAGAGGAAATTTTAACCAAGGAAGTCAACGACGTACAGTTACTGCTACAGCAACTCTGAATCAAAATTTCTCTAATATAAGATGTTATGGATGTGGTCAGATGGGATACTACAAGCGCAATTGTCCTCAAGAGTTAGACCCTAGAGATACGACTAGGCCCAACCGTCAACCTCAAGCCAACCAAGGTAGCTTTCAAAGAGGAGGAAGAGATGGAGGACGTGGTAGGGAAAGAGGAAGAGTAAGTAAAAGAGGAGCCCAAGCTTATGCAGCAGTAGGAGAGCCTACTCTAATGAATGAGGAAGATGAAAGAGCAACATTATTTGCCGCAGTTGACAATCCTGGAGCACGCCAGCAATATGCAGTCATTCAAACTACGGCAAACCGACAAGATGAAAAGTTTGAAATACTTATAGATTGTGGTAGCACCCATTCTTTTCTTTCTCCAAAATGTTTAAGGAAGCTTAAGTTGAATCAATACCCGATCAAAAGAATGGTAGTGGAATTAGCAAACGGGAAAGAAGTCCTTTCTCAACATTCAACCAGAAAGGTAGAAATTGAATTAGGAGGAGTTTCTACATCATCTTACTTCTGCACCCTACTTGTGGAAATCTATGATGGTATCTTGGGAATGGATTGGCTAATCAAAAATCAATCACACATTCACTGTGCCGAAGGTACTTGGGGAGCACCTGTTTTGTTTCAAAAAAAGAAGGATGGATCCTTACCCTCTGCATAGATTACCGAGGCCTTAATCAGGTGTCCGTAAAAAAAAAGTATCCTATCCCTCGCATAGACAAACTTCCAGATAGATTGCACGGAGCAGAAATATTTACAAAATTTGATCTCAGGTTAGGGTATCATCAAATCCGGATCAAAGAAGCAGACATATACAAGACTGCATTCAACACTTGATACGGGCACTATGAGTTCATAATCATGCCTTTTGGCCTTACAAATGCACCAGAAACTTTTAATCGTCTCATGCAGGATATATTTTGAGAATACTTGGATAGTTTTGTTCTGGTATTTTTCAATGATATATTGGTATATTCTAAAGATTCTAAGGAGCATGAGGAACATGTATGCAAGGTCTTGAGTATTCTACGACAATATCAATTGTATGCCAAGATGAGCAAATGTTCTTTTGCACTCCTGAAGTCAACTATCTTGGATTTATCATATCTCCTAAGGGAATCTCAGTGGATCCTGCAAAGGTTAAGGACATTATAGAATGGCCACAACCCAAAACTATTAGTGAAATTAGAGGGTTTCTAGGTATTACAGGATGGTATAGAATATTCGTCAAGGATTATGCACTCATTGCGGCACCTTTGACTCAACTACTCAAGAAATCCTCTAAGCTTACATGGGAGAAAGAACAAGAAGATTGTTTCTAGCAACTAAAACAATACCTCACCTCCACTCCCATACTCAAGTTACCCAATTTTACTCCAGATTTTGAGGTAGTAACAGATGCAAGTGGACTCGCTGTAGGAGGAGTCTTAACATAGGAAGGCGACCGGTTGCCTACACTTCCAAAAAATTAAGGCTTCATGAATTGAATTATCCAACTCATGATCTAGAATTATTAGATTTTATACATGTCCTCAAATTATGGAGACATTATCTATTGGGACGCAAATTTCAGCTAATCACTAATCACCAGAGTCTAAAATGGATGTTTTCCCAACCAACCCTTAACATGAGACAAAGACATTGGATAGAACTTCTTCAGGACTATGATTTTGAAATGATATACAGACTCGGCAAGGAAAATGTAGTTGCCGATGCCCTTAGCACAAAATCCTTTCTTGGAGCCATCTCCATGGCCAATAATCGCATATTGGATAAAGTTAGGGAATGCTCACAGAAGGATGATGCGTATCTTCAAATCATTCAAATTCTCAGCCAGGAAAATGCAAGAGAAAAAGAAAAATCTCTAGTAAAGGACCATTCTATGGAGGATGGCCTCCTTTACTACAGACAACGACTTTAAATTCCTAAGGATACCTCCCTAAAGAAGTTAATTCTTCATGAAGGTCATGATATTCCAGTATCAGGACACCTGGGATATGCAAAAACTTCTAATACCTTGAGGAAAAGCTACTTCTAGACTGGAATGAAGAGGAAATACTTCAATACATCAAACAATGCCTCTCTTGTCAGAGAAACAAGGCTGAACGAGTGATGATGTCAGGAAGTCTACAACCCTTAGACATACTTTAAATGAAGTGGAAATTCATTAGCATGGATTTCATCACAGGCCTCCCCATAGTTCAAGGAGGGTATGACTCCCTAATGGTAGTCGTGGATATGCTTACTAAATCATCTCATCTAACACCAGTAAAAACCACTTATACAGCCTCAGATATAAGTAAGATCTTTGTAAAGGAGATCTTTAGACTACATGGGATTCCGAAAAGAATTATCAGTGATAGGGATGCAAAGTTCACTTCCAAGTCTTGGAAGGCTCTATTTGAAGCTTTAAGAACACAACTATGCTTCAGCTCGGCATATCATCCTCAGACAGACGGACAAACAAAACGGGTAAACCAAGTAATTAAAGATATCCTTCGAGCTTATTGCAGTAGAGAACCCCATAAGTGGATTCAATTTCTTTCCTTGGTAGAATTTGCCTATAACTCCTATTTCCATAAAAGCATTGGGATGTCACCTTTCAATGCTCTATATGGGCATGAATGCATATCACCATTGAATTTTTCAGAACCTACTATAAGGGTGGAAGCCTCAAAGAAACTGTTGGAGGAAATGGAAGCCCAAACCAAAGCCATACGACAAGATATTCTGGCGGCTAAGGATCATCAAAAGCATTATGCAGACCAAAAGCGATCCGATCGGATTTTCAAACAAGGAGACAAGGTTTTTCTTCGAGTACGTCCAAAAAGAAGCAACCTATCTCTCATAAAATTCAAAAAGCTTAGTCCCAGGTATTGCGGTCCTTATGAAATAATTAAGGTCATCAGTGATCAAGCCTACAAATTAAAGCTGCCAGAACACATCAAAGTCCATGATGTATTTCACGTCAGCCTACTAAAACCCTATATCCCAAATCCCAACCATGCATTGGGGGATGAACAAATTGTAATGCAACAGTAAGGAGTGTTGGAGCTTCAGCCAGATTGTATCATGGAAACTAGAGAAAGAATTCTTAGAAATAGAGTAATTAGGGAACATTTGGTAAAATGAAAACATTATCCCACTGAAGATGCCACTTGGGAAGATGAAACCTCTCTTCTCAAAGATTTTTCCAATTTTGGTTGAGATGAGGGCATCTCAAATTCTTAAGTTGGGGTGATTGTAAGGTCTCCACCTTTCTAGCAGCCAAGAATAAACTCAAATCTTAAGGAGAAAGCATTGTTCTTACCATCAAGTAAAAACACTATCTCAAAAGCAATAAAAAATGATATTTTTAGAATCTTAAGCACAGCAAACCTCAGGCTAGGAATTTTCAGAATTAAAATCAAACAAAAACTGACCCGGCTAGTTCCACCTGAAGGTTTGATGTAAATTAAATTGTTAAGAAAAATTAGATGGTTGCAGTAATCATTTCAGCATAGACTTGATGGTTGCAGTAATCCATTAAGCATAGAGTTTACTAAGGCTTCCCAGATATTTGCCCCAGATATTTATGAAATTAGCAAAAAATAACAAAAAAATTTAGTAGGGTTGATTTTTAAATCAGGCAGGCTATGGGAGGAGGTTACAGGACCTGCCAGGGATAGGAATAGTAGAAAATGACACCTTCTTGAGCTTGGGGGTTGTTTGATCTGCAAGCAACTGCCTGTTCCCAACCAGTGAATGTCCAGAAGGCCCAGAAAAAGTATAAATAGAATCCCTTGCTTCACATTTTTTCTTACACTTGGAGTCCTAGCCATTTCTCTCTCACATAGAGTGAAATCTACTCAAAAATCACTAGAGAGAAAAAACTCTAGCTAATTATCCACGATAATTAGCCTAATTCCTTTTTAATTAGCAAAATTGTGCTAATTTATCTCTATTTTCTTAATTTATTTAATTAATTAAGAAGATTCAACTTATCTACAATCCAAATTACTCTCTTAATTCTTAATATTTTTTGATTACTTAGATTAAAATTAGGGATATTAATCTAATTATTTATTAAGCCATATTAGGACTGAAATGAATCTTTTTGGTCTTAAATTAAAGATAATTATACTAATTAAACTTAGATTAGTAAAAGATAAATATTTTAGAGCTGAAGTAGACTATCAAGAAGCTCAAAAAATTATCTCTTAGTTTTTTATTAGTTTTGTATTTAATTAAGAAAAAATTAGTTGTTTTATATCAAAAAACCGATGGAAAACCTACTTAATTAACTCAAAAATTCTTAAGTTAATTATCACAATTAGAAAATACTATTAGAAACATGGGGTAAATTACTCATTAGAAGATAATTAATCTAAGTATTTAATTAAGCTAAAATTATATGTTTTTAGTTGAAAAATAAAAGGTGAAAATTAATAAATCATGTTAGATAACTAGATGCTATTTATCAAAGTTATTTTACATGATAAAGAAGCTTTGATAATTATTTTAAGTTTAAAAAATTAATCTAGCTATTTATTTAAGTCAAATTAGATTAATTCTAGCTAAAACTTAAAGAGGTAAATTAGTAAATCATGTTAGATAAGTAGATGCTATTTATCACAGCTAGTTTACATAATAAGAAGCCATGATAATTATCTTAAGGTTAGAAAATTATTAGAGTTATTTATTTCAGTCAAATTGGACTAATTCTAGCTAAAAACTAAAGGGGAAAATTAGTAAATGATGTTATATAATTATGTGTTATTTATCAAAGTTAGTCTACATAATAAAGAAGCCATGATAATTATTTTAAGGTTAGAAAGTTAATATAGCTATCTATCTAAGTCAAATAAGGCCAATATTAGCTGAAAAAGAAAGAAGAAAACTAGATAATTATGTTGAAAAATTAAAAGGTAATTACCAGAGGTCAAAAATATCATTATCTACTTGTGGTAATTATAATATAATTAATTTATTAGTCAAGAAATTATAATTGACCAAAAGCCCTATTTGCAGCTAAAGATTAATTAAAATAAATAGACTTGACGTCAAAAGTTTTTAGAAAAATTACAGTAAGTGTAAACAAATAATATAAAGAAGAAGAAATGAAATCTTTAAGAGAAAATGACTAGAATAAATATTAAGCTCAAAATAAGTATATTTTAAGCTTAAAATTCGATGGGGAAATTAGGAAAAAGATATAGAAAATTATAAGAAAATTGGGAGAGCTTATAAAACCTATAGAGAAGCTTTGGAAAAAGTTATCATACCTATATAGGAAAATAAGAAATTAATAGGTCAAGAATTTATCAATTAAGACTATAGATTTAACTTTGATTAGATTAAGGTTGAATACAAGGGTTAAGTTTAGCTTTTGGATAATTTATCATATGATTAGACGTCATTTTTCATAAGGATAAGAATTTAGGCACCTAAAAGGACCCGAGCCAATCCTACATCTGATAATGAGGGTGGAGCTCCAAAAAGAACTAGGCGTCGCACGACGACGAAGCTAGGCCTAGTAGTAGGCCTACTGATGAGAGTGTACATGCCTCGGTACTGGCCTAGTAGTGGGCCTACTGATGAGAGTGTACATGCCTTGGTACTACAACAAATGTCAGACCCCAGGTGGATCTTTGTTATAATTAAGTTTAGTTAATTCAAGTTTTTTTTTAATTGTTAACATTGCATACGTAAAGAGAGAGTAAGGAATTAGGAAAAGTAAAACAGATCGAAACGGAATTTATCTTCCAAGAAACCCATGAGCACTTGTTTGTAAATTAGGAAGGAAATGTTTGGGATAAGGCTAGTTGGCTTAGAAAAAAAGAATGATTGGTCATCCTTGAGACAGCATGTCTCAAGACACCTATGATTCCTTGGAATATTTTCACTTCAGGTGATGAGTAATGATGGCTAGTCAGCCACTGATGAGTCGGTTTTTTCCATGTACGTAGAGATTGTACCTTCTACATGTGTATGTTTGTGGGGGATACTAATTAGAATACCATTTTTATCCTAAGAGAAATGCCCGGTTGTATAGGCAACTGGTACTGATGTATGGGCACCCCAAACTTTTGGGTGATGGATTTCCACCTTGTTTATAAATAAGGAAGGGTGTGGTTTGTTCACCCATGTATAGGTGTGCTTGAGACAAGTGGAGTACGTGTCAAGATTTTTCAAGATTTGTTATAAGTGATCGTACCTTGTCTTAAGTCTAAGGATGTTTTGTTTTCTAAAAGACTGTTTTCAATGCTGATTTCAATGACTTGTCTTAATGAATAACTGTGATGAGAAGTTAAAAAGAAATCCATTTTTTTAAGTGTTAAAACACATGTGGTAGTAATTACAAAAAAAAAGGATCATGTGTGAGTGCGGGGTGGTAAGTGGGGATTGATTAAGGTTGTCAATCATGGACAGGTGGACCTGATTAGTCAGGTAACTATCCATTCTCGCGCACTAAAAGCATTTAGTAAACTTCTCCAATTGGAAAAGGAGTTCACCAATGGTTGTGTCCTCACATTTGTTAGGGAGGAAAAAACGTTGGTTGAGAATACCTTAGCCCAAATTGTTGAGGTTATAGGGATGAAACAGACTTAGATTTTTAAATATTATCCCTTTTCGTTGTGAGACAGTACTAGGTCTTTCTTCTAGGGCTATAGACCCAAGCCATTGTCAATAGTAAAGGTTTATTACCTGGATTTTCTTGTGTAGAGACTCTGACTTTCAATAGGCTTCGAGGCCTGTCAAAAACCCCATCCCAATCTTGGTCTTGATGGATTTGGGATCTCACAGATTTGCACTCCATAGCCAAGAGTATTGGTGTAAGCTCTCCACTTCTCAACAAGCTTGGAGAAGGAGATGGAGCTCTTGCACTTTGCACTCTACACAATGAGCGAATGTGTGTGTGTGTGAGAGAGAGAGTATACCCCCCCTCTCATGCTTGGTCTACGCCTCTCTCTCTCTCTCTCTCTCTCTCTCTCTCTCTCTCTCTCTCTTGTATTATTTAATTATTTCATTTGGACATGTGTCCTCTTTTTCCTCTTTGAGAGAAAGAACTTAATTATTTATTTTTATGCATCTAAATTCTCATTGGACCCCTTTAAAACCATCCAATAGGATTCAAGCACATCATGAGGGCCACATGTGGAGGATCATTTGAACATGTGTCTTTTATGCTTCTTAAGTCATTTGGTTCGAATTGAATACTTCAAACACTTAATCAATCGAGCATATAAAAACCGTTGATGCCTCTTGAGAGTTTATCTTTGAATTAAACACTTCAAGAACCTTAGTCATTTTAAGCATAAAAATCACCTCAAACTTTGGGCAAGGTTCCCACAAACATTTTAAGCACTTTATTTAGCAAGCCGACAAACACCTCATGCTTGGGTAGGGTTCCCACCTCAAGTCAGCGCTAGCTTGCCTAAGGTCAAAGAACTTTTTAACACTAACTTTTGGAGGTCTTTAATGAAGCTAACTCTAAGGTTTTTAAGCTCCATTAAGTAGCATTTCTCTTTAACATATCATCTCTCGTTTGGACCCCTTTAACATCGGCCCCGTGTTGAGACAGATCCATAAGCACATGTGTATATTCTAACCCTTGTTCCCATTTATTCTCCCATATTAAATGATCAGTTTAATATGAGAAAATCATTTGGGTTGGTTAGATATTAGATTTTATGACAATGAGCCTTTGCCCATATGCCAATTGTTGCTATAGTTACAACAAACTGCATTGTTAACTTCAACATTGGCGGCAAATCACAACTCCCGTGCGAGGTGACAAAGTACGTTCGTGAGCTCCAACAAGTCACTTGTTAACTTCAACGTTGGCCAAGGTTTTATGCACATTGAGAGGAGAACTTGTCTGTTGACCAAATTATATAGTTCGAATCATCTTGCAGTTTACAAGAAAGGGAATAAGTAAACAGAAAACCAATAGAGACTTAAGTGGTAAACAAAGAGAGAAACACATTTTTTTGTGTATATGTGAAGTACCCTTAGTTACACTATAATGCAATGCATTCTTCACCTAGAAGAGCTGAAGGTACTTCTACAAAAACCTAAACTTGAACCTTTCCTTTTGGGGGATCGATTAGTTGTCGATCAAAAGTTAACGCCTGGAACACTAACAATGCAAAGATATTTAAAGTGATTAGTATTTAGAGTAATTGTCTTTGTCCAAGTGCTGATTGTATGTAAAGACGTGGTGACGCAAAACATGGTCACACGAGGCTTAGTTAGAACGAAGCCCCGACAGCCTTTGATAGGCGCTCAACGCATCCACTGTCGGTAGCAGGTAGAGAGAGGAAAAGCAAGGCGCAAGCAAGAGAGAGAAAGCTGGCGCTGACCGGCTGTGGGTGGGCATAGTTGTGTGACTATGCCTTTTTAGGCATAGTTAGCGTACAAAGCCGGTGGATACATGTGAAAAGGTGCCTCGCATCATACTTTGTCGGGTCAGCTTACGAAAAACTAAGCTTCAAGTGACCATAGCCTAAGACATCACGGATGAACCTATGCCAAGATCACCATAGTTGCAAAAGCCCTTGCATAATTGCATATAAGACAAACAACCGGTGCACATGTGACCATGCATGAGGCACAATTATCTCACAATTATTTCAAAAAGTAACTGATAACTGAGCATCACCTACCACCTGACCACTACCTAAACTAAGTTTTATGCTTGCCTCCTAATAAAATATCATGGTTTTTTTATTTCAAATAAAATTTCTTTCTTTTCTTAAAAATTTATCGTTCGACCTTTGAAAATAGTAGACGTTTGGCACACTAAGTATACAAACTCATTGGATAATGCTATGTCTTCTCCATGGTCATTTGCAAGACAATTTGCATGCACCCTGTTCTGATAGAGATAATTAAAATTTTAAACACATTAGGTAAGCTTAGATTTAGGGTATGGTCATGCGAGGCTTAGTTATCAGTTATTGATAACTATGCCAACTATGCACAGACAAAGCATTTAATGAATAACTAAGCCTCTTGCATGGTCACGCCAGGCTTAGTTATTCATTCATTCTCCCAACTATGCTTTGAGCTTCACAACTATGCCAAATTTGGCATAGTTACAAAGGGTAGGCTTAGTAAGTCATTCAATGCTCCTTTTTGCGTGTGACCAAGAATGAGGCTTAGTTATTTGTTCAAATAACTGATAACTAAGCCTCGCGTGACCGTTGCCTTATATTACTAGTGTGCAGACCCTCTAGCTTAGTCATGTCCCGACCTCATCTTGACTCATGTTGATTCCTCAACCTCTTTGTAAGAGGCACTGATACCCTCTTTCATGTTTTAATTCAAGGTCTCGAATTTGAGTCCTCTCTCTCTCTCTCTCTCTCTCTCTCTCTCTCGCTAGTTATCTTCTTGCCCTAGTTGATTAGCAGCCCAAAATCTACAATAATTGCTGGAATGCTACGTGTATAGGTGACCAGGGAGAACTAACTAGTGTAATCAAGCCATTCTAGCAAAGGTCTTTTGCAATGCTTCATTTAATTTCTAAACTACCTATAGGCCATTTCTATACCTTTCACCTCGGTTCTCCTTTACATTCCTTGGCAGGCAAGAGCATCTTACACCATTCTTCTCAATATTTTGTCCCATCGACCACATAGTCCCTTCAAACTCATATTTTGTTAAAGCACCATCATGCTTGCTGCACTCGCCTAATGCAAAGCACAGAACAACTATGCTCTTTCATAAATCCTTTACTTTAAAACACATTACTCAAGCAACCAAAAAATCATGTATGAACAAACCTCTGCAGACCCAAAGGCCCAAACCCATCTGACAAGGAAACTCTAAAACCATGTGTCCATACCACTTTTCATGATCTAGAAGAAAACTACACCTATAACAACTCCTCCTTAAAAGGCATTTCCGAAAACCCTGCAACAAAAAAGGTATCCGTAAAGGAAAACTCCTAGCTTCTTAGCTCTTAATCACAGCATCCCAAGCAGTAATATTTGCCATTCAAACATTTGCAGATTTCTTCACAAAGCACCTTCCAATCGTCTCCATACCGAACATTGCTATCTGGATGATAATGAAGTATTGCCCTCTTAAGGCTCGCCTTCACTTTAGCGCTGCTCCCAAGACAGGGCACCACATTCTTTTTTATGTCTGGATGTGGATGTTCTGCATACACATACCTCAAGAGTGCTTCTGCTCCTTTGTCTGCCTCTTTCTGGAGAGCATCTAATTTCTCTTTGAGCCGAAGCGTTGCAGGCTCTCAGTCCTTGTCATGCTTTTCCTTCTCCTTTACAACTACTTCCTCCTGATGTGCCTTTACTTTCGCCAGGCAGTACCGATACCACTCTGCCCTCCCAATGCTCGGGGACATCACTGTCAATGCTAGCCGCAACGCTTGAAAATGGTACTTGTGGGCTTCATTAGGCAAACTCAACACATCAGAATATACCTTCCCAATCCTGCTCACAGCCACCGCTTCAGTCTCCATGTCTAGCTCACGTGTTGCTAATGATGCTTGCCGATAGCAGTCCAAAGAATCCTTTACTCTCTCCATATCCAGTTCTTCACTATCCATCAAAGCATCTGACAAGTACTTGTCACCCAAAGCTACAGCTTGCATGGCCTCACAAATGCAAAGATGCACATGCACTGAGTGCTGAAGCTCCTCAACCTCGACAAGCAAGATGGCTTTTTCGTCTGTAAGAGAACCCAAGGAGGCTGCCTTTCTCGAGGGCATGGCACACAAGTGGAGCAAGCTCTGACAACCATTGTAATCCGGACTTTCATCCGAAAGCTTCTTTGTGAGCTTCTTTAAAGAGAGCATCAGCATAGCTTTTGAAAGCAAGGAGTCTCGATGTGGGTGGTACATCTGCATTCTCAAATGCTTCAGAAACATATTGAAGAAGAGGGCTTTGGGAGATGGAGAATAGAGACATCTGTTCAGAGGCCCATTCAATGATGCTGTTTATAACCATTTTGCTCTGTTCGAGCCATGGCTTGGGTTTGGATTCTGCACCATGCTGTCTAGCTTGAGCAAGGGATTTTACAGCATTGAATAGCTGGAATTTGCACACAGAGAAATTAACATGGAGATTCCTATCACAATGATCTCCTGCTTGCAACAGCTGTTGATTGAGCTCCACTTTGCAATAGAGCCAACCAAGGTTCTTGTAACAAGACGCTTTTTCATCCACGGTGACACTGCTGGCAAGGGCCTCATTGTAAAGCCGGAGGGCATGTTCAAGTTTCTCTCTTTGAATGGTTAGACAGAAACCTCCTTCTGCAACTTGCTTGTCGAGGCAGTTACCTCTAGCACGCAGAATTTCAGAGGGAGAAGGGGGGGCTGATGAAGGGCAGGAATTTTCCACAGGTGGAGACATGGCGGAGCACCGCGGATTCTGCGAATGTTGAACAATGGGTGGTCAGAGTCCTTTATAAGTAAATGTCTGTGTGTATGACACCACATGCAGGCGCAAAAGTGTGACATTGAAATATAAACCAAGAAAAAGGAAGCATCGTAGGCAGTGGCATGAGTAATGGTTGTGGTGGAGGTCCAGTAATTGAATAGGGCTCTTACCTGGGACTGCACCAGGTGTGGAGGATTGTGCTTCTGCGGGGTGGGAGGAGCAGCAGGTGAGGGCGCACTTGCGTGTTACGGAACGTCGTTGAGATGAGGGAGAGGGAGAGGGAGAGGAAGAGCGAGAAGCTGCTCTCCTTGTCGAAGAAGCCGACGATCTCTAGCTTCTGGGTTTTGTTGCACCCGCCCTCTTCAGGGTGCGCCATTAGAAAAAGAAATGCCTTTTGCTCTTTATGCTGATGCCACTACCTCTACAGTGAAAGCTGAGCCATTTGAATGTTCTTTGGCATTGTTTCCTGAGCATAAGATAAAGGAATTGGTTGATTTGATTGATAAGCTAGCTGCTGCTGCCATCTAATCACACCATCACTTTGTTGGTACTGAAAGATACATTCCTCAGTTTGTTGACTGTTTTGAAGTGAATGATTTTGTGTGCATTATTAGAGGGTGCAACCATTAGAAAAAGAAATGCAAACGATGGAGGCACCTCTCTTTTTGCACTTTATCTTGATGCCACTTACCTCCCTCTATAGTGAAAGCTCTCCTTTTGCTCTTTATGTTGATGCCACTACCTCTATGGTGAAATCTCTATAGTGAAAGCTCCAACATTTGAATGTTCTTTGACATTGTTTCCCGAGCATAAGATAAAGGAGTTGGTTGATCGAAATTCTTCCTCAGGAGATATTACACTGGCAATTGCATTCACAATTTTGCAAGTCAAAACCTTTCCAAGAGTAATGGAACAAGCTCTTCATTGTTAATCATTTGCGGATGACCCAACCTTTGATGATAGAGCAAGTGTGAGTAGATTGTGGCTATGAGTGTTAACCATCTATTGCTCTTTACTAACTTCCATGTTTTTTTCCAGCTTGTGTTTGTTCCATCTAGGAGGGTTGTGTACCATTGCATGGTGAATGAAGTTCATGAGCATGGATTTTACGCATGCATAGCCCAATTTTCTAACACACCCTCTATCGTTGACTACACAATTTGTGTCCTTTGTGTACTAATTTGGTTTCCCATTTCAAAGACGTATTCTAAGCAACTTGCTCTCTTGGCTTTGATTGCAGGATGAGATTTACTTGTCAGCTCTTTTGTGTTCTCTTTTAAAGCACTTATCGTTGTATTTCTGCTTTGCCTAGGTCTTCGACACTCTTGAATTTGCCAACATATATAGCCTCAGTCTTGAGTACATAGTACATTTGTGACGAGTGCAAAGTTAGCTACCAAATCTCTCATCCATTTTTCTTTGCATGCGACAAAGTTTTCGAGGTGGTGCGGGTTCCTATTGTACAAGCATGGAAAAAAAACCATTTTCCACCATCGTGTTGCATGGAAAAGTGGTTGATGAGGTGCTCAAACTTTCAAGCAACTTCTTGCAGCTATATGACAATAACCTTGTTGATTTGAAGTGCTCCCTTCTTAACCTTAAGAAAACTGGTACATTTTCCATTGATAAGCAAGGATGTGGAATAGGTTACAAACCTGAGGTGGTGAAGTATTCCTCCGTAGGTTTCTTTTTGTGCATGTGATTCTCAGCTACTTGCTTTCTTTTCAAGCTCAGTATTGCTATTATCTATATTCTCTATCCTTGCAGCCACCACCACAATTGATCTATATCAAATTATATCTTTTGAGACAATATGAACTTTAATGCAAAGGCAAGTTTTGAAGTGAATGGCATCAATCTTAAAGTTTATCCTCTTTTTTTAAAGGAAAACTATCAAAATCAAGATGTATTACGAGCTCTTATCTTTATGTTTGGGCAAGGTTGGACTTTGAATATGTTGCAAGATTCATCTATTTATATTATGGTGGATGATATTGAGAGTGATACTAAAGAGACTCTCAATGTATGGTTGAAAGATTGTGAGTGTGATTGCATGGCCAACCCTGGGATAGAGGTACACTTAAATGATGGTTGCAGGATACGGAGTGCAAGAGAGGGAGGGAGAGAAGGGGAAGGAGATGAACAAGAAACAAAGGTGTTTGGTGGATCTATTGAGAGTAACCCTCTCAACTCTTTATTAGACATTATAACCAAAGAATAATGGGTGGAAGCCCAACCTCAACCTGGCTACGGGCCACTGGCTTATAACCCAACAATCTCCCACTTGAAGGCCAATGTGGCCCAAATGGATAAAGAATGTAGGGGCTATTATGTACAAATGTACAAACATGAAGCCTGAGTGTAGCTTCACCCTACACCCATCATCTCTATGCAATGTGTGAACCGCTATGAGGCTAAGCACTTTGTTAGAGCGTTAGAGCGTCCGTTGGGTTTTCATCCGTGTGAACTTTGACTAACTCAATGCGTTTGCTAGCCAAAATATTCTGTATCACATTAACCACACAACTTCCTTACTAGAACTAGAAACTACAACATACTCAGCCTTAGTGGTGGAAGATGAAGTGCAATTTTGAATACATAATCTCCAAGAAATTTCCGCTCTAGCGAACAAGAAAACGTAGCCAAATGTGGATCGCCTAGTGTCCACACAATCCACATAATCCGAATCAGTGTATCAAACTATGGATGCATCATTGTTCCCAAAGCATAAGCACCTGCTAGCTAAGCCCTTGATGTATCTCAAGATGTGCTTCACTGCTTTCCAATGCGTCCTGCCTAGATTTTCCATAAACCTGATGACCACTCCCACTGCATATGCAATGTCTCGTCATGTGCTAACCATGGTGAACATGAGACTGCCAACTGCCAAAGAATACAACACCTTTGCCATCTCTGCCTTTTCATCATCTGATTTGGGACAATCATTCTTGCTAAGTTTTTCGTATGCAGCCATTGGGGTACTCAATTCTTTCCCCCCTTGCATATTAAAACGTTGCAAGACCTTGTGAATATACTCTTTCTGTGAGAGTTCAAATATACCACGATTGTGATCTCTCTTGATACGCATACCAAAAACGTGATGTGTATCACCCAAATCTTTCATAGAAAACTGCTTGCTTAAGGCATCCTTGAGAAGTGCAATATCATCTCTTGACTTCCCGGCTATGATCATATCATCAACGTACAAAATCAGAATGATGAGGGAACCATCGTTCAGCCTCTTTGTGTACAATGTTGGAATTAGGGTTGCAGAGAAACACGCAGAGCTTGAGAAGACGAAGGAAGCTCAATGCACACAATAGAGAGTGTGTTACTTGGTGTGTAATGGAAAGATAGATAGCCCTAGAGTGATGGGCGTATATACAATGCACGAGGGAAAAAACCTCCTAAAGAGAGAAAAAATGCCCCGGTGGTCCTATTGTGTTCACAAACATCACTACCACATGTATATGGTAACAAATCCCCCCTGGAGTGATGCGGTGAACAAGAGCTGGCACATGAGTAAAAGGAAGTACCATGCCCTAAGGACATGATCAATCCACAAAGGGGAGTAAGCCCAAAGCTTTGCGGAAAGCTTCGAGCTTCTCGCGAGACAATGCCTTTGTGAAAATTTGCAAGGTTGTCCTGTGTTGGCACATAAACCAAGATGATCTCTCCTGCTGAGAGCCTCTCCCTGACATAGTGGTAATGCACCTCAATGTGCTTTGTGCGAGCATGAAAAATTGGGTTCCTCGCAACTGCCAATGTGCTCTGACTGTCACTGTACATAGTGTTGGTAGTGTCCTGTCCAACACCCAAATCAGCCATAAGGCGTATGAGCGATACACACTCAACCGTAGCTGTGAAGACTGCCCTGTACCCAGCCACACAACTCAAAGTTGCCACAATAGATTGCTTCTTGATCAATATACATGAATTGCCAATCATGAAACAAAAACCACTTGTGGACACTCGTGTGTCAAAACAACCAGCCCAATCTGAGTCTGAAAAAGCATGCAAATCTGGCGGCAATGATCCCCCCTTGGGATAAAACAAGCCAAGATGTAAAGTGCCACTAAGGTAGCGAAAAATCCTCTTGACAGTGTGCCAATGCTTAGACCTTGGGCTATGCATAAATCTGCTAACCTGTGAGACTGCAAACTGAATATATGGCCTCGTGTTGCATACATAAATGAGGTAGCCAACAACAGTTTGGTAAAGAGTGACATCAGTAGGATCACCAGCATCATGTCGACTCAACTTCAAACCTGTTTCCATGGGAGTGGCAATAGGTTTGCAATCCTCAAGTCCAAACTTACATAGCAATGTCTCTATGTAACTTTTCTAACACAAGGCAATACCACCATCACACTGCTTAAACTGTATGCCCAAATAATAATGCAACAACCCCAAATGTTTCATCTTGATAGTAGCATTCAAATCAGCCTTAGCTTAAATCAACAATATGTCTCTCATTTGGTCTAGTGATCAGCAAATCATCTACATAAAGAACCACAATGAGAAGTACATCACCCTCACGCTTTACATACAATGTGCTTTCTGTTGGACTGTTATGAAAGCCTTGTTTGAACAAATGAGTGTTAGCTTTCTCATACCAAGCATGAGGATATTGCTTCAACCCATACAAAAGCCTTGTTACATTTGCACACTTTGTCCTCTTGTCCTTTCTTGACAAAACCGCGAGGCTGCATTACATAAACTTCCTCAAATATGTCACCATTCAAGAAAGCAGTAACAATGTCTGATTGATGTACATCCCAACCAAAATGAGCTGCCAATGCACAGTAGGTCATACGACAAGTGGGAGCAAAGGTCTCTTCATAATCTATGCATTTTTGTTGTGCATAACCCTTTGCAACAAGTCGAGCCTTATGGCGATCGATCTCGCCATCAGGCTTGCGTTTCAACTTGTAAACCCACTTCATACCAATGGCCTTTTTGCCAGGAGACAAATCACATAAAGTCCATGTGTCATTTTCTATAAGTGCATCATATTCTGATTGCATGGCAGCCATCCATTTTTCTGAATTCTGTGCTTCATCAAAAGACAGAGGCTCCTCAACATCATGTAAGCTAGACACAGCCAAAGCATAACAATCTGATGCATAAGATGCATGGCAAGAGCCTGAACGAGTACAACTGGACAAAGGTGCATCCAATCTACTGTCACGCAAAGTGTGCACCAGCCATATTGGCATACCTCTAGCCTGCTCATTTTCAGGCCTTTCCTCATCAAGTACATCATGTACATCTGCATCAGTAATAGGCTGATCTGTAACATTTTTAGAAACCCCCATAGGATGTGCATTTGCCTCATTGGAACTTACATTCGTATTTCCACCACTGAAAAGAGGCAACAAAGTGTCATAAATGTCATGTGAGCTTACATTACTATCTCTAGTACATGACAGCAAGGTCTGAACAAAATCTTCCACAAACACTACATCCCATGAAACCAGAATACGTTTTGTTTGCGGATGATACAACCTGTAACCTTTGCTTTCAGCACTATAACCAACAAAAATATATTTGACAGCCTTATCATCCAATTTTCTGTGTTGTGTTTGTGGCACCAAAGCATATGCCAAACAGCCAAAAACACACATGTGCTCAATAGAAGGCTTTCTATAGACTGCAAAGCTTTCATAGGACACCTATTTAGTACATAAGTGGCACACATGATGGCCTCGAGCCAAAAAGAATGCGGCAAAGCTTGACTTTTGACCATACATCGTGCCATTTCCGTAAGTGACCTGTTTTTCCTCTCAGCAACACCATTTTGTTGAGGTGTATAAGGCACTGTACATTGGTGTTTTATCCCACGACTAGCCAGAAATGCATTGAATTCATGAGACATATACTCCCCCCCTCGATCGGAATGGAGGGTGCCCATAGTACATTTCGAGACATTTTCAGCCATAGCCAGAAATTGTTTGAAGCACATAAAAACTTCGAACTTCGCTTTAAGCGGAAACACCCATGCATGCCTGGAGTAATCATCAATGAAAGTCACAAAGTAAAGGTAATTTCCCAAGGACAGAGTTTGCATGGTTCTACAAACATCACTATGCACAAGATGCAACCTGCATGTGGCCCAAATTGAACCATCCTTTGGAAACTTAGAACGTTGCATCTTACCCAAAATACAGCCTTCACAAACATGTTTGACAGGTGCTTCAAGAGGCGGCAAAGAAGCAACCATATCAGATTTCTGCAAACGCAGCAAGCTGGCAAAATTCAAATGACCAAAACGTGCATGCCAAAGTTTTACATATGAAATAGCCCTTGAATCTGCAATTGCATTTGCAAAATTTTGTCCACACTTGTCATACAAAGTGAGCTTATACAGCCCACGGTACAAAATCCCAAATGCAATGATTTCATCACCAAAATTGAGATCATGAACTGTACATCTGTCATCCACAAATTTGACTACAAGTCCAAGTCTAGCAACTGCAGATAAGATTCTTCTTGATCCTAGGTACATAAAGTGCATCAACAAGTGTGAAAGAAATGCCATTAGCGGCAGTAAGCACAATCTTTCCAACTCCGTGAACCGGATAAGAGGCATTGTTGGCACAAGTGACCGAATTCCCATGAGGGAGAGACACGAGAGAGGTGAACAATTCACGATGTGAAGCACCACTGTCGAAATACCACACATGTGAATCTGCAAAAATTGACATGCATGCATCATGGACAGCAGGATTGTAAGTTCACTCTGCACTAACAGCCCATTCTGCATCACATCAGCATTACAGCCTCCTTTTACAAAAGACTCAACAATGGCTGCATTTCTAGTGGAACCAGCATTTGCAGTGGAACCACCCTCTTTCTTCTTAGCCTCTTTGGCCTTTAACTTAGGACATTGCTTGATCAAGTGATCATTAGCTTTACAATGATGGCAACGCATCTTCTTTTTGCCCTTATCACCAAAATTGCCAGACGATGTGCTGCCAGCAAAAGCATTGGGAACATAAGTTTTTCCACTCGCAGCAGAACCATAAGAAGTGGTTGCATTGTTGTTACCACCCTTTCTTTGAGAAGCAATAAAAGCCTGTTCAACTGCACGCTGTCTAGTCCTGTTTTTTCTGGAAAGTGACTCTTGCAACATCAATGTGCATAATGCATCAAACTTGACAAATTCTGGATTTCCTTGGGTCATAAGTCTCCAAGTACTAGCAAAAGTCTGGTAAAAATCTGGCATCAAGAACAATCTGCAAAAGGGAACTATTTGAAATGACCACCTATAGAAATAAGTTGCTCATTGATATCCTTGACACTAGCAAGGAAAGTGTCCATATCATCTTCCTCATGCATAATCTTCGACTCCAGCTCTTTACGCAGCAAAGCAATTTTAGCCTTATTGCGACTTGCATAAAGACTAGCCAAAATATCCCAAACCTGTTTTGCAGATTTTGCTAAACGGATGCGAGGAACAATGGTGCACTTCATAGACAACATAATCAATGCATGAGCCTACGCATCCTTTACATCCCAAGGAGCTTGTTCTGCCATAGGCAAAACAACTCTAATAGCAGCAATCCTTGCAGCAAGACCTGCAACATCCTCAACATCGCCTACATCCTCAGAACCAGGATGTACATCAATGCCCTGCACATTCCAGACGCCCTTTGACACAAGAACGTGTTGCATCATATAAGCGCACATAGGGTAATTTTGCCCATCCAACCTATCCTCAGCAGCAAACATCTTGAAGACATCTGTGTTGTTGTCAGCCATGGTAAATGTTGCACCTGATGTGAAAACTGCCTGAAAATAGGAGAAACAAAGCGGGAACAACACATGCTATACAACACAAACCATAGAAGTCTGTAAGGCACCTGTTATGCAAAAAATGGCACTGTCAAAAATTCTGCACAAAATGACAAAATTGCCTGTGCATACCTGCCTGTAGTAGAAACGGAGGCCGAAATGAGCCCGAATCAAAAATCTGAGTAGACTCAGCTCTTTGAGCTATCCCGTTGGTGTGCTGCTCTTAAGGATGAGACCCCCCCTTGTTCATTAAAGAAAAGTTATTTTGTTGATGGTTTGTCACCTTGGTTGCGGTTCGAGGTTGAGTTGAAGAGTCCCGAGTCTTTTGAAGATGCAATATGCATTGCAAAGCACAAGGAATGGAAGTTTAAGCGTCTTGAGGAACATGGTATCAGTACAGGTATGCATGTGCAAGATGGATTTGACATGGAAGATGAAGTTAATCCTAAGCAAGTGAAAAGTAGCCTATCCTATGATGTTTCTCGTTTCTTTCCAAGGTCTATTGTGAAGCGTAAAGAGGTCTTGCAGGTTCACAGGGTTATGGAAGAGCCTAAAGAGGTGAGTAATGCTTTGGATACATGATTGAAAAGTCTTGAAGAGGATGCATTGGCTACTTGTGTACCTTGTGATTCTGGGTGTGAGTGTGAGGTTGAGGTTATTGATGATGAGCACGTATCTTTGGATACTAGTTACTTGGATATTAGGAAAGAGGGCAAGGTTGAGAGCCATTTTGTGGATTTGTTGGATGTGGAGCCTATTTTGAAGCCATATTTTGATGTATGTGCAGTGATTGAACCGATTTGTGAGCATGATTGTGGTTTAGAGCAAGGATCTGTATTCTTGGAGACTGATGAACCCATTCTAGAAGCTATGGATAGTGGTGCTAGCCATGTTTATGATGTGGATAAAGTGATGTGTGATGATGAGTATGCTTATGATGATGAGAAGGGGTTTGGCATATATGAGTCCAATCTCAGCTATGTGGATGCCTATGCTAGGGATATGTGTGCTGCAGGGATACTTTTGTGCTTTGGATATCAACAACTTTACCTTCACACAATGCTTTTAGCTACTTGGGTGCATGATTTGCAGGTTGTTGCTATGGCTAGTGAAGCCAAGATGCCAGGTGATGAGTCACTTGAGTTGTCTCGATTGGTTGGGTTGAATGTGGTATGCAATATTTATACTTTTGGGGGTCCAGACAGGATGGATGTGTTATTTGGATATGCCTTTGGTGCATTTTGGTTGATTGGTGACAAATATATGTGTGGTGTTATAATGCTTATTGTGAATCGGGCGATATGTCTTTGGTCTTTTGATCCAAGTGGAATGAGCATCTACTAGTGTTGCTGCTTCTAGCAAGCTAGGGGGTGGGCAAATTATGTTAGGAGTTTTTTGGAGCAAGGGATTGCGCATATGTACATACACATGCATGGTGCATCAAATAAAGTATTGCCCATTTTCCAGAGCCAGGTGGTTACGTGGGGCCCACATGTATACAGGTAGGACACCATGTACATAGTGCATCAATTTTCACTATTACCAGTACCAGTGTGTTTTTTCTACAATAATGAGGAGTTGGTGGCGCGTAAAACTTCTTGAGGAAGCTATCCGCGGGCCGACGACATGAGGTAAGCAGGTGCGTCAGATGGCATCTAGTGGCGTCAGGAGGTCGAACGGGGTCAATACTTGCACGTGGATAAGTACGGACACAACATGGGTGTTTTCTTGTGATAATCATGCGGAAAGGTCATCATGAGGACCAATTTTTTGGGCCACTCCATGTGGTGGCGGGATGCATTATTGGGAAAAACTGAGTGCCAAGTGTGGGAATGATGCAAAAAGGTGACAACTATGCACTGCGAGGTCAGTTCTTGGCATGTTTGGGGTCCGTTTGAGGTCATCTAAAATGCCAAGGGTGCCCAACTAATAAAGCTAAGTGTGGGAACTGAAAAAACAGAGAGAAGACCAGAAAAAACTTGGAGAAGAGAGGAGGAACAGCCGCAGGTGTGTTTTTGGGGTTTTTGGAGCCTGTTTTGGTCGTAAACTGCTCATCCGATGTCGGATTTGAGCACCTTGACATAGTAGACTGGGGTTTTGGGCCGTTCCGGACGCGATGGCGCTATTCATTTTGCCAAATTCCTCACTCTTTTTCTGCTATTTTGGCTGTGTAAGTTTCTCCTATGAGCGAAGCTTCTGCTTCAATTTGTGATTGTATCTGGTATCTTTTACCCATATTGTGTGAGCTATTTGCCCCATTGGTGTTGGCCCAAGCTCAATTGTATCTAAACATCAAAAATTCTCCTCTTTTGAGCTGAGTTTTTTGGGTGTGTGTGTGTGTGTGTGTCTGTGTGGAGTGGGCAAGTGGATAGTCTCTCTCCTCTCACTCTAGAGGTGTGTTCCCTGTCTCGGCCAGGTGTGTTGTGTAAGCCGAGCGGTGCCCCATAGTGTGTGTGTGTATCATTCCAAGAGTGTGTGTCGGGTCATTATAGAGGCGCTGTGTGTGTTTTTATCCCGCTCACAACGTCATGGAGGGATACCCAATGTATAATCCTGATAGATCAAGCCAAGACATGCATGCCATGAGCCCACGGTCTGGGCCGAGCGTGCTTAGCCGCTTGAAGGAAACCTTTAGTAGAGCCACTCGCTTCGAACATGGATCTCACGATGTAAATGAGGGGGGTGGGGAAGTAAATTCGCCATTCATGACCAACATAGAGCCCATGCTCTCAGAAAGTGTGCACGTGAATACTCCATTCACTGCACCCCCTGATTCTTCAGACCTATTCCCCTCCGAGGTCATATTACTTGATGGTAGAATCCTTGTCGAAGTGCAAGTGGTTGAGCGATAGATCATCGTGGCTAGGGAAAGGATATTGAGAGCTTACGCAAGGTGGAGCAATGAAGAGAGCTAAAAGAAAAAGCCCCTATGTCAATATCTTTGCTAGGAGAGAAATCGAGTGCTCCTAAATTAGCGACCACTAAGGGTCAACCCAGAGCCACATTGCATCTAGTTCAAAGGACACCCCTAGCTCCTCAAGCCTAGATGGAGCATTCCTAAATGAGAATTGGGAGTACGAACTTCAAACGGAAACTCTAATCGACCTATACACTAGGGGATTATGACATGAGGATATCTACAATGGCCTAGTCATTAGAGGTATCACCACTTGGGAAGTAGTCACCACCAATGCGATCCAATTGGAGGATAATTTAATGATTCAAGGATAAAGAGTGTCTGTTGAGCCTAAATCTATTAGCTCGCAAGCATCGGGGCATCAGCCAATGACCCTAAAGCCTATTGCTAAGGAGCCAAAGATATCTGAGATGACTTTAGCAGATCTCACCAAGGCCATTCAAGAGAGTCTTAGAGACAATCGTGCTCTGCAAAACAATCATATGTATCCAAGAAGGGAGCAACAATGGTGCTCAATATGCTATGGACGGCATAGTACGAGTGAATGCCCTACTTTTAGAGTAAACTTCAATGGGAAGTGCAATGCATGTGGGAGGTATGGTCATCAAGCTAAGGATTGCATAGTATTTAAGCGCGCGATGGCCAATAGACCAACCTTAGCATGGACAGACACACCTCGAGTGCCTACATTGATGCCGGCTCCAGCTCTTGAACAAACGTCACAACACATGGTCCCTAGGTCCCAAAATGTTATTCAAACAACACCCTTACCACCTCTAGTGCTAGGACCGCAACCACCACATCCGAGAATTACTTCAGTGAATCAAGTGGGTTGTGAGTCATCTATTGCTTTTTTGGAAGGCTGTGAGGAAGATATAGACGTAATATTGCCTATGGGATGGATGCGTTTGAAGAAAGTCCACAATACTACATGGAGGACTATTGGGGACAAGTCAAACATGTCTATGAAGTAGCTGCTCTTGCTGCAAGAGGCCAAACTATCAATTACACTGCTAAGAGACCACCTCTTCAATACTATGAGTGTGGAGGTCCACATCGTGTGGCCAAGTGTCCTATTAGGCTAAAAATAACACCACACTAATGCAAACCAATCAAGCGAGCACGTCTACGATACCGATACTCATGTGTAATCGATGTGTCATAGACCATTTGATTGCCCAATGTCCAAATAATCCAAATGCACCGAAGATCACGCCATTAAACTTGATTGAGGTTATCGAGGAGCCATCACCAAGTACACCTGTGGTACCGATAAACGTACTCACACGATCGATGCTCCAAAAACAAAATTATATTCTTGAGGAAAGAGACACGGCATCGATTACCCAATCTCAGAAAGAAGAAAACACAAAGGAAGAGATCGTAAAAAGCAGCGAAGTCAGACCCCAGTTCAAAGACCAACATAGGGACTGGTGACGACCCCGTATATATGAATGATGTTGAAGAGGATTGTGATTCAGGTGAAACCATGGAGACCAAAACGACCACTAAGATAGAAACCAACAAGGAAGATCTTCATGAGACACAATGGCCGGGATCCAAGAAGAAGATAGGAATTTACCCAAACCCTATGAGGAGATTGAGCGAGTCAAGAAATTAAGGAGTTTGGTAGAAGATACCCAAAGGGATCTAGAACCACCACATAGGTAGATCCAGATTACAGTCACAATGTTCCCTACACAACAACAACCTCACCAAGTCCATAGACCCTTAGCCATACCTAGTGTCATCCAAGAAGAAAGTGACTTAAAGTCATGGGAAAGTGGGCGTACTCACTTCTTAATGGAAAGAATGTTTACAAAGGGACTACCTGATCCTATCAAAGAAATGGAGATCCCATCTTCCCCACGTCAAGGGATTGAAGCCCAAAAGGTGCCGTTAAACATTGCCAAATTGATGGATTTCATGCCTTCAGAAGTTAGAACCACCATCATGTCCAAACTATATAAAGACCCTGAGTTAGTCTCAGCTCTTTGAGCTTTCCTCAATGGAGAACTAAAGTTTGGGCTACCACAATTTTCACAGATGGATGGAGTTGGGGAGATGCCAATAGAGGAGGAACACTTAGATCCACAACCCAACCTAAATGAGAACCTTGTGGTAGAAATACCTGTTAACAAGTTGGGATAATACTTTGAGGGTGATGAATCCAATACAACCATACCAATCACTACTAAGGGATTAACTGTGAAGGGAATCCTTGATGGTGGTGCTAGGGTTACCATTGTGACAAAAAATTTCTGGGAAACTATGGAAAGACCTCACCTTGCGACCACAACCATAGTAGTGAAGATAGCCAATGGGTCTATTGTTAAACCTATTGGGATGCTAGAAGATCTCAAGATCAAGGCCTTTGGACATAAAATAAGAATTACCTTCATTGTTATGGATTTCTTCAAGCACACTATGGCATCGGAGATTATCTTAGGAAGGACGTCCTTTCATGAGGGAAGAAAAAATGGTGCATGACTGGTCTAAAAACCATGTCTACCTACAGTTCCAAGATTCTGTCATTCGAGTGGATCTTCTAACTGGTTGAGCACATTCTCTAGGAAACAGGTTTATAATTGATCATAGATCTGACACCACAGCTCACTCAGTCCAATTGCAGTATTGTTACACGTGTAAAGCGGACACTAATGTTGGGGAAGATTCTCCTTTTATGGATGTACTACCTGGGATGACTGAGTCGGACAATGTAAATTGGGTCCACCTATCAGCAACCATAGATACTTGGGGAAACAGGGGGACAACCAAGGAAGGGGGGAGTGTTTGCTGACAGTCATCATTCACTCACTCCCCTCTCAACCCTCCTCCCTGACCTCTCAATCTTCCAATGTATATATAAAGCCTTATACTCACAAAAAACAGAAAAAAAGTCAGGAGCAAGAGCAATTAGCAAGCAAGTATACACAACAAAAGTCAAAACATTGACCACACCTACACATCCGGTACATGAAACAGAAACCTATGTCATAGAACACCTTTGATCCTTATCACTCGAGTAATGGAGGGTAGGTAGAATTAGTACGATAGGAGTGTTTCTGTTTTAGAGTTTAGTGATTAGCAAAGTTCTTTCTTCCCACTGATGTGCCTCCTGGAGGTATTCTTTGTGTTTCCTTGTATGTACGTACAGGAACGTGTTGCTGTTGTTAGGATTTGGACCTTCATGGAATCTTTTTCTCATCCACACTTCAAATCAAGCGCGACCATCAACACAAACAGGTGTTTCTTGTCCATTAGCATTGCCTCTTATCTTTATTGCATCTATGTTTGTCTGCTTTAATTGTGATTGGTAGCATAATATTTAGTGCCTTTGTTTAGCACCAAACATTAAATTCAATGTAATTTTTTGTCATAATCACTTGTCTAGGCTTCAAAATCAAGCAGTCCGACTAAGCTAGTTTGACCAAGCTAAGCGTTAAAGATCTTCTCTTAATACCATGGGGAATGCATTCCTAATTATTAATGGTTACTTAGGTTTGTTAAGTATGGAGCCTGCTTTACCCTTGTAATTTTCTGTGGTAAAAGCGCACATTTGTAAGGCCCCCATTATGAGGAGAAGCCATCGTGCGTGAAGGAAAATCACTCATCGGAAACCAAAATTTTCACGGCCAAGAATCAGGGGCAACTTTAGGGGCCCCCGAGACTTTTTTTTTTCCTCACCGGAATATTATGGTCGGACGGCGGCCAGAAAGTGGTCGGAAAACAACCATCGGTTGGCCGGTGGCCGGTAGTCAATGGCCGATGCCCGGTGGTCGAAAGTCAATGGCCGGTGGCCGATGGCAGAATTCAATGGCCGGTGGCCGAATTCAAAAGCGGACTTGTCTTCTCAAGGGCGGCCACACATGGGCGGATTGGAGGGTCCGATTTGGACTTATTTGCACAAGGGCGGCTACACATGGCTGCCTCTCATAAGAGAGGGCAGCCCTTTTGGCCTATAAAAGGAGTCCATTTCTACACACATTTCATAATGTGAAGTTGATGCAACAAAGTGAGTGTGAGGTGGTGAGAGTGAAGCAAGGCGGGAGCTCTATTAAGGGTTTAATCCCTTTGTAAACTACTTCTTCTTTTGAAGTGCTAAAGCCATTGAGTAGCTGCTTTCCCGTGGACATAGCCCACATTGGGTGAACCACGTATATCGTGTGTACTCTCTCTCTCTCTCTATCTCTCTCTACTCTATAATCTCTTGTGTATGAAATCTATCTCTCTCCATTAAGTAATCTACTAAAATATCTATTTAGCTACGTCTTATTTCCTAACAACTGGTATCAAAGCAAGGTTTTCTCGTAGCTAAATTATCTCAAGGAAAGGATTCCTTGAATTGAGTGGGAGTTATGGCGGAGGAAGGGAAGCTCAAGATTGAGAAGTTCAACGACAAAAACTACCAACATTGGAAGATGTAGATTGAAGACTATCTCTACCAGAAGGATCTCTATTTTCCACTAGGCGGTCTTGCGAAGAAGCCCGCAACAATGGCAGATGAAGCATGGATTTTCCTTGATCAAAAGGCACTCGGAACATTCTGGTTAAGTTTGGCGTTGATAGCCATTTTTCGGCTTTCCATAATTGCCATAGTAAGCTACCTCACCCTACCAAAACCACCCAAACACTGTAGCTATCCCTACCATTTCACTATACATAGGCGTGTGTGAGTTAGGGGGCTTTTCCCATATCTTCTTAAAATCCTCAGCTAGCTAGTCACTGGGCTAGTTGAGTCAAAAAAATAAATAAAATCAAAAAAAATAAAATATATTATGGCCCATTTGTGTGTAAATATTGCATTATATATATGGCCTAAATATAGGGATTTTTATAATTATTCTGGTATTTTATTTAAATATTTATACTTAGGTGTGTGTTTTATTAAACCTATGTACACCTTCTTTCATCCTCTTACACCATAAGTATATTTTGCCAATATGTACATACTCTAACCTCATATTTTTCCCTTATACAAATCACTCCCACATTTTCACCCTCACCCTCGTGAAAACAAAAAATTGATTTCTACTCATTGGTCACGTTTATTATATTATTTACTTGCATACCTTTTCCTCTTTCACCCAAAATAATTCAAAGAGGGACCATATCATATGATTCCAATATCTTTCCATATCCATAACTCCTCCATATTTTTATTATTATTTTTACTCATTATTCTAACACCATGTGCTCATTGAGCTAAAGTCCATGAATAGTCCATACACTAGTCCCACCATGTATATATTTCTTTATTCACCAATAATCCTCCTCCATGCATGTGTCAAGGGCAACTTGTATGCTTTGTATTATGATATGACAAAGGAGGGTCTCATTCTTGGATGCATTGTACAAATTCAACAAAGGAGGGGGCCACTGAAGACTTTTTGTGAAGAAAAAACAGATCTTTTTGTGGGATTTTTAATATCCATCTCCACTTCGAATTTGAAGCGGTGGTCAAAAGAGAAAATTTAGCCTACGCTTTGAATAATCACCTCAAATTTTTTCATGATTTTTGAAGTAACCACCGGTGAGCTATAATTTTTTGAGTGGACCCCAATCTGCTCACTTTTCTCACAAGTAGCCCATAGTCTTCTCTCACCTCTTTCCACACTTCTACACACACACACACACATCCCTCTCAATCCCTCACTCAAACCTGCACCTTCAATGGTTTCTCTCACCTTCTTCACCATTAACCTCCCCTCTAACTTCCATAGCTCTCATATGAGCTCTCCATGTACATACACCATCTCTATGCCTCTCTCTATTATCTCCAAAGTACAATTCCATATTACTCCGTATATATATACATAAATTCAGCATGTGTACCATGCTTAACCTCTGCAAATCAAGAGATCTCATCAACAGAATTACCATTTTCATCACGATGATCAACCTTGGCGGCGGTGGCGTAAAGAAGAGAAGACGAAGAAGAAGATCGATAGTCATTTTGAGAACCTACACAAGTAAGACCAAAACTTCTTCAAGATTCACCATCACAAGGATTTTCTCACTTCATTCAACCATATTACTTCAACCATCCACCCCATTCTACCCATTGTAAATATATCATTAACTTTCTAGTGATTACTAACACTAACCACTAACATACTAACACAAAATATCCATTGACCTAACCATAAAAGACACCTCACCTCAAGACATGTGCAAAGTAACTCTCTCACTCTCTCTCTCTCTCTATGTCTCTCTCTCTCTCTCTCTCTCTCTCTCTCTCTCTCTCTCTCTCCTTACTTACTTTTACCTTATCTACCATCAATAATGCTCTCTTTTGAGCCCACACCCATGACTCAAGCAGACAAAGAAGGCCCACAATGTTTTGATATTAAAAAAAAATCATAATCTTGATTTGTTAGCTTGTAAATTAGGATTTCCAATAATCTTAATGAGGGGTCTCCAACCTATAAATAGGCCCCTCTCCTTCTTGTAAAACAACCTCCAACATCTCACATAGCACCCCAACACTCTATGCGTGAGGAGAGACTTAGGTGTAGCAACCACTTGTGAGCTTCACTCTTGGTGTGAGAGAAGCCTTCAAGCTACACATTGCAAGTGAGAGAGCGTGAGTTCCATAAATCTCAAAACCACTATTGTATATGCTCCTTCATCATCAATAAATTGAGGTTTGGTGCATCAAAGGCGTGATTCGACGTTCAAATCTTCGTCCTTCCATTTGTGCAATACGGTTTGGTGAATTCAAGGTGACTTGTGTATTTTGAGTTTTTAATGGCTGATCTTGATTTTAGAAAGTGTTTTAGTGTGTTTTTCATTGCTAGTTTTTGTCCATTGTAAAAGGGTATTGTGGTGAGATGTCTCCCACACCCTAAGACAGTGTGTGTGTGTGTGTGTTTTGGCAATGTTTAGCAATCACTAAGCATTGAGTGAGTTTTGTACAAGTTCTACGATAGCATCATAACGAACCATCTCCATTTGCAAGTCACAAATAAGGTATTATGCAAGATCCTTTCCTCTCTCTCTTCCCTTTGCTCTAGCTCTCTCTGGTCCATTTCATGTGTGTCTTGGTGTGAGGTTGCTTGTGTGTGTTGTGTGGTGCATCTTCTTGGTTGTGCCAAAATCTCTCTTGCGTCCTAGTTCGCATACCATAACTAGGTGGTGCCCCTATCTTGTTTGGGTTTGGCTATGGGTTTGTTGTTTTGTTGTGCTTGTGGTTGCCCCAGCCCCAATTGAGCAGCACGGGAGCCTTGAGGGGTGTTTAGAGGTCGCCTTTCTTGTTGCCCGCCCTGGACCGCCTCAGCGTCAACAGTGGCCTTCAATGTTTCGGAGATGAAGACCACAGAGGACTTGATGAAGTCACTTGACGACTTCTACGAGAAACCATCGGCATTCAATAAGGTATTTCTTATGAAGCGCTTGTTCAATCTAAAGATGGCAGAGAAGTGGTTCAGTTGCAGAACACCTAAATGACTTTAACACAAATATAAGTCAACTTCGATCGGTGAAAATCAATTTCGATGATGAAGTGCGAGCTCTCCTTATACTATCATCTCTACCGGATAGTTGGGACAGCCTTGTGATGGCTATAAGTAATTCTATTTCTGGCACAAATACTCTTAAGTTTGATGATGTTGTGGGTGTTCTCCTAAGCGAGGAAATACGAAGGAGAAGCACAGGAGAATCATCAAGTGTTGCACTGTCAGTGGAAACAAGAGGAAGGCCTAAGGAAAGGTTCAAAAACCAAAAGGGTCGTGATCGCTCAAGGCGGAGCAAGTCACGCACAAAGTCAGTTCTTGAATGTTGGAACTGCGACAAGAAGGGCCATGTCAAGAAGGATTGCTGGTCCAAGAAGAAGAAGGAGGCAGAGTCTCAAGACAACAAGACAACATCGGAGGCCAATGTGGCAGGTAAAGTAGAGCAAGATGCTCTAATTCTCTC
Source organism: Adiantum capillus-veneris (assembly GCF_014529385.1). Lineage (NCBI taxonomy): Eukaryota > Viridiplantae > Streptophyta > Polypodiopsida > Polypodiales > Pteridaceae > Adiantum > Adiantum capillus-veneris. Next base: position 102,969,935 of record NC_140943.1, on the reverse strand, counting down.
ATTAGACAATGTGTCTAATTCCTGGATAGTAGATTCCGGGGCTTCATTCCATGCGACACCACACAAGCAACATTTCCAAGACTACACCAAAGGTAATTTTGGGTATGTATACTTGGGAGATGATGAAGCTTGTGAGATTGTCGGCAAAGGTACAGTTTCTGTTAAAACTGTTAATGGAAATGAGTGGAAGCTTAAAGATGTTATGCATGTTCCTTCTCTTCGCAAAAATTTAATCTCTACAGGACAATTAGATGATGAAAGTCACCACATTGCATTCGGAAACAAAAGGTGGAAGATCTCAAAGGGATCTTTGGTGGTTGCCAAGGGAGAAAAAGTCGGTACACTTTACTTGTGTACTGTTAGCACGCAACCTTCAGCTTGTGCAGCAACTACAGAAGTTGACAGTGCGGTGTGGCACTACCAACTTGGGCATATGAGTGCCAAAGGAATGCAAATCCTTCAAACAAAGAAGCTTCTACCAGGTTTGAAAGAAGTGGACTTAGAGTTCTGTGAAGATTGTGTTTATGGTAAACAAAAGAGGGTAAAATTTCAAAAATCAGGAAATGAAAGAAAAAATTAAAAACTTGAGTTTGTTCATTCTGATGTTTGGGGTCCTGCAAGTACACCATCACTTGGTGGCTCATTGTACTATGTAACATTCATAGACGATGCCACTAGAAAAGCATGGGTTTATGTCATGAAGAATAAATCTGATGTATTTTCCATATTTCAAAGGTGGAAAGCCTTTGTGGAGAATGAAATAGGTACAAAAGTTAAATGCCTCAGATCCGACAATGGAGGCAAATATTGCAGCCAAGCTTTTGAAAGCTTTTGTGCTAGCAATGGCATTCGGAGGCAAAGGACAACCCCAAGGACACCTCAACAAAATGGGATTTCAGAAAGGATGAACAGGACAATCATGGAGCGAGCACAAAGCATGCAGCTACATGCAAGCCTACTGCTTGAGCTTTGGGTGGAAGCTGTAAGTACGTCTGTGTACTTAATCAACCGGTCACCCTCAATGGCATTGGATGGGGGAGTTCTAGAAGAGGCATGGACAGGTAAACCGGTGAATTATGCATTTCTCAAAGTGTTTGGGTGTGAAGCTTTCATGCACATAGATAGAAGCCTAAGATCAAAGCTAGATGCAAAGTCCAAAAAGTGTTTCTTCATTCGCTATGGAGAAGGTGACTTTGGGTATCGCCTATGGAATCCTAAAGATGGTAAAATCTTGAGTAGGGATGTAATTTTTAACAAACAAAATATGTACAAAGATTACTTGGAAAGAAAACAAACAAAAGAAACAGGTGATGAGTACATGGAGCTTGAGGACGGTGAAGACTCAAGGATTGCAAACGGTGACAATGTGCAACAACGTCAACCAAATGAGGAGCCTCAACCTATTCCCCGAAGATCTACAAGAGCAAGTAGACCTCCAGAAAGGTTTGTTCCTTCCTTCAACCATCTCTTGATCTCAGATTCTGGAGAGCCGGAATCATACGAAGAAGCTATGCAACAAGAATCCAAAGAAGAATGGACGAAGAGCATGCAAGTGGAGATGGACTCACTACATCGCAACCAAACATGGGAGTTGGTTGAGTTGCCTAAAGATAAGCGGGCACTTCAAAACAAATGGGTGTACAAGATGAAGGAAGAAGAAGGTGGGAAGAAAAGGTACAAGTCTAGGCTTGTGGTAAAAGGGTTTTCTCAAAAGAAAGGTATTGACTTCAATGAAATATTTTCTCTTGTTGTAAAAATGAACTCAATTAGGCTTGTCTTAAGCCTTGTGGCTGCTCATGATCTAAATCTCAAGCAAATGGATGTAAATACGGCATTCCCTCACAGTGACTTAGAGGAGGAAATATACATGCTTCAACCAAAGGGGTATGAAGTAAAAGGTAAGGAGAAAATGGTTTGCAGATTAAAGAAGAGCTTGTATGGTTTAAAGCAAGCATCAAGACAATGGTACTTGAAGTTTGATCGATGGATGTTGGATCATGGATTCACAAGATGCAACTCGGATCACTGCGTCTACATGAAGAATTTGGGAGATGGGAAGTTCATCATCCTAATGTTGTATGTTGATGACATGCTGATTTCAAGTGCTAACATGCAGGACATCAAAGACCTAAAAGAGGAGCTGTCTAAATCTTTTTCAATGAAAGATTTAGGTGCTTCAAAGAGAATACTTGGTATGAAAATATCAAGGGACAGGACGAAGAAGACAATAAAGCTATCTCAAGAAGATTACATCAAGAAGGTACTAGAAAGGTTTTCAATGCAAAATGCAAAACCAGTTTCTACACCTTTGGCTGGTCATTTTAAACTAACGAAGGATATGTGTCCAAAGACACAAGAGGAGATAGCCTATATGTCTAAAGTTCCATATGCTGCAGCGGTAGGTTCTCTAATGTATGCTATGGTCTGGACAAGGCCAGACATTGCACATGCAGTGGGAGTTGTGAGTAGGTTCATGGACAACCCAGGTAAAGAGCATTGGCAAACTGTTAAGTGGATACTTAGGTATCTAAAGGGGACAACAACAAATGCTTTGTATTTTGGAGGAACTGATATTTTTCTAGAAGGGTATGCTGATGTAGATATGGCAGGTGACAAAGATACTCAAAGGAGCACTACTGGCTATGTGTTCACGGTTAGAGGCACAACAATAAGCTGGGATTCAAAGCTGCAGAAAGTGGTTTCACTTTCTACCACGGAAGCAGAGTATGTAGCAATGACGGAGGCAAGCAAAGAAATTCTGTGGCTTCACAGATTCTTATAAGAGCTTGGATTCAAACAAGACAATTGTGTCTTGTACAGTGATAGCCAAAGCGCTATCCATCTTGCGAAGAAATCAGCCTTTCATTCAAGGACAAAGCACATTGAGGTGAGATATCACTTCATACGCACTCTTTTGGAAGAGGGACAACTAAAGCTAGGAAAGGTGCATACAAGTGAAAATCCTGCAGACATGTTTACAAAGGTGGTCAACAAGGAGAAGTTGAGCTTTTGCTCATCTTCAATCGGCATTCAAGGATAAGAAGCCAGAATGGAAAGCAGTCACAGGTTTGGTTTGGAGATCAGTCTCCAAGTGGGAGATTGTTACGTATGGAGCCTGATTTACCCTTGTAATTTTCTGTGGTAAAAGCGCACATTTGTAAGGCCTCCATTATGAGGAGAAGCCATCGTGCGTGAAGGAAGATCACTCATCGGAAACCAAAATTTTCATGGCCAAGAATCAGGGGCAACTTTAGGGGCCTCGGGGGCGGAAGCCCCTGAGACTTTTTTTTTCCTCGCCGGAATATTATGGTCGGACGGCGGCCGGAAAGTGGTCGGAAAACAACCGTCGGTTTGTCGGTGGCCGGTAGTCAATGGCCGGTGGCCGGTGGTCGGAAGTCAATGGCCGGTGGTCAGTGGCGGAATTCAATGGCCGGTAGCCGAATTCAAAAGCGGACTTGTCTTCTAAAGGGCGACCACACATGGGCGAATTGGAGGGTCCGATTTGGACTTATTCGCACAAGGGCGGCTACATGTGGCTGCCTCTCATAAGAGAGGGCAGCCCTTTTGGACTATAAAAGGAGGCCATTTCTACACACATTTCATAGTGTGAAGTTGATGCAACAAGGTGAGTGTGAGGTGGTGAGAGTGAAGCAAGGCAGGAGCTCTATTAAGGGTTTAATCCCTTTGTAAACTACTTCTTCTTTTAAAGTGCTAAAGCCATTGAGTGGTTGCTTTCCCGTGGACGTAGCCCACATTGGGTGAACCACGTATATCGTGTGTACTCTCTCTCTCTCTCTCTCTACTCTATAATCTCTTGTGTGTGAAATCTATCTCTCTCCATTAAGTATCTGCTCAAATATCTATTTAGCTACGTCTTATTTCCTAACAAGGTACTAGGGCTTTCTAGTGGGCTTAGTCCCTAGACCTGTAGCTTAAGTATTATACAGGGAGTTTACTAATGTGATGAGCCTGGGGAGGGTAACAGTGTTATATGACCCCGCAAAGTTACAAAATTAAAATGCTGGAAACGAACAAACAAAACAAAAAAATCCAAGTGCCCACAATGTAAAATCTTAAGCTGGAAGAGAAATCTCAGCTTGATGTGGTACTTCACTCACATGTATGGACTATGGTACTAGAGCCCTAGAGATTCTCACTGTGGGTGCTTTTCCTTGAAAAGAAAAAAACCAAAGGCATACAAATATATAGGGACGGTTGATCGCAGTTTGCGCTTTTTGACTTTTCTCGACAACATGTAGGCTACTTATGAAGTTAACTTCTAGAATACTGACAACAAAATGCCTCAAAAACAACCAAAGAAGCAGTGAAAAGCACCACCATACCAGGTCACAGAAATTACATCAAATGAAAAGGCACATGTATCAGAAGAGGAGCTGGAGAAAATCCTAGAAAATATCTTTATTGGGAAATTTGAATCAGCCAACGGTACCATTGTGAAGACAACCATATTCCTGCAAGAGCTATGGAATCTGCACCAATAGCAAGAAGTTTTGGAAGGATCTGTTACCATATACATGTGGTAGTGATGTGTGTGAACACACTAGGACCGTCGGGGCATTTTTTCCCTCTTTAGGAGGTTTTTTCCCCCGAGCATTCTATATATACGCCCATCACTCTAGGGCTATCTATCTTTCCATTGCACACTAAGTTGCACACTCTCTATTGCGTGCCTTGAGATTCCTTCGTCTTCTCCAAGTTGTGTGTGTTTCTCTGCATCCCTAATTCCAACAATTGGTATTAGAGCAGGTCACGTCCTCCCGGGCTTAGTCGCCAGCTGCTCCAGCACACGCCTGCTCACTTTCTTCGATTTCAGTGAGCTTTGGCAAGTGTTCGCAGGTTGAAAAATAATTTGGGAGATCTCACAGAGCTCGGCCTCTGTTTCCACTACAAGCAGGTCTGCACAGGCAATTTCGTCATTTTGTGCAGAATTTCTATCAGTGCCGTTTTCTGCATAACAGGTGCCTTATAGTCTTCTACGGTTTGTGCTATATAGAAAAGGTTGTTCCCACTCCGTTTCTCCTATTTCCGGGTAGTTTTCACATCAGGTGCAACATTTACCATGGCTGACAACAACAACATAGATGTGTTCAAGATGTTTGCTGTTGAGGACACGTTGGATGGGGACAACTACCCCATGTGGGCTTATATGATGCAACATGTTCTTGTGTCAAAGGGTGTCTGGAACATTGTGCACGGCATTGATGTACGTCTTGGTTCTGAGTATGTAGGCGATGTTGAGGATGTTGCATGTCTTGCTGCAAGGATTGCAGCTTTTAGAGTTGTTTTGCCTACCACAGAACAAGCTCGATGGGATGTTAAGGATGCGCAGGCTCATGCATTGATTGCGTTGTCTGTGAAGCGGACCATTGTTCCTCACATCCGTTCACCAAAATCTGCAAAACAGGCTTGGGATATTTTGGCTGGTCTTTATGCAAGTCGCAATGAGGCTAAAATTGCTTTGCTACGTAAAGAGTTGGAGTCAAAGATTATGCATGAGGAAGATGATATGGACACTTTCCTTGCTAGTGCCAAGGATATCAATGAGCAGCTTATTTCTGTAGGTGAAGTCATTTCAGACAGTTCCCTTGTGCAGACGGTTCTTGATGCCTTACCAGATTCTTACCAAACTTTTGCTAGTACTTGGAGACTTATGACCCAAGGAAATCCAGAAGTTGTCAAGTTTGATGCATTATGCACATTGCTATTGCAAGAGTCACTTTCCAAAAAAACAGGACTAGGCAGAGTGCAGTTGAACAGGCTTTTATTGCTTCTCAAAGAAAGGGTGGTAACAGCAATGCAGCCACTTCTTATGGTTCTGCTACGAGTGGCAAAACTTCTGTTCCTAATGCTTCTTCTGGTAGCAATTCATCTGGAAATTTTGGTGATAAGGGTAAAAAGAAGATGCATTGCAATTATTGTAAAGCTAATGATCACTTAATCAAGCAATGTCCTAAGTTGAAGGCCAAAGAGGCTAAGAAGAAAGAGGGTGGTTCCAATGCAAATTCTGGTTCCACTACAAATGCAGTCATTGTTGAGTCTTCTGTGAAAGGAGAATGTGATGCTGATGTTGATGCAGAATGGGCTTTCAGTGCAGAGTGCACTTGCAATCCTGTTATCAATGATGCATGCATGTCAGTTGCTGCAGATTCACATGTGTGGTATTTCGATAGTGGTGCTACAAAGCACATTACCTCACATCGTGAATTGTTTACCTCTCTCGAGTCTGTCCCTCATGGGAATTCAGTCCCTTGTGCCAACAATGCCTCTTATCCAGTTCAGGGAGTTGGAAAGATTGTGCTTACTGTTGCTAATGGCAGTTCTTTCACACTTGTTGATGCACTTTATTTACCTGGGATCAAGAAGAATCTCTTGTCTGTATCCGCACTTGGTAAACTTGGACTTGTAGTCAAATTTGTGTATGATAGATGTACAGTCCATGATCTCAATTTTGGTGATGAAATTGTTGCATCTGGCCTTTTGTGCCGTGGGTTGTATAAGCTCACTTTGTATGACAAGTGTGGAAAAAATTTTGCAAATGCTGTTGTAGATTCAAGGGCTATTTGAGATGCAAAACTTTGGCATGCACGTTTTGGTTATCTGAATTTTTCCAGTTTGCTGCGTTTGCAGAAATCTGATATGGTTGTTTCTTTTCTGCCTCTTGAAGCACCTGTCAAACATGTTTGTGAAGGCTGTATTCTTGGTAAAATGTAGCGTTCTAAGTTTCCAAAGGATGGTTCACCTAGGGCCACATGAAGGTTGCAGCTTGTGCATAGTGATGTTTGTGGGCCCATGCAAACTCTGTCCTTGGGAAATTACCTGTACTTGATGACTTTCATTGATGATTACTCGAGGCATGCATGGGTATTTCCGCTTAAAGTGAAGTCCGAAGTTTTTATGTGCTTCAAACAATTCCTGGCTATGGCTGAAAATGTCTCGAAATGTACTATGGGCACCCTCCGTTCCGATCGAGGGGGGGAGTATATGTCTCATGAATTTAATGCATTTCTGGATAGTCATGGGATAAAACACCAATGTACAGTGCCTTATACACCTCAGCAAAATGGTGTTGCTGACAGGAAAAACAAGTCACTTACGGAAATGGAACGATGTATGGTCAAAAGTCAAGCTTTGTCGCATTCTTTTTGGCTTGAGGCCATTATGTGTGCCACTTATGTACTTAACAGGTGTCCTACGAAAGCTTTGCAGTGTATTACTCCATATGAAGCATGGCATGATAGAAAGCCTTCTATTGAGCACATGCGTATTTTTGGCTGTTTGGTATATGCTTTGGTGCCACAAGTGTAGCGCAGAAAATTGGATGATAAGGCTGTCAAATGTATTTTGTTGGTTATAGTGCTGAAAGCAAAGGTTAAAGGTTGTATCATCTGCAAACAAAACGTATTCTGGTTTCTCAGGATGTAGTGTTTGTGGAAGATTTTGTTCAGCCCTTGCTCTCATGTACTAGAGACAATAATGTAAGCTCACAGGACATTTATGACACTTTGTTGCCTCTTTTTAGTGGTGGAAATACGAATGTAAGTTCCAATGAGGCAAATGTACAGCCTATGGGGGTTTCTAATTTTTTTTTAGATAAGCCTATTACTGATGCAGATGTACATGATATACTTGATGAGGAAAGGGCTAAAAATGAGCAGGCTAGAGGTATGCCAAAATGGCTGGTGCACACTTTGCAGGTCAGTAAATTGGATGCACCTTTGTCTAGTCGTACTCGTTCAGGATCTTGCCATGCATCTTATGCATCAGATTGTTATGCTTTGACTGTGTCTAGCTTACATGATGTTGAGGAGCCTCTGTCTTTTGATGAAGCACAGAATTCAGAAAATTGGATGGCTGCCATGCAATCAGAATATGATGCACTCATAAAAAATGACACATGGATTTTATGAGATTTGCCTCCTGGCAAAAAGGCCATTGGTACGAAGTGGGTTTACAAGTTGAAACGCAAGCCGGATGGTGAGATTGATCGCCATAAGGCTCGACTTGTTGCAAAGGGTTATGCACAACAAAAAGGCATAGATTATGAAGAGACTTTTGCTCCCACTTGTCGTATGACTACTGTGCGTTTTCTATGTGCATTGGCAGCTCATTTTGGTTGGGATGTACATCAATCATACATTGTTACTGCTTTTTGAATGGTGACATATTTGAGGAAGTTTTTGTAACGCAGCCTCGCGGTTTTGTCATAAAAGGACAAGAGGACAAAGTGTGAAAATGTAACAAGGCTTTGTATAGGTTGAAGCAATCTCCTCGTGCTTGGTACGAGAAAGTTCACACTCATTTGGTCAAGCAAGGCTTTCATAACAGTCCAACAGAAAGCACATTGTATGTAAAGAGTGAGGGTGATGTACTTCTCATTGTGGTTCTTTATGTTGATGATTTGCTGATCACTGGACCAAATGAGAGACATATTGCTGAATTTAAGGCTGATTTGAATGCTACTATTGATAGCCGTTTTTTTGGCTCTCTGTGATTGTCATAGTGAGTTACTCTACCCTACCAAATTCACCCAAACGCTATGGTTACCCTCACCCTTTCACTGTGTATAGGTGCGTGTGAGTTAGGGGACTTTTCCCATATCTCCTTACTGAAATAAAAAACCCTCAATTAGCTAGGCATTGGGCTAGTTGAGCCAAAAAAATTTAAAAAAAAAAAAATTTAAGTATATTATGGCCCATGCGTATGTAAATATTTCTTTGTATATAGGGCCTAAATAAAAGATTTTTTCATAATTATTTTGGTATTTATTTAAATATTTCTACCTAGGTGTGTGTTATTTATGCTCTGTACATTGCCTCACCATTACCATCATTTTTCTTACCATTTTTCATACTCTTTATTCCATATAGAAATATTTTCATGTAAGCTTCTCTTATATTTGGTGTAACTCCACCCCAACAAAAATCCAAAAAAACAAGTTTTATTTATATGTATATTTTTTCACTATTGTGATTTTTCCCTTCCTACATCTATTTTGTTTTTTTTCTAAAAACTTAGAACTCCAAAAATATTTATCTTTTTATGGTAGCCTCATAATGAGAGAGATTTCTTTTGACCCCTTTATATTTTTTCCACTTATATTATTTATATTTGACATGTACATATTTTTTAGACCCCTCAATATTTGATTTTCTTAGTTCTACTATTCACTTATATCATGATCTCAACAATATCTTCAATTATAGACCTACCAAATAAGGTCAAGGGTAGGTGGCATGCATACATGCACTATGGAGGGCTCACTCTTGGAGGTATTCAAAAGAATCATCCAAAGAAGGACCCCACAAGGACCTTGTGCAGTGGAAAAAAACGATCGATTTTGCTGAATTTTTAAAGTTCACTTGCTCTCCGAATTTGAAAAGGTGATACAAACAAAAGTTATAGCTCGTGGGCTGAACTTTTGCCTCAAATGTTTTCATATTTTTTGAGCTACGAGCTGTGAGCTATGATTTTATTAGTGGACCCCAGTTTTCCCATACTATGCAGCCACACTCTCTCTTCCACTTTATCATTTTCCTCTTTCACACACACTTCTCCACTCATCATCCCCACCTCTCTCACCACTGCTCTCAGCACCCTACTCACCTTCTCCTCAACCTTGAAGAATAAGAGAAACCATGGTGAACTCATACCTCCCACACACAATTCCATTCCAAAATTGACCACCTAGTCTCATTTTTCCTCCTCCAAATTACCCATATCTATAAAAAACCACACAATTCAGCCTCTTCTCTTAAAAGACATCATCATGGTGGTTGATTACTCAGCTTCAATTACCTTGTCTCTCAAGGAAGGTCAAGAGTGGAGAAAAAATGTACCGCCAAAGCTAGTGGACCGTCAACAAACGTCAAAATTGGCCCTACTCAAGACACTTGGAGCATCAACCTTGTAAGAAATCCACCTTTTCTTACCTCTTAAGAGTTTTTCTTCCTTATTTGTATCCTACATGGATACTCCCATTGTAAATATCCAATTCCATTTGTAAATTAATACTAACTCTACTAACACTAACCCACTATGAAAAGTCCTATCACCTCCATTTCTCTCCTCTCTTTCCCCACCAACTTCTTGATAATTCCAAGCAAAAGAAATTAAATAAATTGCTGAAAATCTAACCCAACCATGGTTAGAGGAGTAACCCTAGCCTTCAAAATTGCTATAAAAGGAGGGTGTAGCTAGCACAAAAGGGGGAGCCATAAGCAAGAGCACTATGCTATAGCTTGAGAAGCCAAGCTCAACCTCTCTAGAAGGAGCTCTTGAGTGGAAGCTCATTGTCTTATGCATGTGCATGTGTTGTAATAGGGGATTAGCAAGGGAACTCTATGCCATTGTAAGAGAGAGAGTGATCATTCAATTGAGAGTAGGAAATCTATCATTTCTCCTACTAGTGTAAGCCCAACATTTGCTGAATCAAGGAGGGTGGATTTGGACTAAGCTTGGATACTTCATCTCCCTTCCAACGTGAAGTAATGGACAACAATGATGCGTAAGTGTTGACGAAGGAAATTTGGAATGGCGGCCTCTACACCAAAACAAACTCCATTGCGCCACAAGGGAAATGAGATGAGGGCACCACCTAGTCTTGGAAGCGTGGACTAGGACCGCTACACAAAGAGAGAGAGAGAGAGAGAGAGAGAGAGAGAGAGAGAGAGAGAGAGAGAGAGAGAGAGATCACTATGAATGAAGCATTAACCGTAGTGTGTGTACAAGGAATGGATGACTTGAAACACTCTCAATACAAATAGCATATAGATTACCAAACAATCACTCAAGAATTAGCCAAGATCACATCAAGCACTCTCACACACATATAAAACATTTTTCTTAATTAACATAAGTAAGAGGAGGAGAGGTTACTAGCATGAAACAATTTGCACTCTAGGATGTGCAAGAATAGAGTGAATGAATGAGCTTATGGGCTCATGGTGAGTGATACAAAGGCTCAATGGGGCTGAGGGAGGCTTGAAATTACAAAGGGGAAGGCCTCTTTATATAGGAAAGAGAGTGATTAGGAGTGAGGTTAAGATCCAAGTGTAATTTGTACAAATGAAGCTTGATTAGGGACATTCAACCAATGAAGAAGCTCCTTCCAAGTGATTTGTTGACCAATTAGCTCCATCATCACTTGTGTTGTCTTCACTCCTTCCTCCATAGCTTGAGTCCAAGAGCTTCCTTAATTTAAAATGTAAAGAATCTACATAAAATCAATACATATCTAGTAATAATAGGAAGGGGTTGAATGAGAACTTATGAACTACAACAAGATTAAGCATGACTTGAGAGGTGATTAGAAGAGGAACTTTGATGGGTTTTTGAGCTTGAGAGAGAGAAGGAAGGAGAGGAGGGTGAGAAGACTAATGGCTGATTTTAGAGAAGGTCTCAATGTGGAAAAGGAAGGGTGTGTGTGTGTAAAGGTAGAGGGGGTGGTCTCCACCAAAGTTGAAAAACCTGGCGTCCACCATTTTGGCCATATCTCCTAGATCGTAGATGCAAAAATTATAAAAAAAATATGGCCAAAATCTCTAGCTCATCAGCTACAACTTTGATGAAGACAACTTTTCTTGGATCGGAGTGGAAGTATTTTTTAAAAATTCAGCAAAATCATGTGTCTGGTTTCTTCCTTTACCAAGTCTTCCACTTGGGTCCCATTTGTTTGAATCATCATATGGCTCCAAAGCCATGATGATATGAGCCACTCATGACCCTTGAATCATGGGTGCATGGCTCCACAACCACATCATATCTTTTCTTTTCACATTTACATATTTTCCCTTCCCTTTACCACTAGGTTCTCCCTCTACCTTTCACCTCCGGTGAACTAGTCAAGAAAAAATCATTTTTTTAAATTTTTCCAAGAGGTTGTTCTCACTCTTTCTTTTATTGTAAACCTCTAGAAGCAAGGAAAACCAACAAAATATGATAAACAAAAATTTGTGATAGGCTCGGATCATAGCCCCCCCAAACCTGGCTAGGGGTATTTATGCCTCTAGCCTACTTTCTTTGATCTTGAGCTGACCTTATCCTGATGTGATAAGGCTTTAGACGCCATCCATTTGTCCTGGTCTTGTGCACTTTACCATCAATGTCTTGAAGTCTGTAAGAGCCATTTTTGAACTTTTTGGTGACCAAGAATGGGCCTTCCCATCGGAAAAGAAACTTTCCATCCTTACGAGTGTCAAAGCGATTGTCATATCGAAGCACCAGAGATCCCTTTTTGATGTCTTTGGATGCTAGCTTTTTGTTGAACTTTTCTCTGCGCTTCTCTGCTTCTTGAGAATAGTGGTTGATGGCTTCTTCACGATCCAATTGCAGCCTCTCTAGATCCATGATCCTTTGATGTACTTTCTCTTTTTGAGAGCCTACCTGGCTACCCAATATTCGAAGACTTGTTAACTTCACTTCAATGGGCAAAAGCGCCTCCTTTCCATAAACCAAATGAAAGGGTGTGTACCCTAATGTGGTTTTGAAGGAGGTTCTATAGGCCCATAGAGCTCCATTCAGGTGTTTGTCCCAATCTTGGCGCCTGGCATGTACCTGTTTGGTGAGAATTTTGCAAATGATTCCATTTACTTTTTCCACCAAACCATTGCACTGAGGGTAGTAAGGAGTAGAGTGTTGATGTTGAATATTTAGCTTCTTCATGAGTTCTCCTACCAAGTCTGCTCTAAAACCTGGTCCTCTATCAGATAGTATTTCAAGAGGGGTGCCAAACTGGCAACAGATGTGGTCAAAGATGAACTGACTCACATCCTTAGCAGTAATTCTATTGGTCGGCATAGCCTCAGCCCATCTAGTCATGTAGTCTACTCCCATGATGATGTACTCTTTACCTGACTGAGTGCGTGGTAGAGGCCCTATGGCATCAATTCCCCACTTCTCAAAGGGCCCATATACCTTTATTGGGTTCTGAGGTTCAGCTATGAGCCGTCGTGGTCCTGCTTTCTGACATTCATCACATGTTTGACACCAGTATTTGACATCACGATGAAGACTTGGCCAAGTAAACCCAGCTTGTAGAACCTTTCTACTAGTGACGTCGTGTGCAAAGTGTCCTCCGCACATATCATCGTGACAAGCTTTTAAAATCTCTTCAATTTCACTCTTCAAAGGAACTCTCCTAAGCACACCATCCTTACCAAGACAATACAAGTCATCATTTACTATGCGATACCTGGTAGCCTTCCTAGCTAACCATCGCCTTTCCCCTGCATTCAAGTGTTTAGGAGCCTCTCCTTGTTCCAGAATGTGCATAATATCTTCCAAGTCCTCCTTGCCTTGCTGAAGTGGAAGTTTGATGGCCACTGCTCCCACTATTGACTCATTTAACTTTGATGATGCTAGGTGGTCTGCATCCTTGTTCTGGTCTCTTGGCACATGATGTACTTGTGCCTCCCTAAATCTCCTCATAAGAGCTTTTGCTTCTCTCATTTTAGTAGAGAGATGGGCATTTTTGCAAGCCCATGTACCTTGCATTTGCCTTACCAAAAGCATGGAGTCACCAAAAGCGTTTAATCTCTTAATTGAATTATCGAGGCACCAACAAAGGCCATGAATTAGAGCATGATATTCTGCTTCATTGTTGGAGTGGACATCTTCTAGAGTGATCCCTTCACCATGGATCCTCTCTCCCAATGGGGATAAGACCACGATGCCTGCAGCTGCCTTATCCTTGGTTCTCTTGTATGCTCCATCAAAGTAGAGGCTATAAGCATTGACTAAAACCTCTAGAGCTGGAGGTGGTGGAAGTTCCTTTCTCTTCAAATGGAAAACTTTTTCATAGCACTTGTTTGTTAAAATGTCGGCTAAGCATGCTCGAGTTGTTCTTTCAACCTGTATTGTATAATCAAACTCTTGAAGTCGCACCACCCACCTTGCTATTTTGTCAGAGATTTCCATATGTTGTAGTGCATAGGGAAACATATCCTCCACAGTGATAATTACAAACCTCTTCGGCAGCAAGTATGGCCGAAATTTGGTTACCGCAAACATGAGAGCTAACACTAGCTGTTCCATCAGGGTGTAGGCCTTCTCTGTGTTTTCCATGAGGCGGCTAGCAAAATACACAGGCCTCATAAAGGAGGTTTTTGGATCTTTTGGTAGGAGGGCAGCACCAATGGCTTCTTCTCCCACACTAGGGTTTACAAAGAATGTTTCTTCCCAACAAGGTTGGAGGATTACAGGGAGTGACCCTAACATTTTTTTAATCTCTCTAAAATGCCCTTCACTTTCTTCACTCCAAACAAGCGTCTCTTGACGAGTCAGCTATTGTAGAGGAAATATCACTTGGGAGAGTAAGTGTATGAATCTACTCAAATATCTTAGCTTTTGCAAGAAGGAGATTAATTGTTTGATGGAAGTTGGGGAAGGTAGATTTAGCAATGTTTCTATCTTTTCAGGATCTACCTCGATTCCATCAATGGACACTACATGCCCTAATAGTGTAACCTTGCTTTCCCCAATGTGACATTTGTCCTTGTTTAGTTGTCCACCCAGCTTAGCTAAACGAGTAAATCCTTCATCAATCTTGCCGAGATGCATACTTTTGGAGCTGTAAATACAAAAGTCATCTATGAAAACCCTTATGGACTTACCAAAGTAAGGTTGGAAGACCATGTTCATGAATCGTTGAAAGGTGGCTGGAGCGTTGGTGAGACCAAAAGGCATGACTCGAAATGCAAAACATCCCCATGGTGTGATGAAAGTAGTCTTTTTCTGGTCCTCCTCTGCAATGCGTATTTGAAAGTAGCCAGAGTAGCCATCACACACTGTGTATCTCTCATGGCCTGCTACTTCATTTAGAATCTCATCTTGAAATGGGAGAGGGAAGTGGTCCCTCTTTGTTGCAGCATTTAGTGGCTTGTAATCCACGCACACTCGCCATTTACCATTCTTCTTTGGCCTCACCACTACTGGAGAGACCCATTCTGAATCTTCTACTGGGTATATGAATCCTGCTTCTAAGAGTCTCTTCACCTCAGACAACAGTGCATTTTGTTGCACAACTCCTAATCTTCTTAGTTTTTGTACTACTGGCTTGCTCCCTTCTTTTAGATGGATATGATGCTTCACTGCAGTGACACCTGTAATGTGAGTGTAATCAGAAATAAACAATGATGCATGCTTCTTGAGAACATTTACATAACCCTCCTTTTCTTCTTCATTTATATCCTTGGATAACATCTCCTCTAGGCTGGCATCCCACACATTCTCCATTTGGATCCTTGGATTGTCTTCTGATGAGGTAGTTTCCTTTATGGTGACTCCCATGACTTCGAGAGTGCTATCACTCTCTTCACTTGAACTCTCTTCCTCGTCCATGGATGAGGAGCATCCACTTGAGCTCCACTCATCAGCTGATGTCTCTAGTTCAAGGTTCTCTTGTTGCCCATTCTTTAGGTTATAAACCACCTTCCGACTATGGCCACCCATGCGAGGCCTCAACTCCAAGTCTCCTGTTGCCCAATCTTGCCTAGCTCCTATACCCATGAGCCAAGGTCGTCCTAAAATAAGGGGGTATCCTTCTCCCTTTACTGGCATCACATAAGCATCAACCTCTGTAGTGATTCCAAAAACAGAAACTCTCAAAGCTTTCACTACACCCACATAAGTGACAGAGACATTATTGGCCATTTTTTCCCTAAAGTTTGATGATTCCATTACCTCTAAACCCAATTGATGCATTAGCTTTTCTGTCATGACACAAACCTCTTGCTAGACAAACTGTGCATATAATAGCTAGCACAAAGCTTAGGTTCCAAAACATCATAAGGGACTTACTAGGCCCTCGTCGTCTAGCTGAGATTAATGCATCTATCAATCCATTTATTCTACCCTTAATAAGATATGATTTGGGCCTAGACGTTTTCATCTTTGTGCTGTATTGAGAGGAAGGCAACCCACTTTTATGATGGCTTTCCCAAATTTTTTTGGGCGTAGTGGGGAAAATGCCGGGGATTTTTTGGATAACTTGGAGATGGCTTTCCTTGTCTCCGGGAGGGATGACGAAGCATTGAAATTGAGAGCTTTTCCTTTGGTGCTCAAAGAAGAAGCTAGGGTATGGTTCGAGGCTCTAGATCCAACCCAAAGAATTGATTGGGAGGGATTGAAGGTGGCTTTCCTACGAAGATTTCAACGAGCCAATTCGGCAGAAGAACTATGGCAACGGCTTCTGTCCCTTTATCAAGTTGACTCTCATGGTTATGCAACCTATGAGGAAGGTTTTCTGAAACTTTGGGGGCAATGGTCAGACTCACTAAACCTTGGTGAGCGAGCTCCCAATTGCCTCCAAAAGGATCGATTTATCTCAGGTTTGTACCCCTTGCTAAGGGAGAAGGTAAAGAGAAAATTTCCAAATGCTTTTGAGGATGCCTTAAGAATTGCTAGGGAAAAGAATAGAAAGATTCTCTATCAAGCCCAAGCTGGCCAGCTAGCTTTGGGAGGCAATATCACAACTATGGAAGCTTCTCACATACCTCCAAATGTGCCTAATGCACCAGACCTCAATAGAGGTCAACAAGAAGATATGCTCCAACAAATAAACAATCTCACAAACCAGCTAGAGGGGTTGAGAGTAAATCTTGTGCAGGGTGCAATAAGGCCTATTGAGGGAAATGGTGGGAATCGGCCACCAATGCGACGTCAAGCAAGGGAAATGTTGTGTTACAATTGTGGGGAAATTGGCCACGGCATGTATAATTGCCCTCATCCCAGAAGATATGACTACCCTGTCAGAGGTCCTCGACAACAAGTAAGTCCTCCCCGTGCTAGAGCTCAAGCACAAGAGCAACCGCAACCTCAAATTTTGCAACCACCTCGTGCTCAAGCTCAAGCCCCTGCTACTCAACCAAATGTGAGCATCATAAGGATGGAGGAGGTCCTCAAGGGCAGAAGCAACCAGGAAGAAATAGCTAAAGGGAAGATGAAGATAGATGAAGTGGCTACAATGCCTATCAAACGTGTGCGTGTCCAAGATGAAGTAGGTAAAGAAACAAGCAAGGATGCAAGCAATGAAGCAAGTACATCTCGGGCAACTAAAGATGAAGCCAAGAAGAGAAAGACCCGTACTAGGTCTCAAATTGACATCTCTGATTTCCCTATGGGATCTCGGACACAACCTTATGACTTGACAGCTGATGTGAGTTCTCAAGGACCAAAGATTACTTGGCCACAACTACTTCATATCTCCCCAAAGCTTCGACGACAATGGTCAAAAATGGTGAGCACGAGGGCAAAGCGAAGTAAGCTAGTAAGTGTAATCAAAGGGGGCACCAATTTATGACGAAGGAAATTTGGAATGACGGCCTCTACACCAAAACAAACTCCATTGCGCCACAAGGGAAATGAGATGAGGGCACCACCTAGTCTTGGAAGCGTGGACTAGGACCGCTACACAAAGAGAGAGAGAGAGAGAGAGAGAGAGAGAGAGAGAGAGAGAGAGAGAGAGAGAGAGAGAGATCACTATGAATGAAGCATTAACCGTAGTGTGTGTACAAGGAATGGATGACTTCAAACACTCTCAATACAAATAGCATATAGATTACCAAACAATCACTCAAGAATTAGCCAAGATCACATCAAGCACTCTCACACACATATAAAACATTTCTCTTAATTAACATAAGTAAGAGGAGGAGAGGTTACTAGCATGAAACAATTTGCACTCTAGGATGTGCAAGAATAGAGTGAATGAATGAGCTTATGGGCTCATGGTGAGTGATACAAAGGCTCAATGGGGCTGAGGGAGGCTTGAAATTACAAAGGGGAAGGCCTCTTTATATAGGAAAGAGAGTGATTAGGAGTGAGGTTAAGATCCAAGTGTAATTTGTACAAATGAAGCTTGATTAGGAACATTCAACCAATGAAGAAGCTCCTTCCAAGTGATTTGTTGACCAATTAGCTCCATCATCACTTGTGTTGTCTTCACTCCTTCCTCCATAGCTTGAGTCCAAGAGCTTCCTTAGTTTAAAATGTAAAGAATCTACATAAAATCAATACATATCTAGTAATAATAGGAAGGGGTTGAATGAGAACTTATGAACTACAACAAGATTAAGCATGACTTGAGAGGTGATTAGAAGAGGAACTTTGATGGGTTTTTGAGCTTGAGAGAGAGAAGGAAGGAGAGGAGGGTGAGAAGACTAATGGCTGATTTTAGAGAAGGTCTCAATGTGGAAAAGGAAGGGTGTGTGTGTGTAAAGGTAGAGGGGGTGGTCTCCACCAAAGTTGAAAAACCTGGCGTCCACCATTTTGGCCATATCTCCTAGATCGTAGATGCAAAAATTATAAAAAAAATATGGCCAAAATCTCTAGCTCATCAGCTACAACTTTGATGAAGACAACTTTTCTTGGATCGGAGTGGAAGTATTTTTTAAAAATTCAGCAAAATCATGTGTCTGGTTTCTTCCTTTACCAAGTCTTCCACTTGGGTCCCATTTGTTTGAATCATCATATGGCTCCAAAGCCATGATGATATGAGCCACTCATGACCCTTGAATCATGGGTGCATGGCTCCACAACCACATCATATCTTTTCTTTTCACATTTACATATTTTCCCTTCCCTTTACCACTAGGTTCTCCCTCTACCTTTCACCTCCGGTGAACTAGTCAAGAAAAAATCATTTTTTTAAATTTTTCCAAGAGGTTGTTCTCACTCTTTCTTTTATTGTAAACCTCTAGAAGCAAGGAAAACCAACAAAATATGATAAACAAAAATTTGTGATAGGCTCGGATCAGTGTCTTGGTGTTTTTTGTTAAGTTCTTGATAGCTTGTCTCTGGTGTTGTCATCAATCTAGCCATAAATCCCACATACTGTAAGAGGGTGACAGGGTGGAGAGGACTCCCTTGGCCTTAAGACAGTGATTGGGGTGGCTTTTCTTGTGATGTGTTGTGGTGAAATTTACTCAAGCTATGTTGAACAAATACTAATCTCACTTTGATTTGTCATGACAGATTTGTAAGGAGGTATTAATGCAACAAGCACCCCCTCCCCCTTTCTCTCTCTTTCTTACATGTATAATTGTGTTTGCTTGATCATTGCCGATACGTTTCAAAGCAGCCTGAGCACTATCTCTCTCTCTCTCTCTCTACGCGTCCTAGTTCGCATCCAAAACTAGGTGGTGCCCCAAATTTGTGTAGGGTTAGGTTGCGGGTTTGTGTGTGTGTTTTTTGTTTTTTCCAACCCCAACCCAACTGAGCAGCACGGGAGCCTTGAAGGGTGTCTAGAGGTTGCTCTTCTTGTTGCCTGCCCCGGACCGCCTCAAATTGGTGCCCCCACTGAGGAACGGCTTGTGTATTTTTGTGTAGAATCAACCTTTAGCATAGTCAAGTAGTTTGCATGAATCACGAAAATTTGTATGATCCCTTCATTCCCATTGCAAGGCAAAAGGTACACATAATTGTTAGTACTAAGTTGCAATTTCAACGTGTCATTCGTAGAATTTTAGGTCCTCTTAGGTTGGCCGAGATTAACGCTTCAGTAAATCCTTTTATTTTGCCTCTCATTAGGTACGACCTTAGTTTGGACGTCTATATTTTTGTTTTGTTTTAAGCATTAGGTCATGCATAGACCATGGATAATGGCCCAGGAATAGAGGTTTTCCCCTTCCATTTCACTCCACACATTAGAATAAACATTGCAATTAGTAGGAAAATCCATTTTCAACAACGTATGGTGTTCATGTTTGGTGCCCAAAGAGTAGGAGAAATTCTCGCATCACCAAACCCTGTCATCCTACCTCTTATTGATTATCATAGGTCGTTTGATGTGAATATCTTTATTTTGTTGTACGATTGCAAGCTAGAAAACATTATTGTGTAAATCTTTTTAAGAAAGAAAAACAAAAACGGGTGTCACTTTGAAATCAATTCAATGGAAAGCCAACGCCAAATGTCTGGGTATCCTCTTTTCTTTGGAGAGCCTGGAGAGGATGCAGAATTATTTTTAGCGAATTTCAAGATGTCTTGCCGTATCAAGAGGATTATAACTGATCAAGAACGTGTAGAAATGTTTGAGGTGGTCCTTAGGAAAGATGCTAGCACTTGGTTTGACTCTTTGCCTGAGGAAGTTAAGGGGAATTACACAAAAGTTTTGAATCGTTTCAAGAAATACTTCTTTGATCCCCAAAACACTCAAAAATTATGGCAAGACATTGTTTCTCATAAGCAAAAAGACTTAGATGACTACTACTTGTACAAGCAAGAGTTTCTACGTCTTTGGGCTCTATGGATACGAAATGTTGCTAACCCTGGTGATGGTGCAAAATTTCTAAAGAAGGAGAGGTTCATAGCCGGACTCTTTCCTGACCTTAAGGTAAAAGTTGAGGCGGGTGCACCTGCTACTTTTGATGCAGCGGAAACTAGGGCTGCTGAGAAATATAGGAAACTCAAGTGCTTAAGGGGGGAGGTTCCAATAGAAGGTCTTAGACCCAAAGGTAAGTCACAAGCATCAACATCTAAGGAGCTTCCTGAGGTAACGGTGGAAGTAATTGAGAAGTTAAATGAATCTTTAAGCAGCTTGTCAATTCACCTTGCACAAGCCGTAGGTCCAAAGGGACAAGCAAAGAAGTCAGAAGAGAGAGAGCCACGAACTAGAAGAGTCTTGCAATGTTGGAATTGCGGAGAGTCTGGACATGGGATGTATAATTGTCCTTGGCCCCGTGGAGAGCCAGGAAGACCTAACTTGAATTACCCAGTGATGAATGCAGGAGAAGGAGCTGGTCAACAACCAAGGCTTCTACAAAGGCCAAATGGACCAAGACCACCTCCACAAGAGGTAGAAGGAGTTCCACCTTTGCCAGATCCAAATGTGCATGTGGTAGAGGTGAAAAATTCAATTGAGGTTGACATGGAAGCCAATGGCATTAAGCGTGGCCGAGGAAAAGGTAAAGACAAAGAGGGTGTCCCTCCACAGAGTGACCATGGACAAGGCAAGAAGGCAAAGGAGACCAAGGAAGCTAAGAGGACTCGACGTCATATCAATCTCCAAGACTTCCCTCTTGGACATGGCATGGCTCCATACAACCTGTTGGAAGACATGCGAGGTAAGGGTCCTGATATCTCATGGCCTCAGTTTCTTGCATTATGCCCACAAGTTAGGAGGGATTTAACAAAGGCAGTTAGCACTAGGAGAAAGGTAAAAGAGAGTTTTCCTGTTGTAAAAATTGCACATGCTAAAATGAACGAGGATATTACACCTGTGCTAGATTGCTACATAAAAGGAAGATTGGTTAGGAAAGGTCTAGTGGATGGGGGTGCACAAATTTGCATCATGACAGAAGGGCTCATGCAAAGACTAGGCATGCACATCCATGAGACACCTGAAATCAAAGTGAAAATGGCAAACAATAGCAAGGCTAGGTGCGTAGGCATTTGTAAAAATGTTTTGGTGGAGGCCTTTGGCATTAAGAAGGCAGTGGATTTTTATGTTATGTCGACCAAGGGAAGTGGGAAATTAATTTGCAGGAATGACAATCATAAGAAGGTTGTCTTTGACATGAAGGAGCAACGCCAAGAGGAGCTCCATGAAGAATCATCTCAAAGTGAGACGGAAGAAGGTTGGACCGATAGCACTTCAGAAGAAGAAAGTAGTAGCAGCATTACTGAAGAGGAGTCTTCAATCGAAGTCATGGGGGTAAGGTTTAAGCCAAGCAACCAAGAGACCTCTTGTCAAGGTTTGGATGAGGTAGGTTCCCAAGAGAACCAAAAGGTGGAAGATGAAGGAATGTTAGAAGGTATGTTGTCTACAACACTTACAAAGGATGAAAGAGAGGAGTTCAAATGTGTGCTAAGGAAGTTTCCTAGGCTTTTTGCTAAAGACTACACCGACGTGCGTGGAGTAGATGTTGTTCAACACAAGATTGAGTTGAAGCCAGAGGCCACACCTAAGGCTCAAAAGCTACGAAGGCTAGGAGTCATTAAGGAGCAGGCTCTACTCAAGGAGGTAAGAAAGCTTCTAGCAGCAGGTTTCATTTATCCAGTGGAGAATTCAGAGTGGGTCTCTCCCGTTGTTGTCACTCCTAAGAAAAACGGCAAGTGGAGGGTGTGTGTGGATTATCGTCTACTTAATGAGGCAACAAAAAGAGATCACTTTCCCCTCCCATTTCAGGATGAGATACTAAATGAAGTAGCTGGTCATGAGAAGTACATTGTGTGTGATGGCTACTCGGGTTACTTTCAAATAGGTATCGCATTGGAGGATCAATTGAAAACAACCTTTATCATCCCTTGGGGTTGTTATGCTTTTAGAGTCATGCCATTTGGCCTGACAAATGCTCCTGCAACTTTCCAACGCTTCATGAACATGGTGTTTCAAGCATTATTTGGAAAGTCCATTAGGGTTTTTATTGATGATTTTTGCATTTATAGCTCAAAATCATTGCATCTACAAAGGGTAGAAGAAGGTTTAAAGAAGCTCTATGACATGGGAGGTCAACTCAACCCCGACAAGTGTCACATAGCTGAGGATGAAGTGATCTTGCTTGGTCACAAGGTTTCCTATAAAGGCATTGAGGCGGATCCTTCAAAGGCAAAGGCTCTTATTGAGGTCCCCTCACCCAAGAATCTCAAAGAGGTCATATCATTCATTCAAAAAGTGAAGTATATGTCACGCTTTATTCACTTAGCTTCGGAGTTGCTTCATCCTTTGCAAAAGTTGACACAACAAGTAGAATTTGCATGGTCTGATGAGCTTGAAGAGTACTTTTGTAACATTAAAGTCATTTTGTCAGAGCTACCAACACTCATGCCTCCATGTTGGGAGTACACATTCTTTGTTAGCTCTAGTGTTGAGAAGGAAACAATTGGTGCAGTTTTATTACAACAAGATCCCCACAGTACCAGGATGTGACCCATCTACTTTTCTAGTAGGGTCATGAATGCTTTGGAGAGAGGCTACACGAAGGCAGAACTCATGATGATTTCTCTCATGTTTGCGATAAGGAAGTTTAGATCCTACTTGCTCCCAAAACCTTTTGTAATTCTCACCGCAGAGAATTTGTTCCCTTGGGTATCATCTCAAATGAATCTTAGTACTAGGATCTCAAAGTGGATTATGGAGTTGCAAGAGTTTCAATACTCTTTCAAGGTAGAAGATAGTGTGCGTGCACAATTGGCAGGGATTCTCACTTATAGGGTGCATGAAAAGGAGATTAAGGTCCCTGAAGTAAACACCCTACCATTGCCACCACCAAAAAGTATTCCTAATGCTTTTACCTTGTTCTTTGATGGAGCTTTTCGTCGAGCCACAGGAAAAGCAGGGGGAGGGCTAGTGTTGCTCAAACCCAAGTGGAGAGGTGGTCATGAAAGAGAAGGTCAATCTACCAGGTTCAACTAGCAACAATGAAGCAGAATACGACACACTACTTCATGGTTTGAAGATGTGCATTGGCCAAGGGATACAACGTCTCATGGTAAAGGGAGATGCACTTCTCATTGTTAAACAGATTTTAGGTATTTGGGCATGCAAGAATGAAAGCTTACGGACAAAAGTTCATGCCACTCGTAGATTGTTTAATCAATTTGAAGAAGTGCAACTATATCATATTCCTAGGAAACAGAATGAAGATGCCGATTTACTTGCACAACAAGTAGTTACATGTGTTGAGAAAGAAGTGCAGGTCATCATGGTGGCAGCAACTGTCAAGCAACCGAGATACTAGGGATTGGAGTCATTGACTCCCATTATTAGCTACATTTTGGAGGGCGAGTTTCCACAAGACTTCACGAAGGCTCAGAAGAGGAGACTCATGAAGAAGGCAAGCGCATATCTCTTCCTAGAAGGCTCCCTCTATCAAAGAGGGAGGGATCAAGTATGCAGAAGAGTACCAACTATTGAGGAAATTCCAGCCATTCTAAAAGGTTTGCATGAAGAAGCATGTGGTGGTCATTTTGCCCAAGAATTAACTGTGAAGAAGATTTTGCTTGCGGGGTATGTTTGGCCAAGTCTGCATGTGGATGTCCAACATTGGTGTAAAAGTTGTCACAATTGTCAGGTAAATGGGAATAGAAGATTGGTTTATGGTCCAAGGCAAATCGTGCTTGCAAATGGACCGTTTGAAAAGTGGGGCATTGATGCTATGGGTCCTCTGCCTAGGACAAAAAATGGTAAACTCTACATTCTAGTGGCTGTAGACTATATGACTAGGTGGGTGGAAGCACAGAGTGTGGCAAAGGTAAATGAGAAAACAGTGAGAAAATTCATCTACACTCACATTTGTTGTAGATTTGGCACACCTTTGGAGATTTTTTCTGATAATGGTCCAGGGTTTAGAAAGGGATTGCTCACAGAAGTTTGTGAAGAGCTTCACATTCTACATCGTCACAGTACACCCTACTATCCCCAATCAAATGGTTTGGTAGAAAAAGCTAATGGTGTCATTGCAGGCATCATTAGAAAGATGGTGAAAAACAAGACAAAGTTGTGGGATGACTTCTTGGATGGTGCCTTGTGGGCGTATCGAACCACATATAGGGAAGCCACGGAGTTCACACCATTTCACTTGGTCTATGGTCAAGAGGCTTTGCAGCCTATCGAGCTCAACATTCCAACAATGCGACTTCATGGCAAAGGAGCACAAGATGATCAAGAGGTATGGATGGATCGACTTCTTACGTTAGTGGAGCTTGAGTGGAAAAGAGAAGCAGCATATGACTACTACAAGAGGAAAGCCACACAAGCGAAAGAAACGCACGACAAGAAACTGAAGGACAAAGGCATCAAGGAAGGAGAGCTTGTGCTAAGGTATGACAATCGACTTGACAATCGTTTTGATGCCAAGTTTGAAACTAGATGGCAAGGGCCATACATAGTCAAGAAGGCTTTCAATTCTAGTTACTATCAGCTTATGGACTTGAATGGTAAAGAGCACTCCAGGAAGGTAAACGGGTATCGCTTGAAGCCCTATTTGAGTCGCCTTCTACCAAAGGATCTACCAAAGATCTGTCCAAAGGCCGCTGTCTCATGTAAGTATTGTTACATGAAGCATGAGTGTAACTCTAGCCAAAATTATGAGGGGCCAAACAATGAAGATATCGTCAAGGACTCTGAAGCACTCTCTTTGGAAAAGATGCTCTATGATGGTACATGAATATACCATCATCCTGGGGGAGGGCTAATGATAGCCGTTTTTTTGGCTCTCTGTGATTGTCATAGTGAGTTACTCTACCCTACCAAATTCACCCAAACGCTATGGTTACCCTCACCCTTTCACTGTATATAGGTGCGTGTGAGTTAGGGGACTTTTCCCATATCTCCTTACTGAAATAAAAAACCCTCAATTAGCTAGGCATTGGGCTAGTTGAGCCAAAAAAATTAAAAAAATAAAAAATTTAAGTATATTATGGCCCATGCGTATGTAAATATTTCTTTGTATATAGGGCCTAAATAAAAGATTTTTTCATAATTATTTTGGTATTTATTTAAATATTTCTACCTAGGTGTGTGTTATTTATGCTCTGTACATTGCCTCACCATTACCATAATTTTTCTTACCATTTTTCATACTCTTTATTCCATATAGAAATATTTTCATGTAAGCTTCTCTTATATTTGGTGTAACTCCACCCCAACAAAAATCCAAAAAAACAAGTTTTATTTATATGTATATTTTTTCACTATTGTGATTTTTCCCTTCCTACATCTATTTTGTTTTTTTTCTAAAAAATTAGAACACCAAAAATATTTATCTTTTTATGGTAGCCTCATAATGAGAGAGATTTCTTTTGACCCCTTTATATTTTTTCCACTTATATTATTTATATTTGACATGTACATATTTTTTAGACCCCTCAATATTTGATTTTCTTAGTTCTACTATTCACTTATATCATGATCTCAACAATATCTTCAATTATAGACCTACCAAATAAGGTCAAGGGTAGGTGGCATGCATACATGCACTATGGAGGGCTCACTCTTGGAGGTATTCAAAAGAATCATCCAAAGAAGGATCCCACAAGGACCTTGTGCAGTGGAAAAAAACGGTCGGTTTTGCTGAATTTTTAAAGTTCACTTGCTCTCCGAATTTGAAAAGGTGATACAAACAAAAGTTATAGCTCGTGGGCTGAACTTTTGCCTCAAATGTTTTCATATTTTTTTGAGCTACGAGCTGTGAGCTATGATTTTATTAGTGGACCCCAGTTTTCCCATACTATGCAGCCACACTCTCTCTTCCACTTTATCATTTTTCTCTTTCACACACACTTCTCCACTCATCATCCCCACCTCTCTCACCACTCCTCTCTGCACCCTACTCACCTTCTCCTCAACCTTGAAGAATAAGAGAAACCATGGTGAACTCATACCTCCCACACACAATTCCATTCCAAAATTGACCACCTAGTCTCATTTTTCCTCCTCCAAATTACCCATATCTATAAAAAAACCACAAAATTCAGCCTCTTCTCTTAAAAGACAGCATCATGGTGGTTGATTACTTAGCTTCAATTACCTTGTCTCTCAAGGAAGGTTAAGAGTGGAGAAAAAATGTACCGCCAAAGCTAGTGGACCGTCAACAAGCGTCAAAATTGGCCCTACTCAAGACACTTGGAGCATCAACCTTGTAAGAAATCCACCTTTTCTTACCTCTTAAGAGTTTTTCTTCCTTATTTGTATCCTACATGGATACTCCCATTGTAAATATCCAATTCCATTTGTAAATTAATACTAACTCTACTAACACTAACCCACTATGAAAAGTCCTATCACCTCCATTTCTCTCCTCTCTCTTTCCCCACCAACTTCTTGATAATTCCAAGCAAAAGAAATTAGATAAATTGCTGAAAATCTAACCCAACCATGGTTAGAGGAGTAACCCTAGCGTTCAAAATTGCTATAAAAGGAGGGTGTAGCTAGCACAAAAGGGGGAGCCATAAGCAAGAGCACTATGCTATAGCTTGAGAAGCCAAGCTCAACCTCTCTAGAAGGAGCTCTTGAGTGGAAGCTCATTGTCTTATGCATGTGCATGTGTTGTAATAGGGGATTAGCAAGGGAACTCTATGCCATTGTAAGAGAGAGAGTGATCATTCAATTGAGAGTAGGAAATCTATCATTTCTCCTACTAGTGTAAGCCCAACATTTGCTGAATCAAGGAGGGTGGATTTGGACTAAGCTTGGATACTTCGTCTCCCTTCCAACGTGAAGTAATGGACAACAATGATGCGTAAGTGTCTTGGTGTTTTTTGTTAAGTTCTTGATAGCTTGTCTCTGGTGTTGTCATCAATCTAGCCATAAATCCCACATACTGTAAGAGGGCGACAGGGTGGAGAGGACTCCGCTGGCCTTAAGACAGTGATTGGGGTGGCTTTTCTTGTGATGTGTTGTGGTGAAATTTACGCAAGCTATGTTGAACAAATACTAATCTCACTTTGATTTGTCATGACAGATTTGTAAGGAGGTATTAATGCAACAAGCACCCCCTCCCCCTTTCTCTCTCTTTCTTACATATATAATTGTGTTTGCTTGATCATTGCCGATACGTTTCAAAGCAGCCCGAGCACTATCTCTCTCTCTCTCTATCTCTCTCTCTTTACGCGTCCTTGTTCGCATCCAAAACTAGGTGGTGCCCCAAATTTGTGTAGGGTTAGGTTGCGGGTTTGTGTGTGTGTTTGTTGTTTTTTCCAACCCCAACCCAATTGAGCAGCAGGGGAGCCTTGAAGGGTGTCTAGAGGTTGCTCTTCTTGTTGCCCGCCCCGGACCGCCTCACTATCAAGATGAAAGATTTGGGGCTGTTGCATCATTATTTGGGTATACAGTTTAAGCAGTGTGATGGTGGTATTTCCTTGTGTCAGAAAAGTTACATAGAGACATTGTTATGTAAGTTTGGACTTGAGGATTGCAAAACTATTGCCACTCCCATGGAAACAAGTTTGAAGTTGAGTCTACATGATGCTGGTGATCCTGCTGATGTCACTCTTTATCAAACTTCTGTTGGCTGCCTCATTTATGTATGCAACACGAGATCGGATATTCAGTTTGCAGTCTCACAGGTCATTAGATTTATGCATAGCCCAGGGTCTAAGCATTGGCAGGCTATCAAGAGGATTTTCCTCTACCTTAGTGGCACTTTACATCTTGGCTTGTTTTATCCCAAGGGGGGATCATTGCCGCCAGACTTACATGCTTTTTCGGACTCAAATTGGGCTGGTTGTTTTGACACGAGAGTGTCCACAAGTGGTTTTTGTTTCATGCTTGGCAGTTCATGTATATCATGGTTGAGCAAGAATCATCCTACTGTGGCCACTTTGAGTTGTGAGGCTGGGTACAGGGTAGTCTTCACAGCTACGGTTGAGTGTGTATGGCTCAGACGCCTTATGGCTGATTTGGGTGTTGGACAAGACACTGCCAACACTATCTACACTGACAGTCAGAGCGCATTGGCAGTTGCGAGGAACCCAATTTTTCATTCTCGCACAAAGCACATTGAGGTGAATTACCACTATGTTAGGGAGAGGCTCTCAGCATGAGAGATCAGCTTGGCTGATGTGCCAACACAGGACAACCTTGCAGATCTTTTCACAAAGGCATTGTCTCGTGAGAAGCTTGAAGCTTTCTGCAAAGCTTTGGGCTTACTCCCCTTTGTGGACTGATCATGTCCTTAGGGCATGGCACTTCCCTTTACTCATGTGCCAGCTCTCGTTCACCGCATCACTCCAGGGGGGGATTTGTTACCATATACATGTGGTAGTGATGTGTGTGAACACACTAGGACCGCCGGGGCATTTTTTCCCTCTCTAGGAGGTTTTTTCCCCCGAGCATTGTATATACGCCCATCACTCTAGGGCTATCTATCTTTCCATTGCACACTTAGTTGCACACTCTCTATTGTGTGCCTTGAGCTTCCTTTGTCTTCTCCAAGCTGTGTGTGTTTCTCTGCAACCCTAATTCCAACAGGAGCAAGATGCATGCAGATGGACACATTCTTTTGACTACTGCCATGGGGAACAGATTACCAATGGGCTCATGAGCTAATGTCGTCCATCCAATACAACGGGGAGGCAACCCTCTGACACAAAGATGGTGAAAAGTTGAAGTCCAAATCATGGAAGATATGATAAACCAGGCATTACACTTGCCTCCAAGAAATCACAATCTCCTCCTCAATACAAAGGCGACAGACAATGACAAGGCATTTGTGAAGCAACCTAGACACAAGTTCGCTTATAAAGACCTACTATACTCGAAGACAGAACTGCCCCTCACACTCATTGCACAACCCTTGAAAGTCCATAAATCACCAAGGTATAGTGAACCCAATCTCCACATTGTGGTGGTAATGGCAATAGGGATGTCAAAGCAAAGGGTCATAAGATGTGACCTAGGCACATATATACTAGACAATTGGAAGTTCAAGCTTTTAATGAGGAAAATACAAATTTGCAAGTATCCCAGCAATCCTAGAGGAAGAGCTAGCCAAAGAAAAGAAAAAGAATGCCAAACTCAGAGAATCATATGCAGTTGTGAGCAAAACACTTACACAGTTCCTAGCCATGCAAAAGACACCAACATTGGCAAGTACTTCAGCACAACCACCCTCATTGACACTAGAGCTAAAGAACGTAAAGGTAGCCCTAGCTCAAGAGAAATATGACAGGCAAATCGTGACAACATGGCATAAGGTAATTAAGAAAGCAAAAGACGATGAAATTTCACAGCTCCGAGAACATTTGGCAAAGGCCAAGGAAGAGTTAAATGCTCAAAGCGCCGCACATAAGGCATAACTACAACAATGAGATATGGCAATTAATGCCCTGAAAACCAAAGCAACTACAATCAAAGTTTCTCAAGTGATAGGTGAGGTAAAAATCTGAATGGATCTTCCACCTCTCGACATGCCTAACACTAGTATAGAGGGAGCCTTACAATACTTTGAAGATATAGAAGACAAAGAAGCTCACGAAACTGCCAGAGAACAAATTCAAAGGTGGATCTCCAAAATCAGCCAGACTTTTGATGATTACACCTGATGAAGTGGTAAAGAACCATGGGCATGAGATGATTGCATTACCACTAATGCAACAAGAGGCTCTCTTTGTGGAAAAGGAAAATTCTACCCAACATCGAACCCAACCACAAAGGGGATTACAGGGATGTCCATGTAATTGCTATACAAATTCAAACAATTCCTAATAACTAGCCCTTGTGGAGAAAGAAATGGTTCAAAAAGCACCCAACAAACAAAACATATTATAAAAATGTGTCACAGCATCTTAGGATCGACCCAACCTATTGCCCTATCAACAGAAGACGATCGTGGGATAGCTTCCATTTATGGAAAACCAAAAGACCCGCAGTGATCAACTACCCAAAAATAGCTTATAATTTTTCCCCCTCTCAAAGAAATATATGGTACAAACCCTCAATG
This sequence comes from Adiantum capillus-veneris, assembly GCF_014529385.1. Taxonomy (NCBI): domain Eukaryota; kingdom Viridiplantae; phylum Streptophyta; class Polypodiopsida; order Polypodiales; family Pteridaceae; genus Adiantum; species Adiantum capillus-veneris. The sequence goes on along the minus strand of NC_140943.1, from coordinate 102,939,537 downwards.
GAGTCATCAATCAGATGAATGTTGTTCCAGATCTCACATGCCAGATGCTTGTAAAGATTGCCAAAGTGCCAGTCACATGCATCACAATGTTCGAAGATATTGAAGTCACCAACCACCTTTGGCAAGTATATGTAGAAGGAACCAGAGGTTTTTTCTATAATCTGGAAACCAAAATTCTAAGAAAAAAACACCATCACGGAGTTGTACGCCCGCGTCATGTTTTTTCCCTCTCACTACATGCAAAATTTCGAAGAAGATTTCATGACCGTGGGTTCTTTGAAACGGACTCATCCATATTCAACCCCATGACAAAGAATCTCCAAGCTTGGCACATTGCATATCAGAGCACACTTAGCAATAACCCATTCAAGGAACTGGACAAAAAGGTAGAGATTGAAGCAAGGGTGGAGAATTTTAGGCAACTCAACAGACGCTAGGAAAACTAACACTACACTACTAAAGAAGCTACATCAAGAAATTTAGTGATTGACACAGCAAGGCAAAGCACACCAAAGCAGATAGATGTAGTTTGCACGAGGGCGTGCAAAGACTAGGAATGGGGGAAGTTAGCAGTCAAGTCATACGAGTGCCCATCAAGTCGACCCCTTCTTCCTTAAGCCTAAAAATTCGATGTACTCTCACTCTTTGTCCGAAAGCCTTGTAATTATTTTGATAATCTTTGATTGAAAGATGGACAAGCTCTAAGAAGTTGAGGGTAAAATTTGTAATGTGTCTATGTCCAGTCAGCCACCACTGGCCAAGAGAACCCTAGGCATAAAGTCTAAGTTATAAAGTGGGAAAGGGCATGATTATTATGAAGGTTTTTTGAGAAGTTTGAAGCATACAAATAAGGGTGATTTTTCCCTACAACTTGTAATCCACATATCTTGAGATGCGTGCCATAATGCATAAATGTGCATGCTTTCATGTTGGATGTGATCTTTTTTCTCTAGGGGCTTTGCATGGAAGAGCCACTTTGTTCTTTCTCTATTGATGTGCGATGTGTCAACGCTTCAATTGCAAGCTTTGGTTATGCATGTCATGATGCATAAATGTGCTTGTGTCTCTATTTCCATGTAGTGGTATTGGACCATTGGTTAAAACTAGATTTGTATTATATCCTCTTATCTCAACAACTTCCTATAAATATTGCTCGAGGTGCCAAGGAGGTTCTAAAGTTCTCTATGTCCACAAAGCTAGCTTATGACTTGAAAAAACTTGAAAATTTTTTGGGCTACTGATTCCACCTTTAGAGTTGGGTTTGATTGTTGATTAACATTTTTAAACGTGACTCAAGTGCAAAAAGGGGTGGTATTGTTGATCAATTTTCATGAAATTGGTGCTAGATCAACCTAGAACAAAATTTAGTGACCTCTGAAGTGCTACATAGCTAGCATAGGTAGTTCTAAATGTGTTTTTGTGCTTTTACAAAATGAAAAACCTATGTATTAGAAGCTATGGCCCTTTTACAAAAAAACTCTCTATGCTGATTTGCTAGTAAATTCACATTTTGATGAATAATTTGGAAGTGTCTTTAAAATTAAAAGGAAATTTTGAGTGTGTTTATGGAGTTATTACTATGTACTCTTCTTCCTTGAGTTTTGGGACACCTAATACCATAAATTGCAAACAATACATTGGCAAAAGTGATTTTCCATTTTACAAAAATTGAACTCATTTTGAGCTAATACTATGTTGTCTTCAAATTGCTAAGTTTCACTAAACGAATGTGGTATATTTCAAGCTTAGGTTCAAATATAAGTATACAATTCCAATTTTGCACCAACTTGAGACGTCTATATGCCATACAAAAGGCCACATTGTGGAAGCCAGTTTTTTCATCTATTTAGTTTTTGTACTTCATAGGTGTGTTCCAAATGACGCTTTTGATGCTTTCTATGCTTGAACATGACAATAAAGAATAAGTGTGTAAGTGGAATCATTTATAAAGATAATGATGAGTGTACACATATAAAAATTGATGATAGGTCACCATAATGCAAAAAAGTACCTTTTTTGTACTTAATTCTATGTTCACAATTTTTCTTTTGGGCTTAGTACAACCATAGAAATTGGTCAAGAACTTAAGGATGTTTATGAGAAAAATAGACTCGTTGTCTAGAGATATTTTAACCTTGTGTAAAATGGGGTTCACCTAGCAAATATGCTATTTTTCATCAAATTGAGCACTCTTTTGGCTTTGAGCTCCTCGTGACCATACAAGCAAGAGTTGAGAGTGTTTCTTATTTTTCACATATAAAGTGTGTTGCTATTTTTGAGCTAAAGTAAGGGTATCTACAAACACAAACATATGATAGGAGTATTTTGATTTTTTTCGAGAACCCCGAAAGGACACTTTATGTCCTATTAGGTTACCAAACTAGTGTTATACATGAACTTATCCATGTAGAGAGTTTTAGCCCCCTCACGTTGATTATAATATGCTCCCAATCCAACATCACTTTGCAAGTTATCAATACTAGTACTCCTGGCCACCTTTGACGGTCTCTCTCTCTCTCTCATTCATATATATATATATATATCATTATGACATTGGGGCTACAAGCCACACTCATTGGGTCAACTTGGTGTTGACACATGTCCAGGGGGAGGGGCCGAAATTCCTTTCTCCCATTATAATAGTATAATAAGTGAGGTCATAAGCCATAAAGATTCACGCAATAGGTTGTAAGGCTTCATTTGTGAAAAGTTGCTGACGTGGATTTTTACAAATTAATCTTGCCTTAACAATCCTCTTAAGGTCCCTCTCTCCACTAGACGCTTCCATTCATGCACGACATCCTTTACAATCCTCTCCCTCTCCTCCTTAATCCTAATCAAATCAAATGGCCTTCTCATTTCAAAATCACTTTGGTTTTTGGTGCTTTGATTGTGGTGGTTTCATCATAAGAAGCAGGGTATTTCATATTGATGAATCATTATACACCAAACAACATTTATATGTGAAGACAAGGCTACATACTCTTGATATAGGTCATGAGGTGCACAAATGAAGGTAGAGTAGAAGATGAAGATGAGATGCAAGCAGGAAAAACCCATAGGTGGCGTGCGTAGGCACGCTCATCATGGATGCAAGGTTTGAGGCACAACTAGACTAGCTATAAACAAAGAGAAACCTCAATTTTGGACACACACACACACACACAGATTGTATTGTCGTCCACGAAGGTCAAATATGACCCATGGGACCGGATGCAAAACATGACAATGGAATTCTTGTATGTGAAGACATGAGATACATATTAGTTAAGGACTGAGGGTCCATTGCGAGGGTAAAAGAAAGGGAACAAAACCTAAAGGGGAGTAGTTGAGGGGAGAGCCAAAGGAGTTACACGTATTTCACATATGCAAATACGTTGGTCTCTACATAGCCTTGATAGGGAGAACCAATGTGATTATAGTTCTTTCTAGATCATCCAAGTGTGTTCAATGGTCATTTATGCTCGTGGTACTTGGCGGGCCTTGATGCCTCATGATTTAACCACTTGTTTGTCAAGGGTTCACAATTTGGGAGTAAAAGGGAAATCTTGAAAAGAAGAATAACAAGTACAAGTATGTGGCTATGACTGCAGTGAAAGAGGGTATAACAAGATACCGCCTTGGGAAAGGAGATGAAAGAAAAATAATGAATTCAAGTATCTGGTGTTGTTAGTATCCATTTTGCCAAGCCCTCCCCGCATGGAAGGAAAAGGATTCTACCTTGGCTTGAACATTGATTGTCTCTTGCACTCAAGATATCTCAATCTGATCAATCATATGCTAGTATGCTATTCCTTGGACTGCTCTTTGTGAACACAAGAAGGCAGAAGACAGAGGAATGTACAACAATGATACCTTCTGCTCATTTGTACTCAGCCAAGTTGAATAATGAAACGAACACTAAGGCTTTTTCCATTGGCACCAAGGAAAAGAATTTATTAGTTTATTTTGTGAATATTTCCAAAATACTCTTCAAATTTCAAAAATTCCCAACATACCCCTCATATTTGACAAAAAAATCCCAAAACGCCCTTCAATTTCTCGAGTGTGTGTGTGTTCTCTCTCATGCCCCTAGCTTTAGGGCTTGCCCCCTTCTTGTAGGGATCATGTTGATTTTGGAACACCTCACCCCTTGAGAACCTTAGTCATGAAGCCCCTCAAGAACCTTAATCATAAAGCATGACAAGCACATCAAGCACCTTAGTCAAGAAGCACGAAAAGCTCCTCAAGCACCTTAGTCAGCAAGCACAACAAGCACCTCAAGCTTGGGCCAGGTTCCCACCTCAAGCTCAGTCCTAGCTTGCCTAAGGTCCTAGGTCTAAGGACTTTTAACACTAACCTTTGGAGGTCTTTAATGAAGCTAACCCTAAGGTATTTCACGTTCTATTAGCTAGCATTTCTCTTTGACAAACCATCTCTCATTTGGACCCGTTGACTTTGGTCCCGTGTGCTGAGATAGATCCATAAGCACATGTCTATATTCTAACTCTTGTTCCCGTTTATTTTCCCACATTAAATGATCATCTTAATATGTGAAAATTATTTGGGTTAGCTAGATATTAGATTTTATGACATTATCTCTCTCTTGAAATCATAGTCGTCCTCGACTATGATCGTCCTCGACTATGAGGTAAAGGAGATAAAGCCTTAGTAATTAGTCTATGTTTCTTAGCGGGTAGAGGATCCCTTTTTACCCTATGATGTATTTCCAGAATGGATGACTAATCCATTTGGTGCTTGGGAGACTTAGCTGCTATACAAGCATGTCTGCTCTTGAGTCCATATCATACTCCCAAAGTAGAGCGAAAAGTTCTACTTGGTGTTTGAGAGACGTCGTCATCACAAATCCGATTCTAAGCATGCATACTACTTAAATTTTTGCACAATAAAATGAGAGATCTAGTCTTATAAAACAAAAACATTCATCATTTAAAAGAAACATTTACATTTGCTTACTCTATTGGAGCATCGTAAGCATTGACAAGGTTCATACTATCCTTAAGATGTGTTCCTCGCATCCATCTAGCATCTTCAAAAGGATAATTTTTTAATTTAATAAGATATCGTCGAATAATCTTACCATGTCGTAGTACCTTGTCCTCGTGTCAAAGGATAACTTTGGGTTGTAGCACCTCTTCTTGATCTTTGATTTCTAGGGGGTCTTCAATAATTGGGTTTGTTGGTGGATGAGCCAATGGTTGGGCAACTTGAGTTGATAGGCCATCTCATTGTTTGGTCTTAAAATTTGAAAAGGACCATAATATCTTTTTGCTAATTTAGCATAATACTTTTGGTGGCGTGTAGGATTTTTGCACGTAGTTTGCCTTAATCGAGCCTTGGGAAACTTAAGTAAGACCCAATCATTTTCTTTGAACGTTAAAGCCCTTCTGTGCTTGTCAGCAACAGCATTTTTCCTTTATTGGGAGATGAATATAGCCTCCTTAATCTTTTGGAAAGATTCTTGTAGGTCTCGGCTATACTCATCGTCGGTAGCGAAGATCTTCCCATGTACCTTAGGTAGCAAGGGACTTCTATGTCTTCCCTCTATGATTTCAAAAGGTGTCTTTCCTATAGTAGTATGGACAGTGTTATTTACGCATACTCTACAAGTGGTAGATACTTCTCCCATTGTGAGCATTGCTCTACTTGTGTAACATAAGTCTTTAGTAGATTGAGAATCGTAAGGATAACTATCTTACTTTGGCCATCCGTTTGTGGGAAATAGGCCGAACAGAAATTCAACCTTGTACCTAGATTTTCAAAGAGACCTTTCCAAAAATTACTGGTCATTCTAGGATCTCTATTTGACACGATGGATATTGGAAATCCATGGTGTTTGAAAATCTGAGATATGAATAGGGTTTCCATTTGGTGTGCCTTAATAGTCTTTTTGACAGAAATAAAGTGTGCTTACTTGCTAAACCTATCGACTATTGTCCATATTCCCGTATTCCCATGGATAGACTTGGATAATCCAAAGATAAAATCCATGGATATACTCTCCCATGTCAAGTTAGGGATTGGTAATGGCTGGAGTAATCCAAGTTGCTTCCCTCTATCATACTTGGTCTTTTGGAATACCACACATTTTGAAACATACTCTTGTATGTCCACTTTCATGGTGGGCCAATTAAAAAATATATATCTACTCCTCAAAGAGTAGGTTGAATCCCTCTATGCCCCGCATAGGGAGGAGCATTGGATTCATACATCACTTTCTCACAAAGGGAGTGAGTAACACATAGCCTGTTGCCATGGAGAAGATAACCATCTTGCAAGGTGAATGGTTCCTCTTTCTTCCCTAAGGCAAGGTCTAACATTATGTCTTTAAAATCAAGGTCAGTAGCATACTCATCTATCATGGAAGATAGATCATTGTGAGTTGCTATAGACACCGCATTTTCCCTCGATCCTCGTGATAGTGCATCGGCCACTTGATTATGCTTATCAGCAATATAAGCAATATGGAAATTGAATTGCAAAATAAAATTTTCCCACCTCATTTGTTTGTCGGAGAGTTTGGTTTGTGTCATGAACTTACTTGAGAATTTGGTGGTCCATTCATAAGATCAATGGAGTCCCCAATAGATAGTGCTTCCAAGTGTTGAGGACATGTAGGATAGCTAGTAGCTCATTCTCATAGATTCCCAATACTCGCTCATCAGAATTGAGTCTTTAACTCTCATATGCTATGGCATGCCCTTCTTGAAGCAAAACTGCTCCAAGGCAATCTCCACAAGTATCACATTGGACCTCAAATGGTTTTGAGAGATCCAGTAGTCTAAGTACGGGTTGATAGGTAAGTTTTGCTTTAAGTTTCTCAAAAGAACTTTTCTCTTTAGAATTCCATATGTACTTAACATTTTTCTTGGTCAAGTCATGTAGTGGTCCTGCTATTTGGGAGAATTTAGCTATGAAGCATCTATAGTATGCACACATACATATAAATCTTTGTAGCTCATGTAGATTTCTTGGATTAGGCCATCCTTTTATTACATCAAGCTTGGTTGGATCCATACGGATACCATCTTGAGAGATACTATGACCTAAGTATTGAATCTCTTGAAGGAAAAATTCACTCTTCTTTTGGTTATTGAAAAGTTTATTCTCCCTCATAGCTTGAAAAACTACCTGGAGATGTTGTTTATGCTCCTCCAAAGATTTGGAGTAGATGATAATGTCATCAAAGAACACTCCAATGAACTTGCAGTAGGGTCTAAAGATTTTCTACATTAGGCAATTGAATGTGGTTGGAGCATTTGTCAAACCAAAAGGCATGACAAGATATTCATAAAGACCAAATGTTGTACGGACGCGGTTTTTTCAATATCTTCATTCACTATTCTTATTTGATGATAGCCACTTTTAAAGTCAATCCTACTGAAGTAGGTGAAATCTTGTAGCTTATCAAACAGACCTTCTACCCATGGTACATGAAATTTGTTTTTGATAGTGATACGATTTAGTGCTCGATAGTCCACATACATGCGGTATGTTCCATCTTTCTTTTGCACTAAAAGGACTGTTGAACAAAAGGGAGAGGAGCTAGACCTCACCATCCCTTTGTCTACTAGCTCATGCGCTTGCCTCATACTCTCCTCTTCTTGAGCTTAAGAACTCTATAAGGAGGTTTATTAGGCGGTGAGCTCCCAGGTAGAAGCTCTATCTTATAGTCACCATCCCCTCGTTTTGGAGGTAGCTCCATAGAGATGTCATCGATAAATACATCTTGGAATCCATTTAGAGAATTAGACAAGTCTAATTCTTCTTAATTCCTACAAGTTTGTTTTGTTAAAACATTAGAATCATTTAGAGACTCTTTGATAAAAGTCATGTACAAGGAAACTGAGCTTTTCATTGACTTATCAAAAGTAGGAGAATTTACAAGTGGTATAGTACAACCGGGTTCATTAGCATCTATATGCATCCTCTTTTCCCTATAGGTGAAGTAGATTCTTCTTTCATGGAACTTCATGTTGGTAGCCATGCGGTTGAACCATGGTGCCCTTAGGATAACATCCTCATCTTGGAGAGGAGAGATCAAAACGTCTTCTTTGCTGAAGTAGATTTGGACATGAAGCATCAACTTCCTAATTAAGGGAGTAACGGAGGCTTGCTGACCCTTGAAATCCCCATCAGCAATTACAATATCTCCCATCTCAAAATCTTGTATATCCAGCTTTGTGGCCAACTCTGTTGATATGAAATTGTGAGCAGAGCCAGGATCAAATAGAATGAAGGCATCATGCTCCCTCACCTTTCCCCAAGCATATGAAAAGGATGATCCTTTTCAATGAGCATCCTCTTTTGGAGCTTCGACCGTGGAAGCTCTAGGAGTCTCATTGAAGCATTTCTTTTGGGGCAAGAACAATAGCCATGTCCTTACTCCCCACACTTAAAGCATTTGTCATCTTTACGAAAAGACTCTAGCTCTTCAGGAGAGAGTTTGTTTTACCTTTGTAAACTTCTTTCTCCTTGGTCTTGTTGTTGTTGTTGGAATTGCCCTGGGAAGAACTTTGAGTGTTGTTCTTCCCTCTCAAATTATTGCAATCTTTGTTTTCCATGGGCTTGGCATTCCTTTTAGCCCCTTGTTGGAAATTAATGCAAGAAGCAACCATAGTGTGGTGGATAAATTCAGCGATAGAACTAGGCCATTGTGAGTTGACATATTTCCCATTTTTTTAGAGATCCCGCACAAAATTGTTACTTTTGCTTGGTGAAGTCTCTCTTTTGAAAGACTATAGCTTTGAGATGTAAATCCCAAAACTTGTTTACATATTTGCGGATAGACTGCTGGGAGAGTAACTTCAAGCTTCTCCATTTAGTAAGAACTTTGTCCTTGGCATCTCTTGCAAGGAATTGCTTCATTATGGAAACTCGTATAGTTTTCCATGTAATTAGGGCTTCGCCATTCCCGCAGAGACTAGCCCATCATTGACGAGCAAATTTTTTAGTTTGCATATCTACATGGTGTAGCTTGGAGGACTCTGTGAAGCCCTCGTCTCCAAACGCCACATTGAATTGTTGGATGAAGGCCAGTACTTTGTCAGTAGCACCAAAGGTGCCATCATAGCTGAAAAAAGAGATACTCTTTCCTCCCTATTTGAACTTCTTAAGATTTTGGGACCTTTTCCAAGCAGGGTAGGATTTGTGATGTCCTCTTGTCTTGTATTCTCTAAGAGAATAACCGCTACTTTCGTTGGATGAGGAGGAAGGTGAAGAAGAAGGAGAAGAGGGTGACCTCTTTCTTGCCTTTTTCTTCCTTTGTTTCCTCTCTTCCCTATTGGAGTGACGAGGAGATGATCTTCGGAGGAATTCAAAGATTTACTTCTTTCTCATTCATTGGATTTCTCCTCTTCTCTTATCCGAGAGAGTATTATTTTGGAAGTCTCAACAAGAGGCTTCCTAGGCCCTATCTCTTCTTGGAGAGGTAGGGAAATCCCATAAGCACGAAGTTGTTGGGTAACTTCAGCTTGCAAGGCAGGGTTGCCCATAGCTTGTTGTAGCTTAGTGACAAGATCGTTCACAAACATTGGGGCATCATTAGTAGCACCTTCATGTGCAAAATCAAAGTTATCAGTATTCATTCTACTCTCTTGATTATTGTCAGCTATGCTAATTAAACTTATGTATATGCTACTTTGTGCTTTGTTACCCTCAAAAATCTTAGTTGCTACTCTTCTTTACATTTGAAAATTAGCTCTCAGGTAGCCATACCTGTGGTTTAGAGACTGTTGATTGCAAAGAGTAGTGGAGAGGGTCTAACATTTCCCAGTTGATTATGGTTCCTATTGAGATTGCTAGTAGCTCAATAATGGTTAAGCCAAAGACAATCCCCGAGAGACTCCATTATTAAGCCTATAGTTCCCAATGGTGTACCTCAAACTATGTACTTTTCAACCAAGATAATAGATCCCTGTCCCACTTACCCTCTTGCAATGAACAAGTCCAACCTTTCATGGACAACTTAAGGACCTCTCTTCTTAAGCAAGAAACAAGAAACCAATAGTTCTGATACCAATGTAATGGAATATGACTATGACATGGATAGGAGCAAAATTTAAATAACCATAGTGAACATTTACTTTAAGAGGGTTCTTTAAGGAGCATAAGAAGAGTACTTGATTAAAAGTAACAAAATTAACATTACACCTAATTAGCTTCGCATGAACAATACTTGTAAAAGAGAGAGAGAAAGGATTAGAGAAATTGAAAACAGTTGAGGACCGGATTTACTTGGAGCCAGCGGTCCCCCTCCAAAAGGCTTTTGTATTATAGGTTCTCCCATGAAGAGAGACTTGGTTCAATACAAGATTTGTGTTCCTTGTGACCTTGTTGGTGCAATGAAGACGGTAAGCTTCATGCACCAATATTATGCCCTTAACTATCTTACCAAAGCATTAACTTGTCCCCGGCCTCAGACCTCAAACACCTTCGAAGGTGGAGAGCTAGCAAAGAATGAAGGTAAGGAAGAGGAAGAAGAAGTAACATACGAGAAAGACATAGAATCCTCACTTGACATTACTGTTGTTGCATAGCATAGCATAATAGCGTAGTGATGGAGGTTAAGGAGATGGCAAGCATGCACTTTGGAGCATGGATCTTGGTTGGATATGCATTCCATAGCCAAGAGTTGTTGGTGTAGGATCTCAACTTCTCAAGCTTGGAGAAGGAGATGGTGTTCTTGGACAACACCTTATGAGAATTGAGTGTGTGTGTGTGAGTGAATGAGAGAGGGTATATGGGCAAGAACACCCCCTTCTAGTTTGGGTCGACCCCCTCTTCTAGCTCTTTCTTGATGGTGATTGGATCTCCTTAAGCGTGGCCAATCACATGCTTTGTGCATATCAAGAAACAAGGGTAGCATTAGGACAAGTGTCCTTCATACCCTTTGAGAGAGAGGTCCTGAATAATGCTTAAACAATTAATTAAATAAACTAAATTCTCATTGGACCCCTTTAGAGGTCAATCGATAGGCTTTAGGCACTACATGAGGGCATCATGTGTAGGTGTTTGACATGTGTCCTTGTTGCCTCTTAGGTCTTGGGTTTGCCTTGAGTGAGTGTGTATGTATTCTCTCTCATGCCCCTAGCTTTAGGGGGCTCGCCCTCCTTCTTGTAGGAATCATGTTGACTTTGGAACACCTCACCCCTTGATCACCTTAGTCATGAAGCCCCTCAAACACCTTAATCATCAAGCATGACAAGCACCTCCCTAGCAAGCACAACAAGCACCTCAAGCACCTTAGTCAACAAGCACGACAAACACCTCAAGCTTGGGCCGGGTTCCCACCTCAAGCTCAGCCCTAGCTTGCCTAAGGTCCTAGGTATAAGTAATTTTAACACTAACCTTTGGAGGTCTTTAATGAAGCTAACCCTAAGGTCTTTCAAGCTTTGTTAGCTAGCATTGCTCTTTGACAGATCATGTCTCATTTGGACCCGTTGACTTTGGTCCCATGCTGAGATAGATACATAAGCACATGTCTATATTCTAACTCTCGTTCCCTTTTATTCTTCCACATTAAACGATCAATTTAATATGAGAAAATCATTTGGGTTAGTTAGATATTAGATTTTATTCCACGGAATTCCACCTATAGAGTTGTGGCATAGCCGGCTAGGACATATGAGTCAAAAGGGAAAGTCTTGCAACGTTTTGGTTATATCCCTTTGTTAGATTACTCTAAATTCTCTTTATGTGAGCATTGCCTCTATGGCAAACATACTAGGTTGACATCAACACCTTTGGATAAGGAGTTAGGGAGTCCTATAGATCTTGTTTATAGAAACTTGTGTGGACCTATGTCAGCCAAGTCTCTAGGGGGAAAGGTGTGGGTTTATCTCTTGAAGCAAAAGAGCGACGTCTTTAGTGTCTTTCAGAAGTTCTTAGAATTGGTAGAAAACCAATCGGGTAGAAAGCTTAAAGCTTTGCGCAGTGACAATGGAGGCGAGTATATCTCCTCCGAGTTCAAAAACTTTTGTAGTAAACGAGGCATTAGAAGATAGTTTACCACTCCTTACACACCCACCCAAAATGGTGTGGCTAAGAGAATGAATCGAACCACTCAGGAACGGGTTACTTCTATGTTGTCTACGGCCATGTCTACGGCCAACTTAACTCAAGAATCTTGCGGAGAAGCTATTACGATGGCTGCTTATTTGATCAATTGATCACCTCGTACGCACCACTGAAGTATAAGGTTCCGCAGGAGATGTGGACATGAAAAGAGCCTAATTATGACAAATTATGTGTATTTGGGTGTGAGGCATTCTCGCATGTGCCAAAGCGCTTAGAGAAAAGCTGGACCCCAAATCACACAAGTGGCTCTTCATTGGATATGATGTAGATGGAGAGATGGGATATCGTCTCTTGCACCCAGAATCTAAGAAGGTATCATGAAGCTCACAGGTGATATTCAACGAGTCTAAGATGCATAGAAAGCCACTAAAATACATTGAGTATCACAGAGTACGCTTTGAGGATGTTGCCTCACCACGAGTTACACAGAGTGTTGGGTGTGCTAGTGATACACCTTCCACTAGTACACACACACATATTTCTCTAGAGAGAGCGGAATCCAGCACTCAGACACTTTGGAGATCTACTTGTACATCTCCTGCACTTGAGCGTTTTGAGCCAAGATTGGACCATTTGCTAGTCACTGGTTGCGGTGAACCCACTTGCTACAAAGAGGCCATTCAAATGGACGATAGCGTGAAGTGGGAAGAGGCTATGCAATCTGAGTATAATGAAAGTTGGGAATTGTCAGAGTTACCAGTGGGTAAACATGCATTGCCATGCAAATGGGTGTACAAGAAGAAGTATATCATAGATGATTATGAGCCTAAGTATAAGGATAGATTGGTTGTTGCTAAAGGGTTTAAGTAAAGGAAAGGCATGGATTTGGATGAAATCTTTTCTCCATTGGTCAAGATGACTACATTGCATCTTGTACTTAGTCTAGCATCCATCGAGGACATGGAATTGGTCCAAATGGATGTGAAGACAACGTTTCTTCATGGGGATCTTGAAGAGGATGTCTATGTGAAATAGCCAAAAGGTTTTGTGATAAAGCTTGAGAAGCCAACACGGGAAAAACTGGTGTGTAGACTCAAGAAATCTTTGTATGGATTAAAGCAAGGCTCAAGGAAATGGTACATCGAGTTCAATAAGTACATTATGTCATGGGTTACGTACGGAGCTAAGAGGATCACTGCTTGTATGTTACCATATACATGTGGTAGTGATGTGTGTGAACACACTAGGACCGCTGGAGCAGTTTTTTCCCTCTTTAGGAGGTTTTTTCCCCCGTGCATTGTATATACGCCCATCACTCTAGGGCTATCTATCTTTCCATTGCACACCAAGTAACACACTCTCTATTGTGTGCCTTGAGCTTCCTTCGTCTTCTCCAAGCTGTGTGTGTTTCTCTGCAACCCTAATTCTAACAATTGGTATCAGAGCAGGTTACGTCTTCCCGCACTTAGTCGCCAGCTGCTCCAGCACACGCCTGCTCACTTTCTCCGATTAGAGTGAGGTTTGGCAAGCGTTCACAGGTCAATAAACCCTTGTATATAGGCATCAACACCTTGACAAGAACCTTGCTTAAGAGCATTGAGCTCATTCCATACTGCATTTGTATCTTCAACGACCTGGAAATGCTCTAAAAAAGCTTTTATAAACTTTTCAAGACTCAAACCATAAGAAGAAGCCACTGCTTCTTTAGCTTCCAAATCCATGAACCAAACACGAGCCTGATCTTTCAAAAGAAATCCAAATAGCCTCAAAATCTTGTCCTCATCACACATATTGTTGCTTATGCATGCCACCTCGACTTGCTCCAGAAAGTCTTCCGCATCTTCACCACTTCCTCCATGAAATTCCGGATAAGAGAAAGCCATGGCTACCCAAGTTTAATGCTTTAAGAACCTCTTCGAACACACGTGCAAGAACAAAACTTCTCACTACCCAATCCCCAGAAACTTCAATGGAGCTCAGTTTTAGATAAGGACAAACACATGCACATCAAATGAGTTTTCATAGTTAATCATCGGAATTACAACAGGCAAAGGACATTCCAGTATCTCCCTTAATCTTCTTGGCCCGAACATAAAGACTATACGCTGCTGGAAAAAAATCTTCCAGGACACATGAACATTTATCTGGACTCTTTGTGTTAAATGAAATGGAGTGAATTGAGGGCCATTTTGATCATCCATTAAAGCCAACCATGCAGCTCCCAAGAAAGCACACCTGTCTTATCCTCTGATTTTGCCAAAACTTCAGCAGCATAACAACATAAATGGTTCACAAGACCAAAAAACCAGCCATCATAACTTGGAAAAATTTTGGCAGAGTTTCCCCAGAACTAGAGTAGTGAGAACTCAAAATATAGAATGTATATGTATGCATAAACTGTCAACAATAGAACTCAAGCATCAAATAGGAATCACTAATACATAGCCTATGGCGAGGTCACAAAAAAGGTGCTCCAACTACCTGTATCACCGAAAGGATCTCCACATTTGAGAATCCCCCAGCTCAATAAAACCTCACGCTATCGACCCTCACACGAAGGCTAATGCAAATCGCGTATAGTCAAGTCTCAGAAATGATTATCTTCCAGACCAAGTCTCAAAAATGGTTGGGACTGCCAAATAAAACCATATATGGCTCCACAAAGGCGTACCATGGCAGTTTCCACAAGTAACGTACAATCCAACAGACAATGCGCTCAAACAGGCGTCGACGAATAACCTCGAAGGTTAACTGCTTACTTTTTTAGGCATTTTGCACTGCGTTTTTACTCGTTTTTTGATGTTTTTAATGTTTTTTTAATGATCGGTTTTTGGATTAGAGTGTGTGATAGCTTAAAATGAGCGTATTGCTCAGGAGGTTGTGGTGTGCTTTACAGCACATCGTTCGGTTACCCAAAGCTCTGTTAGTCCTCAAAAAGGTTGATTTTTACCTACGTGTGAGACTAAAATACGTAATTTTAAAGGGGGACTGAGGCCTGAGCCTGAGCGTGGGCTTAGGCTTGGGCCTGGGAAATATTCTCAAGCCCGGTCCTACCTTTAAAATTTTAATTTATTATTTATTATTTATTTTTTATTTTTTGCGATAAGGTCGCCGCGGCCACGCTGTGCGAGGAGCACACACACACACCTAAGCTACCTACTTACAACTAATACAATTATTGTTACACACTAACACACTACTACAACAACTCATTAGCTAACATAACTACTTACTGTACTTTAAACAGAACTAACATTATGGATCTACTACCTTAATTCTAATACCTTATCACAGAGAAAACACAGTACCTTTCAACACCTTATTAACAAAAAAAACACAGTACCTTTCAACACCTTATTAACACAACAACAAAACAAACTCCTTCCCAAAACACACACCTTCCTTCTCTACCTTTCCTACATTTCAAAATGCACCACAAAGTAGCATAGAGTGCTACTCGAGCTTAATGTAGAGCATTCCCCGGCAACGGCATCAAAAATTTACGCGTCTATCGCACGTGTCAATGCAAGGGACTTGTCGATACACTGTGTGCGAGCCACAAATGGCTCCAAGCGCACAACTAGACTAATCTAGTAATCTCAAGAGAGCAAGGGTGTGTCACTCACCGCCTTACGCTCACCTTCGTGGAGGATTTCCTTGCCGCCGTGAAGAAGAAGGGGCTACCATTGTGCCGCGCTCAACCGCCTCTCCGTCGTCATGCCATTGTCGAAATGCTCTCTCTCTCTCTCTCTCTCTCTCTCTCACACACACACACACACACACACACACACACACACAAGGAGATGAAGAAGAAGAAGAAGAAGATGGAGATGGATTTCCTCACCACCGCGAAGAAGAAGGGGCTACCGTTGTGCCGCGCTCAACCGCCTCTCCGTCATCGTGCCATTGTTGCAATGCTCTCTCTCTCTCTCTCTCTTACACATACACACACACACATACAAGGAGATGAAGAAGAAGAAGATGGATATGAAGCAAGAGCACTCTTCAATTGCACAAATCAGAGAATGAATGATTTTTAGGTTTAGGTGACTTTTATATGAGTTCGTCCCATTCACACTTGGACACCCATACTTAGCCAACTAACCCTTGAATGTTCTTGTTAGAGTGCACCTCTCATTGGCAATCACTCTTACTCTTTTCCGATACCTGACTCTACCAAATAAATAATACGACGTCTTTCGTAGGTGACAGGAATGTGCGTGAGGGTTAACAGATAGATGGTGAGGTATAGAGGGGAGGACTTGTCCAAAGATATGGGAGTAGGGGGGCTTGCTAAAAAGAAAGTGTAGGCAAGAGGTTGGACAAGAAGTCCCTAATCCCTCCTCAATCTTCCATTTCCCTAATCATTGCCATCATGTTTGAGGTTGTTGTTGTTGTTGTCGTTGTTGTGGTCATTGCAATTGGTGTTGCGGTGGCGGTTGGTGTCGTCGTGGTTGTTGTTATGACTATGGATGATGTGGTTGGAAGGTTTGGTTAGCTTGTTGTAGGGGAACAATTTCAATTTCAAAATGGAGGAAGAAGGAATATTTTGTGTGAAAAGGTCGTGAATGCGATTGTGAGGGTATTTTGGGGTTATAATAGGTTTCTTAGGCGAGGAGTACAAAAAGAGTATTTTGGAGGGAGGGAAACTGACTGGGGAGTGCCCGGTGGTTCGTGCATTTTAAACAGGGTTGTGTGGGTCTTGGAAGCTTTATTAAAGGTTTTGGTGAGAGAAGTGAGAGGATGTTATGGGTGGGAAGATGCGGGGAGAGAGGTTCTGGGGGGAAAAAAGGGAGCTTTGGTGGGAGGAAGGTGCTTTTGTGATTTGATGAGGTGGGGGTTAGTGGTGTTGGGTTTGGTGATATAGGGTTTAGGGAGAGGGAGATATTTGAAATGCTAGCGGACTTCTAGTTCTATGAGCTCCTCAATGGTTTGTTTCTTCGGGAGGTGGGTGATTGTTTCCTTCATGGTAGAGATGGTGACTTTTCTATTTTTGATAGCTTCCTCTTCTTTGGTGGATGCCAAATGGGATTTTACTATAAGGGATTGTATTTGGGAGAGGAAGAGTTGGAGGGAGGTGTCTTTCCATTCTGCTAGATTTTGGTGCCAATCACAAGAGGCTATAAGGGGCAACATAATAGAAGAGAGCTTGTTGACAAGATTGGTGAGGTGGCTCTATACCTCAAGGTGGTAATCGACTTTGGTTTTGAGGTTTTAAACAAGGATATTTTGGGCTTGGGTGAGTCCTGGGGTGCAATCTAATTGATATTTAATTGTAAGGTGTTGGCGGTACCATTGTAGCATAGCTCCAATGACCAACAATAATTGTCAATCTGGAGTGTTTCCGACTAGGGCATGGAGACACTCACACAATAATTAGTGATCTAATAGTGGAAACACAAATGGCAACTCTATGAGATGAGTTTCTTGGCCTATGGAGGAGCTAATCCACAAGGTATGGCAATATCCACATCCACTTCTCTTCACCTCAAATCAACCCAAACACACACAATAACGATTGCAACAATGCTCACATCACTAATCCCATCATTCAACACACTAATCACAAGTGCACACACATAGATCTATTGAGATTCTACACTCCAATCAAACCTACATGCACACACAAAGAATAGAGGGAAATCACACAAGATTAGAGTGGGATTACCTGCTAATTAGTTAAAATCAAGTTAATCAATCATCATTAACAATCACAAGATAGTATGAGAGAGGCATAGTGAAAGAGAATTAAGCATTGATTAATTTTAATAAGGTCACATGAGAAATGATAAACTTGAGGACTCCATACCCACACACCTCATGAGCTCTCACTAAAGAGTGGATCCTAATTCCATTTATAGATTGCATTATATACCTAGGGTAAAAATATGCAATGTATGGGCACCCAAGGCCTTTAGGGCTCCACATCTCACTAAATCTGCAACCTAGGCACACTAATTGACCTATTATTTACATCTTCAAACTCTTATTGAGTCCATAACACATTACAAATATTACAATGGCTTGAAATAAATTGAGAAATTCCAATACATGGCCATTTTGGGAAAATGTAAAAAATATGTAACTCATAATCTTTACTGCTTCTTCGTATTCGTCTTTGATGTGCACTCATAAGGCTTGGGACTTTATCAAATTTTGTTAACTTACGTCAGTTGAATTAACATAAGGGTGGTGAGCTTGGCATTACGAAGGGCTTGAGCTTGGGTATCTTCTAGTTGTATATGTGGGGGTTTCATGTTAATGCTATTGGGATTGGCATTGTTTTGTGAGTGTCAATTCTTGAGATCACTATTCTACATGCTCTTCCATCATCAATAAAATTAAGGTTTGATGCTTCAAAGGAATGATTTGGATTTCAAATATTCCTCCTTCCATTTGTGCAATGCGGTTTGATGAATTTAAGGTGATTTGTATTTTAAGTTGTGTCACTTGAGCTTGTTGCTAAAGCATTTTAGTCATTTCCTAATTCTTGTCCCTTATAAGGGGATATTAACACTAGTTTGGTACCAAAACAAGACACTTAATTTTCTTATTTTACAAATTTAAATTAAATACTACTTGCATTAGACGGTGTATAATTTAAGAAAACCCTCTTGATATGCTTAAATATGTTAGCTAGAGTGTCTTTTAAAAATATCACCTTGCATTTTAGAATCTACGATGATCAAGAATTGTACTCATCAAGTTGACCATCGTAAGACTGTGATTGATGCTTTGACGAAATGGACTTTATAAGCTCAAGAAAAAATGAAGCGACCTTGTAGAAAATTTACATGATTTTCCCACAATTGTGCTATAGATAATTGAGAGTTTCATGTGTAGAAAAAATCAATTTAGAGTATATAAAATAATGGAAATTTCTACATATTTGATATGGCCATTTCAAGCATATCATTGTATACAAAGAAAAATATGCATTTGATGTATTTATGAGTTTTAGAAAGTGATACATTGCTTACCCTTTCCATTGAGGACTCAAGGTGGCAAGTAAAAGGGTTGTAGGTAATTGAAAAGTCAAATACATTGATCTGAGCCTATCACAAATTTTTGTTTATCATATTTTGTTGGTTTTCCTTGCTTCTAGAGGTTTACAATAAAAGAAAGAGTGAGAACAACCTCTTGGAAAAATTTAAAAAAAAATGATTTGATAGGAATTTTTTCTTGACTAGTTCACCGGAGGTGAAAGGTAGAGGGAGAACCTAGTGGTAAAGGGAAGGGAAAATATGTAAATGTGAAAAGAAAAGATATGATGTGGTTGTGGAGCCATGCACCCATGATTCAAGGGTCATGAGTGGCTCATATCATCATGGCTTTGGAGCCATATGATGATTCAAACAAATGGGACCCAAGTGGAAGACTTGGTAAAGGAAGGAACCAGACACATGATTTTACTGAATTTTTTAAAAATATTTCCACTCCAATCCAAGAAAAGTTGTCTTCATCAAAGTTGTAGCTGATGAGCTGGAGATTCTGGCCATGTTTTTTTTATAATTTTTGCATCTACGGTCTAGGAGATATGGCCAAAATGGCGGACGCCAGTTTTTTCAACTGTGGTGGAGACCACCCCCTCTACCTTTACACACACACACCCTTCCTTTTCCACATTGAGACCTTCTCTAAAAATCAGCCATTAGTCTTCTCACCCTCCTCTCCTTCCTCTTCTCTCTCAAGCTCAAAAACCCATCAAAATTCCTCTTCTAATCACCTCTCAAGTCATGCTTAATCTTGTTGTAATTCATAAGTTCTCATTCAACCCCTTTCTATTATTACTAGATATGTATTGATTTTATGTAGATTCTTTACATTTTGAAATAAGGAAGCTCTTGGACTCAAGCTATGGAGGAAGGAGTGAAGACAACACAAGTGATGATGGAGCTAATTGGTCAACAAATCACTTGGAAGGAGCTTCTTCATTGGTTGAATGTCCCTAATCAAGCTTCATTTGTACAAATTACACTTGGATCTTAACCTCACTCCTAATCACTCTCTTTCCTATATAAAGAGGCCTTCCCCTTTGTAATTTCAAGCCTCCCTCAGCCCCATTGAGTCTTTGTATCACTCACCATGAGCCCATAAGCTCATTCATTCACTCTATTCTTGCACATTCTAGAGTGCAAATTGTTTCATGCTAGTAACCTCTCCTCCTCTTACTTATGTTAATTAAGAGAAATCTTTTATATGTGTGTGAGAGTGCTTGATGTGATCTTGGCTAATCCTTGAGTGGTTGTTTGGTAATCTACATGACTATTTGTGTTGGGAGTGTTTGAAGTCATCCATTCCTTGTACACACACTAAGGTTAATGCTTCATTCATAGTGATCTCTCTCTCTCTCTCTCTTTGTGTAGCGGTCCTAGCCCACGCTTCCAAGACTAGGTGGTGCCCTTATCTCATTTCCCTTGTGGCGCAATGGAGTTTGGTTTGGTGTAGAGGCCGCCATTCCAAATTTCCTTCGTCAACATCTTTGAGCAACTTATCTATTCACCTTGCACAAGCTATAGGCCCCAAAGGACAAGCAAATAAATTGGAGAAATAAGAGCCATGACCTAAGCATATATTGCAGTGTTGAAATTATGAGGATCTTGGACATGGAATGCATAATTTTCCTTGGCCCTACGGGGAGTCGAGGTGATCTAACTTGATCTATCTAGTGTTGCATATAGGCAAAGGAACTAGTCAACAACCCATGATTTTGCAAAAATCAAATAGAACAAGGCTAGATTCACAAGGATAAAAAAGAGTTTCAACTTTCATGGATCCAAAGGTGCAGGTAGTAGGTGTGACCAAGTCAAATTAGGTTGACATGGAAGCTAATGACATCAAGCATGGCCGTGGAAAGGGAAAGGAGAAAGAAGGAGTTACATCACAAAGTGACCATGGATGAGGTAAGAAAGTGAAGGATACCAAGGAAAGTAAGAGACTCTGACATTGTGTCAACAATTAAGATTTACCTCTTAGACATGGTATGGCTCCATACAAACTTTTGGAAAACATGAGAGGTAAGGGTGATGACATCTCATGGCCTCAATTTCTTACATTGTGTCCACAAGTTAGAAGCAATATAACGAAGGCAATTACCACTAGGAGAAAGATGAAATAAAATGTGCCTGTTGTAAACATTACACAAGTTGAAATGAATGAGGACATTACACATGTGCTAGATTATTACATGAAATGAGAATGCATTTGAAGACATCCATAGCTACATGTGAAGCAATGTGGTTGAAGCATTTGTTGTATGATTGGGGAGTTGAGGTGAATGGCAAGGAGGTGATTTATTGTGATAATATGTGCAACATTATGTTGGTAAGAAATTTGGTTCATCATGCATGAACAAAACATATTGAGGCACATTATCATTATGTACATGAGAAGGTGTTTGATAATGAGATTGACTTGGTTCATGTGAAGACGGATGATTAAGTTGCGGATATCTTTAATACAAAGACACTTGGAAGAGAGAAGATTGCATAATTTAGAGAAGCATTAGGTATGCATGATATGCAAGCTCATTTTGAGCTTGAGGGAGAAAATGAAGAACAAAAGCTATGTGATACACTTGGTTGATTCAACAAGTAATGATGATGGATTGTTTTTAGTGTTTTTAGCACATATGAGGCATGATAAATTTTTGCTTGTTGTTTTGTCTTTAGCGTAGTGGTGAAAACTAATACCACTACATGGTTTATACACCTTGGTGGCTATTTTGCTGCAAAGTGGAAATGTTGATGATATAGTCATGTAGGGTCTTCAACAAGCTTATGGATCATGTCAACAAAGGTGGCTACTATGGTGTTTTTGGTGAACACCCTTGTCCTTTTCTTGTCTTTGGATCTCATAGAGACTTATTTTATGGGAAACTTTAGAGCCTCTACCACTATTTCTTAGGCACTATTTACTTTTGTGGCTTGTCCAATGGAACATGTGCTTCTTGTTGTGTTGTCTTCTTGGATGGTGCTCAAAAGCACATAGGATCTTTGCAAGTCCGCCCTGCATGGCTCCATCTCATAGAATCAAAGTAAAGCAAGCTTTTGGTTGGCTTCCATGGTCTGTACTGCCTTGGCCACATCATATATTTCTTTGTGTATAAGTTGTTATTCCACTGCTTGTTGGTTGTCCAAACTTCTAAAACTACCATGGAAGATGGCCACATGGTGCTCTTCAAGTAGGTCTTATCCTACTGAGGACGTTTTTTCCATATGGTTAGAATCCTCCTCTAGCTGATATGGTTGGATTTCTTGTAGTTTTTGCTTCAGAGTTCTTTTCTTTTGTGTAGGTGTTGGTGATGATTGCACTGGGCTTGTAGAAAATAAATATAATTTTGCAAGTCATAATGTCAATGTTTACATCCTTTCACTTCAGCCTTTGAGCCTAGAAATGCCAAATTTAGTTTTGTACCTATAGAAAACACATATAATTTTGCAAGTCAGATACATTTCAGAGTTTACATCCTTTCACTTCACCCTTTGAGCCTACAAATACCAAATTTAATTTTGTGGCTTAAAGGTTATTACTAAAACCCATGAAAACATGATGCGACTAAAACAATAACTTTTGGACTAAAATTTTAAAGCGGGATAATAAACTTAATTATTATCAAGGGCTTGGTTTTGGCATGAAAATTGAAGTTTGGCGTTGCACATGCGTTAAGGGCATCATAAATAGACAAGATTTGGCTTTAGGGAAGGTTTGGATGGTTAGGATCATTTTTGAATAGAAGGCTTTTAACAATGACTAACTGTGAAAAGGAGTGCTCTAGTAGTCCAGATCCTTTCAAACTTTGTGTGTGGGTTTGTGATGATACGTAAACTTACAGGTGATAATAAAATGTAAAGTTGGGTCCGGCCATAGATTACGGCCATAGATTATCTAACCAAGTGAGCTGAAGTGAGAGCCACTAAGAACAAGGATACTGAACTATGGTTGCATTTTTATATGAGTGTATATTCACAAGATACAGACTCTGGATTGAGCTTATGAGTGATCGAGAAACGCATTTTGTTACTGAGATGATAGAAAACTTATTAAACCAATTTATAGTTATCCATAACAAATTTTCACCATATCATCCTCAAGCAAAGGGAAAAACAGAGCACATGAACAACATCCTTAGCTTACTGATTACAAAGATTGTGAGCTCTAGTAAGCTCTAGACGTACTAACTAGGATATGGATCTTCATCCAACTCTTTGAGCTTATAGATCCTGTTACAAAATAGCTCCGAATACTAATCCTTTCAATCTCTTCCATGGACTTGATGCAATACTGTTGATGGAGTTTTTACTTCCAACACTCTAAGTTGCACATGACCTAGAATGGAAAGATCATGAACTATTTGAATGATTAAAAACCTTGAACAACTAGATGAGCAAAGGCTGGCCACCATTGTGCACATCTATGTCCAAAAGAGGAAATGGAAATAGTTCTCTGACTCTCATCCTATTGATCAAGATTTTTAAACAAGAAGATCTCATATTAGTCTACTTCTTGAAACAACACATCCCAAAATTCAAGAAAAATGGGCATGGTCCATTTGTGATTGAGAGCGTCTCACTAAGCGGGGCTATCAAGCTAGCCACCTGAGATGGAGAAATGATGGAAAACTGGATAAGTGAATGTCATTTGTGCAAATATATTTTTCCACTAACCAGTGATTTTTTAGAAACAATGCATGCAACAAAAGAACACAAGATTAGACACCAACAGGTCATTGAAGAGGCTCAAGAGGAGGCTCACATCTGGGTATTAAAGAGGAAAGTAGCAATGGGACTAGCCCAAGAACTCATGCCAGTGAACATGCTGCAAGTTCAAGCCCTGTATTTCTCTCAAGCTTTAGTAGAGGATGAGGTAGAAACAGATTTTGAATGGTTTGTGTTACCATATATACGTGGTAGTGATGTGTGTAAACACACTTAGGACCGCCGGGGCATTTTTTCCCTCACTAGGATGTTTTTCCCCTGTGCATTGGATACACACCTATCATTCTAGGGCTAAATTATATTTCATTTTAGTGACATCAGAAGGATCACCAGCATCATGAACACTCAATTTCAAACCTGTTTCCATGGGAGTGGCAATAGATGTGCAGTCCTCAAGTCCAAACTTACATAGCAATGTCTCTATGTAACTTTTTTGACACAAGGCAATACCACCATCACACTGCTTAAACTTTATGCCCAAGTAATGATGAAACAATCCCAAATCTTTCATCTTGAAAGTAACATTCAAATCAGTCTTAAATTTAGCAATAAGTCATTTGGTCCAGTGATCAACAAATCATCCACATAGAGAACGACAATGAGAAGTACATCACCCTCATGCTTTACATACAATGTGTTTTCTGCTGGACTGTTACAAAAGCCTCATTTAACCAAATGAGTGTCAGCCTTCTCATACCAAGAAGACAAAACTACGAGGATGCGTTACATAAAATTCCTCAAATATGTCACCATTCAAGAAAGTAGTAACAATGTCTGATTGATGTACATCCCAACCAAAATGAGCTACCAATGCACAAAATGCACAGTAGTCATACAAAAAGTGGAGCAAAAGTCTCTTCATAATCTATGCCTTTTTTATGTGCATAACCATCTTTCTTAGGTTTCGACTTGTAAATCCACTTTGTATGAATCGCCTTTTTGCCAGGAGTCAAATCACATGAATTTAATGTGTCACTTTCTATAAGTGCATCATATTTTGATTGCATGGCAGCCATCTAATTTTTTAAATTTTGTGCTTCATCAAAAGATAGAGGTTCTTGTAGCTTCTCTGCATGTGTCAACATACGCATCGACAACAACCATAACTCGAAATCTGCTAACCAATCCTCGGCATCTTCAATGCTTGTAAATATGGGGCCAAATCCTAGCTCCACCATTGTTGTTAGCTTCAAACTCAACCATCAAACACCTCGACCATCAGACAACTGCTTTGTCGGCTAAAAAACACCGCTTCAAACGTCAAATTGGAGCATCAGATAGCTCCTCAGTGGGGGCACCAGAACATGGAAAGGGGGAAAGTGGAACACACCCAACGCACAACACAATGCCTCACTATATCATAGGGTATACATAGCACCCCAATTCACTAGAGTTCACCTTCAAAACTTGACACTACCCACAAGAAAACCACCGACACACAACTATACGAACACACGCCTTGCAATGCACCAGACAGACTTGGTCACTCCACTCTGCTCAATTTGCAGCCTTCCACATGCACACAAGCCTCTCTCTATCTCTCTTTGCATGACAAACTTTGGGGGGGCACACACACCGAAAACACACGCCCGAAAACACACGCACACACGAAGATAAGAGAGGGGGGAAGGGAAATGACACCCAGAGATAGAAATGAATAGCCTTCTTGCATATACAACTATGTACAATCGACCTGCACCCCTGCCGACACAAACCTCGGCAAAAAACAATAGCTCAAAAGTCTACACAAGCAAAAGAGCATAATGGCAAAAGCCCCAAAAAATTCACGTTTACATCCTTTTATAGGGGGAACTAAACCCAAAAAAGAAAAAAAGGTGAGCTCTCTAGCTCATACAACTCTCTTTGAGCTCCTTTTAGCATTTTCCTTGCATTGCTAGCAGTTGGCATGCTCCATTTTTTGCAATTCCTGCATGGTGCACACTTCTTATCCTTTGTTCGCCCAACCTGGCTACCCGTTCACCTCTTGAATTGAACTTCTTTGAATACCTTCTCCCTCTCTCACTTCACCGGCCTTGTGGAGGGATTGGCCTCCTAGCCGGCTTTGGAACTTATCTCTCTCTCTTTCTCTTGCCCCACGGGCACTGCTGCAGGATTGTCCCTTTGACTTGCCCGTTTAAACCTTTGAACTCTCTCTCTTAGTTTTACAGGACCCCTCCCCTACTCGGGCATTAGCGATATTGCTATTGGGGAGGTCACCCTTGCCCTCAAAAAAACGGGGGCGCGTGTGAATCTAGCCCGAAGCGGGCATGTCATGCCACGTCACCACCTGCATGAACAACATCACCTAGTGGACATAAGCCAGAGCCACCAAATGCCGACAATATGCCACCTTCATCTGCTCCCCAAATTAGCCCCTTCTGGAGCCCTTCTTGGCCTATAAACCACATCAACCATACATTTTAGCTGCTACCTATCAGTCCATGATCTTCCTAGCTGTTCCAATCCTTTTCCATGCTTCTGCTAGCCTGCACATACCTACCCATGTTGTCTTCTATGGTTGACACACTTTGGCTGCACCAACGCCATAGCTCGTGAGCTCTCTTACTCTTTCTCCACTTCTCATGCCCCATTGAGCTGCTCAATACTACATATTTACCCTCCAGTGGAGCTTGCACCCTTCGTGTCTGGGATTTCCATGGTGCCACATGGAAGTCCCATGGGGATCTTCCCTCCAATGGCCCTCCAAGTTCCCCACTTGAAAACTTAAAAATACCTTTAAAAACTCATTTTTTTCCCCTTATTTCCACTACAAGCCATTTGAGGCTTGATTGTCTGATGCCCTAGATGTGATGCTACTCGATGCCGACAACCCCAACTCCATCTCATACGAATATTGACATGCTTTGACCTTGTTGAACCCTCCAATAGTGGCCGTCAAAATGATAAAAATGTCACAACCCCATCCGGTTGGTAATTGTCACCAACTTCAACAGTCTGCATTTTCTCGGTCTGGACTTTATTTAAGATGCTGTCACTTTTTATCTACTCCATACACCACATAGAATTCATACAATCCGTGACAAAGCTCCAAAAACATCAGATGGCACATCTATTGAGGCAACGAGTGAAACTTCATCTGCTAATATCTTGACATCCGAGCTTAGATCGCCGATCTAAAACAACCAACATGCTCCATAAATCAAGCACTACACACCCATATCTCCAAAGTGGCTTGGACCACCTAGCATCATTTGGCCTGTGCGTCATTTGTAACCACCTCCAACTTCAAAGCATTGTATCTTGCACCCTATAGCTCCATTTGATGAGCCTTCTAGATCTGCTCCTTCAGTACTTTGAGCTCTACATTTTCAAGCCAAAAACTAGCACTTTTTCCTCCTTCACATGCTACCCTGTCTGGACCAATATGGAACCCTTTGGTCTAAAAAACCACATTATGCATACACATGTGCTGCCACTTGCCTACCTAGGCTCTTCCCATCTTCTCTAGCCCTTTGCCATGCATCTATAAGAATACACATCACTGCCTATGCCCTTCACATGCTACCCTGTCTGGACCAATCTGGAACCCTTTTGGTCTAAAAAACCACATTATACATACACATCCGATGCCACTTGCCTACCCATGCTCTTCACATATTCTCTAGCCCTTTGCCATGCATCTATAATCATACACATCACTGCCTATGCCCTCTGCTAGGGTCGACAAGCTTTGGTTGCACCATCATTGCCCAACCCCCTTGTTGAAAGTTCATGTTCAACTAAAAAACACCTTTATTCTTCTACCAACTGCACAAATTGGCAAACACTATCCAAAATTGTGAGCAAACTACCGTATGTACACTACTACCAAACCTCAAGTGGGTTTCCCCACCCGCTGCAGCACAAAGCCCCACTTGGATCAAAAACCTTGCATTGGCTCCACCCATCCACTTATAACACCTTCCAACAATGTCTTACCTATGTTCGCAACCATCCATGCACACAATATGCCCAAATCACTTTAGCATCTCTTTGCATATTTACTTGCCTCACCAACACAACTGGCCATATAAGCATATTACCTAAACCAACCAATGCATCTGGCCCTTTAATCACACAATCTACACCGACCAACACTTTTGACCCTCCCTCCCAACCATGTAAAGCAGAGTTCCTCTCAATGGAACTCCGTACCTGGCAGATAACATACCTCACTAATGCACTTACAAGCATACATTTCAACCATGTATTGCATACCTCTTTGGACACCCTGAACCCACTCTGGACATCTCTTTTCTTCTCCATAAAACATGCCCATTCACTGGACTCTCCACTTGTAGAGGGACTAACCCTTGCATCACCTGTACCCTGGTCAAAGCTTTATCCACAAGCACTTGCATCTCTTCATCCATGGAATCCTTGATATCATCAAAGCCCCAATCAGCTTCACTTCAAAGCATACCTAATCCAAAAAACCTATGCACAGAGCATCACCTTGGCAATCCAAAGGCACCTCTAGTTGTTCTTGCCTTTGGTCATCATCCTGAGCTTCAAAAATATGCCCAAGTCTTTCGGTTTTTGCTTCACCACCATCTCCTTGTTGATTTGGCATGCCAACTTGGCTATCCATGGACTCAAATTTATCCTCTTGCAAATCTTTGAACCGATTGCACCACCACATCAATTTCCATTGCTACCTTAATCAGCATGGCCGCCAATAGAGCACTGCTTGCATGCTCTGTTTGACATCATATCCTCTCTCATTTGCTTTGGCACTTCAACTTGTTCTTATTCCACATTGGCTAGCACCAGCTCATCACACTCGGTCTCCTTAACATAGGATGTGAGCTCATTTGGTCTATCTTCCTTGTTTGTCTCCCATAAATTGGAACTCATCTCTCCATCTTCATCAACATCATACACTGACTTAGTATCAACATCTTCAACCGCTTGCTGCTCCACAAATGCTTGACCTTCATCTAGGATTTGCACACTTTATTCATTCACTTTTGAACCCTTGGTATCTGCATTTTGATTGCAATCTGCTACCTTCTCATACAAGCTTTGCACAAGAACAGGGTTTACCTCTTCAATCTACTTCGGAACCTCAACATTTGCTACCGCTTTTGCACATTGGTTCACTTCAACAAGGGCTTATCCTCTTTGAAAAGATCGTCCATCAGTGGCACATGCACATCATAAATTGGAAACCTCCAACGAACATAATCAGTTGTTGGCCTCACCTCAACACGCTTTTCATTTTGCACAAGTGGCACTACCTTTGGTTGAACCATAAAATACTCTACTAGCTTTGCTACGGGCACATAATCTACAAGCTTCTACAAGCCCAACTCCATCTTTCATTTTACCTTTCTGCTCTTCACCTAGCTAGATACATCATGTTATCATAGGTATCAACACCGTCTTCCACCTTATCTCTGCTTCATGTATGCAAACACTCAAGGAACTTTGACATCTTAAAAAACTAATTCCCTTTCACCCCCGTGGAAACCTCCAACTGCCTCCAACAAGCTTCAAATTGCTCAAGAAAAATGGAAAAATATTTACTTACATTGTGGCACACCGCCTTCAATCTTGAACCAGTCTCTGTTGGGGTGATACTTCTTGAAACACTCTAGAAATTGCCTCTGCAATTCCCTTCATGAACTTCGACCATCACACTTTAGATCGTCAAACCAAACCTTTATTGTCCGTGCATCAGCAGCGACATTGTCTGCAAGTTCTCTACATCTATCAACATATGCATCGACATCATCCATACTTCAAAATGTGATAGCCAATCTTCAAGGTCTTCAACACCTGTATATATGGGGCCAAAAATTGGCTCCATCATATCTGCTATCTTCAAACACAACCGCCAAATATTTTGACCATACACCAACCGCTTTTTGGCTATCAATCACCACTTTAAAATTCAATTAGGAGCATCAATATCTCCTCAATGGGGGCACTCGAAGATGGATAGGGGAAAAGGGGAACACACCCAAAACCCAAAGAGTCTACCTCTCTATCGCTTAGGATAATCACTGCACCCCAATCCACTAGAGTTCACATTCAAAACTCACACAAATGACAGTCAACCACACTGAATTTTTTCCATTTACAATCAAGCCGCAACACGCACCTCTCTCTCTTTCTCTCTCACACACACAAAGGCCCAAGGAGGCACACACATCTCAATCACCGACACCACACGATTGGAACAGAGCAAAGAGAAGAAGGGGAGAAAGGGGAAGAAACTCCAACAAATTTGGCTATGGTTTGCTTTAATATTGGCAAGATCATCATCTGCTACAACAATTCAAAAACACCTGATACCATTAAGCTCGGCAAGAAAGCATCAAGCACAAGAAATTCAGGGCAATTGTTGGTTTTGCCTCCGTGTGGCTCCCTTCATGGGGAGTGGCAAGAAAGAAACATTGATTATTGAGGCCCTTGATGGATCCGATGTCCTTTTGAACCCTGTCTGCAAGCTCCTTGTTGAGCTCGCCCTTGGACAAAGTACTGCTCTCAAGACTCTTTCTGGACTTCTTTTCCTTTGCCAAAAACTTCTGTCGAGGCTCCTCGTTGAGCCTCCTCCTTCATTGTAGAGAACCCTTCTACATTGCTTCTCCCTCCGTTGCTTCTCCCTTGCACTTTTTCCTCTTACCCCACGTGGAAAAAACAATTCCCCCTAGGGCGTGGATATATCCTCTATTTTTGGCCCCCTTCTATTCTTGGACCTGTATTTTTGCATGGCACGTTGATGGAGCAAAAGATGCCGTGTGCACACTCACACACCCAGACAACTCAACACCAAATGAGAAATTTACTCAAATTCCAACCCACACACATCACCACTCAAGAGCACAATAAAAATACTACCCACAAGCTCAATTTAAACTCCAAACGCCTCGACCTACAAGCCCTTGCCTGCCCGCAAACACTACAAGGTGAGTCAAGTTGATCACCACTTGAAATCACACTTGATGGTGACCAAAATATACAAGAAAAACCATCAAAAACTCAAAAAATCCAGCCACAAAATTCCTCTCTCAAACCATTGCAAAGCCTTCACCAAAGTCCACTCTGTTGGACTCTTTGGAGTAGCGCCAACCCTAATGGCACCGATACAGGGTCAGATAGTCTTGCAAAAAGCCGCACCTTCTTCCCTCCATTCCTCAAACACACACATCCATGGAAACCTCAAAACTTCCATAGACTCTCCCAAGTGAAAAATTGAAGAGACAAAGCTCTCATTCACTCCTCCACATACTCAAAAACAGGACATGAACGCAACAGGACTGCACTAGATTACCTGTAGGAACCCTCCTTCTTCCCAAAAGTTCTCCCTCATCCTGGACCATCACGGCACCGTGAATGATGTAGCTTTTTAAATCCTTTTCACACCATTTTTGATCATTTTTTGACCTTTTTCGGCCCAGTTTCGGCCAATATTGATCCCCGGCGCCATTTTTTACCGGAAAAACACCAAACGGACTCCAAAATTCACGAAATTTTGTATTCTTGATCCTTGACACCCAAATAAATTTGCACCATACCCACATTCCATTTTGGACCACTTCTAAGGCAGTGCATGCATCACCGCAGATCAGGCACCGTAAATAGACAGTTACTGCATGTCCCAAACTTCTCGAGTGGGATGAGAGTGCCCACACTTTTTGCTTGCATTATTTACATTTTAGAAAGTTCAAACACATTCTCTAGAGCCAAAATAATCCACCTAGAACCATATTCAAGGCCCCGATACCCTATCCAAGCATATACATGTTCCCGACTGCTAGCACGTGAACCTGACTATTCACAATGTGTACATGCTGCATCTTTTTAAAACTTGAAAGCACTTTTTAAAGCTCCCAAATGCTTTGTAAATCATTTTGTACACATGACCATGCACATATACACTACTTTGTACAGACCAAAAGTGGTTTATCACCATTGCCCATCCCCAAGTTGAGCATTTATGCTCAACACTTGCATCAATTTGTGACAAAACACCTCAAAAGGTGACCTAAATTTCCTCTTGGATCATATGAAAACTCATCCACTTGCATAACACCACCCATGGATCTAAGCATGCCACTCACACCAAATGCAAAAGCATCTATTTTCTTGCTAGAATGCAACCACCCACCTGGATCCCAATAATAATTTGAATTTTCTCCAAGGTTGGCACATTCCATGTTGTACCATACTTTTTTCCAATTAGCCAAACCCACAAATACCTCAAAATGCATCTCATGACTAGAGCCCATTTGATTGACAACCATAAATCCCACATTCTTGATGCATTGTGTTCTTCATTCCCCACGCCCAAGAGACCATCACTCCAAGCATTTACAAATCCCTTCAAAATTGAAAATGCTCTTCAAAAACACTATCGCCAACATCCTCTTCTTCCAAACAAGGCATCTTCCAGTGGAAAAACTGGAGACACGCATACAAAGCCACATAGCATATTATAACCAAGTCTTCATCATGCCCACTAGCCCCAAGACTCTCTAACTTCCAATCAGGATCTTCACAGATAAAAGGGTATGGCTTGTCTATACGTTGAAGCATGTGAAATTCACCCATAAGATCACTATGCAAGCAAAGGATCATTTTAACCGCTTTGTCTACCGCATCCTCAAGAAGTTTATACTTAACAATCACAGGTCACATATTGGAGATGGCACTAGCATCAAATCCTTGCATACATAGATCTTATCCCTATCATCTTCATGACCCAATACCCTTGCATCACAACCACTAGAGGGTTGCCCAACCCATAGCTTTAGTAAAGCACATGGACCCAGGGTCGCATCAACCATCATAGCATCATCCTCTCCTACATCATCTTCACTCATCAGTGGAGAAAGTCCTTGTCCATAGCCCACCATCTCATCATCAATGCAAGCATTCAAGCCCTGTTGCTGCAAAGCCCCTTCCCAAAATATAAATTCCTCTTTGTGCAAGGCTACCATAGCCTTCAATGGATCTAGGGACTCTATGTCATCATTGCATACATCACTACACCAACTCTCACAAGCATTAGATGAGTCACCATCATAGGTTGCCTCATCCTTGTCAATTTCACTCTCATCATCTTCACTTTCCCTGCTAGTGCTCAAACTTTTGCATTCACCTACAATTTCCTTGCCATTTTGCACCATAGGCATGTGTATGGTCTCTAAAGTTGCTTCACATACTTCATTTACATTGACTTTGTGCATATGGGCATCCACACCTATATCCAAGCTATTATCCTTGCTACCATGAGCATCTGCAACTATGACTTTATGGACATAAAGGTCATCCACACTATCCATACCGCGTATTGACAAAGTTCATTCATGCTTGTAGCAACGCACAACTTTATCTCTTTTTGTAGTGCTATTTTCAGTGCTTCACACATGGATTTGGGCTCTTTCTCTTGTACTTTCATCTAAAGCACCGGTTGCAACAGACTCGTGAATACATGTACTCTTTGGCTATTTGTAAAATCAGGATAGAACTCCTCTTTAGACATGGCTTCCACATGCAAAAGAGCATCTTTCCACTCTCCAAGCATCATCAAATCTTGACCAAAAATCTACAATAGACTCGTGCTCTTGCATAAACAAAGTAATGACCTGTTTCCACGAATCTTGGTGAGGAATCACCTTCTTGAACCGCTTCAAAAAGCATCTCTTAAGCATGTCCCAATTGCCCTTCTCATCTTGTGACAAGCCCTCATACCAATCTCTTGCATTCCCTCTGACTACTAATTGATGCCTACAAGCTTTTGCGCCTCACTTAGAACTGCACGGCATAAATGATGTCAAATCAAACTCATATGATGCAAGTCAATCGTCTGCATCCTTGTAACCTGTGAAAATAGATGGTTGCAATGGGACCACCATATTGAAATTCCCTTCAACATACAAAATGTGCATACATCGCTGCTCAAAATCCAAATTCTGTGTGCACAACCGACAATTTTTGCTCCCCAGCGGGATCGCCAAAGGATGATGGAGCAAAAGATGCCATGCATACACTCACACACCCAGAAAACTCAAAACCACATGAGAAATTTACCCAAATTCCAACCCACACACACCACCACTCAAGATCTCAATAAAAATACTACCCACAAGCTCAATTCAAACTCAAAACGCCTCGACCTACAAGCCCTTGCCTGCCCGCAGACACTACAAGGTGAGTCAAGTTGATCACCACTTGATGGTGACCAAAATATACAAGAAAAACCATCAAAAAATCAAAAAATCCAGCCACAAAAGGCCTCTCTCAAACCATTTCAAAGCCTTCACCAAAGCCCACTCTGTTGGACTCTTTGGAGTAGCGCCAACCCTAATGGCACCGATACAGGGTCACATAGTCTTGTAGAAAGCCGCACCTTCTTCCCTCAATTTCTCACGCACACACATCCATGGAAACCTCAGAACTTCCATAGACTCTCCCAAGTGCAAAATTGAAGAGAGAAAGCTCTCATTCACTCCTCCATACACTCAAAAATAGGACATGAATGCAACGGGACTGCACTAGACCACCTGTAGGAACCCTGCTTCCTCTCACACACAGAGAGGTGGAAGTGCCAGAAAAATGGCTTCAAAAGTTCTCCCTCAGCCTGGACCATCATGGAACCATGAGTGATATGGCTTTTTAAAGCCTTTTCACACCATTTTGTGTCGTTTTTTGAACTTTTTTGGCCCAGTTTCAGTCAATATTGACCCCCGATGCCATTATTCGCGGGAAACCCCCCAAAAGGACTCCAAAATTCACCAAATTTTGTATGCTTGATCCTTGATACCCAAAGAACTTTGACGCATCCCCAAATTCCATTTTTGACCACTTCTAAGGTGGTGCACGCATCATCGCAGATCAGGTACCGTAAATCGACAGTTATTGCATCTCCCAAACTTCTCAAGTGGCATGAGAGTGCCCACACTTGTCACTTGCATTATTTACATTCTAGAAAGCTCAAACACGTTCTCTTGAGCCAAAAGAAGCCACCTAGAACCATATGCAAGGACCCGATACCCTATCCAAGCATGTACATGTGCCCGAGTGCTGGCACACGAACTTGACTATTCACAATGTGTACATGCTGCATCTTTTTAAAACTTGAAAGCACTTTGCAAAGCTCCCAAATGCATGTATTTACATCATTTTGTACATATGAACATGCACATATGCACTACTTTTGTACAGACCAAAAGTGGTTTATGAACGTGAGGCCGCCCTCTATTCCAGGCTTCCTTCCTTGATCTCCAGGTCATTTGTATGCATTATCCCTTATATGGGGCACTGAAGGTGCCGTCGGTGCTTCCCCCGTGAGCCTTCAAAAAGGTTTTGGAGCAAGAATCATCCCCTAGTCGAGACTACCACATCATCATTTCATTGAGGCTCACGGTGCGCCACTGTACGCCACACAAGCCGCCCCCGTCATCGCGCTCGGCTGCGAGCAAAGCCCTGTGCGCCTCTGAGCATGGCCACCATAGCTCGTGAGCTCTCTTTCTCTTTCTCCACTTCTCATGGCCCATTAAGGTGCTTGATACTGCATATATACCCTCCAGTGGAGCTTGCACCCTTGCCATATGGGATTTCAATGGTGCCATGTGGTAGTTGCATGGGGATCTTCCCTCCAATGGCCCTCCAGGTTCCACACTTGAAAACTTCAAAATACCTTTAAAAACTGTTTTTCTTGCCCTCATTTCCACTGCATGCCATTTGAGGCTTGATTATTTGATGCCCTAGATGTGAAAAGCTACCCAACACTGACAACCCCGACTCCATCTCATACAAACCTTGATGCGCTTTGACCTTGTTGAATCCTCCAACACTGGCCATCAAAACATCTCTCGTCCCCATCCAATTGGTAATCGTCACCAACTTCAACAGTCTGCATCTTCTCAGTCCAAACTCCATTTGAGACATCGTCACTTTTTTTCTACTCTATACACCACATAGAATGCATACAATCCCTGGCAAAGCTCCAAAAACATCAGATGGCACGTCTATTGAGGCGACCAAATCGGTACAGAACTGGTCCCTGGTGAAACTTCATCTGCATCTTGACATCGGGACTCAGCTTTCCGATCCGAAAAGACCAACACGCTCCATAAATCAAGCACTACACACCCACATTTCTAAATTGCCTTGGACCACTTGGAATCATTTGGCATGTGCATTTCAGATCTGCAACCACCTTCAACTTCAAATCACCATGTCTTGCACCCTATAGCTCCGTTTGATGAGCCGTCTAGACTTGCTCCTTTAACACTTTGAGGAGTCTAGAATTTTCAAGCCCAAAACCGGCACTTTGAACCTCCTTCACTTGCTACCTTGTTTGGACCAATCTGGAACCCCTTTGGTCTAAAAACCCACATTATGCATACACATCCGTTGCCACTTTCCTGCCCAGGCTCTTCCATCTTCTCTAGCACTTTTACATGCATCTATAAGCATACACATCACTGCCTGTGGCCTCCACTAGGGTCGACACACTTTGCCTGCAACAATGTACAATAGAGCTCTTTCTTCTCTAAAAGATAAGCATCCTTTTCACATTAAAGTTATTGACCTTTATACTTAGGGCTTTCTAAATTGCCAGTGGCCAGCTCACATGGGATTTTACAATTATCATTATAGAATTACATGTAAGGGAATTGACCTGCTACTCTAGAATTAGGATTTACACATAGTATCATTACACTAGCTCAAAATAATAATAAGACTACAAATGTGATGTCTAGCTATGTGTCTAGCCAGGTGGGCACCCGTTTGGTCAATCTGCTAACATTCCCCCCTTCCTAGCTCATGTAGTCTCTTAACACGACCATGTGCAGTCTTGTCATTAGGGTCTTCTTCACTTTGTCTTCAAGGTTGGTCTTTAGCTTGGGTCAAAGTGCTAGTCGTTGATGACACTCACCCCTTGAGTGATTCATATATGCTAGGTTGTTGTTGATGCGTGTGTGTTTTCTTCGACTTTCAAGGCAATTTTACATCCTTTTGTTCGTTATTCTTTTTGTTACCACTTTTGACCATGAAGATGGTGTTTAATGTGTTTATTGTTGTCGTTGACTTGCAATACTTCACTAGCTTGAGCTTTGTTAAGCTCCTTAGGTTTGTTGTTTATAGGCTTTTTTGTTGAAGTTAACATTTTTTTCCCATTGTCTTTGTTTTCCATTTTTCACCTTGCCATTGCTCGTTAAATGTTTGTCTTTGTCCAATTTTTTAATGGATCTTTGATGTTTCCCTTAACGATAAGAGATGCACTTAATAAGTATGTTGGGATCTGCAGCTCTTGCTCAAAGTCATTGTCAATTGATTTGGGTATTCATTTCCTTATTGCTGATGTAGAAGGAATATACACAAGAAGATGAAGTGTTTCTAGATTAGGGTCTAGAACGTGGATGACCAAAGGGAAAACCCGGTGGGAGAAAAGTGACTTTGGTATACACTCTTATTGGAGTTGAGCATTCGGACTTGAAGTACCTGTCATGCAAGGTGAGTGCTTGGGAGAAACAAAGGAAGAGTGCCTAATGTAAGTGCCAATTATGGGACACTCTAATAGGTCTCCCCAATCTCGGAAATGTTTTTAATCTATTATGCATATGTAGTGTAAGAGATGGGGTCGATGGGTGATTCAAAGAAAAAATGTAGCACGTGTGACATCAAAAGAAACTTGAAAGGGGGAAGTAGGAAGTGGAAAAACACCCTAAATATGAAACAATTTCCTCTCAATAGCCCAGGGCTTTCACAACACCCCTATCCCCTATTAATCACCTTCAAAACTTCATGTTTCCATGCACAAACACCAATCACAACATGAAAATGCAAGCACACACACAAACCAGACAACACAAATGAACACGCAAACTTGCATCGATTGCACATTCTTGAACACCACTCCTTATCTCTCTCTTTGCACCACACCACAAGAAAAAAACGGTATGAGGGCGACACACGCACACGGGCGGTTCAGACCAGAAAAGTAACGACAAGTAGAGAAGAGGAGGGGAGGGGGAATTGTCAGCATGTTTTTTATGGAAAACTCTTCTTTCTTCTTCTCCCTCCCAAAGGATACAAAGCTCTCCCCCTCTCTCCCTCTATGTGCCCTTCCAAAAACTCCTTTTGGGCAAAAGCATGTATAGGTGGACCGCTTTTTCCACTATATAGTATATGGTTTTTGGGGTTGAGAAAATGGGTGGTTTAGGCGTTTGAAACAGTGGGATTAAATTCAAAATTTATGGAAAAAAAGGGTTAAAATTTGACGTGTACTAAGTGAAAGCGCTTACTGGTTAATGATCACCTCAAGGTACTTTCAAGCACTTAATGCAAATATTATCTCGAGTCTCGTCCCTCCCACTTTGTCTCAATCGTTTCTCCCCCCTCTCTCTGTATCGCCCGCGCCATTCAGGTTTCTGATTCGCTCTTTCCTCCCTCCTTTGTGTTTCTCAGCTAGCCGAAGCAACAAGCAGCAACATCACAACAACAACAAGAAAATTCAGGAGGAGTACTTTTTGTTGGGCTGGTCATCAACTTCAGTAAAAATCCCCTGCAAAGCAGCAACAGGCATGTGGCATCATGTAGCTTGAAGCATTCTATCTCGAATGTTGGTTGAATTTGAATGTGGCTTGTTTTCCTAGGTAGCATTTCCAGGTAGCATTGATCCATGTTTTAACATGCTTCATGCAGATGTAGAAGCGTTGTATGCTTGTCTCTGAATGTGTGGCAAGATAACGAAAGGGGGCTCGGCCTAGTGGTTAAAGTGAATGGGTGGGTGCGTAAGGACCCAGGTTCAATCCCTGGTGATATGGTTTGCCCTCTGTTTGGGAGGGTATTGCAAAAAAGAAAATGTGTGGCAAGATAATCATGGATTGTAACTATTAATGATGCATGTGTGAGTTTAGAATTTATTTCTGGAATGTATATGCATTGTGCACATCTAATTGATCACCCTTGTGAATGCTTTATAAAAATGCATCATGCAGCTTGAAGCATGAATGCAGATTTTATCAACTGTGTGTGCATGCTTATACGAATGCATCATGCAGGTTCAAGTTGGAATGCATTTAACTATTGATGTTGTATCTATGTGGCATTTGTGATTTTTTCAGGATGAAGAACCAAGCTACAAAAGGACCTTTAGACTCCGACAAGGGTACACCTAGGAAGGGAAAGAGATTTACGCAGGAGTCGCCTATCAAAACAGGTTAGATGCATCATGCATGCATTTCTAAAATTGGTTTTTTGTCTTGTAAAATTTTTGAATTTTTTGCACATGCATGCTACGAAAAGAACTTTCGAGTCCCCCAAGGGTACACCTAAGAAGCAAAATGTTCAACAGAATAGATGCAGGTATTTCCCCCATGGATTCAATTAAAGTGTTGCTTTATTAGGAAAAAGTAGGGTTCACACCACTAGTAAATATCAAGTGGGTGAACCCCACTTCTTATGGGTACAACACCACTGATAGGTTGTGTTGAAGTGGTGCACCTGAAGCACCCTTTAAAGTTGGGCAGAAACCATGGTTGCATCACTGCATAGTTATGCTGATATGGTGCACCATCTCTTAAAAGTGATACTGGACCACTTTAAAGTGTTGGGCAGCACTAAAAAGAGGTAAGGCTCTAGTAAAAATTGGCGATACAATGGGTGCATCACTTTCCAGTGGAAAATCCTAACTATTTTGTGGTGAAGCATCACTTTTAAGCGAAGCATCATGATGGTGCACCACTTTTCAGTGGTTCTACACACTTTTAAGGTACCAAATAACGTTCTAGTTAAGAAGCACCACTTTCTAGTGATGAAGACCACTATAAAGTGGCCAACATCACTATAAAGTGGTCAACATCACTATAAAGTGGTGAACACAACTATAAAGTGGTGCTTCTTAACTAGAACGTTATTATGTACCTTAAAAGTGTGTAGAACCACTGAAAAGTGGTGCTTCTTAACCTGAACGTTATTTGGTATAAACTGGTAAACACGAATAAAGTGGTGTTCACCACTTTTTGTGGTTCATTTCACATTTAAGTGGTGTTTATAGTGGTGAAGACCACTATAATTAAAGTGGTCAACATCACTATAAAGTGGTGAACACAACTATAAAGTGGTGCTTCTTAACTAGAATGTTCTCCGGTACCTTAAAGATGTGTAGAACCACTGAAAAGTGGTGCTTCTTAACCGGAACGGTATTTGGTATAAAGTGGTGGTGCATGATGGTCAACCACTTTCAATGTTGTAGAACCACTTTTTAGTGATGCGTTACAAAAGTGCAATAATCTTTAGTTTTGCATCTTTGCTAAAAGTGTTGGTTAAGTGCTTTTAAGTGATGAAGGTTTACAAGGAGATACCACATTCTATTGGTGTAGCACCACTTGTTAGGAGTGTAGCACCAGTTTTAAGTTGTGTACAACAATTCACATCGGTGTAGCACAACTGATTAGTGGTTCAACCCACTTTTATGTGCTGGAGCACCACTTTAAAGTGGTGAAGAAACACCAAAAGGTGATGTATCACCAGAAAATAGTGGTGTAGCAGGACTTTTTAGTGTTACCTAGCCAATTTTAAGTGGTTGAGAACCATTTAGTGGTACACCACCACTTAAAAATTTTGCAGTACCACTGAGAATGGTGCAGAAATCATTTCAACCACTTCTTATTGTTGATAAAACAAGTTTAATTATGGCTCATTACATACTAACATGCATTCATATAGGTTTTTACAGGGAGGTGGACAGTACCAGGAGTGGCCTTACCCACTCAAACAAAATTTTGCTTCACCAAGGAAGATTTTCATACCGAATATGGGCTATGCTTGTTTGGCCAGGATTCGAAGCTCCTATGTGATGATGATTTCTCAGATGAGGAGTGGCTTAAGGTATGGCTTTACAAGAGCCACCAAAAGGAGAAGATGCATTTAAAGGGGTTGAGGCCTGAAATGTATGAAGAATGTCTCCTGCTATACCACAAAGTATTTCAGGGAGCTCCCCCAAAAAACCAGGTAGGCGTGCATTTTGCACATGGATTTACGTGGCAGAAGTGCAAGGGCGCTGAAGATTCTGAAGGTTTAGTTGCATGGGCTGTGTATGCTGAAGGTGTTATCAAAATGTTACGCCAACAAAAAAATTTAAATAGGAAATTGGAGAAATGGAGGTCCACAAACGGTCCATGTCTTGGAAGCGAGTGGAAATTTAATGCAGAAAATATGCCTTATTACACTGATAGTACTGGCACAGGCTTTGACTGGCAGACATAGTCAGTTGGACATCAATTTTCAGGGCAAGCTAAGGAGGAACTTCTAAAGAAGTGGGCCTTTGGATCGATGGGAACGTTTGGAATGTCAAATGTTTCCTCGACTACATTTTCTGCGTCAACGGCTGATGTAGCAGCTATTTCTAACATGAAGGCTAATGCTGCTGAAAAGTTAAAAGAGAAATAGCAATGTCTCGAAGCAATAAAAATTGCTTTAGATCAATCAAAGACAAAGAGAGATGAGCAGGTTGGTTTGATGCGAGGCGCCGCCAAGATCGTAGAGAGACTGAACAAGGATATGGAGGAACTCAAGTTTCATAAGGCTGGGCTTGTACCAAACGAGGAAGCAATGGCAAAGCTTGAGGAAAGCAATACGGGGGAGATGGATGAAAGAAAGAAACGAAGGATATGTCAATCTATGGTACAACACTTTGATACATTAACCGTGGGAATGGATGCAAGTGGTAGGAAGGAGATCTTTGATGAACTTCTTCAACATCCTTGCTTCCTTACTATGCAGAGTAAATCCAAAGAGTTGGAAGCAATTATGCTGAGAAACATCCGCAACACTTTGAATCATGTGAAGGTCCCAAGATCTTCAGACAAGCTTTTTGTGAAGAAATGAGCAATGATGATGTTGGTGAATGGTGGAAGAAAGGAGAAAAACACTGACATGAGCATACCGCAAACTGTCAAGCTTATGGGGATCCACAAAAGAAACTTATATTCAGCCAAACATCACTTAATAGTGTCAAGTGAATCCGATGGTTCGTTCCCTGCATCTGCGTGTCATAGAGATGATGCACGGAGAACTCACATCACTCAAACTGTTAAATACATAGTCTTTCAATTTTGGATGGATGAGATGAGGGTGTCCCCCAACAAGAAAGATGTTTGCAGTAAGACACTAGCTAGATGTTCATATGTAAAGCATCCAATCCACCTTCTTGAGGAGCCTCAGGTAATTGATATATTTTTTTTAGCACTTTTTATTTGTGCTACAACTCATATTCATGCTACAAAAATATGTTTCTATACCACTTTTTATTGGTGCTACAACTCATTACTGCCACAACATTATGTTTCTATACTTCTTTTTATTAGTGCTACAACTTGTTTTGGTGTTTTGCACCACTTTCTAGTGGTGTTGCAACATTAAAAAGTGGTGAAACATTACTATACTGGTCTCTAATTGTATCTGAACCACTTCTAAAATTTGATCAGTAGTTCTAAATGTTTTTGAAGCACTTTTACTTGTGTTTCCACACCACTTTTTAGTGTGATTGAACTAGTTTTTAATGTTTTGCAGTAGGTTTTAATGTTTAAGAAACATTTTTTACTAGAAATGCACCAACGCTTCACCATAAACCCTACAAAGTGGTGTTCACCCACTAAAAAGTCTTGTTTACCCAATGCTAACAGACGTGTTTTACAAACTCGTAGGGGTGTTACAGGTGCAAACGTTTTTGGTGGTGCAGCTCACTTTTTCCAAGTGATGTAGCAGCTTTTAGTCATGGTGCAACAGTTATAGTAGTGCCATAAACATTTTACTGCTACTGCACGAATTGTGCCCACCACCTTATGATGGTAACCAAAACCATATTAGTGGAGTTTGAACACTTACAAGTGCTGTCACACCACAATGAAGCGGTGCACACAACACTTACATGTATAAAAACCACTTTCACGTGGTGTCTGACCGCATTCAAGTGGTGAGAAGCCACTTTCATGTGCTAAG
Source organism: Adiantum capillus-veneris (assembly GCF_014529385.1). Classification (NCBI taxonomy): domain Eukaryota; kingdom Viridiplantae; phylum Streptophyta; class Polypodiopsida; order Polypodiales; family Pteridaceae; genus Adiantum; species Adiantum capillus-veneris. Next base: position 102,896,839 of record NC_140943.1, on the reverse strand, counting down.
TCACTACGTCAGTCCATCACTCCATGCAAGTGGTTAGGCACCACTCCCAAGTGGTGTGACACCACTTTCAAGTAGTAACTAAAACCTTGTCACTGAAATCAAGCGGAAAGTTACCACTTTCAAGTGGCCATACACCGCATTCAAGTGACAAGAAAACGCGTTAAAGTGGTGATTGCCCACTTTGAACTAGTTTCTCACCACTCTCAAGTGGTCATCAAGTGGTGAGACACCACTTTCATGTGCAAAGTACTACGTTAGTCCCACTCCATGCAAGTGGTGAGACACCACTTTCAAGTGGCCAAACACCGCATTCCAATGACTTGAATCCGCGTTCAAGTGGTGACTGTGAGGTCCCTGCCCCTTGTCGAGAGGAGCGGAGTACCTTTGATAGGTCTCCAATCCTGAGAAGGAAAAACCAACGGACATTGCCTTAGCTACTACGTAGCCATGGGCATGAACTATTAGTGAAGTATTGGTCCTATCTCGCTATGGCGGAGCGTGACCACCATAACCCTATCTAAAAACTATCTATAATCAATTATACCTAAAAGTATAAATCTTAGAGTGACCAACCTGTGCGCTTTTTCCCCCATGTTTCAGAAGCACAGCCGACAAGGTTTGTCTCTTTTAAGATTTATGACTTAAAAAAATAATTTCTAGCATTGGAAAGTTACCCGACTCATTGGGTCCACCCGTCCATAGAATGATACCATCGGGGTATCATTCTCCCACTTTCCACACCACAGTCACCCTTCTTTTGTTATCTAATCACTACCACACTATTAAAACATACATGTTCCTTTAATTTATTTATGATACTGGTTCGTTAAAACAACCCTTCAAATAGTATTATAAACAATTGTCAAAAAATAAGTCGTCCAATTTTAAACCAACAACCCTTGGATTAGGTTCACTCAAGAATCTCTACTGGCGCTATTATGTCCGATCGGTATATACATTATTTATAAAAACCCTTGTCCTCATGAGCATCCCATACCGCTCGACAAGTACTCATTGTGCTAATCTAGATGTACTCCCGCCACAGCAACTACGGTGCCAATCTGGGCATCATCCTCACGCCACGGAAAAACAAAACTGCATTATCCAGCTCGGCTAATCTGGTGAGGCGTTCCGGGGCAGGCAACAAGAAGAGCAACCTCTAGACACCCTTCAAGGCTCCCGTGCTGCTCAATGGGGCTGGGGCACAACACAACACAAACCAAAACAACAAACTCACAGCCAAATCCCAACTACACAAGGGGCACCACCTAGTTTAAGAGCGAACTAGGACGCAAAAGAGGAGAATCGTTAGAGCAACCCACAAACGAGCAAGGAATTTACACTAACCCTAACACCAATGGAACACTCTCACACACTAAAACACGAGAGAGAGAGAGAGAGAGAGAGAGAGAGAGAGAGAGAGAGAGAGAGAGAGAGAGAGAGAGATAGTGCTCGGGCTGCTTTGGAACGTATCGGCAATGATCAAGCAAACACAACTATATACTTAAGAAAGAGAGAGAAAGGGGGAGGGGGTGCTTGTTGCATTAATACCTTCTTACAAATCTGTCATGAAAAATCAAAGTGAGATTAGTATTTGTTCAACATAGCTTGCGTAAATTTCACCACAACACATCACAAAAAAAAACCACCCCAATCACTGTCTTAAAGCCAGGGGAGTCCTCTCCACCGTGTCGCCCTCTTACAGTATGTGGGACTTATGGCTAGATTGATGACAACACCAGAGACAAGCTATCAAGAACTTAACAAAAAAAAACACCAAGACACTTACGCATCATTGTTGTCCATTACTTCACCTCCAAGAGTGAGCCCTCCATAGTGCATGTATGCATGCCACCTACCCTTGACCTTATTTGGTAGGTCTATAATTGAAGATATTGTTGAGATTAGGATATAAGTGAATAGTACAACTAAGAAAATCAAATATTGAGGGGTCTAAAAAATATGTACATGTCAAATATAAATAATATAAGTGGAAAAAATATAAAGGGGTCAAAAGAAATCTCTCTCATTATGAGGCTACCATAAAAAGATAAATATTTTTGGTGTTCTAATTTTTTAGAAAAAAACAAAATAGATGTAGGAAGGGAAAAATCAAAATAGTGAAAAAATATACACATAAATAAAACTAGTTTTTTTGGATTTTTGTTGGGGTGGAGTTACACCAAATATAAGAGAAGCTTACATGAAAATATTTCTATATGGAATAAAGAGTATGAAAAATGGTAAGAAAAAATTGTGATAATGGTGAGGCAATGTACAGAGCATAAATAACACACACCTAGGTAGAAATATTTAAATAAATACCAAAATAATTATGAAAAAATCTTTTATTTAGGCCCTATATATAAAGAAATATTTACATACGCATGGGCCATAATATTTTTTTTATTTCTTTTTTTGGCTCAACTAGCCCAATGACTAGCTAATTGAGGGTTTTTTAAGAAGATATGGGAAAAGTCCCGTGACTCACGCACGCCTATGTACAGTGAAATGGTAGGGATAGCCACAGTGTTTCGGTGATTTTGGTAGGGTGAGGTAACTCACTGTGGTAATTACAAAGAGCCGAAAAACGGCCATCATTAGCCCTCCCCCTGGATGATGGTATATTCATGTACCATCATAGAGCATCTTTTCCAAAGAGAGTGCTTCAGAGTCCTTGACAAGATCTTCATTGTTTGGCCCCTCAGAATTTTGGCTGGAGTTACACTCATGCTTCATGTAACAATACTTACATGAGACAGCGGCCTTTGGACAGATCTTTGGTAGATCCTTTGGTAGAAGGCGACTCAAATAGGGCTTCAAGCGATACCCGTTTACCTTCCTGGAGTGCTCTTTACCATTCAAGTCCATAAGCTGATAGTAACTAGAATTGAAAGCCTTCTTGACTATGTATGGCCCTTGCCATCTAGTTTCAAACTTGGCATCAAAACGATTATCGAGTCGATTGTCATACCTTAGCACAAGATCTCCTTCATTGATGCCTTTGTCCTTCAGTTTCTTGTCAAGCTTCTCCTTTGTCTGTGTGGCTTTCCTCTTATAGCACTCGTATGCTGCTTCTCTTTTCCACTCAAGCTCAGCTAAGATAAGAAGTCGATCCATCCATGCTTCTTGATCATCTTGTGCTGATTTGCCATGAAGTCGCATTGTTGGAATGTTTAGTTCAATTGGCTGTAAAGCCTCTTGACCATAGACCAAGTGAAATGGTGTGAACTCCGTGGCTTCCCTATATGTGGTTCGATACGCCCACAAGGCACCATCCAAGAAGTCATCCCACAACTTTGTCTTGTTTTTCACCATCTTTCTAATGATGCCTGCAATGACACCATTAGCTTTTTATACCAAACCATTTGATTGGGGATAGTAGGGTGTACTGTGACGATGTAGAATGTGAAGTACTTCACAGACTTCTGTGAGCAAGCCCTTCCTAAACCCTGGACCATTATCAGAAACAATCTCCAAAGGTGTGCCAAATCTGCAACAAATGTGATTGTACACAAACTTGCGAACTGTCCTCTCATTCACTCTTGCCACACTTTGAGCTTCCACCCACCTAGTCATATAGTCTACAACCACTAGAATGTAGAGTTTACCATTTTTTGTCCTAGGCAGAGGACCCATGGCATCAATGCCCCACTTTTCAAAGGGTCCATTTGTAATCACTATTTGCCTCGGGCCATGCACCAACCTTCTATTTCCATTTATCTGACAATTGTGACAACTTTTACACCAATGTTGAACATCCACATGCAAGCTTGGCCAAACATATCCCGCAAGCAAAATCTTCTTCACAGTTAATTCTTGGGCAAAATGACCACCACATGCTTCTTCCTGCAAACCTTTTAGAATGGTTGGAATTTCCTCAATAGTTGGTACTCTTCTGCACACTTGATCCTTCCCTGTTTGATAGAGGGAGCCTTCTAGGAAGAGATACATGCTTTCCTTCTTCATGAGTCTCCTCTTCTGAGCTTTTGTGAAGTCTGGTGGAAACTCACCCTCCAAAATGTAGCCAATGATGGGAGCCAATGACTCCAATCCCTGGTACCTCAGTTGCTTCACAGCAGCCGCCACCATGATGACCTGCACTTCTTTCTTTACACATGCAACGGCTTGTTGTGCAAGTAAATCAGCATCTTCATTTTGTTTCCTAGGAATATGATATAATTGCACCTCCTCAAATTGATTAAATAGCCTACGGGTGGTATGAACTTTAGCCCTTAGTCTTTCATTTTTGCATGCCCAAATGCCTAAAATCTGCTTCACAATGAGAAGTGCATCCCCTTTTACCATGAGACGTTGTATACCATGGCCAATGCATATTTTTAAACCATGAAGTAGTGTGTCATATTCTGCTTCATTGTTGCTAGTTGAACCTGGTAGATTGAACTTCTCTTTCATGACCACCTCTCCACTTGGGTTGAGCAACACTAGCCCTCCCCCTGCTTTTCCTGTGGCTCGACGAAAAGCTCCATCAAAGAACAAGGTAAAAGCATTAGGAATACTTTTTGGTGGTGGCAATGGTAGGGTCTTTACTTCAGGCACCTTAATCTCCTTTTCGTGCACCCTATAAGTGAGAATCCCTGCCAATTGTGCACGCACACTATCTTCTACCTTGAAAGAGTATTGAAACTCTTGCAACTCCATAATCCACTTTGAGATCCTAGTACTAAGATTCATTTGAGATGACACCCAAGGGAAGAAATTTTCTGCAGTGAGAATTACAAAAGGTTTTGGTAGCAGGTAGGATCTAAACTTTCTCACCGCAAACATGAGAGAAAGCATCATGAGTTCTGCTTCTGTGTAGTCTCTCTCCAAAGCATTCATGACCCTACTAGCAAAGTAGATGGGTCGCATCCTTGTACTGTGGGGATCTTGTTGTAGCAACACAGCACCAATTGTTTCTTTCCCAGCACTAGAGCTAACAAAGAATGTGTACTCCCAACAAGGAGGCATGAGTGTTGGTAGCTCTGACAAAATGACTTTAATGTTACAAAAGTACTCTTCAAGCTCATCAGACCATGAAAATTCTACTTGTTGTGTCAACTTTTGCAAAGGGTGAAGTAACTCCGAGGCTAAGTGAATGAAGCGTGACATATACTTCACCTTTTGAATGAATGAGATGACCTCCTTAAGACTCTTGGGTGATGGTAGCTCAATAAGAGCCTTTGCCTTCGAAGGATCCACTTCAATGCCTTTGTAAGAAACTTTATGACCAAGCAAGATTACTTCATCCTCACCTATATGGCACTTGTCGGGGTTGAGTTGACCTCCCATGTCGTAGAGCTTCTTTAAACCTTCTTCTACCCTTTGTAGATGCAATGATTTTGAGCTATAAATACAGAAATCATCAATGAACACCCTAACTGACGTTCCAAAGAATGCTTGAAACACCATATTCATGAAACGTTGGAATGTTGCAGGAGCATTTGTCAGACCAAATGGCATGACTCTAAAAGCATAACAACCCCAAGGAGTGATAAAGGTTGTTTTCAATTGATCTTCCAATGCGATACCTATTTGAAAGTAGCATGAGTAGCCATCACACATAGTATACTTCTCATGACCAGCTACCTCATTTAGTATCTCATCCTGAAATGGGAGGGGAAAGTGATCTCTTTTTGTTGCCTCATTGAGTGGACGGTAATCCACACACACCCTCCACTTTCCGTTTTTCTTAGGAGTGACAACAACAGGAGAGACCCACTCTGAATTCTCCACTGGATAAATAAAACCTGCTGCTAGAAGCTTTCTTACCTCCTTGAGTAGAGCCTGCTCCTTTATGACTCCTAGCCTTCGTAGCTTCTGAGCCTTAGGTGTGGCCTCTGGCTTCAACTCAATCTTGTGTTGAACAACCTCTACTCCATGCACATCGGTGTAGTCTTTAGCAAAAAGCCTCGGAAATTTCCTTAGCACACATTTGAACTCCTCTCTTTCATCCTTTGTAAGTGTTGTAGACAACATACCTTCTAACATTCCTTCATCTTCCACCTTTTGGTTCTCTTGGGAACCTACCTCTTCCAAACCTCGAGAAGAGGTCTCCTGGTTGTTTGGCTTAAACCTTACCCCCATGACTTCAATGGAGGACTCCTCTTCAGTAATGCTGCCGCTACTTTCTTCTTCTGAAGTGTTTTCATTCCAATCTTCTTCCGTCTCACTTCGAGATGATTCTTCATGGAGCTCCTCTTGGCGTTGCTCCTTCATGTCAAAGACAACCTTCTTGTGATTGTCATTCCTGCAAATTAGCTTTCCACTCTCCCAATCCTGCAAAGCTCGCATTTTCATTAGCCATGGTCTTCCTAGGATAAATGGGTAACCATTTCCCTTGGTAGACATGACATAGAAATCCACTGCCTTCTTAATGCCAAAGGCCTCCACAAAAACATTTTTACAAATGCCTACGCACCTAGCCTTGCTATTGTTTGCCATTTTCACTTTGATTTCAGGTGTCTCATGGATGTGCATGCCTAGTCTTTGCATGAGCCCTTCTGTCATGATGCAAATTTGTGCACCCCCATCCACTAGACCTTTCCTAACCAATCTTCCTTTTATGTAACAATCTAGCACAGGTGTAATATCCTCGTTCATTTCAGCATGTGCAATTTTTACAACAGGAAAACTCTCTTTTACCTTTCTCCTAGTGCTAACTGCCTTTGTTAAATCCCTCCTAACTTGTGGGCATAATGCAAGAAACTGAGGGCATGAGATATCAGGACCCTTACCTCGCATGTCTTCCAACAGGTTGTATGGAGCCATACCATGTCCAAGAGGGAAGTCTTGGAGATTGATACGACGTTGAGTCCTCTTAGCTTCCTTGGTCGCCTTTGCCTTCTTGCCTTGTCCATGGTCACTCTGTGATGGGACACCCTCTTTCTCTTTACCTTTTCCTCGGCCACGCTTAATGCCATTTGCTTCCATGTCAACCTCATTTGAGTTTGTCACCTCTACCACATGCACATTTGGATCTGGCAAAGGTGGAACTCCTTCTACCCCTTGTGGAGGTGGTCTTGGTCCATTTGGTCTTTGTAGAAGCCTTGGTTGTTGACCAGTTCCTTCACCTGCATTCATCACTGGGTAATTCAAGTTAGGTCTCCCTGGCTCTCCACGGGACCAAGGACAATTATACATCCCATGTCCAGACTCTCTGCAATTCCAACATTGCAAGACTCTCCTAGGTCGTGGATCTCGCTCTTCAGACTTCTTTGCTTGTCCCTTTGGACCTACAACTTGTGCAAGGTGAATTGACAGGCTGCTTAAAGATTCGTTTAACTTCTCAATTACTTCCGCCGTTACCTCAGGAAGATCTATCGATGTTGATGCTTGTGACTTACCTTTGGGTCTAAGACCTTCTATTGGAACCTCTCCCCTTAAGCACTTGAGTTTCCTATATTTCTCAGCAGCCCTAGTTTCAGCTGCATCAAAGGTAGCAGGTGCACCCGCCTCAACTTTTACCTTAAGGTCAGGAGAGAGTCCGGCTATGAACCTCTCCTTCTTTAAAAATTCTGCACCATCACCAGGGTTAGCAACATTTCGTATCCATAGAGCCCAAAGACGTAGAAACTCTTGCTTGTACAAGTAGTAGTCATCTAAGTCTTTTTGCTTATGAGAAACAATGTCTTGCCATAATTTTTGAGTGTTTTGGGGATCAAAGAAGTATTTCTTGAAACGATTCAAAACTTCTGTGTAATTCCCCTTAACTTCCTCAGGCAAAGAGTCAAACCAAGTGCTAGCATCTTTCCTAAGGACCACCTCAAACATTTCTACACGTTCTTGATTAGTTATTATCCTCTTGATACGGCAAGACATCTTGAAATTCGCTAAAAATAATTCTGCATCCTCTCCAGGCTCTCCAAAGAAAAGAGGATACCCAGACATTTGGCGTTGGCTTTCCATTGAATTGATTTCAAAGTGACACCCGTTTTTGTTTTTTCTTTCTTAAAAAGATTTACACAATAATGTTTTCTAGCTTGCAATCTATTCTACAACAAAATAAAGATATTCACATCAAACGACCTATGATAATCAATAAGAGGTAGGATGACAGGGTTTGGTGATGTGAGAATTTCTCCTACTCTTTGGGCACCAAACATGAACACCATACGTTGTTGAAAATGGATTTTCCTACTAATTGCAATGTTTATTCTAATGTGTGGAGTGAAATGGAAGGGGAAAAGCTCTATTCCTGGGCCATTATCCATGGTCTATGCATGACCTAATGCTTAAAACAAAACAAAAATATAGACGTCCAAACTAAGGTCGCACCTAATGAGAGGCAAAATAAAAGGATTTACTGAAGCGTTTATCTCGGCCAACCTAAGAGGACCTAAAATTCTACGAATGACACGTTGAAATTGCAACTTAGTACTAACGAGTATGTGTACCTTTTGCCTTGCAATGGGAATGAAGGGATCATACAAATTTTCGTGATTCATGCAAACTACTCGACTATGCTAAAGGTTGATTCTACACAAAAATACACAAGCCGTCCTCAGTGGGGGCACCAATTTGAGGCGGTCCGGGGCGGGCAACAAGAAGAGCAACCTCTAGACACCCTTCAAAGCTCCCGTGCTGCTCAATGGGGTTGGGGCACAACACAACACAAACCAAAACAACAAACCCACAGCCAAATCCCAACTACACAAGGGGCACCACCTAGTTTAAGAGTGAACTAGGACGCAAAAGAGGAGAATCATTAGAGCAACCCACAAACGAGCAAGGAATTTACACTAACCCTAACACCAATGGAACACTCTCACACACTAAAACACGAGAGAGAGAGAGAGAGAGAGAGAGAGAGAGAGAGAGAGAGAGAGAGAGAGAGAGAGAGAGAGATATTGCTCGGGCTGCTTTGGAACGTATCGGCAATGATCAAGCAAACACAACTATATACTTAAGAAAGAGAGAGAAAGGGGGAGGGGATGCTTGTTGCATTAATACCTTCTTACAAATCTGTCATGACAAATCAAAGTGAGATTAGTATTTGTTCAACATAGCTTGCGTAAATTTCACCACAACACATCACAAAAAAAAACCACCCCAATCACTGTCTTAAAGCCAGGGGAGTCCTCTCCACCCTGTCGCCCTCTTACAGTATGTGGGACTTATGGCTAGATTGATGACAACACCAGAGACAAGCTATCAAGAACTTAACAAAAAAAAACACCAAGACACTTACGCATCATTGTTGTCCATTACTTCACGTTGGAAGGGAGACAAGGTATCCAAGCTTAGTCCAAATCCACCCTCCTTGATTCAGCAAATGTTGGGCTTACACTAGTAGGAGAAATGATAGATTTCCTACTCTCAATTTAATGATCACCGTCTCTCTTACAACGGCATAGAGTTCCCTTGCTAATCCCCTATTACAACACATGCACATGCATAAGACAATGAGCTTCCACTCAAGAGCTTCTTCTAGAGAGGTTGAGCTTGGCTTCTCAAGCTATAGCATAGTGCTCTTGCTTATGGCTCCCCCATTTTGTGCTAGCTACACCCTCCTTTTATAGCAATTTTGAAGGCTAGGGTTACTCCTCTAACCATGGTTGGGTTAGATTTTCAGCAATTTATCTAATTTCTTTTGCTTGGAATTATCAAGAAGTTGGTGAGGAAAGAGAGAGGAGAGAAATGGAGGTGATAGGACTTTTCATTAGTGTTAGTAGAGTTAGTATTAATTTACAAATGGAATTGGATATTTACAATGGGAGTATCCATGTAGGATACAAATAAGGAAGAAAAAAACTCTTAAGAGGTAAGAAAAGGTGGCTTTCTTACAAGGTTGATGCTCCAAGTGTCTTGAGTAGGGCCGATTTTGACGCCTGTTGACGGTCCACTAGCTTTGACGGTACATTTTTTCTCCACTCTTGACCTTCCTTGAGAGACAAGATAATTGAAGCTGAGTAATCAACCACCATGATGCTGTCTTTTAAGAGAAGAGGCTGAATTTTGTGGTTTTTTTGATAGATATGGGTAAATTGGAGGAGGAAAAATAAGACTAGGTGGTCAATTTTGGAATGGAATTGTGTGTGGGAGGTATGAGTTCACCATGGTTTCTCTTATTCTTCAAGGTTGAGGAGAAGGTGAGTAGTGTGCAGAGAGGAGTGGTGAGAGAGATGGGGATGATGAGTGGAGAAGTGTGTGTGAAAGAGGAAAATGATAAAGTGGAAGAGAGAGTGTGGCTGCATAGCATGGGAAAACTGGGGTCCACTAAAAAAATCATAGCTCACAACTCGTAGCTCAAAAAAATATGAAAAAAATTGAGACAAAAGTTCAGCCCACGAGCTACAACTTTTGTTTGTATCACCTTTTCAAATTTGGAGAGCAAGTGAGCTTTAAAAATTCAACAAAACCGACCATTTTTTTCCACTGCAAAGTCCTTGTGGGGTCCTTCTTTGGATGATTCTTTTGAATACCTCCAAGAGTGAGCCCTCCATAGTCCATGTATGCATGCCACCTACCCTTGACCTTATTTGGTAGGTCTATAATTGAAGATATTGTTGAGATTAGGATATAAGTGAATAGTACAACTAAGAAAATCAAATATTGAGGGGTCTAAAAAATATGTACATGTCAAATATAAATAATATAAGTGGAAAAAATATAAAGGGGTCAAAAGAAATCTCTCTCATTATGAGGCTACCATAAAAAGATAAATATTTTTGGTGTTCTAATTTTTTAGAAAAAAACAAAATAGATGTAGGAAGGGAAAAATCAAAATAGTGAAAAAATATACACATAAATAAAACTAGTTTTTTTGGATTTTTGTTGGGGTGGAGTTACACCAAATATAAGAGAAGCTTACATGAAAATATTTCTATATGGAATAAAGAGTATGAAAAATGGTAAGAAAAAATTGTGATAATGGTGAGGCAATGTACAGAGCATAAATAACACACACCTAAGTAGAAATATTTAAATAAATCCCAAAATAATTATGAAAAAATCTTTTATTTAGGCCCTATATATAAAGAAATATTTACATACGCATGGGCCATAATATTTTTTTTTGTTTATTTTTTGGCTCAACTAGCCCAATGACTAGCTAATTGAGGGTTTTTTAAGAAGATATGGGAAAAGTCCCGTGACTCACGCACGCCTATGTACAGTGAAATGGTAGGGATAGCCACAGTGTTTGGGTGATTTTGGTAGGGTGAGGTAACTCACTGTGGTAATTACAAAGAGCCGAAAAACGGTTATCACTGGGTGTACTCCCACCATAGCATCAGCGGTGCCATCCTGGGCGTTATCTCAAGCCTCGGCAACTGCCACATAATACCAGCGCTAATAAGTAGAGAGACTTGAGAGAAACCATACCGAAGGTTTTGGACAAACATTCTTTTCTATAGCAACCAGTTTAACTAGACATTCTTTCCTACTTGGTCAAACATATGCCGAGTTTCTTGGGGTTAAGCCCCGTGGTTTCGGTTGGTGTTTCCTTTTCATAAGGTAAATAATATATTTCTATGGTCTTGCATATGCAAAGATGCATAACTTGAAATTGCAATACTAACCTGTACCATAGCTCCGATTGGTCCAATTGGTGGAGACATAGCATGTTCCGCAGGAGTTCCTCTGTTACTTGTACCGGCTTCATGATCATTAGCGCCTTGTGTTCAAGCATGCTTTGGAGCCATTTTTTTGTACTACACTTATGTTATACACTTAGAACTTTAAATTGGTCAATTTCCCTAGTAATCTCCTTGTTTCCAAAGAGAGTCTATAATTTGAACCCTCGCCAATTCGGAATCACACTTAGTGTTGTTGTTCTACATCTAATTTCTATACATCAAATATTTGCTAATTGTGATTAATCAAAAATTAAGTGTGTAAACTATGAGTGAAAGTTTATGAATATATTACTTTTATGCTTCACATTTCTAATCCAATTCTAACTTCAATTTTTATACTTCAACTAAATCAATTTTCAGTAATATTCAAAATTCTACTTAATCTAATTGACAATAAAATTGGTGAATGATAATTTCATCATGTATAATAAGAATATGATGAGTTCTCTTATGTATTAACTTTCAATTAACTATACATAAGTTAATAGTGAAGATGTACTAACTAGAGAGAGTAGGTATACTTAGAGAGATTAGAGTAAGAGAAAACATACACACACATCTTTTTTAAAGATAATTGAATCTTACTAATCCATTAGAAAGATTAGAGTAAAAGAGAACACACACACATCCCTTTCTAAAGCTAATTGAATCTCACCAATCTATTAGAGAGATTAGAGTAAGAGATAGCACACACACACACATAGCTAATTGAATCTTACTAATCTATTAGAGAGATTAGAGTAAGAGATAGCACACACACACACATAGCTAATTGAATCTTACTAATCTATTAGAGAGATTAGAGTAAGAGATAGCACACATACACACATATCCTTCTTAAAACTAATTGAATCTTACTACTCTATCAGAGAAATTAGAGTAAGAGATAGCACACATACACACATATCCTTCTTAAAACTAATTGAGTCTTACTACTCTATTAGAGAAATTAGAGTAAGAGATAGCACACATACACACATATCCTTCTTAAAACTAATTGAATCTTACTAATCTATTAGAGAAATTAGAGTAAGAGATAGCACACATACCCACATATCCTTCTTAAAACTAATTGAATCTTACTAATCTATTAGAGAGATTAGAGTAAGAGATAGCACACACACATACATAGCTAATTGAATCTTACTAATCTCTTAGTGGTTTGTGGACGCCTTCTCTCTAAGAGAAGTGGCAGCACTTCGTGAGCACTATAGAGGCAATCTCTATGTCTAAAGTGTGAGCATGGATGCTCTATTTATAGCAGAAAAGAAAACGTCCAACTTTTATTTTTTCCAAAAAAAATAATTTTTTTTGAATTTATATATATATATATATATATATTCCCTAAAAATCATACCCGTGTTATTGGTACCCTTGTGGTACCCATCAGCTTGACCACTTTGTCATTATCATCAAAAGATAAGGCCACACAGCCCCCTCTCATTATGATTGGTCAATACTAGCCTCTCCTTTTCATGTGACAGTGTGTCCCACTTTGTCCCCTCCTATGTGAGTCCAGGTGAGTCCATGTGCCTTCATTTGTCATCTCTATGTATTCTTTTGTCTTTATAATTATTTTAATTTTTTTCCTTAATGATAATTCACTTTACATTTTTAAGTTAAACTTTACAGTCTTATATTAACTTTACAGTAGTAAAAGAAAATTCTACAATCAGTAAATAAGTCTTGCAATAAGTTAGTTAGTGATTCATATAGCTAAACATGTCAGAATTTTGTAGCGTAAATTTTAATTTCTAGGTTTTCTCAGCCTACAATTCATAATTTGAACTCGAATATCTTAAAATTCAAATGCGTAATAGAACTTGTGTGAAATTCGAAAGTAGAGACCTTACAGTGACTGCCCACTTTGAACTAGTTGCTCACGATTCTCAAGTGGTCATCAAGTGGTGAGATACCACTTTCAAGTGATAGCTTAAACCTTGTCACTGCAATCAAGCGGAAAGCTCCCGATTACAAGTGGCCAGACACCGCATTCAAGTGACCAGAATCAGTGTTCAAGTGGTGACTACCCACTTTGAAGTAGTTGCTCACTAATTTCAAGTGGTCGTCAAGTGGTGAGACACCACTTTCATGTGCTAAGTCACTACGTCAGTCATCACTCCATGAAAGTGATGAGGCACCACTCCCAAGTGGCAAGACACCACTTTCAAGTGGTAGCTAAAACCTTGTCACTGCAATCAAGCGGCAAGTTCCCGCTTTCAAGTGGCCAAAAACCACATTCAAGTGACCAGAATCCACGTTCAAGTGGTGACTGCCCACTTTGAGCTAGTTGCTCACCACTCTCAAGTGGTCATCAAGCACTTTTCACAAGAGCTCCTCCACTTCCAAGTTGTGTTGGACCACTATCTAGTTCTGATGCTGGTCTGTCGCATAGTATTTTGTCCCTCCCAGCTACTTTTTAAGTGCTAGATTTTAATTGGTGACTGGCCACTTTGAACTAGTCGCTCACCACTCTAAAGTGGTCATCAAATACTTTTCACAAGAGCTTATCCACTTTCAAGTTGTGTTGGACTACTATCTAGTGTTAATGCTGGTCTGTCGCCTAGTATTTTGTCCCTCCCAACTACTTTTTAAGTGCTAGTTCTGAACTTCCCCAGAACTTTCATGTCCTTACTCACCACTTTTTAATCGTTGCCCACCATATTCAAGCAGTGCACACCATTTTTTATTGGCGGTTCATCACCGTCAAGTGGTTTGAATTCACTTTTAAGTCGTACCAAACCACTTTTTAGTTACGTTGAATGCGGTTTCTCACCACTATTAAGTTGTCCTCACACAACCTCTTAATATTCTACCTTTTTGTATGGTTACTAGTTTCTACACTAATTTGTATATGTGGTGCATTATTTTCACAGGTAAAACAATACTACTGAATGTATCATTACTAGTTTTTAGTGGTGCACACCAGTTTTTAGTGATATAGAATCACTTTTTAATGTTTTGAAACAATTTAACCAGTTTTGAATGCTAAGTTTATTTTTAACATTTGTATACATGTATATTGCAGGTGGAGCTTTATTCAAGATTCAAGACAAAGTATGCAGATATTCAGATTTTGCAACGTTGCTTCGACTCTATGAAACTGTTCTTTGTCCGAAAATTGAGGGATTGCTACACCTGCTGTTGTATTGTGCATGTACAAATGATTTTCCTTAAAGAGGCAGTAAATCACATGCGGACTCGAAGTTTTGATCTTCATGGTTCTTGCTACATGTGCAACTGCCCTATATGCCTTCATCATGATGAAGTTGTCAACCATGGATGTCTTGCATACAAAAATGCAAGTATGAGTACCACTTCACTGTTGGAGTCTATACTCTGCCCTATACTTGCAGAACATAGTTTCCATAGCTACCAATGCTTAATGGGAGCATGCGATGTAGGTAATATTCAGATCTGTCCAAGAGAAGAATTTGAGCAGATTAAGCAAGTATCTGTGAAGTTTTTTGAAAATATAGTGGGTGCTAGTGGATTAAACAATGAAGCTAGAAAGAGCACTGTGAAAGACATTGTCCACAAGAAAATGTTGCCTAGAGAACTTTTGCGAGTGTACCAAGACCACTTGAAGAAGTATGTCACTCACAATTTTATATTTAGGTGGCAAGCACAACAGTTCAAGGACTGCATTTCTTTGTTTCCAGATTATGTGGTTGTCTCCGTCGTTGACTTTGCAGAGAACTACTCCTTCAAGGAGCAAAATGAGATCCAGTCAATGCATTGGTACACTAAGTAGGTCACTACTTTGTCCTAATTACTTATTTCCGCATCACATCAGGTGCAGTAAAGAAGACCATGCACTTTTTTGTCTCAGATGATAAAAAACATGACACCTTATTTGTGCAACATGCTTTTCTCTTACATGCTCAATGGTTGAGAGATCAAGGGCTAAGCTTTAATAAACATTGGGTTTGGTCAGATGGCGCAGCTTCACAATTTAAAGCAAAGCGACCGTTTTACTTTGTTGCTAGATATTGGAGCCTTACTGGCATGGAAATGAATTGGAATTTGTTTTGCTCGGGACATGTAAAGGGGGAACATGATGGGGTTGGGACTGTCATTAAAAGGGCTCTAACTCATGAGCAATTGAAGAAAAATAGCATGCGGTTGACTTGTGCAGTTGAAGTTGTCTCTTTTTTGAGAATGCATCTCAGTACTTGAGCAACTGCTATGTATGACAAGCAAAAGAGGGAGGTTTGTAGGGTGTTATGGAGGTCAAGCTAGGCGATGTTCAGCGATCCCATCAATGGGACTGCAAACCATTGAAGGGCTCAAGAGCAATGCACTGTGTGAATGGGTATTCTGAGAACAACACTTGTGCATTGCGATCAAAATGGTTGTCATGCTTTTGTTTTCCTTGCAAGCTTGGCCATTGGAGAAAGTGTATGAACAGATCACATGTGGAGACGTGGAAATATCACACTTTGGAGCACTTGCTAATGATTCCCAGTCATACGGAGACTCAGACGATGAGGAGTTCCATGGTGCCACTTATGCAGGTCATTATGACTCCTTAAGCGATGCTCTCACACCTGGAGACAATTTTGCTGTCACTTCTGAAGAGAATAATGAGGAGGCTATTGACTTCTACATTTTGAAGTGTGTAGTAGCTAAGGGCCTAACAACTAACGAGCAAATTGATGCATGGGGCATCAAGATAGAGAAGCATACTTATATGGTCATGGGCCATTGGTATAAATCCCTACAAGAAAACTTGTATGAGCTGTGGGATAACAAGCCAGTAGTTTTCATATATTCCCACTTGATAAGGGCAATAAAGTTCCCTATGGAGCCTGTAGTGCTTGATGGCATAGGAGAAGTGTTCGAACTTTCCAATGAAAACCATGAGGCAATATACAATAGCATGCCCTTTGAATTGTAAATCAAATCTGATTTTATATCATCTAGTGAAAGATTGAACAGGATGAAATTGGTGTAAACGTACGATGGAATTGACATGTTGGTTTTTGAGAATGCTTCACCACTCCCCCCTCCCCTCCCAAACATCACCACTAAAAAGTGTTGCAGTTCCAGAAAAACTCAATAAAAATTTACCAGTTTTTAGTGGTGCTAAAGAGGTTTAGCACCACTAAAAAGTGGTTTAGAATGCTTCACCACTCCCCCCGAACATCACCAGTAAATGGTGTTGTAGTTCCAGAAAAACTGTTGCAATAACACAATAAAAATTTAACCACGTTTTAGGGGTTTAACACCACTAAAAAGTGGTGTTGAGACATTCAGAAGTGTAGAGACATGTAAAGTGCCAGAACTTCTGTATATTACAAAAAGTATATTACAACAATTATCCAGAAACATCTACATATCCACCAAGAATGTACAATATATAACGTTTCTTAAATTACAGTTGTACAATCTCATTCATCTCCATTTATAACAAAGTGCTCAAAGACTAGACTCGAAAGTTCATCTTTGGGATTGCTGATGGGGTTTGCCTTTGTATACTCCAGGGTATTGGGGGTTAGTGCCCATCTGCACAACCATGGAAACAGTGTGCGTGTGAGGTAATCAGG
The DNA here is from genome assembly GCF_014529385.1 of Adiantum capillus-veneris. NCBI lineage: Eukaryota > Viridiplantae > Streptophyta > Polypodiopsida > Polypodiales > Pteridaceae > Adiantum > Adiantum capillus-veneris. Next base: position 102,879,711 of record NC_140943.1, on the reverse strand, counting down.
GTCTTGGTCTTCATCAAGAGGATCAAAGGTGGGTGGACATATACAGTTGTCCCAGACATTGCACAGATTTTTATATCTGGAGTCATCTACCAGCAATTTCTGAGAGGAGTCATATTCTGGAAACTTGTTCCAGACATGGTAAAGGGGCTTGAAAGACACAGGTTCACCTGCAAGGTCTCTTGGAGCTCCAACAATCTCTTCAAAATATGACCACTTCTCACATTGCTAGTTTGAGAAGAGATCCCTAAAGTAATAAGTCCTATGTTCCCATATGTCTGGCCAACATGTACTGAGCATTAGCTCAATGTTAGCAGCAGTACAAGTGCTCCAAATCATTGCATCTGCTATTTGCCTCAAATCCCAAACAAATTGCTCAACATCTCTACGGTAGTAGATCCACAACTTTTCGTCCACTCTTTTTAGTTTAACTCTGTCGGAAGCTGGACGTGGAGGGTGTTTAAGTTGTCCAGTATTTGGATCACATTTGGTTACATCAAGGATGATGAGCTTTTTGATCTTGCAGAAATTCGAAACAAGATATCCCCATCCAGGGCAGTTTGGCAAAATCTCCTCAATTTCGGGGCAAACTGCTGGTTCCTCGTCTTCCTCTACTTTATCTGGTGTTACATCTGCATCCTACTCTACATCCTACTTAGCTGCTATGTCTTCAACCTTCTCATCGTGTTCTTGAACATCTCCAATCCAGCTAAGTTCTGCCATAGACAAGTACCATGCCTTAAAAACCTCAATCAGACTATTATATTAACCTTTTCAAAACACACTTGAAAAGTATACCTTCCAGGCTATTGATTTCCATTTCATGAATTTCCTGAACTTCTACGGCAACAGTCCACTTGGCAGGAGATGCTGGAGAAAAAATAAGCTCTACTTGAAGATGCTCATGATGATGTTGGAAAGAACAATATGAGTACAATAAATAGACAGTCAATGAACAATATGAGTACAATAAATAGACAATCAATGAGCAATAAACAACTAGTGAACGAAAAATAAAGCCGTCGTTTCATTATCATCAAAATAAGGGTACAAAGACAAAATTACAAAGAGGCTACAAAGCACAAAAGGTTAATAGGGGCTACAGAAGTTTCTTGTGGGACTTTTGTTTGGGAGGTTTAAGGTTGGGTGCTTGGAGGTTAGTGTTTTTTCGAGCAGATGAAGGCTCCTTGGATTTTTTACCTCCTAGAGTAGGCTCTGGATCCTCGGATGCAACCTTAGATTTTTGCTTTGGTGTGGCGCACTCTTTAGTGTTGCTCCTCTTTTTCCTACGCCCCAAAATCTGTGCACAAACATTTGAAATAAGAAGATCTGAGTCCTCATCAGACAAGTTCACTGTTGTATCCTTTTCAATTGGCTTCTCAGATGATTTTTCAACGTCCTCTACGTCCTTGTTCATTGTAGGTTCTAGCTTCAGAGGCACCTCAGGTGACTCCTTGGATGCGTCACCTTGAGCTCCCACTACATCTGCTCTTTTTTCAGCCCTTTTTTCAGCCTTTTGTTGGTCCAGAGTGTCTTCACCTGCTTGTTTCTACGATGCATTCTTATCCCCACACCCACTACACATGCTATCAATATTGGGCTTGCGTGATGACCCAGCTTGGGAGTGTGCTACATAAAAGACAATGTAACAATACTCAATATTAAGTTATGTGAACATTCAAAGAGAAGAATGTTCCACAGAATATTACCAATTCCATCAACAGGAGATCCAAAGATGCCTTTCATTGGATCTTTCTCTGTAATTACATGGAGAAAAGAAACAAAATGGTCAAGAAATGAATCTACAATCAGCTGCACATCATAAGATATAAAAACATCGATTACCTATACCAACATGCTCATCCATGTTTGCCTCTCCAGGTGCCAGCATCTTTTAAAGGTTCCTCACATCCATGAAATAGACACTGGCCGGCAGACTTACAGGCAGTTACAAAACAAAGTGGGTGATACGGATGTTGACACCGGAGCATGTAGACACCAGTAACAACAGTCTGCATGATAGACATCCCACAAGAAACACAATCACCTAACTGCACACAGCTATTGTCCGATCCCAAATGAACAGGCGGCCTGACAAGAAGGATAGGCATTCTTGACTTGAACAAATTAATAATCGTTTCCACAAATTGAAGATTCTCTGTCGCCACTTCTACTTCCCATAACAAAGTGTCATGCTGACCTTGTAAAAAAATAGCACTACGTACTTTATAAAATAGTATAAGTGTTTGTGCATTACTTTCAGGAGTCTTCATCACTTTATGTGGTACCACTTAAGAGTGTTATATAAACACATTTAAGTGGTATTTTACCATATAAAATGGTCTCTAACCATTTTTTTCTAATTAGAGTTTAACCACTTTTAAGTAATATCAACTACTACTAGGTGAATCAATCAAGCTTACATACCTGTAACTGTGCTGCCTCTTCACCTAGGTTATCGAGATTGTGCACTTCAATATCAAGTCCCATGTCTTTGAGAGACTCCTTTTTTATTTGAATCAAGGTCTCTCTTCTCCAACTTCAATGCCATGCCAACGTCTGCCTGGCACTCCAATCACCAAGCCACCAAAATTGAGTGAAAGATTTCCTCGGATACTTCTTGTATGAAACCCACTTCACTTTGGCTTTGTCGTGCCCTCAAACCGCGCACCCAAATTTGCCAAAAAAAATCAGAGTGCCCATCACCATCTTCCGACTTCATCTTGTAGTAACTCTCTGATCTGGACTCCGTTTGATCATTAGGAAGAGGATGGGGTCTAGGAGGGCCTCTTTATTTGCCATGAGCTTATGGAGGTGATTAACATTTTGACGAATAGGTGTATGCCATGTGTGCAAGAATGGTGGGTGTGTAAGAGATATGTAAGAGTGGCCAAAGGTTTCACTTTTTCCCCCAAAAAGGAGGTGGACACTTTTATGATTTTGGGCCTTCCATAACTCCCACATATGATCTCCAATTTGAGCGGAGATCATAGATCTACAATCTACACGTCAAGTTCTTTCCATGGATACGCTACATGATATGGTTTTACCTGCTAGATTTTAAATTCCATTTTGGGGAGAAATTTTGAATTCAAATAAACTAGCCATTTTGCATGTTTGAATTCAAAAGTTGTCCTTTGATTACTTTCTTAATACTAAAGGTTTGACTTTCTTAAATTGCCAAATAAAGAGGCCTCCTAGACCCCATTCTCTTCCTAATGTGTGACGTCACTTCTTCTGGCCTTCCCACACTACATAGAACATGTATAATCACTAGCAAGGCTGTAAGAACCTCAAATGGCACACCTACCGAGGAAACCAAACTGACACAAAATTGGCCCACGATGAAACTTTTTTTGCGAATACCTTGACATTTGTAACTCCAAACGATGATCTAAAAAGACTGACATGCTCCATAATTTGAGCTCTACACATCCATATAATGAAACCCACTTTGACCACGTGGCCTGTCCATTTCAAATCTGCAAACACTTTCAACTTTAAAGCACTGTATCTTGCACATTGTGACTCCATTTGATGAGCCGTCTAGACCTGCTCCTTCAACACTTTAAGCTCTACATTCCCAAGCCAAAAACCATCACCTTATATGTCATAAAAACTAATATCTAATACTCCCAAATGATTTTCTCATGTTAAACTGATCATTTAATATGGGCAAGTACCAAGGGAGTAAACGCTAGAATATTGGTAAGGCTGCCAGACCGGTCTCTGTCACGGATCCAAAGGAGGGAAAATAGGGATCCACGGAGACAGTGTGCAAAAGAGCAATGTGCTTCAATGGGTCTTAAAATACCTAAGGTTCAACCCCATTAAGACTTCCATAGGCTAAAGTTCCTAATTTTAATTCTATAGTCCAAAGGCCAAAGTAGGGGAAATATTGGATGGTCATGGGAAGACTAAAAAGTCTTCCCACATCCCTGGGAAGGAGGGGTTGATCCCTTATTGTAGGGGATGAGAGAGAAACACAAACACACACACCCTCCAAATCTCCCCCTTTACACAAAGGGAATACTGGACACGTGTCAAGCTCCTAGGCCAATTGCTCCCAAGCTCCCCTCAAATCCTATTGGATGGCCATAGAGGTGGACCAATGAGAATTAGCCTAGAGTGAAGTTAGTAGAATCAATCTAAAAAATGCTTGATAAAAGAACCAATAGAAATTAAGCTCTCTAGAAGACTATTGGGCAGTCTACCAAGGGGTCCAATGAGCATCCAACAGCCCAATGGCTTGCCTGTTTTCTATTGGCCAGAAGACTAAGAGGTCTAATGAGAGTTTAATTGAATTTTTTAATTAGCTCTCACAAAAGGGGAAAGGGGGACACTTGTCAAAAGGCTATCAATTATGTTTCTAATTTTTGATTGACTAGCTTTACAGGAGCCAATGGGAGGTCAGCATGAGCAAATAGCAAGAGGGTCGACCAAGATGAGAGAGAGGGCTACATTTTACTCTAACACAATCCTATACACACACACACACACAACTCATGTGTGCAAGAAGAACTCCATCTCCTTCTCCAAGCATTGAGAAGTAGAGGCCTACACCAACAACTCTTGGCTATGGAATGCAAATCCAACCAAGAGCCAAACTTCAATGGCATGCTCATCTCCTCTACCATGTGAATTGCTAGGCTAATCTATGCTATTAGAGTGATTATGTGAGGAGAATACTTCTTTCTCATAAGATACATCTTATTCCTCTCAATCTATCCTCATTCCCTGCTAGCTCTCATCAGTTTTGAAGGAGTGTGAGGTCTTGGGACTAAGGCTAGGGACACTAGGTGTGTTTTTCAAGCATAATTTGGTGCATGAAGCTTCCATCTTGATTGTACCAACTAGTTTTTTCAAGGAACACAAAGATTGTTTTGTACAAAAGTCTCCTTTGATGGGAGAAGCTATAATACAAAGCCTTTATGGAGGGGGACTGGCTCCATGTAAATCCGGTCCTCAATTGTTGTCAATTGTTCTATTTCTCTCTCTTTTCAAGTATTGTCAATGCCAAATTAGCTAGGTGTAAATTTATATGTTGCTTTCTCAAATTAAGTACTCTCTCTATGCTCATTAGGAACTTGTTCTTAATGAAATGCTCATTATGTTATCAATTTCCGCTACACACAAGTTACTAGTGCATTTAATGTTACATTGAACCTCCTTCACCTACCACCCTATCAGGCCCTCTTTGGAACCCATATGATCTAAAACCCACATAAAACATACATCATTGCTACCACTTGCTTGCCCCGACTCTTCCCATTTTCTCTATCCTTTTGCCATGCATTTGTAAGCATACATTTCATTGCATGTGCCCTTTGCTAGGGTCAACACACTTTGGATGCACTAAGGTCTCAATATCTTCCATTTTTCCAAGAAAGGTTTTTGATGTAGAAGCTTCTCCACTCATACCTCTCTGTGCTTAGTGTGTGAGTGCCTTTTGGACTTCCTCCATCACTTCACCACACATAATTTACATAGACTTTGACTCTTATGTAATGGAATTTGCCTATTCAATTTGAGAATAGCGGAATTCAATGAGAGTACTTTCAAGAAATGATTTTGTGAGCATAGCGGGTAGACATAATTGAAGATAGCAACATAATCATAGCAATTAGTTAACTTGGCATAGACAATACTTTTGCAAGAGAGAGAGTTTAGAGAACATGACAACAATTGAGGACCGGATTTATGTGGAGCCGGTCCCCCCTCCAATAGGCATTTGTATTATGATTTCTCCCATAAAGAGAGACTTGTTACAATACAGTCTTTGTGTTCCTTGTGACCTAGGTGATGCCATGAAGATGGAAGGCTTCATGCACCACAAACATAACATAAACTTGAAGAAAGCTTTAACTATCCCAAGCCTCAGTCCCAAGACCTCAAACACCTTCGAAGGTGGAAAGAGCTAGCAGGGAATGAGGGTAGGGAAGAGGAAGAAGAAACATTTCGTAGGAGAAAGAATTAGTTCCTCACTTATCATACTCTTGTTGCTAGCATACATAATAGCATAGTAATGAAGAAGAAGGAGATGGCAAGCTTAAGCATTGAAGCATGGCTCTTGGTTGGATTTTCACTCCATAGCCAAGAGTGTTGGTGTAGGCTCTCAACCTTTACTTGCTTGGAGAGGGAGCTCTTGCACTTTGCATAGCACACAATGAGAGAGATTGTGAGTGTGTGTGGGTGAGTATACCCCTCAAGCAAGGCCCTAGCTAGCTTGGGTTGACCCCCCCTTGTAGCTCATGCTTGAAGCTCATTGGACCCCTCCAGGCCTAGCCAATCACAAGCAGGAGCCATTACAAGCAACATGGGTAGCCTTGGGACAAGTGTCCCCCTTTCCCCTTTGAGAGAGAGGACTTGATAAATGAAAAATCAATTAGATAATTCAAGTAATTTATCATTGGACCCCTTTGAAGCTTAGCCAATAGGCTTCAAGCAACACATGAAGGTAACATGGGTAGGGGCCTGACATGTGTCCTTGCTGCCTCTTCAAGTTGGGGCTTCCCTTGTGTGTGTGAGTGGGTGTTCTCTCTCTAGCTCCTAGGAAAAGGGCTCGCCCCCCCTCTTGTAGGAATGATTTTGACTTTAGGTGATCAAGCACCTTACTCATCAAGCATGACAAAGCACTTGAACTAGGGGGTGTTCCCACAAGCATCTCAGGCAAGCTTCTCAAGGCACCTCGAGTACCTTAATCATGCAGCAAGTCAAGCACCTCAAGCATGGAGCTAGTCAAGCACCTCAAGCATCTTAATCAAGAACCTCAAGCATGACAAACACCTCAAGCACGACAAGCACCTCGAGCTTGGGCCGGGTTCCCACCTCAAGCTCAGCCCTAGCTTACTTAAGGTCAAAGGACTTTTTACATACATTTATTGGAGGTCTTCAATGAAGCTAACCCTAAGGTCTTATGCTCCATTGGTTAGCCTTGCTCTTTGATAGACCATCTCCCTTTTGGGCCCCTTTACCATTGGCCCCGTGTTGAGATAGATCTATAAGCACACACCTATATCTTAACACTTGTTCCCGTTTATTCTCCCATATTAAGTGATCAATTTAATATGAGAAAATCATTTGGGTTAGTTAGATATTAGATTTTATGACATTACCTCTCTCTTGAAATCATAGTCGTCCTCGACTATGAGGTAGAATAGATAAAGTCTTAGTCATTAGTCAATCGTACTTAGCGGGTAAAGGATCCCTTTTTACCCTACGACATCTTTCCAAGATGGATGACTAATCCATTTGGTGCTTGGGAGACATAGCTGCCGCAAGCATGTCTGCTCTTTAAGTCCATTTCATTCTCCCATAGTAGAGTGACAAATTCTACTTGGTGTTTGAGAGACGTCGTCATCACAAACATGATTTTAAGCATGCATACTAGTTAAATTTGTGCACAATTAAAAAGAGGACTAGTCATATAAGACAAAAACATGAGTTATTTAAAAGAAATTTGTACATTTGCTTACTCTAATGTAGCATTGTAAGCATTGACAAGGTTCATACTATCCTTAAGTTGTACTCCTTGCATCCATTTAGCATCTTCAAAAGGATAATTTTTGAACTTAATAAGATACCGTCGGTTAATCTTACCATGTCGTAGTACTTTGTCTTCATGCCGAAGGATAGCTTCGGGTGGTAGCACCTCTTCTTGGTCTTCAACTTCGGGAGGGTCTTCAATAATTGGTTCAATTGGTGGCTCTCCTTTGTAGGGCTTAAGTAAGCTTACATGAAAGGCATTGTGTATAAGCCAATGGTTGGGCAACTTGAGTTGATAAGCCGTCTCATTGATAGGCTTCAAGATTTGGAAAGGACCATAGTATCTTTTTGCTAGTTTAGCATAATACTTTTGACGGCCCGTAGGATTTTTGCCCGTCATTTGCCTTAATCGAGACTTAGGAAACTTGAGTAAGACCCAATCATTTTCTTTGAACATTAAGGCTCTTCTGTGCTTATCAGCAACAGCTTTTTGCCTTTGTTGAGAGATGGCTATAGCCTCCCTAATCTTTTGAAAAGATTCTTGTAGGTCACGACTATACTCATCGGCGGCGAAGATCTTCCCATGTACTTTCAGTAGCAAGGGACTTTTAGGTCTTCCTTCTATGATCTCGAAAGGTGCTTTGCCCGTAGAAGTATGTACAATATTATTGTAGGCATACTCTACTAGCGGTAAATACTTTTCCCATTGTGAGCGTTGATCTACTTCGGTAACATAAGTCTTGAGTAGATCGAGTATCGTAATATTGGCTATCTCACTTTGGCCATCCGTTTGTGGGTGATAGGCCGAAGAGAAATTCAATCTTGTTCCTAGATTTTCAAAGAGACCTTTCCAGAAATTACTGGTCATTCTAGGATCTCTATCTGACACGATGGATGTGGGTAATCAATGGTGTTTGAAAATCTGAGATATGAAGAGAGTTGCCATTTGATGTGCCTTAATAGTCTTTTTGACAGGAATAAAATGTGCTTGCTTGCTAAACCTGTCGACTATTGTCCATATTCCTGTATTCCCATGGATAGACTTGGGTAATCCAAAGATGAAATCCATGGATATACTCTCCCATGGTGAATTTGGAATAGGCAATGGCTGGAGTAATCCAGGTTGCTTCCCTCTATCATACTTGGTCTTTTGGCATACTACACATTTTGAAACATACTCTTGTATGTCCACTTTCATGGTAGGCCAATAGAAATACGTCTCTACTCCTCGGAGAGTAGGTTGAATACCTCTATGCGCTGCATATGGGGGAGCATGGGATTCATACATAACCTTTTCACGAAGGGAATGGGTAACACATAGCCTATTTCCGTGGAGAAGATAACCATCCTGCAAGGTGAATGGTTCCTCTTTCTTCCCCAAAGCAAGGGCTGACATTATGTCTCTAAAGTCAGGGTCAGTAGCATACTCATCTATCATAGAGGATAGATCATTGTGAGTAGCTATAGACACCGCATTAACTTTTGGTCGTCGTGAAAGTGCATCGGCAACTTGATTGTGCTTACCAGCTATGTGAGCAATATGGAAATTAAATTACGAAAGAAAATTTGCCCACCTCATTTGTTTGTCAGAAAGCTTGGTTTGCGTCATGAAATACTTGAGACTTTGGTGGTCGGTTCATAGGATAAATGGAGTCCCCAATAGGTAGTGCTTCCATGTGTCTAGGGCATGTAGAACAGCTAAAAGCTCTTTCTCATAAATGCCCAAGACTCGTTCATCACCATTGAGCCTTCGGCTCTCATATGCTATGGCATGCCCTTCTTGAAGCAAAACCGCTCCAAGGCAATCACCACAAGCATCACATTGGACCTCAAATGGCTTTGAGAGATCCGGAAGCACGAGGACTGGTTGGGAAGTAAGCTTCTCTTTGAGTTTTTCAAAAACATTTTGCTCCTTAGCAGTCCATACAAACTTAACGTTCTTCTTGGTTAAGTCGTGTAGTGGTCCTGCTACTTGAGAGAATTTTGCTATGAAGCGTCTATAGTATGCACACATACCAATAAAGCTTCTTAGCTCATGTAGATTCCTTGGGTTAGGCCATGATTTTATTACCTCTAACTTTGATGGATCCATACGAATACCATCGTGAGAGATAATATGGCCTAGATATTGAATCTCTTGAAGGAAGAATTCACTTTTCTTTTGGTTGAGAAAAAGTTTGTTCTCCCTCAAGGCTTGAAAAATCACTTGGAGATGTTGCTTATGTTCCTCCAAAGACTTGGAGTAGATGATGATATCATCGAAGAACACTCCAGTGAATTTTCGATATGGTCTAAAAATTTTCTCCATCAAACGATTGAACGTAGCTGGTGCATTAGTCAAGCCAAAAGGCATGACTAGATATTCATAAAGACCAAATGTTGTGCGAAATGCGGTCTTTAAGATATCCTCATCCACTATCCTTATTTGATGATAGCCACTCTTAAGGTCAATCCTACTGAAGTAGGTAGAGCCTTGTAGCTTATCAAACAGATCTTCTACCCGAGGTACGGGAAATCTGTTTTTGATAGTGATATGGTTTAGTGCTCGATAGTCCACACACATACGGTATGTACCATCTTTCTTTTGCACTAAAAGGACTGGAGAACAAAAGGGAGAGGAACTAGGCCTCACCATCCCTTTGTCTACCAGCTCTTGTACTTGCCTCATGATCTCCTCTTGTTGAGCTTGTGAGACTCGATAAGGAGGTTTGTTAGGCGGTGAGCTTCCTGGAAGGAGCTCAATACGATGGTCATCATCCCCTCGTTTTGGAGGTAGGTCCATAGGGATATCATCGATGAACACATCTTGAAATCCTTTTAGAAAAGTAGACAAGTCTAACTCTTCTTGATTCCTATCATTTTCATTTGATGAAACATTATTAGCTTTTAGAGACTCTTTGACATAAATCATGTACACAGAAACTGAGCTCTTCATTGATTTATCAAAAGAAAGAGGATTTACAAGTGGAATAGTGCGACCACGCTCACTATCATCTATATACATGTTCTTTCCCCTGTAGGTGACGTAAATTCTCCTTTCAGGGAACTTCATGTTGGCAGCCATGCGATCAAACCATGGTGCCCCTAGGATAACATCCTGATGTTGGAGGGGAGAGATGAAGAAGTCTTCTTTGTCGACATAGCTTTGGACATGAAGCCTCAACTTCCCAATCAAGGGAGTAACGGAGGCTTGTTGTCCCTTGAAAGCTGCATCAGCTGTTACTATATCTCCCATCTCAAAAGCTTGAATGCCCAACTTGGTGGCCAACTCTATTGATATGAAGTTGAGAGTAGAGCCAGGGTCAAACAAGATGAAGGCATCATGCTCTCTTACCTTTCCCCAAGCATAGGAGAGTGATGATCCTTTGCAATGAGCATCCTCTTTTGGAGCTTCAATGGTGGAAGCCCTAGGAGTCTCATTGCGAGTATTCTTCTTGGGGCAAGAACGATAGCCATGTTCTTGCTCCCCACACTTGAAACACTTATGGTCCTTGCGAAAAGCTTCAAGCTCTTCAGGAGAGAGTTTGTTTTTACCTTTGTAAACTCCCTTCTCCTTGGACTGATTGTTGTTGTTGTTGTTGTTGGAAGTGCCTTGGGAATTATTTTGAGCATTGGATTTCCCCTTTGCATCATTTTTATCTTTGTTTTCCATGGGCTTCACATTGCGTCTAGCCCCTTGATGGAAATTGATGCGTGAAGCAACCATGGTGTGGTGGATTACTTCGGTAATAGTACCGGGCCGTTGAGAATTGATATATTCGGCCATCTCTTCAGGTAATCCCGCAAAGAATTGCTGTCTTTGCTCGGCAAAGTCTATCTTTTGAAAGACAGAAGCTTTGAGATGTAAATCCCAAAACTTATTTACATATTTGTTGATAGACTCATGAGAGAGGAGCTTCAAGCTGCGCCATTCGGTAAGAACTTTATCTTTAGTATCGCTTGGAAGAAATTTCTTCATGATGGAAACTCGTAGAGTTTTCCATGTCTTTGGGGCTTCTCCATTGCCACGAAGGCTAGCCCACCATTGAGGAGCTAATTTTTGGAAGTGCATAGCTACATGGCGTAGCTTGGAGGACTCTGTGAAGACCTCGTCCCCAAAGGCCGCATCAAATTGCTGGATGAAGGCCAACACTTTGTCGGTAGCACCAAAGGTGCCATCGTAGGTGAGAAAAGAGATACTCTTTCCTCCCTCCTTGAACTTCTTTAGCTTTTGTGACCTTCGCCATGCAGGAAATGATTTGCGATGCCCTCCCCTCTTGTATTCTCTAGGAGAATAGCCATAACTTTCATCGGAAGAGAAGGAAGGTGAAGAAGAAGGAGAAGAGGGTGACCTCTTCCTAGCCCTTTTCTTCCTTTGTTTCCTCTCTTGCCTTTGAGAGTGATGAGGAGAAGGACTATGGGTTGCTCTTTTCCTCTTGGGAGGAGTAGGCGATCGTCTAGACCGCCTTCTTCGTGGAGCCACATCTTCAGAAGAACTTAGACTTTCATTGCTTTCTTTCTCTTTGGATTCCTCCTCTCGAATGGGAGAGAGTCTTCTTTTGGGGGTCTCTTCAAGAGGCCTCCTAAGCTCTCTCTCCTCTTGGAGAGGAAGGGAAATTCCATAGGCACAAAGTTGTTGAGTAACTTCGGCTTGCAAGGTAGGGTTGCCCATAGCTTGTTGCAACCTAGTCACAAGATAATTCACAAACATGGGAGCATCATCATTAGCACCTTCATGTGCAAAATCAAAGCTATCAATGTTCATTCTACTCTCTTGATTATTGTCAGCCATGTTAACAAAATTTTATGTATGTACTTAGTGTATGCTTTGGCAGTTCAAAACCTTAGTTGCCACTCCTCTTAGCCTTTGAAAATCGGCTCTTAAGTATCTACACCCACGGCTCAAAGTGGTTAATTATAGAGAGTAGAGGAGTAGGTCTAACATAGCAGAGTTGCCAAGGCCTAGCTCCTTTCGGACTTCTTATGGCTCAATAATGGTAAAGCCGTAGGCAAGTCTAAAAAGACTCCATTATTAAGTCCAAAGCTCCCGAGGTGTGCACCATCCCCCACATAGTGGGCTTAACAAAACCGGTATTAGATCCCAGTTCCACTTACTCTATTATAATTAACAACATCAACCATTTATAGGCTACTTAAGGACCTCTCTTCTTAAGCAAGAAAAGAGAAACCAAATGCTCTGATACCAATGTAATGGAATTTGCCTATTCAATTTGAGAATAGCGGAATTTAATGAGAGTACTTTCAAGAAATGATTTTGTGAGCATAGCGGGTAGACATAATTGAAGATAGCAACATAATCATAGTAATTAGTTAACTTGGCATAGACAATACTTTTGCAAGAGAGAGAGTTTAGAGAACATGACAACAATTGAGGACCGGATTTATGTGGAGCCGGTCCCCCCTCCAATAGGCATTTGTATTATGATTTCTCCCATAAAGAGAGACTTGTTACAATACAGTCTTTGTGTTCCTTGTGACCTAGGTGATGCCATGAAGATGGAAGGATTCATGCACCACAAACATAACATAAACTTGAAGAAAGCTTTAACTATCCCAAGCCTCAGTCCCAAGACCTCAAACACCTTCGAAGGTGGAGAGAGCTAGCAGGGAATGAGGGTAGGGAAGAGGAAGAAGAAACATTTCGTAGGAGAAAGAATTAGTTCCTCACTTATCATACTCTTGTTGCTAGCATACATAATAGCATAGTAATGAAGAAGAAGGAGATGGCAAGCTTAAGCATTGAAGCATGGCTCTTGGTTGGATTTGCACTCCATAGCCAAGAGTGTTGGTGTAGGCTCTCAACCTCTACTTGCTTGGAGAGGGAGCTCTTGCACTTTGCATAGCACACAATGAGAGAGATTGTGAGTGTGTGTGGGTGAGTATACCCCTCAAGCAAGGCCCTAGCTAGCTTGGGTCGACCCCCCCTTGTAGCTCATGCTTGAAGCTCATTGGACCCCTCCAGGCCTAGCCAATCACAAGCAGGAGCCATTACAAGCAACATGGGTAGCCTTGGGACAAGTGTCCCCCTTTCCCCTTTGAGAGAGAGGACTTGATAAATGAAAAATCAATTAGATAATTCAAGTAATTTATCATTGGACCCCTTTGAAGCTTAGCCAATAGGCTTCAAGCAACACATGAAGGTAACATGGGTAGGGGCCTGACATGTGTCCTTGCTGCCTCTTCAAGTTGGGGCTTCCCTTGTGTGTGTGAGTGGGTGTTCTCTCTCTAGCTCCTAGGAAAAGGGCTCGCCCCCCCTCTTGTAGGAATGATTTTGACTTTAGGTGATCAAGCACCTTACTCATCAAGCATGACAAAGCACTTGAACTAGGGGGTGTTCCCACAAGCATCTCAGGCAAGCTTCTCAAGGCACCTCGAGTACCTTAATCATGCAGCAAGTCAAGCACCTCAAGCATGGAGCCAGTCAAGCACCTCAAGCATCTTAATCAAGAACCTCAAGCATGACAAACACCTCAAGCACGACAAGCACCTCGAGCTTGGGCCGGGTTCCCACCTCAAGCTCAGCCCTAGCTTACTTAAGGTCAAAGGACTTTTTACATACATTTATTGGAGGTCTTCAATGAAGCTAACCCTAAGGTCTTATGGTCCATTGGTTAGCCTTGCTCTTTGATAGACCATCTCCCTTTTGGGCCCCTTTACCATTGGCCCCGTGTTGAGATAGATCTATAAGCACACACCTATATCTTAACACTTGTTCCCGTTTATTCTCCCATATTAAGTGATCAATTTAATATGAGAAAATCATTTGGGTTAGTTAGATATTAGATTTTATGACACTTATGATCACCTATATAATCATGAGCGACACAAGGTAATTATGCTCAACTCTTCCAGCTTGAGCAAAACCTAGAATAGCTAAGACACTTAGACCACAGAGAATATTGCTTGAAGCTTTGGTACTAACGCCTTGCTCATTTAGTGGCATAGATGTTCGACTCTGACTTTATGTTTAATGAAAACTTGTATTTAACTGTTCAAGGGCAGAAATCCAATTCCATAAGTCCTAAAAATTTAGGCCTCTTTCATTGTGTTGGTCTATGGATTCCACCATTTTGTCGACTAGGCTGGCATACTTTGGCTCCTCTTAACTTTCTTGTCGTATGTTCATACTACTTTGTGAAACAAGTTCTTCTATTGTTCTAGGAGTTGATGATTTTTTTTCTTTATTTCCCATGAGAAGCGGTTGTCGAGATGTATGAGTTCGTTGTAATTGAGTTCCCACTAGCGATTTTGGAACTCATCTTGTTTTTAACCTTTGTGTGATTGTCTTTGGCATTTTACCTTCTTCTATAACTTGATGGGCACTAGGCTTTGGTATCCAAACCTGATGATTTTCATTTTAAAAGCCTTGATTTTGTTAGCTGAAGACAAGGTATCCATTTGGAGGTTGTAGCAGAACTGGTTGCAATTGGCTTCTATTCGATGTTGGATGTTGTTGGTCTTTGCTTGTTTTTGTTTGGAAGCTTCTGCTGCATGATTTCTCTTTATAGTCCGAGACTGAGCTACAAATTTTGATAACCATATTTGAGTGTTACCTTCATAAAATCCTTGTGCTTTGAGTAGCTTGACTGGTATCATCCGCTGCTTCACCTGTTTTTCTTGGGTAACTTGGCTGAGGTTTGACTTTGACACCCATTCTTATCGCATGGCTTGTTTCTTTGATCTTTTCTTTTGCCTATTGTGGTTGTTCTTTTTCCTACTTGAGTTGTTTTTTTTCATTGATGCATCGGCTTTCACTTTGTAGAACTCTTCGCTTGAGGTGAGTAGGTCCACACTTTTAGTTTAGGCT
Source organism: Adiantum capillus-veneris (assembly GCF_014529385.1). NCBI lineage: Eukaryota > Viridiplantae > Streptophyta > Polypodiopsida > Polypodiales > Pteridaceae > Adiantum > Adiantum capillus-veneris. Next base: position 102,864,422 of record NC_140943.1, on the reverse strand, counting down.
TTTTGGCCCAAACACTGGTGTTTCATTGGAAGTAGCCATAAGTAGTGATTGGCTCATTTGATGAGACCCACCTTGTCACTTTTTGTTGTTGAGGTTGAACTTGTGCTTCATGTACCCAAACTGGGTCTTTGACTTTGATGTGCTCTTTGGATACCAACACTTGGTTAACATTCTTCGGCTTCTTCTGGAAGATTTGATGTGATGAAAAATTTGGTTGATAGATCTTTTGCTTCGGTTTCCATTGCATTGTCGATGGGTTGGCTGTTGATGTAGAGGCTATGTGGAAATTTTAATGGAGGATCGTTGAAGGTAAATCCATCTTTCAAGGTTGATCTTCTTCAACATTTACCTTAGCTTTACCTTTTTTGTGATGGTTGGCGATTTCTTCTCCGCATGGATTTGTGGTGCTTTCGGGCTTTTCATGGCATTGTTATTGAAGATTTTCCTTGTGGTTGAAAGAAGATGTTGCTTAAGCTTCTTGTCAGGACCAAACTCTCCTTGATATGATGGGACTCAATTATGTACATTGTGTCCTTGAACTCCCCAATCTTCAACTTGAGTACTGCATCGGCCACTCCAAAGCTAGGAATTGTCATTTTTAAACTTGTGTATATTGTTTCTTCTATATCTTTGATTTGCGGCTTTCCCATCATTATTCATGTTCCATAGGAAATTAGATTTTTTGTCACTTCTGAATCTATCTTAGTTGAAGATGTGATTTTGAGTGCTATTTCTCCGCATATGCTAAATTTGATCGTCATAGGAGACAATTGATCTTCTTCCTTATCCCTGTTCTTCTCTTGATCTTGTGATTGTTGAACATTTGACATTGAATTTGGAAACTTTTCTCCTTCATCTGTTTTCCTTTGCACTTTTTCTCGAGTTGGCTTCTTTGATACCAACTTTTGTTGATTCTTTGGGTATGTCAATGATTATATATTCTCGTGGTTGCTCTATGTTTTTTGTTTACACTTTGACACTATACTCCATGACGTAGCTGTCTGTCTCACCTTTTTTTCTTTCACACTCACAAACCTCATTAGCTTCCTTCAACACCTTTATCGTAAATAAGGTTGTGATGTCATAGCCACTTGAAAGTTTGTCTTCAGCATCATGTGGAAGATCCCTTATAGAAACTTTGTCCACAATTTGTTTGCAATCGCTTACCAGTTCTATTTTAGTAGTTTCAAAAATGTTTTTGATTTCTTGGACCGTCGAAACCATTAGAAAGGTCTTTTATCATAGCCATCCTCGTTGCAAATTTTGTTGTTGATCACCTATTTACGCAGATGTCAAAAGTCTCCAGTGTTTGCTCCCATCCAAAGGGTTCAAAAAACTCCTCTAGGAATGGTTCCTTAACGTAAGATTCATCTTTTATTGAACACTCTAGGATGCAATCTTCCTTTCCAAGACTTCCACACTCCAAAGCTTTGCACATCCAAATATTCCCTTTACTTTGCAACTAAGCAGGTACCTTGTTTTCTTGTTCAATTGTGGAGTGTAATTCTTCCCCCAAGGTTTGCTCTACATCTCTTTAACTATGATCTTTGACACTGATTTTTGTAGTGACCTCTTTGTGTCTTAAGTAGATATAGTCATAGCCCCAATCTTGTACCATTTTGAGCTAACACATGAATGTTCTGCCCAATATGGTATCAAAGTTACTGCTCCTGAAAAAATTGATTATGGCAAAGGTGTGCTCATACTCAATTCCACACAAGGATGCAACAATTTGTTCTGACATTCCTATCAGTCTCTCTATGTATCCATCCGCTAATTGTAGTTTTATTTGAGTTTTACTAAGAGCAGGTTTTTCCCAATTTTCCTACATCCCTTTGGTTGCAATAGAAATTCCTACCCCACTATCTAATATCGCAACCGTCTTTCTCCTTTGTACTCGAGTGATAAGGTGGTGTTTCTTTCTTTGCCTTTGTAGCAATCACCCACCTTATTTAATGGTACTGGTTTTGCTTGTGGTTTCTTAGGTGAAGTTTCATCCATTTTTTCATATGAAAGTTGATCATGTGAAGGGATTTTGAACCCCATCTATTCTACGTGTTTGCCCATTTGGCCCGATAGATGTGGTCTAACTTTTAGTAACTCTGAGAAAGAAAGTGTGCATTATATAGGAGAGGACATCAATTCGTGCAAGCTCTTGGTATCCATCATTTTGGTGTGTCTTTCAATTGAGAAGGTACCACTCTAATCTCAGATTTTGTTTCGAGTTCTCCTATGAAAGATGGCAAAGTATGTAGAGCGTGTGGTTTTCTCTCTTCAGAGGCAACATACCCGACATCCCCATATAGAGACTGTATAGGGCCCTTGAGAAAAATTTGTGATCCATGTTTATCTCAGGGATAGGTGCTGACTGTAAAGTAGCACTATCATCTTTTTGGTTTCTAATTGATTCCCATAAGGATTGTGGCCACAGTTCTTCTATCTCTAGAATTGGCATCACTGCTTATGAGCCCACCCCATCTGTTTTACTGGCTACTTTCCTTGTATCTAAAGGTGCCTCAACTTCCAGCTCTTCTTGGTCTCTGTTTACAACACTTTGGTTCTTCATTTCCTAGATTCTTTTTGCAAATTAGCACCTCTATTTTTGGAGCATCTAGAACATGTGGTTACATAAGATCTTGGGCCGCCTGAATGAGCTCCTTGCAGATTTGTAATCTCTCTTTTTCATACCCTAGATGAGGATACGTTAGCCATCTATGCTTTTGGGTTTGATTGGGTTCTAGCCTAGCTTCATAGGCCTTTAAAATTTCATCTAAAGGTTCAAAGACTTTGTCCACCAAGATTGAACCACCTAGGTCAGTCTTTGACTCTTCAGTTTCCTTTGCATTTTTCTTGATTTCTTCCTCTCGTTTAAGAAGTTCTTTGGTTTGGTTCACCTCAGTTTCCAAAGTTGTTTTCTCCTTCATCCTCTTCGCTTTCATTTTGGCTCATTCAGATTTCCATGATTATCTTCCAGTTCTAGCCAAAAAGTTTTTTATTTTTGTTTGAGCTAGCAATGTGGGTTCCTCCTCAACAATTGCATTTTTGGCAGCTTCTTGAGATTGAGCTTGAGTCATTAATTTTAAAGGAATCATGGGCTCTACCTTGGATCTACTTGAAGAAGGCATCATTCCTACAACATTTATAATTGCTTTCCCCTTGTATTCTGAATTCTTAGCACAATGTTGGAATAGATGGTCTCTCCCACAACCATCATAGAATCCAAATAATTCTATTTGTGGACCCTTGTTTGGACAACCTCATGCCCAATGGCCACCTCCACATTCATAGCATGGACCTTCTTGTTTCATAGCTCGTGGTCCAGCCAATGGTTGTTCTTTCCTAGTAAGAATTTTCTTTGAACCATACTCGTGATTGGCTATGAACATGAGCGTATTTGCATCCATGGAGTATTGGTTTTTCACGGGTTGTGGCACATGCATTGGCTGAGTGTAGTTGACTACCACTCTACCATCATTCAGAAGAGGCGGCTTTCTCCCTAGCACACATTTTGGCTTTGGTTGAGTGTTACACCATGCAGTGGAGTGATCCCATCCACAAGTATTACATCTCCTCAGTTGAGGTTGTCGTACATTTAGGTTTTGTATGTAGACTTTTTTTATCCTTCTAATCACCTCTTTGACCACTTGGTAAAATATCTGCATCGTAGGAGTTTGACATCTTGATTTGTTACGGATTCACTCTTTGGAGAAGAGGCACTACTAGTCACGCTTTCAACGTCGTATGTCACCTCTCCATAGGCCTTGCAATTGTCAACTAGATATAGAGATTCCTCTAGTGATTGACTCAAATGTTGTGCATCCTTTCAAATGTAGGTCCTTTTTAGAGTTTCATTCCTCAAGCCTTCTATGAAGAGGATTGATAATCTCTCATCTTGTGGGAGCTCTCTCAGAGGACATCTATCTATGTACTGTTGCAGAGCTTTCTTCACTTTTTTATCTTTTTTTTGTTTGAAAGCGTAGATCTATGACACCATGTTGTGCTTGATTCCCCTTTTCAAGAGATCCTTTATGAATTCTTGCAAGAGTTGTGCTATGTTGGGAAAAGCATCTCTATTTAGTCAAGGCCGCAAACAATGCCCTACGGAGGTGGCTCTAGTAACCGCGTTTTGCGGTGCTGGCCGTTGGCAACAATTCACTCAGTGATGATGTGGTGGGTGTGCTGATGGGCATGTTCTCACGCGGCCTCAAAGGCCCAATGTGTTTATTGAGAATTCCCACAAGCCTGGCAATGTCACGGCACCCTGACATCCCTAGGAAGTTGTTCACGTGCCTTGGAGCCCAAGTATCCAAAAACATCAAAGGGGCGGGTCACATGCAAAAAAGCAAGGCTAAAAAAGGAAAAAGTCAACACAATTAGGGGTTGATCACACGCCCTAAGGGGACCAATTTTTTTTTCTTTTTAGAGAGAAAATCTTTGGGGCAAGGGCTCCAACAGAAGGGAATTTTTTGAGCTTTGAAAATGAGAGTCGTAGGAGGTGAACTCTAAGGTGGTGGAGGAGCCAACAAAGGTTGCCATAGAGGATCTTGGGCTTGTCGTGGCCGTGTCGGCAAAACCGGATTATAGCAAGTTGTATGTGGTGTTTTTTAGTTGAAGAAGAAGCTTTTCATTTCCAAATTCTGTGTCGTTTCTTCCCCCTTACTCGTCTTTGCTCTACTCCAAGTTGTAGGGTGTCGGTGTGTGAGTGTTGTGCACCCCCAGGCCATCTCTATGTGTGAGGGAGAAATAGAGAGAGGTGTGTGTTTTGAAGTTAATAGAAATAGGAAAATATGGGGTGATATGTTATTTTTCTATGGTGCAAAGTGTGCATGCATTGATATGCATGTAGACAGTGATCTATATGCAGAGGTCTACAGTTTTGATTGTGTTTTCTAGTGGATGTAGGTGCTATGGAAACATTGGGCTATCGAGAGGCATTTTTGGTGTGTGTTGGGTGTGTTCCCCTTTCCAAAATGCTCCATAATGATTGCTAAAAGATCCATGGATACTTAATGCACCAGCCTTGTGCTTGAGTAACCCTCTATGGAGCCTTCCTTTGTAGTCCAATCCTACTCAGATGCCTTGCATGTTGGAACCTTGGAGTCCAAACCTCACTTATGATGGATGTGTACGATCATATTTTTTTTCCCTTGCATGCTTCTTCCATGCCTCTACTCTACTAATGCCAAGTTTTCCCTACCATCAGCTTGCATGGCTAGTATAAATGATTGGGAACAATAATGTCTATACCAGAGTTTGGTTTATGCATTACGCATGTTGAACATGATTCCATTGTCATGCTTTTTGATACTTGACTATGATCCTTGTCACTTTTGCGGAGGGATCACGTAGATCTGGCATGCTCATCTCCTTACAGGAGCTGCCCCTTATCCCTCCTATGGGAGGATGGCCAATATAGGGCTCCCTCATGTGTAAAAGAAAAACTAGTGATCACCATGGTGGCAAGGGGCTCCTACACCAAGCGATAGAAAGTGGGGGGGATCAATAAGGCCCTCCTCTAACTATGATCCAATGATGAGTCCCTCTTCACAAACCTGGGAGATGCCGCCAACGATGTCCCTACCTCGTGTCATGTAGGTACAAGTTGCACCCTTTCCTTGTAAGGGATCATATCCATTAATTGCTAACTTGACTATGTACGAGCACCTGTATAGAGGCAATTATCACTATCTAGACTCTAGCTCTTTGGCTTTTCTCCTTTTTGGATTGTTGTTCCATTTTAAGGGATCTTTGAGCCAAGTCATTGAATTTCTTGGGTAGGAGCTAGTACTTCTTGTTCCCTTAACTCTTTTTACTTGAGCCCATTCCAAAACCACGCTTTCATTGTTTTTCTAGATAGTGGCTCAAGTAAGTGTATAGTGAGCTCCTTAGGGTACATGCATGAATAGGTGGTACACTAGCTACCTATTTTTGGTGTTGATAGCAAGGGGTGGGATGTTTGTTATCTACTAAGTGAGTGAATATTACTTGAATATACATTATAAGAATTGGTTCAAAAGCTTTACTCTTTTGAAATTTTAGTTTCATTACGTGTGTGAATGTAGTGGGAGCTAGCTTGTGGCCATCCGCCCCCATCTCGTAGGTCTAGGATGGCACAATTACCATTTTTTTGGTTTTGGCTTCGCTAAGGGCCCAATGGTAAAAAAACTGGCGATACTACCATCGTAGACCGTCGAGACGGATTGCGATGCCCATGAAACTTTGTAGGGGTGGGTATTTAGGTTATTTCCTTGCCCCTGCAAAGTTTCATGGCTATCCTCTTTCGTCCCGTCTGTCTAGGGTGGCACAATCACCAATTTTTTTGTTTTGACTTTGCTAAGGACCCAATGGTCCAAAACTGGCGATTGTGCCATCGTAGACCATCGAGACGGATTGCGATACCCATAAAAATTTGTCAAGGTGGGGATTTAGGTGCTTTCCTTTCCCCTGCAAAGTTTCACGACCATCCGCTCCCATCTTGTCTGTCTAGAGTGGCACAATTGCCAATTTTTTCATTTGGCTTCGCTAAGGGTCCAATGGTAAAAAACTCGCAATTGTGCGTCGTAGACCATCGAGACAAATTGCGATGCCCATAAAACTTTTCAGGGGTGGAGATTTGGTGCTTTCCCTTTCCATGCAATGTTTCATGGTCATCCACTCCCGTCTCGTCGATTTAGGGTGGCACAATCGCCAATTTTTTTGTTTTGGCTTCGCTATGGCCCAATGGTCAAAAACTGACGATTATGCCATCGTAGACCGTCGAGACGGATTGTGATGCCCATGAAACTTTGTAGGGGCAGGGTTTTAGGTGCTTTCTCTAATGGTACAATTTTTCATGGCCATCCGCTTCCGTCTTGTCGGTCTAGTGTTGCACAATTGCCAATTTTTCTGTTTTGGCTTCGCTAAGGGCCCAATGGTAAAAAACTTGTGATGATTGTGCCGCCGTGGACCGTCAAGACGAATTTCAATGCCCATGAAACTTTTTAGCGGAAAGGATTTAGGTGCTTTCCCTTCCCCTGCAATGTTTCATGGCCATCCGCTCCCATCTCGTCGGTTGAGGGTGGCACAATCGACAATTTTTTTGTTTTCGCTTTGCTAAGGGCCCAATGGTCAAAAACTGGCAATTGTACCACCGTAGACCATTGAGACAGATTGCGATGCCCATGAAACTTTGTAGGGGTGGGTATTTAGTTGCTTTCCTTGTCCCTGCAATTTTTCATAGCCATCCACTCTGTCTCTTTTGTCTAGGGTAGCACTTGTGCCAGTTTTTTCGTTTTGGCTTCGCTAAGTACCCAATGGTCAAAAACTGGCGATTGTGCCACCATAGACCGTCGTGATGGATTGTGATTCCCATGAAACTTTTTAGGTGGGGATTTAGGTTCTTTCCCTGCCCCTGCATCCATCCCGTCTCGTTGGTCTAGGGTGGCACAATCCCCAGTTTTTTTGTTTTGGCTTCGCGAAGGGCCCAATGGTCAAAAACTCGCGACTGTGCCACAGTAGCCCGTCAAGACGGACTGTGTTGTCCATGAAACTTTGAAAGGGTAAGGAATTAAGTGCTTTCCCTACCCTTGCAAATATTCATGGCCATCCACTCCCGTCTCATCTGTTTAGGGTGGCACAATCGGCTTCGCTAAGGGTCCAATCGTCAAAACTTGACGATTGTACCACCATAGATAGTTGAGACAGATTGCGATGTCTATGAAACTTTGTAGGGGTGGGGATTCAGGTGATTTTCTTGACCTGTGAAGTTTCATGGCCATCCGCTCCCGTCTTGTTGGTCTAGGGTGGCAATTGTGCCAATTTTTTCGTTTTGGCTTCGCTAAGGACCCAATGGTAAAAACTCGCGATTCTGCTGCCGTAGACCGTCGAGGCAAATTGCGATGCCCATGAAACTTTTTAGGGGCAAGGAATTGGTGCTTTCCCTATCCCTACAATGTTTCATGTCCATCCGCTCCCATCTCGTCCATCTAGGATGGCACAATCGCCACTTTTTTTGTTTTGGCTTCACAAAGAGCCCAATGGTAAAAAACTGGCGATTGTGCCACCCTAGACCATCGAGACGGATTGCGATGCCCATGAAACTTTGTAGGGGTAGGGATTTAGGTGCTTTCCCTATCACTGCAATGTTTCATGGCCATCCGCTCTTGTCTCATCGGTCTGCTCATGAAACATTTTAGGGGTAGGTATCTAGGTGATTTCCCTACCCTGCAATGTTTCATGGCCATCTACGCCTGTCTCGTCGATCTAGGGTGGCACAATCGCCAATTTTTTTCGGTTTGACTTCGCTAAGGATCCAATTGTCAAAAAGTGGCAATTGTGCCACAGTAGACATCGAGACGGATTGTGTTTTCCATGACTATTTACAAGGGTGGGGATTTAAGTTCTTTCCCTGCCCCTGCAAAGATTCATGGCCATCCGCTCCCATCTCGTCGGTCTAGGGTGGCACAATCGCCTTTTTTTTTGTTTTGGCTTCACCAGGGACCCAATGGTAAAAAATTGGCAAGTGCGCCATCGTAGACCATTGATAGGGATTATGATGTGCATGAAAGATTACAAGGGTGGGGATTTAGGTTCTTCTCCTGCTCCTGCAATGTTTCATGGTCATCCGCTCCCGTCTCATCGGTTTAGGGTGGCACAATCACCAATTTTTTTGTTTTCGCTTCGCTAAAACAAAAATATTGGTGATACCTTATCAAACAGCTATAAAATTTTCATCCCTACAAAGCTTCATAGCCATTCGATATGGTATGGATGATTAGGACCCATATTATGGGCTAAAATGGGTCGTATAAGACATATGGTCCATTTTAGCACATAGTATGGTTAGGGACCACCCAAAACATATCGGATGGACATAAGACTTTGCAAGGATGGGGGTGATCATTGGTACTTCACCCTTGCAATGTTACACAACCATGTGATATGGTATGGACGGTCAAGGCCCATGTTATGTGCTAAAATGGGATGTATGAGCCATACGACCAATTTTAGCGCATAGTATGGGTCGGGATTGCCCAAACTATATTGGATGGCCACAAGAAAAAAGACAAGTGGGTGAGAGTATAATTTTTCCACCCGTGAAAATTTTCCCAACCATCTGATATGGTATGGAGAGTCAAGGCCCATACTATGTGCTAAAATGAGATATATGGTTCACACAACAAATTTTAGCACATAGTATGGGTCAAGACCTCTCAAACCATATTGGATGGCCTTAAGACTTTTCATGGGCTGGGTTAAGTAATATTTTCTTACTTGTGAAAATTCTTATAGTTATTCAATATGGTTTGGGTGGTCAAAGCTCATACTATGGGCTAAAATGAACAGTATGAATCATACGACCCATTCTTGCACATAGTATGGTTCAAGGCCACCCAAACCATATTGGATTGCAACAAGACTTTTCATGGGTGGGGGTGAGATCTATTCTCCCATCCCTAGAATGTCTCATAGCCATATGATATGGTATGAGCTATCAAGGCCCATAATATGTGCTAAAATGGGCCGTATGAGACATACGGTTCATTTTAGCACATAGTATGGTTCGGAACCGTCAAAACCAGCCACAAGATTTTTCACAGGTGGAGGTGAGAACCATTAATTCACCCCTATAATGTTACACAACTATCTGATATGATATGGAAAGTTAAAGTGCATACTATGTGCTAAAATGGGATATATGGCTCATACAACCCATTTTAGCGTATAGTATGGGACTTGACCGCCCATACCATATCGGATGATTTTGAAACTTTTGCAGGGGTGTAATAATAGTGCTCAATCCATCCGTACAATTTTTCACATCCATCCAAACTGGTGTGGGCGATCAAGGACCATACTATGTGCTAAAATGGGCCATATGAGTCATACAGCCCATTTTAGCGTATAGTATGGTCCTTAATCGCAAACACTAGTTTGGATGGATGTGAAAATTTATACAAGTGGGAAAATTAGATTCATCTCCACCCTTGCAAATTCCGACAGCCATCCAATATGCGGTCCCGATCCATCTATGCGCTAAAATGGGCCGTTTGGCGCTGTCGTGCTGTGACACATACATAATGGGAACACATGCTACAAGATCTATCTTGTAATTTTATAGATACATAATTATATTTCCTATAATGTACATATGAATATTGAAGTATAATAATAAGCCTTCTATATCATCCTATTATTTTTCTCAAGGGTAACCTATTCTTACTTTACCATCAGAAAATACTATGGGAAAAGCGTCAATAGCTCCGCCTCTTTAACTTGGGGAAAAAAGCATTGATTCTTTATTTGTACTATCTCATTATCATCTCACACCATATCTAGATCCTATATCTAGGGTAAACTCCAATACATATATATTCTATGTATTTTTCTTATTTTTCTTATATTTATTTTTAAATAGCTACTAGGAGGGAATCAAATCCTAGTGGGACACTAGGTGGCATGATTTCAAAGATACACTTATTTTAATGCATTATTGCAAGCATGATTACAAAACTTTATCAAGGAGCAATGTCATGCTTTCATATGGCATGAGGTGTCCTTTGAAATCAAATGAAAGTCTAAGCTAAGGGGACCACACGAAGACTTTTTATGCCAGAAATGGACTCTATTTTGATGTTTTTTTACACAAGGTTCCAATCCAAATTGGAAAATGCATATAAAAAGGAAGTCATAGGTAATGAGCTGAAGTTTTTGCCTGTATTTTTACTTTTTTATTTGGAGCCACGGTTGAGGAGATATGATCAAAATACTGGACCCCAGTCAGCCCACATCATGCAGAGACAGCTCATTTCCAACTTTTCCAGTTTCTGTTCACACTGGCTCTTCTCTTCTTGTGTAAACCCTTGGGGGTTCTCTTCACCTATAAAAGGGGACCTCTTCTTCCTTGAAAACAACTCAAGAATTCAAGCCATTGATGAGAGGAATTCATGAGGGAGTGAGTAGTAATGCCAAATTGTACTTAGCCATTAACATAAGCATGAGCCTACACTTTCTCCTAGAGGAAGACTAGCCATTCTTGCATGCTATCCATGGAAGATCAACTCTAATCAAATAAGGTCTCGGACTTGGCGTATCAATCAAAGTTGAATTATCCCCTCTTCTTCTCTCTCCATCAAAACTAGTGCTGAAGGGTTTGACAAGTAAGATGTGTTCTACATTCATATTTTGTTGATTTCTTGTTGTTTTCTTTTCATCTCTAATCCAACATATATATCTAATTCCATCTCCTTAACCAAACCTATCTCTCTCACTCTTCAAAATTCCTTCTCTCTACAAATTCTAGGTTCTCCTTGCTACAGGTACATCTCTCCCCGTAGTATCCTTATTGCCTATGGGCAAGAATAGGGCTTGGGAGGGAAACTTTTCATCTCTTCACTTCTCTCATATCTACATTTCTCATATACTATCCTATATGAATAATCCACATGATGAGAATTTCTACCGCTTTCACTCTGTACGATCTATTAGAATTAACGTATGGATTAGCCATAAAATATATTTTCAACAACGTATAGTGTTTCTCTTTGACCAAGAAAGGCTCAATGAAATACTTCTTTCACCGGATCCCATCATACTACCTCTTATAGATTATAACTTTTCTTTTGATGTAAGCGTAGTTATCTTGCTATAAACCAAGAGGATTTGTATACACAATTAATCCCAATCACTAAACAAGATATATATATTATGGTAAGCACAAAACTACAATTCCAAAGAACAATTCGTAGCCTATTTGGTCAGCCAAGATTGAATGCCATTAACTCATCTATTAACCCTTTCATATTGCCCATGATACATAGCCTTGATGTTTTCATCTTTGTGTTGTTTTGACATTCTCTTTTGTGTTCTTTCTTTGTGTGTGTGAGTTCAAGAGACAAAGAGTGGGTCTTCTTTGATTGCACTTCTTTCCAAACCCTAGTCTTCATGGAATCTATGGTTTAACTCCTTCATATAGTTTTTGTTGTGTTCTCTCACAAACTCTCACAGCCATAAGCCCGGTGCTTTCCTGGCAAGACCGCAAATTTTTGGACAACGCATAGTACTGGCCTTGATCGCCCATACCATAGCGGATGGCTATGAAAATTTGCATAGGTATGAAAATGGTTCTCATCCCACCCCTAAAAAGTTGCATAGCCATCTAAATTGGCATGGGTGGTCAAGGCCCATATTGTGTGCTAAAATGGGCGGTATGGCCATTTGAGCACATAGTATGTTTGGCGACCACCCAAAACATATTGGATGGCCAGAATACTTTTCATGTGTGGGTTTAAGAATAATTTTACAACCTGTGCAAAGTTTCATAGACATCCAATATGGTATGGGTGGTCAAAGCCCATAATATGTGCTAAAATGTGTCATATGAGCCATACGGCCCATTTTAGTGCATAGTATGGTTTGGGACTATTCAAACCATATTAGATGGCCATGAGACTTTTCACAAATGAGTGTGAGAACTAATTAACCACCCCTACAAATTTTTACATCCATCCAATAGGGTTTGGGCAATCAATGCCCATACTATGCACTAAAATGGGACATATGGCTCATATAACCCATTTTAACGCATAGTATGGGTCAGGACCGACCAAACCATATCGGATGACCATGAGACTTTGCACAAATGGGTGTGAACACCATTCAACCACTCCTAAAAATTCACACAGACATCCGATATGGTTTGGGAGGTCAAGGGCCATACTATGTGCTAAAATGGGACATATGGCTCATACAGTCCATTTTAGCTCTTCTATCATGAATTAGGATATGATCATCTAGTATTGTTGGATCTTTGTCTATGTACATGGGTCTTTATATGGTTTATATTTTCATCTATATGATTTCCACATATGTGGACCTTTATATGTTCATCTACATTGGTATCCTTTTATAATGGATTAGGACATGCTTGTCTTTATAGTTTTTATATGGGTGTTTATATGGTCCTCTACAAGTGCATCTACAATGTTGTCTCTATGGTCATCTATACAATTTTATGCATGGATATATACATGGTTAACTTTGTAAAGATTGGTTGTCTATGTGGATCATCAATATGATCGGTTCATGTCATCAACATGGTCATCTTCATTGCTATCTTTCTATATGATGGATTAGGATATGATAGTCTTTATATGGTTCTATGGAAATCTATATTAGACTCTATATGGTTTTCTCTACAACTATCTGCATAGGAATTTATATAGTCCTCTACATTGGCATCCATATGGTCATCTAAATATAGTGCTATCCTTTTTCCATAGACCACATGTATGTGGTAGTCTATATGGTCAGCTCTATGCTAGTCTATATGGCCAGTTCTACAATCTTCTACATAGGGGTACATATGGTCATCTATATGGTTGATGCTATGATCCTCTATATGGTCATCTATATGGTTTCTTATAGGATTGCTCCAAGCCCTTTTAAATGGTTTTTTGTATGGTTAACTAGATTAGATTATTTTCTATATCATCATCTTTATTGTCGCACATATGGTCAACCAGATTGGTGTATACTTAGACAACTAGCTCATCGTCTATATGGAAAACTAGATTTTCATCATCTAAAATTTAAAAACTCTCTCTCTCTCTCTCTCTCTCTCTCTCTCTCTCTCTCTCTCTCTATCGCCGAGGGGATCCGGGGGGGGGGGGCAACAGCTATTTAGCCCCCCTTGGCGGGAGAGTTCAGGGACAGCGCCCCGAAGGTTGGAAGATGTATTTTTGGATATGAATTTGTGTATAATTTTACAAAAAATGATATGATATTTATCATGTGGTAGAGAGACTCTTATACACATTGTATGAGGAGAGAGAGAAAAAGAGTGTCAATAGAGACAAGGAGTGACAAATCTTTAGACATTCTGAGCTAGAAACTCAGTACGATTCTCATCAAAAAAAGTCCATGCACGCATGTGGGTCCATGTTCAATCATCTCTGCAAGTCTCATTGAGTGCCACGTAACTCACCGAGTTGCATGGAATGCAAACGGTTGGAGACGTTTCCACGTAACTCGATGAGTTATGTGGTGACCACGTAACTCACCGAGTGACGTGGATTTATGACATGTATGCCATGTCATTGTTGAGAGTTTTACAAGAAGGCATCCACGTAACTCGTCGAGTTACGTGGCCTGCCTATGTAGCAATCTAGTAGGCTTTGCCACGTAACTCGCCGAGTTACGTGGCTTGCCTATGTTGTCATAGCCAGGTTACTTGGTGACTTACGCGGCAATGCCGTGTGTGCATGTACGTGGAAATAACACTTTGTTTTTGTGGCATGACCACGTCACTTGGCAAGTTACGTGGAGCTTCTTACCCGGATAACTCGTCGAGTTCTAGAAGTATGCCATGCATCACAATTTCTTGCTTCCAGCACGAGGGTAACTCGGCGAGTTAGCCGCATTGCGGAGGCCATGCTTGGGTGCGGACTGCGGAAAGTGGGTACACTCTATCTTGCATACACCCATCTAACAACTCAGAGAAAAACATCCTTCAGAAGAGAAACTAGCATAGGTGGGTTTGGAAACCAAAGGAGCATTTATCGTCACCACAAAACCAAAGGAGCCCTAAACCCTAAACCACCTCGATGAATCAGCGGGAAGCTTAATCTCAAAAAAAAATTCCTTGTTTGTTTGCCCTATCTCTTCTTCGAACTCAATACCATGGTCACCAATGCGAATGGCATACTCTTCGTTAGGATCCATGTAAACCTGAGCTCCATTGGCGATTAGTCTTATAAAAAGAGAGTATATGCTTGTAGCACATTGTCATTCCAGTTTTCGAGTGAGTCTCACTACGCTAATTCATCAACGGAAAACCAAAATACAGATGGAGAGTTAAATCTCAGCACGTCATCATTGATACCTATAGCCTTGGAAATCAGTGTGCCAAAGCATCGAGATGGTATAATCAAACAAACACTACAAGAGGTTCTTCATATTAGCGATGCTAGCACTGCGACACTCAAATGTGAAAATCCAAAATTATTTATGAGACCAATCCGATAAACTCCTTGTGGATCAAATATATTGTATGCGTTGTCCAAGAAAATAGTGCATTGCTCAGTGAAGAGCCTCAAAAAGAAAGAGAGAGAGAGAGAGAGAGAGAGAGAGATTAAAAAAAATAGAGAAAAGGAGAGAAAATATGAAATGAAATGTTGTATTAAACGTCTTTAAAATTTCAAAATGATTTATGAGACCAATCCGATAAACTCCTTGTGGATCAAATATATTGTATGCGTTGTCCAAGAAAATAGTGCATTGCTCAGTGAAGAGCTTCAAAAAGAAAGAGAGAGAGAGAGAGAGAGAGAGAGAGAGATTAAAAAAAATAGAGAAAAGGAGAGAAAATATGAAATGAAATGTTGTATTAAACGTCTTTAAAATTTCAAAATGATTTATGAGACCAATCTGATAAACTCCTTGTGGATCAAATATATTGTATGCGCTGTCCAAGAAAATAGTGCATTGCTTAGTGAAGAGCTTCGTCAATGTCTATCTTTGTAAATAGACATACTATGACATATATACATAAAGAGAAAGGGAAAGAAAGATAGAGAGACAGAGTTGACATAGGTTTAAGATTTAGTTTTTATATTTAAGTTAGAGTTTAGGTTTAAATTTAATATTAGTGCTTTGGGGTTAGGTGGGTTAGGTTTAGGAGTTAACTCGAGATTTAAGGTTTAGAGCTAAAGAAGTGGCCCAACCATCTCTCTCTTTTTTGTAGAGTTTAAAGGTGTTTGAAGCTAGTTAGCTATGGAATGTTCAAAGGCAACAACACTAGCTGTTGAAAGTGTTCTCCATCTGTTGAGCTTGAGTGATGGAATAGGAAAGTGGATAACTCAGGACTTTCACAACGTATCAAGTTGGCTTGTGTGTGTGTGTGTGTGTGTGTGTGTGTGTGTGTGTGTATGTGTGTGTGTGTTAGTTATCTACATATATTACCCACAGACGAACATACATATGTTCAAAGACTAAGGTACCTAGATAAATACAAGGTTTATTATACAAAACAAACTTTAGAGAGCATGATTTTGTATAAATGAATATCATTCCGGAATCCAAATGTAGAAATTCTTCTACAAACACTACAAGAGGCTATTCATATTAGCGACGCTCACATAGCAACGCTCAAAAAAAAATTTCCGGCGTCGCTATGAGCGTCGCAAATTTACAAGTAAATTTACGACGCTCATAGCGACGCCGACTGGGCTAAAAAAATAACAGAGAGCGCCCAAAAACTCAGATCTCAGATCTGAGTTTTTCGGCGCCCTCAAGCAAGGAGCAAGTAACGCTCTCCCTCTCTCTCTCTCTCTCTCTTTCTTCTCCACACACACACACACACACACGAGGAGAGGAAGGAGAGCCATGTATGCTCCTTCCCTCTCCTCACTCTCATGTTCCCTTCCCCTCTTTCTCTCTCCCTCTCTCTCTCTCTCTCACACACACACACATAGTGTTTTTGAGAGAGAGAGAGAGAGAGAGAGAGAGAGAGAGAGAGAGTACAAACATAAACAAAAACGCACACACACATACATAAACAAAGAATGCACACACACATTGAGAGAGGAAAAGAGAGAGAGAGCATGCATAAACAAAAAACGCACACATTGAGAGAGGAAAAGAGAGAGAGAACATGCATAAACAAAAAACGCACACATTGAGAGAGGAAAAGAGAGAGAAAACATGCATAAAAAAAAAAGCACACACATTGAGAGAGAAAGAGAGAGAAACTAATTTAACGTCGTAGGAAACTAATTAAAATTAAAAGACCTAAAGATCTAGCTGACGAGGAGTTGAACTCAAGACCTATTATTCAAGAGGAAAATGTCATAACCAATCTATCATACTTGGCATGGGTGATAGAAAGGTTATACCATTTATCTCTTTTTATTGGCACACACATCCACACACGTGCACACACACAAGAAGAAGAGAGTTATAACGTCGTAGGAAACTATCCTAAAAGACGTTAAAGATTAGGTTAGATGTAGACTTACGTTAAATTATATTTAAGTTTATTTAAGTTAAATTAGATTAGATTTAGGTTTATTTTTAATTAGATTTACGTTTATTTACGCTAGATTTAGATTTACGTTATATTAGATTAGATTTAGGTCTCCATAGACTGCGATGCCTGCATGAAGCGGGTGAAGAAAGCCCTCAATGGAATATAGGGTATTGCTGCCTTCACTCATGGTGGGCTCCGTCGATCCAAAAGTACTGGTGAAATGTCTTCAGAAGATAGGGAAGAAGGTGGATCTTCAGGGCGGCAAGAGTCACTACATCCCCGACACAATGACCATCTAGACAACCTCTAGTCATTCAACAACAACTTCAAAGTTAGTATCAAGAGCAAGAATGGTCTAAAGGGCCAATTGCTGTCGTCAGATGTGGATGGAGATGAGACAGCGTCACCGTCGGAAGTTAACTCTCACATCTTAGTGATGAGAATGCCAACTCTTGCCGAGTTATGTGAAAAATTATGTGTTAAATCAGTTTTAAGGTTCTTATAATCCCTGTTAGTTTAGTTCTTTGTTTTTAATATAACATAATTTTTGTTAGATTTAGATTTATGTTATATTAGATTAGACTTAGGTTTATGAAGGTTTATTTAGGTTTACCCACACACACACACACACACACACACAAGAAGAAGAGAGTTTTAACGTCGTAGGAAACTATCCCAAAAGACGTTAAAGATTAGGTTAGATGTAGACGTACGTTAAATTAGATTTAGGTTTATTTTTAGTTAGATTTACGTTTATTTAGATTTATGTTTATTTACGTTAGATCGAGTCCACGCAAGAATTACTTACGGTTTAGGGTTTAGAGTTAGACGAACAGTGAAAAGATCTAATGTTAAAAGATGTTAAGATGCTGTGAAGTGCTACAGCTAGAGAAGAGGCAAAGGGGTTTTGTCCACTACATGCAGTATCATGTAGACGTGGGTCTGTAGATTTCTTGTACCCACAAATATAGGTATTGACCAATAAAGACGAGATTATAACCCGGTGGTTCTGATCTCCGTGCACCTCTAGACCGAGGTGTGCGGGGATTGGACATGACTAGAGAATGTGAGGTAAAGAGAGAGAGAGAAAGAGAGAGAGAGAGAGATAAGACGAAGAATGCCAATAGAATATTAAATTTGTTGTCCAGGTTATAAGATTTTTATCCTCATTATGAGTAGTGACGAGGATGTGGGACCGTCCAACCGAAACACCTATCTCTCAACGAGGGTCTTATGTCCTTGTAATCAATGCAAGCATGTTGTGCGACGGACAAGACGTGTTTCTTTGTAGCACGTTCGCGAATTTGGCGAGTTCGATCCATCTATTATAGATCGACTTGTTGCCAATTATAACTCGTCGGACTCTGACGCTGGCCAACAAGCAGCAATCTTGCAACCCAATAGACGTGTTCGCAGGCGCTTTGGTCAAGCAGCATATGTGAGGCCACAAGATGTAGCCTCTGACAGCTCGGAGGATGATCATGCAGAGCACATTCCCAACAAGGCAATGTTTGAGCCCGAGATTGATGAAATGATCTAGATGATCATGGATTCAGAAAGGCTTATCTATGATGATATGAAAAGTGAAGCCGATATGCCATTGTATAATGGAGCACGTATGTCTAGATTGAAAGCACTCCTGGTTCTTCTCAACATGCAGGCAAAGTTTGGATGGAGTGACACTAGCGTCACAGCGCTTTTCAAGTGATCTATTACAATTAGTTTACTTTAATAAAACTCTAAATGTATAATGATCTGATAGATTTTTACACGACTGTATCGTATTTTTATGTTGTGTAGATTGCTTAAAGAGCACATACTACCAGCTGACAGTGTGATTCCAGATTCCCGAGATGAAGCAAGAAAGATTTTGCGAAACTTGGGGATGGATTACAATTCTATCCACGCTTGTCCTAATGACTGCATTCTTTTCAGAGGGGAATACATAGACATGGAGAAGTGTCCGAAATGTGATTCCGAAAGATATTGAGTAGATCTCCACGGGACAAAAATTCCACAAAAGGTTTTGCGACATTTTCCTCTGCTTCCTCGCATCAAGCATTTCTTCGAAGGTAAGTCCATGGCCGCCCTAGAATCATGGCATGAGGAGAATAAATCTTCGGATGGTGTGCTACGAATTCCTGCAGATTGCGCAGCCTGGAAACATTTAGATGTAACATGGTCGGATTTTTCCAGGGAAGCTCAAATTTGCGCTTAGGCCTGGCTATGGATGGCGTAAATCCATTTGGTCAAAGATCAACATCTTACAGTGTATGGCCCATTGTCATCGTCAACTACAACATTCCCCCGTGGTTGACTACAAAGAAGGGGCACCTATGGCTAAGCTTGATTGTGCCAGGGCGATATAAAGTGGAGAATATGGATGTGTATCTTCATCCACTATTGGAAGAGATACAACAATTGTGGATTGGCATAGAGGTGGTGGATATGAGCCGACACACAGGACGACGGAATGCTTTGATCAGAGGCATTCTAATGTGGACCATGCATGACTATCCTGGGCTAACAGAATGCTCAAGTGATCTATTGACACTCCTCACTCAGACACTGTAAATCTTGTTTTTTCCCATAGTTGATCTATTATCATGTGTATACATGCAGGGCTTCAAACAAGCGGATACAGAGCATGTGTCACATGTGGACCTAGACTGAATGCACGTAGGGCGCCCTCACTGAAGAAGCAAATCTACGAAGGTCATCAAGTGTATCTTCCAGAGAATCATGTGTTACACGACGGCTTTTTGGGAAGAGAGCCACCAAGGATGTCTGCACAAGCATGGTTAGAGCAGAAGGAGATGTGCGATGACGGATTGCCTCCAGGGATGAAGAGACTATCTCTATGGTACGAGTTACCATACTGGCCCCGACTCATGATCAATCACTTGCTCGATCCAATGCACATATTCAAGAATGTGGGTAATCTACTATGGGACCATCTGACCGGCAAGAAAGATACTTTGGGAGCCAGATTTGACCTTAGAAATGTGGATCGTATGGAGCAATATTAGCCGCAAACAGCGTCTGATGGATCGATAAAACTCCCTAAAGCACCATGTATTTTCACAAGAGCACAAGAACGCAAAGTAAAAGAGACAATTCGATCTTTGCGGACTCCCACTGGCATAATGCACTCGCTCCGAACGTGTTTTACTAAAGAAGGAAAGCTTACCGTTTGAAGTCACACGATTGGCATAAAATGTGTCAGGTACGTTCATAGTGGACTTTAATATCATTGCATAAAATGTGGACTTTAATATCATTGCTGCACATACTTTACAGTTTATTTTACCGGTTGCCATTGAGGGATGTTTGTCTCTCGACATCCGTAACACAATCTACAAACTTGCAAAGCTGGTGCAATGGATCTCACAAAAGGAGATCAACGTAGACTCCATACCATTCGCCAAACTAAATGCTGTGGAGCTTGTGTGCATGTTTGAGAAACATTTTCCTACTACCATGCTAACCATTCAGGTGCATCTTCTTGTTCACATGGTTGATGAGGTGGAAATAGTTGGCACAGTTCATTCCAGATGGATGTTCTTCTTAGAACGTTTCATGAAAACGCTTAAGGGATATGTGCGTCAAAAGGCACGTCCGGAGGGTAGCATGGCAGAAGGTTGGTTGGTATCTGAGTCCCTAGTGTACATTGGAGAGTGGCTAGACGGATTTGATAAAGCCCGGGACACGCTATGGCGAACCATAGATGATGAGCGCATATCTGGGATTGTCATGTGCAATCTCGGTGTTGAGAAGAAGATGACGGAAGATCTAGAGGCTAAAATCAACCGATTTTGCATGCTTCACAATCCAGTGATGCAAAAGTGGATTTCACAATATGAGGATGCAAAGCAAGAGCGACAAAGGGCACGAATCGAGTGGAGACGGGGAAGACGACCACCGATGCACTATCCGACGGTTCTGGAGAGCCTACCAACCTTCATGAGCTTCAGATGGTTGCACAACCAATTGAAAAGCGCACAACAATGTGGTGATGAAGTGACTGAGGAAGAGTGGGAGTACTCTCGGGGTTGCGCGACCAAGGTAAGTTTGCAATGTACGACTAGCTAGTGACTTTATTTCTAAACGTTTGAATGGCCACTCATAATCTTTGTTCGTTGTAGTATAAGTCATACACAGTAGCATGGTGTAAAGGTCGACATTTTAGGGTGGAACGAATCGACAAAAAGCGTTTTACTCAAGATTGTGGAATCATGGCAAAATTTGAACAGTCTAGTCGACGACGTTCCTCTGATGCAGATCTTGTGGTGGCGAAACTCACTTACTTCGGCACGCTGCAAGAGATTTTGAGGATCGATTACAGAGGATTTTTTGTCGACTTGTTCGACGTGCAATGGTTGAAGATAATCATGGAGGGTCGCAACGCTACTGTGCGTAGAGGAGAGTCTGGTTTTCTTGAGGTGGATTCTACTAAGAAATGGACTGACCTAAGAGACACTTTCGTACTACCCGAGCATTGTGAACAAGTAAGAATGTAAATAGTTAACATCCCCCTTTTACAAGTTATGTGCTTGAAAGCTCTCATGTAAGTTATGTGGCTCTGGCAGGTAATATTTCATCCTACAAAGTCTACATCAAAGTGGTGGTACGTCATAGAGGTAGCCCCTCGTAGTGCAAGGACGTATGAAGGCTACCATGTGCCAATCACAACGGCATCAATGGAGGAGATTAGAGAAGATGCTCAATCAGAATCCGCTGCGGTGGTGCCAGACGAGCATCAAGATGCTACTACTCTATATGGGGTGCATGCAGAGGAGCTACAAAATGAAACAGAGGATATGTGTTTAAACGGAGAGCTCTATATAGATATAGGAAGTTATGCTGAGTTATGCGAGGATGAGAGAGAGATCTCTTAAAGCCACAAATATTGTATTTGAACAATTTTGCTCCGTGTAGTAAAAGCTCTAGCTCTCTAAGTACCTTCCATGGTGTATAATGCTCTTTTCTACTCGCGCTCACATCTTTTGATTGAAAATTCTGAGTTTTCGACTTGCCTCTTCTATCACTCAATTTATTGCGTCATTGTATTTATATGCGTCATTACGTCATTGTATTTAATGGTTTACGTCATTGTCTACTCTATTCATTCAATATTAAGTTTAAATATTCGTGTGTTTAATGCAGGTATGGATGATGAGGAGTTTCTTTCTTCTTTGTCACCACAGCAGAGACAATGGTACGTGGAGCGTCATCGCTCTAGCGCATCATCGCGCGTTCCTACTCCATCCGCATCTCCCTCTCTTTCGGAGCATTCGGCGCGCTCCGAAGATTTGGCGTCGACGAGACGAGCTTCACACTCGTCTAGACACCGGCGCTCTAGTGGTGGCGGTGGCGGTTGTTGTGGGGATTCCACCGCCGATGCCTCCACACCGCCTCGTGTTCGACGAGGCTCTTTACCCTCCGCTTCTTTGCCTGCCCCCACACCAGCCACAGCATCGCCATCTACGCCAGGTTTTGCACAGCTGACTGTTCCTAGTAGCTACACAACTCTACCTACTCCACCAAGAGCCACCCCACTCGACACTCCTCGCTTCGGGGCCCAGACACCGGTGGAGACACCTGACGTTCGTACCCCCATCGACACACCGCTAGAGACCCCTGCCGGACGCCCAGGTTCACGCGTCACCGGCCAGAGGGCTTGCCTTACTCCGTCGACTTCAGCGGCGGCATCATCATGGATGATGACGGTAAGAAGGTGATCTCGCGCATGCGTGGTCTTTGCTCTCAGCTGTTTAGACACTACATACTAAACAAATGGAGTGAAGTACCAAGTGATTTAAAAAACAGAGTCATCAGCATACTTCATGATGAGTTTCCCGTTCCAACACGGGATCAGCGCTTCAATGAAGACCTGATGAAGATTCGAATGCGCGAATACTGCAAACACAAGCGTTCCGAAGTGCAAAAAGCAATCAAGCATGGGTGGAACAGGCCAGATTGGCTGGCCAAAGAAGATTGGAAGAATGCGAAGAAAGCAGCGCGCGAGAATCCCGACAAGTGGAAGCAACGAAAGGATGCAGCCAGAGCGCGAGTAGAGGCAGCGAGCTCGCACCACTTGGGGAGCGGTGGATGTTCGATAGTTTAGGGTTTATGAGTTTTTTAATTCTAAC
This sequence comes from Adiantum capillus-veneris, assembly GCF_014529385.1. Classification (NCBI taxonomy): domain Eukaryota; kingdom Viridiplantae; phylum Streptophyta; class Polypodiopsida; order Polypodiales; family Pteridaceae; genus Adiantum; species Adiantum capillus-veneris. The sequence goes on along the minus strand of NC_140943.1, from coordinate 102,841,268 downwards.
ATAATGAATTCTTTGTATGTTTTGACAGTGGTCGATGACAGGACGTGATCCCACACCGTACGAGCGCGAGTACGCAGGCAGGAAGGGCTTAAACGCCCTAATGGACATTCTTAGTTCTCGCGGCGGCATGGTTAGTATTAGGGTTTACTCTTTTCTATTTTTTGTATTGTTTTATAAATATCGTTATATGTTTGTACTTAGTGAAATCTGTCTTATTGTCTTTTTTTGTAGAATCCGACAGATACGCCGCTTGGACGCGATGAGACGTCTGACTAGACGACGTCATTTTAGCCGTAGCTAGGTAGCTTTAGTTTAGGGTTTCTCATAGCTTATGTATCATGAGACGGATTTTATACGTCTTTTTGAACCATGTATATTATTACATTTGTCACCGCAGTTCATTTTGCCAATCAATTCTTTATGCCTATGATGTTGTACAATTGTCATTATTACATTTGCCAATCAATTCATTTTGCCTATGATGTGTACAATTGTCAATTTTACGCTTGTCAATTTTGCAAACAATGCGTCTTGTGGGTGACTATTTTGGGTCTATTATCTACCCTTGCACTTTTTTTAAAAAGTGAATCAAGTACAATATGGTTGATGGGTGGCAGGGCATTCAATGCCCTATCACCAAAAAAAATTTCTCTCGGGCGTCGCTATAACCGTCGCTATTTATGGCTCTGTAGCATCACTATGAGCGTCGCTATAGACTTCTGTGTAACCGTCGCTATGACCGTCGCTATGAGCGTCTCTATATAGCGACGCCTATAACGTCGCATATAGCGACGCTCTCGTAGCGACGCTATTAGCGACGCCGGGGGTTATAAAAACCCAGTGTATTTTCGTCGCTAACAGCGTCACAAGAGCACACAACCTCTTGTAGTGAAATTACGAACCAGCAGCTATTCCTCCAAACCTTAAAGCAACCAAAAAGCTGAACCAAAGAGAGTAGCCCTCACCTGCACCCATAGAACAACATAACATTCTGTTAGCATTGGCTCTGTATGCAGGTGAGGTATGGGCATCCTAATTGTCATCCATGTCACAAAGTTCAACTTTTTCTTTGCATATAAACGATTCTTTTAAACAATGAATTTTTTTTTTAGAAAAAAATGTTTGTCAGTTACAATTTCATACAAAACTTCAATGGCCTACCAACTACCAATGATTTTTAGGCATCTTTATAATTTATCCCCTTATTCTTGCAGGTTCAATTAAGGTATGCCCTCTGCCTCAACCATGCCTTGTTCTTTGCTGCAAATGAGGCTATATACTCTGCCCTAGCAGCCTTAAGATTTTTTGAGATTTGTTCTCTCTTGATCGGATCAACTATAGTACTCATTCGAGCTGTCATCCTATACCTTGGTATACCCTGCTAATAATAGACAAGTCATTTATTAGTAGTAACTCTCTTATACAATTATCATATATACGCAACCCTCACATGTTATGCATAATATCGAGCAACCTCCATCTTCATATAGCTAAACCCGAGCTTCCTACTATATGATTTCTACTGGAAATAATCTTCACAGCTATAGTTATATGCATAGTCAAATGGTTTTAAAAGAATCACAATTTAAGACATTCTATTTTCCATTAGTAGGTCAATCCTTCATGTATGTCCTTAGACATAATGTTATGTCGGGAATCTCTAAAACATGAAAGCATCAGGAGTTATAGCACTTGGAAACAGGAAATTGACACAATTCCAGCCAAGTGACCATATCATTCCTGCAAAGAGTCAGTAACCATAACCAGTTTTGGCTTGGTATAGTAAGTTTTCATATCTAGACTAAGGAGTCTACTGAAACGAGCATTAGTACGAAGCCAACAAGAATATATACATTTTCCATGCAATATCTATGAACATCCCATGAGTTTTATATCAAAAGTCGAGCTTATATAAAACCCTAAAGTTTAGCAATGAGCTTGCAAAAACCATATCCAACAAGTAAATCACACCTCATTCCAATATCTCTACCAGCACATACCTGGTCATACTGCTTTAAGTCGGGCAAGGTTAGTATTATGTCAAGCCACTAGTAGCTAATGAGTTTAGAGACAACTAATGTCAGCAGTTGGAAGGGACTAGCTTTCAAAGTAAACCAGTAAATGAAGAAAACGTTGGTAAGAATACTTGCTGGGTTAGACATAATGTAATGTCCGGGAATCTCTAAAAAATGAAAGCATCAGGAGTTATAGCACTCGAAAACAAGAAATGGATAGGATTCTAGCCAGGTGACCATACCCTTCCAGCAAAGAGTTAGTAAACCATAACCAGTTTTGGCTCGGTATAGTAAGGCTTTAGATCTAGACTAAGGAGTCTACTGGAATTAGCATTAGTTTGAAGCAAACAAGAATATATCCATTATCCATGCTATATCTATGAAAATCCCATGAGTTTTATATTCAAAGTTGAGCTTATATAAAACCATAAAGGTCAGCAATGAGCCTGCACAAACCATAAACAGCAAGTAAATCACACCTCGTTCCAATCTCTTGACCAACATATACCTGGTTATACCGCTTTAAGCTGGGCAAGGTTAGTATTATCTCAAGACATTAGTACTTAATGAGTATAGAGTAAACCAATGTCAACAGTTGGAATGGACTAGCTTCCAAAGTAAACCAGTAACTGAAAAAATAACCCCAAGACCTTAATCTTAGGTCGAGACCCTATACTGTCTTATGCCGGGTCCACAAAGGTGTTTAAGACTGTGACCTCACTCTCATGCCAAGCTAAAAGTATGATCATCTTTGTACACCAGCATCCGATACTTATCCCTGAGTTAGTTTACATAGCCTCCTAATTAACCCAGTTCATTCCAAAAGTGGTAGGACTGCTTTTCTCAAAATTTATTTCATCTCTAAGAATCCAGCAAAAGGTCAACATAGCAAGTATACCATAATAGCCTGGACTGTTTATCAAATAACACATATATACTCCCACTTTCAAGATTGCATACTTTCGGATATAACTCAGCCAATCAACCCAAGGACGCACTGCAGAGCTTTGCCTAATTCCCTTTACTCGATCTGAGTTACCCCCACTTTAGTAATGCCCACCAAGTGCAAAAATACCTTAAAAGATTTTTTAAGCTTAGTTACACGCGAAGCCAGTAATATTCCCGGCCAAGGGAAATTCCATTTCCCCTTTTAAGTCAATATTCCTTGGCATTTGTGTGTGTGTGTGTGTGTGTGTGTGTGTGTGTGTGTGTGTGTGTGTGTGTGTGTGTGTGTGTGTGTGTGTGTGTGTGTGTGTGTCTGTGTGTGTGTGCGCGCGTGCACCCACCCATACCCAAACACATACCTAATAAGTTCGTAGACCCATTAGGTATGGGCCTACTTCCTTAGCAGATTGCAAAGAAACCTAGTATCTATTATGGTACCCGACCAACTATTTAAGCAGATTGCTTTTGTAATACTAGCAACCCATTCCTTCTGCAAAAACCCAGTATCACAAAACTTACCAATCAGCTTGTTTATTTCTTCAAAGTCAGAAAAGTTATCTAACAAAAACTATATTATAAGTGACAGAATACCTAAGCAGGCGTTACGCACATTCTTAATTGGTCTGTTACTTTTCTTTTTAACAAATTTAGCAAGATTAAGTGACAGATTATCTTGCTTCCAAAAGAAGCGTGTAGTGTAAAGTCCAATGTAAGGGGAGTGAAGCAGTATCTCCATGTTTGAAAAACATGTTTTCTTAACTATAGGCTTATCATCTATCACCAATTCTTCCAACGAGGTAGGCTCTATCATGAGGCAAGGTGGGTAAATTTTTGCTAGGTGGTTTTTGAAGGTCTGATTGTTTATACTTAATAAATCATTCATGAATCTAAACGTGTTATTGAAGGCTAAAAGTTGTTTTGCCTCCTCATAATGTTTCATTTTAGAGCATACCCATTTGTATTCAAAATACAATAAGTACATACTACACATTATTGAGCAAGAGAATCCCATAGGTATTCCCATTTTTTGTCTATAACAGTTTGGCCCTAATGGATAAAGCAATTCTACAATATCCATTTGATTAACATAATAAGAGAATTTTTTCCAAAGCACAGTGGTGGTTTTTTGATTGATTTTTTAACCCAACAAGGTGTTCTTACCAACAAGATCTTTTCAAACCCTTGTGACTTTTTGCTGGAAAAAGCTAGGCTAATAATATCTTCGAGCACTCCAAGAAGGCCATAATTTCCTGAGAGAGGAATTTTTTCATAACATTGTGTAATATCAGCTGTGAAGATACAATAGATATCCATAGGTAAGTTGATAAACACCTCCGATGAATTCTTAGTAAGCCAGAAGGTACAACATTCTATACCACTGAATCTTTTAAGATCTGCTCTTCGTTTAGCACAAAGATTGCACATCTTAGTCATGATAAGGTTGAGATAGGAAGTAACAGCTTTAGTAATATTGGAGAAAATACATTTTGAAGCATCAGAAATCCATCTGAACTTCTGTTTGTGTTTTTTAGAAGTTGGAAACAAAACAGGAAGCTTACTAGAAGTTTCATCGTAACCCATGTTGTCCAAATCTCTCAACAAAGCTAGAGCTACTTCCTTTAGTGTTTCATTTGTCTTTTCAAATTCAGTTCCCCCCAACCTTATCAGGGATGCTTCATAAACGAGCTTTTTACAGATAACTGATACAGTGTTCACAGCTTTATCAAGCCCGACAATAAACCACTCACAAGTCAGTCCATGACATTCTTGCATATTTTTTGGCGTGACTCAAGTAGTATTCAACTGAGCCATTTTTTTGGCAAAAGATTAATCTTTTGATAAAAGACTGTTTCTAGTTTCTCAGCAAGATCTTGTTGGATCTGTTGCTCCAGTTAAAGCTTTAAGGCTAAGTTAGCCAAACATTCTAATAATGCAAAAAATGCCATTCTAGGGTTTAGCGATTCCACAGGTATGTGACTCAAACCCATTCGAAGTAGATTTTGAAGAGAAGAAACTTTAATGATAGCTAGGTTTGTCGTACAAACATGTGCACCATGTAATTCAAAATCTTTACAAAAGGCAAGAAGATTTTTACAGTTACATCTTAAAATAGGTTCATACCTCAAAAATTCATTTGAGTATACAAAGCACTTAATAGTTTCAAAGTATTTCTAGCCAAACACCATATTATCAATTATAGAATGATCACCGTATACTAAATCAAAACTTTCTATAAAAATAGATTTAGGTGAAAAGAACTCAAAAATTTATTCGTGAAATGACAATGAATGAAACAAGTACTACAATCCTCAGCTTTTCCTGGTAGATAGCGCCTCTCGATCTCATTGATCGCTACCTGCACAGTCACATTACCAAAAGATGTTTAATAGGTAGTCCTCAACCCCTTCCTCTCGTAAAGCTTCTAGATTTTCCTCTTCCAAAACTGTCGTCGGCAGACGAAGAGGGGGTAAGAAAGGAAGTAAACATGGAATTTGGAGTTAGCAGCGTGTTGGGTCTCTTTTGAGATGGGGATTCATCATCTTCAAAGTTAGGTTTCAGCAGACCCAAAATAGTTTTTATCCCTTTATAAGAAGCATTCCTGGTTCATTTGCCCCTAGCTCTTTGAGCATGTCAATCATCAAAGTACAAAATTGTATGAAGGAAATTTGCACCAGAACTAACTCCTTGGCTTGTCCACCTAACCATGAACAAATGAGAGTAAGATGAAATGATGTAGGCTTTTTCGGGAATATAGATTCTAGATTGTTGATTGCAAACCAAATTGCATGATCAAACCATATGATGCTAGACTCACATGACACTTTAGGGTCCAGAAATCTGCAAGTGCACTTGAGATAAGGTCTATAAATATTCAAAACTGATTTTGCATAATAATTAGCATTGTTTTTACTGAATTCCATGAGTCCTTTCATTCTCACATAAAGCCCTACATTAGAACTACGCTTCTTGGAGTCCAAAAAATTCATGTTGAACGGAGCTTTAAACAGCTCTCCTTTGTCTAAACATTGCACTCCTTTAAGTATCCTTAGTCGAGAGTCCTCCATTGTGAAGGCAGGTAGGTTTTCCAAAAAAATCCAGGTCTCTATAGAGATAGGAGCCAAAAATCCTTTATTAGGGAGTAAGCAAAGTTTGTGCTCAACCCTTAAGGATTCAACCTCCACTTGTCGTACCGGTAAAAAAGAAAATATTCTAGATACCTTAGGAACTAATTCCAAAAGCGAAGTTTCAGTTAGAGAACATAAATCTTTTTGAAATTCTTTAACTGCTTCCGTAGCTGTTGCATCTCCACACAAAAAAAACTGCTGGTAGGTGGGAGAATCAGAATAGTCGGGGCTCTGACAAAACTGGGGCTGCGTCCACACTGCTTTTTGAGAAGGTTAGCAAGTTCAACACCATCAGATGAGAACTTAGCCAAGTCCTCTATGCACTTTAGAGATAGTTGGGACATTTGCAATAATTTTGGAAATAGCCGAAACACCATCCTCACTGTTTTTTACTAACACTACCAATGTTTTGACCCATTTGTCAAATGAGACTGTGTGAATAAGGGAGGTAGTAGGATTACTAGACGAGGCCATGATTAGAGCAGATGCTTTTGCATCTTGAATGCATCTTAGGACCAACAATGAAGTTCTTGAGAGTGGCTCCATTGGCAATTCCAATCCCTGATACAAGGAAATAGCCTAAAGGAGGCGTAGTTAGAAATGTCAAAAATTCAAAAGGAAATAATGTAAAAGGAATAATCTTAGAAAAATCCCTAATTCTAATGGTTTAATATAGTAATTTGGTAGCCACCTCAACCTTCAACCAGTCAAAAAATAATCATAATGACTATGTAAGGCTAACCCCTCTAGAGCAGATTGAATGTACAATCTGATCAATCTATCGTAGCATTATTCTGGGAGCTTGGTCATGACCCAATGGCAAAACTGGATCTAAGTTCCAATTGTGTGTGTTTTAGTTATCTACATATATAACCCACAGACGAACATACATATGTTCAAAGATCAAGGTACCCAAATAAATACAAGGTTTATTATACAAAACAAACTTTAGACAGCATGATTTTGTATAAATGAATATCATCCGGTTGGTACAAGTCACCATCCAAATGTAGAAATTCTTTTACAAACTGCGAACCAACAACTATTCCTCCAAACCATAAAGCAACCAAAAAGATGAACCAAAGAGAGTAGCGCTCACCTGCACCCATAGAACAACATAACATTTTGTTAGCATTGGCTCTATATGCAGGTGATGTATGGGCATCCTAGTTGTCATTCATCTCACAAAAGTTCAACTTTTTCTTTGCATATAATCAATTCTTTTAAACAATGAGATTTTATAACAAAAACACTGTTTGTCAGTTACAATTTCATACAAAGCTTCAACAGCCTACCAACTACCAATGATTTTTAGGCATCTTTATAATTTATCCCCTTATTCTTGCAGGTTCAATAACAGTATACCCTCTGCCTTGACCATGCCTTGTTTTTTGCCGCAAATGAGGCTATATACTCTGCCCTAGCAGCCTTAATCTTTTTTGAGATATTTGCTCTCTTGATCGGATCAACTATAGTACTCATCCGAGCTGTCATCCTATACCTTGGTATACCTGCTAATAATAGACAAGTCATTTATTAGAAGTAAACTCTCTTACACAATTATCACATATACGCAACCCTGACAGGTTATGCATAATATCGAGCAACCTCCATCTTCATATAGCTAAACCCGAGCTTCCTACTATATGATTTTTAATTGAAGTAATCCGCACAAGCTATAGTAATATGCATAGTCAAATGGTTTTAAAAGAACCCCACTTTAAGACATTCTATTTTCCATTATCAGGTCACTCCTTTGTTTATCTCCTTAGACATAATGTTATGTCGGGAATCTCTAAAAATAAAAGCATCAGGAGTTATAACACTCAGAAACAAGAAATTGACACGATTCCAACCAAATGACCATAGCAAAGAGTTAGTGACTATAACCAGTTTTGGCTTCGTATAGTAAGTTTTCAGATCTAGACAAAGGAGTCTACTGAAACCAGCATTAGTACGAAGCCAACAAGAATATATACATTTTCCATGCAATATCTATGAACATCCCATGAGTTTTATATCCAAAGTTGAGCTTTTATAGAGAGAGAAAGGTTAGGTTAGATTTAAGATTAGATTATGGATTTAGTTTTTATATTAAAGTTTACCTTCAGGATTACGGCTTAAATTTAGAGTTAGGTTTATGGTGATCCCTCTCTTCCTCTCCACGGATGCGGCATTATATTGGAAAGCTTTCAACAGCATGATACTTAGAATGGAGGCAGACATGTAATGTGCACATTAATCCCTCAAACAAGGAGCTGTTGTGAAGAGATGTTAAGCTGCTATGAATTTCTAGACCTAAACAAGAGGCAAAAGGGTTTTGTCCACTACATGTAGATTTCTTGTATCCACAAATATAGGCATTGACCAATAAAGACGAGATTATAACCCAGTGGTTTTGGTCTTCGTGCACCTCTAGACCTAGGTGTGTGGGGATTGAACATGGCTAAATTTGAGGTAGTTTACAATGTGATCTATGGTTTCTTGATTGTGAGGGTGATTGAGAGAGAGAGAGAGAGAGACAAGAGACAGAGGATGCCAATAGAAGATTAAATTTATATTCAGGTTGTAAGGTTTTTAAATTCATTATGAGTAGTGATGACGATGTGGGACCGTGCAACTGAAACACCTATCTCTCAACAAGGATCTATGTCCTTGTAATCAATGCAAACATGTTGTACGATGTACAAGACGTGTTTCTTTGCCAAATTTGGCGAGTTTGATCCATCTACTATAGATTGAGTTATTTCCACTTACAACTTGTTGGACTCTGACGTTGTCCAACAAGTAGCAATCTTGCAACCCAATAGACGTGTTCGCAGGTGCTTCGGTCAAGCAACATACATGAGGCCACAAGATGTAGCCTCTGACATCTCGGAGGGTGATCATGCATACCACATTCCCAACAAGGCTATGTTTGAGTCTAAGATTGATGAAATGATCGAGACGGTCATGGATTCAGAAAGGCTTGTCTATAATGACATGAAAAATGAAGTCGATACGCCATTGTATGGTGGAGCACGTGTGTCTAAATTGAAGGCGGTCCTGGTTCTTCTCAACGTGCAGGCAAAGTTTGGAAGGAGTGACACTAGCGTCACATCACTTTTCAAGTGATCTATTTCAATGTGTTTACTTCAATAAAAAACTCTAAATGTATAATGATCCGATAGATTACTTAGACAAGTGTATCGCATTTTTTTCACTCTGTAGATTGGAAGAGCTACAACAATTGTGGATTGGCATAGAAGTGGTGGATATGAGCCGACACACAAGTCAACACAGTGCTTTGATCAGAGGCATTCTAATGTGGGCCATGCATGACTATCCCCGACTAACAAAATGCTCAGGTGATATATACTCAAACTCAAACACTATATACAAATCTTGGTTTTTCTCAAGCTTATCTATTGTCATGTGTATACATGCAAGGCTTCAAACAAGCGGATACAGAACATGTGTCACATATGGACCTACACTTAATGCACGTTGGGCGCCCTCACTGAAGAAGCAAATCTATGAAGGTCATCAAGCGCATCTTCTAGAGAATCACGAGTTACGCGATGGTTTTTTGGGATCAATCACTTGCTCGATCCCATGCACATATTCAAGAATGCGGTTAATCTGTTGTGGGACCATCTCATTAGCAAGAAAGATACTTTGGGGGCCAGAATTGACCTTAGAAATGTGGATCGTATGGAGAAATATTGACCGCAGACAGCACCCGATAGATCGATAAAACTCCCTAAAGCGCCATGGATTTTGATAGGAGGCAAAGAGCGCAAAGTAAAAGAGATCGTTTGATCCATGCGTATGCCCACTGGTGTAATGCACTAGCTCCGAACATGTTTCACTAAAGAAGGGAACCATTACTGGTCTGAAGTCACACGACTGGCATAAATGTGTTAGCACATATGTTTGAAGTAGAATATATCATAGTGGAAATTGTGTAGCATATCCGTGTGTGGACTTTAATATCATTTCTTAACGTGTTTTGCAGTTTATTTTACCGGTGTCCAATGAGGGATGTTTGTCTCCTGACGTCCCTACCACAATCTACAAACTTGTGAAGTTGGTGCAATGGATCTCACAAATGGAGATCCATATAGATTCCATACCATCCACCAAACTAAACACTGCGAAGGTTATATGCATGTTTGAGAAACATTTTCCTACTACCATGCTAACCATTCAAGTTCATCGTCTTGTTCACATAGTTGATGAGGTGGAAATAGATGGCACAACGCATTCCAAATGGATGTTCTTTTTAGAGCATTTCATGAAAATGCTCAAGGGATATGTGCGTGAGAAGGCACATCAGGAGGGTAGCATGGCCAAAGGTTGGTTGGTATCAGAGTGCTTAATTTACATTGGAGAGTAGCTACATGGATTTGATTGTTCTTGAGAAACGCTATGGCAAACCATAGATGATAAGCGCATATCTGGGATTTTCATGTGCAATCTCGCTGTTGAGAAAAAAATGACAGAAGATCCAGAGGCTAAAATCACTCGATTTTGCATGCTTCACAATCCAGTGATGCAAAAGTGGATTTCACAATACAAGGATGCAAAGCAAGAGTGGCAAAGGGTACAAATCGAGTGGAGACGAGGAAGATGACCACGGATGCATTATCCGGCGGGTCTTGAGAGCCTACCAAAATTCATGAGATTAAGATGGTTGCACAACCAATTGAAAAGCGCAAAACAGTGCGGCAAACAAGTGAGTGAGGAGGAGCGAGAGTACTCCTGGGTTGCGCAATCAAGATAAGTTTGCAATGCACGACTCGTAGATTTCTAGATGTTTGGAGGGCCACTCATAAACTTTGTTGGTTGTAGTAGAAGTCATACATGACAGCATGGTGTAAAGGTCGACATTCTAGGGTAGAACGGATCAACAAAAATTGTTTTACACAAGATTGTGGAATCATGGCAAAATTCAAACAATCTAGTCGACGACGGTCCTCTGATGCAGATCCTGTACCCCGACACGCTACAAGAGATTTTGAAGATCAATTATAGAGGAACTTTTGTGGATTTGTTTGACGTGCAATGGTTCAAGATAAACATGGAGGGTCTCAACGAAGAGTTTGTGCGACTATCGGCCGTTCCTGGCTACACACCACTATCGGCCCTCTACTCCAAGTTTGTGCAACTATCGGCCGTTCTTGGCTACACACCACTCGCTACTCCTCCGGGACCCCTAGAATCTAGTGGAGACACATGTCATCCATACCCCCATCAAGATGCCACTCAAGACCCTTGTTGAGACACCCAGGTTCATGCATCATAGGCAAGAGGGCTTGCCGTACTTGATTGACATCAACGGTAGCATCATCTTGGATGATGACGGCAAGAAGGTGATCTTGCGCATGTGCAGCCTTTGCTCTCAGGTGTTTTGACACTACATACTAAACACCTAGAGTGAAGTGCCAAATGAATTAAAAGACAAGTCATTAGCATGTTGCATGACGAGTTTCCCGTGTCAAGTCAAGGTGAGTGCTTCAATGAAGACCTAATGAAGGTGTGGATGCACGAATACTGCAAGCACAAGCGTTTTGAAGTGCAAAAAGCAATAAATCATGGGTGGAACAAGCCAGATCGTCTGGCCAAAGAAGATTGGAAGAATGCAAAGCAATCAGTACACGAAAATCCTGACAAGTGGAAGCAACAAAAGGAGGCATCCAAAGCGAGAGTAGAGGCAAGGAGTAGCCACACTTGGGGAGCGGCAGGTGGACATCATTTGAGGCTGATTTTTTAAATGTTTTTGCATTGCCCTTTAGGTTTGGTAGTTATGGATTATTGTACTTTTAAATTCTAACATAACGTATTCTTTGTATGTTTTAAACAGTGGTCGATGATAGGATGTGACCCCACACCGTATGAGCGCGAGTATGCGGGCAGAAAGGGCTTAAACGCCCTTATGGACATTCTCAGTTCTCGCTCTGACATGGTTAGTATTTCTCTTTACTATCTTACATTTGTTGTATTTTAATGATAAGCTAAAAATAGATTGTTTTGTAATTAAATGTTTATACTTATAGAAAGTCTTATTGTTTTTTTTGCAAAATCCAACAGATATGTCGCTTGGACGCGATGAGACGTCTGATTACCTGACATCAATCTAGCCCTAGCCAGATAGCACTAGTTTTCTTTTGTTATAGCATGTATAATGAGATGACGTGTGTGCGTCATTTTTGTAACTATTGGTCAACGATGTATTTTCTCAATAATGACAATTGTATTGTAACTATTACATTTTGGTCAAAGCTTAACAATCAAGTGATTTTGCCTATGATGTGTATAATTTTTTCATTGTATTACTTTCGTCAATTCACTTTCGTTGAAATACTTTTGTTAGTTTTGCATCTTTATTCTAGAAACAATGTTCGATATGGTTGATGGGTGGTAGGGCATTCATTGCCTTGCCACCCGAAAATATTTATTCTCGGGCGTTGCTATAGGCGTCTTTATATAAGGTTCTGCAGTGTCACTATATACGTCGCTATGAACGTCGCTATTTAGAGACGCTTATAGCGACGTTTCCATTCCGACGCTTTTAGCGACGCCAAGGGGTAAAAAAACCCATTGTATTTTTGTCGCTATAGCCCTCACAAGTGCACTTAACCTCTTGTAGTGAAAGAGCACACAAATTACAAAACTAATTGCTATTTAGAAAATAGCAACAAGAAACCTCGACCACGAAAACCCTTGAGTTAACTAAGCTCTTGCACCGCATATTGGTTTGAAGTGCATTGACCTTCAAAGCATGATAGAGCCAGCCACGGCTATGCATAGACACAATTGTTCAATCCATGCACACAGTCGTGCACGGAGTACTCCATCTAGGAGGGGTGGAAGGAAACTTCATTAATTCAGGGCAATGTTTGAAGAGGGAGGAAAACGTTGGATGTTAACGTGTGGTTTTTGTAAAATTACCTAACAATGCCCTTAAAAATCATCAATAGGGGAAATTCTGATAACATCTTGCCGATGAGTGTGAATAGTGTATATACTATCAGAAAATACATCAAAAAATAGCCTTTTTTGCTTATTTTCAAAAAAAACTCTTGATATTGGAGTTTAAAAATGGAGAAATCCACCAAAAAGTAATAAAATATTGTTTTCTAATGAATTTTCTTAATTGTTGATTTTTCAATTGATTTTTTAGTCCATTTTATTCTTTTCTTTGATTTTTTCAACAATTAATAATAAATAGCAAATGAGCTCAGATGGAGAAATTGAAGATATGTTAATGATCAAAAGAACAAGACGCATAGGCGCAAAAACTTTCAAACAAAATGAAAAATGCAAGTGGGAGGCCTAAATTAGGTCGTCAAGGCATGTTTTCGTTTTTTGCTAAAGGCAATAATTCATGACATGTACAATAGGACAATGTGCAAGCAAAATTAGGGGACCAAAATTGTGCTCTTCCTTCATAATGTACTTGATTCTGACCACGTTGATGCTTTCTCCTTAGTATGCATATTTGATGAGGTGGCTATGGTTGTTGGTCAGTGGGTGGCTGAGTTGGTATGATCAGATTCTTCTTCGGTGCTTTCATGTTTACCATAACTTAAACGAGTTTGGGTCACATTTTCTTGAATTTGTCACACAGTACCACCACTTGGCATGTTGATTTGAGATGGGGACACCAATGATCTCAATGAATCTCTTTCCATCTTTAATTTGGTATGATTAATTATTCCTCTTTTCTGGTAGTATTTTTTGTATGGATAAAAGGGCTTCGTGGGATTTTTTTAAGGTAATGATCACCTCTTCCTCTTGCAATTTTATTTCCCTAGCATCAATTTCCTTGGAGTTTCCACACATCATCTCATGGGCATTGTATGGATAAAAGGGCTTCTTGGAATTTTTTTAAGGTAATGATCATCTCTTCCTCTTGCAATTTTTCACCAGCATCAATGTCATTGGATTTTCCACACATCATCTCATGAGAAAAATGGTATTCAAGTGGGGAAGGTATCCCATGACTATTAAGCATACATAGTACCATAGATTGGAGTTGCCATGCTCCATATGTGAAATTGAAACAACATCTCGTCCACAACTTCCAAGCTTGTTGGGTCCTCTTTGTATCTTTGCAAGAGTCTCTACCCTTCTTTTAGCCAATGTGTGCGCCTTTTAGATTATCCAATTTGCCAAAATCACTTAAAATCAGCTATCACCAATACATAATTCATTCATATTAGGATAGTTTTCAAGTAATAAGCTAGAGAACTTTGTAAAACCATACCTATCTCTTACTTTTTTTTGAAGAATCTCACCAAGATTCCCCCCATGCGATTGCCAGTCTTAGAGTCTCCCATAAGGGCATGCAATAACTCTACAATTGATAAATTGATACGTCCTTCCAAAAGGGTATACTTTATGTAATTCCACAATTGTTCTACTAAATTTTCAGTGTCCACATTATTGTGTTTGAAAAGGATTCCAAAATTTGGCCAACGTTTTCTCCACATGCAAGAATCCCCACAGCAGCCATTTGTGATGTATCAAACTATATTTTGATAGGATGTATATCTTTGAAACAATAATTGGTATCTTCCCGCAAAGTCTTCTTATGTTTCAATATGCATTAGATTTGAAATCTCCATGTATACATTTTTGTGCATCTCCATGGGAACCTTCCACAAGAGGAATGTACTATCACAAAAAAATCCTATTATTTGCAGAACATGCTACAAGAAAAAGAAATACCTATGGGAGAAGGTTTTCCATCCAAACCTTCTTGGTGTGGAACCAACACAGAAACACATGACAAGAAGTTAGGCATCAATTCCCATTTTCCTCAAGCATCCAACAATGTCAATTTTTCTCCACTACATTGACTAAAGCTTCTAGCTCTTGTTGTGATTTTTCAATTACAAGAGCACTAGGATGGATATGCCCCATTTTAGAGAACTTTTTGTGAAGTGTTGGATGTAAAGTTATAATCTCATGGTGGCTACCAACATCTAAGGTGCACAACATGAGCCATATTGGAATACGGACACCAAGTTGATTGAGCAGCACAAAAAAAGACAAGGGTAGACCAAATGAATTATCCTTAAAGGTAGAATCGATTTCCCACGAGTTATTTTGAGAAAAATGTGTAGCTATCTCAAGCATCCATTCATCTTGTAATACTAAGATAAATGGTCTATCTTTTGGATCCATGCCACTTGGATTATATGGTTGGATGTACAACACCTTCATGCAATAATTTATCAAGACATAATAATCATGGTTAGGGTCCTATCAGTGGTCACACAAGCCATAAATTCTTTAACGTTCTACTACACTCTCTAAAGATACTAATCACATGTAGTTGTTTAGAAGTACCTTGAATGCAAGCTCAATATGACAACATTTGGATATCCTCTAGGATCATAAAGAATCTATAGATTGAGTGCTCTAGTATGGAAGCCCTTTTCATTTGGATCTTTTCTTTGGGGACTGAAAATTTTGAAACATGGCGAGAGCTTCTAAAATCAAATAAGTCATCCAAGAAACATTTTATGACACGTGGGTGAATTGGAAAATGATAAAGATCACCTTTTGAACCTAGAAAATATCCTTGATGGAGTAGATTGAAAAAAATGTGAAGATTCTTGTGTTCCTTTTTGAAATTCACATGTACCTTGAATGTGCATCCACACTTCTTTGACTTTTGCAATTGCTTTATCAAGCCACTCTACTTGGTGTTCCTCCTCTATGGCATAGGTAGTCTACTCTGACTTTGGAAGGTGTATGCTTCTTTGATGATCGTGCAATTACTAGCTTGACATTGTGCTCTATCATTATATGTGCGAGATGCTTGTCCACATTATCTATATTTGTGATGATTATGAAAATTCTTGGCTTATTGAGATCAAAATCATTGCATTAGGTAGTTGACATGTGAGGATTATTTTAAGAAATAAATCCACACGAGTTTATAAATGTCTTGATGTAAGCTATAGGTATTTCATGGTGATGAATATCAATACGCCATTTTACCTTGAGAGCTTTGAGCATTGAAGTGACTCCTCTATGTTTTTATCTACCTTCATTGTGACAATGCTTTCGCAATCCTCGATGCAAGTAACTCATAGCTTGGGTTTGACTTTCGAGCAAAGTGCAAGCAAACCATCTTCAATGTGTAATAAACAAAGACTCTCATGTACTCTTTGCCACTTCTTAAGATCTAGCATTCCCTTGTGTCATATTTCTTCATAGTATTCAAGGGTATGGAGATTCCTTCATCTGGACACATTATATCATTAGGTTGAGGGTTCCTCTATCAAAAGAGAAATATGTTGGTGACAAATATTGGATAGAATCAATGACAACCACATCTATTGGTTCAATGTCTGAAGTATTACAAGACTCATATTATCAGAGTGGTCTTCAAAGCAATCACTTGTGAAAATCCAATCCATGGTAAATATTCTTACCATAGGGAAAAGGTTGAGTAGGAGAGTAGTGGAGGTTACAGAAGCAACAATGCTTTAAAGATGAAAGGAGAGGTGTGTGTGTGTGCAAGATTGAATGTGAAAAAGAAATGGCATGTGCTTGCAAATAGTACTTCACTTTCATAAGCCCCCTTCTTGAATTTTTCAAAAACGTAAACTCAAGTACCCGACTGATCACTTGTGAAAATCCAATCCATGGTAAGTAGGGAGTACCAAATATGCTTACTACATACTAAGGAAAAGGGTGATTAGGAGAGTAGGAGAGGTTATGGAAGCAACAATGCTTGAAAAATGAGAGGAGTGGTGTGTGTGTGTGTGTGTGTGTGTGTGTGTGTGTTCAAGATTGAATGTGAAAAATAAATGGCATGTGCTTGCAAATAGTACTTCACTTTCATAAGCCCCCTTCCCAAATTTTGCAAAAACGTAAACTCAAGTACCCGAGTTTACAAACTGCCAATTCTTTTTGAATATAGCACTATCAACATGATGTGCAATACAATTATGGAGGCTAGATAGAATATTTATAATTCTCCACCATTAAAAAAACCTTACATGCTTCATATCCAATTTTAAATTTAATCCAAAATCCCCTTTGTGGTCCCCATCGCAAGTAAACTCGGGTACCTAAGTTTACTTTCTTACTCAAGTTTTACTTTTTTATTTTGTAGATGTAACTCTCAACCCATTTCCACCCTTGATCCCACGTCCCTTGCATGTGTTAGATATAGTTGAGCCCCCCTCCCCTAGATAGGTGTCAGCAGTTGCAACATCTGAGAGTGTCCACGAGGGCCAGGTAACATAGAGAGTTGAGAGAGATAGAGATAGAGAGAGGGGGAGGGGGAGGGCGGGGGGGGGGGGGGGGGGGGGGGGGGGGGGGGGGGGGGGGGGGGGGGGGGGGGGGTGTAATAATCATTGGAGCGGTTTTGTGCCGAGAGGGATTTTGTTTTTTAAATTGGATGCTTTGAGCAGTTTGTGCGAGTAGGGGTCGCTTGAACTAGGTTTGCAGTTCCAATGATAGAGTATAGTAAGATAGGTGTAGGTGCAAGTGAGAGTGCGATACGTGATCGATGAATAGCCAATGAGGGATGATTAGGGTAGGAAGAGTCCTGTTAAGTGTGGTACACTTCTCAGAGTGCAACACAAAGGAGTGCCAAGAAAGCAACAATATTATCTACACAAGAAAACATGGAGGGCAAGATAATAAGTCTTTCTTTTGTGAGCTCACTTAAAGACTATTCTAAGAAGAAGGATTTGTACCAAGGCAGTCGGATACAGGCTAATATTTTTTATAGTGTGTTACTTAAAATAATACATACTAGGCAACACATTAGTCAATATGTATGTCAAGTGTGATGTACTTCTCAAAGCACAACAGAACCTCAATGAGCTTCTTGTCTAAAATTTTGTCTCTTGGAGTGCATTGATTGCAGGATATGTCCCATAGGGTCAGGGTCAAGAAGCTCTAAGTTGTTTTCAATAGATGCAGGGAGAGGGCAGTGTACTTCTTAGAGTGCAACAAGTACTTTATGGGCTTCCTATCCACAATGTTGTCTCATGGAGTGCATTGATTTCCCTTGACCAGCCT
Organism: Adiantum capillus-veneris; assembly: GCF_014529385.1. NCBI lineage: Eukaryota > Viridiplantae > Streptophyta > Polypodiopsida > Polypodiales > Pteridaceae > Adiantum > Adiantum capillus-veneris. The sequence continues at coordinate 102,823,147 of NC_140943.1, read as the reverse complement.
CCTATCCACAATGTTGTCTCATACTGTCCATTGATTGTAAGACATGTCCAATAGGGTTAGGGTCACAAATCTTTGGGTTGTTTTCAATACATGCAGAGAGAGGACATCTCTCCAATCGAGTCATGTACACTTGCATCTTGAAGGCATGCGGCATTACACGAGATGTTGATACATGGGTTGAAGAATTCACAATGATATTGTAAGTCAACAGTTTCTGAACTTGAAAACATCATTCTTGGCACTACTTTGATTGACATGTATGCCAAATATGGTGTACTTCATAAAGCACAAAAGATCTTCTTGTCTTGGATTTCATCTCTTGGAATGCAATGGATATGCCCAACTTGGACAAGGCCAAGTTTGGGGGATGCAAAGAAAGGGTGTCTCTATAGATGCAATCACATATTCTTGCATCTTAAAGGCAAGTGTCAAGGTAGGGCCAAGAAGCTCTAGGCTATTTTTTGGGGATGTAAAGTGAGGGTGTCTCCAGATGCAATCACATACGCTTGCATCTTGAAGGCAATGGTCAGGGTCAGGAAGCATATGGGCTATTTTCAACAGATGCAGAGAGAGGAAATCTCTCGTAATTCAATCATGTACACTTTCACCTTGAAGGCATCTTTCATTACACAAGATGCTATATGGGCAAAAGAATTCACAAAGACATTGCACTATGATGTGGGACGGGTGTATAACCTCACTCCTATCTTATTGCATACATGGCAAGAACCACGAATATAATTGTCAATCCATGGGACGAAAGTGAATAGAGGCTACAAAAGGTTGTCAATCTCTTGGAAAACAACAAACAACTCGCATCTAACTCAAGCTACACTCAAATGACAGAAATCACCAAAAGCTAATCGCTCATCGGCAAACAAATCACAATTGTTACAGCATCAAACGACATCCAAACGTTATGAAACTTCTAGGACATGTTTATAAGACCTAAGCACACATGCTTATGGTCTCAAATCTCACTTTAGTAAAGTGTAAAAATTGCAATTATTAACAACAGTGAGTTTTTGGCCTAGTCGTTTTTGACCCAGAATACATCTAAATGCTTAGCAATGATGCCCCAATAGTCCACCTATACTTAGTTTATGATTTTGAAGCTTAAATTCCTACTTATGATGAAATTAGGCAGCGGGTCAATGATGCCAAAAGCTACAAATTACCATGAAATGCTTACGTCAATGCGTAGAGCTCTTACCTGCGCTTGCCATGCAACAGATGGCACTGCAATGTGACAACCGAGAAGGGAGTCGGAAGCATGGGAAGGACAGAAGTGAGCGTTGCTAGCTCCCGTTGTGTTTCTATTATCCTTAAGCTTATAAAATACTTACAAAAATTGACTTTTATACCTTAGCCAAGGTTTTTGTGGTCAAAACTAATAATTTGGGAGCTCTAACTAAAGACAGGTTGATACAATCTCGAAGCTTGTAGCTCCGGCTCATCAAATACACTGTTTATCTTTAAAAAATTGGCTTTTATACCTTAGCCAAGGTTTTTGTGGTCAAAACTAATAATCTAGGAGCTCTAATGTTTGCATCTTTTTGGTCAACTGAGCATGTACACTTGTTTAACACATCAATATAATCCTATGAGTCAAGTTCCAATGAGTTTGAATAAATTTTTCCCAATTTACTCTCAAGTTCTCGACAATCAGTACATAATTTAGTTTCTACCAAGTTTTTGGTCAGTTTGGTGAGCCAAATTCTATGGGCCTTTACAAAAGATGTTTGTACACATGCATTGAGTCTCTGGTATCAACCTTGGTAGCTGAAAGTAAATAATCACAATTATTTACTTTAGACCTAAAATGAGCACTTTTTTCAACTTTTTCAGTGGAAATTCTTTTTATGAGCTATTTTAAGCCTCTAAGTCAAGTCAAAACTTAATTTGGCCTAAAATGTCAAGAAAAAGTAAATAATCTGAGTTTTTGCAAACTCTGAAATTTTACCTTAGATGCATCTTTAAGCTTACCCACTGGTTCATACAACTTTTAAAGCATACTCTCCAGTCGGATTCAATGGTGGACAGTCTTCTGGTGCTATTTCTAGCCGTAGACCTGAAATTCTGCAACTTCATATAAACAACTCACAATTGATTCTTTTGGATAGAGCAATGTTATGAGATTCCACCTCGGATTCTACTTACCCTACTCCTAGGTTCTACTGCAATGGGGTTGTGGAAAGTGTCCACAAACACTCATTTTCTTGTTTTGATGGTTTTCTGAGCCTTGATCTTAAGACTTGTCTCATCCATCAATCATTCTCAAAATCCTAATCTAATTCTATAGTTCTACAATCCTAGAAGATACTTAGCAAGTACAACCTACTTCCAAGCTACCTCTACACAGCAAAAAGAGGACAATCTTAAGCTATGCGGTCTTAAAAAGAAAGTTTTGACTTTAGGAGATCATAAAGGAAGTTAAAGGATAACTTCGCAAGACGCTCATGTTTTTCCCTAGTTTAGGTTTCTTCGATCCCCAACAACGGCGCCAAATGTGGGACGGGTGTCTAGCCTCACTCCTATCTTATAGTGAGAACCATGAATATAATTGTCAATCCATGGGACAAAGCTGACTCGACTAGTGCATAGAGGCTACAAGAGGTTGTCAATCTCTACAAACAACTCGCATCTAACCCAAGCTACACTCAAATGACAGAAATCACCAAAAGCTAATCGCTCATTTAGCACACAAATCACAACCGTTACAACATCAAACGACATCCAAACGTTACGAAACTTTTAGGATATGTTTATAAGACCTAAGCACACATGCTCATGGTCTCAAATCTCACTTTAGGTTAAGTGAAAAAATCATGATTATTAACAGCAGTGAGTTTTTTACTTAGTTTTTTTCAACCCAGAATGCATCTAAATGCTTAGCAATGATGCCCCAATACCCCGCCTATACATAGTTTATGATTTTGAAGCTTAAATTCCTACTTATGATGACATTAGGCCGTAGGTCGGCAATGCCAAAAGCTACGGATTACCATGGAATGCTTACGTCAATGCGTAGAGCTCTTACCTATGGTTGCAACACAACAAACGGCACTGCAATGTGACAACCGAGAAGGGAGTAGGAAGCGCTAGAAATAGAGAAGTGAGCGTCGTTAGCTCCCACTGTGTTTCTATTATCTGAAACTTATAAAATACTTACAAAAATTGTCTTTTATACATTAGCCAAGGTTTTTGTGGTCAAAACTAATAATCTGAGAGCTCTAACTAAAGACAGGTTGATACAATCTGGAAGCTTGTTGCCCCGGCTCATCAATTACACCTTACAAAAATTGGCTTTTATACCTTAGCCAAGGTTTTTGTGGTCAAAAATAATAATCTGGGAGCTCTAACTAAAGACAGGTTGATACAATCTGGAAGCTTATAGCCTGGCTCATCAATTACATTGTTTATCTTACAAAAATTGGCTTTTATACCTTAGCCAAGGTTTTTGTGGTCAAAACTAATAATTTGGGAGCTCTAACTAAAGACGGGTTGATACAATCTGGAAGCTTGTAGCCTCGGCTCATCAATTACACTGTTTATCTGGAAAGTAGAAGTTACAACATTCCTGATTCATCAAAATAATAAGTGTTTTTACAATAAGAGCTCCAAAAAATGTTATCCGAGTTAGCTTGCTGCTAACATATGAAAACCTCGACACGTTTATTGTCGCGACCTTTTACCGTGTTTCGTAGAGAGAGTCTAAAATGGGCTGGCCAAAGAAGAGAGAGAGGGGTTTGGAGCACATTTTTATCATTTCAAGTATTACAGTAGATATTACCACGATTACTACCGTAAACATTACCGTGGATATTGCCACACACATTGCCGCACTGATTATCGACCCTGCTTTAATGCTTAAACATTCAAATTTTTTGTTCCCACTACTTTGTTTATGGTAAAAATTAGAGAACACTGTTTGAATTTTTTGAAAAATGAAAGAAAATACATAGAGGAAGCTCCATCCCACATTTATGCATGCACCTTGACATGTAAAGCAAACACCATCAGAGATGAGAATAAAACATACACGACATCCTCTGCCGAGGCATAGACACTACTTTGTTGGACTTTGCATATGCCCATAGGAGTGACCTCCACGACATCCATCCATCATGTTTTGGATTGTCTCGCATGAATTGAGGTAGCCAATTCATCCCGTTATAGCAAAACATAGACAAGCATATTTTACAAGTGGAACCCCTCGTTCATAGAGTGAATTTTGCCCATATTTTACCAGATGGTGGCACCTATGTTAGTTTCTTCAAGCTCTACCTTGCAACAATGTGCAAGTGGCTTGTTCTTTTTCAAGAACCTACCTCATTCTCTTGTAAATGGCAAGGGGCATGGAAACCAACATTTCTCAGGTAATTAGCAGTTACAAGGAGCCCTCTATTTTCATTGTCATAGCCCTCATGTTTTCACACTTTGTTATCATAAACTAGCCATTCTATTGACAGATGATCAAACGCTAGGTTAGTTGGAATTGAATCTTGAATTTTTTGACTTGTCTTTTTATGATTGACTAAGTAGAGCTTACTAGGGGCAATGTCAAAATGCAGTTGTGATGTCAAATTATCATGGTTGACAAAATTAGAGAGAGAGAGAGAGATAGAGAGAGATGAATGGGAAACACAACAAAAAATTTCATAGAATAACATATACAATATGTTTATAAGTTATCTTCAAAAAGATCTCTACAAGTAGATGGATCTAAATCTAAACCCATGGCTCATAAATCAATAAAGAGAGAAATTGAATTGTCATTTGTGGATCCGTTGGCTTCATCATCTTTGAACTTGTCGTCTTCCATCTCATCATCATCATGGCAATCATCCTCACTGAGATTGGCGATGCTGGGACTCAAATGAGTTAATCTCCATGTCCCCTATCTCACCCTCTTCCAAAGTAGTAGGTGGGAGAGGATTGAAGATGGTCTCTACTTCATTAGTGGAAAAAACAGTTCTTTCCTGAGGTGTTACAAGAACTGCAAACCAAAGTTTTGGTTGAAGGATTGATGGGATATAGATGACCTATAGAAAATAAAAGAGTAATGAGTGACATTGGTATTATGTTACAAGAAAATAAGGGTAAAGAAGGTTTACACTCACCTGCTCACAATTGTGCGGCAAAACTAAGTTGGCATACCTCCCTGTGTGATACACACTACAGTCTACCATGTAGAGCCCATTCTCATGTAGTCTAGACACATTTGCAAACCACTTGCACTCGAAGATGAAGGTATGAAAGGTTCTAAAATCATCCTTTAGTATCCTTTCCATAGTCCCACAGTACCTGGCTTCATCACCATTTGTGTCAAAGTTTCCCATGACACCACAATCCATGATGGTTCCAGGTTCATCAATGTGGCATGTGCAAAAATGTTTCCCCTTTGACCACACAGAGTTAAAGGAAAGGCACTATACAACAAAAAGTTTTAAACACTCAATTACAAAGTTAAAATCAAGGAAAATGAGTACTATATATATATATATATATATATATATATATCTATATACACACACACACATATATATGTATATATACACACACACACACACACATATATATATATATATGTGTGTGTGTGTGTGTGTGTGTGTGTGTGTGTGTGTGTGTGTGTGTGTGTGTGTGTATGTATATATATATATATATATGAATACTATATTTACCTTTGGTACACAACCTCGTGCATACTCCCATTTTTTGTTGGTGATGTCCTCTCCGCATGCCTTTGCTTCAGACATTCTCTCATGGATCCACTCAGCACTAATGAGATCTCAAAAACATGCAAGGTGTCAAGGAATTGGGGATACCCTACAGCCTCCATGATCTTGCTTCCCTCTCTTGCAAATGCCTTACCTTTGCCATTGTCCACAAATCACCCACTTGGTCATAACCTTTGCATTGAGGATGCAAACGTTGTTGGCGACTTAGCGTAGATCCCTGCCCATGCTTGACAATTTCCCCCTTTCCACTTGGTAGGTGAGCATTCATCCTCGCACCCTCTTCATCTAACCACATGCAAGGCATTGAGGGTAAAACTTGTGCCAAATACTCTAAAATGTAAACAAATTGTCTATTGCCACAATCCATCCTTTGGCCATGCATGCCTTTGGTTGGGTCCGTAGTTGAACAAAATCTTTGAGAGTCTTTAAAAACCTCTCTAGAAATAACATCCATCGTACATGCACTACTCCACATATAGCAATCTCCTCAACCACATGAACCAAGAGGTGGATTTGACTAAGAAGAATGTATCGAGGAAATGCTTCCTCAATGGCGCGCACAGTTTCCACAACAAGCGAATGAGCACCATGGAGAGAATCTTTTTCAATGTCTTTGGAGCTCACAAACCTACAATATAACACACAAAACTACAGCAAGATAACACGCTAGGAGATATACTGTATGCTGAAAAGTTTAGTTGAATAGAAATATGAGGTGCCTTACTAACTCCCTTCTGAAAATAGCTTCCCTCACTTTCTTGTCCCGGCACACACACATACTCACCGGTAAAATGAACTACAATATCAAAAGATTAAAATACCATATGATTTTAGTATTGCATGCCATTCAATTATCTATAAAAATGAGGGAGAAGATAGAGAATAAATTTAGCATTAATTGTAACATCTTGTGCCAATCATGGGTCTTCAATCCATAAAATTGAAACTTCCACCTTTCCACCCATGGGTGCTAATAGCTCTGAATGACCTGTCTGTGAACTTGAGTACTATAGAGAAGATAGAGTGAGAGAGGAGAGGAAGAGAGAGTAGTTAGAGAGATGGAGATGGAGAAGCGAGAGAAGTGTATGAGAGAAGGGAAGGGGAACTGACACCAAGTAGGGGGGGAATTTGAATTTGAACTGCACACTCATCTGCACTACTACAATACAATGGGGAGTCCCTTTTATAGGCATGCATAAAGAATATAGGCGTTGTAGGGATAAGGTTTCATTGGTGAGGTTTGAACTCCATTGCTTAGGTATAAAGTGCAATGCACTTTCCACATCCCCCCTCAAACCAAAACCATAACAAAAAGCATAGAGCATTTGTGAGGAGATCCCCCCTCAAATGTGAATACAAAAATAAAACCATGCTAAAATACAAGCAATGTTGTTGCAGATGAAACTATGGAGCTTCCAAACCGTCTTTTGCTGAGCAAAGACTATGTTTTTCAGGAGCAACTACCTTTGTAAGGAAATCTGCGACATTCTCTCTGGTAGAGATTTATTTGAGGTGGATGAATTTGTCTTCTACTAGCATTATGGAAAATTTGGACTCACAAAGGGGCCTTATAAGGAGTTTGACTTCCTCTCTCATGTCCAAAACGGGCGTGCGGTAAAATTTTTGCAAATCAACTCTAAACTTGGCGGAGATTTGACAGTTAGAATCTACTCTTCAAGCTCTTTCTATTGATATATAGCACGCCATGAGATTCCTCATATTTTGAAAGATTCTATTCAAAAAATAGAATCTTTCAAAATATGAGGAATCTCATGGCGTGCTATATATCAATAGAAAGAGCTTGAAGAGTAGATTCTAACTGTCAAATCTCCGCCAAGTTTAGAGTTGATTTGCAAAAAATACACCGCACGCCCGTTTTGGACATGAGAGAGGAAGTCAAACTCCTTATAAGGCCCCTCTGTGAGTCCAAATTTTCCCTAATGTTCCTTTATGAAGTGATACACGAGCTTGATGTGCTTTGTGCGCTCTGTAAGTTGGGGACTCTTCGCCATTGCAATTGCTAACTAATTGTCACAATGTAGAATGATTGGTGGCACATGGAATTGGTAGTTCTTCTAAGAGTTGGTGAAGCCACAATGCCTCACGAGCAGTGAGGGATGCTACTATATACTCTACCTCGGCAGATGATAGAGCAAGAGAAATCTAGCGCTTTGTTCGCCAAGAAATAGCACCACCTGCAAGAAGAAATACATGCCCAAAGATGCTATGCATATTTGGGTCTTGCCGGCCCAGTCGGCATCAACAAAACCCTTGAGTTGTAGAGGTGATGATTGTTGCGGACAATAATAGGTGAGAGAATGATGGCGAGTGCTTTGTAAGTAGCGCAATGATCTCTTGGAAACAAGACCATGGAATTTGTGAGGTGCCGTCATATGGCAAGATAATACATGACCGGTAAAGCTAATTTCAAGCCTTGTGCATGAAATAAGATACCTTTCCTGGCCAATTAAGCGAGCATAGGGAAAGCTTGACATAGTGTAAGTGTCATCATCAGATGGTGGTAGAGATGTGAATAGTTTATGCTTGACAAGGAGTGGGGTGGAAATTTTTGCATTAGAAGCAAGAAGACCATACTCACCTAATATGTCTTCAATATATTTTCTCTCTGAGAGGTTGATGAATTTTCCATTTGGATCCGTGTTGACCTCTATGCCCAAGAAGTAGGTCATAGGGTCGTTGTCATGCACAAGGAATTCTTCTTTGAACATTTCCACAACATGTGAGACATATGTCTCATCACTAGCAATGATAAGGATGTCATCGACATACACACCAATCATTTCCCATCCATGAAAGAGAGTATGATAAAATAAATTGGGGTTGGAAGTGCATTGAACCCATCCCCATTTGATTAGAAAAGCATGCAAGCACTTGAACCATTGTCGTTCTGCTTAAGACCGTATATAGGCTTATTAAGCTGCATACGTAGATAATGGGATCATCACAATAGAAATAGGTCGGTTGAGCCATATAAATGAATTCATCTAGCCATCCATGTAAAAAGGCAGTGTGAATGTCAATGTGATGAAGAGGAATGTCAAAGAATGTGGCTAATGCGACAAGTATGCAAAATGATGTGATGCCCATTACGGGAGAGTAAGTATCGATGAAATCCGTACCATGTTGTTGCATATAGCCCTTTGCAACAAGCCTTGCTTTGTAGCGTTTGACATAACCGATGACATTCGCGTCGTCAGGCCTAGGTGTGATAGTCCAAGTATGAGCTTCTTTGTGTGCTTGAAGCTCTTCCTTCATGGCTTCAATCCAATGTTCACCTTTGGAAGAGGTAATGACATCTTCTACAAAGAGCGTGTGCTCCTTGAGCGGATTGGTGATATTGATAGAGAGGTCCTCCTCTTCTTGAATCAAGAACGAGGAGAAAGACGTAGCTTTGTAGATAGCTTTGAGAGAGTGGTATCGAGGGAGAAGGGGAGGATAAATCCCTTCATCATCCATAGGGGCTGATTCGAAAGGTTGATTAGAGGCTTTGAGGGGTGAGGATGAAGATGAAATGTTGATGGGAGTGATGGTCTTTCTACCAGGAGTAGAAGTCGGCGGAGGTGAGTATGATGATGAAACCATGATAGGTGTGTGTGCCATGCTTCGAGGTGATAAAGGAGGTGCTGAGGGGCTGAAATGAGGACTGTTTTGAGGCATTTTTGAATGAGTTAGGGGGCTGAGATTATGTGTAGCTGTTGGAGGAGCTAAAGAGGGCTTCAAATGGTGCTCATGGAGTATGAAATTGGTTGAGACTGAGGGCTGAAAGCGTGATTGTGTGTGGCCTTTAGATAGTGTGTGGGAGAGCTGAGGAGAGTGTGTGGCCATGCTAATTGGTAGCACTAGGTTCTGGGAATCCAAGGCAAGCATTGGCGAGCATGTGTGTGTGTTCCTTGGAAAATGGTGCAAGTTGTAGCAGTTTAGCAGCTTTTGATTTTAAGCTTGTGGGATTTTGATTGCTATTTAATGAATGTAAGGCGTTGTTCACACTATGGAGCAAAGGTTTATAGAGAGTATTGGTCATGGGAGATTGAATGCAAGTATCAGGTATAGGCAGAAGAGGTTCTTGGGTTGAGGAGTGTGGGGATGAACACTGGGCTTGAGATTGAGTATTTGCAGGGTTACCAAGAAGTATAAATTCACATAATATTACTGACCTTGAGTAAATGAACCGTCTCGTTGTTGAATCATATAGGCAATACAGCTTGATGCCATCTGATTCGCCATAACCGCAAAATGTTGTGTTGATGCTCTTTGGGGAAAATTTAGGATTATGACTCGATTATGACCAGTGAGCAAAGGGTATGTCGGGCAACCGAAAAGTTCAAGATACAATATGTTGGGCGGGTGGTTGTACCATAATTGGTAAGGGGCTTTGTGTGGATTAGCTGATGAGAGAACTCAATTTTCAATTATGTTGCAGTAGCTATGGCTTCTTCCTAGTAAGTGAGTGGAAGTCGAGCAAGGGCTAGCATTGAGCGGGCAACTTCGACCAATGTGCAATTTTTGCGGTCGACGACTCCACTCTGCTGAGGGTGATCCGGAATTGTAAATTCCCGTCGAATACCATGTGATACACAATATTGTTCAAAATCATTGCTTTTGTATTCCCCACCATTGTTTTGCAATCAATTGTGTTTCTACCGCAGCTTTGAAAGCTAGAAATTTGATGAAAGTAGCACTTTTATCTACCAAGAAATAGACATAAGTGTACCTTGTATAGTCGTCATGAAGACTAGGAAGTATTTGTTGACGGTGAGTGATTGTGTCTGCATTGGGACGCACAAATCCGAGTGGATGAGCTCAAGAGGTTGAGCTGTATGGGACTTTGACCTTGGAAACTTGAAATGATTTGCTTTGCCCAATATGCATGCTTCAAAAAAAGTGATTGGTGTAATCGTGGTTGGCAGACCCACCACTAGCTCCTTCTGTTGCATATCTTTGAGTACTTGCTGCGAGACATGACCTAGCCTATAGAGCCAAGTAAGTGTCTCCTCTTGCTTAGGAGAATCGATGACTGATGAAAGTGCTTTGTCTTGGATTTTGTTGGAGCCAAGAGGATACAAGCGTCCTTCCTTAGCGCAAGATAGAGAGAAAGGCTTGTGATTTGTGTCAAGTGTTTGTAGGATCCACTTATCATGCGTGAAAGAAACTGTAATGCCTTTGGGGGTGAGCTCTCCTATTGAGATGAGATTTTACTTTATACAAAGTAGATAGTATACCTTGTCTAAGTGAGCTATAGTGCCATTTTGTAGGGTGATGGCAACATTGCCATATCCTTGAGCATGTTCAATGTTGCTATCCCCCATGAGGACTTCAAGTGGGTGTTGAAGAGGAGTGTAGTGTGCAAGACAATCAAAATTATATGTCATGTGATGTGTAGCTCCAGTGTCTAGATACCAAATAGAAGAGTGGTGATGTGTATTAGAAGAGCTGAAGCTTGCAGCAAAAAGTTGTATATAAGTAGGGTGTGTATCACCATCATAGCTTGAAATATTAGTGAAATGAACATGAGTGTTGTGATGATAGCCTCCATTTGCCTTATGTCCGTTGAATCCTCCATGATTTCCACCATGATGCTTGGTTTTGGACCTGCAATCCTTGGCAATGTGTCTGAACTTCTTGCAGTTATGGCATTTCACTTGACCATAAGGTGCATTTCTAGGGCGTTTAGAACCACCTTTATGCAGCTGCCTTGAATTGTTGTAATGGTGGTTAGGACCCCCTTTTTTGAAATTGATATGAGTGACTAGAGCCACTAGAGTAGAGCCATTAGATTGGTCTGTTAAAGCTTCTTCCTTATGGATTTTGGATACAAGGCCTTGCAATTGCATTTGGGACATAGCTTGAGTAGTAACAAAGGATCTCCAGCTTGCGGGTAAAGCCACCAATAGAAGCATACATTGAAATTTCTCTGAAATCTTCATTCCAGAGATGAGAACTTCATCTAGCAGTGGCTACCAATTGTTAAGGAACTTGATTGTAGATTGGCCTTCTTGCATAGTATTGTTTACAAGACTCTTGATAAACAAGATCAGTGTGCTCGTAATTGTTGTTGAAGAACTCCCAAATAGCCTTAGAGGTGGATAGAGTCTGCACCATTTTGAATTTCCTATCCTCACAATGGAGTATAGTCTCCATTTGATCCGTAATGTCCCTTGAATCCCATGTCAAGTGTAGCTCCGTGTTGGAGGCGTACTCGTCTTCACTTGGTCTTATTTCATCTCCAGAAACAATGTTTCAGAGGCCAAGTTGCTTCAAATATAGTTGCATTCTCAGCTTCCAGACATTGTAATTGTTTCCATTGATCTTGTCAATGGTGAAATACCTTGACTTGGTGGTTGCAACCATAGGGTGACGAGGTGCTAGTCATGCTAGCCGAGTAAAACTTGGAAGTGAGAGATGGGCGTAATAATAGGCTGTTGCTTTGAGAGGGCTATTAGAGTACTTAGGAACTCATGTTTTTGAGCTTTGATACCATGTGAACTTGAGTACTATAGAGAAGATAGAGTGAGACAGGAGAGGAAGAGAGAGTAGACAGAGAGATGGAGATAAAGAAGGGAGAGAAGTGTACGAGAGAAGGGAAGGGGGAATTGACACCATTGAGGGGGAAATTTGAATTTGAGTTGCACACTCAACTTCACTGCTACAATACAATGGGGAGTCCCTTTTATAGGCATGGATAAGAAATATAGCCGTTGTAGGGATAAAGTTTCATTGGTGAGGTTTGAACTCCATTGCTTAGGTGTAAAGTGCAATGCACTTTGCACATTGTCTCTTGCATGCTCTTTCCCACACGTTTTGCAGCCTTTCATGGCCCCCCGACCCCCATCAATTGGATATGCAACTCCCCTTTGTAATATAACGCTCGCTAGGGCTCTCCCTCCATAGCAAGCTTCCCCTTGAACTCTCCAAGTCATGCCTTCCTCTGGCAGTTTTCTCTAGATGGCCCCCTCTTGGCCGTTCTCTATGTTTATATGCTGCTAACGACCTCCTTCTCATGCACCCAACACCCCTCCAGTTGCATCTTGCATCCCTTCTTCATGCAATTGGCAGTTGTGTCACCCTGTTAACGCCAACTATCTGCATGCAGCAACCTTTGATTTCTTTTTTATCCTAAGCTTACTCTTTTTAAAAAAACTCTTGTTTAGTCTTCATTCCCATGTCCTCAACCGCCTTCCATTTCTGGTATCAAAAACAACTTCAACTTGGTACCCCAACTTGGCTTACCTATCAACCAAAGCACCTCAAGCACATCATGTTTTGCCAGAGCTTCATTGCAATTTCTCTGAAAATATTCAACAATCAAGGCAATCCAAGTGATGAAGTTTCGGATAGAAAGCCCAACATGAACTTCTTGCGATTCCATGAGAGCACCATATTAAGCATACATATTGACCGAAGCTTTGCCTAGGACAACATGTTCTTTTGATGTCCCCCCTCGAGCCAGCAATATTCTTTTTAATCCTCTTTTCCATGTCATCAGCTTCGTAAAGTCGCTTACCTTCAAGGTGCCACCATATATAAAGCATTTGGAGAAGGAATTTTCCACCACATCTTGAAGGCAAGGGTCAGGGTCAAAAAGCTCTGGTCTATTTTCAACAAATGCAAAGAGAGGGCATCTCTCAAAATGCAGTCACATACAATTTCACCTTGAAGGCATGTGGCATTACACAAGATGTTGACATGACCAAAGAATTGAAGATGATATTGGTAGTCAAGGGTTGTTGAAAGAAAAGTTTTTGGCACTGCCTTGGTCAACATGTATGCCAAATGTGATTCACTCCATAAAAACAAAAAGTGTTTGACGACCTTCCTTCCCGGGATGTCATCTCTTGGAATGCACTAATTGTGAGATATGCCCAACTTAGGCAGGTCAAGAAGCTCGGGGATATTTTTGTTAGATGCAAAGTGAGGGTGTCTCTCCAAATGCAATCACATGCGCTTGCATCTTGAAGGCATGTGGCACTACGTGAGGTGCCCTTGCCAGAGGTGATGCCTTTAGTTCTTGAATAATTTCATAGAATTTTGAGGGGTGGGTCTAAGCACCAACTCTCTTGGCAATTCATATTGAGTTTTTGGGTATTGTTGGCCTTGCTAGAGTCATTTGGAAGGCACAACCTCGAAGGCCACACAACCAAAGTTGTATGGATTGATGACATGCAACCCATTGTCTGCAGCCCAAAGACATTCAAAACTATCACCTTGGATTGGTCGTTGCTATTCTCTCTTCTTTAGCAGTTGGAATCAATTTCCTTTTCTACCTCATGTTGTCATGCAGGCTAATCCCAAAGCAAAAGTTAGCTGGCCTAGGCACATGGGCTTTATGACAACCATGTATTTCATGGTGCTTCTCAAAGACATGGTTTTTTATTTGGCTTACCCAAAGGCATCGCATGTAAATAGTGTTGGCATGTCTAAGCAAATAAAACCCACATAGCACCACCAAAGGTGGAGCCATTATACTAGTTACTATAAATTTTGGTACATTAGGGTGCTTTCGATGATGGCATGCATCTATCCATGTATAGCTTCACTTTGGGAGAAAATTGAATTGTGAACAAGCTCTAGTCTAGCACTTAGCTAGGAGGTGAAGCAGGACAACCATGCTATTAAATTCAAATAGGGAGTTCGCAACACTATTCTATGCCTGAATTCTTGCAACTGACTTCTTAACAACAACATGAACTTGGGAGAGAAATCTTTTATGCGAGCCAATCAATAGTCTTTGTCCTTGTTCAGTTGGAAGGTATTCTTTTGAACTTAGATGGCACCAAGCATTCATTAGTGTGTAGCTACTAAGCCCTTTTCTCTTCATGAGGATTGATCTTCACTAAATATCTTATCTTTGAGAGTGCTCATCACATCGGCAAGCATCCGAAGTACCCTCCAGCTTGATGATCTGCAAAATATAACCAGGGTTTGAAAGGTCTTCGATACTCCTTTCCAGTTCTGCCCAGCTTGCTAGTGCAAAGGCAAACAACACGAAAAAGAATTGGTGTGAATCTTGAGTATTAGGCATGGGGACCTGCTGCATATCATTTCCATGAACATTGAAGGATGGCCGAGGACAAATGGTTGTTGAATCTACATGAGCTACATTTGGAGCAGCATAATGCTGGCCATAACTAGTTGCACCTGTAGAAACAAGCTGATTAAGGTAGTTGAAGCTAGACATACTATTCAGCTGGCCATTGGGTCTTGTTGCACACAAAGCTTCTATGATCGCTACATGGGGAAGGTGCAGGTAGGATTATATTAGGTGTTGAGGCTTCACTGCAAAAGAAGGCCGATTCTAATATGTCAATGGGGCACAAAATGACATTGTCAACCTTGTACTGCTGGAATGAATAGGGAGGAGCTTGGCCTACAAACTCTATGTTACTAAATAATGCTCTCATCATGTCGACGAGGTAGGCTTTTCTTGATGGCACTTTGCTTTCGTGTGGGCAGGTATAAGGTGCCAGTACAACTAGTTGGGTGTTACCAGTTCCAACACCATAGATAAGAGGATGAGAAGGTAGTAGGGCTTGCGTTTGATGGTTCCATTAAAGCTCATGTGAGAGCAAAGCCATCATCGCCTACTAGTGTCATAGCATATACTCTCTCTCTCTCTCTCTCTCTCTCTCTCTCTCTCTCTCTCTCTCTCTCTCTCTCTCTCTCTCTCTCTCTCTCTCTCTCTCTCTCTCTCTCTCTCTCTCTCTCTCTCTCTCTCTCTCTCTCTCTCTCTCTCTCTCTCTCTCTCTCTCTCTCTCTCTCTCTCTCTCTCGCAAAGAGTGGACAGAGACAAACCTACAGACAAAGCTCCGAGCTACTTCTAGGAACTTGCGAACTACTTGTGGAGAAGATCGAATTGCTTTTGAGAGAAATTGAGAATCCTTGGGAGCTTCAGAGGGGATCCATTTTGTATCTTGGTCGGGGATGATGCTGACTCGATTGTCTTCAAAGCTGAGATCATCCTTTTCACTGCTGCTCTTGCCCCCACTCATGTTGTCTGTCTCCTTTTCTTTCTCTGACGAGGAATCTACATCACCGCGCTCCCACCGAGCTCTTGTGGGTCATCGCTTTTTTGAAGGTTGACAAGCACCTAATAAAAGCGTTGTTCTTGTTTTTTTTCTTGTTTCCAATGGGGCTCCTGGCCGTGTGATTCAAGGGGTGGGCAATGGGTCAAATCATGCCAAGTGGCCAGTTCCACGTTCAAGAAACAAGAAAATCTCCTTTGACTCACCAAGTAACAAGGGTATACCATGGGAAATTCAATAGTAGTACTAGATGTCACTTCTGTGCAGAAAATTGCCTTTCTGATTTCTATGTATAGGATCCTCCTTTGTAAAATCTAACTTTTTTGCCTTATAAAACCTCCAAATTGTATATTCACATGATACCGTATGACAACCCTTAGTTAATACCGCAAGGGGCATACAATGACTACATTACAAAATAGGTAAATATATTGGGGGTTGTTCAATGACTACATTATAAAACCTCTCTATTGTATCCTCACGTGATATAATACCTCGGGGGTATACAATGACTACATTAGAAAATAGGAAAAGGGAAGAGGCAAACAGGTAGTGTATAGTGCTTGTATGATCAACCCATGGCAAATCTCTCTTCTAGTGCTACTGAAACAAAAGATATCAGATTTCAATCAATGTTCAGTTGGCCTAATCTTGAGTCGAATCACCAAAACTCATTGCCTTTGTAAGCCAGTTCAACACATTTTTGCGGTCCATACAATTCCTTAAGAGGTATTGCCCCTAGCACTGGATGGACATAAACAACCAGTTACCCATAAAACCGATATATCAAACGAGACTATAATCATTAAACTATCCAATTGGGGAGGGCAAAAAATCCTAGCAAGATCGATCACACCGAAGCTTATGATGGTTATCCTCAAGTAAATAATCCAACGGCTTCAGTGCTAGCTGCTTGCGCTTTTAGAATAGAGTGTGAGAGGATTAGTGGCACACAGTTCAATGTCGAGGGAAAGGCATTGGGCAATATTGCCACTAGTGCAAGTCATGGTTTGATGAGCCATTGGCTTCAATCACACTCCTCATCCAGCACTGTTGATAGCCTATCTGAAAATTTGATGAGGCAAGCATTTTGGAACGATCTGCAGAGACAAACAAAAACATCTCTCATGACCAACTCAACACAGAATATGGTTTTTGCAGGAGTTGGTTAATATGTAGCTCCAAGGAGATGCAACAACATTGCATTGGAAGTGAAGTAGTCAATCATGCAGGTGCCTATGCTGCCGACCAGGATCAAAAGTATAGTCAAAGAGAAGAAGCAAAAGCTAACTCTTTTTTCCACACAGATATTTGATGTTGGAGAAGCTGAAGAACATGGACTACAAAGTAAAGGTATTTTTGGAGACATGCATACCAATATGTCAGCACCTATTAGCCTCCACCATGAGTTCACCGCTAGCCATTAAACAATTGGGTGGGATAGCAAAAGATTTACAGACATTATGGCCAATATTGTGGCCTGTAAAGAGCTTCTCTTGATAAACCACATGCAAACGGTAGCCAATGCGCGTGCAGTTGAGATTAGAAACAATAGTATACCACAGTGTTGCTCTTCAACGGCTACACACGAAGCACGGAATGCTAGTGGCGTGGATTCGAACGCCCATTAGTTACTGCCAATAACCACAATTTGGTGGTGGATCCTATGAGCAAAGGTCCATGTACGCAGCAGCTACCAGATCAAGTTCAGATGGCTGCAGATGGCAGACATCAGTTTGGTATTGTAGCCAACACAAACCCTCATTTTCCTTTGGAGAAAAGCTACTCCAGGATGGGCAATGAAAATCTATTCACATCTTCTCAAGGTCTTTTGTGCAGCAAGCGATCAAGATAGAAACTCCATATAGCAGCTATAGTATGCCAAATAGGCCGAGTGTAATTATCGCCAACAAAGAATTAACATTTTATAGTGCAGGGCATGCTATTGTTAATATATCATCTGAGTGCGGAACCAATTTGAGCATCAAGAGGATAGAGTTTGTGATCTACTATCGAATTCATTTTGCAACCTCAAGATTCAAAAAATCATTATCTTTAGTTATACACTCAATATATCATATATGTTGGGTGCCAAGCGTCCTCTTGTGAAAATAAATTCATCAGGATGTTGCATCTTATCACAATTTTCTTCTAGAGATGAATCAGCTTTCTTTGCATCTCTTACTCACTTAGCATATAAGATCCATTACATCGGCAAAAACTCGAGGAGGGTTGTCTGGACATATGGGTTGGCTGGGGTGTTGCAGAGTGGAGGGCCGCCAAGGCTTGAGAAGGAGAGTAGGCCGCATGGGTGGTGGCGGCGACATTGATTGGAACTGAACATATGAAATCTAGTTATATGCAAAAAAGTGCTAGATTTCTTGCATGCTTCATGCCGCCACCTCAATTGCATCATCAATAGAACTACTAGTACCTCTCGTAAGCACTAGCTTCTGTATCTTTTGGAGGGATTGCATCTTTTGGAGGGATTGCACCTTGATAGCCTTCAAGTTGCATCTTTTGACGAGATTTCTAATGGATGGTTGTTGCGCCCCCTGCACGCGGAAAGTGGTTATGGGTGGCCCAAAATCGATGGATCTTTAGAGTTGGTTTTTGCTCATTACTACGCAAAGCACGGGACACGTGGACGGTCAGAAGTAGACGCTCAATCCAAAAAACAAACCTATTGCTCTTGAAAGTGAGATCGTTGTCAAAGGCATCAATAGATCTTTTACAATTGTTGGTGGCGAGCTTGAGTATACCGTCTCTATGGCCACAAAAACACACTCATTACACCCTCACCTTTGGGCGGAGTTGAAGAGAATTGCTACTTGATTGAGGCCTTGATTAAAACCCCTTGCAAATAACATATGTCAAATGGATTAAAAAATTTCGACATTGTGTTTCCTTCAACCACAGGTTGATGTGTTGAGAAGTATAACGTGGGGCATTTACAAGTTCTCTAGTTGTTCATAGCTTGCCACAATGCCTAGTAGGCAGTTGAATGCAAGGTAGTATGTGTTTATAACTGCTAAATAAGACAACATCCCCACCACTTTTTGGCTCTGTTTGAAGGTGAATGATGTCGAGCGGAATGCCACCCGTACTTATGTCCATGAGTGTCACATAATAGTAGTTTTCCAGATGCACGTATGGATAATTGATGAGCGGGCTGAATGTAGTGCCTTCCACTATGGCGATACCAACCGCAAGATTCCCATTATCATGTGCACTTAGGAAGCACAATACATAACGCGGGTTAGTCAGCAAGGAGGCAAGAAGACATAATTGCTTAGCAAAGCAGCTTACAAGACACACTCGCGCGTGCATGCGCGTGCATACACACACACACATACTGATATATATATATATATATATATATATATATATATATATATATATATATATATATATATATATATATATATAGATATATATATATATATATATATATATATATAATATATATATATATATATATATATATATATATATCTATATAATATATATATATATATATATATATAATATATATATAATATATATATATATATATATATATATATATATATATAAGGTAATACTGATCAGAGGACATAGAACATAAAGTCACATCTGTGTGTTTGTGTATGACATGGAGGATATATATTCACAACACTACACGTTCCAATTGCACAAGCTTGAGTCCATCTCCACAACACTGCAAGGTCTATTATCTGCATCCAATTTTCCATGCGCATGCATTTTCTTGGTGCAACACATAGGCTCGGGATGCTCTCTACCTTCGTACACCTTCTCTTTGCCTTTTTGAGCTCTGGTTTCTTGCTCTCTCTCTCTCTCTCTCTCTCTCTTCTCTCTCTCTCTCTCTCTCTCTCTCTCTCTCTCTCTCTCTCTCTCTCTCTCTCTCTCTCTCTCTCTCTCTCTCTCTCTCTCTCTCTCAACTCTTGCTCTCTTATTGGCCAAAATCTCAATATCCTGCTTATCCACCACGATAATATTCACTCTTGGGACTTCACCTCCGTTTGGCAAAGCTGGCTACACAGGATTCTCCACTGCTTGTTCTCTTGGACCATTGAATTGACCTTGACCTCAACCTCTACCAAAAAGCGGGTAGATACCTCCTCTTTTCCTCTGTGGTTGAGGAAAATCCGTGCCATAGTGCCCCTCTTCTCCACAATTGTAGCTCCTACCTGGCAGCAGCCTTGCCCTGCCCCTTGCTCCTCTTGGTTGTCCTCTATCCATGACACTGAGCCACAACTCCTGCATTTGCTCGGACAAATCTTGCACCGTGCGTACCCAATTTTGTGGTACCATAGCTACACCTCGGTTTCCATGATTTTCTTCATGCATAGCTTCTCTAAGACTCTGCGGTTGAACAGGGGCCATCGTCTCGTAGCCTGACACACCTTGCTCTATCTTCTTTTTTTATCTTTCTGCTCTTTGATCGTGCAATCGCTACCGCACCATTGTAATTTTTTGGGCTCTCAAAAACGACCTTTTCTCTCACCTTGGGGTGCAGACATGCCATGAACTGATCCAGCTTGAAGTAGTCTCCATTAGCCAATTGCATGGTTGTCGCTAGTTCTACCCAGCACTCTTCAAAATGACCTAAAAACATATTGAACTCTTCACTTACATCTTGCTTAAGCGCCTTCAGCTTCGCAGCCACCTCAACTGGGGACACCTCCTTACGAAAGTCGTGAAGAAACCTCTCCCATAGAGCCGGTCATGCTTGCTTCGGCTCGCCTTCCAAAGCTTCATACCATACTTTAGCTTTCCTATGCATTACCAGAGGAAAGGTTTGCATCTTGCTATCCTCGTTTGGCATATGCAATGATAGCATATACATCTCGAATTCTAACATCCACTCATCAGGGCCCTCTTCGCCTGTGAAAATTGATCCATAGCTTCTAGCTGCCATGACTTCCAACGCAAAAAAACGTTGCTTTTCGATTAAGTGGGAGCAGTCAGCGTGCTCCTTCGTGGGGGCACAAGAAGATGGAGAGGGGGGATGGGGGAACACACCCGGCACAAACACAAGGGCCTCTCTATAGCTCAAGGTATCCACAACACCCCTATCCTCTCGACAAACACCTTCGAAAACACACTTTACACTAGCAGACCACTGCCTGCTCAATTTCCATTGCTCACGCACTCCACAAATTCACCACACAATGCACCCCTACTGCCACAGTCTGTTTCCACCCTTAGACACGCTCACAGTCACTCAATCTCACTCTCTCACACAAAACATCATCTGTCCGTGGGGGGGGGGGGGGGGGGGGGGGGGGGGGTACACACTTCCACACAACCGGCACCAAGGGGAAACATGAAAGTAGGAGAAAGAGAAGGGGGGAAGGGGAAACAACAGCAAGAGGGGGCAATGGTGGCTTGATTGCACTTCAAAAGGCATGTACATTGGCTTGCACTACCATCACAATGGCCATTTTCAAGAAAAAAGTACAAAGGGGTTGATCTATCAGAGAACTCCGCTTTGCAGACTTCAAATGGCACAAAAAAAAGCCCAGAAAAAATGCTTAATTTGATTAAAGTTGACTTTTATAGGGGGGGTCTTCAATTTGGGAAACTGCCCTTTTATTTGGCCATCTGGCATCCACATTTGGTATCTCTTGGTAGGGGGGACCCGCCTTGCTTCATCTACTTGATTTCTCTCTCTTTTGCACTTGGGGGGGGGGCATTAGCGATGTCGTTATTGCCCCCTATGCATTTTTGCCTTTTTATTTTCTCCCTCATTTTTTACCCCTTCTGGGGAGCTTAGCTTACACTGCCATCTTTTGATTTCCCCTTTTGACCACCTCTGTCTGGCTTCTTGACCTATCCTCCACCACCCTCTTCTCTCTCTATTTCTCTCCTCCTTCACTTTGTTCCCGGCCTTTGTTTCCCCTTGCCTTTGCCTTTGCTCACCCATCAAACTGCCCTCTCTTGGCCGGCTTTGAAATGGCCCGCTTGCTCTGCTTTGTACACATGGAGCCCATAGGTGGGTGCTCCTTGGCCTATATACACTCCACTGCAGTGTCCTTCATGCATATGTGGGTTAAACCCCCTGCCACGTGGCAGTCACCTCAGCCCTGGCCTTTGAGCCCCAAAAAAATCCATAGAAACTTCATTTTTTCTTCTTTTTTTTTTGGTCCTGTTTGACCAACCGTCACCCGGTGCCCAAGGGTCTCGTGGTCACCTGGTAAAGACTCACCAAAACCTCACATTCCAGACTTTGAGGGTACATAACGGCTCCGCAAACCGACTTTGTTGTGGCCTTGAACGGGGCACCCCAAACTGGGGAAAAAAAACATCTGGCCCTTTACATTCGCCACAAACTGCCAACTTTGATCGGTCATTTCTCCGCGCTCCGATCTCAGATTCACATGCCGTCGACTTTGACTAGCTCCACATGATGCACACTATCACCGAGAACCTTGACGAGGCCAAGAAGATGCCAGATGGCGCATCCTCCAGTGCCATCGACTTGCCCATAACTGGCCCCCGAAAAAACTTATGATGGCCATAACTTGCTAACCATGGCTCCGATTCGCAATCCGAGAAGACAAGCATGCTCCGTAATTCAATCTCTACACATGTATCCACTAACATTAGCCTGGGCCATTTGTCCCCAGCTTCCCTGCCCGTCGGGGATCTGCTACACCTTCTAACTTTGAACTGCAATATCTTGAGCACCCTGGCTCCGTTTGACGAGCCGTCTGGACCAGCTTCTAGAGCACATCAAACACTATATTTTACGACACCGATAGAGCACTTCGGACACCTTGATCTGTCATTCCAATTGAGCCAACTTGGAGCTATTTTATCCTAAAAAGCTGCCTTGGACATACATTTACGTTTCCCTTTGGCTGCCCAGGACCTTGATACCGGCCTTAGCCTTCTGCACTGTAGCTGCCTGCCGCCTTTGCTTGGCACATACCATTTTCTAGCTTAGACCAACTTTGGCTGCACCAACGTATACTAGAAAAAACATTCATGAGTAGACATAGTAGTACAACCTCGCTTGGATATAATCTCAACTGTAAGCATCCAGATAATCTCTAATAATTGATGCACTTAACTTTGTCTCGTCCCATAAACATTATAGCATTTTTCAAATGTATATCGATTTCACGCAGTGCCGCCCCTGCCAAATTAGTCATTCTCTTGTTCCCTTTAGTGCCAGATACTAAATATCAATTTGCATATGTCTTGTTATATTCTATAGAGGTTATATAGCAAGGCCCACCAAGCAAGAGGTAGTTACTCATTGGACATACTGGGTCTACTTCATACTTCATTAATTAATTAGCTTGAAAGATTCGGTTTTCCACCCGCAGGAAAGCAAAGTCTAGACTATCTGCACCTGTTCTTGCGCTGCATCCATCCCGACCTAGGTTGCTTCCGCCATTGCTCTCTGTCCTCTGCGTTCCATCCCCTCTCACCTACCTCGAGACACATCAAATATGCGCTTGAAGCAAACGCGGACAGCGCTGAAGAGAGAGAGAGAGAGAGAGAGAGAGAGAGAGAGAGAGAGAGAGAGAGAGAGAGAGAGAGAGAGATGATGTCCGTGTTGCTCATGGAGCAACTCCCTCCTCGTATCTCTCTCAGCGTGCACAAGACCGCGCCCTCAACACCTGCTTCGAGCTTGGTCTCGTCCTCGCCTACGCTCCCCCCTAACTCCCTCTGCAATTGCATCCCTCGATTGCAACGCGTCCGCCCTGCCTCGATTGCACGACAAACACAAAACTCCTCACCTGCGATGCTTGCGAAACAAAATATCCCGTTGCTCTCCACGCGCTGACACGCGGCCTCTCTCCCTCTGTGAGTCCCTCTCCATGTCACTAGCAGCTTCCTTTTACTTCATTTTTTGAAGGGTATCTCATGAGATACCCCATAATGTGACCTGCTTACAAAATCGGAGAGAATCGGAGAGACATACTGGGGGGATCTTTGTGCCATTTTTCCTCACAATATGGGTGATGTAACCCAAAAGGTAGAGTTTTACTTAATATAAGGCTCTTTTTGGTACGTAATCAAAAGCAAGGGCATGGTCTTAATTAAAATAGGTTGTATTTTCATGAAACAAACAACAAACTAGGTGAGCAGCCGCCACACGGAGGCTTGGTTTTGTTTTGTTTTAATACGAAATTGTGTTTTCATTACACATATAAAATAATTAGCTTGAAATATTCGGGTTTTCCACCCGCAAGAAAGCAAAGTCTAGACTATCTTCACCTATTCTTGCACTGCATCCATCCCGACCTAGGCTGCTTTCACCATTGCTCTCTCTCCTCTGCGTTCCATCCCCTCTCACCTACCTCGAGACACATCAAATCTGCACTTGAAGCAAACACGGACAGCATTGGAGAGAGAGAGAGAGAGAGAGATGATGTCCCTGTTGCTCATGGAGCAACTCCCTCCTCGTATCTCTCTCAGCGTGCACAAGACCGCACCCTCAACACTTGCTTCGAGCCTGGTCTCGCCCTCGCCTGCGCTCCCCCCTAACTCCGTCTGCAATTTCATCCCTCGACTGCAGCGCGTCCGCCCCTGCCTCGACTGCACGACAGACACAAAACTCCTCACCTGCGATGCCTGCCACGGGCTGACACGCGGCCTCTCTCCCTCTGTGAGTCCCTCTCCGTGTGACTAGCAGCTTCCTTTTACTTCATTTTTTGAAGGGTATCTCGTGAGATACCCCATAATGTGACCTGCTTACAAAAGGAAAGTTGTTATATACTACTTGCTCCACTTTTGTTTTTCATTAGATAGAATCTCTCCAAGATCTTTTAACATCTCCGATTAGCATGTCCATGCACGTCACCAATATTAATGAGTAGCACTGGAACTCATCACCTACATAGTATGAAACTCTACGTAAACCACTAGGCTATATGCCTACGTTAGTCCTTGAGCTCCCTTTGAGCCATTAAAAAAAAAGGATAAACACCCCCCCCCCCCCCCCTTTCCTTTCCTTTTTTTTTTTTCCCCACCCAACCCTTTTCCTTGCTTCCCCTCCCCAAACTAATTAATGCATTTGTGAAAAAGTTGTTTTGGCTGCCTGCTGGCAAATAGCTTCATATTAGCATGCTAAAACAATGAGGTGAAAGACTCGTATAACAATGAGGTGAAAGACTCGTATTAGCATGCTAAAACAAAATTTAAAAAAAAACAATAAAATAAAATTCGGTGAACTTAGTTAATATTTAAGTTTTCATGTCTAGAAACTTTGATGAAGCTTCTAATTTGAAGATTGGTGAGATACTTAGCCTTTAGGGAGAGCCTTGAAGTTTGAACTCTATCAACTTTGAAGCTTCTAATTTGAAAATTGAAGCCTCAAGCGATGCTTTTTCTGGATAAAACCAACCTTTAAGGTTGTTGGCATCTGAAGTTCTCATTGTAAACACACAGAGTGCATCTTTTTTTAAAATTAATTGTATGTTGCTAATGTTGTGAACCTCGGATAACTAGAACCAAACACATCTAGCATTGGAGTATGAGGTAGGCTAACACCTTGCTCCGTGTACTATGAGATATGATGCCACTTCCATTGTCTATTCAAAGAGGGTTTTGGACCACTTTCTACAGTCATGAGACGGCGAGGACCAGAGGTGTCTTGGATTGTTTTTACTCGAGCTACGTGGATATAGAGAGATCTTGTTAAGGACATCAAATCAGATCCAAGCTCAGAGGTAGATCACAGATTTCTTCACACTAGTCAGTGAACAGCTAGAGGAGAAGCCGTCACAGTAGATTTTAGATCCCATCCACACTAGAGGTATGTTGATTGATCAAGCGATTGAGCTAGCAACATCTAGGTGCCCACGACCATGGGTGGCCTCATAGCATTGACAAAGGTTGTAGTAGAGGATCCAGATCACTCTAGCTTCACATGCGAGATGCCTAGTCAGAGTACTAACCATGGAGGATATTACTCACTTTCTACAGTGAGTGATGAGGGACCTCCTTTGAGTTTGATCCCCCTACCTCTGTTGATTTTTATCACTCATTGTATCAGATCCCCCTCCCCCCCCCCCATTTCAGTTCTCTGTACTTTTTTTTTTGTACTCAGACATTGTATCAGATTCACCACTTATAACTTTTTGGTCTCATAGGTCATTTTGACCTTTTGAAGATGTTAATATAACAATTCATTTGTGTGTGTGTGTGTGTGAGAGAGAGAGAGAGATACTATTTTCCTCTTGAATAATAGGTCTTTAGATAGATCTGAGGTCTCTTGGGATAGCTTTCTGCAACGTTAAAATCCTCTTCTCCTCCCCCCGCCCCTGCCCCCTTGAGAGAGAGAGAGAGAGAGAGAGAGAGAGAGAGAGAGAGAGTTGAGGCTTTGCATGCATTGTACATGTGTATCAAACTAGATGAGGGACTTGAGGGTATCTCATAAGGATGTGATGTATGTAAACTTATGTGCTTGATAATTTTGGCTTGCAAGGCATACAGGTTCCATCAAAGATGAGTCAAAGTACTTTTCTTCAATTCTTTGAAAGGGGACAAAAGACCTCAGCATCAGATGACAAAGCTCGTGCATCAAATAAAAAAACCAAAAAGAAATATATGAGAGAGTTTTTGAAAGATATCTTTGGCTCAGATAGTGAGATGGAAGACATTGCAGAGACAGAGGATACTCTTGAGATTGGCGTGGAGAGCTTGAATGCCCCTACTATAGGAGAGATTGAAAGTGTAAGACAATCAACTGATGGCTCACATAATGGTGTCTCTACAACTATAAAAGTGATTGCACCAACAAAGGCTAAAAAGGTAACCATGAGGAAGTTTCGTCAAGAATGGGTATTACGTATCCCTTTGTTTTCCAAGTCATTCACAAGGAGGAGTTTATGAAATGTGCTTGGTGTACAAAGTATAAAGTTAAGAGACCTTGGGGCAAAGGAAATGGTTGTAAAACAATCATGACTCTGTGCCATAAGAAAAAATCCTAAGTCCAAGGAGCATGTTTGGGCTGCAACAAAGCACTATAGCAAAGGTGGAAAATGGATGAAAACTTATGTGAAGGAAGTCATTTAGCAGAAATAGTCACAGGGTCATTACCATCATGAGACTTGCATATTTCAATGAAAAAGAGGACCTGGCTATCCGTAAGTATGAGAGATTGTGTGGTTTGGTCTATTCTTTGAATGTAGAAGGAATGCCCATTCAACATGACTACTCCTCATACACTAATATGGTGGCTGGGAAGGAGTTCATCTTTTGCATATCAGAGTATTTGGATGGTTTGCAAAAGCAAAAGTTGTTGCAAAGCCCCTATTATGCATTGATGGTAGATGAGACTACGGATAGGTCTCTAGAGAAGCGTCTCATCATTTATTTCTCTTTTTTGGCACCTAAAGGTATAGGCTTCTCCTCAACTAAAATTACATTTGCAAAGCTACTCACAGTACCTATGGGTGTGCCCAAGCAAAGTTTGATGCAATCATGAGAATGATTAAAGAAGTTGGACTTTACAATCATCAATTGGTTGGAATAGCAACAAATGGAGATAGCTCATTGCTTGGTTTCCACGATTGATTGGCTGCAAAAATGAAAAAAGATGCCACATCTCATGAGTGTTCATTGTTTTGCACAAAAAGAGTCTCTTGTTGTACTTGATGCAGTTAAATGCTTTCCTTGTTTACCTTATATTGATAAAATTGTTAACAAAATCTATTCATGGATTTATGGTTCTAATGTAAGGCACACATGTTTCCAAAGTTTGTTGAAGGAGATGCACTGTCAATGCACTTACAAGTCTTAGAAGTTTTAAACATTCATGAATTTCGATGGCTTGCACGAGGTAATGTGATGGAGAGGTTGACGCAACTCATGCCTGCAAATCTCAGCTTTTGGAAAAACAATGCGAAGAGTTGGTATGAGAAACTTCGCGTTTATAAAGTCCTCTTTTGTATATACATGCTGGCAGATGTGCCGAGGGATCTTAATGCGTTGAATACTCACTTCCGAAGGAGAATGTGGATATTCCTTTTATAAGTGTTGAAATAGAGGTAGCTATTGCTTCTTTGAAACAAAAATTTCTTCAGCAGGAGTTTGGAAAAGGCACTCACTTCTTGAAGAATTTTATGGATGCCACAAAGGACCATGTTTTTGTGTATGTTAGTGATGATGGAAAGAAAATTTTGCATCAGCTCGTGTATGTTGAAATTCGGGGCAATAATGCAAATGGGTTTCCATTGGATAAGGAAGGGGGTGACGTTCAAAGTTGCATAAATTTTGCAAAGAGGTTTGTCTTGAAAGTGATAGAATGTGTGAATGATTGATTTCCAGATATTAATTTCTTCAATGCAACTAGACTTTTCAGCCTGCATTATATCCTCGCAGAACAAAGATTGCGGAGGAGATAAAAGCCATAGAGAAAAAGTTCTCAAAATGGCTTGAGAAACTGCTTGAGAAGTTTGGAAGTTTGGTTGACATTCACAATTGCAAGGGGGAGTTGCTATCATTCATAGATACATTGTATTATGGTTGCGAGGGGATGAATATGTCAGATGTATGGCGTGTTTTTTGCTCTACTAAGAATTAGATGCAAACGTGAATCTGACAAAGTTGTGGTAGGTCATGTTGGTTCTTCATTTGTCATGCAAACGAGGTTTCTCAAAACAAAATCTCATCAAGACGCATGCTCGAGAGTGCTTGAATGTGGAAACGCTTGAAGCATTAATGTGTGTTTCATTGCTTGGACCTAGGATTGAGAATGTAGAATGGAAAAAGTTTTATGATATTTGGAATCTTGTAAAACCAAGGAAAGCATCATCCGACTTATGAGTGTGTGAGGCGATGCATCTTTCAGTATTTTGATGGAATTTGCTACTGGAATATATTTGATTACTTAAATGGAGTCCATGTACTTTTGAAGGGACTTTGCTAATATGATCTATTAGCTTTTTGAACAATGCGCTCAGAGTTGCATTAAAAAAATGCAATGCCCATTCAATTTTTCTGTTGTTGATACAACATGCACTGGCTGGTTGCAACAAAGCTGATTTCTCTCCAGTCAACAACATGTTTTACGTCCTGTATGTTTATTGAAGATGCAAAATGAGATGGTTTTTGCAATATGATAGATGAGCTTTTACATCACCTTGTTTTGTTAGTTTTGAGAAAAGCACATTCTTACTTTATATATTTATTGAAGATGCAAAATGAGGCAATTTTGCCTATCTGATAGTTGAGCTGATACATCACCCTGTTTTGTTGGTTTTTCATTTTGCAAGAATCTGTTGAGACTGGCATGTAAGCCAATCCTTGAAAGTTTTTCACAAGTGTACAGAATCTTCTATAGGCAGAAATAACTACTGGTTGCTAAAAAAGTATTTAGCTACCTCATGATGTCCTAAGAAAAGGGCAGGAGTTACAATCTCATGACAATTCTGTGACCATGTGCTCTCTATTGGTGTATTCAAGTTTCTACAAAGGACTCATGTGTATGTAGACTCTCCAACTCAAAATGTTGGTCCAAACAACCATCTTGAAGGTGTTGTAAACATTTTAGTACATAGCGAATGGATTGTTTTGAAGGTGGCAGCCAAGAAAGACAAGCTTATCTCAAAATGTAATCCTTCATTTGGAAGGTAGTTTTATTGCTGCCCTTTTATTCTCTCAGTACTTGGAGCTAAGACATCAATTCTCTCTTGGTGAGTTTTAGAGGGAATCCCCTCGTATCAATGTAGGAATCTTGTTCGTCTTTGCTTTGTTGCTTTTTTTGGTGATTACTTGTCCATTGATGTCAAGCAGGTGCCTCTTGATTGTTGATTGTGCAGATCTAAGGGCGATGTGGTGCCAACATTCGTCAAAAGTTAAGGGCGAGGATCTACTGACCCTGCAAGTTTTCATGTACCTAGGTCTAAGACATTGACACTCTCTCACTACTTGTGGAGGGGATCCTCTAGATTAGGGCCTATACTTGCTCTTTTGCTTTGCTGGTTCTTTTTGTGACTGCATGTGATTGATGTTCAGGATACCCTTTTTATTGTTGATTGTGCAGTGTAAGGAACGCATGGTGTTTAGCAGTGGTCAATGCTTACTAATTATTGAGGATTGCAGAAGATGGAGACTACCATGCAGTCGTTGCAGCATGTGTGGTGTTCAGTATGCTCTTGGAGGAGAGACCGAGCGGCGAGCTCCAGTGCAAAGCAGAGCAGACACTAATAATTGAGAAGTTTGAGGGTTTCTTTAGAGATCAGTGCAATATCATCCTAAGCAAGTTCTCCCTCTCCATTGCGTTGTAGCAGGCAATCCGTGCTTGGATGTGCTTGCATGATTCATTTGGCATATTTCAGGCTGCTAAATATATAGTTGTTCAAGCTCTGGTTTTTTGCAGGTGCCGTGATTCTAGTTGCAAGGTGTCATAAAATGGAAGTCTCTTTTGGGGTTCTTTACTTTGTGTCTAATTCTGTAGGAGTAAGGAATGTCTAGTTGTAGACTGTTTGGAAAGTCCTTGGTCTACAGATTCTGTATTCGCGATGAGAAGTGAGTTATGCTCTTTTGGAGAGGGATTTTCTCATCCAAGTTATGGCACCTGAGCAGTTTTTAGTTGAGGTTGGCTGAACCATGGAACTTCTTTGCTAGATGATATCAAGGCTAACACTTTGTCTTCTATGTCGTTTCAAGTCGACCTTTAGTCGTGACTCGTCGGGGCTTCAATTCGAGAGTTAACTTCTTGAAACTTTCTACGATGATGAAAGGGACCCTTCATATTTTTGTGTCAATCCTTATGTGTTTCCCATGTGTTTTTTCTTATGCGGATCATTGAAGGGCATGCCTCATGGTTTTATCACTTGTTGTATTTCTAGCCTGTGAATTAAAGAACACAATTTTCTTCATTTTATAAGCGATTTTTGTATGCTTTATGCAATGGAAGCCAAACCTGAAATTTAAAAAAAAAATATAGATTAGCAAGAAAAGGTGGATTAAGATGTCGTTCAAGCAACCAGATATCTTTTGCTTGCAAAGGTGAAATACTTGAAGAACAATTGATGGCTTAAAACAACATAGATGCATGAGTAACTTAGAGCAGTTACCAAGTCTTGCAAGTTCCCTTGGTTCGCTTGCCAAGTACATTGTGCTAGTGTTTTTTTCGTATGTCTTCATCCCATCATGACCTATGCAAGTGGTTTTTGTGTTATATTCTTGTTGTTGACATTGGTTTTCTATTTGATTTCATGACAATCTCCCAAGCTTGGGTATGGATGGGACCATGGTCTGCAACACTTGAAAGATTTCACTTACAAGTTACGAACTATTCTTATTATCTCCAAGTTAGATACTTCAAAATACTATGAAAATTTGAATCTAAGCTTCTCTTGTTTTGAATGTGTACGACGAAATTATGAATGTATGCATTTATAGAGATGTCACTTATTATATTCTAGTAACATAGTATCGTATAGAGTGAATCAACGATGTTAACATGATGAAGCTTAGCTATGCGATATTAAACATCATTGAGCTACACCACTTAAGAACCTATTGATACTCATCTTCTACACGTTCAGAGTCATTTGAAGCTCAAAAAATGTAAACTAAGAGTTGCGTATTTTTAATCAAAATCTAGGGGAGGGAGTCAACTTTAAGGCCTGGTTATCGAACATTTAAGTGATGATGAGATTAAAATGGCCAAAAACAATTACAACTAAAGTCTTGCTCACACCCAGCCAAGACATCATCACTACCAAATATTTTGCCCATAGAGTTGGGATTTTAACAAGAAAGCCCAAAACCCATTACAACTACCAAATTAATATGAACGGGACCCGATAGGTTGCCGTCACATCTCACCCCCTCACACAAGGGTGAGTCGGCCACAATATAGATAGTACACATAAAAGATCCATGCAAAAAGCGATAAAATAAAGAGACTCATTTGACAAATTGAAGCAAAATAATATTTCAATCTTTTTTGTATATTAAGCATAAGAAATAATAAAACAATTTAATAAAATGAATTTTAGGAGGTCCTTATGTGAACAGATTCTTTCACAAATTAAAATATTGCAATATCCTAACAAGGCCACGAGTAGCAAGTTTGCGCATAAAAAAGGCAATGGCTATCACTGATGATGTCGTTGCTTAGATCACAGGACAACAAGCGAGCAAGAGAGAGAGAGAGAGAGATTCTATTTGCGCTCGCCTACACCCAAGGCCTCTGATCATCTCACATATGTCATTGCGATGGACAACACAGGAAATCTCTCTATCTCCACACTCATGATGATGCACGTCATTTCCTTCTCTCTCTGCCGCGCTTGGACCCTCCTTTATTAATTTCCGTTTGTTTTCCGAGTAGCATCTTCTTTGATTCTCTTTAAACAAATCAGTTTAGAATTGTACCCTACATATTTATTTTGGGATCAAACTTCTATAAGTGCACTCCTTAATGCTTTGTTCTCTAAGGCCTTTTTTAGCAAGGAAAATACATTAGCGGTTCTCAATGGGCAAGGCCTATGTGTCATATTATTTTGTTATTTAATTGCATCTACTTGATCCCTTGTATCCTTATTCAGTTGTCATACTTAGGGATTCATGCGCAATCTAGAAGAAGAGCAACCTATACAACCAAACATTTTTTGGCGCAAATCTCACAATATTTGAGTGGATTGTACTAAGCACAGCATAAAATTTACAAAACAACCTCAAGCTCAGACAGATCCTTGAAGTGCTAAAGATTACAAAATGGATAACTATCACCTCTCACTATAGAATTTTGTTAAGACCTTTCGTAGGCCACCTCAGAAGACGGTCTCCAGAATGTCTTAATAAAAGCATGGAACACTTGGGAGCATTTGTGGACAGCCAGATAAAGCTAGCGGATTAGTGCCATGCATCATATTAAAGATGGCAAACCTTTTTTCTTCCTTTTTCTTGTAATAGGGGCCTTTTGTGTGCTCTTTAAAGCATGTAATAATAAAGCTTTGATATGGCTTGACCCTCATGCACACAAGAAGTTTTGGACAAATTCTCAAATAATTCCCACATTGCGACTTACCTAAACATCATGAGCTTCTGTGAGGGAGGCACTGCATACCTAGCTAGGTACGATTGGGGGCAGGGGACCGCCGGCCCGGTGGGATGTTGTCTCATGATGCTAGCACTTGTTTGTCAAAGGGTTCACAATTTGGAAGGAAAACGGAAAACCTGGAAAGCAAAGCAGAATAACAAGTAAGAGAAATTATGTTAATTGATTTAAGATGGCCTACCAATTATAGGGAGTTTAGATCATGTGAGTGTCCATCAAGGAAAATGTGAAAATATTTTGTAAATTTAAAGCTTTCAAGATCATCTAGATAAATTTCAGTGCAACTAAATCATTTGTGATCGTCTAAATGAACACCTTTCTATGTTTCAAGGGCAAGTACAAGGGACCTTCAAAGCATCATCATCTCTCATGATTAAGTAATACGTAGCATTAAATTGGGGGAAGGGGGGAGGAGGGATCAAGAGCCGGGGAGATCGTAGCCCTAAATGTTAACTTAAAAGCTAAACCCAGCCACAAATTAAACCTAGACAGGGCCTACTAGTTTACAATAAAGAGTTGTAAAACCATCCAAAGATACAACATGCGTGTGCAGATGAGATAGCAACCATAAGTCACATATCTTAGCCTGCCACGTCTGGGGTTCAAAATCGACCGATGGGAGGCTTGTTTTTTTGCATCGTCCAGGTTTCGTTCCGCCCTGATTTTTGTGATGTTCGATTTCAGCCTACCTCAGGATTTTGCCCTGGACTTTTGGGCCGTCGATCCCCTTAAACCCCCCCTCCCCCCCCGCCTCCCCTTAATGCTAGGTGTCACTTAGTGTCGTGTATCATCATCATTTTTACTAGTGAGTAGCGTTAAATGGTAACCTTGCATTCGCACTACATTTCTACTCAAATGTATATATTTTTTATCAAAGTTTTAACCTAGTGTTCATTCTCTCTTTCCGTAATAGCCTTTTTCCATACAAACACCTTACCCTTCTTAGATCTTTATGCATTTACATCATATTTCTCTCTTCATGCTAAATGTAAATAGTAAACTTAATTCTACTCTCCTAGTTTTTTTAATGTATATTTTTTTAACTAATTACCTTTACTAATTTAAATAGCTATCTACATCCCATAATTTGTAAATAAATAATTTATGGGCACTTATCTTACCCATCTTCTCTTAAGGGTAGGGTTAACCTTGTAGGGCTTCCCTTTTCCACCACTATGTGACCCAAGTCTTGGATCATTTACTTGTGTTGGTCAACAAATCTTAAATATAATGTATATCCCCAATAAATCAAACTTTATTGGAGCCTACCTCATTTGTTTAAGGTGGATTCCCTTTTGAAAAAGCATGCTACACCTTGGATGCATGCTAAAGGGCCCCCTACAAGGAGACTTGGTTCAAAAGGTGTTTTAGATGCATCTTGAACGCCTTAGCTCATGGGTATACTTGAGGAACACTCCAAAATCAGCTTAAACAATTTGAGAAGGTCAACTTTGCCTTTTACAGCACCCAATTCTGAGTTACAGGCTGAAAGTTATGGTGAAAACAAGGTGCTGCGGACACTGTTACTGCATGTCAAAGTTACAATCAGGTAAACCACAAAGGTGAAAAGTTTTCTTGACTTCTTCAAAATTCTAAAATACCAATGGGGAATTAAAAACCACTTGCATGTGGAGGGGTCAGCTCAAGATGCTTCTAGAGACACAACAAACAGGATGGGGACACTCTGCAGGAGCCACTGGAGGGACATCATGGTGGGGCCCACATACATTATCAACCCTTATGGAGCCTCCACGACCTAAAAGGATATTTTCAATGAAAAAAAAAGTCACTTATTTGCATAATTGAAGGATTGGTCAAAAGGGAACCTAACTATGGTTAATTACCTACCCTAGTCAAGTTTAACCTAACCCAAGGTCTTGTACAACTATAAAAAGGCCCTTTGGCAAGCACAAAAACACACACACCTACTCCATTGCTGAAAATAAGCTCCTCTAAGGTTAGGGAAGCCCTAATCTCTCTCTCCTCTTGTCTCCCTATCCATTTCCTAAGGTCGCTATCGTAAGCGGCACCATAGAGAGAGCATCAATATGCTATTGCTACCATTCTCTTGGAAACATTTCTCTTATCATACTCATCCCTAAATAAGGATTGTAGATTCTATATGAGAGCAATGATATCAAGTTCAATGATCTATCTCATGGTTTGATCAACAAATTGTTGCAATTGGGGTGTCGTCGTCACACTTTTGCTCTAAACGCATGTAAAATTGGTAAGCCTATCTTGGCAGCTTCTCATATTTTGTGCTCATTGGGTTGCTTGTTTGGTGAGAAGGTTTTTTTGTGCACCATGGTGTCTATTTTCTTGGCTTCTCTCCTTATGTTGTGTGTAAGTAAGTCTTGGGGCTGCATAGATGGAGAAGAGCTCTCTATGCATGCCGCCTTATGTGTGTAAGTAGTCTCTTCTTTTGGGAAAGGAAAGGAGTTGTCAAGTATTTGTGCATTGTGGTGTTTTGAGTTTTGAGGTTTTGTGCTTGCTTTTCTTAGAAGTATATGAGCACTAATATGGTGAATGTCAATCTTTGCATGTGAGTTTGTGCAGCGTTCAAAGGGATTGCTTAAGGAGTGTGTGTTGAATGGTTGAAGGGCATTTTGTGTTGAAGCATATAAGGAAGGTGTGAGTGTGTGTGTGTGCGGTTTGTTTTGGTTTCCTTATTTCTCCATAAAAGAGGGTGGTGCCCCTAAGAAATATGCGTGTGTAGGGTCTCACGGAGTGGTTGTCTGGTGGGAGCCTTGAGTTGAGCCCCATCTCAAAAAATCCGCTCTCACTAGATATAATATTTGATGGTGACTTTTACTTGATATTCAATAGTCTACGAAAGGTTTCAATTTTCAATGAGAGAGAGAGAGAGAGAGACATTGCTTGCGAGTGGGGGTTGTAAATTGTAATAGAATACCACACTGATCACCTGTCAAAAAACAATATCCATGTCTCTCTCGTGGAACACGTTGATGCACAAAGCACTCCAAAACTTCCTAATCTCTTTCGTGCACTCTCGTACCCATTAGCTCTATCGTCTATCGTGCAGCCAAAGCATGGTAGCAAGGAAAAATCTCAATTTCTCCTTCTCTCTCCTCCAGTTGCTCTTCCACACCTCATCTCACTCAACTTTTCCTTAAAACTAAGGGGTAAACTCTTTGAATTCCCCTTAATCTCCATCCGAGTGGCGCTCTGTGGCAGCATTCCCACTGCTTACCAAGGCCTTCATGACGACGATGCAGCATGTTGCACCAGCGCATACCAAACCAAGTGTTTCCCCCCTCATCTCCCATCACTTTCCAAGCCTCTAGACAAACGGGTCATGCACTTGTTGCCTCCTATGCAAACGAGAGAGAGAGAGAGAGAGAGAGAGAGAGAGAGAGAGAGAGAGAGAGAGAGAGACGTTGGGCCAAATGAGGTGCTTGCTCTTTTCGGTCTCTTTTTGGCCTTCAGAAGGCCATAGGAAAGTGGGTGGAGAATTGGTGCACTTTTTGGATCGTTGATTAAGAATCACGGATTGGAAACACATGTCAGGTGAGCTTGTTTTATAATGTATATGGGTCTTTCCATCATTCTAACTTGGTCCCTTCTTTTAATGCTCAATTGACTTCCTTGTTTTCTTTTTATGGTGTAACTGGATCTTCCCATCATTGTAATTTGGTCCCTTTATTTAATGCTCACTTTATGTTTTTCTTTTTTAGATCTTTGTTTAGTTTATAAGTTTAATAAAGGTTATAATTTTCTTTTATAATGTAAGTGTAAATGGATCTCTTCATTTCAGAATCTAATGACTTTCTTGTCAACTTTTTGATTTAAAACATATTTTTTTCCTTGTAACTTTTCTTTACATTTATATACAATTTCTAACTAAAAATTTATAAATTGTCCTGAAACGAAGAAATTTGTTCACCGCTAAGATTTTTTTTCAACTTTTGGTTTTGATGTGCAAATGTCACTTATTACTTTAGTAAATGTATTATTATTAGTGATTAGCTTTTAAAAAAATTCATAATTAAGATTTTTTTTTCAACTTTTTGTTTTGATATGTAAATGTCACCTTGTTACTTTAGTGCATGTATTATTATTAGGGATTAGATTTAGAAATTTTCAATATTCATTTTTATCATATATTATGGATTTAATAGCATGCATCATTTTATTATGTAATTTGTTTTATTGATATATTTATACAAGAATTAGATCGATTCTTAAACTCTCAT
Source organism: Adiantum capillus-veneris (assembly GCF_014529385.1). Classification (NCBI taxonomy): domain Eukaryota; kingdom Viridiplantae; phylum Streptophyta; class Polypodiopsida; order Polypodiales; family Pteridaceae; genus Adiantum; species Adiantum capillus-veneris. The sequence goes on along the minus strand of NC_140943.1, from coordinate 102,786,111 downwards.
TAATATTTTATTTGCTTTATGTTTTCATGAGTTCAATTAATATAATACTCATAAATAAGAGCATAAGGAAAAACTAAGATTTTTGGTGCAATTCCTAGCCTACCATTGAATTGAATTGTTGAATAGTCTCCATGTGGCATTTGAACTTTTTGGATTTTAATGTGTGCATATGGGAGTGCACACCCACTCTTTCACTTTGTTGGAGCTGACGTCTCTCTCTCTCTCTCTCTCTCTCTCTCTCTCTCTCTCTCTCTCTCTCTCTCTCTCTCTCATAGGCTGCCGTAAATCTGTTACCTTGTTTTAAAAACCATTGTGATTGCTTTCTTCACTCTCTCTCTCTCTCCACTCTCATTTAGCAAGCCAATCACATGTGGGCACATGGCATAGCTGGCCTTGCTCCTTTCATTAAATCGATCTTAGATAATCAAGGTAAATAGGTGCTTGCTCTGCACATTAGCAATAAACGGGTAGGCTTTCTCTGTCTCTCCCCATTGTGCTCACATTGACAGTGAAAAAAATCCCCTTATGTCGCTTCGGCCATCGCGCTGACACATGACAGCTTCTCTCTCTCTCCCCCCCCTTCCTTCTGACCCTCCCCTCCACATGCCACCTTCCCTTAATGCCTTAATGAGCACCTGATAAACCCCCAAGAAAAATTTGGCACGCCAGCCTCGATTTGAAGAGGAAAAGCTCCTACTACAGTGAGGCCCTCCATGCTTTGTCCAACCCCTCCACCCCCATGGAAAAAGGCTTTTGCCTCAACTTGCACATTGGTTGATGGTTGCGCTAAAGATTACTCAATCCCACCAATGGTATGCAAGTATGCTAATCCATGTACCTCTCTCCGTGAACAAGAAGGCACGTGGTAAAATAATATATCATAGTGCTACCTTCGACTCATTTGAACTCGGCGTACCAAAAAACAAATGTTAAGGCTTATGCACAAGAGTTTCTGGACAAATTCGCACAATATTTCCTACATTGTGACTTACACAGAAGGAGACACCGCATACCTAGCTAAGTACAATTGGGGGCAGGGGACCGCCTGCCCGGTGGGGGGGCCGGGCGTACCTAGCTAGGTATGCGGTGCCTCTTGAGCAGAAGATCATGATGTTACGCATTGTATGAAAAACACTGAAATTTTTTTCCTTTTCCTACATGAGAAAATTTCTAAATCTTCTTGTGATGCCACTTGCATGTTAGGACAGATGATGTTATATCTTGAGAGAAGTGCTATAGCTATTATGAATATTAATGGTCCAAAGCAGGCCGTAGGCCAATTTTCCCCTCCCCGCCACACACACACACACACACACACTCAATTAGTCATGAATATGCACCATAACAATTACTCATGCCACTGACTACAATGCTCCCACTGCTTGGCTTGCCTCAACACTATTTGACAGAAACATGTTCCTCAAGGTATATGGAAACTATTCCCTTGATCTTTTATGATTTGGATTTCATTTAACTTGTTTTCCAACACCTTGTTCTCAAACACCTCCTAAAATTCAAAGTTTATGGTCTTTCTAGCTACCCAAGTTTTCTTGAATTTTGCCGCTCAAATTGATGGTTTTTCGCCTACTTAAGCTACTTCTCTGAAGTTGAAATGACAGAATGCAAAGAAATCAATAAAACTTGAAAAAATAGCTAGTAAAGACGCCACAATTTTTAAAAGCAATTGTTTAGGTAGAATATAGGGAGATACCTTTGTTTCACAGAATATAAAAATAAAGTGTTGTAGTTTTAATAGGAAAGTGTACCATTATTTTTAAGGACAAAATATCTCTCTAATTTGTGGAAATTCCTCAAAATTCACAAATTTCCAAAATGCCCTTGTATCTGTTTTTGTTGGATTGTTCAAGATCTTCTAATCTTTAATCCTTTTTGACAATTGGGATCCGTTTTTGAGTGCTTAGCATGTAGTTTGTCACAGAATACCTCGCAAAAGAAGGCACTTATGCCTAAAAATAATGAAGCAATTCAAATTCTAGTTTTACCATCTTGTATGATATAAAATCAGTCTTCTTATGAAAATTCTTGGAGTGTGGTTTGGAAAATTGGAAGGGCATTTTGGGCACGTGGTCGAGAGAGACAGGGGGGGCAGGGGGGGGGGGAGAGATTTTTTTAAATTCTGGATTGTGTTGGCTAGATGATGATTGCAGAGCAACCGCGAATGGCGCATCGCCATGTGTGCTCACTGGCGAGGCCCCGCATGGAAGTGCAATATATGGAAACCCTGCCTTGCTCGTATCTCTTGATGTATTCAAGATGTTGGCAAAGAGGGATGGATTGAAGATGTTGGCAGAGAAAACACAGAGGATGCACAGCATCGGCCTTGGGACATTAGGGTGTCGAGGAGCTAGAGAGAGATGGAGATGGCATGAATGGGATGACAGCTTATGGGAGAGAAGTATCAAAATGCCCTACAAGGCAAGCAGCATTGCCATGCACTCTCTCTCTCTCTCTCTCTCTCTCTCTCTCTCTCTCTCTCTCTCTCTCCACATACTGCAGTAGTCATACGACAAGTGGGAGCAAAAGTCTCTTCATAATCTATGCCATTTTGTTGTGCATAACCCTTTGCAACAAGTCGAGCCTTATGGCGATCGATCTCACCATCCGGCTTGCGTTTCAACTTGTAAACCCACTTCGTACCAATGGCCTTTTTTCCAGGAGGAAAATCACATAAAGTCCATGTGTCATTTTCTATAAGTGCATCATATTCTGATTGCATGGCAACCATTCAATTTTCTGAATTTTGTGCTTCATCAAAAGACAGAGGCTCCTCAACATCATGTAAGCTAGACACAGCCAAACCATAACAATCTAATGCATAAGATGCATGGTGAGAGCCTGAACGAGTACGACTAGACAAAGGTGCATCCACTTTACTGTCACGCAATGTATGCACTAGCCATTTTGGCATACCTCTAGCCTGCTCAGGTTTAGTCCTTTCCTCATCAAGTACATCATGTACATCTGCATCAGTAATAGGCTAATCTGTAACATTTTCGGCAACCCCATAGGCTGTACATTTGCCTCATTGGAATTTACATTCGAACTTCCACCACTGAAAAGAGGCAACAAAGTGTCATAAATGTCATGTGAGCTTACATTACTGTCTCTAGTACATGAAAGCAAGGGCTGAACAGAATCTTTCACAAACACTACATCCCGTGAAACCAGAATACGCTTTGTTTGCGGATGATACAACCTGTAACCTTTGCTTTCAGCACTATAACCAACAAAAATACATTTGACATTCTTATCATCCAATTTTTTGCGCTGTGTTTGTGGCACCAAAGCATATGCCAAACAGCCAAAAACACGCATGTGCTCGATAGAAGGCTTTCTATCATGCCATGCTTCATATGGAGTAATAGACTGCAAAGCTTTCGTAGGACACCTATTTAGTACATAAGTGGCACACATGATGGCCTCAAGCCAAAAAGAATGTGGCAAAGCTTGACTTTTGACCATACATCATACCATTTTCGTAAGTGACCTGTTTTTCCTCTTAGGAACACCATTTTGCTGAGGTGTATAAGGCGCTGTACATTGGTGTTTTATCCCACGACTAGCCAGAAATGCATTAAATTCATGAGACATATACTCCCTCCCTCGATCGCAACAGAGGGTACCCATAGTACATTTCGAGACATTTTCAGCCATAGCCAGAAATTGTTTGAAGCACATAAAAACTTTGGACTTTGCTTTAAGTGTAAATACCCATGCATGCCTGGAGTAATCATCAATGAAAGTCACGAAGTACAGGTAATTGCCCAAGGATGGAGTAATTTGCATGGGCCCACAAACATCACTATGCACAAGCTGCAACCTGCATGTAGCCCTAACTAAACCATCCTTTGGAAACTTAGAACGTTGCATTTTACCCAGAATACAGCCTTCACAAACATGTTTGACAGGTGCTTCAAGAGGCGGCAAAGAAGCAACCATATCAAATTTCTCAAATGCAGCAAACTAGCAAAATTCAGATGACCAAAACGTGCATGCCAAAGTTTTGCATCTGAAATAGCCCTTGAATCTGCAACAACTGGATTTGCAAAATTTTGTCCATTCCACACTTGTCATGCAAAGTGAGCTTATACAGCCCACAACACAAAAGCCCAGATGCAACAATTTCATCACCAAAACTAAGATCATGAACTGTACATTTGTCATCCACAAAATTGTCTACAAGTCCAAGTCTAGCAAGTGCAGATAAAGATTCTTCTTGATCCTAGGTACATAAAGTGCATCAACAAGTGTGAAAGAACTGCCATTTGCAGCAGTAAGCACAATCTTTCCAACTCCCTGAACCGGATAAGAGGCATTTTTGGCACAAGTGACTGATTTCCCATGAGGAACAGACTCGAGAGAGGTGAACAATTCATGATGTGAGGTAATGTGCTTTGTAGCACCGGTGTCGAAATACCACACGTGAATCTGCATCAACTAACAAGCATGCATCATGGACAGCAGGTTGTAAGTGCACTCTGTGCTAAAAGCCCATTCTGCATCAACATCAGCATCACAGTCTCCTTTCACAGAAGACTCAACAATGGCTGCATCTGTAGTGGAACCAACATTTGTAGTGAAACCACCCTCTTTCTTCTTAGCCTCTTTGACCTTCAACTTAGGACACTGCTTGATCAAGTGATCATTAGCTTTACAATAATGGCAACGCATCTTCTTTTTTACCTTATCACTAGAATTTCCAGACGAATTGCTGCCAACAGAAGCATTAGGAACATAAGTTTTGCCACTCACAGCAGAATCATAAGAAGTGGCTACATGGTTGTTACCACCCTTTCTTTGAGAAGCAATAAAAGCATGTTCAACTGCACCCTAGTCCTATTTTTTCTGGAAAGTGACTCTTGCAACAGCAATGTGCATAATGCATTAAACTTGACAATTTTAGGATTTCCTTGGGTCATAAGTCTCCAAGTACTAGCAAAAGTCTGGTAGGAATCTGGTAAGGTATCAAGAACAGTCTGCACAAGGGAAATGTTTGAAATGACTTCACCTGCAGAAATAAGTTGCTCATTGATATCCTTGACACCAGTAAGGAAAATGTCCATATCATCTTCCTCATGCATAATCTTCGACTCCAGTTCTTCACGCAACAAAGCAATTTTAGCCTCATTGCGGCTTGCATAAAGACCTGCTAGAATATCCCAAGCTTGTTTTGCAGATTTTGCTGAACGGATGTGAGGAACAATGGTGCACTTCACAGACAATGCAATCAATGCATGAGCCTACGCATCCTTTACATCCCAACGAGCTTTTTCTGCCATAGGCAAAACAACTCTAATAGCAGCAATCCTTGCAGCAAGACCTGCAACATCCTCAACATCGCCTACATCCTCAAAACCAGGACGTACATCAATGCCCTGCACAATATTCTAGACGCCCTTTGACACAAGAACGTGTTGCATCATATAAGTCCATATAGGGTAATTGTCCCCATCCAACCTATCCTTAGTAGCAAACATCTTGAAGACATCTGTGTTGTTGTCAGCCATGGTAAATGCTGCACCTGATGTTAAAAATGCTCAAAAATAGGAGAAATGGACTGGGAACAACACGTGCTATATAGCACAAACCATGGAAGACTATAAGGCACTGTTACGCAAAAATCGGCACTGACAGAAATTTTGCACAAAATGACAAAATTGCATGTGCAGACCTGCCTGTAGTGGAAACGGAGGCCGAAAGAATCAGAAATCTAAGCAGATTGAGCTCTACGAGCATACCCAAAATATTTGTCGACCTGCGAACGCTTGCCAAACCTCACTGTAATTGGAGAAAGTGAGCAGGCATGTGCTAGAGCAGCTGGCGACTAAGCCCGAGAGGTTGTAACCTGTTCTGATACCAATTGTTGGAATTAGGGTTGCAAGAAAACACACACGGCTTGGAGAAGACGAAGGAGGCTCAAGGCACACAATAGAGAGTGTGTTACTTAGTGTGCAATGGAGTGATAGATAGCCCTAGAGTGATGGGCATATATACAATGCACGGGGAAAAAACCTCCTAAAGAGGGAAAAAATGCCCCGACGGTCCTAGTGTGTTCACACACATCACTACCACATGTATATGGTAACAAATGACATGTATATGGTAACAGTAGGCTAGTAGTGGCGGAATGCACAACATTCTAAAAGCAAAGAGAAAATTGAAGAGTGAAATAATTTGTTTTACCCTCAATCACAAACAATCTTTGCTACCAAATAAACTAGCCAATCCTCAACTCTTAAACACTATCAAAAGTGACAAAACCTTGTCTTCCCACTGTATCGCTAGTGAAATAAATGGTTTTTCTTTTTTAAGTGTAGATGAGCACAAGTACAACTACAAGGTCACTCAACCATAATAAGATCGAATCCCCGACAACGGTGCCATTGTTAGCTGATCATTGTGAAAGACATTTATAGCATAGCTATCTTGCACCAAGATACACAATATGGCAATACTTAGGGAAGAAATATGGATAGGGCATTGAAACGTGTTGGGTTGTCAATCACAACAAAGTGAATCTATACAAGAAAATGCACAAGAAAAACCACCACGAACCAACCATTAATAATTACTTTCATCAGGCTTACGATCAATTCTCACACGGACTAGTCACTCAATGGTTTCTCAACTAAATGAGCTTAAAATGCTGCAATTTAACACTAGGAGGCTATCAACAAGGACTATCAGAGCAGATATGGACCCTGAAAACTTGATTTTTGAGGGTATAAAAATTGTGAACTATTGTGTCATAGATCACCAAAATAGGATCTGAAGAAATCTAACATCATCTTCGCAGGCCCAAGAACAACCTCTTATCAAAAAATTAGCATTTAACTTTAAATAGATCATTAAAGTAGTAGATTAATGCTCACATCGCACAAACATGAACCTTCATAATACTAACAATGAATACACTCAAAAGATAGAGCAAGAGGAGAGAAACACAATGCACTTAAGGAAACTTGATTTGGATTATCAGATTGCAAGATATGTCGATTACAAAGTATCTCTACTGACTTTGTTGCTTCACCATTCAAAGAGTTCAGCCTGTCTTTCTAATACTTGGCTTTTATACATAGGGCTTCTAAAAGATGACCTCTAGGCTCATTTCCATATGGCAAATATGCAATTACATCAAAACAAAGTGGGTCAAATTACATCAAAATTAAGTAGGGAAAATATAATTATATCATAATCTAGGATCTTTATTAAATTTTCAATCTATAGAATCAGAATAGGATCACAATCAAGGACTTTAGCAAAATTGGCTAGATAGGGTATCCATAGTTGGAATCTCCAAACACTTGCAAACAACAATGACAAAAGGAAATCATAAATTGCAAAAAACACACTTGGGGCTGCTCTAGAAGATGCATTGGATGATATTTTTCCCTCATGTTACTCTATCTTGATGCAATTTTGGTAGACATCCTTCTTATTTGGCAAGACACGTGTATTATTTGTTTAGAAAGAGAATACCAATTTCTTGATCTCATCAGTGATTCGTCCTTTGTGCATGTTGGTCATTGGCACAAATGTAAGGAATCCTTTTGCAATTTGTCTCTCGTGTTTCCTTTTTTGAAACAACTCCTTCTTATCCCTGATCTTCTTGTTGTTGTACCTTACATCCACGAACATTGGAGCATATGGCCGCTCAATTTGGAGCCTATCCATGTAACCATAATTCAATACATCCTTGAGAATGGATTCCTTTGTTTCCTTGTCAAGCCACCCTTGCGTAACGCAATGCACAAAATGATTGTGGTATTTCATAAATCTTGAATCTTAAACACATTACTCAAGCACCCAAAAACCATGCATGAAAAAACCTCTACGATGAACCCTCAACCTCGATGCAAGGAAATTTTTACATATGCTTTAGCTCTTTTGTCTGCCTCTTTTTGAAGAGCATCTAATTTCTCTTTGAGCTGAAGTATTTCTCATGTCATGATTTTCTTTCTCCTTTGCTTTTACTTCTTGTTTTGAAGCATCCTACCCAAGTGGAGTAAGCTCTGTCATCCCTTGTAATCCAGACTCTCATTTAGAAACCTCTTTCTGAGAGCTACTATAGAGAGAGGTTCAAAAAGGTTTTGAAAACAAGAAGTCTCTATGTGGGTAGTACATCTGCATTCTAATATGTTTCAAAGACATATTAAAGAAGAGGGCTATAAGAGACGAGGAATATAGACTTTTGTTTGAAGGCCCATTCAAGCCATGGCTCAAATTTGTCTTTTGCAGCAGCATTGAATGGATGGAATTTGCACACAAAGAAATTCTCAATATTAACATCTTGGAGGGATCACTATGTATAAATTATGTATAAATTATCTTGGAGGGATCACTATGTATAAATTATGTATATCACATGCGTTTAAGAACTACTTTTAAAACTCCTTATCTATGAATTTTTGACAAATAAAATGCATCCTTTTCCTACTTAATCTATTAAAAAAAATCCAATTCCATTCTACGGTACCCTTCTGTTTGTGAAAATGTGAGAATAAATAAAATTTTATATTCCCTTCTGTTGCACTCACGTGATAGTCATAAAATTATCAAGTGAACCCCCCCCCCCCCCCCCCCCAAGATTAACATGGAGATTCCCATTAGGATGCTCTGCAGCTTACACAAGCTGTTGATTCAACTCCACTTTGCAATAGAGCCAATGAAGCATTCCAAGGTCCTTAGTGACACTATAGGCAAGAGCCAGAAGGCATGTTCACATTCCCCTCTTTGAATGAGTTCTAGAGCGCCACATGCATGCACAAAAGTGAAACATTGAAATACAAGCCATTCTCATCACTATCTGGCACGGGTGCATAATGACCCCAAGGCGGTGGGATGAACGATAGAGGTTGATGAGCATGAATCTTTAGGTGAGGGAATGGTGCAAAAAAAAGTCAACAATTGACGGCGATCTGAGACTTGAGCCCACCACCTCAAAGATGGATCTTTACATCGCCCTCCCCCCCATGTCCTTGTTTTTGTTTTCATATCCTTGTTTACCATTTTGTATCCGACATTCTCACGTGCCTCTACTTTTGTGCCCGAGCTTATCCGTCATTTATCTCACTGCTTGCACTTTATCTAACATTCTGTCAAAAATGATTCATTGCGCTTTGTGTACCTCCGTCATTGATCTCATTGATTGCACTTTATCTAACATTCTATCAAAAAATATTGATTGCTCTTTGTGTACCTCGAAGCAAAAACTATAAAATTTTTGTAGATCTTGAATCCTCATCACTTGCAAATACCAATTCTTACAATTTGGGTGCAAAAAGAACTAGAAAAAAAAGCCTTGAAATCGGATCACTAGACCAAACCACAAGTAATTTTTAAGTTTTTGGTGTCCAAATAGAAAATGATTTCAGAAAACACTTGCCATTGACCTCCTCTACAAGTGGTACAAATCTTGAAGCTTAGTCATGCCAACGATGGATCACATTTCATGTCCTTGGAGTGACTTTGGACCAAAAAGATACTCACTACACACGGCTAGCATAAAGAAGCATAGATAAGGGGTTTGGTCATAAAAAAGGGCCTAGTCAAGGAACAAATGCCAAAAATAGGCAAATGAACAAAAATCATAGCACAGACGGAGAACTTGCGTTTGACACATCAAAAGAGACACAAATTGGAAAAGACTTATAATATATTTTGCAGACATAGAGTGTGACAAGCTACCTAGAGATCAAGTTTAGATCTAGAGGAACATCGATCCCCATCCATGGTTCTCAACATCATAAAAATATACTTATACACCAGTGTCTATATACAATGGGTAATCACCTATCAATATCTTCTTAATGTTGGATCATGCAATTCATCATTTTCAACAGTTTGAAACAAGGTTCATACCCCAAATAGCCCTAGGGTTAAGGAAACTATTGGTGCTTTCCGGGACAAATATAAGTATGTCATCTAAGATGAAATCTTGAATCAAAGCTTTTGATACAAAAGATGGGAATTATTGATGAGGAAAAGAGATCCAGATTGAACAAACAGTCTTGGATATAACTCATCATGTGAACAAATATGTGTGGTCAAGTTCCTCATACTTGAAAAATGATGGATCATGATCCATGAAATCCTTCATAGATTTAGCTTGATAATCATGTATACATACTTGAGCACATCCTATATTTCAAGTTTGGGCCAAATTTTACTCTCTAGAGACCAAGCTACAAGCAAAACAATTTCTCTCTTTTGAGTGCTATTTCAAGTGCATTTCACCAAAATTGCTCTAATGTTTGATACACAACTCCAAATTGAGCTAAGTATAACTAGAAAAAAATATTTTGAGCTATAAGACACATTGGCCATTTTTAAATAGGATTGCCAATTCCAAACATTCAGGGTGTTCAGACTAGGTTTTCTAGGCCTTAGGCCCACTAAGATTTGAATTTCTAAAGACTTTCCAAGGGAGAAAAGGGATTGTTTGCACTAGGACAAAGTGAGCTAGTTAAGGACTATCTTGAAAGTATTGAGTGAGATTCAATTATGTCAAATCATCAACCACCAAGTTTTTTGACTTAGCTCAAAGAAATGCTATATATGCAAACATCAAGAAATCTTACGACACCTTTAAGTGTGTGTTTGAGAGCAAACAACAAAGGAGAAACAAAATAGTCAAAAAGTGGTGAATGACACGCAGGAGAGCGAAAACTAATGAGGAACCAGAGGAGAAACATTCTCTTATCAATAAACCCAATGTTAGATCCATCAAGATAAAGAAAGCAATGAGAGTCTCAAAAGATTATCTAATGTGGGCCTATAGAGGTTTGCAAATATGGATCAACATAGCTTTTGTAAGTGGGTAGAACCCAATGCTATAGACATGACAAACAACCAAAATTCTCTATGCATTCACGTATATACATGCCCATGGAGTGCAAGTTCTGACGGTAGATAAGTATGGATGAGAGTAAAAACCTATTATGTGGTCTTGTATAGGTTCTCTAGGGATCAACATAACTTTTGTAAGTGGGTAGAACCCAATACTAGAGAGTTGACAAACCGCAAAAACCTCTATGTATTCACATATATAGATGCCCAAGGAGTGCAAGTTTTGAAGGTAGATAAGTATGGATGAGAGTAAAAACCTATTGCAGACCAAATTAAGTTTAAAAAATTTAACTATATGGGTACTCCAGTTTCTATGTGTAATCTGGTTGTCTCTTCAAATGTCCATAGCATAGCCTTTTGGCACTATCATACTCATGTCAATACTTAGGGACATGACTCAGATGGGGCACAAAGACTCTATGAGGATTTCAATTTCAAGAAGTAAACCTAACAAGAAAACATGTTATTCTATATAAGAAAATCACTAACTCATCGATCATAAAATTTGCCTATGTCCTATCTCGCCACTCTTAATCATCACGCTATTTCATTGATTAAACAGATTCGGATAGCCACAGATTTAGATAGCTACATTAGGTCTAAGGGGACAAGTCTACAAAGTCTACTTGACAACATTCTAACAAGGTACCAAAATCATGATCTATCATTTACCAGGTCATATTCAAACAGGTCGCCCTAAGGTCTAATATTACTCTGCTATGGTCAAAATGTCATATAATTATGATTTAAGCACTCAAAATTGAAGATAAGGCTCACGTACGGAAGGTCACAAACCATGGTAGAACTTGATACGATTACACTTGAATGAAAGAGCAAGAGAAGAGGAACACAATGCAAGTTTTGGAATTCAAAGAAGATTACCCAATCATAAGGTATATTGATTACAAATTTGAACTAAGTATCTATTTCATAGCATGTACAATAGGGCTCCTTTCTTTATCCAAAAGAATATACCTTTTAAACTAGAACTATTGGCTTTTATACCTATTTCTTTTAAAAATGGCCATTGGCCGACTACTTTGGGCTTGGGATACATAATAGACATAACATCTTAGATATCTGTAGCTCTAGGATTAAGATTTACATAGATCATGTATATAATTTCCAAAAAAATAAGGTATGATATATCAAAAATGTGGCTCTAATTGTGTGTCTGACTAGGAGGGTGCTCGTAAGTTGCAATGGCCAAACACTCCCCCTTCCAAGGCGATGCATGTCCTAGTGCATATTGCAGAAGACCATCGATAGTTTTTAAAGTGTCATTTCTCCAAAGATTTGAGTACTTTGTAGTATTCGGCTCCTCTTGCCATGATGTCCACCTTGAAAGAGAGATCTCTGAGAGGGTTGTTGAGTAGTGAGCTTTGGTATGCCACATGACGCACTTGAAGCTTCTTTGTTAATGCGTGCACATGTACCCATGATGACATTCTTGGGGATTGTGCCTCTTATAGGTCCTAGCTGATGAAATTGGTGCCTTTCAAAAATACTTACCATGGATGCTCTGCTTTCTCAATGTCATCAAAGGCTTCTTTGCATGTGATAATCATCTTAGCTATTGTGCATGTGGCATTTGGCATGTCAGATCTGGTACATCCCCCACATTGCTATCGTAGGCTTGAGTGGGTAATTCACCACCATCTTTCTCTTACTCTTCCACATTACATAGGCATCCCAAGATTCTCTTCGAGGGATTGAACATTAATTTGGGTCGATCCTTAGATGATGTGGTATGTTTTTTGTAGATGGTTTCATCCCGAGGCCATTTATCGAACCATCTCTTCCTCCATAGTGGCTGGCTCTCTTACTCTTCCACACTACATAGGTATCCCAGGATTTTCTTTGAGGGATTAAACACTAATTTGGGTCGATCCTTAGATGATGTGGTATGTTCTTTCTCCATAGTGGATGGCTCTCTTACTCTTACACACTACATAGGTATCACACGATTGTCTTCAAGGGATTGAACGTTAATTTGGGTTGATCCTTAGATGATGTGGTATGTTTCTTGTAGATGGTTTCATCCTGAGGCCACTTGTCAAACCATTTCTTTCTCCATAGTGGCTAGCTCTCAAGGATGAGAGTACGTGTTCTTTTGTAACTAAAACTCCTTCATAATCTCCATGTGTATCTAGCTCTAAAGTTGTAAGAAAATTCTTATTCCAAATGATGGCTTCTTGCTTCATTAAGGGCAGTGCCAGCATGTCATGGCGAAAGTTTTTAATCTGCTCATCTAATGGGATCATTATCAGTGTTGTAGACTCCAAAAACTTGAGCTCATCCTCCATGTATTCTTTAGCTACTACATTTGGCATATCTGCTATCAATTGCTGGAGCTCATCTTGAGCATTCACTTTTGGTCAATCTTCATCTAGATCTTGAATTCCTCCCACTGTTGAAGTATTGGGTAGGTCTATTAATGGCAGTTGCTCAGCACTGTCAAATTCTATGTATGTGGTCTGGGTGATCGATGCATGTTCAGGTGCTTGTGAGATGCCACCCAAATCCATAGATTTTGCTTTTATTTCCCAAGCATACATCTCAGCTTGTGCAATCAAGTTTTCTTTCATTTTGGCAAGTTTTTCCTATAGCTCTTTGATCTATTGCTCCTTCTAGCATTGGTTGTAAGCATGCCAACCATTAATAGTTGCCTTTGCAACTTCTCTTGCTCGAACTCAGCCTTGAGTGTTTTAAGTTCATCAAAATTTTTTGTTGAAGGGAGAAAAGTAGATGCAACTAGTGTCACATATTAATTGGCAATGAGAGTAAAGAGAGTATGCTTCATTCATCATTTGAGTTGTATAGTTTTGAAGACATGTTCCTCTCCCTTTCAAGTTTCTCTATGATTTCATCCCAGTCTGCTTGGAAGTGGCTATAGCTTCAATTTCCATTTTGATATCCTTGTAAATACTTTTTGTATCCTTCTTTTCCTTCTCTAGATCTACTTGTACCTCTATTTGTCACTTTGTAGATTGTCACTAACTGATTAAGATTTGCTAACTCTTGAGTTGTTTTGTCATGTCAGCTTTGGTCTCTTCTGCTTCTTTGATTTGAGCCCCAGTCACCCATTTTGTGACAGTTGAATTGGAGTTCCAACATATTGAGGGTCTTGTGAAGACCAAACTTTCTAACTATTCTTAGGGCCATTTTTTCATTTGTGGGTTACAGTAAAGGGACATCTCTTGTCATTATGTCCTCTTGTCTTTGTGATGTATCAACACATCCCTTTGGTTGTGGATGAGACTTTGGTATGTCGAAATCTTTATCTTGTGCCAAGTGTTTCTCTTCAAGATGTAATGGTTCTACATTGAGTCTATCTTGCATCTCTCCTTCGTTTTGGGATTCCAAATTTGGCAGAGTTGATATAATTTTATATTGGGATAGAGGTTGTGTGGAAGCATGTCCTTTCTTAAGAACACTGGTAGATGGTGGAGAAGGTGTTTTGGTAGATGTGGTCTTCCTTGTTCCCTTTACTAGAGGTGCATTTGTTGTTGTTACTGGAACAATCTCTTCATGTTGTGTAGGTGCAGTGCACACAGAATCCAAGGTGGAATCTAGTTCTATAGCTTGTTATCTCTTGGATTCCTCCTCTCTTTGATCCACTTTGCACTTCAGTATTACCTGGGGGATTCTTTGTCTTTGAGCATCAGCCAATTTGAGGCTATCTTTTGCAGTTTTTATTTTCTCTTATTTAAGCTTTTACAGCCAACCATCCAATTATGACTCATTTGAGTTCAAGGAGGATGAAATTTGTTGAGTCTCATAGCTTTCTTTTACTCTTTTGCTCTTTTTTGCAAGCCTTTCCACTCTAAGCTGTTGAGCTCCCTCCATAGATCTTTGTACTTGTGTTCTTGGGATATGTTCCTCTTGTTGTGGTTTCTTCCTGATAAGGGAAGTCTCTATTTCTTCTTCTTCTTCAATATTTTGATACTCTAAAGGGATATCTTCTTTTCTTCTAATTTCTCCATGGAGCTCCATGTTGAACTCCGTGGCTTCGTTATATGTGTTCGGTGCTCTTGAACTTGAGCCCTTATTTTTATTGGAGTCATCAAAACACTCCTTACTGCTTGAACACTATGCTTGGACTCGTGTAATAAATCCATTGGGGACTTTGCTTTAGGGAGGTATTCAATCATTCCAAGTGCCTGATATGCAATGCAAGTTAGCATAGTTCCAACATTCATGTATCTCTTGTTCTTCTCATTTTTAGTTAGGTTAGCTTCTACCACATTCTCCAATATGTAGCTGCCCAAGTCGCATTTGATGACGTGAAGCTTTGATAAGCCAATGGCCATCACCACCAACAAATTTAAGAGTGGTTCGATGTATTTGGGCGTCTTCTATATTTTGAGGTGTTGTGAGATCAATATTATTGGATGCTCTATTTATAAATAGATCAGGTCTTTATAGGTGAGCTTGTGGCCCTACTGCTTGATTAAAGCTTTGTCATTATCAATTGCCTTGATCTTTAGCAGCAATTTGTGGTGACCGACAAGTAAGTGGAGTTCGTGGAAAAAAAATTCACTCGTTATCTTCACTTGCATTGTTGCTCCATCTTTGTCTGTGAGAGTTGCTTCTCCATTGTATTGGATGCCTGACATTAGTTCATATGCTCTCTAGAAGTCAGTGTCCCATAGTAGAAGGAAAAATTGTCCAGTTGTAGGCATCTGGCACTATCCATCACTTTGGGTTTTTGGTGTAGCATCCACAGCTCCTTGAAAAATATGCTTGCTTCAACTTTTGTTTCATCCACACATTGAAACTTTCCAATGAATATATTTACCAAAATCCACTCCAAATCTTCATCTTTGATGTGAGCTATCTCATTTGATGAAATGTCAATAATTTCATATAGAACAGCTACCCATTCTTTTTGCGCACATCTACCATGCATCCTTCTTTAGAAATTATCATTTTAGTGCCAATCATTTTGTCACAATCTCACCAAAAAATCTGCTTTAGAGAAAACTTGACCATAAAACTAAAAATTTAGCATAACTTAAGCAAATGAGTTCCAAATTTAACCATTTTCCTATCAAGTTGCACCACAATTTGTCTCTAATGGACCCTTCTACACATGGTGCCAAGTTTCATGCTGTTGTCAAGCATTTTGTGGAAGCAATCTGACTCCTCAAACATACAAACACTTTCCAAGTTCTCAATTTATGTTTTTTCCCAAAAACCCTAACTTTTGGCACTTAGAGACTCTAAAAGTGAAATATCTTGAATTTTATCCAAATTTGTAGAGTTACCCCACTCTCTTCATACCCTTGGCACTCTAAGATACCTGTTAATCCAATTTGGTTGTATTAGCATTTGGGGGCACGATCCATGTTTTTGAGCTAAATAATATAAATTTGTGAGATAGCTTCTTGGCTTGTTTCTATAGTGGCTAGGCACCAATTTTACTTAGTCTAGGTCAAAATGACCATTTGGACTCTGAGCTTTGAGAATTTGAGATTTATTGGTCAAAAGAAGTTTTCCCCATATGTGCTCAAATTGTTGGCAACTTTTGATCAAATTCTATGTTATTGTGGGGATGGATCACGATCCATGCTTGGACTCCAATTTCTACTATTTTTGTTGCAGTGCACTGGCACGGGCTGTGGAAGTCTCCTTGAGAATTATTTTGAAGTTTGGGTGTTGGGGAACATGGATCACGATCCATGTTCCACCCAACTGGAACTTGATCGCATGGTCTTGAACTACCATTCTTGCTAAGTGTTTTGCCCAATACTTTCTAGATTTGGATCACTTTGCATTGAGCATCTTGCCAAAATTTGATTCGATTTTGATCAATGTGATATTTTTGGTGTTTTTATTAGTTTTTTATCCGTATTAACTAGAAATTATTGCATTTTTTAATTATTCAACCAAAACTTAGCCAAAATTATTCCTCACACTCATATATACATACTCTTACTCTAGCATCGTGATTGTCAAAATTTGATTAGTATGGCTCATTTATATACTTGATAAGATAGAAAAAGCAACAAAAAAAAAGTAAAAAATTAAGCAAAGTACACTATACACATAAATTCTCATCATCTTGACATACATCTTGCAGCTCATGTACATCTTGCAATAACCATAGAGGCTGCCAGTTCTCCCCCTTTCCATTCTAAGTCGTCCCAAACAAAAGGTTGTGAAATTACATGGGCGCTAACATTTTGTCTATGCAAGGCCATGTAATGTGGCTCTATCATGCCAATGGAAGAAATGCATGAGGTAATACTATGTTGTCCAAGATGTTGGTATTGAACTATTTGTTCAATGGTCTTTGTTGTCAAGGCTTTATATATACTACATTGTTTTGAACAAAAGTAATTAGATGTTGTGCTCTTTCTTTATTGTGAGTTTTCGAAGTACCTTGGTCATGACTTCAGTTATAATTTTCTATTTAGGTACCCACTTGATCTTGGTGGCTATGGTTGGTAGAGACAGTTGGATGTTGAGTCTATGGTTTTGGTCTTCATTACCAAGTTGTTTGCACTTGTTGGGGTTTGGACTTGTGCTTTCTTTGGAGTTTATTGATACTTGGGTAGGCTTGCGGTGGATTTCGTCTTTCATTTTTGGTTGCCACTTCCAAGTATAACTACCTTGAGGTTGTCAATATTTTATAGGAGTACTCTGCTACTTTGTTTTGGTGTTGCCTTGTGAATTGTTGCCTTGTGGGTATCCATATCTACTTAGGTTTATTGGCCATAATTGATTTCTTTACCCATACTTTTCGTATTCAGTCTTTGTTGAAATGTTGTACATGTGTAGGTGTTATCATATGTGTGAATCTACAACAATGGTCTATACTTATCACATATGGTCACTCATAGTTAGGGGAGTGACATAAGAGGTGTCATTAAGTATGAACTTTCATGCATCCTCTTGCCAATTTGGAGTTTCTTTGTATGTTCACATCCAAGGAACACCTAGAATGACTGCTTTGTTGAGATCTATATTCTTCATGCTTTTCACAAAATCCACATGTGCATGTGCCAGATATTTCCTTTCTCGCGCTAACTGCTACCATATACATGTGGTAGTCATGTGTGTGAACATACTAGGACCACCGAGGCATTTTTTCCCTATTTAGGAGGTTTTTCCCCCGTGCATTGTATATACGCCCATCACTCTAGGGCTATCTATCTTTCCATTGCACACTAAGTAATACACTCTCTATTGTGTGTCTTGAGCTTCCTTCATCTTCTCCAAGCTATGTGTGTTTCTCTGCAACCCTAATTTCAACAATTAGTATCAGAGCAAGTTGCGTCCTCCCGGGTTCAGTCGCCAGCAGCTCCAGCACACTTTTTCTCACTTTATCCGATTTTTGTGAGCTTTGGCGAGCGTTCACAGGTCGACAAATTTATGATTTGGGCTCATTTCAGCCTCTGTTTCCACTATAGATAGATTGCACAGGCTATTTCGTCATTTTGTGCAAAATTTTTGTCAATGTTGTTTTTTGCATAACAGGTGCCTTACAGTCTTCTACGGTTTGTGCTATAGAGCACGTGTTTCTCCCGCTTTGTTTCTCCTCTTTTTGGGTACTTTTTGCATCATGTGCAGCATTTACCATGGCTGACAACAACAACACAGATGTGTTCAAGATGTTTTCTACTAAGGACAGGTTGGATGGGGACAATTACCCTATGTGGGCTTACATGATGCAACATGTTCTTGTGTCAAAAGGCGTCTGGAATATTGTGCAGGGCATTGATGTACGTCCTGGTTCTGAGGATGAAGGCGATGTTGAGGATGTTATAGGTCTTGCTGCAAGGATTGCTGCTATTAGAGTTGTTTTGCCTACGGTAGAACAATATCGTTGGGATGTAAAGGATACATAGGCTCATGCATTGATTTTGTTGTCTGTGAAGCGCACCATTGTTCCCCACATTCATTCAGCAAAATTTTCAAAACAGGCTTGGGATATATTGGCTGGTCTTTATGCAAGTCGCAATGAGGCTAAAATTCCTTTACTGCGTAAAGATTTGGAGTCAAAGCTTATGCATGAGAAAGATGATATGGAAACTTTCCTTGCTGGTGCAAGGATATCAATGAGCAGCTTATTTCTGCAGGTGAAGTCATTTCAGATAGTTCCCTTGTGCAGACTGTTCTTGATGCCTTACCAGATTCTTACCAGACCTTTGCTAGTACTTGGAGACTTATGACCCAAGGAAATCCTAAAGTTGTCAAGTTTGATGCATTATGCACATTGCTGTTGCAAGAATCACTTTCCATTAAAAAAAGGACTAGACAGCGTGCAGTTGAACTGGCTTTTATTGCTTCTCAAAGAAAGGGTGATACAGTAATGCAGCCACTTCTTATGGTTCTGCTGCGAGTGGCAAAACTTATGTTCCTAATGCTTCTGATGGCAGCAATTTGTCTGGAAATTCTTGTGATAAGGGCAAAAAGAAGATGTGTTGCCATTGTTGTAAAGCTAATGATCACTTGATCAAGCAGTGTCCTAAGTTGAAGGCCAAAGAGGCTAAGAAGAAAGAAAGTGGTTCCACTACAAATGCAGCCATTGTTGAGTCTTCTGTAAAAGGAGACTGTGATGCTGATATTGATGCCGAATGGGCTTTTAGCTCAGAGCTCACTTACAATCTTGTTGTCCATGATGCATCCTTGTCAGTTGTTGCAGATTCACATGTGTGGTATTTCGATAGTGGTGCTACAAAGCACATTACCTCACATCGTGAATTGTTCACCTCTCTTGAGTCTGTTCCTCATGGGAATTCAGTCACTTGTGTCAAAAATGCCTCTTATCCGGTTCAGGGAGTTGGAAAGATTGTGCTTACTGCTGCAAATTGCAGTTCTTTCACACTTGTTGATGCACTTTATGTACCTGAGATCAAGAAGAATCTTTATCTGCACTTGTTGATGCACTTTATGTACTGAGGCGGTCCGGGGCGGGCAACAAGAAGAGCAACCTCTAGACACCCTTCAAGGCTCCCGTGCTGCTCAATGGGGCTGGGACAAAACACAATACAAACCAAAACAACAAACCCACAGCCAAATCCCAACTACACAAGGGGCACCACCTAGTTTAAGAGCGAACTAGGACGCAAAAGAGGAGAATCGTTAGAGCAACCCACAAACAAGCAAGGAATTTACACTAACCCTAACACCAATGGAACATTCTCACACACTAAAACACGAGAGAGAGAGAGAGAGAGAGAGAGAGAGAGAGAGAGAGAGAGAGAGAGAGAGAGAGAGAGAGAGATGGTGTACAACTTAGCTTCAACTTTATATTTTGCACAAAAAGGAACTTAGAGCTTGCGGAATCAAGTGACAAGATTTGGTTATAGCATCACTAGCACATTGTCTTAGGGTTATGGGAGCCCTCTCACCATCCACCCTCTTACAATGGTAGCCAAACAATAGCCAATGAATCACAAGCAACAAAACAACAACCTTCAATGAAACAAGTCACCTTATGAAGCTGAATGAGTTTGCCAAGCCAAATTGGAGGAGAAGCGTGAGCCTTTGGACATGAATTGCACCCAAAACTACCAATTCATTGATGTTGGGGTAGATACAACAATGGTAGGAAGAATATCTTCTACTCGCACTCACTCAAACTAGCTCAAGCTTTTCTATGCACCAAGGTGATGGTGAATAGAAAGCTTACTCTCTCTTTACAACCAAGATAGAACTGGCATGTGGTACACTCAATCTAGTGTGCAATGGTATAGTCATGTCTTTTACAAGGAGGAATGGGTTCTATTTATAGGTTTTAGAAGCCTTGATTAGGATTAAGCCTAATCAATTTTATTAAGGAAGATCAAGGATTATGAATTTTATGAATTTCAAATGATAATGGGGTCTCTCTTTTCTCTTGAGTCACATGGATGTGGGCTTAAGTAAGAGAATTATTGATGTGGTGAAAGGAGAGAAACTTCCATGGGAGTGAGTGAATTTGGTTTACTTGTGCGGTTGCCTACTCCATATGTTGATAGTGTGGGTGCATTTTTACAAGAGAAGTTAGTTGTTAGTGGTAATAATCACTAGAATTGTTAGTGATACATTTACAATGGGTAGGATGAGTTGATTTGATGAAGGAAGAGGGGTGAATTAAAAGAGAATCATTGAGATGGTGAAGCTTTGAAGAAGCTTGAACTCACCCTTGTGTAGATTGTGGAAAAAATGATCGCTGGTCTTCTTCTTCTTCTTCGCTTCTTTACGCCGCCGCCACGGTTGACCACCACGATGAAAAGAGGATTTGTTGATGAAAAATCTTCAATTTGCAAAAGTTATCATGGTTAAGATTCTGAATTTTAGATATTTTTAGGAGAGGTAAATGAAATTGTAACATAGAAGCAATAAAGAGAGACATGGAGAGGGTGTATGTATGTAGAGGTTCATAAAAGAACTATAGGGATGAGAGAGAAGGGTAATGGTGAAGAGGGTGGGAGAAGCCATGGAAATTGCAGGTTTGAGTGAGGGAAGGAGAGGGAGGAATGTGTAAAAGTGAGTAGGTGTGTGGAAGGGTGAGAGAAGTCTAAGGGCTACTTGTGAGAAAAGTGGGTAGACTGGGGTCCACTCAAAAAATCATAGCTCACCGCTAGTAGCTCCAAAAATCATGTAAAACTTTGAGGTGATTATTCAAAGCGTGGGCTACATTTTCTCTTTTGACCACCGCTCCAAATTCGGAGTGGAGATAGGTGCCAAAATTCTCACCAAAAAGCCTGTTTTTATGCCTGCAAAAGTCTTTTAGTGGCCCCCTCCTTTGTTGAATTTGTACAATGCATCCAAGAGTGAGCCCCTCCTTTGTCATATTATAATACAAAGCATCCAAGTTGCCCTTGACCCATGCATGGAGGAGGATTATTGGTGAATAAAGAAATATATACATGGTGGGACTATTCATGGACTTTAGCTCAATGAGCACATGGTGTTAGAATAATGAGTAAAAATAATAATAAAAATATGGAGGAGTTATGGATATGGAAAGATATTGGAATCATATGATATGGTCCCTCTTTGAATTATTTTGGGTGAAAGAGGAAAAGGTATGCAAGTAAATAATATAATAAACGTGACCAATGAGTAGAAATCAATTTTTTGTTTTCACGAGGGTGAGGGTGAAAATGTGGGAGTGATTTGTATAAAGGAAAAATATGAGGTTAGAGTATGTACATATTGGCAAAAAATATAATTATGGTGTAAGAGGATGAAAAAAGGTGTACATAGGTTTAATAAAGCACACACCTAAGTAGAAATATTTAAATAAAATACCAAAATAATTATAAAATATCCCTATATTTAGGCCATATATACAATGAAATATTTACACACAAAGAGGCCATAATATACTTTTATTTATTTATTTTATTTTATTTTTTGGCTCAACTAGCCCAGTGACTAGCTAGCTGAGGGTTTTTAAGAAGATATGGGAAAAGCCCCCTAACTCACACATGCCTATGTATAGTGAAATGGTAGGGATAGCCATAGCGTTTGGGTGAATTTGGTAGGGTGGAGTAACTTACTATGGCAATTATGGAGAGCCGAAAAATAGCTATCAGTACTTGGGATCAAGAAGAATCTTTATCTGCACTTGCTAGACTTGGACTTGTAGTCAAATTTGTGGATGACAGATGCACAGTTCATGATTTCAGTTTTGGTGATGAAATTGTTGCATCTGGGCTTTTGTGCCATGGGCTATATAAGCTCACTTTGTATGACAAGTGTGGAAAAAATTTTACAAATGCAGTTGCAGATTCAAGGGTTATTTCAGATGCAAAACTTTGGATGACAAGGCTGAATTTTGGTCATCTGAATTTTGCTAGTTTGCTGCGTTTGCAAAAATCTGATATGGTTGCTTCTTTGCCCCCTCTTGAAGCACTTGTCAAACATGTTTGTGAAGGCTGTATTTTGGGTAAAATGCAGCGTTCTAAGTTTCCAAAGGATGGTTCAGTTAGGGCCACATGCAAGTTGCAGCTTCTGCATAGTGATGTTTGTGGGCCCATGCAAACTCTGTCCTTGGGCAATTACCTGTACTTCGTGACTTTCATTGATGATTACTCCAGGCATGCATGGGTATTTCCACTTAAAGTGAAGTTCAAAGTCTTTATGTGCTTCAAACAATTTTTGGCTATGGCTGAAAATGTCTCGAAATGTACTATGGGCACCCTCCGTTTTGATCGAGGGGGGAGTATATGTCTCATGAATTTAATGCATTTCTGGCTAGTCTGGGATAAAACACCAATGCACAGTGCCTTATACGCCTCATCAAAATGGTGTTGCTGAGAGGAAAAACAGGTCACCTACGGAAATGGCACGATGTATGGTCAAAAGTCAAGCTTTGCCACATTCTTTTTGGCTTGAGGTCATCATATGTGCCACTTATGTACTTAACAGGTGTCCTAAAAAAGCTTTGTAGTCTATTACTCCATATGAAGCATGGCATGATAGAAAGCCTTCTATTGAGCACATGCGTGTTTTTGGCTGTTTGGCATATTCTTTGATGCCACAAACACAGCGCAGAAAATTGGATGACAAGGCTGTCAAATGTATTTTTGTTGGTTATAGTGCTGAAAGCAAAGGCTACAGGTTGTATCACCCGCAAACAAAGCGTATTCTGTTTTCACAGGAGAGGCTCTCAGCAGGAGAGATCATCTTGGCTTATGTGCCAACACAGGACAACCTTGCAGATCTTTTCACAAAGGCATTGTCTCGTGAGAAGCTTGAAGCTTTCCGCAAAGCTTTGGGCTTACTCCCCTTTGTGGACTGATCATGTCCTTAGGGCATGGCACTTCCCTTTACTCATGTGCCAACTCTTGTTCACAACATCACTCTAGGGGGATTTGCTACCATATACATGTGGTAGTGATGTGTGTGAACACACTAGGACCGACATGGCATTTTTTCCCTCTTTAGGAGGTTTTTTCCCCCGTGCATTATATATACGCCCATCACTCTAGGGCTGTCTATCTTTCCATTGCACACTTAGTAATACACTCTCTATTGTGTGTCTTGAGCTTCCTTCATCTTCTCCAAGCTGTGTGTGTTTCTCTGCAACCCTAATTCCAACACTAACTGAACCTTCTCTTGAGCCATATTGAGAGCATCAATCGTCGTGAACCAGTTTGAAAAACCATTCCCTATAGTCTCTGGATTGTTAATGTCTCTCTAGAAACATTTTATTGTAGTTGTTAAACCTTTACATCAAGCTCAAGACTCAATCATAGCTTGTATTGCTACTTAAAAACCAATCTCTACAATTTCTAGTTGTTGGAATTAGGGTTGCAGGAAAACACACACAGCTTGAAGAAGACGAGGGAAGCTCAAAGAACACAAAAGAGAGTGTATTACTTAGCATGCAATGGAAATATAGATAGCCCTAGAATGAATGGGCGTATATACAATGCACAGGGGGAAAAACCTCCTAGAGAGGGAAAAAATGCCCCGGTGGTCTTAAATGTGTTCACACACATCACTACCACATGTATATGGTAACAAATCCCCCCTAGAGTGATGCGGTGAACGAGAGCTGGTATATGAGTAAAGGGGAGTGCCATGCCCTGAGGACATGATTAGTCCACAAAGGGGAGTAAGCCCAAAGCTTTGTGGAAAGCTTCAAACTTCTCACGAGACAATGCCTTTGTGAAAAGATCTGCAAGGTTGTCCTATGTTTGCACATAAGCCAAGTTGATCTCTCCTACTAAGAGCCTCTCCCTGACATAGTGGTAATGCACCACTGTCAAAATACCACACATGTGAATCTGCAGCAACTGACATACATGCATCATGGACAATAGGATCATAAGTGCACTCTGCACTAAATGCCCATTCTGCATCAACATCAACATCACAATCTCCTTTGACAGAAGACTCTACAATTGATGCACTTGTATTGGACCCTGTAGTGGATCCAGACTCTTTCTTCTTGGCCTCTTTTGCCTTAAATTTCGGACACTGCTTGATCAAGTGATTATAAGCTTTACAATAATGGCAACGCATATTATTTTTGCCCTTATCACTAGAATTGCCAAACAAAGTGCTGCCAGAAGAAGCATTAGGAACAGAAGTTTTTACACTCGCAGCAAAACCATAAGAAGTGGTTACATTGCTGTTTCCACCTTTTCTTTGAGCTGCAATAAAACCATATTCAACTGCACACTTCCTAGTCCAGTTTTTTCTAGAACATAACTCTTGCAACAGTAGTGTGCATTGAAGAAGACAACCAGTTTAGTGGTAAATGCAAGAAGAAGGCAAGCTACAAGCAAGATAATAAGGGAAAAAATGAGGATTCCATGGTGGGTCATGGAGGAGACAATGAAGAGAGTACCCACAATAGCATATGCTCACATATGGAGATGGATGGTGATGGAAGAGTGGAGTCACGTGATGAGGAGGGTGGTACTTACCCAATGTCACATGCCCTTTCTCAGGACAGGTCGCAGTCACATGACTCCTAGGTAGATCATAGTACTCTTTGCCAATCTAAGCATGATGGTTAGCACACCTGTAATCGATAATCAAATGATAACATTGAGGAGATGTTTGAGTTAGGTAGATGCATACTCTTTTGTTAAAACTACTTGTTATTCTGTACATATTACCAAATTATTTTGTGATATATTTGTGTGGTTGTTACCATTGTAGGTGGTGCAAATGATGATATTAATCCATTGAACCTTGGTGTGTGTTATAGTATCAATCACATGCAATGGATGCAAGCAAACGAATGCTATATAGTGATATTTGGGGTCCTTGACTTCCATTGGTCTAATGGATGCTAGTGCTCACATTGGGTATTGGGGGCAATTCTAGCATAGCCTAATCAACCCAAGACCAACAAAATTATCAATCCTAGGATCGGCAACCTGGCTAGGACATGGAAGCACAAGAATCATATGTATCGAATAAGAGGATTCAAGAGTATGCTCATCTAATGCAATAGAGATTATCCATGAATCACTAACTCTAATCACATCATCAACCAAGCATCTCCTACACACATTAAACACTAGAATGGTAACAGGACACTTTTATGTCCTTGGACACTTTTGTCTCCTGTTAAGTGACCATTTTGCTTGAATTATTTGAAGAGTATGAAAATAAATTTCTAGGTGCTATAAATCCACAAAGTTGCCTTATGAGTTGAAAAAACTTGACTTTTTTTTTGGAAGATCGATCTCACCATTAACCTTAGTTTTGCACAACATTTTTGAACTTAAATTGTGTGAAAAATCGGATCCTGTTTTTTACTTTTTTTCAAATTATTGCAACTATACCACTCTAAACTTCATGTTTGTGAGGTTTAGATTGCTAGAGGATAATATTTCATAGTTCTCAACATGTTTTGATACTTCTAGGGAGAACTAAGTGTTAAAATTGAAAGCTATGACCAAATTACAAGAATTGCCATATCCTGTTTTTCGACCAAAATTAGCACTTTTATGATTTTTTTGGTGTCTTTCTTGATATCCAAATGCAATTTTGATTGTGTGAGTGTCATCTATAACATAAACCTAATCTTCCTTGAGTTTTGGGGGACCTAATATACTATATAGCATAGTATATGATGATGTTTGAGTTTTTTGATTTTGCTGAAGAATACAATACATTTTAGTGTAGCAAGTGTAGCTTTCTCAATGTTGCTAGTTTCTTAAGCCAATTGTGTGTATTTTGTAGGTAGTAGCCATATCTAATCATAAACTATAAGTTTGGCTATATATTGAGTAGTCTCTATGGGATTCTAGAGGTCATAATGCTAAACCCAGTTTTGTCATGTTTGTTGTATTTAGCACTTCATCATTGTCCCCAAAGTTCCACTTAGTAAGAGATCCATACTTCTTTTGGCATGCTCCATGGATCCTTTTGGATCAAAAGGCCCAAATGGAACTAAGAAAACATGTATATAGTACCTGTATTGAGTGTGACTATAGAAACTTTGATGATAGGTCCACAAAATGGAAAAAATACAACTTTTTTGTACCTATTTTCTTTTCTCCCAAAAACATTAGTGAGGCAAAAGTAGCCATATGTTTTGACCACCAACCCATTGAAGTTAATGGGTAATTTTATCTCATGTCCTACAAAAATCCCCACTCTTATTTATATGCAATCAACCACCATAAGAAATGGTTGTTCTGTGCAAAATGCACTGGTCCATCAACTTTGGAGGCTTTTTGTGACCAAGACATGATACATTTTACAATTTTCATACTTTTGGCATTTGTAGTAGTCTTTGAACTATAAGCTCATGAAAGGATTTTTCAAAATAAGTGGATCTACTATGATTTTGGAGTTTTTTTCCAACACCCTGAAAGGACACTTTTATGTTCTGTTAGGTTACTAGACTAGTGTTAAGCCCATTGAAGTCCGACTTACCATAGACTAGAATATCTAAACACACTCTTGATAAGAACACACTAATTGAATTGGTGTTGGCCTCTCCAATAACCACATGCCAATCAAGGCACTTCATCAAAAGCTACACACACAAGGTGAATGGTGCTAGAGTTTCATAAAAACCATCCACACACAAGCAAACAATAGGGCACATACACTAATGACAAGATTAAGAACCAACTTAATCAACCTAATTTAGAGATGTTAAATATCACAAATCGAATGCTCATAGAAGGATAAGAGTGGTTAACTTAGTAAGAAGTCATCACACACACTGAAATCTAGAATAATGAGGAAGGTGAAACTACTTCATGACATAATGGAATAGAAGAAGTAGATTAATGAGAACATAGAGATTAGATTAAGAATAGCTTCTCTAATAACAATGGATTAGCACTAGCCTCTTAAGCATGGGCATTAAGCTCAAAGCTAGGCCATCCATAGAGTGAACAGTCAAGAGAGAGAGAGATCTCTCAAAAGTGGATCCTCAAGAGTGGATACTCAAGAATGAAGCCTCCTTGCATAAAGGCTTCATTATAAAGGCTTTCACCACAATCCCTTCTACTATGGGTTTAAGTTTGAGCCCTCTAGCTAGCATATACAACTCCCGGGGGATTCACTCTATATACAAAATGGGACACCACCTGCGAGCGGACAACTTTGATAAAACCCCTATATACGACTCATATTAGGAAATATGAGCCCTCTTTTCTACGCTTATATGACAATCAATGAAAAAAACTATCATACCCCTATCTTACATATAAAATTTAGGTCTCACATGATCTAACTCAGTAAAACTATTCAAAGAGCGTATAGCATAGTGACTGGCAACGTATCAAGAAACCACTTTCGTTGATCCAATTTTGACCCGTCTAAATTACGCAAAAAAATGGTTATAAATTTGTTCTAGGTTCTTTGTGTGAACTTGCATCTATAAAAAATCTTTATAGCTTTCATCCCTCAACAAATGAACTATAATCACAGAACAAGCAATTGATACAAAACAATGTTAGTTCTTGCATGTATCTTTGTAGCTATTGACTCACAAGTTTGAGGGCAGACTCTTTTGGGAAGCCATGATTTTGAAACACAAAAACTTCCTCTCATTTTTCCCTTTTCTCACTTCTCCCCTCCCCTTGACCCCATAAACACGATATCCCCTCCCTTATTTCTAAGCTTGGGAGATAAATTATTAGGGACCTGTCCCTAACTTATACGCTTATGTAACTTGTAAAAAAAACCCCCTCCCCTACACTTACGTGGTGCGGTAAGTTTTCCACGGTGAATCCCCCGGGATACAACTTTGGAACTCCCAATGAGCCCAAGACCTTATACAAAGTGAGTAGGAAACATTGTGCACACCATAGCACATCTCCCGCTGGATGCATAATCGGTGTAGCATGTGTTAGCTGCTGCTTACATTCCCCCCTTCCTAATTTGGTGCACGTCGTCGTTTGCCGGTGAAGCAAAACACAGTGACATGGTAGAAAGAAAGTCCATGGAAGAGATGTTGGTGAGTTGCAAATCATAAGAACAGGTAATGAGCATTAGAGACCAATTAGGAATGAATAAAACATGAAGTACAATGAACAATCATGCAAAGTGAGTTTTCTGCTTCTAAAAGATGGGTGAATCGTAGTCAAAAACTAAACAACATAAAGCAAAAAAACACCTATACTATTGTGAAGATTAAACCACTTGAAATTTTAGTTTTATACATGAAACACAAGCAACCAATTATGATCCAAGGCTAATGCAAGTTCATAAACCTACTAGCCTAAAAACTATATGACCAATCTTAATATATCATTCAAGTCTATCATCTCTATGGGCTACTAAAAAGCTCATAATCTATTAGTACATTGTCACAGTTTTTTGAAGCTCATGGAAGTTTTATTTTGTCATTCATAGAAAAATTAAAGCACAATACAAGGCTACCACCCCAAGGCAAGTCTAGGTTTGACTCTTGGCTCCTTGAACCCTCAAGAAGGTGTTCCAGAAGCCTACTAGCCTACCAAGGCGACAGCTAGGACCTTGACCAAGCAAGCCAAGGTGATTCCTCTCGCATGCCAAGTGCCAATAAGGCGCTAGGCCTCACATAGACACAACATAACATAGTAATTTTTCTTTTTCATGTGTCTAGTAGCATTTTTGCTACTTTTCCTTGACTTATTTTTATTGCTTCATTGTTTCATTTTTAGCACTTTTTTATTGCTTCCAACATGAGATGCTAATGGCCAATGGACTAAGGGACTTAAGCCTAATCATAGCCCCTAGATCATGTAAAAAATGAATGGAGTATTAAGACTATCACTAAGAGTCTAGACTAATGAGCAATGAGTCTACATCAACCTAATGTCAAGGCCAATTACCTATGATTAGCACATATAAAACCTAATTTTTTGATGAGTTAATATGCAAAGCAAAGTTTTGAAACTTTAGTAAGCCTAGCTTTTGAACATGAAAGAACCATAGCTTAGAAGAAAAAATTCACTTAACCAAGCATGGGGAATGGAGAGATGAACACAGAGAAAATTCATGGAAGGATTTCACCTATTCATGCTCTTTTGAGCATCCTTGAGCAAGCATCCACTCTTTTGTAGAGAATTTTCTTGATCCTTTTATTATAATCTATTATAATCCAAGCTCATTGAAGCTAAGTGTACACACAAGCTCCAAAGGAAATTTATTGAAAGAAAAAAGTACAAAAAAAAAAATCAATGAAAACCTAAAGCCAGGGTCTTGCATACCCGAATTTGCCAAAGGGACAAAGCCCAAAGGAAAAAATGCCTTTGTTTATGTACGTGATGCTCTTTGATAGCAAATTTATGCATACACATCAACAATGAGTGATAAAATGCTTCTAAATAAGCACATTTTGCAAGCTTTACAATCTCTCATGCATGATTCAAAAAGTTGATTAATTTCTAGCTCAAATGAAATTAAACAAGCCATGAGCTAGAAATAATGAAATTTTCGAATGAATTTGAAGTGGCTCTTGAAATCCAAATTTTACATTTCTAAAGCTCTCCAAAGAAGCTGGCTAACAATTAGCTCACGTAAAAGTTTACAATTTAAGATAAATCTATGAGCTAGAGATGACTCCAACTTGATGGAATGAAAGTTAATGGCTCTCAATAGCCAAATTTTGTCCTTGAAAGCTCTCAAAAAAGTTGGATAAACAATAGCTCAATTGAAAACATTTTCACTTTAGCACTAAAATGGTAACCTAACAGGACATAAAAGTGTCCTTTCAAGGTTTTGGAAAAAATTTCCAAAACCATAGTAGATCCACTCATTTTGAAAAATCCTTTCATGAGCTTATAGTTCAAGAACTACTACAAATGGAAAAAATGAGAAACTTGTAAGTTTTCTCATCCCTTGGTCACTACAAGCCTCCAAAGTTGATGACGAGTGCATTTTGCCCAAAACAGCAATTTCTTACGGTTGATTTCATATAAATAAGAGTGGGGATTTTTGTAGGACATGAGATAAAATGCCCTGTTAACTTCAAAGGGTTGGTGATCAAAACATATGGTTGCTTTTACCTCACTTTTTTTTTGGGCAAAAAAAATAGGTACAAAAAAGTTGCATTTTTGCCATTCTGCGGACCTATCATCAAAGTTTCTATAGTCACGCTCAATACAGATACTATATACATGTTTTCTTAGTTCCCTTTGGGCCTTTGGATTCAAAAGGAGCCATGGAGCATGTCAAAAGGATAATGGATCTCTTACTAAGTGGAACCTTGGGGGCAATGATAAAGTGCTAAATACAGCAAACATGAAAAAACTAGGTTTAGCATTATGACCTCTAGAAACCCATAGAAACTACTCAATATCTAGCCAAGTTTGTAGTCTATGATTAGATATGGTTACTACCTACAAAATACACACAATTGGCCTAAGAAAATAGCAATATTGAGAAATTTATACTAGCTACTCTAAAATGTATCGTATTCTTCAGCAATCAAAAAACTCAACCATCATCATATACTATGCTATATAGCATATTAGGTCCAGCAAAACTCAAGTAAGATTAGCTTTATGTTATACATTACACTTACACAATCAAAATTGAATTTGGATATCAAGAAAGCCACCAAAAAAATCATAAAAGTGCTAATTTTGGCCAAAAAACAAGATTATGCAATTCTTGTAAGTTGGTCATAACTTTCAATTTTAACACTTAGCTCTCCCTACAAGCATCAAAACATGCTAAAAACGATGAAGACCTAACCTCTAGCCATCTAAACCTCACAAACATGAAGTTTAGAGTGGTATAGTTGCCAAAAATTGAAAAAAAGCCAAAAATAGGACCCATTTTTTACACAGTTTAGGTTCAAAAATGTTGTGCAAGAGTAAGGTTAATGGTGAGATTGATACTCCAAAAAAAAAATCAAGTTTTTTTCATCTCATAAGGCAACTTTGTGGATATATAGCACCTAGAAATTCATTTTCATACTCTTCAAATAATTGAAGCAAAATGGTCACTTAACAGGACACAAAAGTGTCCAAGGACATAAAAGTGTCATGTTACCATTCTAGTGCTAATTAGACCACGCTATGGGCTAGCATGTATGAAACTTTTAATCCAAAGAATTCAAATGTCTCTAAATAGCCAAGTTTTGCAATATTTTGCAATGATGACCCCTTCTTGGATCAATGAAAGTTTGTGTTGCCCACAACCCTTCAAAAAACAAACTCAATCATTAGTGCTCTTAAGCATTTGGAAATTCAACACAAGCACTTAAGGAATTCACAATCAATCGCAAGCCCAAAATTTTATTACTCTAAGAATCTCAATTTTAGTGCTATGTAGGGGTTTTGCATTTAATTCAAGCACTCAAATGCACACTCAATGTCAAGCCCAAATTTTAGCACATAGAATGTCTCGATCAAGCATTATTTCATGTGCAATGTAACTCTCAAAAGATGCCCAAACATACCACCAAGATTTTTTAAGTTAGTGCAAAGAGAATCTTTCAAGTAAGCAAAGCACTAGATCATGCATAAGTTAAAACATTTTGTGCAATGAACTTCAACTACGCATAGGAGTGCTCATAATATCTTCATACACATGACATACATATCAGAGAAACGAGTGGGCCCAAATAGTATGAATGCCAGCTTGCAGAGGGGTCAAGACTAGGCAAATAGGGGGTTTAGAGGCTGGCCAATGTCTCCCTTTGCTTGGTTCTGACCTTATTTCACTACAAGAGGTACTTCACATTAGCGACGCTCACAGTGCGATGCTCAAAAGTAAAAATCCACGGTGTCTCTATGGGCGTCGCTATTCTATTTGTTACATAGTGACGCCTATAGCGATGCCCATAGCGACGCCGACAAGGGTAAAAAATAAACCGAGAGTGCCAGAAACTCAGATCTCAGATCTGAGTTTTTGGTGCTCAAGCCAAGAGGTAACCCTCGCTCTCCCTCTCTCTCTCTCTTTCTGCCCCCCCCCCCCCCCCACACACACATACACACATGCACGAGGAGAGGAACGAGAGCCAGGTATGCTCCTTCACTCTCCTCTCTCTCTCATGTTCCCTTCCCCTCTTTCTCTCTCTCCCTCTCTCTCTCTCTCTCTCTCTCTCTCTCTCTCACACACACACACACACACACATTGTGTCTTTTAAAGAAAGAAAGAGAGAGAGAGAGAGAGAGAGAGAGAGAGAGCACATGCATAAAAAAAACACACATACACACACACATGCATAAACAAAGAATGCATACACACACATTGAGAGAGAGAGAGAGATAAAGTAAAGAGAGACAATGAGAGAGAGAAAGATATAAAACAAATAGAGAGAGAGAGAGAGAGGAGAAAACAAAGAGAAAGAGAGAGAGGGAGAAAGAGAGAGAGAATAAAAACCCAAAGAGAGAGAGAGGGGGAGAAGACTAAAGAGAGAGGTAAGGGGAGAAAACAAAGAGAGAGAGATTAGGTTAAGATTTAAATTAGATTAGGTTAGATTACATTTAGATTTATGTTTATGTTGAGTTTAAGATTAGGTTAGATTTAGATTTACGCTAGATTAATAGGTTAGATTTAGATTTACGCTAGATTAAGATTAGGTTAGATTTAAAATTAGGTTAGTATTAAAGATTAGCTAGCTATGTTAGATTTAAGTTAGATTACATTTAGGTTTAGGATTTAAGATTGGATTAGATTTATGTTTATGTTGAGTTTAATATTAGATTAGATTTAGATTTAAGATTAAGACAAGATTTAAGATTAACTAGATTAATTTTAGATTTAAATTAGATTACATTTAGGTTTAGGTTAGATTTAAGATTAGACTAGATCTAGGTTTATTTTGAGTTTAAGATTAGATTAGATCTAGATTTATGTTCAATTTTAGTGCATGTCAATAAAGGCGCGCTTTGCCCAAAGAGCAAACACTAGTTACACAACAATATGTTCCCATCAGAATCTGACACCTATTAACTCGCACACTAACCATATTCAATTAGCCGCGAATCACCACATGTTCAATTAGGTTAGATTTAAGATTAGATTTTGGATTGAGTTTTTATATTAGAGTCTACCTTGGGGATTACGGTAAAGATATTAGAGTCAGACGAACGGTGATCCCTCTCTTCCTCTCTACAGATGACACCTTAAGTTGGAAAGCTTTAAACGGCATGATACTCAGATTGGAGGCCAACATAAAATGTGCTAAGTAATCCCTTGACCAAAGATCTGCTGTGAAAAGATGTTAAGATGCTATGAATTGCTACACCTAGAGAAGAGGCAATGGGGTTTTGTCCACTACATGCACTCTCATGTAGACGTGGGTGTGTAGATTTCTTGTACCCACAAATACAGGCATTGACCAAGAAAGATGAGATTATAACCCAGTGGTTCTGATCTCCATGCACCTCTAGACCGAGGTGTGTGGAGATTGGACATGACTAGAGAATGTGAGGTAGTTTACAGTGTGAACAAAGAGATAGAGAGAGAGAGATAAAAGATGGAGGATACCAATAGAAAATTAAATTTATGTCCAGGTTATAAGGTTTTTACCTTCATTATGAGTAGTGACGAGGATGTGGGGCCATCCAACCGAAATAACGATCTCTCAACAAGGATCTTATGTCCTTGTAATCAATGCAAGCATGCTATGCGACGAACAAGACGCGTTTCTTTGCAGCACGTTTGCAAATTTGGCGAGCTTGATCCCTCTATTATAGATCAAGTTGTTTCCAATTATAACTTGTCGGACTATGACGCTGGCCAACAGGCAGCAATCTTGCAACCCAATAGACGTGTTCGTAGGCGCTTTGGTCAAGCAGCATGCGTGAGGCCACAAGATGTAGCCTCTGATAGCTCGGAAGATGATTATGTAGAACACATCCCAACGAGGAAATGTTTGAGTCCAAGATTGATGAAATGATCGAGATGATCATGGATTCAGAAAGGCTTATCTATGATGATATGAAAAGTGAAGCTGATATGCCATTGTATGATGGAGTACGTGTATCTAGATTGAAGGCGCTCCTAGTTCTTCTCAAGTGCAAGCAAAGTTTGGATGGAGTGACACTAGCGTCACAACGCTTTTTAGGTGATCTATTACAATGTGTTTACTTTAATAAAAAACTCTAGATGTATAATGATCTGATAGATTATTTACACAAGTGTACCGTACTTTTTTCACTGTGTAGATTTCTCAAAGAGCACATACTTCCAGCAAGAAAGATCTTGCAAAACTTGGGGATGGATTACAGTTTGATTCACGCTTGTCCTAATGACTGCATTATTTTCAGAGGGGAATACATAGACATGGAGAAGTGTCCAAAATGTGATTCCGAGAGATATTGAGTAGATCTCCACAGAACAAAAATTCCACAAAAGGTTTTGCGACATTTTCCTCGGCTTCCTTGCATCAAGAATTTCTTTGAATGTAAGTCCATGTCCACCCTAGCATCATGGCATGAGTAGAATAAATCTTTGGATGGTGTGCTACGGATTCCTGCAGATTGCACAGCCTGGAAACATATAGATGAAACATGGCCGGATTTTGCCAAGAAAGCT
This sequence comes from Adiantum capillus-veneris, assembly GCF_014529385.1. NCBI lineage: Eukaryota > Viridiplantae > Streptophyta > Polypodiopsida > Polypodiales > Pteridaceae > Adiantum > Adiantum capillus-veneris. Next base: position 102,750,834 of record NC_140943.1, on the reverse strand, counting down.
CGAAATTTGCACCTAGGCCTGACTATGGATGACGTAAATCCATTTGGTCAAAGATCAACATCTTATAGTATATGGCCTGTTGTCATCGTCAACTACAACATTCCCCCGTGGGGCTGACTATCAAGAAGGGGCACCTGTGGCTAAGCTTGATTGTGCCGGGGAAGTATAAAGTGAAGAATATGGATGTGTATCTTCTTCCATTATTGGAAGAGCTACAACAATTGTGGATTGGAATAGAAGTGGTGGATATGAGCCCACACACAGGTCGACGGAATGCTTTGATCAGCGGCATTCTAATGTAGACCATGCATGACTATCCCGGACTAGCAGAATGCTCAGGTGATTTACACTCAAACTCAAACACTGTAAATCTTGGTTTTTCTCAAGCTTATCTATTGTCATGTGTATACATGCAAGGCTTCAAACAAGCGGATACAGAGCATGTGTCACATGTGGACCTAGACTGAATGCACGTCGGGCGCCCTCATTGAAGAATCAAATCTACAAAGGTCATCAAGCGTATCTTCCAGAGAATCATGTGTTACGCGACGGCTTTTTGGGAAGAGAGCCACCGAGGATGTCTGCACAAGCATGGTTAGAGCATAAGGAGATGTGTGATGACGGTTTGCCCCTGGGGATGAAGAGACTCTCTCTATGGTACGAGTTACCATATTGGCCCCGACTCATGATCAATCACTTGCTCGATCCAATGCACATATTCAAGAATGTGGGTAATCTGCTATGGGACCATCTGACTAGTAAGAAAGATACTTTGGGATCCACGGTTGACCTTAGAAATGTGGATTGTATGGAGAAATATTGGCCGTAGACAGCATCCAATGGATCAATAAAACTCCCTAAAGCCCCATGGATTTTCATAGGAGCCCAAGAACGCAAAGTAAATGATACCATTCGATTTGTATTGACCCCCACTCGCGTAATGCACTCGCTCCAAACGTGTTTCACTAAAGAAGAAAATCTTACCGGTTTGAAGTCACACGACTGGCATAAAATGTGTCAAGTATGTTTGAAGTGGAATATATCATAGTGGAAATTGTGTAACAAATTTTACTAGTTTCATTGAGGGACGTTTGTCTCCTGACGTCCGTAACACAATCTACAAACTTGCAAAGTTGGTGCAATGGATCTCACAAAAGGAGATCAATGTAGACTCCATACCATTCACCAAACTAAATGCTGTGGAGGCCGTGTGCATGTTTGAGAAACACTATGATAACCATTCAAGTGCATCTTCTTGTTCACATAGTTGATGAGGTGGAAATAGCTGGAATAGTACATTCCAGATGGATGTTCTTTTTAGAATGTTTCATGAAAACACTTAAGGGATATGTGCGTCAGAAGGCATGTCCAGAGGGTAGCATGGCAGAAGGTTGGCTGGTATCAGAGTCCCTAGTTTACATTGGAGAGTGGCTAGACAGATTTGATAAAGCCCGAGACACGCTATGGAGAACCATAGATGATGAGCGCATATCTTGGATTGTCATGTGAAATCTCGGTGTTGCGAAGAAGATGACAGAAGATCTAAAGGCTCAAATCGGCCAATTTTGCATGCTTCACAATCTAGTGATGCAAAAGTGGATTTCACAATACCAAGATGCAAAGCAAGAGCGACAAAGGGCACGGATCGAGTGGAGACAGGGAAGAAGACCACCGATGCATTATCCGGTGGGTCTGGAGGGCCTACCAACATTCATGAGTTGAAGATGGTTGCACAACCAATTGAAAAGCGCACAACAGTGCGGTGAAGAAGTGACTGAGGAGGAGTGGTAGTACTCTCGGGGTTGCACGACCAAGGTAAGTTTGCAATGTACGACTAGTGACTTTCTAGATGTTTGAACGGCCACTCGTAATCTTTGTTGGTTGTAGTATAAGTCATACACAACAGCATGGTGTAAAGGTTGACATTTTAGGGTGGAACGAATCGACAAAAAGCGTTTTACTCAAGATTGTGGAATCATGGAAAAATTTGAACAATCTAGTCGACCACGGTCCTCTAATGTAGATCATGTGGTGGCGGAGCTCACTTACTGTGGCACGCTTCAAGAGATTTTGAGGATTTTTTGTCGACTTGTACTGGTTCAAGATAAACATGGAGGGTCGCAACGCTACTGTGCGTAGAGGAGAGTCTGGTTTCCTTGAAGTGGATTCAACTAAAAAATGGACCGACCTAAGAGACACTTTCGTACTACCCGACCATTGTGAACAAATAAGTTATGTGCTTGGAAGCTATCCAATTTTAGAAGTTATGTGCTTGGAAGCTCTCATGTAAGTTATGTGGCTCTGGCAGGTGATATTTCATCCTACAAAGTCTGCATCGAATTGGTGGTATGTCATAGACGTAGCCCCTCGTAGTGCATGGACGTATGAGTGCTACCATGTGCCAATCATAGCGGCATCAATGGAGGAGATTGGAGAAGATGCTCAGTCAGAAGTCACTGAGGTGGTGCCAGATGAGAATCAAGCTGCTACTCTCTATGGGGTGCATGCAAAGGATCTACAAAATGAAACGGAGGACATCTGCCTAAATGGAGAGCTCTATATAGATATAGTGAGTTATGTTGAGCTATGCGAGGATGAGAGAGAGACCTGTTAAATCCATAAACATTGTATTTGAACAATTTTGCTCCATTTTATATTATATATTGTATTCACGTGGCTATACTTGAGAAATTTAAATTGTGTTTAATTGTCATTGCGTCCACTCCAGGTACGTATGCTCCAGGTATGTTCTCACAAGAAGGGACGTCAAAGTCTGATATGCCGACGAGCACTGCGCTCTGAGTGTGATGGAGACTGAGTCTGCAATCGTGAAGGAGGTGATCCGTCTCTGCTCATAGATGCCGCTCGCCCCTGCACTAGATCTAGTTGATCGGGTGAAAGAGACGCTAAGAAGCCTTAGCGTCTCTTTCACCCGATCAACTAGATCTAGTGCAGGGGCAAGCGGCATCTATGAGCAGAGACGAATCACCTCCTTCGCGATTGCAAACTCAGATGGAGATTGAAACTGAGCACCATCACGTCGTTCTACTCCTTCAGCATCTCCCTGTGTTTGGAAGCATTCAGCACGCTTCGAAGCTTCGGTGTCGATGAGACGATCTTCACACTCATCTAGGCACCGACGCTCTAGTGGTGGCAGTGGCGGTTGTTGCGGGGATGCGACCATTGATGCCTCGACATCGCCTCGTGTTCGTCAAGGCTCTTTACCTTCCCCTTATTTTCCCGCCCCCACACCAGCCACGGCAATGTCATCTATGCCAAGTTTTGTGCGGTTAACGGCCGTTCTTGGCTACACACCACTACCTACTCCTCCGGGAGTCACCCCATCGACACTCCTCGCTTTGGGGCCCGGGCTCATTGAAGACACCTGAAGTACATACCCCCATCGACACGCTGCTAGAGACCCCTATCGGGACACCCAGGTTCACGCGTCACAGGCGAGAGGGCTTGCCTTACTCCGTCGACTTCAGCGAGACGGCATCATCTTGGATGATGAAGGCAAGAAGGTGATCTTGCGCATGCACGGTCTTTGCTCTCACATGTTTAGACACTACATACTAAACACCTGGAGTGAAGTACCAAGTGAATTAAAAGATAGAGTCATCAACATGCTGCATGACGAGTTTCTCGTATCAACACGGGATGACCGCTTCAATGAAGACCTGATGAAGGTTCTAATGCACAAATACTACAAGCACAAGCATTCTAGAGTGCAAAAAGCGATAAATCATGGGTGGAGCATACCAGATTGGCTGGCCAAAGAAGATTGGAAGAATGAGAAGCAAGTAGCATGCGAGAATCCTGACAAGTGGAAGCAACAAAAGGAGGCAGCCAAAGCGCGAGTAGAGGTAGGGAGCTCGCACCACTTGGGGAGCGGCGGGTGGGCATCATTTAAGGCCAATTTTGTAAGTGTTTTTGCATTGCTCTTTAGGTTTGGTAGTTACGTCTATTTGTACTTTTAAATTCTAACATAATGGATTCTTTGTATGTTTTGAACAGTGGTCAACAAGACATGACCCCACATCGTACGAGCGTGAGTACGTAGGTAGAAAGGGCTTAAATGCCCTGATGGACATTTTGAGTTCTCACAGAGGCATGGTTAGTATTAGGGTTTACTCTTTTCTATTTGTTGTACTATTTTGTAAATTGTATGTTTATACTTACAGAAAGTTGTCTTATTGTTTTTTTTTTGCAGAATCCGACAGATACGCCGCTTGGAAGTGATGAGACGTCTGATTAGACGATGTCATTATAGCCGTAGCTAGATAGCATTAGTTTCCTTTTCTCAAAGCATATGTATCATGAGATGACGTGTATACATCTTTTTGTAACTATTGGAAAATCATGTATATTTTCTCAATAATGACAATGGTATTGTAACTATTACATTTGTAAATCTTAACAATCAAGTGATTTTGCCTATGATGTGTAAATTGTCATTGATTTACTTTCATCAATTTACTTTTGTCAGTTTTGTATCTATATTCTGCAAACAATACTATGGATGATGGAGTAAATGGTTATATTGTCTTGTGGATGACTACTTTGGGTCTATACCTAAGCTTGCACTTTCTTTCAAAGGTGAATCTAGGCTTATCTTGGATACATTTAGGTTTACTCTATTATTGAAACATTCAATACGGTTGATTGAATGCACTGCCACCAAAAGTGTTTACTCTCGGGTGTCGCTATAAGGGTTGCTATATAAGGCTCTGGAACGTTGCTATAGGCGTCGCTATAGGTAGCCTGTAAGCGTCGCTATAAGCATCTCTATACGTGTCGCTATATAGCGATGGTTATAGTGACGCTCATAGTAATGTTCCTGTATCAATGCTATTAGCGATGATCTTAGTGACGCGGAGGAGTATAAAAACCCAATGTATTTCCGTCGCTAAAAATATCACAAGTGCACACAACCTCTTGTGGTGTTTGATATGACTTTGGTGAACGCCATTTGCAGTGGGGTGAAGACCAGGAGAATAGGGGGTCTAGAGATTTCCCAATGTCTCCCTTCACTTGGTTCTGACCTTTTTTGATATGCCTTTGGTGAACTCCATCTGCAGTGGGGTCAAGATTAGGCGAATAGGGGATTTAGAGGCTGCTCAATGTCTCCCTTCACATGGTTGTGACCTTCTTTGATATGCCTTTGGTGAACGCCATTTGTAGTGGGGTCAAGACTAGGCAAATACGGGGTTTAGAGGCTTCCTAATGTCTCCCTTTTCTTGGTTTTGACCTTCTTTGGTATGCCTTTGGTGAATGCCATTTGCAGTGGGGTCAAGACCAGGCGAATAGGGTGTTTAGAGCTGCCCAATGTCTCCCTTTTCTTGGTTTGGACCTTCTTTGATATGCCTTTCGTGAACGCCATTTTCAGTGGGGTAGGGACCAGGCGAACAGGGGGTTTAGAGGCTGCCCAATGTCTTCCTTCGCTTGGTTCTGACCTTCTTTGATATGCCTTTGGTGAACGCCATGCTAGTATTTTACTACCCTCTCATGGTCATTCTAAGAAGCTTAATTTTTAGCGCTATACAATGATTTTGCATTCAAATTAAGCACTAAAATATAACAAGCAATGCCAAGCTCAAATTCTCAAGCATGTTTCAATCAATCGCATAGTACTGGTAGCTGGTTACTGGTTCTGGTTACTAGTATTGGTTACTAGTACTGCTTATTGGTACTGGGACTGGGGTCACAGCAATTTGGCGTGTGTGTTTTGATGGTGGGTCTACTAAAAGCTGTAACGGCGAGGTTAAGCCACCGCTAACTTCTAAGAGTACTGATTTTGTGGTTCAAACTCCATGTGATAGGAGTATATGTGCTTTGTTTGCAAGCTAAACACAAAGGCAAAAGAAAACAAAAAAGCAGTAAAAAGTGAAACCTGCCAAAAGTGGGTGTGAGCTTGCATTACGGGGTGCATTAAAATCGAGTGCCTAAGGCAAGTGGTGGGCTTCATGAGTGGGTGGAATCCTGTGATCAGCACCGAGTCAAATTGACAAGCACCAAAAGCAACAAAGCAGAGAGTGTGTGTGTGTGTGTGTGTCGTTTGTGGATCACGAGCGCGCATGTGTGTGTGTGTGTGAATGATCTCACAGTGAGCCATGCAATAAGGGCTGCTAATAATCGGTACAAGGTTTGCAAGTGGGCATGCCTTCATAAAAGGATTGTGTGCATGCTTTTATGGGTGTATTTTTAGGTGTATGCTTCAAGATGGAAGTTTTTTCCTTCTTTGATGTATTACACACACAATGATTTTTATGCACACACATGAATTCTTGTTGCAAATCAAGCTTAATTTTGAAACACACATCATTCATTAGTGAAAATTGACTATCAATTTCATTCCAAAACAATCAAATTAGGCTTCTCAAAGTATGTCAATTGATTTACACACCTAATTTTAGCAATAAGTTAGCAGCACATTGGAATCAAATTAATCACCCAAAAATTGAATGGAATAGGTCAATGCACTTACAATAGATTTCATCCAGGCTAATCCTTGCTCCATGTGAAGATGCATCATTGCACACACAAGTGTGTGCACCATCAAATCGGCTCCAAAGTTGACCATTGTAGGCCAAAAATCAAACACTCAAATCATCAAATTAGGCATGGATTAAAACAAAGAACTTGATAAAAGTGTTGATTCCAACTCTTATAAGGGAATTAATCATACATTACACATCAAATGTTAGCGGTTAGATTAGTAAAGTTAGTCAAAAATTAGTGAAAGTTATCATGGAATTAGTCTAGTTAGCATGGAAATGAAGCGAAACTAGTAAGGTTTAGTATGAAATTAGTGAAATTGGGGGTTTAGGGTATTCATAACTCAACAATTAGCTTCAATTACTTGCACAACATCATCAAATCAAACCAAAATTGAGTTACACACACACTCAAAACCAACGAAATTAGTAGTGAAATTACTCTATTCTAAACATCCTATACTCACTAGCTTAGGTTATCGATCCCCGGCAACGATGCCAAATGTTGGGGGCAATCTTAGCATAGCCTACTCAAACTAGGACCAACAAATTTATCAAATATCCTAGGATCGGCAACCCGGCTAGGGCATGGAAGCAAGAGCATCGGATGTATCGAATAAGAGGATTCAATAGTATGCTCATTCAATGCAATACAGATTAGCCATGAGTCACTAACTCTAATCACATCAACAACCAAGCATCTCCTACACACATTAATCCCACCAATGTCCGACTTACCATAGACTAGCCTTTAAGCACACTCTTGATAAGCACACGCTAATTGCATTGGTGTTGGCCTCTCCAATCACCACATGCCAATCAAGGCACTTTATCAAAAGCTACACACACAAGGTGAATGCTACTAGAGTTTCATAAAACCCATCCACACACAGGAAAACAATAGGGCACATACACTAATTACAAGATTAAGAACCAAATTAATCAACCTAATTAGAGATGTTAAATATCACAAATCAAATGCTCATAGAAGGATAGGAGTGGTTAATAAGTAAGAAGTCATCACACACACTCAAACCTAGAATAATGAGAAAGGTGAAACTACTTCATGACATAATGGAATAGAAGAAGTAGATTAGTGATAAAGTAGAGATTATACTAAGGATAGCTTCTCTAATTACAATGGATTAGCACTAACTTCTTAAGCATGGGCATTAAGCTCAAGGCTGGGCCATCCATAGAGTGAACACTCAAGAGAGAGAGAGAGCTCTCAAAAGTGGATCCTCAAGAGTGGATACTCAAGAATGAAGCCTCCTTGCATAAAGGCTTCCTTGTAAAGGCTTTCACCACAATCCCTTCTACTATGGGTTTAAGTTTAAGCCCTCTAGCTAGCATATATAACTCTAGAACTCCCAATGAGCCCAAGACCTTATACAAAGTGAGTAGGAAATATTCTATACATTCATAGAACATCTCCCGCTGGATGCATAATCGGTGTAGCTTGTGTTAGCCACTGCTAACATTGGGGTCGTGTGATTGGTGTGGGAAGATTTTTGAAATCATTGTGCTCTATCTCACTACAAGAGGCTATTCATATTAGCGACGCTCACACAGCGACGCTCAAAAAAAAAAATCCCGACGTCGCTATGAGCGTCGCAAATTTACAAGTAAATTTGCGACGCTCATAGCGACGCCGGCTGGGCTAAAAAAAATAACAGAGAGCGCCCAAAAACTCAAATCTCAGATCTGAGTTTTTCGGCGCCCTCAAGCAAGGAGCAGGTAACGCTCTCCCTCTCTCTCTCTCTCTCTCTCTCTCTCTTTCTTTCTTCTCCACACACACACACACACACACACACGAGGAGAGGAAGGAGAGCCAGGTATGCTCCTTCCCTCTCCTCACTCTCATGTTCCCTTCCCCTCTTTCTCTCTCCCTCTCTCTCTCTCTCTCTCTCTCTCTCTCTCACACACACACACACACACACACACACATACACATAGTGTTTTTGAGAGAGAGAGAGAGAGAGAGAGAGAGAGAGAGAGAGAGAGAGAAAGAGTACAAACATAAACAAAAACGCACACACACATACATAAACAAAGAATGCACACACACATTGAGAGAGGAAAAGAGAGAGAGAGAGAGAGAGAGAGAGAGAGAGAAAGAGAGAGAGCATGCATAAACAAAAAACGCACACATTGAGAGAGGAAAAGAGAGAGAGAACATGCATAAACAAAAAACGCACACATTGAGAGAGGAAAAGAGAGAGAAAACATGCATAAACAAAAAAACGCACACACATTGAGAGAGAAAGAGAGAGAAACTAATTTAACGTCGTAGGAAACTAATTAAAATTAAAAGACCTGAAGATCTAGCCGACGAGGAGTTGAACTCAAGACCTATTATTCAAGAGGGAAATGGCATAACCAATCTATCATACTTGGCATGGGTGATAGAAAGGTTATACCATTTATCTCTTTTTATTGGCACACACATCCACACACGCGCACACACACAAGAAGAAGAGAGTTATAACATCGTAGGAAACTATCCTAAAAGACGTTAAAGATTAGGTTAGATGTAGACTTACGTTAAATTAGATTTAGGTTTATTTAAGTTAAATTAGATTAGATTTAGGTTTATTTTTAGTTAGATTTACGTTTATTTACGCTAGATTTAGATTTACGTTATATTAGATTAGATTTAGGTCTCCATAGACTGCGATGCCTGCATGAAGCGGGTGAAGAAAGCCCTCAATGGAATATAGGGTATTGTTGCCTTCACTCATGGTGGGCTCCGTCGATCCAAAAGTACTGGTGAAATGTCCTCAGAAGATAGGGAAGAAGGTGGATCTTCAAGGCGGAAAGAGTCACTACATCCCCGAGAATGACCATCTAGACAACCTCTAGTCATTCAACAGCAACTTCAAAGTTAGTAACAAGAGCAAGAACGGTCCAAAGGGCCAATTGCTGTCGTCAGATGTGGATGGAGATGAGGCAGCGTCACCGCCGGAAGTTAACTCTCACATCTTTAGTGATGAGAACGCCAACTCTTGCCGAGTTATGTGAAAAATTATGTGTTAAATCAGTTTTAAGGTTCTTATAATCCTTGTTAGTTTAGTTCTTTGTTTTTAATCTAACATAATTTACGTTAGATTTAGATTTATGTTATATTAGATTAGACTTAGGTTTATTTAGGCTTACCCACACACACACACACACACACACACATAAGAAGAATAGAGTTTTAACGTCGTAGGAAACTATCCCAAAAGACGTTAAAGATTAGGTTAGATGTAGACTTACGTTAAATTAGATTTAGGTTTATTTTTAGTTAGATTTACGTTTATTTAGATTTACGCTTCTTTACGTTAGATCGAGTCCACGCAAGAATTACTTACGGTTTAGGGTTTAGAGTTAGACGAACAGTGAAAAGATCTACTGTGAAAAGATGTTAAGATGCTGTGAAGTGCTACAGCTAGAGAAGAGGCAAAGGGTTTTTGTACACTACATGCAGTATCATGTAGACGTGGGTCTGTAGATTTCTTGTACCCACAAATATAGGTATTGACCAATAAAGACGAGATTATAACCCGGTGGTTCTGATCTCCGTGCACCTCTAGACCGAGGTGTGCGGGGATTGGACATGACTAGAGAATGTGAGGTAGAGAGAGAGAGAGAGAGAGAGAGATAAGACGAAGAATGCCAATAGAATATTAAATTTGTTGTCCAGGTTATAAGATTTTTATCCTCATTATGAGTAGTGACAAGGATGCGGCACCGTCCAACCGAAACACCTATCTCTCAACGAGGGTCTTATGTCCTTGTAATCAATGCAAGCATGATGTGCGATGGACAAGACGTGTTTCTTTGCAGCACGTTCATGAATTTGGCGAGTTTGATCCATCTATTATAGATCGAGTTGTTGCCAATTATAACTCGTCGGACTCTAATGCTGGCCAACAAGCAGCAATCTTGCAACCCAATAGACGTGTTCGCAGGCGCTTTGGTCAAGCAGCATATGTGAGGCCACAAGATGTAGCCTCTGACAGCTTGGGGGATGATCATGCAGAGCACATTCTCAACCAGGCAATGTTTGAGCCCGAGATTGATGAAATGATCGAGACGATCATGGATTCAGAAAGGCTTATCTATGATGATGTGAAAAGTGAAGCCGATACGCCATTGTATAATGGAGCACGTATGTCTAGATTGAAAGCACTCCTGGTTCTTCTCAACATGCAGGCAAAGTTTGGATGGAGTGACACTAGCGTCACAGCGCTTTTCAGGTGATCTATTACAATTAGTTTACTTTAATAAAACTCTAAATGTATAATGATCTGATAGATTTTTACACGACTGTATCGTATTTTTATGTTGTGTAGATTGCTTAAAGAGCACATACTACCAGCTGGCAATGTGATGCCAGATTCCCGAGATGAAGCAAGAAAGATTTGCGAAACTTGGGGATGGATTACAATTCTATCCACGCTTGTCCTAATGACTGCATTCTTTTCAGAGGGGAATACATAGACATGGAGAAGTGTCTGAAATGTGATTTCGAAAGATATCGAGTAGATCTCCACGGGACAAAAATTCCACAAAAGGTTTTGCGACATTTTCCTCTACTTCCTCCCATCAAGCATTTCTTCGAATGTAAGTCCATGGCCGCCCTAGCATCATGGCATGAGGAGAATAAATCTTCGGATGGTGTGCTACGAATTCCTGCAGATTGCGCAGCCTGGAAACATATAGATGGAACATGGTTGGACTTTGCCACGGAAGCTCGAAATTTGCGCTTAGGCCTGGTTATGGATGGCGTAAATCCATTTGGTCAAAGATCAACATCTTACAGTGTATGGCCCGTTGTCATCGTCAACTACAACATTCCCCCGTGGTTGACTATGAAGAAGGGGCACCTATGGCTAAGCTTGATTGTGCCGGGGCGATATAAAGTGGAGAATATGGATGTGTATCTTCGTCCACTATTGGAAGAGCTACAACAATTGTGGATTGGCATAGAGGTGGTGGATATGAGCCGACACACAGGACGACGGAATGCTTTGATCAGAGGCATTCTAATGTGGACCATGCATGACTATCCCGGGCTAACAGAATGCTCAGGTGATCTATTGACACTCCTCACTGAGACACTGTAAATCTTGTTTTTTCCCATAGTTTATCTATTATCATGTGTATACATGCAGGGCTTCAAACAAGCGGATACAGAGCATGTGTCACATGTGGACCTAGACTGAATGCACGTAGGGCACCCTCACTGAAGAAGCAAATCTACGAAGTTCATCAAGCGTATCTTCCAGAGAATCATGTGTTACGCGACGGCTTTTTGGGAAGAGAGCCACCAAGGATGTCTGCACAAGCATGGTTAGAGCAGAAGGAGATGTGCGATGATGGATTGCCTCCAGGGATGAAGAGACTCTCTCTATGGTACGAGTTACCATACTGGCCCCGACTCATGATAATTCACTTGCTCGATCCAATGCACATATTCAAGAATGTGGGTAATCTACTATGGGACCATCTGACCGGCAAGAAAGATACTTTGGGAGCCAGAGTTGACCTTAGAAATGTGGATTGTATGGAGCAATATTGGCCGCAAACAGCGTCTGATGCCATCGATAAAACTCCCTAAAGCACCATGGATTTTCACAGGAGCCCAAGAACGCAAAGTAAAAGAGACCATTCGATCTTTGCGGACCCCCACTGGCGTAATGCACTCGCTCCGAACGTGTTTTACTAAAGAAGAAAAGCTTACCGGTTTGAAGTCACACAATTGGCATAAAATGTGTCAGGTACATTCATAGTGGACTTTAATATCATTGCTGCACATACTTTACAGTTTATTTTACCGGTTTCCATTGAGGGATGTTTGTCTCTCGACATCCGTAACACAATCTACAAACTTGCAAAGCTAGTGCAGTGGATCTCACAAAAGGAGATCAACGTAGACTCCATACCATTCGCCAAACTAAATGTTGCAGAGCTTGTGTGCATGTTTGAGAAACATTTTCCTACTACCATGCTAACCATTCAGGTGAATCTTCTTGTTCACATAGTTGATGAGGTGGAAATAGCTGGCACAGTTCATTCCAGATGGATGTCTTCTTAGAACGTTTCATGAAAACGCTTAAGGGATATGTGCGTCAAAAGGCACGTCCAGAGGGTAGCATGGCAGAAGGTTGGTTGGTATCAGAGTTCCTAGTGTACATTGGACAGTGGCTAGACGGATTTGATAAAGCCCGGGACACCCTATGGCGAACCATAGATGATGAGTGCATATCTGGGATTGTCATGTGCAATCTCGGTGTTGAGAAGAAGATGACGGAAGATCTAGAGGCTAAAATCAACCGATTTTGCATGCTTCACAATCCAATGATGCAAAAGTGGATTTCACAATATGAGGATGCAAAGCAAGAGCGACAAAGGGCACGAATCGAGTGGAGACGGGGAAGACGACCACCGATGCACTATCCGACGGGTCTAGAGAGCCTACCAACATTCATGAGCTTAAGATGGTTGCACAACCAATTGAAAAGCGCACAACAATGCGGTGAAGAAGTGACTGAGGAAGAGTGGGAGTACTCTCGGGGTTGCGCGACCAAGGTAAGTTTGCAATGTACGACTAGCTAGTGACTTTATTTCTAAACGTTTGAACGGCCACTCATAATATTTTTTCATTGTAGTATAAGTCATGCACAGCAGCATGGTGTAAAGGTCCACATTTTAGGGTGGAACGGATCGACAAAAAGCATTTTACTCAAGATTGTGGAATCATGGCAAAATTTAAACAATCTAGTCGACGACGTTCCTCTGATGCAGATCCTGTGGTGGCGGAACTCACTTACTTTGGCATGCTACAAGAGATTTTGAGGATCGATTACAGAGGATTTTTTATCAACTTTTTCGACGTGCAATGGTTAAGATAATCATGGAGGGTCACAACGCTACTGTGCGTAGAGGAGAGTCTGGTTTTCTTGAGGTGGATTCTACTAAGAAATGGACTGACCTAAGAGACACTTTCGTACTACCCGAGCATTGTGAACAAGTAAGTATGTAAATAGTTAACATCCCCCTTTTACAAGTTATGTGCTTGAAAGCTCTCATGTAAGTTACGTGGCTCTGGCAGGTAATATTTCATCCTACAAAGTCTACATCAAACTGGTGGTATGTCATAGAGGTAGCCCCTCGTAGTGCAAGGACGTATGAAGGCTACCATGTGCCAATCACAACGGCATCAATGGAGGAGATCAGAGAAGATGCCGCTGCGGTGGTGCCAGACGAGCATCAAGATGCTACTACTCTATATGGGGTGCATGCAGAGGAGCTACAAAATGAAACAGAGGATATGTGTTTAAATGGAGAGCTCTATATAGATATAGGAAGTTATGCTGAGTTATGCGAGGATGAGAGAGAGATCTCTTAAAGCCACAAATATTGTATTTAAACAATTTTTCTCCGTGTTGTAAAAGCTCTGGCTCTCTAAGTACCTTCCATGGTGTATAACGCTCTTTTCTACTCGCGCTCACATCTTTTGATTGAAAATTCTGAGTTTTCGACTTGCTTCAATCAGAAGCCGCTGTGGTGGTGCCAGACGAGCATTAAGATGCTACTACTCTATATGGGGTGCATGCAGAGGAGCTACAAAATGAAACAGAGGATATGTGTTTAAATGGAGAGCTCTATATAGATATAGGAAGTTATGCTGAGTTATGCGAGGATGAGAGAGAGATCTCTTAAATCCACAAATATTGTATTTAAACAATTTTGCTCCGTGTTGTAAAAGCTCTGGCTCTCTAAGTACCTTCCATGGTGTATAACGCTCTTTTCTACTCGCGCTCACATCTTTTGATTGAAAATTCTGAGTTTTCGACTTGCTTCTTCTATCACTCAATTCATTGCATCATTGTATTTATATGCGTCATTACGTCATTGTATTTAATGGTCTTTGCGTCATTGTCTACTCTATTCATTCAATATTAAGTTTAAATATTCGTGTGTTTAATGCAGGTATGGATGATAAGGAGTTTCTTTCTTCTTTGTCACCACAGCAGAGACAGTGGTACGTGGAGCGTCATCGCTCAGGCGCATCATCACGCGCTCCTACTCCATCTGCATCTCCCTCTCTTTTGGAGCATTCGGCACGCTCCGAAGCTTCGGTGTCGACGAGACGATCTTCACGCTCATCTAGACACCGGCGCTCTAGTGGTGGCGGTGGCGGTTGTTGTGGGGATTCCGCTGCTGATGCCTCCACACCGCCCCGTGTTCGACGAGGCTCTTTACCCTCCCCTTCTTTGCCCGCCCCCACACTAGCCACAGCATCGCCATCTACGCCAGGTTTTGCGCGGCTGACTGTTCCTAGCAGCTACACACCTCTACCTACTCCGCCAGGAGCCACCCCACTCGACACTCCTCGCTTCGGGGCCCAGATGCCGGTGGAGACACCTGACGTCCATACCCCCATTGACACGCCGCTAGAGACCCCTGCCGGGACACCCAGGTTCACGCGTCACCGGCCAGAGGGCTTGCCTTACTCCGTCGACTTCAGCGGCGGCATCATCATGGATGATGACGGCAAGAAGGTGATCTCGCGCATGCGTGGTCTTTGCTCTCAGCTGTTTAGACACTACATACTAAACAAATGGAGTGAAGTACCAAGTGATTTAAAAGCCAGAGTCATCAGCATACTTCATGATGAGTTTCCCGTTCCAACACGGGATCAGCGCTTCAATGAAGACCCGATGAAGATTCGAATGCGCGAATACTACAAACACAAGCGTTCCAAAGTGCAAAAATCAATCAAGCATGGGTGGAACATGCCAGATTGGCTGGCCAAAGAAGATTGGAAGAATGCGAAGAAAGCAACGCGAGGGAATCCCGACAAGTGGAAGCAACAAAAGGATGCAGCCAGAGTGCGAGTAGAGGCAGGGAGCTCGCACCACTTGGGGAGCGGTGGATGGGCATCATTTGAGGCCGATTTTGTAAGTGTTTTCGCATTGCTCTTTATGTTCGATAGTTTAGGGTTTATGAGTTTTTTAATTCTAACATAATGAAATCTTTGTATGTTTTGACAGTGGTCGATGACAGGACGTGATCCCACACCGTACGAGCGCGAGTACCCAGGCAGGAAGGGCTTAAACGCCCTGATGGACATTCTCAGTTCTCGTGGCGGCATGGTTAGTATTAGGGTTTACTCTTTTCTATTTTTTGTATTGTTTTATAAATGTCGTTATATGTTTATACTTACTGAAAGCTGTCTTATTGTCTTTTTTTGCAGAATCCGACAGATGCGCCGCTTGGACGCGATGAGACGTCTGACTAGACGACGTCAGTTTAGCCGTAGCTAGATAGCATTAGTTTAGGGTTTCTCATAGCTTATGTATCATGAGACGGATTTTATACGTCTTTTTGAACCATGTATATTATTACATTTGTCACCGCAGTTCATTTTGCCAATCAATTCTTTATGCCTATGATGTTGTACAATTGTCATTATTACATTTGCCAATCAATTCATTTTGCCTTTGATGTGTACAATTGTCAATTTTTTGCTTGTCAATTTTGCAAACAATGCGTCTTGTGGTTGACTATTTTGGGTCTATTATCTACCCTTGCACTTTTTTTAAAAATTGAATCAAGTACAATATGGTTGATGGGTGGCAGGGCATTCAATGCCCTGTCACCAAAAAAAAATTCTCTCGGGCTTCGCTATTTATGGCTCTGGAGCGTCTCTATAAGTGTCGCTATAGACTTCTGTGTAAACATCGCTATAACCGTCGCTATGACCGTCACTATGAGCGTCGCTATGAGCGTCTCTATATAGCGACGCCTATAGCGTCGCATATAGCGACGCTCTCGTAGCGACGCTATTAGTGACGGTTTTAGCGACGTCGGGGGTTATAAAACCCAGTGTATTTCCGTCGCTAACAGCGTCACAAGAGCACACAACCTCTTGTAGTGTCTCCACTAATTTTGATAGTCCCTAAATGAAACTTTCCTCAAGGGACCTACTACAATTGGCCTTTAGTGATGGAGTACATTCTCCCCCATGATATTGGAGTTGCAATGCTCTGCAAAAAGCATCTTGGTATGGAAAAAGTAGATGTGGAGAAATGTGCATTCAAGAAATATTGTGATATAACCATTAAAAGAGATCTTTCAAACTATTTGCTGTGTCTCGAGATCCACCATGTTATGTGTGTCTGAAATAGGCATATGTGGGCATGCAATGAGATTTTCCAACCCTTGGGTATTATATATGATTTATTTTCCATACTTTTGAATAAAGTATGGAAGTGGTTGAAATGATGTGCTACAATGTTGATAAGCAAGTTGTTATGCAAAGTAAGCACTCACACAATTCTTTCTAACTACAAGTGTGCTTGAAGAATACCATGTGATGAGTAATTTGAGTGTCAGTCCATGTTATCTTGAATGATTTCTTTAGTAATTGAAGGTTCTCTTGAGATCATCTTGTGACCAATCATCTTGGTCACACATGTGAAAGAGTGCATCTATGGAATTCCACACATCACCCTTGGCATTGCAAGTAGTTGGTTCCTAGTCCCTCACTACCATATGTAGCATTTTTCATTGTAGATATTCAACTTTGTTAACATAAATGAAATTATATATCCTCTCACTCTTAGTTAATGTCAAATATTTTATGAATAATAGCTTAGATAAGAACCTACATGCCTTGACCCTACTGAAGGATGATTTGCAAGGCACATCCTTGTCATTGGTTGATTCTTTTTTGTCTAATTGGATTTTCATGCTGCCCCATGGAGACCCATATCTGACAATCCTAGATCAAAGGACTTTAGAGACGCATACTACTCAACTAACTTCTTGATTTTCCAAGCAAACCCAATGTAGCCATATACCAGCTTCTCCACAATTTTTCAAAGAGCATACACTGTACAAATGTGGACATTAACAAGTGGAATATCTAGAACTAAACAAAAATTAGGGTCTTCATTGTGATGAGTAGGAGCCTTTCTCCACCACTTTGGGTTCATGACCTTTCTCCACCACTTTGGGTTCATGTGCTTTGCAGACTCCATTCGAAAAACAAGCACGGAGACCTTGCCATGCACCCATTTGACAAATATACATACACTTCAGTGTTTTAAGGTCACCTACAAGATGTTGTTGGACTTGAAAATCTCCCCTCCCATGCATGGCCAACACCTTTTCTCAATTCATTTTTCAATTATATCATGAATAGGGGTTGATGTAAAACCCATCATAAAATGTCATGGTCCTCTTTCTTTACATATAAAATTAGTCCTTATGTGATGTTGTTTGGTGGACCCAATGATCTTACACATGACAGGCGGATGTACACCAAACCTTCTAACACTCGCTCAATTTTTCAAACGAAGCAGAGCAATTCAGCTTATGATGATTTGTAATAGTAATATATTCTGACATATCCTCTCAAGCCTCTCTGATTCTACACCCTTGTAAGTGACTGAATGGCCATGGGAAGGTTCCCTTAACCCTTAAGTCAAAACCCTTAGTTTTAGAGAAAAGAGACATCATTAGCTAAAAGGATTTTTGGACGTTCACTGTGAGAGCTTCTTGCTGCTACAACTTGTAATCCTCTTTTCTCTTGGACTAGTAATCAGAATTCAATTCCAAATAGCACATTGTGTTCCTAGTCTCTTGCTCTACAATTTAAGTATAACCATTCTCAATTCTGATGTGGTTTGCAACGCATTGCTTGTGAGCTAAATGCATTGATTGAAGGTTAAAATGGTTGTTTTTTTATGTTTTGACCATGGATAAGTGTTTCTATGCTTAAGGGAGACCTTTCCGAGTAGTTGCAGGATGTCCAGCACGGTGATCCGCTAACATTAGCTCCACTGTCGGGGAAACCAATCCTTAGGTGGTGAGCGACTCAGTGTATGAAAAAATTCATTCCAAAGCTTTTGACACCCATCCCGCTTACACATAGACAGTGAAGCAGTTAGACGTAGGTTTAGTGCTTAGTAGAGATTCGCGTCTGAGACTAGCCACTGCTACTCCTTATTAGCAAAGCAAGTTGTGAGTGAAGTACAAGAGAGTATTTCGTTCTTTGATTTTCCCATGCTTG
The DNA here is from genome assembly GCF_014529385.1 of Adiantum capillus-veneris. Lineage (NCBI taxonomy): Eukaryota > Viridiplantae > Streptophyta > Polypodiopsida > Polypodiales > Pteridaceae > Adiantum > Adiantum capillus-veneris. The sequence continues at coordinate 102,732,267 of NC_140943.1, read as the reverse complement.
GAAAGTACTGTTCCACCACACACTTCGTTGTCGTTTTTATACCGTAAAATTCATTTATATTTTTGCAGATTTGTTTTAGTTTATAGGAGTAGGTTAGGTAGCAAATTACACCATCATTTAGGGCCAAAAGGATTGAGGAAAAAATTGGCAAAAACCTTATTTTGGTGTTGAAGACCATAACTCTAAAAAGTTGAAAAATTGATGGTCAGAGCTTCAAAACTGAACCAAACCCAGCAAAACCTTTAGAAAGGGGATAGAAACACTTGCTAAAAACAGACTCTGCAAAAAATTTCAAATTTCTTGTCCAACATGGATCACGAACCATGTACTTTTTTGGCAAAATTTGCTAAGACTATTTCCCTTGCTTAGAACAGGCTCTCAGGCACCAAAACCTTGAGTTTGGTCAGAAATAGAGTGCTAAAAGATCACTAAAATCAAGAAATTGGGTTGAGCAGAGCAAAACCTTGAAAATTGAGAAAAATAAGGAAAATTTGAACTTTTACTTGTCCAAATTCAAACAGGGAAGAGAATTGGGATCAACTAGAAGCAAGGAACCAACATAACCAAAAATCATGACCAGATGCTTCGAAACATGGATCGCGATCCATGTTCCAGGTAGACATCTGACAGTGAAATTTGACCAGTGCACTCTTGATTACTAAGGGAACAACTTTTCCAAAAGGAGCCATAGACAAAAAGTGAAGAAACCTGATCAAAATACCAAAAAAGGAATTGTTTGCAAAAAACCGCAAAACAGAGACAAAATATTGCTTTTGACTTGTAAAAAATTGATCAAATCCAAAACGATTTGGGGCATAGCATCACCAGACCTTTTGTAACAAACTCACAAAGTATCAGTCCAAAATTTTGCCAAATATGGATCACAATCCATGTACCTTTTTGGAATTTTGAGCTATGATTGGGCAAGCAGAAAAGTGATAATATTTGAATCACTTTCTCCCAAGGGACCCTTATCAGAAAAGTTCAAAAAGAGGGCAAAAGGGGGGCAAAAATGAGATCAAGGGGGAAACCACTGGAACAAATCCTAAAGCTGACTTTTGGATGACCTTAAAAACTCCAAAACATTTGAAAACCATATAGCCAGCATCAGTAGGCCAAGGACTAGCTGTGGGGGGTCAAGTTTCAGTGCATTCTGACACTAATGAACATGGATCATGATTCATGTTCCCCTGACACATTTTGACACCAAACTTGCACCATAGCTAGAGAGTATCACACAGAGAGTCTAGTGGTCCTTTCAAAATTAAATTTGGATGCAAAAAACCATACCAAAAGCTCAAAAGTAGTAGGAACTCTGGCAAAGTGATATAATTGACCTAGCTTCCAATCTTGAGGTCCATTTCTAAAAATTTTGATACCATAAGACCTCCTAATCATGCTGAAACTGATGGTATCAAGAAAAGTCTATTTGACTTCCAAACATGGATCGCGATCCATGTACCTCTGAGTCAGAACAAAAGTAGAATTTCAATACACAAAGAGCTAGTCCACAGTACCCTAGTGGTTCTTTCAAAATTGAAATTGGACCTAAATTGTTGATGTTGTGTGAGGAATTGAGTGCTACTGATGAAAAGCCTAGCTCATTTTTTTCAATTAAAAGCTAGAGCTAACAAGAACAGTTGTAAGCAGCTATCAAGCATTTTTTGACAGGTTGTAGGTACTAGAGGATACTACCCAGCAAGTAAGATCAAACGGGGGATTCAAAGTAGCTAATGAGGTGACCCGGTTTGGATTTTGCAATACCAATTCTTCATGAATTTGCAATCAGGAAGATTGTACCAGAATAGGAATCCCAACATCTTTGACCAAGGGAGAAATCACTCAATAGAAGAAAGCATGAATCAGAGACCACTGCCATCTTTAAAACCCATTTTAGAGGAGAGCTTCTCTGACACTTTGTCAAAAATATCATACAGCCTCATGACTAAGGATTCTAACAAGTTGAACCCTAAGGGAACAGCTTCAATGGGGGTAGGTCCTTCTCAACCTGCATCTGATGTAAAATTTTTGTATTTGAAGTTTCAATTTGAAAATGTGCTTAAGGACAAAATCTATAAGGATGGAATGGACTGCTACTGTATTAAGTTGGAAAATAAGACGAGCGAGTTCAGAGACCTTGTAGATGCTGATTATGATGGGGATAGGTATTTCTACAAATAGGGAATGATGTACGTCATGGTTCATAACCCCTTTATTGTGGATAAATGGGGGATGAATGGCACCAAGGACAAGGTAGATTATGAGCTGGCAGATGAGCCACCCAAAATGGAGAGTAGAACGCGGTGCTCAGACGCACCAATGAGACTGAGCGTCTTAATACTGACAACACATATGTGGGGCTATATACGTTTAATAATGGAGAACAAACACTCTATTACAGATGTGATGAACCCCGCATCGAGGAACTGACAGACCAAAAAAATCTGTATGTTTTCACGTACACGGAGGGGAGAAGTATTCAGGTTGTCATAATAGACAAGTATGGTCGAAAGTACTCTCCAATGGACCGTAAGGAATTAGAGAGATAAACATATTTTGGAGGACCAATCCACCAATACTATGTAAATCCGGAAGAGGTAAAAACCAAGACTACTCACATGAGACCTGAGACTATAAATGTGAGCCGAGTGAGAACCAAGGTGGAGGAGTCATTTGGACATGAACGAGTCCCAAACATAGGACCTTTAGGATCAACGGCATCTAGGGCTTCCATGAACACACATAGAGGCAATACTGCTCCTGATATCACTTACACCAATAGAATCCCTCTCACTATTACACGAGATCGACTTGACAAACGTATAGCAAGATAGGATACTACTGGTAGTACCAAGAAGAGATTATGAACCTAGAGAAGCCACACCATGAGGACCGGGTGTTGTAAGAATTCTTGCAGAGTCCAAACAAATACGACCATCTCAAGTGGCAAAATGCGTACCCAAAAAGTATAGTGGATCAAGAGATCCATATGCCCATGTTTTGATCTTCAAACAAGTGTTGAGAGAGGAACAGGTAACTGATTTCCATGCTCAATATGAACGTTTTGGGTTGACATTAGAAGGGACTGCTTTGACTTGGTTCCAACTATTAAACAGCTTGGAATTCCCAAGTATTGAGCAACTTCTCCGAGAATTTGCTGAGGAATTCTCAAAGAAGGAAATCAAGCATAACAATGTCTCCCAAATCTATGCATTTAGGCAAAAGCAGAAAGAAAAGGTGAAGGAAGCATCACTTTGTTTCACGCGGTATATAGAAAGATTCCCTACTCGAGAACTATCGTAGGATGAGAGACTGGTAGTCCTTTTCATAGAAGGATTGTGGAATGACACGCTCAAAAAGGATTTGCACTTGAAGGCATGTATAACTTTTGAGCAAGTCATGAAAGAGGCATTGTATCTGGTAGATAATTGCAAGACATATGGGAAAGTGACTGAAGACACAGATCAGGGAACAAGTAGCACCTCTTCAACCACTAGTGAGTCCACGATGAAATTGGGCGGGCAAAACCCAATTGTCCCGGATGTTGATCAAATGACCAAGGAAGTGATCAGAAGGATAAACCAAGGAAACAGGACGAACCCAAACAAACGACAATCGCCCACCCAAATATGTGACACTTGTGGAGGAGATCATCCAACCCAATGGTGCAACCTTCAACAAAGACCAGGAGTAAACGTATTGTGAGTACTAAAGTGGTGTACAAACCATGAAACCCACGAATGTTTCTATAATTGGAACTATGTTAGAGAGACAATACGGACGACATGGAGGACAACGACCCCCCCCCCTCCCCCCCAATACCAAGTAGGGCCAAATAACGCAATCCAAGGGCAGGAAAAAACCCAACCTGTGTTGGAACATCAACCTCCTTTACCCCAATAAAATAGGGCCATGGTAAGAATTTCTCAACCCATAGAAACACCTTCTGATCAGAGTATGGTCTAGGTAGTCTCATTCAGGAAGATTCAGATACATAGGAGAGGGGATTTGATGGGAATTCATATGCTCCGGAGGGAGAAATTCCATGGATAATTCCTGAAGAGATGCCGGAGACCTCATACATAGCAGAGCCAACTAAAAACCATTACTTAGTCGATGAAAGTATGCTTATGTTCATGGAAAACCAGGGCTACAAACCTAGGAAGACCATATTAGGTAAAGTGGGAAAATCCCAATTCCCAGGTTGGACAACTTTCAATATATCATGTACAAAATATAGAGATTTTGTCAAAAATTTGAGTTTTCTTAAGGTCTCATTCCACTTTATGCACATACAATACACAATGAAAACAACTAAAATACCATGGTTTCAATCAATTGGATTATTAGGAGACGAGTATATTGCATCCATTATCGTTGTCTATGTTCTATTGTCCTACCTACAACTTATCTGAACATGGAGAGCTTGGTTTCTAGGTCCACCACTTGTCCAAGTTAATGTGAAAGTGACTCAAGGTTCACAACTTTTGAAAGCAAGGATCCATTGAGGAATACAATCCACTTGGCTATTTTTCCTTAATTTATTGCATGTGACATTCAAGCAAGGTCCACTTCTAATCTATAACTTCTTAATTTGAGGCATGGGGCATACATAAAATATGTAGCATATGCTATATTGCCTCATAGGAAGGTTGGTTTCAAGGTGCACTTATCCATGCTAGCCTATCTTGGAGAAATGATGGAGCTTGCTTCTCTCCTTGTTTCAATGGAGACTAGCTTGGACAAGTGGTGGACCTTTGCTTCTCTCTATGTTTCAATAGAGTTAGCTTGGACAAGTGGTGATCTTGGAACAAAACCCCCATGTAAAAAATATCATGGGTATTCCAAGTGATTAGAAAGATTACCATTTAAGATATAACCTTATAGGTTGGACAAATGGATCTTGGCTTGGAGAAATGGTGGACCTTTGATTCTCTCCATGTTTCAATGGAGCCTATCTTGGAGAAATGGTGGAGCTTGCTTCTGTCCATGTTTCAATGGAGCCTAGCTTGAACAGTTGGTGGACCTTTGCTTCTCTCTATGTTTCAATAGAGTTAGCTTAGACACGTGGTGGATCTTCAAACTAAGCCAACTACTATCAATGTTTCCTAGCTTGGACAAGTGTTGGACCTTAAAACAAAAATCCCATGTACAACATAGAATGGATTTTCTCGATTTCAATGGAGTTTAGATTTAACAAATGGTGGAGCTTGTCTTCATCCATGTTTCAATGAAACTAGCTTGGACAAGTGGTGGACCTTGTAACAAACCCCCCCATGTACAACATATCATTGGTTTTCTAAGTGATGGGAAGGAATACCATTCAAGATATAAACTTATAGCTTGGATAAGTAGTTGACTTTAAAACCAAATTCATCATAATACAATGAAATACAAGTTAGCCAATTCCTAAATCTTGAGACCAAACCTCCCATGCTATTAGAGATAATATATTGGATAAGTGGTGGACCTTCTATTATTTTCCCATGCCTAGTTTAGACTACCGGTACACTTTGCAGCTATAAAGGTTGGACGAGTTGTGGAGCCTTGTTTCTATCCATGTTTTAATGGATCTTAGCTTGGACAAGTGGTGGACCTTGGAAAAAAGCTTCCATGTACAACATATATGAGGTTTTCCATGTTTTAATGGAACCTATCTTGGACAAATGGTGAAGCTTGCTTCTCTCCATGTTGATTTTGGAACTACCTTAGATAAGTGGTGGAGCTTTGCTTTTCTACTCTTCATAATACAATGAAGTATAGGTTGGTTACATGGTGAATATTAAGGCCAAACCTCCCATTTTACTAGAGATGATAGGTTGGACAAGTGGATCAACCTTCTATCATTTCTCCATGACTATATTGGACAATTAGTAGACCTAACATCTCTCTATGTTGTCTAGAGATAAGCTTGGACAAGTGATGGGCCCTGCTTCTCTCTTCCCTTGGTTTACTAGTTTGAAGACTCAGTATATATACTTTCTTAGATCTATCTTGAACAAGTGGTGGACCTTGTATCCACAATCTTAATTCATTACAAAAAAGTATATGAAAAAATAACATAGGAATCTTGGTTTGAAGGTCAAGCAATTAGGTTCCAAATGCACATAATAATATATTTTCCACCATAATAAAAGAAAGTTAAATATGTTATTACCAAATTGACAAAGGTAACGTCCAAGAATTCTAGCTTTTCATCTTGTCAGATCTAAATCTTCATCAAGGCGACATGCATGTATACATCAACTTTCAAGCCATTCAAGAATACATGCACTTAGATTCCATAGTTTTGTTTTCAAAGTCTTTTAGGTTCTAAAACTCTTTCACATAAAGTATGTAATGACAAAATTCTTGAATCAAACATTTGTGCCCAAGAAAAAGATCCCTCTCACATATTTAAAGTCCATGAATTCTCTGATCCATACTTACAAGTTTTATTTTGACATCAAACATCAATTCTCTCATAGTTACAAATAAATGCAACCTCGATATGAATTGACAAAAAATGAATTTCTTTTACTATATGACCCAACATAGGCCCCAATCAAATAAAAAATGAGTCCCCAAAAATTTGGGTGCACTCTAGCAATACATCAGAGTCCCCTTACAATAGGATGCACTCCAATAGTACATTGAAGTCCCCTTAGAGTAGGGTGCACTCCATTCAAGTGTTCATAAAATTGACACACCTTTGTTGTTTTATAAAAAAGACTATATCAAATTATACAAATGTTGAAAGATACACACTAGAATAAAAAATGCATCTTATGGCCATATTTATTCAATGCTTTCGTGTTTACAAGTACACACCAAGGACATAATTTGTCTCAGAATCACTATATTGATTTAAAATTGTGTTGTATGTATAGACTCTCTTATCTCTTTCATACAATCATCCTACCAACCATGGAATTATGGTTCTCTGCAAGAAGTTTTGAAGTTGCTCGGAAGTTTGCCTCCACATCTTTGGAAATATAAGATATGTCCCTGGCATGTTCCACATCACCCTATATGGAGTGTCATCAAAAATTAAGGTATTGTTTGCATCCAAATCCTCAAATATCTTCCAAATATCACTTATTTTTGTGATAAACCCTTGTAAATCCTAACATGATATTTGGATTTTGGCAATTTTTGTTACTCATAAACACCTTGAACTTGGTATACAGCTCCGGAAAACATTTTTGTGTGATGCGTTGAACCCTTGTTAAGTTATAGCAACTCCATATCCATAGCTCAAAGTATTCAGCACAAAAATCCAAAAAACTTTGTGCGTCTGGTCGCACCACATGATAAACTTCATCTTTATCCTCCACAAGTCGCATGTGTTGAGCCCAAGATGGCATAGAATCGCCATGTTTCATTTCAATTGTCTTGAGAAGTAACCCCTCTAGATCCAAGATAAGTACTCTTTTGATGTCCTTGAAAGCAAGTGGTAGGTGATAAGGAGGTGATTCATTCCTTGGAAAAGGTCTTGGAGGAGGTTGGATGGGTAATTCAATAGTTTTCTTCAATTTATGCCAGCATATAGCCAATCCATTTTTCTGTAATGGTTCTGAAATTAAAGAACAAGAACACTTAATGCAAACACAACAATAGACATGAGTTTTACATTGTCTACCCTAAGGTTTTATTAGATACCAAAATCCATCTATGATCTACTCATTAATAGAAAGAAATTCAAATTAAAATCCTGACTCTTTTTTATGCTACACTCTCTCTTAGTCTCAATACCATGGAGTTCAACTAGACTTAAGTCAACTAATAACTACTACTTGTTGTTAAAGGGATGCTTGAAGTGCATAAGGCTTAACCAATGCTCTAGTGTAGAATGGGTATTTAGGTCTCAAGGTCGACCACTTATCCAAGCAAAGATCCATTTAGATATGGAAACCCAATTTTTCTTAATATAATGATATAGAGTGGACAAGTGGTGAATCCTGAGACCAAACCACTCATGCTACTAGGGATAATAGGTTGGACAAGTGGTGGACCTTGAATGTAAACCCCCCATGTACAAAGTATCAGGGGTTTTGGGTATTTCAATCGACTCTAGCATCTTCGAGACATGGTGGAGCTTACTTCTCTCCATGTTTCAATGGATTCTATCTTGGATAAATGGTGGAGCATCATTCTCTCCATGTTTCAATGGAGACTAGCTTGGACAAGTGGTGGACGTTTGTTTCTCTCTATGTTTGAACAGATTTAGCTTGGACAAGTGGTGGACCTTGGAACAAAATCCCCATGTAAAACATATCATGGACATTACAAGTGGTGAGAAAAAATACCATTCAATATATAACCTTATAGGTTGGACAAGTGGTGGACCTTAACACTCAATTATATTAATATAATGACATAGAGTGGACAAGTGGTGAATCTTGCGACCAAACCTACTAGGAAAAGTAGGTTGGACAAGTGGTGGACCTTGAATGCAAACCCCCCATGTACAAAATATCACTCATGCTACTAGGAATAATTTGGTATTAAGGTCCATGTTTCAATGGAGCCTAGCTTGGAAAAGTGGTGGACCTTTGTTTCTCTCTATGTTTCAATAGAATTAGCTTGGACAAGTGGTGAACCTTGGAACAAAACCCCCACGTAAAGCATGTCATGGGCATTACAAGTGGTGAGAAAAAATACCATTCAAGGTATATACTTATAGTCTAGACAAGTGGTGGACCTTAGCACCCAATTCCTCTTATTATAATGACATATAGTGGAAAAGTGGTGAATTGTGAAACCAAACCTACTAGGGATAATAGGGTGGACAAATGGTTGACCTTGAATGTAAATCACCCATGTACAAAATATCATGGGTTTTGCGTATTTCAATGGATCCTAGCATCTAGGAGACATGGTGGAACTTACTTATGTCCATGTTTTAATGGAGCCTATCTAGGAGAAATGGTGGAGGTTCCTTCTCTCCATGTTTCAATGGAGCCTAGCTTGGACAAGTCGTGGACCTTTGTTTCTCTCTATGTTTAAATATGGTTAGCTTGGACAAGTGGTGGATCTTGGAATGAAACTCCCATGTAAAACATATCATGGGCATTTCAAGTGGCGAGAAAGGATACCATTTAAGATATAACCTTATAGGTTGGACAAGTGGTGGACCTTAACACAATATAATGACATAGAGTGTACAAGTGGTGAATCTTGAAACCAAACCACTCATGCTACTAGGTATAATAGGTTAAACAAGTGGTGGGCCTTGAAATAAAACCCCCTAGAGTGTTTCAATGGAGCCTAGCTTGGAAACATGGTAAAGCTTGCTTCTCTCCATGTTTCAATGCAGCCTATCTTGGATAAATGGTGGAGCATCATTCTCTCCATGTTTCAATGGAGCCTAGCTTGGACAAGTGGTGGACCTTTGTTTCTCTCTATGTTTGAATAGAGTTATCTTGGAAAAGTGGTGGACCTTGGAACAAAACCCCCATGTAAAACATATCATGGGCATTACAAGTGGTGAGAAAAAATACCATTTAATATATAACATTATAGGTTGGACAAGTGGTGGACCTTAACACCCAATTATTCTTAATATAATGACATAGAGTGGATAAGTGGTGAACTTGGGACCAAACCTACTAGGGAAATAGGTTCGACAAGTGGTGGACCTTGAATGTAAACCCCCCATGTACAAAATATCACTCATGCTACTAGAAATAATTTGGTATTAAGGTCCATGTTTCAATGCAACCTAGCTTGGAAAAGTGGTGGACCTTTGTTTCTCTCTATGTTTCAATAGATTTAGCTTGGACAAGTGGTGGACCTTGGAACAAAACCCCCATGTAAATCATGTCATGGGCATTAAAAGTGGTGAGAAAAAATACCATTCAAGCTATAACATTATAGGTTGGACAAGTGGTGGACCTTAACACCCAATTCCTCTTAATATAATAGCATAGAGTGGACAAGTGGTGAATCATGAGACCAAACCTACTAGGGATAATAGGTTGGACAAGTGGTGAACCTTGAATATAAAGCCCCCATGTACAAAATATTATGGGTATTGGGTATTTCAATGGAGCCTAGAGACTTGGAGACATGGTGGAGCTTATTTCTCTCCATGTTTCAATGGAGCCTATCTAGGAGAAACAATGGAGGTTCCATCTCTCCATGTTTCAATGAGCCTAGCTTGGACAAGTGGTGGACCTTTCTTTCTCTATATGTTTTAATAGAGTTAGCTTGGACAAGTGGTGGACCTTGGAATGAAACCCCCATGTAAAACATATCATGGGCATTTCAAGTGGTGAGAAAGGATACCATTTAAAATATAACCTTATAGGTTGGACAAGTGGTGGACCTTAACACATAGTTCTTCTTAATATAATGACATAGAGTGTACAAGTGGTGAATCTTGAGACCAAACCACTCGTGCTACTAGGGATAATAGGTTGGACAAGTGGTGGACCTTGAATGTAAACTCTTAAGGAACCTCCCATCTTACTAGAGATGATAGGTTGGACAAGTGGTCAACCTTCTATCATTTCTCCATGCCTATAATTAGACAATTAGTAGAACTAGCATCTTTCTATGTTGTCTAGAGCTAAGCTTGGACAAGTAGTGGACCTTGCTACTCTCTTCCCTTGGTTTATTATTTTGAAGACTCATTATATATACTTGCTTAGATCTATATAATTACTCATTAGTTAGGTTACAAGTAGGTATGTAATTTGTTAGCCTCAAGGGACTTTGAATATTGAATAGTAAAAAAGTCAAGTGCTGGTTTGAAGATCTTTTGCTTATCTAAACTAGACTCTAACTCAATAATAAGTCTCTTAAGTTCCACGAATTGTCCTATCTAGGCTCCAAAAGAGTCTTAATTGGTTTGTGCTAGATTCTAACTTCCTTGATGGGGTAGAATCCTAGAAAAATAAGGCACTATAAGTTTTACCTTAGCTCAAATGGATTTTCACTTAAACTAGACTGCAATTTGGCACTCTAGTATCTTTGTCTTGATGGAGTTTAACACTAGATACATAGTAGTGATACCTAAGCTTCATGTCTCTTCACTTGATTGAGATATGAGACCATACTTTCAAGGTCACCACTTGTCTTACCTAAAGACCAATGTGAGACATGGGAGCAAGAAAGCCATCCGATATTGTTTTTAGGACTATTACATAGACAATCAATAACTTAAGTAAAGCAAAAAGACTTGGATCTTTCACAATTAATAATTTAAGTAAAGCCAAAAAGACTTGGATCTTTGACAGTTTTTTTCAAACTAAAAAAGCACAATCTCATGCTAACAAAACTATAAATCACAATTGAAAGTTTTGAACGAGAAAAAGATCAGCAATCTTATAAGAAGGATACTTTTCATTTCATTTGATGATTACAAACTAAATGAAAGTCTCTCAAGAAATTGATAAACAAAAAATGTAGGTGACTGCTTCATTATTTTGAGCAAACATATCAAAATCTCTATTGATTGAGCTCCATCTAGTAGTATCATTTGTAAGATCCTGCAGGAAGGAATAAAAAGAAATATTTTTTAGATACCATGCACATGAGTGTTCAAGTATGTGTATCAAGAATATATGACATGTCACTAGTACCTTAGGGTTGCTTTCTATCCAGCCTTAGAAGATTGTTCTCAGCTTTCACCTTATGTATATAAGCCTTTGCTGTGGTTGCCTTCAAAACTCCTTTTGTGTTACAACCCGATTGCCTAGCTAAAGTGGTCAATTGTGACGCCTTCATGCTTTCAATGGGTGTACGCTCCTTTGCTAAGATCTCTTGTATTTGGGCTCTTCTCATTTCATTGCGGTGGCTTGTGTCACTTGCATTTTCAATGATAGTTTCATCCCTATCACCTTTTGCAGGTGGTATTCTTCTTGTAAAGAACACCTTAGCTGACCAAACATCATTTTTCTGCTTCCAATACTCCATGATTTGTTTGTATTCACTATCATTTGTCACTATAGGTTGTCCATAATGATTAGAAGCAATTAAATCACGCACATCCCTTCTCTCATCAAGCTGAATCAAGTATGGAAGTAGCTCCTCCAAGAGCATATTGTCAACCATCTTCTCAGCATCAAATTGTGGTGGAAAAATGCAATTGTTTGCTGGTGAAATACATCCCTTGTAAGGAGAGTCATCAATAATCATTGTTCTTTGTGGATCACATTCAAACCCCATGGCAATTTTGGCTAGAGGCTTGAACATTGCCTCAATGTTTGGATTGTCGGGTCTAAACAATTTTTGAGTTTGAGCGGTGTAGCAAACATCTTGCGACCAAATTGCAAAGAAAGGCAATGTATCCTCAGCTAAGTTGTTTAGTGCTGCAAGGATTTGATACACATTATTCCTAGTAGCTGTCAACCAAATTGCAACATTAAACCTCTGTAAAATAGTCTTCAAGAATTGGATGCAACCTGGCCTGAGTATAATATATCTTTTTGAATCCATTTGCACTGAGTTGTGGTGTGAGGATGGTTGAGGGGAACGTTTCAACAATAGACCATTTAAATCCAATATAATTGTAAGCATGGATTTCTCAACATCTACGCTACATGACGTAGTACCAATTGGCAATAGCTCGTGAGTGGACTTTTCAGTCTCTTTTGATGTATGTTGCATTTTTGAAGCATCGATTTCTTGGTTCTCATTATTGGAAGCTTGCTCAAGTTTCACAACACTAGACTCTAGTATAGAAATATCATCCATCTTGGGCACTTTAGAAACCATAGAATCTATGGATTCTATAGTTGTTGACTGAAGCATAGGAGCATTATCCATCCCAGTTTGTGAATCTAAGAAAACACACACACAAATGGTATCTCAAAACCACTAGAATTTTATTCACCATATTTATATGTAGAACTCCTAGTAAGAAATTTATTTAAGGTAAAGTCGTTGTTAGAATCCTTGCAACCATTTTCAGCATTCGTACACCAAACACCACTTGTCTAAAATACAATCTACTAACTCAACATTTTCCATCCTACACTTTATTAAAGATGAGTACTTAAAGTGAAAACTAAAAGCCACCCTTGTTGAGGAAACATGGATACAAGGTCCACCAAATGTCCAACCTAAACTACAAGCAAACAATTAGAGATTTGGCTTAGATTTGAATTCAAAGGCCACCACTTATTCAAGTAAGATAACTCCACTTGTTTAAGACACTAATGTTTGAATCCCCACCACTTGTCCAACCTAGACATTGATTAAATTTTGGTAAGATTTATCACAAATCTAGAGTAGAATCAAGATTCTATGGCCAAGGTAGTCAAATAAGTTAGACAACACACAAAGCATAAGAGCACTCTAGATTCTCGTTGAGCATAAACTAAACAATAATCAAATGTTATATTCACTTCAGATTTCATCCATGAAAAATGAAAATGATACATGTACTTGATATTTCCATCCATGTACAATACTTTACAATGTCAAGTAAAGTTATAGTCAGCAAACAACTCTTCTCCTGCTTTAACTTGACAAATAGTCTCAATGCATACATGGCCATATTCTTCTGACTTGATGTGTGAAGAGGTGCATTTATGCCAAGGTGGAAAATTTGGATCAAATGTATAGTGTACGTTGGGACAGACATTTGTACTGTGAGAACTATTTATATAGCCCGACACGTTTCCTTCTTCTACACAACCAATAATGTATTATTGATCTTCCTCTTCTTCTATGTTTGGATCCTCTAGAAGAGAATATTTATAAGCTCTTGGAAAAATTTTGCATATCCTTTTCTAGTCTTGAAATCTATACTTATGCCCTCCATAGTTTAGAATAGTCAAACCACTTTCCAGGGTAGTATGCACAAATAGCCGATAACCAGCTCCTTCAATACATGAAAGTCGTACTTCAAAATCCACACCGTTAATATGGAAAATTACATCTTTGGGAATAGGAAAAGTTGGTGTCCCAAAAGGATCTTCATGCCAATCATAGTGTGAAATACATCCAGTTTTTATATCACTTAACTCCTTTGTGTCTGCAAAAAGAAGAAATATTATGCATAAAATAATGACAATATCAAAGAAAGATATCATTATTTTATAGTCCAATAGGTCCATTGTATGGAAGAATTAGAGTGCCTCTTACATGGTGCCTCCAAGGTTTCCAAAAAATAAAATCATTGGAAAAAAAAGGCCACTGTGTCTCCAATCTATTGCCCATTTGAAGCATAGAGAGAACCAAGGTCCACCACTTGTCCAAGCTAGACATGGAGCATTGACACAAGATCCAACACTTACCCAAGAACCCTATAGTATATGTGGTAACATGGGATGCATTGATGCAACAAAATTAGTCTAGCCTCCTCATCCATCTCTTTTTTCTTGTAGCCTAGAGGGATTAGTTTCAAGGTCTATCACTAGTCAAAAACTACACATAGAACATTGATGCAAGGTTCCACCACATGTGAAACCTATCATCTCTAGTAGCATGGATGGTTTGATATCAAGGTTCACTGCGTGTCCTACCTATACTCTATTGTAGCATAGAGATTCTGGTTTGGTGGTTATACACTTGTCCAAACTTGGCTTGTTGTTGATATCTGGAGGTAATCAAGGGTCCTCCACTTGTCTAAGTTAGGCATATAAAACAATTGCAAGGTCCACCATGTGTACAACATATGATTGATTATAGCATGCATGGTCTTATTTCATGGGCAACCATCTTCTCTCCAACATGTGTCCAACCTCGGCTCCATTGAAGCATGGAGAGAAGCAAGGTCCACCAATTATCAAAGCTATTATTTTCTCCCAGTGCTTTCAAAACCCATAATACGTTGTACAGGGGGGGGGGGGGGGGGGGGATTCTTGTTTCAAGGTCCACCACTTGGCTAAGATTGGATCCATTGAAACATAAAGAGAAGCAAGCTCTACCATTTGTCCAAGCTAGGTGCCATTGAAACATGAAAACCCCATAATATGTTGTATACGGGGGGTTTTTTCACGTAAGCTATGGTCCATTGGAACATGGAGAGAATCAAAGCTCCACCACTTTTCTAAGCTAGGATCCATTGAAACATGGAGAGAAGCAAGATCCATTGTTTGTCTAAGCTAGGCTCCATTGGAACATGGAGAAAACAAGCTCCACCACTTGCCTATTATTGCATAGAGATTCTAGTTTGAAGGTCCACCACTTGTCCAACCTTGCCTTCATGTATGGAGATAATAAAGATTGCAATGCTTCTCTAAGCTAGGGACATAAAAGAGTTTCAAGGTCCACTACATATACGATCTATGATGGGTTGTAGCATGGGAGGTTTCATTTTAAGGTTGACCACTTCTCCAGCTCCGCTTGTCCAACCTCAGATCCATTGAAGAATGGAGAATAAAGGTGTACCAACTCTCCAAAATAGGCAAGAAAATCTCTATAAAACCCATGAATTGTTAATATATGCTATGCTGTGGAGTTTTGTTTGAAGGTCCACTCCTTATCCAAGCTACAATCCATTGAAGCATGGAAATAAGTAAGATATATCTATAGTCCAAGATAGGATCCATTGAAACATAGAGAGAATCAAGGTCCACCACTTGTCCAAGCTATGCATGGGTAATTGATATAAGGACCACTACATTTTCACCTATACTATGCTCTATCATGGATGGTTTCATATACCACCAATTTTCCAATCTATTTAGTAGGTTGTATTATGGGGGTTTGGTTTCAAGGTACTTCACTTGTCTAAGGTGGGTTCCATTGAACCATGGAGAGAAACAATGTCTACCGCTTGTCCGAAATATGCTCCTTTAAAACATAAAAGCAAGGTCCACCACTTGTCCAAGCTAATGTTTCTCTCCATTGAAGCATGGAGAGAAACAAGGTCTACCACCTGTCCAAAATATGCTCCATTGAAACATAAAAGCAAGGTCCACCACTTGTCCAAGCTAATATAACAAATGGTGTTGGTTACAAGGTGTACCACACTTGTCTAAACTAGTCTCCATGCAAGGTCCACCACATGTCCAAGCTATATGATCTTGGTTTGAAGGTCTACCACACCTCTTGAAATTAGGATCCATGTAAGGTCCACCTTTTGTCAAGCTATGCCTTTAGTGAGTACTAAAACTAAGTAAATTGCAGTACTTAAATACCTTTCCAAGCTCATTAAGATTTTGGTCTCTAAGGCCACCACCAAATGTCTAATCTATGCTCTAATTGATTACTTATGCTAGTTCTCAAAGTCCAAACATAAGCTCCCTTCTAGCAAGGTTAGTTTAAATTTAGGCTCCAGCACCTGTCTAAGCTAGGTTCAATTTATGAAGCATCACCATTTAACCATGCTACAATCTAATGTATCATATCAAGGGGGTATTGATAAAAGGTCCAAAACTTATTGAGTTCAAGCTCTTAAGTAATTAAGTCTTTGTGAGTATTAAATGTTATAGTTTTAGTCTAAAGATCCACCATTCAAAAACTCAAGTAATTTATTATTTACATTCAAATCTTGAATGCTTGAGATAAAAAATACAAACTCAATCAATACTATATAAAGCAAAATCTAACATTAAGAGTATCAAATCAGTAACAAGAAACACTAACATGCACAAGAAACTCAAAACATACGTGTCTCCATTTCCAAAAAGTCCTCCATTGACAGAGGATGTTGTTGTTGTTCTTCTTCTTCTCTTTGTGGAGAGCACTCCTCTGTAACAGGCACAATGTCATCTGATTGAGAAGTGGATTGTTGAAGTCCAGCCCATTTTTCTATATCTTCATGAGACTTAGCAAAGTCTAGCAGCATAGTCTCCACGTTTTTTGCCTCCTCCACACTATCAATTAAGCATATAACTTCTTTTTTCTGTTGTATTCCTTCTTGTGCAACTAAGGAGCCATCACCAAAAACATCAACAAGCTTGCGGTCTTCAAAACAATATGTACTAATGTAGTGCTTGACCAAAGCTCTTTTTTTGGCCTCCAAATATTGCAAATCTGACATATCGTTATCTACTACTTGAAGAAGAGAACAATCAATTGGCATGGGATGTTCCTCTGATCTTCTACTTAGGTCTTCAAATGCATTGCCTTGTCCCAAGAAGGCAATAACTGTTAGGAATTGAATTGCTCCTTTGCAAGGAGCTGATGGAAAGTGATGCAATGCACCACAACAATGGTAGCTCAGATTATCTCCCATGGCGTGAAAGGCACATTGCAATTTTGTGAAGTTAGTGAAATCCACAAATGCAAGAAAGACAAATCCAGGATCTGTTGACCCTCCAGCAATAGCCAAGATCCCATCCAAAGCATTGTTAAATGTCTCCTCACTCCACTTCAAATTGCCTCCAATGTTTTTTGTCATATCTAAAACACATAAGCCAATAGGCACTTTATTATTGAAGTGGCGCATCAAGTAGAGATTGCCTTCCATTTGTAGACTCACCACATAGATTGACCATGGCAAATCTCTAGGCTCAGTTTTCTCCTTTTGAAGGTGAATTGCCCATTGCATGTATTTTATTGCTCCATCTAGAAAAGCCATTTTCTTTGTTCCACGCGTCAAACTAGATTTGATCCATTCCTCGCATAGCATTAAAATTGTTTTATAAACAACATCATTGATGTTATACATTTTGACCACCTCCTCCCAGTCTTTACATGGTGAAGACTCATTCAAATTATTGAAGCCTTCAAGAAGTGCATCTTGAATAAATTTGTCTTGCTTTAACTCCTTGATTCGATCATACATGTCAGTTGCATCACCATCCTTTGCACCCTTTGACAGTAAAATCTTCTCATCTCTAATCTCTTCTTGAATAGTCTTTACCTCTGATTCCTCAAGGCCACAAAGGTATCTAAATACAGTTGTTGGGGGTTTCTTATTCTCCTCTTCTAGCTTTTCAATGATTTCTATCCAGCAATCATAAACTAAATCAGAGTACGTGACCATGTGTGCCTGTTTAGCAATCCAACTTGCTGCTGCACTCATTCTTGCCAATCGAAGAAAAGCCTAAAAAGAAATAGAGAAATAATTAAACTATTGAGCAAGATTTGTTAATTAAACACTATCAAAAAGACAAAGAAAATAACTTACATCCCATCCGGCACGAGATGCATGTCCCTCTGCAATTCCACTTGCTGCCTTTGGTGGTCGTCCTGAGAAGATCCATTGACTCCGTAAATGTCTCAATATTTGGCTGTAAGGTTGCTTGACATACAATGCCTGAGCCTCCTCATTTGCAATGGCAGATATAGCAGTTGCAACAAATGGAGGAGCATTCACAACAATGCGAGCCTTTCTAAATTTATACACGCTAATCAGTCTTTCAAAGATCTCTTTGTTGTTTTGTTCATTGTGAAGCAAAACTTTTGCAGCATAGATTGAATGCTGCCCATCAAGAATCCAATAATGATAATCTTTAATTTTTTGCTCCTCTACCTCTTCTACTGCCAAAGGAGTCC
Organism: Adiantum capillus-veneris; assembly: GCF_014529385.1. Taxonomy (NCBI): domain Eukaryota; kingdom Viridiplantae; phylum Streptophyta; class Polypodiopsida; order Polypodiales; family Pteridaceae; genus Adiantum; species Adiantum capillus-veneris. The sequence goes on along the minus strand of NC_140943.1, from coordinate 102,713,886 downwards.
CCTTCTTTGATTTTGCATTTCGAACAGGCATCAAATATGCACATGCTGCAGGCTTGGTCGTACTCCGTGAAAATCCAAATAACACACTTTCAGCGTGTTTTTTATCCATAATACGTGCATTATAGTGATCAGGAGCAAGCCAACAATTTTGAATAGGGATATCAAATTCCCTATATTGGAAAGGAAAATAATTTATGTACTTATTCATTCCACCTGTATCTTTTTCTTGTCCTTTCATGGCCTCAGCTTCTAAAACATCTGGATCCACAATTCTCATCTTTGACATTGAACCCTCTGTTGATGAGGATGCCAAAGATGCCTTGTCTACATCCAAAATGGAACTAGTTCGCTTAGCTGCTACTTTCTGCACTTTTGCTTGCTTCTTTGTGGATGGTGGTCGTGAAGCTTTCACCTTTTTTCGTTGTAGTGTGGCAATGATGGAGCTTTGAAGTTGATCTGCTGTGATGTTTGGATTTGATTCTGCAAACTTTCATCCTCGAGAAAACATTGTCTCTTCTTTGTTTCTAGACATGCGCTCCAATGCATATGCTCCTGGAGATAGTTGAAATTCTAGATTCATTGGAACTAGAATGTCAATGCATTCCACCTCCGGATGACTATCAACTACAGAGACAGATGCTTCCACAACTTGTCCAACATCTTCAAACAAGCTGTCATTCTCCTTTTTGGCAATAAATAGATGCACCTTATGAAATTGTGCACCCTCTATACCATGTATGTCCAAATACCATTTCCTAAGATCATTGCAAGTATAGTCAACTGAGACAGCAACCCTTGCAACCTGTTTTTTTGGAGCCATCTTTCCTGAAACAAAAAAAACCAAATGTTATTTTAGCATATACTTTTTTGTAATGAATTAAGTTTGTGTGAATACAAGGTCCACCACTTGTTCAAGTTAGATCTAAGCAAGTATACATAGTAATCTTTTAAGCTAGTAAACTAAGGGAGGGAGAAGTAAGGTCCACCACTTGTCCAAGCTCAGCTCTAGACAACATGGAGAGATTCAAGGTCTACTAATTGTCTAATATAGGCTAACTATATTGAAACATAGAGAGAAGCAAAGGTCCACCACTTGTCCAATCTAGGGTCCATTGAAACATGGAGAGAAGGATGCTCCACCATTTGTCCAAAATAGGCTCCATTGAAACATGAAGAGAAGCAATATGCACCATGTCTTCGAGATGCTAGGCTCCATTGAAATACCTTAAACCCATGATATTTTGTATATGTGGGGTTTAAATTCAAGGTCCACCACTTGTCCAACCTATTCTCCCTAGTAGCATGAGTGGTTTGGTCTCAAGATTCACCACTTTTCCACTCTATGTCATTATATTAAAAAGATCTGGGTGTTAAAGTCCACCACTTGTCCAACCTATAAGGCTATATCTAAAATGGTATTATTTACCACCACTTGGAATGCACATGATAGGTTTTACATAGGGGTCTGGTTCCAAGGTCCACCACTTGTCTAAGCTAGGCTCCATTGAAACATGGAGAGAAGGATGCTCCACCATTTGTCCAAGCCAGGTTCGATTAAAACATGAAGAGAAGCAAGCTGCACCATGTCTCCAAAATGCTAGGCTCCATTGAAATATCTTAAACCCATGATATTTCGTACATGGGGGGTTTACATTCAAGGTCCACCACTTGTCCAACCTATTATCACTAGTAACATGAGTAGTTTGGTCTCAAGATTCACCACTTTTCCACTCTATGTCATTATATTAAGAAGATATGGGTGTTAAGGTCCACCACTTGTCCAACCTAAAAGGCTATATCTTAAAGGGTATTCTTTCTGACCACTTGGAATGACAATGATAGGTTTTACATGGGGGTTTGGTTCCAAGGTCCACCACTTGTCCAAGATAACTCTATTCAAACATAGAGAGAAGCAAAGGTCCACCACTTGTCCAACATAGGGTCCATTGAAACATGGAGAGAAGGATACTCCACCATTTGTCCAAGATAGGCTCCATTGAAACATGAAGAGAAGCAAGCTGCACCATGTCTCCAAGATGCTAAGATCCATTGAAATACCTTAAACCCACGATATTTTGTACATGGGGAGTTTACATTCAAGGTCCACCACTTTTCCAACCTATTATCTCTAGTAGCATGAGTGGTTTGGTCTCAAGATTCACCACTTTTCTACTCTATGTCATTACGTTAAGAAGATCTGGGTGTTAAGGTCGACCACTTGTCCAACCTATAAGGGTATATCTTAAAGCGTATTATTTCTCACCACTTGAAATGTCCATGATATGTTTTACATGGGGGTTTGGTTCCAAGGTCCACCACTTGTCCAAGCTAACTCTATTGAAACATAGAGAGAAACAAAGGTCCACCACTTGTCCAAGCTAGGCTCCATTGAAACATGGAGAGAAGGATGCTCTACCATTTGTCGAAGCTAACTCTATTGAAACATGGGGGGTTTACATTCAAGGTCCACCACTTGTCCAACCTATTAACGCTAGTAGCATGAGTGGTTTGGTCTCAAGATTCACCACTTTTTCACTCTATGTCATTATATTAAGAATATCTGGGTGGTTTACATTCAAGGTCCACCACTTGTCCAACCTATAAGGCTATATCTTAAGGGTTATTCTTTCTCACCACTTGGAGTGACCATGATAGGTTTTACATGGGGGTTTGGTTCCAAGGTCCACCACTTGTCCAAGATAACTCTATTGAAAAATAGAGAGAAGCAAAGGTCCACCACTTGTCCAAGCTAGGGTCCATAGAAACATTGAGAGTAGGATACTCCACCATTTGTCCAAGATACGCTCCATTGAAACATGAAGAGAAGTAAGCTACACCATGTCTCCAAGATGCTAAGCTCTATTGAAATACCTTAAACCCATGATATTTCGTACATGGGGGGTTTACATTCAAGGTCCACCACTTGTCCAACCTATTATCTCTAGTCGCATGAGTGGTTTGGTCTCAAGATTCAACACTTTTCCACTCTATGTCATTATATTAAGAATATCTGGGTGCTAAGGTCCACCACTTGTCCAACCTATAAGGCTATATCTTAAACTTTATTCTTTCTCACCACTTAGAGTTACCATGATAGGTTTTACATGGGAGTTTGGTTACAAGGCCCACCACTTGTCCAAGCTAACTCTATTGAAACATAGAGAGAAGCAAAGGTCCACCACTTGTCCAAGCTAGGCTCCATTGAAACATGGAGAGAAGAATGCTCCACCATTTGTCAAAGATAGGCTCCATTGAAACATGAAGAGAAGCAAGCTGCACCATGTCTCCAAGATGCTAGGCTCCATTGAAATACCTTAAACCCATGATATTTCGTACATGGGGGGGGTATACATTCAAGTTCCACCACTTGTCCAACCTATTATCCTTAGTAGCATGAGTGGTTTGGTCTCAAGATTGACCACTTTTCCACTCTATGTCGTTATATTAAGAAGATCTAGGTTTTAAGGTTGACCACTTGTCCAACCTATAAGGCTAGATCTTAAAGGGTATTATTTATCACTACTTGGAATGACCATGATATGTTTTACATGGGGGTTTGGTTCCAAGGTCCACCACTTGTCCAAGGTAACTCTATGGAAACATAGAGAGAAAAAAAGGTCCACCACTTGTCCAAGCTAGGCTCCATTGAGACATTTAGAGAAGGATGATCCCCCATTTGTGGAAGATAGGCTCCATCCAAACATGAAGAGAAGCAAGCTGCACCATGTCTCCAAGATGCTAGGCTTCATCGAAATACCTTAAACCCATGATATTTTGTACATGGGGGGTTTACATTCAAGGGCCACCACTTGTCCAAGCTATTATCGCTAGTAGCACGAGTGGTTTTGTCTCAAGATTCACCACTTTTCCACTCTATGTCATTATATTAAGAATATGTGGGTGTTAAGGTCCACCACTTGTCCAACCTATAAGTCTATATCTTAAAGGTTATTCTTTCTTACCACTTGGAGTGACCATGATAGGTTTTATATGGGGGTTTGGTTCCAAGCTCCACCACTTGTCCAAGCTAACTCTATTGAAACAGAGAGAGAAGCAAAGGTCCACCACTTGTCCAAGCTAGGCTCCATTGAAACATGGAGAGAAGGATGCTCCACCATTTGTCCAAGATAGGCTCCATCAAAAAAATGAAGAGAAGCAAGCTGCACCATGTCTCCCAGATGCTAGGCTTCATCAAAATACCTTAAACCCAGGATATTATGTACATGGGGAGTTTACATTCAAGGGCCAATACTTGTCCAATCTATTATCGCTAGTAGCATGAGTGTCTTTGTCTCAAGATTCACCACTTTTCCATCCTATGTCATTATATTAAGAATATGTGGGTGTTAAGGTCCACCGCTTGTCCAACCTATAAGTCTCTATCTTAAAGGTTATTCTTTCTTACCACTTGGAGTGACCATGATAGGTTTTACATGGGGGTTTGGTTCCAAGATCCACCACTTGTCCAAGCTAACTCTATTGAAACAGAGAGAGAAGCAAAGGTCCACCACTTGTCCAAGCTAGGCTCCATTGAAACATGGAGAGAAGGATGCTCCACCATTTGTCTAAGATAGGCTCCATTGAAACATGACGAGAAGCAAGCTGCACCATGTCTCCAAGATGCTAGGCTCCATCGAAAAACATTAAACTCACGATATGTCGTAGAAGAGGGGTTTACATTCAAGGTCCAACACTTGTCCAAGCTATTATTGGTAGTAGCCTGAGTGGTTTGGTCTCAAGATTCACCACTTTTCCACTCTATGTCATTATATTAAGAATATGTGGGTGTTAAGGTCCACCACTTGTCCAACCTATAAGGCTACATCTTAAAGGTTATTCTTTCTTACCACTTGGAGTGACCATGATAGGTTTTACATGGGGGTTTGGTTCCAAGGTCCACCCCTTGTCCAAGCTAACTCTATTGAAACATACAGAGAAACAAAGGTCCACCACTTGTCCAAGCTAGGCTCCATTGAAACATGGAGAGAAGGATGGTCCACCATTTGTCCAAGATAGGCTCCATTAAAACATGACAAGAAGCAAGATGCACCATGTCTCCAAAATCCTAGGCTCCATCAAAATACATTAAACCCACGATATTTCGTAGATGAGGGGTTTACATTCAAGGTCCACCACTTGTCCAAGCTATTATTGCTAGTATCCTGAGTGGTTTGGTCTCAAGATTCACCACTTTTCCACTCTATGTCATTATATTAAGAATATGTGGATGTTAAGGTCCACCACTTGTCCAACCTATAAGGCTACATCTTAAAGGTTATTCTTTCTTACCACTTGGAGTGACCATGATAGGTTTTACATGGGGGTTTGGTTCCAAGGTCCACCCCTTGTCCAAGCTAACTCTATTGAAACATAGAGAGAAACAAAGGTCCACCACTTGTCCAAGCTAGGCTCCATTGAAACATGGAGAGAAGGATGGTCCACCATTTGTCCAAGATAGGCTCCATTAAAACATGACGAGAAGCAAGATGCACCATGTCTCCAAAATCCTAGGCTCCATCAAAATACATTAAACCCACCATATTTCGTAGATGAGGGGTTTACATTCAAGGTCCACCACTTGTCCAAGCTATTATTGCTAGTATCCTGAGTGGTTTGGTCTCAAGATTCACCACTTTTATTAAGAATATCTGGGCGTTAAGGTCCACCACTTGTCCAACCTATAAGGCTACATCTTAAAGGTTATTATTTCTTACCACTTGGAGTGACCATGATAGGTTTTACATGGGGGTTTGGTTCCAAGGTCCGCCACTTGTCCAAGCTAACTCTATTGAAACATAGAGAGAAACAAAGGTCCACCACGTGTCCAAGCTAGGGTCCATTGAAACATGGAGAGAAGGATGCTCCACCATTTGTCCAAGATAGGCTCCATTGAAACATGACGAGAAGCAAGCTGCACCATGTCTCCAAGATGCTAGGCTCCATCGAAATACATTAAACCCACGATATTTCGTAGATGAGGGGTTTACATTCAAGGTCCACCACTTGTCTAAGCTATTATTGCTAGTAGCGTGAGTGGTTTGGTCTCAAGATTCACCACTTTTATTAACAATATGTGGGTGTTAAGGTCCACCACTTGTCCAACCTATAAGGCTACATCTTAAAGGTTATTCTTTCTTCCCACTTGGAGTGACCATGATAGGTTTAACATGGGGGTTTGGTTCCAAGGTCCACCACTTGTCCAAGCTAACTCTATTGAAACATAGAGAGAAACAAAGGTCCGCCACTTGTCCAAGCTAGGCTCCATTGAAACATGGAGAGAACAATGCTCTACCATTTGTCGAAGCTAAGTCTATTGAAACATGGGGGGTTTACGTTCAAGGTCCACCACTTGTCCAAGCTATTATCGCTAGTAGCATGAGTGGTTTTATCTCAAGATTCATCACTTTTTCACTCTATGTCATTATATAAAGAATATTTGGGTGTTAAGGTCCACCACTTGTCCAACCTATAAGTCTATATCTTAAAGGTTATTCTTTCACACCACTTGGAGTGACCATGATAGGTTTTACATGAGGGTTTGGTTCCAAGGTCCACCACTTGTCCAAGCTGACTCTATTGAATCATAGAGATCAGCAAAGGTCCACCACTTGTCCAAGCTAGGGTCCATTGAAACATGGAGAGAAGGATGCTCCACTATTTGTCTAAGATAGACTCCATTGAAACATGAAGAGAAGCAAGCTGCACCATGTCTCCAAGATGCTAGGCTTTATCGAAATACCTTAAACCCACGATATTTTGTACACGGGGGGTTTTCATTCAAGGGCCACCACTTGTCCAAGCTATTATCACTAGTAGCATGAGTGGTTTTGTCTCAAGATTCACCACTTTTCCACTCTATGTCATTATATTAAGAATATGTGGGTGTTAAGGTCCACCACTTGTCCAACCTATAAGGCTACATCTTAAAGGTTATTCTTTCTTACCACTTGGAGTGACCATGATAGGTTTTACATGGGGGTTTGGTTCCAAGGTCCACCACTTGTCCAAGCTAACTCTATTGAAACAGAGAGAGAAGCAAAGGTCCACCACTTGTCCAAGCTAGGCTCCATTGAAACATGGAGAGAAGGATGCTCCACCATTTGTCCAAGATAGGCTCCATCGAAAAAATGAAGAGAAGCAAGCTGCACCATGTCTCCCAGATGCTAGGCTTCATCAAAATACATTAAACTTACGATATTTTGTAGATGAGGGGTTTACATTCAAGGTCCACCACTTGTCCAAGTGATTATTGCTAGTAGCCTGAGTGGTTTGGTCTCAAGATTCACCACTTTTCCACTCTATGCCATTATATTAAGAATATCTGGGTGTTAAGGTCCACCACTTGTCCAACCTATAAGGATATATCATTAAGATTATTCTTTCTCACCACTTGGAGTGACCATGATAGGTTTTACATGGGGGTTTGGTTCCAAGGTCCACCACTTGTCCAAGCTAACTCTATTGGAACATAGAGAGAAACAAAGGTCCACCACTTGTCCAAGCTAGGCTCCATTGAAACATGGAGAGAAGGATGCTCCACCATTTGTCCAAGCTAAGTCTATTGAAACATAGGGGGTTTACGTTCAAGGTCCGGTCCACCAGTTGTTCAGGCTATTATCGCTAGTAGCATGAGTGGTTTTGTCTCAAGATTCACCACTTTTTCACTCTATGTCATTATATTAAGAATATTTGGGTGTTAAGGTCCACCATTTGTCCAACCTATAAGGCTATATCTTAAAGGTTATTCTTTCTCACCACTTGGAGTGACCATGATAGGTTTTACATGGGGGTTTGGTTCCAAGGTCCACCACTTGAATCATAGAGAGAAGCAAAGGTCCACCACTTGTCCAAGCTAGGCTCCATTGAAACATGGAGAGAAGGATGCTCCACCATTTGTCCAAGATAGGCTCCATTGAAACATGAAGAGAAGCAAGCTGCACCATGTCTCCAAGATGCTAGGCTCCATCAAAATACCTTAAACCCACGATATTTCGTAGATGGGGGGATTACTTTCAAGGTCCACCACTTTTCCAAGCTATTATCGCTAGTAGCATGGTTTGGTCTCAAGATTCACCAGTTTTCCACTCTATGTCATTACATTAAGAATATCTTGGTGTTAAGGTCCACCACTTGTCCAACCTATAAGGCTATATCATAAATAATATTTTTTCTCACCACTTGGAATGTGCATGATATGTTTTACATGGGGTTTTTTTCTAAGGTCCACCACTTGTCCAAGCTAGATCTATTACATATATATTATACATACAATATTCAACTAGATTCCCTACCTATCATATCCAGTAGCATGGATGCTCTAGCTTTAAGGTCCACCACTTGTCCAACCTATACTCTCTTATGTAAGGGAGATCTTGCTATAAATTCAAAATCTTTCCGCCTTAATTTAAAATTCAAAATCTGATCGCCTAAATTTAAAATATCCCTCCCAAATTTTAAATATCCCGCCTAAATTTTAAAGTATCCCGCCCAAATTTTAAAATTCAAACTTTTTTATAAAATTTTAAATTTTACCACTTAAATTTAAAATATTCCACGCGCCGAAATTGATTTTAAATTCAAGTTTACCACAAAAAGATATCATTATACCACCTAAATTCAAATATGCAAACCTCAAATCATTATATTGTACATAAATTCAAACAAATTCAAATTAACAAGCCTAAACTTATATTAGTTTGCAAAGATATGAATTTATCACACCTAAATTATGTCACCATGTTAGAGAGAGTGGTTAGAGAATTTGAACAAGGTCCACCACTTGTCCAACCTAGATACCAAGAAGGATTGAGTGTACAAGGTATTGTTTGGAGGTCCTTATAGTCCACTGGTCTCAAGGTCCACCACTTGTGGTAAGGGTCACCAAAAAGTGTATATATTCATCCAAAGAAATACACGTATTTTTTGTCTACATGTCCTAGTTTCAACCATTTATGTCCATTAGGTGTATCACTAAACAACACTACTATTTTTTAGAAACAAAAGTTACAATCATATCTACAAATGGATTAGAGGAAAATCAGCTCAGCATACATCCAAAACTCGCTACAAGAATCGACTTTAATAGATCACGCAAGTAAGTCTTCCATTCAAGTTTACTAGTATTACAATGTGTTAGTTATTTGTGATATTTATGTATGTATATATACTATGTGTGCATATCGTAATTAAGTGTAATTGTGTATCTGCATTATGTATGAGTATTACAATGAAATAACACAAATATACATATATACACATAGATAACACAGATGCACACATACATGAGCATGTATTTTCAAGAGAGAGATAGCAAGATACAAAGATAGATAGATAGAGAGAGAGAGAGAGAAATACCTGTTTTCTAGAGAGAGGAGAGAGAGAAAGATAACAAATTTCACTGTGTTTATGTATGTGGAAGAGAGGAAGACGATGTATGGGCATATGTGCACGTATTTTCAAGAGAGAGACAACAAGATAACAGATTTCACTGTGGTTATGTATGTGGAAGTGAGGAAGACGATGTGTGGGAATATGTGCATGTATTTTCAAGAGAGAGACAACAAGATAACAGATTTCACTGTGGTTATGTATGTGGAAGAGAGGAAGACGATGTGTGGGAATATGTGTATGTGTGCGGGAATATTTTTAAACTACGTATCTCTGTCTTTTGACGAGAGAGTGTGTGTGCAAGAAGAGTTACAGAGAACCATCTTCTCTATATGGAGAAAGATAGAGAGTGAGAGAGAGAGAAATACCTGTTTTTTCTCTATTCGTGAGGTGTGCAATGTCTCCTGAGAAGAAGCTATGCCCGATCCTGCCCTTCTCGAAAGCGTTGCGTACGCTGCTGTTTCTTTATCTTGTGCACGAACTTTCAATCCTGTGCGCTCCACCTGTGTGTTGTGTACGATGCCGGGCTTGCTCCTCTACGTGCGCGTATACTCCAACTGTGTGCGATCCGTGTGTGCTTTCTGTGTGTTTGCTGCTCGCCTGCTTTCTCTGTGTGCGTTGCTCGTGCGCTCTCTCTGTGCCTAATCTTGATAGGGTTTATAATTAGAATGCGACGTATGCTACAAGTCCATGTTTTATCATAGGATTAAAAAAAACAAAATCAATATAAAACATTAACCAATTCACACGGCCACTGCCGCCCCTTGACCCCGCCCGGGCCGCTGCCCCGGACCCCGCCCGGAACAATATCCCAAAATCAGCCTCCCAAGCCCCGCCATCAAGAGCGCTATATTCCACATCCCCATCAAGAGCTCTACCCCCAAACCTCACGTGGAAGCGCTGCCTTGTCACCCCATTGTGGCATTGCCCTAAGACCCCGCATCTGGAGTGCTAAATGGGATCATTCTTCATTAGTGAAATTTTGAACATAAGTTATATTTAGCATATACTTAAATATAATACAAATATTAACATATTAACTATACTACTAATTTACTATAGCAGTTCTAGATTATGTCCCATACTATATTTAAGGTGCCAAAGGTTTGGCCTTATGGTCCTAGATTTAGCCAAGTGGTCAACACATATAGGACCAAGTGCACACTGTGCCACAAAACTTGGCCACCACTTCACTTGCCAAAGTTTAGGCCACATGGTCAATCCTAAGTTTCCAATGTTCTTATTATGTCACCTTTTGCCTCGTGGAAAACCTAGGCTTGTTTTCACATACTCAGGCACTTCAAGCCATAATAAATTTTCATTACTCTTCAGCAACCCTTTTCTTCAAGTCTTTGAAAAAACGTTGTTTAAGGCCACCTTGAACCATTTTCATTTAGGGGTGTCTAAAACTAGCTTTTTGGCAATTCGAGAAGAAAATGGTCAAAGTTTTATACTTAGTTTTAACCACTTGACCAATTCAAATATTGGAAAGCAAGGTCTTGTAATACTTTTCTTTGGACATCACACATTAAAACTAGGTCCCTCACTTGTCCAAGCTATGCTCTAATACAATAAAGGGATTTTGGTTTCAAGATGCACCACTTTCCCAACCTTGATTCCATTAAAGAAGCTAGCTCTACTTAGACATTTAATAGCAAGGTCCTGTAGCAGTTCACATTGAATATTTTCCATGGCAGCTAGGTCCACCACTTATCTAAGCTATGCTCTAATACAGTAGGGGGGTTTTGGTTCAAGATCCACCACTTGTCCAAACTTGATTTGGGAAGCAAGGTCCTATAATAGTTTGCTTTGGACATTCACCATTACAACTAAGTCCACCACTTCTCCAAGCTATGTTCTAATACACTAAGGAGGTTTTTGTTTGAAGGAGAACCACTTGTACGACTTTCTTTTTGGAAGTAAGGTCTTTACATAGTTCACCTTGGACCTTGGACATTGGATACTACAACTAAGCCCACCACTTTTCCAAGCTATCCTCTATATATAGCCAAAGGGTTTGGGTTTGAAGATTCACCACTTTTCCAACCTTTCTTCCATTAAACAAAGGAGGGGCATTATAACTAGGTCCACGAATTGTCCAAGATATGCTCTGATATAGAAAGGGGATTTTGGTTTCAATAATCCACCACGTGTTCAACCTTGCAAGACTCAAGGGATACTTGGACATTGGAAAGCATAGTCCTATAGTAGTTGATAGGTGGCAGGGGGTATAACAACTAGGTCCAACCTATGGTCTCATATAGCAAAGAGGCTTTGGTTTCAAGGTCCACCACTTGTCCAACCTTGCTTACATTAAAGAAATGAGGGGCTACGTAAACATTGGCAAGCAAGGTAGAAAGGTCCTAAGGTATTTCACCTTGGATATTGGGCATTATAAGTAGGGCCACCACTTGTCCAATCTATGCTCTGATATAGAAAGGGGATTTTTGTTTCAAGGTCCACCACGTGTTCAACCTTGCAAGACTCAAGGGATACTTGGACATTGGAAAGCATAGTCCTATAGTAGTTGATAGGTGGCAGGGGGTATAACAACTAGGTCCAACCTATGCTCTCATATAGCAAAGAGTCTTTGGTTTCAAGGTCCACCACTTGTCCAACCTTGCTTACATTAAAGAAATGAGGAGCTACGTAAACATTGGCAAGCAAGGTAGCAAGGTCCTAAGGTGTTTCACCTTGGATATTGGGCATTATAACTAGGTCCACCACTTGTCCAAGCTATGCTCTGATATAGAAAGGGGATTTTTGTTTCAAGGTCCACCACGTGTTCAACCTTGAAAGACTCAAGGGATACTTGGACATTGGAAAGCATAGTCCTATAGTAGTTGATAGGTGGTAGTGGGTATTACAACTAGGTCCAACCTATGCTCTCATATAGCAAAGAGGCTTTGGTTTCAAGGTCCACCACTTGTCCAACCTTACTTCCATTAAATAAATGAGGGGCTACGTAAACATTGGCAAGCAAGGTAGCAAGGTCCTAAGGTATTTCACCTTGGATATTGGGCATTATAACTAGGTCCACCACTTGTCCAAGCTATGCTCTGATATAGAAAGGGGATTTTCGTTTCAAGGTCCACCACGTGTTCAACCTTGAAAGACTCAAGGGATACTTGGACATTGGAAAGCATAGTCCTATAGTAGTTGATAGGTGGTAGTGGGTATTACAACTAGGTCCAACCTATGCTGTCATATAGCAAAGAGGCTTTGGTTTCAAGGTCCACCACTTGTCCAACCTTACTTCCATTAAATAAATGAGGGGCTACGTAAACATTGGCAAGCAAGGTAGCAAGGTCCTAAGGTATTTCACCTTGGATATTGGGCATTATAACTAGGTCCACCACTTGTCCAAGCTATGCTCTGATATAGAAAGGGGATTTTCGTTTCAAGGTCCACCACGTGTTCAACCTTGAAAGAATCAAGGGATACTTGGACATTGGAAAGCATAGTCCTATAGTAGTTGATAGGTGGCAGTGGGTATTACAACTAGGTCCACCACTTGTCCAACCTATGCTCTAATATAGCAAGGATGCTTTGGTTTCAAGATCCACCATAATTTCCAACCTTGCTTCCATTAATATAGCAAGGAGGATTTGGTCTCAAGGTTCACCACTTGTCCAACCTATGCAAACCTTTTCCATGTTGTAGCATGATTTTTTGTTTGAAGAGTATTTTTCTATAACCATGGATTTAACAATGTAATCTTTTTCACTTACAGGATGGACTTTGAATCTGGGGAGAAAGTACATATGACACTTGACAATGAAATTGTTGGTATTGGCTGTGTGTGTAGAACTGATCCATATTCCACTTGTGGTGGTACAAAGAAAGGGCAAGGAAATGTCTCCATACTAGTGGAGGAATGCTTGAAGGATGTGGTCCTACCTTTTCCTACAATGGATACTTCATCTCTCCAAGGCTCATTATGGAGTGTTGTTTGATGGTCAAAGCTTCTTTTGCAATCTTTTGTATTAAATGGGAACTTAATTGATCCACAGGAAAGCTACAATGGTGATGAAGAACATGATCATTCTGATCCTCTAGTTACAGATGCAATACCTATGACAAACCCAGAATTTGAAGCAATGATTCGAGAGTCTTGGAGAAATCAGAGGGTCCTTTTAAAAGATGACACAATGATGCAAACCATGAATGAAGGGACCATCTTATATGTATTTCCACATGATTATGTCAACTTTCAGGAACTTGGTCCTGATTGTGTGGGTGTGGGTATTGAAAGAGAAAATGCAAGCATTGATGATGTGGTTGAAGTGGGTAGCATCACTTTGCTAAAGTGGCCCATCAAGCAGACAACAATGTTGAATGGGAGCCCATTACAACGATTTGTTCCTGTTGATAGCATGCATGCTACATATGAGGATGTATCCAACGATGACAATGTTGGAAAAAAACTTGATGGGAGTAATGTTGTCCAGTTATCAAGGAAGAGATGATACACTTTCATGAACAGGACTCAAAAATCAAAAGCAGCACCAGCTTCGACTTTTTACCTTTCAAACAAATCAATTCAAAGGGTATCTTGCATTGATTGTTGTCCACAAAAATGTTGCCAGTTTGCAGATCGTGATATGGTGACAAGGTTACGGCAACAGTTTTGGGGAGAGTCTCAAAAATCACGCACTAATTATGTTTATGATGTTCTTTCTATATGTTATCAGAAAGATGAGAAGTCACGATAACAATTCAGGTTAAATGACTCTATTGTTTGTTGTAGAGCATGGTATGAGCTACATGGAATACCAAAGACATCATTTTATCGATACAAGGAGAACTTTGAAAATGGTGTGCGTCAATATGTACATGGGAACACATGTACATTGAGAAGGGGACTTCAACATACTAGTTTAGCAAGAGCGCCACTACTAAATGAGTTTGTGGAAAACAACTCTGAGAAGATGCCACATAGAAGTAGAACACTGCTAGATGGCTCAAGAGAGACTCAATTGGTGATTCCATCAACATACAAACAAGTGGATATTTTATGTGAAATCAACACGACACTTGACCAAATGGGCTATGAGAAGAAGCTATCCCAATCTTCTTTTGGTAGAATTTGGAACAAAGAGTACCCACATGTCACTTTAACAAAGATGAGTGAGTTCTCTAAGTGCAATATTTGTAGCTCAATCAAGGCAAGGTTAGAAGCTAAACCTTCTCTTGAAGAGAGAGCTCTTCTCTTGAGGGAGAGAGAAGTTCACATGGCACAACAAAAGAGTTGCAGAAGCCTATATTATGCATGGCGCACGTATTTAGAAACTCAACCAAAAAAACATGTATGCATAATCCATGATAAGATGGATCAAAAGAAGACTGCCATTCCTAGATTATGCATTGTTCCCAAGGGTGTGGATTCAGGATATAATCTGCAGGTGGCATTGATTGGCATGATCACTCATGGACATGGAGAAGGTCATTACGGACACTTTGTCTTGAATGGTTTGTGGCCAGCTAATCCAAATCTTACAATTGGCTCAATTGCTAATTGTTTACATAACCTAGAGAGGATAGATAAGCATCCTCTTGGTGATCTGGTAACAAATGGACTTCCAAGGAGCAATATTTCACTACTACATACTTTGAACTCAAGGGATGCTTTGGACTACCATAACTTGAGTGATGGAAAAGAGCCCATTGTGCAGTCGTCAGAAATTGCAGAAGAGGAATTGGGGTCAAAATTTCATAGATTGCCACAGAACTTGTTGCTACAATTGGATAATTGTGCACGGGAAAACAAAAATCGATACTTATTTGCCTATTTGTCAATGCTTGTTGCAAGGGGTGTTTTCAAAACCATCCAGCTGGGATTTTTAATGGTTGGGCATACACATGAGGACATAGACGCCATGTTTAGTAGGTTTTCAGAGAAGGTGAGAGTTACACAAAACTATAATTTGCCACATTTGATGGATACATTACGAAACAGCTCATCTTCATCTCTAGCTCCATTTTTTCTCACAAAGATCCCCGATTTCAAGCAATATTGTGATGGCTATCTTTGTGATGGAGAAGACATACTTGTTGGACATTCCAAACCACTTCAGTTCAGGTTCTTTATGCAGGATGAGACACCAATGATGCAATATAAGGCACATGTAGGTGTATCAAGTTGGAGTGGAAGTATTCGCCTTTGGAAAACAGACACAGAAGGCAAGCCAATGTTACCACATGGAGATCCACCTCTAGTACAAATGGCGGAGTATGTCAAGGCCCACGAAGAAGTCATTTTGGGGCTAAAGAACTATATAAAATTTTGGAAAAATTTAGGGAATGGTTCAAGTATTCCGTGATATTATAGACCCGTGATAGATTATTGGAGTAAGGTAATTGAAGAGATTGGAAAAGCAATCATATCAGAGGGAGTCTTGTATGAAATGTTTTGGCCAAAAACTCAAGAATATTCTCACATACAAAGCACTACAATGAATTTGCAACAAGGAGCAGAAAGATTCCTAGGCCTTGAAGAGTTGAACGATCATTTTTGTGGTCCTCAACGAGATAGGCCAAGGGAAGAGTTTGACCCTATGTCTGATGTGCACCAAGGTGACTTTCTTATGCTTGTTTCGAGTGACACAGAAATCTATCCAGTGTGGTTTGCAATGGCTTTATCTGACATTGATAATGAGCCTACATCACCAAACTACAGAAAACTCTTGATTCAATATTGGGCACCTTGCGTGAGAAAAAGTGGGATGACAGATACTCAAGCTTACAGTAATTGTTGGAAGGGTTATTGGGCTGTCAACTATAAGGACCCACAAGTGTGGGAAACTGTAGATGCAATTGCTTGGTCTTGGAGACCCAACAAAGAAGGACCATTTTCTAGAATAAAGATTCTAGAAAGGCATGCTCTAAAAGCCAAAGAAGGCCTCACTCGTGCACATCAACCACACTTGGATCAAAGTTCATATATGGTATCAAATGTGGAGTAGAATTATGTGGAGCTTCTATTGTGACTATACTAGTCAGTTTGTAAACAAAATCTTTTTTGTATCTTCCTTTGTTTTATGTAATTTATAGTTATTATTCAAATCCATGTGTTGTACATCCTCTTGACTTTTGGTGTTTATCAACACCACAATCCTATGAGATTTTCACTTTATTTACTAACCACATACCTCAATTTTTCCCACTTTAAGTGGAAAATTCCCAAATTACATGAATTTAGTCGATTTGGAGATTCCCATAATGTGAGATTTTTACCAAAATACCTAATATGGTCTTTAGGGGGTATCCTCCTAGAGCAGGACAACTGACAGGGGCTCCACAAGCTTCTCCACCATCAGTAGGACCATGCTATGAATGTGGTGGTGACCATTGGGCAAGGGTTTGTCCAAACAAAGGAGAACGGGTTGAATTTTTTGGGTTCTGTGATGGATGTACCACTGATCATCTCATTCCACACTATCCAAAAAACCCTAACAACAAAGGGAAATCAACCATGAACAAGATGGGGATTGTGCCAAACTCAAGTGGATCATAAACAACACCAAGCATTGCGATAAACACGGTAACTAGAGCCCAAGCACATGAGGCAGCAAGGAACATCTTAGCCAGTCAAACCGAGACAGAGAATTTGTCTGTCCGAACCCCTAGGAAATCCTGGAAGGCAAAATGAGACAAGATAATAGCCAAAAGACAAATAGAAAAAACGGAGTTGGAAACCAAATTATTTCAAACAAAGGAACAATAGCAAAGGGAAAGAGACCTTAAGGGAAACAACGAGGTTAAAAAACCATCGATTATAACATCAGGAGGATCTTTCTTGGTAGACAAGGTTTTTGAACCTGTGGATGCAATTTTAAAAGCTTGTAGTGCAAGGCTAAAGCCTAACCAAACTCAAGAGGATAGGTGGTTAACATACCCTCAACCGAGCTATGAGAAAGAGAGGCTAAATATGTGCAAGGAGCTCATCCAAGCCAGTCAAGCGCTTATGGAACCATCAGATGCTACTGCTCCAAAAACTGAGTTTTTAATCCGAGAAAAAATTCAAGAGTTAGAGGGGTAGGGAATTGAAAAGGAATACCAACCAGATTGTGTAAACGAAACACCATTGGATACGAGGGTGGCAGCCAATACGACAGATGGAATGTATTCTCAAGTACCACTGCCATTCCCGGAAGTAGAATAACAATGACCTCAGGATCTATGGGAACAGATCAAGAATAGAAAAGGTGGAAGTGCTAAACTTATGTCAACCCCTATCACAGAGATCAACCTGGAACATGAGCTCTACCCAAATGATATCCGATCACTGTATGGTGATGCAGGTAGAATGACATCGGAAGATAATAAACCGCAGTCATTGAAAACTTTACCTTCATTTATTGGTAACCATGAAACACAATCAAAGGTGAAGAAAGTACCATCTCAATGGAAGGCCAATCCTAAGATGATGGATACCAAAACTCTTCATGAGCTGAATCAGATGTCATCCCCTATCCATTGTACACTAACTCTGTCAGAGTTATTGCAAATCAGACTGCATCTTTAGGGGGAGGTTGGAATTTTTTTGGAAAAAAATAGGGCTGATAATTCCGCCACCCAATGCGTCTTCAAAAAAACTGAAGACACAGCCCTCAATACAAACTAAACATGAGCTAGTACCAATGAACAAGGTAGGGGATTATTGTGAAGGTGAAGAAGAAAATACTACCCTACCGGTGGAGTACAAAGAGGTTAAGTCGATAGCAATATTGGATAGTGGGGTTGGAATAGCCATAGCTACCAAAGAAATGTGGGAAAAATGGGGGAAACCTACTCTCCAAAAGACTAGAATGAAACTACAAGTAGCAAATGGGTATCTCGAAAGATCAATTGGCATCCTGAAGCAGATTGTAGTAACATCTTGCAGAATTGTATATGAACACACATTCACTATTATGAATTTCGATGAGAGCAGCAACTTTGATATCATATTGGCCAGACCATTCATGCGGTAGCTAAAAATGGTACAAGATTGGGGTTACGTCTATATCTATCTAAGGAACAAGGATATTATCACTACAAAAATTAGTGTCATAGATCATAGCTATAGAGATGTAGAACAAAACCCAGGAGAAGACCTGAACTCCACAACTGACCAAAAAGGGGGAATACTGGCTTGGTTGTAGAAAAAATCTCACCATTAGACAAGAGAAGCTTCCGAAGGTGGAAGTTTAAAAAGGGAAGATTGATAGGACTACACAAGATGAGGCCTATGTACCAAAGCCTTTTCCAGAGGAGATGTTCGAACCTTTGGGATGGAAACAGATACTGGCTACTCTTGATGTGTGTGTAAACAAGGTGACCCTCACCAAATTCTGCAATGAGGAAGTATATGATATCATTCCATTCCAGATGATGGGTGTTAGCCTAGATCTGAAATTAGAATGGGAAGTCCTTGATGAGGACGGGGTTAGGGAGTGCCGATGCATAGTAGATGAGATCTCAGTAAGGGACCTTGACCAAACGGACGAAGATGATTTCCAGGACTCAACTGATAAGCTGCTAGAGGACAACACAGATGACGAGCTGTCTAGTAGCTCACGTCAGAACATCAAACGGAAGGATCGACGGGTGATCTACTATGGTTCACGGACCAAAATCCTCAAAGACAGAATAGATATCGAAACAAACACAGAAACAATTGAAACAAGCCCAATGAAGACTCACTAACTCTGCTAACCGAAAAAACGCGGTACTTAAGGTTAGTAGAAGCAACTAATTGCCTCAAAGATGGGATATCAAAGAGGTACATGAAACCTGACTCAACCAAAACAAAAATGAAAAATAAGAACACACAAAAACCAAAAAAAGAGAGAGCAATTCCAAGAAATCAACGAAGTTGTCCAAAATGGAGTGCAAAATCAAATACAATGAATTGAAACGAGCCTTGAAGGAAGTTTGGACAACAAAAATGGAAACTGACGAGGAATCAAAAGATGATAAATTCGATGCACCTTCCCACTATAAGAAGTACACTATCCAACGTAGAAAAATCGTGGTGCAGAAACCTAAAAGAGATCCCAAAGAACCAGGAACTTCATATGATGGGCCTAAAAAAGCCAAATGTATCAATTTAGCAGAACCAAGCGACGAGCCAAACCGGCATACATCGCCACGGATCTCACTGATGAAGAAGAGCGACTTCTAGTCAATACACTCTGACAATACAAAGATGTCTTTGCATGGTCATACAAAGATCTAAAGGGGATAGATCTTGAGATCTGTAAACACACGATACCCCTTAAGAGTGATGCCAGACCATGCAGACAACGTCCTTACACATACAATGAGACTTTTGCCAAGAAAACTAAGGAGGATATAGACAAACTAAAGGATGCCGAGTTTATCTACGAGATTGAACACACCGATTGGGTGTCCCCTATTGTGGTAGTACCCAAAAATAATGGCAAACTGCATGTCTATGAAACCTCAAACAGATAAATGCAGCCACCATCCGAGATAACTATCCACTGCCAATAATGGATCATGTTATTGAGCGAGTAGCAGGGAAAGAGGCCTATAGTTTTCTCAATGGATTCTCAGGCTACAGCCAATTGACAATTAAATCGAAAGTTCAGCATAAGACATCTTTTGCAATAGAGTGGGGTATATTTGTCTATAGGATAATGCCTTTCGTCCTAACCAATGCCCCTGCTACATTCCAAAGACTAATGAGTCATGCATTCAAGGAATATCTCAGAAAATTTTTGGAGATATACATGGATGATCTTTGTGTTCATTCTCATCGCAGAAGTGACCACACAACACATCTAGGAAAAGTCTTTGAAAAGTGCAGAATGTATTGAATTTTCTTAAACCCGGAAAAATGCGTCTTCATGGTAAGACAAAGTAAAATTTTGAGCCACATTCTGTCCAAAAATGGAATTTCCACTAACCAAGAGAAGGTACAGATAATTGCCGCACTACCAAGACCAATGAAGACAAAGGAGCTGCAAGCATTTATGGGGCATTGTGGGTACTACAAGCGTTTCATATATATGTATGTTGTAATAGCTAAGCCATTGTACACCCTCATTGCTAAGTTCAAATGGACGGAATAATGCGAGCAGACTTTCCATAAATTGAAGCAGCAATTAATTTCTGCTCCAATTTTGCAAGCCCCTGAATGGAGCAAAATCTTTCATGTTCATGTTGATGTATCAGCCTATGCCATAGGATGCATATTAGCCCAGCCAGGAGAGAAGAAAATGGATTTTCCCATTTGCTACTCTAGTCGACAGCTAAACCACACAAAGAAAAAATCATACCACTACGGAAAGAGAAGGTATTGGAATGATATATGCTGTCAAAAAATTTAGACACTACCTTCTTGCAAACAAGTTTGTTTTCTTCGTGGATCACCAAGCACTGCCATATCTAGTAAACAAACCTTGCAACACTGGAAGAATTGTTCGCTCGTTTATACTATTTCTTGAGTTTGACTTCACGGTAGTCGTTAAAAAGGGGACTACACACACGCGAGCAAATCATCTTTCACAACTGTTTCATGGGGAATCACCTGAGGGTATCGGTGATAATCTTCCCGACTCTTATCTGTTTAACATCAAAATGGTTCCAAGGTGGAGTGAAGAGGTCATTCCTCTACTCACAATTGGGTCATTACAGATAGAAAGAAAACCATCGACTATACATCAAACACAAAATCTCCAGCTTTTAGCAGGACGGTTGTATAAACACGATAAGGATGGGATATTGAGACTATGTGTACAGCCAGCAAAATCCACCTACTACCTCAAACAGGCTCATATACAAAATACGAGATTTCACAATGGAGAAACGGAGACAGGCCAACAACTAAAGAGACTAGGAGTCTACTGGCCAACCATGGCACACAGTGTCTATACATATGCAAAATTGTGTGATAGTTGTACAAAACAACCTCCAGTGGAACACGCCACCCTGTTTCGAGTAGTACAAGCACCCAAATGGAGTTCTCACATAGCTGAGTACTTAAAAAACAAGCCCTTCCGAGAGGGATGGGGCAAGGCAAGAATGAAAACTGTAGAAGAAGAGGCCAAACATTATCTTCTCATTGCCAACCAACTGTATAGGCAGGGAAAAGACAAACAACTACGGTTGTGTGCTACGAAAAGCAAATATTTTGTTATCTTAGCACAAGCACACTCAGGACAGCCATGGGGACATTTCTCAGCTGATAAAATGGAAAATCTTGTGCTACACTCAACCATATGGTGGCAAACCCTGTTTATGGATGCAAAGACCTATGACTGCTACAATCGAGAGCACGGAAGGCCTACAAAATGCGTAAAATAACACGCTACAGACAATAAAGCGATAGATCTACATATATGACGCATTCACGAGCACATAATCGACGATAAACACGAACAGAGAGAGAGAGAGAGAGAGAGAGAGAGAGAGAGAGAGAGAGAGAGAGAGAGAGAGAGAGAGAGAGAGAGAGAGAGAGAGAGAGAGAGAGAGAGAGAGAGAGAGAGAGAGAGAGCAAAAGAACACGTGCAGGCGCACCCCCTAGAGTGGAGTGCTACACCAGCACGGCGAGAGAGAAGAGAGGAGAGGAGAGGAGGGAAGAATACACACACACTAGGTGCAATATCCCCTCGTGCAAGAGTGACCATTTCCCTCTTGCACGTATTTCATTTATAGATTTCTTAATGGTCAAAGTGATTACAAACTGACCGGTCGGTCATAAATGGCCAAAGCTCATAAAGAGCACTTGAATAATAAAATGTACATTATATATATTTTTTTTCATTCGCATAGGCCTATCTTGGTCTAGTCTTTTCCACATGTCAGCTGTAATAAATAATAAAATATCAATTCTATAACATACCTCTTCATTGGAAAGCAACTATCCTCAGTTGTGCAACATAAAAATCTGCAAACAATACTTGTCAAAAACAATGATTAGAAATCTGTATCAAATAGTAAAAGAAAAAATCCATCAAATTAGACAACATTGCTAATGCTTGCCGTCATCCACGTACTACCTATTCTAGTGTCCCATACCACTAGAATAAACAGTATATGTCATACCCTGATGATTCACGATATCATTGGTCACACTCATCATGCAATTAGTCAATTTTTATCAATCTCAAGTCCAATTCCACAAATACTATCGCGACAAAAAACCATCATATATCCATTCCAAATTCAAATCCAAACATCTGTCAATATGTACTCATTTCAAATCCAAATATCCTCCATGTTGTATACTCGGGTAACAAAATCATACCAGTTGCAGTGGTGGCCAGTCATCACTGCAACATGATTTTGTGATTAGTGTTGCCTAAATCGGTGAATCTACACCAATAAGACGTGCTGCTTAAATCGGCGAATCTGCACTAAATCTTCTTAAATCGGAGAATCTGCATTTGATATTGTTTAAAAATCATGAACCTGTAATTTATCAAGGTGTTGCCTAAATCGGCGAATCTACACGAAGGTGAGCATTGACACACTACCTAAATCGGTGAATCTGTGTGCTTGTGACCAATGGACTAGACAAGACATAAAAATTTTTAAAAAAAATTGAATACCTGTTTGACACCACATTGGAGTAAGGTTGAGTAACACACTACTTACAAATTGTTTATTAACTCTCAAGGTATCTTGGGTCATGTGAGCAGTTGCATAGCTCAATGTGAGATGATCTCAATGGAAATTCCATTTAACGTGAGAAAGTGTTGATTTAGTAACTCAGAAGATAATGCATGTAAATAAAAGAGCCTTTCCTTATATAAAAAAGTATGGCAGGTATGAACAGTGTTGATCAAGCATGTAATTAATATAGATGATGTCGTCTTGAAAAAGAAACGAGAGTGAGGAAGCCGACCAGTTCTCTTGAAGCCTGCGTAGTCTTCATGGTACACTTGCATTTAAACCAAAATAAAGGTGGGTAGGTCACATTATGTTCCAAAAAATTTTAAGAGTAAAGAAATGTGGAGCTATGAACCACAAAAAAATAAAAACTTTAACCAGCTGCAAATACAATGCTGACAAGATTGTATGTTATAACTTTTATTTCTATTTATAACTGTAAAAACTCATGCCATGATAAATCACTATGCTTAAATAAAATGAAAACTTAAAAGGATCGAATAAGGTCCTATCAAAATTGCTAGATAAATATCTAAGATAGTCGCTAAAATATTTATTTGATTATTTTTTCTTTTTTCTTTTTTCTTTTGAATTCTCGTCCAAGGCCAAACTAATACAATCGTTGCGGATCTAAACCAATGCTTGGGTAAAGAATTAAGTAAAGAAAATTTCTGAAACTAAAAGTCTAAAACTATCGAAGAAAACCAACATCATCACCTTCACTGCCCGACATTGTCGGAGAAAGTATTGCACTACTTCACTGAGAACGTCATCAATATCCGCCGTTGTAAGGAGTCGTAATGGGAGGGGGAAGAGAGATAGCAAAATGAATAAAATGTTAATTTTATTCATTTTGCTATCTTTATGGATTGAATACAATGTTAGGGTACAAAATAAAAGAAAGTAAAGTGAAAGATTAAATTGAAAGACTAAAAGTAAAAGCTTAAAATCGTCAGACTGAAATCATCATCATCATCATCGTCAATGCCCGTGGATGCTTAGCGTTGTGCAAAAAAGTATTGTGGCGGTCGTGGTCGAGCTTCATCTTTTCTGCCTCTGTAGGTAGTCACACGAGGAGAGGAGAAATGAAATGAATTACTATCTGAATAGTTTACAAAAAGCTAAAATTCCATATGAAACCAAATTGATACAATCTGTGTAAATGGAATCCAATGCCTCGGTCTAAATTAAAATAAAGCAAAGTAAAAAATATAAAATTCATCTCTTCAGCATTGTTAATGTCCTGATGGCGTCTAAGAAAATATTGCAACGGTCGATGTCGAGCTTCGTCAATGTCCATTTTTGTAAGCAGTTGCACTGGTAGGGGGAAAAGAGAGAGAGAGAGTGGGAGGTGGGAGGGCGCGAGACACTGTACACTTCTAGCGCCACTGTTGTGTGGGTGGCATAAGCATTAGATGAGGGGCCTTGCCTCCAAATTTCCATGTTGCCGCAACTTTGGCGCCAAGCCCAGAGTCTTGACCAACTGGTTGGCACCACCTCAACTCCCTCGTCCATAGTCCGGAGGTCGCTGCATGTTTCTAACTGCGTGTCTTTATCTATCTCTTTTGTAGGGATCATATTGCGGCTCTTGCAGTAGGCTAATTACACACACACACACACACACACACACACACATAACTCACACCTCACCATCGCTAGGTCCTTCAACCGACTATTATGCCGCTTTCGGCCCTCCTCTACATACGGGAGGCATAATGGTCATCCTTTATGACAACACGCATGATCTCGAGTTAGCTAGCCCTCAAGGGCTATCGTTCTCTTGTGTCCTTGTTCTCTATTGTCTCTGACATTATCATGGTTGCCGTCTAAAATTAAGGAAGCTTGGTTTCCTCGCTGGTTTTCATCAAAGTCACAATGGGGAGTAAGTCTTTGCGCCCCAAGAGAGAAGATGTCTACATGTTAAGTGGGGGGTTGGTTGGAGGATTGAGCTCACTGGATAAGTGGAGGTTGTATTGCATGAGTGGGGAGCGGGTTTGCTAATGATGGGTTGCACATGCAGTGGTACCCACAAGTAAACATGCTAAAAAAGGGTTGGGCATGAGTAGGTGCAGCACGCGATTGGATGGTTGCTATGGTGTGTCAACTAAAAAGAAAACAGAGAAATAATGTTCGTTGAATGCTGGTGATAAGTTAAAAAAAATGTGGGCGAGCGGCTGTCGGCTGCTGCATGGTGAGCCAAGAGATGGTTGGGATAGGCAGGGGCATAGCGGGGAGCTCGTTTGGAGAGAGTCGAGCGGGAATTTGTGTGTGTGGTTGGCAATCATACCATGCAACCAAAAGAATGTGGTTGCTAGAAGAATAAAAGGAGAGAGAGAGGTGGGCTGACTAGTGCTCGTTAAGTGACCACAGCCGCAAATGTTGCATGGCGAACTGAAGGTAAAAAAAATAGTGGAAGGGTACGTGATGAGGCTTTTCCTCGAATCCACATGTCAGGGTCCTGCTCATTGCCGCCTGTCATAGGTGGTAGCATGAGGGGCATTAGAAAACACCTAGGTTGCATGTGTATTGCTCTTCCTAGAGCATACACAGCGCTTCCATGCATGGTAGGGGCAAAACGTGGGGTGTGTGGACACCATTCATGTAGAAAACTAGCCAGGGATGGGGATGGAAATCATACTTGCAGGGCTTAATGCGTGAGAAATTAGTGTCTGCACTACATGGCTAGCTGCAGGGTATGCGAGGGTAGCCATACCCACCCCCTCAATACTATGGATTTCCTACACGCTTTTTGGGTTTGAACTGTGATCTCTAATTCGGTTCTCAATGTGCAGTGCAGCATCCCCTTCTTCTTTCGATTGCACTCCTATTCACTTGAATAGGTGCGGAGAATGTCAACCTCGCTCCCTATCTCACTTGGGCTTCCTATTAAGACTTCTATAGCACAACTCGTAGTGCACCTGTCTCATACAAGGAGACATGGATTCAAATCCCATTGGAGGTAAAAATTTAGCAGTCTTTTTTTTTAAATCATGGGATAATGTAAGGCGGTTAAGCAATTTTCTACATGGTTAACCATAATTAGACAAAACTTAATCATCAAACTTGTTAATTAAGATTCCAAATTATCACTTAGCTTCCCATGCGTATTATCCCTCACGTTGTAGTGCATCCTCTCTCGCATGTATATGATTCTCTCCTTTGCGTGTAGTGTGCATGCTGCATTTGGTGTCACATGCATGAGGCATGCGGTCTCTGATTGTGATTGATTGGTGTATGCGTGTGTTCTGCATGTTGCATATCTCCTTCCCGTCATGCACAATTAACGGGGCTTCTCGTCTCCATGCCAATCACAACATTCGTGTTTTCGTTATCATAATCATAATTAAGGGTCATTTAACCACCACTCCTTATTAATTAATCACTATTAATTATACTAATTGTAAATGATCACAATGCATAGAACACTTATCTTTGGGTAAGTAGTCTTCTTTGTGTCGGATTGATTGGAGCGTCACCATAGCTCGGATACCACTGCTACAGTTAGGAGCATGGAAGGCCTACAAATTACATAAAATAACATGCTACAGACAATAAAGCGATAGGTCTACATACCTAACGCATCCACAAGCACATAATCGACGATAAACACGAACAAAGAGAGATAGAGAGCAAGACAGAGCAAAAGAACACGTGCAGGTGCACCTCCTAGAGTAGAGTGCTATGCCAGCACGGTAAGAGAGAAGAGAGGAGAGGAGGGAAGAATACACACACACTGGGTGAAATCTCCCCCGTGCAAGAGTGACCATTTCCCTCTTGCACGTATTTCATTTATAGATTTCTTAATGGTCAAAGTGATTACAAACTGACCGGCCGGTCATAAATGGCCAAAGCTCATAAAGAGCACTTGAATAATAAAAAGTACTATATATATATATATATATATTTCCATTCGCATAGTCCTAGCTTGGTCTAGTCTTTTCCACCTGTCAGCTGCAATAAATAATAAAATATCAATTCTATAACAATGTCAAAGGATGTGATGAATGTCAACGCACAAAACCACCCCTACAGAGAGATGAAATGCCACTAAGGCCAATGATGGGGGTACGTGCTTTTTCCAAATGGAGCATTGACATTATTGGCCCCATCATACCTCTGGGATATAGATCTCACGCATAATACGTCATAGTAGCAACATACTACATGATGAAATGGGTAGAAGCAAAGGCAACCCAGAAAAACGATGCACGAAACTATAGCCCAGTTCCTTTTCGAGCACATCTTTACAAGATATGGTCTACCCATCAAAATAGTGAGCGATAGGAGAACACACTTTTAAACGACGTCATTGAAACCCTCCTTGACGTATTCATGATGGTCCATTGCAAATCAGCACCCTATCATCCGCAAGTTAATGGACAAGCAGAGAGTACCAACAAAATCTTATGCACTGTACTCACCAAAATAGTTAGTGACTCAAGAAATGATTGGGATCAAAAGCTACACACAACATTATGGGCTTACAGAATAGCTTTTAAAACTTCCATTGGGACGACTCCCTTTAACCAGGTGTTCGGGATTAATGTGATCCTACCCATGGAATTCTTAATCACAACACTACAAGTGGAAACACAATTAGGATGGACGGGCCATGAGCTATTGGAGAGACTAGACACCTTGGAACTATTACATGAAACCCTACTTAGAGCGATAGCTATGAATATGCTCAAAAAAAATAAATGAATGCGTTTCATGATCAGCATGTGATTAGCAAGGAGCTCCAAAAGGGGGATTATGTTTTAATGTATACCCTCAAACAACACTCCAAAAAACTCAAAAAGCGAGGGATGGGGCCTTTTGTAATACATGATATATCACAAAGTGGCACCATCAAGCTTGCCACATTAGGAGGTGAGGAGATGCCTAATTGGACGAGTGGCTGCAGATTAAAGAAATATCTTCTTTCGTTGACACCAAAAGAACTTGAAACAATACATGGAGCAGCTCAGCGCAAAATTCAAGCACATGACATTCAAGAACAGGCACAAAAGGAGACCAAAATCCACATATTAAAGCGCGGGAGCAAGCAAACTTTCAGAGAAAGGCACAAAAAAATGATTGTATTGATACTATTCCAATAGCATCCATACAAATGGCAGCTACAGGGTTAGGAGGAATGGATCTAGGCATTAATTTACAACTTGCTGATGGCACCACCGAGCAAGCATTAGTGGACATTGGGGCCAGAGCTAATGTTGTTAACTAATCCACTTTCAGAAAAATCACATGGGAACCTCTAATGCCAAACACAATGGGTTTCAAAGTGGCAAACAAAGGCACAATGGACATTCTCGGCCACATAAATTTGCCAATCACTGTTGATGGAACGGTTTATCCTCATTAGTTTCATGTGGTCAACGATCAGGATCTTCATGAAGCAGTTATTCAGGGAGTGTCGTGGATGTGCACTTATCAAGCCATGCCAAACTGGCAAGACAATACCTTACAGCTCAGACAAGAGGACCAATCTTTTGCCATGCCCTTTGTACAAACAGACCATGTATGGGAACCCCTACCATCACCACATGCACCAGTTCAACGATATTATCCGACCGTGGCCAATACAAATTGGGTTAAAAAATCCATCATGCAAACCAATTCCAAGAAATTATGGATACCCAAATGACAAATCAATACAAGTCAATCTACATTGTCTCCATAGAAATCCAACCTCGCCAAACCGCCTACGGCTTTTGTCAGACAACCTAGGCCAATCCAACACTAGCCTCGACAACCAAATAATGTCAAATGGGTATGGAAACCAAAACAAACTCGCTCACACGAAGTCTTGTCTAGGAAATCCACAAGCAAGCAGTTTCAGTGGCAACCAAAACAAAGCTCTCAAGAAAAACAACCAGCATCCTCACAACTTCTATAGGTCACCATCAAGCAGAGGGCGCGTCTTCTACAATTACTAGTGTTTGGACCACGCAGCTTCAAGGAGACTCACTGTCAGCAACCACTGAACATATTGTTCAGTACCCCTCTCTTGCACATCATTTGTTTCCCCATGCACATCCTCCATCAGCATCATAGAGCCACACTCTACGGCTATGCATAGACACACACTTCATTCCCATGCACTCTAACACATGTTCGTCTCGGACGACTCACTCTCGGAAGGGGGCAAGATGTAGCAAGATTATCATTTTTATATATTATTATCACATTAATTCTTTTCTTTTCTTTTCTTTTTCTTTAAAGCAAACTTTTCAGAGCCTTATAAACTCTTAGCCAGCATAATCATGAGCCATATTGACACCATCTAATACTAGGTTAAGAATATGTATGTAGGGGAGGTTACACTAATTTTGGCTAATTTTTTGCCAACTAATAATTATAAATAGTTTTCTTTTAAAAAAAAGAAAAAAACATCAAATAATCAACAAAAAATGATAAGTCAAGCCAAGAAAGTCGGAATTGACTTTTGAAAGCAAACAACGAAACTTCAAAGCAAGGACTTAGAACATGGAAAATATGGAAAGATTCGGCACAAGATGGATTTTGAGCCAACTTCTAAAGGATCAAAACTACATATCGGACGCCATTTGTCAACCAAGCGTCAGAATGAAGAACGATTTAAATTGCACATGATATGAAAAACAAGATATGATCAATGGAGGTAAGTATGAATGGGGCATTCCGCGTAGTAGACAAGGAACATATAGTCAAATGGGGCAACATAAGCTCATTTGCATTTGGAGAGAGAGAGAGCCACAGAAGGATACAATTTCTGGATTTTTTTTTGTCCGTTGTGACCACCTCGGTAGATCTTACTACACCAGATTTGACAAGTATGATCATTAACCTTGTAAGAACGTGTGTGTATGCTCCATAATGCATCAACATTGGCAAAACAACATATCAGAGCAGTACAAAGTCACAAAATCTGCAAACTAACAGGGCCAATGGGGAATTCCAAAACTCATCAAAAACCAAAAACCTTTCAACAGTAGACCCCAAATAGCTGGCAGAATTAGGCAGGACAAAAACAACAACAAAAGGTGTTGGAACATGGATCACCATCCATGTTCCTCAAACCCTAAAATCAGAAAAATTTGTACAAGAGCACCCATAGGTGGTCAGGAACAAACTCCTATAGCTAGAATTTCAAGATGCATCCCAACATGGATCGCGATCCATGTTTCTTTTTGCCAAAATCCGCGGAAGAATGATTCACTAGGTGGGGAATGCAAAAGTATGACTGATGCTGCAAAAATAATCACAAAAGTTTCTTTTAAGATCATCAAATCCTCCTGGTTTGCTACCTTCAGTCTGCAAATGGTCTTTTGGCCACTTTTCAGAGGGAAAAGGGTAGGATTCCAGTAAAAAATCATGGAGAGGACAAATGGTAGGATGGCAACAAAACTTATGAAGAAGGGCCAAAAGCAGAGTTTTTGAGGAGTTTTCAAATTTCTACTTAAGCCAGCCGGGAGACTTCACACTCTCCGCGAAGCCTATCAACAAGGAAATGTAACTTAAGGATGTTTGTAGGATCAAAACCAAGCAAAAGATTACTAGCAAAATGGTAAAATTTGTCGGCATCAATGTGTCTCCTTAAATGAATTCAAATTCTGGTGGGATTTGAAAGAGAGTTGAGCAATGCTATGAATTATGGACACAAAACATCAAGAACCAAAGCAATAACAAAAAATAGGCAAAAAATGTGCCCAAAAGTGGGTCCAAAAAATAGATATGGTCAAGACAGAGAAAACATGACCATAAACTGGGAAATGGGGCAAACTAAGAAAAAACATGTCCAAATTTGAAAATATTTCACCAGTGTACTAGGAAGACCTATGGGAATCTATGTGTAAACAACTGTATCAAAATTCATCCCAACATGGATCGCAATCCATGTACCTTTTTCCCCAAACAAAGAAAAATCCATACCCACTCGTCTAGTATGCTCAAAAAATCCAAGCCATGAAGTTTCAAACCATTTGAGTTCCAAAATCCACTTCAAAATGCCAAAAATATCTATGTCTACAAAGAACTTCCAAAAATTAGCCCAAGTGTCAAACCATTGATCCAACTCCCAAAATTTTGGACCAAATCATCATCTAGATGAACCCTACCAGATGGTATCATCAGATTTTCAAAATGTTGCCCAACATGGATCGCGTTCCATGTACCTCAAACCCTAAATCCAGAGAAAATTGGACAGTAGCATCTCCATATGCCCAGGAACAACTTCCCCTTGTTGGAATTTCAAAATTCCTCCCAACATGGATCATGATCCATGTTCCTTTTTGCCAAAATTCATCTATTACATTATTCCCTTGTGCCTATAGTAATCCTAAATGCACTGGTGAAATTTGGTCAAATTTAGGGTAGTTTTGACAAAGTTATTCTTATTTTTCTATTTATGGTCAAAGTTTGTAACTTTTCAATGGTTTTGATCAATTGCTAAACCCTATTTCCAATACTAAATTGACCACAAGATGCCTCGAAGGAAAGCACAAAGGGAGTGGAATGTTGCACCTTATGAGATAACAGATATCTCCTCGAATGAGAAGGCTCATATCACCAAATAGGTACTTGAAGCAATTCCGGCTAACATTTTCATCGGACGGTAGCCGCAGACGAAGAAATAGTGAAGTCCACTATCTTCAAATAGGTACTTGAAGCAATTCCGGCTAACATCTTCATCGGAAGGTTTTAAGTCGCAGACAAAGAAATAGTGGCCACTAATCTTCCCACAAGAAATGTGGACGCTGCACCAAAAGACAAAAGTGTTAGCAAGGGGGAGATGCCTACAGCTAGACAGCTTCCTACGATTACCTCCCTAGGGAACGGACTTCAGACAAGCTCATAAGTTTGATTCAGTACAATGGGGAAGCCACTCTGACTGACAAAGATGGGGCAACGGTCAAGGTTAAGATCACGGCATAAATAATCAATGAAGCACTCCACTTGCAGCAAGGACACACAACTTATTGCAAAATACAAAGGCAATAGACAATGACAAAGCTTTTCTGAAGCAAAGAGGCCACAAATTGACATATCAAGATTTGATATACTCAGAATTTTGAATTGCCATTGCGCCTTATATTGCAACACTTCAAAGTGCAAAAGCCACCCAAATATACAGAACCATTGTTGCACATGGCAGTAGTAATGGCAATGGGCTTGGCAAAGAGAAGAGTGGTCAGTTGCGACTTTGGAAATTATCTTCTCGACAACATTGTCGAAGCAAACCTAAAGGGGATCCAAAAAAGCAAGTCCTACATGAATGCGTGACCAATGCTGACACGGATTGCCTATCAGGCACTAGGGATGATTGATGATCTACCACCCACCGAGGCACAGATAGATCTGATGCACATGTCTAAAAGAGTAGTAAGACTTGTGGCCGGACCTTCCACCAGGCCGAAACCTAGAGCTAAGCAAACAAGCCAAAGCACAACCATAAGAGATTCTGCCAGCGGAAAAGAGAGAGTTAGATGCTCGGAGTAGCCGAGAAGCTGGGTCCCAATAGAGAGACACTCCTTCAAAGTACCAGTCTTCAAAAGAGGAGCACGACATCCAGTACTCTCTATGATATACACGATTGAGAAAGAAAATTTCCCACGTGGCAGAAGCGATCACAATTACTCATGCCAGGAGGACAATGGAAGAGGCGCAGGCGTTAAGGAAAAGGCTCCGCCAACAGAAGCATGAAGAAAAAATAACCCAAGGAATAGAATATGATTATGAAAAAGAGGAAGAAGAAGAAGAAAATATTCCATTGCTATGCAGGCAGACAGCTGCTTTGGAAAGGATCAAGCATTAGAAAAGAAAGGAAGCTCGGGAAAAACGAGAGATTTCCAGCGCCATGCAGCAATGAATCCATAACGAGATCAAGCAAAAGATGGAGCTAAGGGAGAAAGAAGAAGCAAAGAAACCATGCGTGGATGATCTCAAATCATTTGACAAATCTAATCAAAGTAAAAAAGAGGACGATAAATCTCACAAGGGAAGGAAGATCAAGACATGCTTGACGAGCAGGGTCACGAGTTTGATTCTCACAAGGACACTGGGGTCCCTTCCGAGACTGCAATAAAAGAGAAATAAAAAGTGGAATACTGGCCAGAGCAAGGAGCAGAGAAGAGGCAATCAAAACAAAAGACAGATCAGGGAAAGGAGGAGGCAACACAACAAAAGCCTACGATAACTTCAACAGCTTTAGAAGAACTGAAACTGAAAGAAAAAATGACCGATGAGGCTGAAACATTAGATCAAGGTCAACAAAGCCAACAGAAACCAACAGCACAAGCTATAATGGAGGAAGGAGCGGAAATGGTCAAGTCATTTGACATTGATGCACATTTGGAGCAGATCAAGCTCCAGTTTTAATGCCAAAGGACTCTTTACAACCTGTGTGGGCTGAAATTAGAAGATACTAAAAGAGACGCGTCAAAAGGCAGTTGAAGATGCCCTACAGCTAAAGCAAATAATAGAGGCATTAGAAAAATCACAGCTCCAAGCCCAATCCGAGTTGCAAAGGGAAAAAGAAAATGCAGCCTACTATTACAAGGAGGTGCAACAATTCAAAGAGGCAAACTCGGCACTGCAAGTCAAGCAGCAATGCCTCGAGGAGGATCTAACCAAAGAAATGGAACAGAATGAAAAGTTGCAAGAGGCATACACTGTGGTTAACAGGACTCTCACTCAACTCTTATCCATATAGGAGACTCCCACCTCCTCAATTGTGGCTGCGAGATCAACCTCCTTGAACCAAGAAGTTAAAGATCTAAAAGAGGCCCTAGACCAAGAAAATTATGATAGACAAATCATGACAACAGGACATCGGCCCCTACAATGAGCCAAGGACGAAGAAATTGAAGAATTGAGAAAGCAGTTGGCTGAGGCACGGGGGGACTTGGAGACTCTGAGGTCCAATTAGGCAAAGCATCAACAAACAACCCCAGTAGACTTTGAGCAAGAAGGAGGTTTTGAGCAGTCCACATTTGAGGCTCACCAAACAGAGGTGTCAGCTACCAGCACTGGAAACACAATGCAGGAATCTGCAAATCCAGCCACGACATCCACTTTGGATTTGGCCAAGGGTGAAATTTAATGCTGGATTTTAGAAGTCACGGATCCCTCGCACAAAGAATATATGCAATATGAATTGAAAGTGTTGGAATTGGTTGCCCTCCTCATGATTACTCCAGATGAGGTGGTAAAGAACCTCGTGCATGAGATGATCGCCCTGCCACCACTGATGCGGCAGGAGGCTAGATTGTGGCAGCAAATAATGCTACCAAAACTTGAACCAAACATTCGAGAGGATTACAAGGATGTTCCTGTCGCAGCAATTCAGATTCAAACCATTATTGACAATCAACCCCTTTGGCGAAAGAAATAGTTTGAGCAAAGACCAACAGATCAAACTTATTACAGGAATGCTCCCCAGCATCTTAGGATCGACCCAACTTATGATCCCATCAAACAGACGACGATCTGGGACAGCTTTTACTCTTGCATTTGTGGAAGGCACAAGAGGACTTTGCTGGAATATGGAGATAGAAATCCACAGCAAGAATTTCATGGGATTGTATGCAAGAGTCATGTTCCTGCCCTCTCACTACATGCAGACCTTCAAGGAGGCACTCATAACCGGCTTCTTCAAAGTGGACTCCTCCATATTCAATCCCATGACAAAAGATCTACCAGCACGCCATATATCGTATCAAAGTACTCTCAGCAACAACCCTTTCAGAGAGCTAGCTACAAAAATAGAGATTGAGGCAAGGGTGCAGAAGTTCAAGCACCTCACTGCAACTCTCAAGAGAAGACAGTAGACTACACTCAGAGACAAATTTCACGAGGATTTGCAATGAATAGGAAGGGGGGAATGATTGGTGGACCCAACGATCTTACACATGATAGGCGGATGTACACCAATCCCTGTAACACTCGCTTAATTTCTCGAACGAAACAGTGTAATTCAGCTAATGATGTTTTGTAATTGTAATATATTCTGACATATCCTCTCAAGCCTCTCCAAATCTACACCCTTGTAAGCGGCCGAATGGCCGTGGGTAAGTTCCCTTATCCCTTAAGCCAAAACCCTTGGTTTTACAAAAAAAGATATCATTAGCTAAAAGGATTTTTGGACGTTCACTGTGAGAGCTTCTTGCTGCTACAACTTGTAATCCTCTTTTCTCCTGGACTGGTAATCAGAATTCAATTCCAAATAGCTCATTGTGTTCCTAGTCTCTTGCTCTACAATTTAAGTATAACTATTCTCAATTCTGTTGTGGTTTGCAATGCATTGCTTGTGAGCTAAATGCATTGATTTGAAGGTTAAAATGGTTGTTTTTTGATGTTCTGACCATGGATAAGTGTTTCTATGCTTAAGGGGACCTTTCCGAGTAGTTCTATTTCAATTTGTTGCACATTTTTTGTGATGGATCATGATTTATGTACCTTCCCAGATGGTGATAGAACTAGGTACAATTGTGCCCCTAGGGGTTGTAATACCTCTCCTTAAGTTTCATTGCATTCTGAATTCGTTTGGATGCCGAAAAGGCGTGATAACCTAGAGCGGTGAGATTGGACGCATACTAATTTCTTGACTAGGAAGTGGTTGATTTGCTTTTGTCGTAGTATGAGTATCCCTCTGAGTTCACTTTGGTGATATCAACACTCTCATTAAGTCTCCATCCCCCATCCTGAGTCGCTTCCTTGCATATTGACATTATGTTAGTACAAAAGAGCTATGTTGCAGACGTCCGTCGTGGTGACCCACTAACAGATGTGAAATCAGATGTTAAATGTTTGTACAAAATTGGCACATTGGAGGTGCAATGTTGGAAGAAAACAAAATGTAGCAACCCGCAGACCTCTTTAAATATGACATTGTAGAACACTACCATTCAAGTTTACAACATAGGAAGGTCCATGAAGATATTTTTGTACTCATCAAGTTATAGTTGTTTCTTGGCCTCTGTAAATACCTTGAATATGAAAGGGACAACCAAGGAAGTCGGTCTATGCATGGTTGAGCTAAATTAACTCTTTTCAGACACTTGTTGTTGTTGGAAATAGCTTAGTCTTTATCCCCTTCTTCATAAATATAGACGAGATAGATTGTTGAATAGCTTAAAATCCTCTCTTTCTCATGCTAAGGGAGTCAACTGTGCCCTATATTTCATTAGCAAGCACTGCATTCCTTGAAATAAAATGGTGCACCATATCTCATTACAACACCTTGAAATTATTGTCATGAATTATATCCTTTGCAAGAATACTTATCAAAAACTTTAACTGCTTTCCTACATTGGCTTTGGAATCAATGTGTTCTTTGTCTAGATAGATAGTATGCCTACAAAGAAAGAAATAAAAATTAAAAAAAAACCATTTAAGTTAGTTCAAATAGTTTAGAATGTTTAGAATCCTCACCTCAATACTTGGATTCTTTTCTTAAGTCCACCAAAGCTAGCATTCAAGGTTTCAAGATTATTTAGTTTCTTCTTTTGTGCATGAGTACTTGAGCTTGTATCTTTCTTTTGTAATGTCTATACCTTATCTCAAAGGACTTGTAATTCTTGTGTATGTTGCAATATGTTTTTTTGTTCATTTTACAATGCAAATAAAAAAGTCACACAATCTCATTTATTTACCAGTACATCATGCATTTATGAATTTTAGCTTGGCCAGTTAGAGCTTTGCAATAGTCAAGCAAGCCATTCTCTCCATCACCATCAAAGGCTATAAACGAGTAGAATTTGTGAAAGAAAGAGAGTCATTAGTCAAAGGATAGAATGAACCATGTGACCAAATATCTACATGTTTTTCTACATCTACTATGAGCTTTCTTTCTCTGGGAGTGTCACTTTTGTGTTAGTTTTTATTCGCTCACATAATGGCTCATATTGAGTATCCAAGTCAATGTATAGATGATATTTAGGATTTTTGGCAAGGAGGTATGTGACAAGAAAACAATTATTCCTTAGTGCAAGAAACAAAGGAGAAGAAAGTTGTGGCGACATTTCAAAGAGAATACAATTTTTCAATCTCCCTCCAATACAACACCAAGTGCATTCAATGTATCTAAAAAGAGACATTCCTCAATCATCACAACCATCATAATTTGTAGAAAGAATCTATTGATAAGTGTGTTGTTCAAACAGTTGTAGTAAGGACCCCTTTTCTTTTATTCCACCCTTTTTCTAGACAGGGAATGCCAAAAAACATTTTTTTCTTAGAATACCCTGCAAATGACCTCCAAGATATCCTAACGGATGCAAGTTGCAATGGGAAGAAAATTTATCGGATTTGGCTACTTCAAAAATCTAAATTTAGATAGAAGAATATGTAGCAAGAAAACCTATACACAAAAGCTATGGAAATCTAGCAACATCACAAACCCTTCATAGGTCCACACAAGCACTTCTATCATGAAGATGTGATGCTCATAATTATGGTAATAAATAGCATTTTGGAATTTAAAGGCTTTATGATCAAATTCATTTCTCTTAGTCTAGCATTCTCTTCATTATAACATGTGAATACTACAAAATCATATACTCATTTTGTTCCTTCTATACATATTAGCTATAAGCTTGGGATGCTATCTATCACTTTCCCTTTCATCCTATGAGATGGAGCTTATTGGTTTTATAAATCTTATTTGAGACCATGAAGAAGCAATTTTTGACATACAAATGAGCAAATTAGAAAGTTTTTTGAAGTATCCAAACTATGTTATTAGTATTTTAAATTATTGAGCTATTATATATTAATTAGTCCATTCAAGCGTCTTGACATATTTAATAATTCATCCAGTTTAAACTTTGTTCCAATAATCAACCTGCACAACTTCTATCGTGTTGTATGTAGTCTTGATCAATCAAGTTTAGACAAATGTGCAGCTCAATAAGTTTAGGCTAGATTTTCTTTTTTCAAAATGTGAGAGCTACGTGACGCTTTTAAGATTCCATTAAAGGATTTATAGCTTAAATTCCTTATACAATTCACTAGTAAACAACTAGTAGTTTTATTTTAGTACAAATTTTTAATGAAGATATTTCTTTTGACCAAACATGCGCTCACGCACTCAACTGATGAACCAATGAGAAGCTCAAAGAGGCTTAGTTATGACAACCTCAAGACCTTTGTTCTTAATCACTAAATTCCACGAGGTCTTTAACGAAGATCCGACATGGGATCTACGATGAAGAGCTAGGTGCACATGATGCGAGGTAGACTTAGTTGTCCAATTTTAAAGGACAAGTTTGAGTTTCCCTTTTCTTTCCTAGTTTACTTTTGACTATTGAAGTTCACTTTATAGGATATTTTTTGCACAATGGGAATACCAAAATCCACACATGCACCTTGTTAAGGCAGTGGGACCCCATAGCGCATGCCTGGGTTTGAATCTTGGGGTGACATGCACACGTTTTTTATGTCTGATGTCCGATCTTTTCAAGATCCACGTGCCTAGATCTTGGCCTTAGATCCCTCTGAAGACTTTCTTAAAGAGTGAAACATGTGCTTATTGATCCCCTAACCCATTGTACTTTTTGGCTATACACCTTGTCACTTGAGATGGTCACATTCTTTGTGACTCGGCTACCATTCTCATCATTCTAGGCTCCCTTAATACAACATTTCTCGCTTTGTATCCAATGATAGGTGCTCTAGTGGGAGTTCAATCAGTTTCTCTCTCATCAAGTCTTGCATCTCTCACTTTGGTAGAGGTATCTGAAGCCCTCAAAGTGTGAATAGTGTCTCAAGACTCACTGCCCCAATGTCAGGTCATTGAACCTAAGAATCTAGGCATAGAAAGGTGTGTTCTACTGAATGAATCTTCCACTCTAGTTCTCACAAGACTTGCTCTTGCGATTTCTGGCCTCATTTCAGAGACTACTGGTCTAAAGACACTAGGGGTAACATACAGCTAATGGAGAGGTCCTCCAAAGAACATATATCTTTCTAGCTCCTTGCGCTCTATGGCAGAGTACCATCACCCATACTTATCAAGTATTATCACTTTGGTATCTTCACCCTCTTCATATGTAAAGACATTTAAGCATTTTTTCTCCCCATTAATTCCCCAATATTGGGTTCGTCAAACTTATCATAGAGTATTTTTTGTGTTGACTTGAGTTCCCATATTTACTCGCCTAAGATTCGCATTTTGAATATCAAGCTTTGATAGCTTTTCTTCAAGCTCCGTGTCAACCTTATCCTTGGTGCCTATTAATCCCCACTTGTTCATAATATAGGAATTTTGTACGACTAAATACATGGTTTCTTCATCCATAAAAGTATCAATCATTGATATAGTCCACAAGAAATATGTCACTCAACTCGGTAGGTCTCTCTTTCAGTTTCACACATTAGCAATCCATACCATCTTTATAAATTTTAGCTCTCTATTCATATTCAAAGTAAAATCTCAAGTGCAAAAGTTTCATGGTTGGTGTTGGTTGGGATGGTCTTGCTCCCATGGTTTTTTCCTCCTTAAAACTCAAATGCTTGAATCCGTTAGCCATATAAGTGTATGATCTCTTTGATGAAGTATCAGAAAGACTTTCCTCTATGATGGGCTCTAAAGTCGGCAATGGTCCTTGATTGACACTCTCTTCCATTGAAATATGATAAACTTGGTCTCTAACAATAGGGTTTCTATTTTTATATAGTCTTCCTAATTGCAAATACATCAAGATGACACTCTTGCAAACCCTGACCTGTTACCTTTTGTGATGCATCCAAATCCTTCAATTGAAAATACTTTGAGATTCACACTTTAGCCCTTGCAATTTGTACAAAAAAAAACTTGGTGGCTATGCATTTATAGCCACTCTGTTAGTTAAAATCTGAAATCGGTAAAATTTCATCGCACTTTTGGTAGAAGTTATAGTTTTGATTGCAAAATACATCAACTCCAAATTTATTTTTGAAAAGCCCACTATGATCCTAGTTGTCATGGACTCAAGAATCTAGCCAATTTGGGAAGCTTCTAGAAGCTTGGAGAAGATTTTAAAAGAATCTCGAAGCTTAACATTGTTAGAAGTTTGGAAAATATTTTGCAAGAATCTAGAAGATTCCAGAATTTTCTATAATCTTGGAGAACAATCTAGAGGTTTTTGGAAAGCTCTAGAAAGAAAAGAAGGATCTAGAAGGTTCTAGAAGAACAAGAAGGATCAAGAGGGTTCTAGAAGATTCTAACCTTGTCATAAAATCTAATATTTAACTTT
Organism: Adiantum capillus-veneris; assembly: GCF_014529385.1. Lineage (NCBI taxonomy): Eukaryota > Viridiplantae > Streptophyta > Polypodiopsida > Polypodiales > Pteridaceae > Adiantum > Adiantum capillus-veneris. Next base: position 102,673,660 of record NC_140943.1, on the reverse strand, counting down.
ACCAAATGATTTTCCTATATTAAATTGATCATTTAATATGGGAAGATAAAAGGGAAACAAGAGTCAGGATATAGATATGTGCTTCTAGACCTATCTTAGCAGGGGACCAAAAGGAGAGATGGTTGCATCTCAATAGGGGTCCAAAAGGAGATGGTCTACCAAAAGAGAAAAGTGCAATAAGTGCTTCTAGAAATATCTCAGCAGTGGACCAACAAAAGAGATGGTTACATCTCAATCGGGTCCAAAAGGACAATAGGGTCCAAAAGGAGATAGTCTATTAAGAGCACCGTGCATTTAATGGATCTTAAAATTGCTACAAACGGAGGTGCGGCTGCCCTACAAATCATCCAAGACAACACAATATAACACGTAAATCGGCAAATCCCCATACCTGACGAATCCCATAGCACAGAATCAAAGCCATACGCGAACAGAGAGAGAGATTGAGAGCGCGAGAGGATAAAAGAGCGCGTGCAAGCGCACCTCCTATACCGGAGTACTGCTACACCGGCACGGCGAGAGAGAAAAGAGAAGAGGAGAGAAGAGCAACGCAAACACTGGGTGCAATCCCCCCCCCCCGTGCAAGAGTGACCATTTCCCTCTTGCACGTATTTGTTGTATAGATTTCTTGAATGGTCAAATTGGTTACAAACTGGCTGGCCGTACATAAATGGCCGAAGCTCATAATGAGCACTTGAATAATAAAATGTACATGAAATATATTTTTGAATGCATAGACCTAGCTTGCCCAAGCCTTTTCCACCTGTCAGCTGCAATAAATCATAAAATATCAATTCTATAACATACCTTTCCGTTGAAAAGCAATTGTCCTCAGTTGCGAAGATAAAAATCTGCAAACAATACGTGTCAAAAACAGTGATTAGTATGTTGTGTCAAAAACATCACATAATATATGAAACTAAAAAACATTTGCTTATGCCTACCATCATCCACATACTACCTATTCTAGTGTCCCATACCACTAGAATAAGCAGTATATGTCATATCCTGGTGAATCAGGATATCTTTGCTCACACTCATCATCAATCTTATAATGTCAAGTCTCATCACATACATATTGTCGTGATAAAGTAATCATCAGATACCAAATCCCAATCCAATATCAATTCCACAATATAAGTCCAAATCCAAATCACTTTCATTATGTACCCGGGTAACAAAATCATACAAGTTGCAGTGGTGGCCAGCCACTGCAGCATGATTTTGTGAATGGTGTTGCCTAAATCGGCGAATCTACACCAATAAGACGTGCTGCCTAAATCGGCGAATCTGCACTAATGCTGCCTAAACCGGTGAATTTGCATTTGATAGTGTTAAAAAAAATCAGGAGTTTGTAATTTGTGGTTGTGCTGCCTAAATCGGCGGATCTGCACCAAGATGAGTATCTACACACTGCCTAGATCGGCGAATCTGTGTGTGCGTGACCAATGAACTAGGCAAGACATAAAGGAAAAAATATTTATTATGTTGTTGACATCACAATGCAGTATATCAAAGCACTTACAAATTGTTTGTGCAATATCCCAAATCACCTTAGCTCGCCGGAGTAGCTACATAGCTTATTGGCAAAGCATCTCTATAAAATTTCCATGAGGGTATCCTGTATTTATACCATTAGTGGCATATGGGGAGAGGTACGACGACTGCAACTGGTAATTTTGTGTTAGTAATTTTCAATGGAAGAAAAGAATATCCAGTCTATCTAGAATTCAATTTAATATGAGTGTGTGATTATACTTTTTAAGATGTACAGTGCTGGCATGATGACTTGATAATCGGAATTTGAAAAGAAAGTAAACAAGATTAAAATAGAAAGTTATCCATAACCTTGCTGAAATTGAAATGTGAGACAACTTAGGGAGAAGAAATACTTTGCAGTTCTTGCATAGATCCACTAATGCCACAAACAAATATAAAAAATAATGCAAGACCCAAACTAGTCTAATTTGTTTCAATGGGCCAAAATAAGAGAAGTAAGAATAAAAGTGTGGTGGAATCATTACAACTCGATATGAAGGATAAAAGTATGTTGACTACTTGCCGAGGCCTACCATGATTCGTCTTTGATTGATGAGAAAGTGGGATTATTCTGCTTAGATTATGTAACAAGATGGGGTAGCCCTATCTGGTATAAAAGGGTTAGTATATGCAGTCGAATAAGCACCGATTTGTAGTTAATGATATGATTATAATAAACTGAAAAGAAAATAGTGTCCATTCTAGTCTGCATGGCTCTATCTGAATGATGATTGGACATGAGATAAGTAGTGAAAATAATCTCATGTGGGTGCATGTTGGCGGACACATAGTCATATTTCCCAAAATGTGTGGTGAATGTAATAAAGATAGGCATGTTGAGCAATTTTTACTAAGAAGTAGAAAAATATGCGAGTCATTTAGCAAGATTTTTTTTTTCCATAAAGTTGCAAGTACATCAAATTTGAATCTCTACAAATGAGTTCATAACTTGTGATAACCTGAACGAATCACAAAAGGCAGAGTAGTATCATGATACACTTTGCAAAAAGTGGTTACAACGGAGAGTTTTAGGGTGGATATTTGGAGATATGAGCAGATCAAATTTTATACTAACTTGTGCTAATCAAAATTATGTAGTACAATGCAGACAAAAAAATGCGAGAAATAATGTGGTGTTCGTATGACAAAATCAAAAAAAAAAACCATGCTAGATTACGTGTGCTACGAGAAGTGTTGACAACTTAAAACAAACAAAAAGACTAGTTATGAATCCCGACATATGGGAGCCGAAAGAGCTGTTGCGATATCCGTAAAAATAAAGTAGGCTACATAGAGATCTATGAAACTAGGAGGGCCAAGGGGAGCCTGGATAGGCTTATTACAAAATAAGAATTAAGAAAACAAAAAAACACATGTCTATTGTGTAGGGGGAGGGCGAAGAGAGAGAGCGAAATGAAATGAAATATTTTATTACCCATCTTCCAAAGGGCTATGGGACCAAACTGATACAATCTTTATGAATCTTATACAATGTCTGGGTGTAAAATTAAAATGAAGTATAGTGAAGCACTACAAAAAAGACTAAAACTAAAAAGGTAGAAGTGTCAGAGTAAAATAATCATCATCATCGTCGTGTTGAGGATGCCCGGTAGTAGGCTTCGTAGGAGACAGTATTGCACACGTCGCTGAGGATCCTCATCAATGTCCGTTGTTGAAAGTAGTTGAGGGTCGACCACTGTCGTGTGGGAGTCAGATTGTGTTGTGAGCACTCATGGCAAGTGTCGCTATGTGTGGATGCTCTCATCCCCTCTCAAGCAACACACGCTTGGAGATTGTGGATTTGGGAGGACAGGCTGATCTTGCAGCTTTACTGGGATCCAGGAGAGGGGAAATGGCCCCATCACGAGCTTGGAGGTGCACCAGTTACCTTCTTTGAGTCCACTATCAAAGTTGGACGACGGCAGACACACCAACTGGTTACATATTGCAGTACGCTCATCATATGCTTGCCATATTGGATTTGCGGATTGCATGTAGGTTGTGTTCTTCCTTTGGTAGCTCTATGTGATCTAGAGTGTAGCTCTTTTAGTGAGAAACACTCCTTAGCGAGCACTCAACCACTAAACTTATTAGTGAGCAGGGACGGTATCTGCAGGTCAACCAACTTTATCCCTTGCTGCCTCCCACGTGCTACAAGGCTCGCATACATTTGCTGGCCTTTGCGAGTCTACTGCTGCTTTTGAATGTTGTCGCATGCACTTGTGTCATCGCAGATGCTTGGTGGCGTCGAAAATGGCCACCTCAGAGCCATCACGTGATCGGACGGAACTTGCACATGGCGGACTGTTTGTGATGGTTGCAGCTAACTGAGCGAGAGCACAAGGTTGGAGATCTCTGGTTAATGTGGGCGATAGACTGAGGAGGAGGTAACCAACCAATGTGTGCGAGAGACTAAGTAGGAGGTAACCATGATGGCTGGTGGGCATCAACCATGAGAGGCCTAGTCTAACGTCGACAGGCGTAACTGCATGAGAAAGAAGGGACGATAGAGAAACAAAGAGAGACAAAGGTGGGTGAGAACAAAAGGGAGCTGCAGTTTTTCTACGACATGACTAGCTAGGTGGCGGGGGTGGTTGCCAGTCGCTCAGTACTATGGGTAGGAAAAGAGTGCGCCTCATGCATGGCAAGGCAAGGAAAGCCACAGGATTTCTTGGCGCTTCCATGCAAGAGGGAGAGAGTGAGTTAATATACAGAGGAGGTTGGTATGGATGGTGACGATTACTACACATGCCAATGAGGTGGCGCCGTCATGCAAGAGGGAGAGGTAGAGAGTGAGAGAGAGAGATAGCAAAAGTTGGTTGGCAGGGTGTGGTTGCGTAGAGAGATAGAGACAAAAAAAAAACAAAAAAACAAAACAGTTGGTTGCATGCCGGCTTTGTTGGCGTAAGCTGGTGTGCGTCATGAATTATTACCACTGTTGTTGCTGCTAATATATCTGTCGTTGCTTTGTTAAAGTGGTGATGAGGCTTTGACCTCCATGAAGTAGTCGGCAGTGCAGCCCCATGGTTGTCAATAGTGCATCTCGGCAAGCCATAGAGGTGTGGAGATTGAGGACGATGTTGTCATCGCTTTAGATGATCTATTGCTTGCTGTCGTGTTTGCTCAAAGACCCTCACAATGGCGCATATTGTGTGTCCCTCTGAGGCAGTAACACGGCACGCTTCTGTGTTGGTTTCGACATACCTACTTGGCCGACTGTCGGCAGGTGACAACTTTGTCATCGTGCGCTTTGAGTTCATTCTCAAATGGTGTAGCAAGCCATCATTATTGTCCTTTTTGTTTAATAACAAAAAAAATGAGGGTTGGTTCTCACGAGACCTCATGAATAAAGACAGCTTTTCAGCTCAAGATTGGGTGGGTTAGGTCTTTTGAGTTCTTAGGGGAGTCTTTCTAAATATTTCAAATCTCCTCTTACACTTATATATCCTCTTACACTATAGGCGCTCTCTTAGGTGTTTCTTCCCACTATCACAGAAAGGCAAAGAAGGATCCTAATTAAATTGTCCTTCATAAGACTTCATTAATCCGTAGATTAAGATAATCTTGATAAACTAAACTACATAATGATCAAACTAAGTAGAATGAAACGTACAGTGCATTTAACCAACAAAGTAATCGTTAACAGAATTACAAAATTTAAAAAAACTTAGCTCTGGGATACAATCGCCATTATGATTTTCTTTGTTGATGTGATGTCCATATTGCCAAGAGCGTTTTCTATGCTCTGATACCACTGCTACAAACGGAGGCGCGGCTGCCCTGCAAATCATCCAAGATAACACAATATAACACGTAAATCGGAAAATCCCCATACCTGACGAATCCCATAGCACAGAATCGAAGCCATACGTGAACAGAGAGAGAGATTGAGAGCGCGAGAGGATAAAAGAGCGCGTGCAGGCGCACCTCCTATACCGGAGTGCTACACCGGCACGGCGAGAGAGGAAAGAGAAGAGGAGAGAAGAGCAACGCAAACACTGGGTGCAATCTCCCCCCGTGCAAGAGTGACCATTTCCCTCTTGCACGTATTTGTTATATAGATTTCTTGAATGGTCAAATTGGTTACAAACTGGCTGGCCGGACATAAATGGCCGAAGCTCATAATGAGCACTTGAATAGTAAAATGTACATGAAATATATTTTTGAATGCGTAGTTCTCAAGCATTGAATCCCTGCACTTGGCTTGCATAGCTACGAACTCCTTCACCTGCACTGGGTCTTTATACCTAGTCTAACATTTGGTCACACACTTGTAAACACCCTTGATGTTGCTTTATTCTATTTTTGGCATCAACACTCTTTGGCTACACCATCATTGCTCACCTCCTAGTTGAGCATTCATGCTCAGCAAATAAATCTATTTATTGAACTTACAACCTGCTAAGTTTTCTTCACATTCCTACTATCTTCATTAGGTTGGTTTCTTAACCTCCTTCATCACAAAGTGCCTACCACGCGGATCAAATAGAAAATCTTTTGATTTATTTGGCAAGAAACTATCACCACATCTATGGTTAAACAAAAAACTTTGTTCATCACCATCCATACGAAGCACCCTCGTGTAATGCTTTATCGATCCACACATGGAATGAATGATTCAAACAAGATGTCAGCAAAACCATTTTGCATGTCCAAATATCCACCTATATCTAGGATGCTTCACTCGTAGTATCACAATGCATATCATCAATGTGAACACAAACATTTGAATCTCCCACCCAACCATAAAGTAGGGAGGGTTTCATACAGAAAATGTCCTAAAAAATCCTTTAGTTGATGCAAGGTGCACTTGATTGATACTTTCATAAGCATACTCATCAACCACAATGTGCATGCCTCCTTTAAAATCTCATTTAGACACATGACCTATGTTTTCTCTTCTTGAAAAGCCAAGCATATCTGATCTGCTTAAAATTCTTCAACCGCAAGCTCTTTGATTGGAGCAGGCTCCACACTTTACTACTCTGTACTGATGCCCATAGCCACATTGGCAACACTATCCACAAAAACTGAGTCATATGATTCAAACATCACTTCAATAGAAATATTCATTCACCTGCTCTTCAATCTCTTCATTGGTCAATCCCTACAAGAAATCATGCCATACCTCCTCTTCTTGCGTATTAGCATCACCAAGCATAGGAGAGGGTTACCTAGCCCCCTTGCTTTGCACTTCACTTTCATTCTTATGTACATGACCTATGTGAGCTTGGTCGTCCATGAACTTGGACTCATCCTTCCTAGAAAATCCTTGCAGAAACTGCACAACCACAATACACTCGACGGTAACCTTCATAAGCATAGCCATTGACATGGTACCGCATACTACCTCCACTTGCACATCCACAGTCACAAGCTTGGACACTTTCACCTGCTCCCCATCCACATTTCCAACCTTACGATCAGTGAGCCATCAAACTCTCTCTGATTACCAAAGAAGGTGAACTCCTCATCCAAGCTATCCTCTTTACCTAGGTCCAAGAATTTTGAGTTCATATCATCATTGTCATCACCATAGGGAGACTCCGTATCTGCATCCTTATCCTCCTACTACACAAGGGCTTGCCGACTACCTTGGCTTTGTACATCCTCTTCTTCTTCTTCTAAATCCTTGGTATTTGCAACTTTTCTACACTCTTCTACCTTTGCATACATAAAATTCATGAGAACGTTCCCCTTTACCTCTCCATGTTGCTCTTTAGACTTTGCATATGTGTTGACCGCTGGGTCAACAACACAACATAACTCGATTTTCGTACCAAAGTCTTATCTTTTGCGAGTTATGAAATACTGCGGATTATGGCTATAAACGTCATTTGTAATGAGTAGTTATTCTAGTTTCAGAAGCCGGGATGCAATGGCACTTCCAGACTGTAAATATAAAGCCATTTGACCCTTTCAACCCCATTTTTGGTTAAACCTAAGGTAGCCTTAGTATATAAGGTACCTAGGTCATTTTGTAAAAGAACTTTTAATCATAATCATTAAACTTAGCGCTGCCGTCTACTATGTGTGAGAGAGAAAGAGAGTGAGTGTGAGCTTCATCCTCCCGCTACGCCCGGCTCGCTCAACACATTGGAGATCCGACTGCACCATTGCGGTAGGCTCAAGGAGAGCTACGCGACAACGCCAAGCATTCCATGCGAGACGAAGCGCACACGCCGACGCATCTACGAGCTATTTGTGGCCGTAAGTGTATCAAACGATGTCTGTTTTCTGCGTGCTAGTAGTCTATAGAATCGTGGCGACATAAGCTACGCATAGGTACTCATAAATTTCAGTTTCGGGCACTTTCGAAATTCAGCTCTGTCATCCTACATGTTTTCCGCAGACGGGTTTAGAGTGAGGGTTTTGAGTGTAGAAGCTTAGGGACAGGTGTATCCTAGTGAGGGGATGGTGTTCCTTAAGTTTCGTACGAATCTGGCATGATTAGGTGAGTTACCTTTCGTATGTGTGTATGTGGCTAGGTGGTGTAGTTGAGAGTAGTGAGGTTCTTGATTGTGGTTTAGTTGGCCTTCCAGAGTGTTGTATGTGTAGGATGGTCTCAGCTTGACAAGCTAAAGAGATTTCCTCCATGTGCCTATCGTGTCATCTCTGTCCTCGATTGACATTATGTTGATCTAGGTAGTTTTTGCATGCACTTCATGGGTGTGTGAGTCAGGAAGCGTGTGTCTTGCCGAGGGTCTGCGACTAGATAGGTTTAGTTAGGATCTGAGGATTAGAGTAGTTGTTGGTGGTCGAGTGATTTGTGAGGTGATAAAAACGTTTACTAGTCCGTGTGTGGCAGTGAAGCATTTTTCTACTCATAGATGCAAAACCCCATATGATTTGTAGGAGTAGCTTTAGGTAAGTGATCCGATTCTGATCTAGAGCTATTCAACATTGAATTATTTGCTAAAGTTCTTGATTGCATTTGAAATCACGGAAAAGTGTGCTTTTGAGGGTAAAAATGCATTAAACAAGCTTTTGTGGATATTTTTGTATGACTGACTGATGTTGTGCATAAAAAAGAGCATTTGCAAGGGTTCTGTGAAGAAAACCTGCAATTCTGTAAACATAGACATCCTACGCGTAGGATGTCTCAAGGGGGTTCTGGAGACCAAATTTGAAAATTCTGACTACACCAGTGGGTTCGGAGGGTAGGTTTTACCCTAGTAACATATTGACTTGAGTGTTTTTCCCTATTTTTGTTGATCAAAAGCCAAAAGGCGGAGTCAGAAAATGTAAAATTTCAGAAAAGGCTTAAATTGAGTGATTTTTGTATGTTTTTGCAATTGTGAAGCATACTTGCACTTGTTGAGAGCATAAGGAAGCATCAGGGACACTTCCGTCTAAAAAAATCAGCAGTAGACATCCTATGCGTAGGATGTCTACAGGGTGATCTGTGCACTTTTTGGAAAATCTGAGGTGACCAGTGTATTCAGAAGATAGGTTTTACCCTATATTCACCTAGAAAGTGGAAATTTGACCAAATTTTGACAGATCAAAGCCAAAAGACGAGAATTGCCAGACATCCTACCCAAATTGTGCCCAAGGCATAATTTTTGAGACCAAACCATAGGATGACTCCATAGGCATGTTCTAAATGATGTTTTGAGTGCATGTGAGAGTTTTAAGCTCATTTGGGTGAGAAAATTGGGTTCAAAGCGGACTTTAGCACTTCTGACTGACAAAAAGCAAGAACATCTAAAATTTGGGACTTTTGAAATCCAAACCAAAATCTAAGCATACCACTGGGTTACTGACATCAAGGGGAAGCTGTGGGACAAGTCTGGAGTCAAACAGACCAAAAAGACATCCTACGCGTAGGATGTCATATGTGTGATTTTGCACTCCAAACTTAATTTTGAGCATACCACTGTGATCAGCACCTTAAGGAGAGTCTGTGGTTCAAATTTGGGGTAATTCTGAGCAGTTAGACATCCTACGCGTAGGATGTCTACTACATAATTCTGAAACCAAAATTCTATTGTGACCATACCATGCTGTCATATAGCCTTAGGCAAGCCTCCTAGTCAATTTTGGTCCAAATTGGAGTTGATTTGACTTAGGAATTCATCAGAACAGACGTCAGGCTTTTGAAACAGATTCTTGATCATTTGACCAACCTATAGGTGTCAGAATCAAAAAGTAAAAATAGCTGTGAGTTTAGCACATCAAGGGGAAGCTATAGTGCAAGTTTGAGCTGAAACAGAGCAAAAAGACATCCTACGCGTAGGATGTCTCCAGCTTGATTTAGGACTCCAAACCAACCTATGAACACACCACTGTGATCAGCACATCAAGGAGAAGCTGGGGTGAAAATTTCAAGTCATTCTGAGCAAAAAGACATCCTACGCGTAGGATGTCTCAAGGCCATTTTTAGGTCCAAATTAAAATCTGAGCATACCATTGTGTTGCTGGACTTAAGGGGAGTCTCTGGACCAAATTTTGTTAAATTCTGAGAATAAAGACATACTACGCGTAGGATGTCTCTAGGCCAGTTTTACGGTCCAACTGTGCTTTTAACCACACAGAAGTGTTCACAGTGTCAGAGAGATCCCAAATATTTTTTCAAAATTGAATTTGGACTCATTTTGACCAGTCCAAACTGCATTTCACTGTGTTGGCCATAACTTTCACAAACGGTATCGGATCGGAAAAGTTTTTATATCAAAACGTAGCTTGAGAGCGGCTGTACAGATCTTATAACAAAACTAAATCTCAAACGCAGCTTACACAAGCTTGGAGATCGCGACGTAAGCTTGGTAGACTTTGAAAAAAACATCGTTTGAGGCCTCAAAATTCATCCGGAAGTCAGGGGTGTCTAAAAGCGACAATTTGGGAGAATTGTGACGAAACGGTTGCAGTTTTGGACATAGTTTCGACTTTTCCCTAACCAAAGAACTTGAACACAGTGGACTAAGTCTACTTGAACCAAGCAAAAGCTCTTAAGCCCAGAATCATGTCTACCCTAGATTCAAACGCAGCTTACACAAGCTTGGAGATCTCGACGATAGAGGAATATCCTCCCACAATGGATCTTCCAAACTTGCAATTGATAAGACCCATCTTGTTGAGAGAGTTTGGATGATTGGTCATGAGAGTGAAGGACTATATAGATACATTGATGACAATGAGGTCAATCTTTATAGGTGCTCAGATCCATACCTAGAAGAGATAACGGATTACAAGCTCTTATATGTCTACACATACGGAGTCGACTGTCAATGGAGATCTATAGTTGTCGACAAGTATGGACGCGAATACAGAGTTATAGAAAGCACAAATCCACAGACTGTACTAGAAAGAGGTGGATATTTGGTCAATGAAGGACCACAAATGCCTCCACCAAACACGAGAATTCCTATAGGAATTCCAAGAAGAGAGCCACCAGGATTCCCTTCAAGAGCGATAACGAGAGAAGGATTGGGAGAGTCTCTGGTTAGACTTGTAGACAATCGACGAGTTAGACCATCCCAAGTCCAGAAATGGGTAAACAGAAAATACTCAGGAGATGAAGATCCGAGAGATCATGTAGCGGCTTTTAGAAGAGTGATTAGAGCAGAGGAAGTTTCAGATTTTGTGACACAGTTTGCAGGATTTGGATTGACTCTAGAAGATGATGCAGCTACTTGGTTCGACTCGGTGGAAATATGGGATTTTGAGACCCTAGATGAGCTGTTTGAGGAGTTTATTGAAGAATTCTCGCCAAAAGGCATTGCTCACAACACGGTCTCGCAAATCCATAGATTCAAACAGAAAGAGGATGAATCAGTACGCAAAGCATCATTACGAGTCAAGAGATATGTTAAGCTCTGTCCGAGAGCAGAATTACCTACGCAAGCACGACTGATGCTGATCTTTATCTAGGGAATGAGACATGCGGGCAAGGATCTGCATATGATAAGGAGGATGACGCTAAATGAGTTGATCAAAGAAGCTCTTTATCTAGTGGATAACTGTAAGGCATACAAAGAAAAGGACTTAAAGAGTCAAGGAGATGACACATCCTCTCAGCACAGTGTTTCACAGATAAGTGAGTCCATTGCCAAGCCAACGGCACCTATTGATCAAGAAAATCTTATCGACAACTTGATCAAGAGGTTGATTCCTCTTGTAAGGTCTGATTTGGGAGAACCGAAGTGGTGTGAAATTGAGAGAAAATGGACGAACCATACGGAGGAAGAGTGCTATTATAGCATGGAAAATGCTAGGGAGAGGTATGTACAACCTATTCCAGAAGCACCTATTCCACCTAGATACATTACGGGGAATGCTCCAGGACCAGTAGGAGTTTTAAGGCCACAGCTTGTCTTAGGACAACAACCTCCACTGCCAGGTGCTAGAATGCCGGTAGACATGAGATACATGCCAATGATGGAAGCATCAAATAAACCAACGCTAGTACCAGCTACAATGTGGTATAGCAACCAAAGTGGGTACTACCCTTCGGAGCAACAAAATGTGAGAGAAACACATGGAGTGGTGAGGCCGGTACAACCTCCACCTCCTGGGTTTCAGTCGAAAGAAAGAAGGTATGAAATGGACAAAAGGACATTGCGATTCATTGCAAATAGCGGCTTATCTAGGTCAAATCTTGCTTATAGCCAAGAGGAAATGCTAAAAGAATCTCCTCAACCAGAGACAGATTGTCACAAAAGTCGTGACAACCACTTGGTCAAACAATGTCCTCATACGGAGATCACTGAAGTAAATGCCTATTGTCTTGAGCGTGGCATCACTCACTTGATCCCCGATTGCCCAAAAAAACCAAACCAAATCAGGAAAATCACGACAAATGTATCAGGGATTGTTCAGCTCCCTAGTAGCTCAGAAAATGAAAATGTTGTACCAGTTCAAGTGGTTACAAGAGCACAAGCCCAAAAGAAAGCTGATGAGAATCCAGAGACAAAGAACACGGAAAGTGACACGAGTCCAAAGACAGATAATGGACCAAAGACGGACGCACCTAGTCAGAAAACCAAGAGCAAACAAAATAGTTGGAAAGCTAGAAAGACTAGGATGAAAGCACGCAGGGAACGAGAGCAAAAATCCCTAGCTGAGAAGCTTACCGAAGCTGAGGAGAAGATAAAACAACATGAGGAAAAGGAGGCACCTTCTCTTACACAGATGGTTAAACCTCTAGAAGAACCATCCACGGATGAGAAACCGAGAAGTGCTAGCTCAGGAGGATCTGTGTTGGCAGAAAAGGTTAATGAGACATTAGATGCCCTCTTGAAAGCCTATGATGCGAGGCTCAAAAACAACCAAACCCAAGAACAGAGGTGGATGACATATCCCTATGCGGAATTAGAAAAGCAAAGATTGGAAATGTGCAGGAAAATGATTCAAACAGCCCAATATTTACTAGAACCACCAGTTGCAAAACCTGAGGATGTGATCCGCGTCATGCCAAAACAAGTAATCCCACCAAACCAGGAACTAAAAGAGCCAGAATCTAGTCATGAGCACAGACCAAACCTCAAAGAACCAGCATTAGAACCAAGGATAGTACTGAATACCACGGATAACTCTTCTGAGGGATTTCACCAAGCTATACCTGAGGATTGTAAAGAGATAGATGGTCTTGACGAATTGTGGAAACAAGTCAGAGAGGCCAATGAATCCGATGACCTAAGAAGACAAGTAGACAAGACTGGTGATGAACAAGGAGTGTTTCTACCACCAATAGAGGAATTTGAGACTGGATCTCAAATGAATCTAGACGTGAAATATTCGTGTTGGGGCGACAAAGGATATGTACAATCTATGGATAGTCAACCCCATTCGCTAAGAACACTACCGTCCTACATGGGAGAGTACGAGACCAAGTCAGATGTGGTTGCAGTCCCATCACAGAGACTGTCTCCCAACAAGGCCATCGATTCAAAGGGGCTAGTAGATATTCTATCTACCCCAGTCACCTGTACAATAATGTTAGCCGAGTTGCTCAGAATAAGACCAAACATGTGGGCTAATGTGGGTAAATGTCTAGAGAAATTTGGTGTAAAAACCCCAATGAATCGAATGGAGGAAGGCATCAAAGAGCTTGAAATTCCTCAACTAAATACTAGGGCAGTGCCATTAAACAAGGTAGGCGAGTATTACGAGGGAGAAGATGGAAACACCACCCTTCCTGTGGAATTCAATGGTGAAAAAACCATGGCAATCCTTGACAATGGAGCTAGTGTGGCCATTGCATCCAAAGAGGTTTGGAAAAAATGGGGAAAACCTGCCTTGAGATCCACATGAATGACCCTGTAGCTTGTAGACGGACACAGGGAAAAGCCCCTAGGACTGCTAGAAAAAGTAATTGTTACTTCTTGTGGCATTGAATATGAACACACTTTTGCTGCTGTTGACTTTGGCAAGAAGAACAACTATGAAATCATTCTGGGAAGACCATTCATGCGACAATTGAAAATGGTCCAAGATTGGGGTTATGACCATATATACCTGAGACATATGGAAACCATAACAAAGGTAAACTTGAGGGACCATAGCTATAGGGATGTGACGAGAACACCGATTGAGGAGTTTGATTCTGCCACAATAGCACGATCAGAACTTCCAGCTTGGTTAGGTAAGCCTAAAAAACTGTGGATGTGTGGAGCTTCACAATGTGGTAGCTTGAAACATGAGGAATGTATCCTAGATCGAGCGGGCTATAGAGGATATGGACTATATCCCAGAACCATTTCCTAAAGAAGAGTTAGAGCCTTTTGGATGGGAACACATCTTGGCTACTCTGGACGTGTGCGCCGTGGAGGATGCTCCCACAACAAAGTTTTGTGATGAAAATGGCTATGATGTCGTTCCTTATTTTGCAGTGAGTGTAATCCAGAAAAGCGAAGAGAACCAGACATCAACAAGCTCTCGTAATAAGGATCAAACAAAGAAATGTGGAGAATCAAAAGATGAAGAAGACGACGAGTTCTATGACTCTGTAGAACACTTCGAGCTTCAAGAAGATCAACGACCCAAGAATCAATGTCATTGCTACACGAATAAAGTGCATCAAAAGTGGATTCCAAAGTCCTCAATGAAGACACAACCACCACAAGCATCCTCATACAGGGCTCCTAATAAGGATGCAAAGACTCAGCTAGGAGGAATACGACCAGAGCAACGAGCTAACAATGCTCTAATCAATGGGCTAGAAAAGTCCTCCAAGAAACTACCACCCACGAGCAAACAGACAGTAACTTTCCACTACCAGCCAAAAAATCAAGGGAAAGTACAAGAAGTCAACCTTGCTGAGGATAGTAGCGATAGTGATGAATCTTACGACATCCCCTATCATCAACTCAGGCCATCACTATCACCAACCCCTTCAGCAACAACCATGACAGGTCAAAAGAACAGGACAACAAGTCAAAGCCAAAAAGCTCGACAAATCTGGATACCAAAAAGCCAGATCGGCCAAAAACAGATATGGATCAAGGAGACAAAGATCTCTAATGACAAATCACAAGATCCAACACCAAAACAAAAACAAGGAAAGCGTGCACGAACGGGTAAGAATATCACAAAGTCGCAAGCTTTCACAACTCAGGTTTGGGCTCAGGTTTGGGCTCCAAAGAAGTTGATTCAAGCACAAAAAAATCAGGAATTCATTTGGATTCCAAAACGACCACAATATCAACTTTCAAAGCCTGAATCCCATCACCAACCAAGCGTACAAGGGCTGAAGCAAATACCACTGTTGACTCACACAACAAAAAGATGGATCCCAAAGAAGTCTCTTCAAACACAAACGAAGCACGGGCAAGTATGGGCTCCCAAACGAGAGTCAGCAACAAAACAGCCAATGATCGCAAAGAAATGGGTCCCAAAGAAGAACAACAAAACTGTTGTCAATGCATCGCCGCTTGAATTCTTACAATTCTTTCTACGATTGCAGTACAGTTAGAAGAGAGCAAGTGCTTCAATCAAGCAACGATACAGGAGCTTCACAGACCATTACATTGCTTAGAATAGGAAGCCTCGCCAACAAATGCCAATAAGCAAATTGCTTATACCCACATCTTGCACAACATAAATCTTTTCCATGCATTGACTGTGTATGCATAATAGGGCTACATTACAAGGCCTGCATAGGCACAACTTTTTATTGCCCAAGCACAACACATACCCTTTGCGATACCCTGTCATAAAGGATGACTCCAAATAGGAAGGGGGGAGGCATTCTGAATGTGGACCTAACATTATGACTATTAGAGGGAAATGTTTTGTGAGATGCATTAAATTTTTGCGTTTTATTGTGATAATTTTTTGACGAAATTTAGAGTATATGCCCTCATAGTAGTGTTACAGAGAGTATGGGAACAAAATCCATATATGAGCCCCTAGGGACATGTGTATAGTGTACATAGCATTTAGATTTCTATTTAAATGATTTTTCTTTTGTTGAGTTGTTTTAAGATTTTCCTTGTTTATTATTAAGAAAAAATTTTAAAAATCCATAAACCACATGAAGAAAAGACTGACGAGAGGCCTGAGCACTACAAAGAGAAGAAGGTACAGGAAAACGATGAAACTTCACGAAGTATGTCTCAGCAGCCACTACAACAGCCGAAGAACTTGTCACAAAGCAGTGTCAACATGCAACCGACAAGTCATACAAGTCAGAGTCGAGTCGCTAAGCCACAAAATGAGTGAGGTGTTAGTCCCAAAGCTTCAAGTAATATTCTCTGTGGTCTAAGCGTCTTAGCTATTCTAGGTATACTGCTCAAGCTGGAAGAGTTGAGCATATTTACGTTGTGTCGCTCATGCTCGTATAGGTGAGCAAAAGAGTCGAAGTCTAAGTAATTAAGTCTAGTGAAGTGAAGGAGAAGGTCCAAAAGACACTCACATACTGAGCACACTCAGATACGAGTGGAGAAACTTCTACATCGAAAACCCTTCTTGGAAAGGTGGAAGCTATTGAGACATCTTTTGATGTCACATGTGCTACATTTATTCCTCGAAACACCCATCATCTCCTTCTTTCACATTGCATGCTTTTGTTGACAAATTTCTCATATGCATATAGAGTGTCCCATAATTGGCACTTGCATCAAGCACTCTTTCCGTGTTTCATCCAAGCACACACCTTTCATGAACATGTACTTCACGTTCAACTGCTCAACTCCAATAAGAGCGTATACCAAAGGCATTTTTTTCCCACCGAGTTTTTCCCTTTGGTCATCCAGGTTTTAGACCCTAATCTAAAGACGCCTATCACCATCCTCTTGTACATATTCCTTCTACATCAAAAATAAGAAAATGCTACTCAAATCAATTGACAAATGAATTGGAGCACCACTTTTAGATCATAGCATACTTCTCCTCAATGGCGAGTCGAAGAATGGCCTACAATGACAAAGCTGCAGACAACACTAACAACATGATTGCACAGAAACAAAGAAGTCACCAATGAAGAAGAGCAGGCATAAAAGTAATCAGAGGATCTCAAAAGATGAATGGTTATGATGATAGATGTCCGCTCTAATGGATCATAGTTCTTGTTGTGGTTCGACAAAGATACAAGCAATGCAACAGATGAAGCCAAAACAACAGCGAAGTGTTGACCGCTAGGTCACCAACACAACAAAATCCTTACAAAGTTGTCATTGGCTCACAAGATCAGAAAGCCAATCACTCAATTCTACAAATTGTAGAAGTTGTTTCTGAGAATCACAAATACTCCGAATTGACAAATTTGCTGGAGCAAATGATGGATGGATCTTTCTCTATCCATGATGATAAGAGTCAAGTTAAACGACATTGGGTTCTTTTTGAATTTAGATCTGGCAGTAGACCTATAATGACAGAAACAGATGCTGCAGCTTGGAGCATGGATGTGAAAGACATAAAGTTCGTCATCAATTATGATTTTCCTGAATCATGTGAAGACTATGTAAATTGGATTGGACAAACAAGACAAGCTACTGCAAAGGCTATAGCCTATACTTTCTTTACAACCATGTCGCCATCGACAATCAGGTCATGTCAGGGACGACATGCACGCAGAAGGGGGGAATGTTGACCGCTGGGTCAACAACACAACATAACTCAAGTTTCGTACCAAAGTCTTATCTTTTGCGAGTTATGAAATACTGTGGATTATGGCTATAAACGTCATTTGTAATGAGTAGTTATTCTAGTTTTAGAAGCCGGGATGCAATGGCACTTCCAGACTGTAAATACAAAGCCATTTGACCCTTTCAACCACATTTTTGGTTAAACCTAAGGTAGCCTTAGTATATAAGGTACCTAGGTCATTTTGTAAAAGAATTTTTTATCATAATCAAACTTAGCGCTGCCGTCTACTGTGTGTGAGAGAGAAAGAGAGTGAGTGTGAGCTTCATCCTCCCGCTACGCCCGGCTCGCTCAACACATTGGAGATCCGACTGCACCATTGCGGTAGGCTCGAGGAGAGCTACGCGACAACGCCAAGCATTCCACGCGAGACGAAGCGCACACGCCGACGCATCTACGAGCTATTTGTGGCCGTAAGTGTATCAAACGATGTCTGTTTTCTGCGTGCTAGTAGTCTATAGAATCGTGGCGACATAAGCTACGCATAGGTACTCATAAATTTCAGTTTCGGGCACTTTCGAAATTCAGCTCTGTCATCCTACGCGTTTTCCGCAGACGGGTTTAGAGTGAGGGTTTTGAGTGTAGAAGCTTAGGGAGAGGTGTATCCTAGTGAGGGGATGGTGTTCCTTAAGTTTCGTACGAATCTGGCATGATTAGGTGAGTTACCTTTCGTATGTGTGTATGTGGCTAGGTGGTGTAGTTGAGAGCAGTGAGGTTCTTGATTGTGGTTTAGTTGGCCTTCCAGAGTGTTGTATGTGTAGGATGGTCTCAGCTTGACAAGCTAAAGAGATTTCCTCTGTGTGCCTATCGTGTAATCTGTGTCCTCGATTGACATTATGTTGATCTAGGTAGTGTTTGCATGCACTTCATGGGTGTGTGAGTCTCTCCCGTCCAACAATATGTTATCCTCTTTGCATCCAGGTCCTCTTCAACAAAATCCTCATCGTTGTCGTTGTCAAGCCTTTTTCCATTGACATAGACACATTGCAAATAGGAAACTTTAAAGGAGCATAATTGACAACGGATCTTACCGAAGCTGGCCCCATATGATGCACCACTATCAAAATAGGCACATAATTTGCAAGCTTCAACAAGCCCATCTCCAACTTTCTCTATACTTTTTTGCTCTGCACCTTGGCTAAACATTAGGAAAATATTGGACGTCTTTGGGACCTTGTTAGGTTTGGGATTAATTTTTTAATTGCTTGGAGGTTAAGGAGACGCAAAAATCCTCTTGGTGATTTTGAGCTAGCATATGCCAGTTTTCAAAGGAAAGTAACTAATGGGGTCTTTGGTCCATATTCAGTAGGCCAATATAGTACAAAAGAGATGGAGGATGGCCTTGGAATATGGACCATTGGTTCATTGGAGGGGAAGGTGAAAATTTCCCAATGGATAAAAGAGCAAGGCTGGGGTGCAATATTGGCCATTAGATCTTGCTCAAGATCAGCAGAGGATGTTGAAAGGTGCCTTATGAGAGGGGAGCCCTTC
The DNA here is from genome assembly GCF_014529385.1 of Adiantum capillus-veneris. Lineage (NCBI taxonomy): Eukaryota > Viridiplantae > Streptophyta > Polypodiopsida > Polypodiales > Pteridaceae > Adiantum > Adiantum capillus-veneris. The sequence continues at coordinate 102,654,544 of NC_140943.1, read as the reverse complement.
CTAGCCATTGGATCCCACTCAAGATCAAGGGTGGAGTTTGGAAGGTGCCTTTTGGTAAGATCCCTTGGATACCAATCCTATATAATGGTTAAGATTGAAGCAAACCCCCCTCCCCAAATTCAAATTCCCTTGTACCATTATGTCATGTTCACTTGTCCAACTGTCACACCCCCTTTTCCAGATTTTAAAGGCTCAAGATGATATAGTAGCAACTTCCAACTATCTCCAACAACTTTCAAATTTCTCAAGAAAAATTGCAAAATCATTACATCTTGCTTTAACGCCTTCAACTTTAATGCATCTACTTCCCAAAGAGAAATCGTCTTTCTAGACTTTCCCAAAAATGGAGACCACATTTCCCATGTACTTTGATTGCCACCCTTCAGACCATCAGGCCAGACCTTTGTCCATCCAAGCATTAACAAATGACATCGTTGCAACTTCTCCTCATCTGTCATCGTGCGCATTGACAAAATCCATAGCTTGAAATCTGCTAACCAATCTCCATGATCTTCAACTCCTATGAAAATCAAACCAACGCATGGCATCATCATCTTCATCAACTCGTGAATTGAACACCCAACCTTTTACCAAGCAATCCGAAAATTGTTCTTCGTCTTGAGGAACCGTTTTTTCTTCAACCAAGATTAATCAAATAGTGCTCAATGGGAACACTAGAAAATGGAAAGAGGGGGGGGGGGAGGGACGCACTTGACAACACACACACATCTCCATAGATTAAGTGGAATCACAACACCCATATCCTCTCCAAGAATACATTGAGTAGCAAAAATTCATTAAAAACACTCTTTTGAGCATACCCAAGCAGAGAGTCTCACATAAAAGCATAGCTTAGTGCATTCCAATCGAGGTTCCAATTAGCTTAATTACCTCCTAATTCTCAACCACACACATAACACCTCTTTATCCCTCTCTGCACACACATCAATTTGCTCGGACACCTATACACCCTAGTGAGTAGACATAAATTAGTGAATATTATGTATTCACCAATTTCAAGGGGCCGAAAGAATGAATTTCCTTTCTCAATATTTAGGAAATTCATGTATACTTTGACCTCCTTAATCCGCTCAATGAGTATTCATAATATTGGTTCGACCTTGTAGGGAAAAGTTCTAGCGAGCTGTTGTTGATATAAATACATTGGGTATTGTATAACTCGGCATGCGTCGAGCAAGTGAGTGGGGCAATGTTGCCCATAGTGATCACGACGGTGCAGAATGAGAATAATAGTCTGAAATTGTAGTGGAACAAAATGGAGGATGAAAATATCAATAAAAAGGGAAAATATTTGGTTTCATTTATAAAATCGAATCTTCTTCTTTCACAATCGAATAATCACCATTATAGTATGATCAATCAAATTTATAGTCTCATGAATTGAATGGATTATGGAATAATCTGCTATACAAACTGGTCAAAGCGCTCTTGTTTGGTAAGACTAGACCACCCTTTCTTGTTTGGTAAGACAATGAAAGCAATACTTCTCAAGCTAATTGAAAGTTTGCTTTGGTATACAAAAACCGTTAAATATAAAATTGATTAAGGAACAATCTCCTATACAAACCAGTCAAAGTCAAAGCACACTTGTTTGACAAGACTAGACCACCTCAACAACGACGAAAGCAACACTTTTTAAGCTCATTGAATTTTACATTTTATATACAAAATAACTTGAACAAAAGAATGAGGAACCATAGTTGAATGTTATGTGGGTGCTAAAATGTTGTGAATATTACTTTTTTTCAAGGGGCTGAAAGCAGCCAGCCAAAGTTGTAGGGAGAAAGTCCAGCTTGTAAGAACTGGCTAGCTGCTGTTGACGAAGCCGCATTGGGTGCGCACCTCTCCTTGCGTAGAGCCGGTGAGGGGGTCGATATTGCCCATCTTGATCATGGCGGTGGTGAAGTCGGCAAAGAAGGCGGCCTGGCTCTTAGCGTAGCGGGCCACCTGGTCATGTGTGGTGCTGGGGGTGGCGTAGAGCACCTGGTCGGAGTGGAGGAGTCCGCGGCTTCTCAGGAGGCTGGAGTAGTAGCCATTGTCAAAGAGCGTGGGGGAGGCGACGTCGAGGTCAACAAAGGCAGCATTGGCACCGGTAGGGCACTGCGGCACAAGCGACTCGCGGTAGGCGGACTCGAGGGCGGTGGGGTCGTCGGCATTGGGGGTCAGACGTGCAGCGAAGGTGTTGCAATTGGCCTTGCCGATGGTGTGGCCGCCAGAGAGCACCACCATGTCCTTGGGGGAGAGGCCGACGTTGGCGAAGTTGGCGACGAGGTCGCTGACGTTGAAGTTGAATCCGGGCAGGTTCTGGTTTGCGAGGGAGCGGCTGGCGGTAAGGCTGTCACGCCGGCCGAGCAGCACGGGATAGGATGGGCCGCCGCTCTGCAGTGCAGACAGAGTGAGATCATTAGCACTTACACTTTAGAATATTAGTAGAGTGAACATACGAGGATTCAGATTATACATAAGCGGCAGCAGATGCAAGCAGGACAATTTGAAGCGAGCAACATATTCGACTAAAGCTTACCACCGCCACGGAGTCGCGCGCGGCCATGGCTAGGATGTCGGCGCAGGAGACGACTCCCGGGCACTCCTTCTCCAGCGCGGACTTGATGTCGTCTACCACCTCGAAGCCCCGCACGGAGTTGTCGTTGGGGCGGGCCTCCTGTTCGCCTTCCAGCACGTCCGGGATGCTCTTGAGCAGCAGCGACCCATCGCACCCCTGCACAAAGCAATCGTGGAAATGCAATCGCAGCAGCGAGCCGGCCATGCGGGCCTCGTGGGAGACTGCGTTGCTCACCACCTGCCGCACGATAGACTCAGCGCTGGGGCAGCTGCTCTTGTAGAAGCTATACTGCAGCGGGTCGCTTCTGCCTTGCAAGCTGCGGCCGGCGTCGACGCTTCCCAATATGCGGATGGTCAAGCTAACAAGCAGGAGCCTAATGACTAGAGCATTCACAGGACGTCCGGCCATGGCAAATATATTTATCAGGAACAGATGCAGATCAGCCGAAGCAGTGGGTAAAATGGCAATATTAATGCTGTATAGCTGATCAGCAAGCGCAGCTGTCTGATATTTAGGGTGTAGCTAGAGCGCGATTTGATCTAAAGTACTGTACAGAAAGCTAGGTGCTCAGCTTCTAGTTGGCTGGCGTCCCCGTGTCCAAAAGTCGATATATGTAGTAGGAGAAGATGGGTCGAGGAGATCGAGCTGGCCCTCAAGAACGAGTCTTTGCACAGCTGATCTCTGCAATATACATGTATGCTCAATGATGCTCATGCATAATTACTTACGTGCTTCGCACGGCTACGTGCAGCACATAGTTTCCCTCTCACTCTCTCGCTCTCTCTCTCTCTCTCATAGTACATTCGTCGAGAACGTCTTCTGCCAGTACTAGCGCACCTCCTGTTGAACATTTCTCCTTGAGACGCTCTCGAGAAAGTTTCGCCCAGGACGACGTTAATGTCGCGATCGGAAACCAGTGGCGGGTCAACCATCCAACTTTACCTTATCATTATATTAATATTATTTATCGTTAAAAGGTTTTCCTTTTCTTCCCGACCTATTTCTAAGTAGCCTATTATTTCTAAGTAGCCTACTATTTGGTTGCATGTGATGATATGTGGCGCTGTTGCAACTCAAGTTGAAGTCGAACCGCTGCTATTTGGTTGAACTAAGAGGGCTCCCCCATAGGCTCTCTGAAGGCGTCTTTAGAGGGCCCTCGTGAGAAATTGCTGCAGCCCCATAAGGACTCCGGTCTTTTCGACAGGCTGCTACGCCATCACCGGAAGAGCTCCCTACCTTTTCGTTGGGGGGCACTTGAAGCACCCCCTACAATTGAGAATCGCCTTTTTACAGGCAGCAGTGGGTAACCTCCTCCGCACCACACACAAAATCTGCAGAGTTGACCGATAATTGCAGGTAAAACCGCTAGGTTGCAGCAGTGTATGAGGCTCTGATTCCAGCAGAGAGGGCCTTGCACGATATTCTGAGCCCTCCATTTTGCAGGGCTTATGGGGGAGCCCTCTAAGGGCTTATTTTGCCTTATCCTATTTTGCGTGAGGAATGAGTTGAACTAAGGGCTCGGTTCACATTGCTCATGACTCAATCTATCCCGCAAACCTCCCAAGTTGGTGTGGCCTCCCAACGTGTGGATCGATCCACCTCATAGTCACTTTTTCCGCCACCCAAACTCTAATGTTGGAGTGCCGTCCATACCTCTACTGGCTCGGGAAAGCACACCCCTTAGTCAATGCTTGAGAACATAGTTTGGATGCTGCCTTAGGCCAACTGTCTGAACAAAAAAGTCAGGGTAAGACCTTTCGCATAGTCTAAGATCGTTTCAAACTCTCTCTCTCTCTCTCTCTCTCTCTCTCTCATATTTTTTTGTGGAACTTTCTTGCTTCTATTTTACATTATTCTCTCTCTCTCTCTCTCTCTCTCTCTCTCTCTCTCTCTCTCTCTCTCTCAAAATGTGTACATGCATGCATGTCCACCACATTGAGAGAAACCATCCTATCTTACCATCAATTATGGCAATTCCTTTGTGTATCCCAAGCACAAGGCGAATGCACATCATAGTGCAAGTCACTAGTCTTTGTGACAAGACACGGACTGAAAACTAGAAAATTGAGAAAATACGCAGAATAGATAGGACAAGGAGAGAATCTACCTTGTATCATAACGTCTCGACGACCCCCAAGCTATCTCACTCTCAATCACATTTCACTCACTCTCACTCCCAATCCCAATATCCCACACATACTCGCAACCACAATCACCATTGCACTCTCAATCACAATCACGTAGCACGTGTGTCAATGATACAAACCCTCTTCAAGAATAGCTAGCCCAAACGTGGCTATTTTTGTAGCCGACTCTAGCCTTTAGTAAAGCAGAGTCAAAATAGAGTTGATAAGAGGCGTTCTAGGAGCACACTAACACACAATAACACTAAAAAAATCCCATACGTCTTACATTTTTAGCCATTTTCAACGGCTTGTAGCTCCCAATCGGCGCCAAATCTGTGCAAGCTCGTCTCACATGATTTTTTTCTCCTCGTCACGCTCTTTGATGGTTGTGTGATACAAAAAATACACATCTAGCTTGGATTATCCAACAAAAAATCAAGATCTACCAGCTCGCAATTTTGATAAAAGTGATGTAAAATTACATGCATTTTTACTTTTTTCTTAACATATATAAGGGCTTTAACGAGCATCAAAACTATGGAATCTAAAAGTACTCAAAGGATGAGACACATAGTTCTTTAATAAACATATACAACTCAAAATTTGCAGTCCACTCGTTCAGATTCTCCTTGCCTGTGAAAATGGATCCATACCTTCGCATCGCCATGCTTTCTAAAAGATATCCCTCCCAGCTAGGAGTCTATGCACAAAATATACAATCTATAACTTTATATAATTCTCAATATACATCAAAGTTGTGAAAGCATTTGCATAGGGGAGGAGTTTCGAGTGCCCGACCTAGCATGGAGTTTAGGCCATGACTCGGATTGCATCTAGAGGTACCTAGCGACTAGTGCTACCTCTGAATGGGTATTATGAATGGGTATTATTGTGTACACCGCATTGCGGGAAGAGAGAGAGAGAGAGAGAGAGAGAGAGAGAGAGAGAGAGAGAGAGAGAGAGAGAGTATATAGTGAAGGGTGAAATAGAGTGCATGGAGACATGAGAGAATGACAACAGGAAATCTTTAAATACCCCATCTAAATGAAACAATCAACCATATTGTATTAATGAAATAACAAAATCTGGGTATACCATAACATAAAAAATAAGTATAACAAAATAACTAGCAGAGCACCGGACCCTGTGTAGGATCCGGATCGACTGGTTTACCCATCCATTTCCGCTCTACTGCGGACAAAGAGAATTTCACTTCGTCGGGAGCAAGCCATAACACCTCCAACCTACCTGAGCTAGACATAGGCTAAGGTTGCTTCACCTCCCTCCATGAACCCGAGCTCTGAAAGGATCCCAAATACCAAGAGGCCGTGGTAGGGTATCAACACCAACCATACATGTTTAGGCTCCATGCCTCTTCAATGTCCAGCATCGGGTGTTTAGGCAGAACCAAGGCAAGATCCCCGACGCGTTAGCCTTGTAGGTCATTCAACCCTCGACGCACTAACCGTGTAGACGAGTTGTCATTCCACCACCATAATCATGATGCAAAACAGCTCCGATCCTTAGGTCGACCATAAACCATAACTTCACACATATGTGAAAAACAACTTTTTGCCATTTTTGGGAGTATACATAGCATGCAAATGAAAGTGTTTGACCTCAAACCAATACATCAAGATCATATCTATAATATAGACTAACACTCCATCACATCACTTTGTCCATATGATACTCATACAACAAACGGTAACACAAAAAGAAAACCACTTTATTCATATCTGCCTATGTGGTTCTGGTTGACTAACCATATACCTTCACATAAATTTATGGACAGCTACTACTTGAAATCAACTAACCAAAATAACACGTCATATGGTACTCCCCCTATGTAGCACCCCTAGACGCCTAGCTAGGTACACCCAGCTATGGAATGATTAATAACTCGCATATCCAAGGTGATAAAGGATACCTAAATACATTTATAATCAAGTGTAATCAATCTTTTTAATTGGATAATTGGGTTTTCCCATCCGGTGAATCTATATAATGGTTCTCCAAGGAGTCTGCATTCCAAAATTTTGACTAAGTATAGTGGCCAGCAAGCTATTTTTTGACCATAACTCTTAGCTCAGAGAGAAAATGTTTTAAATGATGTTTTTTATCTCTGATTTAAAGGGTTCGGGATAATTCATAACGGTTTGTGAGTTATGACCAAAACAGTGCTCCTACCGCTCATATACGCAAAACAAAAAGTGCTTCTTATCCACAAGAGCAGGAGAAAGAGAAGGTAGAAAGCGGTAAGTGACACCAAACTGGGAAACAATGGATTGATCTTGCTTCAAGAGAATATGTACAGAGTTTTCAATTCCATCAATATGGCTATAGTCGTGTGTTAGTAGCAAGCTAAATCGGATACCATTTTTCAGAGCTCTCATTGTAAAAACACTTATTATTTTGATAAATTGAAAATATTGTAACTCTTATTTTTCAGATAAACTTTGTAATAGATGAGCTAGGGCTACAAGCTTCTAGATTGTATCAACCTGTCATTACCCATCTTTAGTTAGAGCTCCCAGATTATTAGTTTTGACCACCAAAAACCTTGGCTAAGGTATAAAAGCCATTTTTTGTAAGTTAATTTCAAGTTTTGGATAATGAAATACACAGCATGAGCTAACGACGCTCACTTCTCTCCTTCTCGCGCTTCCTACTCCCTCTTCGGTTGTCACATTACAGTCGTGTTTGTTGTGTTGCAACCGGAGATAAGAGCTCTATGCATTGACGTAAACACTTCACGATATTTCGCTTTTGGGTCGCCGATCCGTGGCCTAATTTCATCATAAGTAGGAATTTACACTTTAAAATAAAAAACTAAGCATACACGGGGTATTGGGGCTTTGTTGCTAAGCATTTAGGTGCATTCTGGGTCGAAAACGACCACGTCAAAAATCCACTGCTATTGATAATCGTGATTTTTGCACTTGACCTAAAGTGGAATTTGAGACCATAAGAATGTATGCTTAGGTCTTATAAACATATCCTAGAAGTTTCATTACGTTTGGATGTTATTTGATGCTGTAACGGAAGTGATTTGTTTGTCCATGAGTGATTGGCTTTTGGTGATTTCAGTCACTTGAGTGTAGCTTGAGTTAGATGTAAGTTGTTTCTTGTTTTCCGAGAGATTGACAATCTCTTGTAGCCTCTATGCACTAGTCGAGTCAGCTTCGTCCCATGGATTGACAATTTAATCGTGGTTCTCGCTAAATCTGCAATAAGATAACAGTGAGGTTAGACACCCATCCCACATTAGGCGCCGTTGCCGGGGAAAACAATCTCTCGAAAAACAACAAACAACTCGCATCTAACTCAAGCTACACATAAGTGACTGAAATCATCAAAAGTCAATCGCTCATCGGCAAATAAATCACATTCGTTACAGCATCGAATGACATCAAAACGTAACGAAACTTCTAGGACATGTTTATAAGACCTAAGCACATATGCTTATGGTCTCAAATTTCACTTTAGGTCAAGTTAAAAAATCACGATTATTAACAGCAGTGGATTTCTGACCTAGTCGTTTTCGACCCAGAATGCACCCAAATGCTTAGCAATGATGCTCCAATATCCTGCCTATGCTTAGTTTTTGATTTTAAAGTGTAAATTTCTACTTATGATAAAATTAAGCCGTGGGTCAGTGACGCCAAAAGCTACAAAATACCGTGAAGTGTTTACGTCAATGCGTAAAGCTCTTACCTACGGTTGTAATGCAACAAATACGACTGCAATGTGACAACCGGCGAGGGAATAGGAAGCACAAGAAGGAGAGAATTGAGTGCCGTTAGCTCACTCTGTGTATTTCATTATCCAAAACTTGAAATTAACTTACAAAAATTGGCTTTTATACCTTAGCCAAGGTTTTTGGTGGTCATGAAAACTAATAATGTGGGAGCTCTAACTAAAGATGGGTAATGAGAGGCTGATACAATCTGAAGCTTGTAGCCCCAGCTCATCTATTACAAAGTTTATCCAAAAAATAAGAGTTACAATATTCTCGATTTATCAAATAATAAGTGTGTTTACAATGAGAGCTCCAAAAAATGGTATCTGATTTAGCTTGCTGCTAACATTCCCCCCTTCCTCGCCTGTGTCGTCCCTTGACATAGCTTTATGGGTTGAAATAGTCTTTGGGTTGACGACTGCCGAGGTGGTCTTTAAGTGCATTTAGAGCCTTTTTGTATCTGATCTTTTTCTCTTTATGTAGCATATGCAAAAACTGCACAGTGACTCTGTTTTTAAGCTCAACTACGGAGTAGCCTATAAATCTCAAAGTCAGGTTGCTGATCACTAGCCCAAAAATATTCGTTTGCCAAGTGAAGAACCCTGTGTAGAACGCTTCCTCAAATGCAACATATTGTGATAAAGTAAGAACATACATCCGGTGTAGAAGCCATAGAGGACTTCTTTGAAACATTGACCACTGAGATCGTAGCATAAACCTTTATTGCCCTCAAGGAATGACATCCATGGGGCTCCTGCTTGCTCTGTCTCATGAAATACTTTGAGGCATTTGAGCAGCATTCGGAAAATTTTATATAGCATCGCACATGATAGATCATGTAGACTTTTGAAGAATGACATGGTGCCCGTTAGGGTTTTCACCATGTATTCTTCTGTCGGTGGTCCCTTTTCTAGAGCTGGAAATCTTGGGTAGTTCAGCCAGGTTGGCCGCTTCTTTGTTATTGCCTCACATGCTTGCCAAGTCCCTACTCTTGGTACAGGAGAAAAAGTGGGATCCTTTTGAAGTGCCGCAGGTGCTCTTGTGAACAGAATCAGATAACTTGGATTCTTGTTCAACCAGCTCAGCCTCCACTTGGGGTGGTCTTCATCTGCGCCTTCTACTTGCATGTCTTTGTAAAGTCTCTCTTTTACTTGGAGCAACTCCACCTTTATCAAAGGATATGGTAGGGGTTGCTGATGCCATTGTGCATTGATTTGATTGGGAGTGAGTTGAGTAACATTGATAGAGTGAAGAACTCGCAACTCCCAATCCATCGTTGCTTTCCACTGCTCATCCACCTCCTGGGTAATCTTCTCTTTGAGTGCACCTTCCTCATGGACTATTGGCACTTCATCTGCTTTGGTTAATGGTATCTGAAATCCTCTTTGCCACCTAGCCCTTCTGCTCGCTGTGTCTCCATCTCAGCAAAAGAAACTGAGGGAATATCTATTTGTGGTCGTTCTAAAGTTCATGCTTCTTCTTGCATTTCTCGCCGTCCATCTCTCAGCAGTTGGTTGACTCTTTTAAGCTCGGCTATTTCTTTTAGCAGCTCTTCTTCTCATTGCACCCGCATTAATGCCAAGTCTCTGCATTGAGACTGCTCTAGTTTTAGCTCCAGGTCGAGGTCTTTGTTCTTTTTCTCTAATGCTTTATAGACTTCGTATGTTCCTTTGATTGAGGCTACTGTGGGATTTTCTCGTATTTGCCGCAAAAAAGTTACCTCATCATTTATTCTCTGCTCTGAATATTGCAGGGAGGTGTTCGCTACATCTAACTGCACTTGAATCTTTTGAATTGATAGGGTTGGAGTTAGAAATTCGTTGGTAACTTCTGTCAGCTTTTCATCTTTGGCTTTGCAAGCATCTGTGAGCTTCATAAGAAGTTCACCTGACTCCTCCATCTCCTTTTTTTGTTTATCTCTTTCTAGTTGATGTTGTTCATCTTCAGTTTTTAATTCCTGCACTTGTTTTTGTAGATCGGTGATGACATTTAATCTGCCTTCTAACTCTCCTTGGAGAGCATCAATCACCATCTTCAATTCTTTAGCCTATGTGCTGCGGCTAAGTGCTGCTGATCGGAGTCTTTCCGTCATATCCTGCATTTGCCTTGCATATTCATTGACTCGCAAGATTACCTCATCATTGGATTGCCAATCTTTATTTCTAGCAAACTGCCTAGATTTCTCGGCAGTCTCTTGTGTCTCTCTCGACGACGTTGTGGTAGCTGGTTGTTCTTGCCCTTGAGGTTGTGGTTGGCCTTCTTCTGCTCTGTCATCTTGAGGCTTCGTGGATGCCTCGGCCGTTTCGTGTTGTGTGGAGGTAGAAGGTGTTTCCTTTGTTTGCTGTTCCTGTGTTTGCTCAAACCTCGTGGTCTCCTCTGGTGTAGGATTCATTGCCCTTTCCGGCTCTGGTTCTTGTGCTTTGGCCTGCTCTTGTGTACACTACAAGAGGTTGTGTGCTCTTGTGACGCTCTTAGCGACGGAAATACACTGGGTTTTTATAACCCCCGGCGTCGCTATAACCGTCGCTAAAAGCGTCGCTACGAGAGCGTCGCTATAGGCGTCGCTATCTGCGTCGCTATAGGCGTCGCTATGAGCGTCGCTATATAGCGTCGCTATATAGCGACGCTCATAGCGACGCCTATAGCGACGCAGATAGCGACGCTCTCACAGAAGAGTATAGCGACGCATATAGCGACGCTACAGAGCCATAAATAGCGACGCTTATTGTTGGGATTAAAGCCCAAGTGGCCTCTTATGCGGATATGGCCGGCCGCCCGCCTAACTCACTTACCCCTAACTCTTTGTATATACTAACATATTCTTTGTCAATACAAAAGAATTGGGAGATAACCCTTCTAACAATTCTCTGCGTACTGTGTACTGTGTAAGCTCACTGTGTGTGTGAGTGAGAGAGAGAGTCGACCCACGCTCCGCTCCGCGACTTCAATTGGTATCAGAGCCTTGGTTCAGTGCGGATTTGCGCAATCGCGCGCGCGCGCACTTTTCCGGCAGATTCTGGATCCGGAGTTCGAAAATTCACACTCGGCGTTCCGGGAGCGTTTCCATCAGGTGACCTGAGGTTTTACCCCCCTTTCGAAGCCGTTTATGCCCTCAGAATTTCGTTCTGAGCACTACAACAGAAGATAGATTTCAGCCGCAAAGAAATCCGTCTTGTGTAGATTGGCAAGCAGGAGGTGGTCGACATCAATATCGACATCGACATACATCACTTATTCGTCTTCAGAGCATCATCTATAGACCAGGTACACATATATATCATCAGATATATATATTGCAGTCTGCATTGCTACTTCTTGTGCTTGCCAGGTTCCAGGGGAGGTGTGGCCATACGACGGCTTGACACCACTGGCATGTATTGCAGATTGATGTACTGTGATTGTGGGTCTGCTAGTTGTGAGTCACGCTAGCAGACAGACCGCCGCAGTGGTCATAGGACAGTGATTGGTCTATTATAGGATGTATGCTAGTTCTGGGCAGTTTGCTGAGCCATCTGAGAGGGTCGTGTGTGAGGTTTTTTGAAGCCAAGCACTGGGGGCTGGGTTACCCAGTGTGAGGTGGATTAGGTTGCTGGAGTTCCCCTCTACACGCATCTTCTTCGGCGACTTTTATCCCTTAGGATGTATGACTTTGTGTAGACACTGGATTGCATCTTATGCGTCAGGCCGTTGAGGCATTGTTCAGAGTTCAGTCTTGAGACAGATACAGGTTCTGTCATCGCCCAGAGAGGAGACAGTGTATGCTTACAGGATTTGTCACTGGTCAGCTATTTATGATTGTTTTTTGAGCTATCTTTTGGTTCCCAGAGCTCAGTTTACAGGGGAGACTCTGTCAAAAATTTTCAAAATACTGACAGTTCCTGAGGAGAGGTGTTCAGCTTGTTGATTACAGCTTGTTTACTGTGTACAGAGGCCAGTTTACAGGGGAAACTCTGTCGGATTTTTCTCAGGAGTAAACAGTTTGGCAGATATGACATCTTCTCACAGTGAGACTCTTTACAACATAAAGAAGCTGGATGGCACAAACTTTCCATTCTGGAAGAAGCAGATTTGGTAGGTTTTGGTGCAGAAAAAACAAGTGAAGCCACTGAAGCTCAAAGGGGAGAGACCAGAATTTATGGCTCAAGATGAGTGGGAAGAGCTTGACGAGTTAGCTTGTTCCACAATCATGCTGACACTGGCAGAAAATGTTTACTTCAACGTAGCAGAAGAGACTACAGCGTATGGCGTATGGCAAAAGCTATGTGATATGTACGAGAAACAAAGTGCTGCTTCTCAGATTTACTGGCTCAAGAAATTGGTGGATTTGAAGATGAAGGAAGGGACAGCCATGTCAAATCATCTGAATGAATTTCACTCAATTTTCAGCCAGTTAACAGCACAGGAGATAGTCTTTCCAGATTCAGTGAAGGCTATGTTTCTCTTAATCACTTTGCCAGACAGTTGGGATACTTTTCGTACAGCGTTAAGTAATTCTGTCTCGCCAGAAGGTCTTACGAGTGCTAATGTAGAAGGCAGCTTGCTCACAGAGGAAGTGAACAGGAAGAACATTGACAAAGGCAATAGTGCTTTGGTCGTTCGAGGGAGACAACAGTTTAAAGAGAAGAAGGGTAAGAAGGCACAAAACCGAAGTAAGTCTCGTGATTCGAAGTCAAAGGATGACATAGAATGCTACCATTGTGGCAAGAAGGGTCACATGAAGCGAGACTGTACGAAGTGGAAACAAGAAAAAGGCAAAACAAAGAGTTCTGAGCAAGATGAAAAGAAGAGTTCAGTGAAGATTGAAGAGGTGAATGTCACAGGATCTGGTTCAGACAGTGATTCTGGTATAGCAGGTGGTGACATCTTCCTTACAAGCAATCTTGATTCTGTTTTCTTGACTGCAGAGGATGGACATGCTATGAGTGATTGGATTATCGACTCAGGGGCATCTTTACATGTTTCTCCGCACAAAGAGTGGTTTACATCATATGTGGCTACTAAAGATTATGTCAGACTTGGCAATGAGCAGGTTTGTGACATACTTGGAGTGGGAGATGTGCAGTTGAAGTTTCAGAATGGCTCTTCTTTATGGCTCAAGAATGTCAGACATGTTCCAGCAATCCGAAAGAGCTTGATTAGTACAGGGAAGTTGGATGATGCGGGTTATGTGACAGTTTTTGGGAACAGCGCTTGGAAGATCTCCAAAGGTTCGATGACTGTAGCACATGGCAGCAAGTCAGGAACTCTGTACACTTTACATGTTTCAGAGGTTAAAAACCATGTAATTAATGTGATTGAGCAGCCAAGTGTGTCACTGTGGCATCGTAGGTTGGGACATATGTCAAAAAGAGGAATGGAAATACTTTCTCATTATGGTTATTTGCCTGGCTTTTCATTTCAAGATTTCGAGTTTTGTGAGCATTGTGTTTATGGTAAGCAAACACAGGAACCGCACAGATCAAAGAGGAATCGTAGGGACGAACGGTTAGCTCTTGTACACAGTGACCTATGCGGACCAATGCCTAGTTTGTCACTAGGGGGAGCAGCGTACTTTTGTACATTCATAGATGACTATTCTCGCAAAGTATGGGTTTACTTCTTGAAGCACAAAGATGAGGTGCTCAAGGTCTTTAAGACATTCTTGCAACTGGTGGAGAATCAGAGTGGTCAGAAGCTGAAGTGCTTGAGAACTGACAATGGTGGAGAGTACGTTTCCAAAGCTTTTCAAGACTTTTGTGAAGCAAAAGGGATTAAGCGGGAACTTACTGCACCATATAATCCTTCACAGAATGGGGTTGCAGAACGTATGAATAGGACCATACAAGAGAAGGTCAGAAGCATGTTGTCAAATGCTGAGTTGCCTGATGGATTTTGGGCGGAAGCAGTGGCTACAGCAGTCCATTTGATCAACAGGTCTCCTAGTAGGGTTCTGGATAAGAGTGCAGTGGCCGAGATGCTATGGACAGGCAAGGCACCTTCGTATAAGCATCTCAGAGTCTTTGGTTGTGAAGCTTATAGCCATATTCCTAAAGAGTTCAGAAATAAGTTAGAACCAAAGAGCAAGAAGTGTATATTTCTTGGCTACGGAGAATCGGGCGAGATGGGTTACCGGCTTTGGGATCCTGAGTCCAGAAAGCTTATTCGTAGCAATGATGTGCATTTCAATGAAGCCAAGTTTCACTCTAAGCCAGAGAAGACAGAGGAGATCAGAAGAGTTGTCTTCAGGGAAGATGGACCTAGTGCTAGCACATCAAGACAACATGGTCAGGCTCAGGAACAGCCTATAGTGGCTAGAGAGGCAGAATCAGTTGTGGTGAGACGTTCTGAGCGTGTCTCCAAACCACCTGATCGTTATGTGCCATCTCTAAATTATGTCATGCTCACAGATTGCGAAGAACCATCTTGTTACAAGGAAGCATTACAAGTGGTTGACTCGAAAAAATGGCAGTTGGCCATGCAGTCAGAGATGACAGCTCTGCATAAAAACCAGACATGGAAGTTGGTTAAATTACCACAGGGCAAAAAGGCTCTACCTTGTAAATGGGTTTACAGGTATAAGATCACCGCTCATGATAGTCAGCCAAAGTACAAAGCAAGGCTTGTTGCCAAGGGCTTTAAGCAAGAACAAGGCATTGACTTTGATGAAGTCTTCTCTCCAGTGGTCAAGATGACTACATTGAGATGCTTTCTTGCATTGGTTGCTATATTGGATTTGGTGTTGCACCAAATGGATGTCAAGACAGCGTTCTTGCATGGTGATTTAGATGTGGAAATTTACATGCAGCAGCCAGAAGGGTTTGTTGAGAAAGGCATGGAACATTTGGTATGCCAGTTGTTAAAGAGTCTTTATGGCTTAAAACAATCACCGAGGGCATGGTACCATAAGTTCCACCAGTTTATGCTTTCTCAAGGCTACAAACGTAGTGAGTTCGATCACTGTCTATATACAAAGAAGGCTAAGGATGGCAGTTGGCTGATCCTTATTTTGTATGTGGATGACATGTTGATTGCTGGCAAACACTTGGAAGAAATTTCAGCTTTGAAGTCAAAGATGGCAAAATCGTTTGACATGAAAGACATGGGTGAGGCAAGTCATATACTTGGTATGCGCATTGAGAGAGACAGATCAAAGAAGTTGATTTGCTTATCTCAAACAGAGTATATTGACAAGGTTTTGCAACGTTTCAATATGGAGAAGGGAAAGGCATTGAGTGTTCCATTGCCACCATATGTGAAACTTAGCAAACAAGATTGTCCTGTGTCTGAGGAAGAAAAGGCTGAAATGGATAAGATTCCATATGCGTCTGCAGTGGGTAGTTTGATGTATGCAATGATTGCTACACGTCCGGATATTGCATTTGCAGTGGGAGTGGTTAGCAGATATATGTCAAATCCCGGCAAGAAACATTGGGAGGCAGTGAAAGGTATCATGAGATACTTAAAACATACAAAGAGTATGCGCATATGCTATGGTAGTCAGGATTTGAGTGTCAGAGGATACACTGACTCAGATTATGCAGGAGACTTGGATAAGAGAAGATCTACATCAGGCTATGTCTTTACATTGGCTGGAGGTGCCATATCATGGCGATCTCGATTACAAGATTGTGTTACGCAGTCTACTACAGAAGCTGAGTATGTTGCAGCAAATAAGGCATGCAAAGAAGCTATTTGGCTTGGTAGATTGGTTGCAGACTTGGGAATCAATGCAGATATGCCAGAGTTATATTGTGATAGTCAAAGTGCTATACAATTGGCAAAGAATCTAGTGTTCCATTCGAAGACTAAGCATATTGATGTGAAGTATCACTTCATTAGGGAAGTACTTGAAGACAAGCAGATACAACTGCTGAAGATCCACACCAAGGACAATCCTGCTGATCTACTCACAAAGGGACTTCCAGGAGAGGGCTTTGTGCATTGTCGTGAGTTATTGGGCATTGGATAGATGGCAGCCATGTAAATCTTTGTACATTTATGTTCATAGATTTACAGTTACTTAAAGTGCCACATTGGACTTTAAGTGGGAGGTTGTTGGGATTAAAGCCCAAGTGGCCTCTTATGCGGATATGGCCGCCCGCCCGCCTAACTCACTTACCCCTAACTCTTTGTATATACTAACATATTCTTTGTCAATACAAAAGAATTGGGAGATAACCCTTCTAACAATTCTCTGCGTACTGTGTACTGTGTAAGCTCACTGTGTGTGTGAGTGAGAGAGAGAGTCGACCCACGCTCCGCTCCGCGACTTCACTTATAGCGACGCCTGAGAGAATATTTTTTTGGTGGCAGGGCATTGAATGCCCTGCCACCCATCAACCATATTGTACTTGATTCACTTTTTAAAAAAAGTGCAAAGGTAAATAATAGACCCAAAATAGTCACCCACAAGACGCATTGTTTGCAAAATTGACAATTGTAAACATCATAGACAAACTGAATTGATTGGCAAATGTAATAATGACAATTGTACAACATCATAGGCATAAAGAATTGATTGGCAAAAGGAATTGCGGTGACAAATGTAATAATATACATGGTTCAAAAAGACGTATAAAATCCGTCTCATGATACATAAGCTATGAGAAACCCTAAACTAATGCTATCTAGCTACGGCTAAACTGACGTCGTCTAATCAGACGTCTCATCGCGTCCAAGCGGCGTATCTGTCGGATTCTGCAAAAGAAGACAATAAGACAGCTTTCAGTAAGTATAAACATATAACGACATTTATAAAACAATACAAAAAATAAAAAAGAGTAAACCCTAATACTAACCATGCCACCACGAGAACTGAGAATGTCCATCAGGGCGTTTAAGCCCTTCCTGCCTGCGTACTCGCGCTCGTACGGTGTGGGATCACGTCCTGTCATCGACCACTGTCAAAACATACAAAGATTTCATTATGTTAGAACTAAAAAACTCATAAACCCTAAACTATCGAACATGCATAAAGAGCAATGTGAAAAGACTTACAAAATCGGCCTCAAATGATGCCCATCCACCGCTCCCCAAGTGGTGCGAGCTCCCTGCCTCTACTCGCGCTCTGGCTGCATCCTTTTGTTGCTTCCACTTGTCGGGATTCTCGCGCGCTGCTTTCTTCGCATTCTTCCAATCTTCTTTGGCCAGCCAATCTGGCCTATTCCACCCATTCTTGATTGCTTTTTGCACTTCGGAACGCTTGTGTTTGCAGTATTCGCCCATTCGAATCTTCATCAGGTCTTCATTGAAGCGCTGATCCCGTGTTGGAACGGGAAACTCATCATGAAGTATGCTGATGACTCTGTTTTTTAAATCACTTGGTACTTCACTCCATTTGTTTAGTATATAGTGTCTAAACAGCTGAGAGCAAAGACCACGCATGCGCGAGATCACCTTCTTGCCGTCATCATCCATGATGATGCCGCCGCTGATGTCGACGGAGTAAGGCAAGCCCTCTGGCCGGTGACGCGTGAACCTGGGTGTCCCGGCAGGGGTCTCTAGCGGCGTGTCGATGGGGGTACGGACGTCAGGTGTCTCCACCGGCGTCTGGGCCCCGAAGCGAGGAGTGTCGAGTGGGGTGGCTCCTGGCGGAGTAGGTAGAGGTGTGTAGCTTCTAGGAATAGTCAGCCGTGCAAAACCTGGCGTAGATGGCGATGCTGTGGCTGGTGTGGGGGCGGGCAAAGAAGGGGAGGGTAAAGAGCCTCGTCGAACACGAGGCGGTGTGGAGGCATCGGTGGCGGAATCCCCACAACAACCGCCACCGCCACCACTAGAGCGCCGGTGTCTAGACGAGTGTGACGCTCGTCTCGTCGACGCCGAAGCTTCGGAGCGCGCCGAATGCTCCGAAAGAGAGGGAGATGCGGATGGTGTAGGAACGCGCGATGATGCGCCAGAGCGATGACGCTCCACGTACCACTGTCTCTGCTGCGGTGACAAAGAAGAAAGAAACTCCTCATCATCCATACCTGCATTAAACACACGAATATTTAAACTTAATATTGAATGAATAGAGTAGACAATGACGCAAAGACCATTAAATACAATGACGTAATGACGCATATAAATACAATGACGCAATGAATCGAGTGGTAGAAGAGGCAAGTCGAAAACTCAGAATTTTCAATCAAAAGATGTGAGCGCGAGTAGAAAAGAGCGTTACACACCATGGAAGCTACTTAGAGAGCTAGAGCTTTTACAACACGGAGCAAAATTGTTCAAATACAATATTTGTGGCTTTAAGATATCTCTCTCTCATCCTCGCATAACTCAGCATAACTTCCTATATCTATATAGAGCTCTCCGTTTAAACACATATCCTCTGTTTCATTTTGTAGCTCCTCTGCATGCACCCCATATAGAGTAGTAGCATCTTGATGCTCGTCTGGCACCACCGCAGCGGCTTCTGATTGAGCATCTTCTCTGATCTCCTCCATTGATGTCGTTGTGATTGGCACATGGTAGCCTTCATACGTCCTTGCACTACGAGGGGCTACCTCTATGACGTACCACCAGTTTGATGTAGACTTTGTAGGATGAAATACTACCTGCCAGAGCCACATAACTTACATGAGAGCTTTCAAGCACATAACTTGTAAAAGGGGGATGTTAACTATTTATATACTTACTTGTTCACAATGCTCGGGTAGTACGAAAGTGTCTCTTAGGTCAGTCCATTTCTTAGTAGAATCCACCTCAAGAAAACCAGACTCTCCTCTACGCACAGTAGCGTTTCGACCCTCCATGATTATCTTGAACCATTGCACGTCGAACAAGTCGACAAAAAATCCTCTATAATCGATCCTCAAAATCTCTTGCAGCGTGCCGAAGTAAGTGAGTTCCGCCACCACGGGATCTGCATCAGAGGAACGTCGTCGACTAGACTGTTCAAATTTTGCCATGATTCCACAATCTTGAGTAAAACGCTTTTTGTCGATTCGTTCCACCCTAAAATGTCGACCTTTACACCATGCTGCTGTGTATGACTTATACTACAACGAACAAAGATTATGAGTGGCCGTTCAAACGTTTATAAATAAAGTCACTTGCTAGTCGTACATTGCAAACTTACCTTGGTCACGCAACCCCGAGAGTACTCCCACTCTTCTTCAGTCACTTCGTCACCGCATTGTTGTGCGCTTTTCAATTGGTTGTGCAACCATCTTAAGCTCATGAAGGTTGGTAGGCTCTCCAGAACCGCTGGATAGTGCATCGGTGGTCGTCTTCCCCGTCTCCACTCGATTCGTGCCCTTTGTCGCTCTTGCTTTGCATCCTCATATTGTGAAATCCACTTTTGCATCACTGGATTGTGAAGCATGCAAAATCGGTTGATTTTAGCCTCTAGATCTTCCGTCATCTTCTTCTCAACACCGAGATTGCACATGACAATCCCAGATATGCGCTCATCATCTATGGTTCGCCATAGCGTGTCCCGGGATTTATCAAATCCGTCTAGCCACTCTCCAATGTACACTAGGGACTCTGATACCAACCAACCTTCTGCCATGCTACCCTCCGGACGTGCCTTTTGACGCACATATCCCTTAAGCGTTTTCATGAAACGCTCTAAGAAGAACATCCATCTGGAATGAACTGTGCCAGCTATTTCCACCTCATCAACTATGTGAATAAGAAGATGCACCTGAATGGTTAGCATTGTAGTAGGAAAATGTTTCTCAAACATGCACACAAGCTCCGCAGCATTTAGTTTGGCGAATGGTATGGAGTCTACGTCGATCTCCTTTTGTGAGATCCATTGCACCAGCTTTGCAAGTTTGTAGATTGTGTTACGGATGTCGAGAGACAAACATCCCTCAATGGCAACCGGTAAAATAAACTGTAAAGTATGTGTAGCAATGATATTAAAGTCCACATTTTATGCAATGATATTAAAGTCCACTATGAACGTACCTGACACATTTTATGCCAATCGTGTGACTTCAAACCGGTAAGCTTTCCTTCTTTAGTAAAACACGTTCGGAGCGAGTGCATTACGCCAGTGGGGGTCCGCAAAGATCGAATGGCCTCTTTTACTTTGCGTTCTTGGGCTCCTGTGAAAATCCATGGTGCTTTAGGAAGTTTTATCGATCCATCAGACGCTGTTTGCGGCCAATATTGCTCCATACGATCCACATTTCTAAGGTCAACTCTGGCTCCCAAAGTATCTTTCTTGCCGGTCAAATGGTCCCATAGTAGATTACCCACATTCTTGAATATGTGCATTGGATCGAGCAAGTGATTGATCACGAGTCGGGGCCAGTATGGTAACTCGTACCATAGAGATAGTCTCTTCATCCCTGGAGGCAATCCGTCATCGCACATCTCCTTCTGCTCTAACCATGCTTGTGCAGACATCCTTGGTGGCTCTCTTCCCAAAAAGCCATCGCGTAACACATGATTCTCCGGAAGATACGCTTGATGACCTTCGTAGATTTGCTTCTTCAGTGAGGGTGCCCTACGTGCATTCAGTCTAGGTCCACATGTGACACATGCTCTGTATCCGCTTGTTTGAAGCCATGCATGTATACACATGATAATAGATCAACTATGGGGAAAAACAAGATTTACAGTGTCTGAGAGAGGAGTGTCAATAGATCACCTGAGCATTCTGTTAGCCCGGGATAGTCATGCATGGTCCACATTAGAATACCTCTGATCAAAGCATTCCGTCGTCCTGTGTGTCGGCTCATATCCACCACCTCTATGCCAATCCACAATTGTTGTAGCTCTTCCAATAGTGGACGAAGATACACATCCATATTCCCCACTTTATATCGCCCTGGCACAATCAAGCTTAGCCATAGGTGCCCCTTCTTCGTAGTCAACCACGGGGGAATGTTGTAGTTGACGATGACAACGGGCCATACACTGTAAGATGTTGATCTTTGACCAAATGGATTTACGCCATCCATAGCCAGGCCTAAGCGCAAATTTCGAGCTTCCCTGGCAAAATCCGACCATGTTCCATCTATATGTTTCCAGGCTGCGCAATCTGCAGGAATTCGTAGCACACCATCCGAAGATTTATTCTCCTCATGCCATGATGCTAGGGCGGCCATGGACTTACATTCGAAGAAATGCTTGATGCGAGGAAGCAAAGGAAAATGTCGCAAAACCTTTTGTGGAATTTTTGTCCCGTGGAGATCTACTCGATATCTTTCGAAATCACATTTCGGACACTTCTCCATGTCTGTGTATTCCCCTCTGAAAAGAATGCAGTCATTAGGACAAGCGTGGATAGAATTGTAATCCATCCCCAAGTTTCGCAAAATCTTTCTTGCTTCATCTCGGGAATCTGGCATCACATTGTCAGCTGGTTGAATGTGCTCTTTCAGCAATCTACACAACATAAAAATATGATACAGTCGTGTAAAAATCTATCAGATCATTATACATTTAGAGTTCTATTAAAGTAAACTAATTGTAATAGATCACCTGAAAAGCGCTGTGACGCTAGTGTCACTCCATCCAAACTTTGCCTGCATGTTGAGAAGAACCAGGAGTGCTTTCAATCTAGACATACGTGCTCCATTATACAATGATGTATCGGCTTCACTTTTCATATCATCATAGATAAGCCTTTCTGAATCCATGATCGTCTCGATCATTTCATCAATCTCGGGCTCAAACATTGTCTCGTTGGGAATGTGCTCTGCATGATCATCCCCCGAGATGTCAGAGGCTACATCTTGTGGCCTCACATATGCTGCTTGACCAAAGCGCCTACGAATACGTCTATTGGGTTGCAAGATTGCTGCTTGTTGGCCAGCGTCAGAGTCCGACGAGTTATAATTGGCAACAACTCGATCTATAATAGATGGATCGAACTCGCCAAATTCGCGAACGTGCTGCAAAGAAACACGTCTTGTCCGTCGCACAGCATGCTTGCATTGATTACAAGGACATAAGACCCTCGTTGAGAGAGAGGTGTTTCGGTTGGACGGTCCCACATCCTCGTCGCTACTCATAATGAGGATAAAAAACTTATAACCTAGACAACAAATTTAATATTCTATTGGCATTCTTCGTCTTATCTCTCTCTCTCTCTCTCTCTCTCTCTCTCTCTCTCTCTCTCTCTCTCTCTCTCTCTCTCTCTCTCTCTCTCTCTCTCTCTCTCTCTTTACCTCACATTCTCTAGTCATGTCCAATCCCCGCACACCTCGGTCTAGAGGTGCACGGAGATCAGAACCACCGGGTTATAATCTCGTCTTTATTGGTCAATACCTATATTTGTGGGTACAAGAAATCTAGACACCCACGTCTACATGATACTGCATGTAGTGGACAAAATCCCTTTGCCTCTTCTCTAGCTGTAGCACTTCACTTCATCTTAACATCTTTTCACAGTAGATCTCTTCACTGTTCGTCTAACTCTAAACCCTAAACCGTAAGTAATTCTTGCGTGGACTCGATCTAACGTAAATAAGCGTAAATCTAAATAAACGTAAATCTAACTAAAAATAAAGCTAAATCTAATTTAACATAAGTCTAATGACTAGAGGTTGTCTAGATGGTCATTGTGTCGGGGATGTAGTGACTCTTGCCGCCCTGAAGATCCACCTTCTTCCCTATCTTCTGAAGACATTTCACCAGTACTTTTGGATCGACGGAGCCCACCATGAGTGAAGGCAGCAATACCCTATATTCCATTGAGGGCTTTCTTCACCCGCTTCATGCAGGCATCGCAGTCTATGGAGACCCGCATCTAATCTAATATAACGTAAATCTAAATCTAGCTTAAATAAACGTAAATCTAGTTAAAAATAAACCTAAATCTAATATAATGTAAGTCTACATATAACCTAATCTTTAACGTCTTTTAAGATAGTTTCCTACGACGTTATAACTCTCTTCTTCCTGTGTGTGTGCGCGTGTGTGGATGTGTGTGCCAATAAAAAGAGATAAATGGTATAACCTTTCTATCACCCATGCCAAGTATGATAGATTGATTATGCCATTTCTCTCTTGAATAATAGGTCTTCAGTTCAACTCCTCGTCGGCTAGATCTTTAGGTCTTTTAATTTTAATTAGTTTCCTACGACGCTCCCTTAGTTTCTCTTTCTTTCTCTCTCAATGTGTGTGCGTTTTTTTGGATCGTATGCATGTTTTCTTTCTCTTTTCCTCTCTCAATGTGTGCGTTTTTTGTTTATGCATGTTCTCTCTCTCTTTTCCTCTCTCAATGCGTGCGTTTTTTGTTTATGCATGCTCTCTCTCTCTTTTTCTCTCTCAATGTGTGTGTGCATTCTTTGTTTACGTATGTGTGTGCGTTTTTGCACTCTCTCTCGCTCTCTCTCTCTCTCTCTCTCTCTCTCTCTCTCTCTCTCTCTCTCTCTCTCTCAAAAACACTATGTGTGTGTGTGTATGTGTGTGTGTGAGAGAGAGAGCGAGGGAGAGAGAAAGAGGGGAAGGGAACATGAGAATGAGGAGAGGGAAGGAGCATACCTGGCTCTCCTTCCTCTCCTCGTGTGTGTGTGTGTGTGTGTGTGTGTGTGTGTGTGTGTGTGTGTGTGTGTGTGTGTGTGTGTGTGTGTGTGTGTGTGTGTGTGTGTGTGTGTGTGTAAAAGAAAAAGAGAGAGAGAGAGAGAGAGAGAGAGTGAGGGAGAGCGTTACCTGCTCTTTGCTTGAGGGCGCCGAAAAACTCAGATCTGAGATCTGAGTTTTTGGGCGCGCTCGGTTATTTTTTTTACCCCAGCTGGCGTCGCTATGAGCGTCGCTATAAGCGTCGCTATGAGCGTCGCTATAAGCGTCGCTATGAGCGTCGCAAACTTCTTTGTAAATTTGCGACGCTCATAGCGACGCCGGGAATTTTTTTTTTTGAGCGTCGCTGTGTGAGCGTCGCTAATGTGAAGAGCCTCTTGTAGTGGTAGTGTCTTCTTTCTGTTCAGGCTCTGTTTCTTTTGTGGTCTCAGCTTCTATAACTTTATCTGCTGGTGATGGTGATGGGCTTGGCATGGGGTGATCATGTTGTTCTGTAGAAGGTGAAGAAGGTCGGGGAGACATGTCACCTTGTTCATGTTGGGCTTCTCCTTGTGCAATTGCTTCTTCTGCTTTTTTTGCTGCTTCGCCGTCTCTTTAGCTTTTCGTTCTGCTTCTTGGGCTTCTTTCAGCTTCAATGCTTCTGCCTCCTGATACATTCTTTCCAATAACTCTGTGGGGCCTTGGCATGTTTCCTAGCATGGTTCTTTGTTCTTGGTCCTTTCAGTTTAATGGTTACCCACTTTGCAGGGTCCTTGTCTTGAGCTTGGTGGCTACGTTTATAGGAGTGCTTTTCTCTTTCAAACCTGGCATGTTTCTGTTGTGGCTCCTCCTGATGTGCTGCCACAGCTTTTCTTTTCATTTCCTCGATACGTGCTCTTCTTTCCTCATTATCAGAGCTTTCACTACTATGCCGTTCTGGCGATCTCTAAGAAGATTCTTCATCAGACTTGTATGTTCTCTTGGTAGATCTTGTGGCTCGAGGGGAAGGTTGTGCAGACACCTCCAAGTGTTCTAATCTGGGGCAGGTGGCAAGTTGTCTGTCATGCCGATAGCATGGTAGGCAATTCTAGTGAGAACCTTTGGTGCTCCCAGATATGTTATTTTACCCTCTTTCTTTGTCCCTTTTAGTGTGTACAACACGTACTACGTGTGGTCTATAGTAGGTTGCCTGGTTGTCGACTTGAGAACTTGTGTAAAAGTGGTCACTTCAGAATCCAATACTGGCATCTGCCAAAAACCTAGCTTTTCTACTTGGGACCCCCTCGACCCTTGCCGAATGGTCAACTGTTATTATAGAAGTATTATATTATGTTGGAGCATGCTACAAGTCAAATCTCATCCGATTTGGTTGAGCTCACAGGCCGCTATGGTCGATTTTTGGTCGTAGGTCTTCGTACACTGCTCGGATTCTAGGGTTTTTTCCAAGGGTTTAGACTAGCTAATGGCTGTACAAAATGGATCATTGTGAGTATAGAACTTACCCCTCATGTTTCATGTGAGATGGCGCTGAAAACAGGAGACTCTGGACTCCGGAAAATACACGCAAAGAGGGTCGAAAAGCTCTATCCCCAAAGGCAACAAGTGGAAATGAGGTGATTTTAGCCTACCTTGGGTATCTATACTTGGACTTCCCCAACCATTTTTTCCCAGATTCCCCTATTAGTCCTACTAGGTCGTGAAATCTATGTTAGACTCAAAAATTTCCCCAATCGGATTCCTGTAGCTTATTCTGCAAGAACTTATTCTGCAAGAACTCTGCAAAATTAGTAGGTCTAGCCGTCTAATTTAGGCTTCCTGCTTCCATCTGCCGATTTGATTGAAATTTTTTATGCCTATCTGCCTTGTCTTTCTGATCACCACTGTGTCTTCAGTTTTTTCATTTGAGCTCCTTTGCTACTTATTATTACTCCTGTTTATTGGAAAAATCAAAGAAAATAACAAAATGCACTAAAAAAGAAAAGTGAAAATCCAATAATTAATAAAATCCATTGAAAAACATAGCTTTGTTGTTTTTTGTTGGATGTCTCCATTTTTAAGTCTCAATATCAAGAAAAATGATGAAAATTTAAAAAATGGACTATTTTTTGATGATTTTCTAATAGTATATACACTATTTATACTCATCCGGGAGATATTATCAATTAAATTTTCCATATTGATGAATTATAAGGACATTATTAGGTTGTTTTGTAAAAAGCCACACGTTAACATCAAACTTTTTGCTCCCTCTTCAAACATTGCCCTTAATTACTTAGTTCGTTTCCACCCCTCCTAGATGGCGTACTTCGGAACGATTGTGTGCAGGGGTTGAATAATCGTGTCTATGCATGGCCGGGGTTGTCTCTACCATGCTTTGAAGATCAATGCAGTTTAAACCATTATGTTGTGCAAGAGTTGGGTCTTGAGTAATTAACTCAAGGGTTTCCGATGTCGAGGCTTTCTGATGCTATCTTCCAAAGAGAAAATCTTGTAGCCTGTGTGCTCTTTGCTTGATTGTGACATCGGGATGCTTTAGCATGTTGATTTCATGAGCTGTTGGTATCAATAATGACTTTTATTGAGCTTTTACCCGCCATTGATATTTTGGTTTGTCTTGGTCAGAATGGTGTGGTTGAGGTTTTTGAGACTTAACTCTCCATTGCTTGATGGGTTTTCCAATTTGCGGAGAAAATAAGTGTTTCTTTTTCTTCCAAATCCATATCCTGTTAGGTTCCTTGCTCGCAGATTCCCATCTCTTTGTCTTGAACCTTGGAACCATCTTTGGTATTGGCGATGATGTTTTGGGCACCCAGATTTGAATCCGCTTGTCCTTAAGTTGTGCTTTTGGTACCCAAATTTTCCTGACTCTTTGCATGCTACTTGTAGCATTTTCTTGTCGATAGGATGGAGAAGATTGATTGCTTCATGGTTTGCTCTGTTGGTAAGATTCTTTCCATTCCTCCTTGCTTGGTGCAATTGGAACAATGAGTTGTCTGCCTTTAGGTGATAGCTTGAGCTGATTGGTATCCCAATCTGGTACTGCCTTGTATGTCCGCATCAGTGGAATTCCAAGAATCATTGTCTCATTCATGTGTTCATTTGGTAAGCATACCAACTAATGAGGACATGAACATCCATGTACTATCACATTCAAGTTGACTACTCCCAATGTTGGTGTTGGGTTCTTGTTGCATCCTTTGATAGTCGCTATTCCTGTTGTGTCAGAGACTGGCTTGTTGCCTTCTTGTACGTGGAATAGCTGACTGCATTTACTCTAGGTCCTATATGGACCAAGCATTTGTGCTATGGTTGTTGAGTTGTAGTTTGATGCGAAGGTCCATTCCATCTAACCATTCATCATCCGTTGACACTGCATCTTTCTGCAATTCCCATTGTCGGGCATCTATTTCCAGAGTGTTGACGGGAATAGGTATTTGTTGATTCTTGAGAGCAGCTTTCCTTTTGAGTACCCGAAGTCTAGCTTTCTCTTGGGCTTCATCAATAACCTATTGTCGTTTTATCTTCCTTTGCTTGGCTGCATGCATTCTTTCTAGCAATTCATTGGTTAGTGGCAAATTGTACTTCTTTAAACGACATCCACTAATCCAATTAGCCATTGGTTCACCATCTAGGGTGGACAACTTAACTACTCCACTTGGAGATACATCTTCAATGATAAATGGTCCATTTCCCTTTTTCTTAAACTTGGGAATGTGTTGCTTAAGGGAATAGACTAAAACTAAGTCCCTTTTTTTGAAGATTTTTGTGATTAGATGGGAATCAAAAAACTGTTTTTGTTTCCGCATTTGTGCATAGATGTGAGCTACAGCAATTAGCCTTTGCTCATCTAGCTTCTCTAAATCTTCAAGTATCTCTGACAATTCATGTCCAGTCCACTCCAGATCCTTAGCTACCCTTAATGTCGACAATAGAGACTCTGTTGGCAATATGGCATCAAGACCATAAACAAGGTTAAACGGTGTAGCATTTAAAGTTGTTTTCAATGAAACTCGATAAGCCCATAGAGCAGCATGGAGATTCATTTTCCAGTCTGTCCTTCCTCAACTAACCACTTTAATCAATACCGAGCTAAGAATTTTATTCGTATGCTCAGCTTGTCCATTTGCTTGTGGGTGATAGGAGTTGACTTGTTATGGATGAGCATAAATTCATTAAGCAGATATTCGATTACCTCATTGAGAAAATGAGTTCCCATGTCACTGACAATTTCTATTGGCAGTCCATATCTTGTGAATACATACTCATATAAAAATGCGGCAGTGGTTCTGGCATCACACTTTTGAGTTGCATCCTCAGTCCACTTGGTCAAATAGTCCGTAGCTACAATGATATATTGAGCTTGGGTTCTATAAGTAGGTGACTGTATTGGCCCAACAAAGTCTATACCCCATTTTGCAAAAGCTCTAGCTCCCATCATTGGTCTTAAGGACATGCTATCTACTCGTGTTGGCATTTTTGCTCATTGACAAGCATCACATATCTGAACATATTCTTTGGCATCTATAAAAAGTGTTGGCCACCATATTCCTGCCATTAATATTGCTCTTGTGCTAGTCTCACTAGAAAAGTGACCTCCAGCTAATCCAACATGTGCTTGTTCTATAATTGGAATATATTCGTCTTCATTTTCACAAAGACGCAAATGTTGATCCTTACCTCTCCAATACAATTGGTTTCCAATAAGAGTATAGTCTCTTGCTTCTGTTTCATTGCTCTCTGACGGCGTTTACTCATATCCTCAGGAAATTTTCGGCTTGTTAAATAAGTAACTAGATAGTTACTCCACTTAGGAACAGGTGACATTTGAAACAATGTTACGTGAGATATGGGTGTTTGTTTTTGACATTGAGGACAATCCTTTACGAAAGAGCGAGCATCACTACTCACAGTTGGCCAAAATACTCCAAGTCTCAAAATCCTTTGCATAGTTTGACCTTCCACAAAGTGAAGTCCTACTATGGTAACATGTGCTTGACTTAGGTACTGGGTTTTCTCTTCAGGATTAATGCATAAGAGAAATATTACATCTCGATTTCTTTTGTATATCCTACCATCTAGTAATTGATACATAGCCAATTGCTTGATTACTCCGATTGTAATAGGGAGTGGTATTTGAAAATCCACTTAAGCTATGGTCATCAATGATACCATATTTTCCGACCATCGAGGTATTATTCCCACACAGAATAGATAGGCATCTGGCAGATCATTGTTTACTTCTTTAGGTGATTGCCCTGAAACAATCCTAGACAAATGATCTGCTCTTTGATGAGTAGTGCCCTTTTTTACAACTACAGTGAAATCAAATTCTAGAATAATGATGAACCATCTTACTATTCTTCCTGTGTTTCATGGCTTGTTGACCAAGTACAATAAGGCTTAGTGGTACACAAAGAACAGAATTTTGTTTGCTAATAGGTATTGTCTATACTTTTTTACGCCATAGATCATTCATAATCCTTCCCTTTCTGTGGTGGTATAATTCTTTTCCGCCATGTCCAACTATCGGCTAGCATAAGAAATAGAAAAATCAATTTTCTTGTCTCCTAGTTGAGCTAGTATACACCCAATGGAAAAATTGAAAGCATCTACATGTATGTGGAATATCTTATTCCAATCTAGTGCTTTCAATATTAGAGATGAAGTGAGAGCTTGCTTAAGCTTCATGAAGGATTCTTCACACTCATCAGTCCATTCAAAGTGTGTAATCAAGCTATACATGGGTTTTGCAATTATAGCTTACATGTAAATGAACCGTCTGTAATATCCACAATGTCCCATGAAGGCTTGAACACCCTTGACTATTGTTGGTCTATGCAAATCAGCAATAACATGAATTTTATTCATGTCAGTAGTTATGCCATTTTAAGACACTATATATCCAAGAATTTTTTCTTGCCTACCCATGAATGTGCACTTTTCAGGATTTAAGAAAATCCTATAAAGTCTACATTTTCAAATACCTATTTGAGGTGTTCAAAATGATGAGCCCGGATTGATGAACTTACACATAGCTGATCATCCATGTAAACTTCCAAGAATTTCCTTACATATTCTTAAAAGCATGGCTCATCAATCTTTGTAATGTGGCAAGACTATTAGTTAACCCAAAAGGCATAACCTGATAGGCAAAAATACCCCATTCCATTGTGAAGGAAGTTTTATGCTGATCTTTTGGGTCAACCAAAAGTTGATTGTATCTCGAAAAGCCATCTAAGAAGTTGTAAGCTTATTTTCCTGCAACTCATTCTAAAACATGCTCAGTGATTGGAAGAGGAAAGTTGTTTCTAATGGTAGCTGCATTCACTTTCTTGAGGTTGACACACACTCGTAATTTTCCATTCTTCTTGGGTACTACCACAACTGGAGACACCCAATCTGTGTGTTTAATTTCATAAATGAATTCGGCTTCCTTTAGTTTTTCAATCTCTTCTTTGATCTTTCTGGAGAATGTTTCATCGTATGTGTATGGCCTTTGTCTACTTGGTTTCGCATCATCTCTCATGGGTATGGTATGCTAACAGATTTCTGGATCAACACCCTTGAGATCCTTGTAAGACCAAGCAAAGATCTCTTGATATTCTTTCAGTAAGCTTAGAAAAATCTCTTCTTATTTTTTTGTCAGGTCATTTGCAATGTAGACAGGTCTAGACTCTTCTTTTGGTTCCATCGGATCTATCTTTTTTGCGTTTTCAGGCCCCTCGTAGGACTTGCCCTGTTTTCTTAGTTCTCTAACAGGTTGTTCGACTATGATTTTTTTATCTTGGAGAGTATATTTCTTGTAATGGGATGGAGCACTCATTACATACCATTTCTGTGTTCTTGATTTTTGGTTAGGAAAGTCAAAAAACTTTTCCTCCACTCCTTTCATGAGTAGCTTAGCTCTCACATGTTCTTTTTCCAAGCCCGAATCCTCTGAGGTAGCTGAATGTTCTTCTAACTCATCTGTTGCATCATAGTAGAGGTCTGAAAAGACTTGTTGGGCTTTCATCAAGTCCTTTGTTTCCTGAATTTCATCTTGAATGTGGAGGGTTGAGATCATTTATATGGGAATTATGTCATAGCCGTCCTCATTGCAAAATTGAGTAGGCATAGACGTATTTACATACATCCTTTGTTGCTAAAATTTGAGTCCACTCTAATGGCTCAAACAAATGCTTTGGAAAGGGTTCAGGTACATATGCTTCATCTATGCAATCCCTTTCTAAGATACATTCTCTTTTTAAGCTCCCGTCTCTCTTTCTCTTTTTAAGCTCTCGTTTTTTGAAGCTCCGGACATCCAAAGAGGAGTGTCTTTGTTCAATTAGGATGGAAACTTAGTTTCAGCCGAAGAGACTGAATCGAACTCTTGTCTAGGAGTTTTCATGACATCTCTATGAGTGTGATCTTTTAGATTAACCCTTGTTATTGATCCCACTTGCTTCAAGTACCGATAATTGTTTTCCTAATCTTGGATGAGCTGTACATGTCGCATGAAAGGTCTTCCCAATATGATTTCGTAATTGAGTTTCTTCCCAAAGTCTACTACGGCAAAAGTGTGTTGATATTCAATCCCACAGGAATTAACTATCACTTTTTCCAACAGTCCTAAGGGTCTTTCAATGTGTCCATCAACCAATTGCAATTTCATTCGAGTTTTTCTAATGGCTAGTTGTCCCCAGGATTCCCATACTGCTTTTGAGGCTATGGCTATGCCTGCCCCACTATCCAGTATTTCCATGGTTTCTATGTCATTATATTTCACTGGAAGGGTGGTGTTTCCTTCTTCCCCTTCGTAGTATTCTCTGACTTTTTTCATTAGAACAGATCGTATCTCTTTGTTATCCATTTCATGTTTTAACTTTCCCAATTCTTTTGTGATTAGCCCCATTATTGCACCTAGTCTAGAGTTTTATGTAGATCATCCATAAATATGGTCTAATTTTTAACAGCTCTCCCAAAGTAAGAGTGCATTGGATGGGTGTAGACATGATTGAATGTATGTTGTCTACTTCCAGGGTTTGTTCCGCTCTTTTTACTTGAGTGGTCTTACACACTAAGGATCCATCTTTGTTATCTCCCAAGTAAGAGGGTAATGTTTTCAAGTTCAATGGTTTAGACATTCTTGAAGCTTCAGATCTGCAATCCATATACAAGGATTGTATATCCATGTCCATATCAGGAGGTAGGATGTCTAACCAAACTTCCTCTATAGGAGCTGACTTTAGAGTTAGACTCCCATCATTGATCTCTCTAACTTTTTTCCATTAGTGTCCTAGCCAATCTTCTTCTACGAATGAACTTCTGTCTACGGCATCTTCGTTGTCAGGCACTATAAGTTATGGCTCTTATGTTTCAAGGTGGGGTTCTATCACCACCTCGGATTTTTCTTGATTGTCTCTTACCACAAGCTCCTCAGGGTTTTCCATACTTTCGATCTTGGGTTTTTGTTTTTCTAGCATTTCTTGCGTGATTCTTACCAAATTTTGATAAGCTTCAAGCTTAGCTGCTTCCATGTCTGGAGAAGGATAGTTTTTTCATTTGTTTTCCATGTTTTGATCTGCTTTAAGTCCTGCTTGGTAGGCTTCCAAGGCTACATTAATAGTCTCAAAAATTTCATCAGCCAAAATTGATCCTCTCGATTTCACGGTGGTTTCTTTGATTTCACTTCCAGTTTCTTTCACCTTTTCTTGGAATAACTTCTTTGCTTTCTCCTTGATTTCAGCCCGTTATTTTTGTTTTCTCATCTCATACCTTTTGCTTCTGCTTCTTTTGGTCTTTTGAGAGGAATTTTTTGTATTCTCTGAATCATCAGAGGAGTTATGTTTCTTTTTCTTAGCCTTGGCTCTAGTGATTACCTTGATTGGGACAATCAGTTCACTCTCAGGTGAGCTACTAGGTATCCCTTGGACTATGTTTACTACTGTTTTACCCTTGTTTAATGGATTTTTAGGACAATCTTTTGGGAAATTTCCTCCCCTTTTACAACATTGTATACAATAAGCTTCATCCAACTTGAGGCATTCATTTTTCCAATGATCGTATGCACCATAGTTATGACAGTTTTCCGTTCTTGATTTAATCATGGGTCTTACCATAGGAGGTCTAACACCTTGATTAGCCACATAGTACATTGGTGCAAGATATGGTGGAGTATAAGTCACAGGTTCTTCCATTAGTGGTGGATGTGAATTATACCAATCGCCTTATACCATTACTGTAGATGGACTAGGCTCAGCATAGGGTGTAACATGCACTAATGCTTGTTCATCTATGAGTCCTTCTGAATGCATGTATTTTACAGGCACTACATTATGTCTTGGATATGGAGGTTGTTGACCCAACACCGGTTGAGGTCTTTCCACACCCATTGGTGGACTTTGAGCTGGTGCCATCTTAGGATGGTATCTGTACATGGATTGTCCTTGTGGCCTCATGGGCACGTACTAAACATTTCCATCATACCTTGGTTGGTAGTAGCACTCATTGGTCTCATGGTTGGTCCATTTACCCTTGATTGCACACCATTTTTGCGGTCTAATTGGTTGTCCTTGTTGAGGTATCCCTTGCCCTGGTCCTCTCATAGGTGTTTTTTGTATGTTATTCATCATCTCATTCATCCTTTTGAGCATGTCTTCTATGGTTGAAAGTGGTGCTGCAGTAGCCGTTCCCACTTGTGTTGGTTTAGTGGATGCTGTTTTCTCACTTTGGTTATCCTTAGGGACATCTTCTTCATTGAAAATATCTCTCATATACTCCACAAGACACACAAATGCTCCCCCACTGTGTGTTGTGCATGCAAGTCATCTCCTTCTCTAAGCTTGAGAAGTGGAGAGCCTACACCAACACCCCTTGGCTATGGAAAATGCGAATCCAACCAAGAGTTATGCTCAAAGTAATGCTTATCAATCTCTCCATCTTTATTATTCACTATGCTAATCTATGCTCTAAGAGTGATTATATGTGAGGAGGATACTACTTCTTTCTTGCAGACATACATCTTCTTCTCTTCATCTTCCTCACTCCTTGCTAGCTTTCTCCACCTTTGATGGTGTTTGAGGTCTTGGGATTGAGGCCGGGGACAAGTTCTTGTTTATTGAAAGTAGATTAATTTTTGTTTTAAGCATAAGTTTGGTGCATGAAAATTTCCATCTTCATGGCACCAAAGAGGACTTAAGGAACACAAAGATTGTATTGTACCTAGTCTCTCTTCATGGGAGAACCTATAATACAAAATCCTATTGGAGGGGACCGGCTCCAAGTAGATCCAGTCCTCAGTTGTTGTCAATTTCTCTACTTCTCTCTCTTTTGCAAGTTATTTCTTAGTCCATGTTAATTAGGAATGTGTAAATTGTTGCCATCTCCAACCTAGCACTCTCTCTATATTCATTAGGAATCTTCTTAATGAAATGCTCACTATGGCTAATATATTTCTGCTACACTCAAAATTATTAGCTTAATTTAGCTACATTGGTATCAGAGCTATTGGTTTTCTTTTCTAGCTGAAGAAGAGAGGTCCTTAAGTTTTCCACGATGTGGATGCTTGAGTGATAATTTTCAAGAGCCAAGAGGAGTAGCAACTAGGGGTTTGAAGTTGCCAAAGAATAAGTTTACACATAAATTCTTTATCATGACTAATAATAATAAAGAGAGTAGAATGAATATTGATATCTTTGATTTTCACATGAAGGTACTACTAATGATGCCACTATGCTTGTGAGTTATCTTGTCGCTATGCAACAACAACTATGGGAAACCCCGCCCTACAAGGTGAAGTTTACCAACATTTTTGCACCCATGGGATTCTCCAAACTCCCCAGGAAGAGAGAGTACCTGTGAGGTATCTTGTAGGAACCTCCAAAAGAAGCCTCTCTACGGTGAGAGAAGAGGAGGATATATATGAAGGGCCTCAATGTCCACTTGAGGATGCACCTCTATTTAAAAGAAGAGGACCCACCAAAGGAAAGAGAAATAAGTGAATCACCAAACACTTCGAAAGATGTGGCTCCACAAAAACAGCGAGAATGAAGATCCCCAAGAGGAAAAGATTGCCGCGTACTCCTGCTCATTGTAATCTCAAAAGGGAAGAGAGGAATCAAAGGAAGAAAAAGGTCACCCTCTTCTCCATAGTCATCGCCTTCCTCCTCTTTCAATGAAAGTAGCAGGTTTCTTTTCCCAAGAGTAGAGGCCATCAAAAATCCTATGCCACTTGGAAAAGGTCCAAAAATCTCAAGAAGTTCAAGGAGGGAGGAAAGAACATCTCTTTTCTCACCTATGATGGTACCTTTGGTGCCACAAACAAAGTATTGGCCTTTATCCAACAATTTGATGCGGCCTTTAGAGATGAGGGCTTCACGGAATCCTCCAAGCTACGACATGTAGCTATGCATTTTCAAAGGTCATTCAAGCAATGGTGGCTAGCCTATGAGCTGACGACAAAGCTCCAAAAACATGGAAACCCCTAAGAGCTTCCATAATGAAGCAGTTTCTTGCAAGTGATGCCAAAGACAAAGTTCCCACCGAATGGAAAAGCTTGAAGCTATTTCCCTATGAGTCTATCCACAAATTTGTGGACAAGTTTTGGATTTACATCTCAAAAAAAGTGTCTACAAAAGGATAGACTTTGCAGAACAAAAACAAAAGCTTTATGCTGGGATTTTTAAAGGTATGGCCGAGAATGTCAATTCTTAACGGCGTAGGACAATCTCTGCCGTCATACACCATATTGTGGTTGCCTCGCAAATCAATTCCCAACAAGGGGCTAAGAGGAATTCTTGTCATGGATTCTTGAGAGTTAGTCAATCACCTACATTATCGCCTATGTCATTGCCTACATCATCGCTTGCATCATCACTAAAAGACTCTAAAATAATCTAGAAGGCTCTAGAAGAACTAGAAGGATCAAGAAGGTTCTAGAAGATTCTAACCTCCTCAAGAAGAACCTAGAAATTTCTAACCTCCTCAATCACTAGTATAAATAGGGGTCTTGGGCCACAAGCCCCTCAATCTTGCCAAAACCAGTTGTAAGGCTCCTATGAGGTAAGCCCTCTTCTAGTTCTTGTGGCTCCTATGAGGTAAGCCCTCTTCTAGTTCTTGTCTTATGTTCAAGTCTTGTCCTTGCAATCAAGCCTTGTCTTGTACTCAAGTCATGTAATCCAGTCTTGTATCTAGCTCTCTTAATAAAGTATTAAGTATTGTAATCAAGATTAAGCTTATCATCAAGTCCCAAGTTCTTGTACATTGTGAGCACCTTCTCTTCCTCTCTTCTAGATCTATCCGTGCTCATAATAGTTTGGCAAGACTACCATCTCTTAATCTTCTAAAGACACCATGAAGCCAATGATGGAAAGTGTCATCAACACATTGCAAAGCATCCAAGATCAACTACAAGAACTTCGTGAGAGTAACGCTCAACTTCAAGCAGGGAAACCCCTAATCTTAGGACCGGCGTTTCAAGATCTTCAAAGTCAAATTCAAGAGCTTCAAGAAACAAGCACACATCAAGCACAAGCTGCAAGATCGAGCTATTCTCAACAACATAAGAAGGAGCCAAAGGTCAACATGCCTGAAAAATTTGACAGGACTAGTTCAAAGTTTAGCGGTTTTTTTTGACAAGTGTGTCTCTTGATTTGAATGCAACAAGAGATCATCTAGATGATGCCTCTCAAGTAATCCTTATTGTTGCTACCCTCCTCTTAGGTACGGCTCTCTCTTGTTTTGCTCCCTTACTTGAAAATAAATCTATTCTCCTTCATGACTTTGAATCTTTAATGTGGGAGTTCTCTGCAACCTTTGGGGATATTGATATAGCAAGGGTTGTTGAAACCAAACTTAAAAATCTCCACCAAGGATCAAGACCTGCATCCATCTATGCATCCAAATTTTGACAGCTCACCTGTGATTTAACTTGGCATGATGAATATGTCATTAGCCAATTTTGGTGGGGATTAAATAATGACGTAAAAGATCTTTTATTGACTATGCCAAAGGTTCACACACTAAGCAAGTACATCTCTCAAGAAATAGAATGTGATAATGGACTATTTGAGAGATGACGGGAGAGAAGTCTTGGGGCACCATTGCGATTCCAAATAGAAGTGACACATGATGGCTACACATCTCAACAAGGCCATGAATCAAGCATTGAGCCCATGCAAATTGATTCAGCATGGTTTCAAGCTCTCTCAGCTCAGGAGAAGCAAAGGTGACGCATTAATGGCTTATGTATGTATTGTGGGGAGCAAGGGCACATTGTTCAACAGTGTCCAAGGAAGAGAAGGATGAAGGTTCATGGTGCAATGGCCTCAACATGTTCAGAAAACATGGACGTCCAACCTCAATAGAGACCAATCGGTTGGACAAAAGACAAGGTCTCTTTCTTCCCACTGATTCCACTTCAAGCTTTATGCTACCAGTTGAGATCCACATGCCAGGTAAGCACATGGATTGTGAAGCATTACTAGATTCAGGCACAACGGCGTGCTTCATGTGGATAAAAAGTTTGCAAAAGAAGAAGGCATACCACTTGTGGAGAAGTCTAATCTAGCAAAAACTGAAGAAGTCATTGATGGTCATCCCCTCGCTTCAGGGGATGTTAGGTATGAAACTCGCCCCATAGAAGTAATTAAAGGAGCATGTGTCAAGAATAGCGTTCAATATCATACAAAGCCCAAGCAGTCCAATTGTTATTGGGCTACCGTGGTTTGAATTACATAATCCTAGCATCGAGTGGTGGGATCAGAGAATTGAACCACGAAAAGTCTAAAAGAAGAAGGGAAGGCATAATAGGCCTATATATCTTGGAGCCAAGGTCTTCATGCATGCAACCAAAAAGTATCCAACTTTCATGATATTTGCAACACCGACCGACATGTGGGCAACAAAAATCATGGAGGCATTGCCACATAAATATCAAGATTACAATGATGTTTTTGAGAAGATGAATGCAGATCTCTTACTGGAGCATCGACCCTATGATTGTGCTATAGAGCTTTAGGAGGGAACCCAACCCCCTTTTGGCCCAATATACAAGCTATCTCAAGATGAATTGGTAAAATTACGAAAAAAATATTGATGAGAATATTGCTAAGGGGTTATATGGCATTCAAATTCCCCAGAAGGAGCTCCAATACTCTTTGTAAAAAATAAGGATGGAACTCCCCGGATGTGCATGGATTATAGGGGCCTAAACAAGATCACCACCGTCAAGAATCGCTATCCCCTTCCCTTGATCCCAGAGCTTCTTGAGCGCCTTGGCAAGGCAAGAATATTTACAAAAATAGACCTTTGTGGTGCTTACAACCTAGTCAAAATCAAAGAAGGTGATGAATGGAAGATAGTCTTTTGTACAAGGTATGGCCACTTTGAATATACCGTCATGCCATTTGGTCTCACAAATGCCCCATCAGTTTTTCAACATTTAATGAATGACATCTTTCAAGAGTATTTGGATTATTTTGTGGTAATATACTTGGATGATATCTTGATATTTTCCAAGGATCAAGAAGAGCATGAACACCATGTTTGAAAAGCTTTGTGCATCAGGATTATATACAAAGTTGGAGAAGTGCTCTTTTTATCAATCTAAGGTGGAATTTCTTGGTTATGTTATCTCTGAAAATGGAATCTCCATGGATCCAAACAAGGTTCAAGCCATCCTTGATTGGGAGATTCCCACCTCGGTAAGAGATGTTCAATGCTTCCTCGTATTTGCAAATTTCTATCATATCTTTATCCAGGGATACTCCAAGGTGGTTACAACACCCACAAGGTTGACATGCCATAATAACTTTTTTTGGGACTCAAAGGCCATGAAAGCTTTTAAAACTCTAAAGAAATCTTTCACGACCACACCCACTCTAATCCACATAGATCCTACAAAGCCTTTCATCCTAGAAACAGACGCTTCAGTTTTTTTCTTGGCGCTATTCTATCCCAAGTAGGTGAGGATGGTCGAGTACATCCAGTGGCTTTTCATTCCCTCAACTTCTCAGCTGCAAAAATCAATTATGAAATCCATGACAAAGAGATCTTGGCAACCATCGACTCCTTCAACACATGGCATCATCTACTTAAAGGATCTCCTCATAAGATCATTGTCTATATAGATCACAAGAATTTGGAATACTTCATGGCATCCCGCATCTTGAATCATCACCAAGCCATGTGGAGTGGTATCCTATCAAGGTTTAATTTTCTTATCTCCTATAGGCCTGGCCGTCAACAAGGTAATCCATATGCCTTATCAATAAGATCCTACCTCGCACCTAGAGAAGGCGATGCAACATTTGATCAACAAGAGTTAGTGATTTTGAAACCTAAGTAGCTTAAGTCAAATGCCACCATAAGCCAAGATCCTGAAGATTCTAATTTCCTTTCTAAGGTGAAGATGCAAATTGCCAAGGACCCACTTCCTCGTAATATTAGACACAACAACTACAAGGACAAGGGATTAATGAGTACTTTCAAGAAATTGATGGACTAATTTACTATAAGGGTCTTCTCTATATTTCTCCAGGACCAACACGCTTGAAGGTACTTCAATAGCGACATGATCTTCCATCAACATGGAATTTTGGGGTTCATAAGACAATTGAGCTTCTCTCCTGTTACTTTTGGTGGCGTCAAATGTGGAATCTTGTCAAGGAGTATGTAGGCACTTGTGACACTTGCAATAGATCAAAGTCCCCTCATCATCATCCTCATGGGTTACTCCATCCCTTGCCCATTCCAAGAAAACCATCCATCTCCAAGGATTTCATTGTAGAGCTACCCTTGTCACAAGGATTTGAGTCCATTTTAGTAGTCGTGGACCGGTTTACAAAAATGGAACACTTCATTCCAACCACTAAAACTATCACCAATGAAGGTACGACCAAACTCTTTCTACAGCATATCTATCGTTATCATGGATTATCGGATGACATAGTTTCTAATGGAGTCCCACATTCATCTCTAGCTTTTGGAAATGCTTATTCAAGCTACTTAGAGTACAAATCAACCTCTCCATCACCCACAAAGTGATGGACAAACAGAGAGAGTAGATCAAGTTCTCTAATAGTATATCGTTGTACTATCAATTATGACCGGGATAATTGGGTCAAGCTCCTACCGCTAGCAGAATTCTCCTACAATAATAGTTTTCATGCCTCCACCCGTCACACTCCATTCTTTGCTAATTATGGTCAACATCCCAAACATGATATCCACGGGCACCATCAAGTCAAGAATCCAGCTGCTACTCATTTTTCACAACAGCTATCTGAAATTCACAAAAAACTTATAATTCATATAAAAGAAGCTCAATCCAAGTATAAGGAAAGTGTAGATCTACATCGCATGCAGCATCCAAAATACAAAGAGGGGGATAAAGTGTGTCTCCTTTGGCATGATCTTTGTTCATCTCATCCCTGTCAAAAGCTCGATTATCAAAGGCTTGGCCCATTTAAGATTATCCGTCAACTCAATCTAGTCACCTATTCACTCCAGTTGCCCTCATCCATGAAAATCCATCACGTCTTTCATGTCTCAGTCCTATAACCTTTTCACACATCTAAATCCCAAGAAGATTCCTACAACCACCTCCTCTCGTTGAGATTCAAGGACATGACGAATATGAGGTCGAGAAAGTCCTAGATTCTTGAGTTTTGCATGGCAGGTTACAGTACTTGGTGCATTGGAAAGGCTATGATGTCAATGAACGAGCCTGGGAACCAACACACAATCTTCAACATGCATCTCTCAAAGTCCAAGAGTTCCATCAACAACATCCATGGAAGCCCCAGTCAAGGAACACCACTGCTCCTCATGGAACTCGTTGCTAGAGAAGGGAGTAATGTCATGGATGCTTGAGATTCAGGTGGTTGCCTACATCATCACCTACATCATCGCTTGCATCATCACCTATGTCATTGTCTGCATCGTCACTAGAAGACTCTAGAAGAATCTAGAAAATTTTAGAAGGTTCTAAAAGTATCAAGGAGATTCTAGAAGTTTGAAAAAGATTCAAAAAGAATCTAAAAGTTTTTGGAAAGCTCTAGAAAGTTGAAGAAGGATCTAGAATATTCTAGAAGAACTAGAAGGATCAAGAAGGTTCTAGAAGATTCTAACCTCCTCAAGAAGAACCTAGAAAGTAATAACCTCCTCAAGCACTAGTATAAATAGGGGTCTTGGGCCACAAGCCCCTCAGTCTTTCCAATACCAGTTGTGCAGCTCCTATGAGGAAATCCCTCTTCTAGTTCTTGTCTTATTCTCAATTCTTGACCTTGTAATCAAGCCTTGTCTTGTACTCAATTCATGTAATCCAAGTCTTGTATCTAGCTCTCTTAATAAAGTATTAAGTATTATAATCAA
This sequence comes from Adiantum capillus-veneris, assembly GCF_014529385.1. Classification (NCBI taxonomy): domain Eukaryota; kingdom Viridiplantae; phylum Streptophyta; class Polypodiopsida; order Polypodiales; family Pteridaceae; genus Adiantum; species Adiantum capillus-veneris. The sequence continues at coordinate 102,613,305 of NC_140943.1, read as the reverse complement.
GATTAAGCTTAGCATCAAGTCCCAAGTTCTTGTACATTGTGAGCACCTCCTCTTGCTCTCTTCTAGCTCTATACACGCTCATAACAATTCTAAGCCCATGGAATTAAGGAGCAAAATGAATCTAGAGGGAAGAATAATGCTCAAAATTATTCCAAAGGAAACTCTAGCAGCAACAATAAAGCTAAGAAGAAAGGAGTCTACAAAGGCAAGAATCAACATTCTCCCAAGGAGCTAGAGTGTACAGCAAAGATAATTGGTGCCTCAAGAGCGGAGAGCAAGGGCATGCCTATTGTGCTTGCCCCCAAAGAAATGTGCGCCATGAGCCACCTAGAGACACTATCATTGAAGGTCCAAAAAAGGATGCTCATTGCCAAGGATTTCTCCTTTCCTATGCTTGGGGAAAGGTGTGAGAGCATGATGCCTGTATTTTGTTTGACCCCCTGGTTCAACTCACAACTTCATATCCATGGAGTTGACCACCAATCTAGGCATACAAGCCCACAAGATGGGAGATGCATCGAAAGTTGATGGAGCATTCAAGGAAAAGATGTCTAAATTACTCCCTTAATTGAAAAATTGAGTCTTCATGTCCAAATCTATGTGGACAAAGAGGATTCCTTAGTCTCTCCTCTCAAACATGAGGATATTATCCTTGGGGCACCATGGTTCACTTGCATGGCTGCCACTATGAAGGTCCTTGAAAGGAGAATTTATTTCAATTACAGGGAAAAGGCCATGTACATAGATGCTAAGTTGGGGAACACCAAATCCATGGTAAATACACTTGCTTTTGATAAGTCAATAAAAAGCTCTATTTTTGCGTATATTATTTTTGTTAGAGAATTTGTAAATGATTCTAAATTATTCGTAAGTAGCAATAATGGGAATCAAGAGGAATTAAAGTTGCATAATGTCCTAAATGGATTCCAATATATTTTCATTGATGACATCCCTAGTGAGCTACCTCCAGAATGAGGGGATGATGACCATGCAATAGAGCTTCTACCATAAAGCTCATTGCCTAATAAACCTCCTTATCGAGTAACGTGTTTCCCAAGATCAAAAAGAGGAGACCATGAGGCAAGTGCATGAATTGGTGGAAAAAGGGATGGTAAGGCTTAGCTGATCTCCATTCTATTCACCAGTACTTTTAGTGCAAAAGAAAGATGGCACATATCACATGTATGTCGACTATAGAGCACTAAATAGGATCCCTATTTTAAAACAAAAGGATTTTCCGTGCCGCGGGTAGAATATCTATTTGATAAGTTACAAGTTTTGGCATGACAAATGCTCCAGCCGCATTCAAACTTATGATGGAAAACAATCTTCAGGCCACTCAAATTCTCTAGAGGAGTACAAGCAACACCTCCAAGTAGTATTTCAAGTTGTGAGAGAGAATACGCTTTTCATTAATCAGAAGAAAAGTGAATTTTTCCTACAAGAGATTCAATATTTAGGTCACATTATCTCTAAAGATGACACCCGTATGGATTGAGAAAAGTTAGAGATAATAAAAGGATGGCCTAATCGAAGGAATCTACTGGAGCTACAAAGATTTATAGGTATGTGTGGATACTATAGATGCTTCATAGAAAAAATATTGCTAATAGCATTGCATGAAAAAGAATGTTAATTATTCATAGACTGAAAAAGATAAAGAACCTTTTGAGAAGCTTAAGAAGAAGCTTATCTCTCAACTTGTGCTCACACTACTAGATCTCTCCAAGCCATTCTGAGGTCCAATGTGATGCTTGTGGTGATTTCCTTGGAGTTGTTTTGCTTCAAGAAAGGCATGCCATAGCATATGAGAGTCAAAGACTCAACTCTAATAAGTGAGTATTGGGAAAATACAAAAAAGAGCTACTAGCCATTCTATATGCCCTAGACACATGGAAACACTATCTCTTGGGGACTCCATTGATCCTACAAACGGATCACAAAGCCTCAAGAACTTCATGACACAAACCAAGCTCTCGGACAAACAAATGAGGTGGACAAATTTTCTTTCGCAATTTAAATTTCATTTTGCTCACATTACTGGTAAGCACAATCAAGTGACCAATTCACTTACGACGGCCAAGGGTAAATGTGGTGTCAATAGCAACTCATAATGATTTATCTTTTATGATAGATGATTATGCTACTGACTCAGACTTTAAGTATGTAACTACAGCCCTTGAATTAGGGGAAAATAAATTCACCTTGGAGGATAGTTCTTCTAAACTACAATAAGCTATGTGTTACTCACCCATACAATAAGAAAGTCATGTATGAATCCCATGCTTCTCCTTATACGGGGCAAAGAGGGATTCCATAATCTACCCTTCACGGAGTAGTAGTATATTTATGTTTGCCTACCATGAAAAGTAAACATACAAGAGTATTTTTCAAAATGCATGATATGCCAAAAGTAGAAATTTGATTAAGGGAAGCAACTTGGATTGTTTCAGTCGGACAAGATTAGCAAGAAAACACACTCTATGCCTGTCAAAAATACTATTAAGGCACATAAAATGGCAACCCTCTTCCGATCTCAAATTTTTAAGTATCATGGCATGCCAACATCCATAGTGTCAGACAAAGATCGTGGAATGACGAGTTATTTTTGGAAGGGTCTCTTTGAGAATCTTGACTATATTAAATTTCTCTGTTGGCCTATCATCCACAAACAGATGACAAAGTGAAACAACTAATCTAATGATTCTTGATCTCCTAAAAGCCTATGTCATGGAAGTATATCAAATTTCTCAATGAGAGAAGTAACTACGTCTTATAGAGTATGCGTACAATGAAATTGTACATACTTCTATGGGAAAGTGCCTTTCAAGGTCAAAGGCAAGAAGGGTTGCTGCAAAAATGACTGGGTCTTGCTAAAGTTTCTCAAGGCTCGTCTAAGGCATACTGAGGGGAAGAATCCTTCTGGCCACCAAGAGTATTATGCTAAAGTAGCAAAATAATACTATGTTCCTTTTTAAATTCTTAAGACAATCAATGAGCTGGCTTATCAATTAAATTTGTCCAACCATTGACTCGTGCACAATTTTTCCCATGGGAGCCTACTTAAGCCTTACAAAGGAGCGCCACTAGAAGAAGCAATAGGTGCAGACCCTACAAAAACCAATGATCAAGAAGAGGTACTTCAATCTGAGTCCATCCTATGACATGAAGACAAGGTATTAAGAAATTGTAAGATTATCTAACAATATCTTATTAAGTTTAAGAATTATCATTTTAAAGATGCTAGATGGATGCAAGTAACCTAGCTTAAGGATAATATGAACCTTGTCAATGCTTACAATGATCAATGCCTTAAAGTAAGCATATGAAAATGAGTTTTAAATGAACAATGTTTTTGTAAGACTCCCTTTCTTTAGCACAAAATTTAAGAAGTATGCATGCTTAGGATCATGTTTGTGGCGACGACGTCTCCCAAACACCAAATAGAACTTGTCACTCTACTTTGGAAGTATGATATGGACTAAAGAGCAGACATGCTTGCAGCAGCTAAGTCTCCCAAGCACTAAATGTATTAGTCATCCATTCTAGAATGATGTTGAGGCGGTCCGGGGCGGGCAACAAGAAGAGTGGCCTCTAAGCACCCTTCTAGGCTCTCGTACTGCTCAATTGGGTTGGGGTTGGAAAAAACAACAAACACACACACACAAACCCGCAACCTAACCCTACACAAATTTGGGGGACCACCTAGTTTTGGATGCGAACTAGGACGCGTAGAGAGAGAGAGAGATAGTGCTCGGGCTGCTTTGAAATGTATCGGCCGTGATCAAGCAAACACAATTATATATGTAAGAAAGAGAGAGAAGGGGGAGGGGATGCTTGTTGCATTAATACCTTCTTACAAATCTGTCACGACCAATCAAAGTGAGATTAGTATTTGTTCAACATAGCTTCAGTAAATTACACTACAACACATCACAACAAAAGCCACCCCAATCACTGTCTTAAGGCCAGGGGAGTCCTCTCCACCCTGTCGCCCTCTTACAGTATGTGGGATTTATGGCTAAATTGATGACAACACCCAGAGACAAGCTATCAAGAACTTAAAAAAGACACCAAGACACTTACACATCATTTTTGTCCATTAATTCACATTGGAAGAGATACAAAGTATCCAAGCTTAGTCCAAATCCACCCTCCTTGATTCAGCAAACGTTGGGCTTACACTAGTAGGAGAAATGATAGATTTCCTACTCTCAATTGAATGATCACTCTCTCTTACAATGGCATAGAGTTCCCTTGCTAATCACCCCTAATACAACACATGCATATGCATAAGACAATGAGCTTCCACTCAAGAGCTCCTTCTAGAGAGGTTGAGCTTGGCTTCTCAAGCTATATGCATAGTACTCTTGCTTATGGCTCCCCTATTTTTGTGCTAGCTACACCCTCCTTTTATAGAAATTTTGAAGGCTAAGGTTACTCCTCTAACCATGGTTGGGTTAGATTTTTAGCACTTACCTAATTTCTTTTTTTGGGAATTATCAAGAAGTTGGTGTGGATAGATGAAGAAGAGAGAGAGGAGAGAAGTGGAGGTGATAGGACTTTTCATAGTAGGTTAGTGTTAGTAAATTAGTAGAGTTAGTATTTTTATTGATTTACAAATGGAATTGGATATTTACAATGGGAGTATCCATGTAGGATACAAATAAGGAAGAAAAAACTCTTAATAGATAAGAAAACATGGATTTCTTACAATGTTGATGCTCCAAGTGTCTTGACTACAGTCAATTTTGACGCTTGTTGACGGTCCACTAGCTTTGACGGTACGTTTTTTCTCCACTCTTGACCTTCCTTGAGAGCCAAGGTAAGTGAACATGAGTAATCAATCACCATGATGTTGTCTTTCAAGAGAAGAGGCTGAATTTTGTGGTTTTTTTGATAGATATGGGTAATATGGATGAGGAAAAATGAGACTAGGTGGTCAATTTTGGAATGGAAGTGTGTGTAGGAGACATGAGTTCACCATGGTTTCTCTTATTCTTCAAGGTTGAAAAGAAGGTGAGTAGGGTGCAGAGAGGAGTGGTGAGAGAGGTAGGGATGATGAGTGGAGAAGTGTGTGTGAAAGAGAAAAATGATAAAGTGGAAGAGGGAGTGTGGTTGCATAGCATGGGCAAACTGGGGTCCACCAATAAAATCATAGCTCACAGCTCGTAGCTCGTAGCTCAAAAAAATATGAAAAAATTTGAGGTAAAATTTCAGCTCACGAGCTACAACTTTTGTTTGTACGACCTTTTCAAATTTGGGGAGCATGTGATCTTTAAAAATTCATCAAAACCGACTGTTTTTTCCATTGCACAAAGTCCTTGTGAGGTCCTTCTTTGGATGATTCTTTTGAATACCTCCAAGAGTGAGCTCCCGCTCCCCATGGTGCATGCATGCATGCCACATACCCTTGACCTTATTTGGTAGGTCTATAATTGAAGATATTATTGAGATCATGATATAAGTGAATAGTACAACTAAGAAAATCAAATATTGAGGGTCTAAAAAAATATGTACATGTCAAATATAAATAATATAGGTGGAAAAAATATAAAGGGGTCAAAATAAATCTCTCTCATTATAAGTCTACCATAAAAAGATGAATATTTTTGGTGGTCTAATTTATGAGAGTAATAGAGAATAGATGTAGGAAGGAAAAAATGACAATAGTGAAAAAATATACACATAAATAAACTAGTTTTTTTGGATTTTTGTTGGGATGGAGTTACACCAAAAATAAGAGAAGCTTGCATGAAATTATTTTTATGTGGAATAAAGAGTATGCAAAATGGTAAGAAAAAATATGGTAATGGTGAGTCAATGCACATAGCATAAAAACACACCATAGGTACAAATATTTAAATAAATACCAAAATAATTATGAAAAATCCTTTTATTTAGGTCCTATATACAATGAAATATTTATACACAAATGGGCCATAATACTTTTTTATTTTTTTGGCTCAACTAGCCTAGTGACTAGCTAGCTGAGGATTTTAAGAAAATATGGAGAAAGTCCCTAACTCACACACGCCTATGTGCAGTGAAATGGTAGGGATAACCAAAATGTTTGAGTGATTTGATAGGGTGAGGTAGCTTACTATGGAAATTATGGAAAGCCGAAAAACGGCTATCATTAGCCCTCCCCCAGGATGATGGTATATTCATGCTCCATCATAGAGCATCTTTTCCAAAGAGAGTGCTTCAGAGTCCTTGACGAGATCTTCATTGTTTGGCCCCTCAGAATTTTGGCTGGGGTTACACTCATGCTTCATGTAACAATACTTACATGAGACAGCTGCCCTTTGACAGATCTTTGGTAGATCCTTTGGTAGAAGGCGACTCAAATAGGGCTTTAAGCGATAACCATTTACCTTCCTAGAGTGCTCTTTCCCATTCAAGTCCATAAGTTGATAGTAACTTGAATTGAAAGCCTTCTTAACTATGTATGGCCCCTGCCATCTAGTTTCAAATTTGGCATCAAAACGATTATCGAGTCGATTGTCATACCTTAGCACAAGATCTCCTTCATTGATTCCTTTGTCCTTTAGTTTCTTTTCAAGCTTCTCCTTCACCTGCGTAGCTTTCCTCTTGTAGCACTCGTATGTTGCTTCTCTTTTCCACTCAAGCTCAGCTAAGGTAATAAGTCGATCCATCCATGCTTCTTGATCATCTTGTACTGCTTTGCCATGAAGTCGCATTGTTGGAATGTTGAGCTCAATTTGTTGTAAAGCCTCTTGACTATAGACCAAGTGAAATGGTGTAAACTCTGTGGCTTCCCTATATGTGGTTCGATACGCCCACAAGGCACCATCCAAGAAGTCATCCCACAACTTTGTCTTGTGTCTCACCATCTTTCTAATGATGCCTGCAATGACACCATTAGCTTTTTCTACCAGACCATTGGATTGGGGATAGTAGGGTGTACTGTGATGATGTAGAATGTGAAGTTCTTCACAGACTTCTGTGAGCAAGCCCTTTCTAAACCCTGGACCATTATCAGAAACAATCTCCAAAGGTGTGCCAAATCTACAACAAATGTGAGTGTAGAAAAATTTTCTCACTGTCCTCTCATTTACCTTTGCCACACTTTGTGCTTCCACCCACTTAGTCATATAGTCTACAACCACTAAAATGTAGACTTTACCATTTTTTGTCCTAGGCAGAGGACTCATAGCATCAATGCCCCACTTTTCAAAGGGTCCATTTGCAAGCACGATTTGCCTTGGACCATAAACCAATCTTCTATTCCCATTTACCTGACAATCGTGAAAACTTTTACACCAATGTTGGACATCCACATGCAGACTTGGCCAAACATACCCCGCAAGCAAAATCTTCTTCATAGTTAACTCTTGGGCAAAATGACCACCACATGCCTCTTCATGCAAACCTTTTAGAATGGTTGGAATCTCCTTGATAGTTGGTACTCTTCTGCACACTTGATCCTTCCCTCTTTGATAGACGGATCCTTCTAGGAAGAGATACGCGCTTGCCTTTTTCATGAGTCTCCTCTTCTGAGCCTTCGTGAAGTCTTGTGGAAACTCACCCTCCAAAATGTAGCTAATAATGGGAGTCAATGACTCCAATCCCTGGTATCTCGATTGATTGACAGTTGCTGCCACCATGATGACCTGCACTTCTTTCTCAATACATGTAACTACTTGTTGTGCAAGTAAATCGGCATCTTCATTCTGTTTCCTAGGAATATGATATAGTTACACTTCTTTAAACTGATTAAACATCCTACGAATGGCATGAACTTTTGTCCTTAAGCTTTCATTCTTGCATGCCCAAATGCCTAAAATTTGCTTCACAATGAGAAGTGCATCCCCTTTTACCATGAGACGTTGTATACCTTGGCCAATGCATATCTTTAAACCATGAAGTAGTGTGTCGTATTTTGCTTCATTGTTGCTAGTTGAACCTGGTAGATTGACCTTCTCTTTCATGACCACCTCTCCATTTGGGTTGAGCAATACTAGCCCTCCCCCTGCTTTTCCTGTGACTCATCGAAAAGCTCCATCAAAGAACAAGGTAAAAGCATTAGGAATACTTTTAGGTGGTGGCAATGGTAGGGTCCTTACTTTAGGCACCTTAATTTCCTTCTCATGTACCTTATAAGTGAGAATCCCTGCCAATTGTGCACGCACACTATCTTCTACCTTGAAAGAGTATTGAAACTCTTGCAACTCCATAATCCACTTCGAGATCCTAGTACTAAGATTCATTTGAGATGACACCCAAGGGAACAAATTTTCTGCAGTGAGAATTACAAAAGGTTTTGGTAGCAAGTAGGATCTAAACTTTCTCACTGTGAACATGAGAGAAAGCATCATGAGTTCTGCCTCCGTGTAGCCTCTCTCCAAAGCATTCATGACCCTACTAGCAAAGTAGATGGGTTGCATCCTGGTACTGTGGGGATCTTGTTGTAATAAAATTGCACCAATTGTTTCCTTCCCAACACTAGAGCTAACAAAGAATGTGTACCCCCAACAAGGAGGCATGAGTATTGGTAGCTCTGACAAAATGACTTTAATGTTACAAAGCTAAGTGAATAAAGCGTGACATATACTTCACCTTTTGAATGAATGAGATAACCTCTTTGAGATTCTTGGGTGATGGGAGCTCAATAAGAGCCTTTGCCTTTAAAGGATCCACCTCAATGCCTTTATAGGAAACCTTGTGACCAAGCAAGATCACTTCATCCTCACCTATGTGACACTTGTCGGGGTTGAGTTGACCTCCCATGTCGTAGAGCTTCTTTAAACCTTCTTCTACCCTTTGTAGATGCAATGATTTTGAGCTATAAATGCAACAATCATCAATAAAAACCGTAATGGACTTTCCAAAAAATGCTTGAAACACCATTTTCATGAAGCGTTGGAAAGTTGCAGGAGCATTTGTCAGTCCAAATGGCATGAATCTAAAAGCATAACAACCCCAAGGAGTGATGAAGGTTGTTTTCAACTAATCTTCCAATCCGATACCGATTTGAAAGTAACCCGAGTAGCCATCACACACAGTGTACTTCTCATGACCAGCTACCTCATTTAGTATCTCATCTTGAAATGGGAGGGGAAAGTGATCTCTTTCTGTTGCCTCATTGAGTGGACGGTAATCCACACACACTTTGAGATGATTCTTCATGGAGCTCCTCTTGGCGTTGCTCCTTCATGTCAAAGACAACCTTCTTATGATTGTCATTTCTGCAAATTAGCTTTCCACTCTCCCAATCCTACAAAGCTCGCATTTTCATTAGCCATGGTCTCCCTAGGATAAATGGATAACCATTTCCTTTCGTAGACATAACATAAAAATCCACTGCCTTCTTAATGCCAAAGGCCTCTACAAAAACATTTTTACAAATGCCTACACACCTAGGTTTTCTATTGTTTGCCATCTTGACTCCGGGCTCATCTTTTAGCTCTTTTGGCCTCTAAAAACCGCTTTAGACATACATTTCCACTACCCTTTGGCTGCCCAGGACCTTGGTACCTACCCTAGCCTTCTGCACTGCACCCGCATGCAGCCTTTGCTTGGCATAGACCACTTTCTAGCGTGGACCAACTTTGGCTGCACCATCATTGCCACCCCCTCGTTGAACATTTATGTTTAACTACACATGGGCTTATTACACTAAAAAACTCTCTGTACATTACAAAACCACCTAGCATATATACATAACTGGCACCTGTCACCCGCTCTTGTTGCTTAAGAGGGTTGCCCAACCCCCCTGCTTTACCTGTCATCAGTCACCTGGGTCAAACACCTTGCATTGATCTCCTCCATCCACTTGCAACAACTTTGTATAGTGCCACACCAAGTCACATAACCAACTACAAACCAAACTGCGAGCATCATGTTTCTACCACTCCAAGCACTCATTGGCAAACTTCCCACTCGCAACCAAGCACCTCCAAGAACACCAAATAGAACACCCTTGTGCTCACCATTTTGCTCAATCAACATTCCTGACATACCTGACATACTTAACCCATCCTCCCATCCATGTAAAACTAGATCCTCATCTAGCAGATCCTGCACCTGCTCAATGGCACACTACACAACTGCTTTTATTAGCATCCCCTTCAACCACCACTCACAGACCTCCTTAGAAAGCTTGGACACCACCTTGGAATTCGCATCACCTGTCATAGAGGGAACTGACTGCATAGGAAGCACCTCTATTTTTGACTCCGCACTACCCTTCTCACCTACCATGCACTCCATTTTAGCATCATCGAGCTCCTCCTCTTCAACTGGCCCTTCAAGGTCGATAAGCACCATTTGCTTGTCGGTTTCAATCACCTGCTTTTCTACCGTTGCATCATGTCCCACCAAAGAAGAGAGAAACTCGTTCTCTACCGCATCATCTTTGTCTTCTTTCATAGGCACAATTGCTCTATCCCTCCTAGCAAAACTGCACCTTCACCAACACAGCCATTAGCATGGCATCGCACATCACCCTTACCTACACTTCACCACAAGTAGGCCTAGACTGCTCCACTTGGTCTTCACTAGGCACCTCGGCTTGCACTTCATGCCGCTCCTTGCACATATTTACTGCCTCTCTACTTACATGCAAGAGGTCAAATTCATCATACCTGGATTGAGACAACTCTGTCTCCCAACTCGTATCTGCATCCATAGAACTATTGTCACTCGACTCAATCTCCTCCTCTCTTGCAAACTCAAAAATCTTCTCTAGCTTCACTGCTTTGACCTCATCTACAAACCGCACCCTTTTCTCTTTACCACACTTCAACGAAGCTTCTAAAGTCGCACTCAAACTTGACAGCACATCCTTTGTCCACTCTGGAACCACTTGCACTTCCTCCACAATTGGGACCGCTCTAGCCGGCATCTTCGACATAGGAAACACTCTGTCTCTCTGTAACCAAAGAACCCTTGGTTCTTCTCGCACTTGCACTTCTCTTTGTACCACCTGTGGCTCAGCTACCACCGCATTACACTGTCTTGGCATCACAGTGTCTTGCAAACCCTGCCTAGCTTCGTGCTTCCCTTTTGCTAGAGCTACCTCCTCTTCATATGACAGTGGGCTATCTATCTCCACCTTATCTTGCACTTCCTCATGCAGGCTATCCATGAATTTACTCAACTTTAAGAAACTGGCATTTTTTGCAGTAGTTATCTTCATCAATTTCCCCCAAAGGGCTTCGAACTCCCACTCAAATGCTTGAAAATCACCCTCCAAGATCTGCTTCAACCCGTCCACCTTCCACTTTACTTCATCCAACTACACATCCACTACGAATCTTCTTCAAAAAGCCACCTCCAGGGCTTCGCAATCTGCCTTTTCTTCATCACCAAGGCTATTGAACCATAGCCTCGCTTTACCATGAACTAGGAGCGGGAACACCTGTACCGCACCATCTTCTCTTGATAAACCACTTTCCAACACGAACAATCCATAGTCTTGAAGCCAAGTTTTTGCATCTTCAACCCAATGAGAATGGGAAATCCCACCCAAGCCATCACTAGCAGCACATGCTCTTCAAAGGCCGCACCTTTGGCATCACCAAAACCACCACTTCAACTTCAACTAGGAGCATCATCACACTCCTCCATGGGGGCACCAGAAGATGGAGAGGGGGAACACACCCAGCACAACAACAAAGGCCTCTCTATAGCTCAAGGTATCCACAGCACCCCTATCCTCTCAGAAAACACCTTCAAAAAACACAGTTCACACTAGCAGACCACCGCCTGCCCAATTTGCACTGGTCACACACTCCACAAGTCCACCGCACAATGCACACCTAACGCCACATTCTGTCTCCACCCTTACACATGCACACAACCGCTCAATCTCACTCTCTCACACAAAGCGCCACCGGTCTGGGGAGGCACGCACATCTTCACAGCCAGCACCAATGGGAAACATGAAAGTAGGAGAAAGAGAAGGGGGGAAGGGGAAACAACAACAAGACGGGGCAACAGTGGCTTGATTGCACTTCAAAAGGCATGTACATAGGCTTGCACTACCATCACCATGGCCATTTTTTAGGAAAAATACAAAGGGCTTTGACAGGCACACTTCTCTGTCAGAGAGCTCCACTTTGCAGGCTCCAAACGGCACCAAAAAAGCCCCTAATTTCAATAAAATTTGATCTTTATAGTGGGGGGCCTTCAATTTTGGAAACTACCCTTTTATTGGCCTATCTGGCATCTCATTTTAGCATCTTTGGGAGGAGGTAACCGCCTCTCGCTTCATCCGCTCTCTTTCTCACTCTTTTGCACTTAAGGGGGGGTGCCATAGCAACATCTCTATTGCCCCTAGGCACTTTTTTATTTTTTATTTTTCAACGGCACCAAAAAAGCCCCTAATTTCAATAAAATTTGATCTTTATAGTGGGGGGCCTTCAATTTTGGAAACTACCCTTTTATTGGCCTATCTGGCATCTCATTTTAGCATCTTTGGGAGGAGGTAACCGCCTCTCGCTTCATCCGCTCTCTTTCTCACTCTTTTGCACTTAAGGGGGGGTGCCATAGCAACATCTCTATTGCCCCTAGGCACTTTTTTATTTTTTATTTTTCCTTCTCTATTTCACCCTTGGGAAGGCCTATCCTTTACACGGCTCCTTTGGCTCATCTTTGACCACCTTTGTCCCAGCTCACACCTGCCTTCTCTCCCTCTATTTCTCTCTCCTCCTTTTCTCTCTTTCCGGTCTCCCTCTTTCCTTTCACCTCTGCTCGGCCATCAAACTACCCTCGCTTGAACATATGGCGGGTCCCCTCTTTACACTTGCCTTTACTCGCCCTTGCTCGGACGGCCTCTTGCTTTTGCTTTGTACACCTGGCGGCCTACTCAGGCTCTCTCTCTCTCTCTCTCTCACTATAGGACCCGCCTCCATCTTATGCCTTGGCTGCCTCTCGCTTGCACTCATATGAAATCTCCCCTACCCGAAGGCATTAGCAATGTCGCTATTACGGGGGAGGGTTTCTCTTCAAAAAGGGTTGGGCCTCAAGGGCCACGGGAACGAACCCTTTCTCGGATATTTCCATGTCATCAGACGGCCACGGATTCACCACACATGGGTGCGCGCACCACCGGCGCCGCCCCTCCTGGCCAAAATCAACGCCCAGTGCCCACGGGCTGCCTACTCAACTCCCGATAGAGCTACGCCATCGCCCACGGGGCTCTAAGCTCCCCACACTCCACCTTATAATTCCAAAAGGCCAAATGGCCTTGCCTATATACTCCACATGCCCTACCTTTCCCAGTGCATGTGGGCTTTACTTAGTGCCATGTGGCAGTAATTGGGGCATCCCCTCTTGGGGTAGTCTCCAAGGCCTTGTAAAAAAATCCTCCACACTCATTGTTTTGGCCCCACTACACAACCTGTCATATTCTACTTAGAGGCCGTTTTCTTGAGCCGAGAAACCCAACCGACAGAGCTTGTTTTTGACTTTGAACTCCCATGTGCTCACGCACTCCGAATTCCCCGGGCCCGCGATCCGAGGCGACCAATATTTTTAAAAAATCATCTGCAACCACTTCACTCCCAACAGTCCCAGGCTTTCTCAGGCTGTAGCTCGGTGTTCGGGCATGTCCCCAGCTGCCCTGCTACACCTTCTATCTTTGAACAACAATATCTTGAGCACCAGGGCTCCGTTTGCTACAAACAGAGGTGTGGCTGGCCTGTAAATCATCCAAGATAACACAATATAACACATAAATTGGCAAATCCCCATACCTGACGAATCCCATATCACCGAATCAAAGCCGTACGCGAAAAAAGAGAGAGATTGATAGCGCGAGAGGATAAAAGAGCGCGTGCAGGCGCACCTCCTAGAGCGGAGTGCTACGCCGGCACGGCAAGAGAGAAGAGGGAAGAGGAGAAAAGAACAACTCATACACTGGGTGCAATCTCCCCCTGTGCAAGAATGACCATTTTCCTCTTGCACGTATTTCATTTATAGATTTCTTAAATGGTCAAATTGAGTACAAACTGGCGGCTGGTCCTAAATGGCCAAAACTCATAAAAGAGCACTTGAATAAATATACATAAAATGTAATTTCCTTTTGCAATAGCTTAGCTTGGTCAAGCCTTTTCCACCTGTCAGTTGCAATAAAAGTAAAATATCAATTCCATAACATACCTCTCCATTGGAAAGCAACTATCCTCAGTTGCGAAGATAAAAATCTGCAAACAATACTTGTCAAAAACAGTGATTAGTATGTTGTGTCAAAAACATCACATAATATATGAAAGTAAACAACATTAGCTTATGCCTGCCGTCAACCACATACTACCTATTCTAGTGTCCCATACCACTAGAATAAGCAGTATATGTCATACCCTGATGAATCAGGATATCATTGGTCACACTCATCATTGTATAAATCAATTCTCATCAATCTCAAGCTCACTTCCATAAATACTGTCGCAACAGAAAATCATCATATACCAATTCCAAATCCAAATTCAAAATATCTTTCATTGTCTATACCTGAGTGACAAAATCATACCAGTCACAGTGGTGGCCAGCCCCACTACAGTGTGATTTTGTGATCGGTGTTGCCTAAATCGGCAAATCGACACCAATAAGATGTGCTACCTAAATCGACGAATCTGTACTAAATATGCTGCCTAAATCGACGAATCTGCATTTGGTATAAGTTTAAAAATCATGAATCTGCAATTTATCAATGTGTTGCCTAAATCGGCGGATCTGCACCAAGATGAGTATCTACACACTGCCTAAATTGGTGAATCTATGTGCATGTGACCAATGGACTAGACCATGCATAAAAAAACAAAACATCTACTACCTGTTTGACACAAAATTGGAGTATGCTTATGTGACAAAGTATTTACAAACAATTTTTCTAGTATCCTGAAGCACCTTAGCTCACATGAGTAGCTGCATACCTTTTAGACAAGTTAGCTCAGTAAAAATTCGCTTTCAATACAATTAGAAGTCATCACCTTAGTAGTCTTTGAGTATGCAGCTTAGAACACAATGCCGATAAATGAAATATGAAAAGAGGAATGTATTTGATGTACATACCAGGAGGGTATACTATTTTTGAAAATATATATACCAGTGTGTGTGTGTGTGTGGGAATAGGCACAAATAATAGAAAGTTGCACCTGGCATTGTAATAATGTTGCAAGAGGGGTATTATCAGAATGCAGTCAGGAGTGTCATAACTGGATTTTGATGTGAGACCACTATAGTTAGATTTATCTGCATAACTTTTCCAAAGAACAAAGCACTCAAAACAATTGCTTGTTAAATTTAAGAAGACGTTAATAATTACAGATTAAATGCATGAACATTTGAAACGCCATGAGAGAAAAATTTCATGCAAAGTTTGTTTTCCAAAAAAAGTAGAAAACTTGAAGTACAAATGAGCAGATAAGAGAGGTGTGATCTAAATTGACAGGGTGGTTTGCAAGATTGTTCTGACCAGTGGATATCGATCTTCAGAGAAAGTGAGGCCACACTAAATGTATGAATGTTAGGATAGGGAAAAAGCAGGTCTCTTAAAGTAGTTGCCTGCAAATTCGGGCATAAAGGTAAGTATTCATCAGTAAGGGTAGTCCTCTGAGATGGAGTATTGGAAACATTGGGAGTGATGTGGTACAAAAGCAAATAAATGGAACAATATGGAGTAATATGCAACAACAATTTGACTGATATATAACGGAACATTTAAGATAATTTGAAGAACAAGTAAAGCAAAAATCGAATTACAGTACATCTTTACTAATGGGGATAAACTTACATCATGGAAATAATGGCTCCTAATGGGGATAAACTTACATCATGCAAATAATGGCTCCTGCAAATAATGATGAGAGGGATTTTCGTGTTTATGCTTGATAATTGCTTAATAGTCCAGGTAACAATCAATTTGGGTCATAATGCCCCACATGTTCACCATCGCCATCCTCTTTATTAGACATATCAAGAGCTTATATGAAATTGTAAGAGGATAGTGCTAACTAGACGGGCATAAATGCCAATTCATGTCTACCATTTCCCATCACGGTGTTAATCGGCATTATTACATCCAAGGTGGACCTTTGCAAATCACCATGAGGGTGATCAAAATTTTGCATCATCAGTTGGAATAGGGGATGATGGTTCAATTGGTGCCAGTTGAAATGATCGGTGAGTTGTTGAGGGGACATGTCGCCACTAGTATAGTATAAAAAAATTTGATGATTGCCCAAAATTCTCGTGGTGCGTAACTTATGAGAACACTCGGTGGCAGGAGACTGCATTTTGGGCCGCTTAAGCAATTAGCTCTGGCAAAAAACAAAATGTTTGAGGCCATGAGGGTAGGAATCAACCCTATCATCAAGGAAAAATTAATATATATATATATATATATATATATATATATATATATATATATATATATATATATATATATATATAACGGCCCCTAATTTGAGCGTGCAGCCGTGTGCCTACCCAGTAGGCTCTATACATTCCCCTAGGTAGCTGCTAGCTCCTCGAAAAGCCCCAGTAGGTTGCGGTCTCCTGCCATGCCCCTCGCCAATCCTCTGGCGCAACCCCTGCGATGAGCGATGAACCTCATCATGATTCTCCTCGCTGCTCTATGGCGAGCCCTCCATAACGGCTGTGGACCCTCAATAGAGGCCAGGTCCTCCACCTTCAAGCCCGAAGGCTCCGTAGCTGCTCATACGGGTCTGCCTTGCTCTCCGCTTATGTCACAGACTTCCATGCAGACGTAGCCACTCGACCTTCATGCCCAGCAGATGACTGTGGCCATGAGTGTCCTCGAAATCCCTGCAGCCATCAAAACTGATGGCGCTCATGTATGCCAATGCTGACTGACAAAGAAGACGAGTTCTATCAATTGCACATGAGAGATTGAGCAAGAGCTCAGGGTGAGAGAGAGAGAGAGAGAGAGAGAGAGAGAGAGAGAGAGAGAGAGATAATTGAGGTCAAGTCACTGAAAGACTTCAGAGAGATTTTGTTGGACTGATTTCCATGCACCTCACGTGGGGAAGAGAAAACGTGCACAAGGGACTACGAGAGAGAGAGAGAGAGAGAGAGAGAGAGAGAGAGAGAGAGAGAGAGAGAGAGAGAGAGAGAGAGAGAGAGTTCATCACCGCAAGAGAGAGAGAGAGAGAGATGGCGGTTGAACAGAACCAGAGAAAGAGAGAGCACCGTTTTTCTCTGGCGGTGAGGAGAAAGAGAGAATGTGGCCAGTTCTGTATGAAGGTGGTTGTGGTTTGTATACCACCATAGAGAGACAATGACTTGGCGAGCAAGTCAAGAAAGAAAATAAAAATAAAATAAAAAAGAGCAACCCAACTGGGTGGTCTCCGTCTGCATGCAGTTGGATGCCCCACAATATTGTAGCACAGAGATATTATTGTAGACCACGTCTCCTCTCGCATGCGTTTTGGCCGTTTACACTGATGGTGTGTGCATACGCGTTCTGCAACAACAAGAGGCAGAGATAAAAAGAAAGACGGCTCAAAAGTTTGTGTTCTGGTTGGTGGGGGTGAGATATTGTATGCATGGTTGGTTGGTTCCTGAGAGAGAGAGTGAGAGATTGAGAGAGAGAAAATCATGCAATTTCTTAGTCACTGAGCCTTGGGAGGCTGCGAGTACCTGTGATTTGCAAGCACTAGTTTTAGTGAGGGAGTGGATGGTTGGCGGCTGGGGTAGTTGAAGACGTAGTTGCGGTGGCGGGTGACGAGTGTGAGGGGGGTGGAAAATTATGGTTGGCACAGAGAGCGAGAGAGACGTCGATTGGTTGGCTGTAGAAATTTTGCTGACGATGCTGTTGTCCGATGCATGTCGGACTGCAATTTGTGCAAGTCAATGAGCACGGCCATCTGATGATAGTAGCAAAGGCTCACCATCTTCTTCTCTTTTTTTTTTCTTTTTTTTTTGGGACAACATCCTCGAAGGAGAAGTCGCAAGTTGAAGATTCATCTTCCTTGATTATATTAACACTCTTTCTTCTCATTCAGCACACCCTACTGTAGTAGATCTTGAGCCTCGAGATTGAAGCCTCGTCAGATAGATCTATGAAAGCCATCAAGAATTTTTCCTATTCCTTGGGAGCTAGATCTGCGTTGATATAAATGATTTCTCCTTAATATACAAGAGCACTCGCAAGAGTCGCTATTATTGATTATTATTCTCCAATTTATCATAATTAGATCCTTAATCATACTAATCATGTGGTAATTTACAATCATGAAGAAGATTTGTATTGAATGATGAGAAATTATACGTACTAAACAATCCAAGTGCATTTACAGTCTTAAAAACATTGAAGATAATCACCTACATATAACTTCAAACAATAATTAAGTTTAAGGTAAGCATGACTCATCTCTAATATCGATCATCTCCATAGCTATGATTATTGTGAGTTCAAGAGCATATCCACGGCTCTGTTACCACTGCTACAAACGGAGGCGTGGCTGGCCTGCAAATCATCCAAGATAACACAATATAACACATAAATCGGCAAATCCCCATACCTGACGAATCCCATAGCGCCGAATCGAATCCGTACGCGAACAAAGAGAGAGATTGATAGCGCAAGAGGATAAAAGAGTGCGTGTAGGCGCACCTCCTAGAGCGGAGTGCTACGCTGGCACGGCGAGAGAGAAGAGGGCAGAGGAGAGAAGAACAACGCAAACACTGGGCGCAATCATCCCCCCGAGAGGATAAAAGAGGTGCGCGTGCAGGCACACCTCCTAGAGCAGAGTGCTACGCCGGCACGGCGAGAGAGAAGAGGGAAGAGGAGAGAAGAACAACGCAAACACTGGGTGCAATCATCCCCCCGTGCAAGAATGACCATTTCCCTTTTGCACGTATTTCATTTATAGATTTCTTAAATTGTCAAATTGAGTACAAACTAGCCGGCCGGTCATAAATGGCCAAAACTCATAAAAGAGCACTTGCATAAATATACATAAAATGTAATTTCCTTTTGCAATAGCCTAACTCGGTCAAGCCTTTTCCACCTGTCAGCTGCAATAAAAGTAAAATATCAATTCCATAACACCGTTTGACAAGCCGTTTGGACTAGCTTCTAGAGCACATTGAACACAACATTCTCAATTACTGATTCGACACTTTGGACACCTTCACCTGCTATCCTATCCGGGCTTATCTAGCTCTTTAGGCCTTAAAAAATTGCTTTAGACATACATTTTCTCTATCCTTTGGCTGTCAGGACCTTGATACCAGCCCTAGTCTTTTGCATTGCACCCGCATGCACCCTTTGCTTGGCATAGACCACTTTCTAGCTCGGACCACCAACGCTAATCTATGCTCTAAGAGTGATTATATGTGAGGAGACTACTTCTTTATCATAGAGATACATCTTCTTCTCTTCATCTTCCTCACTCCTTGGTAGCTCTCTCCACCTTTGATCATGTTTGTGGTCTTGGGATTGAGGCCGGGGACAAGTTCTTGCAAGTAGATTAATTGACATTGTCAAGAATAATAATGGTGCATGAAGCTTTCCATCTTCATGGAACCAAAGAGGTCTTAAGGAACATAAAGATTGTATTGTACCAAGTCTCTCTTCATGGGAGAACCTATGATATAAAATCCTACTGGAGGGGGGATCAGCTCCAAGTAAATTCTATCCTCAATGTCAATTTCTCTATTTCTCTCTCTTTTGCAAGTTATTGCTCATTCCATGTTAATTAGGAATGTGTAAATGTTTGCTATCTCCAACCTAGCACTCCCTCTATCTTCATTAGGAATCTTCTTAATGAAATTCTCACTATGGCTAATCTATTTTCACTACACTCAATGTTATTAGCTTAATTATGTTACAAATATCCTCAAGAAGAACCTAGAAAGTTCTAACCTCTTGAAACACTAGTATAAATAGGGGTCTTGGGCTACAAGTCCTTCAGTCTTACTAAAACCATTTGTGATGCTCCTGTGAGGTAAGCCATCACCTAGTTCTTGTCTTATGTTCAAGTCTTGTCCTTGCAATCAATCCTTGTCTTGTACTTGAGTCTTGTAATCCAAGTCTTGTATCAAGTCCTCTTAATCAAGTATTAAGTCTTGTAACCAAGATTAATATTCTTTATCAAGTATCAAGTCTTGTAATCTTTATAATCAAGTCCCAAGCTCTTGTATATTGTGAGCGCCTCTTCTCTCGCTCCCTTCTGGCTTGAGATGTGCTCATAAAAGTTTAGCAAGACTCCCATCTCTTAATCTTTCCAAACCATCATGGAATCAACGATGGAAGGTGTCATCAACACATTGCAAAACATCCAAGCTCAATTACAAGAAATTAGCGAGAGTAATGCTCAACTTCAAGTAGAGCAACCTCTAACCTTGGGATCAGTGGTGCAAGATCCTCAACATCAAATTCAAGAGCTTTGAGAGACAAACACGCATCAAGTACAAGCTAGAAGATCCAGCAGTTATCTTCCAGCAGTTCTCCACAACATAATGCTATTTGGAGGGGAAGCTGGAACGTCCTGCTCATTACGTGAGGTCTGAGATCCGGTGGGTGTGCTACAAGGCTTGACATTGCGTTCTTCTTGCTTGTGGTCAAGGTTCACAATCCTTTGGATGTGCATCGATCGCGATTGACCGCCAGACAGAGAAGAACTTAGTTAAAAAAGGAAGGAAGCACTAAGCACCAAAGCTTTAGGGGGAAAAAAAGAAAAAAAAACACAAACAATCAAACAAACAAAAACAAAAAATCAAAAACAAAATTCGTCCTCTTGGCACTTAGTAGTCCTGCGGTACTTGGTAATGGAACTCGACACTCTGGTCATCGATGAAGATGTTGTCAATTTCTCACATATGTTAGCGGGGTTGGAAAAATACATGAAAAGGAGTTAGTCGTGCCAATGGAAGAAGGAGATGGCTCGGTATTGAGACCGTTGTATGATGCGGAAATGTCGAGTCCCAATTCCCCAAGGGCTCCAACCACGAAAAAGGACAACGCTGTTTCGACTGAAAAAGTTTCCTCTGAGGAGACAAGAGAAAAAATGGGCACAGCTCAAGGGTTTAAATTCGAGGTAAAAACCCTCAAATTCGGGGTTCCTCAAGGTTCCATCTGTACAAATGTAAATAAGGTGACAAGTGTATCTGTAGCTTGCAGGCCAGGTATTTCGTTTGCTAGCATACTCAAGGGCCCGACTCTAAGGACTATGGAAAATGTTCATCAGAAGGGTTGTCGAGTGATGGAGATATTGAAAAACTATAGAATGCAAGAGCTAGACTTGATCAAGATCTCAAGAAAATCAAAAAATGATTGAGTCTGGCCCTAACAACAAAAGAGCTTGCTCCAAGTAGATTGGAGTGGGCTGGTTGAAGACGGGTTGGTAGATCGGGCCTTTTCTGCTTTGAAAAAGTCCTTTCCACAGCAGGTAGAGGTTTCCGAGGCTAGTACTATAGAGATTAAACCAACACTTATCAAAAAACAGTTAGCCAAGCAAGTTAAGCTAACACTTGTATTTGGGTTCAGTGGAAGAATCCCAAACAGGTTTGAGATGATTCAATGGCTTTAGGGCCCGCAAATCCTTGGACATGGAGGATCAGTTGAAAGTACTTTCTACCTAGCTAAAGGTTTTTGTTCAATGAGATTCAAGGAGGCCTCCGACGTGGAAAATATCCTTGACAAAGGGCCCCTTGTATTGAATAGGACTATGGTTTGTGTGGTGCCTTGGGAGCCAGTGTTTGACTCAGTTGAATCTCTTCAAGGGTTTCATCCAGTCTGGGTTGCGTTTGTGGGACTGCCTAGCTGGTTGTGGAAAAACCTCAGGATGCTTGCCAGTCAATTGGGCACCCCCTTATTCATACCTAGCAAGAGAGGCTTGGCAGAACTTCAAACAGGGTTTGTATAGGCTGGAATGTTTCTAAAACACCACCTAAGAGCATGGTAATCAATGTTGGAGTTGGGCTTGTTACTATTCCGCTAAACTTTGGGACATACTTTGGAGCATGTTTTGAATGCAACAACTTTGGACACTTCGCCAAGGATTTCCCCATGAAGGCTAATGCTACTGCAGCTCCAACAGCACAGGTCCCCAGTGAAAAGGAAACCCCGATGGAAGGGTTGGAGAAGCAAGGAGGCAGTAATGAAGGGGGAAATGCAGGGAATGATAAAGAAGATATGGTATGTGACAAAATGGATATAAAGATGCAGGAAAAGATTGTGGAGAAATAAATTCCCATATAACAAATTTTCGAAGGCTCATGCAATAATAATGTGATGATTCCTCCCGTAGCTACCCCAAAATTTATGATGATAATAACAAGGATGGTTGTGCAAGTCCTTGATCTGCAAAGAGCCAAAAGGGTGAAGGCAGTGGCAAGAGACTCCAAAGTGCTTGAAGTCGTGAGAACACTTGAGGTGAAAGGAGGGGGATACATTGTCCCACTACACAATCCATTTGCAGCACTGCATGGAAAGAAGTCTCCTGACTTGGAACCCTCAGAATCTCCTCGAACCAAGGAGAGGGTTGAGGGCATGAACTGGATGCAAAAGAATTTGTTCCTCTATCCCAATGAACCCCTCATTAACTGATGGAGTCTCTCACTATCCAATCTTGGAACGTAAAGGGGTTGAAACCCCGTAAGAAAAGTACCCTTTTCTGGGAGGAAATAAAAAAGGATAAGGCAGTCAATTGCTGGGCCATCCAGAAACACCACTTGGATGCTCATAGCAAGAGAAAGCAGGCTCTAGGAAAGAAACTATTTTATGGGGAAGGAAGTAATAGTTTCAGTGGCGTCCTCAGCATTGCGGACAGGGAATTGGAGCTGAAGTTGGTTCTAAGCCACCCATCCTGCGGAATCCTGGGGATTAGAATCAAATGGGAAGGGCATCCCTTCACCATTGTGAATGTGTATGGCCCTTGCAATGCAAAAGATAGAGCTAAATTATGGATGCATCTTAGGGATACTCCTATTGAAGGAGAGTGGTTGTTGGTTGGCGACTTCAACATGGTAGAAAAGAACAAGGACAGAACAAGATCCTCTAGTATGTTGGCTAGCTCGGAATGAACTAAATGGAAGTTTGTGAAAAAAATGGGTGATGATTGACTTATGGGAAGTCGGCCCATTGAACAGCACACCTAGTTTCACCTACACAAGTCTCCAATATGCCCGCACTACCTCTAGGCTGGACAAATGTTATTCCTCACACCAAGCTGACTAGTTATTGTCGTTGACGGAGATAACGGTAGTCCCGACAAAAAGCCTTTCGGGTCACATACTTTGAATATACATTTTTAGAAGAATAAAGGGGAGGACCAGACCCCAAGAGGTGGGAGAAATTTACTAGCAACAGGGGCACACCTTTTCGAAGACCCTCTTTTCGAGAATCTAGCCAAGAAAACACTGGGTAAGCTCAGAAAAGATGTCAATCTCAACAAGCACAATGTGTGGAACCTATTTCCTTGAGGCATTTAGAAAGCAATCGAAACCTCGGGCCCCCGGTTAAAAAAAGCTAGGGAGGTGCACCTTCTGCATCCTACAGCTGAGGTACAACTCCTTACCTCCAAAAAGCTAATGGGCTTGCTACTGAGGGTGAGCACAAGAAATGGCTTGAAGCCAAATCTAAACTTGCTAATGAGCAGCTGGAAGATATTAGAAAGGCAAGGCTTCTCTCTAGGGAGACTTTCCTACAACCAAAAGCCTCCAATCAAGCTTAGTTTTTTAGGTCTTTTAAATTCGAGAAGAGCGTGGGCCACGTCCGATTGCTCTTGGATGAGAAAGGGACAACAATTCATAACCAAGATGAGATGGTTGGTCTGATGTTGAACTATCTTAGCCAAATCATTGGATCGCCAGAGATCCAGTCCCAAGAAGTGGATGAAGCCAGAGGGACCTTACTTCAGAGTGTCAAGAAGAAGATTCCCGAGTGAGAAGCTAATAGCTTGGAAAGGGCATTTTCGAAAGACGAACGTGCACTAGCATTGCAAGCCCTTGGCAAGGAAAAGTCTGCTGGTTGGGATGGGATGACGGTGGAATTCTTTAGAGAATTTTGGGATGATCTCAAGGTCAGGTTGGCCAACAAAGCCATTGTCGAAGGGTCGTTGGAGATAAGTGTAAAGAGAGGGCTTATCAAGCCCATCCCCAAATAGTTTTGTTGTTATCAACTGAAACATTGGTGCCCTATAACAATGATGTCAGTGGCCTACAAAATTATTGCCAAGGCAGTGATAGCCGTTTTTCGGCTCTTTGTAATTTCCACAGTGAGTTACCTCACCCTATCAAAATCACCCAAACACTGTGGCTATCCCTACCATTTCACTGTACATAGGCGTGCGTGAGTCACGGGACTTTTCCCATATCTTCTTAAAAAACCCTCAATTAGTTAGTCATTGGGCTAGTTGAGCCAAAAAATATAAACAATATAAAAAATATAAGTATATTATGGCCCATGTGTATGTAAATATTTCTTTGTATATAGGGCCTAAATAAAAGATTTTTTCATAATTATTTTGGTATTTATTTAAATATTTCTACCTAGGTGTGTGTTATTTATGCTCTGTACATTGCCTCACCATTACCACAATTTTTCCTTACCATTTTTCATAGTCTTTATTCCATATAGAAATATTTTCATGTAAGCTTCTCTTATATTTGGTGTAACTCCACCCCAACAAAAGTCCAAAAAAACTAGTTTTATTTATGTGTATATTTTTTCACTATTGTGATTTTTCCCTTCCTACATCTATTTTGTTTTTTTTTCTAAAAAATTAGAACACCAAAAATATTTATCTTTTTATGGTAGCCTCATAATGAGAGAGATTTCTTTTGACCCCTTTATATTTTTCTCCACTTATATTATTTATATTTGACATGTACATATTTTTTAGACCCCTCAATATTTGATTTTCTTAGTTGTACTATTCACTTATATCATAATCTCAACAATATCTTCAATTATAGACCTACCAAATAAGTTCAAGGGTAGGTGGCATGCATACATGCACTATGGAGGGCTCACTCTTGGAGGTATTCAAAAGAATCATCCAAAGAAGGACCCCACAAGGACCTTGTGCAGTGGAAAAAAACGATCGGTTTTGCTTAATTTTTAAAGTTCACTTGCTCTCCGAATTTGAAAAGGTGATACAAACAAAAGTTGTAGCTCGTGGGCTGAACTTTTGCCTCAAATTTTTTCATATTTTTTTGAGCTACGAGCTGTGAGCTATGATTTTATTAGTGGACCCCAGTTTTCCCATGCTATGCTAGTGGACCGTCAACAAGCGTCAAAATTGGCCCTACTCAAGACACTTGGAGCATCAACCTTGTAAGAAATCCACCTTTTCTTACCTCTTAAGAGTTTTTCTTCCTTATTTGTATCCTACATGGATACTCCCATTGTAAATATCCAATTCCATTTGTAAATTAATACTAACTCTACTAACACTAACCCACTATGAAAAGTCCTATCACCTCCATTTCTCTCCTCTCTCTTTCCCCACCAACTTCTTGATAATTCCAAGCAAAAGAAATTAGATAAATGGCTGAAAATCTAACCCAACCATGGTTAGAGGAGTAACCCTAGCCTTCAAAATTGCTATAAAAGGAGGGTGTAGCTAGCACAAAAGGGGAAGCCATAAGCAAGAGCACTATGCTATAGCTTGAGAAGCCAAGCTCAACCTCTCTAGAAGGAGCTCTTGAGTGGAAGCTCATTGTCTTATGCATGTGCATGTGTTGTAATAGGGGATTATCAAGGGAACTCTATGCCATTGTAAGAGAGAGAGTGATCATTCAATTGAGAGTAGGAAATCTATCATTTCTCCTACTAGTGTAAGTCCAACATTTGCTGAATCAAGGAGGGTGGATTTGGACTAAGCTTGGATACTTTGTCTCCCTTCCAACGTGAAGTAATGGACAACAATGATGTGTAAGTGTCTTGGTGTTTTTTGTTAAGTTCTTGATAGCTTGTCTTTGGTGTTGTCATCAATCTAGCCATAAATCCCACATACTGTAAGAGGGCGACAGGGTGGAGAGGACTCCCCTGGCCTTAAGACAGTGATTGGGGTGGATTTTCTTGTGATGTGTTGTGGTGAAATTCACGCAAGCTATGTTGAACAAATACTAATCTCACTTTGATTTGTCATGACAGATTTGTAAGGAGGTATTAATGCAACAAGCACCCCCTCCCCCTTTCTCTCTCTTTCTTAAATATATAGTTGTGTTTGCTTGATCATTGCCGATACGTTTCAAAGCAGCCCGAGCACTACCTCTCTCTCTCTCTCTCTCTCTCTCTCTCTCTCTCTCTCTCTCTCTCTCTCTCTCTCTCTCTCTCTCTCTCTCTCTCTCTCTCTCTCTCTCTCTACGCATCCTAGTTCGCATCCAAAACTAGGTGGTGCCCCAAATTTGTGTAGGGTTAGGTTGCGGGTTTGTGTGTGTGTCTGTTGTTTTTTTCCAACCCCAACCCAATTGAGCAGCATGGGAGCCTAGAAGAGTGCTTGGAGGCCACTCTTCTTGTTGCCCGCCCCAGACCGCCTCAAATTGGTGCCCCCACGGAGGACGGCTTGTGTATTTTTGTGTAGAATCAACCTTTAGCATAGTCAAGTAGTTTGCATGAATCATGAAAATTTGTATGATCCCTTCATTCCCATTGCAAGGCAAAAGGTACACATAATTGTTAGTACTAAGTTGCAATTTCAACGTGTCATTCGTAGAATTTTAGGTCCTCTTAGGTTGGCCGAGATAAACGCTTCAGTAAATCCTTTTATTTTGCCTCTCATTAGGTACGACCTTAGTTTGGACGTCTATATTTTTGTTTTGTTTTAAGCATTAGGTCATGCATAGACCATGGATAATGGCCCAGGAATAGAGGTTTTCCCCTTCCATTTCACTCCACACATTAGAATAAACATTGCAATTAGTAAGAAAATCCATTTTCAACAACGTATGGTGTTCATGTTTGGTGCCAAAAGAGTAGGAGAAATTCTTGCATCACCAAACCCTGTCATTCTACCTCTCATCAACTACCACACTTCTTTTGATGTACATGTGTTCATTTTATTTTAAAATGAAGTGCAGCCTGGCAAAATAGTGTGTATGTTTGTTTTTTCTTTGTCCAAGTTGTTACAAGAAACAAAAAAACGATCATTTGTTCTAACTGAGAGTGTGTGTGCAG
This sequence comes from Adiantum capillus-veneris, assembly GCF_014529385.1. Taxonomy (NCBI): domain Eukaryota; kingdom Viridiplantae; phylum Streptophyta; class Polypodiopsida; order Polypodiales; family Pteridaceae; genus Adiantum; species Adiantum capillus-veneris. The sequence continues at coordinate 102,586,184 of NC_140943.1, read as the reverse complement.
TGAAAGTTCAATCCTTAGAGATCTAGCTCTATTACCAATTGAGTTGCAGGAGCAAGTAGTAAGGCATCTCCCTCATAACAAGAGGGTGGTGAAGTTAAGACGGAAGGTCCTACGCGTGCAGGGATTCCATTTTCCTCTTGTTGTTGGGCACTAAGGAAGACCGCGCATTCATCCAACTAGTGTGTGCCCTAAGATTGGTAAATAGAGTGAAATTTGGCTTTTGGCGAGTGCATTTCACCATTGAGGAAGACTCTTCAGGAAACTTGCGGCCAGAGTTCATGCTTCATAGACTCACATTTCGTGAATTTTTCCCTCATTTGCGTCTTATTAATAGTCTTCCTTTCGCTTTCAACAAAGGAGATAGGGAGCTATTCAGAGCTTGTCTTAATAAAGAGAGCATAGAGAAGATTGCAAATTTGTATAAATTCTCATCCTTCTCTACTTTCTATGACACTTTGTTCATAGAGACATTGTAAATCTCTTTATGCTTTTGAATGATTTAACCATAATCCTAAGGAGTTTTTGTCCAGGAATTTTGTAGCACAAGTGGAGTCTTTAAATCTTGCAAACTTGATTGGACTTGATGAGGATGTTCTTTATGAAATTGTGAGAAGGTTGCCTCACTCCGACTGTGTGGAACTCGAAGGAAAGGAGCTCCTAGTCAATTGCTACTTTCTCACGGCCTTCCACGAGCATGAAGATCTAGTTTTTATACAAACCGCTTGTGCGTTGGGAATTGTAGAACAAGTGCAATTTATCACTTGGGACGTGGTTGCTCTTTTGGATCCAGAAAATGAAGTTCTAGAGATTTTTGTTTATCGCCTTAGCTTTGAAGAATTTCAACCCTTCTTAGAGCTCATCAATAGTCTACCTTTTTGTTTTGATCAAACAAATCGAGACCTCATTGAAGCTTGGATAGCTGAAGAAGAAAACCTAGAGTGGTATTTTCTTACTTCTTCATTTGCAGGCGAGTGGTTCTAAATCTCTATTGTATCCCTTATTGTAACTCGTGTTGTAATCTTTCATAATAATGGAGAGCCAATGCCAAATGTGTGGATATCCTCTTTTCTTTGGAGAGCCTGGAGAGGATGCAGAATTATTTTTAGTAAATTTCAAGATGTCTTGCCGTATCAAGAGGATAGTAACCGATCAAGAACGTGTAGAAATGTTTGAGGTGGTCCTTAGGAAAGATGCTAGTACTTGGTTTGACTCTTTGCCTGAGGAAGTTAAGGGGAATTACACAGAAGTTTTGAATCGTTTTAAGAGATACTTCTTTGATCCCCAAAACACTCAAAAACTATGGCAAGACATTGTTTCTCATAAGCAAAAAGACTTAGATGACTACTACTTGTACAAGCAAGAGTTTCTACGTCTTTGGGCTCTATGGATACGAAATGTTGCTAACCCTGGTGATGGTGCAGAATTTTTAAAGAAGGAGAGGTTCATAGCGGGACTCTTTCCTGACCTCAAGGTAAAAGTTGAGGCGGGTGCACCTGCTACTTTTGATGCAGCGGAAACTAGGGCTGTTGAGAAGTATAGGAAACTCAAGTGCTTAAGGGGAGAGGTTCCAATAGAAGGTCTTAGACCCAAAGGTAAGTCACAAGCATCAACATCTAGGGAGCTTCCTGAGGTAACGGCTGAAGTGATTGAGAAGTTAAATGAATCTTTAAGCAGCCTGTCAATTCACCTTGCACAAGCTGTAGGTCCAAAGGGACAAGCAAAGAAGTCAGAAGAGAGAGAGCCACGAACTAGGAGAGTCTTGCAATGTTGGAATTGCGGAGAGTCTGGACATGGGATGTATAATTGTCCTTGGCCCCGTGGAGAGCCAGGGAGACCTAACTTGAATTACCCAGTGATGAATGTAGGAGAAGCAACTGGTCAACAACCAAGGCTTCTACAAAGACCAAATGGACCAAGACCACCTCCACAAGGGGTAGAAGGAGTTCCACCTTTGCCAGATCCAAATGTGCATGTGGTAGAGGTGACAAACTCAAATGAGGTTGACATGGAAGCAAATGGCATTAAGCGTGGCCGAGGAAAAGGTAAAGAGAAAGAGGGTGCCCCATCACAGAGTGACCATGGACAAGGCAAGAAGGCAAAGGAGACCAAGGAAGCTAAGAGGACTCGACGTCGTATCAATCTCCAAGACTTCCCTCTTGGACATGGTATGGCTCCATACAACCTGTTGGAAGACATGCGAGGTAAGGGTCCTGATATCTCATGGCCTCAGTTTCTTGCATTATGCCCACAAGTTAGGAGGGATTTAACAAAGGCAGTTAGCACTAGGAGAAAGGTAAAAGAGAGTTTTCTTGTTGTAAAAATTGCACATGCTGAAATGAACGAGGATATTACACCTGTGCTAGATTGTTACATAAAAGGAAGATTGGTTAGGAAAGGTCTAGTGGATGGGGGTGCACAAATTTGCATCATGACAGAAGGGCTCATGCAAAGACTAGGCATGCACATCCATGAGACACCTGAAATCAAAGTGAAAATGGCAAACGATAGCAAGGCTAGGTGCGTAGGCATTTGTAAAAATGTTTTTGTGGAGGCCTTTGGCATTAAGAAGGCAGTGGATTTTTATGTTATGTCGACCAAGGGAAGTGGTTATCCATTTATCCTAGGAAGACCATGGCTAATGAAAATGCGAGCTTTGCATGATTGGGAGAGTGGGAAATTAATTTGCAGGAATGACAATCATAAGAAGGTTGTCTTTGACATGAAGGAGCAACGCCAAGAGGAGCTCCATGAAGAATCATCTCAAAGTGAGACGGAAGAAGGTTGGACCGATAGCACTTCAGAAGAAGAAAGTAGCAGCAGCATTACTGAAGAGGAGTCTTCCATCGAAGTCATGGGGGTAAGGGTTAAGCCAAGCAACCAAGAGACCTCTTGTCGAGGTTTGGAAGAGGTAGGTTCCCAAGAGAACCAAAAGGTGGAAGATGAAGGAATGTTAGAAGGTATGTTGTCTACAACACTTACAAAGGATGAAAGAGAGGAGTTCAAATGTGTGCTAAGGAAATTTCCGAGGCTTTTTGCTAAAGACTACACCGATGTGCGTGAAGTAGATGTTGTTCAACACAAGATTGAGTTGAAGCCAGAGGCCACACCTAATGCTCAAAAGCTACGAAGGCTAGGAGTCATTAAGGAGCAGGCTCTACTCAAGGAGGTAAGAAAGCTTCTAGCATCAGGTTTCATTTATCCAGTGGAGAATTCAGAGTGGGTCTCTCCCGTTGTTGTCACTCCTAAGAAAAACGGCAAGTGGAGGGTGTGTGTGTGGATTATCATCCACTTAATGAGGCAACAAAAAGAGATCACTTTCCCCTCCCATTTCAGGATGAGATACTAAATGAAGTAGCTGGTCATGAGAAGTACACTGTGTGTGATGGCTACTCGGGTTACTTTCAAATAGGTATCGCATTGGAGGATCAATTGAAAACAACCTTTATCACTCCTTGGGGTTGTTATGCTTTTAGAGTCATGCCATTTGGTCTGACAAATACTCTTGCAACATTCCAACGTTTCATGAACATGGTGTTTCAAGAATTCTTTGGAAAGTCAATTAGGGTGTTCATTGATGATTTCTGCATTTACAGCTCAAAATCATTGCATCTACAAAGGGTAGAAGAAGGTTTAAAGAAGCTCTACGACATGGGAGGTCAACTCAACCCTGACAAGTGCCACATAGGTGAGGATGAAGTGATCTTGCTCGGTCACAAGGTTTCCTATAAAGGCATTGAGGTGGATCCTTCAAAGGGAAAGGCTCTTATTGAGCTCCCATCATCGAAGAGCCTTAAGGAGGTCATCTCTTTCATTCAAAAGGTGAAGTATATGTCACGCTTCATTCACTTAGCCTCGGAGTTTCTTCATCCTTTGCAAAAGTTGACACAATAAGTAGAATTTGCATGGTCTGATGAGCTTGAAGAGTATTTTTGTAACATTAAAGTCATTTTGTCAGAGCTACCAACACTCATGCCTCCTGTTGGGAGTACACATTCTTTGTTAGCTCTAGTGTTGGAAGGGAAACAATTCGTGTCGTGTTGCTACAACAAGATCCCCACAGTACAAGGATGCGACCCATCTACTTTGCTAGTAGGGTCATGAATGCTTTGGAGAGAGACTACACAGAAGCAGAACTCATGATGATTTCTCTCATGTTTGCGGTGAGAAAGTTTAGATCCTACTTGCTCCCAAAACCTTTTGTAATCCTCACCGCAGAGAATTTGTTCCCTTGAGTGTCATCTCAAATGAATCTTAGTACTAGGATCTCAAAGTGGATTATGGAGTTGCAAGAGTTTCAATACTCTTTCAAGGTAGAAGATAGTGTGCGTGCACAATTGGCAGGGATTCTCACTTATAGGGTACATGAGAAGGAAATTAAGGTGCCTCAAGTAAAGACCCTACCAGTACCACCACCAAAAAGTATTCCTAATGCTTTTACCTTGTTCTTTGATGGAGCTTTCCGTCGAGCCACAGGGAAAGCAGGGGGAGGGCTAGTGTGACTCAACCCAAGTGGAGAGGTGGTCATGAAAGAGAAGTTCAATCTACCAAGTTCAGCTAGCAACAATGAAGCAGAATACGACACACTAATTCATGGTTTGAAGATGTGCATTGGCCAAGGGATACAACGCCTCATGGTAAAGGGAGATGCACTTCTCATTGTTAAACAGATTTTAGGTATTTGGGCATGCAAGAATGAAAGCTTACGGACAAAAGTTCATGTCATTCGTAGATTGTTTAATCAATTTGAAGAAGTGCAACTATATCATATTCCTAGGAAACAGAATGAAGATGCCGATTTACTTGCACAGCAAGTAGTTACATGTGTTGAGAAAGAAGTGCAGGTCATCATGGTGGCAGCAACTGTCAAGCAACCGAGATACCAGGGATTGGAGTCATTGACTCCCATTATTAGCTACATTTTGGAGGGCGAGTTTCCACAAGACTTCACGAAGGCTCAGAAGAGGAGACTCATGAAGAAGGCAAGCGCATATCTCTTCCTAGAAGGCTCCCTCTATCAAAGAGGGAGGGATCAAGTATGCAGAAGAGTACCAACTATTGAGGAAATTCCAGCCATTCTAAAAGGTTTGCATGAAGAAGCATGTGGTGGTCATTTTGCCCAAGAATTAACTGTGAAGAAGATTTTGCTTGCCGGGTATGTTTGGCCAAGTCTGCATGTGGATGTCCAACATTGGTGTAAAAGTTGTCACAATTGTCAGGTAAATGGGAATAGAAGATTGGTTTATGGTCCAAGGCAAATCGTGCTTGCAAATGGACCGTTTGAAAAGTGGGGCATTGATGCTATGCGTCCTTTGCCTAGGACAAAAAATGGTAAAGTCTACATTCTAGTGGCTGTAGACTATATGACTAGGTGGGTGGAAGCACAAAGTGTGGCAAAGGTAAATGAGAGGACAGTGAGCAAATTTTTCTACACTCACATTTGTTGTAGATTTGGCACACCTTTGGAGATTGTTTCTGATAATGGTCCAGGGTTTAGAAAGGGCTTGCTCACAGAAGTCTGTGAAGAACTTCACATTCTACATCATCACAGTACACCCTACTATCCCCAATCAAATGGTTTGGTAGAAAAAGCTAATGGTGTCATTGCAGGCATCATTAGAAACATGGTGACAAACAAGACAAAGTTGTGGGATGACTTCTTGGATGGTGCCTTGTGGGCGTATCGAACCACATATAGGGAAGCCACGGAGTTCACACCATTTCACTTGGTCTATGGTCAAGAGGCTTTACAGCCAATTGAGCTAAACATTCCAACAATGCGACTTCATGGAAAATCAGCACAAGATGATCAAGAAGCATGGATGGATCAACTTCTTACCTTAGCTGAGCTTGAGTGGAAAAGAGAAGTAGCATACGAGTGCTATAAGAGGAAAGCCACACAGACAAAGGAGAAGCTTGACAAGAAACTGAAGGACAAAGGCATCAATGAAGGAGATCTTGTGCTAAGGTATGACAATCGACTCGATAATCGTTTTGATGCCAAATTTGAAACAAGATGGCAAGGGCCATACATAGTCAAGAAGGCTGCTTATGGACTTGAATGGTAAAGAGCACTCTAGGAAAGTAAACGGGTATCGCTTGAAGCCCTATTTAAGTCGCCTTCTACCAAAGATCTGTCAAAAGGCCACTGTCTCATGTAAGTATTGTTACATGAAGCATGAGTGTAACTCTAGCCAAAATTCTGAGGGGCCAAACAATAAAAATCTCGTCAAGGACTCTGAAGCACCCTCTTTGGAAAAGATGCTCTATGATGGTACATGAATATACCATCATCCTGGGGGAGGGCTAATGATAGCCGTTTTTCGGCTCTTTGTAATTGCCACAGTGAGTTACCTCACCCTACCAAAATCACCCAAACACTGTGGCTATCCTACCATTTCACTGTACATAGGCGTGCATGAGTCACGGGACTTTTCCCATATCTTCTTAAAAAACCCTCAATTAGCTAGTCATTGGGCTAGTTGAGCCAAAAAAAATAAAAAATATAAAAAATATAAGTATATTATGGCCCATGCGTATGTAAATATTTCTTTGTATATAGGGCCTAAATAAAAGATTTTTTCATAATTATTTTGGTATTTATTTAAATATTTCTACCTAGGTGTGTGTTATTTATGCTCTGTACATTGCCTCACCATTACCACAATTTTTCCTTACCATTTTTCATAGTCTTTATTCCATATAGAAATATTTTCATGTAAGCTTCTCTTATATTTGGTGTAACTCCACCCCAACAAAAGTCCAAAAAAACTAGTTTTATTTATGTGTATATTTTTTCACTATTGTGATTTTTCCCTTCCTACATCTATTTTGTTTTTTTTTCTAAAAAATTAGAACACCAAAAATATTTATCTTTTTATGGTAGCCTCATAATGAGAGAGATTTCTTTTGACCCCTTTATATTTTTCTCCACTTATATTATTTATATTTGACATGTACATATTTTTTAGACCCCTCAATATTTGATTTTCTTAGTTGTACTATTCATTTATATCATAATTTCAACAATATCTTCAATTATAGACCTACCAAATAAGGTCAAGGGTAGGTGGCATGCATACATGCACTATGGAGGGCTCACTCTTGGAGGTATTCAAAAGAATCATCCAAAGAAGGACCCCACAAGGACCTTGTGCAGTGGAAAAAAACGGTCGGTTTTGCTTAATTTTTAAAGTTCACTTGCTCTCCGAATTTGAAAAGGTGATACAAACAAAAGTTGTAGCTCGTGGGCTGAACTTTTGCCTCAAATGTTTTCATATTTTTTTGAGCTACGAGCTGTGAGCTATGATTTTATTAGTGGACCCCAGTTTTCCCATGCTATGCAGCCACACTCTCTCTTCCACTTTATCATTTTCCTCTTTCACACAGACTTCTCCACTCATCATCCCCACCTCTCTCACCACTCCTCTCTGCACCCTACTCACCTTCTCCTCAACCTTAAAGAATAAGAGAAACCATGGTGAACTCATACCTCCCACACACAATTCCATTCCAAAATTGACCACCTAGTCTCATTTTTCCTCCTCCAATTTACCCATATCTATCAAAAAAACCACAAAATTCAGCCTCTTCTCTTAAAAGACAGCATCATGGTGGTTGATTACTTAGCTTCAATTACCTTGTCTCTCAAGGAAGGTCAAGAGTGGAGAAAAAATGTACCGTCAAAGCTAGTGGACCGTCAACAAGCGTCAAAATTGGCCCTACTCAAGACACTTGGAGCATCAACCTTGTAAGAAATCCACCTTTTCTTACCTCTTAAGAGTTTTTCTTCCTTATTTGTATCCTACATGGATACTCCCATTGTAAATATCCAATTCCATTTGTAAATTAATACTAACTCTACTAACACTAACCCACTATGAAAAGTCCTATCACCTCCATTTCTCTCCTCTCTCTTTCCCCACCAACTTCTTGATAATTCCAAGCAAAAGAAATTAGATAAATGGCTGAAAATCTAACCCAACCATGGTTAGAGGAGTAACCCTAGCCTTCAAAATTGCTATAAAAGGAGGGTATAGCTAGCACAAAAGGGGAAGCCATAAGCAAGAGCACTATGCTATAGCTTGAGAAGCCAAGCTCAACCTCTCTAGAAGGAGCTCTTGAGTGGAAGCTCATTGTCTTATGCATGTGCATGTGTTGTAATAGGGGATTATCAAGGGAACTCTATGCCATTGTAAGAGAGAGAGTGATCATTCAATTGAGAGTAGGAAATCTATCATTTCTCCTACTAGTGTAAGTCCAACATTTGCTGAATCAAGGAGGGTGGATTTGGACTAAGCTTGGATACTTTGTCTCCCTTCCAACGTGAAGTAATGGACAACAATGATGTGTAAGTGTCTTGGTGTTTTTTGTTAAGTTCTTGATAGCTTGTCTCTGGTGTTGTCATCAATCTAGCCATAAATCCCACATACTGTAAGAGGGCGACCGGGTGGAGAGGACTCCCCTGGCCTTAAGACAGTGATTGGGGTGGATTTTCTTGTGATGTGTTGTGGTGAAATTTACGCAAGCTATGTTGAACAAATACTAATCTCACTTTGATTTGTCATGACAGATTTGTAAGGAGGTATTAATGCAACAAGCACCCCCTCCCCCTTTCTCTCTCTTTCTTAAATATATAGTTGTGTTTGCTTGATCATTGCCGATACGTTTCAAAGCAGCCCGAGCACTACCTCTCTCTCTCTCTCTCTCTCTCTCTCTCTCTCTCTCTCTCTCTCTCTCTCTCTCTCTCTCTCTCTCTCTCTCTCTCTCTCTCTCTCTCTCTCTCTCTCTCTACGCGTCCTAGTTCGCATCCAAAACTAGGTGGTGCCCCAAATTTGTGTAGGGTTAGGTTGCGGGTTTGTGAGTGTGTCTGTTGTTTTTTTCCAACCCCAACCCAATTGAGCAGCATGGGAGCCTAGAAGAGTGCTTGGAGGCCACTCTTCTTGTTGCCCGCCCCAGACCGCCTCAGCAGTAGCCCTCAGACTAGTCCCCCTTACTAAACAAGATCATCTCTCCCCATCAACACGGGTTCATCAAAGGAAGGTCCATTTATGATAACATCTTGGCATTAATGGTGGGTATTGAATATGCAACTTACACAAATCAAGAGTCATTCTGCTACAGTTGGACCCATATAATGCTTATGATAGAATAACATGGACATATATAGAAGCCGTCATAGAAGCTAGGGGCTTTGAGCCTCGCCTATGTCGTCTTGTACGTGCATTGGGGGCTCATAGTAGTCAGTCAGAGCTCTTGTTTAACGATAGAATAGTAGGCTCTTTTGAGTTCAAAAGTTCTATTAAGCAGGAATGCCCTCAGGCCCCCATTCTTTTTGCCATAGGATCACATTCGTTAATCACTATTCTTGAAGCTAGTGTAGAGCGAGGGGAGTTGCAAGGACTGGATTTACCAGGAAATAGCCAACTTCTACAAAAACTGTTTGCAAACAATTCTCGCCTCTTCTTGAAGGCGTGCCCCCAGGTAATTAGGAAAGCTCTAGAGATTGTACAAATATTTTCAGTAGTTTCGGGGTGCTTGTGTAATACAGAGAAGTCAAGGATGATCTCCCTGTCGAAAAATGACTCATTTGACCCTTCTGATTGGTCAAGGGAGATTGTCACAAAAGGGAATATTTTCAGACATCTAGGGCCCCCTTCGGGGTGCACGTAACTCACAAACAAAGATGTCACTGGGTGCTTGAAAAAATCAGAACAAGAATGAGTAGGTGGGAGTATGCTCTTCTCCCATTCCCAAGCCGGATAAAAGTGATTAATGCCTTTATGCTCCCTTAGATTGCCTTCACTAGCCCTCTTCTTAGAATGGCTAAGTGTCACTGGAAAGAGTTCTTAAAACCTATAAAAAGGTTTTATGGAAAAAAAACACAAAATCCTCTAGGCCATGGAAATGGGCATGTTGGGAGTCTGTCGCTCGGCCGATGAATCAAGGAGGCCTTGGAATTCTCAACCCTTTGGCCCATGCAGAAGCTTGCTGCACCAAATTTGTTGTCTCCTTGGCTAAACAGGATCAAGCTTGGGCTATCATGATCAGTGATATGATAGTTGTAGCTAAACTTGTCTTGAAAGGTGGAAAGTGGAGAGGGGTAGAGATTCATGACAAACTATTAGCCTCGACATGGTCTACCCTAAGGTTGGGGGGTGGCTCAGGGGAATTGGTAAAGAAATGCAGCAGAGCAACGGGGGTCTTAAATTGGGAAGAAGAAACTAGATACTTCAAGAACTCCATTTTACATTGGTCCCCCTCGCTTTCCAAAGTTGTAGATCTGCCACATAATCCCTACTGGATAGAAACAGCCAGGAAGCTGAATAACAAGGGTCTGAATCAACTTGGGCACTTTTGGGACAGTGACAGCAAGAGATGGAAAACCATTGACCTTCTAGTAACTCAATACCAACTGAATAGCTTGGAGGTCCGGGTAGTCAACAAAGTGATGAAAGAGCTTGACAATGCAGTGATGCCAATCTGTGATTTGGACTTTGACTGGAATGCCTAGAAATGTCCCGGAAGCAGTCTCTTATGGAAACCCCATTCTAAATACATTTATCATACAATGATGCATAAGAAGAAATTGTCTAGCCTTCGTAACAAGATATGGAAAAAACAATGGTCAGAGGAAAGGTGGGAGCAAGTAATGGAGAACATCTGGAAGCCAAAGGTTCCACAACACATGAAGGTATTTCTATGGAAGGTAATTTGGGGTGCTCTACCCACGGGGGTGAAGATTCAAGAAAGAGGTATTGGGACAGATCGATGCTTGGGGTGCCGGTTGGCTAGTGAAGATATGGCCCACCTATTCATGGAATGCCCAAATATCAACGGCCTCGCAGGGAAATATGCAAGTGGGTCCAAAGAACATGGAAATTTGGTTTTTTCAAGACTGGTTTATTTGTTGTAGGTAAGAATTTAGGTATTCCTTCCCTCCTCATTAGCACTCAAACCGTCAGGTACTTCTTCTTACATAATGTATGGCAGACAAGGAACCGCCATGTGTTTGAAGGAGATTGTGAGGTGGCAAGATTCGCAAAAATTATACATGAAAGCAACGTGATAATATGGACGCTTGGGCACAAGAAAAACTCGGAGGATTGGTGTAGGATTAACTGTGCCGTGTTGTGAGCAGATGGAATGCTTAGAAGATCTCTAAAGAACATGATAAGTGACCTTGTGTGTCAAGGGTAAGGGGGCGGGTTGTCAGGGGTGGCTCCCCAAATAGTCGATGTAATTATGGTCTGGGGATGATGTCATGGCTCGGTACGAGCGTGGCAAGATTTGTAATTTTTTGGGATGAGTAATATAATTCACTCACAATTGTGAGTTTTGCACACACAAAGAAAAATCCCTACAAAATATTTCTTAATTTCTAGAGAGCCGAGAAGTGTGCCTTCCTTGATACCTTATTTTGAGGCTCTTGATAAAACAATTGGTGAGTGTAAAGGTACATTGAAATTGGTTTGAAATTGGTTTGAAATTCGTTTGAATTATTTTTTTATGAGCAAAATGATCCATCCTTTGGAACTCAAGGACTGGGAGGGCCTCTTTATTTGGTAGTTTAAGGAGGTCAAACCTTTAGTATTAAGAAAGTAATCAAAGGACAAATTTTGAATTCAAGGAGGATTTCCAAAATGGAGTAAAAATTTTCGAGCGAACCAAAAGTTCGAGCAACATTAACTATAATATTGCAACATAATAATTACACAGCTTGGGTAAAGCTATTATGACTCATATAACTATTTTGACAATATCGTAGAAAAATTCTCTCTCTCTCTCTCTCTCTCTCTCTCTCATACACACACACACACACACACACATGAAAAGAATGGATCATAGGAGGCAATATTGGACATTGCCAATGGATTCATAGGCTAGTGGTCAAGGTGGATGTGTGGGTGAATAAGGACCCAGGCTCGAACCTCGGTGGCATCTTTCGTGTTCAATTTCAAAGTTCAACTATCCTCCAAAAATATATATATATATATTGATGTAGACATCTATAAGAATTATATTTTAGGTGGTGTTTTTTTAATGCTTCCTTACTCTCTTTTTATACAAGTTGTGTATCTATTGTCTAGAAAATAGAGTCTTCAACACTTGAAACGGTCCTACCCACCCTCTTTCCTTTGCTCTTTGTCTCTTCCTTTCTTAAAAGATCATCCAACCCACACACGCGCACACACAACACCCCCCCGCCCCCCCCAAAAAAAAAAAACACACACACACACACACACATACCGTTAACAATTGATCCCTCACTTCAATTGCCTTGCAAGAATAAAATATGAGTGCCATGAAAGATAATAATATAGAATATGTATGCAGCAAAATGTGTGCATTGGAAGGTGATATGTATATTTACAATGTTTAATGTTTCTTTTGAAAGAATAAGTGTGTAGCATCTCTCAAGATAAATTCATTGAAGAATGAAACATTTTCACCACTCTCTTTCTATTTCTATTTAATAGTTTTAAAAATCTAAACAAAGTTGTCTCAAGCACCACTCGCCAACGTGGAGTGCTAGGGACAATTCCTTTTGTTAAATTTTGATCTTGTGCTTTTACTTTCTTGACCATTCATTTGAGTATGAATAAATTTTAGAAGCTCCTTCGCTTTGTGAACTTTTAAAGAGACTTGCTCACTTTTTTCTTTGCTAGATAAAACTCGCTCGGGGTTTAGTAGAACTCAATTCAAGCAAACAAAATGGCTAGTTTATTTGAATTCAGTGTTTCCCTCCAAAATGGAATTTAAAATCTAGCGGGTAAACCCATATCATGTAGCATATCTATGGAAAGACCTTGACACATAGATTGCAGATCTATGATCTCCACTTAAATCAAAGATCATATGTGAGAGTTATGGAAGGCCAAAAAACATAAAATTTTCCACCTCCTTTTTGGAGGAAAAAGTGCATCCTTTGATCACTTTTACACATCTCTTACACACCCACCATTCTTGCACACATGGCATACACCTATTTGTCAAAATGTTAATCACCTCCATAAGCTCATGGAAAATAAAGAGGCCCTCCTACACCCCATCCTCTTCCTAACGGCATATGGCTCTATTTGTGAGCTTATAGGTTAATAATTTTGTCTATAATGCTAAAAGATAGATCTCCATCAAACATTTCACTTTGCAAAAATTGGGACAAATCCATCCCAAAATGATGTAAGGTTTAATTTGAAATTTTTGAAATTTCAGGGTTATTTTCAAAATTTCCACAAATTTTAGGAGTATTTTTGTAATTTTCCCTTAATTTTAAGAGTAGCCAGTATATTCTCTAGAAATTTTAACTTTAAATGAAACAAGTGACATCTTCTCTACTCAAGACTAAGCTGTAGCGGTGGCCATTGCTCACGATAGTCTGTCTGTCTTTACTTGGAAGGGAGAGAATCTTCAAGAATACTATTGGTGAACTGAGAGGGCCTTGGACTAGGGTCCTGGTGGTGGACCAAATCTGATTGTTGATGATGTTGGTGATGCCAATCCTTATTTATGAGAGCATGAAGGTAGAGGAAGCTAATGCCAAGGATGACACCGTGCCAGATCCCTCCACTGAGAACCAGAAGTTTCAAATAGTTCTCACAATTATTCAAGATGCCATTAAGAAAGACCCCAAAAAGTACCACAAAATGAAGCACACACGTGTGGGTATTTTTGAAGAAACTATCACAGAAGTGCACAGTGGCCTTTACCAGATGCAAACTAATGAAACTCTAATACTCCTTGCAATTAAGGTAAATGACTCAATGACCAAAAGCAAGGTCAACAATCTTTATGGTTGTGTCGTCATTGCCTGCCTGATCGTCTCTAAGGGCTATAGATGTCATGATTGGTGGGAAGGTTGTTGTTGTTTGTGACTATGGTGATGTTGGAAAACGTTGTGCCACAACCATGAAGGCTTGCATAGTAATCACTGAGATTGCAAGCTCTCATGGAGGGTCTTCTTGTCTTAACATTAGAGGATGTGGTCGAGGCAGTAGATTTTTTGTAACCACTACTAGAAGTAAGGACATTATTATGGCTAGCCACGTGAGAAAGATGAAGAACAATGCTACTGTCTGCAACATTGATCATTTCAACAATGAGATAGACATGCATGTTTGGAGACTTACCCGGGGCCTCAAACTGATCACTCGATCCTCTCTGAAACAAAAACGGACATCGATGTGCTCGCAAGAGGGCATCATTGTGTTGGATCCTCTCTGAAAGAAAGACGGGCATCATTGTGCTGGCAGAGGGATATTGATGAATTTGAGACATGCACCTGCGCACCCCAGCACTTACTTCTCCATAAGTCAGTACTCCAATAGATGGGCTTACTTCTAGGACACCACAAGGCTCTAGTTGTCCCTTATGCCATTCTCCATCCATGTGACATTTCATGATGAACATATGGTTTGTTTCCCTCGTTTCAAACCCAAGATTGTCCCAATCAACATCAAACATGCTATCACCATCCCTCTAAAATGGACACAACAATTGGGAAAGACCATTGACTTTAGAATCTAGACGCTTTAGCCACATGCATCCACAGCAAACAATCGAAGCTACACAAGCACGCACACACGTGCACCCCTCTTCGAACATACACGCATGGTACCATTTTCTTTCAACTTGACAAAGGGAAAAACTCCTAGAGACTGAGCTATTAGTTGGACTGAAAGATAAATGGAGCACCTATTTTCCCAAGTCACCAAGTCTAGGCTGTGAAAACTTATTGTGTCACCTTTGAACCTATCGAAGTAGACATCGTAGACCTTAACTGGAAACATGCATGTTAGAGATCTGCAACAATGTTACTGAGATAATAAATATCCAAGAGACTTGAACTTCCACTAAAACCAAGGTATCCTGTTGCAAAATGACCCACATACTTGCATCCATGCATACATACATATGCTGTCAAGAAAAGTCGATGACAGTGTTGGGGTGCACGGTCCACTATATAAACTTGGACACTCGCATAGACCAGGTTACGAGCAAGAAGCAACTAGCCTTTCTATTCCAACACCTAACTAGCAAAGGTGACTTTGAAAATTAGCATTCACTTCATATTTAAAAACTCAAGACATGTTCATCTCTATATTTATACACTCTTCATTTAAATGAGTGCTCGCTATCTTATTTCAACCAATGAGGACTTTTGGCCTATCAAAAAATACTTGAAAATACAACTCAACTTTTTTTTCTATTTTAGTCAGCAAAAAGAGAAGTCATCTCTATAGCCTTTGCCCTTTGGGAAGGCCAAAAAAAGGAGTATGGGATGAGGTTAGTAAAGGTATAGAGGTATTGCAAAAAGTGTTAAGAAAAAAAAAATTACAAGTGAATGAACATATTGAAGCAATACTTGAAATGATGTTACTTGCTCAAATGGTTTATAAATTTAATCAATGAGTGTAATGGAAATGTCCTATGAACTTTGAGAATAGAGTGAACATTTTTTGTGAGATTACTTTGAGAACATAGAGGGTGAACTTAATCGATGGTAGCAACTTAAACATAGTACTTAATTAACTTGGCATGAACAATACTTTTGTAAGAGAGAGAGTATTAGAGAACATGACAATACTTGAGGACCGGATTTACTTGGAGCCGGTCCCCCCTCCAAAAGGCATTTGTATTATGGATTCTCCCATCAAGAGAGACTTGATACAATACAATCTTTGTGCTCCTTGTGACCTAGGTGATGCAATGAAGATGGAAAGCTTCATGCATCATAAGCATAGCATAAAATTTGCACAAATAATTAACTATCCCAAGGTGTCAAACATCTTTGAAGGTGGAGAGAGCTAGCAGGGAATGAGGGTAGGGAAGAGGAAGAAGAATCATTCAAGGAGAAAAAATTAATTCCTCACTTATCATCACTCTTCTTGCTTAGCATAGCATAATAGCATAGTAATGAAGATGAAGAAGATGGCAAGCTTAAGCATTGAAGCATGGCTCTTGGTTGGATTTTCATTCCATATCTGACAAGAGCATTGGTGTAGGCTCTCTACTTCTCAACAAGATTGAAGAAGGAGATGGAACTCTTGTACTTTGCACTTGACACAATGAGAAAATGTGTGTGTGTGTGTGTGTGTATGTGAGAGTATACCCTCTTCTCATGCTTGGTCCACCTCTCTCTCTCTCTCTCTCTCTCTCTCTCTCTCTCTCTCTCTCTCGTATTATTTCATTTGGACATGTGTCCTCTTTTTTCTCTTTGAGAGAAAGAACTTAATTATTTATTTTTATGCATCTAAATTCTTATTGGACCCCTTTAAAACCTATCCAATAGGATTCAAGCACATCATGAGGGCCACATGTGAAGGATCATTTGAAAATGTGTCTTTTATGCTTCTTAAGTCATTTGGTTTGAATTGAATACTTCAAGCACTTAGTCAATCAAGCATGAAAACCATTGATGCCTCTTGAGAGTTTATCTTTGAATTGAACACTTCAAGAACCTTAGTCATTTTAAACATAAAAATCACCTCAAAATTTGGGCAAGGTTCCCACGAACATTTTAAGCACTTTAGTTAGCAAGCCGACAAGCACCTCATGCTTGGGTAGGGTTCCCACCTCAAGGTCAGCCCTAGCTTGCCTAAGGTCAAAGGACTTTTTAACACTAACTTTTGGGGGTCTTTAATGAATCTAACCCTAAGGTCTTTAAGCTCCATTAGGTAGCATTTCTCTTTAACATACCATCTCTCATTTGGACCCCTTTTAACCTTGGACCCATGTTGAGCCACATCCATAAGCACATGTCTATATTCTAACCCTTGTTCTCATTTATTCTCCCACATTACATGATCAATTTAATATGAGAAAACAATTTGGGTTAGTTAGATATTAGATTTTATGGCATTACCTCTCTCTTGAAATCATAGTCGTCCTTGACTATGAGGTGGAAGAGATAAACTCTTAGTCATTAGTCTACGTTTCTTAGCGGATAGAGGATCCCTTTTCACCCTGCGACATCATTTCAGAATGGATGACTAGTCCATTAGGTGCTTGGGAGACGTAGTTGCTGCAAGAATGTCTGCTCTTTAGTCCATATCATACTCCCAAAGTAGAGTGACAAATTCTACTTGGTGTCTGAGTGACATCGTCATCACAAACATAATTATAAGCATGCATACTATTTAAATTTGTGCACAAAAGAGGATTAGTCTTATAAAACAAAAACATTGTTCATTTAGAAATCATTTATATTTGCTTCCTCTAGTGTAGCATTGTAAGCATTGACAAGGTTCAAACTATCCTTAAGCTGTATTCCTCACATCCATCTAGCATCTTCAAAAGGATGATTTTTGAACTTAATAAGACACCGTCGGATAACTTACCATGCCATAGTACCTTGTCTTCATGCCGAAGGATAGCTTCAAGTTGTAGCACCTCTTCTTGGTCTTTGATTTCTGGAGTCTCTTCATTAATTGGTTCTCTTAGTAGCTCTCCTTTGTAGGGCTTAAGTAGGCTCACATGAAAATCATTGTGTATGAGCCAATGATTGGGCAACTTGAGTTGATAAGCCATTGAAAAGGACCATAGTATCTTTTTGCTAATTTAGCATAATACTTTTGATGGCCCAAAGAACTTTTGCCCGTCATTTGTCTCAATCGAGCCTTGATCAGAAACTTAACTAAGATTCAATCATTTTCTTTGAACGTTAAGGCCCTTCTGTGCTTGTCAGCAACATCTTTTTGCCTTTGTTGAGAGATGGATATAGCCTCCTTAACCTTTTGAAAAGATTCTTGTATGTCATGGCTATACTCATCAGCAGCGCAGCGAAGATCTTCCCGTGTACTTTAAGTAGAGAGGGAATTTTAGGTCTTCCCTTTATGATCTCAAAAGGTACTTTTCGTGTAGTAGTATGGACAGCATTATTGTATGCATATTCTACAAGGGGTAAGTACTTCTCCCATTGTGAGCATTGATCTACTTTTGTAACATAAATCTTTAGTAGATTGAGTATTGTAAGATTGGCTATCTCACTTTGGCCATCCGTTTGAGTGTGATGGGCCGAAGAGAAATTCAATCTTGTACCTAGATTTTCAAAAAGACCTTTCCAAAAATTACTAGTCATTCTAGGATCTCTATCTGACACGATAAAATTTGGTAATCCATGGTGTTTGAAAATCTGAGATATGAAGATGGTTGCCATTTGGTATACCTTAATAGTCTTTTTTACAGGAATAAAGTGTGCTTGCTTGCTAAACCTGTCGGACTATTGTCCATTTTCCCGTATTTCCATGGAAGACTTGGGTAATCCAAAGATAAAATCCATGGATATACTCTCCCATGTTGAATTAGGGATTGGCAATGGCTGGAGTAATCTAGGTTTCTTCCCTCTATCATACTTAGTCTTTTGGCATACCACACATTTTGAAACATACTCTTGTATGTCCACTTTCATGGTAGGCCAATAGATGTACGTCTCTACTTCTCAAAGACTAGGTTGAATGCCTCTATGCTCAGCATAGGGAGGAGCATGGGATTCATACATCACTTTCTCACGAAGGGAGTGGGTAACACATAGCCTATTGCCATGGAGAAGATAACCAACCTATAAGGTTAATGGTTCCTCTTTCTTCCCCAAATCAAGGGTTGACATTACATCTTTAAAGTCAAGGTCAGTAGCATACTCATCTATTACAGAAGATAGATGAATGTGAGTTGCTATAGACACCACATTGACTTTTGGTCATTGTGAAAGTGCATTGGCCACTTGATTGTGCTTACCAGCAATGTGAGCAATATGAAAGTAAAATTGCAAAAACAAAGTCCCGCCTAATTTGGTTGTTGGAAATCTTGGTTTTGCGTCATGAAGTACTTGAGACTTTGGTGGTTTGTTTGTAAAATGAATGGAGTCCCCAATAAATAGTGTTTCCATGTGTCTAGGGCATGTAGAACAGCTAAAAGCTCTTTCTCATAAATACCCAAGACCTGTTCATCTGTATTGAGCCTTCGGCTCTCATATGCTATCGCATGCTCTACTTGAAACAAGACTGCTCCAAGGCAATCACCACAAGGATCACATTGGACCTCAAATGGCTTTGAGGTGAG
This sequence comes from Adiantum capillus-veneris, assembly GCF_014529385.1. Lineage (NCBI taxonomy): Eukaryota > Viridiplantae > Streptophyta > Polypodiopsida > Polypodiales > Pteridaceae > Adiantum > Adiantum capillus-veneris. The sequence goes on along the minus strand of NC_140943.1, from coordinate 102,567,128 downwards.
ATCCGGAAGCATGAGGACTGGTTGAGAGATAAGCTTATCTTTGAGCTCGTCAAAAGCTTTTTTCTCCTTAACGGTCCATGAATACTTAACGTTCTTCTTTGTTAAGTCATGTAGTAGTTCTGCTATTTGAGAAATTTTTGCTATGAAGCATCTATAGTATGCACACATACCAATAAAGCTTCTTAGCTCATGTAGATTCCTTGGATTAGGCCATGCTTTTATTACCTCTAACTTTGATGGATCCATACGGATACCATCTTGAGAGATAATATGACCTACGTATTGAATCTCTTGAAGGAAAATTTTTCTTTTCTTTTGGTTGAGAACAAGCTTGTTCTCCCTCCATGCTTGAAAAATCACTTGGAGATGTTGATTGTGTTCCTCCAAGGACTTTGAGTAGATAATGATATCATCAAAGAACACTCCAATGAACTTGTGATAGGGTCTTAATATTTTCTCCATCAAAAAATTGAATGTGATTGGTGCATTGGTCAAGCCAAAAGGCATGACTAGATATTCATAAAGACCAAACCTTGTAAGAAACGCGGTCTTTAAGATATCTTCATCCACTATCCTTATTTGATGATAGCCACTTTTAAGGTCAATCCTACTGAAGTAGGTAGAGTCTTGTAGATTATCAAACAGATCTTCTACTCGAGGCACGGGAAATCTATTTTTGATAGTGATATGGTTTAGTGCTCGATAGTCCACACACATATGGTATGTACCATCTTTCTTTTGCACTAAAAGGACTGGAGAACAAAAGGGAGAGGAGCTAGGCCTCACCATCCCTTTTTCTACCAATCTTGTACTTGCCTCATGATCTCCTCTTGTTGAGCTTGGGAAACTCGATAAGGAGGCTTGTTAGGCGGTGAGCTTCCCGGTAGGAGCTAATTTAATGGTCATCATCCCCTCCTTTTGGAGGTAAGTCCATAGGGATATCAAAAATTGAGCTCTTCATTGACTTATCAAAAGCTGGTGAATTTACAAGTGGTATAGTACGACCAGACTCATTAGCATCTCTATACATGCTCTTTCCCCTGTTGGTGAAGTAGATTCTCCTTTCAGGGAAATTCATGTTGGCAGCTATGCCGTTGAACCATGGTGCCCATAGAATAGCATCCTCATGTTGGAGAGGACAGATGGAAAATTCCTCTTTGTCGACATAGCTTTGGACACGAAGTCTCAACTTCCCAATCAAGGGAGTAACAGAGGCTTGTTGTCTCTTGAAAGTTGTTTTAGCAGTTACACTATCTCCCATCTCAAAAGCTTAAATGCCCAACTTGGTGGCCAACTCCATTGATATGAAGTTGTGAGTAGAGCTAGGGTCAAACAAGATGAAGGCATCATATTCCCTTACCTTTCCCCAAGCATATGAGAGAGTTGATCCTTTGCCATGAGAATCCTCTTTTGGAGCTTTTATGGTGGAAGCTCTAGGAGTCTCACTACGGGCATTTCTCTTGGGGCAAGAACGATAGCCATGTCCTTGCTCCCCACACTTAAAACACTTATGTTCCTTGAGAAAAGCTTCAATATCTTCATGAGAGAGTTTGTTTTTACCTTTGCAAACTCTCTTCTCCTTGGACCGATTGTTGTTATTATTGTTATTGGAATACCCTTGGGAAGAATTTTGGGCATTGGTTTTCCCCTTTGCATCACTTTTGTCTTTGTTTTCCATGGGCTTGACATCTTATCTAGCCCCTTGTTGGAAATTGATGTGAGAAGAAACCATGGTGTGGTGGATTACTTCAATGATAGAACCAGGTTGTTGGGAGTTGACGTACTCGGCCATTTCTTTCGGTAATTCCATACAAAATTGTTGCTTTTTCTCGACAAAGTCTATATTTTGGAAGACAGTAGCCTTGAGATATAAATCCCAAAACTTGTCTACATATTTGTGAATAGACTCATGTGAGAGAAGCTTCAAATTACCTCATTCGGTAAGTACTTTGTCCTTTGCATCACTTGTAAGGAATTGCTTCATGACGAAAACTCATAGAGTTTTCCATGTCTTTGGGGCTTCACTATTTCCACGAAAGCTAGCCCACCATTGACGAGCCAATTTCTGGAAGTGCATAGCTACATGGCGTAGCTTGGGGGACTCCATGAAGCCCTCATCTCCAAAGGACGCATCAAATTTCTGGATGAAGGCCAATACTTTGCAAAGGTGCCATCATAGGAGAGAAAAGAGATACGCTTTCCTCTCTCTTTAAACTTCCTGAGCTTTTGTGATCTTTGCCATGCAGGGTATGATTTTCGATGTCCTCCCTCTTGTATTCTCTAGGAGAATAGCCATATCATTCGTTGAGAAAGGAGGAGGGTGAAGAAGAAGGAGAAGAGGGTGACTTCTTTCTTGACCTTTTCTTCCTTTGTTTCCTCTCTTCCCTTTCAGAGTGACGAGGAGAAGGGTTGTGTGTTGACCGTTTTCTCATGGGAGGAGTTAGCGATCGTCTAGACCGCCATCTTCGTGGAGTCACATCTTCAGAGGAACTTAGTGATTCATTACTTTCTTGTTCTTTGGATTCCTCCTCTCGTATGGTAGAGAGTCTTCTTTTGGGGGTGTCATCAAGAGGCCTTCTATACTCTCTCTCTCTCTCTCCTCTTGGAGAGGAAGGGAAATCCCATAAGCACAAAGTTGTTGAATAACTTCGGCTTACAAAGTATAGTTGCCCATAGCTTGATGCAACCTAGTAACAAGATAACTTAGTGTATTCTTTGAAAATTCAAAACCTTAGTTGCTACTCCTCTTAGCCTTTTAAAATAAGCATTTAAATATCTACACCCACGGCTCGAATTGGTTAATGATAGAGAGTAGTGCGGTGGGTCTAACATAGAAAAATTACCGAGGGATAGCTCCTTTTGGACTTCTTATGGCTCAATAATGGTAAAGCCGTAGGCAATTCTAAAAACACCCCATTATTAAGAACAAAGCTCTCGAGGTCTGCACCATATCTCACATAGTGGGCTCAACCAAACCAATAATAGACCCAGTCTCACTTATCCTAATACAAATCACGAAATCAACCATTAATAGGGTACTTAAGGACCTCTCTTCTTAAGCAAGAAAAGAGAAACCAAATGCTCTGATACCAATGTAGTGGAAATGGCCTATGAACTTTGACAATTGCAGAATCAAGATAATTAGAGTGAGCATTTTTGTGAGATTACTTTGAGATTATAGAGGGTGAACTTAACTGATGGTAGCAACATAAATAGAGTACTTAATTAACTTGGCATGAACAATACTTTTGCAAGAGAGAGAGTATTAGAGAACATGACAATACTTGAGGAGCCGGTCCCCCCTCCAAAAGGCATTTGTATTATGAATTCTTCCATCAAGAGAGACTTGATACAATACAATCTTTGTATTCCTTGTGACCTAAGTGATGCAATGAAGATGGAAAGCTTCATGCATCACAAGCATAGCATAAACTTTGCAAAAAGCATTAGCTATCCCAAGGCCTCAAACACCTTCGAAGCTGGAGAGAGCTAGTGTGGAATGAGGGTAGGGAAGAGGAAGAAGAATCATTTATAGGAGAAATAAATAGTTCCTCACTTATCATCACTCTTCTTGCTTAGCATAGCATAATAGCATAGTAATGAAGATAAAGAAGATATCAAGCTTAAGCATTGAAGCATGGCTCCTGATTGGATTTTGTAAGGTCTCCACCTTTCTAGCAGCCAAGAATAAACTCAAAGCTTAAGGAAAAAGCATTGTTCTTACCATCAAGTAAAAATACTATTGCAAAAGCAATAAAAAATGGTATTTTTGGAATGTTAGGCACAACAAACCCCGGACTAGGAATTTTCAGAATTAAAATCAGACAAGAACTGACCCCGCTAGTTCCACCGGAAGGTTTGATGTAAATTAAATTGGTAAGGAAAATTGGATGGTTGCAGTAATCATTTCATCATAGACTTAATGATTGTAGTAATCATTAAGCACAGACTTTTACTAAGGCTTCCCAAATATTTATGAAATCAACAAAAAATAAACAAAAAATATAGCATGGTTGATTTTTAAATCAGATAGGCTATGGGAGGACGTTACAGGACTTGCCAAGGATAGGAATAGCAACAGAGGGCGCCTTCTTGAGCTTGGGGGCTGCTTGAGTTACAAGCAGCTGTCTGTTCCAGCCAGGGAAGGTCCAGAAGGCCCAAAAAAAGTATAAATAGGAACCCTTGCTTCACATTTTCTCTCAAACTTGGAGTCATAGCCATTTCTCTCTCACATAGAGAGAACTCTACTCAGAAATCACTAGAGAGCAAAAACTCTAGCTGATTATCCATGGTAATTAGCCTAATCCCTTTTTACTTAGCAAAATTATGCTAGTTTATCTCTATTTTCTTAATTTATTTAATTAATTAAGAAGATTAAACTTATTTACAATCTAAATTACTCTCTTAATTTTTAATATTTTGCTGACTACTCAGATTAAGATTAGAGATATTAATCTAATTATTTATTAAGCCATATTAGGAGTGAAATTAATCTTTTTGGTCTTAAATTAAGGATAATTATACTAATTAAACTTACATTAGTATAAGATAATTATTAAAGCTGGATTAGACTGTCAAAAAGCTAGGAAAAATATCTCTTAATTTTTTGATTAGTTCATGTAATTAATTAGGTAGGAATTAGATGTTTTATATCAAAAAACTAATGGGAAACCTACTTAATTAACTCAAAAACTCTTAAGTTAGTTATCACATTTAGAAAATAGTGTTAGGAACATGGGATAAATTACTCATCAACAAGGAATTAATCTAAGTATTTAATTAAGCTAAAATTAAATATCTTTAACTATAAATTAAAGAGAAAAATTAAATATATGCTATTTATCAGAGTTAGTTTACATGATAAAGAAGTCGTGATAACTATCTTAAGGTTAAAATTTAATATAGCTATTTATCTAAGTCAAATTAGTCTAATTCTAGATGAAAAGTAAAAGAGAAAACTAGTAAATCATGTTAGATAATTAGATGCTATTTATCAAAAGTTAGTTTACATGATAAAGAAGTTGTGATAATTATATTATGGTTAGAAAACTAATATAGTTATTTATCTCAGTCAAATTAGACTAATTCCGGCTGAAAATTAAAGGCAAAAATTAGTAAATCATGTTATATGATTAGATGTTATTTACCAAAGTTAGTTTACATGATAAAGAAGCCATCATAATTATCAGAAGGCTAAAAAATTATTGTATCTATTTATCTAAGTCAAATTAAACTAATTCAAGAAGCAATTTAAAGGGGAAAATTAGTAAATCATATTAGAAAATTTAATGCTATTTATCAGAGTTAGATTATATAATAAAGACACCATGAAAATTATCTTAATATTAAAAAATTAATATAGCTATTTATCTAACTCACATTAGACTAATTCTAGCTGAAAATTAAAGGGAGAAATTAGTAAATCATGTTAGATAATAAGGTGCTATTTATCAAAGATATTTTACATGATAAAGAAGCCATGATAATTATCCTAATATTAGAAAATTAGTATAGCTATCTATCTAAGTCAAATAAGGCCAATTCTAGCTGAAAAAGGAAGGGAAAATTAGATAATTATGTTGAAAAATTAAAATATAATTACCAAAGGTCAAAAATATCATTATCTACTTGTGATAATTATACCATAATTAATAAATCAATCAATAAATTATAATTGACCAAAAGTCCTATTTGCAATTAAAGATTAATTAAAATAAACAAACTTTGCAGTCAAAAGTTTCTAGGAAAATTACAGTAAGTGTAAACCAATAATATAAAGTTGAGAAAATGAAATATTTAAGAGAAAATAAATAGAATAAATATTAAGTTCAAAAAAAGTATATTCCAAGCTTAAAATTCGATGGAGAAATTAAGAAAAAGATATAGAAAATTATAAGAAAGTTAGGAGAGCTTATAAAACCCTTAGGGAAGACTTGGAAAAAGTTATCATACCTATATAGGAAAATAAAAAATTAATAGGTCAAGAATTTACCAATTAAGACTACAAATTTAACCTTGATTGGGTTAAGGTTGAATACAAGGGTTAAGTTTAGCTTTTGGATAATTTACCTAATGATTATACTTTCTTTTAATAAGGATAAGAAGTTATGGCACCTAAAAGGACCTGAGATAATCCTACATTTGATGATGAGGGTAGATCTCTAAAAAGAACTAGAGCATTGCACGACAACGAAGCCGGGCCTAGTAGTAGGCCTACTGATGAGAGTGTACAGACCCCCGTACTACAAAAAAAGCCAGATCAATCCTAGGTGGGTCTTTGTTATAATTAAGTTTAGTTAATTCAAGTTAACATTGCATACGTAAAGAGGGAGTAAGGAATTAGGAAAAGTAAAATTGACGGAAAAGGAGATCATCTTCCAAGAAACCCACGAGCACTTGTTTGTAAATTAGGAAGGAAATGTTTGGGATAACGCTAGTTGGCTTAGGAAAGGATGATTGGTCATCCTTAAGACAGCTTGTCTCAAGACACCTCTGATTCGTTGGAATATTTTTCAGGCGATGAGTAATGATGGCTGGTCAGCCACCACTGATGAGTCGGTTTCTCCTATGTACGTGGAGATTCTACCTCCTACATGTGTATGTTTGTCGATACTACTTAGGATATAATTTTTATCCTAGGGGAACCGCCTAGTTGTATGCGCAACTGGTACTAGTGTTGTATGGGTGCCCCGAACATTTGGGTGATGGATTTCCACCCTGTTTATAAATAAGGAAGGGTGTTGTTTGTTCACCCATGTATAGGTGTGCTTGGAACAAGTGGAGTATGTGTCAAGATTTTTCAAGATATATTATAAGTACCGTACCTTGTCTTAAGTCTAGGATGTTTGTTTTCTAAAAGACTATTTTCAATACTGATTTCAATGACTTGTCTTAATGAATAACTGTGACGCGAAGTTTAAAAGGAATCCATTATTTTTAAGTGCTAAAACACATGTGGTAGTAATTAGGAAAAAAAAGGATCATGTGTGAGTGCGGGGTGGTAAGTAGGGATTGACTAAAGTTGTCAATCATGGACAGGTGGAAGAGGAGTTCACGAGCGGCTGTGCCCTCACATCTATTAGGGGGGGAAAGCGTTTATTGACAATACCTTAGCCCAAATTGTAGAAGTTATAGGGCTGAAACAGTCTTAGATATTTAAATATTGTCCGTTTTTTCTATGAGACAGGACTAGGTCTTTCTTCTTGGTCTATAGACCCGAGCCATTGTCAATGGTAAAGGTCTATTCCCTGGATTTTCTTGTTTAGAAGCTCTGACTTTCAATAGGCCTAGAGACATGTCAAGTACCCCATCCCAATCTTGGTCTTGATGGGTTGGGGATCTCACAAGTGGTATCAGAGCAAGGTTAATTAAGGTCTTGGACCTAGAGAAAAAACATTAAGGTACTAGGAAAAAACTAGGTTTTGATAAAAAGTGATTAAAAGAGTGTGATTGAAATATGAGAGAGAAAGAGAAGAGAAACATTGTCCCCATCTATGCAGAAAGAATTCCATCAAGCCTTCCGCAAGTTTTTGGTCTTCAACATCATGTTCATGGAAGCATGCACAACCCAAAAATACATAGTACGGAAGAGTGTAGTGAAGCTATTGGATTACATGTTTTCCCCACCCATTTGGGGAATTAGCTGGGAAAGGTTTAGTGGAGTTTTTCTCATAGATGCGAGGGATCTGGAAAGACTTGGTTTAAATCTCAAAAGACTCAAATGGACAGAGGAGCTTCGAGTAATTGAAGTATACCTATTCACAAGAACAGAAGATCCAAATGAGAAGATAGCAATATATGGTGGTGTTTAAGTATCACAAAACAAATGGGTATTTGATCAAGTAACTACCATAGTCTACCCAAGAAAAATTAGGCCTATGAGAGTAGGTCCTAGCTTTAGAGGACCTAGAGATGTTTTATTTTGTGATCCTAGATCTGACCCGCCCATGGTGCATAGGCTTTTGTTATAGGAGGATTGATGTCCTTGTATATATTAGTTTTTTGGAATACTGTATGTGTTGCTATTGAAATAAGGATTAGTGGATTTATTGTTTGATCATCACTGCAATGTGAATGAAGTGCTAAATGTTTTGGTAATAAGCAAAGTAGAGAGAAATTAAATAAACACTAAACTCCCTAAGTTAATCACAGGGTAACCCTCACACAAATAGCCTCTACACTGTTACACAAGAAAAGAAACTACTACTAAAGCAGGTCCAACTCCCTATCTTTAAGGGAGAAGGGCCCAATCTAGAGAAAGATGTAGAAGCATGGTTAGAAGCTATGGATGATTATTTCATAGCCATAGGAGCTACTCAAGAAAACCAAACAATGTTGGGTATGTTCTATCTTAATGGGGATGTCAAGCTGTGGTGGAAACAACACTATAGAGATAATCCCACTAACAATCCAACTTGGGAGAAGATCGAAGCAGGCCATTAGAGAACTTTATCTTCCTCCTACTCACCAAGCCATTAAGATGAATGAATTCTTTGGTCTACGCCAGTTAGGGCTTTCATTAGAGGAGTACTATGCAAAGTTTGTATCTTTATGACGTTATGCTCCTCAGATGACCATGGAACAACAAATTGACCAATTCTGTCAGGGTCTCAACAAACCCTTGAGCACATGTCTCAAAGCCATGAGACCTATATCAATCCAGGAGGACCTTCTTAGGGAAAAACCTCTTGCAGTTGAAGGAAACAACCCCACCAAAAGCTATCCCAACTATGGAAATTATAGAGGAAGAGCTAGAGGAAAGTTTAACCAAGGAAGTCAACGACGTACAGTAACTGCTACAGCAACTCTGAATCAAAATTTCTCTAATATAAGATGTTATGGATGTGGTCAGATGGGATACTACAAGTGCAATTGTCCTCAAGAGTTAGACCCTAGAGATACGACTAGGCCCAACCGTCAACCTCAAGCCAACCAAGGTAACTTTCAAAGAGGAGGAAGAGATGGAGGACGTGGCAGGGAAAGAGGAAGAGTAAGTAAAAGAGGAGCCCAAGATTATGCAGCAGTAGGAGAGCCTACTCTAATGAATGAGGAAGATGAAAGAGCAACCTTATTTGCCGCAGTTGACAATCCTGGAGCACGCCAGCAATATGCAGTCATTCAAACTACGGCAAACCGACAAGATGAAAAGTTTGAAATACTTATAGATTGTGGTAGCACCCATTCTTTTCTTTCTCCGAAATGTTTAAGGAAGCCTAAGTTGAATCAATACCCGATCAAAAGAATGGTAGTGGAATTAGCAAACGGGAAAGAAGTCCTTTCTCAACATTCAACCGGAAAGGTAGAAATTGAATTAGGAGGAGTTTCTACATCATCTTACTTCTGCACCCTACTTGTGGGAATCTACGATGGTATCTTGGGAATGGATTGGCTAATCAAAAATCAATCACACATTCACTGTGCCGAAGTTACTTGGGGAGTGTAACATTTAATGGCCTAAAATCTTTTGTGTAGCGGAATTTAGCATGAACATAGTGGGCATTTCATTAGAGTTGATTCCTAATGAGAATTACAAGAGTGCTTGGGTGGAGAGAGCAACAAAAAGCATAACACCTAGTTAGATAGCATCGACAATACTTTCAAAAGAGAGAGCAATTAAGCTATTGACAACAGTTGAGGACCGGATTTGCATGGAGCCGGTCCCCCCTCCAAAAGGCTTTGTATTATGGTTTCTCCCATCAAGAGAGACATTGTACAATACAATTCTTTGTGTTCCTTCAAGACTAGCTAGTGTAATGAAGATGGAAGCTTCATACACCAAGCAAAACACTTAATCAAACACAACTTGAATTATCCCCGTTCTCAGACCCAAGACCTCACACACCTTCGAAGATGGTGAGAGCTAGCAGGGTATGAGAGTAGATTGAGAGGAAAAAGAAGTATCTTACGAGAAAGAAGTACATCTCCTCACATAATCACTCATATTAGCATAGCTTAGCTTAGTAATTAGCTTGGTAGAGAAGATGAGCATGCATTGAAGCTTGGCTCTTGGTTGGATTTGCATCCACATGCCAAGAGAGTGTTGATGTAGGCTTCTATCTCACCAGCTTGGAGTAGGTGATGAGCTCTCCATTAAAGCTTGGGAGGAGATAGAGTATTTTCCCTTCACACATGGTCAAGTGTGAGAGTGTGTGTGTCAATACCAAGCAAAAATCAGCCCCCCTCTCTCTTGGGCGAGCCCTAGCTGCTAAATAAGTCTGGCCTTTGCCTCATTGGACCTCCCCAGGTCAAGCCAATAGGGATTAAGCAGCATAAGTGATAGCCTTCTGACATGTGTCCCCCTTTCCCCTTTTGTGAGAGCTTTAGGTAATTAAATAATTAAACTAAACTCTCATTGGACCCCTTTGCCTCCTGGCCAATAGGAATCAGGCAAGCCATGGGGCTCCTGAATGCTCATTGGACCCTTTGGGAGACTGCCCAATAGTCTTCTAGGACACTTAATTCTTATTGGTTTCTTTTATTAAATGTTTTTAAATTAATTAAACTAGATTTACTCTAGCTTAATTCTCATTGGTCCACTTCAAGGGTCTTCCAATAGGAATTGGGCACACCTTGTGGGCATCTGGCCTAGGGAGCTGACATGTGTCCCTCATTCCCTTTGTGTAAAGGGAGCCTGTGTGTGTGTGTATGGCTTTCTCTCTCATCCCCTAGCTTTGGGGCTCGCCCCCTCCCATGTAGGGATATGCAAAGACTTTTAGGGCACACACTAAGCATCCAATTTTCCCTAGGGTTGACCTTTGGACACAACCTTTGAATTTTGGAACTTTAGCATTTTGGAAGTCTTAATGGGCTGAACCTTAGGGTCTTTTTGGCCCATTGTTTCACATGGCTCTTTTGCAGATGGCCCCCCCTTTGGATCCCTATTTTCCCTCCTTTGGATCCCTACTGTGGCCGGTCTGCTAACTTAACCAATATTCTAGCTTTTTCTCCCTTGGCACTTCCCCACATTAAATGATCAGTTTAATATGAGAAAATCATTTAGGAGAATTAGATATTGATTATTATGACATTACCTCTCTCTTGAAATCATAGTCGTCCTCGACTATGGTGTAGAGAAGATAAAGCATATGCATGAGTCCTTTTCTTAGCGGGTAGAGGATCCCTATGTTACCCTACGACATCATTCCATAATGGATGACTAGTCCATTTGGCGCTTGAGAGCCTGAGGCTGCCGCAAGCATGTCTGCACATTAGTCCTATCAGTCTTCCATAGTAGAGTGACAAGCTCTACTTGGTGTTTGGGAGACGTCGTCTCCACAAACTTGATCTAAGCATGCATACTACTTCATTTTTGTGCACAAATCAAGAAAAAGAGAGTCTTATAAGACAAAAATTTTGTTCATTTTTAACATTTTGTACATTTGCTTACTCTTGGGAAGCATTGTAAGCATTGACAAGGTTTAGGTTATCCTTTAATTGTATGCCTTGCATCCATCTAGCATCTTCAAAAGGATAATTCTTAAACTTAATAAGATATCGTCGGATAGTCTTACCGCCTCTTAATACCTTGTCTTCATGTCGGAGAATGGACTCGGGCTGCAGCACCTCCTCGTGGTCCTCGATCTCCGGTGGGTCTTCAATAATTGGTTCTTGAGGTGGCTCTCCTTTGTAAGGCTTTAAGAGGCTCACATGAAAAGCATTGTGTATGAGCCAATGGTTGGGCAACTTAAGTTGATAGGCCATCTCATTGATTGGCCTAAGAATCTGGAAGGGACCATAATACCTTTTTGCTAGTTTAGCATAGTACTTTTGGTGGCCCGTAGGATTCTTGCCCGTCGTGTGCCTTAATCGAGCCTTGGGAAACTTTAACAAGACCCAATCGTTTTCTTTAAAGGCTTGGGCTTTTCTGTGCTTGTCAGCAGCAGCCTTTTGCCTTTGCTGTGAGATAGAGATAGCATCCTTAATCTTTTGGAAAGATTCTTGTAGGTCTCGGCTATACTCATCTGCAGCGAAGATCTTCCCATGTACCTTAAGTAGCAAGGGACTTTTTGATCTTCCCTCAATTACCTCGAAAGGTGCTTTTCCTGTAGAAGTATGTACAGTGTTATTGTAAGCATACTCTACTAAGGGTAAGTACTTCTCCCATTGGGATCTTTGATCTACTTCCGTTACATAGGCTTTTAGTAGATCGAGAATAGTTAGGTTAGCTATTTCACTTTGGCCATCAGTTTGTGGATGATAGGCCGAAGAGAAGTTTAGCCTTGTTCCTAAATTCTCAAAGAGACCCTTCCAGAAATTACTGGTCATTCTAGGATCTCTATCCGACACTATGGACATTGGCAAGCCATGGTACTTGAAAATTTGTGAAATGAAGAGGGTTGCCATTTGATGGGCTTTGATAGTCTTTTTGACAGGTATAAAATGAGCTTGTTTACTGAACCTGTCTACTATCGTCCATATTCCCGTATTCCCATGGATAGACTTAGGCAATCCAAAAATAAAATCCATGGATATGCTCTCCCACGGTGAATTAGGGATTGGCAAGGGTTGAAGCAATCCAAGTTGCTTCCCTCTATCAAATTTTGTCTTTTGACATACCACACATTTGGAAACATACTCATGTATGTTCACTTTCATGGTAGGCCAATAGAAATATGTTTCAATTCCCTTTAGGGTAGACTGAATCCCTCTATGCCCTGCATATGGGGGAGCATGAGATTCATACATTACTTTCTCACGTAGTGAGTTAGTAACGCATAGTCTATTGCCATAGAGAAGATAACCATCTTGTAAAGTAAATGGTTCTTCTTTCTTCCCTAATGCAAGGGCTGAAATCACATCTCTATAATCGGGATCAATAGCATACTCATCTATCATTGAAGATAGATCATTGTGAGTTGCTATGGAAACCGCATTCACTCTCGGTCGTCTTGAGAGTGCATCGGCTACTTGATTATGCTTGCCAGCAATGTGAGCAATGTGAAAATGAAATTGCGAAAGGAAATTTGCCCACCTCATTTGTTTGTCGGAGAGCTTGGTCTGCGTCATGAAGTACTTAAGACTTTGGTGATCCGTTCGCAGAATGAAAGGAGTCCCCAATAAATAGTGCTTCCATGAGTCTAAGGCATGTAGAACTGCAAGGAGTTCTTTTTCGTATATGCCTAGAGCTTGCTCAACAGGGTCGAGCCTTCGACTCTCATAGCCTATGGCGTGCCCTTCTTGGAGCAAAACAGCCCCAAGGCAATCACCACAAGCATCACATTGGACCTCAAATGGTTTTGAGAGATCCGGTAGTGTAAGCACAGGTTGAGAGATAAGCTTTTCTTTAAGCTTTTCGAAAGCATTGTTCTCCTTAGCAGACCACGTATACCTAACATTTTTCTTTGTTAGGTCATGTAATGGTCCCGCAATTTGTGAGAACTTTTCTATGAAGCGTCTATAGTATGCACACATACCTATAAAGCTTCTTAGTTCATGAAGATTCCTTGGTTTAGGCCATCCTTTTATTACCTCTAACTTAGATGGATCCATTTCGATTCCATCTTGAGAGATAATGTGACCTAAATATTGAATCTCTTGCAAGAAAAATTCACTTTTCTTTCGATTAACATAAAGTTTATTCTCTCTTAAAACTTGAAATATTACCTGGAGGTGTTGCTTGTGTTCCTCCAATGAATTAGAGTAGATGATAATATCATCAAAGAACACTCCAGTGAAGGTTCGATGAGGCCTGAACAGCTTCTCCATCAAGCGGTTAAATGTGGCTGGTGCATTAGTCAAGCCAAAAGGCATGACAATGTATTCGTAAAGACCAAATGTAGTACGAAATGCGGTCTTTACAATGTCTTGATCAACTATCCTTATTTGATGATAGCCACTTTTTAGGTCAATCCTACTGAAGTAGGTCGATCCTTGTAGCTTATCAAATAGGTCTTCTACCCGTGGAACGGGAAACCTATTCTTGATAGTGATCCTATTTAGTGCTCTATAGTCGACACACATACGATATGTGCCGTCTTTCTTTTGCACTAATAGCACAGGTGAGCAAAATGGAGATGAGCTAGGCCTAACCATGCCCTTCTCAATTAACTCATGCACTTGCCGCATAATCTCCTCTTGTTGAGCTTGAGAAACTCTATAAGGAGGTTTGTTAGGCGGTGAACTTCCTGGAAGAAGTTCAATTGCATGGTCGTCATTACCTCGTTTAGGAGGTAGCTCACAAGGGATGTCGTCAATAAAGACATTACGGGTAAACCAAGTAATTAAAGATATCCTTCGAGCTTATTGCAGTAGAGAACCCCATAAGTGGATTCAATTTCTTTCCTTGGTAGAATTTGCCTATAACTCCTATTTCCATAAAAGCATTGGGATGTCACCTTTCAATGCTCTATATGGGCATGAATGCATATCACCATTGAATTTTTCAGAACCTACTATAAGGGTGGAAGACTCAAAGAAACTGTTGGAGGAAATGGAAGCCCAAACCAAAGCCATACGACAAGATATTCTGGCGGCTAAGGATCGTCAAAAGCATTATGCAGACCAAAAGCGATCCGATCGGATTTTCAAACAAGGAGACAAGGTTTTTCTTCGAGTACATCCAAAAAGAAGCAACCTATCTCTCAGAAAATTCAAAAAGCTTAGTCCCAGGTATTGCGGTCCTTATGAAATAATTAAGGTCATCAGTGATCAAGCCTACAAATTAAAGCTGCCAGAACACATCAAAGTCCATGATGTATTTCACGTCAGCCTACTAACTAGAATAAATATTAAGCTCAAAACAAGTATATTTTAAGCTTAAAATTCGATGGGGAAATTAGGAAAAAGATATAGAAAATTATAAGAAAATTGGGAGAGCTTATAAAACCTATAGGGAAGCTTTGGAAAAAGTTATCATACCTATATAGGCAAATAAGAAATTAATAGGTCAAGAATTTATCAATTAAGACTATAAATTTAACTTTGATTAGATTAAGGTTGAATACAAGGGTTAAGTTTAGCTTTTGGATAATTTATCATATGATTAGACGTCATTTTTCATAAAGATAAGAATTTAGGCACCTAAAAGGACCCGAGCCAATCCTACATCCGATAATGAGGGTGGAGCTCCAAAAAGAACTAGGCGTCGCACGACGACGAAGCTAGGCCTAGTAGTAGGCCTAGTGATGAGAGTGTACATGCCTCAGTACTGGCCTAGTAGTGGGCCTACTGATGAGAGTGTACATGCCTTGGTACTACAAATGTCAGACCCCATGTGGATCTTTGTTATAATAATGCATCAAACTTGACTAGGCGTCGCACGACGAAGCTAGGCCTAGTAGTAGGCCTAGTGATGAGAGTGTACATGCCTCGGTACTGGCCTAGTAGTGGGCCTACTGATGAGAGTGTACATGCCTTGGTACTACAACAAATGTCAGACCCCAGGTGGATCTTTGTTATAATAATGCATCAAACTTGACAACTTCAAGATTTCCTTGGGTCATAACTCTCCCAATACTAGCAAAAGTCTGGTAAGCCTATTTGGCAAAGCATCAAGAACAACTTGCACAAGTAAACTATCAAAAATGACTTCTCCTGTAGATAAGTTCGTTGCTCATCAACATCCTTAACACCAGCAAGGAAAGTGTCCATTTCATCTTCTTCATGCATAAAGACCACCCAGAATATCCCAAGCTTGTTTTGTAAATTTTGTTGAACGAATGTGAGGAGTAATGGTGCGCTTCATAGACAACACAATCAACACATGAGCCTGCGCATCCTTTACATCCCAACAAGCTTGTTTTGCCCTAGGCAAAACAACTCTAATAGTAGCAATCCTTGCAGCAAGACCTGCAACATCCTCAACATCGCCTACATCCAGGACGCACATCAATGCCCTGCACAATATTCTAGACACCCTTTGACACAAGGACATGGTGCATCATGTAAGCCCACATAGGGTAATTGTCCCCATCCAATCTGTCCTCGACAGCAGCAAATAGCTTGAATACATATGTGTTGTTGTCAGCCATGGTAAATGTTGCACCTAATGTGAAAACTGCCCAAAAAGAGAATAAAGAAAGTGGGAACAACACGTGCTATATAGCACAACCCATAGAATACTATAAGAGACCTCTTATACGAAAAATGGCACTGACAAAAAAATTGCACAAAATGACGAAATAGCATGTGCAGTACTTACTGCCTCTAGTGGAAATGGAAGCCGAAATGAGACCGAATCAAAAATCAGAGCAGCAGACTGAGCTTACAAGATCTCCCAAAACTTTTCTTAACCTACGAACGCTCGCCAAAGCTCACTAAAATTGGAGAAAATGAGCAGGCATGTGCTGGAGCTGCTGGCGAGTAAGCCCAAGAGGATGCAACCTGCTCTGATACCAATTATTGAAATTAGGATTGCAAGAAAACACACACAGCTTGGAGAAGATGAAGGAAGCTCAAGGCACACAAAAGAGAGTGTATTACTTAGTGTGCAATGGAAAGATAGATATCCCTAGAATGAATGAGCGTATATACAATGCACGGGGGGGAAAACCTCCTAGAGAAGGAAAAAATACCCCGGTGGTCCTAAGTCTATTCACACACATCACTACCACATGTATATGGTAACAGTAGTTGCTATCTAAGACTCTCAACTAAAAAAAAAGTGTCTGTTCATCTTGGTGTTATCTACCATTTGCATCTATACCATTTTTGTTGTTTCTTACAATTTGATTGTGCATAATAATGTTTACTATGCATAATGCTATACATTCTGAATTTTACCAAACATTGAGCAAACAAAATACCGAGCGAGCCATACATCTAATCAAGGAAAAGATTGACTAAAAACGTGATTTGCCCACTTGTTTATGGTGTATATGACACAATTTTAGTTTATGCTCATACTGTCATTGAAGAGATGTTGCGAGATCATGACATGCAACCCAATCATCAATCTTGCTTTGGAGAGAGTAGAGACTACTCGTACTAACTAATGTGCATGCTGACATTCAAGAGATTGTCTTGAATAATAACTTATAAGCCATATCTCTAGAAATAATAAAGATTGCAATACAGAATCTAATTTGCAATAAAGTATATTTTAAACATATTACACTTCAATTTTTAGTGAAATATAAACTAACAATAGAAAATTATAACTTTGATCTCACTTTTATATTCTGTGGATACACTTTGTTCTAACACTTAACAAAAGAAATATGGACGTGACCTAAAACCTTGCAAGGTATTTTGTCTCAAATCATAGAGATTTTTTTTTATATGATTATGTGAGATAAATATTGATAAATTTGATATGTCACTGTGTTTGAAAATGTCCATAATCCCGGAAAAGATCATGGAATCTAGATGTCCCAAAAACCTTGAAAGTAAATATCCATATCTTTTATTATAAAAAGCTTTGGGCTAATCTAACTTTTTATAGTTGTTAGAATTTGACTACCACACCTTTGCATTCAAAACGTCCCAAAATTTTAAAAACGACTGCCCATATGCCTCATTTTGACACTCCGAGGAGGCAGAGTTTCATGCCAAAAAAGGTCACGAAATTTCCCTAAAGGGTCCGCACCAACGTAGGACCCTTTCGGTTGGCGCGAGACCCTTTCGAGTAGTTTCTTGATGAAATTTTATAATTTTGGCCACATGGTTGCATTTGGAATCACCAAAAACCCTAGAAACGACCATCATAAGATGCATGTTTGTTTGTGAGTTCCATCAACAAAAAAATGCCCGAAAGGATCTCTTGTTGGTGCGGACCCTTTAGGACACTTTTGAGACCTTTTTTAAGCCCAAAACCCTATCTCTCTGAGTGTCAAAATGAGGCATATGGGCTGTAACTTCTAGGGTTTTGGGACATTCTAGATGCAATAATGTGCTCAAAATTATCAAACTTTAACAACTATAAAAATATAGATTAATTTAAGTCTTTTTTAAGCTTTTTACTTCATTTTGAGATCAAAATTCTGTCTCTAAACTCATAATGAGACGTATGGATATTTACTTTTAAGATATTAGGACATTTTAAATACAACAATATAGTCAAAATGATTATATTTTATATCTCTCATATTATTTTGTATAGAAATATCAATGAATTACTTTGTGTACATATAAATAATTTAGGAGGGGAGAAGGTACTAAAGGGGGTGGAACATTGGGGTGGGGGTTGCACAAAACTTGCATCATTGGATACTTTTCTGAACGTTTGATTTTCACGGACGCGATAATATCCATAATAATATACACGGTAGTGTGCACGGTAATATCCGCGATAATAATTGGCAATCATAAAAAAGAACTTCAGAGCAAGGTATGCCGCGTTTTTTGGGCATACAAGAAGAATCGATGGCGGGGAAGCTCTACACAAGAGGACAGTAAGAAGATACAACCGTGGATATAGAGCAACAGGTAAGTTTCTTTACCAACCTACGCTGCCCTATTGACTTAAACACGCATGCATTAGGAGATAAATAAAACAATCGCATACCTCTTCCATATTTGTAGATGGTGTTTGCTAGGCTTGCCCTCACTTTGCTTGTTTACTTGAGTTCTTAGTTGTCCTCACTTGCATTGCTTAAGGGAGTGTGATTATCTTGTTGTGAGCACGTAATTAACTTCTTGTGAGCATGTGATTAGCTTGTAGGTGTTTTCTTGTTTGGTGTGTGATTAAGAAAATAGCAAAAAGAGAGGGATAAAGAGAGATTAGTGTAGATTTAATGCATAGTGTTAAGTTAGTGTTGAAGTAGATAGAGAAAAGAAATGAAAGCTTTTTTTCTTTTCATTGTTTAATGTTAAGTTAGTGTTATATTAGAGTAAAAAGTGTCCTATTTAAAAGATATTGAAATTTTTTTTACAAAATGAAAGTAAAATTACCAAAAAAGTTAAACATTAAACAAAAGACCGTAAAAAATATGAGAGAGAGAGAGATGAAAATAGAGAGAGAAAGAGAAGAGAAGAGAGAGAGAGAGAGAGAGAGAGAGAGAGAGAGAGAGAGAAAGAGAGGGGGGGAAAGATAGAGAGAGAGATTAAGACGGAGAGAGAGAGAGAGAGAGAGAGAGAGATAGAGGTAGAGCGAGAAAGGAAAAGAGAGGGAGAGATAGGGATAGAGAGAGAAAGGGGGAGGGGGATAAAAATAGAGAGAGAGGGAGAGAGGGAGGGATGGATATTTTGAGAGAGAGAGAGAGAGAGAGAGAGAGAGAGAGAGAGAGAGAGAGACTGTGGAGGATTTTGACATGTGTCTTTTATGTTTCTTAAGTCATTTGGTTTGAATTGAACACTTCAAGCACTTAGTCAATTAAGCATGGAAACCGTTTATGCCTCTTGAGAGTTTATCTTTGAATTGAACACTTCAAGAACCTTAATCATTAAAGCATGAGAATCACCTCAAGATTGGGCAAGGTTCCCACAAACACTTTAAGCACTTTAGTTAGCAAGCCGACAAGCACCTCATGCTTGGGTATGATTCCCACCTCAAGATAAGTCCTAGCTTGCCTAAGGTAAAAGGACTTTTTAACACTAACTTTTGGAGGTCTTTAATGAAGCTAACCCTAAGGTCTTTAAGCTCCATTAGGTAGCATTACTCTTTAACAAACCATCTCTCATTTGGACCCCTTTAACCTTGGACCCATGTTGAGACAAATCCATAAGCACATGTCTATATTCTAACCCTTGTTCCCATTTATTCCCCCACATTAAATGATCAGTTTGATATGAGAAAATTGTTTGGGTTGGTTAGATATTAGATTTTATGACATTACCTCTCTGTTGAAATCATAGTCGTCCTCAACTATGAGGTAGAAGAGATGAAGTCTTAGTCATTAGTCTATGTTTCTTAGCGGGTAGAGGATCCCTTTTCACCCTGCGACATCATTCCAAAATGGATGACTAGTCCATTTGGTGCTTGGGAGATGTAGCTACCGCAAGCATGTCTGCTCTTTAATGCATATCATACTCCCAAAGTAGAGTGACAAATTCTACTTGGTGTTTGAGTGACATCATCATCACAAACATGATTCTAAGCATGCTGTTAACCCTCACGGCTCACAGACACCCTATCACCTACGACGGACGTGTATTATGTATTTGGTAGAGTCAGGTACCGGGCTTGTCGGTCCAATAGGGAAAGGTAGAGTGATCGCCGATGAGAGCGCACTCTAACTGGAATATTCAAGGAGTTAGTTGGCTAAGAATGGGCGCCCAAGTGTGAATGGGGTGAGCTTATATAAAAGCCACTAAACCTAATTTTTACTCATTCTCTCATTTGTGCAATAGAAGAGTGCTCTTGCTCCATCTCCATCTCCATCTTCTTCTTCTTCACCTCCTCGTGTGTGTGTGTGTGTGTGTGTGTGTGTGTGAGAGAGAGAGAGAGAGAGAGAGGGAGAGTGTGTGTGCGATCGAGCATTACGAAGGCACGGCGGCGACGAGGCGGTTGAGCGCGGCGTCGCGGAGAGGAATCCTCTACGGCAGGAGCATAAGGCGGTGAGTGACACACCATTGCCCTCTTTGAGCTTACTAGTTAAACTAGTTGTGTGCTTGGAGCCGTCTGCGGCTCCCACACGGTGCATTGGCAAGTCCCTTGCTTCAACAGTGCGGCAAGGAGCGCATATTTTTGGCGCCTCTGTCGGGGAAATGCCCTACACTAAGCTTGGTTAAGCACTTTACGCTTTCTTGTGGTGCAATTTCTATCATAGGAAAGGCAGGGAATGAGTGTGTGTAGTTGTGTGGAGATTTCTGTTTTTTGTGTTTTCTGCGTTTTCTGGTTTGCACTGCACAGTTAGCATTTCTTGAGTTTCTGCGTTTTCTGGTTTGCACTGCACAGTTCTGTCAAGTTTCAATTTTCTGCATTTTCTGTGTTTTCTGGTTTGTGCACAGTTAGACGCACAGTTAGTTAATTAAGTAGGCTAGTAATTAGGTGAGACAGAAAGTAGGTAGGTGAGGTCAACGCGTACCCAAAAAAAAAAAAATTAAAAAAATTAAAAAAATCCGAAAAATAAAAACGTGAGTGAGGGGGAGGTTAAATTTTCGAAAATAAAAAACGTGAGTTTTAAAACGGACGGGTTGGTTTGTATAAAAGTTAGATCGGGATCGGGATCATTTCCCCAAGCCCAGGCCCAGGCCTCAGTCCTCAATCTTATGATATATACTAGACTCACTCTTATATATATACCCTACCTCCTCAAGAGGGAATGAGAGCATGTGGGACAAGTCCTCCACTCTCCTCCCTTCTCTTCCCACTTGCACCCTTAGACTTGCTATTTGGAGCCTAGTTCCCCAGCTAGGAAAAGACTGTTTCGGGCTTTTCTGGAGCAAAATAGAACCAAACGGTGGGCTGTAAAGCACAGCGCGTCCCTCCTAGCGATACGCTCGTTTCGAGCTATCACACGGCCCATTCCACGACACACTCTAAAAAATCTAGCAAAAAAAACAAACAAAAAACACACAAAAAACTAGTCACAAGGCCTCCTAGAGCAGCTTTTTGACACCTTAGGGTATCAAAAGCACATGCACTTACGCTCTAGGCGGGTGCTAGAACACGAGCATATTGAGGGTGCCTCTGTTCATACGGACACCCATTACCCATCCACGATAGGCTCTAGACCCTCAGTGGGGACACAAGGTAGCACCACCCAAGACCCTAAAATAGCCGCTAGTGATTCCTCCTCCGACTCAGAAATCATGGAAGGATACCCTACCCAAAACACTGAGAGAGAAGGCCATGCACCTCCCGAAGCTCCACAGCCTAGTACTAGTATGTTTAGCCGTTTCATGGAAACATTAGGTAGAGCTACTCGCTCTGAACCTGATGCAAATGAAGCACACGAAGGGGGTGGGGAAGTGGACTCTCCTTTCACATCGCACGTGGACCCGACACCCCCAAAGAGTGTCCATGTGGATATCCTGCCAACTTCTTACCAAGAAGGCCATGTTGAGCTACCTCCTTCAGAAGTTCCCTCTAGAGTACCGTTGCTAACAAGTAAAACCACGGGGAGCAACATTGCTTCTACCTCACAAGAAACCGTTAACACGTCGACTCTAGAAGGATTGTTCATTAATGATCATTGGACATACGACCTCCACACTGAGGTGTTGACGGATCTACACTCTGGCCACGCCTACCATGTAGGATGGATAGAGATTGTACGATCCACCTCTAGTGCCACGAGCATCGAAGATCAACAGAAAATGATATGTAATGTTATCCATGGAATTATTCAATCAGAAAGGCAAAACCACGGGGTAAATATACTCTCAACTGGCCCCATGAGATTTCTGGATACGAGCAAGGCTCAACAGCCTACTCTATCACAAATGGAGACTCCTCTAATGAGTCCCATGGACCCATCTTACGTCATTTCACCTGGGGTCTCTATGCAATCGGAGCCTCCGAGCGACAACTTTAGCTTCCCTAACTTGGCTCAACCCTCTATTAAGGAAAACACAGTGCTCACTCCAGGGATAAGCCTGACAGAGAATGTACCGATGACATCTACGGTTAGCGCAATGCCACTACCTAGTGTCGTAGTACCTAATATGGGGCCTCGACCGTATGTGCCTCTAGCCCCTTATGCACACATGGCCCCCACACCTCCAATTGTACCACTTGTTCATGCTCCTCGAGTGCCGCTCCCTAGCCCTTATCCGAGTGGACCTATGCCCGGTTATGTTCCATATCTTGCATCATCCACACATATGCCAAGACCAGTGCCCGCCCCTCTCCCACATATGATTCCAAGAGTACCTCCACCGGCCCTGCCTCCTCACATAGGTGACTTGGCAGCATTGGCTCAAACCATAGGTCGATCTATCGCGGAAAATATGCGTCATGCATCTGATAGAGAGCCTAGAAGTAAGGCAGTACAAATTGCCAAACTCACGCAAAAATTCAATGGGGACGAAGATGCTAGAAAACACATTGAAGTGTTTGAACAAGTATGTGATTCCTTAGGGGAACGCAACGAGCTACATAAGTGCAATGCCTTAAGCTTGACATTAAGTGGGAAGGCTGGAGATTGGTATAGAACCCTAAGGGTGGACGAGAAAACAATCTACCCTACCCTTCGAAGGTTGTTTCTAAAGGAGTACATACGAGAAGGTGTGCTTTGGGGTGTAGCATCTCAGCTACAGAAGGCCGAACGTAAGGAAGGAGAGTCAGTAAGGGACTTCATTAGTCGTCTAAAGCACTTAAACTCTCACTGCCCTGTAAATGAGCGCTTCAACAATAACCAACTGCTTGATCGATTCATTCGAGGGTTGAGGAATGAAGGAATCTATAATGGACTAGTGATTAGAGGTATCACAACCTTGGAAGATGTCACTGCCAATGCAATCCAATTAGAGGACAACTTGATGATAGCAGGCATGAGGGTGTCTACTGACACGAGATCCACTAGCTCACAAGCCATTGAGTATGAACCCATGACTGCAAAGCCCATTGCCAATGAGCCAAAGGTATTTGAGACATTCTTGACAGACCTCACCAAGGCAATCCAAGAGTCTCTTAAGGATAATCGACCCCCTCCAAATAGTCACATGTATCCAAGAAGGGAGCAACAATGGTGTTCCATTTGCTTAGGTCCACATAGCACTAGTGAGTGCCCTACGTTTAGAGTAAAATTTAATGGAACTTGCAAACGCATGTGGTAGGTATGGTCACCAAGCTAAGGATTGTTTAATGATCAAACGTATGATGGCAAATAGACCACCTGTAGCCTGGATGGATGCGCCTCGAGCTCCTGTATTGATGCCTGCTCCACCTGCTGAGCAACTACCGCAACACATGGTCCCTAGATCTCAAAATGTTGTACAAGCTACACCGCTACCACCTCCTGTGCTAGGACCGCAGCCCCCACATCCAAGAGTCGCCCCTATGAACCAAGTGGGTTGCGAGCCATCAAATGCTTATGCAGATGGCTGTGAGGAGGAAATAGACACTAGTATTGCCTACGGACTTGATACATTGGAAGAGTGTCCTATATACTACATGGAAGATTGTTGGGGGCAAGTCAAGCCGGTTTATCAAGCTGCTGCTCTCGCATCCAGAGGTCAAAATATCAACACCCAGGCTAGGAGGCCACCTCTTCAATGCTACGAGTGTGGTGGACCACATCGGGCAGCGGAATGCCCTATTAGGCTGCAAAAGAATGCTGCACAGATGCAAATGAATCAAGGGGGCACGTCTGCAATGCCAATACTCACATGTAATCGTTGTGGCATAGATCACTTGATTGCCCAATGCCCCTATAACCCAAATGCGCCTAAAATCACACCCCTAAATTTGGTCGAAATTGCTAGTGTGACATCGCCAATACCACCCGTCGCACCCGCTTATGCGATTACACGGTCCATGCTTCAAGGGCCAGGCCATATCCTCGAAGAGAGAGATACCGCGTCTGTTATCCAAGCAAAGAAAAAGAAGACACGAAGGAAGAGGTCGCAGAATACGGGAAATTCAAAGCCAAGTTCCAAAACAAACATAGGAACAGGAGATGACCCCGTGTATATGAATGACCTCGAGGATGATTCAGATTCAATCAAGACAATGGAGACTAGAACCAATACCACAAAGGGAAAGACCGACAAAGAAAACCGTAACATGGAACCAAATGAAAACCGAATAAGAGAAAACCATAAAGAGCCTCTGAAAACACCACAAGTTTTTCCAAATCCAATCCAAGACCCCCAAGATAAACCGCAGGGGCAAAAAGGGAAGAATCGTAAAAAGAAGATTGGGACGTACCCAAACCCAGTAGACGAGATTGAGCAGGTGAAACATCTAAGAGGTTTAGTGGAGGAGACTCAAAGGAAACTAGAACCAGAACCCATGCATGTCAAAATTCATGACACAGTGTTTCCCACGCAAGTTCATCCACCCCACATGAACCATAGACCGTTAGCCATATCTAGTATCATCCAAGAAGGGAGTGAGGACGGGACATCAGAAAGTGAGCATACACCTTTCTTGTTGGAAAGGATGTTTAACGAAGGAATACCTGATCCCATTGAGGAATATGAGATTCCATCCTCACCAGTTCCTAGTCAAGGACCTACACCCTGCAAAATGCCAATGAATGTTGCCAAACTAGTGGACTTCATGTCTTCTGAGGTCCGAACCACGATCATAGCAAAGCTGTATGGAGATCCTGAGTTATTCCTTGCACTTCGAGCATTCCTTAACGGAGAGCTACGAACGGGATTATCGCAGTTTGCGCAACCAAATAGGCCTGACTCGATTATGATTGATGAGGAAAATCATGTGCAATCACTTGACTTAGATGGACACGATTCTATGATCGAGGTACCCATTAACGAATTAGGGCAGTATTTTGAAGGCGACGAGTCTAATGCGACCCTACCCATCACTACCAAGGGATTAACTATAAAGGGAATTCTTGATGGTGGTGCGGGAGTTAGCATCGTTACAAAAGATTGTTGGGAATCCATGGGAAAACCCCACCTCAGTGTTACTAACATTGTGGTAAAGATGGCAAATGGTACCATAGCCAAACCTATGGGGATGCTCAAGGATCTTAAGATCAAAGTTCTAGGACACAAGGTACGATATACATTCATTGTAATGGATTTCTCTAAACACCTTATGTCATATGAAATGATTTTAGGACGACCATTCATGAGGGAAGCACAAATGGTTCATGATTGGTCTAAAAATCATGTCTATTTGCAATTCCAAGACTCTGTCCTTAGAGTAGATTTGGTGACTGGTAAGGTACACCCCTTAGGGAGTAAAACCATTATTGATCATCGCTCTGACACCACAGTTCACTCGGCCCCACTACAATATTGTTACACTTGTAAGAAGGATACAGACATTGGCCAAGATTCTCCTTATATGGATATCCTACCTGGGATGACTGAGTCGGACAATGTGGATTGGGTCCACCTAGCAGCAACCATAGACACTTGGGGAAATAGGGGGACGACCTGGGTAACACCTGAGGGGGATGAAATGCCTGTACCCTTAAATATGCTACAAGCAACGCATATCGCTTCCGACAAGACTCATCCTAATGTCACGAAGAAAACATACAAGTGGGTCCCTAAAGCTTCTTTAGTGACCATAGCTAGTGCTAAAAAATAGAAGTCTTGTAAGAAACGTACCACTCGCTCCAAGAAAAGTAAGAAAATGGTGCGATGGATCCCTAAACGACTATTGGAAGCCCAAGGCTACTATCAAGGAAATGATCAAATCTGGGTGCCAAAACGTACATTGTGCTCTTACCTATCACCTGACCCAAGTGAGCCCAATCCCGTAGCTCCAAAACGAATCAATGATCGTGGAAAGAAAAAAATCACAGAATGCTACACACCCGCTCCCGAGCTAGTTTGGGTACCAAAGAAAGAACGATTTGTTCCACCTAGCTTAGGAAGGGGGAAGTCCCATGAAGCTTCTAGCTCCTCATGTAATACATCTATAGAGGTAAAAGCTTCTACACAGCCTCCATCTATAGTAGTGGACCTCCATGAAGCTACAAAAGAATCCACACCTCCCAGTGTTCAAGAATCACCTGATGAACCACTTCAAGTTCGATCCTGGGAGAGTACCTTACCACCCTTGCAACTTGACGAGGCACCTAGGGTAATAGAAAACTACTGGCAAAAATCCTCACCTATTACCAACTGGAACAATTGGTTTCAAAGGGTGACAAGCTCATTTCAAACGGTATGATCTACCCAAGGAAGGGGGGAGTGTTTGTGGACATCCATTATTCACTTGCTTCCCTCTCAACCTTTCTCCCTGACCTCTATATCTCCCAATCTTAGGGAATGTACATATAAAGCTTTATACTCAAAAAAAAAAAAAGAGCAAGAGCAATTAGCAAACAAGTATGCACATTAAAAGTCAAAACATTAACTCAGACCTACACATGTCACATCTGGCACAGTGAAACAGAAACCTATGCCATAAAACACCTTTGATCCTCATCACTTGAGTGATGGAGGGTAGGTAAGATTAGTACGATAGGAGTGTTTCTGTTTTAGAGTTGAGAGATTAGCGAAGTTCTCTTTTCCCACTAATGTGCCTCCTGGAGGTATTCCTTTTGTTTCCTAGTGTGTACAGGAGTGTGTTGCTATTGATAGGATTTGGACCTTCATGGAACCTTTCTCTCGTTCACACTTCAAATCAAGCGCGACCATCAACACAAACAGGTGTTTTATGTCCATTAGCATTGTCCTTATCTTTTTGCATCCATGTTTGTCTGCTTTGATTGTGATTGGTAGCATAATATTCAGCGCATTGGCTTAGTATCAAACATTTAATTCAATGTAATGTTTTGTCATAATCACTTGTCTAGGTTTAAAAATCAAGCAGTCCGACTAAGCTAGTTTGACCAAGCTAGGTATTAGAAATCTTCTCTTAATACCATGGGGAATTCCTTCCTAATAAGCAATGGTTACTTAGGTTCTTAATCCGATTTAGGCAGCATTGTATGAAATGTACTAGGGCTTTCTAGTGGGCTTAACCCTATTGACCTTTATCTTAAGTATTATAAAGGGAGTTTACTAATGTGATGAGCCTGGGGAGGGTAACAGTGTTATATGACCCCCCAAAGTTACAAAATTAAAATGCTGAAAATGAACAAACAAAAAATCAAAGTGCCACAATGTAAAATTTTAAGCTGGAAGAGAAATCCCTGCTTAAATTGGTAATTCACTCACATGTATCGCCTATGGTACTAGAGCCCTAGAGGTTCCCAGTGTGGGCGCTTTTCCTTGAAAAGCAAAAAACCCAAGGCATACAAAATAAGCACACACATCATAATTGAATCAATGTGAAAAGACTTTGGGGGGTCAAAGAAAAAGTAATCAGTCAGGCGATGATTTCATGAGAAATTCCTTTTATGGTAGCTTAACTACAAGGTTTTCTAGATATAGCCTCTAGTCAGCCCTCGAACATGAATACTTGGCTCTCGCGATTAAACAACTTAATTGACCACAGATAATTAAGAAGCTTACCCATGGTATTAATATTCGATCTCTAGTGCCTTTTGACCGTCAAATTAGCGACCCCATACTTGTTTAATTTTTTACCTTTACATCTGTTTATGCATTTGATTACATTGCAATTTAATGTTCATTGCTAACAAATTGTTTGAAATTATTTTACCAATCAATTTGTCTACCTAAAACTGCATATGTTTTTTAAGAGAATGCCATTACTGTGCCAATGTTGTTTGATTTTGCAGTGACTGAAGAAGGCTAAGGACATTCATCTCAAATGCTCTTCCACCTTGATGAACCAGCTTCAACTCAATAGCTTCCGAGGACGGAATCTACATCAGGAAGGGGGGCATGTTAACCCTCACGGCACACGGACACCCTATGATCTATAAACGTTGTATTATTTAGAGTCAGGTACCGGGCTTGTCGGACCAATAGGAACAGGGTAAGGGTGATCGCCGATGACAGGCGCACTCTAACTGGAATATTCAAGGAGTTAGTTGGCTAAGAATGGGCACCCAAGTGTGAATGGGGTGAGCTCATATAAAAGCCAACTAAACCTAATTTTTACTCATTCTCTCATTTGTGCAATAGAAGAGTGCTCTTGCTCCATCTCCATCTCCATCTCCATCTTCTTCTTCTTCACCTCCTTGTGTGTGTGTGTGTGTGTGAGAGAGAGAGAGAGAGAGGGAGAGTGTGTGTGCAATCGAGCATTACGAAGGCACGGCGGCGGCGAAGCGGTTGAGCGCGGCACGACTGCAGCTTCTTCTTCATCGCGGCGAGGAATCCACCACAAAGGCGAGCGTAGAGCGGTGAGTGACACACCCTTTGCTCTCTTGAGCTTGCTAGTTTAGGCTTGTTGTGTGCTTGGAGCCATTTGTGGCTCGCACACGGTGTATTGGCAAGTCCCTTGCTTCGACAGTGCTGCAAGGAGCGCACACATGCATACTATTTAAATTTGTGCACAAAAGAGGATTAGTCTTATAAGACAAAAACATTGTTCATTTAGAAAGCATTTACATTTGCTCACTCTAGTGCAGCATTGTAAGCATTGACAAGGTTCATACTGTCATTAAGCTGTATTCCTTGCATCCATCTAGAATCTTCAAAAGGATAGTTTTTGAACTTAATAAGATCCTGTTGGATAAGCTTACCATGCCGTAGTACCGTGTCTTCATGCCGAAGGATAGCTTTGGGTTAGAGCACCTCTTCTTGGTCTTCGATTTATGGAGGGTCTTCAATAATTGGTTCTCTTTGTGGCTCTCCTTTCTAGGGCTTAAGTAGGCTCACATGAAAATCATTGTGTATGAGCCAATGGTTGGGCAACTTGAGTTGATAATCCATGTCATTGATTGGCTTCAAGATTTGAAAAGGACCATAGTATGTTTTTGCTAATTTAGCATAATACTTTTGCTAGCCCGTAGGATTTTTGCCCATCATTTTCCTCAATCGAGCCTTGGGAAACTTAAGTAAGACCCAATCATTTTCTTTGAATGTTAAGGCCCTTCTATGCTTGTCAGTGGAAGCTTTTTCTCTTTGTTGAGAGATGGATATAACCTCCTTAACCTTTTGAAAAGATTTTTGTAGGTCACGGCTATACTCATCAGTAGCAAATATCTTCCCATGTACTTTAAGTAGCAAGGGACTTTTAGGTCTTTCCTCTATTATCTCAAAAGGTGCTTTTCCCGTAGTCATATGGACAGTATTATTGTACGCGTACTCTACAAGGGGTAAGTACTTATCCCATTGTGAGCGTTGATTTACTATTTTAACATAATTCTTTAGTAGATCGAGTATTGTTAGATTGGCTATCTCACTTTGGCCATCCGTTTGTGGGTGATAGGACGAAGAGAAATTCAATCTTGTACCTAGATTTTCAAAGAGACCTTTCCAAAATTTACTGGTCATTCTAGGAACTCTATCTGACAGTGGATGTTGATAATCATAGTACTTAATTAACGTAAACATAGTACTTAATTAACTTGGCATAAACAATAACTTTTGGAAGAGAAAGAGTATTAGATAACATGACGATATTTGAGGACCGGAGTTACTTGGAGATGTTGCTTGTGTTCCTCCAAGGATTTGGAGTAGATGATGATATAATCAAAGAACACTCCAATGAACTTGCGTTAGGGTCTAAATATTTTCTCCATAAAACGTTTGAATCTGACTGGTGCATTGGTCAAGCCAAAAGGCATGATTAGATATTCATAAAGACCAAAAGTTGTACAAAACACGGTCTTTAGGATATCTTCATCCACTATCCTTATTTGATGATAGCCACTTTTAAGGTCAATCCTACTGAAGTAGGAAGGGCCTTGTAACTTAATTGATGGTAGCAACATAAACATAGTACTTAATTAACTTGGCATGAACAATACTTTTTCAAGAGAGAGAGTATTAGAGAACATGACAATAGTTGAGGACCGGATTTAGGTCCCCCTCCAAAAGGCATTTGTATTACAGATTCTCCCATCAAGAGAGACTTTATACAATACAGTCTTTGTGTTCCTTGTGACCTAGATGATGCAATGAAGATGGAAAGATTCATGCATCACAAGCATACCATAAACTTTGCAAAAAGCATTAACTATCCCAAGCCTCAGTCCCAAGGCCTCAAACACCTTCTAAGATGGAGAGAGCTAGCGGGGAATGAGGGTAGGGAAGAGGAAGAAGAATCATCCATAGGGAAAAGAAATAGTTCCTCACTTATCATCACTCTTCTTGCTTAGCATAGCATAATAGAATAGTGATCAAGATGAAGAAGATGACAAGCTTAAGCATTGAAGCATGGCTCTTGGTTGGATTTGCATTCCATAGCGAAGAGTGTGGTGTAGGCTCTCCACTTCTCAAAAACCTTGGAGAAGGAGATGGAGCTCTTGCACTTTGCACTCCACACAATGAGAGAATGTGTGTGTGTGTGTGTTGGGGGGGGGGGGGGGGGAGTATACCCCATCTCATGCTTGGTCCTCTCTCTCTCTCTCTCTCTCTCTCTCTCTCTCTCTCTCTCTCTCTCTCTCTCTCTCTCTCTCTCTCTCTCTCTCTCTCTCTCTCTCTGTGTGTGTGTGTGTGTGTGTGTGTGTGGGGGGGGGGGGGGGGGGAGAGTATACCCCTTCTCGTGCTTGGTCATCTCTCTCTCTCTCTCTCTCTCTCTCTCTCTCTCTCTCTCTCTCTCTCTCTCTCTCTCTCTCTCTCGTATTATTTAATTATGTCATTTGCACGTGTCCTCTTTTTCCTCTTTGAAAGAAAGAACTTAATTATTTATTTTTATGCATCTAAATTCTCATTGGACCCCTTTAAAGCGTATCCATTAGAATTCAAGCATATCACGAGGGCCACATGTGGAGGATTTTGAAATGTTTGTTTTATGCTTCTTAAGTCATTTGGTTTGAATTGAGCACTTTAAGCACTTAATCAATTAAGCATGGAAACCGTTTATCTTTGAATTGAACACTTCAAGAACCGGAGTCATTTAAGCATGAGAATCACCTTAAGCTTGGGCAAGGTTCCCACAAACACTTTAAGCACTTTAGTTAGCAAGCCGACAAGCACCTCATGCTTGGGTAGGATTTCCACCTCAAGGCCCTAGCTTGCCTAAGGTCAAAGAAATTTTTAGCACTAACTTTTGGAGGTCTTTAATGAAGCTAACCCTAAGGTCTTTAAACTCCATTAGGTAGCATTGCTCTTTAACAGACCATCTCTCATTTGGACCCCTTTAACCTTGGCCCCATGTTGAGACAGATCCATAAGTACATGTCTATATTATAATCCTTGTTCTCGTTTATTCGCCCACATTAAATGGTCAGTTTAATATGAGAAAATCGTTTGGATTGGTTAAATATTAAATTTTATGATAGGGGAGCTAGAGAGGGACTCCCTACGTCTACAGCCTTGCACTGATGGCACCTCCTTCTACGATTTCTTCTTACCGATCTACTCCCCTTCCATCACAGGACCCCACGCCATTCCATTTGACTCATGCTTCACCCAAGCATCATGAACAGTCCACAAATGCTCCACGCACTTTTTCTAGTAGTGTGCACCAATGTTCGTCTCAGGACAGCAAGTGTCATGAAAGGTCCATTTAACAAATGAAAATGGCTTTGCTTGTTTTGGTTGTGTGTGTGTGTGTGTGGGGGGGGGGGGGGGGGGGGGGGGGGGGGGGGGGGGAGGGGAGGGGGGGAGGATGGAGTCCCCTATTTTACAGCATGTCTCCCTAGATGTAGCGGATGAGGATAATGATGCATCGTGCCAGATAGGCATGGGTGCTACTACAAAGTAAAGTATGGAGACGAAGTGGAATTTGGTACAACAGAGGACATGGTGTTTTGATGCCATCAAAAGGCCCCAAGCAACGATGGTCAGTACCAAGCGAAGAAGAGCACCAAACATGGTTCTCCTGCCTCTATTCGCTTGGTAGTGACCTCACAAAATAACACTGCACGAAAGTATAATAGCATACCTTTGGAGTGTGTGTAGAGATCTGCGTCACGGGGTCTTCTAGTTTGCTCGTTGTCGCTCTCCTAGGCCTGGCCTTTCTACGAGCTATCTGTATAAACAACATAAATAAAAACCGCCCCACATTCTGTGAGTGAATGTCGCTTTCACAGAAGGGGCTCCAAGCGACGGTTGTTAGTACCAAGTGAAGAGCAGCTAGTTAGAAACAAAAAAGTATATCATTTAATTACAATGGATATTACCGGAACAACCATATCTACTTGAAACAAGAGTCCATATTGGTCATGTCTAATGTTGACATTCTATTGTTGAATGTCGATGTTCCCTTCTGTATTGCCAAAGGTATCCACCTCTTGTGGTTGTGCAGTATAGGACTCTTGTGTTTCCATGGCCAAATGGTTAACTTGTTCTGTTGTCTGTTCCTGGCTTTGATTTGTAACGTTGGTCACCTCTTCCACATGCAAGATGCCATTGAACTTGAAAGTCTCCTCTCCCATCTACAGCAAGTACCTCTCCTCGATTCATTTGCCTATAATGATATCTGGAATAGGGGTTTGATGGAACACCCAAAATAAAATGTCATGGTCTTCTTTCTTTACCTGCAAGATTAATCCTTATGAGATACGAAAAATAACTCTAAAATTTAGGTACAATAGAAAGCTTGCTAGAGCTGCAAAATTGGAAATAATTGGATCACCCGAAATGCACCAAGCCACCATATGTTTGTTTCTGATTGAACACTGAAGTATGAAGGATTATCAGTGGGACATTTGGAAAGAGCACTATTCATTAATGTGATTGTAACTCGCTCTAGCTTCTTCTCTTTAAGAATCTCACACTCATCTAGCTTCAAAAACAAATGTAGAACGCCACCTGTCTCTTCGAATGTGATATTGTAGAACTCTGCCATTCTAATTTGCAACAAAGTCAGGTCCATGAAGATATTATTGTACTCATCATAAGTGACAGTAGTTCCCTGTGAGCTATAAATATCTTGAATATGAAATGGACATCCAACGAAGTCGGATTGTTCATTATTGAGCTGAAGTCTTTCCCTCCAAACACTTGCAGCTGTTGGTAAAAGCTTAGACTTTATTCCCTTCTTCACAAACATGGAAGAGATAGACTATTGAATAGCTGAGTAACCTCTTTTACTAATGCCAAGGGAGTCCAACGTACCCTGTGTTTGCTTGGCAGGCACTGCATTCTTTGAAATGAATCTCTCAATGACATCCCATTGCAAAACCTTAAACTTTTTGTCATTCCTAATATTCTTTGCAAGACCACTAGTTATCAATGGCTTTAATTGTTTTCTTACATTGGCCTTCGGGCCTATGTTTTCTTTGTCTGGATAGATAGAATCTCTACAAAAGCAAAAACTTAAATTAGTTTAAATCAATTAGACAGTTTACAAATGCTCGCCTCAATGCTTGGATTCTTTTTTTAAGGTTGCCAGAGCCTACCTTCAACGTTTCAAGATTTCGTAGTTTCTTCTTTCGCACACGAGTACCTAACGTTGTCTCTTTGTTTTGTAATGTCCGTAAGACCTGTGATTCTTGTGTGCACTGCACTACAATCTTTTGGTTCTCATCATGCAAGTTCGAAAGTCTCTGAATCTCATCTGCTTGGTGCTTCACCATGTTTTTATAAGTTTTTGATTGGTTGTTTAGAGCTTTATGTTACCATATACATGTGGTAGTGATGTGTGTGAACACACTAGGACCGTCGAGGCATTTTTTCCCTCTTTAGGAGATTTTCTTTCCCCGTGCATTGTATATACGCCCATCACTCTAGGGCTATCCATCTTTCCATTGCACACTAAGTAATACACTCTCTGTTGTGTGCCTTGAGCTTCCTTTGTCTTCTCCAAGCTGTGTGTGTCTCTCTACAACCCTAATTCCAACAATTGGTATCAGAGCAGGTTACGTCATCTGCCAGCTGCTCCAGCACACGCCCGCTCACTTTTTCCGTTTACAGTGAGGTTTGGTGAGCAGTCACAAGTCGGCAAATACTTCGGGTGAGCTCGTAGAACTTGGTCTGCTCAGCTTTTTGATTCGGGCTCATTTCGCCTCCGTTTCCACTACAGACAGGTCTGCACAGTCAGTTTAGTCATTTTGTGCAGCATTTTTGTCAGTGCCATTTTTGCATAACAGGTACCTTACAGCCTTCTACGGTTTGTGCTATATAGCATGTGTTGTTCCCGCTCCGTTTCTCCTATTTTCGGGCAGTTTCCACATCAGGTGTAGCATTTACCATGGCTGACAACAACAACACAGATGTGTTCAAGATTTTTGCTGCTGAGGACAGGTTGGATGGGGACAATTACCCTATGTAGGCTAATATGATGCAACACATTCTTGTGTCAAAGGGCGTCTAGAATATTGTGCAGGGCATTGATGTACGTCCTGGTTCTGCGGATGCAGGCGATGTTGAGGATGTTCCAGGTCTTGCTGCAAGGATTGTTGCTATTAGAGTTGTTTTGCCTACGGTAGAACAAGCTCGTTGGGATGTAAAGGATGCACAGGCTCATGCATTGATTGCGTTGTCTGTGAAGCGCACCATTGTTCCTCACATCTGTTCAGCAAAATCTGCAAAAGAGGCTTGGGATATTTTGGGTGGTCTTTATGCAAGTCGCAATGAGGCTAAAATTGCTTTGTTGCGTAAAGAGTTGGAGTCTAAGATTAGGCATGAGGAAGATCATATGGACACTTTCCTTGCTAGTGTCAAGGATATCAATGAGCAACTTATTTCTGCAGGTGAAGTCATTTCAGACAGTTCCATTGTGCAAACTGTTCTTGATGGCTTACCAGATTCTTACCAGACTTTTGCTAGTACTTGGAGACTTATGACCCAAGGAAATCCTAAAGTTGTCAAGTTTGATGCAATATGCACTTGGCTGTTGCAAGAGTCACTTTCCAGAAAAAACAGGACTAGGTAGCACGCAGTTGAATAGGCTTTTATTGCTTCTCAAAGAAAGGGTGGTAACAGCAATGCAGCCACTTCTTATGGTTCTGCTGCGAGTGGCAAAACTTCTGTTCCTAATGCTTCTACTGGCAGCAATTTGTCTGGAAACTCTGGTGATAAGGGAAAAAAGAAGATGCGTTGCCATTATTGTAAAGAAAATGATCACTTGATCAAGCAGTGTCCTAAGTTGAAGGCCAAAGAGGCTAAGAAGAAAGAGGGTGGTTCCACTGCAAATGCTGGTTCCACTACAAATGCAGCCATTGTTGAGTCTTCTGTGAAAGGAGACTGTGATGTTGAATGTTGATGCAGAATGGGCTTTTATCGCAGAGTGCACTTACAATCATGTTGTCCATGATGCATGCTTGTCATTTGCTGCAGATTCACATGTGTGGTATTTCGACTGTGGTGCTACAAAGCACATTACCTCACATCGTGAATTGTTTACCTCTCTCGAGTCTGTTCCTCATGGGAAAAATGGTGTTGCTGAGAGGAAAAACAGGTCACTGACGGAAATGGCATGATGTATGGTAAAAGTCAAGCTTTGCCGCATTCTTTTCGGCTTGAGGCCATCATGTGTGCCACTTATGTACTTAACAGGTGTCCTACGAAATCTTTGCAGTCTATTACTCCATATGAAGCATGGCATGATAGAAAGCCTTCTATTGAGCACATGCGTGTTTTTGGTTGTTTGGCATATGCTTTGGTGCCACAAACATAGCGCAAAAAATTGGATGATAAGGCTGTCAAATGTATTTTTGTTGGGTATAGTGCTAAAAGCAAAGGTTACAGGTTATATCATCCTCAAACAAAGCGTATTCTGGTTTCACAGGATATAGTGTTTGTGGAAGATTCTGTTCAGCCCTTGCTATCATGTACTAGAGACAGTAATGTAAGCTCGCAGGACATTTATGACACTTTTTGCCTCTTTTCAGTGGTGGAAATACGAATGTAATTTCCAGTGAGGAAAATGTACAGCCTATGGGGATTTCTGAAAATGTTACAGATCAGCCTATTACTGATGCAAATGTACATAATGTACTTGATGAGGAGAGGGCTGAAAATGAGCAGGCTAGAGGTATGCCAAAATGGCTGGTACACACTTTGCGTGACAGTAAATTGGATGCACCTTTGTCTAGTCATACTCGTTCAGGCTCTCGCCATGCATCTTATGCATCAGATTGTTATGCTTTGGCTGTGTCTAGCTTACATGATGTTGAGGAGCCTCTGTCTTTTGATGAAGCACAGAATTCAGAAAAATGGATGGCTGCCATGCAATCAGAATATGATGCACTTATAGAAAATGACACATGGACTTTATGTGATTTGCCTCCTGGCAAAAAGGCCATTGGTACAAAGTGGGTTTACAAGTTGAAACGCAAACCGGATGGTGAGATCGATCACCATAAGGCTCGACTTGTTGCAAAGGGTTATGCACAGCAAAAAGGCATAGATTATGAAGAGACTTTTTCTCCCACCTTTCGTATGCCTACTGTGCGTTTTCTATGTGCATTGGCAGCTCATTTTGGTTGGGATGTACATCAATCAGACATTGTTACTGCTTTCTTGAATGGTGACATATTTGAGGAAGTTTATGTAACACAGCCTCGCGGTTTTGTAATAAAAGGACAAGAGGACAAAGTGTGCAAATGTAACAAGGCTTTGTATGGGTTGAAGCAATCTCCTCGTGCTTGGTATGAGAAAGCTGACACTCATTTGGTCAAACAAGGCTTTCGTAATAGTCCAGCAGAAAGCACATTGTATGTAAAGCGTGAGGGTGATGTATTTCTCATCGTGGTTCTTTATGTTGATGATTTGCTGATCACTAGACCAAATGAGAGACATATTGCTGAATTTAAGGCTGATTTGAATGCTACTTTCAAGATGAAAGATTTGGGGCTATTGCATCATTACTTGGGTATACAGTTTCAGCAGTGTGATGGTGGTATTGCCTTGTGTCAGAAAAGTTACATAGAGACATTGCTATGTAAGTTTGGACTTGAGGATTGCAAACCTATTGCCACTCCAATGGAAACAGGTTTGAAGTTGAGTCTACATGATGCTGGCGATCGTGCTGATGTGACTCTTTACCAAACTACTGTTGGGTGCCTCATTTATGTATGCAGCACGAGGCCAGATATTCAATTTGCAGTCTCACAGGTCAGAAGATTTATGCATAGCCCAGGGTCTAAGCATTGGCAGGCTATCAAGAGGATTTTCCGCTACCTTAGTGGCACTTTACATCTTGGCTTGTTTTATCCCAAGGGGGGATCATTGCCGCCAGACTTACATGCTTTTTCGGACTCAGATTGGGCTGGTTGTTTTGACATGTGAGTGTCCACAAGTGGTTTTTGTTTCATGCTTGGGAGTTCATGTATATCATGGTTGAGCAAGAAGCAACCTACTGTGGTCAGTACGAGTTGTGAGGCTGAGTACAGGGCAGTCTTCACAGGTACGGTTGAGTGTGTATGGCTCAGACGCCTTATGGCTGATTTTGGTGTTGGACAGGACACTGCCAACACTATCTACACTGACAGTCAGAGCGGATTGGTAGTTGCAAGGAACCCAGTTTTTCATGCTCGCACAAAGCACATTGAGGTGCATTACCACTATGTCAGGGAGAGGCTCTCAGCAGGAGAGATCAGCTTGGCTTATGTGCCAACACAGGACAACCTTGCAGATCTTTTCACAAAGGCATTGTCTCGTGAGAAGCTTGAAGCTTTTCGCAAAGTTTTGGGCTTACTCCCCTTTGTGGACTGATTATGTCCTGAGGGCATGGCACTTCTCTTTACTCATGTGCCAGCTCTCATTCACCGCATCACTCCAGGGGGGATTAGTTACCATATACATGTGGTAGTGATGTGTGTGAACACACTAAGACCACCGGGGCATTTTTTCCCTCTTTAGGAGGTTTTTTCCCCCGTGCATTGTATATACGCCCATCACTCTAGGGCTATCCATCTTTCCATTGCACACTAAGTAATACACTCTCTGTTGTGTGCCTTGAGCTTCCTTTGTCTTCTCCAAGCTGTGTGTGTCTCTCTGCAACCCTAATTCCAACACTTTATAGTAGCCAAGCAATCCATTCTCTCCATTACCTGCAAAGGTCAATAAGTTAGTGGGATTTGCAAATGTAGAGAAAGCATTGGTCATGGGATTCATTGGATAGAGTGAGCTTTTTGTCCAAATATCTAAGTGTTTTTCTCCCTCTGCTTTGAGTCTCTCTGTCATGATTGGTGTCACTTTGATGTTAGTTTTGCCTCGCTTACACAGTGGTGTATATTGGGGATCCAGGTCAATGTGTAGATGATAGAGGGGTCTTTTAAGGGACATTTGTGGGGGTGGAATAAGAAGCCATGTATGCAACAATGCAAGAAAGAGAGGATTTCTTTGAGGTCAGCGCACAAACAGTGAGAGGGTAAGGAGAGAGCAGGTTTGGAAGGATACGTCTTTTTTCATTTAGTCATATATTCCACGTACAGGAAACTCCCTCCAATTCTACAAAGTTCATTAAATGCAACTGAAAATGATTTATTCTTCAATCATCATGGCCATTATGACGCTGTGGCAAGAATCTACTTGTAAGTACACTATTTGAATGGTTATTCCAAGTTTACAATTGCTTTTACCACACCTATTTTCTAGAGAGAGAAAGTCAAAATTCTATTTTTCTTAAAAGTCCCTCCAAATGACCTCCAAATTTTTCTAATGTCTCTCTCTCTCTCTCTCTCTCTCTCTCTCTCTCTCTCTTTCACCTCCTCTCTCACAGCCTCTTTCCATGCACTTCTAGTTAAATTCCATGGGTTGTTTCTTTCTATTGGCTTATTTAGCATAAAAGGCCTTGTATGGTGATTCTCTTGTGAATGAGGGAGATGTGTTATTGTATGCAAATTGAAGAAAATGAAAGTACATATCCCATGTGTGTAGTTCTCACTAGCATAAGTTCTTCAAAGATCTTAATTGTGCTATTAGTAGCCAATTGAATTTATGATGAAATGCAAATGTGAAATTGTTTTGATTGCTCAAATTAGTAAACCTATAACCTAAAAATCATTACAAAACCACAAGGAATCCCAAACATTGAGTGAACTTTTTTAAGCGATGATAAAATTGAGTAAGTTAATGAGAGGCACTTTATCCACACACACATAGCCAAGAGTGAGAGAGAAGCGAGACCTACATCAAGAGAGAGAAAGAGAGGACAAAAATTGAAATGTAGAAAACGGTGTTGCCTGTGCAGCTCTAGCAAAGAGAGAACCCCCCCTCACCTGCCTTGCTCCTCCTCGCTCTCCCATTGTCCTACCTGGCATGATCCCTAGCCGTCGCCCTGTGTCCCTTTGCTGGGCTAACATGCCGAGAATGTGCCTCCTTTTACCCGCCTTTTCCTTTTCATCCCCCTTTTCACTAGCAAACCTTCCAAAGGACCTTCCTCGATTCCACTTGAAGAATTGCTTTCAAAATTGATCCTGCATACAAGATACCCTCAAGAGTGTTCTATCGCTTTCAATTCTAGAGTAAAAGTATCACTTGTTAGCTCTCCATCAAACTCACGTGGAGAGCTTCTGCAATCAATCATTTTAGCTAACCACTCCACCCTCGTTACGTCTGTGACGGCTAGGTGATGTTTCTATTATTAAAAAAAAGGCATGCTATCGCAAGTCCTCTGCCATGCCTGAGCCTCGATGCCACATGTTCCCTTGCCTCTAGTCTCTATTTGTAAGACTCTACCACCTACCTGCCTCCATGTCGCTTCTAGCCTCATGACACACTACTCCTAGTTTCGCAAAAAGCTTCTCCTTATCATTCCAATTCATTCGCTTCCCAAGCAAGCCTTTTCTTTTTCATTTCATTTCCAAGGCATCTTCTGATGATTCCCATTAAATCGAAATGGGTTTAGGCTTACTTACTCGCGCCATTCCACTTGAATTAATAGGAATCTTTTGGGATTCTTTAGCTCCCCTCCTTTTCCATTTGGAATAACGTTTTCCCTCATGGAAACTCTTACATGATTCCCGTGCTCCCGTCCCTCTGTTGGTCGAGACGTTGCCGCCAAAGTGTGCCCCCATCCTTCTCTCCCATAGGCATCATCTCCTCCACTACTGTCATGATGGCGATGACTGTACCCCCCATAGCTATTGATAAAGATCTATCAGACGAGAGGGGGAGAAAGAGAGATTATATTTTCCACTTGGGGATCTCTTGGAGTGAGAGAAGAAGAAGATGCAAGAAGCCTGAAACATCTCCGTAGAGAGAGAGAGAGAGGTGTTGCTCGAGATCTACACGCACGCATGCATGCACACACACACACACATCATCTCTCCATAGCCACGTGCACGTACACACACGTACACATACACACACACTCACATTGTCTCTCCATAGCCGTCATAATTGCCTCAAAATCTTGGAGAGACACACAGTGAATGTGAAGCATTCGATTGAGTTTCACTCAAAAAAAAACGCTCAAGTCAATCCTTCGCAAAACTCTTAACTCAATCCTGGACTCTTGAGCTACCTTCTACATTTGTATCCTACCTGAGTGCGAGGTTCTACTCCTCCACAAGGAAGAGGGGGGAGAGAGAGAGAGAGAGAGAGAGAGAGAGAGGGATTGTGTGCCATGTTTACGTGAACATTCATAATCGTAGCAACACATTCTAAAAAGAAAGTTTTAAAAAAACAAAGCCTCCCTAAAGGATTCACTATTTTTAAAAAAAAGATTTTTAATTTAAAAAACCCTCCTAAAGGATCTGGGGCTCAGGTGTAGATCCTTTAGGAGACTTTGTTTTCTTTTTTTAAAAGCTTTCTCTCGTTGTAGTGAATCCTTTAGTGGGGAGGCTTTTTTTTTAAGTGTCTCTTTTTTGGCTTTGTTATACTTTTCTTTTTAAAATTTCTTCAATGAGAACGTCGCAAACAAAATCCCACATGTGCTACATTTTGCTAGCAGCTTTGCCTTGTATGCCATGAGGCAAGAAGGGCTTTGAGTAGCAGTGGTAGGGGATTGGGTAGCGGGAGGTGTCTTTGGTGGTGGTTGAGCATGGAGGCATCGATGCCTACGATGTTGGGATTTGCACTACATAGGAGTGGAGGATCGCCTCGAGGTTGGGGGTGTCGGAAGGGCTCGGTGTTCTCAAAATTTCATTCTGAGGTCATCTCGGCCACCGTTCGGCTTCGACAAAGGTCTGCGTAGGCCATTTTCGACTACGTGGTCTCGACGGGTGCAGATCCGACTCTGCAAATTTGGGGTTTTCGGCCTAGGACTACAAGTGCTGAGGATATCGACACTCCCAGAGTGTTGATTTGTGGCTATCTACACATCGAAGGACGGCTCACAGTTCTTGGAGGCGTGTCACATACGACACGGGCGCATCTACACACAGACTGTAGGCGACATCCACTAGTTCATCAGGTAGCTTGTGTTTGCTGCTTGATATTCCAGATTTCATCCTGACATTTTAGGTACTTCCACATGGGATGTATTGTCAAAGATGATGTATGTTTGTTGAGGGTTTGCTGGCTGTGAGTCATGCAACAAACAACCGCTGCAGCGGTTATAGCATACATTGGGAAATTTGTGGATGTATGACTTTGTGGGAAGTCTATGTACTGTCAGATTTACTGCAACCTTTGTTGAGGGTCGAGTGAGGTTTTATTGAGCTGGGGGATTCTCGAATGTTGAGATCCTTTCGGTGATACAGGTCTTGGAGCGATCCCTCGAGCACCCTTAGATCGGCAGCTAGGATGTATTGACTGTGAGTTAGACAGTTGGGATTGCATCTTTGCTTTACTGCCGTTGAGGCATTGTCACAGTCTATGCTTACAGGACAGTGACAGGACAGTGAGAGACAGTACAGGTGCAGGACAGGTTTACCCGCAGTATACAGTGTCAGAGAGACAGTGTTTTTTGAGCTGTTTTTTGGTCTGTTTTTGAGTACACCAGAGCCATTTTACAAAGGAGACTCTACCGAAATTTATGTAGAATCTGAAGCTTTCTTGGTTCATTTGACAGGTTGATATTGGTTCAGAGGTCAGTTAACAGGGGAAACTCTGCCGAATTTTTCCCAGGAAAGTAAACTACTGTGAAGCGTAGCTATGGCTGGATCACAAGACACTGCTCTTTACAATATCAAGAAGCTGGATGGAACCAATTTCCCATTGAGGAAGAAGCAGATTTGGCACATGTTGGTACAAAAGAAGCAGATAAAACCTATAAAGCTCAAGGGGATAAAACCAGAAGATATGGACGAAGATGAATAGAACGAAATGGATGAATTGGCACTTTCTACCATTATGCTGACTTTGGCAGAAAGCATTTACTTCAATGTAGCAGACGAGATGTCAGCTTATCAAGCATGGTTAAAGCTGAGTGATCTTTATGAGAAGCAGAGTGCAGCTTCACAGGTATACTGGCTTAAGAAGCTTGTTGACTTGAAGATGAAAGAAGGGACACCTATGTCCAATCATCTGAATGAATTCAACACAATCTATAGTCAGTTGTCAGCTCAAGGTGTCAAGTTTGATGAACCTGTTAGAGCTATTTTCTTGTTGATCACATTGTTGGAAAGTTGGGACACTTTTCGCACAGCTTTGAGTAATTCTGCACCTCAAGATGGTTTGAACATAGCAGGTGTAGAAGGAAGTCTGCTTACTGAAGAAACATATAGAAAGACAATGGACAAAGGCAAAGGAACAGCCTTAGTTGTCAGGGGAAGGACCAAAGAAAAGTACAAAGGTGGAAAGAGGAATCAGTCTCGTAGCAAGTCTCGCAGTGCTAAAGGCAAGAGTGACATAGAATGCTACCATTGTGGCAAGAAGGGTCACATGAAAAGAGACTGCAGAGAATGGAAAGCAGAAAAAGGCAAAGAGAAAGCTGAAGACCATGGTGAGAAGAACAAGTCCTCAGTGAAGATTCAAGAAATAAATGTGACAAACACTGTTGCAGAGGATGACAGTCTAGTGTTAGGAGACATCTACTTCTTGAAGAATACAATGGACTCAGCTCTTCTTACAGCATCTGATGGAAATGCACTAAGTGACTGGATTATAGACTCAGGGGCATCACTTCATGTGTCTCCAAACAAGGAGTGGTTTACTTCTTATGTGACCACTAAAGATCATGTTCGGCTAGGCAATGGGCAGACATGTGAGATCTTAGGTGTTGGAGATGTTCAATTGAAGTTTCAGAATGGCTCTTCTTTCACGCTAAAGAATGTGAGACATGTTCCCGCAATTACAAAGAGCTTGATCAGCACAGGTTTACTTGATGATGCTGGCTACGTCACCACTTTTGGACAGAACATGTGGAAGATATCCAAGGGTTCTATGACAGTAGCACATGGAGTAAAGTCTGGAGGACTTTACATGATTTATGTATCAAATGTCTCTAAAAATGTAATCAATGTAACCGAGCAGCCGAACGTTTCTTTGTGGCATAGCCAGTTAGGACATATGTCCAAGAAGGGAATGGAAATCTTGTCTCGTTCTGGTTATTTGCCTGGCTTTTCATTTAATGATTTTGAATTCTGTGAACATTGTCTGTATGGTAAGCAAACACAGCAGCCACATAAGCATAGAAGCAGTAGCAGAGATACACAGTTGGCACTTGTTCATAGTGATTTGTGTGGACCTATGCCTAACCTATCTCTAGGGGGAGCTTCTTACTTTATGACATTTATAGATGATTACTCGAGGAAAGTATGGGTTTACTTTCTCAAGCACAAGGATGAAGCGTTTAGTGTTTTCAAAACGTTTGTGACACTTGTGGAGAATCAGAGTGGCAAGAAGCTTAAATGCTTACGCATTGACAATGGTGGAGAGTATGTTTCAAAGGCCTTTCAGGACTTTTGTGAGTCAAAAGGTATAAAATGTGAACTTACTGCTCCTTACAATCCTCCTCAAAATGGTGTTGCTGAGAGGATGAATAGGACCATACAAGAGAAGGTCAGAAGTATGTTGTCTAATGCACAGCTGCCAAATGGGTTTTGGGCTGAAGCTGTATCAACAACTGTTCATCTTGTAAATAGATCTCCTAGCAAGGTTTTGCAGAAGGATTCAGTGGCAGAGATGGTATGGTCAGGCAAAATGCCCTCATACAAGCATCTCAGAGTCTTTGGCTGTGAGGAATATACTCACGTTCCAAAGGAATTTAGGAACAAACTTGAGCCAAAGAGTAGAAAGTGCATCTTTCTAGGCTATGGTAATTCTGGTGAGATGGGGTACAGACTTTGGGATCCCAAATCCAGAAAGGTTGTCCACAGCAATGATGTTCACTTTAATGAATCCAAATATCATTCTAAACCAGAGAGGGTTGAGGAGATTAGAAGAGTTGTCTTCCAAGAAGATGGACTTGCACGTGCAAGACAAAATGTCAGGGCTCAAGAGGAGCAAGGACAGGATAGAGTGGAACCACAGATTGTGGCTGAGCCTGAGCCACCTAT
This sequence comes from Adiantum capillus-veneris, assembly GCF_014529385.1. NCBI lineage: Eukaryota > Viridiplantae > Streptophyta > Polypodiopsida > Polypodiales > Pteridaceae > Adiantum > Adiantum capillus-veneris. Next base: position 102,522,360 of record NC_140943.1, on the reverse strand, counting down.
TGTGCGTAGATCTCGACATGTCACGCGACCTCCTGATAGGTTTGTTCCATCTATGAATTATGTCATGTTGACTGATTGCAATGAGCCTTCATGTTACAAGGAAGTAGTGCAAATGAAGGACTCCGGGAATTGGCAATTGGCCATGCAATCAGAGATGACAGCTCTGCATAAAAACCAGACATGGAAGCTAGTTAAATTACCACGGGACAAAAAGGCTCTACCTTATAAATGGGTTTACAGGTATAAGATCACCGCTCATGATAGTCAGCCAAAGTACAAAGCAAGGCTTGTTGCCAAGGGCTTTAATCAAGAACAAGGCATTGACTTTGATGAAGTCTTCTCTCCGGTGGTCAAGATGATTACATTGAGATGCTTTCTTGCATTGGTTGCCATATTAGATTTGGTGTTGCACCAAATGGATGTCAAGACAGCGTTCTTGCATGGTGATTTAGATGTGGAAATTTACATGCAGCACCCAGAAGGGTTTGTTGAGAAAGGCAAGGAAGATTGGGTATGCCAGTTGTTAAAGAGTCTTTATGGCTTAAAACAATCACCGAGGGCATGGTACCATAAATTCCACAAGTTTATGCTTTCTCAAGGCTACAAACGTAGTGAGTTCGATCACTGTCTATATACAAAAAAGGCTAAGGATGGTAGTTGGCTGATCCTTTTTTTGTATGTGGATGACATGTTGATTGCTGGCAAGCACTTGGAAGAAATTTCAGCTTTGAAGTCAAAGATGGCAAAATCGTTTGACATGAAAGACATGGGTGAGGCAAGTCATATACTTGGTATGCGCATTGAGAGAGACAGATCAAAGAAGTTGATTTGGTTATCTCAAACAGAGTATATTGACAAGGTTTTGCAACGGTTTAATATGGAGAAGGGAAAGGCACTGAGTGTTCCATTGCCACCATATGTGAAACTTAGCAAACAAGATTGTCCTGTGTCTCAGGAAGAACAGGCTGAAATGGATAAGATTCCATATGCGTCTGCACTGGGTAGTTTGATGTATGCAATGATTGCTACTCGCCCAGACATTGCATTTGCACTGGGAGTAGTAAGTCGATACATGTCAAACCCAGGCAAGAAACATTGGGAGGCAGTGAAAGGAATATTGAGATACCTGAAAGCTACAAAGAGTATGCGTATATGCTATGGGAGTCAGGAGCTAAGTGTAAAGGGTTTTACAAACTCAGATTATGCAGGTGAATTAGACAACCGAAGTTCTACGTCAGGGTATGTCTTTACATTGGCTGGTGGAGCAGTATCATGGCGTTCTAGATTACAAGATTGTGTTACTCAGTCTAATACAGAGGCTGAATATGTTGCAGCATCAGAGGCATGCAAAGAATCAATTTGGCTTAATCGACTAGTAACAGACTTGGGAATCAAAGAAGAGATGCCTGTGTTATATTGTGATAGTCAAAGTGCTATACAATTGGCTCGCAATCCAGTTTATCACTCAAAGACAAAGCATGTGGATGTGAAGTATCATTTCATCAGGGAAATGCTCGAGGATAAGCAAATTCAGCTTGTCAAAGTTCACACCACAGACAATCCTGCTGATCTACTTACAAAAGGACTTCCCTCAGAGAGCTTTGCGCATTTTCACAAGCAGTTAGGTGTAGGGTAGTACATCACTTCTCTACATCTCTTGTATATTAGCTTGTATAGTAGCTTCTCTCACACTTAAAGTACCACATTGGACTTTAAGTGGGAGGTTGTTGGGGTATAAAGCCCAATGTGGTCGCCCAGGTAAGTGGGCGGGCCGCCAGGTATGTACACATGTTCTTTTGTAAAAACCTAATAAGAACTCACTATGCTCTACACATTACAGTAGAGTGAGTTCACCATATCGTCGTGCTCTTCTTCTCGCACTCTCTCTCGCGTCGCGCTTCCACTCGTACTCCTTCAAGGGGCCCTAGCCATTCTCTACCTTGCTTCGCGCTTGCGGCTCCGTCGCACAACAATTTTTTGTTCATGCCAGTCTGTTGGCGGAAACCCTTCCCACTTGTGGGCGTAAATCTGGCTCACCCTGCCTATTTGGTTTGCTGGTTGTCGTGGCTCAAGGACAGGCAACCTCGTGGTGGCAATTGGGGTCTCCTAAGGGCATCCTCGTCCTGTGGTGGCCCGTGGTTCGAGATGTTAGTGGTGAACGATCTGGTGTGTGGCTCGCTCTGGTGCTGTCTGTGGGATCGTGATGACGGATGCTCTTTTTTTTTGCCTCCGGATTTTGAGCATTGTAGGTGATGGAGATTGAGGGCTCCCCCCTTTTGGCAACAGTATGTGTTTCTTCGATCAAGTAGATCTTGCATGGAGGACATGGTGGATGGAGTGAGCGGCCACCCAGCATGGTGGGATCTCCCTGGAAGGTTCTGCTCTTCAACTTTATGTTTTTCTTTTGGCTATGTTTATCTTTGTATAAGTGTTTAGCTCTGTGTATGGGTTAAAGGGCTCCCTATAAAACCCAATGGACGTGTCGTTTGATGGTGATCTCTCTAACGCCCTGGCTCACTCTGAGCAAGGTTGGTCTTTTAAACTTTTTGGTTTATAATTTAGTACTAACTGTCTGTGAGTTTTGCGGGGAAAAAAAAGGAAGAGAAAAAGAAAATAAAGCTCTTCAATGTGGTTTTTTTTTTAAATCTCCCTCAAAGGGTGTGCATTGTCGCACATCCTTTGAGGGAGATTTTGAGAGAGAGAGAGAGAGAGAGAGAGAGAGAGAGAGAGAGAGAGAGAGAGAGAGAGAGAGAGAGAGAGAGAGAGAGAGCACGGCTAGAAAATTACATTTTTCCTAACCAGTGAAAATAAGGGCAAACTTCAATTTCTTGTTGGGGCTTGCCCTATTCCTCTAGTAGCTTCCACCTTAGCCTACATTCATGAGAACATGAGACACACACACGCATGCGCGCGCGCACGCACACACACACACACACACACAGGAGACAATCTTGTGAGCTATGGTCAAAGAGAGAAGAGAGTGCATTTGCAGCAATAGAGAAAGAGCAAGGGGATGCAAGAGAAGAGATAGAGAGCATGCAGCATGTATGTGCCCTACAGCTCTTGGATAGAAATCATCATGAGTCATGTCTCTTGCATAAGGATGTGACGATATGAATTGGCACACATAGATCACTGCTCTATTAGGCTTTGAAGGTGGTTCTGCATATGCTTGGGGGGGGGGGGGGGGGGGGGGAGAGAGAGAGAGAGAGAGAGAATGAGAGAATATAAAAGAAAAGAGAGAGAGAGAGAATATAGAAGAAAACTATAGACATGGTCCCTAGGTGGCATTCCCCTCTCTACTTCATCCTTGATGTTGAGGATGGGACTCAAACCACACATATAGGACAACACGGACCTATGCTATAAAAATATTCGCTCGGATTTTGATTCGCTCAAAAAATATCATTTGGTGTATGGTAAGAGTCCAAAAACACGTATCTTGATTTAAAAATTTGATAAGGCATATCATGGTGAAGAAAATCATGCTTAAGAAATAAGAGAGTTTCTTTCTTAGCTGATATGGTATTCTTTCAAGGTAGAAAATAAGCTCGTTTGATATATCTATCTATGATGGTTCAAATCATATCACAATTGAGAGGCAAGCAAGTAATAAAATCCATATAAATGTGTTGCCATGGGGCATGAAGAATAAGCAAGGGTAGTAACAAATCATATTGCTTACCATAATGATGCTTAATGCATGGAGAGGTAAAATGTTGTGCAAACATATGTAATGATATCTTTTCAAAGGTGAGGCCAAAATAATTGAGATTTCATAGTGCTCAATATAAGACGATTCATGATATTTGTTAAAACATATTAATGGAATGGAAGTGTAGTACACAACCTCTTTTCATAAAACAAATATCTATCATAAAAAAGTTACTTTGTATGATTAAAAGACACATTATCATGAGAATGAGCAAAAATTACACCAACTTAAGCAAAGGGAGAAGAAATTAAAGGTTCCATGTTAAGTTTCAAAAACTATAGAATTACAAAGAAATTAAATCAATTTCCTATTTGGAGAAGTTGGAAAGGAAACTATGCTCATTTATATGTCTACCTTTTTCTATGGAAAAATCAAAGAAAACTGAAAAAAGTGAATGGAGCCTTGGGAGGTAGCTCTTAAAGTAAAGATCTATCCAAGAAAGAAATGATGTCTTCAATTTTTCAATACTTTTAAACCCCACATTAAGAGATGAACAAGTTTTCTGATTCTCCCCTATGGCTCTTAAAAAAAGGGTCTCTTAAAAGGGTTGCATATTGGAAAGTCCCAAAAGATTCTTTTATTTGTTCACTTCAACTAAAAGATGTATTCTTGATTGGTAAGCTATATATATAATAAAATGAAAGCTCGTCATGGCAAAATGGAAGGAAATTCAAGCTAATGGAAGGAAGCTCGTGATTTGAAAGGACCCTTTGACAAACTAAAAAACAGAGAACATTTCAATTGTTTGGATGAAAATGTGGTCCAATCAATGAAAGAAAACAAGTGAACTGAAAAATATTCATTTAATTCTCTTCTCCTTTAAGGTTTCTTTGACTACATTTTCTATTAGAACCACACAATGCAAGAAAAGAGCAAAATTCATGAATAGTTCAAGATCCACGCGAATCCGACCTTATTCATTTTTGGATCCACACGAATCCGACCTTATTGAAAATAGATGCACCATTTTTTTTCAGTAGTGTATAGTCAATACACATGCTATAAGGTCCATTCTTCTTTTTGACAAAGAAAGCGGGTGTACTGATCGACTTAATTAAATTGTTATTTAATAATTTGTTAGCTTCCACTTAGAGTTTCTTTGGTTCAATTTAATTTTGGCAATATGGTGCTCTACACGGTGTGCGCACTACCTTGGTGTAACTCTATGGTATGATCCTCTATTATAGAGGGAGGTAAAAGCTTGGAGGTAGATGTTCATATAAAAAATTCTCTATACTTCATCATGATTTTTTTCTTGAGAAGGAGATAATTTATCCTTACATATTTTAATTTCATTGATTAGAACCAAAATTTTGTTGTAACTTTTTGTGCTAAACTTTTAACCATTGTGTGTTTAGAAGAGGTTCTAATTGTGACAGATGCAATGTGTAAGCTTTTTTCTCATGTGTATGTCAGAATCAACTTTCTCATAAAATGGTGTCTTCAAGATATACCTAAAATAAAATTATTTTTTTGTAATGGTGCAACAAGAAACTATCGCGATTCAATGAAGTCTCCTAATTGCTATTGCAAAATTTTTACCATGTCCACAAAAAAATTAATTTGGTTCTTTGAAAAACTGGTTTTATTTTATAATTTGTAACAATCATATTCAATTTCAACTTTTGTGCAATAGGTGTAGAAATAAAATCATATGTGCTTCCATCATTATGCAACATATTATAAGAATCATCACCAGTCTTTACTTGCATACTAAAAGACCATATATTATGTTACCTTAAACATTTAAGTTACCTTGGTGCTCATGATCGCCATCATCAAAGTTATCTTAACCATTTAAGTTACTTTGGTGTTGAGTAGAAGTACCTATGTTATTTTAACCATTTAAGTTGCCTTGGTGCTCATGATCGCCATCATCAAAGTCATCTACATTGTTTGTCTCCATGTTTTGTACTTGAAATTTGTTCTCATCTTTAAATTTATCAATGAATTGTAAATAAGTTTTTGACTTGTAGTCGAATGAATTGTAAATAAGTTGAAATTTGTTCTCATCTTTAAATTTATCAATGAATTGTAAATAAGTTTTTGTGATAGTTATAACAAACAATAGTATTTAACTTGGATTTGTCGTTACTTTTTTGTTCATTGATAATGTTGTTGGGACTTTGAGGAGCTTCATCATGTGACTTGAAGATATAAATATATGAAAGTTTAACAAGGTGAGGAGTCACAAAGGCCTACTAAGTTAAGGGGAACTAGTCTAAATAAATGCCTACAATTATGTCCAAAAAAAATAATATAAAATTGTATTGTTTTATATGTTCCAAAGGGCTCTACTTAAACAACCAAGTGAAATGGAACATTATTCTAAAACAAAATGAAAAGGAAGTAGAATTTTAAAAATTAAAATAATTAAAGGAACCCACTGACAAATTTAAAACAAAAAAATATTTTGAAGCTTTTAAAGGAAAAGGTAAGTCTAATAAGCATAGCAAATAAAAAAACAATTCAATGAAATGGACATTTATGTGCTCCATAAATGAAAGGACATTTTTCACAAATTAAAATGTTAATTTTTTTCCCAATGAATTAATACTTCACATCATGGGATCAAAATCTTATGAATGCACTTCTTAATGCCTTTTCCTCTAAGGCCTTTTAGCAAGCCAAAAATATTATTTGAAGCATGATTTCTTGGTTGACCATTTTTGCCAAAAAAAAAGGTCCTTGGTTGTAAAGTACTTGTATTCACATGCTATGGCATATTATTTTATGCATTTGTTACTTTTGATATAGGAATTTCCATTTAATAGATTCAACATCATGAGCTAAGGAGATAGCCCACTCTAAAGTATGCAAACGGCACTTGTTCACCTTAGCACACAAGTATACTCCAAATGTGCTGCATATTCTAACTGAGACACCAAGTCATCATTGTCCTTCTCAACAAAACCTTCTAGTTGTTACATATAAACTTCTTCTTGAATATCACCATGCAAGAACGTTGTCTTGACATTCATCTGATCAAGTTCCATGTCTTCTTTAGCAACCAACACAAGTACACAGGGCAGAGTAGTCATCTTGACAACCAGAGAAAAAATCTCATCAAATTCAGTACCTTACTGCTGCTTAAATCCTTTAGCAACAAGTTGTGCCTTGTACTTGGGTTTATTATCATGAGATGTAACTTTCTGCTTATACACACATTTGCATGGTAATGCATTTTTATCTTTAGGCACTTGAACCAACTTCCAAGTTTGATTTTTATGCAACGAGCCCATTTCTGATTGCATTGCTTTCTCCCACTTCGCCTTGTCATCAATTGACATGGCTTCATTATAGCAGGAAGGCTCTCAACAATCTGTCAATACAATGTAGTCCAATGAGGGAGTAAACCTATCAAGAGGCCTTGAAACTCTTGTAGACCTTCTAATAGTTGATTGAGTCGGTTGTCGCTCAGCAACATCTTGTACTACACGAGGATTTTGTCATTGTTGTCTAACATTAGGAACTTAAGCCCAATTGTGAACAACACCATCTTCTTGGAAGATAACTCTCTTGACCTCCACTATATGCACACGCTCCTTATGCATCTTCTCTTTATTGAAGTATACGCCATTACCGTGAATAATCTTTCTAGCTTAAGGATCCCATAACTCAAATCCCATCTCGTCATGATTGCCATAGCCAAGAAATATGCATTTCTTTGACTTAGGAGCCAACGTGCTTCAAAGCTCCTTTCGAACATGGCAATATGCTTCACAAACAAAGACTCTTAGATGCTTGTAAGAAGGTGGCTTCCTAGACCAAAGCTCTTCATGTACCTTCTCATATAAAGCCTTGTTGGGAGATCTATTAATGAGATGGACAGCCATCGCTAACTCTTCCACCCAAAATCCATTAGGCAACTCTGCATTAAACAACATGCTACATAACTTCTCTTGTATGGTACATTTCATCCTCTCAGCAACATCATTTTGTGGAGGGTTATATGGAGAAGTCAACTCTCTTTTGATGCCTTTGAAATCACAAAACTTTTGACAATCTTTAGTGACATACTCACCACCATTGTTTGACCTTAAGCACTTGACTTTCTTGCCAGATTTGTTCTCCATTAATGCCACAAAATTATGAAATCTTGAAAGGACTCCATCCTTCTTCTTGAGAGGATATACCCACACTTTCCTTGAGAAGTCATCGATGAATGTAACAAAGTACAAGAACCCCCCATGGACACGTTAGGCACACAGCACGATGCACTTACTCTAATGGTTGACTTTTCCGATTGCTGCCCCTTTTGTATGGTGACTATGTTTGTTACCCATAAAGACATTGTTCACAAACTAAAAAAGTTTGAGAAATTGAAGCCAGGAACATGACCAAAATGAGACAAGATTTTCATTCCCTTTTGAGACATATGCCCTAATCAGTGATGCCGCAAAGAAACACTTGGTTTTTTGGTTGCACAAATTACATGGTTTTTGACATTGGATACGTGGAGCATGTACAAAGTCCCAGACTTTGAACCATGTGTTAACACTAAAGAACCTTATTTTATCTTTCATGGACTATCACCAAATGTGCAATAATATCCTTCGTCATCTAATTGTCATGTACTAATCAAGATTTTTGTAAGCTTCACCACATGTTTTACATTATTGAGCATGAATGAAGAACCATTCTTAAATTTCACTTACACACATCACAATTGGTGTTGCAACCAAATTCATTGCCAAGACGAACACAACCTTTACGGGTTGCACCATATGTATTGAACCAAAACCCTGTGAAGAGTCACATGAAAAGATGCACCTAAGTCGAGAACCCAATCCTGTAAAGCATAGTCATCAGTGGCAACCAAAAATATTGAATCCATGGCAGATGTGAGATAAATATCCCCATCAGAATCTTAAATTGTTGATCTCTTCAATCTTTATACTGCTTTCTTTAGTCTTGCCTTCTTCCTCCTTCTTGTCTTTACCTTTTTCTTGTTTCCACTTTCAAGAGTCTTTCTTCATGTGACCCTTTTTGTGACAATGATAGCACTCGGTTCTTTTCGGCCATGTGATTTGCTATGAGATTTTCCTCTCTAATTTTGCTTTCCCTTTTCATGTTATTGACCATAAACAATGAGAGCATTACTAGTGCCACGAGAAGCATTAAGATTCTTCATACTAACCTCTTCAATAAGAAAACTACCCTCAATATCAGCACATATTAAACCATCAGGAGGTGCTGAGTTACGTATGGATGTGCAAAAAATATCCCAACTTTCTAGCAACGTAACTAGCAAAAACATTACTTTAACGGAATCATCAAAATTCACTCCCTACGCAGAAAGATGACTAAAAATTGTATTGAACTCATTGAAATGGGTGCACATGGGGGTTCCCTCATCCATCTTCAAATCAACCAACTTTTTCAGCCAGTAAACCTGTCACGCTACACTATGCTTCTCATACAGGTCACATAACTTTTTCCACATCTCATAGCTAATCTTTTCCATGTTCACATTAAATGTCATAAAATCTAATATCTAACTATACCAAATGATTTTCTCATATTAAACTGATCATTTAATGTGGGAGAATAAACAGGAACAAGAGTTAGAAGAGAGACATGTACTTCTAGACCTATCTCAACACGGGACCAAAAGGAGAAATGGTTGCATCTCAATAGGGGTCCAAAAGGAGATGGTCTATCAAAGAGCAAATGTGCAATAAGTGCTTCTAGACTTACCTCAACAGGGGACCAAGAGGAGAGATGGTTACATCTCAATAGGGGTCCAAAAGGAGGTAGTCTATCAAAGAGAAACATGCATCTGATGGAGCTTAAAAGACCTTAGGGTTAGCTTCATTAAAGACCTCCAATGGTTAGTGTTAAAAGTTCTTTGACCTTAGGCAAGCTAGGGCTAAGCTTGAGGTGGGAACCCAACCTATGCTTGAGGTGCTTGTCGTGTTTGATGACTATGGTGCTTGAGGTGCTATCGTGCTTGATGACTAAGCTGCTTGAGGTGCTTGTCGTGCTTGATGACTAAGGTGCTTGAGGTCCTTGTCGTGCTTGATGACTAAGGTGCTTGAGGTGTTTGTCAAACTTAATGACAAAGGTGCTTGTTCCTATGCATGGGGAGTAAGGTGCTTGAGTCAAAAAGAGACCCTACAAACTTAATGACGAAGATGCTTGAGAAGCTTCCTATGCATCGAGGGTAAGGTGCTTGAGTTAAAAAGAGAACCTACAAACTTAATGATGAAGGTGCTTGAGAAGCTTCCCCATGCATAAAAGTCTCAAAGTTAGGGGAATCTTTGACTTAACCTCCCACTCACCCAAAGGGCACCCCTTTTCTCAAAGGGCACATGGGACAATGTCAGACTCTCCCTATGCTTAGCCACATGGTGTGCTTGAATGCTATTGTTAGGAAATAAGACGTAGCTAAATAGATATTTGAGTAGATTACTTAATGGAGAGAGATAGATTTCACACACAAGAGATTATAGAGTAGAGAGAGAGAGAGAGAGATTACACACGATATACGTGGTTCACCCAATGTGGGCTACGTCCACGGGAAAGCAGCCACTCAATGGCTTTAGCACTTCAAAAGAAGAAGTAGTTTACAAAGGGATTAAACCCTTAATAGAGCTCCCGCCTTGCTTCACTCTTACCACCTCACACTCAACTTGTTGCATCAACTTCACACTATGAAATGTCTGTAGAAATGGCCTCCTTTTATAGGCCAAAAGGGCTGCCCTCTCTTATGAGAGACAGCCATGTGTAGCCGCCCTTGTGCGAATAAGTCCAAATCGGACCCTCCAATCCGCCCATGTGTGGCCGCCCTTGAGAAGACAAGTCCGCTTTTGAATTTGGCCACCGGCCATTGAATTCAGCTTCCGGCCACCGGCCATTGACTTCCGACCACCGGCCATCGGCCATTGACTACCAACCACCGGCCAACCGACCAGCTGTTTTTCGACCACTTTCCGGCCGCCGGCCGGCCATAATATTCCGGCGAAAAAAAAAAGTCTCGAGGGCCTCCGCCCCCGAGGCCTCTAAAGTTGCCCGTGATTCTTGTCCGTGAAAATTTTGGTTTCCGGTGAGTGATTTTCCTTCACGCACGATGGCTTCTCCTCATAATGTGGGCCTTACAAATGTGCGCTTTTACCACAGAAAATTACAAGGGTAAATCAGGCTCCATACTTAACAGCTATTGACTAGGCTAAAGAGGGGTCCAATGAGCTTCTAGTTCCATCCAACAAATATCTAGATATTTTCAAGCTCCTTCTCTCTAAGGGGTAGGGAGGACGATTATCCAAAGACTACCCATGTACTTGAATGCATGCTGCATGTGATTGGCTAGGGGGGAGAGGGGTCCAATGAGCTTGAAGCATGTGGAAAAGCTACAACTCGCCCCAAGAAAGCAAGGGGGGTGTTGGGGGGATATACACCACACACACTCACTTTGTGGAGGATTCTCACTTGGTGAAAGTTGAGGAACTCCACCTCCTTCTCCAAGATTGTGAGAAGTGAGAGCCTACACCAACACTCTTGGCTATGGAATGCAAATCCAACCAAGAGCCATGCTTTAATGCTTAAGATTGCCATATTCTCCATCCTCATTACTATGTTATTACGTATGCTAGCAAGAAGAGTGATGATAATTGGGGAACTATTTCTTTCTCCTATGGAATGTTTCTTCTTCCTCTTCCCTATCTTCATTCCTTGCTAGCTCTCTCCACCTTGGAAGGTGTTTGAGGCCTTGGGACTGAGGCTTGGGATATTTAATGCTTTCTACAAAGTTTATGTTTTGCTTGTGATGCATGAAGCTTTCCATCTTCATTGCATCACCTAGGTCACAAGGAACACAAAGATTGTATTGTACCAAGTCTCTCTTGATGAGAGAAACTATAATACAAATGCCTATTGGAGGGGGGACCCCGGCTCCGTATGAATCCGGTCCTCAACTGTTGTCATGTTCTCTAAACTCTCTCTCTTGCAAAAGTATTGTTCATGCCAAGTTAACTAAGTACCATGTTTATGTTGCTACCATCAATTAAGTTCACACGCTATGCTCACAAAGTAATCTCACAAAAGTGCTTCACTTAATTTCCTAATTCCGCGACTCTCAAAGTTCATAGGCCATTTCCATTACATTGATATCAGAGCATTTGGTTTCTCTTTTCTTGCTTAAGAAGAGAGGTCCTTAAGTAGTCTATTACGGTTGATTTTGTTAATTATATTAGGGTAAGTGGGACTGGGATCTATTATCGGTTTTGTTAAGCCCACTATGTGGGATATGGTGCACACCTGAGGAGCTTTGGTCTTAATAATGGAGTCTTGTTAGACTTGCCTACGGCTTTACCATTATTGAGCCATAAGAAGTTCGAAAGGAGCTATCCCTCGGCAACTTCGCTATGTTAGACTCACTCCGCTACTCTCTATAATTAATTGATTCGAGCCGTGGGTGTAGATACGTAAGTTCCTATTTTCAAAGGTTAAGAGGAGTAGCAACTAAGGTTTTGAATTGCCAAAGCATACACTAAGTAAACACATAAGTTTAATTAACGCGGCTGACAATAACCGAGAGAGTAGAATTATGAACATTAATAACTTTGATTTTGCACATAAAGGTGCTAATGATGATGTCCCCATGTTTGTTAATTATCTTTTTACTAAGTTGCAACAAGCTATTTGCAACCTTGCTTTGCAAGCCAAAGTTACTCAACAATTTTGTGCTTATGGGATTTCCTTTCCTCTCCAAGAGGAGAGAGAGCTTAGGAGGCCTCTTGATGAGACCCCCAAAAGAAGACTCTCTCCCATACGAGAGGAGGAATCCAAAGAACAAGAAAGTAATGAATCCCTAAGTTCCTCCGAAGATGTGGCTCCACAAAGATGTGGCTCCCAAGAGAAAATGGTTAACCCATAGTCCTTCTCCTCGTCACTTCAAAAAGGAAGAGAGGAAACAAAGGAAGAAAAGGGCAAAAAAGATGTCACCCTCTTCTCCTTCTTCTTCACCTTCCTCCTCCACTAATGAAAGCTATGGCTATTCTCCTAGATAATACAAGAGAGGAGGACATCACAAATCTTTCCATGCATGGGGAAGGTCACAAAAGGTCAAGAAGTTCAAAGAGGGAGAAAGGAGTATCTCTTTTCTCACCTATGATGGAACCTTTGGTGCTACCGACAAAGTATTGGCCTTCATCCAACAATTTGATGCAGCTTTTGGAGAGAAGGGCTTCACAGAGTCCTCCAAGCTACATTATGTAGCTATGCACTTCCAAAAATTGGCTCGTCAATGGTTGGCTAGCCTTCGTGGCAATGGCCAAGCCCCAAAGACATGGAAAACTCTACGAGTTTCCATTATGAAGCAATTCCTTGCAAGTGATGCAAAGGACAAAGTGTTCACCGAATGTGGAGTTTGAGGCTTCTCTCTCATGAGTCTATCCACATATATGTGGACAAGTTTTGGGATTTACATCTCAAGGCTACTGTCTTTCAAAAGATAGACTTTTCCATGCAAAAGAAACAATTATGTGCAGGATTACCCAAAGAGATGGCCGAGTATGTCAACTCTCAACGTCTTGGTTCTATCACCGAAGTAATCCACCACACCATGGTTGCTTCGCGCATCAATTTTCAACAAGGGGCTAGACGGAATGTCAAGCCCATGGAAAATAAAGACAAAAGTGATGCCAAGAGGAAAATCAATGGCCAAAATTCTTACCAAGGCTATTCCAACAACAACAACAACAACAACAATCGGTCCAAGGAGAAGGAAGTTTACAACGGTAAATATAAACTCTCTCCTAAAAAGCTAGAAGCTTTTCGTAAGGACCACAATTTTTTTAAGTGTGGGGAGCAAGGCCATGGTTATCGTCCTTGCCCCAAGAGAATTGCCTGCAATGAGACTCCTAGAGCCTCTATGTTTGAAGCTCCAAAAGAGGATGCTCATTGCCAAGGATTTCTCCTTTCCTATGCTTGGGGAAAGATGCAAGAGCATGATGCCTTTGTTTGTTTGACCCTAGTTCACCTCACAACTTCATATCCACGGAGTTGACCACTAAGCTAGGCATACAAGCCCACAAGATGGGAGATGCATTGAAAGCCAATGGAGCTATCAAGGGACAAGACGTCTCAGTTATTTCTTTCCTTGGAAAGGCTAAAGCTATGTGGACAAAGAGGATTTCTTTATCTCTCCTCTCAAACATGAGAATGTTATCGTTGTGGCACCATGGTTTAACCGCATGGCTTCCAACATGAAGTTCCTTGAAAGGAGAATCTACTTCACCTTCAGGGAAAAGAGCATGTACATAGATGCTCATGAGTCGGGGACATCACCATATCCTTGCAATAAAGGGAATCAAGAGGAATTAGAGTTGTCTGATGACATCTCTAGTGAGCTACCTCTAAAATGAGGCATGATGACCATGCAATTGAGCTCCTACCAAGAAGCTCACTGCCTAACAAGCCTCCTAATCGAGTTTCACAAGCTCAACAAGAGGAGATCATGAGGCAAGTGCATGAATTGGTGGAAAAAGGGATGGTGAGGTCTAGCTCCTCTCCATTTTGTTCAGCTTTTAGTGCAAAAGAAAGATGGCACATATCACATGTGTGTCGACTATAGATCACTAAATAAGATCACTATCAAAAATAGATTTCCCGTGCTGCGGGTAGAGATCTATTTGATAAGTTGCAAGTTTTGGCTTGACAAATGCTCCAGACGCATTCAAACTCATGATGGACAAAAAATTTCAAGCCATTCAAATTCTCTTGAGGAGTACAAGTGACACCTCCAGGTCACATTATCTCCAAAGATGGCACCCGTATGGATCGAACAAAGTTAGAGATAATAAAAGGATGTTCTAATCCAAGGAATCTACAAGAGGTACGAAGCTTCATAGGTATGTATGCATACTATAGATGCTTCATAGAATTTTTTTTGTTAATAGCAAGCCCATTACATGACTTTACAAAAAAGAACGTTAAGTATTCATGGACTGCAAAAGTGCAAGAAGCTTTTGAGAAGCTTAAGGAGAAGCTTATCTCTCAACGTGTGCTCACACTATTAGATCTCTCAAAGAAATTTGAGGTCCAATGTGATGCGTGTGTTGATTGCCTTGGAGCTATTTTGCTTCAAGAAGGGAATGCCATAGAATATGAGAGTCAAAGACTCAACTCTGATAAGTGAGTTTTGGGTAAATACGAAAAAGAGCTACTAGATATTCTTTATGGCCTAAACACGTGGAAACACTATCTCTTGGGGACTTCATTCATCCTACGAATGGATCACAAAGCCTCAAGAACTTCATGATGCAAACCAAGCTCTCTGACAAACAAATGAGGTAAGAAATTTTTCTTTTGCAATTTAAATGTCATAATGCTCACATTGTTGGCAAGCACAATCAAGTGGTCGATGCACTTTCACAACGACCAAGGGTAAATGTGGTGTCTATAGCAACTCGCAATGATCTATCTTTTATGATAGATGAGTATGCTACTGACTGAGAACTTAAGTACGTAATTACAGCCTTTGCATTAGGGAAGCAAAAAGAACCATTCACCTTGAAGGATGGTTATCTTCCAAACGGAAATAGGCTATGTGTTACTCACCTATACAATATGAAAGTCATGTATGAATCCCATACTTCTCCTTATGCGGGGCAAAGAGGGAATCCATAATTTACTCTTCAAGGAGTAGAAATGTATGTTGGCCTACCATGAAAAGTAAACATACAAGAGTATGTTTCAAAATGTGTGGTATACCAAAAGTTGAAATTTGATCGAGGGAAGCAACTTGGATTGTTTAAGTCGACATGCTTAGCAAAAAACACACTCTATGCCTGTCAAAAAGGCTATTAAGGCACATCAAATGGCAACCTTCTTTAGATCTCAAATTTCCAAGTATCATGGCTTTCCAACATCCATAGTCTTGGACAAAAATCCTAGAATGACCAGTAATTTCTAGAAGGGTCTCTTTGAGAATCTAGGAAGTAAATTAAATTTCTCTTTCGGTCTATCATCCACAAATGGATGACCAAAGTGAAATAACTCATCTAACAATTCTTGATCTACTAAAAACCTATGTCATGAAAGTGGATCAATGTTCTCAATGAGAGAAGTACCTACCTCTTATGGAGTATGCGTACAATGACATTGTACATACTTCTATGGGGAAAGCACCTTTCGAGGTTGAAGAGGGAAGATCCAAAAGTCCCTTACTACTTAAAGTACATGGGAAGATCTTTGCGTGCTGATGAATATAGTCAAGACTGACAAGAATCTTTTCCAAAGATTAAAGAGGTTATATCCATCTCAAAGCAAAGGCAAAAAAGGACACTGCTAACAAACATAGAAGAGCCTTAGACTTTAAGAAAAGTGATTGGGTCTTGCTAAAGTTTCTCAAGGCTCATCTAAGGCATAGTACGGGTAAGAATCCTAAGGGCCACCAAGAGTATTATGCTGAACTAGAAAAAGATACTATGTTCCTTTTTAAATTCTTAAGCCAATCAATGAGATGGCTTATCAATTAAAGTTGCCCCAATTATAGGCTCATGCACCATGTTTTCCATGAGAACCTACATAAGCCTTACAAAGGAGCACCATCAAAAGAAGCAATAGCTGCAGACCCTCCAAAAATCGAATATCAAGAAAAAGTACTTCAATCTCAGTCCATCCAATGACATGAAGACAAGGTATTAAGAAACGGAAAGATTATCTGAAGATATCTTATTAAGTTAAAGAATTATCCTTTTAAAGATGCTAAATGGATGCGAGGAACCTAGCTGAACCTTGTCAATGCTTACAATGTTGCACTGGAGTAAGCATATGAAAATGCATTTTAAATGAAAAATGTTTTTGTCTTATAAGTCTAATTCTCTTTTTATTGTGCACAAATTTAAATAGTATGCATGCTTAGAATCATGTTTGTGGTGACGACGTCTCCAAAACACCAAGTAGAACTTGTCACTCTACTTTGGAAGTATGATATGGACTAAAGAGAAGACATGCTTGCGACAGCTACGTCTCCCAAGCACCAACTGGATTAGTCCTCCATCTTGGAATGATGTCGTAGGGTAAAAAGGCATCCTCTACCCGCTAAGAAACATGGACTAATGACTAGGCTTTATCTTCTCTACCTCATAGACGAGGACGACTATGATTTCAAGAGAGAGGTAATGTCATAAAATCTAATATCTAACTTTACCAAATGATTTTCTCATATTAAACTGATCATTTAATGTGGGAGAATAAACGGGAACAAGAGTTAGAATAGAGACGTGTGCTTCTAGACCTATCTCAACACGGACCAAAAGGAGAGATGGTTGCATCTCAAGAGGGGTCCAAAAGGAGATAGTCTATCAAAGAGCAAATGTGCAATAAGTGCTTCTAGACTTACCTCAACAGGGGACCAAGAGGAGAGATGGTTACATCTCAATAGGGGTCCAAAAGGAGGTAGTCTATCAAAGAGCAATGTGCATCTGATGGAGCTTAAAAGACCTTAGGGTTAGCTTTATTAAAGACCTCCAATGGTTAGTTTTTAAAAGTTCTTTGACCTTAGGCAAGCTAGGGCTGAGCTTGAGGTGGGAACCCAACCTAAGCTTGAGGTGCTTGTTGTGTTTGATGACTAAACTGCTTGAGGTGCTTGTCGTGCTTGATGACTAAGCTGCTTGAGGTGCTTGTCGTGCTTGATGACTAAGGTGATTGAGGTCCTTGTCATGCTTGATGACTAAGGTGCTTGTCAAACTTAATGAGAAAGGTGCTTGAGAAGCTTCGTATGCATGGGGAGTAAGGTGCTTGAGTCAAAAAGAGAACCTACAAACTTAATGAGGAAGGTGCTTGAGAAGTTTCCTATGCATGGGGAGTAAAGTGCTTGAGTCAAAAAGAGGCCCTACAAAGTTAATGAGAAAGGTGATGAGAAGCTTCCCCATGCATAAAAGTCTCAAAGTTAGGGGAATCTTTGACTTAACCTCCCACTCACCCAAAGGGCACCCCTTTTCTCAAAGGGCACATGGGACACATGTCAGACTCTCCCTATGCTTAGCCACATGGTGTGCTTGAACGCTATTGGTTGGGCTAAAGAGGGGCCCAATGACATTCTAGTTCCATCCAAAAAATATCTAGATATTTTCAAGCTCTCTCTCTCTAAGGGGTAAGGAGGACACTTGTCCAAAGACTACCCATGTACTTGAATGCATGCTACATGTGATTGACTAGGGGGAAGAGGGGTCCAATGAGCTTGAAGCATGTGGAAAAGCTACAACTCAGCCCAACCAAGCAAGGGGGGTGTTGGGGGGATATACACCACACACACACTCATTATGTGGAGGATTCTCACTTGGTGAAAGTTGAGGAACTCCACCTTCTTCTCCAAGCTTGTGAGAAGTGAGAGCCTACACCAACACTCTCGGCTATGGAATGCAAATCCAACCAAGAGCCATGCTTCAATGCTTAAGCTTTCCATCTTCTCCATCTTCATTACTATGCTATTATGTAGGCTAGCAAGAAGAGTGATAATAAGTGAGGAACTATTTCTTTCTCCTATGGAATGCTTCTTCTTCTCTTCCCTATCCTCATTCCCCGCTAGCTCTCTCCACCTTCGAAGGTGTTTGAGGCCTTGGAACTGAGGCTTGGGATAGTTAATGCTTTCTACAAAGTTTATGTTATGCTTGTGATGCATGAAGCTTTCCATCTTCATTGCATCATCTAGGTCACAAGGAACACAAAGATTGTATTGTACCAAGTCTCTCTTGATGGGAGAAACTATAATACAAATGCCTATTGGAGGGGGGACCGGCTCCATATGAATCCGGTCCTCAACTGTTGTCATGTTCTCTAAACTCTCTCTCTCTTACAAAAGTATTGTTCATGCCAAGTTAAATAAGTACCATGTTTATGCTGCTACCATCAATTAAGTTCACCTGCTATGCTCACAAAGTAATCTCACAAAAGTGCTTCACCTAATTTCCTAATTCCACTACTCTCAAAGTTCATAGGCCATTTCCATTACATTAAAGTACACGTTCTTTGACAAAGTCAACATGATGATAGACCTGGCAAGCTCATCCAACTCATGTTAATCATACTCATCCATACATCAGGCTTTATCCCCTCATCTTTATCGGACGGATCTCCGTTTCCTTTACTAAGACATTGTAAATTTTTCCTTCCAAAATGGGAAGTTAATGTCATCTAACTTCTCAATGTTGAACAAAGAGTTCAATGATGAAGCCATCACTCAACAAGGAACAAAAGTGGTAGACCTATTGAACTAAACAAGATGATAGAAAATGTGAAGAATTTCAGTGGAGTCTTCCCTATAAATTTGACTTTTGAACCCAAAACAAATGTGTACAATGACTGAAACACTGATCAAAGTGGCTAAAGTGGCAAGATAGAATCTCAAAAAATTGTCACTATCAGTGTCTCCAACTCTAGAAGAGTGTCTTTGACCAAGTAAACACTGTCAAATGCATACACATAAAGATGATAGCAATGCCCACATGGTTAGTAGATGCACACAATACTGCACTAACCGCATAAACATGCATCATATGTCAATGCCGAAACTATAGGGATGTCGAGGGCTCACTCCAAAACTTGTATCATCAAAAGGATCTCCACATTTGAGAATCCCTCAACTGAATAAAACCTTACCATGACCCTCAACAATAGGGTTTGCATATTTCTGTTCAATACATAAACCACATAAGATCTTACATCAACCACACAAATCATATTCTGTAACCACGACAACGGTTTGTTTGATTTAATAGACCCTCAAGATCTTACATCAAATATGCATGTGACAGAGATTGCAGAAAGAGTGTGAAATGAAAACCTCTATGCAAAAGAACTTGCAAAAGTAGATCACCCTGCTGTCTAAAGTAGATATCTCCCAAACTATGCGGAATTTGCAAACATTGTCTTATGCAAAGCTATAAAGCACGCAAAAAACGATCGAGAAGTGAGGGAATTGACCTAAAATTCTGATTCTAACCAACAAAAATTTGATCTATAAAATATGCAATTTGTCCTACACGACCTGCAGGCAGCCTGAGTGACGTATCTCAAAATTGGTGAGGATTCTGAGAGAACTATTTTTAGCAAAGTTGAAGAGCACAAAAAAATCGGTCATTAAGAATTGTCTTGAACAAAAACCTTTTGACAGACCAAACCAGATCTGCAAAACGTGTTGAAGTTTTTGTTGCTTTCTCGCCTGCTTCCTTGCCAAGCTCCAATGGTGCTCTCCAATCCTCAAGCTCCTATACCAATTGAAGTGCACGAGCGAGAGCATGTGTGTGTGTGTGTGTGTGTGTGTGCAAAAATGGAGAAGGGAGAAGAAGAGAGGAGACACAGGTTGTGGTGGACTCCAAACACAATAGTATTTAGGGGTATCAGTCCTTATTGTTTTATGTAGAATGAATGGTCAATGTTAGTTCCCAGTTAGTGTTCGATTGTCCAACACTTAGGCGCGGCACGTTGGGCTTTACCACTCCAACATAATTTCAAAAATAACTTCATCCACTGAAATGAGTTGCTCATTGATACCAACAAGAAAAGTGTACATTTCATCTTCCTCTTGCATAATCTTTGACTCCAACTCTTTACGGAGCAATGCAATTTTAGCCCTCATTGCAACTTGCATAAAGACCAACCAAAATATCCCAAGCTTGTTTTATTGATTTTGTTGAGCAAACGTCAGGAGTAATAGTACATTTCATAGATAATTCAATCAATGCATGAATATGCATTTTCTAACGTCCGAATGAGGTTGCTCAGTTGCAGGCAAAAGAACTCTAGCAACAAGAGACTTACTAGAACCTGCAACATCCTCAACATAGCCTATAGCCATAGAAGGCATATGTACATCAATGCCCTGCATGACATTCTAGAATCCTTTAGAGACAAGAACATGCATCATCATGTAAGCCTAAATTGGGTAGTTATCCCCATCCAATTTGTTCTCGGCAGCAAACATCTTGAAAACATCTGTATTGTTGTCAACCATGGTGAGTGACTGTACCCAATGTGAAAACTGCTTTGAAAGAGGAAAAATGAAGTAGGACTAACACATGATATGTAGCACAATCCCAAGAAGAATGTAGCTGTAAAAATTCGCAATAACAAAAATTATGTACAAAAGGATGAAATTGCTTATGTAGTACTACCAAAATGGAAATGGAGGCCCAAATGAGCATAAATTGACATTCTGAGCACCAAAGCGCCCCCAATTTGGAGAAAGTGAGCGAGGGGTGCTAGCAACATTGGCGACTATGCCCAAGAGGATGCAATTTTCTCTGATACCAATTGTTGGAATTAGGGTTGCAAGGATGCACACACAACTTGAAGAATGAAGAAGCTCAAGGCACAATAAAGAGAGTGTGTTGCTTAGTGCGCAAAATAGAAAGATTGGTTAGCCTAGAGTGATGGGTGTATATATAATGCACGAGGAAAAAAAACTCCTAGTGAGGGAAAAGGTGCCCAAAAGTCCTAAGTGTGTTCACACACATCACTACCACATATATAGTAGTAAGGTGCATTTCATTGAGGAACTTCATGGTGTAGGACTCTCTACATATTCCATGCCAGAGTAATAAAAGTTCATGACAATTGAGCTTGTTAGAGTGGTCCATGAGAAGGATGAAAATGGCTCTTGTGGGCGACCATTATTACGCCAAAGATGTTGAAGAGGAACCTGAAAATGATCTGAGTGAGGATGAAATAGCCTCCTTAAGAGGGCAAGGAAGATTAGTGTCACCTATGGAAAGCATAAGAATTCAGATGGTTCACTTCAGAGAGCTACAATGACACAATCTTATTTAGCCAAAAGGAGGAGAGAGTTCTGAGAGTAGCAACAAAGAACCATGATTGATTCCATCCCTACAAATCTGAATCATCCTTGGGAAAATCCTATGCAAGGAAAAGAAGAGTGATATCTCACTCAAGAACTTTGTGGTATAAAGCTCTCTACGTATGTCAAGTCACAGTGGAAGAAGTGTGTGTCCCTATTGAAATTGTCAGAAATGTAGATAATTCACTTTAGAGAGTAAATCCAGTGTGGTTCACTTCAGAGAGTTGTAATGACAAAATCTATTCTAGCCAAAAAGAGGAGGGAGGTCCAAGAGCAACTCAAGTCCTATAGCCAATAGTGCATTTATGGGCATGTATATCAGTTGTGTAAGGTTTAGCCGAGGTGAATTTGAGGTGCCATGTGGTGTACTAAGTGCTCATGATTTGCAAAATGAATGTAGTGCTTCCCTTGTAAATAGGATTTGTTTAGTGTTTTTCTCCTTAAAAGTATCTCAAACATTGCATATTTCTCCAATAGCCCCTAATAAGCATTCTCAACATGGATTCTCTCATCCATGAGAATAACTTGCACAATCCAACCAGTCTTCACTTTGCATTGATTCAAAATTTTGATGGGATTATAAAGACAACCTAAACAAAACTCTCTACAATCAATGCATTCAAAGTGATGCCATTCTAGAAAGAATTTGATCAAGAACTTTTAGAGATTTTGGGATATTGCATTGGCATACAAGTAGACCAAAGCACAGTTAAGAAATCGTGGCCACCAATCTTATTGTGAATGGACACCAATGCCTTGCACAATGCCAAAATCCTTCAACATTAAAGCACAATTGATTGCATTCAAGAACACGGCATCGCTTTGCATTTGCTAAAAACAACCCAAAATTGCTTTGTGTCAACCATGTTGGGCATCCTGCAATCAATGCGTTCCAAGTGATGTCATTCCACACCAAAAGATCATCAAGAAACTTATATGATTTTGTGAAGATGCCACTTTCAACATACTTGTCAACAAAAGCACCATCAAGCAAGGCATGGTTCTGAAACAACCCGTGACTAGTAATGTCACCTTCCCTTCACCATGTCAATGTTTTTTGTGCAACTTTGGGTCGTCATTGTTGTTTAGGATTCTCATCATGAATTCTATTGCCCGTGTCAAATTCTTGTGGAATGCCACAAGCCATCTACATGCAACCACAACGGAGTACATATAGAAAAATATCCCAAGACTTCTTTGTCTCAGACATGTTGGAAATATTCTACAGTCAACACAATGTCACGACGCTTTGCATCCACAAAGGGAAACCCATACATGATACAGGTTTTTTGGCATTATCATCACATAGATGAATTTGTTATGCTATGTTGTGATTATCATCACAGGTTTTTTGGCATTTGTTATCAACTTGTGTGTATGCTATGTTGTGATTGTTGATGCTTTGGTTGAAATGCATGCCCAATATTGCACATGGCAATGCTTTGATTGATAAGTATACTAAATGTTGGCCAGATTTAAGGGTGTTGAGGAAGATGGCATATTTAGAAATGCTTTGGCCAATATTTGTGCCGAATGTGGTGAACTTCAAAGAGCACAAAAAGTGCTTAAGGATCTTATTGTTCGGGATGGTGTCTCTTGGAGTACACTGATTGAGTATTATGACCAACATGGCAATGGCAAGGATGCAGTTTGGGTTGGTTATTCTCCCATACCATTACAATAAGGGCCGCTGAAGAAATATGTTTGTACTTAGCAATGCTTTGGATGATATGTAAGCCAAATATGGTGTACTTTAAAGGGTTGAGCCATGGGCTTCTTGGCCATAAAAGGGTCGTCCACCAAGTTTGGTACAAAATTGAATGGGCTCCCAAGTTTAGGAGGGGCCTAAATTTAACATGGAGAAGCTACGGATAAAGGGGGGAAAAAGAAACGAGCAGCGCAAAATATTTTTTATGCAGTTAGCGAGTGCTACAAAACTCGGGAGAGAAAGCTCATTGAAGAAGGTTCAGCAGACTTGGGCACTACTTTTTGGCTCCATAATCGTAGCTTTCCGTGCAGTCTCAAAATCCTCTTGCCACGTCAGTGAGCGATGTTCCCACAAACTTATTTTGAAAAGCATAAGAAAACCTGAGAGGAAGATAAAAAAGATTGCAAAGGGTTACAACATGTAGAAATAGAAGGATGAGAGAGATTACGAGCATCAAAGACCGAGCAATATTGGGAAGACTATAGAAATTTTGCAAGGTTTTGGAAGAAGGAAGGCCGCTTCTCTCGACCTTGACCTTGATCTTGGAGTGGAAGCGTCTCTTTTCTCTGTAGACGTCAAAAGGCATATTTTATCGTGTTGCTGCCCACTTCGTCAGCTTTGGAGGGAAGAAGGCTTATCCCAGGTTTTTTGAGCTTGACATCAGAAAGAAATTGGACTTTGGTTGTTTTTTTTCCTTGATAGAGCACATGGGGAGTCTAAACAAGAAATCATGGAGATCAAATAAAATTATTTTTGGGGTAGCTTTTTGATGCAAGGTGAAGCAAGATTGTCAGTAGTCAAGAAGGAAAAAGGAAGTTTACACCCTAACCTACACTTTCGTTTGCCAGCAGCTTTGATGTTTGTACTACTCTAACTCTTGGCCAACAATTTATGTCGCACACACCCAAAAAATATGATAGCAAGTTAGCATCCATGACATGGGAATCATAGCAGCCACAAACCATGCCATGGACACAACAAACATACTGAAACATTCACAAAAAGACTTTGCAAAACCTACACAAGACAACATCCTTGTTTTCCTCCTCTAATATATGCTCTACAAAAGAAGTACAAACATAACTACAAGGAAGTGATCATGGTCCATCTCCTTTTCTCAAGCATACGAAGAAAAAATAGAGGGCAACCCCTCCTGCTCATCCTCCATGCATTCCTTACCTAGCGAAGTTGGGGATGTCCTAGAGTTAGTGCATTCCAAGATATGACATTTTGACCAAGTTACTCACAAGCATCTAGTGACACAATGGGTGGACCTACAACTGCTCATTTCTTTGATATATGTCTCTTTTCAACCAAACTCGTACGGGAGTATGCAAAAACTTATTGGCAACAACGTGCGTACGTTTTGTTTTGCCAATGAGTGTGTGTGTGTGTGTGTGTGTGTGTGAGAGAGAGAGAGAGAGAGAGAGAGAGTCCCTGTTGCTAGTCAAATAGCACAACATGCATGACGGAGAATCTAGAGCGCATATTGGAATACTTCCATAGCTTCTTTTGCATGGCACTACAAGAGGTTGTGTGCTCTTGTGACGCTGTTAGCGACGGAAATACACTGGGTTTTTATAACCCCCAGCGTCGCTAAAACCGTCGCTACGAGCGTCGCTATGAGAGCGTCGCTATATGCGACGCTATTAGCGTCGCTATATGCGTCGCTATGAGCGTCTCTATATAGAGACGCTCATAGCGACGCTCATAGCGACGGTTATAGCGACGTTTACACTGAAGACTATAGCGACGCTCATAGCGACGCTACAGAGCCATAAATAGCGACGGTTATAGCGACGCCCGAGAGAAATTTTTTTTGGTGGCAGGGCATTGAATGCCCTGCCACCCATCAACCATATTGTACTTGATTCACTTTTTAAAAAAAGTGCAAGGGTAGATAATAGACCCAAAATAGTCACCCACAAGACGCATTGTTTGCAAAATTGACAATTGTACACATCATAGGCAAAATGAATTGATTGGCAAATGTAATAATGACAATTGTACAACATCATAGGCATAAAGAATTGATTGGCAAAAGGAACTGCGGTGACAAATGTAATAATATACATGGTTCAAAAAGACGTATAAAATCCGTCTCATGATACATAAGCTATGAGAAACCCTAAACTATTGCTATCTAGCTACGGCTAAACTGACGTCGTCTAGTCAGACATCTCATCGCGTCCAAGTGGCGTATCTGTCGGATTCTGCAAAAAAAGACAATAAGACAGCTTTCAGTAAGTATAAACATATAACGACATTTATAAAACAATACAAAAAATTAAAAAAAGTAAACCCTAATATTAACCATGCCGCCGCGAGAACTGAGAATGTCCATCAGGGCGTTTAAGCCCTTCCTGCCTGCGTACTCGCGCTCGTTCGGTGTGGGATCACGTCCTGTCATCGACCACTGTCAAAACATACAAAGATTTCATTACGTTAGAATTAAAAAACTCATAAACCCTAAACTATCGAACATAAAGAGCAATGTGAAAACACTTACAAAATCGGCCTCAAATGATGCCCATCCACCGCTCCCCAAGTGGTGCGAGCTCCCTGCCTCTACTCGCGCTCTGGCTGCATCCTTTTGTTGCTTCCACTTGTCGGGATTCTCGCGCGCTGCTTTCTTCGCATTCTTCCAATCTTCTTTGGCCAGCCAATCTGGCTTGTTCCACCCATTCTTGATTGCTTTTTGCACTTCGGAACGCTTGTGTTTGCAATATTCGCGCATTCGAATCTTCATCAGGTCTTCATTGAAGCGTTGATCCCGTGTTGGAACGGGAAACTCATCATGAAGTATGCTGATGACTCTGTTTTTTAAATCACTTGGTACTTCACTCCATTTGTTTAGTATGTAGTGTCTAAACAGCTGAGAGCAAAGACCACGCATGCGCGAGATCACCTTCTTGCCGTCATCATCCATGATGATACCGCCGCTAAAGTCGATGGAGTAAGACAAGCCCTCTGGCCGGTGACGCGTAAACCTGGGTGTCCCGGCAGGGGTCTCTAGTGGCGTGTCGATGGGGGTACGGACGTCAGGTGTCTCCACCGACGTCTGGGCCCCGAAGCGAGGAGTGTCGAGTGGGGTGGCTCTTGGCGGAGTAGGTAGAGGTGTGTAGCTTCTAGGAACAGTCAGCCGTGCAAAACCTGGCGTAGATGGCGATGATGTGGCTGGTGTGGGGGCGGGCAAAGAAGGGGAGGGTAAAGAGCCTCGTCGAACACGAGGCGGTGTGGAGGCATCGGTGGCGGAATCCCCACAACAACCGCCACCGCCACCGCCACCACTAGAGCGCCGGTGTCTAGACGAGTGTGAAGCTCGTCTCGTCGACGCCGAAGCTTCGGAGCGCGCCGAATGCTCCGAAAGAGAGGGAGATGCGGATGGAGTAGGAACGCGCGATGATGCGCCAGAGCGATGACGCTCCACGTACCACTGTCTCTGCTGCGGTGACAAAGAAGAAAGAAACTCCTCATCATCCATACCTGCATTAAACACACGAATATTTAAACTTAATATTGAATGAATAGAGTAGACAATGACGCAAAGACCATTAAATACAATGACGTAATGACGCATATAAATAGAATGACGCAATGAATTGAGTGATAGAAGAGGCAAGTCGAAAACTCAGAATTTTCAATCAAAAGATGTGAGCGCAAGTAGAAAAGAGCGTTATACACCATGGAAGGTACTTAGAGAGCCACAGCTTTTACAACACGGAGCAAAATTGTTCAAATACAATATTTGTGGCTTTAAGAGATCTCTCTCTCATCCTCGCACAACTCAGCATAACTTCCTATATCTATATAGAGCTCTCCGTTTAAACACATATCCTCTGTTTCATTTTGTAGCTCCTCTGCATGCACCCCATATAGAGTAGTAGCATCTTGATGCTCGTCTGGCACCACCGCAGCGGCTTCTGATTGAGCATCTTCTCTGATCTCCTCCATTGATGCCGTTGTGATTGGCACATGGTAGCCTTCATACGTCCTTGCACTACGAGGGGCTACCTCTATGACGTACCACCAGTTTGATGTAGACTTTGTAGGATGAAATATTACCTGCCAGAGCCACATAACTTACATGAGAGCTTTCAAGCACATAACTTGTAAAAGGGGGATGTTAACTATTTACATACTTACTTGTTCACAATGCTCGGGTAGTACGAAAGTGTCTCTTAGGTCAGTCCATTTCTTAGTAGAATCCACCTCAAGAAAACCAGACTCTCCTCTACGCACAGTAGCGTTGCGACCCTCCATGATTATCTTGAACCATTGCACGTCGAACAAGTCGACAAAAAATCCTCTGTAATCGATCCTCAAAATCTCTTGCAGCGTGCCGAAGTAAGTGAGTTCCGCCACCACAGGATCTGCATCAGAGGAACGTCGTCGACTAAACTGTTCAAATTTTGCCATGATTCCACAATCTTGAGTAAAACACTTTTTGTCGATTCGTTCCACCCTAAAATGTTGACCTTTACACCATGCTGCTGTGTATGACTTATACTACAACGAACAAAGATTATGAGTGGCCGTTCAAACGTTTATAAATAAAGTCACTTGCTAGTCGTACATTGCAAACTTACCTTGGTCGCGCAACCCCGAGAGTACTCCCACTCTTCCTCAGTCACTTCGTCACCGCATTGTTGTGCGCTTTTCAATTGGTTGTGCAACCATCTTAAGCTCATGAAGGTTGGTAGGCTCTCCAGAACCGCTGGATAGTGCATCGGTGGTCGTCTTCCCCGTCTCCACTCGATTCGTGCCCTTTGTTGCTCTTGCTTTGCATCCTCATATTGTGAAATCCACTTTTGCATCACTGGATTGTGAAGCATGCAAAATCGGTTGATTTTAGCCTCTAGATCTTCCGTCATCTTCTTCTCAACACCGAGATTGCACATGACAATCCCAGATATGCACTCATCATCTATGGTTCGCCATAGCGTGTCCCGGGCTTTATCAAATCCGTCTAGCCACTCTCCAATGTACACTAGGGACTTTGATACCAACCAACCTTCTGCCATGCTACCCTCCGGACGTGCCTTTTGACGCACATATCCCTTAAGCGTTTTCATGAAACATTCTAAGAAGAACATCCATCTGGA
This sequence comes from Adiantum capillus-veneris, assembly GCF_014529385.1. Lineage (NCBI taxonomy): Eukaryota > Viridiplantae > Streptophyta > Polypodiopsida > Polypodiales > Pteridaceae > Adiantum > Adiantum capillus-veneris. Next base: position 102,494,029 of record NC_140943.1, on the reverse strand, counting down.
ATGAACTGTGCCAGCTATTTCCACCTCATCAACTATGTGAACAAGAAGATGCACCTGAATGGTTAGCATTGTAGTAGGAAAATGTTTCTCAAACATTCACACAAGCTCCGCAGCATTTAGTTTGGCGAATGGTATGGAGTACTCTACGTTGATCTCCTTTTGTGAGATCCATTGCACCAGCTTTGCAAGTTTGTAGATTGTGTTACGGATGTCGAGAGACAAACATCCCTCAATGGCAACCGGTAAAATAAACTGTAAAGTATGTGCAGCAATGATATTAAAGTCCACATTTTATGCAATGATATTAAAGTTCACTATGAACGTACCTGACACATTTTATGCCAATCGTGTGACTTCAAACCGGTAATCTTTCCTTCTTTAGTAAAACACGTTCGGAGCGAGTGCATTACGCCAGTGGGGGTCCGCAAAGATCGAATGGTCTCTTTTACTTTGCGTTCTTGGGCTCCTGTGAAAATCCATGGTGCTTTAGGGAGTTTTATCGATCCATCAGACGCCGTTTGCGGCCAATATTGCTCCATACGATCCACATTTCTAAGGTCAACTCTGGCTCCCAAAGTATCTTTCTTGCCGGTCAGATGGTCCCATAGTAGATTACCAACATTCTTGAATATGTGCATTGGATCGAGCAAGTGATTGATCATGAGTCGGGGCCAGTATGGTAACTCGTACCATAGAGATAGTCTCTTCATCCCTGGAGGCAATCCGTCATCGCACATCTCCTTCTGCTCTAACCATGCTTGTGCAGACATCCTTGGTGGCTCTCTTCCCAAAAAGCCGTCGCGTAACACATGATTCTCTGGAAGATACGCTTGATCACCTTCATAGATTTGCTTCTTTAGTGAGGGTGCCCTACGTGCATTCAGTCTAGGTCCACATGTGACACATGCTCTGTATCCGCTTGTTTGAAGCCCTGCATGTATACACATGATAATAGATCAACTATGGGAAAAAACAAGATTTACAGTGTCTGAGTGAGGAGTGTCAATAGATCACCTGAGCATTCTGTTAGCCCGGGATAGTCATGCGTGGTCCACATTAGAATGCCTCTGATCAAAGCATTCTGTCATCCTGTGTGTCGGCTCATATCCACCACCTCTATGCCAATCCACAATTGTTGTAGCTCTTCCAATAGTGGACGAAGATACACATCCATATTCCCCACTTTATATCGCCCTGGCACAATCAAGCTTAGCCATAGGTGCCCCTTCTTCGTAGTCAACCACGGGGGAATGTTGTAGTTGACGATGACAACGGGCCATACACTGTAAGATGTTGATCTTTGACCAAATGGATTTACGCCATCCATAGCCAGGCCTAAGCGCAAATTTCGAGCTTCCCTGGCAAAATCCGACCATGTTCCATCTATATGTTTCCAGGCTACGCAATCTGCAGGAATTCGTAGCACACCATCCGAAGATTTATTCTCCTCATGCCATGATGCTAGGGCGGCCATGGACTTACATTCAAAGAAATGCTTGATGCAAGGAAGCATAGGGAAATGTCGCAAAACCTTTTGTGGAATTTTTGTCCCGTGGAGATCTACTCGATATCTTTCGGAATCACATTTCGGACACTTCTCCATTTCTATGTATTCCCCTCTGAAAAGAATGCAGTCATTAGGACAAGCGTGGATAGAATTGTGATCCATCCCCAAGTTTCGCAAAATCTTTCTTGCTTCATCTCGGGAATCTGGCATCACATTGTCAGCTGGTAGTATGTGCTCTTTCAGCAACCTACACAACATAAAAATATGATACAGTCGTGTAAAAATCTATCAGATCATTGTACATTTAGAGTTCTATTAAAGTAAACTAATTGTAATAGATCACCTGAAAAGCGCTGTGACGCTAGTGTCACTCCATCCAAACTTTGCCTGCATGTTGAGAAGAACCAGGAGTGCTTTCAATCTAGACATACGTGCTCCATTATACAATGGCGTATCGGCTTCACTTTTCATATCATCATAGATAAGCCTTTCTGAATCCATGATCGTCTCGATCATTTCATCAATCTCGGGCTCAAACATTGCCTCGTTGGGAATGTGCTCTGCATGATCATCCCCCGAGCTGTCAGAGGCTACATCTTGTGGCCTCACATATGCTGCTTGACCAAAGCGCCTGCGAACACGTCTATTGGGTTGCAAGATTGCTGCTTGTTGGCCAGCGTCAGAGTCCGACGAGTTATAATTGGCAACAACTCGATCTATAATAGATGGATCAAACTCGCCAAATTCACGAACGTGCTGCAAAGAAACACGTCTTGTCCGTCGCACAGCATGCTTGCATTGATTACAAGGACATAAGACCCTCGTTGAGAGATAGGTGTTTCGGTTGGACGGTCCCACATCCTCGTCGCTACTCATAATGAGGATAAAAAACTTATAACCTAGACAACAAATTTAATATTCTATTGGCATTCTTCGTCTTATCTCTCTCTCTCTCTCTCTCTCTCTCTCTCTCTCTCTCTCTCTCTCTCTCTCTCTCTCTCTCTTTACCTCACATTCTCTAGTCATGTCCAATCCCCGCACACCTCGGTCTAGAGGTGCACGGAGATCAGAACCACCGGGTTATAATCTCGTCTTTATTGGTCAATACCTATATTTGTGGGTACAAAAAATCTACACACCCACGTCTACATGATACTGCATGTAGTGGACAAAACCCCTTTGCCTCTTCTCTAGCTGTAGCACTTCACTTCATCTTAACATCTTTTCACAGTAGATCTTTTCACTGTTCGTCTAACTCTAAACCCTAAACCGTAAGTAATTCTTGCGTGGACTCGATCTAACGTAAATAAGCGTAAATCTAAATAAACGTAAATCTAACTAAAAATAAAGCTAAATCTAATTTAACGTAAGTCTAATGACTAGAGGTTGTCTAGATGGTCATTGTGTCGGGGATGTAGTGACTCTTGCCGCCCTGAAGATCCACCTTCTTCCCTATCTTCTGAAGACATTTCACCAGTACTTTTGGATCGACGGAGCCCACCATGAGTGAAGGCAGCAATACCCTATATTCCATTGAGGGCTTTCTTCACCCGCTTCATGCAGGCATCGCAGTCTATGGAGACCTAAATCTAATCTAATATAACGTAAATCTAAATCTAGCTTAAATAAACGTAAATCTAGTTAAAAATAAACCTAAATCTAATTTAATGTAAGTCTACATATAACCTAATCTTTAACGTCTTTTAAGATAGTTTCCTACGACGTTATAACTCTCTTCTTCTTGTGTGTGTGCGCGTGTGCCAATAAAAAGAGATAAATGGTATAACCTTTCTATCACCCATGCCAAGTATGATAGATTGATTATGCCATTTCCCTCTTGAATAATAGGTCTTGAGTTCAACTCCTTGTCGGCTAGATCTTTAGGTCTTTTAATTTTAATTAGTTTCCTACGACGTTAAATTAGTTTCTCTCTCTTTCTCTCTCAATGTGTGTGCGTTTTTTTGGATCGTATGCATGTTTTCTCTCTCTTTTCCTCTCTCAATGTGTGCGTTTTTTGTTTATGCATGTTCTCTCTCTCTTTTCCTCTTTCAATGCGTGCGTTTTTTGTTTATGCATGCTCTCTCTCTCTTTTTCTCTCTCAATGTGTGTGTGCATTCTTTGTTTATGTATGTGTGTGTGCGTTTTTGTTTTTGTTTGTACTCTCTCTCTCTCTCTCTCTCTCTCTCTCTCTCTCTCTCTCTCAAAAACACTGTGTGTGTGTGTATGTGTGTGTGTGTGAGAGAGAGAGAGGGAGAGAGAAAGAGGGGAAGGGAACATGAGAATGAGGAGAGGGAAGGAGCATACCTGGCTCTCCTTCCTCTCCTCGTGTGTGTGTGTGTGTGTGTGTGTGTGTGGAGAAGAAAGAGAGAGAGAGAGAGAGAGAGAGAGAGTGAGGGAGAGCGTTACCTGCTCCTTGCTTGAGGGCGCCGAAAAACTCAGATCTGAGATCTGAGTTTTTGGGCGCGCTCGGTTATTTTTTTACCCCAGCCGGCGTCGCTATAGGCGTCGCTATAAGCGTCGCTGTGTGAGCATCGCTAATATGAAGAGCCTCTTGTAGTGAGATTTTGCTGAATGAATGTGAGGAACAATGGTGCGCTTCACAGATAATGCAATCAATGCATGAGCATGCGCATCCTTTACATCCCAACGAGATCGTTCTGCCGTAGGCAAAACAACTCTTATAGCAGCAATTCTTGCAGCAAGACTTGCAACATCCTCAACATCACCTACATCCTCAGAACAAGGACGTACATCAATGCCCTACACAATATTCTAGACGCCCTTTGACACAAGAACATGTTGCGTCATGTAAGCCCACATAGGGTTATTGTCCCCATCCAACCTGTCCTCAGCAGCAAACATCTTGAACACATCTGTGTTGTTGTCAGCCATGGTAAATGCTGCACCTGATGTTAAAATTGCCCAAAAAGAGCGGAAATGAAGTGGGAAGAACATGTGCTATATAGCACAAACCGTAAAAGACTGTAAGGCACCTATTATGCAGAAAACGGCACTGACAGAAATTCTGCACAAAATGACAAAATTGTCTATACAGACCTGCCGGTAGTGGAAACGGAGGCTGAAATGAGCAAGAATCACTATAAACGGAGACAGTGAGCAGGCGTGTGCTGGAGCAGCTGGCGACTAAGCCCGGGAGGACGTAACTTGCTCTGATATCAATTGTTGGAATTAGGGTTGCAGAGAAATGCACACAACTTGGAGAAGATGAAGGAAGCTCAAGACACACAATAGAGAGTGTGTTACTTAGTGTGCAATGGAAAGATAGGTAGCCCTAGAGTGATGGGCGTATATACAATGCTCGGGGAAAAAACCTCCTAAAGGGGGAAAAAATGCCCTGGCGGTCCTTGTGTGTTCACAAACATCACTGCCACATGTATATGGTAACAAAAACATTAAAATATTTTATTGTTTTGATCTTTTTTCCAAGAAACTTACAAAAAATTATAGAGTTTTTTTTGTCAAACTCAAATTGTCAGTAGATGTATTGTATTAAACATTAAAAACTGTACACTAGCCTCAAGCTCATGTCAAGCTTTGAGGGGTCATTTGAGACATCAGAAGTCTTACACAATGCCAAGTAACATTGAACCATTATCCACGCACCCTTACTCGTTGCAAGAGGTCATGATCGTTAGAGATGCCTGGCTCCACTCGTTCAAATTCTTCTTTTTTCCCTTGGCAATAATCAGTTCACTGCTTCCGTGGATAATGTCCTTGAAGCTAGCTGCCATGGTGTCATTCTCAAAAATCCGACGGTTCTTGGCTTTCCACAAGTGCTGAAAATAGCAGAATCTGACAATTTGCGTCCATATCAGCAACGCTTGGCTTTCAATTGCAAGTGAGAGTCTGAGTTTTTACCTTTTTAAAATAGATTTTTAACTCTTATGACCCCTCAATAGTCAAATTTTTACCTTTTGAAGCCCCCCTACGAAGACTTCAACTTGTTTTCACAAATAAGGTTTCTCTACTCGAAGGACCTTCATCAATTTACATATTTTGGACAATCTTAGGCATTCATACTATGATTGTTATTTTACACATGTAAATATTCATTTGATTCTTTGAAACAATTGTAATAGTGTAAGTATGTGATGTACACTCTTCATGCAAGTAGAAACATATTTTAGCTACTATTTTTGGAGTTCAAGTAAAAAACAAGGTACTTTTTCTATTTGGGAAGAAAATCCACAAGGTAAATCACTCATCTTGTACGTGGATTTCTAATGTCAATCCGGCTCCGAGAACTCCATGAGGAAAACTATAAATTCGTCTCTTTTGCAAAGTAAAAACGAGGACACTCTAGGCAGCTTGTCCTTTACAATTAGCACAACTCAATACTACTGCTTGGTACTAACTTTGTTTTTGGTAAAAGTTACATTGAAGAGGTAGCAATGGAGGAGCCTCTTCTCTAGTGAGAAACATACCTAAGACTGGGTTTAGACGAGGCAATGTTAGAGAGAAAGGGAGGCGCATGAGTCCTAACTAGCTCGTGTAGATTGGGCATAAAAATCAAGCATCCTTTCCCAATCCACCTCCCTACCTCGACAGAGAGCCAATGGTGTGCACTTTATCAACGCGAAACGTGAAGTCAGGTTGAAAGGGTTGGACTGGTTCCAACGTTAGGATTTGACAGCCATCCACCATGCCAAAGGCTTTCAAATTTTCATGAGAACGGCAAAGAAGGAACCAAGATGTCCATAGCATGGTGGAATGGAAAATCGCACATCCACGCGGATTGGGAGGATTTTGTGTATATTGTCTACGGAATGGCATCCACAAAAATCACTTGTCCAAAACAAATTTTGATAAATATATTTATATATATGTTAAATAGTTACTACAGACTTCAAATTTTAAGGCTAAAGCTCACTGCTCTAGTGCTCATATGTCCAACCTTGGTCCTTAGTCCCTCAAAGAGTCAAACGCTAAGCTCAATGGGGCCTGGGTCCAAAATGGGGACGAGAAAATCGATTTAGGGGTAAGGAGTCAGGATCAAGGACCGCTCATCGAAAATCAATTTGAATTTTGAAACCCGCTTAAGCCTTACACCCAAATTCCAGAAAATGTCTTGTGAGATGAATGCTTTGAGGCTTGGAAGGGCATGAAGAATAGGAGGAGTGGAGATGTAAAGACAACATGATCTGAAGATGATGTATCTTTTTATTGGGCTTTCTCGTTGTGAGATTATGGTTTTCTCACTTACATGGTGTTGCCAAAGCTGTTCAAGCGCTTTTCTTTAGCTTTTTGTTTTCAAGTTTTGGGTCACATGTGGACTACTTGACTAATGACGCCATATCTAATCAAGTCTTGTCAAATTTTAAAACTTTTTGCTAGTTTGATCTTTTGCAATTAACCCTAGAGTATAATTGTCATGAAAAATTTTGTATCATACAGATTTTTGGAATGGTGTCTTGTGTCTCAAAGAGGCTTTGGAATGGCCTTTTGAAAATTTGTCATGCCATGCGGAATGGCAATCGTAAAATGAGGTTGTCCATTGCAAATAAGGGGTGCTTAGCAAATCCTAACGCTGACTGGTTCCAACCCAATACAAGCCTATTGCATCCCCGCTAAGATGCAGTCCATTGGCCGCAAGCTTATGTTGCCTTATCTTAGGCCCCTATGACACTGGGGCACCTGCCCCTCTCCTGCTTTGACCATGGCCTCAACGATGGCGTCACAATGGACTGATGACCAAGAGAAATGCATAAAATTTTAGCGAGTCTATGACAGTCGAGTGGTTAGGCCTTTGTGTTCTATGCTGGCTATCAGAGATCAATGCCTATAAAATTGTCTCCCGCGTTATCTTTTTGCAGACGGCCATCGTTGGGAAAAGATGGCCGGGGGGGGGGGGGTTTGCCCACCTCTCTGACAAAGGTGCAAGGCCATGTTGCACTTTTTGGTGGGCAAATGGTTGCCCGCCACCTCAGCATGGCCAGCCATTGCCCGCCCCAATGTGTGCCATGCATGGGCTTTAGTGTGAATGAAGGAAGTGGAGGTAGCAATCATTGAGGGCTCGTATGAACCTACCTTAAGGATGGGTTCAGATAGGCTGATGACATGGAGGAAGGAAGGTGCGTGCTGTTTGCATGGCGTGCAATGATTGGGTAAAATGGAAGACATTTCTCTCGGGACCCACCATCTCTTGGGCGAGCCCCCCGAAAGAAACACACTACCGGGCACTTTTTCAGCGTAAAATGCGAAGACATAGAGTCGAGCTCAAGGCGCCAGGACTGTAGCCAATGGTAAATCTGCTGAGCTGCTCAGATCTGATTGACGTAACTCCTGCCATTACCAATATGTTCCAAAATACCGTCCTGTGTGACACCATGAGCGGAGGTAGGAAAAAGCACCTCAACCTGCCACTGTGCTCATCTGAACCCGACCTAAGAGTCGATTTAGTGGTGGGCTCGTGTTGTCAAGGTGGCATAAAGCCATTCGCTCCAAAAAAGAGATGCAATGTTTGGACCCGCCTCATCAACGAGCGGCCTCACACCCTCGAAAGAAGGGAATATCCATGCACTTTGTGGCGCAAGTCACGCACGAGTGTCGATCTCCAGACCTTAAAGGTTTGGAGTGGTTCATCTTAACCAGGAGCTCACTTCCTTTTGGATGCAATCGGCACTGCAGCTTTACAACATATTGAATGTCGATGAATCACAGAGGGATGGACGAACCATGCCCAAGGTTCTGAACCATGGATAGTCTGAATGCACCCTTAGTTTGCTCTCTAGACCAATGTTCTTGCTGGCAAGGACCGCCAGTGCAAAAGGGGCCGAGCCCCGTCTTGTCACTATATGGCACGAATCTGGCTCAAAGGGGATCTAGGGCCCAAATTTGGGAGGGCGAGGCGGCTTTAATCTCAGCCGTCGGGATCATGCAGTGAATTGGGGATGAACTAGGGATGGGTGAACTGGGGTGAACTAAGGGTGGGTGAACTGGCGGTGAACGAGGGGCACGTAAACTAGGGTGTGATTATGTGCCATGCCAACATGGGCATCGACGCACGTTAACGTGATGATAGGGGATTTGTGTGGCAACGGAGACGTCCTGGATTCGACCCACACCCCGCGAGGTGAGTGAACTAGGGGCAAAAATGTTTGCCTCGAGTTCACCCCATAGTTCACCCCTGGTTCACCAAGTCTACGTACAACTGAGATTGCATTGCGATATAGCCGTGCCATATAGGGTAAAGGGGCCAATTAAAAGCCGCCCCCCTTTACAAGGACATGACCACCCCCAAAATAAAACTCAATTTTATCCAGCTGTGGGACATCGAGCGATGGATGATGAGCTGGTTACGTGAGCTTTGCATTGAACCTGGGTCGCACGATCTGCGCTCGATCCTTGCTGGCAGCATTGGCACATAGTACCCCACTGATATGGCTTGCCTCACAAGGCCGATTTTGTTACACAGAAAATCTTCGTCGTTGTTGTGTGTCGCCTTCAGATCTCCGACAACGCTGATCCTTTTACTGCACGTGCGCCTTGCAAAGAGCTTCTGATTGCATTCCTCCAAGACGAAAACAGTGCAACACAAATGCGACACTCCTCGCAGCGCTTAAGGCGCGTGTCACACTGGGACGGGCGATCGAGTGCCAAGCTGAAGTGGCGGTAGATTATTCGTCGCAGACGTGGGAAGAGCGTACACTGGCCTTGAAGTCTGACGCTCAGTGTGGAGTGAGGATGCTTTACCTCTTGGCTATCACCGATTCGCTGCAAACTGCGTTCCACTGAAGCTTCATATTCTAATGTGACATGAAATGGAAGGCCACATCTCAAAAATGGAGATGGGCGCCCGTCCCAGTGTGACAGGGGCCTAAGTGGCCTTAACTTGGCCCTTTACCCTAGCCCGGGAAGGTAGCCGTCACATCTCGATACATGCTCAGTTAAGGAAGGTACATTTTGTCGCGGTGTCTCTCTCTCTCTCTCTCGCGCGCGCGCGCGCGCGCGCTCGACGCACAACCAGCTGCACACATGCACGCACTCAGTCGCGCACACAGGCGTGCAATTGTCACATCTGCTCATGTGTCTCTTATGGTCTGATGGCTGGCCACACTGAGTGGCAGCATCGTTGCTCTTGTTTCGGCTATGGAGGAGGGGAGTTCTAGCAGCCAGGGTAGCCCAGTAGGTGGCTCTGCTGAACAAGATGACACAGATAGAAGTGGAGCCAGAGAACTTCTCCAGAATGTTCCCGCTCGCGAGCCAGAAATGTTCCTACCTATCGCTAACATCAGTCGCATCATGAGGCGGATTCTTCCTGCAAATGCAAAAGTTGCTAAGGAGGCTAAAGAATGTGTACAGGAGTGTGTCACAGAATTTATCAGTTTCATCACAAGCGAGTATCCGTCGTCTATTATTGAATCTTGTGCAGCATACATCATTTACTGTTGGGTCATTTGTTGGATGCTTTCATGCAAATGCTTTTGAAAGGTAGCTCACAAATAACCATAGCCGCATATGGGTTCGGAAGTTTGCCATCTATATCTTAGTTTTTTCAAGGTTTTGTTGGGCATACCTCTTTCTGTTTGTATCTTTTAATGTGGTTTAAGTACTTCCCTAATCCTAGAGGGCCACGTCTAGTTTTTTACTTCTTGTGTTTCATTATATCTTGTGCCTTGAATGCCCACATGAATTATTGTGTTTGATGTTTTTCATGTCCAATTGCGACCAATATGTTGTTTGCATGAGTTCTAAGCAGCTAATACTTGGTTAGATGGCAAGATTAGGTTTAGAAATGCATGCACCGACCAATAACGAAACACAGCCTTGGCAAAAACATTCAAGCCTTACCACAGTGTACTTGCAAGACCATTTGCACGTCTGCAACCTTGTGAGCATATGGGTGTGCTAGATAGATCTTGCAAATTATTTGTTTACTTGACTCCTGATTCTAGAGCTAGCGATAGATGTCTTGAAGAAAAACGTAAAACCATTAATGGCGACGATGTGATTGGTGCTATGACAACCCTTGGTTTTGACAATTATGTTGAGCTTTTGAAGGTGTATCTCCAACGGTACAGAGAGGTATGGAATTTCAATGCTAAGATGTAATATTCGCCCACCAACTTACTGACATATTCTGTTTAATTTGTCATGGATGCTTATTTTGTTGCTTTGGACCCCCTTTGGCAGTTAGAGGTAAACCTTTACATCGCTTCAATTTATTATACAGTGCCTATTTTGCTGTTTTGAAAGCCACGTTTATGACTTTAATTGTCTTGTTTGGGTTAATAAGGGTGACTTTAGAAGTGCACGTGGGACTAGAAGTCTGCTAGAACCTCATAAGGATGATGAAGAAAATTCTGAAAGTATGCCGAAATTGCAGGTAATACTCCATTTGTAGTATCTTATGGTAGTATTCAGATAGTAAAAGATATCGTTTGCTTAGAAGCTACTGAAATTTGGTTGTGCATGGGTTCCTTGAGTTAGCTCAAGTCGTTGGAATTGTGTTCTGTTAGTTTTTGGCAGGCCTTTTAGTAACAACCATAGAATTATGCTAGTCAAATTTATGATAATTTTGTGAAAATATGTATTTGGCATACTGTCCCTTTCTTACCTTGTCTTGGAAGAGGCATTGAGTGTCCACATGCTTTTGGTGGTCTCTTTGAGGGTTAAAGTGGGTGCTAGGGAACCCGGTGGGAAATTGCACCGCAATTTATAGGATGCTGTCACGTGCACAGTGTGCTTTGCGCCACGTGGAAAAGCTTCTGCTTCCGTCTAGTAACAGTCTTATTCTAGCGTAGGATCTAGCCCGCCACTTTGTGAGCCTCTAACAGGACGTGCATGCCCAGGCAGGTCATAGTTGCATACCCTCTCTTGGATAGTACAGTCATTTCAGCATTTAGGCATGTGAGTGTGTGAACAATCTCTTAAGCATTATCAATAAGTGACCCTTTAGTTCATTTTTTTAAATCGATCGTAGAGGCTTAAAGGTCACTGCTCGACCCATCAAAGATTTGCATATATAGGTGGGCTCTGGGCATTTCTCTGAAGGTAAGGAGGAAGATGCAGAAGAACCATAAGAAGTAAGTACCGTAGCACCAGTATCTCAGCTCCTCAGTGTCACAAATCAGTGACGTGGCATAACCCTAGACACATGCAAACTGGACACACACACACACCCTCTTTGGGCTGGCAGCAGTTCCGAAAAACGCGAAAATTCCTTGCAGTGCCACGTGGCAGCAACGTATGGATATCTCCGGATTTTGCGGGATTGATGACATGGCAGCAGCGTACGGAACAAGGTTGTTTCCGTACGTACGTACGGTACGGTTCCGTACCGCACGATACGTCCGTAAGGTATCTGTACGCACCGTACAATTCCGTACGTACCAAAAAAAAAAAAAAACCCCTCTGGAAAAAAAAAATCGCCAACGGTGCCTATTCCCCGTGGTCGGATTAGGTGGGCGAGGCCTTTAATAAGTCCACCTATCCTATACTTGTTATTATCACAACAGAGAATCAGAGAGTAGAACAGAGTCTCTGCACAGAGACAAAGGAAGGATTTGCCGCCACCGATAAGGTTCTTTCTCCCTCCCTCCCTCCCTCTCTTTGTGTTTGGAGTCTGCAAGGAGGCACTCTAGAGTTCTGACCTCGCGAAAGATTGTAAGTTTTGTATTCAACTTGGAAGTGTGCGTTAATTGTGTTGCAGAGTTATCTAGCGGTTACTTAACTTGTGGGGTGATTTTAAGTGTTTTTTGAAAGTTGTGGCTATATTTAAGTATTGTGCAGTGTTTTTAAACTAAATAGGTTGTATATAAATTTGAAATTCTTTGTATTTTTAGCTTTTAAAAAATATACTACGAATTTTACGTACCTTATGGCCCAATCCATACGGTACAACGTACAGTACGTACCGAACACGTACCAAATACTACGTACCTTACAACCTTGGTACGGAATGGGGAGCTTTATTCTACGTAATAGCAAGCTGAATTCTACGCAAAAGAGCGAGAGGGCTTTTTGGGAAAAATTGCTTTAATTTTTGATTTGCTTTATTCCCAAGAGATAACTTGTGAGAGAAAGCTTTTGCTTTATTTTAAAAGCTTTTGATTTTCAGCTTTTGAAGCTTTTGGGAGCTCTGCTTTTTTAGCATCCCTTTGTAACCTTTAAATATGTGAGCAAGCCTCTCACAACTCAGAGCATTTGGATGCAGAGTCTGAGTGTGAGCGCCTGCCCGCACTCTTGTACTTTGAACTCAGATTAATACAAAAAGAAATACCGAAAGGGGCGCCAGTCTTTGGGGCCAATATCTCTAGGCACCGAACTCTGTCGGTCCAGTATCGAATAAATTGTGAACTGTGAAATGTGAACGGTTTTGAAGTGGTTATTTGGTGCTGTCGCAGTAGATTCTTGATTTGGAATCTCCAAGTCTGTTACAGTGGTATCAAAGCACGGCCGATTTCTCTTCTACGCGAAATCCGATCCCAATTTTTTTTCCGCGGCACCTATGGCTTCAGGCAAGGATTAGTCGTCTCTCCCTGCATCCGGAGATGCGAGAAGGGATCACAACGAAGATTCAGGTAAGGAGTATGGCCCGCCTCGGCCTACTTCGGCGGAGCGTTGAGAGATGGAGCGTCAACGATTGATCGGCGACGCAACAAAGATGATGCTTAATTTTTACCAAGGACCCGAAAATGGCAAAATATATGAGCAAGACCTCTTTGGAGGAGGTGCACACGCAGTGGGAGAAAACCACACCACCACCCCCAAAACCCGCTCTCAAGAAACCTCCTACTCCCAAGAAGTATACAGAGAAGGAATTAGAAGAGGTGGTGGATGCACAAATTGCTCAGCTTTTTGACGCGCAAAACAAAGCTGAAAAGCACGGCAAAAAGCAAAAGAAAGGCATTGACTTCCCGGGCTATTTGGGTCGTCAGTCGACACTTGAAAAGGCAAAGAAACAGAAGAAGCGTGTTCGATTTGAAGGAGTACCGAGTTCTTCTTCTTCTTCTTTTGACAGTTCTTCTAGCTCATCTGACTCGAGCGAAGAAGATAGAAAAGGCAAAAAGCGAAGCAAGAAGCAACCCTTCAGAAAGGGCAAGAAAAAGACAAAGAAGTCTAAATCTCGCCTCGTGAGTGACAGTTCTATTGAGGACTTGTCTATAGACAGTTCAGACTCTGATGAGAGCAACTTTTATGCAAAGAAGAAGAATTTTTACAAAGCCAACCAGTATGACTTTCTCGAAGACAAAAGCAAGAAAGTCCGAGAGTTTAAGGAAGGTGGACAGTCAATTATATTTGACACGCTTTCTAGATATAGAGATGCTTCGAAGGCTTTGTCTTTTGTACAGCAGTTTGACGTCGCTTTCGCGAGAGGGCGTTACTCAGAGCACTCTAAGATTCGAAGAGCTGCCTCTTACTCTTAAGGGGAATGCTCGAACTTGGTGGTCCACGCTTCTATTAAGCAAGACTGCGCCAATTAAATGGCTGAAATTCAAAAGGCTTTTTATTTCTTCTTGGTTGACTCGCGAGTATGAACGTGATATATGAACTGCTTGGAACCATCTTCGGATGACCAAGAAAGATGTAAGGTGCAGCGGAATGAATGTTGTATTTTCTCAAGATTAGTGATCTTTATTTGCTCAAGGTTCCTTTTAGTTCTTAGGGAAGGAGAGAGCCTTCTGTCTTTATGTAGAGTGCTATGATCACGAACAAAGTGAGTGGATATTGTGTGTGCAAGTGAATGAGTCTGAGAGAAGGAGAGAGAAGAGATACGACACCCGAGAGGTTGTAAAACCCTCCTCCGAAGGCCCCACTCTCGTCGGCGAGAGTGGTCTAACTTTGATTGACAAAGGTGTACAATGATGATGCATGGACTGATGCAAACGGGGACTATGTCGACGACGACGACGATGACTTTAGGGCTGAATTCGATGCTCTTGTATTTGCTGTCCACAAAGGGGAAAATGCTGAGGATTTGGGTGATCTTGGGGCTGCTTTATATGGCTGAAAATCCCTGGTTTTGGGAAGGGAAGAGGGCTGATAAAAAAGGAATGAGGGCTGATAAAAAACGCAGGTGAAGCTAGGCTTTGGCTGCGTTTTTGCTGTTGCTATCGTAGGCTGCAGACGCTGATGAATTGCAAGTCAAAGCTGCGTTTTAGGGGCTGAATTCCCTGCCGTAAAACACTGTCAAGGGCTGCGTTTTTCAAGGCTGAAGGGCTGATGTAAAACGCTGAGTTCTGCTGAGTGTTGGCGATCTAAAAACGCCAAGGTTTGGGCTGCCTGAAGCGCCAGGGAAAGGAGCTTGATGGCGATGGCTGCCGTGAGGAATTGCCAAGGGGAGAGGGAGGCTTGATGGTGATCCAAACGCTGATGGGCTGAAGGTGGAGTGGCCTCACCAAGGTGGCTTGGGGAGGATCTTGCTGAGAGAGGGAGGGAACACCTGTTGCTTGGAAGCCTGCTGTGCTCCTTGCCCATCTGCCCTATTGTGCTATCTTGGGTTTGCTAATATATTAACTTACCCAATTTACCCTACTGAGTTCCCAACAAAAGTCACTTTATAAATAAGTGAAATGTTAAAAATAGGATAAAGTCACTTGAAAAAATCCCCAAACTGACTCTGATGGAAATGCTAATGCTTATGCAGTGTGCAACCAGAGGATATGCATCTACACTGAGTGACTTGGCATGCACGGTCTACGAATAGACTCACAAAAGTGTCAGATCACTTCTAATCTAAACCGACTGGACTTGACGGAAACCTTGTTATGGTGTAGCTTGTCCACGGACACATAGGGTTGGATGTGTCACGCGACATCCTCTCCTTTTTAAAGTGAGGTATTGGTACCGAACTGTATGGCGTCGAGGGAGATCGCCAACAGCATCGGGAATCCTGGAAGGGACTCTTCGTCGGCCCACTCTGATGTGTGGGTCGTGCGGTACTTGAACTTCATAAAGGTCTGCAACGCTTGCTTCTTTAGGCCGTGCCAAAAGCGACAGTCTTCTGTGGCTCCTTCGATGCTTCAACTTCGTCTAGAGTCCTGCTTCTTCCGTCTTCAAGAATCTCCATGGCTGAAAATTCCTGAAACCATCTCCAAAACCATGAACATACCCGGTCCATGTAAAGTGAAGGAAAAAAATCTTGTCTTCGTTAAAGACTGTGTATGCAATGTAGATGAACATAGAGACGGAGTGACAACCAGTTCATCAAACACATGCAAACAATGAGATCGAATCTTTCTCTTATGATCTAGAGCAATCAACTGTGGCAAAACACAATGGAAATGCCCACACTTGGTGCTCACACTTTCATGTGCTCGTTCGGAAACTGTGTCATTCCAAGAAAGAGACATGGAATGTGACTTCCTGACATACAAACTTTTCAGCTTTTCATGAACAGTCCGCATACATTCGTGCTCATCCATGAGAGAAACGTGCTCAACATACAATATGTCGTGCCTAAGAAAAGGGATCACATAATGATGCTGACTAAAATACAAGAAACGATCACGAATGAAATATTCGAACAATGCGTGCGTATCAATCATGCGAACACATAATACTTCCTGTGAGGGTTCTTTGGACCTAGGCTCGAGAGCCAAGATCGATCCTTCGTGATTGATCGAATCTGCAACGAGGTTAGCTTTGCTAGAAAAAGCATTTACTAATACCTCATCCTTGTGAACAATCACATCATCTTCATGCAACTCAGCATGCTGGTGAGAAATCACATCTTGATCATGCAAATCATCATGCTTGTCATTGTCATCCAAACCATCATGCGAATCATTATCATTCAAATCATCATGCTTCTCATAATCATGCAAGTTCTGTGTGTCATGTTGTGGAGAAAAAGAGACTGAGAGAGTCTCCTTATCTCGAATCCTTTCAATCTTGTCCTGCATATTAGCAATGAGAGATGGAGAATGAGCAATATCCTCTCCATGAATGACAGTAGGAGAATCTCTTTTGGCATTGAGAGTTAAATTGTTAGCCTCAAAATCAATGAGATTGTTAGTCTCACGAAACCATCGAATGCCCAAAATCATATCACATTCTAAGAGAGGAGAAACAACAAATCTTCTAATGAAGGCAGTCTGTTGAATTGCAAAAAACGCATCGAGGCACTCTTCCGTGATGAGAGCAGAGCGTCCATACCGGGACGAAAGCCAGAGACCTCGATAGGAGATCTCGGACTAACTTCGAGGCGGGCTCTCTCAACAAGAGAGGAACTGATCACATCATGCATACTACCTGGGTCAAACAATATGACAAAAGGTGCCCCGACGTATGACCATAACATATAATGAGAGAATCATCAATGGGAGGGTCTTGAGAAACTTGGGGCACACTCCTGTTATCATTCATTGCATTGACACAGGAAGTGGGTGCTGTGGGTTCTTTAGATTCATTCGATTCAAGCTTAGGACATGTTCTTTTTATGTGACCCTTAATGTGACAATGAAAACAACGACCTTCCTTAGAATAAGTGCTTTGTTCTTCCGACGTGATGTATCATCCTACAATTCCTTGTGCTACCTTTTCATATGGAGTAAGCTTAGGTTTAGCAATTGTGTTAGCCTTACCCTTAGATTCATTGGAAGAATTCTTTGATGAGAGACTGTTGGAAGATTGGTTAGAAGAGTTATCATTCTTACCATTCTTACCGTTCTTACTGTTCTGAGGATTCTGAGAAGTCTGTGAGGTACTTGTGGAAGTCTTGTTCTCCTTAGGCTTTCCCTTGTTGTGCTTCATCTCCTGTGCGAGAGCAATTGCTACTGCCTTGTTGAGATCTATTGGATCGAGTACCTCGACATCGTACTTGATATACTCGTCCAATCCAAAGAGAAAAGCCTCTTTGCGCTCATCGTCCGATTTTCGTAATTGAGTGCCTAGCTGCAAAACACGATTAGAAAAAGACATGATTGGCATACCATTTTGCTTGAGAGAGCGCCAATCGTCTTTCAATCGTGCGAGGTACTGAGGTGGAATAAACCGCGCCTTGAGCTTGTCTTGGAAATTAGCCCAATCGAAGGAAAGGGGTGTGAATCCGTCGCCTGCCTCTAGGTGCGCGGCTAGCTGTGCCTCTTGCCATGCGTGGTACCAATTGATGGCATCACCGGCAAGGTACATAGCTCCATAGGTACTTGACCATCATCTCCATAGGAGTTAGAACAACTCGTGGTGTAGATGGCGAAGGGGGAGGGTTGGAAAAATCTCCTGGTGGGGAGAATCCTTCGTCGCTTCTCTCATGCTCATCACCTGTATGCGAAGTATCCATTCCGCTTCGGGTGACGACCATGCACTAGGATCTTTGGTTCTTAAGTTCACGAGGAACTTGGGTTCTTGAGGGTCTTGGTTCTTGGGTTCTTGACGATCTTGAGGTTCTTGAGGTGTTCTTTCGCTTGCAAATCGCGTTGGAGAAGGATCTTCCCTTCACTTGAGTTCTACTCCTTCTGCGGGCGCACCCCTTGGCGGCCTTGCACTCACACCAAGGTTGCTTTTTCCCACCTCACGTCGATTGGCCGGCCGCTAAGTGCACGGTCTGCTCTCAACGAGTGAAAAAAGATACAAGGGGAGGTTGGACAAGCCCTTCTTTCTTGGGATTCTTGTCACTCTTCAACAAAACACGATTAGGAATCGACACGCCCAAGCGAACTTGGGTTCCTACGACCGCAACAAGCAAAAAAAAAATCTTGTGGTTCTTTCCTTGAGTAATGCAGAACCCTTCCAAAGCTCTGATACCAATGTAAGGTGCAGCGGAATGAATGTTGTATTTTCTCAAGGTTAGTGATCTTTATTTGCTCAAGGTTCCTTTTAGTTCTTAGGGAAGGAGAGAGCCTTTCGTCTTTATGTAGAGTGCTATGATCACGAACAAAGTGAGTGGATATTGTGCGTGCAAGTGAATGAGACTGAGAGAAGGAGAGAGAAGAGATACGACACCCGAGAGGTTGTAAAACCCTCCTCCGAAGGCCCCACTCTCGTAGGCGAGAGTGGTCTAACTTTGATTGCACAAAGGTGGACAATGATGATGCATGGACTGATGCAAACGGGGACTATGTCTATGACGACGATGATGACTTTAGGGCTGAATTCGATGCTCTTGTATCTGCTGTCCACAAAGGGGAAAATGCTGAAGATCTGGGTGATCTTGGGGCTGCCTTATATGGCTGAAAATCCCTGGTTTTGGCAAGGGAAGAGGGCTGATAAAAAAGGAACGAGGGCTGATAAAAAGCGCTGGTGAAGCTAGGCTTTGGCTGCGTTTTTACTGTTGCTATCGTAGGCTGCAAACACTAATGAATTGCAAGTCAAAGCTGCGTTTTAGGGGCTGAATTCCCTGCTGTAAAACACTGTCAAGGGCTGCGTTTTTCAAGGCTGAAGGGCTGATGTAAAACGTTGAGTTCTGCTGAGTGTTGGCGATCCAAAAACGCCAGGGTTTGGGCTGCCTGAAGAGGGGAAAAACGACAGGGAAAGGAGCTTGATGGCGATGGCTGCCGTGAGGAAAACGCCAAGGGGAGAGGGAGGCTTGATGGTGATCCAAACGCTGATGGGCTGAAGGTGGAGTGGCCTCACCAAGGTGGCTTGGGGAGGATCTTGCTGAGAGGGAGGGAACACCTGTTGCTTGGAAGCCTGCTGTGCTCCTTGCTCATCTGCCCTAGTGTGCTAACTTGGGTTTGCTTATATATTAACTTACCCAATTTGCCCTACTGAGTTCCCAACAAAAGTCACTTAATAAATAAGTGAAAAATGTTAAAAATAGGGAAAAATAGGATAAAGTCACCTGAAAAATCCCCAAACTGACTCTGATGAAATCTGATGGAAATGCTAATGCTTATGCAATGTGCAACCAGAGGATATGCATCTACACTGAGTGACTGGGCATGCACGGTCTACGAATAGACTCACAAAAGTGTCAGATCACTTCTAATCTAAACCGACTGGATTTGACGGAAACCTTGTTATGGTGTAGCTTGTCCACGGACACATAGGGTTGGATGTGTCACGTGACAAAAGATATAGTGGACGCTTATTGCGAGAGATTCTGGAGCTCTTTTCTACCCGCCTCTTCATTTAAGAAGACCTCGTTGAAGGAACAGATTGAGCGGTTTACCTCGGGTCTTCCTACAGAGATCCGAGATTATTGCTTACAACAAAAGTCAGCTTCCATTTAGGGGTTGATGAGTCATGAGAAACGGGGTTTCGCCATTCACGCTAGCAGTCTGACCTACCCACAGATGAGATCATGACATAAAGAGCCGAACAGACTTCGACAAATGAAAGTAGAAAGAGAACGAGCAACTCAGAAAAGAAAGATGCACGACCCAAGCTTACTCCTCAGGAGCGGGCTCGCTTCATCAGGGAGGGGAAGTGCTTTGGATGCGGGGAAACTGGACATATCTCCGCGAAGTGCTCTAAAAAGGCATAGAAAGAACAAAATGACAAGGATGACGAAAGGCATGAGAGTTCAAGAGCAACCGAGGAACGTGGAAGAAAAAGCAAGATGAAAATTGGACTGGTTCCAGATTGTGTGGGTACCGATCTCAGCACGATGGACGAGAGTACAGAACTTTGCCGATCTGGGGCAAAGTGAAAGACCAAGAAGCCCTAATCTTCTTTGATGGAGGAGCCAAGGCCAACTTCATTTCACTGGAATTGGCAGCGCGGCTCGAGATCACTCCCAATTGGATGTGACCACTTGCGGAGGCAGTTCTAGCGGCACCCGACAGGGACGTAGCCATTACACCTGTCGGTTGCATTGTCAGGGGTATTTGGGGCATGAGGACTTTTACATTATGCCTTTGGACGTAGCCATTACTCCTGTCATTGGCAAACTTCGGTTGCATTGTCAGGGGTATTTGGGGCATGAGGACTTTTACATTATGCCTTTGGAACGTTGTGATGTCCTCTTGAGAATTCCCTGGTACCACAAGAACAACGCCGTGGTCGACTATCGGGCGAGGAAAGCGACATTGACTACAGAGAAGGGCAGAACAATTGTACTTCATATTAAACTTAAGGGCGAGTTTGTCCCTATTGTATCGGCTTCGGCCATTTCAAAGTTGATGAAATCCAATCCATTTGTTTACTCGATCTTTTTGAAAGAATTGAGTGATGAGGATAGGACAAATATGTCTAAACTTGATAAAGAACGTCAAGATTTTCTCCACTCTCATGCCGATTGCTTCTCAGAGGGCCTGCCAGGAGAGTTACCACCTGCTCGTCCTGAAGATCATACCATTGATCTGATTCCTGGAACCTCGCCACCGAAACGGCCACCTTATCGTGTGAGCCGAGCCCAGAACGAAGAGATTATGAACGAAGTGAAAGACCTCTTGGAAAAGGGTCTTGTCCAGCCTAGTACTTCACCGTATTGCTCTCTAGTGTTGTTGGTTTTGAAGAAAGACGGGATCTTGGAGAATGTGCATCGATTATAGAGCTCTCAACAAAATCACTGTCACGAAGTGATGACGTGGTTATGGACAGCAGAAACCCTAAAATTCCTGCAAACCCTAAAATCTGCCAAAAACCCTAATTTTCAGCAAACCCTAATTTCTGGCTGAAACCCTAATTTCAGAAAACCCTAAATTGCCGGGGAGATGACATGTGGCAGTTGGTACGGATTTTCGTGAATTGTGGCGCGTTTTGCGGCTAGTCGTACGGCAACTTGCTTTTTCTTCTCTACGCAATGAGAAAGAGAGAGAGAGAACATCATTGCTTTTTTTTACTCACTGAGAGAGAGAGAGAGAGAGAGAGAGAGAGAGAGAGAGAGAGAGAGAGAGAGAGAGAGAGAGAGAGAGAGAGAGAGAGAGAGAAGCTTTTAGGCTTTTGCTTTCAGGCTTTTGCTTTCAGGCTTTTGGGGCTCTGCTTTTGGGCATCCCTTGTAAACATTTAAATAAGTGGTTTGGGCCTTCACTTCTCAGAGCATCTGGACGCAGAGTCTGAGAGTGAATCCAGACCCACTCTTTTGTACTTTGAACTGATTAATACAAAAAAAAATATCGGAAGGGGCGCCAGTCTTTGGGGCCAGTATGTCTAGGCACGGAACTCTGCCGGGCTAGTGCAAATCTATTGTGTTCTGTGAATTGTTTGAAGTGGTTATTTGGTGTTGTCGCGGTTGATTCTTGACTTGGAGTGTCCAAGTCTATTATAATGGTATCAGAGCACGGCTGATGTCTCTTCTACGGGAAATCCGATCCCCAATTTTTCTTGCGGCACCTATGGCTTCACTCAAGGACCAGTCGACTCCCTTTGCATCTGGAGATGAGGGCAGGGATCACAACGAAGATTTCGGCAGAGTAAGGCCCACCTCGGCCTACTCAGGCGGAGCGGCGAGAGATGGAGCGTCGCCAGTTGATCGGCGATGCAACGAAGATGATGCTCAATTTTGCGAAGGACCCAAAATTTGCAAAATATATGAGGGAGACTTCTTTTCAGGAAGTGCATGAGCAGTGTGGCAGAAAACCACAACACCACCCCCGAAACCCACTCTCAAGAAACCTTCTGCCCACAAGAAATATTCAGAGAAGGAATTAGAAGAGGTGGTTGATGTACGGATCGCCCAGCTTTTTGACGCGCAAAAGAAAGCCAAAAAGCACGGCAAAAAGCAGAAGAAAAGCACTGAATTACCGCGATATCTGGGTCGTCAATCGACTTTTGATAAGGCAAAGAAACAGAAGTAGCGTGTTCGATTTGAAGGAGTACCCAGTTCTTCTTCTTCTTCTGACAGTTCTTCTAGCTCTTCAGATTCGAGCGAAGAAGACAGAAAAGGTAAAAAGCGAAGCAAGAAACAAAGCTTCGGAAAGGGCAAGAAAAAGGCAAAGAAGGCTAAATCTCGTCTAGAGCCTAATAGTTCTACTGAGGACTCGTCTACAAACAGCTCAGATTCTGATGATGGAAACTTCTATGTGAATAAGAAGAATTTTTACAAAGCCAACCAGTATGACTTTCTCGAAGATAAAAGCAAGAAAGTTCGAGAGTTTAAGGAAGGTGGCCACTCGATCAAGTTTGATACCTTTTCAGGATACTCAGATGCTTCGAAGGCTTTGTCGTTTATACAGCAGTTTGACATTGCTTTCCCGGGAGGACACTATTCAAAGCACTCCAAGATTCGGAGAGCTACCTCTTACCTTAAGGGGAATGCTCGTACTTGGTGGTCCACGCTTCTTTTAAACAAGACTGCGCCAGTTAAATGGCTGAAATTCAAAAAGCTTTTTATTTCTTCTTGGTTGACGCAAGACTATGAACGAGATATACGAGCTGCTTGGAACCATCTTCGGATGACCAAGAAAGATACAATCAATGCTTATTGTGAAAGATTCTGGAGCTCTTTCCTACCCGCCTCTTCATTCAAGAAGATCACATGCAGAGAACAGATTGAGCGGTTCACCTTGGGTCTACCTACAGAGATCCGAGATCACTGCTTGGAGTAGAAGTCAGCTTCTATTCAGGAGTTGATGACTCATGCGAAGCGGGGCTTTGCCATTCAATCTGGCAGTCTGACTTACCCCAGAGATGAGAACATGACATAGTGAGCCGAACAGACTTCTGGAAATGAAAGTAGAAAGAAAAAGAGCAACCCAGAGAAAAACGATGCACGACCCAAGCTTACTCCTTAGGAGCGAGCTTGATTCATCAAAGAGGGGAAGTGCTTTGGATGCAGGGAACAAGGACATATCTCCGCGAAGTGCCCTAAAAAGGCACAGAAAGAACAGAATGATAAGGACGACAACAGGCCTGAGAGTTCGAGAGTAGCCGAGGAACGTGGACGAAAAGGCAAGATGAAAACAGGGTTGGTTCCAGATTGTGTGGGTACCGATCCCGACACCATGGATGAGAGTACAGAACTTTACCGAGCTTGGGGCAAAGTGAAAGATCAAGAGGCCTTGATTTTCTTTGATGGAGGAGCCAAGGCCTAACTTCATTTCACCGGAATTGGCGGCACGGCTCGAGATTACTCCCGATCGGATGGGACCTGAGGCGTTTTCCCCACTTGCAACCATCGCCAGAAAGGTCAGCATCGTTGGCGTTTTACACACCTGCAGCAGCCTCAACCTTCAGCGTTTTTGGTCACCAGCAAAGCAGCATGTCCAGCGTTTTGTACTTCAGTTTTCAGCCTTGAAAAACGCAGCACAACAGCGTTTTTGTAGCAGATACAGCAGTGCTCAATTGCAGCCCTAAACCCTGCAAAGCTTCAGCGTTTTCAGCCTACGACAGCAGCATAAAAACGCAGCCCTGACCCCTTCCCTTGTCTTCAGCGTTTTTATCAAGCCCTAATACCCTCGACAAAACCAGGGATTTTCAGCCATATGAAGCAGCCCCAAGATCACCCAGATTCTCAGCCATTATCCCCTTGTGGACAACAGATAGAAGAGAACCAAATTCAGCCCTAAAGTCATCATCGTCGTCATGGACATAGTCCCCGTTTGCATCAGTCCATGCATGATCATTGTACACCTTTGTGCAATCAAAAGTAGACCACTCTCGCCGACGAGAGTGGGGCCTTCGGAGAAGGGTTTTACAACCTCTCGGGTGTCGTATCTCTTTTCTCTCCTTTCTCTCAGTCTCATACACTTGCACGCACAATATCCACTCACTTTGTTCGTGATCATAGCACTCTCCATAAGACGGAAGGCTCTCTCCGTCCCTAAGAACTAAAAGGAACCTTGAGCAAATATAGATCACTAATCTTGAGAAAATATAACATTCATTCCGCTTTTTAGTCGTATAGCGGACATGCAGACTTCACATTGTGAAGTTTTCGTCCGAGTTACGACCAATTGATATTGTGCTAATTCTTTCTATCTTTTGTGGTGCGTATGCCCTATCAACTTCCTCATTTTTGTGCTAATTTTTTCGATTTAATGCTTCTTTAGTGCTAGGCTTCATTATGGCTGAGTCTGCCCTTGATCTCCGGAGTCATGACAGAAACTCAGTACGTTGAACTTTGTGTTGATGTATGCTCATGTGTGTGTGTGTGTGTGGTGTTGTGTTTGGGAGCATGTGTTAGTACCTAGTTCTACACCCACTATTGGGCACTGACGACGTTAGTGGGGATGTCATGGTATTTAGTCAATACTATGCTTGATGAAGCTGATGGTTATATTGTCTTGTGGGTGACTACCATGGGTCTATACCTTACACTTTCCTTTATGGGTGAATCTGGGCTTATCCTGGATTCATCTAGGTATATTACATTGGTATCAGAGCTTTGGAAGTGTTCTGTACTACTCAAGGGAAGAACCACAAAGAACCACAAGAAATTTTTTTGTTTGTTGCGGTCGCACGAACCCAAGTTTGCTTGGACGTGTCGATTCCTAATTGTGTGTTGTTGAAGAGTGAGAGGAATCCCAAGAAAGAAGGGCTTGTCCAGCCTACCCTTGTGTCTCTTTTCACTCATTGAGAGCGGACCGTGCACTTAGCGACCGGCCAATTGACGTGAGGTGGGAAAAAGCAACCTTGGTGTGAGCGCAAGGTCGCCAAGGGGTGCGCCCGTAGAAAGGAGTAGAACTCGGGTGAAGAGAAGATCCTTCTCCAACGTGATTTGCAAGCAAAAGAAAACCTCAAGAACCTCAAGAACCAAGTTCCTCTTGAACTTAAGAACCAAAATTCCTAGTGCATGGTCGTCATCCGAAGCAGCATGGATACTTCGCATTCAGGTGATGAGCATGAGAGAGGCGACGAAGAATTCTCCCCACCAGGAGATTTTTCCAACTCTCCCCCTTCGCCATCTATGCCACGAGTTGTCCTAACTCCTATGGAGATGATGGTCAAGTCGATGTTGGACATGATGGCACAACAACAAGAAACGAATCGAGTTGCATTGGCACAACTCGCAAGCAAAGCTGAACAACAAGAATTGCAAGAATTGCTGCAGAACAAGCAGCTAAGGACCGTGAACAAGAAGCCAAGGACCGCGAGTGCAACCACAGAATTGCAAGAATTGCTGCAGAACAAGCAGCTAAGGACCGTGAACAAGAAGCCAAGGACCGCGAGCGCGACGAAAGAAACGCCGGACTTGCCGCACAACAAGAAGACAAGCGCCTTGCTTTAGAACGTGAACGCGACGCAAGAAAAGAAAGAAAAGAACTAAGAAAGGAGGAAGCGGCAGCACGAAGCGCGGCCTTGGAGGCCGAGCGTGAAGCTCAAAGGAAGCTACGCACTCAAGAATTTATTTCTCAAGTGCTAGCCTCCAAGACCGAACCACCCAAAGATCGTGGGAGTTCCTCAAGTGGTGCAAGCCACGACGCGGATTCCAACCATCCATTCACTGAGAAGTTGACTTTCAGTAAGTATGACGGTAAGATGGATGCTACTGTTATTCATTCTTGCTTGTATCAATTTAATGCTTATTTTGCGACAACTAAGAAGACAGGAAATAGCAAAGTTTTGACGGCAGCTATGTGCCTTGCCGGTGATGCCATCAATTGGTACCATGCATGGCAAGAGGCACAGCTAGCCGCGCACCTAGAGGAAGCCGACGAACTCAGGTCCCTTTCCTTCAATTGGGTTGATTTCCAAGCCAAACTCAAAGGCGCGGTTTATGTCACCTCAGTACCTCGCACGATTGAAGGACGATTGGCGCTCTCTTAAGCAAAATGGTATGCCGGTTGTCTTTTTCTAATCGTGTTCTACAGCTAGGTACTCAATTACGCAAATCGGATTCGGAGCGCAAGGAGGCATTTCTTTACGGATTGGACGAGTATATCAAGTATGATGTCGAGGTACTAGATCCAATCGATCTCAACAAAGCGGTAGCGATTGCTCTCGTACACGAGATGAAGCACAACAAAGGAAAGCCTAAGGAAAACAAGACTTCTCAAGGAAACCCGCAGAATTCTCAGAACACACAGAATGGTAAGAACGATAAGAATGGTAAGAATGGTAATTCTTCTAGCCCTTCTTCCTCTAATTCTCTAACAATGAATCTAAAGGTAAAGCTAAAGCACACTCCAAACCTAAGCTAACCCCTCATGAAAAAGCTTCACAAGGAATTATAGGAGAATACATCACGGCTGAAGAACAAGTGATTTATGCTAAAGAAGGTAGATGTTTTCAATGTCACGTCAAGGGTCACATTAAGAAGGCCTGTCCTAAGACAGTCCCACCTAAAGAACCAAAGGCACCCACAGCTACCACAAGCACTGTCACAACACAACCCGCATCTTCTCCCGACTCTGACACACACATTGATGAATCTCTCTTGAAGTGTTATGGTCATGTAAAGGGGCAACGTTTTATCATATTGTTTGATCCAAGCAATATGCATGATGTGATTAGTCCCCTTCTTGTTGACAGAGCCCGCCTAGAGGTTAGTTAGAAAACTCCTCTCGAGGTTTTTGGCTTTGTCCTGGTATGGACTCTCATATCACGAAGAAGTGCCTTGATGTGATGTTTACCGTTCAACAAGCTTCTTTTCGTAGGAAATTTCTTGTATCTCCTCTCTCAGGATGTGATATGATTTTGGGCATTAAATGGTTTCGTGAACTTGACGCTCACATTAAATTTGGTGCTAACACGATCACTTTACATTCCGACATTGATTCCCCCCTCATCATTCGTGCTGAGGAGGGCTTGCATTCTTTGTCTCTCATCTCGCGTGTACAGGGAAAGAGTGAATTACGAAGAGGAGCACAAGTGGCATTCATCTATTTTGCTCCAGTTTCCCAGAGCATTCAGGCTCCAGGTAAGTATTCGGAGTTGTTTACGAAGTTTAAACATCTCTTTTTGCAGAATGATCTTCCACCTCGTCTCCCATCCGAGCGGCCGGAGGACCATCGCATCGAACTTATGGAGGGAGCGCAGCCTGTCAGTAAGGCTCCCTACCGTTTGAATAAGTCACAGGAGGAAGAGTTAGAGCGGCAACTCACGGAGTTGGTGGCTAGAGGATTCATATGTCCTAGTGTAAGTCCTTTTGCTGCTCCTATTTTGTTCGTTCGCAAGAAGGATGGTTCGTCTCGTTTGTGTGTTGATTACAAGGCCTTAAACAAAATAACCGTCAATAACAAATTTTCGATGCCTCGCATTGAGTATATCGTTGATAGGCTCAATGGGGCAAAGGTTTTCAATAAAGTCGATCTCAAAAGTGGATACCATCAGGTACGGGTATTCAAAGGCGACATTTTCAAGACCGCCTTTCGCACCGAGCGAGGGCAATGGGAGTATATTGTTATTCCTTTTGGATTGACAGGAGCCGTGGGTACGTTCAATCGTCTCATGGTAGGTCGTTTCGGCGATATGGTAGGTGTATGTGTGTTCATCTTTTTAGATGATATTCTCATTTTTTCTGCATCGTGGGAATAACATGAAAGAGATGTTGAAAGGGTACTAACTCGTTTGGATGAGCGTCAGTTGTACATTGCAGCTTAGAAGTCTGAATTTTTTCTTACTGAAGTCACTCATCTGGGTTATATCATTTCTGCAGAAGGCGTTGAGCTAGACCCCGCGAAGGTGGAACAGGTTCGTAATTGGGATTTGCCCAAATCTGCATATGATGTGCGTTCTTTTCTTGGTCTATGTCAAGCATATAGTTCACACATAAAGAATTTTGCACGCATTGCTGCACCTATGACTGATGTTTTGAAAGGGATAAAGACTCGCCATCAGTGCGTAGACTTGGCAGAGGCAGCCATTGAGGCTTTCGTAGCTCTCAAGGTTGTAGTCACAGAAGCACCGTGTCTTATCCTTGCCTCTTGGGATGATCCCTTTGAGGTATGGACGGATGTGAGCAATGTCGCCATAGGCGTTGTGCTCCAGCAGCATGGTCGCCCAGTAGCTTTCCTTAGCCGAAAGCTCAATAGTGCGGAAAAGAATTATTTAGTTTATGATAAAGAACTGTTGTCTGTCATTCCCTCTTTTAAGCATTGGAAGCATTCTTTGTATGGTAGAGAGTTTACAGTGCGCACAGACCATCAAGCCCTCAAGTGGCTCCAGTCTATGCCTAGTGCACATTGGAGTGATCGCCAAGCGCGGTGGTCACAATTTTTTGAGCAATTTGACGGTTTGATTGAGTTAAGTTCACGTCCAACTTTTGGCGTGCACTTCTTGAAAATTTTGGCACAAAGTTGAATTTTTTATCCGCTTTTCATCCACAGTCAGATGGTCAAACCGAAATTTATAATCACTTGGCTTTTGATCTGTTAAAATCTTATGTTCATGATCAACAGTCTCAATGGGAGCTCTATCTCCCATTGGTTCAGGCTATTCTAAATGATTCCTTTTCTTCTGCTATTGGTCGAACTCCGTATTAGGCAGCTTTTGGCCGTCCGTTCCAGTCACTTTTGACTAGATCGGTCAGTCAAATGCCTGATGCTTGTTGAGAGTCAGTCATTTGATGAGATTTCTGAGAGTGTGAAGCTTCGGCTAAGCAAGGCTCAGGAATCTTATTCTCGACAGGCTAACAAGCATCGTCAGGAGGTCTCGATCAAGGAAGGAGGTTGGGTGTATCTACGAATCATGAAACAATGTCTTAAGCAAGTTGGAAAGAAATGTTCTAAGTTGTCTTTTCGTATGTATGGTCCATTTCCAGTCATCAAAAAGATTAACGAGGTTTCAATGAAATTGCAGTTGCCTAACTCATGGTCAATGTACAACGTTTTCCATGTTTCTTGGTTGAAAGTGTTTCAGGGAACACCTCCAAAGGACGTTTGGGAAGAAGAAGAACCGGAGATCATCGATGAAGCAGAAGTCATGTCTTGTTGCATCGGTTTCGCCATGGTTCAAAGAAACAAGTACGACAATATTTTTTGAAGTTCAAAGATCGATAATCCATGAAGCGTTGTGGATAGACGAAGAGTTCTTCAAGGATTATCCACAGTTGTTGGCAGACTACAAGGAAGCCATGTAGCTCGGTACCAGTACCTCACTTTAAAAAGGAGGGGATGTCACGTGACACATCCAACCCTAGACAAGCTACACCATAGCAGGGTTCCCGTGAGTCCAGTCAATTTAGATTAGAATTGATCTGGCACTTTTGTGAGTCTATTCGTAGACCGTGCATACCCAGTCACTTAGTGTAGATGCATATCCTCTGGTTGCACATCGCATAAGCATAAGCATTTCCGTCAGATTCCATCAGATTCCATCAGAGTCAGTTTGGGGATTTTTCAAGTGACTTTATCCTATTTTCCCTATTTTTAACATTTTTCACTTATTTATTAAGTGACTTTTGTTGGGAACTAAGTAGGGCAAATTGGGTAAGTTAATATATAAGCAAACCCAAGTTAGCACAATAGGGCAGATGAGCAAGGAGCACAGCAGGCTTTCCAAGCAACAGGTGTTCCCTCCCTCTCTCAGCAAGAACCTCGTCAAGCTCGCTTGGTGAGGCCACCTCCCTTCAGCCCTAGCGTTTTCTGGGATCGCCATCAAGCCTCGCTCCCCCTTGGCGTTTTCCCCACTTGCAACCATCGCCAGAAAGGTCAGCATCGTTGGCGTTTTACACACCTGCAGCAGCCTCAACCTTCAGCGTTTTTGGTCGCCAGCAAAGCAGCATATCCAGTGTTTTGTACTTAAGTTTTCAGCCTTGAAAAACGCAGCACAACAGTGTTTTTGTAGCAGATACAGCAGTGCTCAATTGCAGCCCTAAACCCTGCAAAGCTTCAGTGTTTTCAGCCTACGACAGCAGCATAAAAACGCAGCCCTGACCCCTTCCCTTATCTTCAACGTTTTCATCAAGCCCTAATACCTCGACAAAACCAGGGATTTTCAGCCATATGAAGCAGCCCCAAGATCACCCAGATCCTCAGCATTTTCCCCTTTGTGGACAGCAGATACAAGAGCATCGAATTCAGCCCTAAAGTCATCATCGTCGTCATCGACATAGTCCCCGTTTGCATCAGTCCATGCATCATCATTGTCCACCTTTGTGCAATCAAAGTTAGACCACTCTCGCCTATGAGAGTGGGGCCTTCGGAGGAGGGTTTTACAACCTCTCGGGTGTCGTATCTCTTCTCTCTCCTTCTCTCAGTCTCATTCACTTGCACGCACAATATCCACTCACTTTGTTCGTGATCATAGCACTCTACATAAAGACGAAAGGCTCTCTCCTTCCCTAAGAACTAAAAGGAACCTTGAGAAAATATAGATCACTAATCTTGAGAAAATACAACATTCATTCCGCTGCACCTTACAAGATTCAGCCGTCGGGATGGGTGTCTTGTGTCCGGGTGGACGTAGTGTGAAACCGGCCAATGTGGCCGGCCATTATTATAAAAGGGAGGCCAAGGCCTCATTTGTAGTTATCTGCCAGTGCCAGTGTTTAGCCCGTGAGGCTAGGAGTGCACGAGGTCACCTTGAGGAGGTGACCTCGGGTGGTATGAGACGCTCGGTCTTACATGTGCACGCCTACGTCCTTGGACACTGGCCCAACACGAGGGTGCTACCGGATGGTGGGTAAGGTTGGGTGGTTCGTCAGACGTGTGTCTATAGGCGGTCCGTGTAGCCGGGAGATCCTCTCCTCATGTTCATTTCAGACGCCAAACTTTGGGGCCAATACCTCTAGGCACGGAACTATGCGGGGCCGTGTCGACTCTATTTTTTTTTCTCTTTTTTTTTTTGGGGAATCAGAACCGTGTCGACTCTATTAATTGTGATAAAGTTTGTAAAGTGTTTTTACTGATTCTCTTGTGTGTCGTATCAGATTAACGACTTGGGGTGCCCAAGTCTGTTTGTTTAGTACGCCAGAAGGTCGAATTTGGCAGGATTAAGACACTAGGTCTTTTACAACCTGGGGCCAATACCTCTAGGCACGGAACTATGCCGGGCCGTGTCGACTCTATTTAACTGTGATAAAGTTTGTAAAGTGTTTTTACTGATTCTCTTGTGTGTCGTATCAGATTAATGACTTGGGGTGCCCAAGTCTGTTACATTATCCGTAGTTGTTTAGTATGCCAGAAGGTCGAATTTGATAAGATTAAGACACCAGGTCTTTTACAACCTTTACCTATACCAACCGACCTTGGGAAAGTGTAGCGATGGATTTTATTTTTGATCTTCCCAAGACTCAGAGTGGGCACGATGACATCTGGATCATAGTTACCCGGAACGCGGAACGGGAACGGCGACGGGATCCCCACGGAACGGGGGAACGGCTGGGGGTTCGGAACGGGAACGGCGCGGAACGGGAGGTATAAAAAACACCCAAATAGTGCATTTTTTAGCTTCTTGTGTTTAAATACAAGGAGTATTAGAGTGCTTTGACTCTAATACTCACAAAAAACTGGTTTCGAAGACCATTCAATCTTGCTATGACTAGATGATGTGAGAGAGAGAGAGAGAGAGAGAGAGAGAGAGAGAGAGAGAGTGAGAGGGAGAGGGAGAGATTTGAGAGAGTGGGAGGGAGAGGAAGAGAGCTTGAAGGCTTAAAGCCTTGAGCCTTGAGAGAGTGAGTCTTGAGAGGGAGAGATCTTGAGAGTGTGAGAGGGAGAGAGCTTGAGCCTTGAGGATTAGCTTGTGGAGAGAAAGGGGGAGGGGGGTGCATTTTATGAGTCCTTGAGGCCTTGCACACTTCAAAAAGAAGCCCAAACATTTACTTCAATTTTTTCAATTTTTGCTAAATTTGTTTGTAGCCGTTGGCCGTTCCAGGGGCATTCCGGAACGTTTTGGGGGCGTTCGGAACGTTCTGGAACGGCCGTTCCGGTTTGCACTGGCCACCCGGAACGTCAAACGTTTCGGGACGTTTCGGAACGTTCGGGAAGGGAACTGCCCCCCCGGAACGCCGGAACGGGGGCTAGGGGGCGTTCCCCGGTAAGTATGATCTGGATAGTCATTGACAGATTTAGGAAGCAGGCTCATTTTGTTTTGGTCAAGAAGATGGTTAAGCCAAATCATTTGGCTAGACTGTTTGTTTCACAAATATATCAACTACATTGTATGCCTCAAATCTTACATTTTTGATCAAAAGGCTCAGTAGGAGAAGTATTTTTCCTTGGTGGAGTTTGCCTATAGCAACACAATACATACGTCTACGGAGAAGGCTGTCACGTGCATATCTAACTCTATGTGCATTTGGACTTCAAGTCCAGGGTTTAGGTCAACTTAGGAAGTGTTCTGGCACCTTTGTGAGCCTGTGCGCAGGCCGTGCATGTTCAGGCACTTAGAGTAGTTGCATATCCTCTAGTTGCACAGAGCATGATCATCAGCATGAAAATCAGTACCCATCATGAGCATTTTACAGTGCGCAGAACCCATTTTCCCTACTTTATCCATTTCCACTTATTATTAATAAGTGACTTTGTTGGGAAACTGAGTAGGGCAAATTTGTTAAGCTGGTATAAATAAAACCTAGCGCTAGCATTTTTGGCAGAAGAGGCAGCAAAATTTCCAGCAACTTGCAGTGCACCTTCTTAGCAAGACCGGCAGGTGGCCTAGCGTTTCCAGCCAACAGCAGAGCAGATAGCGTTTTTGGCTACAGTTTCAGCCTAGTGTTTTCAGCAGTACCAGATCACCCATGGGGCTAGCAGATAGTAGATCAAGACCAACGTTTTTGCTACAGTGCCTTTGGCGTTGTCGGTTGCAGCTCTTGACCGAGCGTTTTGCAGATTTCTGGCGTCAGATCAGCCCCTAGCATCAGTGTTTTCAGTTTTCAGCACTTAGACGCGCCGTAGAATCAGCCCCTAGCCTCGTAGATCTCACCCACCCGCAGTAGATCCTCACCGGATCGTCAGATCAACTAGCGTTTTCAGATTCAGCCCGATGTCCGCAGATTTCAGCATCTGCATTTTCAGCGCATCATCGTCGCGTCGTCACCATCGCCGTCCTCGCCGACAGAGTGTCAGAAGTCAGCGTTTTGCAGATTTCAGCCCGTCTTCGTCATTGTCATCATTGTGGTCGACATTGTCGGCAAGTCCATTGCATCTAGACCATTGTACCAGATTTGTGCGATCAATAGCATAGACCTCTCTCACCATAGAGAGGGGGGTCCTTGGAGGAGGGTTTGAGAACCGTCTGGTGTCGTCGTCTTCTCTCTCTCTCTCTCTCTCTCTCTCTCTTTCTCTCTCTCAGTCTTAGCACCTTCATTCACTGTGTCGTTCACTTTGTTTGTGATCATTGCACTCTCTCACTAAAGAACGGAAGGCTCTCCCTTCCGCAAGTAAAAGGAAGCCTTGAGCACAGTTCGGAGCACTCATCTTGAGCAAAGTTCAACATTTACTTCCACTGCACCTTACATTGGTATCAGAGCTTTGATATTGTTCTGTATCACTCAAGAAAAGAACCACAAGAAATCTTTTGCTTCTTGAGGCCGCACGTAACCCAAGTCCAGTTGGGCGTGTCGATTTCTAATCGTGTTTTTGAAGAGTGACTGGTAACCCAAGAAAGAAGGGCTATAGTCCGGCCTCCCCTTGTTCCTTTTTCACTCATTGAGAGCAGACCGTGCACTTAGCGGCCGGCCAATTGACGTGAGGTGGGAAAAAGCAACTTTGGTGTGAGCGCAAGGCTGCCAAAGGGTGCGCCCTCAGGGAAGAGTCGAGCTCGGGTAAGAGAAAAGCCTTCTCTAACAAAGATTGCTAGCTAAAGAAAGAACTCAAGAACCTCAAGAACCCAAGAACCCAAGAACCTCAAGAACCCAAGTTCCTTGCAAACTTAAGTACCCAAGATCTCAGTGTATGGTCATCACCCGGAGCGGAATGGATACTTTGCGTAAAAGTGATGAGCATGAAGGTGGTGAAGAAGAATTTTCCCCACCAGGAGGTTTTTCCGACCCTCCCCCTTTCCTATCTACGCCACGGGTTGTACCAAATCGTATGGAGGCTTTGGTCAAGACGATGATGAACATGATGCTACAACAAGAGGCGCAACGCGCCACCTTTGATCGCGAGCCCGAGCAAGCGCGCTTGGCGATCGAAGAAAAAATGGTAGCCTTGGAGTGTGAGCGTAAGCACGCACACATGGCGGCCGAAGAAAGACAAGCGGCCTTGGAATTAGAACGTGAGGCGCAGAGAGACCAACGCATGCAAGAGTTTGTCCTACAGGTACTCACCTCGATGTCCGAGCCACACTCTCAGAAATCTCATCCAACGACTAACTTTCAGCATTGGCATCAGGCATTCGACTGACCGAGCGAGTCAAAAATGACTAGAACGGACGTCCAAAAGATGCCTCATACGGAGTTCGACCAATGGCAGAGGAATAAGAGTCATTCAAAATAGCCTGAACCAATGGGAGATAGAGCTCCCAATGAGATTGCTAATCATGCACGTAGGACTTCAAAACATCAAAAGCCAATTGATTGTAAATTTATGTTTGACCATTTGACTGTGGATGAAAAGCCGATGAAAAATTAAACTTCGTGCCAAATTTTCCAAAGAGTGTGTACCAAAAATTGGACGTGAACTCGCTACTGCTGCTCGCCCCCCCCTTGCTGCTCCATCGCCACCCTCCCCCCCCCCCCCCCCCCCCCCCCACACACACACACACCCGCTGCCCCTGCATTGTCCCCCCACCCCCTTCAGCCCCTGCGCGTTGCCCCTCAGCCCACCCGCTGCCCCCCCCTATCTGCGCGTTGCCCCAAAGGCTGCCCGCAGCCCTTTGCCCTCCTCTCGCTTTGCCTTCCCCTCTCCTTCCTCCGCTCGCTGCTGCTTGTGCACCTGCACATTGCACGGCTGCCCTCTTCGTCCTCGCCGTCCCCCCATCCCCCCCCCTCCTCCCCTCCTATCCTCTTCGCTCCCGAAGGCCCTCTGCACCTGGCTCGACAGCACTTTCTCTTCTGAAAAAGTGCCTGGCTGACTTGTTTGCAGGTTTTTTCTTCACCGCCCGCTTCTTCGACTCAGAAGTAGACACAGATGGAGGCTCCAGCTTCACCACAGAGGGACTCGCCTGAAGCCCCCTCGCCCGACCCCGTTGAGCCCACCATTCGACTTGCTCTTTCGCCGACAGAGCAAGCGAGCCTTGCCGCAGAGGTAGAACGCTTGCAGGCGACTTCTGTCATTTGCAAGGTTCTCGGCACTCGTCTTAGCAGAGGAGAGCTGCGAGATCTTCTCCTGGCCCGCCTCCTCGCAGAGGTGGGTAAGATCTTGGATGTCCAGATTCTCGGGCGGGGGTACTACCAGATTGAGTTCGAGACTTCCGAGATGGCCTCCAAGGTTATAGCTATGAGTCCATTGGCCATCCGAGCATCACGCGCCCACTTTTGACGGTGGCGACATGGTTTTGACCCGACTTCGGATGTGCTAGTAGAGGAGGCGGACATCCCCATCTCAGTCTGCTTTCCGGGTGTACGGAGGGAGCACCTTCCTCTTCTCTCCAGGATTGGCTCCACCATCGGGATTGTCCTGGAGACACCTCGTACGGCAACCTCAGTAGCTGCCAAGGCGGCTGGCATCCCTTCAGTTCGAGTTTTGGTCAAAGATACCCACACGCTCACGAAGGTCATCCTTCTGCCTCGGGTGAGTGGGGGTTGGTTTAGACAGAGTGTGGAGTACTCGGGTCTCCCGAACCAGTGCTTCATTTGCAGACAGATGGGCCACCTAGCGAAGGCCTGTCCACGAAGGAGACCACGACCCGCACCTCAGCCTCAACCCCAGCCTGCCAAGGCTGGGCCGCAGCCAGAGCCAGCGACAGCGCACAGATTCAGCGCCACCCTCCGAGCCTGGGGCTCCAGCGGAGGAGGGGTGGCAGCAGGCCCGTGGCCGTCGACGCCAGGGGCCACAACGACAGCCTGGCACTCAGAGTGGCCCTCAGGTGCCTACTCAGCAGCAGTGGGTTCCCACGGGGAACCGCTTTGGTTCTCTTGAGCAGGAGGAGCCCCCTACGCTAGCCTCCACCTCCGCTTCACCCTCGCCAGCCGCTTCGCCTTTCGATCTCCCCTCCTCCTCCTCATCCCCTCCCCCGCCCTCTGCTCCCGTCCACTCCCCACCTCGCCCCCCCCATGTCTCTGTCGCCCCACCCCGTTTCTCTTCTCCATTGCCCCCCCCCCCCCCCCCCCCCCCCCCTTCTCCCCCTCCTCTTGCTTCAGTACCACAGTCGGCTCAGGAGACTGGTCCCTCGTCGGCGGCTAGGAGATCTCTTGGCAGCGCCTTTGCCACGAGTCGCCTAGCGAGAGAGGGTCAGCCCTTCATGCGGCCCCCTCTGCAGATTCAGACATCTTCTCTTGCAGCTATCCCTCGTGGTTTGACGAGCATTGACCTCCGACGCCGCTGAAATTTCTTCGATTACGGGTTCACTCGCTTTCTCGGCGATTCCGCAGCAGACCACGAGGCAGCCTGCTTCAGAGTCCACACTTTGTTCCTCGCCGCTAGGGGGACAGAGGCCTTGGACTAAGCAGTTGGTTTCTCCTTCCCCCTCTGTGGTAGGACTGAGACAGAGTGGTCCCTCGACTTAGTGGTGGGATGGTTGCATACACAGGTTCTTGAGTTCTCTCACCACATGGGAGAACTTGGCGTTACAGACTTACTGCAGACTTTGTGGCCACTGGCCAAGTTTGCGGTGACACCCCCAGACTCAGCAGGATGTAGACACATTGTGGTGTACATTTTTGCTGATACGCAGTGTTTGCATTGCTATGTATACATCCATGAGGACTCCTGGACAGAGGAGGTTGCTTTACGCACGGCTCGCTTTGCTTGGGCTTGGACCAGGCACTCACTGCAGTCTCGCCTATCTAGAGGACGCTCGGATGCGGATTACTCCCCATCCAAGCCAGCCTCGAAGATAGCTCGTCTTGCTGCTGCGGTAGCATCTGTTCGCTCTCGCTCCCCATGAGGATCGTCTCGTGGAACGTGCAGGGACTAGGTGGGCCCCAGTTTCAGCGACAGCGGGGCCGATTGCGTCAGGAGCTTCAGCGTTGCCTTGTGGGAGGAGAGATTGATCTCCTTATGCTTCAGGAGCACCATTTGTCTGAGAGCCGCATTCGGCGATGTGGTCAGATTTTGCGTGGACGCTATGATACCTTTTGGTCAGTTGCTTTTGGACCTGGAGGCATCCAGGGAGGGGTATGTATGACTATTGCGGACTCATTGCAGCAGGCCATTGTGGGCAGAGGGATTATTGTGCCAGGCAGGGCTCAGTGGATTACTATGCAGGTTTAGGGTGGCCATGTGGGTTTCCTGAACATCTATGCGCCCAATGTGGCGAGTGCTCGTGCAGAGTTTTGGTCACAGATTGTTGAGTCTTTGCCACAGGCTGACCAGTGGTGTGTAGGAGGGGACTTCAACATGTTGGAGGACCCTTCTGACAGGATCGGAGGCAGCCATGCTACTGTGCATGGAGTCGAGTTAGCAACTTGGGAGAGGTTGTGTATGACTTTGAGGGTCTCGGATACATGGCAACATTCTGGCTTTGTGAGGCCTCCAGAGAGTCTTGCCTTCTCTAGATCGGACCGCAGAGTGGGAGGAGTGAATCTATCGCGCATAGATCGCTTCTACACTAGTGACCACTTCAGTGACTTGGGGGGATCAGTGGGCATCCTGGCAGGGACATCCCTCTCGGACCATGCACCAGTGATCCTCACAGTGGGAGACAGGCAGAGGAGTGGGAGCACGATGCTTCGCATCCCAGAGCGGGTCTTGTTGGACTCAGCACTCAGAGAGAGGGTCGAGGCTCTATGGACAGAGGGCAAGGACAGCCAGGCTCCACGTGCAGACAGAGTGGCCTCAGGCCTAGCTCGGCTTAGCCACTTCTTTCTCCAGGAGTCTCTGGCTCGACGGGCTACAGCGAGAGAGGAGGAGCAGTGTCTCAGACGAGGCATTGCTTCACTACAGAGGATGCAGGAGCAGCATCCAGACAGTCCATGGTTGGAGGAGCAGTTACAGCAGGCTTGACAGGAGCTTGCTTGCATGGAGGAGAGGCGCTATGAGTTTGCCTTTCACCGACAGGCATCTCAGTGGACTCAGGTGGGTGACAGAGTGACAGGTGCTTTTTTTGAGACAGTGGGACCTCGGCTCTCGCATGTCAAGGTCAATCAGTTGAGGAGACCAGATGGATCAGTTGTTTGAGCCAGAGGATATGCGTGCAGTTGCTATTGACTTTTACCGTGAGCTACTGTCGGCTGAGCCCGAGTCAGATAGACAGGTTGCATGCAGGGAGCAGGTTTGGGCACAAATGCCTTGTCTTGTGACTGAGGAGATGCGCCAGAGGCTAGAGATACCTCTTCAGCTTGAGGAGCTGCACACGGCTCTTAGGGCCCTCCCTCGCGGTAGCTGTCCAGGTGAGGATGGGCTGACTCCCAGCTTCTTCTTAGGGTACTGGGACCTGCTTGGCCCAGATCTTTGTAGTGCCTTTCAGTACATTCTGCACACAGGAGTGATGCCGGATAGCATGAGTGAGGGTTTGATTTACCTCATTCCAAAGGAGGGTGGCTCCTTGGATGAGATTCGACAGTGGTGCCCCATCACCATTCTCAACTCAGCCTACAAAATTCTTGCCAAGGCTCTGAGTTTGAGGATTCAGCCACTTTTGGAGAGCCTTATACATGGGACTCAGACATGTTTTGTCAAGGAACGCAGTATCCTTGACAACATCTTCACTTTTTGGGAGGCTTCTGCCCTTGCACGGCTCCGTGGGGAGGACCTTGTGATTCTTCTTCTTGATTTTGAGAAGGCATACGACAGAGTTGACTGGGACTTTCTAGAGGGCACTCTACGCAGGATGGGCTTCTCAGATGCTTGGATCAGAGGGGTGTCAGCTTTGTACAGACAGGCTCACAGTCAGGTGCTGTTGGCAGGAGCGCTTCATGCTCACACGTTCGGTCAGACAGGGCTGTCCTCTTGTCCGAACGTGTGAGCGCTTCATGCTCACACGTTCAGTCAGACAGGGCTGTCCTCTTGCCCCTTTTCTCTTTCTGTTCTATGCGGAGGCGATGAGCAGATTTTTGGTGTCACAACAGGTTGGTTTGAGAGGCTTAGCACTCCCTATACGGGGAGATGAGCTTCTGGACGCTGAGTTTGCCGACGACTCAGCCTTGTACTTAGAGGGCCAGGAGGCCAATCTACACATATGTGATCAGGCTTTGGAGACCACCTGCTGTGCATCGGGCGCATTGATCAACTGGAGAAAGACAGTGGCTTTCTCGGTTGGCAGTGCTCCTGTGCCAGATTGGATGCCAGGAGTGGGTTTCAGGTGGATTCCTCCAGGGACTGCAGTTCGGTACTTGGGTTGTCAGGTTGGTCTGGACTTGTCCCCCGAGCAGCAGATTGCTCCTCTTCTCCTCTCCATCAGGAGAAAGCTGTCACATTGGAGCTCAGCACGACTTTCGCTGGCTGGTAGAGTAGTAGTTGCCAACCAGGTGTTGTTGGCGACTATGTGGTACATCACTTCTTGCTGGATCTTCTCGAGTTCTTGTATCAGCCAGGTAGAGAGGCTGATCAGGAACTTCCTTTGGTCAGGTCGCGATACTCAGATTGCCCGAGCCAAGGTGGCTTGGTCGGTCATCACACTTCCTTGTTCTCAGGGAGGGCTTGGGATCATTGATCCTGCACAGCAGAGCAGAGCCCTTCTTGGGAAGTTTGTCGTCAGAGGACTTCTTCCAGGCGAGGAGCCGTGGAGAGAATTCTTGTTGCAGAGGCTTCGTGCCAGGGTGCCTCAGTCAGGAGGTCCTTGGCAATCTTCGACCAGATGGATCTTTTCAGAGCTGCGCCGAGTTGGTTTGAGCAGGAGACTGGAGGACAGATTCGCTGTGAGTTTACTTCGATCTTGGGAGCTCTTACGGCGTGGCCTAGAGCAGAGACAGTCGACGTGCACGGAGGAGCGCCTACTGCAGCCCCTTGTCTGGAACCCCATGGTTAGCACTCAGAGAGGCCACTTGGTTGGGAGTCGGCCTCATGTTTCTTGGGGTCCCATGGCGGCAGGTCCAGCGCGCTCTCTAGGTGACTGGCTAGAGTTCACAGGTTTGTCAGAGGAGGTACAGGCTGTCCAGCTGCAGGGCATGAGAGGGGTGCAGAGCATGTGTCAGGACATCTCAGAGTCAGTTCCAGCTGAGTGGCTCACGCCTCTCGAGCCAGTAGCACCGCGGTGGATGGGAGCCTTCACACGACTGGAGGTTCTCATTTCAGTCAGGGCTTGCTCAGAGACTGTCCCAGCCCTGTTCTTCGAGCTTCAGGGTAGGGGACGATTACAACGAGTTGCAGTAGATGCCCCGCAGGTAGCAGAGTGTTGTTTTCAGAGGATCCGAGTTGTGGGCTTCTGTGGGAGGACTTGCGTCATAGACCCTGACCCAGCAGCTCTTGAGACTGGACACTGGAGGCTATGGGCTTGGGAGTGTTGTCCATTGGCATGAGTACAGTGGGATCCTGGTGAGTGGCTATGGAGGGACCCCTTCTCTTTTGCCGACCGCCCAGGAGTCCCCTTCTTTCAGTACACTATTCAGCTTGGACGTCATATACTTGCAGCTCAGAGAGAGGCCCGCCCCGCTGCAGCACGTCATTGGCAGGAGGAGGGCCTCACAGTCGAGTTCTTGGCAGCTTTTTGACAGAGGCTGTGGGACTCCAGACAGCTGAGGCGAGTCACCTTGTTCTAGTGGCTGGTTGCACACAGAGCCACAACAGTAGGGAGCTGGCTGGTGCATAGTGGTCTCTCGGCCGCATGTGCAGCCTGTGACCAGTTGGTGGAGAGTCAACGTCACTGTCTTTGGGACTGTCCCTCGGCCCAACAGGTGTGGCTACGTGTTCTTCGGCTGATGCCTGCCCTCTCCACGGCTCGACAGTACACTTGGGGGGCAGCGGCCTGGTCCACCCTCACGGGCCCAGCACTTCAGTTTGAGCTATCTTCCACCAGCAGGATGATAGTGATACAGGGGGGGCGACCTACACTACAGCCTGCTACAGAGATTACTCCACAGGAGTGGTGCAGTGAGAGAGAGGAGTGTTGGGAGCTCATCAGCGGCCTAGCTCTCTGGTTCATCTGGCGGACCCACTGTTTCCGCATCTTTGAGGCTCGTCCTGTGCCACCAGCAGAGACTATTCGTGACTTTTGGCTAAAGCTGATCCATACTCTCAGAGGACAGTTTGAGGGACTACAGGGCAGCTCCGACCGCATGCGGGAGCGCCGCGAGGCTTTTCTTCGATTGTGGCGCCCTGGGCCTTTCTACACCATAGTCTAGGGGGTGCTCAGATGGCACTACTGTCCACCTGTGTGGCTCTTCCCTCCTCCCATCTCTTGATTTAGGCTCATTGTATATACGCTGTTTTTTCATTGGGAGAGTCTCCCCATCATGCTTGTTGTAGCCCTCTCTTGCAGAGGTGGATGTAGCCCTATGGGTAGTTTTCATTAACTCATAGAAGGATCTTTTTCTCGAAAAAAAAATTAAAATGGACGTGAACTTAACATCCCTATCTGAAACAATCGACTTTGGCAAACCACAGAGAGGATACCAATGCTTTATGAACAATCGTGCTACATCTTGTGCGTTTGCTTTGGCCTTACAAGGAATCAACATGCAAAACTTGCTAAAACGGTTAACAATTGTCAAACATTGGGTGTTTCTTGAATGCAAACTAGGTGAAGATTAGTCACAAAATCCATGGAAATATCTGGAAAAGGTCCATCAGGAATAGGCAACGGAAGCAAGATGCCTTGCTGCTTACCCCGAGGAGCTTTTACCTTTGACAAATGGTGCATTGTGTGACATAACGAAACACATCCTTTCGCATTTTGGCCAATAAAAGAATCCTTCTATTTTTCACTGAGTGGTGTTTATTTCCCTGTGGCCACCCGTGAGAGAGTCATGTGCATCATGCAATATGGTTGTCCTGAGAGAGGGCAACACACATAGAAGGTGACAAAAATACAACAAATCTTCACGAATGTGATAGATGCTAGGCCCTTGGGAAGCAAGAGCCTGCAACCATTGCTTACCAAACTCGGAATCTGCGTACTGGTTCTTCATGCTGTCGAAAGACACACCTTGAAGAGAAACTGTGGATCTTGACTTTAGAGCCAAGATTTGTCCTTTGCGACTTAACACATCTGCAACAGGGTTAGCTTTTCTAGGCACATACTCAATGAAACTTCCAAATTGCTCAAAAAATTGTGACTACCGTGCTTGGCGATCACTCCAATGTGCAGTAGGCATAGACTGGAGCCACTTGAGGGCTTGGTGATCTGTGCGAACTATGAACTCTCTACCATACAGAAAATGCTTCTAATGCTTGAGAGAGTGAATGACAGACATTCAGTTCTTTTCTGCACTATTGAGCTTCCGACTAAGGAAGGCAACTAGACGGCCATGCTGCTAAAGCACAGCGCCTATGGCGACATTGCTCGCATCTGTCCATATCTCAAAGGGGTCATCCCGAGAGGCAAGGATAAGACACAGTGCTTTTGTCACCAAGCTGCGAAAGCCTTAATGATTGCCTCGAGCAAATCCACACGTTGTCGGCAAGTCTTTACCGCTTTCAAAACATCTAACATGGGTGCGGCAATGCATGCAAAATTTTCTATGTGCGAACTATATGCTTGACATAAACCAAGAAAAGAACGCACATCATATGCGGTTTTGGGAAAATCCTAATTACGTACTTGTTCCACCTTTGTGGGATCTAGCTTGACGCCTTCTGCAAAAATGATATAACCCAGATAAGTAACTTCAGTGAGAAAAAACTCTGATTTCTTAGTTGCAATGTACAACTGACACTCATCCAAACAGGTTAATACCTTTCTACATCCTTTTCATGTTGTTCCCACGATGCAGAAAAAATGAGAATATCATCAAGAAAGATGAACAGACATACACCAACCATATCGAGACTGTTAAATGTACCCACGACACCTGTCAATCCAAAAGGCATGATCACATACTCCCATTGCCCTTCCTCTGTGCGAAAAGCGGTCTTGTAGATGTCGCCTTTGAATACCCTTACTTGATGGTATTCACTTTTGAGATCGGCCTTACTCAAAACCTTTGCCCCATTGAGCCTATCGAGGATATACTCAATGCGAGGCATCGGAAACTTGTTCTTCGGTCATCTTGCTCAATGTCCTATAATCAACACACAAACGAGACGAACCATTCTTCTTGCAAACAAATAAAATAGGAGCAGCAAAAGGACTTATACTAGGACGTATGAATCCTTTTTGGCTACCAACTCCGTGGGTTGCCGCTCTAACTCTTCTTCGTGAGTCTTGTTCAAACTGTAGGGAGCTTTACTGACTGGCTGTGCCCCCTTCGTGAGTTCGATGCGATGGTCCTTCGGCCGCTCGAGAGGGAGACGGGGTGGAAGATTATCCTGCAAAAAGAGGCGCTTAAACTTGGTAAACAAAGCTGAATACCTATCTGGAGCCTGAATGCTCTGGGTAACTGGAGAGGCATAAATGAATGGTGATTGTGCTCCTCGTTGTAATTCACGCTTCGCCTGCACATGAGAATTGAGAGGCAAAGAATGCAGACCCTCACCACGAATGATCATGGGAGGATCACTTTTGGCATTTAGACTCTAGAGTGAGAGTATTGTCCGCCCAATCAATTAGAGGGTTATGCTCACGAAACCATCTAATGCTCTAAATCATATCACATCCTGAGAGAGGAAACATGACAAATTTTCTACGGAAGGCAGCTTGTTGAACAATGAAAAACACATCAAGGCACTCTTGCGTAATGAGAGAGTCCATACCGCGAGCGAAGCCTGACACCTCGAGAGGAGTTGTCTAGCTAACCTCTAGGCAGGCCCTCTCTACAAGAGGGGCACCAATCACATCATGCATACTGCTTGAATCAAACAATATGACAAAACGTTGACCCTTCACATGACCATAACATTTAAAGAGACTCATCAATGTGTGTGCCAGAAACATGTGGAGAATTTGATTGGTTCATTAAAGTGCTTGTGGTAGCTGTTGATGCTTTGAGTTCTTTAGGTGGTGCTGTCTTAGGACAAGCCTTCTTAATGTGACCCTTGACGTGACATTG
Organism: Adiantum capillus-veneris; assembly: GCF_014529385.1. Classification (NCBI taxonomy): domain Eukaryota; kingdom Viridiplantae; phylum Streptophyta; class Polypodiopsida; order Polypodiales; family Pteridaceae; genus Adiantum; species Adiantum capillus-veneris. The sequence goes on along the minus strand of NC_140943.1, from coordinate 102,449,729 downwards.
ATAACATCTACCTTTCTTAGCATAAATGACTTGTTCTTTAGCCGTTATGTATCCACCTATAATTCCTTGTGCGGCTTTTTTATCCAGGCTTAGCTTAGGTTTAGTAGGTGCTTTAGCTTTACCCTTAGATTCATTTTGAGAATTCTTTTGCGAAGGATTAGAGGAAGATTGGCTAGAAGAGTTACCATTCTTACCGTTCTTACCGTTACGTGGGTTCTGAGGAGTCTGAGAGGTACTGTGAGAAGACTTGTTCTCCTTAGGCTTTCCCTTGTTGTGCTTCATCTCCTGTGCGAGAGCAATTGCTACTGCCTTGTTGAGATCAATGGAGTCGAAGACTTCGACATCAAACCTGATATAGTCGTCCAACCCGAAAATAAAACCCTCTTTGCGCTCGCATCCGATTTGCGTAATTGGGTGCCAAGTTGCAAAACACGATTAGAAAAACACATAATTGGGTATCATTTTTCTTGAGATTCCGCCAATCTTTCTTTAACTACGCTAGGTACTGAGGTGGCAAGAACCATGCCTTCCTCGGCTTCCTCTAGGTGCACGACCAACCCTGCCTTTTGCCACGCTTGATACCAATTAATGGCATCATCGGCAAGATACATGGCTGTTGTCTAAACTTTGCTATTTCATGTCTTCTTAGTTGTGGCAAAATTGATGCAACCAAGAATGAATAACATTAGCATCCATCTTACCGTCATTCTTACTGAATGTCAACCTCTCAGTGACCGGGTTGTTGGAATTTGCTCCTCGACTTGTGCTACGCTTCGGCTAAGCAAGGCTCAGGAATCTTACTCACAACAGGCAAACAAGCATCGTCAGACTGTTTCTATCAAGGAAGGGGATTGGGTTTATTTAAGAATCATGAAGCAATGTCGTAAACAAGTTGGAAAGAAATGTCCTAAGTTGTCTTTCAGGAATGTATGGTCCATTTCCAGTCATTAAAAAGATCAATGAGGTTTTGATGAAATTGCAATTGCCTAACTCATGGTCAATGCACAACGTTTTTCATGTTTCTTGCTCGAAAGCGTTTCAGGGAACACCTCCGAAGGACATTCCCGAAGAAGAAGAAGAGCCCGAGATCATCGATGAAGCTGAAGTCATGGAGCCGGAGCAAGTGTTGTTGCATCGGTTTCGCCATGGCTCAAAGAAGCAAGTCCGATAGTACTTTTTGAAGTTCAAGGATCGAGGAACCCACGAGGCAATGTGGTTCGATGAAGAGTTTTTCAAAGATTACCCAGAGCGTTTTCAACCAGCAGCGTTTTTGCTCATCGTTGGCGTACCGCCGCTGCACCTCATCAGATCAGCCTTGCCTCGCCGCGGTCAGTCTTCCCATCGCAACAAGGCCAGCATTTCTAGTTTTCAGCCAGCTTTTTTCAGTTTTCAGCCATCATCGGCGTCACCGGCGACAGATCAGTCCATTAGCTTCACCGCATGATTGAGATCCCATTAGCATCCTTAGCATTTTCAAGTTTCAACAGAATCAGCCCTTAGCCTCGACCTCGTCATCGTCATCGACATCATCACTAAGGTACCATGCAGCTATCAGCGCTAGAGAGGCTAAATAAGCTAATAGTGCAGCTTGCAGCAGTAGAATCTGAGGCTGCTGCAACGGATGAGAGTTCTGTAGTGGGTGACACTTCTGCACCAGGTATACCTTCCCCCATGGCGACACCGCGTAAGGCAAAGGAGAAAGCTATGCCGAAGATGGGAATTGCAGTCGCATTTGCGACGCAGTAGTCATAGATGTAGAAGGAGGTGGTGATGAAGCACATGGTAGCCTGGTGGAGTCGCAAATTGACGCAGCTAACCCTAGTACGGCTGCTTGGTTGAAGCGTATTGGCCTATGAGAGTTTGCAATTAAACCATGGAAAGCTTGGGGGGTAGCAGACAATGCAGTAGATATTTTGGGTTTGTTGCAGCAAGGAGAAGGGGTACATTAGAAGTGTGAAAATAACGCCTGAGGTAGTGTCCAATGTGTTTGGCTTGCCTTTGGTGGAAGACACCCCGATGATGAAGGTGACAAATCAGATAATGCGCGTAGAGTTTGGGGCACCCACAGGGTCAAAGAATTACTATATGGTGCAGCATTCGGTTTGCTGCGAAGGAGGCACATTAAGTGGTATCTTGACCGAGTGTGCTTGATGGTGAAGAATACATACATGAGCAAGGATGTTTTTCAACCATTGTTCACAGCAGAGGAATGTGCCAGTGGATTGGGCCACTTGGGTTTTTCGGAGATTACTAGTGTATAATCAGATGGATAAGCGACGGAATACGCACTTGGATTGGCTAACTCCTTATTTAGTAGGTTAACATGCTTTTGTTTCAGAAAATGCAGAAGATCGGAGTGGAGTCTAGTGCTGAGAAGAAAAGGAGATTTAGCGGGTAGGGAAAACACCGCCGAGCAAGGTGCTACTTACTAAGATAGAGAATATTCCACCAAAAATGGAATATCCCATTCCAGATGTAGAAAATACTTAGGGAAAGAAGTCGGGAAAGAAAATTAAGTTTGTGAAGAAGAAGCAACCTGAGGTTGTTCAAGCTCATGTGCAGGAACTGGATGTCTCTAAGGGTGGATTGTCTACCCCGATGTGGGTCATAACAGACGTAGAGGATGTTGCTAATTGGACTATTCTCTTATTTTTTTTAAAATGATTAATTTCTTTTTCTAGGATATTTTATTGTGTACACTAAGAACTGTTAAAAGATTGTAGCTACAAGAAGTGCCATCAAGAACGGACAACTCTACGTGTCACTTGATGGGTGACGGTAAACATCGCGAAGGAGTTTCCGTAAGTTCGGTGGAAAGGGCCGGGTTACGAGTGCCCCTGATGCGTCACATGATGGGTGACGGGTCTATCAATAAGGGGGCATTTCGTAGGCTAAGGAGGAAATCTGAACTGAGTAAGAAAATACGCGTAACAACGCAAGCACAAGAATAAAGATGGGTTCAATGAAGTTTTTTTTACGAAAAGCAGGAACATTCGCGGGAGGCCAAATGTTTTCCCGCGAGGAGTCTGTGTCTGCATTGCATCTGTGCCGTGTTCTGCACCTGGGGACGCCTGGAATGTGTTTGTGTAGCATTGTTTTCACTAACTGAGTGAGTTTTTTAAAGTTTGAACAGGTTCACACTTTATTTTATAAAGTGGCCGGTCACTTTTAAGTGACCAGCCCTCTTATAATAAAATAAAGAAAGGCTCTTCTAAAAAAGCCTACGTTAAAAAAAAAACTCAGCGCTAATAAGCTACGCAAGGCTGTACGGCAGCAGCGTTCTCTCTCTCTCTCCTCTCTCTAGGGCGCCAGTTCTTGCTTTTTGGGGATCGCAACAATCCAGAAGTACAAGCGTTGGAGAATCTGGTAGCAAGTGCCGGCGACGGATTTCGCGAGAGTTCGTGTCACCAGCATGTGACTACTATCTATCCTTTTTGTTGATTTCTTTCTTATTATCTATTTACTTTCACTTTTTGGAAACACCCCTCGGGAAATCTAACTGCCCTGCATTGCATAGCTAGTGTGGAACTGTCCAGAGGGAGTCCAGGCCTGAGGGCAAGAGAGCACTAAGGTTGGACAAGGACTATGGTTAGCCAAGTGGGGTCATTGACTAGCCAAAGTGGAATCCTTTGCTACAGAGGCTACATTTCAGTTCTGGACGTGGCCGCAGTGTACAAAGAGGGTCGGATGACCTAGAAAGATACAATGGTAGCATCTCCTAAAATTTAGGGAACTGCTATTTTGGGACTTGAAAATGTGTTGGCGTCATTACCTCCGGAATGACAAAGGGAACATTTTCTTACTCTGCCGTGAAGTCAACTGGGCCACCGGTTGGGATATTTTTAGGCGGCAACCCCGAAACGGGAAAATGCTTGTAAAAGTGCCAAGTGGCACCTTCTGGTGCACTTGCCTTATGCAACAAGAAGTGGCGCTGAATTTGAAGAGGAGAGAGTCTCATTTTCAGATTTTGTCACAGGTTAAGAGCTATGGAGTGCTTGCTTTCCCTCTTATGCACAGTGCGGTGCCAGGAGTGATGCCCTGCACGCTACGCACTGCCCTCTCTCTCCCCTTTGGCAGTATGTTATGCCCCTCTAGTGGGCTCTTCATTTGACCAATGTACAGTTGTGTGGGTTCATGCGCGATTGCCGAGGCAAGAGCCTCTTGCACAGGTACTGGATTAGCTAGCGGCTAATCCCCCCGCAGGTACAGGTGAATTCGGAGAGGTTTCACGCCAGAAATCTCGTCCGATTCAAAGGGCAAGTAGCCCTACAGGTGCGGGAGCTCGAGGACTTGCTAGGGATGCGACCGGCACGCGGAACGGAGCCCGAAACAGTGAATTACAGCCTGCTGTGTATTTTTGCAGGTTTAGGGTTTTGGCCCTAAACGGACCCTAATACCCCCAGGAGGTTCGGGGACGCAAGGGGACCGCTGTACAGGCGATCTGGCGTATTTTCAGGGCTGAAAACAGAGAATTCAGCGTGCTGCAGATTCTCGCCAGGTTTTGCAAAGTGCCCGTATGCGTCGGGAAAGTCAGTCAATGCGTGGGAATACTGACCGTGAAGGGTTCTAGTACAGTTATGTTGCCGAAATCGGGCTGGAACAGTGGAAATTCAGCCGAGTTTGTGCGGGGCAGCTTGTAGGAACCACAGCGTTTATTCCCTCTTTTGAACAATAAAGAAATACCGAAAGGGGCGCCTAAGTTAGGGGCCAATCTGGTGTCTGTCTACTCATACAGGTGCAATCTAGCAGCCTGTATCCCTCTCCCCTTTGTTGTGTCTTGAAAATACAAGTAAAATAGACGACTAATAATGGGTGAAAGCTAAATCAAGGTTTAAAGTAAAGTCTACCGCCCTTTTTGGATCATACAGGCCGGTTTCAGTTCGTGTGCCGACGGAGTGCAAAAGTCGCTTTCTTGAGCGAGGAGCAACAGGTATAATTTGTCGTTTACACATCGCGAGTATTGCTTTGTGTGGTTGTTTTGCAAGAATCCTCCCTCACGGGAAGCCCTCTCGGGAAGTACGGCTTCACGCCTAAGTCCCTTACGGGAAAGTACGGCTTCGCGTCCAAGCCCTTTTACGGAAAAGAACGACCTTCGGGTCTAAGATTATAGACGGAGGGGTTTCCTCGGGTTCTCGTGCTTGTATGTGAATTCTCCCTGAATAAAGAATACTCTTGACGGGGGGGACCAGCCCATCTTCTGGTCCCCAATACTGTGTCGATCTTCTCCCTTCTCTCACATTTGCAAAGTATTTTATTTTTTCAGATTTCCAAGTGCTCGCGTACGCTCCCGTTTTGTGACAGAGGATGCAATGGGTTGTGTTCAATCTATTCAGAATTTCATTTTAAAGCAAAAGGATGACCTGGAGGCTGCAAAAGATAGAGCAGAACATAATACAGATACATTGTAAGCCTTGTAGATGGCGAATCTACAATATAGGGAATTGTAGAAGTATGTGGCAAAATTGGAAGGCGAGATAAAAAACTATAATTGAGCGGAAAAGAAAAAACAAATTAAATTATGACACGATCTATACGTATGGAACACTAGATTATTTTTACAAGTAGATGAAGATGTTCAAGATTGAGCAGTTATTAGAATTCTAGGTTACCTTGGATGAGTTCAAGGCATGGACAAATGTTGTGGCGACGGGTGTGATGGTGCAGATGACTGAGTTGCAAACGAAAATCGGAAAGGTTCAAGCGGAAAATAAACTTCTGCAGGATCGGGTATAGGCTTTAAGTGCTTTGGAGAAGGAAGTATTATAGGACAGTGCAGAGATGCAAGGGGTAGTCCTGACTAGAGATGAGGTAGAAGAACTAAAGCATCGGTTGCAGGAGAAATCGGAATAGCCATGGGATGATGTGAAAAAGATGCTTGGTGATTGGATGCAGAAATCGATTAAAGATCTGCAGAACCTGTTTCTCAAAGCAAAGAACAAGGAGTTGATGCTGGAGGCAAAGGAATTGCGTGCTCAGAACAGGATCTTGAAGGAGCAAGTTGCGAGTATGGAGGCGAAACATGCAATGTTGGTGGATCAAATAGCGGTTTTAACCACTAAGGCAGTACAAGAAAGCATGAAAATGGGTAGTCCAATGGTATTTGTGGAGAAAAAGATTGAGTCGCTGGTGGTGAAGATAGTAGAGAGTACTCCAATCATGGGTGGCAGTCCTATAGCGGCAAATGCTTTGGTCAGACTCAGCGCTTATAATCCGAATTTGCAGGGGCGCAGTCCGTCGAATATGATTTTGGATCAAGGGATTGTCGGAGCCAGGCCAAAATTTTGGGAAAATTTTTCATGCCACCGGGTAGTGCCTGTGTAAAGGCATATCTAGTCATTACTTATGTTAGCCCTTGCTTATTTATACTATATTATAAAAGGGGAAGGGATTCCACCCCCCGACACGTGGTGAGAGCTCCTTCATCCGGCATGTGCTCCCTACAGCCCCCGGCCGCAGAGAGAGAGAGAGAGAGAGAGAGAGAGAGAGAGAGAGAGAGAGAGAGAGAGAGAGAGAGTGTCAAAAGTTGAGTTGTTGGATAAGTCAAGTTACCTGAATGCATAGCAAGGGTGTCAAAAGTTGAGTTGATGGATAAGTCAAGTTACCTGAATGCATAGCAAACCCTTGCTTAGCATGTCCCATCAGTTGCTGTACGGACTCAGATTTTTGTAATAAGCAGTAATCTGGTATCTATTTGGGAAGTCCACAACAAAATTGCTGTTGCTTAAAATTGAAAAACATCCCAGAATCTTTCGCAATAAATATCAAGAATATCTCCCTTGGCCGTCGGAAAAAGATTCCAAGCGGTAATCACATCACGTTCGTACTCTTGAGTGAGCCAAGAGGAAATAAAATGTCGCTTGTACTTTAGCCACTTTATAGAGGACCACCATGTTCGTGCATTTTCTTTCAAATAGGATGCTGCCCTCCTAATCTTGGAGTGCTCTGAGTAGCGGCCTCTAGAAAAAGCTATGTCAAACTGTTGAATAAAAGCGAGGGCCTAGTGAGCATCTCGAAAGCCTGAAAAAGGTATCAAATTTTAGTGCTTGTTCACCCTCCTCGAATTCTTTGGTCGTCTTGCTCTTATCCTCGAGAAAGTCGTCTTGATTGGCTCTATAAAAGTGCTTTCTCTTTGTATAAAACATATGGTCATTAGAGTTCGAACACTCAGAAGAGGATGAATTCTCCTTAGAACTGTCAAATTTTTTTCGAGATCTTCGGTGGGATCTGCTCTTCTTGGCCTTCTACTTGTTCTTACCGTGTCTCTAAGTCTTTCCTCGCTTCGTGCTCTTTCGGTCCTCATCACTTGAATTAGAGGAGCTTTTTGAACTGTCAAAAGAGGATGAGGATGAGCTTGAAGCACCCTCAAAACGTACGTTCTTCTTTGGCTTTCATGTGTTTGCAAAAGAAGACTGACATGCCAAGTAACCGGGGTAGTCTGCTCCTTGCTGCGTCTCTTCGAATGCGTCGTGGTCCTCAATATTTAATTGACTCGTCATCCTATGACATTGTCAAGTTCATCTTCAGTGTACACCCTTGGGGTAGGTGGTTTCTTCAATGCCGACTTTAAAGGTGAGCTGATAGCTGTACGCCACCGAGTATGCATTTTGTTGATCGGATGCTTGGTCAAAAAAATTGCATATTGGGATTCTTTGAATACGGGAGCATCTGCTTAGCACGAGCATCAACCTGCTGTTGACGCTGCATCTGCATGCGTTCATACTTTGTGGGCCGTGGTGGTCTGTTCTGAATCGTTAGGATCCGCTCATCGTCCATTACGATTTTTTCTACTTTGTACCCCGATCCGGAGCTGTCGGGTGGGTTTGTCTGATTCTTGCGGGATTCGTCACTTGAATCCATTTGTGTCGCGATAGAAAGGATCGGATTTCCCGGTGGAATGAGTGAAAACATTTCACAAACTTTAATATCACACTTAAATAGAGTCGACACGGCCTGGCGTAGTTCCGTGCCCAAAGGTATTGGCCCCAAAGTCTGGCGGCCCTTTTGGTATTTATTTTTATATTAATGCTTGAGCAAAATACAAAGCCCGTGGGTCTTCTCTGCTCAGTTGCTCGTTAGCAAGTCTGAGTTCAGGAGGCCCTCTCAATACATATTTAAAGGCCCCAAGGGCTCTCAAAAGCAGTACAAGAAAAAGCTTCAAACTCAAAATTTTCTAGCCCAAAAGTTGCCATCGAAAAACACGGTAATCTGTACGCTACCACATTAGCACCAGTCAGCACGTTCTGTTCGATTCCGTAGTGCCTGCCACGTCAGCATGGCAGTGCGTTTTTCGTGCGTCTGTACAACTGTCCATGTAAGCAGTCCCCTAGCTCATCGAACCTAGTGTCCTCTGGGCCCTGTCAGAAGGGACCCATAAGTTGGAACATTGGAGGCTGTGGGCTTGGGAGAGCTGTCCACTGACACAAGTGCAATGGGATCTTGGAGAGTGGTTTTGGAGGGACCCTTTTGCCTCAGTTGACCATCCAGGTGTCCATTTCTTTCAGCACGCTGTTCGACTGGACGTCACATACTGGCAGCACGGAGAGAGGCTCGTCCTAGTGCAACACCTCATTGGTAGGAGGAGGGTCTCACAACTGAGTTCTTGTAAGCTTTTTGGGCGAGGTGGTGGGACTCCAGACAGCCGTGGCGAGTCACTTTGTTCCATGGGCTGGCTGCACATAAAGCTACAGTAGTGGGGAGTTGGCTTGTACATAGTGGTCTCTCGGCAGCATGTGCAGCTTGTGACCATCCTGTGGAGAGTCAGCGTCATTGTCTTTGGGACTGTCCTTCGGTTGATGCCAGCTCTTTTCACAACACGGCAATACACTTGGGGGGCAGCTGCTTGGTCCACTCTCACGGGCCCGGCACTACAATTTGAGCTATCCTCCACCAGCAGGATGATAGTGATACAGGGGGGTCGACCTACACTCCAGCCTGCTACAAAGCGTACTCCATAGGAGTGGTGCAGTGAGAGAAAGGAGTGTTCGGAGCTCGTCTGCGGCCTGACACTCTGGTTCATGTGGCGGGCTCGTTGCTTTAGCATCTTTGAGGCTCGCCTTGTACCACCTGCAGAGACAGTTTGAGATCTTTGGCTAGAGCTGATCCATACTCTTAGGGGACAGTTCGAGAGACTCCAGGGCAGCTCTAACCGCATGCAGGAGCGTAGAGAGGCTTTCCTTCAACTCTGGCGCCCTGGGTCTTTCTTCACCATGGTCGAGGGTGTACTCAGATGGCACTACCGTCCTCCTGTGTGGCTCTTCACTCCTCCCATCTCTTGATTTAGCCTCATTGTACATATGTTGTTTTTTCATTGGGAGAGTCTCCCCTTATGATTGTTGTAGCCCTCTCTAGTAGAGGTGGTTGTAGCCCTATGGGCAGTTTCATTAACTAATAGAAGGATCTTTTTCTTGGAAAAACAAGTGATAAAATCACAAGGCTTGCCTACAAGATAAAAAATAAGAAAATACATGAGAAGTGCATAAGGTAAAACATGAGCAAGTACATGAAGTGTATGTGAAGTAGAGCCCATGGCTAAGAAATTTGTATAGAAAATAGAGTTTACCGAAAAGTAATAAGGTTTAACACATCATGGCCCACAAAATAAAACAAAAAAATCACACGTTGACTATATCAATGCAAATTACATACCTTTGTAACAAGGTGGAAAATCACAATGGTGCAATCACATTATGTACCTTCTAAGGCCGCAACTTGCTGTACAGTAGTTATAATCCAACTCCTACCTCCACCAACGGCCATTGGATCCCTCCGTCTACGTAATCCAGAAGCTTCCCTCCTTGACATTTCACAATTATCTTTTTCTCACCATCTTTGCTCATTCAGCGGTCAACGCCCTCATGTGCTCTTTACATTCATAGAGTTCAACTAGTAAGAAAGAAGCTTCCTCTGCTTGCCAACTTTTTTTTCATGTGCTAAGGCTATCTTAAGTGGTTCCAACCCTTTGTGTTCATAAAAATCAAACACAAAAGCTTCCATGCAAAACTCAGCATAGAACTACTTAGGACTTACATGACAAGAAACTCTGGGCAGAACTCTGTGTAGAAACACTGCAGAACACCAGCAGGAAGAAACATGGGACATGAAACCATGACACATGAGAAATAAGCTGGTGACGAGCCTGTTGGTAGCCATAGAGTCAATTTCCTACCATGAGTAAGCACATCTATGTACAAATGGAACCAAAGAGTACAGATAAGCTATATACTTTGATTTTGCTTCAGTCCGTCGGCTCATGCAGCTAGCATGCACATAACAGGTAACATTACTACAACCCTCTTAGTGGAGAACAAGCCATTCAATACAAACATGCAAAATCTGAAAAGGGCAGCAAGACCACAATTGTAACCCAATTGCTATCATTAAGAAGATCGCTCATTACCATGACACAGTACAGAAAGCTACATACAATCGCACGACAGCAAAAGGGCATCCTTGACCACCCCAGCAATTAAAAGCAGAAGCACCCAGAACATCCTTGGACTCTAACCTGCATAAATTTATTTTCGTAATGCCTCATATTTTACATACTCTCCTTTGAGAAGGGGAAAGTTTTACATCCAAGAGTCCAATTCCACATATACCAATGGATACATGTAGGGATAAAAAGTCTCCTAACAATTGATAATGAGCATCAATGATTCTAGGCAGAGAATTTACAAAACTTAACAAGGCACTACCATCACCATGCGCTCACAAGAAGGCCAAAACCAAACAGACCACTTGAGATTGCGTCAAAGAGCCCACTCTGTAAATGCCGAAAACCATCAAGGGAAGGCTAAAACCATCTGTATATGAGGGTGTTCCTACACACATTAACAATTCTGCCATCCAAATGACTTGCTACATGTGCCCAAAGAGAGGCCTACTCTCCAAGTGAAATGCAATTTTGTGTATCTTCATTGCCAAAGAGACGCAAATAGGCTTTAGGCTTGACTGTAGATATCAAGAAGGGCTACTCTGATTGCAAGAGGGTGGCTCATGAATATATTGGCACTACCTTTGAATGAAGACGAAAAGCTCTAGCGCCATTTGAAACTGGTATGCATCCAGGCTGGGCCAGATAGAAGCCACAACATCATAGCAAGACTCATCCAAATGACCCAACAAATGCAAGAGGTACCATGCACACAAGCACGCCCTCTGCACTCTCGTCGTCCTGCAGCTGCCTCAGGTTTCCCACCAACTTCCTCCCCGTCCTCAGCAGTGGCATTTCCTCCCCTTTCTTCAGACTATACTGATAGTGTAGGACTACCATCCTCACATACATCAGTGACCCTGAGCTCTTCTCATCCACATGCTCTGCTAGCCTTTCCAGCAATGGCACACCGCTGCTCATCCTTGTCTCCGCCAGAACTCTCGAATCCCTCCTCGCTATGCCGCCGAAGCTGTTCACCGCCGCCCAACCCACTTGCCCTGACTCCACATTGTCTCCCATCCCCCTCAGCACCTTCTTTGCTAGCTTCAGCTCTTCCACCCCACCTTCTTGCTTGGATCTGCCCAAAACCCACCATATTCACCGCAGCCTGCGATAAACACAACAGAAAACCGTTGGAATGCTACATCACCACATGAAGAAGATTTGGTCTTGTGTATTTACCTATTGGACAAATACAACATCATCTTGCAAAAAGATTAGCAACAAGCGTGGAGAGAAGATGAAACCACTTGCACGTGGGTATGATGTTGTTCTCCACATCACGTGACCACAAAGACCACTCTAGTTGGACTGCACTAACGGGGTGAATTGCATCGACCCGGTGTATGGTCGATGCCGAAGCCTCGGATAGCCCTATATATTTCACCTTTCCTTCCTCCACTAGCTTCTTCATTTCCCCCACCTGTAGAGCATAGCACATAAAAGCTCCAGCTCTTATGCTTACCTCGACTGGTTATCGGCGAGGGACTTTGGCTATGTTACTACAGATTGCTTGGCAGGGGGATCCTCAGACACATGATGAAATCTTTTCAGTCATCACTAGCATTGCACTATGGAATGTTTGGAGAGCTCGTTGTCTTCACATTCTCAGTGCGGCTCCACAGCTCCTTCCGGATACCCTCACTGCCATTTGGCTGGACATCATTCACACCCTCATTTGGCAGTGGGATTCTTCTTGAGGTACATCTAGAGCAGCCGAGGCTCGTCGATTTGACTTCCTTCGGCGTTGGGCCCGATCTCCACTCTTCTTCACACTTACAGGTGGACAGATTACATGGCATTATGCACCCCCTCGGTGGTTTCTCCTCCACTCATCACACAGACCACCATGAGATTGTTCTTGTCGAGTTGTCACTATAGTGGCTCTCACCCTTACATTCAGCTTGTACACCCCACGTGATGGGCTATTTTGGCATCCGCTGGGGATTATATTGTACTCAGTAATATAAAGCCCTGATTTCCCCCCCCCCCCCCCCCCCCCCCCCCCCCCCCCCCCCCCCCAAAAAAAAAGGAGACTCTACAAAAACTCACACAGAAAAACTTGCACCAGGAAAATGTGCATACACCACCAATTTCCTCTCAAGGTCGACAACTTTCATGTCCATGGGAGTGGTGACCTATCCGTGGACCCTCGAGTTCTGATCCCTTTGCTTGTTGAGCTCTGAAAACAATTTTGACACTTCCTTAACCTCGAGGCAGCCCACTGCCTCACCTCTGAACATCAGCAGGCCTTGAGAGCTCCGAACCTGAATGAACTACAACATAGAGATGTTAGGGAAACCTCTCTGTTCAGTACATCAATGATTGTTTCATGCAAGTCCATCCTCCTATCCATGGCCTCAACAAGGAGGATTGGAAGCCACAGAATGACATGGTTGTGCTGGCACATCATGTCCTGTTGCAGAGTGCGCAGAACTGGCTCACAATTCAGTGAAGGGCGACATTTACAGCTATGGTGTGGTGCTATTGTGCATGCTGACAGGGAGGCAGCCAACGAGTGAGGTGTTCTACGGGCAAGGCATAGAGATGCCCAACTAGCCTTGGCAACCACTGTAGTGTCGGGCAGAGGCTGCATAGAACATCTCGGAAAAAAAACAGAGAGAGAGAGAGAGAGAGAGAGAGAGAGAGAGAGAGAGAGAGAGAGAGAGTCGGTCCTGAAGGAGGACGCCGAGAACCATTCTGGTGCTGCACGAGCTGCGCAAGGCACTACTTGTCTATTGAGCGGACGGCCAAGCCCTCTACGCAGGTTGTGTGGTTGAACAGCAGTGCAGGATGAGATCTGGGCGAGGGGGTCAGGCCGCCCATCCTGGAGCTCGAAATGGTCATGATCAAGCATGCCATAGAGAGGCAGAAGTGCGTAGGCAGGCAGATGTGTGTGGTGACAACAGAAAACGCAGGCAACTACTGTGATTTGTCCAGCTAAGCTAGAGAGATGTCTTGTCTGACAGGGGCATTAGTAAGAGAACAAGCAAAAGTTTGAGAGAGAGAGAGAGAGAGAGAGAGAGAGAGAGAGAGAGAGAGAGAGAGAGAGAGAGAGAGAGAGCGCACGCGCCTCAAAAGTGCTCCACTATCAAACTACCAAGAGAGTGAATAAAACAAATCCATCATTAGATTTACACACTAGTCATCTAAATGAGTGCCCACTATCTTATTTCAACCAATCAACATTTTTGATCTATCAAAAAGTTCTTAAAACTACAACCCGATTTTTTTTCTATTTTAGTCAGCAAAAAGAGAAGTGATCTCTATAGCCTTTGCCCTTTGGGCAGGCCAAAAAAGTTGGAACAACTTATTATAAAAAAATGATTTTCATCCGCTAGGAGGTGTCCGGGTGGTCATGCCACGTCACGTCATCACTTTGTGACAAACCAACTTGTCCACGTCCTTTTGAGCCTCGGCCAATGGAAAAACCGTTCCACACCTTTCAAGGTGGTTTCTATGCTGCAATGGCCCGAAAAAGGTGGACAGTGGCACTCTGTTAAAAGCTTATTCCGCAATGCTTTAACACACAAGTTTTTCTGCATCAAATAGCCTTCCTTAAGAGAATAGCCCGCAACCACTTCCCCACTCTGTAGTCAGTCAAAGATGTCCGCAAGATCCTGATCTATGGCGTACTGATCTACCATATCCTTGAAGCTGTGGTGATGAACTGCCGAAATAGCCAAAACCAAAGGCTTACGAGACAGTGCATCCGCCACCACATTCTTTTGTCCTTGAACATGCCAAATCATCATTTTGTGATAGACACCATTGATAAGTTTTGAGAATTGTCAGAGCTTGGGGCCAAGTCAAAGGAGGAAAAGCCTTAGTTTTCTTTGATTGTGGAGCTTTAGAGAATTTCCTTTGTGACCACTTTGTAGAAAACTTTGGTATCTCTTACTCAGAACTCGGAAATAACATTTATGTGAAATGGCTTCAGGACTCCAGGGACTTCTCTCACTGGTTGTCTCCATGTTGAAGTTCAAGATTTCTTTGGACCTTTTGATTTTCACATCATGAAGCTACTTCAATCTAATGTCCTGCTGGGCATGCTTGGTTCTATAAGAAATGGGCTATGTTTGATCCTAGATAAAAGACTGTGTTCCCTCTTGAACAATGAATGTAATATTCTCTTCTTTTCAATAATAAATTGAAGCTGATACAAACCAGGTGTTGATTGATTTATTGCCTCAAGCAGCAGGAAGACATAGCCTGACAGGGTAAATGCTCTGGATATACTGTGGGCTATGTAAGGGAGAAGGTAGAAACCATCATTGGATTGATCTACTGGGTTTAATGGCGTGATCAGACATGTTTGATATGATTTGGTGGGTATGCTAGGGAACCAACACTCGATTGATATGTCATGTGAGGTCACATCACTCCTAGCAGTACGCACTAGATTCTTGATACAAACCATCACTATATTGATGTATCAACCCCCCTACCTATGTTTTGTGGTTTACTAGATGTGAGTTCACGTGTCGGAGATGAATGACAGTGGCATTCTTTCTTAGTCATGTGAATGTGTTCAACGATATGAGTTGATTTTGCTTGCATGATTGCATGGGGCAGTAAATTGTTAACAATGTGAGTTGAGTTTCTCTTTCTGCAGGTGTAATCGCGGACCATTACTCTTCTTTAAGAGGGGTATGTGACAACTTGATGACATGGCAGCACAGACCAAAGTCACAGCAAAGCAGCCCATGTTTTCTACCATCTTTTCTGCGACACATTCTGGGCCTGATGAAGTGGCATATTGTACGAAAATGCTGACGTGGCAATTTTAACGCGCTTGACTTTTTCTGGGCGCCAAGTTTTATTAAAGCATTCGCTTTTTGAGCAGAGCTTTCACAAGCTATTTTTAGAGTTGCTTGTTGAGGCCAAGTGCCTAGAAAAGAGAGCCTAAGCCTCAGTTGTAAACACACAGTTTTGGGAGTGATCGCACAGTTGCAAAATCTCTTCTCAATTTAAAAGAGATACCGACTAGGGAGTGCCTCTTTTTAATTGGGATATTAAGGTTTTCCCTAATTTCAGTCTCATGTATTAATATTATGTGGAGGGCAGGATCTTTGCATTTTTTAACTAAGTATTTAAAAGCTGCTTTCTTTAAAGTTGTGCTTGAGTTTGTTGTCCAAATTGGCTCTGAGATTCCTCTGTTGTGTATCCTCAGCTTTAGTACTCTCCTCTGGTCAGAGTGGCCTCTTCCCAATCATGAACAGAGTTCTGTTCACAAGGCAGGGTCTGTCAGCTCCAGGCCAGCTTTAGGTATTAGCAGGTATGGCTTTGGGTTTTGTTGTATAACGAAGATGATGTTTCTATTTTTTCATTTTTATTCAAATGTTCCATCTGTACAAGATTTGAATCTCATGAGGCTGTTATAACCACCCTTGTTTGAAAGACAACACGCAAAATGGTTCGGGCATAATTCAGGGGATCCCTTACTTGTAACCTTCATCATCTCCCCTCTGGCATGAATGATTTTAGGGATCACAGCGCTTTTTGACAATGTCAAAATTGTTTATTGCAAGGGGCTAATGTCTTCTCTCGTTGAAGCGATTATATTTTATATTTTTCCCCTAGGATAAGAAACAGTGAGCTAACCGGTTAACCGGTAGTCACAAACTCCGACCATGTTTGCGAAAAGTCGAACTTGTTGAGAATGCCCTTGAAGCAAGATTATGTCAAACTGTATTTTCTAAATGGCAGAAGACTTGCAAGATCTGCACATGCAATATAAGTTTTTCTCACATTCTCGATGCAGCATCAATCCTTTATATTGGCTGCTATTATTTGTTTGATCTTAATGAAAAATGTGATCGAGGATTGCAGTGTTCATGTTTTGAAGCATGTGCAAAATGCATGTATCGTGTTTGTCGTAATGCAGGAAGTCCAGATAAAGCATTTGGTTGTGTGGAATTTTTTCCTTATAAAGCTAATTAATTTGTAAGGTGCAGAATTATGACACTTTGTTTTGTTCAGTTCTTTATTTGTTGCAGGATTGTGGTTTCTAACCATGATTCACATTTTGCTTACTTAGTTTGAGGTATGTTCAATGTTTAATTATCTTTAAATAGTGGTGGATGTTTTGTGAAGCAATTCATTTCTGAACGTAGGGACTGATGCTCTGCTTTTTTGTTTGATTTAGTAAAGAGAAGTGTGTCATTTCTCTTACCTAGCATTTTTTTCAACATAAGAAATAGTTAAAAGTAGTGGTCATGCTAGGTGGTACCCTTTCTAGCTAGTCTATCGTGTAATATCGTCGTGAATGGTAAGCTTGCAAGGCTAGATGAGGCTGCCTGCCTACTAACCTCTTGAGAAATTCCCATCCCCTCAAAGGCCTGCTGCAAAAGGATCCCAACAGGGCCTAGGAGATCAAAATGGATCCTTAGTTCAGAAGGGTCTTTTTGGAAAAGTTGGATCAATGCACAATTTGTTGATCAGGATGTTAGGGGATTATATGCTTTCATATTAGAGTCCAACTTCTTCGGGGGGTAGTAGATCCTGATCGTCCATCTACTGCACATCACTGGCCGTAATAACTGAACTAGGTTGTCAGATTTCTGACAACTCAGCAAGGGTCAGGAAAAAGGTCAGCTGATCATTGCTCGTTCAAACCAGTGCTGCCACAACAGCATGGGTTAGAATTTCTGCTCATCAAGCGTGCATGGAAATTGTGTTCAGCCTTGGCACTCTGTTGCTACAATGCTGTATGCTCAGGCCTGTCAGGGTGTCACTGTTGGCCCCCCGACCCTTGAAGGCCAGGAATGGCCGCTTAGTGACCATTTCCGTAATCAGTGCTCCCGGCCTCTGCCAGTCGCCTTGATTACAAAGAATGTCCACTAAGCGACCGTTCTCTACACCATAATAGATGAGAGGTTCTACATAGGCTCACAAGCAGATTGGCAACAATAGTATGTTGTATCTACATTAGCTAGCTATGGTTATCATATGGAGATGTAAGCTGTAATTTAATTGTTAGACAGTATAGTCATGTAGGGAGGGCAGGAGTACCTTGAATAGTGTTTGTTGTGGCAATCGCCTTGCAAGCTACTCTTTATGGAGCTAAATCACCCACACATTTTAATGGCAAAGCAGGGCACCTTAGTTCATGCCAATATGCATGTTTTTGTGCCAGTGCTGCCTGTTGACAATGTAGCCACACCACCTCCACCATTCACGCGCTTGTCCACAACTCCCCACATTACAACAATGATTATATCATCACATCTGGTAGTATGTTGATATAACGATCATAGCACTAGATGCGATATATTGTTGTTCGCAGTTGCATATGATCCTACTTACCTCAACGTGTTCATGTGTTATGGAGTTGGGTTGTAGTATGTGACAATTTGATCTCTTAATATGGTTGATGCTAGCAGCTTGATGTCGGAGATAGTATGGAGGCGCTTGTTTGGGTCATTACACAGCATGTCTTGGATGA
This sequence comes from Adiantum capillus-veneris, assembly GCF_014529385.1. Classification (NCBI taxonomy): domain Eukaryota; kingdom Viridiplantae; phylum Streptophyta; class Polypodiopsida; order Polypodiales; family Pteridaceae; genus Adiantum; species Adiantum capillus-veneris. The sequence goes on along the minus strand of NC_140943.1, from coordinate 102,431,850 downwards.
GGGAATGCCAAACTCTAGAATTTAGGACATGCTTTGTGAATGACTTTGGTTCTCTTGCCTACATAAGTATGCGTGTAATTAAATCCATATGGCAACAAACGATGCTGCTTCTTTAATTTCAGGATGTATATAATCATTTGAGAGTGAGGTGACTTGTTTATTATCCTCTTCTTGATTTTTATGTATATAAGATCAATTTATTTGAGGAGTTGTTCAAAATGAATGAAACAAGGCAAAAAGATTTACCTATGTCCTTGTGGGTGTTGTTTACAATTGTGCAAGTCTTAAACCTCAGTGCATCTGCATTTGAGGATCTGCTTAAACTTTGATGATGAATTATATACTTTTGAAGAGTGACCATAGAGAGAAACTATGCAGTTTACAATTGGTTATATGCAGAAAATCTCATGTGAAATTGTTGAATTGCTACTAGGGAGAAGGGCATTGGTGCACAATGGGAATTCACAAAAAAAGAGGAAGGTTGATAATTTTGTCGATAGTGTCGCAATGCAGAATGCATAAGACAAAGGCAAGAAACAAGGAAACGTGTGGACCCATTAATTGTTAATGATGGGACATAAAATTATAGTTTGCATAAGAACACCTTTGTTATGAACCTTGTCAGTTTTGTAATGCCTAATGACGGTTTATGCGAGGCAAGGGACAACTCCATGCTCATAACCACACAACCATGCCATATATAGGCCCTTGGTCTGCTAAATATAGGCTCCCATTATCGCAAGTAATTTGGCCCTTGGTCGGGTCCATCGTACCCTAGGCTTTACATTATTCTCTCCTTGGAGAAGTGTTTTTGTTCTCAAAAAAGCAAAGGTGATGATATCTTTGTGAGAACACTAGTGTTGGACAAGAACACTAACGTTGTCCACATTAGCATCCCTCATGGGTCCATTTGTTCATTTTCACAACACAATTCAAGAAAAATATCTTGATTTTTCACAATGTTGTCTCTTTGCAACCATTTTGTGTAACCGGCCTATATCCGACCTAGTGTGTAGACTCAATGTATAACTCACTTGAGTATTATAAACGAGTTACTACAACTAAGAAGTCTCCATATGAATGACAAGGTTTTAAACTTTTTGAAGATACTGGAACATGCAAGAGTACCTTGGTCAACTTTCTATGAAAGTGACATGTTGACATAACTCATCAGCATAGATTAAGTCCTTGACTCGTTATCATTTCTTATCAATAAACAACCTTACCATAACTAGTGATCAAGGTTGAGAAGCTAATCTAAACATGAAGGAACAAAACCTAGTTGCAACATGCTTTGGCTCATGGTAAACAAACTCCATATAGAGAGAACCTTTCTAATTGGATAGCTTTTTGCTAACGTATGCTCTTAGGATATCCTATAGCACGAGATAAAAACTTGTAAATTGTTTATATGTCTTTGGATAACTGACAATACTAAATTGAGTTATTTCTTCCTAATTGATTAAGACAGTCTTCCAAAAATGATTGGTAAATGTGGGTGACAATGACTGAATATTTTTTAGCAATGTATATAACCCATACAAATTATAAATAACCAACTTGGTTAACTTTCAAGAATAAACTTTACAAAGTTTAGTCAACGTATCTACAAGCACCAAAACCGAGCCATGACCTTTGATGGTGATTGGTAGACCCACAAGTAATCTTATAGAGATATTGCACATAGAATGCGAAATGCTTCATAAGCTATCAATTTCATAAATTTGTATGCCTCTCCGAATCTATTTTTGCTAAACACCAAGACCATAGCACCTAGTGTGCATGCATTTAGGAAAAACGAAATTGAATCTGCATTTTGATGACTATAGGTGCCAATGCTTCTGGCTAATGTTATACTCAGCACATGTGGAATATGACGATAAAGAGCTCTATAAAAGAAACTAAATACTTTCATTGCAATCACTTTAAAGCTTTGTTGAAACATTTGAACCATAATAGAATGTGAAAAATAAATCACATCTAGGCACAAAGTATGAAACAATTTCATTAACAATATATAACCTTGTTATATTAATAAAAAACCATCCGTTAATGTTGTTTAATAGTACTTGTAACCTTAACAAGTCTTACTAGTTATTCAATAATTTTTTGCCATTAAAATTGTTTCTAATATGATGTGCTCAAAATACTCTATCAAATGGATTTGACCATCAATTAAGGACTTTGTTGCGACACATAATTGAAATAAAAACATGTATCAATGTCAGTCTCAGACTCATATTCGTCACATGTGGAATTTGTCTCAGATAATAATGTCTAAAATTATGGCACCCATCAAGTACAAGATGTACTAGTATGTGGAGGTAATTGTAAACACTGAGCAACATGAGTGAGAGGGACCCTCATAAACCTTGTTCCACACTAGCTAACCCAAACTCTATGAGTTCTTAGACCATGCTACATACCTTGTGACTAACAACATGTGCAATGAAACTTCATAATATAGGCTTATAATTGAAAGGTGTAGAAATGTACTTGGATACTACTTTCTCAAAATGCATTGCTTCAACATGACCTTGTCATATGTTTGAAGGGTTGAATGGATGAAAGCAGTCTAGCATATTCATCCCACTTGGAAATGCAATCAAAGCATATCGCAAAATGAAATTAAACCAAATCTTATGCTTACTAGGAGGTGAAAATAGCTTATACCTAAGTGGAGTCAAGTGCAATTTCCAAACCCAAAAGGTACACTACCAAAAGTGTGACCCCACTGTTTCTTTGATCTGTAAAACACTAAAGTATAACTTAGTGAGAAAAAACTGACATTGAACTGATGATTGTGGGTATTGCCTTGACAATCCAAACCCCTTGGTTAGATTCTGCAAAAAAATTGCTTAAAGGACTAGGTAACTCTGGCCAGCATGGTCTACTATGTCCAATAGTGATCGTAAGCAACTTGGTGAGGTGAACTTATCCACTATCCCTTGGCAGATTAACCATGGGTGAAGAGCTCAATCAGTTACTCTCAACACTTATGGAGTGATTTGACATTAGCTGGTCATACGTCTGGAAATTCCACTCCTATAGTCACAATCAATGCTATAGACTAAACATGAGGTCCTCTCAAATTAGAATATTATTCACAACTAGAACAAGCTAAGCAACAAATCCTCTCTGGGTGGAATCGTATTCACAACCGGATTTTAAAACAATCATATCTCTCAATGAAACACGGAGAAAGGTTTCCGACATAAAAAAGAAGGTAGTCATATTAGATGTTCTTCGGTTATAATAAAACAATAGATTACTTGTCCGGAGGCTCTCTTTGTGGATTCATGTCATCCCATGAATTATTTGCTTGATAGTGAGGCCTTGCCTACTTGCTACCGATAGAAAGCACCATTTGTCATGCATGCACCTTTTGCATATAATCAATGATATAAAGTGTCCGCTGCTGTAATTATATGCAACGAACACAAGCAAATATACTAGCCATAACTGTAATCGATTAAAAGGTTACAACTATGGATAACCCCTGCAAAAAGTCTAACATGAGAAGCATTAAAAACAAATAAGATCTTATCTCGTCTTTGATAGAGTAGCAAGTGTTGTAGGGAAAGAGTAAACAACAATAGGGTGGAAGTTATTCCACCTTACTAGCACGCCATGCATGCAAATGAGAAAATAAACACCGTATGAACCTTGACTAGCTCGATACACCTGCTTGCCAATATGTCCCATATCACATGATAATAGACTTCTATGTGTTTTCACTCGAAGTGAAACACGGGATTTTTCACTAATGCAATTGCACTCTGACTATCACAATGCAACACTGGAGTCTGAGTAATGCCAAGATCTCCTCAGATCTAACTTTGTGATGACGTCTTTGATGGGCTCTCTAAGCATCTTTGATTCATTAGAAATCACTTGTGAGATGCGAATAAATCTCCAAGATTTTTGATGTCAGAGACGATAAACCATCTCTACATTTGCACCATAGCCAATGAAAATGAATTTTTGTGACTTGGATTTGAGCTTCTTTATAGGATCTTTAGTGATAAGCCCTTGGCTACAATGATGGCCTCAATAGTTTGAGTCGACACCATAGGTGCCTTGCACAATCTATACTAGCATGGATACATCACATGCGACGTTGCCAAACGTAAAATGTGATCTTATATCCTCTTAGTGCCAATGCTCAAAAATTGTGTGCCACTGTCCTTGATCCAAAATCAATGGGCAATACCTTGGCACGAGTTAGAAGCGTTGCTTCTCGTTAATTTGTTCAAAGCACTTTGCTTTGCATGGCATGAAATCTTTTCCACATGAAAGGAACACAAAGAAGAACTTGAAATCGTCTAACCTTGTCGCCCCTCGGTGGCTAGTTGTCTTGTAAGTCAAACTTAAATGCTCACTTGAGAGTGAATTTCAGTCTTCTTTTGTTGTCCTTGCTTGAAACTGGCTCATAGCCATGTATGCTGCTAGGGTGTGAGCTGTCATGAGTACCATGTATGCCCTTTTGGATTGGTGCATACTGCCACCCATTAAAATACCATTTAGACATGTTGCAAAGTCCCCCCAAGTTCATATGTTGATGACATATTCCAAGATTTTGAAGCCTCTATGCAAGATGTCAAAAATTGAAGCCTTGCTTCACATAAAACATGATGGAACCTTTGCGCTCATAGCCAACGGGTGAGCCTGTCGATATATAGATATCATGGAAAAATGAAATGGACCTAGTTGATCGTGTACAGATAATAGACCTTGCAAATTGTACATCTTTGAAAACCATAAAAGGACCTAAGATTGCCCAATGTTGAAAAGAAATAGCTCAGGAAACTTAGCTATCAAACTTCATATGGCTGCAAAACCCTTCTCGATCGAAACAATTTTTGCTTGCCAAGCTGGCTTTGTAGAACATTTTTGCAAAACTTAATATGTTCATGATTGTAAATTTAAAATTTAACGTGCTTATCGGCTTTCTTGAATCACGGTCATTGGCCCCAAAATTTGTATTACCCCTTGGTGTGGTTTGCTTATACAAGATGCCTTGTATGTGTAGTCCTAATCAAACTCATAAGATTGAAATCCTGCTTGTGGTGGGTACTGATCATAATCAATCCCAACTACATCTATCTCAAAAAACTTGCCAAGGAGTCACGCCCAAGAAAAATATCAAATCAAAAACTCCAAAATAGAGAGAGAGACTCCTTCCAGCTTCTTGAATTGTAACAAATGGTTGGCCATGTTGAGCATCGAGCACCTTTTTCCCCTTTGTCAAACAAAGGCATGATAGAAAGAAACAACAGACGTGCCTTACCATGTCTTACTGCAATTAGACGAGTCAACAATTTTTGTCAATTATGTTTGACCGCCTTGGAGCGAGATCTTTCCCCTGAAAATTCTAAAGCCTTGCCAGTTGTTGTTGCCTTTGCATGATACAACTCATTATAAGCTCCAACCTTGTAGCCCAACTTTGGGTATCCATGCGTGTAAGCTTGAGCCTTGCTTTTGTTGCTTGTCAACATGGTAGTACTTTCTTTGTAGGGCTTTTGCTTTTCATTGAGTTCATGCATATTCAAACTCCAAATCAAACAAGCACACTTTTAAAGCCATAAAATTTCATGTAGCAAGAATATCTTTCTTGCTGATAATTTTTTGCAGCTTTGCGTATAGAGTTAGAAGTGTCGATTCCCCATCTTGCAAGTCTATGACCATAACTTACTGCTTCTTGCCAAGGACCTTGCCTAAACCACAACCCATTTTGAGGCTTACACAAGTAAACCATGTTGATCTTGATCTTGGAGACTGCGAACTCTGCAAATCTATAGCTTTACTACAATTGATTGCTTTGTCTGCAGATCTACAACTCTACTACAATTGATTAATTTGACCTTGCCATGGCCGAGTAGAGAGGGTGTGAGAAGAAACCCCAACTACCCAAGGTCAACCTTGGGAGGTTTAAATTGCCTTTGAGTGTAAACTCAAAGCTCCAGGACTTAGCAATGGTGCAAGATACAGAGTCGCGGGTCACAAACAAGTGCTCTACTAGCAGTGCCACAATGACAAAAAATTGCCCCACCTCAATGCGCATCCATCAAGGTGCACTTTGGTGTAGGTCCCGTAAAGTCCTCCTATGTGCAGGCAAGTATTCCCATGGCCTCTTCATTTTGCCTCAGCTCTGCAAGGGGCAGTTTCCCACGACGAGAGAGAGAGAGAGAGAGAGAGAGAGAGAGAGAGAGAGAGAGAGAGAGAGAGAGAGAGAGAGAGAGAGAGAGAGAGAGAGCATGCATCATGCCAAGACTTCACGCCATGTTTCCCTCTCCCTTGAGCTCGATACCAATGTGAGGTGAGAGAAAAATTCATGCTAATAACCACCCAATCGTGCCATAATAGGCCCTTAGCCTGCTAAATATAGGCTCCCTTCACGACATGACTGTCCAGGCCCTTGGCCTACCCCGTCTTATCCTAGGCCTGACAGTATATGGGATTTATGGTTTAAAGGAAGCCCCTCCTTATGCTTAGTACACAAAGATTCATGCATGCCTAAATTATGAAGGTTAGTGCCATCTCCATTTAGAAGTACTTTGTGTGTGTAGCATTCATATCATGTAACTATCAAGATTGCATATTTTGTTGAGGGTATGTTATTTGTCGGATAATATTGATGATCCCATTGGTGAATTTAAAAGACATTTTTGAGTCCAATCCTAGATATTTGACTTTTGAAGAGATAAGTGGCTATATTAGGCATTGTAAGGATGAAATTTATGTGGTCTAACAAGCTAATGCATGCATGTCTTTTGTCAGAATAAGGGTTTCAAGAATGCACACGAACTTGGAGGAGAAGACACTGGAAAAATGCCATTCAAGGGCTTTAACATTTATCTAGTATATAGTAATTCAACCTTAGGAATTTTGACCTTGAGTTACACTTTTGAAAAGTAGTCATATACCTCTCTCAGGATAAGGTGTGAACTCTACTTTGGGGCTGACCTCATCGACTTCACCTATCTCACCCACTTTCACTTGATTTAGTCCCCTAGATCGTGGCTATCATAGCACAATTCTTCAACTCATTAGAGGAATTTTAAGGTCACTTTTTTCCTTTGAAGAAATCCTAAAGAGAAATATTGGTTTGCAATTTAGAAATTAAAAGAGGAATTTGTAGATTCAAAAATACTGGGGTGAATCTCTAGCTTTTTACTTTTATACTTTGGCAGTCATTGTCAAAAGTACGTGATGCTTCATGATTGTTAGAATTACCATTCCCATTCTCATTTTGAAACGTGAATTTCAAAAAAAATTCTCCCTCAATCTTGTTTTCCTCTCAATATCTTTTGCATATTCAAAATTGTTTCTCTCCCTCCAAATTAGCTCTATTTTGGCATCTCTGTCACCATATTCAAGCTCATCATCTTCTTCATAATACTCAAGCTCATCATCTTCTTCAAAGTCATCAAAATCAACAAAAGATCTCTATACCCATAAGGAATGTAGCTGTGAATGGAAGCTTACCAACTCTTAAAATGAGAGGAAAGAAAGACAATCTCAAGCATACAAGCAAATATTGTAACAGAGGGGAGAATGATTCTTTTTTTTGTAGCATTTTCTAAAATTTGGTGTTAATAAGCCTTCTTTCAATAGTTTTGTACTTCTTGTTTTCTTGATTGTTTATTTTTCTAAATTCTTGAGGTGGAGGATGCAAGAAAGGTGAAAATGGTTAACTTTCTTTATATGTTGTGTTTTACTAGTTGGACAATGTTACATTTTGGTGCAACACTTTGATAATGTGTGTGCTACTTGTTTGCTTACTTGACCATGTATTGTTTACTTGGATAATGATACTTAGTTTTCTTACTTGACCATGTATTGTCTATTTGGATAACGATACTTAGTTTGATGGATAGAAAACTCATAAGAGGATTGGAGAGACAGACATACTAGGGACAAAGGGTGGAAAAGGACCCTCAAAGAAGAGTCCAACAAAGGAAGCAAGCACCAAGTCACCTCTTGAGAATAAGGCAAAGATAAGGAAAGTCTTAAAACTAGAGACGTGAAGGGCCAAAGATATAGATAGGGGAGGAACAGGCAAGGAGACATCCAAAGAAAAAGACAAAGTCACAATCAAAGGAAAGGAAGAGAGGCACACAAAAGAAGTAGACTTAAAAGGAGCCTATCACACCAAGAAAGAAAGGTCCAAGGAGGACACAACTAGCTCCTAGAAAGAGGCCCAAGGCATTACAAAGGACTCCCGAAAAGATCCCCAAGACATCATGAAAAAATTTGAACCTATAAAAACAAAGTTTGTTGTACAATTCATGTGATGTCCATTTTGTAAAGCCACATATTTTGATACAAGATGAGGAAAATTAAGTCAAGTCTCTCATTCCAAAGCATTTGATTGCTTAATAAACACAAGAGTTTTCTTTTTTTTTCACTCGAAATCTCTTGTAGCTTCCAATAGAGTCCTTCAATTTTATCACCAATTTCTAACAGCAATTGGATCTATGTTTGCACATTCATTTGTATCCAATTTTGTTGATAGCAGCATGTCTAGAGCTAAAGTATGTTCTATGCCATCTTCGAAGCTGACACTCTGAGGATGTTTTGCCAAATTTGGTCTTCTACTAGCCCTTAAGACTTCATACGCGTATAATATCTGAAGTTGCAGAATTGCCAATTTGCTTATTAGATCTCTTGCATATCCTTTCTTATGCACTCAAGACAATTCAATCATGCCTGCACAATTATCCATTGAAACTTGTTTATAGAAATTTTACCCAAAAAATCAACCTTTCAAAGATTTCAAATGCAAACAAGCATGCAAGAAAAGAATTTTGTGTTGGATAGCTCTAGATCATAATCAGCATATCCTAACTACAACTACTCCTACACATTATATGGGGTGTTGTACTTATGATTGGAAAAATGCTTCACTACCGCAACAGACTAGCTATTGTTTTTATCACCTCACAAATCACTCACACACCATGTACATTAAAACACTAAAACACGATTAATACTACCTTTGGCGGAAAATCCAGGCGAGCCACGTCTCCCCAGCACCTCTCCTAGATCTCAAGAGTCCAACACCCAGAACCTACCTAAAAATCAAATAACAAGACTCTGGCAAAGCAGAGGGACTTTTGCATCGTAGGACTGGTCTAAAGGTTATCTACCTAGGGCTCACGCCCTTGGCAACAATGCCATTGTTAACAGATATGCCGCAAGCAGATGCTAGCATAGCGAGAACAAGGCCAACAAACTAAATGTCAGCCAAGGATAAAGCTCGACCGGTAGGCACATGGAAACAAGTGGATGGTTGTCAATCACCTACTCGACCTTCTAACTCATTCACTACTTGAGGAAATCAAACCTGGAAATCCTGTGTGCTCATGGATGCAACTCAACCTACAACGCTCACATTCTCCAAATCAAGACCAAATGTGTTTGAACCGCCACAAAACTCATAGGGCACACCAAGAGATCACTACCCTATGGACTCCCATCCGATACCCTGCCTGTAAACCACTCCGAGCAGCAAATGTGTATGAAGACAGATAGTGTATTACATGTCATTTTTTTTCATCATGTATGGTCCTAACATGTAGTCCTACTCACGTGTGGTCCTAACATGTAGTTCCTAACATGTGGTTCTACTCACCGCGGTATAAAGAGCTTGCAAAACAGACACACGGTTTGCAAGATAACTAACTCTGAAGCTTGTGGGAGCTCGCCTCGTGATGGAACAAAAACTTTGCAACCTTGGAATTGGAGTGTATCCCTTGTTGTTGCTAATTTGTTGGTGGTGTCGGCTTTGCAATAGCTACTCCATATCGCACATAGCGAAGAGATAAGACCTCACTCTCTCTCCCTCTCTCAGTTACACAGACACGTCATAGAGAATACAATAGTTTGATTAATTCAAACGTTGTTTTAGGGTTACAAAAATTGTCTTCTATACAATCCTCCTTAGAGGCTCGTTCCCACCAAAAATGATCTCTTAATCCTTACAAAATATCCCTGCTTCTCATCAAAATTAAATGGTACAAAAGTGGTGTAGCGTTTTCAAGTTCAGCCGTCAACACTCCCCCCTCCGCGTCCATGTCATCCCTGACATGACGGGTCTTCATCCTTGTAGGCTCTCCACGCTTATTCTTTACTTAATAGGGCCCTGGTGGCTTTATCATCTTCAAATATGATTCATATCTTATATTGTCGATGCCCAGCATTGGCGCAAAAATTTTGCTGTCGTAAGTGAAAAAAGCCCGGTCAAAATGCTTCTTCAAACACCTGCATGTGATAACTTGGTAAAAACATCATTCTCTAGTTGAAATAATGTAGTACTTATGGAGATGGTTGAGTGGAGAGGTTGTAAGCCAGCTTCTGGAGCGTGTCTCCCTTTGATAGTAGACTGGAGTCCGTGGCTTTATGTGGCGCGAACACCTCGATGTAGGCTAGGAGCATTTTGCATATCTTTCTGAGCCCTACACATGTCAAGTCAGGAGAGTGAGTGAAAAGCTTAATGGCGTTTGTGAGGGTTTCTACCATATAAGTTCCACTTATTCTCTCTCCTTCCTTGGGTGGTGGAAGCTTAGGATAATTAAGCCATTTGGGATGTTTCTGAAATGATCCTTCCAGGTTCTCATTCTTGGCACATGGAAAAAAGAAACATCATCCCTTATTGATTTTGAAGCATCAACCAGACATACAAGGTATGCTTGGGTACTTGGAGAGCCAACCTTTTCACCATTTAGGCTATGAGTTTACTATTCTCTTGGATGCCTCTTGATCTTTGATATCACAATGAAAGAGAGGTGTTGTCTCCTCTATTTGTATGCGCTTCTTCATTGTAAGCACTTCAGATTTAAGTAAAGGGTAGGGAAGGGATGGCTACATCCATTCCTCTCTGATCGCATTTGTATCAGTCTTTAGGATGCCTACAGAATGTAGCCATCCGCTTCTCCCATTATATTGCATCTTTAGCATCGTCTTCAGTTACTTTCTCTATTTAACCGCGGAGATGAGCCTCCTCTTCAGCTGTGAGAGTCTGTCCTTTTTCTTGGATTTTTGGAGGTAGCTCCACCAATATGGGTTCTTCTAAACTTTATGGGAGCTCCATACGCTCTTGCTGGGCGTTGACTCTAGAGTCTCTTGGATTCGGGTCCGTAGGTTGACCCCTTGCCCGCTCTTCCTCTTGCCTTAGGTCTACTAGCTGTTGCTACACCTTCTCGTCCCTTCTTGTTGCCTCTTCTGCATTGTTGACTAGTAGGTCTTGCAACAATTTAAATTGTTTCTTCAGCTCATCATTTTCTTTTTGGAACTCTTGCTGCTATTCTTTTAATTTGTCTTCTGTTGCCAATGACCCTTCGGCAATGTGGATTCCTTGTCTTTTCTCTAACTTTAATTCCCTTTGCAAGGATATGATATGGGCTTCCATGTCTTGTAGAGCCTAATTATCTGCTCTTGCGCTTGCTCTAGTAGCCCTTGGGGTCCCTCTTAGCCTTGGAGAGCTAATTTTTCCTTTAGCTCCATGACTTTGTCTCTGGCTGATTCCACCTCATCTTCCGTCTTGTCTTTTTCCTCTTACAACTTTGCAATCTCTTTGGACACTTCAGATACTTGCAAAGTGAGGGTGTCACTTTCAGCCTCATCTTCCTATAGTATTTTTCTTTGTGTCTCTTTCTCTCTTTTAGTGCTCTCTGGTCTCTACATATATCTTTGCAGCTCACTTACAAGGTATCGTGATCTTTCATCATATTATCTTCTCTTGTTCTGAGCATACTATTTTCTTCAACTGCAGAGAGTGATTGTGTTTCGATCCAGTCTAAAATTTGGTGTGTAGCCCTAACATCTTCTTCGTTAGCCGCCACCACAATCCTAGATGTAGGCTCTTGAAATGGTCCAATTAAAGGGACTTGGTGGCCCATACTCAATAGTACTCCTACTAGAGGGGGACACCATAGTCTCTCCAGAGGTCTCCATTGCGGCACTGGTGGGACTGGCACCATCCCTGGCACTCCGGGTGGTGACACATGCATTTCAGCTGCTCCTTCTTTTCTTCCTTGGTCCTCGCGATTTTATTCAGCTTTTAACTTGTGCTTTGTAGCCCATGGGGGGTTAGATGTGCCATAGATTGCCTCAGAAGCATCCTCATATGTATACCCCACTTTGAAGAGGTCTTCGTAGTGCATCTTTTGGTCTTTTCCTTTTCTTCTGGAGTTGGCTTAGCTTCTGATTTCATCTTTGTCAGATCCTTTTGCTGGGATGTTGGGAGTTTCGGGCTTAGTGGCCGGTTAAATTTCAAGGGAGACACTGGTGGTGTCGCACTTCCTCCCTCGGCCTTGGTATCTTCTTCTTCTTCTATCTTTGCTTCTTGTACTTCTAGCTGGTCTTCTAGCTTCTTCTTGATGTCTTGGACTTCCTCAGCGGTGAATGGATCTAAATGTTGTTGCTCAATCACCCCCCCCAATCACCCGCTTGGTTTCTTCATAGGCCCTGATGTAGTGGTCGAATTGGTCCTCCAGCGTTCGAGTGGAATTGCCACCCATCTTTTGTGGGTCTCGCACCAAGTACTCTTTCCCCTATAAGTGCTCTTTTGGCCCTGAAATGCTCTATTAGTCTTTCAATAGGTGCCGCCTTCTAACTATTGGAATTGCTCAATCACCCACTTCGTCTCTTCATAGACCTTGATGTACTGGTCGAATTGGTCCTCCAGGGTTCAAGAGGAACTGCCACCCATCTTCTGTGGGTCTGGCTCGGTACTCTTTGAAATCCCCTATAAGTGCTCTTTTGGCCCTGAAATGCTCTATTAATCTTTCAATACATGCCACCTCCTAGCTGTTGGTTTCCTTTGGTCTTTCCTCCTTGGTCATTGCAAATTTTCCCTTCTTCTTTGGCGGTTTCTCCACCGTATCTTCTTGCATTTTCTCCAGCTTTCTCCTAAGCCGCATAGAGATTGGTGGTGCCACTAGTGAAGAAGGTTCATCTTCTATATCCTCTTTAAGTATCAGCCACTTATTTTGGATGGGTGGTTTTGGCCATTGTCCTCGTGCTCCAATAGCTTCATATTCATTTTTTGTCAGAATCTCTGCACCACCAATGTTTTTAGGCTCATCAATCCCCTACCAAGCCCACTATCTGCTCATGTATACAATGGGCGTAGTTCACATCCTTTTGGTACAATGCTACCAGTGACCAGGTAATAGTGGTGGAAATGGCATGTGGTGGGGTCATGTACTTCCACTTGTTGCGCAGACATGAAAAAATTGGTTGTACAACGCTTATAAGCTCTTTCTAGACTCTGAAATGGAAAATTAGGTGCATTTGGGCTATAAGAGGTTCAAGTTGCTTGAAACTTGGTGGATAGTGTCATGGGCATATGTTAAAAACATAGGGTAGGCTAAAACCTCCTCAGGTGCGCAATTTAACACCTTGGGATATCATACGTGTATAATGTCTTGTCTACAAATAGCTTGAAGCTTATAAGATAGGATGTCCATAGAATGAGCATTGATTGTACAACCTCAGATATGAAATTGGGTTTTTGGATACAAGAATCCATGAATGAGGTTTGTGCATCTATATTTTTGCCACATGGGTATAATTAGGTCAAATTTTGTCCAAACATGATGAGGATTGGTTGGCAAGCATATAAGGATGTGATAAAAGTGCTGGTGACTTTAAAAACACCACAACATGTCAATTTGAAGGGTTTAGACGTCATATGCATATGTTGTCTATGTTGGCTTTTTTGCTCGCAAACAAAAACATATCAACGCTTGAAACAATCATGACCTTATTGGCCATATATGTGTGTTGATGTTCATGAGTATGTTACTAACTTTGCTACATGCAGATCTACACCACCAATAGAACATGCAATGCTATTTCAAGTGACAATTGCACTTGAATGGAATCAACATATAATTGATTATCTGACAACGAGAATGTTGTTTGGAAATACTCCTAGAGCACATCAAAGAGCTATAGAGATAGAGTCTTGAGACTTCACAATGATTGAAACTCATCTCCGTAAGAGAGGAAAATATAATCAGCTCAGGATATGTGCAACAGAAAGCATGTATTTGCCGATCTTAGAGCAGGCACATGGAGGAATAAGGAAAGGCCATTTCTCAGGGGATAAGACATCAAAAATTTTCTTAACCGTGAGAATATGGTGGTCTACATTACACATGGATGTTGATAAATGCACTAAGAGATGTGATTATTGCCAGCATACCAAGGTACCAATGAAGAGAGATGAAATGCCCTTAAGGCCAATGATGGGTGTGAGAGCATTTGCTAAGTGGGATATAGATTTTGTCGGACCAAGTTCACCCCCACTTACAGAACTCACGCCCAATATATCATTGTGGTTGCAGACTATCTCACTAAATGGGTTAATGCTAAAGCCACACAGAAAGCCAATGCAAGGACCACTGAATAGTTTTTATATGAAAATCTCTTTGTCAGATATGGTCCATGAATAGAACTTGTAAGTGATTGTGGCACATGTTTTATTAATGAAGTTTTTGAAAATCTTCTAGACGAATTCATGGTAAATCATAAGAAGTCAGCTCCATACCATCCATAGGTGAACGGACAGGCTGAAGATACAAAAAAATTCATATGCATGGTATTGACAAATTATTTGATTCAAGGATGGATTGGGATCAACGATTGCACTCTACATTGTGGGCTTACAGGATAGCCTATAAGACATCTATTGGAACAACATCGTATAATATGGTGTTTGGTGTTCATGCTATCTTTCCCCTAGAGTTTTTAATCCCAACGCTAAGAGTAGCTAAGTAACTAGAATGGACCGGCCATGAATTATCTTTGAGAGTAGATGACCTTGAAAAACTAAGAGTAGCGAGGGAATGGACCCTTTGTGATAAAAGATAGACCTAAAAACCTTGAAATACATGTACAACGTTTCCAAAGGAGCAACAAGCAAAAGCCCTTGCTTGTATTGCATGGGTGGGGTTCACATCCTTGACAAACCATTAGGAGAAGAGCTCTGGATAGGCATCTGTGCGACCCTAACTTTGACCCATTTTGGATATCCCACTATCTAGAATACACAAATGCACAATGCATGCACTTTGTAGAATAATAGAAAAACTAATGTTTTTCTATATCCGTTTTGCCTGGACCACTCGACCTCTCTCTACGAAGCAAAGGGCAATCTCAGCCTGAGAAACAGCCTTCTCAAAAATGGGTTTGCACGGAGGACATGTTAAGATAGAGAAGGATGAGAAGAGATAAAAAACTGGTCGGAATGTTCCAAAGAAAATGTCCATTGCTGGTGTGAAATCCCGCCTCTTCCTTTCAATGCCCACAACTAGACAACAACGCAAAAGACAAAGTGCATAAGAAAGACAAGCATTGAGATACAACAAATGGAAAAATCTGCACAATGCTATAGTTGACCATGCAGACAATGGTGCAGCAAGGACTCGCAAAGTGAAGGTATTGAAAACCTTGGACACAGTATTCAAGTTCTACGAATTGAACTCATGGACTGATGGCGACTATACAAAATTTCAAGAAGCTGTGGAGACCTTCCATAAGACATTCATAAGTGTGTGGACAAATCAACATATTACTCACTACATGGTACTGCAATTGGTTTTATGACATGATAATCTTTTGAATTGCAAATACTCATCCTTATAATGCTTGCATGCTTTGTGTGCAACACATTATCTGTAATCACATGCCTTGGTTTGCAAGGAAATATGGCAGCTTGGTTGTTTGGTCTACACAGGGCATGGAAAAACCCACTACCAAGCTCGTACTGGTTATTTCAGTCACACTCGACATGGAGGTGGTGCGGACAAAGAAAATACCTTAGAGGAGTTACACCAATGGACGTATCAGAAACTAATGCATAGGTCACATCTCAAGGAACAAGTCAAACAAAGTCAGATTGGTCATGCAGTGAGATTAGCCAAAGAACGACGAAGAAAGGAGATATGGGAGTTATCATTTGTGGCTAGAAAACATGCGGATTGTCGGCCACAAAAACAGTGTGTGAGAAGGGTTTGGACAACACCGTTGCAAGTTATGCTATAACTATTAGTAATAGCAAGATCCAATTACCAAACTTAATGTATCTTGAAGAATTAATGTAATTTCAACTTTTCATATTCTGAATGATGGTTGCAACAAAATGAAAAATATTGCAAGACATTGATCCTCTATCATTTCAACTTTTCATAATGTGAATGATGGTTGCAACAAAAAAAATACATTGCAAGACATTGTTACATAATCAATCTAACTTTGATGGATAAAACAAATATATTCTATTTATTTCTAGTCATCTAGAAATGATACAAAATATTATGGCCTCTTTCCATTATCAAAAGGGACCTCTTCCTCGTGCCTTGGTCTCGTTGAATGACGCATTTCATCATCTGCATCCGTCGCAAGCATGTTGAGGTCTAGCAATTGGGTCTCCTCACTTGCCTCAACCTGCAGGTCCTCTTCTATAAGCTGAATGATTGGTTGCTTTTGTTTCAACAGACCAAGTTTTCTAAATTGTGGCAACTGGTGTGGGTCTGTGATTCCACAAGCTAAATTGAAGCTGACTTGCATATTTCTTACTGCTATGAAGTTCATGATGCTCTTAAGCAAGTTGTTTTGGATAAGGATAATCAAATTGAGGACTTGAAGCTTCAACTTACTCAAATCAAGAAAATATGGAGTCTTCTTCAAATCTTGATGTTACAGAAGAGTTTCTTGAATGATGATGTTGTTATCAATGATCTTTCTGATGTTGGTGCTTTTACAAATTCAGTCATGGATATTGGAAGTTCATGTTTTTTTGATGAAGTTCATTTTACTGATGATATTCTTGATGATTTATACCAAGTTTCTGATTTCACTGGTTTTGTTGATGCTGAGGAGATGGTTTTGACTGATGATTATGCAAGTATTTTCCAAGTTCCTGATGATGGTGAAGTGGGTTTTCCTGAAGATGGTTTTACATTTCTATGTGATGTTGTTGATGGAGGAGATGATGTTGATATTCTTATACCTCATTGGTTTTATGTCTTCATGCTTGATGACATAAGGGAAGTTTTTCAAAGAGAAGAAGTCAAAAATTTTCAGTTTCAGGGAGATATAACTAATTGAACAGTTTTGCAGCTACAAAGTGGATTTCTTTCTATTTTGAAGGAGAAATGTGACCAAGCCATCTTGGTGGTGTTTTTAAAGTGTGAAGGAGAGATCAACTTCTTATTTTCAAGCCTTAAATCAGATCAGTTTGATGAAGAAGCAGACCAGTTTTGGTTTTTCCTTAATTAGAATTTTCAGGGAAATCAATTGTTTTGGCATGCGGAGTCTAAATTAGGTCTTTGAGTGTTGCATCTACATGCAGAGATATTGGATGTGTTCAAGAAGCAATGTCTAATGGTTGCAAAGTTTTCATCCTACCTTGAATCTTTCTTCTATCTTTTTGAAGAGAAACCTGAACCTGACCCTGAACTTGAACCTGAACCTGAACTTGCTAATGTGTTCAGTAAGCCATACCAGGCCTTTGGTGAAGAAGAGGCTAAGGAAGAAAATATGTTGTTGCAAAATAAGTTCATTGAACTGAAAGATCATTTTATACAGTTGAAGTATAAGGGGGAACAACAGGTTCATGAACAACCTGAAATAGAGGGTGTTGAATGTGAAGTGTATTTATTGAAAATAAGTTCATTGAACTGAAAGATCATTTTATACAGTTGAAGTATAAGGGGGAACAACAGGTTCATGAACAACCTGAAATAGAGGGTGTTGAATGTGAAGTGTATTTATTGATAATGCAGATTAGGAAGTTCAAGAGCAGTTAATTGAAGATACAATTCCAGTCACAGGACAAGAGAATGACGCAGAGAATCTTTATGTTGGGGAGGCATTATTGAACACTATGGAGGAAGTGTTGGGTAAAAACATTGAAGAACATACAATGGATGAGGTTGCAGCTGAGATGGAAGTAAGTGTTGACATAGAGGAAGAAGCAAAGAAGGGAAATTTGTTTGTGTAGAGGATGTATGATGAACTAAAGCAGTTGTATGAGGAATTGTAGAAGCCGTTGGAGCAGCAAACACATCATCAACCTGAAAAACTGCATACTCATAGTGATATTGTAATGCTGGAGTAAACTGAAACTGAAGCCTAGGAAAAGTTAACAGCAGGTGCAGTAACAATTCCAAGTGCAGTTGCAGCTGAAGAAGTAGATGTTGCAAGTGGACCATAACAGTTTAAAGATCCAGTATTGTCTATTGTTGATGAGATACTCAATGTAAAGGATACTGAGGTTGCAATGAAAGCACCTGAAGCTGAAGTGGATGCAGGATTTGGTAAAGATAGTAAGGAAAGTAAAACTGAAAGGGAAAGTTCACAGCCAATTGAACTTGAAGATCATTTTGATGTTGATGTTCTCGATCAAGGGATGGGTTCTCACTATGTTTGAGAAACATTGTCCACTGCTCACAATGTTTGAGAAACATTGCCCACCGGGTGTGCTAGGTGTTAGGGCCTGATGTGTCAGGGAATTTATCTTTTTGGACTTTTAACTAAGGTCTTAGCTTTAAACCTTAGGAGCATGTTTACACAAGGTCTTTATGCCTAGGTAGTTGGAATTATCCGATTGGTCACATGGCAAGTAGCAATTTTTGGATGTAACTACCCTGTAGCTTGCAGTTTGCAGTCTTCCTGTAGCCGTACTGTTGTTTTAGGCCTGTAGTTGGATGTTGATGATGAAACAGGGTAGAGCAGTACTTTCTCTTGCTTAGCCATGGTCTCTTGTGTTCATACAGTTTGCAGTTTTCATGGTGTAATGTGCAGTCCCCTGTACTCGTTTTCCTGCATATTGTATATTTCTTGCACTTAATACCTGTTAGGGTTTTGAATCCCTAGCACAAGTCATGCACAAAGTCAGTTCTTGAATGTTGGAACTACGACAAGGAGGGCTATGTCAAGAAGGATTGTTGGTCCAAGAAGAAGAAGGAGTCGGAGTCTCAAGACAACGGGCCAACATTGCAGTCCAATGTGGTAGGTAAAGTAGAGCAAGATGCTCTAATTCTCTCATTAGACAATGTGTCTAGTTCTTGGATAGTAGATTCCGAGGCTTCATTCCATGTAACACCACACAATCAACATTTTCAAGATTACACCAAAGGTAATTGTGGGTATGTATACTTGGGAGATGATAAAGCTTGTCAAATTGTCCGCAAAGGTAGAGTTTGTGTCAAAACCGTTGATAGAATGAATGGAAGCTTAAAGATGTTAGGCATGTTCCTTTTCTTTACAAAAATTTGATCTCTATAGGACAATTGGACAATGAAGGTCACAATATTTCATTCAGAAACAAACGGTGGAAGATCTCAATGGGATCTTTGGTGTTTGCCTAGGGAGAAAAGGTCGTAACACTTGTGTACTGTCAACACGCAATCTTCAACTTGTGCAATAGCTACAGAAGTCGACAATGCGGTGTGGCACTATTGGCTTGGGCATATTAGTGCCAAAAAAATGCAAATTCTTCAATCAAAGAGGCTTCTACCAAGTTTGAATGAAGTGGACTTAGAGTTCTGTGAAGATTTTGTTTATGGTAAAAAGAGGGTAAACTTCTCAAAAGCAAGAAATGAAAGAAAAAAAAACCTTGAAGTGATTCATTTTGATGTTTTGGGTCTTGCAAGTACACCACCCCTTGGTTGCTCATTGTACTATGTAACATTCATAAACGATGCAACTAGAAAAACATCAGAATGAATAGTTCCTCACTTATCGTCACTCTTCTTGCTTAGCATAGCATAATAGCATAGTAATGAAGATGAAGAAGATGGAAAGCTTAAGCATTGAAGCATGGCTCTTGGTTGGATTTGCATTCCATAGCCAAGAGTGTTGGTGTAGGCTCTCCACTTCTCAACAAGCTTGGAGAAGGAGATGGAGCTCTTGCACTTTGTACTCCACACAATGAGAGAATGTGTGTGTGTGTGTGTGTGTGTGTGTGGGAGAGTATAGCCCCCTCTCATGCTTGGTCCACACCTCTCTCTCTCTCTCTCTCTCTCTCTCTCTCGTATTATTTAATTATTTCATTTGGACATGTGTCCTCTTTTTTCTCTTTGAGAGAAAGAACTTAACTATTTATTTTTATGTACCTAAATTCTCATTGGACCCTTTTAAAGCTTATCCAATAGCATTCAAGCACATCATGAGGGCCACATGTGGAGGATCATTTGAACATGTGTCTTTTGAGCTTATTAAGTCATTTGGTTGAATTGAATACTTCAATCAAGCATGGAAAAGTTGATGCCTCTTGAGAGTTATCTTTGAATTGAATAATTCAAGAACCTTAGCCATTTAAGCATGTGAGAAACACCTCAAGCTTTTGGGTAAGGTTCCCACTAACACTTAGCAAGCCAACAAGCACCTCATGCTTGGGTAGGATTCCCACCTCAAGGTCAGTCTTAGCTTGCTTAGGTCAAAGGACTTTTGAACACTAACTTTTGGAGGTCTTTAATGAAGCTAACCCTAAGGTCCTTTAAGCTCCACTAGATGCATGTTGCTCTTTGATAGACTACCTCCTTTTGGACCCCTATTGAGATGTAACCATATCTCCTCTTTGTCCCTTACTGAGGTAAATCTAGAAGCACTTATTGGACATTGCTCTTTGGTAGACCGTCTCCTTTTGGACCCCTATTGAGATGCAACCATTTCTCATTTTGGTCCCCTATTGAGATAGGTCTAGAAGCACATTTCTATATCCTAACTCTTGTTCCCCTTTTATCTTCCCATATTAAATGATCAGTTTAATATGAGAAAATCATTTGGTAAAGTTAGATATTATATTTTATGACAGGCTTACTGCTTGAGCTTTGGGCAAAAGAAATAAGTATGTCTGTGTATTTGATCAATCGGTCACCCTCAATGGCATTGGATGGGGGAGTCCCAAAGGAAGCATGGACAAGTAAACCGGTGAATTATTCATTTCTCAAAGTGTTGGGGTGTGAGGCTTAGATGCAAAGTCCAAAAAGTGTTTCTTCATTGGCTATGGAGAAGGTGACTTTGGGTATCACCTATAGAATCTTGAAGATGGTAAAATATTTAGAAGTAGGGATGTAATTTTTAATGAAAAAAATGTGTTTAAAGATTACTCGGAAAGAAAAGAAACAGGTGATGAGTACATAGAGCTTGAGGACAGTGAGGATTCAAGGAGTGCAAATGGTGATAACGTACAATAACGTCAACCAAATGAGGAGACTCAATCTATTTCCCAAAGATCTACAAGAGCAAGTAAGCCTCCAAAAAGGTTTATTACTTCCTTCAACCATCTCTTGATCTCAGATTCTGAAGATCTGGAATCATACGAGGAAGCTACCGACACGAATCTAAAGAAGAATGGATAAAGAGCATGCAAGTGGAGATGGACTCATTACATCGCAATCAAACATGGGAGTTGGTTAAATTGCCTAAAGGTAAACGGGCACTTTAGAACAAATGGGTGTACAAGCTGAAGGAAGAAGAAGGTGGAAAGAAAAGGTACAAGTCTAGGCTTGTGGTAAAAGGGTTTTCTCAAAAGAAAGATATTGACTTCAATAAAATAATTTCTCCTATTGTAAAAATGAACTCGAGTAGGCTTTTCTTAAGCCTTGTGGCTTCTCATGGTTTAAATCTCAAGCAAATGGATGTAATATGACATTCCCTCACGGTGACTTAGAGGAGTAAATTTACATGTTTCAACCAAAGGGGTATGAAGCAAGGGGTAAGGAGAACATGGTTTGTGGATTAAATAAGAGCTTGTATGGTTTAAAGCAAGCATCAAGACAATGGTACTTGAAGCTTGATCGTGATGAATGCTGGATCATGGATTCAAAAGGTGCAACTCAAATCATTGCGTCTACACGAAGAATTTGGGAGATGGGAAGTTCATCATACTAATGTTGTATGTTGGTGACCTATTGATTGCAAGTGCTAACATGCAAGACATCAAAGACCTAAAAGAGGAGCTGTCTAAATCTTTTTCAATGAAAGATTTAGGTGTTGCAAAGTGGATACTTGGTATGTAGATATCAAGGGACAGGACGAAGAAGACAATAAAGCTATCTCAAGAGGATTACATCAAGAAGGTACTAGAAAGATTTGCAATGCAAAATGCAAAAAAAGTTTCTACACCTTTGGCTGGTCACTTTAAACTAACCAAGGTTATGTTTCCAAAGACACAAGAGGAGATATCTTATATGTCTATAGTTCCATATGCTGCAGCGGTAGGTTCTCTTATGTATGCTATGGTCTGGACAAGGCCAGACATTGTACATGTTGTGGGAGTTGTAAGTAGGTTCATGGACAACCCAGATAAAGAGCACTGGCAAGCTGTGAAGTGAATACTTAGGTATTTGAAAGGGGCAACAAAAAATGCTTTGTATCGGAGAGAGAAACTGATATTTTTCTTGAAGGGTATACTGATGTAAATATGGCAAGTGACAAAGATACTGGAAGGAGCACTACTGGCTATGTCTGCACGATTGGAGGCACAACGGTAAGCTGGGCTTCAGAGTGTGGCAATGATAGAGGCAAGCAAAGATATTATGTGGCTTCACAGATTCTTAGAAGAGCCTGGATTTAAACAAGACAATTGTGTCTTGTATAGTGATAGCCAAAGTGCTATCCATCTTGCAAAGAACTCAGTCTTTCATTCAAGGACAAAGCACATTGAGGTGAGATATAACTTCATACGCACACTTTTGGAAGAGGGACAGTTAAAGCTAGGAAAGCGGCATACAAGTGAAAATCCTGCAAACATGTTTACAAAGGTGGTCAACAAGGAGACGTTGAGATTGTGCTCATCTTTAATCGGCATTCGAGGATAAGAAGCCACGATGAAAAGCAGTCACAGATTTGGTGTGGAGATCAATCTCCAAGTGGGAGATTGTTAAGTATGGAGCATGATTTACCCTTGGAACTTTTTGTATTAAAAAAGCACATTTGTAAGGCCCCCGTTATGAGGAGAAGCCATCATGCGTGAAGAAAAATCACTCACCTAAAACCAAAATTTTCATGGCAAGTCTCGATCGTAATATTCCTTTTCACCGAAATATTATGGCCAAACGACCAAAAAGTGGTCAAAAAACGACCGGTCGGTTGGCCGGTGGTTAGAAGCCAATGGCCGATGGATGGTTGAGCCGAATTCAATGGCCGGTGGCCGATTTCAAGATGGACTTGTCTTCTCAAGGGCGGCCACACATGGGCGCGTTGGAGAGTCCAAGTCGGACTTGTCAACACAAGGACGGCTACCCTCATGAGAGGCAGCCCTTTTGGCCTATAAAAGGAGGCCTTTTCTACACACAAAAACGGATTGTAAATTATTGTGGTGCATTGTGAAGTTTATGTGAGGTGGTGAGAGTGAAGCAAGGCGGGAGCTCCAAAAGGGCATAATCCCTTTGTAATCTACTTCTTGTTTTGAAGAACTAAAGCCATTGAGTGGCTGCTTTTCGGTGGATGTATCCCACATTGGGTGAACCATGTATATTGCTCTCTCTCTCTCTCTCTCTCTCTCTCTATATATATATATATATATATATATATATAATCTCTCATGTGTGAAAATTATCTCTCTCCATTAACTAAACTACTCAATTATCTACGTAGCTATGTCATATTTCCTAACAAAAAGAAGAGATAGGCAGAAAAGTATCCCAAAATCTCTGACAGTAGACATCTAGTGTATCTTCCTCGGTCATCCTCATATGATTCCAAGTTGTGATTACATCTTGCACATATTCCTGAGTGAGCCATGAAGTGAAAACCTACTTGAACTATACCCACTTTGTTGGTGCTTCGATCTTTGGTGGAATGTGCTCTTCTTAGCCTTCTTCTTGCCTTTGTTATATCATTAGGGCATGAACCTACTATTGTTCTTTCTATGCTCATCGCTAGAGTCAGAGGAAGAAAAAATCTTCGAATCGTCAAAAGAGGACAAGGATGAACTGGAAACACCCTCAAATTGAACATGTTTCCTTGGCGTAATGGCAGCCTCACACATAGAGTTTCAACCCAAGTAGCTGCGAAAGGCTCCTGCTCTTCTTCCATGGTTGCCTCTTGGTCTTCATGAGTTTGCTAATTTGTTGCTCTACAGCTTCATCAAATTCATCCTTGAGTATACCCTTTGCGTTGGTATCTTCGGTGTAGATTTCTTCTCCAAAGCAGGCTTGAGAGGTGAACAAATAGTGGCACGCCATTGAGAGTGCACCTCTTCAAGCGGACGTTTTGTAAAAAATTTCACATATTGGGGTTCCTTGGAGTACTTTAGCATGTGTCATCACAATTGTCGACTTGCTATTGACGCTACATCTCCATTCTTTCATACTTTGTGGGAGGAAGCAAACCATACTCTTCTTCCAATTTTCCTGAAGGTGGTTGATCTCTATTTGAATTCCCTTGTTTTCTTCGGTACCCAAGTGACTGGGTGCAACAGTTTCCTCCTAGTGGTATTTTGTCGACCGAATCCATGTATGCAGCAACCAAATAAAGGGATCGGATCCTCCATAGAAGAAGAATCGTTTGAGTTTTGATACCACTATAATAGAGTTGGACACTCCAAGTCAAAGATCTAGTGCAACACACACTAGAGAAACTGAAAGAATTGAACAAAACTGAAAGGGAGGGACGACACAGCATGGCAGAGTTATTGGCCCCAAATACTAGCACCTCTTTGCAATATTTTTGCAATTCTTCAACAAGTACAATGTCTGAGGTGCACTCTCTCCACATTTCTCCCAAGCTAATCTGTCAAAAAGGAGGCCCTGGCAATTCTTATAAAGGCCCTTGGCCAAAAGCAATACATAAAAAGCAGTGGTCTAAAAGCATTTGATACCCAAAAGCTAGCACCCTCTTGTTGTCCATACACTATGCCACGTCAGCATGTCATTGCAATTTTCGCTACAAATTGTGAAAGTTCGCACAGCATATCACATCATCAATTCACATGCAATTTTGGGTGTTGGGCTTTATTTTTAAGGTTTTAGGCCCCTCGGCTGAAGTACAATAAGTTGGAACAATTTTAAATGGGGTTTATGCCACTCAACAAGATTCCATAAGTTGGGCAACTTCTCCTATTGCTTCCTTCACTAGGATTGGCCCTTTTGTAGCCGGTCTCTATCCTTTAGTCTATGCCATATCATCACTTTGTGACACATAAACCTCTTAACACCCCCCTCAACAATAGATGTTGAGAAACTGAGAACTAAGTGCCAAAGTCTTGACAAATCTAGAGAATAAAAAATGAGTGCCAAGCTTAAAAAAACAATGAATCATCTAGTGTCAAGTGATGATGACCATAGTGGAGGTTGCACTGATCAAGTCATGGAACAATGGGCAAGAAATAGAACAAGTCACAAAAGAGGATGAAATAGAAGTGCCAAAGATCAGTGTATTATAGCCTATGAGCTAAGGTGAAGTAGGTAGAGAGAGGAATGCCCCCCCCCCCCAGTCACAAAAGAGGAAGTGCCAAAGATCAGTGTATTATAGCCTATGGGCTAAGGTGAAGTAGGTGGAGAGAGGAATAGAAGAGGAACCCCTCACCCCCCGGCCCCCGCCCAAAGCAAAACACTCTGGCTAAAGGAGAAATCTCATTAAAGTGAATTATAATCCGATAACACTCCAAGTTCAAAGGAGCTAAGGGAATCCTTATAGCAGAATTTTCAACCGAGGAAAAGGGAGCAATATAGGTAGAAGCTATTGCAGTCCCAAGTGAACCATTGGCATCTATATCCTTGCAACGAGCATTTCATCTTCAATAACATCTAGTTGTTGTATGTACATGTATTCAACAATAGGTATAGGTAACATCGGGTTGATTTTTTTTTGGATAACATTACCAAGCTAACTCTGCAGTGTAGCTCCACTACCAGAGGAAGTTGCTAAAGTAGTAATCCCAAACCTCATGTTGACTCAAAAGATGAAAGAAGTGATATGATAGACCCACACAAATGATGACATGTAGGAAAACACCTTGCCGTGTTCGATTCCATGAATTAACCATGGCTTGTGTGATGACAAATGATGAAGTACTAGATTCAATAGGTAATGTTCCACTAGAAGAAGTAGAGTCGCATGTCTTGAAGCAGTGGTTGGAAAAGTTTGAATAGGTGCTTCGGATGCCAAAACAATAGGACAAATAGACTTGGCTTTGTTCCATAAGCCTAATCCCACAAAATTTTGGCTATAAGAATCACCATGATATTCATCTTCTAAACAATAAAGCTAGAACCATCCAACTTCTTAGTTGATTGGAAGATCGGCATCTTATGAGTCAAAAGTCTAACATGCTTGCAAGGATATGTCAATACAACCAACAAATCCTGAAGTAATCAAAGGTCAAAGGAGATTTAAAAATCACGCTTAAGGAAGAACCAATGTTGATGTGAGGATAGGAAAAAGTGACCACAAATCAACCACAAAAGTTAAGAACTCGCCAATAAAGCAAGGTCTCCTAGCTATCAACACCAAAACACATTAAGTGGAGCTTGATATCACGGCAGGACAACGATGGTAGCAACAATCCAAACTGGATAGACATTCGCGAGGGCAATGGAGTAGAGAGGTAGAGGAACACTGCACGAAATTTACAAGCATTGACTCCAAATACATGAAGATGGCACATTAGGGGAATGTAGCCAAGAGAGGGGAACCATCATTGAAGCCAAGCATATAGAGCCGACAAGGGTGGGGAGAGAACCTCCAACACGAAGACTCTGACCAGAGATTTGAATCTCTATATCTAAGGAAAACATTAACCAGTAGCCTAGCATTAAAAAATAATTCTATTATCAACATGTGGTACTCTTAAATTGCAAAGGGTAAGAGATGTAAGGCTTGAGCATTTTTAAAAATCAGTGTACCCCAATTACATCATAGGGAACAATTCAATTCAATCCATAGACAATCATGCAGTAAATTGCCATGAAATATGCTCTAATAGAAGGGTAGTAATACACTTGTATTTTGTGTCAAAATTTGATCGCAAAGCCTCTCTATACAAGTTATCAACAATACAAGCCTCGCAAGAATGAAACTAGAAGTCAATAGATGTCGATGGTAATGAAAATTTTACAGACATGGGTTCAGAAGATCATGATCAATGTTGTACATGCTTGTATCTCATGCCAAAAAAAACACATACGTACGTATGGTGGGGAGGTGGAAATATCCTCGCTCAATCAGTATAAACTGTAGGGAACATGCCCTTCCCCCACATACTTGTTTCTTCCTCCGATGTTGAAGGATCACAATATGCTTCTCCTTTGGTGTTGAAGGGTATGTTTGCTTCTCTTCGAGTGTAGGAGGGCCACCTTTTTTTAAATTTTCAATGCGTCGGGAGGTATTCATTACCTTCAAGTTTTTTGAAATGGTAGTGTCAAGTTGATCATGCTGCAAAATGGTAAGCAGTATAGATATTGTATCTTGGGCAGCCTTCCTTTAGAACTTTTCCTTGCACAATATTTCCTCTGATAATTTTGCATATGCTTATGGACTTGTGATTGTACTTGCTTCACACCTCTCATTTGTTCCTTATCGGTGCTCCTATCAAGCCAAACCTATTGCATCTCCTTGTTCCATTGAATCTCAAGTTGCTCCAACTATACATGGGGAAGAATTTATTATCTTCAAGTTTACAAAACTAGTGGCATAAAGATGTTCTTGTTGCAAAGTGGTTTGGTAACGATTGCTGTTGGTCTGCTATGCGCTATGCATGCACTATATGAAGCCATCATTTCCATTGCCACTAGTGCCAATTTGTCTCAAAGTTTTGTATCTACTGATATATTTGTTGGAATTTTGGGAGCTATTGTGGAAGGCCACATTTTTCCCTCCTCCTATTAAAAAGGATATAGCTCTCATCCACTAAAACCGAGCGACTATAAGCATTCAAAACACTAGAAAAAGTAATTGCATTGCAGGAGGTGTCCACTTGTTGCATCCAATGACAAGAATCTAGAGCCTCTTGGCCACAACCCTGTTGTTTTTGTTGGTATCAACGTCTTGCATTTGCCAATTACCTTCAAGATTTCCACATTTTGGACAATAAATCGATCAAGAACTTTTCTTCCTTTCAAAAGGACAAGGGATACATACATGTAACCAAAGGACCAGCAAGCAATAAATGTTTTTGAAAAAGCCTCTTACTAGCAATTCATCATCAATTCTCTCATCCATGTCAACATCTTGTGCAATGGCACACAAAATCAAGGTGCAAGCATAGATGATTGCATCTGAAAGCAGGCCTTTACTTTGCCATAGCTTCCTTGGCAAGCCTAGTTGGGCTTATCCTCCCATAAGAGCACTCCAAGGACTTGATTTGCCAAGAAACCCTCACCTCTCATTCGGTTAAAATAGCGAAAAGCTTCCTTTCCACATTAAAGGAACCGCAAGGACTTCGTCTAGCAAGAAACCCTCACGTCACATTTGATTTAAACAGCCAAGAGATACAGCTCCACATCCATGTTGAGCATATCCTGCAAGTTGTTTGCTCCACAGCCATGTTGGGCATATCCTGCAAAACATTCCAAGTGACCTCTCATGTTGACCACGATCTCCATCATCATGTCGATCATGTCTACTGTGATCTCCATCATCATCTCTCATCTCCTACACGCTGTGGTGTCGGAGCTTCCTTTCCACAGACATGTTGAGCATATCTTGCAATCATCATGTCGCTGATGTCCGTCATCATCTCTCATCTTTTGATGTGCTGCGATGCTGGACCTTCTTTTCCACAGCCATGTTGGGAGCTTTTAAAGGTTCCTCGGTGCTTGCTGCTGATCTTAGGCGGCTGCTGCTTGTGGCTCCACGCCGCTGCCGTTTTGCTGTTGCATTACGCAAAACAAAAAAAGGAGGCGTTGATTTGCCAGAGGGAGATCAGCCGAGATCAGGGCAAAGAAAAAGTGTGCCGCATGTGTGTGTGTGTGTGTGTGTGTGTGTGTGTGTGAGAGAGAGAGAGAGAGAGCCGGTGAAGTCAGCAACTCGATAACTCCAAAGGAAATACAATACAGGGATGCGCCAGTGCTGGGTTGGGTAAAAATACCCAGCACAGAAAGACCAAAACTAAGAAAAAAACAAAAAAGTGGGCAAAATGTTTCTTTTTTTAAAAAGCCATTCTAAGCTTAGTTTCAATTAGTTTTACGAGATTGCACCCACTCACTTACACCCTCATGTCTCCACGATTGAACCATAGTGGGTGCGCTTAAAACCCCCACCTTTACTACTAAGCCAACTTCCTTTCGACAAATGGGCAAAATGTTAGGTGCAAACCCTATAGGTGCCTAGAATCCTTATGAGGAGGGTGAAAGGATGGCCAGCCCACAACCAAGGGCCTATGTTTAGGTGTAAAAGCCTATAATCAACAATGAAAGCATTTGAAAAGTGAACATAAAGCTCGAACACTATCTTCACTCTCATTCTCTCTCCCTACATTAGATTCTCCCTCTCACTCTCTCTCCCAATACACACACTCTCTCTCTCACACCTCTCTTAATCACATACATACAAAGACTCACATCCACTCTTATGGGCATACATACCCATACACACATTCTCTTGTGTGTGGTAAAAACACACGCTTGTGCACTCACTCACACATCTAGAATGCCATTCACACCAAACATCATAGACACACACAATACCACTATAATAATATATTAGCAAATGATACCAACAACCAAAATGCTTATGGAATACAAGCATTTGTGCCCATCAAAGTGCTTTAACAAGGGTCAAAACTAATCGATAACTACAGGGTAACTGATAGTTGCCATTCATCGCTTATCACCTTGAATTGGTAGCTTATGCCATTAAAACCCTAGTCAGTTAATAAACTATTCTAACCTACATCCTTAATTCCCATCTATATATTCCATATAATAAGCTCCTCTCTAGAGCATTTGGCCTCCATTATCACTAGACATCTTCTACAAGGAGCCAAAGTGGTGGGGAACACATCATCATCATTGCATTCGCTGTTAATTTCCTTTACTCAAGGAGTCTCACCCAAAGTTAGGGAACTCTCTACAAACACAAGCATAGGAGAGCCAGAAGGGGGCCCTTGAGTTGTACACCATCAAGGTCACTACGCAATTTGTTGACATCAATGAGACTATGAGTATTAAAGAGGAGACCCTTGCATCATAAGGTTGGTGTGGTGTCCAAACACAACCAACCTTTGCACCTGGGCCAAAAATTGACACCTGTTTTTCTTGTCAAGGGTTATTTTTCCGTGTCAAAACAAGTGCTCCAAATAAACCTCCTGCCATTTGACATGCTAGAATCTCAAAATTGTCCGTCATTTTTCATGTTTATACCCTTATATTTACGTTATGAATAACAAATTGTGTAAGTTGATCGGATTACACAAAGCATATGAAAGGGCCCCGCTTGGAAAATTGCATGTCAAAAGAAATTTCTACCATGCCTGTCAATTTTAGGCCTTGCAAGTTTGCACCACAAGGTAGAGGTGGTGGTGTCCGAACAACATAAGGTCAGTAAATGATTGCTCAACTTTTGACTTGGTAGGTCAACTTTTGTGAGAGCTCGATTTAGAAATTCCATGAGCTTTATTGGATGCTTTGATTTTATCTTCATGCAGAGTCCGAAGGAATTAACTAATGCAACTAACCTTCTTCACTATGGTCCGAAGCGGTGTTTGGGAAAAATCATTTTTCCAATTTGGACATACAAAATTCCTTTCCTTGAATTTGCAAAGAAGAAATTGTAGAAAATTCATTCTCCCCTTGCCTTCAACCGGCATTTTTGAAATTGAAAACAGCACGATATAAAGCTGAGACACATTTTTCATTAACACTGGTCCAAAGTTGCTTTTACAAATTCCTGAATTAAAAAAAACCCCAAAAATACAAAAAACTTCCCTCACTTTGGTTCTGGTTTTACAGATTTCTCTGGAAATTATGGAAGGAAAATTTCACAAAATGCAATAAAGCTTCAGAAAACTGCCCTATTTTGGGGGGCAAATATGAAAAAAGTAAAAGAGACCTGAATTAAAAGTAACTTCCACAAATAGCACCAGTAGAGAGACAAAGTACATAATATGATGGAAAGGGATAGCCCTGTTTTAAGTGGTACAAAGGGAACACTTGGATGAGCCTTTTATCACATGCTCTGTAGAGCCACATCCAAAAAAAAGTCTGTTGTCTAATTGGCACCAGCAAGCCTCTTGTGTTTTGTTTGGGAAAAAGGAGACAAACGCTGGCTTGCTTGCCACACATTTTACCACAGTAAAGAGCAACATTTCCCCATAGTAGAAGCAAGTCACATGACCAAAAAACCACTGCTGACATGGCACCAGCAGAACTGCCCCCCCACACACAAAAAAAACCACTGCTGCCATTGGCATACAGCCAATAAGTAGCCAAAGCATTGCTGACATGGCATCCTACGTGGCACCTCTCAAGTCACATCAAGTCCGACACATTCGACGTACGTCACCTAAGTGTACAACACAAATCCATTGGCTTCTGTATATGCACAGACTTACAATTACAATAGTTATGACATCTCTATTGAAGCCCATTGCCACCATCCTACCTGCCATCATTCGAGGTGAACGACTCTGCAAAGCCCAATGGCCGGCTTGGCATACTGTTGCTTGTGTTGTCAAGATCGCTGCGTGTAAAGAATGCGGACTCCGACGATGCAGACGCCCCCTCATATGCCTGCCACCTCTTCAATGCTTGTGGCAATGTCATGTCCAGATCGATCCCAATCCCCTCCTCTCCCTCAATGTCGATCGGTTTCCACTTCTCTACTAAGGGAGACAATACGTTCACCGCATGGCTCATGTCTGGCCGGTGCCATGCGTCTCTGTTCGTACAATGTCCGGCCAATTCTGCCACCATGCGTATACTCTGAAATGATTCATCAGTAACATCTAAAGCAGGATCGATTGATGCCCGCAGGTCATCTAGATTTGAAGACATGCGACGAAACCATGCAACCAAGTGGACACTCTCTTCCGCTTGTGTCTCATCAAGGGCCTTGCGACCTGCGATGAGCTCCATGAGCACAACACCGAAGCTGAAAACATCTGACTTTGTAGTAACTCGGCCAGTCACTGCAAGGAAGATAAGGCACTCAAGAAGCATAGACTAAAAGCATGTTCACTCAAAAACAAGATTTCTTTCACCTCAAGACTGGAGGTACTTGATTCCTCTAATTCCAACCCCCATGCCTCACTCTCCATAGAATGTGAAGAAATCCATGCATTTGCACATCCTCCCTAAAAATGCATATTGCAAATGCATACAAACAAGTAGTTTCATGCATTCACACATCCTCCTTAAACATATCTGTGCACATGCTTACAAACAAGTAGCTAAAGAAACCTCAACAGAAGCCACTCTTGCTGGTGGAGATACACATGCTTATGCATTTACCAAGTTGCTCTTAAGGATCGCAACCGAGGACATCCCTTGCCTCTAGCAAATGGAATGACGACACCATGCGCTTTGAATCCTACTTGCGTTTGAAGATGCTTCCTCTTAACACACATAGCATATTACATGCAAAGAAAGACATAATAGTCGTCCCCACCTGCATACTCTGGGGCCAAGTAACCAAAGGTGCCTGCAAGCCTCGTCTCAACCGAGCTTTTGTCCTCCGATGCCAACTTCACCAAACCAAAGTCTGAGACTTTGGCTCTATAGTCATCCCCTAACAGAATGTTAGAAGGCTTGAGATCACGGTGGATGAAGCTGGCCTCATGTGCAAAACCATGCAAATATTCCATGCCACGGGCAACATCCAAAGCTATACTAAACCGCCTGTTGAGGCTCAACGGGGTGAAGCCAAGCTTCACATAGTCAAACAGATGCTGACTGAGGGGGCCCAAAGGCATGTATTCATACACAAGAAGCCGTTCATTTCCATATATGCAATAGCCTAGTAATGACACAAGATGGCGATGTCGCACTTTGGTAAGTACAGCAATCTCAGACTGAAATTCCTTGAGCCCTTTGCTACTTACAACAGAGGCCTCCATCCTCTTCACAGCTATCTTAGTACCATCATCCAGTTCCCCCTTATATACAACACCAAAGCCACCTCTTCCCACCACGTTCTCCTGGCTAAAACTGTTAGTCACATTGCGCAACACCTGTATTGAAATAACTAGATTTCCAGCTTCAACAACCTGCATACCATCCAGACGGACACTTCCTGTGCTTCCAGTATGGCTTGTCTCTCCCAGCTCTATACTCCTATTACTCACTGTGAGCTTCAAAAGCTCCGGGTCATCAAGCCCACCAGAAGGATGCACCAGCATTGTGCTATTTGGGCTCTGCACTCTACTATACTTCTTCCGCTTTTTCACCACAAAAAACAGTAGCATCACAGATAAAAACGCAATGCATACAGCGCCCGAAATCCCCCCTGCAAGAGCTCCAGCAATTGAGCGCTTATGTGTCGAATGCCCTGTTTCCTCTGCCCCTGTCAGAGGCGAAATGGAGGAGGTTATCGAAGTTGAGTTGCTAGACATCGGTGGTCCATCTATCCCTACCCATGGCTCTGAGACAGGGACTGGATTCCCTTTAGTTATTGATGGTGATGAAGAGGACCCAAGCTTGTCCATGTCAGGGTTGCCCGATACATTGACAGTAACCCCTGGTGGGAGCACAGGCATGGGTGCAGACAAATTATTATCTTGAAGAGCTACTCGACGAAGAAATGTCAAAGAAGCGAGAGAAGGGATAGTTCCTGTAAGGTTGTTGTTGTTCAGTATAAGGTTCTGCAAGAATGTAAGGTTTGCAATCATTGGCGATATGATGCCGACAAGATGTCTACTGGGTAAATTTATAGTGATGACAACTTTTGTAGAAGGGTTGCAAGATATCCCAATCCATAAGCACGGATCATTGCCTGTCCAAGCCACTGCCAAATCGTTGGGATAACCGACACCACCCAAAAAAGCCAGCAGAATCTCCACTTCTTTCGCACATGCAATACCTGGCTTTTCTGAGCAAAACCCATTACCACCATATGTGAAGTTTTCTGGACCAAGGAGCGGTATGTTTGGCAGAGCTCCATCAAGGTGGTTGTGCTGGACATAGAAGGTTGAAAGAGATGTCGATTCAGAGAATGTAGATGGGATTGGGCCAACCAGGTTGTTGTCGTTAAGCCAAACATCTTTCAAGCTTGCAAGTTCCCCCAGGCGTGATGGAATCGGACCTGAAAAGGCATTTACTTGCAGCCATAGCTGAGAAAGAGACTCGATCCCCGCAACAGGAGCTATGGAACCTGAGAGAGGAGCCGGCCCAAGCTGATTGTTGAGCTGCAGAGAGATCAAGTTAGCTGATGAGAATGCTGGGGGAATGGAGCCTGAGAGGTAGTTATATGCGAGATGAAGTGATTGTAAGTTCGGAAGCTTGGCGAGGAAATCCGGTATAGAGCCCTTGAGGCAGGTTTTCGTGAGACTAAGTGTGGAGAGCAGTTGAAGATCAGTAACATCTGTTGGGAGAAACCATCCACCCACAGACTCGTTGAGACAAGAATAATCCATGGACAGCAATGTAAGAGAGGACAGGCCATGGAAAAAATCACCAGGTACGGAGGTAAAAGACTGGAGATTTAGATATGCAGTCTGCAGACGGGCAAGGCCGCGGAAAGAGGGCAGCGGGCCAGTGAAGTTGTTACCTTGTAATGCTATGTATTTCAAGTTACCCATCTGGTTAAGGCTTGCTGGCAACTCGCCTTGAAGCTTCATGTTTTGAAGCTGAATTCCAATCACAGAGTCACCATCACATTGTATGTGATCCCAGCTGGCGGTACCACAAGGGTCATTGCCAACCCATGCTGGAAGCTTTGCTTGGCCACCTAGATTGTGCAGAAGCTCCTTAAGTACAGAGACGTCTGCCAGATCGGTCGCCCCATGACTGCATATTGTGTAACGATAGAGCACGGCAAGGAGCGTCGAGGCAAGCAAGGCAAAGGGGGGAGCTGCCATAACTCACAAGAAACGGGGGAATTCTGACAAGGCTTTAGAGAGTACCTGTGTGTATGGGGCTGGAGAGTTTGCCTTTGAATGCTCTAATTGCTGCAAGGAAGTGCGGGTCATGGAAGCGCCCAAGGCAGAAGAGCTGCGGGAACAGGGGAATGGCTGGCGGAAGCCCATACAAGCGCATACGAAACGAAAACAGGAAATGTACCTGCTGAAGCGGAAGAAGAGCCCATCAAACAATGCAGCCTCGATACTTGAAGCACAGACCTAGGCTATATCCACTTAGAGCAGAAACAAAGCAGCCTCAGAGAGAACTGTGTGTGACACTGCGTGGCCTGCGAGTGCGCGCGCGCGCGCGCAAGACCTAGTGGGTCACTCATCTCCTGTGTGCGTGTAGGTCTTAGACGAGACAGAACAAAGAGGATGAGATTCTTCTCAGAGCTTTAGAACAGACTCATCGCTGGAGAGCATGAATCATTGCAATGGAGAAAGCTTACAAGCTCAGGGAGTAGAGCTGTCTACCCACAAACAGTATTAACTTTTTTCTGGGGATGAGGGTCCGTTGAGGGACACCCTTCCCTAATTATAGTAAACCCCCCCCCCCCCCCCCCAAAACACACACACACACACAGCAACAGTGACACTTTATGAAGGTTACATGGTGAGTTAAAGCTTTAAATCGAACATAGAGATAATAGGCTTCATATATTCTCCTTGCTTCTTTTACTTTTGCTCAAAGGAGTCTTTGAAGTTTGCATACAGCTGCCCTCCACCCCCCACACAACTTCAACTTCCCCCTCTCTAGCCTAGCTTCTTCTACAACTCAAGACCGGCGAGACTATGAGACTCGCCGATGCATGAGGCAGTCCCAAAACCATGTCCACAACTTGCCCATTTCTACTACACTTAAAAACTTGTAATTTTTAAAAGCAAATATTATGGCAGCCAATCAAGTTCGCGTCGTGGGTAGGCCTCAATTTCCGTTGCAAAAGTATGCGAACGAGTCTCTAAAAGGGATGTGAGCTGTTTGGATAATGAATTGAGCGCACAAATGTTGAGTACTAGCTTTTGGTGGTTGGAACTCCTGCATTTGAATTGAGTGAGTTTCGACTGGGTTTTTTGAGGGACTGACATCCTCTCGTAGTCTCCATGCACTAGTCGGAGCAACTACATCCTTCATATTGACAATTATGTCCGAGTTTCTCGCCATCACTTCAATAAGATAATGGAGGTTGGGGAAGCCCCGTAACATGATGGTATGATTTTATGATAATGTTATATGGTATTGCTATATAGTAGATACGTGAGTTGGATAGGTGCATTTGAATTGAGTGAGTTTCGATTGGGTTTTTTGAGGGACTGACATCCTCTCGTAGCCTCCATGCACTAATCAGAGCAACTACGTCCTTCATATTGACAATTATGTCCGAGTTTATCGCCATCACTTCAATAAGATAAAGGAGGTTCGAGAAGCCCCATAACATGATGGTATGATTTTATGATGATGTTATATGGTATTGCTATATAGTAGATACGTGAGTTGGATAGGTGCTAGAAGCAATGGCTTTTGATTTTACAAATGAGCCACCGCATTCTAGATGGGGTTTGCAAGCACACCCTCGCTTGCATTCTATTAGATTATTTATCATATTGCTAGAACTTTTATTAAAAAAAAACTTCTTATTGAGCAAACCCTACATATGCCTAAGTGAGATGATGTATCTATTTTATAGCATGAATTTTCAGTTATGCATTAGATACATGCAAGAGGAAGATGTTCATTCTTGCATGGGGGAGGTTGCACCCAATGCCTGTGTTATCTCTCTATCTGTTTCTGCACACACTCATGCTTGTGTGCATACATGCTCTCTCTCTCTCTCTCTCTCTCTCTCTCTCTCTCTCTCTCTCTCTCTCTCTCTCTCTCTCTCTTCGTTGTGCCTATGCATGGTGTTGATTTGTAAGTTTGCCAAGCTTATGATGTTGCATCCTAGCCCTCTGTCTGAAATAATTTCTGGAGGCACCCCAAACCTACAGCAGATTCTCTCACATGTAGTTAGATATCTCACCAGCTATGATCCTACCAATGGCATATTCTTTAATTCACCTAGTCATGTTGTCTACCTCCATTACAATGTAGAGTTTAGTTGATTGTTCCCTAGGGAGAGGGCCTAATGCATCAATCCCCCATTTCTAACAAGGGAAGCAAAATGTGGGGCACCTATGTAACTAAGCCTTCTTGCCGTCTGGAAAAAATTCTCCCTAAACATAAAACATCAGCCTGAAACATCAGGCAACAGACAATATGGTCTTCTTTCTCCTAGCTCAAGCCTCACCTTTTGGGAATTACAAGCACCCGCCCACCGAAAACACCATGCGAGATGAATTGTGGAGCCTAGGCTTGGAATTAGGAGAACACACGCTAGCCAAGCCAACCGAGGGACACACAAAACAAACTTGTTAGCTAAAGAAAAATAAACTCCTAAAAACCTTCAAGAACACCACAAGACCCCAATCTCCCTCTTGCTTTCTTGTAGCCTTGCCTCCAATGTGACATTTGCAGGTTCAATTTGCCTTCTAGAAAACCCTAGCCTCTTTCCTCAATACCTCCATCAACACACATCAATGAGAAATTCAACACACCATGTTGGAGGTGTCATAGCATATGCAAGATCCACATACCAAGACCAACAAAATTCTCAATCTGAAGAGTAATAACCTAGCTAGGGCTTGGAACCATCACACAAGAAGTGCTAGAGCTTCATTGGATTCTTTGAATAGAAGGATTCAAGAGACTGCTACACAATTGTAAATAAACAATAATCAGTATTGGACTACCTCTAATCTCACTCTAATGATACAATGAAGAATCACTTACACATATTATGCCAATAAAATCCCCCCAACTTGCCAATTTTTCTAAGTCACCACACCACAAGTCTCAAAAGCACACTCGTCATAAGGGAAGCTTATAGCAAGTACACACTAATTACATTGATATATCATATGGGGAGCTCTGATAGCAAGTACACACTAATTACATTGATATCAGCCTCTCCAACCATTACATGTCAACCAAGATACCCCAATCATAATCACACATAAACGTGGAATAGTTTTCAAAACAAGATTTGACCCATGAACGTTGTTAGCGTGCAAACGGCAAGAAAAATGAGTGCCTCTATAGCCTTGCATGAATCACATTTTAAAGGAAGAACTATTACACCGCCAAAAACACCTATGATAAACACCTGTAGAGATTTATGAAAAACCTTTTAAGCATGGAACACACTCCAAATTAGGAGAAATAGAGGACATCATGACAAAGCTCGTCTCGTGGAGATGTTCATAGAGTATCCATAGGCAAAAAATAGACAAAGGATGAAAGAGTTATGGCTGCTCGAAATCAGGGGTGTACTCTTTCTTGCTAAAAAATGAGCTCTTTGGAAGTTGTGCAGGTGTTGCAGCTATTAAAATGGGGAGATTTCTTACCTTTTATCCCAAAAAATTTCTCTCTCTTCTTAGCCGACAAGGCTCTCTTGGTAGGCATCTTTTAGTTGGCTCATTTTTTGCCTTTTTTGGGCATAAAATGAGGTCTCGGTGACCCTTCGACCAAGGGAATGGAGTGGGGGCAAGTGTCTAGGGATCAAAATTTGTGCTAGGAGCCTGTCTAGCTGAGTGGGGACTCAAAAAATGTGCCATTTCTCTCCCATGAAGCCCACGAGCCCCTCCTTAGCCAAACCTTGAGAGCTTCTTTCGCTTTGATACACCCATAATGGGCTCCCTCTTTAGCCTATATACCCCCCACTCTCCCCTTTTTCCTTCTCATGTGGGATGATTCCCCTGCCACATGGCACTTCCTCCTCAATCTTGCCAAACCCCTTGTGCCCAACAAATTTCCAGATTTCCCCCAAAGCAGGAGAGCTTCTTGGACAACTTCCCCAAAGCATACTTACTGCTCCAGTCACCGAATGACACATCGTAACACACAACTTGGAGCCCAAGTCCTCGGCTACTTTAGAATTTGCAAACCTTAGCATTTCTAATCCAAATTATCAAGTTGTCCTAGTTGCCCTTGTCGCATGCACCTGCAATCACTTTCTAAGTTGAGACCGCCCACTTCGGATGCTCATAACTCATGATGTACAGGTCCGATTCACGAGCTATAAAGCACGGCTGAAAATACTTATTGAAAGCCATGTTTTGGAGACTTCAACAACTCAAAACATCAGTACCCAAACTTGGCAAAATCACACCTTTGTACATGAATTTTGTCATGGTCGCTTCTAAGACTTGCAGGGCTATGTACACATATATACACGAAGCTAGTGGGCAAGCTTTTTGGCATGACCTAGTGGCTTTATGCTCATCCAAAAAATGCATGACATATCTTTCCAACCCCCCCCCCCATCTTGCTTGATCATTCATGACAAGTGAAGGTTTCTAGGGCGAACAACTGATGTAGTTCATTCCCAGAAACCTTAGTTCCATTCTCAGATGTTTTCACACTGTCTTCCTCCATTGATAGCATTTCATCTATCACAATTGTAATCAAACGTGCCAGATATTTCTTCAATCTGTAACCATTAACATGACATTTATGTTGTGCACCACTCAAATCTACCAATTGATACGTGCCATTGTCAAACTTGTTTACAACAGTAAAATGACCTTCCCACTTGATTTGAAATTGTTTCTAAAAGGTAATGTCCAACATACTATTGTATCGCAACACCAAATCACTCTTTTCAATTCCTTTATCCTTTACGCATTCATTAGCTTTTAGCTGAGCCTTCTTTGACACTTTTTCATAGTAGCTCAAAGCCAAAACTCTGTCCAATTGCAAACATTGTAGATCCAATAGTCTTTTCTGCCAGGTATTTGTTTGCTCTTCATCTCTCAATGACAACAATTTGAGTGCAGGAATCTCCACTTCAATTGGCAATAGAGCTTCCTTGCCGTAAACCAAGTGGTACGGAGAAAATCCTATGCTCGTTTTGATAGCCATTCTGTAGGCCCATAATGCACAAGGCAACTCTGCATCCCAAGTTTTCCCATGTGTCTGGGTCATCTTTGTCAAGATTTTCACCAACTCTCCATTGAACCTCTGATTGAGACCATTGCATTGTGGATAATAAGGAGAAATGTACCTGTGCTTTATATTGAGCTTCTCACATAAGAAATCAAACAGCTTCCCTCTAAATCCTGGTCCTCTATCAGAAAGTAGCTCTAGTGGCACACCAAATTTGCAGCATATATGCTCATAAACAAACTTTCCCATTTCCTTATTGGTAATTTGTTTGACAGCCTTGGCTTTTTCCCATCGTGACAAATAATCCACTACTGTCAAAATGTAAGCATTTCTTTTGCTAGTCATAGGTAAAGGGCCAATAGCATCAAGACCCCATTTTTCGAACACATCAAAAGCTAGAATTGTCTTTTGTAATTCGAGCTTCAAAATTCTCTTTCCCATCTTCTGGCAAGGCAAACAAGACTTGCACCAATGGTTAACATCCCGCTGAATGCTTGGCCACACATAGCCTTCTTGCAAAATTTTATGGAACATGATCTTCATGGAAAACTGGCCTCCACAAGATCCTTCATGATTTTCTTCCAAAATCTTGTAAATTTCCTCTTTCCAGGGCGGGAGATATTTTCAACTGAGCAATTTTTGGTGAGCGCTTTTTAGGAATCAGGCAAGCAGATTCCTAAAAAGATCTCTTCCTCCTTCTCTATCTCTCTTACGCAATTTTGCTAGTCTCCACTCCATCTTTTTCTTCTTCTCTCTCTCTCTCAGAGAGAGAGAGAGAGAGAGAGAGAGAGAGAGAGAGAGAGAGAGAGAGAGAGAGAGAGAGGCAACAAGGTACTAGGGAGGTTGAGACATAGACAAAGATATGCGAGCTAAACAAATTGTTTCTATTTAAAACAAGAACATCCATTAGTCATAGAAAGTTACATTTCATTGCACTTGCATTACATAGGCAAGAAGCGTTCATCTTCTGGAAGGCCTGGTTTTAGGAGTAGATGTACTGCCTTCGAATGGCAAAAGAAGATTCACCACGATCCCTAGACGCTACATCATTTGCTCCTCATCCTCCTCTGTGACGAGCCCAATCTTCTTCCAGCAAGAGAAAGCAAATTGTCCCTTCTCGTTCAATGCAAGCTGAGCAAGGTCCGCATATTGAGTTCCGTGCGGCAATGATAGAGGCGATACACATTGATTGCTGCCCTCAGAGCCTCCGTAAACCAGTCGGCTCCATACAACGCCTCTCCATTGGGAATGGCTTCCATGGCATCCCACGTAGACTTGATTTTATTCTCAAGATCGTCGGACATCGTGAAAAGTAAGAGAAGTGCGCAACGGTAGCTAGTGGACGCTTTCACAAAAATAATTCAAGCAATGGCAATTTATAGCCATTGTGAAAATATTATATTACTTTATTCACGATTTGACACATAAACAACCACTTCCCAAATTTGAAAAAAACTGCAAATCAATGTACCAAAATGTGGCCATCAAAAGATAAAATTAGAACCTGGTAGAGTTACCGTTCTCATTTTGGCTTAACCCTAGCACACACAGATAAATAAAATACAAACGTTTACATGCAAGATATGGTTTTTGCATTTGACACCCGCTCCATGAAGTCTGGACATGTGCACGATGGCTGGTTCAAATACAAACATTGTACAGCCCGGCATGACCATCTTCACTTTTGGTCTCTACTTTGAAGACCTCATTAACACCATCTGCCGCACATATCTCTTCTATGACCTTGGCTCTCAGTGCTAGTGCTAAACTGATCTTGCGAGCAGTGTCCTCGGAAATGGAAGTCCGATACCTTACACGCACACCATCTCGCAATGTGGCTCGTGCACTGCCTTTAGGAGTGGATGTATCTTTTGACTTGAAAGGAGAGTTGGTCATATTTTGTGCAGGAACAACCTGCGTTACATTAGAGATTCCTTCTTTCCTGAGATCCACTTGATACCCCCCTTCATGCAATATTTGAACCTCATCCTCAGATAGGTTGGTGCCCACATGCACGGGCCAAGTGTGTGGTGGACGTTGAGGCTGTGGCTCAATGTTCTGGTCTACTATATGGCAATGCAAGACATGATCCAGACAAAATCAAAATCACTGATGCACCACACCATTTGGATGCTTTTGATATCCTTCAAAAGATAGGGCCGGTATACCAAGGCTAGAATCTGTAATATTGCTTCCACACCTTCGTCCTCCTCTTGGCGTGCCGCTACATGTGACTCTACTACCTTGTGAAGTTCTGCGTATGGCCCACATTGCCTCATTGACCTTGCGTTCCACTCCATACTGCCCACTCAAACCTATACTTTGTTTTGGGGTTTGTGATATCTCTTCTTCTGCAAAGTTGACCTTACGGGGTCTTCCACACTTCTTGCGATCTTTGGTGACCGAGTTGTAATCAGGCCTATGCGATGCATCATCTTTCACATTGATAACCTCATTTGGCTTTTGTTTTTGCCTTGTTGTCTCCTTATCTCTTGTCAACGGAGTCGGTTGTTTATACATTGGAGTGCCCTCGATAGCCTCATTCACTGCTCTTATTACTTCACTGGGACGTTTTTCATGGCGCTCCACAAGCTTCTGAATTGATGGACCCTTCCCAATGTGTTTTCCATGGCTGTATGAAATGGCCTTTGTGCTCTGTAAGATGGAATTTTCAAGGTCGGTTGTACATGCATCATGTAATGAAATGCGTTTACAAAAACCCTCCCCTGCTAGCCAGCTGCCATGCTTGCTCTCTGCAAGGTTTGTGCGTGGAGTGTTTGGTCCATCAGAGCTTCTTTCTATGCATATCATAATGCCACCCCAATGTGCAATAGGAAATTCCCAACAACAAAGCCAAGAATCCATGTATGGAATGTTACAATCTATGCAATGACCATTACACCACCATTGGCGTATTAGACGAGCCTCTGCTGCTGCAGCCTCTTTTTTTGGTGCTTGCCTACACTTCTCACACATTTGTTTGTGTGTATGTTGAGAAGCTTGCGCCACATACTTCATTGCGTGTTGATACAAGCTTTGCTTCCAATGGAAAAGACAAGAACGCTCTCGACCGCTCATTGTATTGGTCTTGTCTCCACCATTGAAAACAATTCGAACTGCATTCCAATTTGCTTGAGCTTCATCCGCCATGAAGCCAAACAAATTAGCTATGTCACACCCACATGATAGCATTACATCATTGAGACACTCCCAAAATAGACATTGCGTTTCCATGTCTTCCTATTTCATTTCACAAGTTGCAATAGTCAAAAGGTCCTACATGTTGCAAACAAATTGTCAGGCCATAGTCACCCATTCGTCAACACGTCTGGTGTGATCAAACTGGATCCACGCACATCGAAGATCGCCATCCCTGTCTTGTTTCATTCGGTTCACCAGGTCCACACCGGATGCTAGACCAATTGTGGACATTTTGAACACATAACATTTCTCCCCCTCCGTATCTTGACCAGGAAACCTACTTCCATGGAAAAAGTCATATGTGCAGTCTCGCTTCACTTTAGGAGTGCATCAATGCTAAAAGATTCTTTGTCAACCCCTCTTCGTAAACTAGATACTGACCTTCGAAACCTAACAATGTTCATAGTGTCTAGAGCAAAAATAATTTACCATAGAGTTTTGCATCGAAATAAGAATCTAGGAAATGCTCATACCAACTATCTTGCACCAATGGCCCAACTCCTCAGCGATTGCAAATAGCTGTTGCTTGCCTAAAATTCCTTCGTTGTTGTTGTTGCAAAGAAGTGTTGTACTTATAAATTCTTTTGCCAAACACATTTGAACCTTCCTAGCTCCTGCATGTGGGTCAACAGTCAAAACCCTTTGCACCATCACCTTGGTGTTGTCTGTTAGTGTCTTGGATGTGCCGTTGTGCACATAGTGCCTATGTGTGCCACGATGAATCATGACTCTGGTGGCGGTCTCATCGGATGGCATACATACAATCACATGTTGCAATACAGAAAGCAATTGCCTTGCAAAAGTGGCATGTAAGGCTCTTATCTCCAATCTTACAATATTGTCCGTGTGCAGTTGCCTTTTGTATGTACCCGTTGAAATGACTTGTATTGGGAATATGATAATTAGCCAAGCGGGCGGCACATTGTTCATTCATGCACTTTAGAGATCCTATGCAATAGCTAAGACGCACTACACTCGGAAAAACTATATTGGAGGTTTGTGGCTTCGACCACAAATGAGGATCATACTTATTCTCCATTGCGTCCATATGGTGCAACCTCCCCATGGTAGGTGGAAATTCTAAAACAAGATCACCATTGTAAGCCCTTGGAATCTCTGTAACTTGTTCCACTTGTTGTATTTGCATTAAAAGCTTTGTCAGTGTGCCCTTCTTTTCGGCCTGCAGAAGTTTTTGTCTTGTACTCCTTTTGAAGCATAGATCTACTAACTCCTTTTGAGCGAAGTGCACCTCTGACGGACTATCCACAATGGCAATGGGAGTT
Organism: Adiantum capillus-veneris; assembly: GCF_014529385.1. Classification (NCBI taxonomy): domain Eukaryota; kingdom Viridiplantae; phylum Streptophyta; class Polypodiopsida; order Polypodiales; family Pteridaceae; genus Adiantum; species Adiantum capillus-veneris. The sequence goes on along the minus strand of NC_140943.1, from coordinate 102,387,365 downwards.
GTGCTAGGTGAGTCTACAGAGTGTGTTTGATAGGATACATTGACTTTGTATTTACGTGAAAGTTGTTTATTCAGTACATAGATGAAGTCACCCAAATTGTTGAGCGTCCTTTCAAGAGGCAAATTCATTTCAATATCACCAGCTTCAATGAATGCATCTAAAGTTGTAAATTGCATTGGAGAAATTATTTCTAAAAGAAATGATTCATATATTATAAGTTTACCATTGTAACAAGGATAAGAAAGCTCTTTATCCAGGAAAAATAAAAAGCAAGCCATAATAATAAGCTAAACATAATTAAGCAGAAGATCACATCAAATAAACTAACGAATTGTTTATATACTCACATCTAATAATATAGCCGTTACAAATTTAAATTCAATAATATTTTAATATTTTAACAAATTTATATAAAAAATATATAGTTTCAAAAATTATTTGTGTGCGAATGTGTGCGCACGTGAATGTTGGTTGAACGCAATGGGTAAAAGGAGAAATTCTATGTGTTTTTGTGGTAGGGGGGGCATGCCCACCCGGCTGTGCTGGTGACCGGGGGGATGGGGGGACCGGGGGTGTGTGGACGGGCGGCCAGTGGCCGGGGGGGCGGGTGTGCGGGTAGGCGATCGGGTGTGCAGACAGGCGGTCGGGGGGGCCGGGTGTGCGGGCAGGCGGCTGAGGGGGCCGACGGGCGACCGGGTGTGCGGGGAGGTGGCCGGGGGGGCCGATCGGCGACCGGGTGTGCGGACAGGCGGCGGGTGTGTGTGCGGGCGGTAGGGGAGGCGAGTATGTGCGAGCGGCGGCTACGTGCTACCGCACGATAGCCACACGCTGCCATGCGATGATGTGTGTCCGTCCCTGGCCAAGGGTCTGAGAGCCAGCATGCGACGGCCACGCGTCCCCATGCAGAGGCGTATGTCTGTCCCTTGCAAATGGTCACTTGGAGCGCATAGCCCAAGGGCCACGCATTGCGCAGTGGCAGACCACGTGGCCATGGAACGGCCACACAGGTCGCCTTGTGGCCACGTGGTTTGCCAAGCGTATCATCACCAACTGACGGTACACATGGCATGCCACATTGGTCACGTGGTCTACCACGACGGCAACATGACGACCACATGGCATGCCACGCGTAATGCCACTGGGCGACAATACATGTGGCATGGCACGTGGCACCATTTTTTTGGCAATACGTGTCGTGCCACGTGTATTGTTGCCCAGCAGCGCTACGCGTGGCATGCCACATGGTCACCACGCTGTCGTCGTGGCAGACCACGTGACCAACATGGCATGCCACGCGTATCGTTGGCTTGCGATGGTACACGTGGCAAACAACGTGGCTACGAGGCGACCTGTGTGGCCGCTCCATGGCCACGTGGTCTGCCACTGGGCGACGCGTGGCCCTTGGGCTACGTGCCGCCTGGGCCACACGGGGAAACACGCTGCACGCACCCGCCCTACAAGTCACACACATGCTAGCGCATGCGTGTGTGTACACACACACACACATGCCAGCACAGGTTGTGTGCGTGCATGTTGTGTCACACCCACCCTATGGGGGTGGGTGTGTGTTGTGTCAACACGCACACGCCTACACGGATGTGTGTGTATGGATGCGCATCCACACACACACACACGCATCCACCACACACATACACACGCATCCACCACCACCACCACACACACACACACACACACACCACGTATCCACCACACACACACACACACACACACATACGCTCACCCACCTCTCTCTCTCACACACAAATCTCAAATATTAAAAAATAAAAAAGTTGATAATTTTGTAATCTAAAACCTTTATAAAGAGCTTTTAGAAGCTCTTTTTCGTTTCTTTCTCAACTCTTAGCTCTTCATATTTCTCCTCATGTCTATTTCCTCTTACACATATTTTCTCTGCAAAGTTCTCTTTTGCTCACTTTTCTTTCTCAAGCTCTTAACTACAATTTCTCATAAGCCATACTCATATCTATTTTCTCTAATTCTTTAGCCCAACATTGAGAACAAGAAATCAATCCAAAAATAATGGCGCCGTGGATGAAGTTTATGTTACTACGTCGGAAGAAGTCCCTTCGTGATGCACTCAAGAGAGTGAACAATCTCAAGCCTTAAGTTCTCTAGATCGGATTGTGTCCGTTGTAACCGGTGTGGGTGGAATAACACAATCAAGTGGAGAATTGAGCCATCATGTGGAAACTGCTACCACAACTGAAGATGTAAGAGATGAAGCGTTTGGAATGTGGTCGACAAGAATATTTCTTTGCGCTAGGTTCTCATAGAGCTCCCTACGATGGCAAACTTCCACGCTTGCCTCTATGTCAACGTCTTTCAAACCTAGCCATCCGCACACATGATGATCATGTGGTGGATTTGCAACTCTCCATTGCAAATAAAAGCTACCAACCAACCATGGCAAAATTTATTGTAAGTGAGCGGATTCTTGGGGATGATCATAAGCAATTCTCTCATCGTGGTCACACTTCAAGAGATCTTGCAATGTCATATGACTTGGACTAGGAGCTTCGTCTAATCCCTGAGCTTAGTCACATGGTCGAGAGGTACTTTGTGGTTTGGGGTGGAAATCATAGATTGGAGGCATGGATGCGATGGATGAACAAGAACGACATCCCAATTGAGAAGGCACCAAAGGTGGAGTGCGTGCTTGTCGATTCTCAACCCCATGAGACAACGAAGTTTCTATTGGTTTTGGGAATGATAAACAGGTAGGTCCAACTGTTTTTTGCGAATGTAAATGTTGGAATTAAGGTTGTAGAGAAACACACACAGCTTGGAGAAGATGAAGGAAGCTCAAGGCACACAACTGAGAGTGTATTAATTAGTGTGCAATGGAAAGATAGATAGCCCTAGAGTGATGGGCGTATATACAATGCACGAGGGAAAAAACCTCCTAAAGAGGGAAAAAATGCCCCGGCGCTCCTAGTGTGTTCACACACATCACTACCACATGTATATGGTAACAAATCCCCTCTCGAGTGATGCGGTGAATGAGAGTCGGCACATGAGTAAAGGGAAGTACCATGCCCTGAGGACATGATCAGTCTACAAAGGGGAGTAAGCCCAAAGCTTTGCGAAAAGCTTCGAGCTTCTCACGAGACAATGCCTTTGTGAAAAGATCTGCAAGGTTGTCCTGTGTTGGCACATAAGCCAAGTTGATCTCTCCTGCTGAGAGCCTCTCCGTGACATAGTGGTAATGCACCTCAATGTGCTTTGTGCGAGCATGAAAAACTGGGTTCCTTGCAACTGCCGATGTGCTCTGACTGTCAGTGTAGATAGTGTTGGCAGTGTCCTGTCCAACACCCAAATCAGCCATAAGGCATCTGAGCCATACACACTCAACCATAGCTGTGCAAACTGCCTGGTACTCAGCCTCACAACTTGAAGTGGCCACAGTAGGTTGCTTCTTGCTCAACCATGATATACATGAACTGCCAAGCATGAAACAAAAACCACTTGTGGCGTGTCAAAACAACCAGCCCAATCTGAGTCCGAAAAAGCATGTAAGTATGGCGGGAATGATCCCCCCTTGGGATAAAACAAGCCAAGATGTAAAGTGCCACTAAGGTAGCAAAAAATCCTCTTGAAATCCTGCCAATGCTTAGACCATGGGCTATGCATAAATCTGCTAACCTATGAGACTGCAAACTGAATATCCAGCCTCGTGTTGCATACATAAATGAGGCATCCAACAGTAGTTTGGTAAAGAGTGACATCTACAGAATCACCAGCATCATGAAGACTCAATTTCAAACATGTTTTCATGGGAGTGGCAATAGGTTTGCAATCCTCAAGTCCAAACTTACATAGCATCGTTACTATGTAACTTTTTCGACACAAGGAAATACCACCATCACACTGCTTAAAATGTATGCCCAAGTAATGATGCAACAACCCCAAATCTTTCATCTTGAAAGTAGCGTTCAAATCAGCCTTAAACTCATCAATATGTCTCTGATTTGGTCAATCGACATAAAGAACCACGATGAGAAATACATCACCCTCACGCTTTACATACAATGTGCTTTCTGTTGGATTGTTACGAAAGCCTTGTTTGACAAAAATAGTGTCAGCTTTCTCATACCAAGCACGAGGAGATTGCTTCAACCCATACAAAGCCTTCTTACATCTGCACACTTTGTCCTCTTGTCCTTTCTTGACAAAACCATGAGGCTGCGTTACATAAACTTCCTCAAATATGTCACCATTCGAGAAAGCAGTAACAATGTCTGATTGATGTACATCCCAACCAAAATGAGCTGCCAATGCACATAAAAAATGCACAGCAGTCATACGACAAGTGGGAGCAAAAGTCTCTTCATAATCTATGCCTTTTTTATGTGCATAACCCTTTGCAACAAGTCGAGCCTTATGGCGATCGATCTCACCATCCGGCTTGCATTTCAACTTGTGAACCCACGTCGTGCCAATGGACTTTTTGCCAGGAGGCAAATCACATAAAGTCCATGTTTCATTTTCTATAACTGCACATATTCTGATTGCATGGCAGCCATCCAAATTTTTGAATTATGTGCTTCATCAAAAGACAGAGGTTCCTCAACATCATGTAAGCTAGACACAGCCAAAGCATAACAATCTGATGCATAAGATGCATGGTGAGAGCCTGAACAAGTACGACTAGACAAACGTGCATCCAATTTACTGTCACCCAATGTATGCACCAGCCATTTTGGCATACCTCTAATCTGCTCATTTTCAGCCCTTTCCTCATCAAGTACATCATGTACATCTGCATCAGTAATAGGCTGATCTATAACATTTTCAGAAACCCGCATAGGCTGTACATTTGCCTCATTGGAATTTACATTCGAGCTTCCACCACTGAAAAGAGGCAATAAAGTGTCATAAATGTCCTTTGAGCTTACATTACTATCTCTAATACATGACAGCAAGGGCTGAACAAAATCTTCCACAAACACTACATCCCGTGAAACCAGAATACGCTTTGTTTGCAGATGATACAATCTGTAACCTTTGCTTTTAGCACTATAACCAACAAAAATACATTTGATAGCCTTATGATCCAATTTTTTGCGCTGTGTTTGTGGCACCAAAGCATATGCCAAACATCCAAAAACATGCATGTGCTCAATAGAAGGCTTTCTATCAGGCCATGCTTCAAATGGAGTAGTAGACTGCAAAGCTTTTGTAGGACACATGTTTAGTACATAAGTGGCACACATGATGGCCTCAAGCCAAAAAGAATGCGGCAAAGCTTGACTTTTGACCATACATCGTGCCATTTCCATAAGTGACCTGTTTTTCCTCTAAGCAACACCATTTTACTGAGGTGTATAAGGCACTGTACAGTGGTGTTTTATCCCACGACTAGCTAGAAATGCATTGAATTCATGAGACATATACTCCCCCCCTCGATCGGAACGGAGGGTGCCCATAGTACATTTCGAGACATTTTCAGCCATAGTTAGAAATTGTTTGAAGCACATAAAAACTTTGAACTTTGCTTTAAGCGAAAATACCCATGCATGCCTGGAGTAACCATCAATGAAAGTCATGAAGTATAGGTAATTACCCAAGGACGGAGTTTGCATGGGTCCACAAACATCACTATGCACAAGCTACAACATGTATGTGGCCCTAACAGAACCATCCTTTGGAAACTTAGAACGCTGCACTTTACCCAAAATACAGCCTTCAGAAACATGTTTGACAAGTGCTTCAAGAGGCGGTGTCAGGAGTTTTTTAAAGCAAGGAATTGTGCATATGTACATATACATGCATGGTGCATCAAATAAAGGATTGCCCATTTTCTAGAGCCAGGTGGTTACGTGGGGCCCACATGTGTACATGTAGGACAGCATGTACATAGTGCAGCGATTTTCACTATTATCAGTATTAGTGTGTTTTTTCTGCAATAAAGTGAAGTTGGTAGCGCGTAAAACTTCTCGAGGAAGCTATCCGCGGGCCGACGACATGAGGTCAGCAGGTGCGTCAGATGGCATCTAGTGGCGTCAGGAGGGCGAACGGGGTCAATATTTGCACGCAGATGAGGACAGACACAACGTGGGTGTTTTCTTGTGAGAGTTATGCAGAAAGGTCATCATTAGGGCCACTTTTTGGGGCCACTTCACGTGGTGGCAAGATGCATTATTGGAAAAAAGCTGAGTGCCAGGTGTGCGGATGATGCAAAAAGGTGACAACTATGCACTGCGAGGTCAGTTTTTGGCCTGTTCGGGGTCCGTTTGAGGTCATCTAAAAGGCCAAGGGTGCCCAACTAATTAATCTAAGTGTGGGAACTGAAAAAACAGAGAGAAGACCAGAAAAAACGTGGAGAAGAGAGGAGGAACAGCCGCAGGTGTGTTTTTGCTCATTTTGGAGCCTGATTTGACCGTAAACTGCTCATCCGAGGTCGGATTTGAGCACTTTGATATTGTAGACTGGGGTTTTGGGCCGTTCCGGACGCGATGGCGCTGTCCATTTTGCCAAATTCCTCACTCTTTTCCTGCTGTTTTTCTGTGTAAGTTTCTCCTATGAGCGAAGTTTCTGCTCTAGTTTGTGATTGTATCTGGTATCTTTTACCCATATTGTGTGAGCTGTTTGCCCCATTGGTGTTGGCCCAAGCTCATTTGTATCTAAACATCAGAAATTCTCCTCTTTTGAGTTGAGTTTTTTGGGTGTTGTGTGTGTGTGTGTGTGTGTCTGTGTGGAGTGGGCAAGTGGATAGTCTCTCTCCTCTCACTCCATAGGTGTGTTCCCTGTCTCGGCCAGGTGTGTTGTGTAAGCCGAGTGGTGCCCCATAGTGTGTGTGTGCATCTTTCCAAGAGTGTGTGTCGGGTCGTTATAGAGGCAGTGTGTGTGTTTTCATCCCGCTCACATTCTTTTGGCGCCCCCACGGAGGATCTTCTTCGAGTACCTTCTGCTTCGAGCTTCGGGATTACAGGTTGCAGGTTGCAGATTACAGGTTACAGGTTACAGGGACAGGTACAGGTATAGGTGATTCACACAGGTACAGGTAGCTGGAGTACAGTGATATACTAGCAGTGATGTCACTTGTAGTTGTTGTGGCCGGAATGCATCACTTGGCGCCTATTTGAGCACATTGTCTGCTGGATTGTACGTTACTTGTGGAAACTGCCATTGTACGCATTTGTGGAGCCATACTTGGTTGTATTTGGCAGTCCCAACCATTTCTGAGACTTGGTCTGGAAGATAGTCATTTCTGAGACTTGACTATATGCGATTTGCATTAGCCTTCGTGTGAGGGTCGATAGCGTGAGGTTTTTATTGAGCTGGGGGATTCTCAAATGTGGAGATCCTTTCGGTGATACAGGTAGCTGGAGCACCCTTTTTGTGACCTCGCCATAGGCTATGTACTAGTGATTCCTAATTGATGCTCGAGTTCTATTGTTGACAGTTTATGCATACTGATACAGTCTATATTTTGGGTTCCTACTGCTCTACTTCTGGGGAAACTCTGTCGAAATTTTCCCAAGTTATGATGGCTGGTTTTTTGGTATTTTGAGCCATTTATGCTGTTATGCTGCTGAAATTCTAGCAAAATCAGAGGTTGAGTCAGGTGTGCCTTCTTGGGAGCTTCATGGTTGGCTTTAATGGATGATCAAAATGGCCCTCAGTTCACTCCTTTTCATTTAACTCAAAGAATTCAGATTAATGTTCATGTGTCCAGGAAGATCTTTTTCCGGCAGCGCATAGTCTTTATGTTTGGGCCAAGAAGATTGAGAGAGATCCTGGAATGTCCTTTGCCTGTTGTCATTCCGATGATTAACTATGAAAACTCATTTGATGTGCATGTGTTTGTCCTTATCTAAAGTTGAGCTCCATTGAAGTTTATGGGAATTGAGTCAGTCAAAAGTTGTGGGTTCTTGCACGTGTGTTTGAAGGGGTTCTCAAGGCATTGTAACTTGGGTAGCCATGGCTTTCTCTTATCCGGAGTTTCATGGAAGAAGTGATGAAGATGTGGAGGACTTTCTGGAAAAGATGGAGGTTGCTTGCATTAGCAACCAGATTCATGACCCTACGCAGATGTTACGCCTTCTCCAAATTTGTTTGAAGAGTGATGCACGAGTTTGGTCTAAAGCATTTGAAGAGGAGTTGCGTGTGGATGATCCACCTGTAAGGTTGAGTTGGGACAATCTACGACATGGGTTGGAAGTGGAGTTTGTGAAGATAGAAGATCCTGACAAAGTGTGGCAAGAAGTACAGGCTTTGGTGCAAAAGGAAGGTGAGCCAGTAGATGCGTACATACGTAAGTTTTCATTGGCATGGGAACGAATGTGCAAGGCTTTAGCACCACAGGTACCCCCGCCTGACATGATGAAGAAGGACAGGTTCTTAGCTGGTCTTTGGGAGAATATACGTTGGAGAGTGGAGCTAAAGAAGCCTAGGACATATGAAGATGCACTAGAAGTAGCAAGGAACAAAGAGTGGAAGCTGAGGAAAATGAGCCAGTTAGGGGTGGAGTCTTTGCCCATGAGGTCTGAATTTCAGCCTATGGACTCTTTACAAGGTCGTATGTCAGGGATTCATCATGAACCAGTGGTTCCTGTTACTACTCAGGTTATGCCAGCTGTGGTCACTACAGCAGTGCAAGATGATGACCTAAGGCAAGGCATGAGGCAAGTGGTTGATTTGATGAAGAATCTCAGCCTAAACATGCTAGGTCAAGTGGGAAATAATCGAGGTCGAGGGCGGTTTGCAAATCAGCCAGAAGGTGAAGAAAGACCTAGGAATGGTGCTGGACAAAGTAATAGTACGTTTTGGAGGCAGACGCCCACATGTTATAATTGCGGAGAGTTGGGCCACATCAGCCCTCAATGTGATAAGCCACCAAGGATGGGGGGAGACATGTATCCATTGCCAAAACAGGTGCTAACTAGGTCGCATGATTATGGCATCGAAAATAAGGGAGATGAAGGAACCAGCGGATTAACCCAGGAGGAAAAAGGGAAGACAAAAGTGCTAAGTGTAGTCACCTTGGAGAAGGCATCAAAGCTAGAGGATACATTAGTGATGCCTATTGGGAAGAGGAACACAGAGGATAAGGAAGGAAGAAGTGCCCCAGGTCCTAGTAAGAAGAAAGGAAAGAGCCATGAAGGCGAGGATGTCAAGGCCAAGAGGAAAAGGAGAGCTCGTCAAAAGTTTCATGTTTCAGATTTTTCACTAGGGGATGGGCAATTAAGCTATGACTTGAAGGAGGATTTGACAAGCAGGAAGGTAGATGTTACTTTTGGGCAGCTTATAGAGATGGTGCCTAAGCTAAAGCGACAGTGGAAGAGGATGGTTAACCCAATGGAGAAAGAGCCAGAGAGAGGTTCAGTGAAGGTGTTGGCAATGGATGAGCTACCAGACATTTGTCCAATAGTAGATGTGTGGCATAAAAGGAAAAATTTGGGACAAGGTTATGTGGATGGCGGAGCCCAAATATGCGTCATAACACACTCATGCGTTGAGAAGATGGGTCTCACAGTGGCTGGGGTGTCAGGCTTCCGGATCAGATTGGCAAATCATCAAAAAGTAAAATGCTTGGGTGTTGTAAAGAGCTTAGATGTGGAGGCATATGATGCAAAGGCAGTGGTTGACTTTCATGTGATGCCAGCAGGGTTGGGAGCATATCCTATTATACTGGGCAGACCATGGTTACGTGCAGTGGGAGCTGTTCAAGATTGGCGACATGGTACGATTAGCCTCTATGGAAAGACAGGTACCAAGAAGCTTTATAATATGGACACAAGGAAACGATTAGAGGAGCTTTATGAAGATGAGGATGAGTCTAGTGATGAAGAATCTTCCACGGTGACAGATGAGGACAGTGATAGCACTACCAGCAGTGATGAGGATGCTGATGTTGCATTTCTTTTGATGGACAAAGAAATCCAGGAGATTGGCTTAGTTGCATTTGCGAATGAGGTTGAAGATGAAAGTGAAGGGCCTTATGAAGTGATTGAAGGGCTGATGCAAACCAAGGTTGAGTTGTCAAAGAAGCAGGAATTAATGATGCAAATGATTAGTGGAGACCTCTCAGCTATGGAGAAGGACATATATTTGCACATGCTGGCTAGTTTTCCTGATTTGTTCATTACTTCATATGAAGAGATCAGAGGGTTCAAGGGCAAAGAGATGCATATAGAGCTGAAAGAAGGTGCTAAGCCAGTGCGGCAAAGGCTAAGAAGGATGGGTCAAGAGCAAATGGAAGCCTTGCGGGTAGAGGTGGACAAGTTATTGAAAGCAGGGTTCATAGTTCCAGTGGAGACCACAGAATGGGTGAGTCCAGTTGTAGTCAGTCCAAAGAAGGATGGGAAGTGGAGAATTTGTGTGGATTTTAAACCCTTAAACGCAGCCACTAAGAAGAACTCATATCCTCTTCCATTCATCGATCAGATCTTGGATTCAGTGGCAGGTTATGAGAGGTACAGTGTGTGTGATGGTTTTTCAAGCTATTTTCAATTGAAGATTGCTCTTAAAGACTGCACAAAGACAACTTTTAGTACGCCATGGGGCTGCTATTGCTACACAGTATTGCCGTTTGGGTTGTCAAATGGACCTTCCTTCTATCAAGAGAGAGCGAATTGGGTGTTGGAACCATTCATTGGTAGTTGCGTTAAAGCTTTTATGGATGACTTCTGTGTTTATAGCAGTAGGGCTGAACACCATGAGAAGCTGCAGATGGTATTGGGTCGATATGATGAATGTGGAGGACAACTAAATCCAAAGAAATGTCATCTAGCACAGCCAAGGGTGAAGTTATTGGGCCACATGGTGTCAGAAAATGGCATTGAGGCTGATCCAGACAAGGTTAAGTCTATTATTCTTCTTCCATCACCTATGAGTACGAAGCAATTGGCAACCTTTATACACAAAGTGAAGTACATGGCAAGGTTTATTCCATTGTCGTCTCAGATTCTTTATCCATTACAGCAAGTGGCAAAGCATGATCCATTGCAATGGGATGACAAGTGTGAAGAAGTGTTTCAAGAGGTGAAAGAGGTGTTAGGGGGTTTGTCAGCCATGCAGGCTCCTGATTGGGAGAAAGTTTTTTATGTAAATCCATCAGTAGGGGATGATGCCATTGGAGCTATGCTATTGCAAAAGGGGAAGGGCAGCCATTATATGAGGCCAGTGTATTGTGCAAGCCGAGTGAAGTTGGTAGCGGAGAGAAAGTTATCGGAAGTAGAGCTAGTGATGGCCAGTGTAATATTTGCTTGTCGACGATTTCTTCATTACTTGCTACCAAGGCCTTTTGTTTTCTTGACGAGTTATGCTTTTTTTCCACAGTTAATTAATGGTATTAACATGTCAAATGTGGTGAAGAAATGGGTAATTGAGCTGCAAGAGTTTGAGTTCTCTTTTCTAGTGGAAGATAGTACAAGGGCTACCCTAGCTGATTTGTTGACCTGCAAGGAGAATCCCCTTATTGTTAAGGAAGAGGTGGTGAGAAAGGTAGTTGAAGAAGTGCCACAGATCAGCAATGCACATGTGTTGTTCTTTGATGGTTCATACAGAAAGAGCCACAATGCAGCTTCAGGGGGTATAGCACTTTATGATCCAGAGGGGAAGCTAGTATGCAAGAGAGGGTTCAAATTGGATGCGCATAGTAACAATGAGGCTGAATATGCTACATTGGAAGCCGGATTACACATTTGTTTGAAGCATGGGGTTCGAAGGTTGAGCATAAAAGGTGATGCCTTGTTAGTGGTGAAGCAAGTGCTGGGTGTGTGGAAGAGCAAGAACACCTCATTGAAGGAAATGTGCTTCAGAATTAAAGGCCTGTTAAAAAAGTTTGAAGCATGGAGCATTAGACACATTGAACGTGCTCTAAATGGAGAGGCACATGAAGCAGCTCAAAGCATGATTGGGGAGCTATTTGTGTTGAGGAGAACTTTACCTCTTTATCATGGCCGGGAAAGTTTGGCTCAAGAAGAGGAGTTTTTGCTAACAGGAATCATTCCAAAGGAGATTCAGAAGTCTAAGAAGTATGGCTTTGTGCGTAGAGCATACAGGTACAAATTGATTGGTGATGTCTTATACATGAAAGGGGCTGATCTCGTGTTGAGACGTGTACCTTGGCGGGAGGAGCTTTACAGAGTGTTGGAAGAGAATCATGAAGGCGCATGTGGTGGCCATTTTGCTCTAAAGATCACCTTGCATAAGATTTTGCAAGAGGGGTATGTATGGCCTAGTTTGCACAAGGATGTTCACCATTGGTGTAGGTCTTGCAATAGGTGTCAAGCATTTGGGAAGAGAGTGTTGAAGCCAGAGCTACGAAAAACCATTATGGCGTTTGATGTGTTTGAAAAGTGGGGGATTGATGCAATAGGCCCGTTACCTATCACAAGTAGGGGCAAAAGCTATATCTTGACGTCAGTGGACTATCTCTCTAGATGGGCAGAGGCTATAGCAGTAAAACAGATCACTGCAAAGGATGTGGCAAAATTTGTGTATGATGAAATATGTTGCAAGTTTGGGGTGCCATTAGAGCTACTTTCAGATAAGGGGCCAAGATTTAGAGCTAAACTTCTAGACTTCTTATGCACAAAGATGAAGATTAGGCACCAGCATACCACTCCTTATTACCCACAGTGTAATGGCTTAAATGAAAGATTCAATGGTGAGTTGGTACAGATTCTTTCGAAGGTGACAGAGCACCAAGGAAAGAATTGGGATTTGGAATTGCCTAGTGCATTATGGGCTTACCGTACTTCGGTGAAGACAGGTACAGGGTATACTCCATTTCATTTGGTGTATGGAAAGGAAGCACTATTGCCTGTGGAGGTAGAGTTGCCTGCAGTCAAGATGTTAGAGAAGTTTCTTGGGTCGCCTAGTGATGCATTCAAAGAGAGGCTCTTGCAGTTACAAGAGGTCCAGTTGGATAGGATGAGCGCATTGGAGCATTATGGGCAGATGCAGGATAAGGCTTTGGCAAAGATAAATGAAAAGGTTAAAAGTAAGGGTATCAAGAAACATGACTTGGTTTTGCGCTACAACAGCAAACTGGACAACACCTTCCAAAAGAAGTTTCAAATTAAGTGGGAAGGCCCTTTCAAGGTAGTGGAGTGTTTCCCGAATGGTACATATCAGTTGGCTAACCTGGATGGGATTTTACATACGTCAAGGGTAAATGGATTGCGTCTTAAGTTGTATCATGCCAGGTTGATGATGGTGGAGCAAGATGAGCTGTCTGTGGATCAAGCTGTGTTGGTGAGGGATGAGGAGACCTGTGAGACGGCGAGTCTCATATCTCTCTTTGCTGCTGCTGATCATGAATGATCTAGTAGGCTAGGGGATGGGCAAATTATGTCAGGAGTTTTTTGGAGCAAGGAATTGCGCATATGTACATATACATGCATGGTGCATCAAATAAAGGATTGCCCATTTTCCAGAGCCAGGTGGTTACGTGGGGCCCACATGTGTACAGGTAGGACAGCATGTACATAGTGCAGCGATTTTCACTATTATCAGTATTAGTGTGTTTTTTCTGCAATAAAGTGAAGTTGGTAGCGCGTAAAACTTCTCGAGGAAGCTATCCGCGGGCCGACGACATGAGGTCAGCAGGTGCGCCAGATGGCATCTAGTGGCGTCAGGAGGGCGAACGGGGTCAATATTTGCACGCAGATGAGGACGGACACAACGTGGGTGTTTTCTTGTGAGAGTTATGCAGAAAGGTCATCATTAGGGCCACTTTTTGGGGCCACTTCACGTGGTGGCGAGATGCATTATTGGAAAAAAGCTGAGTGCCAGGTGTGCGAATGATGCAAAAAGGTGACAACTATGCACTGCGAGGTCAGTTTTTGGCCTGTTCGGGGCCGGTTTGAGGTCATCTAAAAGGCCAAGGGTGCCCAACTAATAAATCTAAGTGTGGGAACTGAAAAAACAGAGAGAAGACCAGAAAAAACGTGGAGAAGAGAGGAGGAACAGCCGCAGGTGTGTTTTTGCTCATTTTGGAGCCTGTTTTGGCCGTAAACTGCTCATCCGAGGTCGGATTTGAGCACTTTGACATTGTAGACTGTGGTTTTGGGCCGTTCCGGACGCGATGGCGCTGTTCATTTTGCCAAATTCCTCACTCTTTTCCTGCTATTTTTCTGTGTAAGTTTCTCCTATGAGCGAGGTTTCTGCTCTAGTTTGTGATTGTATCTGGTATCTTTTACCCATATTGTGTGAGCTGTTTGCCCCATTGGTGTTGGCCCAAGCTCATTTGTATCTAAACATCAGAAATTCTGCTCTTTTGAGCTGAGTTTTTTGGGTGTGTGTGTGTGTGTGTGTCTGTGTGGAGTGGGCAAGTGGATAGTCTCTCTCCTCTCACTCCATAGGTGTGTTCCCTGTCTCGGCTAGGTGTGTTGTGTAAGCCGAGTGGTGCCCCATAGTGTGTATGTGTATCTTTCCAAGAGTGTGTGTCGGGTCGTTATAGAGGCAGTGTGTGTGTTTTCATCCCGCTCACAGCGGCAAAGAAGCAACCATATCAGACTTTTGCAAACATAGCAAATTGGCAAAGTTTAGATGACCAAAACGTGCTTGCCAAAGTTTTGCATCTGAAATAGCCCTTGAATCTGCAACTGCATTTGCAAAATTATGTCCACACATGTCATACAAAGTGAGCTTATAGCCCACGGCACAAAAGCCCACATACAACAATTTCATCACCAAAACTGAGATCATGATTTGTACATCTGTCATGCACAAATTTGACTACAAGTCCAAGTCTAGCAAGTGTAGATACAGACAAAAGATTCTTCTTGATCCCAGGTACATAAGGTGCATCAATAAGTGTGAAGGAACTGCCATTTGCAGTAGTAAGCACATCTTTCCAACTCCTTGAACCGGATAAGAGGCATTTTTGGCACAAGTGACTGAATTCCCATAAGGGATAGACTTGAGAGAGGTGAACAATTCACGATGTGAGGTAATGTGCTTTGTAGCATCACTGTCGAAATACCACACATGTGAATCTGCAGCAACTGACATGCATGCATCATGAACAACAAGATTGTAAGTGCACTCTGCACTAAAAACCCATTCTACATCAACATCAGCATCACAGTCTCGTTTGACAGAAGACTCATCATTAGCTTTACAATAATGGCAACGCATCTTCCTTTTGCCCTTATCACTAAAATTGCCAGACGAAGTGCTGCCAGCAGAAGCATTGGGAACATAAGTTTGCCACTCGCAGCAGAACCATAAGAAGTGGCTGCATTGCTGTTACCACCCTTTCTTTGAGAAGCAATAAAAGCCTGTTCAACTGCGCGCTGTCTAGTCCTGTTTTTTTTGGAAAGTGACTCTTGCAACAACAATGTGCATACTGCATCAAACTTGACAACTTCAGGATTTCCTTGGGTCATACGTCTCCAAGTACTAGCAAAAGTCTCGTAAGAATCTCGTAAGGCATCAAGAACAATTTGCACAAGGGAACTGTCTGAAATGACTTCACCTGCAGAAATAAGTTGCTCATTGATATCCTTGACACCAGCAAGAAAAGTGTCCATATCATCTTCCTCATGCATAATCTTCGACTCCAACTCTTTACGCAACAAATCCATTTTAGCCTCATTGCGACTTGCATAAAGACCAACCAAAATATCCCAAGCCTGTTTTGTAGATTTTGCTGAACGAATAAGAGGAACAATGGTACGCTTCATAGACAACACAATCAATGCATGAGCCTATGCATCCTTTACATCCCAACGAGATTGTTCTACCGTAGGCAAAACAACTCTAATAGCAGCAATTCTTGCAGCAAGACCTGCAACATCCTCAACATTGCCTGCATCCTTAGAGCCAGGACATACATCAATGCCCTGCACAATATTCCAGATGCCCTTTAACACAAGAACATGTTGCATCATGTAAGCCCACATAGGGTAATTGTCCCCATCCAACTTGTCCTCAACAACAAACATCTTGAACACATCTGTGTTGTTTTCAGCCATGGTAAATGTTGCACTTGATGTGAAAAATGCCCGTAAAGAGGAGAAACGAAGCGGGAACAACACGTGCTATATAGCACAAACTATAGAAGACTGCAAGACACCTGTTATGCAGAAAACGGCACTGACAAAAATTTTGCACAAAATGACAAAATTGCCTGTGTAGACCTGCTTGTTGTGGAAACGGAGGTCGAAATGAGCCCAAAACTATGCTTTACGAGCTATCTCGAAATTTTTATCCCACCTACGAACGCTCTCCAAAGCTCACTGAAATCGGAGAAAATGAGCAGGCGTGTGCTGGAGCTGCTGGCGACTAAGCTCGGGAGGACGCGACCTGCTCTAATACCAATTGTTGGAATTAGGGTTGTAGAGAAACACACACAGTTTGGAGAAGACGAAGGAAGCTCAAGGCACACAACTGAGAGTGTATTACATAGTGTGCAATGGAAAGATAGATAGCCCTAGAGTGATGGGCGTATATACAATGCACGGGGGATAAAACTTCCTAAAGAGGAAAAAAATGCCCCGGCGGTCCTAGTGTGTCACACACATCACTACCACATGTATAATATGGTAACAATAAATGCATCTTATTGTCTTGACAATGTTTATTACATCTGAGTGTTAAACAGGGCCACAAAGGTTTCAGTCCCTCACACAACTACGCATGATATCTTCATGATGAGAAAGCTAGGGTTGGTGGACCCTACATCACTCTTGCAGAAATTTTTGGAAAGAGTGCGTCTGGCAGTAGAGAGGGCTTTGAATTTTAAGGGTCCAAACAAATCAGAGTGGCTAAAATTGCCAATGGTTGTCCTTGCGCTTCTCATTTGGAAGGTATGTTTGAAACCAATGCTAAATGAGAATATGTTTTGATTGAAAAATCTTATTATGTGTGTTTTGATTGTGTCCTTGGCAAATGATAGGAAGAGTACAATGCTATGTACAATAGTGAAGCTGAAGGGTTGCCATCAAAAGGGAGTTTTGACTACGAGTTGGCACCTAACGCATACAAACAAAGCATCATTTTTGCGCTATCTCAAACAGAGCAATATTTCATGCGCAAAGGGCTTGAGATAGCAACCATTGCAAATCCAAAAAATGGCAATGATTTTTTCCAAAAATGAATATCATTTATAGGTTGGGGCGAGAAGACCACCAAAATGACACCCTCTAGAGTGGCAGAGGTTGCGCGTGCATGCATTAGCCCAAAAGAGTAAGTAAATGTCATTTAAGCCTTTTGATATCTTTCTCTTTTGATTATGTCGCAACAATGAAAAAGAAGTCTCCCTTTTCCTTTTCTAGGAAGTGCCACTTAATTGACTTGCTCCAAGGTGGCAATGCATCCTTGAAAGAGAATGGCATAGGGTTGACAGAGAAGGCATGGATCCAGTGGCTTCGATATCACGTGTATATTGGTGGCAATTTTGGAAAGGTGGATCAAGTGATTATGTCCTTGAATTAATTTGTTGGTAATCTAACTTTTCTCCTATTATTTGGTGCAGGAGAGTGCTTGAGATGGCCGAGAAAATGGAGGGCGAGAATCAACACGTTGCCATCCAACACGAGAAGGCTGAAGAGAGGCATGGTTGCACACTCTTGCACACTCTCACACAATTTGCAGACATACAGACGGAACCACTTTGACAAAGCCTTCAAGAAGTGGAGTGCACGGATCAAGTCCACACAAGATCTTGAAGAGCAATCCCACTTTGCTTGCACGACACGATGCATGTTGTACATGTTGGACATCTTTGATTGACTCATTACAAATGTTGTAGGATACACTAATCTTGTCAGGGTGGCTCAAAACATTGTTTGTTGTCTTGTAGATGGTGGAGAGATGCTCTAGTCTTCCCCATTCTTGAGCACCCCAGTGATGCATGGTGCATGTCGGAGAGAGAGAGAGAGAGAGAGAGAGAGAGAGAGAGAGAGAGAGAGAGAGAGAGAGAGAGAGAGAGAGAGAGAGAGAGAGAGGAGACAGGTTTATATCCGGACGCGTGAATAGATTACTTGTGGCCAAAGGGAGCGTGGCTCAAGTGTCCTTGGTGGCTAGATTATTCGGACAAGGAGTACCCACCTGAAGAGGAAGCGCTTTACATAGGTATCGTACTATGTAGATTTTGCCTTTGCCATGCAATACAACAAGGGCACAATAACTATCCTTTTCTGATTAATAGCGGAGCATACTGCTTCACAAAAGAAAGCCGTTGTGATAGAGGATGCACTATCTCCAAACACAACAAAGAAACCGGACTCAAAGAAACAGGCCTCAAAGAAAGACCCATAGATTGGCTCCACATCGGCCCCGCAAGCACCGTTGGGTGATCGGCAATGTGGGAAGAGAAAGAAGAGAGCTGTTGCTTCCAGTGATAGTGAGAGAGAGCATGTGGTTGAGGAGTATTGTGTAGAAGTCAGCGATAGTGCTCAGAGCCTTGGTGCTATGAGCCACAGTGTACCGACACTTTCCTTCACTCCGAGACCAGTAGGGGGCATCCAAGAGTCCCCTCCATGTTCACCATCACAGGGCATGGCTACAAAGGACCTATCGGACATGGCCAAAGTGGTCAGAGAAAACCCTCCACGTATGTGAAAATGGTTAATGTTGTGTTGTTCTCTTTAGCATTGCATGCAAGATATATTTGATCTTATGTTGAGATTATAGGTATGCATATAGAGCCACGCCAGCTTGCAGTGCATGCTAGTGTCAAGTGCTTGGAAAAAGCTATTCCAAATGTGTTGTGCAATGACAGGTAAGCCACACTAATTTGCCTTCATAGTTATGTCCACAATTTTAGAGCTAACAAAGATTGCGTGCAGTTCTATTCAATCACTACGTAGATTCTTGGGCTCTCTAGTAGAAACATGGTAGATGAGAACCCCAGTTTGAGATTGGGTAGCGTACGTTTGACGTACATGGCCTTTCCCTGACACACTAGGCCACATGCAGCTAGCATGGGTGGGGTTCCATTATGGAACCAATGGGATAGCGAGCTTGTGGATGCTGCATTCCTTCTGGCAACCGAGTTTATTTTGGTTGATGGCATGGTCGTGGCGACATATTGTGCAGAACATCTGTCCATTGTCACTTCGAAGGCAGAGGGAGCTCATTTTCAATTATTGAGGATATTGTACATACGGCTGCCGGAGTCTAGCTGCACGACTGTTCAGGATTATGTAGAGGGGGTATGTTATTTTTTGTTTTGATATTGAATAGTATCTCTAATGTTCACATTTCAAAATATACATTTTAATGTTATTTGTAGGTTGGTACTTTGTTGCTAGTCATTTTTTCACCCCCTAGAACCGGTGGGTGTTGGCTTCTGAGGTATGATCGACTGGATGGAGAGATTGTAGCAAATGTACGTGGCTTCTTTGCAGATGACAACATGTTGTGGGAGAAGCTACCAGGTATAGATCCCACACAGTGGACGCTTGATCGTATGGGCAGGCCTTATCATAGAGGTGTTGAGAGGAGTCCAGTGTTTGCCACGTGCTAGCAACTTATTGGATGTTTTATCTTCATGTTCCTAAAAAATTGGTGGTATAACAAATCTAAAGATTTTTGTTGTTTTGTAAATGGCTACTAGGTACCTTCACAAACATGGGAGATGCTGTGTTGGACTGTTTTACAGGAGTGGGGGCATTGGCAGCACAATGTTTACTATTACGCAGGCATTGCATCAATTGTGAGAAGGATTGGTTAGTTTTCAATGTTTGTTTAGAGCTGGCTTAGTGCCTACCTTCCAATTTAGGGTCGACAGTGATGTTTCATAGGAGTGATAGAGTTCATGTAACTGAGCATCCAAAGCAGGTGACATAGCAGATTCATCCGTTGGAGCCACCATTGTCGACACCACTCAGCAGTCAGGGTGGGGTAGTAGTAGCTCCATATACTACTTTCAGCAGTCAGGGTGGGGTAGTAGTAGCTCCATATACTACTTTCACGGATCGCGTGTTGGCATGGCATGCAACTGGACCATCTCCCAGTGCATTCAATGCCTACACATTTGAGGCCCCGCCCGGAGTTGATCCATTGCCTCTTTCACTACCTACAGGCCTCCCCACATATGGTTTGTACCCTCTGCCATTTGGAGGAGTTCCCTCACCATTTGGTGCACTACCCCATTGGCATGACCTTTGTTTCCTCCCGGAGAATATGGCCCCCCACCGCCCTTCTTTCATCCAACTCACCCATGATGTAGCCCCCCCCATATGTATTTACTTTTGATGCAATGGAACACATAGATTTGGGGTTTGCTATATGACATAGACCATAATTGCGTGTAAGGAACTTCTCTTTGTCTTATCAATAGTGTATTGAATGCATCCATAGTGGTTTTTGTTTGAATGTAAGTTGGCCCTGAACCTGCAATCAAATTTTAGTTGAAAAGGGGGGGAGAGAGAGAGAGAGAGAGAGAGAGAGAGAGAGAGAGAGAGAGAGAGAGAGAGTGACAGAGAGAGGAAATAAAAAGAGTGGAGAGAGAGAGAGAGGTAGATAAAGGATCTTTTGGGAATACGCTCGCTCGATTCTTAGAAAGCACTCACTAGAAATTGCTCGCCCAAAAATTGCGCCCTTCCAGGGCACACGATGCAAAACCAAATCACTTCCTTTCATGTAAAGCAGATCCTCAAGCATTTTGTACTTTCTAGCTTTTCTTATAAAAGCATAATTTTTGGAGGATGGTAGACTTTCAGGTAAAACACATGTCAACAGAAAATCTATATCCTTTAATAACACTTCCCTCCCATGATATAAAGGGACATTTTCCTTTAATACAAACACACAAGTGATAATTTCTTGGGCAGCATTATGAGCTTCTTCATTTTGAGATCTATCAATATGCTGCAGACTCCATGCTTCAAACTTTTTATGCAACGATTTCACCTTGAAGCATAAAATCTTCAGTTTAGGATTCTTATTCTTCCATACTCTCAATACTTGTTTCACGACCAACAAGGCATCTCCTTTGATCTGTAAGCGTCTAATTCCCAATTGTAAACAGATGTGCAAACCACCTTCAAGAGCCATGTACTTTGCTTCATTGTTACTTTTTGCATCAAGTTTCAGTTCTTGCTTCCTTACAAGTTCTCCTTGTGCATCATAAATGACAATGCCTCCCGAAGTAGCATCGTGACTTCTTCAATAAGAGCCATCAAAATATAATAGTGAAGCATCGGATACGGCAAAAGTTTTGACTTTCTTCTTTCGCACCACCCCTTCTTTAACCAAAATAGGAGTATCTTTATAATTGAGTAAATATACCAACCGAGTACTCTCTTTTACTAAAAAGGTGAACTGAAACTCCTGAAGTTCAATAACCCATTTCATCATTTTTTTAAAAATTTGAATTATTGAACAGCTGAGGAAGCAATGAATAACTGGTGAGAAAAGTGAACGACTTTTGCAACAAGTAATGTCTGAATCGTCTGAAAGCATAAACCCTGGTCATCACCAATTCAATTTCAGAGTAATCTCTTTCATGAGGAGTCTTCACTCTACTAGCATAGTGAACATGCTTTATATATTGAGATTCTTTTCTCTTTTGCAACAACATGGCTCCAATGGCATCATCTCCCACTGATGGATTAACATAAAACTCTTTTCCCTAGTCAGGAGCTTGCATAATGGGTAGTGTATTCAAAACTTCTTTGACTCTGTAGAAAACATTTTGCCAGTCACGTGTCCACTCCAAGGGATCATTCTTAACTGCTTGCTGCAATGGATACAATAATTGTGATGCCAAAGGTATGAAACGAGATAGATATTTAACCTTCTGTATGAAAGTGGCTAATTGTCTGGTATCTTATGGAGATGATAGCAACAACAAAGCCTCCACTTTCTCTGGATTTGCTTTAATCCCATTTTCTGAAATCACATGTCTAAGAAGCTTCACCCGTGGCTACGTCAAATGACATTTCTTAGGGTTCAACAGACCCTTGCATTAATCATACCTTGCAAAAGTCATTTCAAGCTTTTGAACATGCTCTTTCCTCGAACTGTATACACAGAAATCATCTATGAATCTTTTGATAAAATTCCCAAGGAACGGGGTAAGGACCCAATCCACTTTTCTTTCAAAAGCTCCAAGGCCGTTTGTCAACCCAAAAGGAAGGAAAAAAAAGCAGAAACAACCCATAGCGTGATAAAAGTAGTATTTTTCCGGTCTTTAGGAGCAAGGATAAGCTGAAAATATCCTGAATAACCATCACAGACACTGTATCTTTCAAAGGCAGCCACTGCATCTAAAAGTTGATCAATGAAAGGCAAAGGGTAAGGACCTTTCTTGGTCACTGCATTTAATGGCTTGTAATCAACACAAACTCTCCAGCACCCATCTTTCTTTGGAGTGACCACTATAGGTCTCACCCATTCAACATTATCCCCACTGGCACAATGAGCCCCGCATCCAAAATTTTATCCACTTCTTCCTTTAAAGCATTCATTTGCTCCTTACCCATCCTTCTTAATTTCTGTCGTATTGGCTTTGCCCCTTCAACTAGCTTGATCTTCACAGGATCTCCAACAAAACGCCTTATTTCTTGCTATGAAGTGATGAAAAGTTTTAGAAATCTGTCCAACATTGTTAAGTACTCCCTTCTTTCTCCTTGATTCAAATCGGTACTCAACATATTTTGAATCAATCCTTTCTTCACTTGCAATTCCTGTTTAGGCTACATCAACTCCTTAAGTTGCTCTAAACGGTTTGAGGCATTTATATTCCCTGACACTTGCGATATTTCAGCCACTTTCCTCTTTTCCTAATCCAATAACAAGAATGACACTTCATCCTCATCACTGGAATTGGAAGCATAGCTACTTTCTGAATCTTCAGAAATGTCTTCATTGGAGCTTCGGATTCATCATTCTCACTCACATCTTCTAGTGCCAAAGGTTGCTTGGTAGTCATATCAAACACCCTCTTTTCACCCTTCCTACCATACATAGAGATTGTGCCCTTGCCCCAATCTTGCACAGCACCAACAACTCTCAACCAAGGTCATCCCAAAATGGAAGGAAAGGCTCCCTGGCCAACTGGCATAACATGAAAGTTTACTATAACCTTCACATTAAAGACTTCAACTTCCAGATTCTTAATTAGTCCGAAACACTTCACTTTGGCATGGTTTGCTAGTAGCATGTAAAACTCAGAGCTTTCACACGTAATGAGACCCAGTCTCTCGACACATGATTGTGTGATCACACAAACTTGAGCACCTCTATCAATGTAGGCCTCTCCCATGCCCACACCTTTGTGCCAAGCGTTCACATGAAAAATATTGGGTAACTCTCCCACAACCAACACTCTAACTTGTCCATGCTTTGGCTCTTTCTCTGGATTCACTAATGACTTCCACTGCCCTTTAAGTTTGGGCACCATATTCATCAATTGTCGAAAAGTACAATCTACTTTTCTCCTAATCAGGTCGTCCTTTAAACTGTAAGTTGTTTGGCCTTCTTCCAAAGGTAAATCTGCTACTTCAAACTGTCTACAAGGTTTTCTCTTCCTCTTGGCTTTTGCATCTTCACCCTCTTTCTCTTTCCCTTTCTTTATGTTGGGGCTTGGAGTGGCATAGCCCTCCCTCTCTCTTTTGCCTATCGACAACATATCTGCTTCTTTCTTTTCAACCTGTACAATACCCACATGACCACCAAAAATTGAGGCTTGATTTTCATGTTGAGTACCTTGATCTCCCCGTATATCCAATGCATAATCATTAGCCCTGTTAGGAATCTATTGGGGAAGTGGGAACATATCACCTCCCATTCTTATTGGCTTTGAACAATAAATGCTAATGTAAGGACATGGGTCCTATGGGTAAGGCCATCGACACGGCCAGACAGTGTGTACGTTAGGGGGAGGCTATAACATAGTACGATTGGGTGGAGACTAGCACACGCGTTACCCTCGTCCTTTCACTGGTATTCGAGCTATTATTGGAAAAGGGAAAAAGCAGGTTGCATGTGCATGTTACGCACATGTTCTCTCCCATGATTTGTAGGCGCTCCCACAACGTAGCAAAAAGAAGACATGCACAAAGTTCTGTGCGCACCACACGATGACAGTCAGCGAATAGCGATCGCAGCCGCCCACCTATGCCCTTGGAGACTAGCACACATGTTACTCTCGTCCTTTCACTGGTATCCGAGCTATTCTTGGGAAAGGGGAAAAGCGGATTGCATGTGCATGCGACGCGCATGCTCTCTCCCACGATCTGTAGGCACTTTCGTAGCACAACAAAAAGAAGACATGCACAGAGTTCTATACGCACCACGCGATGACAGTCACCGGACAGCGACCATAGCCGTTCGAGCTATTCTTGGGAAAGGGGAAAAGCGGGAGGCGGGCGACCAAGGAAAACTCGACTGGCAACTCTACGACACCGACCCTCCGTTGGTTGCGTGCGTAGGAAGGCCCTCTAAACCCTTGCATGAAGGAGGGATGAACCCATCCCATGAGGGTAAGAGGCCAACACTCTACCATCCAAGTTATTGAGCCTTGTTGTGTATAACAAGGAAAGATAGCATACTTGTGTTGACAAGGAAAGCTACAAACTTCAAGAAAGTAGTTTCATCCTTCCTTTTCGCTTCTTAGAGAAAGGCAAGGTTTTCTCAAAAAATTCTCTTTTTCCTCAAGGAGGAAGCTTCAAAGTGAACAAAAGCCTTCATAAAAACGACGAGTTTTTGTGAAAAATCAACAAAGGTGTTCTTACAAGATGAACGAGACGTGAAGCGCTACAATTTTTGCAAGGCGATGTTCACATACAACTCAAAAATTGCCAAGCATAAACAACACAAAGACTTCAAGCTTTACAAGGTACAAGTTGACGTTTTTTCTCTCTCTCTATATTAGCGTGTGCTTTCCATGGTCAGTGAGAATATTCCACCTACACGCACTTTTGATTTTGAGTACGTACATCAAAATTCGGACACCACGGGTGCTACCGATATTAATATGCCTGATGGAGATGATCTAGGAGATCATGGCCTTATAGATATGGCTGCTTTCAAAACTTTGGAAAATCACCAAAGCGTACTTGAACGCAACCTCTCTACACTAAATACAAATGTTACCAATCTCACTGAGCTACTTGTGAAATTTATGAATTCATAGACCGCTCAAGGAGCCCCAGGTGACAAGGTTCAAGGAACCCAAGCTTGCACGACTCAAGGAGTTAAAGAGACAAGTGCTTTAGAAGATGCAAAAGTTAGCAATGCATTGCTTAAGAATATCTTAAGCAATATCACCATTCCTGAGCTTCACGGTGAAGAGCGTGATCGCAACAAGGGTGTGGTCAATACGTTCTTACACAAGTGGAGTGATATTTATAGGTTGAGACACACCCCGGATATAAAGACAGCTGTGGAAACAAGTTTATCTCTTAAAGGCAAGGCCTATAAGTGGTGGATGACATTTCCAATAGATGCTCGTCCTCTGTCTTGGGCTGCATTGGGTTGCGTTTCAAGCTTCTTTGTCCAGAGAGTTTTTGGACTCCAATGAAGAGGATAAAATTGGTTAGCATGGGATGCATGCGGCATGTCTGGCCTCTCTCTCACTCACTACCTTTCCAAGTATCAAAAAATTATATTAAAACTAAAAGGTCTAGATGAATTCCAAAAGATACGCGATTTTAATAGGCGTCTTGACAAAGACTATCATCTTCATGTCAAGACCCAACATCCAAAAACTTTGGAAGAACCCATCGTTCATGCCCAAAGATATGATGATGAACAAAAGAGGAAGGGAAATGTAGATCTCCCACATGTTCCAAGAGGAATAAGAGACTCTCTACCTCTCCACTCTCCATAAGAGGCTAAGAAGCCTAAGCACTCACGAGATACTTCACGTGGGTCTCTCAGAACTACTAATTTTGAGCGTGCAAAGAAACAGAATTTGTGTTTCAGATGTCTTTCGGACCAACATAACAAGAAGGATTGTCCTCTTTTGGAAGGCAAAAAAAAAGTCCATGCACACGGTGCAACACCTCACATTACATTCATCTCCTAAATATTGTGCTGTGGAGGTTCTTCATATGGAAGAAAAGCACAAGTTTATGTGCCTGCTTCAATGTGGCAGCCCACCTTTGCCCCCTATGAGTTGATGCATACATGGCACTAGTAACGCACAACGTGTTCGTATTTTAGTGGATGATGGTGTAACTCATAACTTCCTGAATTATAAGCTAGTCAAGAAATTGAAGCTTACATAGTGAGTAGCGTTAAATGGTAACCTTGCATTTGCACTACATTTCTACTCAAATTTATATATTTTTTATCAAAGTTTTAACCTAGTGTTCATTCTCTCTTTCCGTAATAGCCTTTTTCCATACAAACACCTTACCCTTATTAGATCTTTATGCATTTACATCATATTTCTCTCTTCATGCTAAATGTAAATAGTAAACTTAATTCTACTCTCCTAGTTTTTTTACTGCATATTCTTTTAACTAATTACCTTTACTAATTTAAAAATCTATCTACATCCCATAATTTGTAAATAAATAATTTATGGGCACTTATCTTACCCATCTTCTCTCAAGGGTAGGGTTAACCTTGTAGGCCTTCCCTTCCCCACCACCATGTGACCCAAGTCTTGGATCATTTACTTGTGTTGGTCAACAAATCTAAATATAATGTATATACCCAATAAATCAAACTTTATTGGAGCCTACCTTATTTGTTTAAGGTGATTTCTCTTTTGAAAAAGCATGCTACACCTTGGATGCATGCTAAAGGGCCCCCTACAAGGAGACTTGGTTCAAAAGGTGTTTTGGATGCATCTTGAACGCCTTAGCTCGTGGGTATACTTGAAGAATACTCCAAAATCAGCTTAAACACTTTGAGAAGGTCAACTTTGCCTTTTACAACACCCAATTCTGAGTTACAGGCTGAAAGTTATGGTGAAAACAAGGTGTTGTGGACACTGTTACTGCAGGTCAAAGTTACAATCAGGTAAACCACAAAGATGAAAAGTTTTCTTGACTTCTTCAAAATTCTAAAATACCAATGGGGAGTTAAAAACCACTTGCATGTGGAGGGGTCGGCTCAAGATGCTTCTAGAGACACAACAAACAGGGTGGGGACACTTTGCAGGAGCCACTGGAGGGACATCCTGGTGGGGCCCACATACATTATCAACCCTTATGGAGCCTCCACGACCTAAAAGGCTATTTTTAATGAAAAAATAAGTCCCTTATTTGCATAATTGAAGGAATGGTCAAAAGGGAACCTAACTATGGTTAATTACCTACCCTAGTCAAGTTTAACCTAACCCAAGGTCTTGTACAACTATAAAAAGGCCCTTTGGCAAGCACAAAAACACACACACCTACTCCATTGCTACAAATAAGCTCCTCTAAGGTTAGGGAAGCCGTAATCTCTCTCTCCTCATCGTCTCCCTATCCATTTCCTAAGCTCGCTATCATAAGCGGCACCATAGAGAGAGCATCAATATGCTATTGCTACCATTCTCTTGCAAACATTTCTCTTATCATACTCATCCCTAAATAAGGATTGTAGATTGTGTATGAGAGCAAGGATATTAAGTTCAATGATCTATCTCATGGTTTGATCAACAAATTGTTGCAATTGGGGTGTCGTCGTCACACTTTTGCTCTAAACGCATGTAAAATTGGTAAGCCTATCTTGGCAACTTCTCATATTTTGTGCTCATTGGGTTGCTTGTTTGTTGAGAAAGTTTTTTGTGCACCATGGTGTCTATTTGCTTGGCTTCTCTCCTTATGTTGTGTGTAAGTAAGTCTTGGGGCTGCATAGATGCAGAAGAGCTCTCTATGCATGCCGCTGTGAGCGGGATGAAAACACACACACTGCCTCTATAACGACCCGACACACACTCTTGGAAAGATACACACACACACACACACACACACACACACACACTATGGGGCACCACTCGGCTTACACAACACACCTGGCCGAGACAGGGAACACACCTATGGAGTGAGAGGAGAGAGACTATCCACTTGCCCACTCCACACAGACACACACACACACACACACACACACCCAAAAAACTCAGCTCAAAAGAGGAGAATTTCTGATGTTTAGATACAAATGAGCTTGGGCCAACACCAATGGGGCAAACAGCTCACACAATATGGGTAAAAGATACCAGATACAATCACAAATTGGAGAAGAAGCTTCACTCACCGGAGAAGATTACACAGAAAAATAGCAGAAAAAGAGTGAGAAATTTGGCAAAATGGACAGCGCCATCGCGTCCGGAACGGCCCAAAACCCCAGTCTACAATGTCAAAGTGCTCAAATCCGACATCGGATGAGCAGTTTACGGCCAAAACAGGCTCCAAAAACCCAAAAAACACACCTGCGGCTGTTCCTCCTCTTCTCTCGACGTTTTTTCTGGTCTTCTCTCTGTTTTTTCCGTTCCCACACTTAGATTTATTAGTTGGGCACCCTTGGCCTTTTAGATGACCTCAAACAGACCCCGAACAGGCCAAAAACTGACATCGCAGTGCATAGTTGTCACCTTTTTGCATCATTCGCACACTTGGCACTCAGCTTTTTTCCAATAATGCATCTCGCCACCACGTGAAGTGGCCCCAAAAAAAGGTCCTCATGATGACCTTTCTGCATAATTCTCACAAGCAAACACCCACGTTGTGTCCGTCCTCATCCGCGTGCAAATATTGACCTCGTTCGCCCTCCTGACGCCACTAGATGCCATCTGACGCACCTGTTGACCTCACGTCGTCGGCCCGTGGATAGCTTCCTCGAGAAGTTTTACGCGCTACCAACTCCTCCTTATTGTAGAAAAAACACAGTGGTACTGGTAATAGTGAAAATCGATGCACTATGTACACCCTGTCCTACCTGTACACATGTGGGCCCCACATAACCACCTGGGTAAGGAAAATGGGCAATCCTTTATTTGATGCACCATGCATGTGTATGTACATATGCGCAATCCCTTGCTCCAAAAAACTCCTGACATAATTTGTTCATCCCCTAGCCTGCTAGATCATTCATGATCAGCAGCAGCAAAGAGAGATATGAGACTCGCCGCATCACAGGTCTCCTCATCCCTCACCAACACTCCTTGATCCACAGACAGCTCATCTTGCTCCACCATCATCAATCTAGCATGATACCATTTAAGACGCAACCCATTTACCCTTGACTTATGTAGAACACCATCCAGGTTAGCCAGCTGATATGTGCCATTTGGAAAACACTCCACTACCTTGAAAGGGCCTTCCCACTTAATTTGAAACTTCTTTTGGAAGGTGTTGTCCAGCTTACTGTTGTAGCGCAAAACCAAGTCATGTTTCTTGATACCCTTACTTTTGACCTTTTCATTTATCTTTGCCAAAGCCTTATCCTGCATTTGCCCATAATGCTCCAATGCGCTCATCCTATCCAACTGGACCTCTTGTAACTGCAAGAGCCTCTCTTTGAATGCATCACTAGGTGACCCAAGAAACTTCTCTAACATCTTGACCGCAGGCAACTCTACCTCCACAGGCAATAGTGCTTCCTTTCCATACACCAAATGAAATGGAGTATACCCTGTACCTGTCTTCACCGAAGTACGGTAAGCCCATAATGCACTAGGCAATTCCAAATCCCAATTCTTTCCTTGGTGCTCTGTCACTTTCGAAAGAATCTGTACCAACTCACCATTGAATCTTTCATTTAAGCCATTACACTGTGGGTAATAAGGAGTGGTATGCTGGTGCCTAATATTCATCTTTGTGCATAAGAAGTCTAGCAGTTTAGCTCTAACTCCTGGCCCCTTATCTGAAAGTAGCTCTAATGGCACCCCAAACTTGCAACATATTTCATCATACACAAATTTTGCCACATCCTTTGCAGTGATTTGTTTTACTGCTATAGCCTCTGCCCATCTAGAGAGATAGTCCACTGCCGTCAAGATATAGCTTTTGCCCCTGCTTCTGATAGGTAACGGGCCTATTGCATCAATCCCCCACTTTTCAAACACATCAAATGCCATAATGGTTTTTCGTAGCTCTGGCTTCAACACTCTCTTCCCAAATGCTTGACACCTATTGCAAGACCTACACCAATGGTGAACATCCTTGTGCAAACTAGGCCATACATACCCCTCTTGCAAAATCTTATGCAAGGTGATCTTTAGAGCAAAATGGCCACCACATGCGCCTTCATGATTCTCTTCCAACACTCTGTAAAGCTCCTCCCGCCAAGGTACACGTCTCAACACGAGATCAGCCCCTTTCATGTATAAGACATCACCAATCAATTTGTACCTGTATGCTCTACGCACAAAGCCATACTTCTTAGACTTCTAAATCTCCTTTGGAATGATTCCTGTTAGCAAAAACTCCTCTTCTTGAGCCAAACTTTCCCGGCCATGATAAAGAGGTAAAGTTCTCCTCAACACAAATAGCTCCCCAATCATGCTTTGAGCTGCTTCATGTGCCTCTCCATTTAGAGCACGTTCAATGTGTCTAATGCTCCATGCTTCAAACTTTTTTAACAGGCCTTTAATTCTGAAGCACATTTCCTTCAATGAGGTGTTCTTGCTCTTCCACACACCCAGCACTTGCTTCACCACTAACAAGGCATCACCTTTTATGCTCAACCTTCGAACCCCATGCTTCAAACAAATGTGTAATCCGGCTTCCAATGTAGCATATTCAGCCTCATTGTTACTATGCGCATCCAATTTGAACCCTCTCTTGCATACTAGCTTCCCCTCTGGATCATAAAGTGCTATACCCCCTGAAGCTGCATCATGGCTCTTTCTGTATGAACCATCAAAGAACAACACATGTGCATTGCTGATCTGTGGCACTTCTTCAACTACCTTTCTCACCACCTCTTCCTTAACAATAAGGGGATTCTCCTTGTAGGTCAACAAATCAGCTAGGGTAGCCCTTGTACTATCTTCCACTAGAAAAGAGAACTCAAACTCTTGCAGCTCAATTACCCATTTCTTCACCACATTTGACATGTTAATACCATTAATTAACTGTGGAAAAAAAGCATAACTCGTCAAGAAAACAAAAGGCCTTGGTAGCAAGTAATGACGAAATCGTCGACAAGCAAATATTACACTGGCCATCACTAGCTCTACTTCCGATAACTTTCTCTCCGCTACCAACTTCACTTGGCTTGCACAATACACTGGCCTCATATAATGGATGCCCTTCCCCTTTTGCAATAGCATGGCTCCAATGGCATCATCCCCTACTGATGGATTTACATAAAAAACTTTCTCCCAATCAGGAGCGTGCATGGCTGACAACCCCCCTAACACCTCTTTCACCTCTTGAAACACTTCTTCACACTTGTCATCCCATTGCAATGGATCATGCTTTGCCACTTGCTGTAATGGATAAAGAAGCTGCGAAGACAATGGAATAAACCGTGCCATGTACTTCACTTTGTGTATAAAGGTTGCCAATTGCTTCGTACTCATAGGTGATGGAAGAAGAATAATAGACTTAACCTTGTTTGGATCAGCCTCAATGCCATTTTCTGACACCATGTGGCCCAATAACTTCACCCTTGGCTGTGCTAGATGACATTTCTTTGGATTTAGTTGTCCTCCACATTCATCATATCGAGCCAATACCATCTGCAGCTTCTCATGGTGATCAACCCTACTGCTATAGACACAGAAGTCATCCATAAAAGCTTTAACACAACTACCAATGAATGGTTCCAACACCCAATTTGCTCTCTCTTGATAGAAGGAAGGTCCATTTGACAACCCAAATGGCAATACTGTGTAGCAATAGCAGCCCCATGGCGTAATAAAAGTTGTCTTTGTGCGGTCTTTAAGAGCAATCTTCAATTGAAAATAGCCTGAGAAACCATCACACACACTGTACCTCTCATAACCTGCCACTGAATCCAAGATCTGATCAATGAATGGAAGAGGATATGGGTTCTTTTTAGTGGCTGCGTTTAAGGGTTTAAAATCCACACAAATTCTCCACTTCCCATCCTTCTTTGGACTGACTACAACTGGACTCACCCATTCTGTGGTCTCCACTGGAACTATGAACCCTGCCTTCAATAACTTGTCCACCTCTACCCGCAAGGCTTCCATTTGCTCTTGACCCATCCGTCTTAGCCTTTGCCGCACTGGCTTAGCACCTTTTTTCAGCTCTATATGCATCTCTTCACCCTTGAACCCTCTGATCTCTTCATATGAAGTAATGAACAAATCAGGAAAACTAGCCAGCATGTGCAAATATATATCCTTCTCCATAGCTGAGAGGTCTCTACTAATCATTTGCGTCATTAATTCCTGCTTCTTTGACAACTCAACCTTGGTTTGCATCAGCCCTTCAATCACTTCATAAGGCCCTTCACTTTCATCTTCAACCTCATTCGCAAATGCAACTAAACCAATCTCCTGGATTTCTTTGTCCATCAAAAGAAATGCAACATCAGCATCCTCATCACTGCTGGTAGTGCTATCACTGTCCTCATCTGTCACCGTGGAAGAGTCTTCATCACTAGACTCATCCTCATCTTCATAAAGCTCCTCTAATCGTTTCCTTGTGTCCATATTATAAAGCTTCTTGGTACCTGTCTTTCCATAGAGGCTAATCGTACCATGTCGCCAATCTTGAACAGCTCCCACTGCACGTAACCAGGGTCTGCCCAGTATAATAGGATATGCTCCCAACCCTGCTGGCATCACATGAAAATCAACCACTGCCTTTGCATCATATGCCTCCACGTCTAAGCTCTTTACAACACCTAAGCATTTTACTTTTTGATGGTTTGCCAATCTGATCCGAAAACCTGACACCCCAGCCACTGTGAGACCCATCTTCTCAACGCATGAGTGTGTTATGACGCATATTTGGGCTCCGCCATCCACATAACCTTGTCCCAAATTTTTCCTTTATGCCGCACATCTACTATTGGACAAATGTCTGGTAGCTCGTCCATTGCCAACACCTTCACTGAACCTCTCTCTGGCTCTTTCTCCATTGGGCTAACCATCCTCTTCCACTGTCGCTTTAGCTTAGGTACCATCTCTATAAGCTGCCCAAAAGTAACATCTGCCTTCCTGCTCGTCAGATCCTCCTTCAAGTCATAGCTTAATTGCCCATCCCCTAGTGGAAAATCTGAAACATGAAACTTTCGACGAGCTCTCCTTTTCCTCTTGGCCTTGACATCCTCGCCTTCATGGCTCTTTCCTTTCTTCTTACTAGGACCTGGGGCACTTCTTCCTTCCTTATCCTCTATGGTCCTCTTCCCAATAGACATCACTAATGTATCCTCTAGCTTTGATGCCTTCTCCAAGGTGACTACACTTAGCACTTTTGTCTTTCCCTTTTCCTCCTGGGTCAGTCCACTGGTTCCTTCGTCTCCCTTAATTTCGATGCCATAATCATTTGACCTAGATAGCACATGTCTTGGCAATGGATACATGTCTCCCCCCATCCTTGGTGGCTTATCACATTGCGGGCTGATGTGACCCAACTCTCCACAATTGTAACAGGTGGGCGTCTGCCTCCAAAACATACCATTGCTTTGTCCAACACCATTCCTAGGTCTTTCTTCACCTCCTGGATGATTTGCATACCTCCCTCAACCTCGATTATTTCCCACCTTACCTAGCATGTTTAGGTTGAGATTTTTCATCAAATCTACCATTTGCCTCATGTCTTGCCTTAGCCCATCATCTTGCACTGCTGTAGTGACCACTGTTTGCATAACCTGAGTAGTAACAGGAACCACTGGTTCATGATGAACCCCTGACATGCGCCCTTGTAAAGACTCTATAGGCTGAAATTCAGACCTCATTGGCAAAGACTCCACCCCTAACTGGCTCATTTTCCTCAGCTTCCACTCTTTGTTCCTTGCTACCTCTAGTGCATCCTCATATGTCCTAGGCTTCTTTAGCTCCACTCTCCAACGTATATTCTCCCAAAGACCAGCTAAGAACCTGTCCTTCTTCATCATGTCAGGAGGGGGTACCTGTGGTGCTAAAGCCTTGCACATTCGCTCCCATGCCAATGAAAACTTACGTATGTACGCATCTACTGGCTCACCTTCCTTCTGCACCAAACCTTGTACTTCTTGCCACACTTTGTCAGGATCTTCTATCTTTACAAACTCCACTTCCAACCCTGCTCGTAGATTGTCCCAACTCAACCTTACAGGTGGATCAGCCACACGCAACTCCTCTTCAAATGCTTTAGACCAAACTCGTGCATCACTCTTCAAACAAATTTGGAGAAGACGTAAGATTTGCGCCGGTTCATGAATCTGGTTGCTAATGCAGGCAACCTCCATCTTTTCCAGAAAGTCCTCCACATCTTCATCACTTCTTCCATGAAACTCCGGATAAGAGAAAGCCATGGCTAGAGGACCCCTTCAAACACACGTGCAAAAACCCAAAACTTTTCACTACCCAATCCCCAGAAACTTCAATGGAGCTCAGCTTTAGATGAGAACAAACACATGCACATCAAATGAGTTTTCATAGTTGATCATCGGAATTACAATAGGCAAAGGACATTCTAGGATCTCTCTCAATCTTCTTGGCCCAAACATAAAGACTATGCGCTGCTGGAAAAAGATCTTCCTGGACACATAAACATTAATATGAATTCTTTGAGTTAAATGAAAAGGAGTGAACTGAGGGCCATTTTGATCATCCATTAAAGCCAACCATGAAGCTCCCAAGAAGGCACACCTGACTCAACCTCTGATTTTGCCAAAATTTCAGCAGCATAACAGCATAAATGGCTCAAAATACCAAAAAACCAGCCATCATAACTTGGGAAAATTTCGACAGAGTTTCCCCAAAAGTAGAGCAGTAGGAACCCAAAATATAGATTGTATCTGTATGCATAAACTGCCAACAATAGAACCCGAGCATCAAATAGGACTCACTAGTACATAGCCTATGGCGAGGTCACAAAAAGGGTGCTCCAGCTACCTGTATCACCGAAAGGATCTCTACATTTGAGAATCCCCCAGCTCAATAAAAACCTCACGCTATCGACCCTCACACGAAGGCTAATGCAAATCGCGTATAGTCAAGTCTCATAAATGACTATCTTCCAGACCAAGTCTCAGAAATGGTTGGGACTGCAAAAATACAACCACGTATGGCTCCACAAATGCGTACAATGGCAGTTTCCAC
The DNA here is from genome assembly GCF_014529385.1 of Adiantum capillus-veneris. Taxonomy (NCBI): domain Eukaryota; kingdom Viridiplantae; phylum Streptophyta; class Polypodiopsida; order Polypodiales; family Pteridaceae; genus Adiantum; species Adiantum capillus-veneris. The sequence goes on along the minus strand of NC_140943.1, from coordinate 102,352,273 downwards.
AAGTAACGTACAATCCAGCAGACAATGCGCTCAAATAGGCGCCAAGTGATGCATACCCACAACAACTGCAAGTGACATCACTACTAGTATATCACTGTACTCCAGCTACCTGTACCTGTGTGAATCACCTGTACCTGTCCCTGTAACCTGTAACCTGTAACCTGTAACCTGTAACTTGTAATCTGCAACCTGCAACCTATAATCCCGAAGCTCGAAGCTCGAAGCTCGAAGCAGAAGGTACTCGAAGAAGATCCTTAGTGGGGGCACCAAAAGAATGTGAGCGGGATGAAAACACACACACTGCCTCTATAACGACCCGACACACACTCTTGGAAAGATACACACACACACACTATGGGGCACCACTCGGCTTACACAACACACCTGGCCGAGACAGGGAACACACCTATGGAGTGAGAGGAGAGAGACTATCCACTTGCCCACTCCACACAAACACACACACACACACACACACCCAAAAAACTCAGCTCAAAAGAGGAGAATTTTTGATGTTTAGATACAAATGAGCTTGGGCCAACACCAATGGGGCAAACAGCTCACACAATATGGGTAAAAGATACCAGATACAATCACAAATTGGAGGAGAAGCTTCACTCACCGGAGAAGATTACACAGAAAAACAGCAGAAAAAGAGTGAGGAATTTGGCAAAATGGACAGCGCCATCACGTCCGGAACGGCCCAAAACCCCAGTCTACAATGTCAAAGTGCTCAAATCCGACATCGGATGAGCAGTTTACGGCCAAAACAGGCTCCAAAAACCCAAAAAACACACCTGCGGCTGTTCCTCCTCTTCTCTCGACGTTTTTTCTGGTCTTCTCTCTATTTTTTCCGTTCCCACACTTAGATTTATTAGTTGGGCACCCTTGGCCTTTTAGATGACCTCAAACGGACCCCGAACAGGCCAAAAATTGACCTCGCAGTGCATAGTTGTCACCTTTTTGCATCATTCGCACACCTGGCACTCAGCTTTTTTCCAATAATGCATCTCGCTACCACGTGAAGTGGCCCCAAAAAAAGGTCCTCATGATGACCTTTCTGCATAATTCTCACAAGCAAACACCCACGTTGTGTCCGTCCTCATCCGCGTGCAAATATTGACCTCGTTCGCCCTCCTGACGCCACTAGATGCCATCTGACGCACCTGTTGACCTCACGTCGTCGGCCCGCGGATAGCTTCCTCGAGAATTTTTACGCGCTACCAACTCCTCCTTATTGTAGAAAAAACACAGTGGTACTGGTGATAGTGAAAATCGATGCACTATGTACACCCTGTCCTACCTGTACACATGTGGGCCCCACATAACCACCTGGGTAAGGAAAATGGGCAATCCTTTATTTGATGCACCATGCATGGGTATGTACATATGCGCAATCCCTTGCTCCAAAAAACTCCTGACACCGCCTTATGTGTGTAAGTAGTCTCTTCTTTTGGGAAAGAAAAGGAGTTGTCAAGTATTTGTGCATTATGGTGTTTTGAGTTTTGAGGTTTTGTGCTTGCTTTTCTTAGAAGTATATGAGCACTAATATGGCGAAGGTCAATCTTTGCATGTGAGTTTGTGCAGTGTTCAAAGGGATTGCTTAAGGAGTGTGTGTTGAATGGTTGAAGGGCATTTTGTGTTGAAGCACATAAGGAAGGTGTGTGTGTGTGTGTGTGTTGTATATGGTTTGTTTTGGTTTCCTTCTTTCTCCATAAAAGAGGGTGGTGCCCCTAAGAAATATGCGTGTGTAGGGTCTCACGGAGTGGTTGTCTGGTGGGAGCCTTGAGTTGAGCCCCATCTCAAAAAATCCGCTCTCAATAGATTCCCTGCTCCCACAAGTATGTGGTAGAACAGATGTCTGTAAATGATAAAGAAGTATGGGACACAGTAGTTTGAGGGGTTGAACTTATTGTTCAAGATCAGACGATGACCCTTGACTTTCAAGTTATGAACATGGACCGTGATGATGTAGTTTTAGAACGGGAGTGGCTGCATGGTTTAGGACACACATTGCACACTAGTTATGAACACAAGGCCCTATCCTTTATGGCCAATGGTAAACATGTGCCTTTGCTTGGTGAGAAAAATATACCATCTGCACCTCTTATATGTACAACCGAGCTTTCTATTTTACAGAAAGCAGATTTAAAAGATGAAGTCTTTTTGTGTTACTGCTTGTCTCTAAGTTTTGTGAATTCTCAAGAGCAAAGTGCTGTGAATTTTAGTTATGGTATGCAAAGTGCAATGAACTTTAATGATAAGAAAAGTATTAACAATTTTCAAGAGCAAAGTGCTCTCAATTTTAATTCTATTGAGCAACGTGCAACTATTGTAAAAAAAAAGTTACAGGAATTACAAGATTCTCCATCCAGCATAACTCTAGTTTACTTTCTCCTTTTGCACGGCCAAAGTTGACTCTGGAGTATAGTGATGCATTTTCAAGTGATTCACCACCGGGTTTACCCCCTGCAAGTGATGTGCAACATGGCATAGATGTCTTGTTGGACACTAAACTTGTGAGTAAACCACCTTATCGTATGAGTGCTAGTGAAGCCAAGGAGGTTGAGAGTCAGTTAGCTGACTACCTTGCTCGTGGTTTCATTAGACCTAGCACTTTGCCTTGGGCATCACCATGCAATCCTATTGGTAAAAAAGAAAGATGGTACTATGCACATGTGCATAGACTATCGTGGATTAAACGCCATAACCATCAAGAACAAGTATCCTTTGCCTCGACCGGATGAGTTTTTTGATCAAATTCATGGGGCAAGATACTATACAAAGATAGATCTTCATTCAAGTTACCACCAGGTGCATATCCTTTTGAAAGATATCTCTAAAACTGCCTTTAGAACACGGTTCGGGCATTTTGAATTTTTGGTTATGCCTTTTGGTCTAACCAATGCTTCAACTACATTTATGACACTCATGGATAGTGTCTTATGTCCCTATCTTGGAAAATTGTTGTGGTTTTTCTTGATGACTTTCTCATTTATAGTAAGACTAAAGATGAACACATAGAACACTTACGATTAGTGTTTGAATAGCTACGAGCTCATGCTCTGTATGCTAAGCAAATTAAGTGCGATTTCTTAAAACATAGATACATTACCTTGGTCATGGGATCTCTTATTCTGGCATCAAAACGGACACTAACAAGGTCGCTGCCATTCTTCAATGGCCACATCCCAACACGGTTGAGGAACTTCAAATCTTCTTAGGCATGGCTGGATTTTATCGCTAATATATCCGTGATTATGCAAAAATTGTTGTTCCTATGACGGGTCAACTTAAAGCAAAAGGTAAGACCTTTTCTTGGGAAGAAGCCCAACAACGGAATTTTGAATAGCTCAAGGTAGCTATAGCCACTGCTCCCATCCTAGCAATCGTTGATCCACTTAAGCCGTTTGTGGTAGAGATTGATGCTAGTGATAAAGCAATTGGTGCGGTACTTCTCCAAGAGTGAAGACATATAGCCTTTGAAAGTAAAACGTTAGATAGAGTTCAACAGAATTATTCAGTCTATGAGAGAGAGCTCTATGCCATAATTCAGGCTTTATGAAAGTGGCGACACTATTTATATGGTGCCGAGTTTGAAGTAGTTTTTGACCATGAGAGTATTAAATGGACTACTACTAAAACACACCTGAAGGGTCGTAAAGCTAGATGGACAGAGATCCTTCAAGATTATGTAAGCTACGACATTGCAAGGGGCGATATAATGTAGTAGCGAATGCACTAAGTTGGATGCCTCAAATTAATTCACTTGCTTTCACGGAAATAAAGAATGAATTTTTGGAGTCATTACGTGGCAAGGCACAAGATCAATCATATGGTAAAGTGTGGAGTGTAGAGGAATCTCGAAGCTCGAGCGAGATTTTTCAAGGAATCCCTAAAACGAGCGAGATAGGGCAAGGCACATATACAAAAAAGAAAACCAAACATGATTTCTTAGGTGACTTCAAGCACAACAACAAAAAATTATTTCAAGATTGCACCTATTTTTAATGGTAAATCAACCACAAATGTTTGACCAACAAAACCCTTTGAACAAGGTTTAAGTAGAGTGTTGCCTTTGATGGGCTAGAACACTTGGAACCATCAAAATGGCATGTTGATATTCCTCTCCTTGGAAATTGTTGCCCTCAAATATTGGAAGCTCATTGCAATTTGCTACCGCCATCGATCCTTGTTGGATATAAATCTCATATTCCTACCTCCTTACATGCAAGGCCTCATAGAGCTTGTTAACAATTTGGGTGTTTATTATACATTAAGGATCACATATGACACATTGGTGTATGCATACCATGGTTACAATATGTCATAGTTCCATTGCTTCCATAAAAAGGGCGATGAAAAACTATTCCCCAATTTCAACCCCCAGTCGAAGGGTTAAACCATGAGCTTTACACTAAAAAGGTAAGGTTGTTACTCGAACAAATCTCATGAATAAGGAGATTTTGGGAGCTCTTCACTTATTCTTCTTCTCCTCTCTCACTCTACCTCAAGTTATTATGGGTTGATATATGATACCATAATATGCATTTTTAAGTTACTATAGAGAAAACTGTGGGTACTTGAAATTAATTTTATTATTGAAATGAGGTCTTTCTTTTGAGAACTCCACATCATGGTATATATTAAAGGCTGGGTCAAACCATCATATGAACCATACCATCGAGGGGGTGGGAAAGTTAGTGGTGTTTCCAAGGATGGTGGTGACAAATTAGGTCACAGGTGTGAAGGGAGGTGGTAATGGTGGGGGTTTATAATGAGTGCTTTGATAAAAGAGTATGCAAGGTGGATAAAGTTATGAGCACTTTTCTTAGGACAACTTCTCGACATGCAAGTTCTCTTTCACCCAATCATGTTGATAAACAAAAGAAACCTAGGTTTAGTATATTTCCATCTATAAATTTTGAGATTTATCTTCAAAATTCCTATAAATTTTAGAGAAATTTAGTGGAAAAACATTCTCTTAAATTCTCCATGTTTATATGAGCACTGCTCAAAGTTCGTAGACTGCTTGGGACTCCTAGTCTACTGACTTGTCCATCATGCATCGATCCAGATTACTTACCCAATGTGCGATGCCCTTATGCTGAAAGGATTTTTCAGCAACTTCTAACTTTAACTCTAATAACATAGAGATGCGTCTCTCAAAACTACCACATGCCAACAAGAAGTGGGTCTGTATCTACGATTCTCTCAATTTTCTTCAAGAGAGTTTAGAGATACCAAACGTCAACTTTGATCTGAGGCTGCCCACGATGAGATTGACACCCTCCTCCTCAGTCCATCCCATGGACCTTTATACCTATGCTACGCGAGAATGGATAGGCATCTCTCTTTCTCTCTCTCTCTCTCTCTCTCTCTCTCTCTCTGTCTCTCCTTCTCTCTCCTTTTAATGGGGTGTAGTCATTGCCATTCGACATGGAAGGAAATAGCAACGAAGAGGAAAGCGAAGGAAGAAGGTCTGGAAGGGAAAGGATAGCCTCTCTCTCTCTCTCTCTCTCTCTCTCTCCCTCCCATTGAAACTGCCTTTTGCTTACTGTCTCATTGTGCCTAGTAGAAAGACGTCCAACGTCTGCCTCTTAAGGTGGGTCACAACTACCTCGCACAAAGCTGGGTGTGGACACATGTGCATGAGCGGCACCGACAAACCCTTAAATTTTTATGCGGGCATATCCTTGAACAACATGTTGCATGCATACCTCTCCAACCATGTAGACATGTGGCTGACCAAAATCATTGTGAACTCCTTATTGCCATTCTCTTTGTCACCGTCTAGCTGCATATCCACCTTTTACTCCCGCTGCAACTGCTTCTCTAAGAAAATCACATTGGACCAGGGGTCCCAAGTTGTCAGAATTCCCTAACGCATCATGCACTATACTGATTCACGTCCGCCATAGAAGAATTCCGCACATAATCATTTGCACATGGAAAATATCATAGCTGGCCTCAACAAGAAGAAGAAGAACCTCATGATGAGCACACCATGGGCCATGTGCCCCCACTAGGAAATGGGGTACGCCCATTCTCTCCGGCCCAAAAGAAAAGGGAGTCATGGAAAAGGTGGAGCATGGCATGCTGTAGCCATTGTAACTGTAGCTCGAGACGAGCCAACGTGGCCATGTCCACCAAGTAACCGAATCAATTAATGGCCCTTAGCAAGAGCCCATCATTGACACCGGCCAATCGAGGTGTAGACAACAGGGTGATGCCCAGGTTGAAGGCATAAAAGATATCTTGAAGAAGTTGAAGTTGACCACCCATGGGCTCAGAGTCTTAGTCACGATTGTTAATTACGTGCAGGTCCAATATTGATGGCCTCATGAGCACAGTTTGCATTGCCAAATGGCAACAACATCAACACGGGTAAGAAAAAGCAAGAGAGCTGCTCCAGGGTCGTGTGCTGGAGGTCGACAACTTTTACCTACTAGAATGTATTGGGCTGCCAACACCATCTCCATGGGCTGTTTGATAGAGTAGCCCTCCATGTTCTATAGGTCTCTCTATCTCTCTCTCTGAAGGACAGGTGGATACACTAGTACACCTTAACACAAATGAGGATACGGCACAAAAGACCCTTACTCGCATGGATCAAGGCACAACATTGAGATGAGAAAGCGGCAGGTTCAGGAGGTGGGGCCAAAGGGAGGGTAGTACTTGAATGTAAAGTGTTGGGAGGCAGCACAACAGGTGACAAATGGAGTAGCAGCAACATCGCCATTGTCATTACCAACAAACGTGAAGAATCAAGAACATGCTGGACTAAGCAAGCCAGGGAAGGGAAAGCAGTCATTCCTGGGAGTCGAGAGTCCATAGTTGCTAGTGGGGACTGGCAGAGGCAGCGATGGAGATTGGCTTAGATCTCTCTCTCTCTCTCTCTCTCTCTCTCTCTCTCTCTTTCCAGAAATGTCTACATGGTTAGAATGATTGGCGGCACGGTGACAAATACAGAAATAGGGTAGAGCACTCCGCACAGCAAGGCTCTTAAAAGAGATGAATTAAAATTTGGTGATGTACCTCATCATTACAAAAGTGTATGCTCACAAGGTCTCCTTGAGAGAAAAAAGGGTTGCGAATGCATCTCCAAGGATAAATCATTGATTTTTAGACAGAGGGCTTCTGGACAAGGAAGCCGGAGACCTGCACCTGCCTCTTGGCGTCGAAGCCCAGCATGCGGATGAAGGCGGGTACTCCTTGGTGCACTCCCCAATTTCACGAAGTACCGCGGAGGCATCTTGGTAGTCAAACATGGGTAGCCTCCACATCACTCAATATCACCCATTGTAGTAGCCGCTGCCATGGAAATGCTCTCGGTACACACTTGCGCTCTCGATTTTGTCGAACTCAATGCAGGGGGTCCAGCCATTCTGCACCATAAAGTCCACCTGCTTTGCAATCTGCTTGCTCGTCAATGGTGGAAAATAGGACAAAGTCTTGAACTTCTTGTTGTCATAAAGCTTCCACACAAGCATGGCGCTCACTCGACTGCCGTTGGAGATGGCAAGCGGGTTGGCGCTCTTGGGAGCACCGAGGGTAGTGGGCCTGAGGCCAGAGAATCTCTTGGAAAGGCTCTTTGTCGGGGCGCACAAGGGAGCAACAACTGCCAAAGAAGCCACAGAGCTCGCCATTGCTGGTCTAGAGATGATCAGCAAGTGCACAAGATAGGCAACTCCTCTCTCTCACTCTCTCTCTCTCTCTCTCTCTCAATTTTAAAAAAGAAACTCTCTGAAACAGCATGTGTCGGCGCACGCTATTTCAGAGAGTTTCTTTTTTAAAAGAGAGAGAGAGAGAGAGAGAGAGAGAGAGAGAGAGAGAGAGAGAGAGAGAGAGAGAGAGAGAGAGAGAGAGAGAGAGAGAGAGAGAGAGAGAGAGAGAGAGAGAGAGAGAGAGAGAGAGAGAATATTGTGGTGTCCTAAGAACATTGGAGTTTTAACGCAGCTTTGAGGGAGTGACCTGGGCATGGGGGCCTTGATGAGGTGAAGTGATGAAGGCTTGTCGGTACGACAGGAAGCTCAGAACGCCTTGCATCATCTCATGCAGGAAGCCTTTGACATGTTATCAAACCAAGTAAATCTCATGAATGGTAAACCTGCGCACAAAGCCTCGGCAGTTGCAGCTGCTTGGGATGACTTTGCCAATGGTAGTGAGACCATCATTTTGCATGGAAGTAGTTGAGTTTACAGATGTTGAAATCCATTCATCCTCTCTGTGGGGTATGTGTGCGCGTTTTGAAAGTGCCTCCACCCTAGTTTGTTCCCGCATGAACTAATTAGTACCAATTTGCAGAGATCCGCATTGCTCTTCCTTTGCACGCCGTTGTAGGAATATACGATTGCACAAAATGATTCATGGATGCGAGAGTTTGAAGATGCAGTTCGGCTTGCAGAGGATATAGCATCCTGCATTGCAGAGCGCAACTTTATAGTCCCTCGGTGTGCAGTGGGGGCCCATGCTACTGACAATTCCCACATTGTTTTTGCCACCAGACGGAAGATCACCATGCTTGGTACCCTCCTTGATAGCCTTCAGTCCCTCCTGAGCAATCCTTCCCTCACCAAATCTTTGAATGAAAAGGACTTGAGCAAACGACAAGACATGGTTTTGAGTGTTCGTTCCAGGATGAATCAGATGTCAAACATCGTAAATTCCTCCCAAGCTTCTAACATGAGTAATTTATTGGGTCAGGCCTAAAGAGAACAATAGAAAAACAGGCCTAGATAACTCTGGAATTGTTGGGCGTCAACGACAGATCATGCGGGATAAGGATGATGAACTTTTGAATCTTCAAGAGATGTGACAAGCACAAAACACATTGCCTTGGCTGTAAAGGAAGAGCTGGTAGGCGTACTGGGGAAGAAGGCAAGGAGTGGGTGTTCAGTGATGTGCCTCATCTTGATCGTGATACTAGTCCTTGTCATAATTGCGTTGATCCGATATTTGTGAGGTATGCAGCTAGCCCTCGTCTTAATTGTGCTGATCGGGTACTGTATGAGGTGTCTTTGTGTGAGCAATAGGATTGATGGTGAGGTTTCAGTATGTGGCCCTTTCGAACTGACAAGGTACTGCTGACTTCTAAATTGACTACTGGCAAAAAAGGTTTCTGGTTTGACAAATAGGTAATGCATGTAATCATCATGTACATGATTCTATCAAAGCCGCAGCAACATCGACCATGTTTCTTGTTTAGAGGACCACCTTTTATCAAGATTAAACTACTTTTTGCCTTTTGTGTAAGCAGAGATTGGTATCTGTTCTGTTAATACTAAATACCTACCAAGACATGAGACTTCTTATTTGGGACGTTTGTCTTGAATTAGAGTAATGGACTAGTTTTTTCTTTATCTGAGAGAGAGAGAGAGAGAGAGAGAGAGAGAGAGAGAGAGAGAGAGAGAGAGAGAGAGAGAGAGAGAGAGAGAGAGAGAGAGAGAGAGAGATCTAAGCCAGCCTCCATCGTTCTTTTTTCGACAAAGAGAAATTACATTTTGCAAGGTAGTGTTCACCAAGAATGTTTGTAGGGACCACTTTTTAGGAAAAACCATTTATCCAAGCATACAAATTCCTTTCCTTGAATTTTCTAGGAGAAAGTTTAAGAAAATTAAGCTTATTTTTTGGGTCTTTACACTATTTTCTCTATATTGGGGCAGAATTTCTCCTTTTTCACTAACCCTCAACTGACCTACTACTCGGTTCAACATACTGATAGGTTCCATTAGGAGAAATTTGGACTCACTTTTGGGCCCTGTAAGAAGTGCCACGTCGGCTTAGAGAGAGAAAATGAAAAGGTTAAATTGTGCATTTTATGTGATACTTTTCTGCGCAACAAAAAAGCCAAAATGACATTCTTTGGTAGGTAGCCGCCGTGTTTATCATTATTATCCTTCGTTCTCTTGTCAAGAATCCAACTAACCGTATGACTAATGATTTGAAATACCAACTTACAAGCTTTCCCTCCAGAAACATAAGCCACACGAACTCTATCAACTCTAAACTTGAGAATATGGCCTTCCCTCCCAAAACCTAAGATATTTCTCCGTCTTCTTCTCTATCAACTCTAGGAATGGAGAACGCATCTTTTCCTGATGAAAACAATAATTTGAACTTACAATCCTCAGCCCCTTCATCTTTAATACTTACCCAAAGAAAGAACACACATCATCTTCATGTTGATGTATTGCAAGAGTACGCACCATTGCAGAAACATAGGAGGGAGTCTTTCTTATCTCAACGGGAGAAAGAACTTAGAAGGACAAACAAGGAACATCATTTGGATTTGTGGACCGATGGGTCTATTTATCCAAAGGACCTACAACAAATGTGCCACCTCCCTTTGCTAATATCACTAACCTCTTACATTTCACAGGCGATGGCAAGGATGGGCTATTGGGATACACCGAACATTTGGAAATGAGAGGATTGAATGCGGAAAGGCAAAGAAACTTCCTGGCAATAGAGAACATGCAGCTGAAGAAACTAAATGAAGCATGCTCTCAAAAGATTTCATCAAACAGAGAGACAATCCAAGGCCTTGAGAAGAAGATCACAAGTTTGCGAGAGAAAAACACCGTGCTTGGTAGTCGAAAAAGAAAACGAGATCTGTGCAACATTGAACATGAAGGTTGGTAGTGGTGGCCTGAAAAAATGAATACGAGATTTAAGGTAACTCGAAGTTTGTTTCTTCAATGTACTTCATTAAGAAATGGATACACTTTCCTATACATGATCATAATGCATGGTGCTTTTTTGGCAGGTCTTTACTGCATCCAAACTCAAACGGTGCAGGCTTCAATGTCAGAGTGCATTACAGCCATCTAGTTCCAAAAGAAGTAGTTGAAGAGATGATAACTTAGAAAAAATTTCGTAAGTTGAAAGAGAGGCTACTTACCTCCTTCATGAACGAGAATCATCTGGAACCAATGGAAGTGCAAGCAATACTTGATGAGAGTGGCATCTCGCAGATGGGATACAGGGCAATCTTCAAATCATTAGCTAAAAAGTCTCAAAATAAACTACAATGAGGATCACTTTGCTGCCAAAGCCATCACATGTAAAGGCTGCTCGCCGGCACGTAAACGATGAGGTGTTTGAGAAACTTGGGTCACCATTCCATATTGAAGCAACGTTCTTAGGCAAGGGCGGCAGAGAGGTACAGTTTAACGAGCACAACAACCTCTTCGTTGATCTTGAAGCATTGCAAAGGTATGCAGTTCACTTCTTTGACATCAGTCGAGAGGAGTGCGGTGGGGTTCTCAAGTTTGTTTTGAAGCTCGACGAGTGCGAGGTCCTGAAGAACAAGAACCTGGAGAGAGTCACCATTACCCTCATGAACAGAGCTTTGGATCCATCAATAACGAAAGAGGATCCACGATACTTCAGCGTGCAATCATAAACAACATTCTAACTCTAGGATCATTTCAGGTATACTTCGTTCACTCTATGATACCAAAAATATTGATTATTTGGTTGTTGATTTTGTGTTTTCGTTTTTCACTGCAGGTTGATAAGGAAATTTTTGAAATCCTCGATTGGGTTTTTAGTCAAACCCAAATTCCTTCTATCATCAGTGAACAAAGAAACGGAGCCGTTCTTTCAGTGGAAAGATTTAGTGACTACACAGTGGAATGGCACATGACAGGTGACTTAAAGACTCTTAAGTGTATGAACAACATAACACACGGAGCAACTGTGGAAAATTCATGCTTATATTGCATGGCTGATGCACAATCACTTGAGAGTGTGCAATGGAATAGAGCTCCTAATAGACATCTTCAAGATAAGACTTTTAAACCAGTGCTTGATATTCCTCTGAGTAGAGTTCACGTCTGTACACTTCATGCACTTTGTCGAATAATGGAAAAGGTGGTTCATTTGTACATATGTTTTGCATGGACATTAAAGCCAGAGAGTGAGTCGAAAAGAGTGATCAAAGCATTAGAGGGAGTGCTCTCAGACATTGGTTTGCATGGAGGCAATGTCAAAATCGAAGAGGACCCTAAGATGTCTCAAAGTTGGTACAAGGTACCGAGGAAAGCATCGATAGGCGGAGTGAAGGCAAGAAGGTTTCTTGGGTTTAGCCTCAAAGATTCAGATAGAGAAGAAAGGAGAAACCTGTTCAACAAATGGAAACAGTTACATAAAGTGGTTAAAGACAATGCTGGTGGTGGGGCAATTCAGAATCACAAGGCGAACGTGTGGAAATCACTAGATAAAATTTTCCATTACGTTGAGCAACATTCTTGGGACCAAAGTAAGCTCACATCATTTCAAGCAGCCTTGCTGATTGGAAAAAGGCTTACCTTACAGGGTGGGGTGGGCAACATATCACACATTACATGGTGGGTTGGCATTCTACGTATACAAATTTTTTTTTTAAATTGTACTCTACTAACCATTTTGTTTTATTTCAATGCAGCACATACTGTTCAACCATGGTCCATATTTTGCCAAGACATACGGCTCACTGTCAATATGGTCCACACAAGGCATGGAAAAAACCCACTACATGGCGCAGAACATGTTATTTTAAGCACACTAGACATGGGGGAGGAAAAGAAAAGGCCAATAGCCTATTAGAGTTACACCAATGGACTTATAGACGACTAATTCATAGAGCAAGGCAGAAGGAACTTCTTAAGAGTTCAGAAATTACACGGTCTTTATAACACATCCTCAAAGAGAAGAAACATATGGCTTAGGGAGCTTCAAATGCGGCGAAGCGCTATGCGAGGTGGCGACGATCACGAGTCAGGAGCGGGAGAAGATGGACCTGAGCCTGTCGTTTTTATCCTCTTCGATGCCCCTCCTTCTTCCTCACTTTGTACCTCTTCGATGTGCAAGCTCTGTAGATGAGCTCGTTCCTCTGTTGATGGCAGCATCCCCACCGGCATCAGGCGTCTTCTTTACCTCAAAAACAACCGCTTGTTGTATGGATCTAATCTTTTCGGGTCTTCAACCTCTACAGCCAGAGCCTGAGCTGTGTAGGACATGAAATACGGGGCTATGAGTGCTTGGCACCCATACCCAATGCCAAATACGCGTAGAGTAAACTGTTTCTCAATCAGAATTAGTCTTTCTGCGTTTACTGGGAGGGGGTGCCCACCACACAATCTTGTAATAACTTTCATTGCAAACAGTGGGAACTTTGCATTGTCATCGGAGTATTCCTTGTGGTATATTATGATCTAGATAAAAATTGTAATGAATTTATGGGCCGTAAGTGAGATGAGTACAATTGCCAAGTACTTGAATTGTTTCTACAAACCTTTTTGTGGTTGAAACGCCCGATGTAGTGAGACAACGCCGCATCCTTGCCTTGGACTCCAGTGACAAGCCCTTACCGTGAGCCTCCCGCTCTTCTAAGGAAACTATCGTCATACACTAGCACCTGGCATCAAAAAAAATGATCATGATATTTTATCATTGGGCCATCTCCAATACCATCTGAATGCACGACAAAAGTTACCATCTGATTCTTGTCCATTTCCAGCATCGACCTCCCCCACAAGTGAATAGACTGATTATTCATTACCTGATTTCTGGGTGCCACGTGCCTACCCATGTTTTCCAAGACGAGTTGTTTTGTTGTCGATTCAAACTGCTCATATGTTGGCAAATTGGCCTCTCTGGACTTTGCTTCATTGAATGTATCTTTGATCAGTTGCCACCCTGAAGTGAAATGTGAGTCGCGGACAGCTGTGTTAGCAATAAGATGATGGTCCACTCCATCATCATCCACAAACCCCATGTGTGCCTCACAAAAATTCAGAATTGCCGCTAGGCAGTAGTCCTCCCGTATATTGAGCTCATGCATGATATCTGTGAGCAGAACATAGTGGGTGTCGCCCGCCATAGCAAAGCTGGGAGCACAATTCAGAGGCAAAGTCACTTCCTTACTTGGAATTTCTTGCTTGCACCCTATTGCTGCATCCGCAAGAGAAACAAGAGTTAAGCCCGCATCAAATGTTTACTTTAGTATTTCTACCCGCTCCTCTTCTGGGTCGAACTGCACCTCCACATCCTCTACCTCTTCCTCCGGCGCCAATGGACAACTACCGAAAGTTGTTGATTGGGATGTCTCTGACTCACCATCCATCTGCAAGTATAAGTAACAGACAAACCCATGGTAGAATTCCACTAAGCGACACTTTTTGAAGTGCTTCATACACCTGTCTTGTACAAGCAGTGCATTGGAGGTGCACTTTTCTAGACAACGATTCAGTCTCCTTGAAGCACTCTTGTCAGGGTCAAGGTCGGCTGGGTGCACATATCTCATGCCATCAACTGTCATGGAATTGTCACAAGTGACTGCCTCATACTGTTGCAAATGGGTTTGTAGGTACTCAAATGAGCAATCTATAATCCTTTGTATAGAAAACTCTGCATTAAACATTGCTGATAGTTCTGGTGCACGGTGATGAGCACGGAGTTGTATAAGTACGTGAATAGTTTTTCTTCACATGTATCCTCGCTCACGTCTGTCTCCAGGACTATGATCCCCATGAATGAAAGAAAAAGCAAGCCAAAACTATTTGGTGTCATAACCAAGCGAATATTGTGCCTCGAGTACCCCTCAAGGTCTCTTTTCGCTTGGTTCTGTGCCGTGCGCTAATGTCATAAGAGGTGACGTCAGTTGAGTCAAAACCAAGCGAGTAGGGGCCCAAAGAATCTTTGAAGGGCCCTATTCGCTTGGTTCTGTCCCGTGTGCTAATGTCATAAAAGGTTACGTCACTTGAGTCAGAACCAAGAGAATAGGGCCCTTCGAATCTCCAAAGGGCCCTATTCGCTTGGTTCTGTCCCGTGCGCTAATGTCATAAAAGGTGACGGCTCTTGAGTCAAAACCAAGCGAATAGGGGCCCAAGAATCTCCGAAGGGCCCTATTCGCTTGGTTCTCTCCTGTGACCCAAGCATTCGGAACAGGTGGATAAGAACATAGCATTTAATGTTATCAGTGATAGATTTATAGGCCTACTCACTCACTATGCCCAAACTCAGGCATGGTCACATAAGGAGTAATTATTCCAACCATGCGGTTTGAGACTTTTAATTTTACCCTAACGCAGTGGCTTTGGTGCGCACACAGTTAACAGCACACAGGAAGGGGAGAGGCAGGGAGAAAGAACCTGTCTCTGCAATATCCAATGGCACCGAGTTGGATGGTGATGTCGCAGGCCGCCGACAGCAAGAACCAGAAGGTGGTGATGGCGATGGTGATGCGGAAGCAAAGGACTCGACCCAGTGGAGGTCGCTCAATGCAGGATCACGAGAGGTGGCCAAGCGGAAGAGCGCAGAAAATGCAAAGGCAACGGCGATCTGTTTGTTCTACTTGGACATGGAGATGGCGACTGCAAGGGCGATTGACGTCTGACTCTCAATGCAGGATCATGAGAAGTGGCCAAGGGGAAGAGCGTAGGAAATGCAAAGGCAATGGTGATCTGTTTGTTCTACTTGGAGATGGAGATGGGGAATGCAAGGGCGATCGGTGTCTGACTCTAAACGCAAGATCACGAGAGCTGGCCATGGGGAAGAGCGCAGAAAAGGCAAAGGCAGCGGCGATCTATTTGTTCCACTTGGAGATGGAGATGGCGACTGCAAGGACGATTGGCATCTGTCTGACCCTAAACGGTCACTCAAAAGGCATATGGGCTGTGCTCACAAGGACAACCAATAATAAATGGTCTCAGGTTCCCATGCAGTACGATTTACCAACCACAATCTCACGCATAAGTGAAGTTATCACCCTCCCCGAGGTAAGCATTCTAAATTTAGAGGCAGTACCCCCGCCAAACATCTCAACTATTCTACCTCTTTTCGCGTCCTCTACTGCGCATCATTCTAATTAACTCTACCCCCATCGATGGTACGCGGTAAGCAAACCATCCCAACTCCGTCACCTCTTACTCTCACACTCCTCCTTCTCTTACTCCTGTTCTGCAATGCTTCAGTGACGCGGAACTCTACACACAGTGAAGAGGTATGCTACTTACTACCCTTCTGTGCACTTGTATTTTGTGTAGTCAATACCAGGCGAATAAGGGAAGGTAAACCCTGTTTGCTGCACCTGTTCGCTTGATACTGACCATCGTCCTTGGTCAGTACCAAGCGAATAAGGGAAGGCCACTTGGTTCGATGCCCCTGTTCGCTTGGTATTGACCAAAAGAAAAGTTAAGTGATGTCTGCTAGTAAAGAGGTCAATACTAAGCAAATAAGGGGAACGTAAACCCTGTTTGTTGTGGGTTTATGGTTTTTTTTTACCAAATATGCGTTTTGAATTTATAAGAAAGAAACAAAATTACAACTTAACACCGGGTTTTGAGATAGAAAAGGGTTTGCAATAACCATGTAGTCCTTTTCCTTCACAGCTAGACTATCTCTTCTTGAAGCCTTTTGGCAAAGTTAATGGCTTCCTCATATTTACTGGCTAGCTCAAGCACTTCATCCTTCATCTCCTGTAGCCAATTAAAGATAGCCTCTACAGAGCCATTCTCAGCGAGGAATCACTACAGGTCTTCAGGCCTTCTTGCTTCCAGAGAGTCTTTAAGGATTGAGATCCTATGCCTGACGATCAATATTTGTTCCAGCTTCAGGCTAGCATCCTGCACAGAGCATTTAGCAAATAAGCTCTTCAAACTAGGAGCTTGGAAATTGGGAGCAGAAAGCAAAGAATTACCAGCGGCTTACCTCGAGAATTGACTTCCGTGTTGACAGCAGCCACTCCCGGGCTATGTCGGTCGAGAACATTGAGGGTAACATCGGGGGAGGGCCAAGGGGGGACCTCCTGAGGAAGGCCCGGATGCGGTGCTGCTGGCGCTGCGGGAGTCTACCTTGGAAAGGCATCACCACTATCCTAAGCTTCTTGTGGTTGTTCTGCGAAACCCTGAGGGAGTTTCTGAAAAAACTACTGGTTAAATAGACTAGATGGACATGCCTGAAAAGCAGAGCCTGGGTTTTGGCTTATAGTGAGTGGTCTATGAGGGGTGGTACCGCCATGCGATTTCATGAGAGGTAGACGTGGGAGAGAGAAGCAATGGTACCACCCCCCCGAGATTAGGGGAGGTGATGGGAGGGAACGACATGATAGTTAGGGCCGCATGGATTTAAATGTCTCCTTCACATTGGTATTTTGTTGCAGGGGATGCAAACCTGTTCGCTTGCTTTTACACGTTTTTGAGGTCACTACCAAGCGAATAAGGTATTTTGTTGCAGGGGATGCAAACCTGTTCGCTTGGTACTGACCTCTGAAAATGTAAGTGATGTCTGTTATTACTATTTTCTAAGGTCACTACCAAGCGAATAAGGGAAGGCAAACTCTTTCCTATGCACCTGTTCGCTTGGTACTAACCTCAGAAAATATAAGTGATGTCTGCTATTACTATTTTCTGAGGTCACTACCGAGAGAATATGGGAAGGCAAACTCTTTCCTATGCACCTATTCGCTTGGTATTGACCTCTAAAAATATAAGTAATGGCTGCTATAACTATTTTCTGAGGTCACTACTGAGCGAATATGGGAAGGCAAACTCTTTCCTATACAACTATTCGCTTGGTACTAACCTCAGAAAATATAAGTGATGTCTGCTATTACTATTTTCTGAGGTCACTACCGAGCGAATATGGGAAGGTAAACTCTTTCCTATGCACCTATTCGCTTGGTACTGACCTCAGAAAATATAAGTGATGTGTGCTATTACTATTTCCTGAGGTCACTACCGAGCGAATAAGGGAAGGCAAACTCTTTCCAATACACCTGTTCGCTTGGTACTGACCTTTTTTGAAATCTGAAGTCCCTTGTGCTGACAAATGAATTGTCTTTTGGTGTTATGCTATTTGTAGAGATGCCTCGTGTAAAGGCCACGGCTAGGAGGGCAACAGGTGAATCTTTGAATGCTCAAGCAAGAAGATGCCAATATGAAGCGCATAGAGGTGTACCGCAAGAGCTGTGCAGGATAGAACGACAGGTTCAACCTGCTATTCCACGTCTCCCTTTCCAGCGAGTAGTGCGGGAGATTTGCGAGCAGTGGAGAGTCGGCATGCGATGGGCCAGCAGTGCACTACTCCGCCTTCAAGAAATTGCAGAAGACTACCTCGTGGAATTCTTCAGCTATGAATATATCCTGGCTGCCCATGCACACCACGTTACTATCATGCCGCGGGATTTTGATACTCTTCGGAGGCTGCGTTTCCGCTACGATGGGCTGCTTTAGCCAGTGCCTATCCGGGATAGTAGAACCATGGATATTCTCAACATCCCCCCTCTCCATCCTCGTGCACGACAGACAGAGCCGTCTAGGGCTGAAACAAACAGCAGAAGGACCCGATCACAGGTCGAGAGAAACGACACAAATGGACAGGTTGAGATAGCCGCAGAGGGGCATGAGCAAGCCAGAGTGGACCCCGAGACAGTCATGGAAGAAACAGAGACAGTTATCAAGGATCCAGCTAGAAACCAAAATGAGCAAGTCGTGGAGGATCCGTAGCCAGTAAGGGATGATGAGGGGCAAGAGTAGGCCAGGGTGGACCCTGAGGCATCTATGGAGGAACCAATATTGAAGGAAAATGATCCGGAGCCTGCCTGTTAGCGAGGACCGTACGACTGTTAGGGAGGAGCCTGAGGCAGCCAGGGAGCCAGCTCAAGAAAGGTAAGGGCAAGGCTCTGCATCACAAGGGACATCCAACATATCAGATGAGTCAATTATTTTAGAGCAAATCAACAAAGAGAATGAAGAGGAGTTGAGAGTTTTTTTCAACTCAGTGCCTTTGCATGCGCAGATACTGCTGCCTGGAAGGTTAGAGGAGGCCTGCATTTTCAACCTCGATCGTCAAGACTTCCTATGCATGCGCAATTTCACCAACTCCAACGCAACGAATGAGGTCGTCAACGTTGCTTTGTGGTAATTCTCATGCTCTTTAAAAGTCACGTTTGGTTAATTAAATGGGTCTCTACCAAGACATGGGTCAATACCAAGCGAGACAGTGGCTTATGGAATTGGATAGTGGTACTATTCGCTCGGTATGGACCCATGTCTTTGCGGCAGTCGTCAAGTTTTTCTTTATAATGGCTCACTACCGTAAAGAAATGGGTCAATACCAAGCGAGTCAGTGGCTTATGGAATTGGAATCTGCCACTAACTCACTCAGTATTGACCCATCCATGTCTTTGCAGCGACAGTCGGTCAAGTTTTTCTTTATAATGGCTCACTACCGTTAAGACATGGGTCAATACCAAGCGAGTCAATGGTGGATGGAATTCGATAGCTGCCCAGTCGCTCGGTATTGACTCACGGGTTTGTGGCAGTGACAACCCGCTGAAATACCTAAAGTCTAATCTCTGCCATTTATTCATGTTGGTCACGCTGTCTCGCTTCTGTCCCCTGAGGTTCAAGACAAAGTATACGTAATAGATCCGCTCATATCGCTTTTTCTGCAAAACAACTCATATTCCTTTTTGAGTCTGATGAACTGGTTTAGCAGAGTCAACTTTGATCTAGTGCGCTTTCTGGTCACTGCATACAATCAATCGTGAGTATTTTCTTGCCTTGTAAAAAACATGTTGCATTTAGAATCTCTCCTCATCTTTGATGGTGTCTTTGTAGTGATCATTGGAGTCTGATGTTATTTGACATGGAAGCTAAGATTGTTTACTACGCAAACTCCGGGTAAAGCATGGCATTTCACGGTCGTGTAAAAATGTAAGGCCCATTTGGAAAGCAGTGTCTCTTTGTAATGTGTTGTTGACTCAAGTGCTTCTGTATGTAGTGCCGCGAAAAAACTTGTATGTTGTGTAGAGCATGTTTTGTTAGAACATGATCTAGGAAATACCATCCGGCACGAAAGGGTAACCGTGCCCACGCAGACTGATTATAGTTGTGGTTGGCAAACTTGTTTGAATGCCCTGTTGCTCCTCAGTCAAGTTATGGATGTACCGAACATAAGCAATCTGCTGTTTTATTGTTTGTTGCAATGTATGTATGAAGCAACAAATGTCTGTATCACGCTTCTACAGGAACTTCAATTACATAACTACACCCCCAACGATGTGCGACATTTTTTGTAATGGCCATCCAGCATATTATAATCTTGGTAAACAGATGCACAAGAGAG
This sequence comes from Adiantum capillus-veneris, assembly GCF_014529385.1. Classification (NCBI taxonomy): domain Eukaryota; kingdom Viridiplantae; phylum Streptophyta; class Polypodiopsida; order Polypodiales; family Pteridaceae; genus Adiantum; species Adiantum capillus-veneris. The sequence goes on along the minus strand of NC_140943.1, from coordinate 102,332,161 downwards.
GAAGTGGCGAGAGCTGAGGAGTTCGAAGAGGCTCGCATTAACGAAATGATGCAACGCCACAATCAGACTCAAGAAGAAGTTTGAAATATGAAAGAAGCAATAAATCAATATTATGCGGACACTACAGAAGTAGAGGAATGGGCTACACGTCGACGGCAAGAGCAAGAATAGAGGGAAGCTTCATAGGTGCAAGAAGCATGGGAAGCCATGGAAGAGGCCCATGATTTCGAGTGACGCGAAAGGATGCTCAAGACGAGCGTCCCCAGAGGCAGAAGTAGCAGCAACGGAGCAGAGGGCAGGGGAGCAACCAGAGCAGAGGGCAAGGGACGAGTGGCATAAACAGGGGGAGAGGACAGTAGCAGGAAAAGGGAGAAATTTACTTGTATAAATGTTGACAGAAACAACACAATATGTAAAGTTTTGAAACATTGAAAATGTACATTTTTGAAACATTGTTTGACCGCCAAAAAATGTCTCTATATTAGTCATTTTGAAGAGTACATCATGGTATGTGCACAAGGTATGTGACCTAGCTTCCGGTGGAAGCAATTAAGTGAAGTGTATATGTTAGTGACTCCTTGCACAATGTTGTTTTCTCCTTGCACCTTGGAATCTGAAAAGAAGAAAAAGTTAGATTCTGTTTTAATGTATTAAAGACAATCAAAATTTATCGATTTAGTAAGCACCTTTCTATTGTTAAGACTGAATGCATACAATTCCGGCAAAAGTGGAAGTTCTTTACATGTAAGATCTACCCTGAGATGTGCAAGAGTTGTGCTTGACATTGTCTCCATCATAGTAAGCAGGCTGTCTCGAAAGTAGAGCTCCATTGATAAAGGTTTGTTCTCGAGGCTGTTCTCTGTATCTTGGTCGAGTGGAATAAGATGCCCACTAAGAAGATGATATCTAATATAGTAAAACGATACTAAGAAATTTTGAGAGCTTATAATGAACTTGCAAATTATGGACTTCTTTTGCAAAATACAGATTTTGTTCTGTGATTGTTTCCTATCCTAATTATCATCTAAAAAGTCCAAACAGCTCCCAGACTTGCAAATGAACATTGTTGCGGTAGTTCTTATTTCCTCATCGAAGAAAAAATCTACAAACGCTTCAAGAGGCATAAATAGTGCGAGCTGAACTATTTTTGTGGCAATTGAATACTTGAGGGACTTTTGTATATCCTGAAACAACTTATTCCTAAAGCTTTCACTAGTTTGCGAAGCAGGCAAGGACCAATCCTTGCTGTCAAAGGATGGAAGTGACAAAGGAGCTACACGACCCCAACCAATGGAAGTTCTCGGTTCCACATATGACATATCATAAAAGAAAATTCCATTACCTGTAAGTTCCTTGTGTTGTCTTCCTCAGTACATTTGCTCACCAATAAACGCATGGAAAGAATAAAAAATCTAAACTATGCTCTCAACTGGTTCCAATCTGTCCTATTAGATGGATAAATATCTGAAACATACCAAAGATGATATCCACCACTTAACATTCGAATATAATCATGCATTAAGCGAGATGCTAAAAATAACTTACAGTTGGGTCGATGCCTTGGAAAACTTGGAGGAGATGTTTGCAACCTGAAGTCTGCATGCTGGAAAGCATGTTGTATGAGGACCTCTTTCACCCGCTTGCTTTGTGCACACACTTTAAACTCTTTAACTTGACCCTTGAAAGCCTCCACGAAATCATTGCGTTGCCTCCTCTTCCTCCCCCTAGTTTGCAGTAGAACCCAACTTCCGATAGTTATTCGAGATGGTATCCATGCTTGATCGTCTGTAGTATAACTGTTAAAAATGCTAACAGAGTCAATGGTAGTGCTAGGCCTTCGAGAAGTAGACATGGTGTGCAGTAGAATGAATACACAGAAAGGTTAGCACAAATATGAAAAAGGGAAGAAGTTTTGAGAGGGAAGTAGAGCTACTCAAAGTCATATTTGGGCGGGAACAAAGATACTAGATAGAGTCTTCAATGAAAGTTCTGAAATTCCTCCGTACAAAGTTAGTACGACTTACGGCATTTATGCCTTGAAAGCGTAAAATTGTGCAATTTGATGAACCAAAATAATATTTCCTCCCTTTTTTAAAAAGAGCTTGACTCCAAAATGTCGATTTTCAACGTAACGTTAGCCTCTTCCTCATTGGTCGAGCGCCACTCTCTCTCTAGAACTGAAAGGCCCAAAAGTGAGTCCAAATTTCTTCTAATGACTATTATATTTGCTGCAATCTTGCCAAGATCCCAATAGGTGCAGCATTAGCCCTTTGCAAGTTGTCCAACCAAAAACTTAGGAAGCTGAACTCCAACTCTCACTACTCCACAGGTGCATCTTCAAGTTAGTTGAGCTAACCATGTATGAGGTTGCATATGTTGAGCGGCATAGTGCAACGGATTTATATAAAAAAAAAAACCAAGCCCCCCCAAAACCTGCCTGGCCATGCTGTTGTCAATGACTATGTGTCATTGACCCCACGCTATTGCTCGTGCCAGCGTGCTATAGTAGATGACTCCACGCATTTCCTTTTGTCAGTCCCATCCTTTGTCTTTGCAAAAGGCATCTCTTGGGATTTGTGTCGTACTTTTTCTTTCAAAAATTGTTGAGCTAGCATTTTTGAAATTAAAAAGTGCACGATATTAAGCTGAGACACATTTTTCCCAAACACCTAGGAATCAGTGGAAAAAGGAGAGCATTGAAAATCTCCACCTAAAATTTAGGATTTTTTGAGGGTTTAACACTTTAATATGCCAAATCTAGCCGGTTTCCTTGAAGGCGACCCTCAAAACTAACCGATTTTTTTTTTTTGTGCTTTAAAAATACACTAAAGACCGGTTTTCTATGGCGTTTTTTTAATAAAATCGATCGCTAATTAATGTGCCCCTGACTGTGATATTGTTTCTCTATTTTTTAGAGAGAGAGAGAGAGAGAGAGAGAGAGAGAGAGAGAGAGAGAGAGAGAGAGAGAGAGAGAGAGAGAGAGAGAAATCTAAGCATCTTCTCTCACTTCGCGTCGTTCTTTATGGTGGACGGACATGATCAATTGCAAAACAATGCATTGTCATTATGAAGAAGGGTCCAATACTACCTTTTAGAGTAGGGCATGGCTTTGATCTTCATAGATTGGAGCCATGCCGGTGGATGTTATGGCCTTCCTGATATCTTATATCTGCCATACTTTTTCAAACAGTAATTCAAAATAGAAAGGGGTAGCATCTTCAACCTTTTGTGAAAAAAGCTCTCCATATGAAGACTCACGCCCGTAAGCTTTGAGGTTGTCACATCGTATGGTAAAAAGATTCTAATTATTTAATTTATATTTACAACTAGCTTTTTTCTGTTATGACGATGCCTTTATAAAAAATTTCAGGCATAGAACTAGCTCTATAAATTTTGGTTGTCTTTTTTGTAAATTGATTAAAAAAATCCTTAGTTGGTCAATTGAGGAGGAATATGATTTTATTGTAATAAAATTAGGTCTTTCATAATTAATGGTTTTTGTCAGTGATGCGTCGTGTAAGAAGGGTGTCTTTGTATGAAGATCACAGCCTTGTAGTATAGATAGGGCAAGATTACATGGAAAAGGCGATTAGTGTATAAATGAACTAATGGTGCATGAATATATAACAAATGATAAATATTTTATTGACGATAAAATTTACTATAGTGTGTACAAACACTTGCTCGCGTTTGTCCTTGCTCGGAAAAAATCGCTCGGTGCATGGTAACACTTTGGAGTGCAGTTTTAAAAAGGGATCCCTCACACTCACATGTCTTTGTACAGCTAGATCAACATGTCTCTGCACGTGCAGATAAAAACCCCAACATTCGGGTATTCATAAGACATATGCCTTAGTTCGATGGCAATTTTATTGGCTAGGCCTACATCATGATGCTCAAGAGTAGGTACTAAACTGCCAATAGTGCCAAGTAAATAAGGTAGAGCGCCTCAAGGTAGGTGGCCTTTTACATCCTTTAGAGATTGCACAAGGTAAGTGGGAGAGTATCTCTATGGACAATTAAAACAATTATTATTTCACCGCTCTATATTGGTACTACCATAACATGAAACCTCAACACCGAATGCCAATAAGAAAATTGTTTAGACCCTCCTCTCACACAATATTAATTTTTTCCATGCATTAACAAAGTATGCATATAGGGACGCATTACATGGCTTGAATTAGCACGTATTGATACCCATGCACAACACATACCCTAGGACTATACACTATCATTCGCAAGGACTCCGACTAGGAGGGGGAGAGGCATTCTCAATGTGAACGCGAGAGACTTAAAAATACTAATAGGGAAATGTTTTCTATGTTTTTGAGTTTTGTTGCGTTTGATTGCATAATTTTTTTGGTGAAACCAAATATATATGCCCTTATTCAATGTGATTGTATAGAGATATGAGGACAAACGCCAAAAATGAGCCTCTAGGTGTGTGTGTGTGTGGGTGAATGTAAAAAATAGTGTTAACCCTCATGCACATTCCTATCACCTACGATGGACATTGTATTATTTATTTGGTAGAGTCAGGTACCGGGCTTGTCAGTCCAATAGGAAAAGGGTAAGAGTGATCTCCGATGAGAGGCGCACTCTAATTGGAACATTCAAGGGATTAGTTGGCTAAGCATGGGTGCCCAAGTGTGAATGGGGCGAGCTCATATAAAAGTCAACTAAATCTAAAAATCACTCATTCTCTCATTTGTGCAATTGAAGAGTGCTCTTGCTCCATCTTCATCTTCTTCTTCTTCATCTCCTTGTGTGTGTGTGTGTATGCGAGAGAGAGAGAGAGAGAGAGAGAGAGAGAGAGAGAGAGAGAGAGAGAGAGAGAGAGAGAGAGAGAGTTGCGGCAGCACGACGACGGCAAGGCGGTTGAGCGCGGCGTAGCGGCGTCTCCCTCTTCTTCGCGGCGAGGAATCCTCCACGACAGCAAGCATAGAGCGGTGAGTGACACACCATCGTCATCTTTGAGCTTACTAGTTTAGGCTTGTTGTGTGCTTGGAACCATTTGTGGCTCGTACATAGTGTATCGGCAAGTTCCTTGCACTAGCACGTGCGACATTCGCGCACATTTTTGGCGCCGTTGCTGGGGAATGCCATACACTAAGCTTGAATGGCACTCTGTGCTTCTTTTGTGGTGCAATTTCAATTGTAGGAAGGGTAGGGAAGGAGGGTGTGTGTGTTGAGAAGAAGGATTTTGTGTTACTACTGTGTATTTTTTTGTTAATGAAGTTTTGAAAGATTACTGTGTTTTCTCTGTGTAAGATGTTAGTATTAAAGTTGTTAGTTTTGTATAATGTAATGTACAGTAAGTAGGAAGTAGATCTGTGAGAGCTAATGAAGTGTGTTAGTGTGTAACAATAGGTGTATTAGTTGTAAGTAGGTAGGTAGAGTGTGTGTGTGCTCTTGCGCAGGCCGCGACGATCTTATCCTTTAAATATAAATATAAATATAAATATAAATATAAATATATAAATATATAAATATATAAATATATAAATATATATATATATATATATATATATATATATATATATATAAAAAATTAAAGGTAGGATCGGGATTGAGAATATCTCCCAGACCCAAGCCCAAGCTCACGCTCAAGCTGAGGCCTCGGTCACCTTTTGAAATTACGTATTTTAGCTTCACAAGTAGCTAAAAATCGACTTTTTTGAGGACCAACAGAGCTTCAGGTGTCCAAACGTTGTGCTGTAAAGCACACCGCGACCCTTTGAGTGATATGCTTCTTTCAAGCTATCACATACTTTAATATAAAAAAACCGATCATTAAAAAACATTAAAAGATATTTAAAAAAGAAACGAGTGAAAACGGAGGCCTAAAAAAGTAAGCGGTTAACTTTCGAGGTTATTCGCCGACGCTTGTAGGGTGCCAAAGGCACATGCATCTGCACTCTGGTCGTGTGCTAGAGACGGAGCAACTAGAGAGAATTTTGACTTACGTGAGTTCTCAATATCCACTTACCTTAGGTTCCGGACCCTCGGCGGGGACCCAAGGTAGTACAAACCAAGACCCGAACACAGCAGCGGCTAGTGACTCTTCCTCTGACTACGACGTCATGGAGGGTTTCCCAATGCCTAATCCCGATAGCTCAAGCCAAGACATACATGCCATGGACCCACGGTCCGGACCGAGCGTGCTTAGCCGCTTGAAGGAAACCTTTAGTAGAGCCACTCGCTCCGAACATGGAGTTAATGATGTAAATGAGGGGGGTGGAGAAGTAAATTCTCTATTCATGACCAACGTAGACCCTATGCCCTGACTTAGCAATCACTAAGGGTCAACCCCTAGAAAGAAACATTGCATCTAGTTCAAAGGACACCCCTAGCACCTCAATCCTAGATGGAGCATTCTTAAATGAGAACTGGGAGTACGAAATACAAACAGAAACTCTAACCAAGCTATACACAGGTCACACCTATCATGTGGGTTGGTTAGATGTCCTACAATCCACAATGGGCGCTACTAGTGTGGAGGATCAACAACAAAGAGTTTGTGAGATTATCCATAGGGTCATTGAGTTAGATAGACAGAACAAGGGGATCAATGTGCCTTCAACGGGTCTCATGAGATTCTTGGATATAGGAAAGGCTAAACAACCGACCTTATCGCAAATGGAGACTCCCTCGGTAAGATGGATCCTCCATATGTTGTTTCGCAAAGGGTCTCAGTGCAATCTGAGCCCACAAGTGATAGCTTTACCTTTCCAAGCTAGGTCATCTTTCCCTTGATGACACCACAGCTACCATGCCTACCCCAATGTTAGCGGGTTCGCCGCGACGGACGATGGAGCACAGCGAGAACACAGACCAACAAACTATCAATCCGAGGACGTAGCTGACCCGACTAGGGCATGGAGGCAATCTCTAGGTTGTCAACCCTGAGCTAGACACGAACAACACTCTACAGTCACTAATCCTACCACAACACTACCATAAAGCAAAGAAACAGACAACGCATCCTACGAAACACTACAAGCTCGAAACAGTCTCAAATCATATCAGAATGACTCGAAATCGGAGGGCAAGACTCACAAGCACATATCCTATATGGCCAAACACCTAAACCCTGAAAACCATAACTGTAAGATCTCTAATCGCTGTTGCGATAGACTCAAAACAACAATTTCCAAAGTGTCCGAAACTGATCTACAAAGACATCAACACGAATAGCTTCTCGCCCTCATTCTAACGACTACTCTATCATTCAGAACGGATGTCGTTTGAGGTACTTACGACCAAATATAGCTCGTAGTAGGCGAGCTCGCGATGTGGTCCTCGGCTTGCATTGCTTGCGTCGACGCGAAGAGCTCCTCGATGCTAACACGCTCCTACTTTCATATCTGCAATGTGATTAGTGTGCGCGACGGTGTGTGTGCGTGAAGCTCACTACTATGTGCTGCAGAACCCACGATTGTATATTAATTGAGATAACGTAATGTGGTTTTTACAAAGCCTTAGGTTTCAGCTTATATGCAAAGCCTTCAAACCTAATGTCCGGCCAAATGACCTGAATTGTCTCTAGGCTTCTACATAGCTTAATTACAAGAAACTGAGTTGGCTTTACTCATTATACAAGCATCTGTGGCCAAAATACAAGTGCCGATTTAAAATATGAGGTTCCCGTAAACATTACAAAAGTGGCCGTAATGGCTCAAAATAATAATAACGGGATATTCGATGACGTCCATGAACTCGTATCTTCATGTTGTAGCATCCATCTTCATCTTCATTACTTCATCACATCTTCATATGGAATATTTAGAATCTTTGAGGAATCTTAATGGAATCTTTGAGGAATCTTAATGGAATCTTTGTGGAAACGTTGTTAAAAGGGCGTCGTTCTCCACCTTATATATTATATGGACTTTGACTCTTATGCTCACCTCTTCCAGCATGAGCGACATGACTTTATGTAAGCTCAACTCTCCAGCTTGAGCTTATACCTATTAGCTAGACTCATAGACCACAGAAAAATATTAACTTGAAGCTTGGGTCTGACACTTCGCTCATTTAATGGCTTAGCTGCCGGACTCTAGACTCTTATGCCATGTAAGTTTAATGGCGACTTGGACTTACCTGATCGCGGCCTGAAATCCAATTCCATATGCTTTTGATGTTTAGGCCTTTCTCGTTAGTTTCTGTTTGAGATGCCATGTTGTCCAATACATTGGCATATATCTGCTCTTCATTCCTTGGTAGCAAATTGTGGTCGCTTGATGAGACATGTATTGATGTTGAAGCAATGGTTGATGAAGTCTTCTTCTTCCAGATAGTGTTCTTCAAAACTGTGACCTCCGCATTTACCGTTGCTTTCTTTTTGTTGTTAAGAGGCTGTAAAGGATTTGTGTATCTTTCTTGTTGTTGAGCCTCAATCGCGGATTTTGGAACCCATATTGTTCTTGGGCCTGGTGTGATGTCCTTTGCCACTTGCCTTGTTTCTTCTTTGACTTGATGGTACCTTGTCTTTAATTTCCAAATATGGCTGTTACTTTTGTAAAAGCCTTGCTCTTGTAGTAATTGACAAGGGATCCATCTATATGTTGTAGTACTCTTGGGTGTAGCGGGTGGTTGCTCTTGATTTCTTGATGTTTCTTGCTTTTCCTGGGTGATTCCTTGATAAGCTACTACCTTAGGTAACCAGATTTGAAAGTTACCCTCATAGAATCCTTGTGCTTCGAGTAACTCGACTGGAATGAATCTTTGGACTTGCTTGGAAGTGATCTTCACTTGAATTTGTTGGGTAGTCTGGTAGAATTCTGATTTAATTACCCAGACTTGTCGTATGGTTTGTCTAGTGGAAGACCTTCTCTTTTTCTTTTTGTACACATCCTTTCTCTTGGTTGAGTTATGTGATTGACGTTGACGGTTTTGTTGATTCTTGACTGAGTGGTTGTCATGGGATGTATATCGCCAGGCTGTTATCTTGGGCTTGTTGACCCAAACATCTGAATTCCCTTTTTTGTAGCCTTGTGCAATAATTGACTCGTTTGATGTGATCCATCCTGTTACCTGTGCTTGTTGAGGTTGTTCCTGTGATTGTATCCAAATTGGATCATTAACTTTAATATGTGCCTTGGATACTAGCACTTGGTTGACCTGTTTTGACTTCCTTTGGAGACTTTCGGGCAATGGAAACTTCGGTTGATAGACTTTTTGCTTGGGTTTCCATTGTTTTGTTGATGGTTTGGCTTTTGATGTAGAGGCTTTGTCTTGCACTTGCATTGGTTGGGCTAGAGACTGTGGGCTTACTTTAGCTTTTCCTTTTTCAATAGCCAAGAATCTTTGAACTATTGTAGGCTTGCTTATCGTGATGACCATTGTTGAAGATTCAGGCTCGTCTTCAAAGACTTGTGCCCATGGCTTGGACAAAATCAAGTGTGTTCCCATTTTTCGAGAATCTACCACCAAGAATTTTTCTTTGACATTCTGTGAGTGTAGTTGGAGAGTAGCTTTTGCAATCCCCATACTTATAATATCCACTTCAGGTGAGAGATTTACCTTTATCTGAATATAATAAAGCTTTGGCTTACCTAGAAGTAACCACATGCCATATGACATGCCATTAGTTGTGGAATTTGTATCAATTTCTGCCATAAAATTCATCTTGACTCCGTCTTGTGCACTTAGCAAAAAGTTGATCTTCTTTGGTACTAGATTGCCTGTGTTCTCTTGAGTGACTTGAGCAATCTTTGGCCTGGAATCCTTGTCGTCTTCTTCTTCATTGTTCACACTTCTGAGTTCATCTGTGTGTTCTAGCTCTTGCTTAACCACCATTTCCTCTGATATGTCTTTTGGAGAGACAAAATCATCATTTGGTTCCTGTAGAGTCATAGGCTCTTCTTCCTCGACTTTAGCTGTTGAAATGTCACCAATAGTGTCTGAACTTCCTGTCACTTGCTGCACCTCTTCTTTGATTGATTCCAAGTCTTCATATTGCTCGTTTGTAGGTGTTGGACCTGAAGCATCTTCTTTGGATCTTAGCCCTTCTTCCTGCAACTTTGCTTCGTTGACTTGCGGCTCCCCCTTTGTACTATGCATTCGAGCTGGACAGTTTGTAATCAAGTGTGTTATCGCACACTGATCGCAAAGAGCACCTATTTGTATATGACCAGTATTCGGGCTAGGTATCTGGTTTTGTGTTATCCCCATAGCTGATAACCCTGTTTCGAACTCATACTCAGATTCGTCATCAGTCTCACCCATAACCCTTAGCATGTAGTAGGGGACTATGTCATACCCATTCTCATCGCAAAATTTTGTTGGTGTGGTCTCATTAACACATACATCCAAAGTAGCCAATATCTGAGTCCACTCTAGTGGTTCTAACGCCTCTTCCGGAAAAGGTTCTCTTATGTAAGCATCATCTTCTAAGACCCTCTATAAGGCATTCTCATTTCTCCCAAAGTCACTACACTCCGATGCTCTGCACATCCAGATTTCTTTCTTTTTGCCCATCCGCGGATGGTCTGTTGATCCACTTTGTGTTGCAGAATCAAAATCTTCCACAGGCGTTCTAGTTACATCTTGGTAACTATGATTTCTCATATTTACACGTGTTGTGGTTTCAGCTTGTCTCAAGTATAGATAATCATAACCCCAATCTTGTACCATCTTGAGTTGCCTCATGAATGGTCTTCCAAGGATGATTTCATAGTTGTTTTTCTTGCCAAAGTCAACTATGGCAAAAGTATGCGCATACTCTATACCACAAGAAGACACCACTATCGCTTCTAGCAATCCCATGGGTCTTTCCACATGCCCATCAGCTAACTGTAATTTTATTCTGGTTGTTCTAAAGGCGGGCCTACCCCATTTCTCCCATATTCGTTTTGTTGCTATGGCAATTCCTGCTTCGTTCTCAAGTATAGCTTTCGTTTCAATCCCATTTTACTCGACATGCAAATTGGCATTACCATCTTCTCCTTCACAGTACTCTCCTACTTTGTTCAGAGGTAGTGGTCTTACATTTGATCTAGGCTTCTCGATCTCATCTAGCTCTTTTTCCAGAAACCTTAACGGGCTTTTGATCCCAATTTTTTCCAAGCATTTTTCTATATCCGTCCACATACTTGGTCTGATTTTCAAAAGTTCTGCCAACGTAATTGTGCACTTCACTGGCGTGGATAGCAAGTCAGTCAAAATTTTTGTGTCCAATTATTTTGTCCCCCCTAGCCTCTGTGATGGAACTCTCACAATCTTAGACTTTGCCTCAAAATCTCCCATGTATTGTGGCAAAGTTCTTAACGATGCAGGTCTACTGTCTTCGGAGGCTATCGATCCTACGTCACCATGATATGACCTCGCATCAACAATCATTTGTGGTCTATCTAATGTGATTTCTGGAAATGGTGCTGGTCCAGCATCCTCTTCTCTTTTTTGAGTATCTCGGACAGCCTTCCATAACTCCTCTGGCCACTGCTCCTCAACTATAGGAACATAGGGTGGGAAATCCCTCATTGATTCATCTGTTGTATTTTGGACTACCCTCGAGTCTTGCGACCTTGGAAGTGGTTCTTCCCTATGATCCACTTCTTCTCTAGGCAATTCGTCTACTTTAATGATCTCATCTTTGTGCACTGGGGTGACTATCCTATCCTTCAATTCTGGTGGAGGTGGTTCTAGCAATGCTTGAGCAGTTATAATGAGCTGCTTACACATTTCTAGCCTCTGCTTCTCTAGTTCGGGATAAGGATGGGTCATCCATATTTGTTCTAAGGTCTGTCTATTTGCCAATCTAGCCTCATAAGCCTGTAAATCGCGTCTAAAGGCTCATTCACTTTCTCCACTAGGACAGATCCTCTTGAACTAGCACTCTTGGGTGCTTCAGCTGGTTTAAGGGTTTCAACTTCCCTTTGCTGTGTCTGTTGCTCTTGAGTTGTTTCCAACTCAGCTGTAACAGCCTTGTCTTCCCTTGTTTCCCTTTCTAGTCTCGCTTTCATTCTAGTCCTTCTTGCTCGTCTAGAGTTTCTACGGCTTTTGGAACTCTTACTAGTCTCTCCATCTGTAGGCTTCTGCTCTTACACTTTTGCTTGTGCTCTTGTGACAACGTTTACTGGAGCAACTTGCTTACTTTCATCTTCTTGTTGTTTAAGCACTTGTTCTTTCGCAATTGTTTCTTGCTCTGTTGTTGTTGTTGTCGTCTCTCCTTTTGTTGTGGCTCGTTCTTTCTTTGATTTGCTAGTAGAAGAAAAGGTAACATGTGGTTGCATTTTACCTTTCTTTGTTGGATTCTTAGGACAATCCAAAATCATATGTGTGATTGCACACTCATTATAATATACATTTATCATGATATCATGGTGTGGACAATCCTTAATCAAGTGATCACTACTACCACATCTGCCACATGGACGTATTGGTTGTTGTGGCCATACTTGATATTGACCTTGAAGTGGCCTCTGATCTACCACATTTCTTTCTATTTGAATCTCATGACTCACATATGCATTTCTAGCAGCTATGGGTCTTTCACTTAAGAACACTTGTTCCGCTAAAGGATGATATCTAGGCGGTTGAGACATAACATGTTCAAACCCTGGTGGAGTCTCAGGTCTATAGTCAGGACAATGTTGCGTCGGATGGTCCCCTCCACATGTCATGCACATTCGTCGTTGAGGAACTCTATAGGCTGGTACTCTGTCAGAGTGGTTGATGCGTTGCATCACATTCTCTATGATTTTCTCCTCAACATTTACTTGGTTTTTTCCTAGATTCTCTCTTTGATCCTCAAGATCAGTGGTTCTCTTTTTCTTACTCGCATCATTCATCTTCTTCTGACCATCTTCATAGAATTTGCAATTGTCAACTAGGTTAACTGCCGCTTTGGTCACCTCCTCTAAGGTTTGGTATCTTTTCACGTATAGGTCCTTTTGGAGATTCTCATTCATAAGTCCTCTGATGAAGCATAGGATCTAACGTTCTGGCGTGGGTAACTCTTGGGTAGGACATCTAGCAACATATTGCTTGAAACGCAGTATTGCTTGTCGCAATGTTTCTGTTTCGCCTTGTTTAAATTCCTGAATCTTAGGAAGGGTGTTATGTTTTATGCCCCTCTTGGTGAATTCTTGAACAAATTCATCCAAAATTTTCTCAATGGTTGTGAACTCTCTCCGGTTCAATAGTTCAAACCATGCTTGTGCATTGTCCTCCAATGTAAGTCCAAAACCCTCATACTGCGTGTGGAAGTCCTCTACTCGTTCTGCTCGTAGGACTTGCTTGAAAGCCGAGACATGGGAGTATGGGTCTCCTATGCCATTGTACTTTCTATTTACCCATTTTCTTAGCTGAGATGGTCTTATACTTTGGGGTGCAAAGTATGAAACCATACTCCTCTCTGGTATCGTTTCATCTCTCGTTATCGCTCTAGGGGGAAATCCAGGTGGTGGTCCCGTCTTTGGAATTCTCTTAGAGGTTCCTGTGTTTTGTGGATGTATCGGAGGTCCTTCATTGACCAAATATCCACTCATCTCTAATTTGGTTCGTGGATTTGTGCTTTCTACAACTCTATATTTTCGTCAATACTTGTCAACAAATAAGGATGTCCATTGTCGGTCGACCTCGTATGTATAGACATATAAGAGCTTGTATTCTGTCAGCTCATCTGGGTAAGGCTCTAAGCAACTGTAAAGGTTGAATTGATTTCCATTAATATACCTATATAGCCCTTCACTTTCATGGTTATACGTCCAAACTCTCTCCACAAAATTGGTCTTTATGTACTGTAGGTTTGGAAGATCTATTCTGGGCGGGTGCTCATCTATCCCTGCAATCCATGTGCTTGTATAAGTTGAGTCTGAGTTTGATGTAGACATGACTTCTAGGCTTAACAACTCTATCTTGTTGTAGTAATACCTCTCTCAATGTGTTCAAGTATTTTGGTTAGGGAAAATCCAAAACTATGTCCAAAACCGTGAGCGTTTTCTCACAATTCTCTCAAATTGTCGTTTTTAGACACCCCTGACCAAACACCCCTGACCAAGCTACGTTTTGATAAAAAACGTTTTGGAATCGGAGTCCGTATGTGAAAGTTATGACCAAAATAGTGAGATGTAATTTGGAAAGTTGCTCTATCTGATGTTTTTGCAAGTGGTCAGTTTGAGCCCAAAATTGGTGTGTGCACTCCTTAGGCAATGATAAACCCAGTGGTATACTTGGTTTCAAAAAAAATTCTCAAAATGTTTTTCTAAACTTGTCTATCGCGATAGACTCACCAAGTACCCCTTGCAGATGTCCAAATGCACTCAAACTTTGTGTACAGGGTATAATGGGCCTTCTGAACCCAAATATGAAGTCAAATTTGAATCTTGAATTTTCTACAGTGAATTCCTAAGTCTATCGCGATAGACTCACCAAAGTGTTACTGGGATACAATTTTTCAACTGTTTTTACAGATTTGAGTTCCCCCTTCTCTTGAGATACTACTCACCAAGTTTCAAGCAATTTGGAATACTTTTCCTTTGTAACTTGCATCAAACAACAGTTTCTTTTCTGATCTTATGAAGTAATCCTGTTAGATGCACTTCCAATGCTCCAAATTTACTCAAATTTTAACCATAGGCTCACAACAACATGTAGAACAAGGCCCTAAGGTCAGTTTTCAAAAAATTCCTTTTTTGTGAAAAAGCCCTAGTCTATCGCGATAGACTTAGCAGATTCTTCAGTTTTGAAAATTTTTCAGATTTCTCTTTACCACTGTGTTCCCTATGCTCTGTACACCTTGCTCACCAATTTTCGCTTGTTTTGGAATTTTTCTTAAGTCTCTTAACTCCTACTCTAGAATTCTGAGTCTATCTGATCACTAGAAAATAGACTTAGGATGACTTCCCAATGTCCAAAATCCACCAAATTTTGAGTGTAACCTCCTGAGAGGCTAAACAAGCTATGCTCCAGAGGGTTTTGAAAAATTCAGTTTCTTTGGCCCTGCTTTGAGTCTATCGCGATAGACTCAGCAAGTACCCCTTTTATAGGTCAAACTTGAACTTTGACTATACCAGTGTGTTCCAACACCTCTCCTTAGTCCTCCTACCAATTTTCAAGTGGTTTGGATTTTTACTTTGTCAGCTAGACCAGATCTGGTGTTTTCTACAAGCTGAATCCTCTCAAATAGTCTTAGACCCACTTTCTGATGTCCAAATGACTTCAAAATTTTTATGTGTCCTTGATAGCACCTTTCCAAGCTATGCCACACAGGTTTTTGAAAAATTCAGTTTCTATCACTGGGTTCTTAGTCTATCGCGATAGACTCACCAAGTATGCTAACATGACACTTTTTTCAAATTTTCTCTTCACAGATGTGTTCCCTACCCTCTGTAGATCATGTATACCAAGTTTCACAAGGTTTGGAAATTTGGTCAAGTCCCTTTAACTAATTTTTCTCTGAAGTCTGACTCTAAACACCAGACTTGAGGTTTAGTGGTCAAGCAGGTGTCCAAGTACACTCAATTTTGGGGAGCAGCCTTGTATTGATGTGTTTTACCTGTGGTATGAGGGGTTTTGCCTGTTTGTGAGTCTATCTCCAATTCACCAGTCTATCGCAATAGACTGAGCAGAGAGCCACTAAGAAGTGATTTATTTCTCTATTTTTGGACAGTTTGGTTCCCAATGCCCTTAGAAGCCTATCCGCAAAGTTTCATTCAATTTGGACTTCTTTTCCTTTGGATTCAAGCATTTCACAGTTCACTTCCTTGCACTCAAAAAAAGCAAATTTCCCACTTAGATGCACAAGCATTGATGCAAATGCTTTGAAATTTCAAATACAAGCTCTAGAGCATATGGAAAACAAGGTCTTGAGGTCAAACTTTTTGTTTTTTTTTTTAAATTGCAGATTTGGTTTCAAATTTTTTTTTTGGGGGGGTTTTGGAGTGTTTTTTTTTTTTGGATTGGACCAAATCTGTGTTTTCCCCCTACCTTAAGGTCTCCAATGCAAAAACAAACACTCAAATCGGCTTTCAAACGACCATTTTAGAGCATTTTTACCAAAATCAGCACAATTTCGCCTTTTGTGTTTTCAAGCACATTTTCATGTCAAAATTGCTCTAGATCAACATCAGATGTCCTACACTACCTAAAGTCCTACTTTGGATGGTTGTTTTTGCTTTATGGCAAGCAAACAGCCTCCTACTTGCCTTTTGCGTTTTTTTTTTCTCTTTCAAGTTCTTCACAACCATAAGTCACAACCAAACACACAAACCATAAAACCTAATCTAAACACACAACAAAATAAAATAACCATACCTCAACCTCATGGTGGACCATCTCGGCGTGACGTAGGATCCCTCGCTATCCCTCAGTCAAAAGATCCGCTCTCTGACTTCCCACTAAGAAGGAAAATGGTGACAACACTCTAGAAAACTCTAGAGAAACGCTATACTGTCAAACACGAGTGATGTGGTCTACGCTAGTTTAGGCGCTTCGTCCCCGGCAGCGGCGCCAATGTTAGCGGTGACAACACTCTAGGAAAATGGTGACAACACTCTAGAAAACTCTAGAGAAACGCTATACTGTCAAACACGAGTGATGTGGTCTACGCTAGTTTAGGCGCTTCGTCCCCGGCAGCGGCGCCAATGTTAGCGGGTTCGCCGCGACGGACGATGGAGCACACGAGAACACAGACCAACAAACTGTCAATCCGAGGACGTAGCTGACCCGAGTAGGGCATGGAGGCAATCTCTGGGTTGTCAACCCTGAGCTAGACACGAACAACACTCTACAGTCACTAATCCTACCACAACACTACCATAAAGCAAAGAAACAGACAACGCATCCTACGAAACACTACAAGCTCGAAAGAGTCTCAAATCATATCAGAATGACTCGAAATCGGAGGGTAAGACTCACAAGGACATATCCTATATGGCCAAACACGTAAACCCTGAAAACCATAACTATAAGATCTCTAATCGCTATCGCGATAGACTCATAACAGCAATTTCCAAAGTGTCCGAAACTGATCTACAAAGACATCAACACGAAGAGCTTCTCGCCCTCATTCTAACGACTACTCGATCATTCAGAACGGATGTCGTTTGAGGTACTTACGACCAAATATAGCTCGTAGCAGGCGAGCTCGCGATGTGGTCCTCGGCTTGCATTGCTTGCGTCGACGCGAAGAGCTCCTCGATGCTAACACGCTCCTACTTTCATATCTACAATGTGATTAGTGTGCGCGACGGTGTGTGTGCGTGAAGCTCACTACTGTGTGTTGCAGAACCCACGACTGTATATTAATTGAGATAACGTAATGTGTTTTTTACAAAGCCTTAGGTTTCACCTTATATACAAAGCCTTCAAACATAATGTTCGGCCAAATGACCTGAATTGTCTCTAGGCTTCTACAGAGCTTAATTACAAGAAACTGAGTTAGCTTTACTCATTATACAAGCATCTGTGGCCAAAATACAAGTGCTGATTTAAAATATGAGGTTCCCGTAAACATTACAAAAGTGGCCGTAATGGCTCAAAATAATAATAACAGGATATTCGATGACGTCCATGAACTCGTATCTTCATGTTGCAGCATCCATCTTCATCTTCATTACTTCATCACCATCTTCATGTGGAATCTTTAGAATCTTTGAGGAATCTTAATGGAATCTTTGTGGAAACGTTGTTGAAAGGGCGCCCTTTCAACACCCAATGATGGGCATGCCAAGAAACACGCCATGGACCTCATTTGTTAGTAAACCATCGCTACATTGTAGCTCAATGCTTGCAACAGTATCTACAAGTGTGTACCAATCGTATGCACCTATGGGTCATCGCACTCATGTAGTCCCTACCCCTCCCATTGTTTCAACAACCTACGATCCACAACCACAACACCCAAGTTCTTATTTCCATGGGACTCTACCGGCTAGCATTAGCATGTCACATCCAACGTCTACTATGCCTACGGCCACACATATGAACTATGGACCGCCACATGGCACAACCCCGTACCAAATGTGGAACCCAAGGGCTTCCTATGCACCAAGCCCAATGCTAATACCTACTCCACATGTAGTCTCTGGAGCACCTTCACCCACAGTGCCTGCTCACTTAGGTGACTTGGCAACATTTGCTCAAGGTATTGGTCGATCTATTGCTGAGAATATGCATAACACGCCTGATAGAGAGCCTAGAAGTAAAGCAGTACAAATAGCCAAGCTCACACAAAAATTTAGTGGAGACGGGGATGTGAGAAAGCATATCAAAAGTGTTTGAACAAATATGTGATTCTCTAGGAGAACACAATGACCTGCATAAGAGTAATGCTTTAAGACTAACCTTAAGTGGGAAGGCTGGGGATTGGTATAGAACCCTAAGGGTGGAAGAAAAAGCGATTTACCCTACTCTTAGGAGACTGTTCTTGAAAGAATACATACGAGAGGGAGTGCTTTGGGGTGTAGCCTCTCAGCTCCAGAAAGCCCAATGAGAGGAAGGAGAGTCGGTGAGAGACTTTATTAGTCTCTTGAAGCATTCGAATTCTCCTTGTAATCCAAATGAGCGCTTCAATAATAATCAATTGCTTGATAGATTCATTAGGGGATTACGACATGAGGATATCTACAATGGCTTAGTCATTAGAGGTATCACCACTTGGGAAGCAGTCAACACCAATGCGATCCAATTGGAGGATGATTTAATGATTCAAGGAGAAAGAGTGTCTGTTGAGCCTAAATCTATTAGCTGGCAAGTATCAGGGCATCAACCAATGACCCTAAAGCCTATTGCTAAGGAGACAAAGATATCTGAGATGACTTTAGCAGATCTCACCAAGGCTATTCAAGAGAGTCTTAGAGATAGTCGTGCTCCGCAAAACAATCATATGTATCCAAGAAGGGAGCAACAATGGTGCTCAGTATGCTATGGACCGCATAGTACCAATGAAGTTAGAACCACCATCATGTCCAAACTATATAAAGACCTTGAGCTAGTCTCAGCTCTTCGAGCCTTTCTCAATTGAGAACTAAAGTTTGGGCTACCACAATTTGCATAGATGGATGGAGCTGGGGAGATGCCAATAGAGGAGGAACACTTAGATCCACAACCCATTGTAGATGAGAACCTTGTTATAGAAATACTGTTAACAAGTTGGGACAATACTTTGAGGGAGATGAATCCAATGCGACCATACCAATCACTACTAAGGGATTAATTGTGAAGGGAATCCTTGATGGTGGCGTTGGGGTTAGCATTGTGACTAAAATTGCTGGGAAACTATGGGAAGACCTCACCTTGCGACCACAACCATAGTAGTTAAGATGGCCAATGGGTCTATTGTTAAACCTATTGGGATGCTAGAAGATCTCAAGATCAAGGTCTTTGGACATAAAATAAGAATTACCTTCATTGTTATGGATTTCTCCAAACACACTATGGCATCAGAGATGATCTTAGGATGTCCTTTCATGAGGGAAGCAAAAATGGTGCATGACTGGTCTAAAAACCATGTCTACTTGCAGTTCCAGATTCTGTCATTTGAGTGGATCTTGTGACTGGTCCAGCACATCCTCTAGGAAATAGGTTTATAATTGATTATAGATCTGACACCACAGTTCACTCGGCCCCATTGCAGTATTGTTACACGTGTAAGGTGGACACTGATGTTGGTGAAGATTCTCCTTATATGGATGTACTACCTGGGATGACTAAGTCGGACAATGTGGATTGGGTCCACCTAGCAGCAACCATAGACACTTGGGGAAACAGGGGGACGACCTGGGTAACACTTGAGGGGGATGAAATGCGTGTACCCTTAAATATGCTACAAGCAATGCATATAGCTTCTGACAAGACTCATCCTAATGTAGCAAAGGAAACATACAAGTGGGTCCCTAAAACTTCTTTAGCGACCATAGCTAGTGCTAAAAAACAAAAGCCTTGTAAGAAATATCCCACTTGCTCCAAAAAATGTAAGGAAACGTGGCATTGGATTCCTAAACGACTATTGGAAGCCCAAGGCTACTATCAAGGAAATGATCAAATCTGGGTGCCAAAACGCCGATTGTGTTCTTACTTGACACCTGACCCATGTGAGCTCAATCCTGTGGCTCCAAAACAAAATGACGATCGTGGAAAGAAAAAAATCACAGAATGCTACACACCCGCTCTAGAGCTAATTTGGGTACCGAAGAAAGAACAATTTGTTACACCTAGCTCAGAAAGGGTGGAGTGGAAACACGGTAATTCTCATATTAATAAGTATTCAAAAAAACCAAACTAGCTAAGTTTCCAGTTTTGAATCAGAATATTGACTATGCCAAAATATACAAAGCCAGCAGGATATTAACTACGCAAAAATATCATGATGTTTATATAAATATCATGTTTTTATAACAATCCATCATTAATATATCAAGCTCAGGTTTACGGCAACCATTTGTAAAGAGCCTGATTAGCTTAGGAAATTAACACATCAATGATAGCCATTTATTAAAAAACCAGAATTTACTGAGTAGGTACAATTGCACCTACCTGTGTGTCGAATTCTCCTATTTGTTTGAACATAGCCGAGCATGATGCGCTCGAAACCTGACCATTGGTTGCAACCTCAGTTGTATTCCAGAATATCGAATGGAGACTATATGTATATACAGGAGGGTCATCATGGCAACCCACCACATCAATAACCGAGCATCCAATACCTTCCTCTTGGTTTTCTCTCTGTGTGTGTGTGTGTGTGTGTGTGTGTATGTGTGTGTGTAAGTGCTTGGAGATGGAATCATGCTTACACGAGAAGTGTTGATAAAGTAGAAAATCTGCAAGATCATCCAAAGAGCCAAAAAGCCAGCATGTCCACAACAATACGTCTGCCATTGCTAATCAATTGTGTTTATGCGAAGACTGTCCATGAACCTGCACGGAATGTCCATGATACGCAAGCAGGGCACCGGGGTATGGCGAGTAGGAAGAGACATATGCACGCTATCGTGTGTGTGTGTGTGTGTGTGTGTGTGTGTGTGTGTGTGTTTCTATGTGGGTGTGTGGGTGCATGTAGGACCCTGTGATAGATACGCACATGCGAGGGAAGAAGAAGAGGGTGATGATGCAGGTCCAAACCCACGAGGTTAGATTATAAGAGATGAGAGAGGTCGAGATTTGCAAGATCCAGCTTGCGAGGGATAACCGGATATACTCACAATTGTGTGTGTGTGTGTGTGTGTGTGTGTGTGTGTGTGTGTGTGTGTGTGTGTGTGTGAACCTACCACGCAAGGCCAAGAATGGTTAGAAATGTATTAATATCCACTTGGTGGATAATTAATGTGATGCAGATGGGTTTTGAGCCAAAAATAGTAGCCTATGCAAGCCAATTAGGATCCATCCTGTGTGTGAGGGCATTAATGTAACTTCGAATTAGCAAGTGGGGACTCAGTTAACCCTATTAATGAAAGAGAATCTCCTTCAAGTAATTGCTAGTGCTCAAACCAAGACCTTCCCATAGGACATTATGATGCTCTCCATGTGTGTTATGGATACATTGAGCCAGAGCAAGCTAGGAAAATGCCAAGTCCGAAGTTGCGCAAAATAGTGCGGCAAGTCAGTAAGTATGAGAGACTGGGACATTATCTTCTGCCCATGTAGATATGTGTGTGTGTGTGTGTGTGTGTGTGTGTGTGTGTGTGTGTGTGTGTGTGTGTGTGTGTGAGAGAGAGAGAGAGAGAGAGAGAGAGAGAGAGAGAGAGAGAGAGAGAGACCCCGTCGATGGGTCGAACCTGAGAGGGAGAAAAAATGGACTCGTTGACTAGGATGAGTGTGCTCGACCTGGGTCAAGAAACACTCTAGAGTGGGACTTCAACATGAAAATGGGGAGACAAAGAAAGATCCAAAAAATTCCTCCTTGCGAGCCATGTGGAGGGTGTGTGTGTGCTTGTGTATGTGTAAGTTGTATGCACCATAAGAAGCAAATTAGTACTTCTTAATATTATGTGCCATGTGCCAAAAAAGGCTTTATGCAATTGGGAATGAAATGAAGGTAGGTCAGGTGGTTGCAACCAAAATCATCTTTCATGGCAGGGGTATATATAGTACTCCTCAAGGATAGCGTGCGAGTGAGGATAGCGTGCGAGTGAGCTTGTAGTCTATATGAGGTGATAAGGTTTTGTACATGCATAAGCATGCAAGACAAAAGGCATGAACTATGAGATTCGGGACAATTCATGCATAAGTTATGAATTTAGATGAAAAGAAACTCACCATATCCTTGAGTAGAATTCTCTTGCTAGCTATGAACATGTATTTAGAGTGTATTTTCTCAGCCCCAAGCTATTCTTAGAGGGCTTTTTTGACAAATCTTTATGCCAACGTATAAATGTGCATATATATGTTGACAATTGTCAAGAACTTAGCCTTGAAAGGTCAATAGTAAGGGTTTGGAGTTAACTCACTACAGATGTGTGTGTGCATGCACGTGTCTCTCAATAGCCAACAAAAATATGGGTATGTCCATGTAGATGTGTGAGCGTGTGTGTGTGTATCTCTTATCCCCTGAGGAGAGCTCCACCTTGTGTGCTTGCATGTATGCATGAGAGTGTACATGAGCATGTACCTATGTACACTATAAGTTGGAAACTACAATGAAGAGTAGAGAATGTGGATGTAAAGTGTGCACGTTCATACGTATGCAAGATAATGTGAGTGCAAGTACATCCACATATGCAATCTCTCCCTAACTCTTTTCAAATTGTAAAGTTTTTGTCAGATGGCATGAGTAACACCCATGACTTATTCTATTTGTTAGCACACATAGGTGTGTGTGTGTGTTTTTTTTTTATGTTTTACATAGACTACTTAGACACAAAAGAACGCCATTTTTAAAAGATAGCTAGCTCCAAACATTAGGAAAGTATTTTCACAAATACATTGGTATATTTGAAGCATTCTTATACAATTTAGTTAGAATGAATATTCATTCTAGTTATCCTATACATAAAGACAAGAAGTAAGTATATAGATGGACTAAGTGTTCATCTTGAGTTTTACAGGATGACGAGCCAAGTTTTTTGAGCAACAAATAAAATGAGTGAGTCCTTCAATAAAGTCTTTTTGTGAACCAGAGAGATTTTCAAAAGTGATAAGGGAAAAGAGATGGTCCTAGAGTATAATAAAGACATAATTAAAGAGATATCACATTTACAAACCATAAATCAGAAGATACTTACACACAAACCAATGTATGTTAAGTGACATGACAATGCCTTTTCAAACAATATAGTACAGAAGAGCCATGGCACTTGTTGTGATAGGGAATTGTGGGCCAATGTGAGGATGGGCCTTATCAACCCCTTTCACCAACCCTTATCACCGTTGCCAATCACATCTCTCCTTGTATGCACATTATAGCCGGTTTAATAGTCGTGCCTCTACAAGTGAGGCAGCTCTCATCTTGGCCGAGCTCTATAAAAGCAACTACATCCCACTACCATCTGAGATGCCATTCAATCCATTAAATTAGAGGGATTGTAATACCAATTAGACTTGTCATCAATAACAATAGCCCAAAATAGAGTGACAACCTTTGTAGCGCTCTAAAATAGCACTTATCATCGCTAGCTAGAACTCGTCTGCACCAATGAAAACTACTTTGGAGTATGTGGTACAGTTTTTGAAAATGAAAAGTTAGGAGAATCAATAGAGATTATCCTGATGCAATCTACATAAAAAGGTCACATTGATGGTCACATTGAGCGCTAGATGACGGCACATATGCATACAACAAGTGTGTAGTGAAGGTTAGGACTCTCTCTCTCTCTCTATCTCTCTCTATCCATCTATCTATCTATCTATCTCATATGAAGGTTGCATGGAAGGTTCTGTCTTTGTGATGTGATGCACAACATTGCAGCACTCTTTTTCTGTTTACAAGTTATAATTTAAGAAGCCCATTATGGACTATAGCTTGGGCCTCTTGAATTACAGGTCTTGAGTTTAACTCTCGTCCGGATGGATCTTTAAGGTCTCTTGGGATAATTTCCTACAACGTTAAAATCCTCTTCTTCTTCTTCTCTCTCTCTCTCTCTCTCTCCCCCCCCCCCCCCCCCCCCCCCCCCCCCCCCCCCCCCCAACCGAGGTTTAGCCCTAGCCTATGACAAATTGTAGCCACCTTGATATCTCTCTACATTTGACAAGCTGTAACCTAGCGCTCTCTCTCTCTCTCTCTCTCTCTCTCTCTCTCTCTCTCTCTCTCTCGGCTATGACACAATCCACAAGGACATTGTGTGCCCTAAAAGATATTAGGTAGGTTCAAATGCAATGATTTGATTTATTAAAAGAAACCAAAAACCTTATGGTATATGTTGTCAAACGGCATTAGAGCCGAGTCCCACACTATATTAATGATATTAGCAACATCAAGGTGAATTTCCTATGCAATGGTCACACTTCACGCGTTTTATTTTAGCAATTTTAGGGAAACACGATCCTAGATTTTTGAAATGTCCTTAATACACACTTTTTTGTGAGTATTAATGTTGCTCTTGGAAATCTAACCAATGAGAAATCTGTACGCTTTGGGTGCTCCTCAAATGAAAGAGTAAAACAAGGTAAAGCAAAGTAAAGCACCTTAAATAAGGGAAGAATAAACGTGCCACCCTTTGTTTTCACAAATGGTGAAGGGTAGTGGGACATAATGTAACTTTTTTAAACTTTTAAACTACTAATTTCACTAATTCATAGTGAGATTCGGCTCTTAGTCATACTTGTGAACACTACTGGAACTAGTCCGCGTTAGCGCGGACTAGTCTCGACAGCTTGGAGAAGTTTAAGAAGGAGCAACACATGGAGGCTGGTTGAACCTATTGACTTGAGCGAACACTGCTGGAACCAGTCCGTGCCGATGCGGACTGGTTTCGACAGCTTACACAGGGCTAAGATGGAGGCAACATATGGTGGATGGAGGGGCACGACAATTGCTGTAGCGGCGGTGCTTTTGGCTCCCGTGAATTCTGTTGCACTTGCCCTTTGGTACACCACAGACTTGCACGCCAACAGACTACTCATGGCTCTTCAAGGATCACTATCCCACCGCCTACAGCTATGCTTACGACGATGCCAACAGCACAAACCGGAGAGTCGAGGCTCTACGCCATGTGCATGCGCAGGTTGAGGCAAGCAGGTTGTCATGGTGAGAGATGGCCTAATTGAAGTAAAAAGAGAAGCCCTGAGTATTACCCTACAGACAGAATGGTAGCTTGGTTGTAGGAAAACCCTAATGAGAATGGCGATGGATTAGCAGAGTGCTATGCAGGATTAGCAGAGTGCTAAGCTGCATCATGCAGGGCCTGCATGTAGTTATTTTGATCATGGCGGCTACGCAAGAGAGAGGGCGAGTGCATGAGATGAAAAGAGGGATGGACGGTGTAGAAGCGTTTGAAGCAGAGAAGGGTACCTGGTACCAGGAAACACACAAACACACACATATACACACTCTTACGAGTACAACTTATGTACCACCCTCATTCCTCTCAGCGAGCGAGTACGACCTCTCTTCCCCTCTATGTTTCATTCGAGCGACAAGTACAATCAAGATTCAGCTTCAACAAGTTTTTTTACAGGAAAAATTACCAAATTACTTTCTAATTTGTGGAAATTCCCAATACCCCCCTCAAATTTTAGAAATTCCAAAATACCCCCCCCCCGCCCCGTGTCCAACACCCAAATCATCCATAAGGCATCTAATCCATACACACTCAACAGTAGCTATGAAGATTGCCTTATACTGAGCCTCACAACTAGAAGTGGCCATAGTAGGTTGCTTCTTGCTCAACCATGATATACATGAGCTGCCAAGCATGAAACAAAAACCACTTGTGGACACTCATGTGGCAAAACAACCATCTCAATATAAGTCCAAAAAAGCATGCAAATCTTGCGACAATGATCCCTCCTTGGGATAAAACAAGCCAAGATGTAAAGTGTCACTCAAGTAGCAAAAAATCCTCATGACAACCTGCCAATGCTTAGACCCTAGGCTATGCATGAACCTGTTGACCTGTGAGAGTGAAAACTGAATATGCGGCCTCATGTTGCATACATAAATGAGGCATCCAATAGCAGTTTGGAAAAGAGTGACATCTACAGAATCACCAGCATCATTAAGACTCAATTTCAAAACTTGTTTCCATGGGAGTGGCAATAGGTTTGCAATCCTCAAGTCCAAACTTACATAGCAATGTCTCTATGTAACTTTGCTGACACACCACCATCACATTGCTTAAACTGTATACCCAAGTAATGATGCAATAGCCCCAAATTTTTCATCTTGAAAGTAGCATTCAAATCAGCCTTTAATTCAGCAATATGTCTCCCATTTGGTCCAGTGATCAGCAAATCATCTATGTAGAGAACCACAATGAGAAGTAAATCACCCTCACGGTGTACATACAATGTGCTTTCTTTTGAACTGTTACAAAAGCCTTGTTTGACCAAATCAATGTCAACCTTCTCATACCAAGAACGAGGAGATTGCTTCAACCCATACCAAGCTTTGTTACATTTGCACACCTTATCCTGTTGTCCTTTCTTGACAAAACCGTGAGGCTACGTTACATAATCTTCCTCAAATATGTCACCATTCAAGAAAGCAGTAACAATGTCTGATTGATGTACATCCCAACCAAAATGAGTTGCCAATGCACATAGAAAATGCAAGTAGACATACAACAAGTGGGAGCAAAAGTCTCTTCAAAATCTGTCTTTTTGATGTGCATAACCCTTTGCAACAAGTCAAGCCTTATAGCGATCAATCTCACCATCCGGCTTGCATTTCAACTTGTAAACCCACTTTGTACCAATGGCCTTTTTACCAGGAGGCAAATCACATAAATTCCATGTGTCATTCTCTATAAGTGCATCATACTCTGATTGCATGGTAGCCATCCAATTTTTTGAATTTTGTGCCTCATCAAAAGACAAAGGTTCCTCAACATCATGTAAGCTAGACACAACCAAAGCATAACCATCTGATGCATAAGTGCATGGTGAGTACCTGAACAAGTACGACTAGACAAAGGTGCATCCAATTTACTATCACACAATGTATGCACCAGTCATTTTGGCATACCTCTAGCCTACTCATTCTCAGCCCTTTCCTCATCAAGTACATCATGTACATCTGCATCAATAATAGGTTGATCTGTAACATCTTTAGAAACCCCCATAGACTGTACATTTGCCTCATTGCATAAATGTCTTGTGAGCTTAAATTATTGTCCATAGTACATTACAGCAAGGGCTAAACAGAATCTTCCACAAACACAAAATCATGAAACCAGAATACGCTTTGTTTGTGGATGATACCACATGTAACCTTTGCTCTCAACACTATAACCATCAAAAATACATTTGACAGCCTTATCATCCAATTTTTTGCGTTGTGTTTGTAGCACCAAAGCATATGCCAAACAACCAAAAACAGTCATGTGCTCAATAGAAGGATTTCTACCAATTGACCATGAGTTAGGTAATTGCAATTTCATTGAAACCCTATTTCTCTTTTTAATGATAGGAAATGGACCATACATGATGGCCTCAAGCTAAAACAAATGCGGCAAAGCTTGAATTTTGACCATATATCATGCCATTTCCTTAAGTGACCCCCTGGAGGGTGCCCATAGTACATTTCGAAACATTTTTAGCCATAGCCAAAAATTGTTTGAAGCACATAAACACTTTGGACTTTGCCTTAAGCGGATACACCCATGCATGCTTGGAAAAATCATCAATAAAAGTCACGAAGTAAAGGTAATTGCCCAAGGATGGAGTTTGCATGGGCCCACAAATATCACTATGCACAAGCTGCAACCTGCATGTGGCCCTAACTGAACAATCCTTTGGAAACTTAGAATGTTGCATCTAACCCAAAATACAGCCTTCACAAACATGTTTGACAGGTGCTTCAAGAGGCGGAAAAGAAGCAACCATATCAGATTTCTGCAAACACGACAAATTGGAAAAGTTAAGATGTCCAAAATGTGGATGCCAAAGTTTTGCATTTGAAATAGCCTTTGAATCCACAATTGCATTTGCAAAATTTTTCCCACACTTGTCACACAAAGTGAGCTTATACATCCCACATCATAAAATGTCAGATGCAACAATTTTATCACCAAAAATGAGATCATGTATTGTACATCTGTCATCCATAAATTTGACTACAAGACCAAGTCTAGCAAGTGCAGATGTAGACAAAAGATTCTTCTTGGTACATAAATTGCATCAACAAGTGTGAAAGAACTTCCATTTGCAGCAGTAAGCCAATCTTTCCAACTCCTTGAACCGGATAAGAGGCATTGTTGGCACAACTAAATTCCCAAGAGGGACAGACTCAGGAGAGGTGAGAAATCACGATGTGAGGTAATGTGCTTTGTAGCACCACTGTCAAAATACCACACATGTGAATTTGCAGCAACTGACATGCATGCATCATGGACATCAGGATTATAAGTGCACTCTACACTAATAGCCCATTCTACATCAACATCAACATCACAGTCTCCTTTCACAGAAGACTCAACAATAGCTGCATTTGTAGTGAAACCAGCATTTGTAGTGGAACCACCCTCTTTCTTCTTAGCCTCTTTGGCCTTCAACTTAGGACATTGCTTCATCAAGTGATCATTAGTTGTACAATAATGGCAACGCATCTTATTTTTTCCCTTATCACCAAAATTTCCAGACAAATTGCTACCAGCAAAAGCATTAGGAACATGTGATTTTCCACTCGTCGCAGAAGAACCATAGAAGTGGCTGCATTACTTTTACCACCTTTTCTTTGAGTAGCAATAAAGGCATGTTCAACTGCAAGCTGTCTAGTCTTGTTTTTTTTGAAAAGTGACTCTGACAACAACAATGTGCATAATGCATCAAACTTGACAACTTCAAGATGTCCTTGGGTCATAAGTCTCCAAGTACTAGCAAAAGTTTGGTAAGAATCTGGCAAGGCATCAAGAATAGTCTGCATAAGGGAATTGTTTGAAATGACTTCACCTATAGAAATAAGTTGCTCATTGATATCCTTGACACCAGCAAGGGGAAAGTGTCCATATCATCTTCCTCATGCATAATCTTCGACTCCAGCTCTTTGCACAACAATGTGATTTTTGCCTCATTGCGACTTGCATAAAGACCAGCCAGAATATCCCAAGCCTGTTTTGTAGATTTTGTTGAACGAATGAGGAGTAATATTGTGCTTCACAGACAAAAAAAATAATGCATGTGCATGGGCATCTTTTACATCCCAATGAGCTTGTTATGCCGTAGGCAAAACAACTCTAACAGCAGCAATCCTTGCCGCAAGACCTACAACATTCTCAACATCGCCTACATCCTCAAAACCAGGATGTACATCAATGCCCTACACAATATTCTAGACACCCTTTGACACAAGAATGTTTCATCATGTAAGACCACATAGGGTAATTGTACCCATCCACTCTGTCCACATCTTGAACACATCCGTGTTGTTGTCAGCCATGACGAATGCCTGCACCTGATGTGAAAACTGCCCAAAAAGAGGAGAAACAAAGCAAGAACAACACGTGCTATATACCACAATCTGTAGAAGATTGTAAAGACCTATGATGCAAAAAACGGCATTGAAATTTTTTTTTGCACAAAATGACAAAATAGCATGATGTGCTGCCTATAGTGGAAACGAAGGCCGAAATGAGTCTAAATCAAGATTATGAGCAGACTAAGCTCTTTGAGCTTACCCAAAAAAAATTGTCGGCTTGGGAACGCTTGCAATAGCTCATAGAAATTAGAGAAAGTGAGCAGGCATATGGTGGAGCTGCTGGCGACTAAGCCCGGGAGGACGCAACTTGCTCTGATACTAATTGTTGGAATTAGGGTTGCAGGAAAACAAACACAGCTTGGAGAAGATGAAGGAAACTCAAGGCACACAATAGAGAGTGTATTACTTAGTATGAAATGAAAATATAGACATCCCTAGAGTGATGGGCATATATACAATGCATGGGGGGAAAAAAACCTCTAGTGAGGGAAAAAATGCCTTGGCGATCCTAAGTGTGTTCACATACATCACTACCACTAAAAACCTGTAAAACCTGTAAATCTCCACTCGTAATGTCGATGCAAAATGCTACGTCTCGATCAAAAAACAATCTACAATCGGATGTCCAACGCTAACTCCACCTATAGTGTCGATGCCAAATCTACGCCTCCAAGCAGTGTGCTCTGGAAATTGCGTCTCTCAAGAGACCACTAGCACAAAAATGGTTGTTGTGTATGTCCAACTAATTGAGAAAAATTCTTTCTTGAGGTGGGAATCGTGGACTTAGGCAAAATCCACAGGTATATGCATCAATCAATCCACAAAAGACATACATCCAATCTCTATATGTGTCAAAGAATGATGTCGATGCCGTAAAAAGCGATGTTGAAGAAAGTGAACGCTAAAACCGATGTCGATGAGAGTCGATGCCAAAACCAAGAGTACATGATATGGTGTCAATGTCAAAGCCAAATGTGCACACACACTGTGCGCATTGATGTCAAAGCCGGAGATATAATCAAAAAGCTCGATGTCGGAGAGTTTGAATCCGAAGAGGCAAAGCCGAAGAGTAGGATGCTAGTGTCGAAGAAGCCCACACACACAATCTCTCTCTCTCTCTCTCTCTCTCTCTCTCTCTCTCTCTCTCTCTCTCTCTCTCTCTCTCTCTCTCTCTCTCTCTCTCTCTCTCTCTCTCTAGCGCTCCAAAAGAGCCAACGTTATCTCCAAGTCTCTGTTTATGTAGACTCTTCAAAATTTTAGTATTGTGTTGTTTTCAATCGTGCTATCTTTAGTAGCTTACTATGCAGTGTTCCAATTGATTCTCCAACGCTATAATATAGCCTTTTATTTTGTAGCACTCACTTGTTGTAGAGATCAAAAAACTCCTCCTCTAGAGAGTGTTGAGCTCCCTAGAAACACGGTGAAAAATCACCTTTTGCTAAAGCTTTGAGCCTTAGCCCAAATCAAAGCTTGTGCCTGCACCTTCATCGAAGCTGGTAGAACCGCCATGCTCTGATACCACTTGTGAGGCAAGCGGATGCATGCAGAGTGCGAGTGCAGGAGTTTGTGTAGCAGGACACAAAGGTGCGGTGGAGCTCAATGTGGATAGATGTCCATAGCTCCTTATTCTTTTTATGAGATGTAAATGAACAAGGTTAGTAATGGGCAACACT
This sequence comes from Adiantum capillus-veneris, assembly GCF_014529385.1. Lineage (NCBI taxonomy): Eukaryota > Viridiplantae > Streptophyta > Polypodiopsida > Polypodiales > Pteridaceae > Adiantum > Adiantum capillus-veneris. Next base: position 102,300,970 of record NC_140943.1, on the reverse strand, counting down.
TGTTGATGCACAGCCAGTATGGCCTACACACTTACACTCAAAAGGGAGAAAAAAATATATTTACCAATAGTACTTCTCATTTAAAGGAGTTGGTGGTTTTACAAGTTCCACTCAAAGAGCCCCACCCCAAATAACTATTTCAAATAAGGTAAGTCCCATGGCATTGATTAGAACAAGTAGCAAGGTTATTCCCCACAACCGAGGCCAGTTTCCTATCTCGGGGTCTGTGATCAATGTGAGGTCACACGAAGCAATATTTGAGCAGGTATAGTGCAAAACGGGGGTTCATCCCAATTTGAGAGCTCTAGATTAAACATATAAAGTGGAGTGCCCTTTATTGGATTGGGTCAAGTCAAACTTAGCACTGTGGTTTCCAAAGTATAGGGTATGTCATTATTAAACCATATACGCCATTGATGTGTGTGTGTGTGTGTGTGTGTGTGTGTGTGTGTGTGCTTGTTTATGTTCTACATAGACTACTTAAACACAAAAGAACACCATCTTCAAAAGACGGTTGGCTCCATACATCAAGAAAGTAATTGCAAAAATACTTTGATGTATTCAAAGAATTATTGTACAATTAATCATATTGTATGTTCACTCTAGTTATCCTATACATGAGGACATGACGTAAGTCAATAAATGAACTAAGTCTTCATCTTCAAGGTCGGATTGAAACAAACATAAACATCTTTAAGCAAGGATAGGACTCTCACCTGCATCCATATAAATAAAACAACAATTTTTTTAGCCTTGGATACGTATTATAGTTTTCAAAGAGCCTATCAATTATTATCCATGTCCAAACTTAAAAACTAATAACTATAGTCCTACATGGTTCAAACTTTAGGAATTTGGTATAGAAGCAATGGTTTGAAACACTAGAGCACATAGAGGTTTGAAACACTAGAGCACATAATCCATATATTGACGAAAACCATTTGGTTAAAGTCAAGATAAACTGAAGTAAGCATATAGTTAACTAATATATTATTTCAATACAATCCTCAAGTATGGTCCTAGTCTGACCTAGACGGGAGATAAAAGTGTGTGTTTATGTTTGAAAATCCCTTCATATACATGACCCATACAAGATCAATTGATTGAAATAATATATTAGGTAACAATGTACTAAATTAAATTCAAGTTACATAGTACATGAGTCCTCATAACAGATTATAATTGATCATTGATCTACATCTGATTGCATGATCAAAAGTTAAGACCATGATAGCATGATACACCAACAGTAAATAAAAGTGTAGTCCATTGGAGAAGTTGCTGCTACTCCTAGTTAAGTGAGAGAGTCCAGTTATTACCTGCCACCATCCACAAAAAATATCAAGATAGAACTTAACATGTTTTTAGTGGGAAGACAGGCATCGATACCAGACTCTGGTTGTTATCCATGTCGCACTACCCTAGTGAATACCAGAACCTTTCCTTAGTGTATATATATAAATCACAACATGTTATTTGTTTTTTGGATACCTTTTCAAAGATTCTAAATTTTTTGGCAAAACTTTGTTTGTTTTTTGGATATTTTTTCAAAAAATTCCATCTTTATAAGAAAGGTTTATATGAGCATTTAAGGGATTGCAAACCATCTGTTTTAGTGTAATAAGTTCTTGAATGAGCAATCATAAAGTATATCATATGTATTTTTACCCCCATTAAAAAAAAAAAATCATGAGCATACCCGACTAGCATGCTTAAATTATCCAATAATCCAAAATTTTCTTCATCTGCTTACATATTTATGGATTCAAGAACGTATTTACATACCCATTCTTTGGGGAAAAAAATCTCGAACTTGTTGCCTGCATTCCGACATCCATGAGTGTTTGTATCAGTTATCAGCTTTGTGTGATGTGTTTTGCCATCAGTAGGGCTTCAAGATGGGTAGTTGTATGTACGAGGACCTTGTCCATGTGCTTCAATTACTCAATATTCACAAGAATACGCCCAAATTGTCCATCAATCAGTGTTTCTACCTGCATTGCTTGTAGTGAAATTGTGTCGGATCATCACTATTTCCAAGAGGAGGTATAACCAATCCTCTCAAACCTCAGAGAGAGAGAGAGAATTGTACCAGTTCATCTTCTGTGCCATTAAGGGCGACAAGGGTTCAGCCTTCCAAAATAAAGAGAACGAGAGAGAGAGAGAGAGAGAGAGAGAGAGAGAGAGAGAGAGAGAGAGAGAGAGAGAGAGAGAGAGAGAGAGAGAGAGAGAGAGAGAGAGAGAGAGAGAGAGAGAGAGAGAGAGAGAGAGAGAGAGAGAGAGAGAGGAATTCCTCTCATAAGAGATAAATGGGAGAGAAAGGGGTTTGATGCAGATGGATTGGAGGGGATCTCGATGCCTATGGTGTGTATGTGTGTGGTGCAAAGCTGGACCCAACTCCTGCCAGCGCGTTCAAAGGAGGAAGAGAGAGAGAGAGAGAGAGAGAGAGAGAGAGAGAGAGAGAGAGAGAGAGAGAGAGAGAGAGAGAGAGAGAGAGAGAGAGGACACGTACAATCTGTTAACTCATCACCTACCTGACTTGTCTACCTTTAGCAAGTCAAACATGTGGTAGATAATTAGGTAGCCTCACATGTTGGTTGGGTGAATTCCCATGCTAGTATTGTTTGTTACTAGAAGAACGTAATGAGCTTATGACTCAGTGTAGGTCAGGTATTAAAACGATTATGCTTGTGATAATATATATCAAGTATGCATAACCTCCTTCCAATTCCACGAAAAAAATCATCATGAACAATCGTTCAAAGTGTGCGCCAGCATTGGAAAATGCGCCAGTGCCCTCATTTATCCTATTGCACATGCCCGTACATCCTATGTGGGTGTATTTGTGGGAATATATCTGGAAAATTTGACATAAAATTCAACCATAGCAGCTAGTGCCTTGCATATAGATAATTCTAATGGTGTAGTATTGATTCTGGCATCTTCTCATCGTGATAACTCTTTTCAATGTGTGCGAGTAGAAACGTATAAGGATGTACTTAAAAATCTGCTACACGGTCATTACAAAAATGTGTGTGTGTGTGTGTGTGTGTGTGTTTATGTTCTACATAGACTACTTAAACACAAAAGAACACCATCTTCAAAAGACGGTTGGCTCCATACATCAAGAAAGCAATTGCACACATGATGTATTCAAAGAATTATTGTACGTTCCTTCTAGTTATCCTATACATGAGGACATGATGTAAGTCAATAGATGAACTAAGTCTTCATCTTCAAGGTTGGATTGAAACAAACATAAACACCTTCAAGCAAGGATATGACTCTCACTTGCATCCATATAAATAAAACAACAATTTTTTGAGCCTTGGATATGTATTATAGTTGTCAAAGAGCCTATTAATTATTATCCATGTCCAAACTTAGAAATATAATAACTATAGTCCTACATGGTTCAAATTAGGAATTTGGTATAGAAGAAATGGTTTGAAACACTAGAGCACATAGAGGTAGTGACACATTTAGAGGTTCCAAACAATGTTCCATTTAAATCAATTTCTACTTTTTTTTCTTTGATTATCCGTCTTGGTTTCCATCAAAAGGCCATCACCCCTCTTGATGGGCATGGCGAAAAATGCTTTAGAAGATCTAATTTTTATTGGTCAAAAGTGGTAAGTATTCCTTAAAGTTAGAGACTAACAACTACATATACAAGTGTGTGCATGCGTGCGTGTGTGTGTGTGTGTGTGTGTGTGTGTGTGTGTGTGTATGCATATACTTATACATACATACATGCATAGATATGCACGTTTATATAATCTCTTCACTTTGAACATGGTCAATGCACAACCTATGCACAACAAAACTCTATATTATACCAAGATGAAAATTATTACGTGAAAGAGAATTCATGGTGAATAAAAGGTGGAATGAAATATCGATCCTAGGTTATCACTTTAGAAAGTCTCTCCCTTACAAAGAGGGTTGTAATGAGTTGTTGGTATCAAGAAAAGGGTAAGACTAGTGGGGATGTTGACCCTAGGCAAGGTCGGCTAGACATGCGAGTTCAAGGGTTCCCTAAAGTGGGCTACATGACTTTAAAAGATATTGTGGGGAGGAGACAAGCATGCCCTAGTTCATTATGGTCTTTCACTACTATCAGGGCATGGTGACTCTCTATGGGAAGTACGGGACTTTGTGGAGCTTTTTGCCTAGCATGAGGCTTGCATGGTGGAGACCCCTCTCTCTCAGTCAACTTTCCATGGTGGATTCTTTACAGTCTAGACTGTTATAGTGTAGACTGCATGGGAACAAGGCCTTCAAGGCATGAAAAATCCAAACTTGGGTGGATCCAAACCGGGTGTAGAGGAGGGGCTGAAGTATCCCCTAGTGAGAGGAGCATAGCTCAACATAGGAAGTCTGCCTTTCCACCCTAGCAAGCATTGATTGCTCTTCTTCCATTGAACTCATCTCTATATGGTGCATGCCATTGATCATCACCTTGGATTCACAAGGGATTCACATTGTCTTGGAGATTGAGAGCAGCCCAAGGTGCCTAAAGGGGCATCGAGGGGCCAATCCCACAAAGGGACAATCACGTTGATGAAAGGAGGCTCCCAAATAGACTTAGCAAGCAATGCAACCAATACATGCAGCACAGTTAGGTGGAGGCATAGTCCCATGACTTGCAAAAAAGTTTCAATATTCGATCGCAATTTTGGCAAAAGCGAGCCAAAGACAACAAGCAAGGCTATAATGCCATGCTCGACTTCAATCCTACTACTTGCATTTGAGGATCTTGTTCCCAAGGCGCTTGTCAAGGCAAATTTCATGGCCTTTAGTGTGGCCACGGGCTATTTTCCACATCCCCCTGTCTACAACAAGGGAAGGGTACCCTCAATGAAGCTTCAAAGCTCACAAACAACCAAGGTTATTTCCAACACCGCAATCTTCATGACAACTTCGGTGGCAATCCATTTGGTGAGGTTTGGCAATCAAAGCTGAAGCTCTGAATAACTGAAGCTTGAATTTTGAGCGTAATTTGAGATGCATCATGCAAAGGCTACAAGCAGACACAAAAGCGTAAGGGTGGAAGAAGCATTTTGAGCATAATTTGAGATGCATCATGCAAAAGCTACAAGCAGACACAAAAGCGTAAGGGCGGAAAAAGCTTGGCATGCAACGATCAACCACGAGCAAAAGAGCATAGCTCAAGTCAGGGAGCCATGATGGTACCAACATTCTCGACAAAACTTGAATCTCTTGAGGAGGTTGCTTTCAAGTGCCTTTCGCGGTGTAGTTTTAGGATCAAGGCTTTGACTCCAATTTAATCAAAGATGTATTTGAGTAGTTTCTAAAGATGGATTCAAGTAGTTTTTAACAATTGTTAAGCAAGTACTATTAGAGTTATACCCTGTGATTTGTTAAGCTTTTGCAACATATAGAAAATTGTTGTAGAAAATTTTTTGCATGCATGCAATGGGGAAGTGCTTCCCAAGAATGGTCATTTCTGTTTACCTCTAATAAGATGCCTGCAAGGCATGTGATCATGTTTGAGCTAAGGAGAAAGGGTTTATACAAGGCTATTGAAGCACAAAGCTTGTGTATTAAGTGGCCGTAGATTTCATTGGTTGATATCTCAATCTTTGATGCGTCCTCTTTGTGCTATTGAGGGACTTTCCAATTCCTTGTCCTTTCAAAGGCAGGAGCGGGGACAAGTTGACATATGCGTAGATCCATGAGGCACATCGCATTGTTGCATTTTTTTCTAATAATCTTAAGTTTTGTAGGGCAAAAAAGAAAAGCATTAAAATGTGTCAAAAACTTTGAAGCTCTTAGCAAAGAAGGAAAGGCAAGTCTTCATACAACATGGATATCACGGCTTGGTGCTTGAGAGTTTTATCATGCGTGGCATGTGAATGTCTGATGATTGCTAAGAAGATTTCAACACAGAAGCTCGACAAAGTTTTCATTACTAAGATATCATTATTTGAAGCAAGGCTTCAATTTTATGGATATGGCATGGTAGCTTCCAAAGTTTGAGATATGCTAGCATATAGACTTGGGGCCTTTACAAGTTTATACAAACAATTATCCAATGGGTGTCGGCATGAACCAAGCGAATGGGGCTTACAAGGTAGATATGGTGAGCTCTAGGTATATTAGAATCTATGTCTATTAGCCAAATTCAATGGGTGTCGACATGAACCAATCCAACGGGGCTCACAAGGTACATATGAAGAGCTCTAGGTATATTAGAATCTATAGCTATTAGCCAAATTCAAAGTAAAATACTGTAGAAGCCACGACTAAAGCCGGATACAAAACTCAAAAACTTAAACATGGAGGGCAAATTAGAGTTGGTACTTGTTACTACATTGCAAGGGCTGAAAAATCCATCCAAATTGCATTCTCAAGTGAGCATTTTCTTTTGAATTCTTAGACAACAAACATAGGACTAGTACTAGGGTTGGAAATTTTGAAGTTTTTACTATTTTTATGCATTTTTAACCTTTAATTTGGACAAAATCATAACTGTCAAAGTAAGGTGCTTTGAAGTCCATACCAAAAAGCAAGGCTTCTACCCATGCTAAAGCCCTGATCATTGAGTTTACGATCTATGACATGGCACCAAGGGCTGGGGAATTGGCATGGGCTAAGTACAAGTTCACATTTTATGTATGACAAGGTTGAATCATACTTGAATGTATCAATGCCAATTCTAGGTAGTGCAAGGCACTTAAGGGTATTGGCTAAAATTGTTGAAGATGTCATTGTAGCCAACAACTTATCAATATATTTTTTTTGAGCTGCATGCAAACCGTGCTGGTAAGGTGGAATTAATTGCACCCAATCCATTTTTATGCTTCCACTACTACAATGCAAGATACTTTGTCAAGGATGTTCTTTGAGTTGCATATGTATGTACTCATTGTGCTACTTATGTTAGAGATAATAATTTCTATTGCATAGCAGACAGGCATGGCTTGGCTATCAAGCAACTTGTTCATGTGATAACATGAATCTTCTACGAGAGCCTCAAGGCAAGTAGTCTCTTGTTTCCATTACAGTTATGTGGACTTGCAACCACACATTCATGATATGCATGTCACACATATCTCTTATATATATGGATGGCATATTTTAATAAAAAGGCTCGTATGACTACTTTGCTTTATGTTTTGAGGATCTTTCTCTTCTTTCAACAAGGTGATATGATTGTTTTAATGATCTAGTTGTTGTAAATAAGAGTCCAACTTGAGAGGATCTATTGTTTAGTCTATCAAACCAACTATGTCTCTAGAAGCAACATCTTTTGGGTATGAACGAGATTGTGAATGACATATCACTCAGCAAGTGTTGATGTTCCCTTATTTTGAGCCTTCACACTTGTCCTTTCAAAGAAAGAATCTCTAAATATTAAGTGGCAATGGTTATGTTCGCTTTACTTATCTGCTTACAATCACTACTGGTAGCAAGGAAGCCTATGATGGCCCCCATCTACTTGGTCATTCAAGTAGTATCCTTTTGGAATCCGATAAAGGGTTTCCCAAAGGTTCTTGGACAAGAGAAAACTAAGGGTTCTTTCAGGTTGCACAATGGTGTTGTCTTTCCTCGATGCAAGTGACATGGTCATACATAGCTACAAGGTAGCAGTTACTAGAAGGATTACAGGTTAGTGTACCAAGAATCTCCTTCAATAATTTTTCCTTATACATGTTAAATTTTCTTATGATGAAATTGAGGATCCACTCTAGGTATTATATACTCTTTTAGTGGTCATCACTCTTTAGACGATCTGTAATGGAAATGGCCTATTAACTTTGAGAGTAACGGAACTTAGAGAAGTAATTTTATGAAATCACTTTGTGAGCATAACAGGTGAACTTAATTGATGGTAGAAACATAAACATAGCATTTGGTTAACTTGGCATGAACAATACTTTTGCAAGAGAGAGAGAGTTTAGAGAACATGACAACAGTTGAGGACCGGATTTATGTGGAGCTGGTCCCCCCTTCAATAGGCATCTGTATTATAGTTTCTCCCATTAGGAGAGACTTGTAACAGTACAATCTTTTTGTTCCTTGTGACCTAGGAGATGCAATGAAGATGGAAAGCCTCATGCATCACGAGCATAACATAAACTTTGTGGAAAGCATTAACTATCCCAAGCCTCAAATCCAAGACCTCAAACACCTTCGAAGGTGGAGAGCGCTAGCAGGGAATGAGGGTAGGGAAGAGGAAGAAGAAACATTTCATAAGAGAAAGAATTAGTTCCTCATTTATCATCACTCTTCTTGCTAGCATACATAATAGCATAGTAATGAAGATGGCAAGCTTAAGCATTGAAGCATGGCTCTTGGTTGGATTTGCATTCCATAGCCAAGAGTGTTGGTGTAGGCTCAACCTCTCTACTCGCTTGGAAAAGGAGAGGGAGCTCTTGCACTTTTCACAATACACAATGAGAGTGTGTGTGGGAGAGTATACCCCTCAATCAACCCCCTAGCTTGCTTTGATCGACCCCCCTTGTAGCTCATGCTTGAATCTCATTGGACCCCTCCTGGCCTAGCCAATCACAAGCAAGGGCATATCAAGCAACAAGGGTATCCTTGGGACAAGTGTCCCCATTTCCTCTTTGAGAGAGAGGACTTGATAAATGCTAAAACAATTAATAAAATCCACTAGATTATCATTGGACCCCTTGGAAGGCCAACCAATAGGCTTTAGGCACACCATGAGGGTAACCTAGCTAGGGGCTTGACATGTTTCCTACTTGCCTCTTGGGCAAGGGGTGCCCTTTGGCAGAGAGAGTGTTCAAGAAACCACCCCCCTTCTTGTATGGCTCCCCCCTCCTTGTAGGGATTTGGTTTGAATTTTGTGACACCTCAAGCCCCTCAACCTTGGGCCCAGTTCTCACCACAAGCTTGGCCCTTAAGCCCCTTTGAGCTTGGGCTGGGTTTCCACCTCAAGTACAACCCTAGCATCTCAAGCATGACAAGCACCTCAAGCATCTCAATCATCGAGCACTTTAAGCATCTCAAGCATCTCAGTCATCAGGCATGACAAGCACCTCAAGCTTGGGCCGGGTTCCCACCTCAAGCACATCCCTAGCTTACCTAAGGTCAAATGACTTTTAACACTAACTATTGGAGGTCTCTAATGAAGATAACCCTAAGGTCTTTAAGCTCCACTGGTTAGCCTTTCTCTTTGACAGACCATCTCCCATTTGGGCCCCTTTACCATTGGCCCCGTGTTGAGATAGATCTATAAGCACGTGTCTATATCCTAACCCTTGTTCCCGTTTATTCTCTCACATTAAATGATCAGTTTAATATGAGAAAATCATTTGGGTTGGTTAGATATTAGATTTCATGACACGGTCATAAGCTTGCAAGGTGGAGATCATTCTTTGGTACATGTTGTCAATCACACAATGTACAACATGGTTTAGGAACCCATGGAGTTTGGTGTATGTGGAGCAAGGTTTATGAGGGTCCCTCTCACTCATGTTTCTGAGTGTTTCAAGTTACCTCCACACACAAGTACTTCTTGTACTTGACAAATTTCACATTTACTGACATCACTGTATGAGACTTATTCCATAGGTGGAGAATAAGAGTCTTCGGGACTAACATTGGCACCTTTTTCTTAATTCAGTGTCACAACAAATTCCCTACATGCTGGTCAAAACTATTTATCGGGCCATTTCATGCATGAGGTATCGGGAACAATTACCATGGCCAAAAATTGTGAGGCTATCTAGTAAGACTTTTTTATAAAACAAGTACTATAAACAAGATTAACGGATGGTTATTTAAGCTTTTACATTGTAGTTACGCATACCTATCACTCACATAGCAAGGCTTTTTCATGCCAATGAAAAGGTCTCATTGTTTTTACCTAGATGTGATTTATGTTCACATTCTCATGGTTCAAACATTCTAGCATGTTTAGTAATTGTTTTGTATAGTATATTACAAATGCTACGGCAAGGTGTGGAATGTTTAATACCTTTTACAAGAGCTATTTATACATCCATTCCCTCAAGTTTCATGTAAGCTATGAGCATAAGCTAAGCCATGTAGCACAAAGCACTCCAATCATAGAAATGCAAACTGAGATAAGTTTTTGCTAATGCATGCACACTAGGTGTTATGGCCGTAGTGTTTAGCAGAGTCATATTTGTAGCAACCTACAAATTGGTTAATTTAACCATTTATCAAGCCTTTGATAAATAGTAGGGCCCATAACACTTAGTAATTAAATTGATTAATTTAACTACTGCTATTATAGAGATGCAAACTGAGATAAGTTTTTGCTAATGCATGCACACTAGGTGTTATGGGTCCTAGTGTTTAGACAAGGCATATTTGTAGCAACCTACAAATTGATTAATTTTAACTACTAATGAATTATTTTTCCCAAAACAAGTAAGGGACTTGTTGAGGCTTATGTATGGTTTTCAATCTCAATCACCAGTGGGATTGGCTACACACCTAATTCACCAAGTTAAGGACTTTATCCATGGATCTACTAAAGATTGCTCGTCCAAATGTTTGACAAGCACAAGACAGGTACTAGGAAGGGTACTAGAAGTATGCTACTGAGAAAAGTCATCATGTCACTTTTATGGAAGTTATAAAAGAGGCATTCATAAGTGTTTCAAAACGTTTAAAAATTAAAAACTGGTCCTTCACATAAGTTATCTCCGAGACATTGTGGCCCATTCAAAATACTCAAGCCAATTGGAGATATGGTCTACTCCTCTTGTCTTCATCTATTTTTTTCTATAAGCCATTTACGTAACATGCTTACATAGGAACAATGATGCTGTCAATCAAGATGTCCTTGTTGATTTCAAGAACATCTTAAAATCAAGCAAGTTGGAGATATGGTACTCTCCTCTTATATTCATCTTTTTTTTTAAAATAAGCCAGGACATGAGTTTCATTTGTGAGGCATCTTGTGTGATCACCACACTTGGACTCTTGGCCCTTGGCAGCTCTATCGTAAACCAATACTGTTGTGGGCTTGGTTGTATCGGACATCGGCCCTTGTGGTAGAGGCTAGCCCACTTGATAACGGGCTCCTAGGCTCAGGGGTGAGCCCGTATGGCTCTATGGCTGGGAGGTGAGCACTACAGGTGTTTAGGTGTGAGTCTGGCTTGTGTTATGTCATGTGTGTAGGATGGATCCAATGAGGGATTAACATTGCTACATCCCCAAACATTTGGATGGGTACCTGAGCTATGTCTGGCCACTGTGAGCCAACCCTACATGTGAACGCACCCTTAGTTGAAGGGAGGTTAAGAAGGATGGTTAAGAAGTCCTATATCTCAACAAGTGCCCATCTTGATGTCTTGGGATGTAACAATTCCCCCCTTATTTTTAATTACTTTCCTCAGCAATTTCAACTATTAAAAAATCAGGAAAGCGATTCCTTAATGATTTGATTGACTCCCAAGTGGCTTGGGATTCAGGATGATGTTTTCACTTGATCAAATATTTGGGGTATGAAGACTTGCACGAATTGCAGACCCTTTCATCAAAAAGTGATTTGGCTTCAAGTAGAAAGTAACGAGTGGTATCGTGCAAGGGTGGAACTTTTTCAAGCGGAACCACTAGGTCATCCTTCCCCAGCCATTCTTTTAGACGACTCACATGGAACACAGGATGAACAATAAAGTTTGGAGGTAAGTCAAGCTTGTAAGAAATTGCATTTATCTTCTTTGTGATCTAAAATAGACCACAATAGTAGCGAGAAGCTAATTTCGAGCATGAACCAGTTTGGATCGTTTTGGAATCTTTTGGTACCCTAAGGTACACCCACATGCCCTCCTGGAGTTTACGGCATTGGCAATGCTAATTAGCACAAAAAGTATCATGATCTTGTGCTAGCTTTTGTGACCTCAAGCATTTCTTGCATTTCGTGCAAGAAATTGGCTATTGGTCGCATTTTGATCCCTTTAAACTCAGTAGTGATTGGTTGTTTTGGCTCATAACCATACATAAGCATAAAACAGGAAACAGCCCAGTAGTCGAGTGCTTTGTATATTTATAAGAAAAATCCATCTCTGGGAGATAACATTCCCAATCAGATTGACGTCAAAACACGTATGCTTGTAGCATGTCCTTTGTAGTTTGATTTGTGTGTTCAGTCTATCCATCAGTTTTAGGATGATGTGACGATGACATACATAGAGGGGTCTCCAAAATATAGAAGATGGTTTGCCAAAAATTTCCTATGGATTTTAAAGTACGATCACTGACAATTTTGTCAAGAAAACCAAATAATTTGTATAAATATTCCATAAGGAGTTGAACTAACTTGTGGCTCTTTATAGGTGTAGAAACAAATTGCACCATCTTTGTAAGTCGATCAACAATGACCAAAATGGCATTGTGACCATGGTTGGTTCGGGCCCCAAGGAATCCAACTACAAAATCTGTAAAAATTCTTGTCCATTTACTATTGGGAATTCGCAAAGGATGTAGCAACCAAACACACTTTTCACATTCAGCTTTGCTGAGCTGACATTGTGCACATTCCCACACACACTTTTCAAATAAAAATTTCATGTGCAGCCAATAGAAATATCCGCCAACCAAGGCCAAAGTACGTCGTATGCTAGGGTGCCTTGCACTTGGTGTATCATGACAATCAAACAAAATCTGCTTGTGGATATCCTCATCAACGGGCACACACAGTTTGTCTTGTTAAAAAAATAGTCCACTATGAATGGAATACTTCTCCACTACCTTTCTCTTTGTATCCAACCTAGGGCCATGGCTTTTCAGGCCAGAGATTCCATCTTGGACTCGTTGTCAGATTACACTGAAGTGATGATTTTTTGGCAACACCCTTTGAGAGAAAGATAGAGGAGAGTCAAAATTTCAGCAACAAATGAAAGAGTATTTACCTCAGAGATCCTACTCAAGGCATCGGGTACAATATTAGTAGTTGCTTACGATAGCGGATACTGAAATTGAACTATTGCATGAGTTATGAGTTTGGCCCACCTTGCCTTTCAACCACAAAGGTTGGTCTAATCAAAAGAAGTTAAAGTACTTGATTGTCAATGACATTTATCAAAGTATTTTCCACTGTGGAGATAGACGTCTTTTGTTTGGGACACGCCTTATTTTTGTGGAAGTGACTGGTCTAGTGGCAGTCAAAGCATCAATTTATTTTTTAAACCTCTCTACAAGTTGCCTTTGATGTGTTGTTATTCTTGGGTTTATTTTGCAGAAGGTCAAATGACTGACTTGTGGCTACCGAAGCATTTGAGTGCTTGATTTTTTTATGTGGAGGAACTATGGCGAGGAGTCTCTCCATCCGTCAGGCTACCTCTAGAAGCCACCAAAGTATAATCATAGTTCTTGGGAGACTTATAGATGTCCTCAATAGATTAACCTGATTGTGTAAAACCTTGTTCGAATATGATGGCGGCCATCTAAAAGGATACAACAACTGCATGATGATCATAGGTTCACCAAGAGCCTTTTTTTTATGGAGAAGATCCTTAAAATCTTGTGAGTAAGCGTCTAGAGTTTTCTTTCCCATTTTGCACCCAAAAAGTTTATTGAAGCACTCAATTCTATTGACCTACACAAAGCAAGCACAAAAGATCGATTGAAACTCTACCCAAGTTGTGGGTAGCGGTCATAACACAACCCACCAAGAGTAGGCCTTCCCCTTTAGCATGAACGGAAGCTGCCAAAGACGTTGGGCATTCATAGAAGGATGCATATGGAAGAAGGCAGTCCATTTCACCAACCACTAGTCTATGGCGGTCTCTTCACACTCTTTCATTTCCCCTTTAAAGGGGTCACAATAGAGCTCTGCTCATTGTTACTCCAATATAGCAACAAGAGATGTGTCAAAGGTAGTGGAAAGAAGAACCCTTAGGACAAATCATGTGCATGTGTGTGAAGTCAGGAGGAGAAAAACTAGCATTTTCTTTATGTGTTGATACGTGCTAGCAGTGCCAATCTTGTGCGAAGATGCATCGGGTGTTTCCATGGCATGTAGGTGTTGTAAATAGGTGTATATAATAGCAAATCACTTGGGAAAATACGCCAAAGATACTTAAAATAGGCAATAGTAGGATGGAAGAGAGGGGGAGAGATTTTTTTGTGTATGAGAGAGTGCACACAGTGATTGAAAAGATCACTCCCTCGCACATCGATGTGCGTAAATGGCCCAAAATGGGGGTTAACCACCCCAATAAGAAAATCTCTCAAGAAGGTGCTCAAAAGAGGTGATTGTGTGCGTGATTTCTTTTTTTGAGTGTCACATCAAGGAAACTAGCCATTTAAACCTTACAACCTCAGTTAGAAGTGGATTTTTGCATGGCAACTTTTTTGCTTTATATATCATGTAAAGGCTTTTCATAAAATATAATAGATACATAGCATGTCCTACATTTTTTGGTGTCATTCTCATCTCTCTCTCTCTCTCTCTCTCTCTCTCTCTCTCTCTCTCTCTCTCTCTCTCATTTTGCATACGCACCCTCAAGCTATGGATCATCATCGGCTACATCCTCCCTAGCCGAAGTCCCTACAATACTATACATAAGCTACATACTTCACTTTGCCATCTATTAATGAAAATGAAAATCAAGTTCTTTGTAATATTGGGCACAAACATTACACAAGCTACATACTTCACTTGCCTATATATATTATAGGTTGCATTGTATCATTCCAAGTTGCAACATATCTAGGGTTGTCCAAAGTTTGCATATCCTGAAACCATTCACCATGAATGGTCATGTGATTCGATGCACTTGAATCCACATACATACATTATCACCACATCTTGATACATTTGCAAACATAGTGTTCACCATATGCTACATAACAAACAATCTCTTTGGCTAATCCATACCTCTATTGATATGTGCATAGTTGTTATGATGCCTTCTTTGTGGACAATCACACTCAAAGTGGCCTTGTCTATTGCCACATGTTCAACATCCCTTGCCATTATTATGTACATTGTTTTTTCACAAGTTTCCACGACCTCTTTCACTTATTTTGCCTCAAAAGTTTCCTTGACAACCTATATTTTGTTTTTTATTGTCAACCATATATTAAATGCCTTGATTATAGTTTACATAAACGCATCAACCTCCTTGACTTGTAGTGTGGTATGTGCCTTTACCTCTATTCTTATTGTAGAAGACTTGCTCATAATTACCTGCACTTTGTCAACATGAATCTTCACTAATGTTTTTTGCTTCCACAATAAGCAACGACACCAAATCTATAAAACTTGAAATGTTCTCCAAAGTATGAGTAGAGGTCTTGAATTCCATGTATGCTTGGCTTTTGGGTCCACTATTAAGAATCCCCTATATAACGTGCATTAGTAGGGCACTTAAAAAACCCTTCTATTAAAATGGTGACATGAATAGAATGAAACCTCTTCTTTGATGAACTAATCGGCTTTTTTGAATTTTAAAAACCCCTGCTTGAATCCTCAAAGATAAACAACCCTCCTGTTGAACTCATGTGGTTTAATTAACACAATTATAAAATGGACCCCCCAGGTATTCTAGTCCTAAGCCATGCAAGCATGCTTCCACCTTGTCATCATCATCAATCATAACACAAATAGATGCAAGGCATTCACATATATCCTTTATCTTTAGAGCATAGTCATTCATTGGCATACCTGTTTTCTTCATAGTGTTAAGCTCTGTCTTGAACTTTAGTGTCCTTGCCTTCTTATTGGTGGATGCCTCCTTAAGGAAATTACCATCCTCTATATGACCAATCAAAGAGTTCTCCACACTAATAGACAACCATAAATGAACTTTTGTGCTCCTTGGTTCCAATCTTTGAACTCTTTCACCTATAGAGGAGTAGGATACTCCTTGAGCAACACTGAGCTTCTTCATGTTCACCTTCAATTGCACCCATTAACCTTTCCCCATTAGGCAATTGGTCATTATGAACTTCAAAGCATGAGAGTTATTCTTGTCCAATTTCCATCATTGTTAGAAATGTTTGCAAGTATGTGCCAATGATTTTGAAAAATCCTGAATTTAGAAAAAATCTGCAAAGATCCTCTCCATAGCTTTGTGAATGAAAGGCACTCATTTTGTTTCTAAATAGGTGATGCAAATTTTGGAAATTGCAATTCTCTCTTGCATTCAATTCACCATACGACTCTCTCTCTCTCTCTCTCTCTCTCTCTCTCTCTCTCTCTCTCTCTCTCTCTCTCTCTCTCTCTCTCTCTCTCTCTCTCTCTCTCTCTCTCTCTCTCTCACACACACACACACACACACACACACACACATGTGGCAGACATGCAATTCCTTTTTGATGAATTCTATAGCAGAGGTGAGACCTGCTCAATCTCTCTAGAGTTCTTTTGTGTCGCCAGGGCTATTGGGTGCGTGCTCACGATGAGATTGGTAACCCTGTTGCAAGAGTGTATACAAGCGTTGGGTGCAAGAGCTATCACACGAAATTGTTGTTGAGAGGAGGGTGATGCAAGCGACAAAAAGGGGGGGTGGGTGGAGGTTTAATGGGGTTTCCATTGCCTGTACAAGGAAGATGGGAATCTTCTCGCTTATTGATTTTTTTAAACAAAGCCATTAATGTTATTAGAGAGAGAGAGAGAGAGAGAGTTTGCAAAAAACAAAATTCTGTACAAAACCTATAGCAACAAACCAAAAATAGCCTATATTTTCACAAACTCACATCACAATATGCATACATACACCCTATACAACACTTTGCATTAGTACATACTGTAACTATGAGAACTAAAACACCATTAGAGCTTCCTACTACACCAAAATAAGAAATTTTTAGAAACCTAAATCTTTGTGTTCTTGCATGTTTACGCACTCTAACTCTAGAACATAGGCTGAAGCCTGGCAGAAACGAAAACTTGGCTACAAAAATTTAGTCCTATGTAGAAGACTATACAAAGTCTCAAGTTGCACAACCTCCATAGAAACTGTCAAAATTGGAGATCATTCTAGACACCTCTCAAACATCCCGAGAGTGAGAGTAGTATCAATACACGAGGAGGAGAGTAGAGAAACATTTACCCTTAACCGCTTCTTCCACTCCTCTTGCTTGGCACTCATAGATTCTTAACCATAACCAGGCCTGATACCATGTAAAGAGATAGAAAAGGAGAGAGTTTGAGCGCTGAAAATCACACTACAGACAACCAAGAGAGTACACAATGGAGATGGAGGTTCAAATCTACTTTTTCTTCTTCCCTTTTGAAAAAGATGATAAGGACTACAATGCATGTGAAATAATACAACATAATAAGAACCTTGTACTTGTTTCATTTCTACTCTCAATCAATCAAGCCTACTTTGTGTGCACTTGCTATTGTCTCTCTCAAATTATCATTAGCTTAAACTAATTAACTCCATGCATGCTAATTTACTCTATCCACCATAATTTTGAATTCCTTTCATTTTGCTACCTATTCTGACATTTTCGACAGATGTGGAGTTTGGTATATTGTATTGGATTTTTCCTACAGGTTTGATATTGAAAAATGCTGAGGAGTTGTGGACATGATTTGATCTCAAGGAATTTGCTTTGTGAAGAGTGTGTGCATGGATGCATGCCTGCTTCGTGTGTTGTGCAAGGAAGGAGAGCGCAAAGAGCATGGGTGGAGCTCTCAGTGATATGAAGATTAGAATGTCTCACTACTCCTAATTCTGACATTTTAGATAGATGTGAAGTTTGGTATATGTTAGGTAAAGGAGGTGTGCCTCACCGTGCTTTTGCCCGTGTCCGTCGGCCAGTGTCCGGCTGCCCACATTTATCTCCTTATTCTTTACACATACAAAGAATAAGGAGCTCTCACTCATTCTCACATTGTGCTCATATAGTGAAATTTGGGAGCTCCACCCACATCCTGTGTACTCTCTCTCTCTCTCTCTCTCTCTCTCTCTCTCTCTCTCTCTCTCTCTCTCTCTCTCTCTCTCTCTCTCTCTCTCTCTCTCTCTCACACACACACACACACACACACACACACACACACACACACACACACACACTTACACTTTCGCATTCACACACTCACAATTGGTATCAGAGCTATGGCTAGGTGGCAACGGTGATCTCTCGGTGGCGACGAAGTTCGATGCTTGGCGGTGTCATATCAGAGGCGGTTCGACATGGGTTTGGAAAATAGATCTCAGAGATCAAGGTAACAAGAGCTTACACTTCACCAAGCAAAAGGGGAGAGAGAGATCAAGTTTTCTGTGAGCTAGGGACACTCAGAAGCAGGTCGCTCAGGTTTGGCAGCTTGATAGTTGTTCAGTATTTTGGCCATAATTTGAGCTAGCAAGCTCCGATTTCAAAACTTTGTAGAGGAAATTGTTTTTTGACTCGGAGTGCAGGTTGAGTCTAGTACTCCCATAGGTGTTTCCATTTGCGGTTGAGGACATCTTCTATAGTGTTTTGGCTTGCATACCGGTTTTGACACAGCAGGTGTCTTGAGCTTTTGCTTTGTGCATGCTTTTGTGGGATAGTGGCTGGAGTTTACTCGCCATAGTTTGTGATCGAGCTTAGCTCTCACATTGACAGGTTTTGTCAGTTTTGACATAGTTTGGTGTTCTTGTACCCACTCCCGCAGGAGTGGGGAGTTATGTATGCTACGGTTTTTTGGCGCATTGTTCATTCATTGACACATTTTGGCATCAATTTTTCACTCACATATGTATGTCATTTGTAGCACCATCGAGTGATACTCCGGCTAGAGCGGTTTGGCTCTGTGTATGACTTTGTGAGGTGATTCCGGATGAGTACATTCCCGGATTGACCATTTGGCATTTTTTTGTTGTCTCCATTGCGATTTACTATTGAGTTTTTGGCTCCAGTTACAGAGGAGACTCTGTTGAAATTTTACCAGATGTGTATGCCTATTGCAAAGGCTAGTGAGCTTGATCATTCACTCACCTTCTTTTTCTGAGACAATGGTTTTCTCTCGGGTGGGAGAGTCTTGTTATCTCGAGCATTGTTTGCCATAGTTTTGGCATGGATATGGAGACACTTCAAGTTAGAGGTGGTTCTCTCTCACGATCACGATTGAATTGTTGGCACGCTGGCCACGATGTTCATATTAGGCATTGTTGCTTCAGGCGTATGAGATAGCGGAAGAGGCAGATGCATGGTGCTACTATGAGGATAGATGCTAGAGAGTATGCATGTGGCAGGCATGTCACTTTTGAGTCTAGCTTGCCTTTAGACTACTTTGTATCTTGTGATAGCACATTGTCTACGCTTTTTCTACTAGACGAGCATGCAATTTTTCATGTGACGCCACATCGTGATTTTTTTCCTCTTTCTCTAGTGGGAGACTTGGTTGTGTGCAGTTTGCCAATGGGTCAGCATATGACATAGAGGGTGCTGGAGATGTATGCATGTCTTTACCTAGCGGTGCATTGCTTACGCTACGAGATGTATGTTGTGTACCAAGACTCAGCCAGAGTCTCATTTTAATGAGTTAGTTGCAGAGTAGTGGCCATTGTGTACTGCTTGGAGAGAAGTCATTTCAGCTGCATAGGGGATCACTAGTGATAGCTAGAGGTGCTAGGAGTGGTCTGGTATACCCTTTGCATATTTTTGACACACGAGGCGGTGTAGTCTCTGTGTATTTTCAGCCATGTTTGGAGCGAGAGACGAGGCATGTCTCTTTCACAGATGTGCTGCATGGAGAGCAGGTTGTGCATTTGTCTTGTGATGATGTTCACGTAGATAGTGGTATCTTTGGGGATGCATAGCTTTGTCAGTCATCAGTTGAGCCAGAGATCGATCATTGTTCTATGATGCATCTGATACGTTTGAAGGCGACGGTGTCCTTCAGATAGTTGTGTGTGATTGCAGTGGTGCTGATTTTTTGGTTTTGCAGCCAGCAGATATGCCTTTGCCAGACGATGCTGACATGGTGATGCATAGTCAAGTGGTTCCTGATGAGGATGCATGTGGCACTGAGGTTGCTGACAGGAATAGGCTGGCACGCATAGTGCATGTTTCGTCGGTTGTTGGGTCTCTCATGTCTAACCTTTTGGTCTCGAGACCTGATCTTGCTTATGGGGTTGGTGCATTTGCAGTGGGAGTTGCCGGTCGTGTGATGACTGACACTGGCATTGTGCATTGTGGAGCCATGCAGGTCATCACTCAATACGTGCATCAGGAGTGTCATCATAGCTTTAGCCCTAGTGGTATGCATGTTGCATCTACAGTAGAGCGGTTACAGAGTGAGCCAGTGGGCATAGGTTGAGACCAATTGTGATCGGGTTGGAAACACACGCAATGCCTCTATGATCACCCAACACACACTCTTGGGATGATACACACACACACACACACACACACACACTATAGGGCACCACCACTAGACTCATCCTCATCTTCATAAAGCTCTTCTAGTACTTTCCTTGTGTCCATATTATATAGCTTCTTGGCACCTGTCTTTCCATAGAGGCTAATTGTACCACGTCTCCAATCTTGAACAACTCCCACTGCACGTAACCATGGTTTGCCCAGTATAATAGGATATGGTCCCAACCCTGCAGGCATCACATGAAAATAAACCACTACCTTTGCATCATACACCTCCACTTCTAAGCTCTTTACAACACCCAAACATTTTACTTTCTGCTGGTTTGCCAATCTGATCCGAAATCCTGACACCCCAGTCACCGTAAGACCCATCTTCTCAACGCATGAGTGTGTTATGACACATATTTGGGCTCCACCATCCACATAACCTTGTCCCATATTTTTTCTTTTGTGCCACACATCTACTATTGGACAAATGTCTCGTAGCTCATCCATCACCAATACCTTCATTGAACCTCTCTCTGGCTCTTTCTCCATTGGGTTAACCATCCTCTTCCATTGTCTCTTTAGCTTAGGCACTATCTCTATAAGCTGCCCAAAAGTAACATCGGCTTTCCTTCTCGTCAAATCCTCCTTCAAGTCATAGCTTAATTGCCCATCCCCTAGTGGAAAATCTAAAACATGAAACTTGCAATGAGCCATTCTTTTCCTCTTGGCTTGACATCCTCGTCTTCATGGCTCTTTCCCTTCTTCTTACTAGGACTTGGGGCATTTCTTCCTTCCTTATCCTATGTGGTCCTCTTCCCAATAGGCATCACTAATGTATCCTCTAGCTTTGATGCCTTCTCCAAGGTGACTACACTTATCACTTTTGTCCTTCCCTTTTCCTCTTGGGTTAATCCACTGGTTCCTTCTTCTCCCTTAATTTCAATGCCATAATAATTTGACCTAGTTAGCACCTGTCTTGGCAATGGATACATGTCTCCCCCCATCCTTGGTGGCTTATCACATTGCGGGCTGATGTGTCCCAACTTTCCACAATTATAACATGTGGGCATCTGCCTCCAGACTCTACCATTGCTTTGTCCAATACCATTCCTGGGTCTTTCTTCACCTCCTGGCTGATTTGCAAACCTCCCCCGACCTCGATTATTTCCCACTTTACCTAGCATGTTGAGTCTGAGATTGTTCATTAAATCTACCACTTGCCTCATGTCTTGCCTTAGCCCATCATCTTGCACTGCTGTAGTGACCATTGTTGGCATAACTTGAGGAGCAATAGAAACCGTTGGTTCATGATGAACCCCTGACATGCGACCTTGTAAAGAGTCCATAGGCTGAAACTCATACCTCCTGGGCGAAGACTCCACCCCTAGTTGGCTCATTTTCCTCAGCTTCCACTCTTTGCTCCTTGCCACCTCCAATGCATCTTCATATGTTCTAGGCTTCTTTAGCTCCACTCTCCAATGTATATTCTCCCAAAGACCAGCCAAGAATCTATCCTTCTTCATCATGTCAGGTCGGGGTACTTGTGGTGCTAAGGCCTTGCACATCTGCTCCCATGCCAATGAAAACTTACGTATGTACGCATCTATTGGCTCACCTTCCTTTTGCACCAAACCTTGTACTTCTTGCCACACTTTGTCAAGATCTTTTGTCTTCACAAACTCCACTTCCAATCCATGCCTTAGATTGTCCCAACTCAATCTTACATGTGGATCAGCCACACGCAACTCCTCTTCCAATGATTTGGACCAAACTCGCGCATCACTCTTCAAACAAATTTGGAGAAGACGTAACATCTGTGCAGGATCGTGAATCTGATTGCTAATGCAGGCAACCTCCATCTTTTCCAAAAAGTGTTCCACATCTTCATCACTTCTTCCATGAAATTCCGGATAAGAGAAAGCCATGGCTACCCAAGTTTCAATGCTTTGAGAACCCCTTCGAACACACATGCAAGAACCCAAACTTTTTACTAACTCAATCCCCAAAAACTTCAATGGAGCTCAACTTTAGATAAGGAAAAACACATGCACATCAAATGAGTTTTCATAGTTAATCATCGGAATTAGAACAAGCAAAGGACATTCCATTATCTCTCTTAATCTTCTTGGCCCAAACATAAAGACTATGCGCTGCTGGAAATAAATCTTCCTGGACACATGAACATTTATTTGGATTCTTTGTGTTAAATGAAAAGGAGTGAATTGAAGCATACCCACGGCAACTGCAAGTGACTTCCACTTGCCAATATATCACTCTACTCCAGCTACCTGTACCTGTGTGAAACACATGTACCTATAACCTGTAACCTGTAACCTGTAATCTGTAATCTTTAATCTGCAACCTATAATCCCGAAGCTGAAGGAATTCGAAGAAGATCCTCCGTGGGGACGCCAAAAGAATGTGAGCGGTTTGGAAACACACACAACGCCTCTATGATCACCCGACACACACTCTTGGGATGATACATACACACAGAAGATGGGAAATCACTCGGCTTACACAATCCACCTAGCCGAGACAAGGAACACACCAATGGAGTGAGAGGAGAGAGACTATCCATTTTCCCACTCAACACAGAGACACACACACCCAAATAACTCAGCTCAAAAGAGGAGAATTTTTTATGTTTAGGTACAATAGAGCTTGGGCCAACACCAATGTGGCAAATAGCTCACACAATACGGATGAAATATGCCAGATACAGTCACAAATTTGAACAGAGACTTCGCTCACCACAGGAGAAACTTACACAGCCAAAATAGTAGGAAAAAGTGAGGAATTTGGAAAAATGGACAACACCATTGCATCCGGAGCAGCCAAAAACCTCAGTCTACAATATCAAAGTGCTCAAATCCGACCTCAGATGAGCAGTTTATGGCCAAAACAGGCTACAAAAACATCAAAAACTCAGTTGCGGCTATTCCTCCTCTTCTCTCTATGTTTTTGCTGGTCTTTTTCTCAGGTTTTTCAATGTCCACACTTTAGTTTATTCCTTGGGCACCTTTGACCTTTTAGTTGACCTCAAATGGACCCCGAACAGGCCAAAAATTGGCCATGCAGTGCATTTTTGTTACCTTTTTGCGTCATCCACACACCTGGCACTCAACTTTTTCCAATAATGCATCCCACAACCACGTGAAGTGGCCCCCAAATATAGTCCTCATGATGAAGTTTCTGCATAATTATCATAAGAAAACACCCATGTTGTGTTCGTACTTATCCACGTGCAAGTATTGACCCCATTCGACCTCCTAACACCACTGGATGCCATTTGACGCACCTGCTTACCTCATGGCGTCGGCCCGTGGATAGCTTCCTCAAGAAGTTTTACGCGCCGCAAACTCCTCTTATTATAGAACAACACACTGATACTCCTAATAATGAAAATCGATGCACTATGTACACCCTGCCCTACTTGTACACATGTGGGCCCCAAATAACCACCTGGCTCTGGAAAATGTGCAATCCTTTATTCGATGCACCATACATGGGTATGTACATATGCGCAATCACTTCTTCCAAAAAACTCCTAACACCGTCTTCTCTCACCTCTTGTATATACTAGTTGTAGGCTACTCTTCTCGCCACTTATCGGCACATAACCTTTAGTGGAAGAATGTTAGCTAAAGGTGGTGTGCCTCGCCGTGCTTTGCCCGTGTCAACCGGTCAATGTTTGGCCGCCCACATTTATCTCCTTATTCTTTACACATACAAAGAATAAAGAGCTCTCACACATTCTCACATTGTGCTCATATAGTGAGATTTGGGAGCTCCACCCACATCCTGTGTACTCTCTCTCTCTCTCTCTCTCTCTCTCTCTCTCTCTCTCTCTCTCTCTCTCTCTCTCTCTCCACACACCCACCGCATTTGTGCACTCACAGTATATTGTATTAGATTTCCTCTACAGGTTTGCTCTTGAAAATGTTGAGGAGTTGTGGACATGATTTGATCTCAAGGAATTTGCTTTGTGAAGAGTGCGTGCACGGATGCATGCCTGCTTGGTGTGTTGTGCAAGGAAGGAGAGATCAAAGAGCATGCGTGGAGCTCTAAGTGAGGATCAAAATGCCTCACTACTCCTAAATGATATATATCAACAATGAATAGAGATAAGGTTAGTACGATCAATAAGATGGGTGTCTGGTTAGTTGGCCTGAACCCTAACAATCTCTCACTTGAAGGCTATATGTATAAGTATGTACATTCATACAACCATGAAGCATTCAAGTGGTTTCACTCTACACCCATCGTTTCCAAGCAATGTGCAGGGTAGGCTCTTTGTGAGGGCATCTGCAAGGTTGTCATCCGTATGAACCTTAACTAGCTCAATGTGCTTGCTAGACAAGATGTTGCATATCACATGATAAAGGACTTCTATGTGTTTGAAGTTGAGGTGAACACGGGGTTCTTTGCTAATGCAATCGCACTCCGACTATCACAATGCAACACCAGAGTGTGAGTAATGCCAATATCTCCCACTAGGCAAGCTAACCATGCAACTTCTTTGCTAGCATCAAACACTACCACATACTAGGGAGATGATGTGCAGTTCTGGAGACATGATCTCCATGACACGGGTGCTCCAACAAATAGGGAAATGTAGTGGATCTTTGACTATCCACACAACCAATATAATCCGCATCCGTGTAACCCATGATGGATACATCACTAATCCCAAAGAGTAAGCACTTGTCTACCATACCTTTCATATATCTCAAGCCCTCCTTCACTGCTTCCTACAGCTTTTTGCCAGGATTTACCATAAATCTACTACCCACTCCCAATGCAAAAGCAATGTCAGATCTCATGGCTACCATGGCATATATGAGACTTCAAACTGCTAAAGAATATGGCACCTTGGCCATTTCTATTTTCTCAATGTCAGATTTGGGAGCATCATTCTTGTTAAGTTTTGCATATGCCTACAGTGGGGTACTCAATGTAGCCTTCCCCCCTACATATTAAAATGTTACAAGATTTTGTGGATAAACGTTTCCTGTGACAACTTAGTATTCCACCTCTCGATATACGTTTCTTCTGGAAATTTAGTATTCCATGTATCCTATCCCTCTTGATACGCATACCAATAAAGTGACATCTCCCAAATTCTTCATAACAAACTATGTGCTAAATGACTTCTTCAAGATGGAAATCTTGTCTTTAGACTTCCCAACAATGAGCATGTCATCGACATAACTTATCAAGATGATAAGTGAACCATCATCCAACTTCCAGGTATACAAGCAGTGATCTTCCTAGCTCCTGTCTTACCCTTGGAATTGCACATACTTGCCAAACTTCATGTACCATTGCCTTGAGCCTTGTTTTAGGCCATAAAATGCCTTACACAATCTACACATCACTTTTGTCCTTGTAGGCTTCTTAGGTTTGACTTCAAAACCCTCTGGATGTTTCATGTAGACATCCTCACAAAGATCCCCATGAATGAGAGTCATCTTCATGTCCATTTGGACAAGTTCCATGTCTTTAGTGGCTACTTGTCCAAGCACAAGATGCAATGTAATCATCTTGACTACTAGAAGAAAATCTCATCAAAGTCCACACCTTTCTTCTCCTTGTATCCCTTAGCAACCAACCTAACCTTATACGTAGGCTCAAGATCTTCTACCATGTACTTTTTCTTATACAACCAATTGCAAGGCAAGGCTTGTTTTCCCTCTAGCAACTTTGTCGGTTCCCAAGTTTCATTTGCCATATATACTCAAATTGCATTGCCTGCTCCCACTTCATGTTATCTTCTATCTTGATAGCCTCTTGGTAGTAGGTAGACTCTCCACAGTCGGTGACCGATAGATAGTCTAATCATGGCTGAAACGCACAACACTGCAAACTTTTATGACGAGAAGACTGGGAAAAATGAATAGAATTTCCTTTGCAAAATGAGTCAAAACTCAATGCAAACCGCAAGCCAAAAAACTACAGATAACTGCCAGAGTGGGAGTCAACTCGACCACTAAACCATTAGAGAGTAAACTGCAAATACGCATAAACCATGCGAGAATCTGAGAAAAATCCGATAGAGTTTCCCTCATAAACTGGCCAAAAACTCAAATATCTCACCAAATACGCATGAAAATAGACACTCAGTGTCTCATCAATAGCAAAATCCACAAATGGCATACATAGCACTGCCAAAACCCTAGCAAAACAGCTCACTCCTGACTGAGTGACTCTATGGATGTATACTTGTTCCAAAAACACCTGTAAACCTGCGAACTTGCTACCTGTGAGCTATGCCAAGCTCAGATTGTATCCACATAATGCATACATATCATGAAACTACACAAGACCGTGCCAAAAGCTTCTAAAATGCTCCACACAATCGTACATGAGCACTACATAAGTTGTACTGCAAAAACTATGCAACCTGTGAGCAAAATTGCTGGGAAACTGCCACACACTACCTCATCATTTGGTAAACGCGTCGATCGGAAACACCATCCAAGAGCTAAGCACTCTCAAGGGAAACACCCTCTCTGGAATGGGCCATCGGAGCCTATGTGCCGGTATGTGCCGTTGAAGCCGAAAACTAGGAAAATCGTTGAAGCCGAAACACTGTGGAGAGTACGTCAGAGCCAAATCCGCTCCAGATGGGGGCTAGAGGAGAGCCAATGCCACTCTCGCTCTATGGTCTCCTGTTATGCCGATGTTGTGGCTGCCTGATCGATGTCGAAACTGATGCCAATGCCAATCACCAATGCTCAAGGCCGATGTCAAGCAGTAGAAATCGGTGTTGAAATTGATGTGTTAAGGCCATGCTAATTGCCAATGCTCAAAGCCGTAGAGGAGGAATGCCAAGAGAATTGTCCAGGAGAAGCGCTCTCAATCGGGCAATGGACCATCGATGCCGAACCGATGCGGATCGGCACAAATCCTTGAAGTCGGTGTTGAAAACAGCTGTAATCATTGATGTCGAGGTCGCCTCCCACCGTCGGACGGGAATCTCTGATGCCGAGGAGAACGTCGAGAAAATTGGGCCGACGACGGATGATGCTGGGGCTTACTTGCTGAAGCTCGCTCCTCTCTCTCTCTCTCTCCCCCGCCCCCAAGCTCAGGGTGTGTGAGTGAGTGGGGTGGGGACTCGGGGCCTTTAGTGGTGAGAGCACACGGGGTCGAGGAGTTAGGGGTTGAGGTGTCGAAGGCTCCCACCGGTGGGAGCGAGCCCTTGCACACAATAAGTCTGTAACCAAATTTTTAAAAAATGATTTTTGATGCTCTATGTCGGACCTGCAATTCTGACGAAACGTGCTGACTTTGACATGCGAGGCCGACATTTGCCAAGGCTGCAAGTGTGTGTGTGTGTGGTATCACCACCACACCTAAGCCATGCTCGGCTCTTTTGACTCGGCTACCCTCCCTGCTCAAATCCATCGTTGCCCAATTCTGCCCACCACAATTGAGTGTGTGTGTTCAAACACCACCGCACCTACTTGGTGCTTGGCCACCCGCTCAAGCCTTTAAGGCTCTCAAAATCTCCTACAATCGGCTCTTGCTTGCTTTACTATTGGCTGCCCTTTGCCCGAATTCTCTGCACTCGAAGCTCCTACGGAGCTTGCCCGTTTCGAGCTCAATGCTCTCCTGAACTCTTGCAACCCAAGACCCCGGCAGATCTTCTTCCTACTCTCGTAACCTGCTTCTTTGCCTGGCTCTGTAGATCTGCTTCTTTCTTGCTCTGATTCCATGAGAATCCTCAAGATCCCCTCCAAACCAAGAGGGGCTGCACACACTAGGTAGCCGAGAATTGTGATCTCCCCCGATCCATGCCAGATCCACCCCGAACCACTCTAATCCGGTGCCATGAAGCGTCGAGCTCCATCTGAGCTTCGTCATTGCCGAGAGGTCGTCGCACACGCCAAACTGTAACTCTGATACCACTTGTGAGTGCACGTGTGCACGGATTCATGCATGCGTGGTGTGGTGCGGTGCGTGTGGAGAAGGGGAGAAGCACGAGATGGTGTGGGTGGAGAGGTGCGTGTGGAGAAGGGGAGAAGCACGAGATGGTGTGGGTGGAGAAACCTCAGGAAGTAATGACTGAGGAGCTCCTTATTCTTCATATAGAAAGAATAAGGGTATGTACATACGTGGGTGGGCGGGCCGGCCAACGGACCCGACCTCGGGCAACACCTTTACCCCAACAAAAAGGATCATAAGTACACACAACACTAAATGCCCATTTTGCGCCTACATCATAATCACAATCTCCATTTATAGAAGATTCTGCAATAGCTGTCGTGGTAGAAGATCTAGCCTCTTTCTTCTTGGATTCTTTTGCCTTCAACTTAGCACATCGCTTTATCAAGTGCAATAGCTGTCGTGGTAGAAGATCTAGCCTCTTTCTTCTTGGATTCTTTTGCCTTCAACTTAGCACATCGCTTTATCAAGTGCAATAGCTGCCATGGTAGAAGATCTAGTCTCTTTCTTCTTGGATTCTTTTGCCTTCAACTTAGGACATCGCTTTATCGAGTGATTATTAACCTTGCAATAATGGCAATGTAACTTCTTCTTGTCTTTTTCACCAAAATTTTTAGACAAGTTAGTGCTAGCAGAAGCTACATAGAAGAGCCACAATAAATGGTTGCATTGTTTTGACCACATCCTCTTTGAGTTGCTACAAACGGATGCATGGAAGGCCCTGCAAAATACAAAAATAACATGCTATAAACCATCAAAATTTGCATACCTAGCATAACCCATATCACATAATCAAGATTGCACGCGACCAGAGAGAGACAGAGAGCGAGGAAAAGCATGCGGATGCACCTCCTAGAGCGGAGCGCTACACGGCACGGCAAAGGAGAGGAGAGAAGAAACACAGGAGCAGTGGGTGCAATCTCCCTTCGTGTACGAGTGAGCATTTCCATCTTGCATGTATTTACTTATAGATTCTTCAATGCTAAAAAATGAACACACATTGGCCAGCTGAACATAAATGGCCATAGCTCCTAATGAGCACTTGAGTAATAAATGTACATTTCCCTTATCCATACTTCCCTCAGTTGCGAGGTACATAAGTGGTGGAGTCAAGTGCGAGCTACAAGACATTAGGTACATGCTTACATAGCACAATGAGTAACTAAAAACCAAAAGAGTAGCAATGATTAGTAGGAAGCAATTTAAAAGTGCAATGGTGTAACATGTGTATGGTGTGATGGGAGTGTACGGTATGTGTATGCATAAAATGAAGTAAAGGTGCATAAGTGCGGAGTGCAACATTGGTCAAAAATGTTGTTCCAAATAGACCACCATTTGTCATCTTTCCACCTTGCCATACCAATTCATCATATCCGTTCATATCAATCCATACCAAATGTGGTGGGTCAGTTCCACATATATTATAACCACGCAAAGTCCTGCCTTATCAGGCGTAGGCACTCTAGTACACATGTATCGACATCCATGAATTTTCGTAACAATGTACATTGTCTCAACTAGTGTGTTGGGATAAGTTTCAAATCACTAGAATGAAAATAGTGTTACTCATGTATGATACAAAGTGCATATGATAAGGAGAGTTGTTAAGGTTAGTTATCACACAAGTTAGCCATTTAATATTACATAGAAAGAGCTTACTAACCAGCGGTAATTGAAATTATTTTGCTAGAGGAATATTATCAGAATGCATTAAGAAACTGCATACCCTAAGTTTCTTTGATATGATAGCATTGAACTTAGCTTTACCTGCAAAAGTATTTTTCAAAGACAAATCACTAAAAACAATTTCTTGTTAAATTCATCAATAATTTAATCGTACACTAAATACGTTAACATTTTAAAAGCTATTAATGGTAAAATTGATGCACAGTTTGGTTTGAAAACATACAAATTTTAGTATAGGCAAGCCGATAAATACACCTATTGCATCAACCCTTGAAATGTCTCCTTTTTAATCATTGTCTACTAGTGTTTACATGTGGTTTCTCTTCGTCTCCTAGTGCACGATCGTCCATCTCTTGGCAAAGATCTTGCCTCAATAAAATCTTTCCTTATCTTTTGGAAAACCGATTTCATTATCAGGTTCTACTTTTTTTGTTTTAAGTTGCCATGAAGCTATTGTCATGAAAGCAACTTATGAGCAAAAACTATTAGCACATTGTGCTTTAAAGATTGCTGGTTAAGAGTCATTTGTCAGTTTCCTTAGCAAAGCTAATCATTCTACATATGTTTGTTTACCATCATAAATTTGTAGAGTCAAGAATGAGCTTTGTAATTATGAAAGAAGGAGACACTTATATATATAATGTGGCTAAATTGAAGTCGATGCCAAGGGCGTGTCTCAAAAATCACAAGTTACAGGTTGAGCTCACTCCCTAAAGAAAAATAGTTCAATATTCATGTTACATGCGAGAGAAAAACACGATTGTTTGTGACGTTGAGCTGCTCAGATACAGGATTTGAACTCAAAATTATTGTTTCTTTGCAAGCGATGAGTTAGAGTAAGGGGTGGGATACTAGGTAGCCATAAAGACCCCAGCAAGAAACCTAAATATCACTCCCTATATAGGGATCCGAGAGAGAGAGAGAGAGAGAGAGAGAGAGAGAGAGAGAGAGAAACAAAATGAAATGTTATATTAAACGTCTTCAAAAGCCAAAATGACCTATGAATAATGAGACCAAAGTGATACAATCCTTGTGGATTTACTCCAATGTGTGGGTACAAAAATAAAATGAAGAAAAGTGAAAAAAACTAAAAAAAGAATAAAACCAAAAGCCTAAAATCGTGAGACTAAAATCATCATTATCATTGTCAATGCCCGTGGATGCCTGACAGCGGGCGTTAACTGAGAAAGTATTGTGCTTGTTAGTTGAGGAGCTTCAGAAGATGTTGTGACTACTGAAGGAGTACGAGCGGAAGTGTGACGCAAGAGAGAGTGCGAGAAGAAGAGCACGACGATATGGTGAAATCGCTCTACTGTAATGTGTAGAGCATAGTGAGTTCTTATTACGTTTTTACAAAAGAATATGTGTACATACCTGGCGGCCCGCCCACTTACCTGGGCGACCACATTGGGCTTTATACCCCAACAACCGCCCACTTAAAGTCCAATGTGGTACTTTAAGTGTGAGAGAAGCTACTATACAAGCTAATATACAAGAGATGTAGAGAAGTGATGTACTACCCTACACCTAACTGCTTGAGAAAATGCGCAAAGCTCTCTGAGGGAAGTCCTTTTGTAAGTAGATCAGCAGGATTTTCTGTGGTGTGAACTTTGACAAGCTGAAGTTGCTTATCCTCGAGCATTTCCCTGATGAAATGATACTTCACATCCACATGCTTTGTCTTTGAGTGATAAACTGGATTGCGAGCCAATTGTATAGAACTTTGACTATCACAATATAACACAGGTATCTCTTCTTTGATTCCCAAATCTCTTACTAGTCGATTAAGCCAAATTGATTCTTTGCATGCCTCTGATGATGCAACATATTCAGCCTCTGTAGTAGACTGAGTAACATAATCTTGTAATCTAGAACGCCATGATACTGCTCCACCAACCAATGTAAAGAAATACCCTGACGTAGACCTTCGGTTGTCTAAGTCACCTGCATAATCTGAGTCTGTAAAACCCTTTACACTTAGCTCCTGACTCCCATAGCATATACGCATACTCTTTGTAGCTTTCAGGTATCTCAATATTCCTTTCACTGCCTCCCAATGTTTCTTGCCTGGGTTTGACATGTATCGACTTACTACTCCCACTGCAAATGCAATGTCTGGGCGAGTAGCAGTCATTGCATACATCAAACTACCCACTGAAGACGCATATGGAATCTTATCCATTTCAGCATGTTCTTCCTCAGACACAGGACAATCTTGTTTGCTAAGTTTCACATATGGTGGCAATGGAACACTCAATGCCTTTCCCTTCTCCATATTGAAACGTTGCAAAACCTTGTCAATATACTCTGTTTGAGATAACCAAATCAACTTCTTTGATCTATCTCTCTCAATGCGCATACCAAGTATATGACTTGCCTCACCCATGTCTTTCATGTCAAACGATTTTGCCATCTTTGACTTCAAAGCTGAAATTTCTTCCAAGTGCTTTCCAGCAATCAACATGTCATCCACATACAAAATAAGGATCAGCCAACTGCCATCCTTAGCCTTCTTTGTATATAGACAGTGATCGAACTCACTTCGTTTGTAGCCTTGAGAAAGCTTAAACTTGTGGAATTTATGGTACCATGCCCTCGGTGATTGTTTTAAGCTATAAAGACTCTTTAACAACTGGCATACCAAATCTTCCTTGCCTTTCTCAACAAACCCTTCTGGCTGCTGCATGTAAATTTCCACATCTAAATCACCATGCAAGAACGTTGTCTTGACATCCATTTGGTGCAACACCAAATCTAATATGGCAACCAATGCAAGAAAGCATCTCAATGTAGTCATCTTGACCACTGGAGAGAAGACTTCATCAAAGTCAATTCCTTGTTCTTGCTTAAAGCCCTTGGCAACAAGCCTTGCTTTGTACTTTGGCTGATTATCATGAGCGGTGATCTTATACCTGTAACCCATTTACAAGGTAGAGCATTTTTGCCCTGTGGTAATTTAACTAGCTTCCATGTCTGGTTTTTATGCAGAGCTGTCATCTCTTACTGCATGGCCAATTGCCAATTCCCGGAGTCCTTCATTTGCACTGCTTCCTTGTAACATGAAGGCTCATTGCAATCAGTCAACATGACATAGTTCATAGATGGAACAAACCGATCAGGAGGTCGCGTGATACGTCCAAATCTACGCAAAATAGGTGGCTCAGGCTCAGCCACAACCTGTGGTTCCAATCTATCTTGTCCTTGCTCCTCTTGAGCCCTGACATTTTGTCTTGCACGTGCACGTCCATCTTCTTGGAAGACAACTCTTCTAATCTCCTCAACCCTCTCTGGTTTAGAATGATATTTGGATTCATTAAAGTGAACATCATTGCTGCGGATAACCTTTCTGGATTCGGGATCCCAAAGTCTGTACCCCATCTCACTAGAATTACCATAGCCTAGAAAGATGCACTTTCTACTCTTTGGCTCAAGTTTGTTCCTAAATTCCTTTGGAACGTGAGTATATGTCTCACAGCCAAAGACTCTGAGATGCTTGTATGAGGGCATTTTGCCTGACCATACCATCTCTGGCACTGAATCCTTCTGCAAAACCTTGCTAGGAGATCTATTTATAATATGAACAGCTATTGATACAGCTTCAGCCCAAAACCCATTTGGCAGCTGTGCATTAGACAACATACTTCTGACCTTCTCTTGTATGGTCCTATTCATCCTCTCAGCAACACCATTTTGAGGAGGATTGTAAGGAGCAGTAAGTTCATGTTTCATACCTTTTGACTCACAAAAGTCCTGAAAGGCCTTTGAAACATACTCTCCACCATTGTCAGTGCGTAAGCATTTAAGCTTCTTGCCACTCTGATTCTCCACAAGTGTCACAAACGTTTTGAAAACACTAAACGCTTCATCCTTGTGCTTGAGAAAGTAAACCCATACTTTCCTCGAGTAATCATCTATAAATTTCATAAAGTAAGAAGCTCCCCCTAGAGATAGGTTAGGCATAGGTCCACACAAATCACTATGAACAAGTGCCAACTGTGTATCTCTTCTACTGCTCCTATGCTTATGTGGCTGCTGTGTTTGCTTACCATACAGACAATGTTCACAGAATTCAAAATCATTAAATGAAAAGCCAGGCAAATAACCAGAACGAGACAAGATTTCCATTCCCTTCTTGGACATATGTCCTAACCGGCTATGCCACAAAGGAACGTTCGGCTGCTCGGTTACATTGATTACATTTTTAGAGACATTTCAAACATAAATCATGTAAAGTCCTCCAGACTTTACTCCATGTGCTACTGTCATCGAACCCTTGGATATCTTCCACATGTTTTGTCCAAAAGTGGTGACGTAGCCAGCATCATCAAGTAAACCTGTGCTGATCAAGCTCTTTGTAATTGTGGGAACATGTCTCACATTCTTCAGCATGAAAGAAGATCCATTCTGAAACTTCAATTGAACATCTCCAAAACCTAAGATCTCACATGTCTGCCCATTGCCTAGCCGAACATGATCTTTAGTGGTCACATAAGAGGTAAACCACTCCTTGTTTGGAGACACATGAAGTGATGCCCTTGAGTCTATAATCCAGTCACTCAGTGCATTTCCATCAGATGCTGTAAGAAGAGCTGAGTCCATTGTATTCTTCAAGAAGTAGATGTCTCCTGACACTAGATTGTCATCCTCTGCAACAGTGTTTGTCACATTTATTTCTTCAATCTTCACTCAGGACTTGTTCTTCTCACCATGGTCTTCAGCTTTCTCTTTGCCTTTTTCTACTTTCCATTCTCTGCAGTCTCTTTTCATGTGACCCTTCTTCGTGTAGACGCAGTGATCCGAGTTGCATCTTGTGAATCCATGATCCAACATCCATCGATCAAACTTCAAGTACCATTGTCTCGATGCTTGCTTTTAACCATACAAGCTCTTCTTTAATCTGCAAACCATTTTCTCCTTACCTTTTACTTCATACCCCTTTGGTTGAAGCATGTAGATTTCCTCCTCTAAGTCACCGTGAGGGAATGCCGTATTTACATCCATTTGCTCGAGATTTAGATCATGAGCAGCCACAAGGCTTAAGACAAGCCTAATTGAGTTCATTTTTACAACAGGAGAAAATATTTCATTGAAGTCAATACCTTTCTTTTGAGAAAAACCTTTTACCACAAGCCTAGACTTGTACCTTTTCTTCCCACCTTCTTCTTCCTTTATCTTGTACACCCATTTGTTTTGAAGTGCCCGCTTACCTTTAGGCAACTCAACCAACTCCCATGTTTGGTTGTGATATAGTGAGTCCATCTCCACTTGCATGCTCTTCGTCCATTCTTCTTTGGATTCATGTTGCATAGCTTCTTCATATGATTCCGGCTCTCCAGAATCTGAGATCAAGAGATGGTTGAAGGAAGGAACAAACCTTTCTGGAGGTCTACTTGCTCTTGTAGATCTTCGGGGAATAGGTTGAGGCTCCTCATTTGGTTGACGTTGTTGCACATTGTCACCGTTTGCAGTCCTTGAGTCTTCACCGTCCTCAAGCTCCATGTACTCATCACCTGTTTCTTTTGTTTGTTTTCTTTCCAAGTAATCTTTGTACATATTTTGTTCGTTAAAAATTACGTCCCTACTCCTTAAGATTTTACCATCTTCAGGATTCCATAGGCGATACCCAAAGTCTCCTTCTCCCTAGCCAATGAAGAAACACTTTTTGGACTTTGCATCTAACTTTGATCTTAGACTTCTATCTATGTGCATGAAAGCCTCACACCCAAACACTTTGAGAAATGCATAATTCACCGGTTTACCTGTCCATGCCTCTTCTGGAACTCCCCCATCCAATGCCGTTGAGGGTGACCGATTGATTAAGTACACAGATGTACTTACAGCTTCTGCCCAAAGTTCAAGCGGTAGGCTTGCATGTAGCCGCATGCTTCGTGCTCGTTCCATGATTGTCCTGTTCATCCTTTCCGAAATCCCATTTTGTTGAGGTGTCCTTGGGGTTGTCCTTTGCCTCCGAATTCCATTGCTAGCACAAAAGCTTTCAAAAGCTTGGCTGCAATATTCACCTCCATTGTCGGATCTGAGGCATTTAACCTTGGTACCTGTTTCATTCTCCACAAAGGCTTTCCACCTTTGAAATATGGAAAATACATCGGATTTATTCTTCATGACATAAACCCATGTTTTTCTAGTCGCATCGTCTATGAATGTTACATAGTACAATGAGCCACCAAGTGATGGTGTACTTGCAGGACCCCAAACATCAGAATGAACCAACTCAAGTTTTTTATTTTTTCTTTCATTTCCTGATTTTTGAAATTTTACCCTCTTTTGTTTACCATAAACACAATCTTCACAGAACTCTAAGTCCACTTCTTTCAAACCTGGTAGAAGCTTCTTTGTTTGAAGGATTTGCATTCCTTAGGCACTCATATGCCCAAGTCGGTAGTGCCACACCGCACTGTCAACTTCTGTAGCTGCTGCACAAGCTGAAGGTTGCGTGCTAACAGTACACAAGTAAAGTGTACTGACTTTTTCACCCTTGGCAACCACCAAAGATCCCTTTGAGATCTTCCACCGTTTGTTTCCGAATGCAATGTTGTGACCTTCATCGTCCAATTGTCCTGTAGAGATCAAATTTTTGCGAAGAGAAGGAACATGCCTAACATCTTTAAGCTTCCATTCATTTCCGTTAGCAGTTTTGACAGAAACTGTACCTTTGCCGACAATCTCACAAGCTTCATCATCTCCCAAGTATACATACTCAAAATTACCTTTGGTGTAGTCTTGGAAATGTTGCTTGTGTGGTGTCGCATGGAATGAAGCCCCGGAATCTACTATCCAGGAATTAGACACATTGTCTAATGAGAGAATTAGAGCATCTTGCTCTACTTTACCTGCCACATTGGCCTCCGATGTTGGCTTGTTGTCTTGAGACTCAGTCTCCTTCTTCTTCTTGGACCAGCAATCCTTCTTGACGTGGACCTTCTTGCCGCAGTTCCAACATTCAAGAACTGACTTTGTGTGTGACTTGCTCCGCCTTGAGCGATCACGACCCTTTTGGTTTTTGAACCTCTCCTTAGGCCTTCCTCTTGTTTCCACTGATAGTGCAGCATTTGATGATTCTCATGTGCTTCTCCTTCGCATTTCCTCGCTTAGGAGAACACCCACAACATCATCAAACTTAAGAGTATTTGTGCCAGAGATAGAATTACTTACAGACATCACAAGGCTGTCCCAACTATCCGGTAGAGATGATAGTATAAGGAGAGCTCGCACTTCGTCATCGAAATTGATTTTCACTGATCGAAGTTGACTTATGTTTGCGTTAAAGTCATTTAGGTGTTCTGCAACTGAACCATTCTCTGCCATCTTTAGATTGAACAAGCGCTTCATAAGAAATACCTTATTGGATGCCGATGGTTTCTCGTAGAAGTCGTCAAGTGACTTCATCAAGTCCTCCGTGGTCTTCATCTCCGAAACATTGAAGGCCACCGTTGACGCCAAGCTTAACCGGATTGTTCCCAGTGCCTTTCGATCAAGGACAATCCATGCTTCATCTGCCATTGTTGCGGGCTTCTTCGCAAGACCGCCTAGTGGCAAATAGAGGTCCTTCTGGTAGAGATAGTCTTCAATCTGCATCTTCCAATGTTGGTAGTTTTTGCCATTGAACTTTTCAATCTTGAGCTTCCCTTCCTCCGCCATAACTCCCACTCAATTCAAGGAATCCTTTCCTTGAGATAATTTAGCTACGAACAAACCTTGCTCTGATACCAGTTGTTAGGAAATAAGACGTAGCTAAATAGATAATTGAGTAGATTACTTAATGGAGAGAGACAGATTTATATACACGAGATTATAGAGTAGAGAGAGAGAGAGAGTACACACGATATACGTGGTTCACCCAATGTGGGCTACGTCCACGGGAAAGCAGCCACTCAATGGCTTTAGTACTTCAAAATAAGAAGTAGTTTACAAAGGGATTATACCCTTAATGGAGCTCCCGCCTTGCTTCACTCTCACCACCTCACACTCACCTTGTTGCATCAACTTCACACACTATTAAATGTGTGTAGAAATGGCCTCCTTTTATAGGCCAAAAGGGCTGCCCTCTCTTATGAGAGACAGCCATGTGTAGCCGCCCTTGTGCGAATAAGTCCAAATCGGACCCTCCAATCCGCCCATGTGTGGCCGCCCTTGAGAAGACAAGTCCGCTTTTGAATTCGGCCACCGGCCACCGGCCATTGACTTCCGACCACCGGCCACCGGCCATTGACTTCCGACCACCGGCCAACCGACCGGTTGTTTTCCGACCACTTTCCGGTCGCCGTCCGGTCATAATATTCCGACGAAAAAGAATATTCCGGCGAAAAAAAAAGTCTCGGGGGCCTCCGCCCCCGAGGCCTTTAAAGTTGCCCCTGATTCTTGTCCGTGAAAATTTTGGTTTCCGGTGAGTGATTTTCCTTCACGCACGATGGCTTCTTCTCATAATGGGTGCCTTACAAATGTGCGCTTTTACCACAGAAAATTACAAGGGTAAATCAGGCTCCATACTTAACACATGCTTCATAAGCCGACATCTCGTCTGCTACATTGAAGTAAACGCTTTCTGCCAAAGTCAGCATAATGGTAGAAAGTGCCAATTCATCCATTTCGTCCCCTTGAGCTTTATAGGTTTTATCTGCTTCTTTTGTACCAACACGTGCCAAATCTGCTTCTTCCACAATGGGAAATTGGTTCCATCCAGCTTCTTGATATTGTAAAGAGCAGTGTCCTGTGATCCAGCCATAGCTACGCTTCACAGTAGTTTACTTTCCTGGGAAAAATTTGGCAGAGTTTCCCCTGTAAACTGACCTCTGAACCAATATCAACCTGTCAAATGAACCAAGAAAGCTTCAAATTCTGCAGAAATTTCGGCAGAGTCTCCTTTGTAAAATGGCTCTGGTGTACTCAAAAACAGACCAAAAAATAGCTCAAAAAACATTGTCTCTCTGACACTGTAAGCTGCGGGTAAACCTGTCCTGCACCTGTACTGTCTCTCACTGTCGTGTCACTGTCCTATAAGCATAGGCTGTGACAATGCCTCAACGGCAGTAAAGCAAAGATGCAATCCCAACTGTCTAACTCACAGTCAATACATCCTAGCTGCCTATCTAAGGGTGCTCGAGGGATCTCTCCAAGACCTGTATCACCGAAAGGATCTCAACATTCGAGAACCCCCCAGCTCAATAAAACCTCACTCGACCCTCAACAAAGGCTGCAGTAAATCTGACAATACATAGACTTCCCACAAAATCATACATCCACAAATTTCCCACTATATACTGTAACCGTTGCGGCGGTTGTTTGCTGCGTGACTCACAGCCAGCAAACCCTCAACAAACATACATCATCTCTGACAATACATCCCATGTGGAAGTACCTGCAATGTCAGGATGAAATTTGGAATATGAAGCAGCAAACACAAGCTACCTGATGAACTAGTGGATGTCGCCTACAGTCTGTGTGTAGATGCGTCCGGGTCGTATGTGACACGCCTCCAAGAACTGTGAGCCGTCCTTTGATGTGTAGACAGCCACAAATCAACACTCTGGGAGTGCCGATATCCTCAGCACCTGCAGTCGTAGACTGAAACCCCAAATTTGTAGAGTCGGATCTGCACCCGCTGAGACCACGTAGTCGAAAATGGCATGCGCAGAACTTTGTCGAAGCCGAACGGTGGCCGAGATGACCTCAGAATGAAATTCTAAGAACACCAAGGCCTTCGGGCTCTCCCACAACATTTGGGGCCGTGTCTTCGCCTGTCGAATCTCACTCCAATCTGAGTAGGTGACTCTGGCTACCTGCAAATGCTGCCCCGAGCCTCGATCTGAGCTTTGATACCAGTTGAAGGAGTACGAGCGGAAGTGTGACGCAAGAGTGAGTGCGAGAAGAAGAGCACGACGATATGGTGAACTTGCTCTACTGTAATGTGTAGAGCATACTGAGTTCTTATTAGGTTTTTACAAAAGAATATGTGTACATACCTGGCGGCCCGTCCACTTACCTGGGCGACCACATTGGGCTTTATACCCCAACAACTACAAACATGTACAATTCTACATGGTCTCCAGTTGAAATGGAAAGGACCCCAATAGAGAGAGCGCTGAACACGCAGAATATGGTGCCATACACATCACATGTTACTATAAGGTACTACGGGGCCCGCTTTTTCATGGAAGTCAAAAGTAGTGGGGCCGAATTGGTCTGCAACCAATATTATCACTTGTGCAATGATATTGGTGTGGCCATGTGAGGGGGGCACGAGGGGTTGGGTTGGATGGCGGGTGCCACTACTGCTACCGCCATGCAAGGTTATTGGGGACAATCCTCCCCCCACTACCTGGTGGTTCAACTGGAGCATTTGTATTAGTCTGATATAGACGAGACACAACTGCAAGTTGATGGAAACACAACATGACAATAGTGAATGTAATGGAATGGACTATGAACTTTGAGAAATTAGGAAATTAGATAAAGCACTTTTGTGAGATTACTTTGTGAGCATAGTGGGTGAACTCAATTGATGGTAGAAACATAAACATGGTACTTAGTTAACTTGGCATAAACAATAATTTTGCAAGAGAGAGAGTTTAGAGAACATGACAATATTTGAGGACCAAATTCATATGGAGCCAATCCCCCCTCCAATAGGCATTTGTAATTATAGTTTCTCCCATCAAGAGAGACTTGGTACAGTACAATCTTTGAAAAACTTGTGATCTAGGTGATGCAATGAAGATGGAAAGCCTCATGCATCACAAGCATAACATAAACTTTGTAGAAAGCATTAACTACCCCAAGCCTCAGTCCCAAGGCCTCAAACACCTTCGAAGGTGGAGAGAGCTAGCAGGGAATGAGGGTAGGGAAGAGGAAGAAGAAACATTCCATAGGAGAAAGAAATAGTCCCTCACTTATTATCACTCTTCTTGCTAGCATACATAATAGCATAGTAATGAAGATGGAGAAGATGGCAAGCTTAACACTAGAATGGTAACAGGACACTTTTATGTCCTTGGACACTTTTGTGTCCTGTTAAGTGACCATTTTGCTTGAATTATTTGAAGAGTATGAAAATGAAATTTTAGATGCTATATATTCACAAAGTTGCCTTATGAGCTGAAAAAAACTTAGCATTTTTTTTTAGTATCGACCTCACCATTAACCTTACTCTTGCACAACCTTTTTGAACCTAAACTGTGTGAAAAAACTGGTCCTGTTTTTGGCTTTTTTTTCAATTTTTGGCAACTATACCACTCTAAACTTCATGTTTGTGAGGTTTAGATGGCTAGAGGTTAGGCCTTCATAGTTCTCAACATGTTTTGATGCTTGTAGGGAGAGCTAAGTGTTAAAATTGAAAGTTATGACCAATTTACAAGAATTGCATAATCCTGTTTTTTGCCCAAAATTAGCACTTTTATGATTTTTTTGGTGGCTTTCTTGATATCCAAATTCAATTTTGATTGTGTAAGTGTAATGTATAACATAAAGCTAATCTTCCTTGAGTTTTGGGGGACCTAATATGCTATATAGCATAGTATATGATGATGGTTGAGTTTTTTGATTGCTGAAGAATACGATACATTTTAGAGTAGCAAGTATAACTTTCTCACTATTGCTAGTTTCTTAGGCCAATTGTGTGTATTTTGTAGGTATTAAACAAATCTAATCATAGACTACAAACTTGGCTAGATATTCAGTAGTTTCTATGGGTTTCTAGAGGTCATAATGCTAAACTCAGTTTTTTCATGTTTGCTGTATTTAGCACTTTATCATTGCCCCCAAGGTTCCAATTGTAAGAGATCCATTATCCTTTTTACATGCTCCATGGCTCCTTTTGAATCCAGAGGCCCAAAGGAAACTAAGAAAACATGTATATAGTATCTGTATTGAGCGTGACTATAGAAACTTTGATGATAGGTCCGCAGAATGGCAAAAATGCAACTTTTTTGTACCTAATTTTTTTGCCCAAAAAAAAATTAGTGAGGTAAAAGCAACCATATGTTTTGGTCACCAACCCATTGAAGTTAACGGGGCATTTTATCTCATGTCCTACAAAAATCTCCACTCTTATTTATATGCAATCAACCGTAAGAAATTGTTGTTTTGGGCAAAATGCACTGGTCCATCAACTTTGGGGGCTTGTAGTGACCAAGGGATGAGAAAAATTACAAGTTTCTCATTTTTGCCATATGTAGTAGTTATTGAACTATAAGCTCATGAAAGGATTTTTCAAAATGAGTGGATCTACTATGGTTTTGGAATTTTTTTCCAAAACCCTGAAAGGACACTTTTATGTCCTGTTAGGTTACCATTCTAGTGTTAAGCATTGAAGCATGGCCCTTGGTTGGATTTGCTTTCCATAGCCAAGAGTGTTGGTGTAGGCTCTCACTCCTCACAAGCTTGGAGAAAGAGGTGGAGTTCATCTACTTTCACCAATTGAGAATACTTGAAAAAATGAGTGTCTGAGAGGTGTATACCCCGCAGCACACCCCTTGCTT
The DNA here is from genome assembly GCF_014529385.1 of Adiantum capillus-veneris. NCBI lineage: Eukaryota > Viridiplantae > Streptophyta > Polypodiopsida > Polypodiales > Pteridaceae > Adiantum > Adiantum capillus-veneris. The sequence goes on along the minus strand of NC_140943.1, from coordinate 102,258,557 downwards.
GCTTTGGGCGAGTTTTACTTTTTGCTCATGCCTCAAGCTCATTGGACACCTCTTCCCCTAGCCAATCACATGCAAAGTGCATTTCAAGCACATGGGTAGTCTTTGGACAAGTGTTCTCCTTATCCCTTTGAGAGAGAGAGCCTGAAAATATCTAGATATTTGTTGAATGGAGCTAGAAGCTCATTGGACCCTCCTTAGCCCGGCCAATAGCATTGAAGCACACCATGTGGAGAGTCTGACATGTGTCCATGTGCCCCTTGAGAAAAGGGGGTGCCCTTTGGGTGAGTGGAAGGTTAATTCAAAGATTCTCCTAACTTTGGGGCTTTTCCCCTCCTTGGTAGGGTTTCTTTTTTAGTCAAGCACCTTACCCCCCATGCATGGGAAGCTTCTCAATCACCTTCCTCATCAAGCATGACAAGCACCTTAGTCATCAAGCACGACAAGCACCTCAAGCACCTTAGTCAACAAGCACCTCCAACACCTTAGTCATCAAGCACGACAAGCACCTTACTCAACAAGGACCTCCAACACCTTAGTCATCAAGCACGACAAGCACCTTACTCAACAAGGACCTCCAACACCTTAGTCATCAAGCACGACAAGCACCTCCAGCACCTTTGTCATCAAGCACGACAAGCACGTCAAGCTTAGGTCGGGTTCCCGCCTCAAGCTCAGCCCTAGCTTCCCTAAGGTCAAAGGACTACTAACACTAGTCAGCTTGCTCTGATGGATGGATAAACATATTGTGGTTCAAATCCAAGCCAAATAGCGAAGGAAGATGTAGTAAATATGCTTGCAGGCCATATATGGTTTTCTTTGTGCCACTTGTTCAGCAAAGTCTCCACATGTACACATCAGGCTACTGGCAACATGAACTTCATACCTCTCTCCCCGGACTTGGGAAGAAGATGTTTCCACCATGAATTTTCCATGCATGATTGCCTTCACTATGGTGTGCTGAACAATTTGTGCCTCCATGGTTGCGGCTGATTCAATTCTTTTTTAGGCTTGAATTGACACTCTGGTCCGATAACACACGTTGATTGTTTCCTTTTGCCGCAATTTTCTTGTATGTGAAGCCTCCCCTCTCCAATTCCAATAGCTCTGAAGCATTCAAGTTTGTTCCCCTTTCCACTGGCCAAGTGTTGGGGACTCTTTCAGGGCATTGGGTGATTGTGTTACAAATCCTCCATGTGTGATCCACATTATTATTGCAAAACCACATGAATTTCACCTTTGTTCCAGTCCCTTGGCCAGTGCCATCTTCTCTCTCCCAAGTGCAAATCCCCCAGAAGGATGGTGCAATTGAACCCGCACCCGTGTTCTTTATATTTTTTTGGCATTTGCCAAATCTAGAACCTAACCACCCCTGGCATTGAACCTTTTCTCCCCTTCCAAATACAACAAACTGCCCACATTGTTTTGTGAATATATGTCTCCTCAACCATCGTCCCTCCTTCTTGTTCTTCAACCACATTATTTGCTCGAATGGATGTTTTTTGGGGTCCCCCACGACTTCGCGGGATGTTATGCGTGAGATATTTTGGCCTATGCAACGCATTCTCTTTCACTATTGCAGTATGTTTTCGCTCCTTGGCAACTATAATATTATCTCCCTCCATTGTCGGTGCACAATAGAGTTGTGTACCTGCTAGCTCATCCTCAATCTCTCTAGCTACATCAGTTGGACCGGGTGCCCGGCCCTGCTGAGCCCTACGACCAAGTTTTTCAGCAAAAGGTCCAGCTCCATGATATCTACCATCGACAAAAGCAAGCATCTTTACACTTTGCAATAGAGTCAGAAACGCAAGCATCGTACAAGCTCAGCATTTCTTTGTTTCCCACACCAGCTAGCCAACTTGCGTGTTTTGTTTCAGCAAGGTTTGTAGTAAGAATGTATGGCAAATCATCCACCTCTTGCATCATATTGTTATCAAGATATTGTACAAAGGCAACATTGTGACTAATCTCCATTAAAATACATTGTTTTACCCCAACGAAGTGCTTTCTCCAGTGAGGGTAGCACACATGCCACCAACTTAGCCAGCAATCCATTTGCGACTGACACTTTTCTAGAAGCCCACCAAGCTTGAATAGTCCTATACAACCTGGTTGCCTCCTCCTCGCTTCTTGCACAATGCCACAATTCACACATACGCTTGTGCTCGTCTTGAAAAAAAAAATTACACGTATTGCATGGTATGAATGTGGAAGCTTTGCTCCCAATGAAATAAGCATGACCGTTCTCTCCCTTCCATAACATTGCCAGGTCCTCCATTGAACACAATTCAAAAAGCTTTCCAGTTTGCACTAGCTTCATCTGCCACCATGAATCCTCTCTAAATCATCTGGTCAATGCCCGCCTTCCAATAGCACCAAATTCAACTATTTCCAAAACATGACTTGTGTCTATGTGTCCTCTTCCTTCATCTCACAAATTGCAATTGTTTGCATTTCTTGAATCCTGCAAAGTTTGAAGATTATTGTATACGATAACAAAAAGACGAAAAACATGCACACCATGTAAGTAGGACTTACATAGGGTCGTAGACATGTGCTGCCATTGTTGTCCATCCCACTACGAATGTGATCAAAACAAACCCAGCTTTTTTGCAAGTCTCCACTTCCATCTTGTCGCATCCTATTCACAAGCTCCACACCAGAACCCGGGCCATTGATCGACATTTTGAACACATGACATCATTTGTTATGATCTATGGATTGACCCGGAAAAAGCATATTGTGGAAGAACCTATAGCCACAACTATTTTTTAGCTGCAGCAACTGAGACTCGGCATTAATACCAATTGTTGTGGTAGTTGCTTTTCTCATCCAGTGTTTGAATTTGAATTTAATAAAACATATTCAAAGATCATTCTCCAGGAGGATGTTTATAGTCTAGCAGACGCAAATATAAATCAATACCTTTGCATATGAATCAATGGTTGCATCTCCTCCAGCACAGATAAAAGATCTTTGCTATTTAGCTCCTCCCCATTTTCTTGAACCACTGCCCCCATTACCATCTGCTTTGCCAGATTCAATTGTAATGCCGAGGTCCACTGACTGGTGTTTCAGACACCACACGAGACACAAGCTCCCTCATCCTATGTATTGTCGAGCGTAGAAATCCATTTGCAACGGGGTGATTATGCCTTCTGATGTGGATAAACAAACGGGTCCAGTTGAATTCATTGAGCACATAGTACACATTGGAGGGACATTCTTGCAACAAAATTGGACTATTACCACAGTGGAAGCAACGAAGGGTTCCATTTCCGGAGCTCAACATACCAACCTTAGCAACTTCCCTATCCAAGAGTCTCATTTGGCTGCCCGTTCATTGCGTTGATGGAACCTGAGCTATTTTTGTAGATGAGGTGCCCGCCATATTTACTTCTTTTGATCAATGTTGGATACCTCATTCTAGAATGTACAGGCTTTACCCAGCAACGACCATCATACTTTTGTTCCATTCCTAACATTTTTTGGACACCATCTGGCACAGCCTCCAGCTCATAGACGCAATTTGAATTATACACTTGCGAAACTTCATCAACGTGCTTCTTAATTGAACATCTAGAAATCATCCGACTCAACTTGGGATACTTGTGGCTATTGAAAGCGATGCATTCCAGCGTACTCTGAGTTTTTTCCATTTGGTCCAAACGCGAAGACTTATTTATGTGTTTTTTTTCATTTGCTGCTAAACCATTTAGCTCTGCTTTATGAAAAACAGAAAAATATTCTTTTTTTTTGTCGATAAAGTTTTTAACCGTAATCCCTTCTTGTTCCTCAATGGAGCTATCCGAAAACTCAACTACCGCCACAGTCGGCTTTGGTGACTTATCCAGTTGATTGTCAGTGATCAACAAAAACCTTGTAGACAAGGTCGAATCCAGAAGAAATTGAAATTGATGACTTATTGTCACACCATCTTTCACCTCTGTCTGGATATCCCCATTTGGAGTGGAGACGATGGCAAACATCTCACTGCCCCCACAACCGTCGGAATCCCTAGGGTTCACCATGGCAAATCTTGTTGTGCAATCAAGCATCATACGGACACTGCTAGTAGTATTCAAGGACAAACTCACCGTGCATGTTGAAGATGAAGCCATTGCTCAAAAATTCAGTCAATGCAGCTAGATCTAGTCTACTCCCTATCCTATATTTATAGGCAAATGGCATAGTATCTCTAATTTCCCTTTTCCACTACCTTTCCCTCTCTCTGACATTGCTTGTAATTATCTCGATCGGTCCTTCCATGATATTTATCGCACTCTTCATTTTTTATCTAATTTCTATCTTATCTTGCAAGCTTGGCATTCTTTCAGAAGTCAATCCTTGTGCTACAATTATAGAGGCTTAAAGATGTGCTTAAACTTTTTAATTAACACAAGGAAAAATTACTAAAATACCTCTCATTTGAGGAAATTCCCAAAATACTGCTCAAATTTCACAAATCCCAAAGTACCTTTGAAACTACTTTGGTTGGATTGTTTGTCCAAGAGGTCAATCCTTCCTTGAGTTACAATTATTGAGGCTTAGAGATGTGCTTAAACTTTTTAATTAACACAAGGGAAAATAACTAAAATAGCCCTCATGTGAGAAAATTCCCAATATCCGCTCAAATTTCACAAATTTCAAGAAAACCAATATAACTACTTTGGTTGTATTGTTCAATTTTTTTTATATCTTTATTCCTTTACCTTGTGGGCATTAGATTTTAGGGAAATTTACCAAATTACCCCTCTAACTAGTGGAAATTCCCAAAAATTTCCAAAATATCCCTCAAATATAAAAAATTCTTAAAAACAGCCCCAATATTTTGTCGTAAATTTCACCAAAAATAAAAAACATTGTAGCTTTTCATTGAGTAGCTTAATTATTCTTAGTCATTTTTCTTCTTTAATTGCATGGGTTTTTGTGACAAATTAGATGCTAAGCACTGAAAAATAGATGTCAAGTGTCAAAAGGAGTAAAGATTAGAAAATCTTGAAAAAAGAAAACAAATAAAGATACAAGAGTATTCTGGGAATTTTTGAAATTTGAGGGGTATTTTTGTAATTTCCACAAATTAGAGGGGTACTATAAAAAGCTATAAAAGAACTCTCAAAAACCATGAAAAGCTCTTTAAAAAACTCCACCCTGAATAGCTACAAAGGCCATTCTGTGCTGCTGAATTGCTCTAAGAATCCACAAGCAATTCGCAGATTCCATAGAAGCAGTACAAGCAAGCCAGAGCTTCGTCTGCAGGTTTATCTCTAGCCACTCATTGTGAGAGAGAGAGAGAGAGAGAATAGCTCAACAACCCTGTGCCCTCGGCAATTCTTCAATGAACTCAAGGTTACACCGGGTCAATGAACTCAAGGCAGATCATCAAAGGTCAGATGATGCTCGCCGATGTGATTAGCACTCTCAAAGGTCAGATATTTCGTGCGATCAATCGGCCCTTCAGCCCCATTACTGAGCGCTAGCGCCCTCTGATCCCAAGCCTGCAGGGGAGGGGCCGCTGAATTGAAGGTATCTTCCATGGCAGCTATGGCGAGCGCAGCAATTAAAGAGTGCGGTGTTGCGTCTCCGCCGTCAGCAACGTACGCTGTCGCCTTCGGCAATATCGCCAGCAGCCTCGCCCTCGTGTTTACCTTCTGCTAAGCACTAGCGTTCCCTGCCTTTTCTCGTTTTGCGAGGGAGACGAACATATGAACTCAAGGTTTACACCAGTTCAGTGAAGTTTGCCCATGCAACAGCAAGCCGGGCAAAACAGTGCCGGAGTCCTCCCAAAACCCTAGTTATATTTCGTAGATCATCAAGCTGGAGACGTGATGAACACTCTCAAAGGTCAGATGATGCTTGCCGACGTGATTAGCACTCCCAAAGGTCAGATATTTCGTGCGATCAACCCTTCAGCCGCATTGCTGAGCGGCGCTAGCGCTCTCTGATCCTAAACCTGCAGGGCAGGGGCACCCTCTTAGTATCCGCAGATACATCTGACTTCTGTACGACGATCTCTCCATCTGATGCATCCTTGTTCAATCTGCAGGACAGGGGCCCTCAGCTGCTATGGCAGCTTCAGTAGCCTCATCCTCCTTGACAGCAGGAGCATCCATGGAAACTTGATTGAAATGGAGCCAATCTGATAGCAATATGATGTGATGAAACAAAGCGAATTGGGCTATGGATGAAGTGAAACTATGGGAGCATGATAATAGGGCGTATCTAAAGATATCTTCCATGGCAGCTATGGAGAGCGTAGGGAATTAAAGAGTGCGGTGTTGCATCTCCACCGTTAACAACGGATGTCGTCGCCTTCGGCAATATCGCTAGCAGCCTCTCCCTAGTGTTTACCTTCTACCGAGCTCTAGTGCTCCCTGCCTTTTCTTGCTGCGAGGAGATGAACATATGAAAAGCTTATGTTCACTTCTAGGTTGGGATGGTGAGCGCTAGCGCTCCCTCCCCCTCCCTACATTGTATTGATAAATGTTGTATGTTTTTTATATGTTATATGTGTTGACAAGATGACCCAGGAGGGCGTCCACTGTCAGAGGCACAGCACAGGGAAGCATGTTTGATTACATTAGTGTGTATTCAGAGAAGACAAAGAGAGAGAGAGAGAGAGAGAGAGAGAGACGTGAGATAGTGGTTAAGTAGTTGCATTGATTCGCGTATATTGATCTGGTTACAACGGGGATCTTCATATAGAAACTGAGTGGGTGTGATTTGAAGAGGTGTGGTGCCTCTTGGTGTCACGAGGCATGACAGCTGGATTATTTATTTATTCCAACATCCCCTCTCAACTGAATGCTGAGAGAGTTTATTGTGCATGAGAAGTGCCTAGATGGGTTGGAAAGTGCTTTCTGTTTTTTTGTTCCATCAAGGGATGGAGGTGCACAAAATAAAATACTAGTCTAGCTTGAAAGTGAGCATAGACTCTTCATCAACCAGGATCAATCAGGAAAGAGTTGAAGGTGAACATTTGATGGCGAGGTTTCATCTTGAATCTGACACGAGAATCAGCATCAATTTGGTATTCCATCTTATATGAGACAAGTTGAGGTCGACTCATGTAGCTTTCCCCCCTTCGACTGAAACTTGTTGAATGCGTGGAAACAGGAAGGGTTAGAAGCAAGAGAACGCATGTTGCCACCATTTCTTTAACAATGTCATCTGCATGTGTTAGGACTGCTCCATTTGCACCAAGTGAGCCTTCAAAATGGCTTAGTTGGTGTTGTAGGATTTCATTTGGGCTTGGGCTGTTCTCAAACATTGCAATGATTTCACCATTGAAAAGGGTAGAACCTTGACCATAGGATAAGGAGCATAAATCAAGTTCTGCAAGACATCAAGAAACACCAAAATTTGGGCAGCTTCTGCTTCATTGTCAAGTGCAGCTCTGGGAGTAGCTTTCCAAAAAGGTGCTCCATTTGAATCGCCATCATAATGAGGTTTAATACCACGTGAACAGCATGAAATATTGAAAGGGAATTTATGTGTGTTGCAATTGCAGTACTCACAAACAGTGCTGGCATGGGACCGAGCAGGGAAAGAAGTGGAAACTGCTTCAGGAGTAGAGAGGTTCTCAGCATGAAAAGCACTACAACAAAATAAGGTGTCATCGACGCAGATATGGACGCGGCGCGTTGCTATACGCGTTGCTATCCGCGTCGCTGTGAAACCAGTCACTATTTGCGACGCAGGTATAGACGTGTATAGAGACGCAGATTGCCACGCACATAGCGACGACCATAACAGGAAAAAAAATTCTTGGGCAGAGGGCAGGTAGCCTAGCCTGTGCCTAGTTAAAAGATGGACACAGCCACAGCTAGACTTCCTGCCCTCTGCCCAAGAAAGCGAGCAGCACCAAAATATCAACCATGCTCCCGCGCACAGAAATTTCGGTAGAGTTCCCTTTGTTTTTACATAAACTTTTCAAAAAAAACCATATCATGTATACGCCTCCTACATGCTATCCATGTAGGATCTCACATGAGATTTAAGGCCAATGAAAGACAACCATACCAACTGAAAAGCATAACCATAACGAATCATAACCATAACTTAAAACCATAACCGGCTATAACCACTTTGATCAAAACCATAATGCAGATAACCATAACCATAAACAAAATTAACAATAACCATAAGCATAACCAGAAAGAGAAACAATGACTGTCTATACAATGATAATGACAATAATCATAACCATAAGGGAAACAATAACTGTCTGAACACTAACTATTTGTACAAAAAAGAGACACAGAAGCGTGTCTGTGTTTCACAAAGCATATATATGAAATCTGGTCCACTAATGACTAGGCGTCGCAACCTGCACATAGGACAACCCATAAAATTAGTATTGATATTACTTCACATAAACTGACTTAATTAAATCAACTTACACATATTAACGTCTCACCTCAAGCGATCAGCGAGACTGTAAGGCCTCCCAGTCTACAGGCTCTCCTGAAGCTTCAAGATCATTCAGTACTTCATAGATACCTCTGCGATATCCATCTGACTCCTCCTCGCCTGTCGGAGCTCGATGCATCGCAAGATTCTGCATTTATACAAAAATCAAAGTAATAAGAATACATGATTCATCACGTTTTAAAAAACGTCATAGTTAAGATTGGATTAGAAACTCACAAACTCATAGTGAAAGGTGTCAAAGCCTCCGCTGCCAAGATGAGATGTCCCCCTAGTCATCTGCCGTACCTGCGCGGCCTCACGCTGCTGTCTGAACCGCGTGGCCGCTGTCCGCTCATCCTCCCTGATCTGCAGCCACGTCTCGTGTGGGATGCCCGAAGGCTTCGGCGAGCCGGTCCTGAAAGCCTTCCGAGCTGCATCTCGTCAATGTTTCAAGGTGTCCTGTGCAACACCCTTGATCCACCGCATCGGAACAATGGAAGAACCCGGAGCAGGCTAGTACTCTCTCAGGATGGTCTCCACTATATAAGTGACTTTTTCCTTTTCTTGCTGATCCCAAGACATCGGAATGCTGGTCGAAAACTGCAGCTCCACGAGCTGGCGAATCCGCTGTCGCATCTCAGTCCCGACTCTATCCATGTCAACAGAACCATCTACCCGTACAGTATAGAGCTTGGAGGTACTAGGATCGTGTGCCCCCCAAGGTGTCCGAGGTGTGCCAAGAGGTGTGTCGAGAGGTGTGCCTGGGTAGGATGGGGGTCGTGAGCGAGGAGGGGTCGAAGCCTCTGTGGACCCTCCTCCACAGCAACCACCACCACCACCTCCACCTGACGATCGCCGAGATCGGCGAGTGCGCCTGTGCTGCGGAGATGAGGACGAACTCGCCTCTGCCCCACCCTTAGGTGTCGAAGCGGCCCTGATGGGAGAAGAAGGCGTCGTACCCATAGGCGTCCCCCCCCTAGGCGTCGGACCCTCGGGTGTGAAGCCCGGAGGCGTAGTACCCGTGCCTCTGGCTACCCAGTACTGAGAAGCCTCTGCTATCTGAGCAGGCGTCATCCATGTAACGAAGCCCATGAATACATCTGCACTCATGGAAGCGGGATCTGAAATCTCGTCTGCCATACTAAAGTCCTGCACAAAGAAAGTAAAATAAAGCGTCAGAACACAGTTGTTTAAATTAACTTTAAGCTTAATTTTAAATCAAAGTCTTCACACAAACACTTACAGGCCTAGGCCTCGACGAGTGAAGCATCATCGATAAGATCTTGCACCGTATCATCGTCTATCTCTAATTGAAAACATAACTCTGCCCCAACTCGTTCTGGCAGATTGTCTTCATCCATTGCATCTTCATCTAAAGTGTCAATTCTGGCTCATCTGCGTCATCCCTTGTATATCTGTCAGCTTCCTCTGCCATACCTTCGCCCATCTCATCTAATGTCATAGTAGTATGGACGTCGTCTGTCTGACTTTCCTCCAGGAGATCTTGCCCTTCAAATACTTGTTTATTTCTTAGAGCAAACTGAACCACAAACCACCATTGTCGCTCTCGAGTCCAGTACAAAGACCACTTGCTCGCAATGTTCGGGGAGAGCAAATGTGTCACTCGCATCTGTCCAAATTTTTGTAGAATCTATTTGCACAATTTTGTTTCCATCTCTGCGTACCGTTGCATTGCGACCAGAAGTAATCACCTTGAACCACTTCACATCCAACAAAAACATCTCAAACCGCCTGAAGCTTACTTTGAGGATATCTGACACCAGACTACAGTAATCCAGGTTGCTAGTGCTCTCATTCGTGTCTCTAGCACTGGCCCTGCTCTTTTGCATGAAATTAACCATTACCCCACTGTCAAACGTGTTTCTTCTGCTGTCAATTTGTTGTGTTCTGAAATGCTTTCCATGCGACCACAGTGCCATGTATGTATGATACTTCCAGTCACATCCAATAGCCAGCTCTTCCTCTTCTAGAGATATGGGTTCTCCGATCTGTCGAGCTGCTCTCACTGTCTTGTCCAACCATGCCATTGTAGGGAATTCAGGTAGAGGAGCGAGATAGTCTGGCAAGGGTAAGCCTCTAGTCGTTCGACTTCGCCTGAAATCCTGTCGCTCTAGATTACGTCTCTCTTTCTCTTCTTCGTACCTTTCAAGCCTTTTTGCATCGGCGTTGAATTTAGTATACAGAACTTCATGATCTTTTCTCGCATGGCCAGGTTCATTTTCTTCGGCACCCCTTGCCCTTGCGGCTCCTCTCCCACCAGTCTTGCATCCTCTTCATCGCTCCACAGTCGAGGCATTTTTGGGTCAGAAACGGATAGAAATTCGGTCGTCAATACAAGAGACTCTTGCACCAGCCATCCTTTTGCCATGCTCCCCTCTGGACGCGCTTTTTGGCGAACAAAACCCTTAAGTGTTTTCATGAACCGCTCTAGAAAGAACATCCAACGGCTGTGGACTGTACCTGCCACTGCAACCTCATCTACTACATGGACAAGCAAGTGCATTTGGACGGAAGAGATCCACCGCACTAGCTCTGAAATCTTATATATGCAGGTTTGCACTTCCTCCGTTAAACACCCCTTGATCGCAATTGGAAGAATGAATTGCAAGAACTTATGCCAGTCGTGCGATTTCAACCCTGACAGTTGATCGTCACGGGTGAATGCTGTCTTGAGACATCGCATATATCTTGTTGGCATCCTGAACTCTGAAATCACCCTTTTCACTTGTAGCTCTTCATTTTTTAGCAATACCCATGGCGCTCTTGGAAGTTTTGTTTGACCAGCTGCATTGGTGAAAGGCCACAGCTCTGGCATCTTTCCAACCGTCTGCAAATCATCTCATGAAGCTCGATTTTCTTTCATTCCCATGATTGTCTTCCAGCATTGGATCCAGAAAATGGTTAATTAGTAGATCACCCCAGTACGGCAACGTATGGAGAATGGACAAACGTTTCATTCCTCGAACAGGTTGCCCCTCATGTTGCTCCCATCGGCGACGCCACTCTTGTACATGCATAGGACGACATTCGACGCGACCAAGCTGGCCTTCGCGCAAGTGATGGCCATGTGAAAGATAACGGTGGTGGCCTTGATAAATTGTCTTTTGAAGAGAGGTAGAATAGCGCACATCCAAAGACTGCCCGCAAATTGGACATGCATTGTATCCCGAAGTTGTTAGTCCTGCATATATCAAAGCATGAATCAGGCCAAGGCAAAGGGCTTGCGAATAGCGAGAATTTTGTAAATCAATAACCATTACCAAAAGCTTCTCCGTATCCTGGCCAATCATACATAGTCCACATAAGAAGTCCATAAATCCTTGCATGTTGTTGTCCTACTGGTTCAACCGCATCTGCTATGTCGATCCCATGCCATAACTCCTGGAGTTCGTCAACTAGTGGAGCTAGATAAACATCCATGTTTTTTGCCTTGAACTTACCAGGTACAATCAAGCTTAAAATCAAATGACCCTTCTTGATAGCAAGCCACGGCGGGAGGTTGTAACTGATAAGGCACACAGGCCAAGTGCTCCATGATGAGCTTCTCAAGCCAAATGGATTGACTCCATCCATTGCCATGCCCAAACGCAAATTGCGTGGTTCACTCTTAAAATGTGGCCAAGTATCTTCAATGTGCCTCCAAGCCTTCGAATTAGCAGGCACCCTAAATGTTGCGTCAATGGATCTATTCGTAGAATGCCACCGCATCAACTTTGCAATGGAACCACAACGAAACAAGTTTTTTATCCTATGAATAATAGGGAAATGCCGCAACACTTTAGCTAGCACTGTCTCGCCAACTGCATCTTGTTTGTAGCGCATTGCTCCGCACTTAGGACACGACAGACAATCTGCGAATTCATTGCGAAAAAGAATGCAATCATTTGGACAGGCATGAATCTTGTTGTAGTCCAAGCCAACTGAGGTCAGAAGTTGCTTTGTGTCTGGCTTGGAGGGGGGCATTTCATTGCCAGCAGGGAGAAGTTGCTCCCGCAATAACCTGTTTAAGCCACATTAAATTAAAAAGCTCTCCGAGCACATCACCGTTGCAATCGGAAAATCTCTTTTGTAAATTACGTACCTAAACAAAGCAGTGACACTTGCATCTGACCACCCGTACACTGACTGAAGATTCAAAAACGCCAGACAAGTATGAAGCACAGATATTTTGGCGCCTTCATAGATTGGTTGACGGGCCAACTTCCTCAACATGTCTTCAGGAGATAGGCGCACGGCTTTTGCTGCTGCTTCGTTCGCGTTCTCCTCGCTTGTCTGGAAGAAGGCATCCAGCATCTCCTCCATGCCATCGTCTTCTGTCTGTAAGCACTTTTCTGCTTCCATCCGTGGCTCTATATTGGTCGGACCTTCATGCATAATCTTTTTTCTCTCTCTCTCTCAGATGTAGGTGCTATGTCGCGGAAATCAATGCCCGTTCCATAGGAGTCGTATAGCAGATTCTGTACGGTTTCTCTAGCAAACTCTCCGTACTTGTGCACATGCTCATTACATATCCTACGCTTGCGCAGGATTTGATACTTGCAAGCGTGCACGAGCATGCAATCTTTTCCTCCATGTTAGTTGATGACGTTGCCATCTACAATGATTATGAATGTTGTTTTAATATATATATATATATATATATATATATATATATATATATATACTCCTCACAATGTAAACTACCTTGCATTCTCTAGTCTTGCCCAATCTCCGTACACCTCGGTCCAGAGGTGTACGGAGATCAGGACCACCGGGTCAAAATCTCGTCTTTATTGGTCAAATCCTATATGGGTAGACACATACATGCACTCCCAGGTGTACATGGCAATGCATGTAGCAGGCAAAACCCCTTTGCCTCTTGTAGTTCCATAGTTTCTTCTCTGTCTACGTACCCTATCGAGTCTTGTTCTTTCTCTCTCGATCTCGCTCTCGCTATCTCTCTTTCTCTCTCTCTCTCTCTCTCTCAATCTCGCTCTCGCTATCTCTCTTTCTCTCTCTATTTTCCTATTTTCCTATCTCTCTCTATTTCTCTATTTTCCTATTTCTCGGCCATAACTCCTGGAGCTCCACTTCTCTCTCTCTCTCTCTCTCTCTCTCTCTCTCTCTCTCTCTCTCTCTCTCTCTCTCTCTCTCTCTCTCTCTCTCTCTCTCTCTCTCTCTCTCTCTCTCTCTCTCTCTCTCTCTCTCTCTCTCTCTCTCTCTCTACTTCCCTATCTCTCTAATGATCGAACGAGTGATTGATCTAGGGAGATCTAGACGCCCACGACTGCGGAAGACTACACAACATCGACAAAGGCTACATCAGAGGATCTAGCTAGGTCACTTTGGCTCGACATGCACAACGCCCGGTCAGAGTACTGACCATGGAGGAGATCTACCTATCCCAACTAGCTCGTTTAGCCGTTTAGTCCACACCCAGCAGTTTAGGATTCCATAATATTTTATTTTGTCATCTTCTTACTCTGACTTTGTATCAGATCCATCACATTGTAACTTTCTTGTCTCATGTCTCATAGGTCACTTTGGCCTTTCGAAGACGTTAATATAACATTTCATTTCAATTCTCTCTTTAATTTTAATTTTCTAAGCATACATTAATTCTCTAGCTCTCTCTCTCTCTCTCTCTCTCTCTCTCTCTCTCTCTCTCTCTCTCTCTCTCTCTCTCTCTCTCTCTCCTACACACACACACCGCTCTCTCTCTCTCTCTATTTCCTACACACACACACACATACACACACCTCTCTCTCTCTCTCTCTTTCCTCTACACACACACACACACACACACCTCTCTCTCTCTCTCTTTCCTACACACACACACACCGTTCTCTCTCTCTCTCTCTCTCTCTCTCTCTCTCTCTCTCTCTCTCTCTCTCTCTCTCTCTCTCTCTCTTTCCTACACACACACATACGATGTAGAGGTAGAGAGAGAGAGAGAGAGAGGGGTTGGGGAGGGTGGAGATGGACATAATACCTGCGCAGCAGGTTTCGGCCAAGACCCGAGCAGGCGAAAATGGCCCCTGCGCGCGGGTTTCGCTTTTTTCCCCCAAATTTTTTTGCGTCGCTATACGCGTCGATATATGCGTCGCTATACGCATGGCAGATAAAAGCCTTTTCATGCGTATATCGACGCACACTGCGACGTGTATAGCGACGCGTATAGCGACACCCGCTAATGTCGTCGATATACGCGTGGAAAAGCATGGCCGTCAATATATACGCGTCGATATCTTCATTTAGTGTTGTAGTGAAGGCACAACATCATAAGCCCGAGAAATGTCCAATGTATAAAGAGAAGGAGCTCTACTGAGAACTTGATCCATCAAACGTGGGAAACACTGTGCTGCGATTACTCGATCTTCATCTTGATCCGCATCATCAACCCTGCAGATGGGATAGAAAGCCCATGGAACATGAGAGATCGCTGCCTTGCAAAGAGTTGGGATGATCAGACCCAAGAAGTTAACCAAGAGACGGAACCTTGTAGGCCATCGTCTGCAAACATTGATAATATCTCTGCTGGCACAAATTGAGGTATCAAAGTGGATTCTTCAACAGGTGTGCAGGGTGGTCGATTGCAAGTTGTGGGTCATTAACATCATCTGCTCGAGTAGCCGCTACATGCATGGCAGCAGGAACAGGTTCATGCAAGAGCCGGAATTGGACATCGGCTGCCAAAAGGGGTAAAACAGCAGGGTCTGGCTCATGGCAGCAATATGTTAGACGTTCTTCGCCATATTCTTCAATGGTGTCTGCATCAGATTCTGCCTTTATTTCAGCAGCAGCAAGTGCGGCAGCAAGGTCGACTCCATCTGTTGGATGTAGGGGCTCCATCAGGGATCTAAGGAAGGTGGTTATGATTACTTCCTCATCATGGGCTGCAGCAGGAACAACTTCGTCTGCATCAGTCGGCAAGACCTCAACCGCATAGTCATTTGCAAGCGTTTGAAAATCACCTCTGGGGAGGGCCGCAGCATATTGACACTTGTGTGAATCAAGGCAGAGGCAGGGCATGTTTGAGAAGGCTTCTGTGCCACGCGCAGAAGCTTCAAGACATTTGCAGAAGAGGGGGCCGCCATGTGAGTATTGGGCATCTTCAAGAGCCAAAGTTTGGGAGGCGGCCTCTTTCTTCAGGTTCTTCAATTCGAAAGAGTTGGCTATATTAGGCGCATGAAGGAGGTCTTGATTGGTTCCTTGGTTAGGCTTAGCTAGAGCAGCATTGAAAGAGGCAAGTCGTGGGGCTAGCTGGGCTCTGCAGGTTGAGGAGTCATCTGCACAGGCATTTGGCAGGGTGCGGCCAGGCGCAAGATTAAGCGCTACTCGGATAGTGCACGCAGGAATGGCAGGGCCGAAAGAGCTAGAAGTTGGGCATGGTGCTTCAAGATGACGCGCCGAACCTGCTTGCCAGGGGCCAATAAGATCTTGCGAGCATTCACGGTATGGGCAAGAAGGGGCAGCGTCATCAGCATGGAGAGGAGAATACTCGCGATTGATACCATGTTGACAAGATGGCCCAGGAGGGCCTCCACTGTCAGAGGCACAGGGAAGCATGTTTGATTACATTAGTGTGTATTCAGAGAAGACAAAGAGAGAGAGAGAGAGAGAGAGAGAGAGAGAGAGAGAGAGAGAGAGTGAGAGAGAGAGAGAGAGAGAGAGAGAGATAGAAAGACGACGCGAGATAGGTGGTTAAGTAGTTGCATTGATTCGCGTATATTGATCTGGTTACAACGGCATTCTTCATATAGAAACTGAGTGGGTGTGATTTGAAGAGGTGTGGTGCCTCTTGGTGTCACGAGGCATGACAGCTGGATTATTTATTTATTCCAACAATATGTTGTTCGCATGCGAGAGAGAGAGAGAGAGAGAGAGAGAGAGAGAGAGAGAGAGATCCAATAATCCTCATGTGTGCACGCTCGCCATGCAAGGTCGATCACACCAAAGCTTACGATGGTTATGCTTAGGTAATTAAGCAAGCGGCTTTTGTACTAGCTACTGACGGTTTTAGCAAAGAGGGTGAGAGGATTAAAAGAAGCATTTGTTTCAATATTGTAGCAGTGCCTTAATACTGACCAAGGGCTCTCAAACTGCCACAGTTATAGAGGAAAAATTTGTTCTCTAAGGTACCTGCTACATAGGGTGTATCATTAGCACTATTGGTTGCACGGAAGTGTGTGTACACCTACACACACAAAAAACAGCACATGTTACCTTATTATTGGCTTGCCAAGTACGCCTACATTAACTTTACAAGGAGCCTATATAAAGAGGGTTTGGGCGACTATTTTTTAATTGAATCTTACGTAACACGCGGAGAGCAAAATACTAAAGGTACTTATAACTTCTATCCACACTCTATCTCCCTCTCTCCCTTGCTTTCTCCCTTGCACAGTAAACTGACACTCACTCTCTTGGCAATAATGGATCGAGAGAGAGAAATAAGGTTGCTGGACAAGAGAGAGGAGAGCGAAGGAGGTTGATAGAGATGGTTGTAGGTCATGAGGGATGAGAGAGATTGAAAGATACAGATAAAGGTTTAAATTTAACATTCAAATATAGTAGAGAGAAATATATTCAAGAGAGTGATAGCGACAAAGAGTTGTATAGTCGAAGAAAAAGAGAAATTCAAGAGCAAAATAGAAGTATTGATACTAATATAATCTGCATTTCTTTTTGACAGATTAGTATTTTGTGCTAGGCTATTAGTTCTCTTTTGATGGCCAAGAAATCTAATATTGGTGCTAGTGTTGAGTTTATTTATAACGGGGAAGCAATTGGTATTGGGCGAATAGAGAAGACTTCAAACTTGGCAAAGATACATGGCAGCAAAATGCCTTCAGGATGCTTTTTTGTTGCTGTGTTAGAAGTATATGATGGGAAGGATGCTCCTCTGCCTCATGTACCTTCAACTAACCAAGAGATGAATACCTTGAAGAAGCACAAAAAGTCTTGTCGCGTGGCCAAAAACCGATCTGCTAATTTCTTTGTTCATTTGTCCAGAAGTTTGTGTTTCTTGCATTGAAGTTTTATCTTTCAAATAGTTACAAGAAGTTTGTATGTTGATTAATTTGCAATATATTAAATGTTTGATAGCGGGTCACCAAGATTGCAAGGAAAGAACCAGAAGAACTATCTTCATCTGCTGCTATGACTATTTCAAAGAGCGTAGCAGCTAGTATGGTGGCATCTCCACCTATCACGACAATTGAGAAATCCAAAAAATATGCCAAAGGAAAAGCTAAAGTTCAAGAAGGAGCATCGTGTGGGTTTGTGGAGGACAAATACAACTCTGACGAGGAGATTGATGATTGAGAAATGGAGGCTTATATGACTGGAGGGGCAAACGCTGGGGGAGAATTTCCCATAAACGAAGACGTTACAGTTCGACAAGATATGGTATCAAAGCATCTAAGAAATTTGAAGGTAAATTATAGCTTTTTGGTTAAAGCTTACAATAATTATCCTTTGTATTGGTCATTGACATATATTGTTGCTTGCAGGTAGAGCATGAATCTTTGCTCCCTCGGGTTCCACTGTGCCGTTTGGTGAAGCTGGAAAAAGCAAGACAAATTAGCTGGGATGCCAAGCATCTGCAACCTCTTGCAGATACATTCTTGTTGGAGGGGTATTACGAACTCAAGGGAAGCTTCATATGCTCTCTTGATGCACCGGGATATCCAATCATTGATGTGGACGACGATACCGAGAAGACATGGGATCCCTTGTGGCGTGAAATAAACGATGAGTTTGAGGCTGAAATCCAAAACACTTGCTAGAGCGATCTATGCGGTAAAATGTTTTATATACCTAGGATGGCAACCATAGGCTTGCTGCCTGGATGGGAGTACTAAAAGAGAGTAAGCTAGTTGCATTGTTGATGGTATCAATTTGCGGTTTTGTTAAGAAATACATTTAATAATCATTTTTTATGATGTTAGGTGTTGCTTACAAGAAAAATGAAGATCTACACCCTTGAGTTTAAGTTGAATTAGTCAAAGTAGACTCCACAAATGAAGCCGACATGTTGAGCGTGGTGATCTATAAACAAGTAAAATCTCTCTAATGTATTTGAGTATGCAATCGTCTTGAAATAGTGCAAGATTGACTGACAAATATTTTATCATCGCATCAATTTCTTGTAGATTGAATGAAACAAGATACGTGTCCACATCATATACAGACATGTTATGGATGGTGTGGGCAATGGGTCTTGCTTCCAAGGAAGCAATCATGGAGAAACTGCCATGTGTTGTGAATAGCTGGATGCAGGCAGACATAGATAAAAGGGTGGGAAAGAAGTCCTAGTACAATGTACCTATAGCTCTAATATCTCAGCTTCTACATCCAGTATGTGCTTTGAGATTGTTCAATTATTGAGTGTCAAAAAGTTATAGATCCATAGATTTGTTTGATCATTGTCTTCATGTCTGCAGGAAAAATATACACTTGCCTTGAAAAAAATTGTGGCAAAAAAAAATAGCATGCTGCCGACCGAGTTTCAAGCCCGATACAAAAAAGCATTCTTTGAAGCAAACGCGCAGTCAAAAAAAATGACAAGATATGCATTGGCAATAGTCGACCCCACTTTAGGAGATAAATGGTGGAGGTAGGTTGTTCTTGTCTATCTTTCTGAGTCAGAACAAAGACAACTCCTACTACAGGTTACCATTGAATCCTTTGGACTCTTGTGTAGGACATTGCGCGCAATCGAGTGGACTAGTCGGCCAAAGTGGATAACAGAGGAAAGATTATATAGGTTGGCGTATGCAGCTCTTCCGTCAAGAAAAAAAACCTTCATCTTGCATGCGATGGCATCCGGTGATCCGAGAGATGTGAAAATTCTAGACATTCCTCATACTAGTGAGTATATTTGATTGCCTCGTTGTTGGACTAGCGAGTTATATAGGTAGATGTAGTCATTTTGACATAGCCATTGTTTTCATCGTCACAGGAGAGTTTGTTGTTTTTTGAGAGTGGTTGAGGATCGAAGTATTTTGGAATTCCATTGTTAGAGAGGCACAGAATGTATACACTTGTACCCGTAGTATATATTTACAATCAATGCCTTGTTTGGACTTGCAATCATTCATTGAAGATTCTAAGATGATACATAAGAGCAAGACCTTTGCTTATGAGCTAGGTGTGATGAAAAAGGGAACACACTCCGAGGTGAGCAAAACATTGGCGGATGCCGGAAAAAGATGTCTTTGCAGGTATGCACAATATCCCTAAACCTTACATGCGTGAACTATAATATGATGCTAGCTATGTTCTTGCTCATATTAGGTGGTTGTGGGTTCGCAAGTTTAACTTGAAAGGCGTCAGGAGTTTGCAAGCAATGCTCAAAATCAATAAATCGGAGCATATTTTTAACCCAAAGCAGATAGCACGCAACTTTAGAAGCGGAGTCTACCAGGATTTTCCATGGTTCTTGTAGTACGGTGAGGGATACTTCCCTCCGAACGAGGAGAAGGCACACAACAATGCTGTGAAAGATAGAGAGGAAAGAGCACGTGGAGATATACAAATATCTGCGATAGAAGAGTCAAGTGTCCAAAGACCTCAAATGGAGGGGTATGATACAACATCTCAGGTATGAAAGTTGATGCCTTCATAATTGGATAGTACCTATCCACATCGTTAGATTTAGTATTGAATTAGGTATTTGATAATTCTTTGCATATGGAGCAAACCGGGAGGCTTTGAGTTTGCAAGGGACAGCTCGTGCAATAGAGAAACGTAAGAATGCTTACTAACATCTAAATGGTGAACATGTTTTCATGCGCTTTAAAAATTGTGTTTTTCTTGGTGATCAGGTAAGAGAAGTGGAATGTCAGCAAAGGAGGTGGTGGATTTTGCAACGAGTTTAGAAACAGAGATATTGCATGTCTCAGACCTACCAATGGTTACACACCCGTTGACTGGTAAGTGACAATCTTGATTTGAGAGTTGCAATGCGTTTCAAGATCGATCTTTTGCTGATTGAGATATCTACATGAAGTGGTGGCGACCATATTCACATTGTTCATTTCGGCTCGGACAAGACAGAGAATGACTTGAAGATGGCCTTGTTGTGCTCTATTAGGCCAGAGATTGTGGAAAAATCCCTTCGTCCGTTATGAGATGGATCAATCGTGGATTCAGCAATGAATACTTCCATTGTTTTTTTGCCTTGCAATACTGCTCTGTATGGGTTGTCAAATACTGAAGTGCCTGAATGGAACAGCATGGAGATTTGCAAGTACGGATTGCTTTCCCGTCTACCATTGTGTGCATCAAATGATAGATGTGTGTTTGTAGTTGTCTGTCTATCAGATAACTATGGAATGGTGCATGATATTGCCACTGCATCTGGGTGGCGTGAAGGCCACGTGAATGTGGTTGTCAGTAAGACACCGATATTCAAGAAAGATAATAGAACTCTGTGCACATTGTTGATGTCCGCAATAAGAAAAGAGCACACCTGGACTTCAGAGGCAGTTGACAAACAATCGAATGATGCCTAGTTTGATGGACTGGAAGAGAGTGATTGGACAAAGGAGACTGATGGGACACCTATGTGAGGTACACTTTGGCACCCCTATATCATAGTAAAGTTTCTCTACTATCTTTGACTATTGTTTGTCATCCAGGAGTTATGGAACGTGGACATTGGTTTCTTTGGTAGCTGCTTGCTCAATATACAAATGACAACAATGTTGTCGTGCAATACGGAGGTGACTGTGGAGCAATGGCTTTGTTGGGGAGCCAGATGGGTTGAATGATGACAACATATGGGAGAAACGAGGAGTTCTCCAGCAAACTGCGCCCAGTTCTTGAAATGCAAGCACAACAGCTAAGAGAGATTCAAGAGCGAGATAGAAATCATGCTGAGAAGGTGGATCGAGCATTACAGGAAGCATCCAAAAATCGTGGAATTAGATCCTCCCAGCACTCAATAGAAATAACCATGTAATGAAATTAGTCTATTTAATTTGAGAGTAGCGGAAATTAATGAGAGTACTTTTGAGAAATGACTTTGTGAGCATAGCGGGTGAACATAATTGAAGATAGCAACATAATCATAGCAATTAGTTAACTTGGCATGAACAATACTTTTGCAAGAGAGATAATTTAGAGAACATGACAACATTTGAGGACCGGATTTATGTGGAGCCGGTCCCCCCTCCAATAGGCATTTGTATTATGATTTCTCCCATTAAGAGAGACTTGTTACAATACAATCTTTGTGTTCCTTGTGACATAGGTGATGCAATGAAGATGGAAAGCTTCATGCATCACAAACATAACATAAACTTGAAGAAAGCTTTAACTATCCCAAGCCTCGGTCCCAAGACCTCAAACACCTTCGAAGGTGGAGAGAGCTAGCAGTGAATGAGGGTAGGGAAGAGGAAGAAGAAACATTTCGTAGGAGAAAGAATTAGTTCATCACTTATCATAACTCTTGTTGCTAGCATACATAATAGCATAGTAATGAAGAAGAAGGAGATGGAAAGCTTAAGCATTAAAGCATGGCTCTTGGTTGGATTTGCACTCCATATCCAAGAGTGTTGTGTAGGCTCTCAACCTCTACTTGCTTGGAGAAGGAGAGGGAGCTCTTGCACTTTGCATAGCACACAATGAGAGTGTTTGTGGGTGTGTGTGGGTGAGTATACCCCCTAAGCAACCCCCTAGCTTGCTTGGGTCGACCCCCCCTTGTAGCTCATGCTTGAAGCTCATTGGACCCCTCCAAGCCTAGCCAATCACAAGCAGGAGGCATTACAAGCAGCAACGGTAGCCTCAAGACAAGTGTCCCCCTTTTCCCTTTGAGAGAGAGGGCTAGATAAATGCTAAATCAATTAATTAAATCTCCTAAATTATCATTGGACCCCTTGGGTGGCCAACCAATAGGCTTCAGGCACACCATGAGGGCAACATGAGGAGGAACTTGACAAGTGTCCCTTTTGCTTTCTTTGTACCATGCATGCCTTGTGTGAGTGTGTGGGTGTTCTCTCTCATCCCCCCTCATGTAGGGCTCGCCCCCTCCTTGTAGGGATTGAATCTTTGACTTTTTGACACCTCAAGTCTCTCATGCATAGGCCCAGTTCCCACCACAAGCCTGGCTCATAAGCACTTTAAGCTTGGGCTCGGTTCTCACCTCAAGTGCAACCCTAGCATCTCAAGCATGTTAAGCACCTCAAGCATCTCAATAATTAAGCACCTCAATCATCTCAAGAACCTCAGTCATCAAGCATGACAAGCAGGACAAGCACCTCGAGCTGGGTCGGGTTCCCACGCCTCAAGCTCAGCCCTAGCTTACCTAAGGTCAAAGGACTTTTACACACATTATTGGAGGTCTTCAATGAAGCTAACCCTAAGATCTTATGCTCTATTTGTTAGCCTTGCTCTTTGATAGACCATCTCTCATTTGGGCCCCTTTACCATTGGCCCCGTGTTGAGATAGATCTATAAGCAATGTCTATATCTTAACACTTGTTCCCGTTTATTCTCCCACATTAAGTGATCAATTTAATATGAGAAAATCATTTGGGTTGGTTAGATATTAGATATTAGATTTTATGACATTACCTCTCTCTTGAAATCATAGTCGTCCTGGACTATGAGGTAGAAGAGATAAAGCCTTATTCATTAGTCAATTTTACTTAGCGGGTAGAGGATCCCTTTTTACCCTACGACATCTTCCCAAGATGGATGACTAATCCATTTGGTGCTTGGGAGACATAGCTGCCGCAAGCATGTCTGCTCTTTAGTCCATTTCATTCTCCCAAAGTAGAGTGACAAATTCTACTTGGTGTTTGAGAGACGTCGTCATCACAAACATGATTCTAAGCATTCATACTAGTTAAATTTGTGCACAATTAAAAAGAGGACTAGTCTTATAAGACAAAAACATGAGTCATTTAAATGTAGCATTGTAAGCATTGACAAGGTTCATACTATCCTTAAGCTGTATTCCTTGCATCCATCTAGCAACTTCAAAAGGATAATTTTTGAACTTAATAAGATACCGTCGGATAATCTTACCATGTCGTAGTACCTTGTCTTCATGCCGAAGAACAGCTTCGGGTTGTAGCACCTCTTCTTGGTCTTCAACTTCGGGAGGGTCTTCAATAATTGGTTCACTTGGTGGCTCTCCTTTGTAGGGCTTAAGTAGGCTTACATGAAAGGCATTGTGTATGAGCCAATGGTTGGGCAACTTGAGTTGATAAGCCGTCTCATTGATGGGCTTCAAGATTTGGAAAGGACCATGGTATCTTTCTGCTAGTTTAGCATAATACTTTTGATGGCCCGTAGGATTTTTGCCCGTCGTTTGCCTTAATCGAGCCTTAGGAAACTTGAGTAAGACCCAATCATTTTCTTTGAACATTAAGGCTCTTCTGTGCTTATCAGCAGGCAGCAGCTTTTTGCCTTTGTTGAGAGATGGATATAGCCTCCTTAATCTTTTGAAAAGATTCTTGTAGGTCACGGCTATACTCATCGGCGGCGAAGATCTTCTCATGTACTTTGAGTAGCAAGGGACTTTTAGGTCTTCCCTCAATGATCTCAAAAGGTGCTTTTCCCGTAGAAGTATGTACAGTATTATTGTAGGCATACTCTACAAGAGGTAAGTACTTTTCCCATTGTGAGCTTGATCTACTTAAGTCTTGAGTAGATCGAGTATCGTAAGATTGGCTATCTCACTTTGGCCATCCGTTTGTGGGTGATAGGCCGAAGAGAAATTCAATCTTGTTCCTAGATTTTCAAAGAGACCTTTCCAGAAATTACTGGTCATTCTAGGATCTCTATCTGACACGATGGATGTGGGTAATCCATGGTGCTTGAAAATATGAGATATGAAGAGAGTTGCCATTTGATGTGCCTTAATAGTCTTTTTGATAGGAATAAAATGTGCTTGCTTGCTAAACCTGTCAACTATTGTCCATATTCCTGTATTCCCATGGATAGACTTGGGTAATCCAAAGATGAAATCCATGGATATACTCTCCCATGGTGAATTTGGGATAGGCAATGGCTGGAGTAATCCAGGTTGCTTCCCTCTATCATACTTGGTCTTTTGGCATACTACACATTTTGAAACATACTCTTGTATGTCCACTTTCATGGTATGCCAATAGAAGTACGTCTCTACTCCTCGGAGAGTAGGTTGAATACCTATGCCTTGCATATGGAGGAGCATGGGATTCATACATAACTTTCTCACGAAGGGAATGGGTAACACATAGCCTATTGTCATGGAGAAGATAACCATCCTGCAAGGTGAATGGTTCCTCTTTCTTCCCCAAAGCAAGGACTGACATTATGTCTCTAAAGTCAAGGTCAGTAGCATACTCATCTATCATAGAGGATAGATCATTGTGAGTAGCTATAGACACTGCATTAACTTTGGGTCATCGTGAAAGTGCATCGGCCACTTGATTGTGCTTACCAGCTATGTGAGAAATATGGAAATTAAGTTGCGAAAGAAAATTTGCCCACCTCATTTGTTTGTCGGAAAGCTTGGTTTGCGTCATGAAATACTTGAGACTTTGGTGGTCGGTTCGTAGGATAAATGGAGTCCCCAAAAGGTAGTGCTTCCATGTGTCTAGGGCATGTAGAACAGCTAAAAGCTCTTCCTCATAAATGCCCAAGACTCGTTCATCAATATTGAGCCTTCGGCTCTCATATGCTAAGGCATGCTCTTCTTGAAGCAAAACTGCTCCAAGGCAATCACCACAAGCATCACATTGGACCTCAAATGGCTTTGAGAGATCCGGAAGCACGAGGACTGGTTGGGAAGTAAGCTTCTCTTTGAGCTTTTCAAAAGCATTTTGCTCCTTAGCAGTCCACACAAACTTAATGTTCTTCTTAGTTAAGTCGTGTAGTGGTCCTGCTACTTGAGAGAATTTTGCTATGAAGCGTCTATAGTATACGCACATACCAACAAAGCTTCTTAGCTCATGTAGATATCTTGGGTTAGGCCATGCTTTTATTACCTCTAACTTTGATGGATCCATTTGGATACCATCTTTAGAGATAATATGACCTAGGTATTGAATCTCTTGAAGGAAGAATTCGCTTTTCTTTTGGTTGAGAAAAAGCTTGTTCTCCCTCAATGCTTGAAAAAGCACTTGGAGATGTTTCTTATGTTCCCCAAAGACTTGGAGTAGATGATGATATCATCAAAGAACACTCAAGTGAATTTGCGGTATGGTCTAAAAATTTTCTCCATCAAATGATTGAATGTAGCTGGTGCATTAGTCAAGCCAAAAGGCATGACTAGATATTCATAAAGACCAAATGTTGTGCGAAACGCGGTCTTTAAGATATCTTCATCCACTATCCTTATTTGATGCTAGCCACTCTTAAGGTCAATTACTAAAGTAGGTAGAGCCTTGTAGCTTATCAAACAGATCTTCTATCCGAGGTATGGGAAATCTGTTTTTGATAGTGATATGGTTTAGTGCTCGATAGTCCACACACATACGGTATGTACCATCTTTCTTTTGCACTAAAAGGATTGGAGAACAAAAGGGAGAGGAACTAGGCCTCACCGTCCCTTTGTCTACCAGCTCTTGTACTTGCCTCATGATCTCCTCTTATTGAGCTTGTGAGACTCGATAAGGACGCTTGTTAGGTGGTGAGCTTCCAGGAAGGAGCTCAATGCGATGGTCATCATCCCCTCGTTTTGGAGGTAAGTCCATAGGGATATCATCGATGAACACATCTTGGAATCCTTTTAGAAAATTAGACAAGTCTAACTCTTCTTGATTCCTACCATTTACATTTGATGAAACATTAGTATCATTTAGAGACTCTTTGACAAAAATCATGTACGCAGAAACTGATCTCTTCATTGACTTATCAAAAGCAAGAGGATTTACAAGTGGAATAGTGTGACCACGCTCACTAGCATCTATATACATGTTCTTTCCCCTGTAGGTGAAGTAGATTCTCCTTTCATGGAACTTCATGTTGGCAGCCATGCGATCAAACCATGGTGCCCCTAGGATAACATCCTCGTGTTGGAGAGGAGAGATGAAGAAGTCTTCTTTGTCGACATAGCTTTGGACATGAAGCCTGAACTTCCCAATCAAGGGAGTAACGGAGGCTTGTTGTCCCTTGAAAGCTGCATCAACCACTACTATATCTCCCATCTCAAAAGCTTGAATGCCCACCTTGGTGGCCAACTCCATTGATATGAAGTTAAGAGTAGATCCAGGGTCAAACAAGATGAAGGCATCATGCTCTCTTACCTTTCCCCAAGCATAGGAAAGTGATGACCTTTGCAATGAGCATTCTCTTTTGGAGCTTCGATGGTGGAAGCCCTAGGAGTCTCATTGCGAGTATTCTTCTTGGGGCAAGAGCGATAGCCATGTCCTTGCTCCCCACACTTGAAACACTTATGGTCCTTGCAAAAAGCTTCAAGCTCATCAGGAGAGAGTTTGTTTTTACCTTTTTAAACTCCCTTCTCCTTGGACCGATTGTTGTTGTTGTTGGAATTGACTTGGGAAGTATTTTGAACATTGGTTTTCCCCTTTGCATCATTTTTGTCTTTGTTTTCCATGGGATTGACATTACGTCTAGCCCCTTGATGGAAATTGATGCGTGAAGCAACCATGGTGTGATGGATTACTTCGCCAATAGTACCAGGCCATTGAGAGTTGATGTATTTGGCCATCTCTTCATGTAATCCCGCACAGAATTGCTGCCTTTGCTTGGCAAAGTCTATCTTAAGAAAGATAGTAGCCTTGAGATGTAAATCCCAAAACTTGTCTACATATTTGTGGATAGACTCATGGGAGAGGAGCTTCAAGCTGTGCCATTCGGTAAGCACTTTGTCCTATGCATCGCTTGCAAGGAATTGCTTCATGATGGAAACACGTAAATTTTTCCATGTCTTTGGGGCTTCATCATTTCCACGAAGGCTAGCCCACCATTGACGAGCTGATTTTTGGAAGTGCATAGCTACATGGCGTAGCTTAGAGGACTCTGTGAAGCCCTCATCTCCAAAGGCCGCATCAAATTGCTGGATGAAGGCCAACACTTTGTCGGTAGCACCGAAGGTGCCATCATAGGTGAGAAAAGAGATACTCTTTCCTCCCTCCTTGAACTTCTTTAGCTTTTGTGACCTTCGCCATGCAAGAAATGATTTTCGATGTCCTCCCCTCTTGTATTCTCTAGGAGAATAGCCATAACTTTCGTCTGACGAGGAGGAAGGTGAAGAAGAAGGAGAAGAGGGTGACCTCTTCCTAGCCCTTTTCTTCCTTTGTTTCCTCTCTTGCCCTTCAAAATGATGAGGAGAAGGACTATGTGTTCATCTTTTCCTCTTAGGAGGAGTGGGCGATCGTCTAGACCGTCGTCTTCATGGAGCCACATCTTCAGAGGAACTTAAACTTTCATTGCTTTCTTGCTCTTTGGGTTCCTCCTCTCGAATGGGAGAGAGTCTTCTTTTGGGGGTCTCTTCAAGGGGCCTCCTAAGCTCTCTCTCCTCTTGGAGAGGAAGGGAAATTCCATAACCACGAAGTTGTTGAGTAACTTCGGCTTGCAAAGCAGGGTTGCCCATAGCTTGCTGCAACCTAGTGACGAGATAATTCACAAACATGGGAGCATCATCATTAGCACCTTCATGTGCAAAATCAAAGCTATCAATGTTCATTCTACTCTCTTGATTATTGTCAACCATGTTAACAAAATTTATGTATGTACTTAGTGTATGCTTTGGCAATTCAAAACCTTAGTTGCCACTCCTCTTAACCTTTGAAAATCGGCTCTTAAGTATCTACACCCACGGCTCAAAGTGGTTAATTATAGAGAGTAGAGGAGTAGGTCTAACATAGCAGAGTTGCCAAGGGCTAGCTCCTTTCAGACTTCTTATGGCTCAATAATGGTAAAGTTGTAGGCAAGTATAAAAAGACTCCATTATTAAGTCCAAAGCTCCCGAGGTGTGCACCATCCCGCACATCGTGGGCTCAACAAAACCGATAATAGATCCCAGTTCCACTTACCCTAATATAATTAACAACATCAACCATTTATAGGCTACGTAAGGACCTCTCTTCTTAAGCAAGAAAAGAGAAACCAAATGCTCTGATACCAATGTAATGAAATTGGCCTATTTAATTTGAGAGTAGCAGAAATTAATGAGAGTACTTTTGAGAAATGACTTTGTGAGCATAGCGGGTGAACATAATTGAAGATAGCAACATAATCATAGCAATTAGTTAACTTGGCATGAACAATACTTTTGCAAGAGAGAGAATTTAGAGAACATGACAACAGTTGAGGACCAAATTTATGTGGAGTCGGTCCCCCCTCCAATAGGCATTTGTATTATGATTTCTCCCATTAAGAGAGACTTGTTACAATACAATCTTTGTGTTCCTTGTGACCTAGGTGATGCAATGAAGATGGAAAGCTTCATGCATCACAAACATAACATAAACTTGAAGAAAGCTTTAACTATCCCAAGCCTCGGTCCCAAGACCTCAAACACCTTCGAAGGTGGAGAGAGCTAGCAGTGAATGAGGGTAGGGAAGAGGAAGAAGAAACATTTCGTAGGAGAAAGAATTAGTTCATCACTTATCATAACTCTTGTTGCTAGCATACATAATAGCATAGTAATGAAGAAGAAGGAGATGGAAAGCTTAAGCATTAAAGCATGGCTCTTGGTTGGATTTGCACTCCATATCCAAGAGTGTTGTGTAGGCTCTCAACCTCTACTTGCTTGGAGAAGGAGAGGGAGCTCTTGAACTTTGCATAGCACACAATGAGAGTGTTTGTGGGTGTGTGTGGGTGAGTATACCCCCTAAGCAACCCCCTAGCTTGCTTGGGTCGACCCCCCCTTGTAGCTCATGCTTGAAGCTCATTGGACCCCTCCAGGCCTAGCCAATCACAAGCAGGAGACATTACAAGCAGCAACGGTAGCCTCAAGACAAGTGTCCCCCTTTCCCCTTTGAGAGAGAGGGCTAGATAAATGCTAAATCAATTAATTAAATCTCCTAAATTATTATTGGACCCCTTGGGTGGCCAACCAATAGGCTTCAGGCACACCATGAGGGCAACATGAGGAGGAACTTGACAAGTGTCCCTTTTGCTTTCTTGGTACCATGCATGCCTTGTGTGAGTGTGTGGGTGTTCTCTCTCATCCCCCCTCATGTAGGGCTCGCCCCCTCCTTGTAGGGATTGAATCTTTGACTTTTTGACACCTCAAGCCCCTCATGCATAGGCCCAGTTCCCACCACAATCCTGGCTCATAAGCACTTTAAGCTTGGGCTCTGTTCTCACCTCAAGTGCAACCCTAGTATCTCAAGCATGTCAAGCATCTCAATAATTAAGCACCTCAATCATCAAGCACCTCAAGCACCTTAGTCATCAAGCATGACAAGCAGGACAAGCACCTCGAGCTGGGTCAGGTTCCCACGCCTCAAGCTCAGCCCTAGCTTACCTAAGGTCAAAGGACTTTTACACACATTATTGGAGGTCTTCAATGAAGCTAACCCTAAGGTCTTATGCTCCATTTGTTAGCCTTGCTCTTTGATAGACCATCTCTCATTTGGGCCCCTTTACCATTTGCCCCATGTTGAGATAGATCTATAAGCACATGTCTATATCTTAACACTTGTTCCCGTTTATTCTCCCACATTAAGTGATCAATTTAATATGAGAAAATTATTTGGGTTGGTTAGATATTAGATATTAGATTTTATGACATAACCATGCCAAATTTTTACTCGCATAGTGTATTGATAATCTTTGTAGTCACTACGAACGATTGCTTCTTGTAGTCTTTTGTAAATAAATGTTCGTGTTGTTGTAGCATGTTTCAATGGGCTTTGCAATCACTGTGTTTCTACTTTGTTTGTAGTTTTGCTTACAATCACAAATTTGCAGCTCTGCAGTCAAGATTCATCCTCTCTTGTCTAGTCTCTCTCTAACTATGTCTCCCTTTGTCCATCACTGTCGCATTGTCAGGAGTTGATATTTGAGAAATTATTAAAAAAACATTTGCAGATGAAGTATGAAAGGTCTTCCTGACAATTGCACCTATTGTAACATGATGATTGCGGTGTTATTGTCTCTCTTGAAGTTTCAAGTACATCTCTCTCGTTCTCTCTATCTATCTCTCTCAAATCCCCCCACGCAACTGCGTTGCGTCAGATAATTTTTGTCCAACACCTTGAATCTCATATTTTAGTTAAGTTGTTTTTAAAGTTGGACTAATGCAATTTTCTTCACATTTACTATATCTACTTTGCAAGCACATGGTTCAAAATGCAAATATAACCTTCAACCAAGCAATTGTCCCCCCATCTCCTTGTCTATTAATGTGGCGGTACAATGTTAGGTAACGGACTGCAAAATAAGACGTAGTTCATTGTTTGGCAGAGGAAGCTTTTTGCATAAGATTGGAGAAACCAACACAATGCTCATAGAGAGAGCTTTTTCAATAATTTTCCAGCCCATCCATTTTACCTCAAAAGCTCCCTCAAAAAGCTATCTCCTTGCCTATACTAGATTTTGGGAGGGTCTTCAATAATTGGTTCACTTGGTGGCACTCCTTTGTAGGGCTTAAGTAGGCTCACATGAAAAGCATTGTGTATGAGCCGATAGTTGGGCAACTTGAGTTGATAAACCACTTCATTGATTGGCTTCAAAATTTGAAAAGGACCTTGGTATCTTTTTGCTAGTTTAGCATAATACTTTTGATGGCCCGTAGGATTTTTGCCCGTCGTTTGTCTCAATCAAGCCTTGGGAAATTTAAGTAAGACCCAATCATTTTCTTTGAATGTTAAGGCCCTTCTATGCTTATCAAAAGCAGCTTTTTGCATTTGTTGAGAGATGGATATAGCCTCCTTAATCTTTTGAAAATATTCTTGCAAGTCACGGCCATACTCATTGGCAGCGAAGATCTTCCTATGTACTTTAAGTAGCAAGGGACTTTTAGGTCTTCCCTCTATGATTTCAAAAGGTGATTTTCCCATAGAAGTATGGATAGTACTATTGTATGCATACTCTACAAGAGGTAAGTACTTTTTCCATTGTGAGCCTTGATCTACTTTTGTAACATAGGTCTTTAGTAGATCAAGAATCGGAAGATTGGCTATCTCACTTTGGTCATCCGTTTGTGGGTGATAGGTCGAAGACAAATTCAATCTTGTACCTAGATTTTCAAAGAGACCTTTCCAAAAATTACTAGGATCTCTACCTGACACGATGGATGTTGGCAATCCATGGTGTTTGAAAATCTGGGATATGAAGAGAGTTTCCATTTGGTGTGCCTTAATAGTCTTTTGTACAGGAATAAAGTGTGCTTGCTTGCTAAACCTGTCAACTATTTTCCATATTCCTGTATTACCATGGATAGACTTGGGTAATCCAAAGATAAATTCATTGATATACTCTCCCATGGTGAATTAGGGATTGGCAATGGCTGAAGTAATCCAGGTTGCTTCCCTCTATCAGACTTGGTCTTTTGGCATACCACACATTTTAAAACATACTCTTGTGTGTCCACTTTCATGGTAGACCAATAGAAATACGTCTCTACTCCTTGAAGAGTAGGTTGAATGCCTCTATGCCCTGCATAGGGAGGAGCATGGGATTCATACATGACTTTCTCATGAAGGGAGTGGGTAACACATAGCCTATTTCCATGGAGAAGATAACCATCCTGCAAGGTGAATGGTTCCTCTTTCTTACCTAAATCAAGGGCAAACGTTATTTCTTTAAAGTCAGGGTCAACAGCGTACTCATCTATCATAGAAGATAGGTCATTGTGAGTTGCTATAGACACATCATTAACTTTTAGTCGTCATAGAAGATAGGTCATTATGAGTTGCTATAGACACATCATTAACTTTTAGTCGTCATAATAGTGCATCGGCCACTTGATTGTGCTTACCAGCAATGTGAGCAATGTGAAAATAAATCGCGAAAGATAATTTTCCCACCTCATTTGTTTGTCGGAAAGCTTTGTTTGCGTCATGAATTACTTGAGACTTTGGTGGTCAGTTCGCAAAATAAATGGAGTCCCCAATAGATAGTGCTTCCATGTGTCTAGGGCATGAGAATAGCTAAAAGCTCTTTCTCATAAATGCCTAGGACCCGTTCATCTGTATTGAGCCTTCGTCGCTCATATGCTATGGCATGTCCTTCTTTAAGCAAGACTGCTCCAAGGCAATCACCACAAGCATCACATTGGACCTCAAATGGCTTTGAGAGATCCTGAAGCATAAGGACTTGTGCACGTATGTCGCACGTGTCAATGCAAGGAACTTGCCGATACCCTGTGTGCGAGCCTCCAAGCACACAACTAGCCTAAACTAGTAAGCTCAAAGATGGCGATGGTGTGTCACTCACCGCTCTACGCTTGCTGTCATGGAGGATTCCTCACCGTGAAGAAGAGGGAGACGCCGCTATGCCACGCTCAACTGCCTCGCCGTCGTCATGCTGTCGCAATGCTCGATTGCTCTCTCTCTCTCTCTCTCTCTCTCTCTCTCTCTCTCTCTCTCTCTCTCTCTCTCTCTCTCTCTCTCTCTCTCTCTCTCTCTCTCTCTCTCTCTCTCTCTCACGCATACACACACACACACAAGGAGATGAAGAAGAAGAAGATGGAGATGGAGCAAGAGCACTCTTCAATTGCACAAATGAGAGAATGAGTGAATTTTAGGTTTAGTTGACTTTTATATGAGCTCGCCCCATTCACACTTGAGCGCCCATGCTTAGCCAACTAATCCCTTGAATGTTCCAGTTAGAGTGCACCTCTCAGCGGCGATCACTCTTACCCTTTTCCTATTGGACCGACAAGCCCGGTACCTGACTCTACCAAATAAATAATACAGCGTCCGTCGTAGATGATAGGAATGTGCGTGAGGGTTAACATGCCCCCCTTCCTGATGTAGATTCCGTCCCCAGAAGCTATTGAGTTGAAGCTCGTTCGTTGAGGTGGAAAAGCTTTTGAGATGAATGTCCTTAGCCTCCTTCAGTCACTGCAAAATCAAACAACATTGGCACAATAATTGCATTCTCATAAGCAATTAAAAAGCATATGCAGTTGTAGGCAGACAATTTGATTGGTAACAGAATTTTAAACCATTTGTCGGCAATAAACATTAAATTGCAATATAGTCAAACGCATAAACAGTTGTAAAGGTAAAAAATTAAACAAATCTGGGGTCGCTAATTTAACACTTGAAAGGCACTAAAGATCGACTATTAATACCATGGGTAAGCTTCTTGATTTTCTCTGGTCAATTAAGTTGTTTAATCGTGAGAGCCAAGTATTTCATGTTCGAGGGCTGACTAGAGGCTATACCTAGAAGACCTTGTAGTTAAGCTACGATAAAAGGAATTTCTCATGAAATCATCGCCTGACTGATTACCTTTTCTTTGCCCCCCCAAAGTCTTTTCATAGTGATTCAATTTTGATGTGTGTGCTTATTTTGTATGCCTTGGGTTTTTTGCTTTTCAAGGAAAAGCGCCCACATTGGGAACCTCTAGGGCTCTAGTACCATAGGCGATACATGTGAGTGGAGTACCAAATCAAGCTGAGGTTTCTCTTCCAGCTTAAGATTTTACATTGTGGCACTTTGATTTTTTGTTTGTTCATTTTCAGCATTTTAATTTTGTAACTTTGGGGGGTCGTATAACATTGTTACCCTCCCCAGGCTCATCACACTAGTAAACTCCCTTTATAATACTTAAGCTAAAGGTCAATAGGGACTAAGCCCACTAGAAATCCCTAGTACATTTCACACAATGCTGCCTAAATCGGATTAAGAACCTAAGTAACCATTAATTATTAGGAAAGCATTCCTCATGGTATTAAGAGAAGATCTCTAACGCCTAGCTTGGTCAAACTAGCTTAGTTGGATTGCTTGATTTTTAAACCTAGACAAGTGATTATGACAAAAAATTACATTGAATTAAATGTTTGATACTAAGAAAATGCACTAAATATTATGCTACCAATCACAATTAAAGCAGACAAACATGGATGCAAAAAGATAAGGGGCAATGTTAATGAACAAGAAACACCTGTTTGTGTTGATGGTCGCGCTTGATTTGAAGTGTGAACCAGAGAAAGATTCCATGAAGGTCCAAATCCTAACCACAGCAACACGTTCCTGTACGCACGAGGAAACACAAAGAATACTTCTAGGAGGCACATCAGTGGGAAGAAAGAACTTTGCTAATCACTAAACTCTAAACAGAAACACTCCTATCGTACTAATCCTACCTACCCTCCATCACTTGAGTGATGAGGATCGAAGGTGTTTGATGACATAGGTTTCTGTTTCAGTGTACCGGATGTGAATGTGTAGGTCTGGGTCAATGTTTTAACTTTTAATGTGCATACTTGTTTGCTAATTGCTCTTGCTCTTTATTATTTTTGTTTTTTGTGAGTATAAGGCTATATATATACATTCCCTAGGATTGGGAGATTAAGAGGTCAGGGAGGAAGGTTGAGAGGAGAGTGAGTGAATGATGGATGTCAGCAAACACTCCCCCCTTCCTTGGATAGATCATACCGTTTGAAATGTGCTCGTCACCCTTTGAAACCAATTGTTCCAGTTGGTAATAGGTGAGGATTTTTGCTAGTAGTTTTCTATTACCTTAGGTGCCTCATCGAGTTGCAAGGGTGGTAAGGTACTCTCCCAGGATCGAACTTGAAGTGGTTCATCAGGTGATTCTTGAACACTGGGAGGTGTGGATTCCTTTGTAGCTTTATGGAGGTCCACTATTGTAGGTGGAGGTTGTGGAGAAGCTTTTACCTCCATGGATGCATTACATGAGGAGCTAGAAGCTTCATGTAACTCCCCCCTTCTTGAGCTAGGTGGAACAAATTGTTCTTTCTTCGGTACCCAAACTAGCTCTGGAGCGGGTGTGTAGCATTCTGTGATTTTTTCCTTTTCGCGATCGTTAATTCATTTTGGAGCTACAGGATTGGGCTCACATGGATCAGGTGACAGGTAAGAACACAATCTACGTTTTGGCACCCAGATTTGATCATTTCCTTGATAGTAGCTTTGGGCTTCCAATAGTTGTTTAGGAATCCAACGCCACGTTTGCTTACATTTCTTGGAGTGAGTGGGACGTTTCTTACAAGGCTTTTGTTTTTTAGCACTAGCTATGGTTGCTAAAGAAGCTTTAGGGACCCACTTGTATGTTTTCTTCGTTATATTAGGATGAGTCTTGTGGAAAGCTACATGCATTGCTTCTAACATATTTAAGGGTACGAGTGGTGGCATTTCATCCCCCTCAAATGTTACCCAGGTTGTCCCCCTGTTTCCCCAAGTGTCTATGGTTGCTACTGGGTGGACCCAATCCACATTGTCCGACTCAATCATCCCAGGTAGTACATCCATATAAGGAGAATCTTCCCCAACATCAGTGTCCGCTTTACACGTGTAACAATACTGCAATGGGGCCGAGTGAACTGTGGTGTCAGATCTATGATCAATTATAAACATGTTTCCTAGAGGATGTGCTCGACCAGTCACAAGATCCACTCGAATGAGAGAATCTTGGAACTGCAAGTAGACATGGTTTTTAGACCAGTCATGCACCATTTTTGCTTCCCTCATGAAAGGACGTCTTAAGATCATCTCCGATGCCATAGTGTGCTTGGAGAAATCCATAATAATGAAGGTAACTCTTATTCTATGTCCAAAGACCTTGATCTTGAGATCTTCTAGCATCCCAATAGGTTTAACAATAGACCCATTGGCCATCTTCACCACTATGGTTGTGGTCACAAGGTGAGGTGTTCCCATAGTTTCCCAGCAATTTTTAGTCACAATGCTAACCCCAACGCCACCATCAAGGATTCCCTTCACATTTAATCCCTTAGTAGTGATTGGTATGGTCGCATTGGATTCATCACCCTCATAGTATTGTCCCAACTTGTTAACAGGTATTTCTATAACAAGGTTCTCATCTAGGTTGGGTTGTGGATCTAAGTGTTCCTCCTCTATTGGCATCTCCCCAACTCCATCCATCTGTGCAAATTGTGGTAGCCCAAACTTCAGTTCTCCATTGACGAAGGCTCGAAGAGCTAAGACTAGCTCAGGGTCTTTATATAGTTTGGACATGATGGTGGTTCTAACTTCTGAAGACATGAAATCCATCAATTTGGCAATGTTTAACGGCAACTTTTGGGCTTCAGTCTTGACGTGGGGAAGATGGGATCTTCATTTCTTCGATAGGATCAAGTAGTCCCTCTGTAAACATTCTTTCCATCAAGAAGTGAGTACGTCCACTTTCCCATGACTTTAAGTCACTTTCGTCTTGGATGACACTAGGTATGGCTAAGGGTCTATGGACTCGGTGAGGTTGTTGTTGCGTAGAGAACATGGTGTCTGTAATATGGATCTGCCTAGGTGCTAGTTCTAGATCCCTTTGGGTATCTTCTATCAAACTCCTTAATTGCTTGACTCGCTCGATCTCCTTTGTAGGGTTTGGATAAGTTCCTATCTTCTTCTTGGATCCTGGCAATTGTGCCTCATGAAGATCTTCCTTGTTGGTTTCTATCTTAGTGGACGTTTTGGTCTCCATGGTTTCACCTGAATAAGAATCCTCTTCAGCGTCGTTCATATATACGGGGTCGTCGCCAGTCCCTATGTTAGTCTTTGAACTAGGGTCTGACTTCACTGCTTTTTGAGATCTCTTCCTTCGTGTTTTCTTCTTTTGTTGAGATTGGGCATTTGATGCCGTGTCTCTTTCCTCAAGAATATAAATCTGTTTTTGGAGCATCGATTGTGTGAGTACGTTTATTGGTACCACAGGTGTACTTTGTGATGGATCCTCGGTAACTTCAATCAAGTTTTACGGCATGATCTTCGGTGCATTTGGATTATTTGGACATTGGGCAATCAAATGATCGATGCCACATCGATTACACATGAGTATCTGCATTGTAGACGTGCTCGCTTGACTGGTTTGCATTAGTGTGGCGTTCTTTTGTAGCCTAATAGGACACTCGGCTACACGATGTGGACCTCCACACTCATAGCATTGAAGAGGTGGTCTCTTAGCAATGTAATTGATATTTTGGCCTCTTGGAGCAAGAGCAGCTACTTGATATACAGGTTTGACTTGTCCCCAATAGTCCTCCATGTAGTATTGTGGACTTTCTTCAAGCACATCCATCCCATAGGCAATATTAGGGTCCATATCTTCCTCACAGCCTTCTAAACAAGTAATAGATGACTCACAACCCACTTGATTCACTGAAGTGATTCTCGGATATGGTGGTTGCGGTCCTAGCACTGGAGGTGGTAAAGGTGTTGTTTGAACAACATTTTGGGCCCTAGGGACCATGTGTTGTGCTGTTTGTTCAAGAGGTGGGGCCGGCATCAATGCAGGCACTTGAGGTGTGTTTGTCCATGCTAAGGTTGGTCTATTGGCCATCGCGCGCTTAAATACTATGCAATCCATAGCTTGATGACCATACCTCCCACAGGCATTGCAATTCCCATTGAATTTTACTCTAAAAGTAGGGCATTCATTGGTACTATGCGGTCCATAGCATACTGAGCACCATTGTTTCTCCCTTCTTGGATACATATGATTGTTTTGCGGAGCACGATTGTCTCTAAGACTCTCTTGAATGGCCTTGGTGAGATCTGCTAAAGTCATCTCAGATATCTTTGGTTCCTTAGCAATAGGCTTTAGAGTCATTCGCTGATGCCCTAATTCTTGTGAGCTAATAGATTTAGACTCAACAGACACTCTTTCTCCTTGAATCATTAAATTATCTTCCAATTGGATCACATTGGTGGTGACTGCTTCCCAAGTGGTGATACCTCTAATGACTAGGCCATTGTAGATATCCTCATGTCGTAACCCCCTAATGAATCTATCAAGAAATTGGTTATTGTTGAAGCGCTCATTTGGATTACAACGAGAATTCAAATGCTCTAAGCGACTAATAAAGTCTCCCACCAACTCTCCTTCCTCTCGTTGGGCTTTCTGGAGCTGAGAGGCTACACCCCAAAGCACTCCCTCTCGTATGTATTCTTTCAAGAACAATCTCCTAAGAGTAGGGTAAATCGTTTTTTCTTCCACCCTTAGGGTTCTATACCAATCCCCAGCCTTTCCACTTAAGGTTAGGCTTAAAGCATTGCTCTTATGTAGGTCATTGTGTTCTCCTAGAGAATCGCATATTTGTTCAAACACTTCGATATGCTTTCTCACATCCCCATCTCCACTAAATTTTTGTGTGAGCTTGGCTATTTGTACCGCCTTACTTCTAGGCTCTCTATCAGGCATGTTACGCATATTCTCGGCAATAGATCGACCAATAGCTTGAGCAAATGTTTCCAAGTCACCTAAGTGAGCAGGCACCGTGGGTGAAGGTGCTCCAGAGACTACATGTGGAGTAGGTATTGGCATTGGGCTTGGCGCATAGGAAGCCCTTGGGTTCCACGTTGGGTACGATGTTGTGCCATGTGGTGGTCCATAGTTCATATGTGTGGCCCTAAGCATAGCAGACGTCGGATGTGACATGCTAATGCTAGCCGGTATAGTCCCATGGAAATAAGAACTTGGGTGTTGTGGTTGTGGAGCATAGGTAGTTGAAACAATGGGAGGAGTAGGGACTACATGAGTACGATGACCCATAGGTGTATATGATTGGTCACACTTGTAGGTGTTATTGCAGGCATTGAGCTACCATGTAGTGGGGCTTTACTAACAAATGAGGTCCATGGCATGTTTCTCGGCATGCCCATCATTGGGGTAGGCATGGTAGCCGTGGTGTCATCAAGGGAAAGATGAGCTAGACTTGGAAAGGTAAAGCTATCACTTGTGGGCTCAGATTGCATTGAGACCCCTGGAGAAACAACATATGGAGGATCCATCAGACTTACCGAGGGAGTCTCCATTTGCGATAAGGTTGGTTGTTTAGCCTTTCCTGTGTCTAAGAATCTCATGAGACCCGTTGAAGGCATGTTGATCCCCTTGTTCTGTCTCTCTAACTCGATAACCCTATGGATGACCTCACAAACTCTTTGTTGTTGATCCTCCACACTAGTAGCACCCATTGTGGATTGTAGGACATCTAACCAACCCACGTGATAGGTGTGACCTGTATATAAGTTGGTTAGATTTTCCGTTTGTAGTTTGTACTCCCAGTTCTCATTTAAGAACGCTCCATCTAGGATTGAGGTGCTAGGGGTGTCCTTTGAGCTAGATGCAATGTTGCTTTCTAGGGGTTGGCCCTTAGCGGTTGCTAAGTCAGGAGCACTCGATTGCTCTCTTAGCAAGGATATTGACATAGGGGCTTTCGCTTTTAACTCTCTTCATTGCTCCACCTTGTGTAAGCTTTCGACTTCCTTTTCCCTCGCTGCAAGGATATACCGCTCAACCTCTTGCACTTCGGCAAGACTTCTACCATCGGGTAATATGACCTCGGAGGGAAATAACTCTGAAGAGTCAGGAGGTGCAGTGAATGAAGTATTCACATGCACATTCTCTAAGGGCATAGGCTCTATATTGGTCATGAATGGAGAATTTACTTCCCCACCCCCCTCATTTACATCATTAGCTCCATGTTCGGAGCGAGTGGATCCACTAAAGGTTTCCTTCAAGCGGCTAAGCACGTTCGGTCCGGACTGTGGACCCATGGCATGCATGTCTTGGCTTGAGATATCGGGATTAGGCATTGGGAAACCCTCCATGACGTCGTAGTCAAAGGAAGAGTCACTAGCCACTATATTCGGGTCTTGGTTTGTACTACCTTGGGTCCCCGCCGAGGGCTCGGAACCTAGGGTAGGTGGATATTGAGAACTCGCGTAAGTCAAAATTCTCTCTAGTTGCTCCGTCTCTAGCACACGACCAGAGTGCAGATGCATGTACCTTTGACAACCTACAAGCGTCAGCGAATAACCTCGAAGGTTAACCGCTTACTTTTTTATTCGTCCGTTTTCACTCGTTTTTTATTTATTTATGTTTTTTAATGTTTTTAATGTTCTTTAGTGATCGATTTTTTTAATTAAAGTGTGTGATAGCTCAAAATGAGCGTATCACTTAGAGGGTCGCTGTGTGCTTTACAACACAATTTTCGGTCATCTGAAGTTCCATTGGTCCTCAAAAAATCGATTTTAGCTACCTGTGAAGCTAAAATACGTAATTTTAAAGGGCGGTTGAGGCCTAAGCCTGAGCGTGAGCTTGGGCTTGGGTCTGGGCTTGGGCCTGGGCTTGGGTCTGCGAGATAATCCTGATCCCTATCCTACCTTTTTTTTTTTTTTTTGGGATAAGGTCGCCGCGGTGTGTGCACGAGCACACACACACTCTACCTACCTACTTACAACTAATACACCTACTGTTACACACTAACACACTTCATTAGCTCTCACAGATCTACTTCCTACTTACTGTACTTTGCATTACACAGAACTAACAACCTTAATACTAACACCTTACACAGAACAGTACCTTTGAAATCTCCGTTAACAAAGAAATACACAGTAGCAACACAAAATCCTTCTTCTCAACACACACACTCTCCTTCCTACCGTTCCTACAATTGAAATTGCACCACAAAAGAAGCAATG
This sequence comes from Adiantum capillus-veneris, assembly GCF_014529385.1. NCBI lineage: Eukaryota > Viridiplantae > Streptophyta > Polypodiopsida > Polypodiales > Pteridaceae > Adiantum > Adiantum capillus-veneris. Next base: position 102,217,593 of record NC_140943.1, on the reverse strand, counting down.
AGTGCCATTCAAGCTTAGTGTATGGCATTCCCCGGCAACGGCGCCAAAAATGTGCGCGTATGTCGCACGTGTCAATGCAAGGAACTTGCCGATACACTGTGTGCGAGCCACAAATGGCTCAAAGCACGCAACTAACCTAAACTAGTAAGCTCAAAGATGGCAATGGTGTGTCACTCACCGCTCTACGCTTGCTGTCGTAGATGATTCCTCGCCGTGAAGAAGAGGGAGACGCCACTACGCTGCGCTCAACCACCTTGCCGCCGTCGTGTCGCCGCAATGCTCTCTCTCTCTCTCTCTCTCTCTCTCTCTCTCTCTCTCACACACACACACACACACACACACACACACACACACACACACACACAAGGAGATGAAGAAGAAGAAGATGGAGATGGAGCAAGACCACTCTTCAATTGCACAAATGAGAGAATGAGTGAATTTTAGGTTTAGTTGACTTTTATATGAGCTCGTCCCATTCACACTTGGGCGCCCATGCTTAGCCAACTAATCCCTTGAATGTTCTAGTTAGAGTGCACCTCTCATCGGCGATCACTCTTACCCTTTTCCTATTGGACCGACAAGCCCGATACCTGACTCTACCAAATAAATAATACAGCGTCCGTTGTAGGTGATAGGAATGTGCGTGAGGGTTAATAGGACTAGTTGGAGGTAAGCTTCTCTTTGAGCTTGTCAAAACTATTTTGCTCCTTAGCTATCGATGAATACTTAACGTTCTTCTTTGTTAAGTCATGTAATGGTCCTACTATTTGAGAGAACTTTTCTATGAAGCGTCTATAGTATGCACACATACCGATAAAGCTTCTTAGCTCATGTAGATTCCTTGATTAGGCCATGTTTTTCTTACCTCCAAATTTGATGGATCCATACGGATACCATCTTGAGAGATAATATGACCTAAGTATTGAATCTCTTGAAGAAAAAATTCACTTTTCTTTTGATTGAGAAAAAGCTTGTTCTCCCTCAATGCTTGAAAAATCACTTGGAGATGTTGCTTGTGTTCCTCCAAGGACTTGGAGTAGATGATGATATCGTCACAAAATACTCTAGTGAATTTACGTTAGGGTCAAAAAAATTCTCCATTAATCAATTGAACATGGCTGGTGCATTAGTCAAGTGAAAAGCATGACTAGATATTCATAAAGGCCAAACATTGTACGAAACGCGGTCTTTAGGATATCTTCATTCACTATCCTTATTTGATGGTAGCCACTTTTAAGGCCAATCCTACTCAAGTAAGTACATCCTTGTAGCTTAACAAACAGATCTTCTACCCGAGGTACGGAAAATCTTTTCTTGATAGTGATATGGTTTAGTGTGCGATAGTCCACATACATACCGTATGTACCATCTTTCTTTTGCACTAAAAGGAATGGAGAACAAAAGGGAGAGGAGCTAGGCCTCACCATCCCTTTGTCTACCACTTCTTGTACTTGCCTCATGATCTCCTCTTGTTGAGCTTGGGAAACTTGATAAGAAGGCTTGTTAGGCGGTGAGCTTCTTGATAGGAGCTCAATTCGATGGTCATCATCCCCTCATTTTGGAGGTCCATAGGGATATCATCGATAAACATATCTTGGAATTCTTTTAGAGAATTAGACAAGTCTAACTCTTCTTGATTCCCACCATTTACATTTGATGAAACATTAGGACCTTTTAGGGACTCTTTGACAAAAATCATGTACGCAAAAATTGAGCTCTTCATTGATTTATAAGAGCAAGAGAATTTACAAGTGGTATAGTACGACCAAACTCATTAGCATCTATATACATATTCTTTCCCATGTAGATGAAGTAGATTCTTCTTTCAGGGAACTTCATGTGGCAGCCATGCGGCTGAACCATGTTGCCCCTAGGATAGCATCCTCATGTTGGAGAGGAGAGATGAAAAAGTCTTCTTTTGTCGACATAGCTATGTACATGAAGACTCAACTTCCCAATCAAGGGAGTAATGAAGGCTTGTTGTCCCTTGAAAGCGGCATTGACAATTACAGCATCTCTCATCTCGAAAGCTTGAAGGCCCAACTTGGTGGCCAATTCCATTGACATGAATTGTGAGTAGAGCTAGGGTCAAACAAGATGAAGGCATCATGCTCCCTTACCATTCCCCAAGCATAGGAGAGAGGTGATCCTTTGCAATGAGCATCCTCTTTTGGAGCTTCAATAGTGGAAGCTCTAGGAATCTCATTGTGAGCATTTCTTTTGGGGCTAGAACAATAATGATGTCCTTGCTCCCCACACTTAAAACAACATTCGTGGTCCTTGCGAAAAGTTTCAAGCTCTTTAGGAGAGAGTTTATTTTTACTTTTGTAAACTCCTTTTTCCTTGGACCGATTGTTGTTGTTGTTGTTGGAATGGCCTTTGGAAAAATCTGGGGCAATGGTTTTCCCCTTGGCATCACTTTTGTCTTTATTTTCCATGGACTTGACATTCCATCTAGCCCCTTGTTGGAAATTGATGCACGAAGCAACCATGATGTGGTGCATTACTTCGGGGATAGAACCAGGCTGTTGAGAGTTGACATACTCAGCCATCTCTTCAAGTAATCCCACACAAAATTGTTGTTTTTGCTTGGCAAAGTCTATCTTTTGGAAGACAGTAGCCTTGACATGTAAATCCCAAAACTTGTCCACATATTTGTGGATAGACTCATGAGAGAGAAGTCTCAAACTCTACCATTTGGTGAGCACTTTGTCCTTTGCATTGCTTGCAAGGAATTGCTTCATGATGGAAACTCGTAGAGTTTTCCATGTCTTTGGAGCTTCACCGTTGCCACGAAGGCTAGCCCACCATTAACGAGCCAAGTTTTGGAAGTGCATAGCTACATGGCGTAGCTTGGAGGACACCATGAAGCCCTCATCTCCAAAGGCCGCATCAAATTGTTGGATGAAGTCTAATACTTTGTCGGTAGCACCAAAGGTGCCATCATAGGTGAGAAAAGAGATACTCTTTCCTCCCTCTTTGAACTTCTTGAGCTTTTGGGACCTTCACCATGCAGGGTGGGTAAGATTTACGATCTCCTCCCCTCTTGTATTCTCTAGGAGAATAGCCATAGCTTTCGTCAGAAGAGGAGGAAGATGAAGAAGAAGGAGAAGAGGGTGACCTCTTTCTTTTCCTTTTCTTCCTTTGTTTCCTCTCTTACCTTTTGGAGTGACGAGGAGAAGGACTATGGGTCTCTTGGGAGGAGTTGGGGATCATTTAGTCCGTCTTCTTTGTGGAGCCACATCTTTGGAGGAACTTAGGGACTCATTACTTTCTTGTTCTTTGGATTCCTCCTCTTATATGGGAGAGAGTCTTCTTTTGGGGGTCTCATCAAGAGGCTTCTAAGCTCTCTCTCCTCTTGGAGAGGAAAGGAAATCCCATAAGCACGAAGTTGTTGAGTAACTTTGGCTTGCAAAGAGGGATTGCCCATAGCTTGTTGCAACCTAGTAACAAGATAATTAACAAACATGGGGGCATCATCATTAGCGCCTTCATGTGCAAAATCAAAGTTATCAATGTTCATTCTACTCTCTTGATTATTGTACGCCATGTTAATTAAACTTATGTGTTTACTTAGTGTATGCTTTGGCAATTCAAAGCCTTAGTTGCTACTCCTCTTAGCCTTTGAAAATAGCCACTTAAGGATCTACACCCACGGCTCGAATTGGTTAATTAATAGAGAGTAGTGGAGTGGGTCTAACATAGAAGAGTTGCCAAGGGATAGCTCCTTTCAGACTTCTTCTGGGTCAATAATGGTAAAGCCGTAGGCAAGTCTAAAAAGACTCCATTCTTAAGACCAAAGCTCCTGAGGTGTGCACCATATCCCACATAGTGGGCTCAGCAAAACCGATAATAGATCCCAATCCAACTTACCCTTATATAATTAACAAAATCAACCATTAATAGGCTACTTAAGGACCTCTCTTCTTCAACAAGAAAGGAGAAACCAAATGCTCTGATACCAATGTAATGGAATGGCCTATGAACTTTGAGAGTAGCGGAATTAGGGAATTAGATAAAGCACTTTTGTGACATTACTTTGTGAGCATAGCAAGTGAACTTAATTGATGGTAGCAACATAAACATGGTACTTAGTTAACTTGGCATGAACAATAATTTTGCAAGAGAGAGAGTTTAGAAAACATGACAACATTTGAGGACCAGATTCATACCGAGACGGTCCCCCCTCCGGTAGGCATTTGTATTATATTTTCTCCCGTCAAGAGAGACTTGGTACAATACAATCTTTGTGTTCCTTGTGACTTAGGTGATGCAATGAAGATGGAAACCCTTATGCATCACAAGCATAACATAAGCTTTGTAGAAAGCATTAACTATCCCAAGCCTCAGTCCCAAGGCCTCAAACACCTTCGAAGGTGGAGAGAGCTACCAGGGAATGAGGGTAGGGAAGAGGAAGAAGAAACATTCCATAGGAGAAAGAAATAGTCCCTCACTTATCATCACTCTTCTTGCTAGCATACATAATAGCATAGTAATGAAGATGGAGAAGATGGCAAGCTTAAGCATTGAAGCATGGCTCTTGGTTGGATTTGCATTCCATAGCCAAGAGTGTTGGTGTAGGCTCTCACTTCTCACAAGCTTGGAGAAGGAGGTGGAGTTCCTCTACTTTCACCAAGTGAGAATACTTGAAGAAAATGAGTGTGTGAGAGGTGTATACCCCCCCAGCACACCCCTTGCTTGCTTTGGGTGAGTTCCACTTTTTTCTCATGCCTCAAGCTCATTGGACCCCTCTCCCCCTAATCAATCACATGCAACATGCATTTCAAACACATGGGTAGTCTTTGGACAAGTGTCCTCCTTATCCCCTTAAGAGAGAGAGCCTGAAAATATCTAGATATTTGTTGAATGGAGCTAGAAGCTCATTGGACCCCTCTTTAGCGCAGCCAATAGCATTCAAGCACACCATGTGGCTAAGCATAGGGAGAGTCTGACATGTGTCCATGTGCCCCTTGAGAAAAGGGGATGCCCTTTGGGTGAGTGGAAGGTTAAGTCAAAGTTTCCCCTAACTTTGGGGCTTTCCCCCTCCTTTGTAGGGTCTCTTGTTTACTCAAGCACCTTACCCCCCATGCATAGGAAGCCTCTCAAGCACCTTCCTCATCAAGCATGACAAGCACCTTAGAGCACAACAATAGAGCCCAAAGGGAGGCACCCTCCCTTGGGTGCCCCTGTACATTTGATATGCTAGCCCTATCATTACCCCTCCTTTGCACACATTGGGTTGGGGCATAAGTAGGTTGTAACCAAAAGGCTTCAAGATAAAGCTGCAATACATTTGGTGACTGTGACATATCATGCTCTTCCATCCACTTTGCATCCATAACAATTTGTGTGACAATTAGAAGATTTGGACTCTTCAAATATTCCCTCCAGGATTAGATCATTCTTACAGTATATAATGCTCCATGTCTTCTAAATTCATTTGAGGATTTTGCCTACCAATCCATTTATAGTCGGACAGTCTTTGAGAAAGTGTATAAGATTTTCACTTGCCACTTTGAATATTGAGCATGAACGTGATCCAATTCCTCCGGTGAATATTATTGTAGTGTTGATTGGAATAGCTCCCAAAAGAACCTTCCATAGGAAAATCTTTGTTGCATGGGACCACTAATGGTTCCATACGGTACTAGTAGCTATTGTTCCCCACAAGCAAGCACGACAAGCACCTCAAGCTTAGGCCAGGTTCCTACCTCAAGCTCAGCCCTAGCTTGCCTAATGTCAAAGGACTTTTAACACTAACTATTAGAGGTCTTCAATGAAGCTAACCCTAAGGTCTTTTAAGCTCCATTAGTTAGCCTTGCTCTTTGACAGACCATCTCTCATTTGGACCCCTTTACCATTGGCCCCGTGTTGAGATATATCCGTAAGCACAAGCTATATTCTATCCCTTGTTCCCGTTTATTATCCCATATTAATAATCAATTTAATATGAGAAAATCATTTGGGTTGGTTAGATATTAGATTTTATGACAATGCATGGATAACTAAACTGCATATTGTTACCATATACATGTGGTAGTGATGTGTGTGAACACACTTAGGATCGTCATGGCATTTTTTCCCTCACTAGGAGGTTTTTTTCCTCGTGCATTGTATATACGCCCATCATTCTAGGGCTATCTATCTTTCCATTGCACACTAAGTAAAACATTGTCTATTGTGTGCCTTGAGCTTCCTTCTTCTTCTCCAAGATGTGTGTGTTTTCCTGCAACCCTAATTCCAACAATTTGTATCAGAGCAGGTTATGTCCCCCCAGGGCTTAGTCGCCAGCAGCTCCAGTACATGCCTACTCGCTTTTGCAATTTTTGTGAGCTTTGGTGAGCGTTCACAGGTCGATAAAAATTTTGGGATGGCTCGAAGATCTTAGTCTGCTCAGATTTCTGATTTGGGCTCATTTCAGCCTCAGTTTCCACTACAGGCACTACTGCACATGCTATTTTGTCATTGTGTGCAGAATTTTTATTGGTGCCGTGTTTTGCTTAACAGGTCCCTTACAGTCTTCTACGGTTTGTGCTATATAGCACGTGTTGTTCCCTCTTCATTTCTCCTCTTTTTGGGCAGTTTTCACATCAGGTGCAGCATTTACCATGGCTGATAACAATACAGATGTGTTCAAAATGTTTGCTATTGAGAACAGATTGGATGGGAATAATTACCCTATGTGGGCTTATATGATGCAACATGTTCTTGTGTCAAAGGGCGTCTAGAATTGTGTAGGGCATTGATGTACAACCTGGTTCTGAGGATGTAGGTGATGTTGAGGATGTTGCAGGTCTTGCTACAAGGATTGCTGTTGTTAGAGTTGTTTTGCCTACAATTGAGCAAGCTCGTTGGGATGTAAAAGATGCACAGGCTCATGCATTGATTGTGTTGTCTATGAAGCGCACTATTGCTCCCCACATTCATTCAATGAAATCTGCCAAACAGGCTTGGGATATTTTGGTTGGTCTTTATGCAAGTCGCAATGAGGCTAAAATTGCATTGTTGCGTAAAGAGCTAGAATCGAAGATTATGCATGAGGAAGATGATATGGACACTTTCCTTGCTGGTGTCAAGGATATCAATGAGCAACTTATCTCTACAGGTGAAGTCATTTCAGAGAGTTCCCTTGTGCAGACTGTTCTTGATGCATTGCCAGATTCGGGCCAGATTCTTACCAGACTTTTGCTAGTACTTGGAGACCTATGACCCAAGGAAATCCTGAAGTTGTCAAGTTTGATGCATTATGCACATTGTTGTTGCAAGAGTCACTTTCCAAAAAAAAAAGGACTAGACAGCATGAAGTTGAACAGGCTTTTATTGTTGCTCAAAGAAAGGGTGGTAACAACAATGCAACCACTTCTTATGGTTCTTCTACGAGTGGAAAATCACATGTTCCTAATGATTTTGTTGCAAGGAATTCGTTTGGAAATTCTGGTGATAAGGGCAAAAAGAAGATGCGTTGCCATTAAGGTATTTCCGCCAATGATCACTTCATCAAGCAGTATCCTAAGTTGAAGACCAAAGAGACTAAGAAGAAAGAGGGTGGTTCCACTGCAAATGCTAGATCCACTACAAATGCAGTTATTGTTGAGTCTTCTATGAAAGGAGACTGTGAGTTGATGTTGATGTAGAATGGGCTTTTAGTGTAGAGTGTACCTATAATCCTGATGTCCATGATGCATGCATGTCAGTTGCTACAGATTCACATGTGTGGTATTTTGACGGTGGTGCTACAAAGCACATTACCTCACATTGTGATTTGTTCACCTCTCTTGAGTTTGTCCCTCATGGGAATTCAGTTACTTGTGCCAATAATGCCTCTTATCCAGTTTAGGGAGTTGAAAAGATTGCGCTTACTATTGCAAATGGCAGTTCTTTCACACTTGTTGATGCACTTTGTGTACCTAGGATTAAGAAGAATCTTTTGTCTGTATATGCACTTGCTAGACTTGGCCTTGTAGTAAAATTTATGGATGACAGATGTACAATACATGATCTCAGTTTTGGTGATGAAATTGTTGCATCTAGCATTTTATGCCATGGGCTGTATAAGCTCAGTTTGTATGACAAGTGTGGGCAGAATTTTGCAAATGAAGTTGTGGATTCAAAGGCTATTTCAGATGCAAAACTTTTGCATGCACGTTTTGGTCATTTGAATTTTGTCAGTTTGCTCCAGTTGTGCAGAAATCTAATATGGTTGCTTCTTTGCGGCCTCTTGAAGCACCTGTCAAACATGTTTGTGAAGGCTGTATTTTGGGTAAGATGCAGTGTCCAAAGTTTCCAAAGGATGGTTCAGTTATAGGGCCACATGCAGATTGCAGCTTGTGCATAGTCATGTTTGTGGGCCCATGCAAACTCCATCCTTGGGAAATTACCTTTAGTTTGTGACTTTCATTGATGATTACTCCAAGCATGCATGGGTATTTTTGCTTGAAGTGAAGTCCGAAGTTTTTATGTGCTTCAAACAATTTCTGGCTATGGCTAAAAATGTCTCGAAATGTACTATGGGCACCTTTCGTTCCGATCGAGGGGGGGAGTAAATGTCTCATGAATTTAATGCATTTTTGGCTAGTTGTGAGGTAAACAACAATGTACAGTGCCTTATACGCCTCAGCAAAATGGTGTTGCTGAGAGAAAAAACATATCATTTATGGAAATGGCACAATGTATGGTCAAAAGTCAAGCTTTGTCGCATTCTTTTTGGCTTGAGGCCATCATGTGTGCCACTTATATACTAAACATGTATCCTACGAAAGCTTTGCAGTCTATTACTCCATATGAAGCATGGCATGATAGAAAGCCTTCTATTGAGCACATGCGTGTTTTTGGTTGTTTGGCATATGCTTTGGTGCTAGAAACAAAGCGCAAAAAATTGGATGATAAGGCTGTAAAATGTATTTTTGTTGGTTATAATGCTGAAAGCAAAGGTTACAGGTTGTATCATCCACAAACAAAAGCATATTCTGGTTTCATGGGATGTTTTGTGGAAGATTCGATTCAGCCCTTGATGTCATGTACTAGAGATAGTAATGTTAGCTCATAGGACATTTATGACACTTTGTTGCCTCTTTTTAGTGGTGGAAGTTTGAATGTGAATTCCAATGAGGCAAATGTACAACCTATGGGGGTTTCTAAAAATGTTACATATCAGGTTATCACTGATGCAGATGTACATGATGTACTTGATGTGAGGAAAGGGCTGAGAATGAGCGGGCTAGAGGTATGCTTAAATGGCTGGTGCATACTTTGCATGATAGTAAATTGGATGCATCTTTGTCTAGTCGTACTCATTTAGGTTCCCACCATGCATCTTACAGATTGTTATACTTTGGCTGTGTCTAGCTTACATGATGTTGAGGAACCTCTGTCTTTTGATGAACCACAGAATTCAGAAGATTGGATGGCTGCCATGCAATCAAAATATGATGCACTTATAGAAAATGACACATGGACTTTATGTGATTTACCTCCTGGCAAAAAGGCCATTGGTACAAAGTGGGTTTACAAGTTGAAACACAAGCCCTATGGTGAGATTGATCGCTATAAGGCTCAACTTGTTGCAAAACGGGTTATGCACAGCAAAAAGGCATAGATTATGAAGAGACGTTTGCTCCCACTTGCCGTATGACTACTATGCATTTTCTATGTGCATTGGCAGCTCATTTTGGTTGAATGTACATATATCAGACATTGTTACTGCTTTTTTGAAGGGTGACATATTTGAGGAAGTTTATGTAACACAGCCTCGAAGTTTTGTCAAGAAAGGACAAGACGATAAGGTGTGCAAATGTAACAAACCTTTGTATGGTTTGAAGCAATCTCCTCATGCTTGGTATGAGAAGGCTGACACTCATTTGGTCAAACGAGGTATTTGTAACAGTCCAACAAAAAGCACATTGTATGTAAAGCATGAGGGTGATGTACTTCTCATTGTGGTTATTTATGTAGATGATTTGCTGATCACTAGACCAAATGAGAGACATATTGCTAAATTTAAGGCTAATTTGAATTCTACTTTCAAGATGAAAGATTTAGGGCTGTTGCATCATTAGTTAGATATGCAATTTAAGCATTGTGATGGTGGTATTGCCTTGTGTTAGAAAAGTTACACAGAGACATTGCTATGTAAGTTTGGACTTGAGGATTGCAAACCTATTGCCACTCCCATGGAAACAGGTTTGAAATTGAGTCTTCATGATGCTGGTGATCTTGCAAATGTCACTCTTTACCAAACTACTGTTGGATGCCTCATTTATGTATGCAATACGAGATTGGATATTCAGTTTTCAGTCTCACAAGTCAACAAATTTATGCATAGCCCAAGGTCTAAGCATTGGCACGCTATCAAGAGGATTAACCGCTACTTGAGTGGCACTTTACATCTTGGCTTGTTTTTTATCCCAAGGGAGGATCATTGCCGTCAGACCTACATGCTTTTTTGGACTCAGATTGGGCTAGTTGTTTTGACCTGCGAGTGTCCACAAATGGTTTATGCTTCATGCTTGGCAGTTCATGTTGTTGAGTGTATATGGCTTAGATGCCTTATGGTTGATTTGGGTGTTGGACAGGACACTGCCAAAACTATCTACAATGAGAGCCAAAGCGCATTGGCACTTGCAAGGAACCCTCCTATGAAATGTTTCTTCTTCCTCTTCCCTACCCTCATTCCCTGCTAGCTCTCTCCACCTTCTTAGGTGTTTGAGGTTTTGGGACCAAGGCTTGGGATGGTTAATGCTTTCCACAAAGTTTATGTTATGATCTTGATGCATGAAGCTTTCCGTCTTCATTGCATCACCTAGGTCACAAGGAACACAAAGATTATATTGTAACAAGTCTCTCTTGATGAGAGAAACTATAATACAAATGCCTATTGGAGGGGGACCGGCTCCACATAAATCCGGTCCTCAATTGTTGTCATGTTCTCTAAACTCTCTCTCTCTTGCAAAAGTATTGTTCATGCTAAGTTAACTAAATGCTATGTTTATGCTGCTACCATCAATTAAGTTCACCCGCTATGCTCACAAAGTAATTTCACAAAAGTACTTTTTGTAATTTCTGCTACTCTCAAAGTTGATAGGCTATTACAGATGTTGAGCAAGGCATTGATGTACGTCCGCTTTCTATGGATGGAGGCTTTGTTGAGGATTGTTTATGTTCTACCAAATCTTTTGTTGCTAGAGTTATTTTGCCTACAATTGAGCAATCTCGTCAGGATGTTAGAGATGCACAAGCTCATGCATTAATTGAATTATTTGTGAAGCGCACTATTACTCCTTACATTCACTCAACAAAATCCGTAAAATAGGCTTGGGATACTCTGGCAGGTCTTTATGCATATCTCCATGAGGTGAAAATTGCATTGCTTCATTATTATGCAAGAGGAAGATGACATGGACATTTTTCTTGATGGTATCAAGGATAACAATGAGCAACTTATTTCTGCAGGTGAAGTCATTTCTGACAGTTCACTTGAAAAAATTGTTTTAGATGGATTGCTAGACTTTTGCTAGTACTTGGAGAGACTTATGACCCACCAAAACCCTCAAGCTTTCAAGTTTGATGCATTATGCACATTGTTGTTACATGAGTCACTTTCAAGAAAGGACATGGCTAAACAATTGAATACTTTTTTGTTGCTAATGTTATGGATAAGGGAAATGTACATTTATTACTCAATTACTCATTAGGAGCTATGGCCATTTATGCCCGATCGGCCAATGTGTATCCGTTTTTGAGCCTTGAAGAATCAATAAATAAATATATGCAAGAGGGAAATGCTCACTCTTGCATGGAGGGAGATTGCACACAGTGCTTGTGTGTTTCTTCTCTTCTCTCCTCTCTTCTCCCTTGTCGTGTCAGTGTAGCACTCTGCTCTAGGAGGTGCATCCGCACGTGCTCCCTCGATCTCTTCCGCTCTCTATCTCTCTCTAATCAGGCAATCTCGATTATGTGAGATGTGTTACGCCAGGTATGCAAATTTGTTATTTTGATGAATTGTAGCATGTTATTTTCGTATTTTGCAGGGCCTTCCGTGCATCCATTTGTAGAAATGGTATCAGAGCTAGCAAAAAAAAAAGGCTTTTGATGAAAAGTCATGATGAACATATCCTAGAGCTAAGTGTGTTTATCTCTCAAATTCCATAATATCAGTTTGATCATTATGTGATTTGTTCAAAGAAATTTGCCATGATTAGTGTAGAGAAGGCCACTTTATCTAGGATCTAAATCACGCTGAATTTTTAGAGTATCGATTAGTCAAATAAGTCGTAGGCGACCACTCTCGAGCATGAAGAAGAAGAAGAAGAATTAGAGAAGATTTAATGACACCGAAATATTTCGAGTCTAAGGAAAGAAGTCCCAAGATTTCTCTATCAAGGACTGCTTCACTTTTTGGACAAGAGAAGTGTTTAGGAAGTTATAAGAAGAAGAAGAAGAAGTGGGAATTACTGAACAAGGAAAAGTAGAGGAAGATTTTTTCTCGCCATAGGGATCCACACCAAGGCTCCAAGATTTGAAAAAGAGAGGTGATTTTTTTTTTTGTGGGCAACAAGAACCGCAGGGTATGGTTTGAGAATGGGAAAGAGAGGTTGTGGGTGCCGATTGACAATCAGGGAAATTTGATGATCCATTATTGCCGTAATCGAGTAGCTAGCTTCCATCCTTGATGATGTAAGTTCTCACGAGGACCATGGCCAACTTCCTACGCGACCCCATCAAGCTAACAGTACCCTCTATCGGTGCAAGTGATGGAGGTCCCATGCTGCGAAAACACCCTGCACCTATGTTGCAACTTGTGTTGGAATTAGGGTTGCAGGAAAACACATAGAGCTTGGAGAAGATGAAGGAAGCTCAAGGCACACAACAGAGAGTGTTTTACTTAGTGTGCAATGGAAGGATAGATAGCCCTAGAATGATGGGTGTATATACAATGCAGAGGGGGGGGGGGGGGGGGGGGGGGGGGGGGGGGGGGGGGGGGGGGGGGGGGCTCCTAGTGAGGAAAGAAATGCCCCGATGGTCCTAAATGTGTTCATACACATCACTATTACATGTATATGGTAACAAATCCCCCCTGGAGTGATGCGGTGAACGAGAGCTGGCACATGAGTAAAGGGAAGTGCCATGCCCTAAGGACATGATTAGTCTAGAAAGGGGAGTACACAAAGGGAAGTAATCCCAAATCTTTGCGAAAAGCTTCAAACTTCTCACGAGACGATGCCTTTGTGAAAAGGTCTGCAAGGTTGTCCTACATTGGCACATAAGCCAAGCTGATCTCTCCTGCTGAGAGCCTCTCCCTGACATAGTGGTAATGCACCTGAATGTGCTTTGTGCGAGCATGAAAAATTGGGTTCAAAGAATTAGTTCCTCACTTATCATCACTCTTCTTGCAAGCATACATAATAGCATAGTAATGAAGATGGAGAAGATGGCAAGATTAAGCATTGAAGCATGGCTCTTAGTTGGATTTGCATTCCATAGCCAAGAGTGTTGGTGTAGGCTCTCAATCTCTACTTGCTTGGAGAAGGAGAGAGATAGCTCTTGCACTTTGCACAATACACAATGAGAGTGTGTGTGGGAGAGTATACCCCTCAAGAAACCCCCTAGCTTGCTTTGGTCAACCCCCCCTTGTAGCTCATGCTTGAAGTTCATTGGACCCCTCTAGGCCTAGCCAATCACAAGCAAGGGCATATCAAGCAACAAGGGTAGCCTTGGGACAAGTGTCCCCCTTTCTCCTTTGAGAGAGACAGAACTTTATAAATGCCAAACAATTAATTAAATACACTAAATTATCATTGGACCCCTTGGAAAGCCAACCAATAAGCTTTATGCACACCATGAGGGTAACCTAGCTAGGGGTTTGACATGTGTCCTACTTGCCTCTTGGGAAAGGGGTGCCCTTTGGGAGAGAGAGTGGTCAAGCAACCACCCCCCCTTCTTGCATGGCTCGCCCCCTCCTTGTAAGGATCTGCATTGACTTTTGTGACACCTCAAACCCCTCAACCTTAGGCCCATTTCTCACCACAAGCTTGGCCCTTAAGCCCCTCAAGCTTGGGCTCGGTTCCCACCTCAGTATAGCCCTAGCATCTCAAGCATGACAAGCACCTCAAACATCTCAATCATCAAGCACTTCAAGCATCTCAAGCATCTAAGTCATCAGGCATGACAAGCACCTCAAGTTTGGGCCAAGTTCCCACCTCAAGCACAACCCTAGCTTACCTAAGGTCAAAGTACTTTTAACGCTAACTATTGGAGGTCTTCAATGAAGCTAACCCTAAGGTCTTTAAGCTCCATTGGTTAGCTTTGCTATTTGACAGACCATAGCTGCTGCAAATGTTTGCTTTTTAGTCCATTCGTTCTCCCAAGTAGAGTGACAAATTCTACTTGGTGTTTGAGAGACGGCGTCATGTATGCATACTATTCAAATTTGTGCACAATAAAAAGAGAACTAGTCTTATAAGACAAAAACATTGATCATTTAAAAGAAATTTGTGCATTTTGCTTAATCTAATGTAGCATTGTAAGCATTGAAAAGGTTCATACTATCCTTAAGCTATATTCCTTGCATCCATCTAGCATCTTCAAAAGGATAATTTTTTAACTTAATAAGATACCGTTGGATAATGTACCATGTCATAGTACCTTGTCTTCATGCCAAAGGATAGCTTCTCATTGTAGCACCTCTTCTTGGTCTTCAACTTCGGGAGGGTCTTCAATAATTGGTTCACTTGGTGGCTCTCCTTTGTAGGGCTTAAGTAGGCTCACATGAAAAGCATTGTGCATGAGCCAATGGTTGGGCAATTAGAGTTGATAAGCCATTTCATTGATGGGCTTCAAGATTTGGAAAGGACCATAGTATCTTTTTGTTAGCTTAGCATAATACTTTTGATGGCCCGTAGAATTTTTGCCCGTTGTTTGCCTCAATCAAGCCTTGGGAAACTTAAGTAAGACCCAATCATTTTCTTTGAAGGTTAAGGCCCTTCTGTTCTTGTCAGTAACAACTTTTGCCCTTTGTTGAGAGATGGATATAGCCTCCTTAATCTTTTGAAAAGACTCTTGTAGGTCACGGCTATACTCATCAACAACAAAGATCTTCCCATGTACTTTGAGTAGCAAGGGGCTTTTAGGTCTTCCCTCTATCATTTCGAAAGGTACTTTTTCCGTAGAAGTATGTACAATATTATTTAGGCATACTCTATAAGAGGTAAGTACTTTTCTCATTGTGAGCATTGATCTACTTCGGTAACATAATTCTTTGGTAGATCAAGTATCATAAGATTGGCTATTCACTTTGGCCATCCGTTTGTGGGTGATAGGCCGAAGAGAAATTCAATCTTATCCCTAGATTTTCAAAGAGACCTTTCCAAAAATTATTGGTCACACTAGGATCTCTATCTGACATGATGGATGTTGGTAATCCATGATGTTTGAAAATTTGTGATATGAAGAGAGTTTCCATTTGGTGTGCCTTAATAGTCTTTTTGACAGGAATAAAGTGTGCTTTCTTGCTAAACCTGTCAACTATTGTCCATATTCTTATATTCCCATGGATAGACTTGGGTAATCCAAAGATAAAATCCATGGATATACTCTCCCATGGTGAATTTGGGATAGGCAATGGCTGGAGTAGTCCAGGTTTCTTCCCTCTATCATACTTGGTCTTTTGGCATACTACACATTTTGAAACATACTCTTGTATGTCCACTTTCATGGTAGGCCAATAGAAGTACGTTTCTACTCCTGAGAGAGTAGGTTGAATGCCTCTATGTCCCGCATAGGGAGGAGCATGGGATTCATACATGACTTTCTCACAAAGGGAGTGGGTAACACATAGCCTATGCCTTGGGAGAAGAAACCCATCCTGCAAGGTGAATGGCTCCTCTTTCTTTTCCAAAGCAAGAGCCGACATTATGTCTCTATAGTCAGGGTTAGTAGCATACTCATCTATCATAGAAGATAGATCATTGTGAGTAGGTATAGACACCGCATTAACTTTTGGTCGTCATGAAAGTGCATCGGCCACTTGATTTTGCTTACCAGCAATGTGAGCAATGTGAAAATTAAATTGCGAAATAAAATTTGCCCACATCATTTGTTTGTCGGAAAGCTTGGTTTGCGTCATGAAGTACTTGAGACTTTGGTGGTCGGTTCCTAGAATAAATGGACTCCCCAATAAATAATGCTTCCATGTGTCTAGGGCATGTAGAACAACTAAAAGCTCTTTCTCATAAATGCCTAAAACACGTTCATCTGTATTGAGCCTTCAGCTCTCATATGCTATGGCATACCCTTCTTGAAGCAAGATTGCTCCAAGGCAATCACCACAAGCATCACATTGGGCCTCAAATGGCTTTGAGAGATCCAAAAGCATGAGGACTGGTTGGGAGGTAAGCTTCTCTTTGAGCTTGTCAAAAGCATTTTTCTCCTTAGCAGTCCATAAATACTTAACGTTCTTCTTAGTTAAGTCATAAAGGGTTCCTGCTATTTGAGAAAATTTTACCGTGAAGCGTCTATAGTATGCACACATACCAATAAAGCTTCTTAGCTCATGTACATTCCTTGGATTAGGCCATGCTTTGATTACCTCTAACTTTGATGGATCCATACAAATACCATCTTGAGAGATAATATGACATAAGTATTGAATCTCTTGAAGGAAAAATTCACTTTTCTTTTGGTTGAGAAAAAGCTTGTTCTCCCTCAATGCTTGAAAAATTACTTGGAGATGTTGCTTATGTTCCTCCAAGGACTTGGGATAGATGATGATATCATCAAAGAACACTCCAGTGAATTTGCGGTAGGGTCTAAAGATTTTTCTCCATTAGACGGTTGAACGTGGCCGGTGCATTAGTCGAGCCAAAGGGCATGACTAGATATTCATAAAGACCAAAGGTTGTGCGAAACGCGGTCTTTACAATATCTTCATCCACTATCCTTATTTGATGATAGCCACTTTTAAGGTCAATCCTACTGAAGTAGGTAGAACCTTGTAGCTTATTAAACAGACCTTCTACCCGAGGCACGTGAATTTGTATTTGATAGTGATATGGTTTAGTGCTCGATAGTCCACACGCATACGGTATGTACCATCTTTATTTTTCACTAAAAGGACTGGAGAACAAAAGGGAGAGGAGCTAGGCCTCACCATCCCTTTGTCAACCAATTCTTGAATGCCTCATGATCTCCTCTTGTTAAGCTTGAGAAACTCGATAAGGAGGCTTGTTAGGCGATGAGCCTCCTGGAAGGAGCTCAATGCAATGGCCATCATCCCCTCATTTTGGAGGTAAGTCCATAGGGATATCATCGATGAACACATCTTGGAATCCTTTTAGAAAGTTAGACAAGTTAACTCTTATTGATTCCTACCATTTACATTTGATGAAACATTAAGATCTTTCAACACCAATTTAGGAATTTTGGGAATTATTCAAGTCCCATTTTACAAAAGTGAAACTTGAATCTTAGCAGTTTTTAAGCATATTGGGGTATGTTGGATTTTAATCAAGTGAATGTTTAGACCATTGGTCTATGTAATCTCCTTTATTATTCATTAAAAAGGTCATTTAAGAGCATATTTATCTCTGGCTTGTGGAGAATTTGAACAAATTACATTGAATATATGGTGAAAATTTAAGTATTTATGATAAATCTTTGCATTAACATAGAATTTCTCATCCCTTTCATGACTTCATTATCAATCCAAACTTAGTCCAAATCTAGAGCTCCATCTATCTTTATCCCTTGATCCAAGAACTTGTATACCACCAATTCTCACTTCAAGCATACTCACAATACATGGAGCCTTAAACAAGGATCACAATTAGCTATAAAATGTTTTATCACCAATTCTCACTTCAAGCATACTCACAATGCATAGAGCCTAAAAGAAGGACCACAATTACCAGGACATAACCTAAGATTCCAATTTCTTTCTTTTTTTGCAAAATTCACAAAAGTGAGTGATGTTGCATTAAACGTATCAAAACATTACAAGACTATACATTCTCACAATCCGATCTAGGGAACCCACAGGACCATAGAGATACATGAGACATTGTAGGGCTCAAAGAGAAGCCAACAAAGAAAGCCACGGACTAAGATTATCTCTAAACTAACAAAATAACATTGATGGCACAATACCATTTGTCAAGGTCCTTTCTTTTACCAATTGATACAATCAATTCCTTGCTTTCTTGCATGATCTCCAAAAAATTGACACAAGAGAGACAATTCTTGAAGGACCCAACAATTCATGGCCTTCCATACTTGCTTTACATAGAAAGATCTAAAAATTTGCATGAAAATCGGTAGCACTTGGCTTTCCATCCCCATCCCTTTAAGGAGCAGGTTGTCCTTGAAGAACCCTATCTTCTAAGTCTTTTGTACCCATTTGCACGTATTTTTGGCTAGGCCACTTATAGCCGGGCAATCCTTGAAGAGGTGAGCAAGGTGTTCACTAGCCATTTTGCAACCCGCTAGACATCTATTAGATCCAA
Organism: Adiantum capillus-veneris; assembly: GCF_014529385.1. Classification (NCBI taxonomy): domain Eukaryota; kingdom Viridiplantae; phylum Streptophyta; class Polypodiopsida; order Polypodiales; family Pteridaceae; genus Adiantum; species Adiantum capillus-veneris. The sequence continues at coordinate 102,199,099 of NC_140943.1, read as the reverse complement.
TAAGTAACTCTTGGCTTTTCATCCTCATCCCTCCAAGGAGCAGGTTGTTCTTGAAGAACCCTATCTTCTATGTCTTTTGTACCCATTTGCACATATTCCTCGCTAGGCCACTTATAGTCGGGCAATCCTTGAAGAGGTGAGCACGGTCCTCACTAGCCATTTTGCAACTTGCCAAACATCTATTAGATCCAATCCCTCTGGTAGAGATCTTCACTCCTGACAAAAAGGCCCCCCTATAACACTTTTTATAGAAAGATCTTCATCGTCAAAGGCCACTATGTTTTCAAAATGTATTTTTTTTACCACCATCCACCTTGCCGCAGGTCATTGCTTTCCCTATAGCTTGTTTAGGGGACATAACAAAAATGATGAGACCAAAAGATAGTGGTAGATGCCTTTGGTCTTTGGTTAAATTGCAAAAAATTATATCCTTGGGCCATTGCCAAGCTTTCCATTTGAACACAAACTCACACATTGTCATACAATAATTTTCTAGCCCATCCAAAACTCTATTGGCCAGTAGCCTTTCAATTCCATTGAGCTGGAATTGGGTGGCTAGGTGGTCTACCCCTTTCTAGCTCCTGTTAATGTTGTCCGAGAAATGGCCCAGATGTCAAAGTCCTATGTTGTTGATATTTCTAGCCATTTTTACCCCAGAATGCATTAAGCTAGATCCTTCCAACTTTAGAGAGCCAAGCTAACCAATGGGTAATAGAGTTTTGGAAGTACTTTTCTCCTCTTCCCATTCCACGGCCTCTGTAGCTCTAGTACACTTTCATACGATCTCGCCAGATGTTCCTCCTAGTCTTAAGCTAGAAATGACACTTTGAGCCTCCTCTGACCCCAAGGGAAGGTCAAGCACTAAAGGATCAAGCATAATTTTGGGTACCCCATTTGGGAGAAAAAAATTGTTAGGTTCCATCTTAAGTCAAGGGCCAAACAATGGCTTGAACTTCAGTTTGAGACATTGCTCCATTCATAGCAAAAAAATTGATGGCTCCATCGATCCCAAGGAGCACATGTCAGCACTAGAGGCTCGAACTTAAGTTTGAGGGCCTCCACCCTGTTCAATAAAAAAGTTATGTGGCTCCACTAATACTAGGGGGTAGATCAACATGTGTTGGATGCTGGAACTTAAGTTCAAGCCTGCAACTATTTTGACAAAAACATCATGTGGCTCTGGACCAAACCTAGGGGGCCGATCGAGCATGGAGGCTCAAATATTAGTGCAAGCCTCCACCCATTAAAAGCTCGCACTTATGGGTAAGAGAGGCAGTACTCAAGCCTTAATACTAAAAATTCACGTGAGATTCCAATTTCATTTTGTGCCTCCTCTGATCCCAAGGGAAGATCAAGCAGTGAAGGATCAAGCTTAATTTTGGGTCCTCCACCCCATTAATTGGAGGGCCAAGCAATAGCTCGAACTTAAGTTCGATCCTTTGTCCCATTCATAGCAAAAAAAATTGATGGCTCCATTGATACCAAGGAGCATATATGAAGGATTGGAGGCTCGAACTTAAGTTCGAGCCTCCACCCTATTAAAGAAAAAAATTATGTGGCTACACTAATCCTAGGGAGTGGATCACCAAGTATTGGAGGCTCGAACTTAAGTTCAAGCCTCCAACCTATTTGACAAAAACATCATGTGGCTATGGACTAAACCTAGGGGGTCGGCCAAGCATGGAGACGGAAACATCAATGGAAGCCTCCACCCCATTTGAGACTCGCACTTCTGGGTAAGAGATGCAATACTCAAGCCTTAAGGCTCAAACTTCACCTGCAATTCCAAAGTCATTTTTGGCCTCCTCTAATCCCAAGGGAAGTTCAACAGTAAAGGATCAAGCGTAATTTTGGGTCCTCCACCCCATTTAGAAGAAAAACATTGTTAGGTTCCATCTTAAGTCGAGTGCCAAGCAATGACTCAAACTTAAGTTCGAGCCTCTGCCTCATTCATAACAAAAAATTTGATGACTCCACCGATCCCAAGGAGCATATGTCAAGCACTGGTGGAGGCTCAAACTTAAGTTTGAGCCTCCACCCTATTCAAGAAAAATTGAGGTAGAGGCTTGAACTTAAGTATGAGCCTCTACCTCATTCATAACAAAAAATTTGATGGCTCCAACGATCCCAACTTAAGTTCGAGCCTCTGCCTCATTCATAACAAGGATATGGTGCACATCTCGAGAGCTTTGGTCTCAATAATGGGGTCTTTTTAGACGAGCAATGGCATATAAAAAGATTTCCAAAAAAATAACCAAAGGTGTAATGACGACTGCTTGTGTGTGTGTGTGTGTGTGTGTGTGTGTGTGTGTGTGTGTGAGAGAGAGAGAGAGAGAGAGAGAGAGAGAGAGATGAAATGAAATGTTTATTTGCCTTTGCAGAATGCCTAAAAGACCTATAAGACCAAAAGACCACATCATAGACATATGATTTAGCTGTCGAATAAAGAAAATACAAAAGAATAAGGTAACAAAAGCTAAAATGTGAACAAATAAAGAGAGAGAGAGAGAGAGAGAGAGAGAGAGAGAGAGAGGATTCTATTGATGTTTCATAGAGGCCAAAGAGAATTGGCCTCTGAGACAAACCTATGTACAATGTGTCGGTGTCATCCTGATGATGCCAAAAAGTTGATTGAATAGACATGTCAAAGGTGTTTAGAAATCTAATACACTCAACTTGCTTCTGAACACACAGCTAAAGCAAGTAATTGCCAAAAGTGCTAGCATATACAAAGAGCTCAAAAGCAAGAGCTCAAAAACCAGTGTCTTCAATTATCCCTTACTCCTACATGGCTAGCGATAAGGGGAGAAAGCCCCTGATTTCACAGAGTGAACATAAATTATCATTTCTCAGTAGCCGTTGCCCTTCAAGCAAAATTGTTGATTACAACATTATTCCTCGGTGAAAAAGAATGGATATTTATGTCACAGATTGCTACATAGGAGGACAAACCCCTAATAACCCAGCCCCACAACTCAACTCATACATGCAAGTAAACATGAGGAGGTCAAGCCTCGTTCAGGTGGAAGGCCTCAAAAGCCAAGCAGGATGTCGCTTGTTGCCTACCAGCGGCGAGTCGAAAATCTTGAAATGGCCAGCCCTGCTTCCATCACTATATCACAAAGTAGGTGAGCACAACACCGGTGAAATATCTGGGAATCACTATACACTATTATTAGCTTTACAAACCAGCTCCGTCCCTCTGTGACATGTGACAGAAACAATGCCCCTCTCCAGTAAGTTGATGACAACTTCCGAGTGTCTTGTAGAACAATCAAGATCCAAGATTTCAATTCAGTTGTATATTTTTACAGCCTTCTCAAACGTGTGGCGATTCTGCATCAGGAAATTTGAAAATTACAGAATTAGGTTCCTTACATATTTGTAAGAAGAAGTAAAAACCATGTTTGCTTTGAAATGATAACCCATACTGGATTGGCCTGGTGTGATTTCCTTGGCGACGTGTCTGCATGCTCCAAGCCGAGATAATACTCCCAAGCACCATATGTCTCCTTTTTCTTCACAAAAAGAAAAAAGAATCAAAGACATGCTCAGCACCAGCCTAGAAGACACACACACACGTGTGTGTGAGAGTGTGTGGTGTGAATGTTCATCTATATACAAAGACACGCACGCACATATATATACATGAACAAATAGGCCCGCTGCCTATGAGAAAAGACTAGCAGCTACCTGAAACCTACTACCAACAACATCATTGTCAGCGAAATATTCCGGCCGGCCCAATGATACAAAAGCGAATTTCCACTGCTCATGACAAAAGTACGTCAGCATACTAATTACAAATGTAACATTAATGCAAAATCATTGACAAGGTTTCAGAAATCTACAATAAGAGCTATTTACCTTGGCAAACTCTTCATCAAGCACTTCCAGTTTCTTTTGAATACGCTCTTTCACAGAGTTTAATGTTTCGTCTTCCTTAATGACCAGGAAGAAAGGCTCTCCAAAGTTCTGCACCTGATGGCCACGATTTTGCAATGGAGACTATGAGTAACACAGAGAAAGAAACATGTTGGCGCATATTTCACCGAAAAGAAGTGAAAGAAAGTACTATTTGATTCTGACTAGGGTCACGCATGAAGTGGTAAACATGTATCAAGCGATCCTGTGGTCCCAGGTCTTTCTCCTCCTCTGGAATCTTCAAAGAAACGCAACAACAACAAAACATAAGTTTAGCTGTCAAGTTTCATATGTTCCATGCAAAACAGTCCCAAGGTAAAAGTGTTTTGTGAAATTTTCAATACTTCATCTTTACCGAATGGCCACCCTTGGTCACCACATGATAACTACCCATACAAGCGTCTTCACAATTTGGAAAAAATAAAAATCCTTTCAAAACATCTCAAATGCGTATGTGAAGGGTGAGTCTAGGAAACGACAAGCCTCACGAAAGTGGAAAGTGTGGTCGAGAGTGCATGCAAAGTGTGTCATGTTACATATGGATTTTTCTTGTTCTTTGCCTTTCATTTAGCATTTTCTTCTCTTTAGCGTTTCCTCACACTATGTATGCACTGAATATATTTCTTTGGAAGCCATCAGAACCATTACGTTCTCTTGATTTCACCCAAATGCATAACCCACTAAGAAAAAGTATCTTACAAGTTTAGAGAAAAAATATATATATTTGCTCAACACAACGGAAGTGTTTAAATTCAATACCCAATGCATTCTGAAACTGAAGAACCCAAATTCTGGGTACACTAAACAACAGATACCGATGAAACATATCATAATTAAGGGACCACAAGCGTCGTGACGCTCGCAAGCTACTTTTAAACGAGGCCAATTCTAATTAGAAAAGATACCTCCTCAGCCCGTAACGTCCAATACTGATCATTTATATTCTCAATCTTTTCGTTCAGAGGAAAAATCTGTAAAAGTTTGGAGGAACCATCAAAACACAGGCATGAACCAGTAAGCTGAGAAAGCTGAACAAATTATATATAACACTAGTAAACCTTGTATATCTTATGGTAGAAAACCTCCAGAATCCTCAGCTCTGCATTTGGGTCAGAAAGTTCCACCTTCAGTACAAATAAAAACAGAGGTGTGTTAATGACCCAACATACAGACATTAATAAAATTTCAAACGTTGATAATCTTCATCTCCCCCAGCTATGGCTAGCTAAGCCACCACAACATGGTATTAGAGCATAGAAGTGGACGAGCAGAGATAAGAGATGAAAAAAAAGAAGTGGTCTTGTATTAACCAAAGCTTATGTAGTTAAAGACTTATGGTATCCAACAGTTGACAAGACTAAACAAAAGAAGAGGTCTTGTATTGACCAAAGCTTACATCTTTAAAAGACTTTTGGTATCCAACAACTACTAACTACATGTAACCACAACCACTAGACACTAAAACTACTGCATGGTTTAAGAGGTGAACGTGGGTAAAACTTGATTATCTAACAATCCTTTTTATTATCCAATCTCAAAGAAGCAGTGACAATTTCTCTTCACAATCCCAACACCAAGAACAGACCATCTATCACCTTTTTCTTGAGCTCAGAAATTACATCTCCAACAGTACTTTGTTTCGGAAGTCTGATATTGTGCACAGCAACCTGAGGACCCCGAAGCAAAATGCAAACTCTATTGTTAAAAACCAGCCAATTCCTCTTAGATCAGCTAAGGAAAATTGTAAATCCTCCTAGATAGAGACATCAGTTTGAAAAACACCTCCTCCGTTTTGGCATTGTGAAAAGACACTTTCAAAGTCTTCAACCCTTGTAATTCAGGTAACGGTATATCAAGAACTTCGAAGTATAGTATATCTGACATCTGAAAACATACAATAGCCTGTTTTCAGCCTTCAGAAAAAGAGAGCCACAATCGCCAAACGACATTTGGATCCGGTCCTTACTTGGTTGGACACCTGGTTGAAATGAATTAGCATATCACTAAGCCGATCTACACCACGATACTTTATAGGTTGAGGCTTTGGTTGCTGTGCATAGCAATTGTGAGCTGTCAATCTTATTTTGGAAGGATCGTCAACTCCAACGTGCTGAGCAACCCTCTCTGTGACATCGTCATAAAGATGCTGCTTTGACCTGCTCACACAAAAATTCAAATTCATGATAACCAATAGAACAGAAGGCATAGATCTTGAAATTCATAGCAACAAATATCAAATTGATGACACTTACAATTCCAGAGTAAACTCATCCTCCTTGGGCTTATCAAGACGCCGGAAGTGCACTACCTTCAATTAGAGGAGGAGGTTAGCAAAGTCACAAGTTCAAATTCTTTCAAACCATGGTAGAAATATTTCTGGCAAGCACTTCTTCATCAAGCTACTACTACCACATTCTCTAGGTACAAGCACTCTCCAAAAAGGCTCATGTGGCCTGATTTGTAAAATTCATAATGGAAGCACGGGATACATACCGCATACATGTTCAAAGCTATAAAAGAACGCAGAAGGATGGGAGTCCAAGTTCAAGAAGAATATTTTCAAACATTAAAACAGTGAAAATCTTACTTGCCGATAGTTTACGTAATCCAGGAAGGACGGGACATCTGGATAACGATACTGATGCAAATTCTCTCGAGTCAACGCCTTTTGAAAGCAAATAATATCTCCATCCTCTAGCTACCATGTTCATTAAACCACCAAATGAAACTAATCAGGACCAACTAGCAACTAACTTGAAAAGGAATGGCTTAGCAGAGCATCCAAACAAATACAGTAAATGGAAACAATCTATATCACACCTGGCTTGCTCTGAATGTTGCTCTCTTCTCAACAGGTTCACACATGACATTTGGCTCAAACTTAATCTCCTGCACATACAAATTTGACATCCAGAATGTGAATGCTCATGATGTAGACATCGTCCTCATAAGTAATGATTTGTATGTTAAAGGTGCAAACCTCAAACAATTGAATCTCCTCGTGAGGTTCAAACCCAGCCATTTCATTAAGTTTATCCAGAATGTCTCCTGGCTTACCACTTGCCTTCACAAATGTTCGTCCAACATAGCTGCATGTCAAAGTACGAATTTAAGATCACAGAATCATTGACGGATGTGAAACTACTTAAAAAAATTGGCATCCTGCTTTAAGTGTCAACAAGCACCCTCGAGACCACCTGGGACCTGGGGGATGACACTGTTTTCACTCCGGTAGCCTTTACCACAGACACCCTCAAAATAGGTTAAAAGTACTTCCAGCTGATGAGACAGACGAGTAGGGGCTCCAACTAGCTGCACCCAGCTTGGCAGCAACTTTACTATAATAAGCAAACAAGGCAAGCAACAAAAGATGATCCACAAAGCCTTATATCATGGAGATGTCCTTTCCTTGCATCCGCAAGCTTTACAATTTTTAGACATCCGGATGAGCTTGAGATACATCTAGCCAATGGGAACCAGGACGTTGGGTTATGAAAGAAGAGCCCCCCGCTCATATGTGAACAATTGTCAATCCTGTGTGGACTAAAGACCCCAGGTCGTGCAAGCCAGACACCCTTTTCAAGCTGAAGGGCTGGTGATATAGGACGCTGATCCTTGAGGTGAGGCAGCATGCACGAGGTAAGCTCCAGCTCATTTGTAAACAATCTTGTGTGATCACTACAGTTAGACTAAAGATCCTAGGCCATCAGACATCCTTTTCAAGCTAAGGACAGGTGATATACGCTGATCCTTAAGGTGTGGCAACATGCGCGGCTGGGACGTGAGTTGAAGTCTGCCTTGTATGTTGTTTTATGAGAGTGTTTGGCTTGTGTCATGTCCTGTGTTTGGGATGGATCATTGGGGAGTCTAGCATTGATATTAGAGCACCTTCATGCTATTTTACATGTGGCATGGCAACAAGCATAGAACCATTAGAGCTCATGGGGTCATGATGGTACGGCCTACTCTGGGAAGTCTATGATATGTCATTTATCTTTTCCTTAGGTTTGAGAAGTTCGATGAAGATAATTACCCAATATGGGTTTACATGATGCAACATGCTCTTGTTACAAAGGGAAACAAAGGGAGTGTAGAGGCAAAATGAAATCCCAGAAGCCCGACTTCTTTACTCATCCTTGAACTCTTTAGTCTTCATATTCTTCTTCTCATTGTATAAACTGTTGGAAGAGGACGAGGTCTCCTCCTTTGAGCTGCTAGATTGCTTTCTATGCTTTCTAGACTTTGTCTTGGATCTGCTTTTCTTGGTCTTTCTCCGCTTCTTCCGCCTTTTCTCGTCTTCACTGGAACTAGAGGAAGAGGAACTGTTGGAACTCTCTAAAAACAAAGAACTGGATCATCCTCAAAATGAACACGCTTCTTGGATCTACTAGCCACCTTGAAAGTCGATTTTCGGCCTAGATAGCCGGAGAAATCCTCTAATTTGCTTAGTGCTTTGTGCTTTTCGTCAACTTAGTGATCTTTTGTTCAAGAGCTTCATCAAACTCTTCTTGTGAGTACAATTTTTTATTTTCAGCACTAGGCTTTGCATTTGTCTTTACGGCCGACCTGAGAGGTGAGTAGATAGCCTTTTGCCATATAGAGTGAACCTCATCAAGTGGATGCTTCTTGAGGTACTTCACATATTTCGCATCCTTGGAGTACTTGATCATTCTCTTCGCGCACGTGTCAACCTAGAGTTGATGTCTGTCACAAATTGTTGACGTGTCAAGCCACTTAAGACCAAGAGGGTAAGGCCCCCTAGCCATCCGGTAAGTCCCGGCCGAGGGAAGGGGCCTAAACCCAAGCAGAAACAGAAGAAGACGAAGTTCTCACCAACTTACAAATTCTCGCTGAGTGGCCTATAGGGTTAGGATTAAAATCCTAACCCCCAAAAAAATTATGGTACCCCGTTCAATGGGCCTAGAGTAAAAAGCGCGCACACACACACATAAAATTGTGTAGATAACTGATGACTAGCAATTGTACAGACACCCCCGCTTTGCGCTGACTGCTGACGTGGCAACTGTACGGAATTCCGCAATTGCGTTGGCAGCTTTTGGAGACCAAATGCTTTTAGACTATCAGTGTTTCATGTAAACTGCTATTGATGGCCAAGGGGCCTTTAAATATGTGCTAAGGCTCACTCTCTGGCATTCTATCCACAGGAGATGCAAAGTAATGCCAATAGAGTTGTCCCATGTATAAGCAATATAAAGAAACACCGAAAGGGGCGCCACAGTTTGGGGCCACTGCTCTCTTGGGGTGGAGCTCCGCCACTCTATGTCTCGTGTGCAGTGTGTGTCTTTCAATTCAGTTGTTTTGAAGTGCTAAAAGTTTGTTCAGTCTATTCTTTTCCGTTGGCACGTGGTGCCCTCCCGTTACATGTCGATACTCCGTCTTGTCGAGATCCCCTACTAGAAACTTGCCATGGTCTCCCGAATCCTCGGAAGGAGGCCTGCTCCCGTTGGACTCTCCGTTGGTTTCCTTTGTTCCCCTTTTGGGATTTATGTGCTCTTCAACTTTCTGCAGACGCGTAGTCAGAGGGGTGTGATCTCTATCGAATTCACTGCTCGAACCCATGTGTGATGCCAAAAAAGGATCGGATCCTCCATAGAAGAAGAATCGCATGAGCTCTGATACCATTGTAACAGGCTTGGACACTCCAAGTGAGAAATCAATAGCAACACACAGACGGAAACTGCAACAACTGAACTTGAATAGAGAAAGAGAGAGAGAGAGAGAGAGAGAGAGAGAGAGAGAGAGAGAGAGAGAGAGAGAATCAACAGAAAGCGGCGGAATTCCACTTCCAGATGCACTGGCCCCAAAGTCTAGCGCCCTTCCAGTATGTCTTTCTTTATTGCCAGACACAAAGGTATAACTACCATGGCCTCTGCCACAAACTGCTGATGTGTCAAGCCACTGAAGAATGGAGCCAACCTGTAGAAGAATCCAAGCCGGCGGCCCTAAACCTAAGAAGAAGCAACAGAAGAAGAAGACGTCCTACCAACTTATGGGACCTGTCAAGCTGTCACAAGACGGGCACCAAGTGCCAACAGAAAAGAATAGACTAAACCGACTTTTAGCACTTCAATAACAACTGAATTGAAAGAAAAAGCGAGCACACGCAATAGGGAGTGGTGTGGAATTCCACCCCAGAGAGTAATGGCCCCAAACCTTGGCACCCCTATTTCTTTATATTACTTTAACTCAGTACAATGCCGGAACTCGTGCTCTACACCTTCTCACCGAAGCGTGCCAGAGACTGAGCCCTTTGCACATATTTAAAGGCCCTTGGTCTCAAAAGCTTCAAGCTCAAAAGCATATGGCCCAAAAGCGTTGCACCCAAAAAGCTGGCAACGTTTTATGAAAATCCGTACAGGCTGCCACGTTAGCACAGTCAACACAAATTGCACAAATTCCATCTCTTTGCCAAGTCAGTAGAGTCAACGCAAATTGCGGAATTTTGTATTGTCCCTACAGTTGCCACGCCATCAGCTTTTACATGTTTGTGTAGGTCCATCTTTATTCTTTGTGTCACTTGGGCCCCATCGGATGGGGTCCCGTAAGTTGGCGAGAACTTTTCTTTAAAAATAGGCCACTCGACAAGACTTTGTAAGTCCGTACAACTTCTCCTGCTGCTTCAGCTTCTTCACTTAGGGTTTAGGCCTTTGAGCCGAGATCTGCAGGTTGGCTCCGTTCTTTAGTGGCTTGACACGTCAGCAGTTTGTGACAGATGGACATTATGAAGTTGGGCAATTGCGACGTTCTCTTGGGCATGCCCTGGCACGACAAGAATGATGCGACTCTCAAGGTTCGGAACCGAACCATCACCGTGATGCAAAAAGGCAAGCCAATGGTCCTCAAAGTTCGGTTGTCCGAACAAAACCCTGAATGAACTCTCTAGTTGTTTTATAGTTAGATACGTTTGACACTGTTTGAGTAGTATTATTTGAAATTTGTTTGAAATGGATGCTATCTGTTTTAAACCTGTCTTGGTGCCGATTTGAATTGTTTGACTCTGGTTTTAAATACTGGTTGCAATGATTGGTTATTTGACTCACAGGTGGAGTACTGAGAAATGATGTTTGAGAATGCTTGTTCATACTCGTGGCCTGTACTTGGATGGTTATTTACCCAGGTAATATTAAGAAGTTTGAGCAGTGGTTACTCTCAACACCTCCAAATCACGAAGGCACAGTCTAGGAGGCATTTGGTTGTAAAAGGCCTCTAATATCTCCCGGTCCGGACCTTTTTAGGTTATACGAGAGGAGTGATGAGGAGTCGTTGAATATCTCCCGACCCGAACCTTGTTAGGTTATGCAAGAGGGTCACAAGACGGGCACCACGTGCCAAGGGAAAAGAACAGACTGAACAACTCTAAGCGCTTCAATAACAGCTGAATTGAAAGAGAGAGAGAGAGAGAGAGAGAGAGAGAGAGAGAGAGAGAGAGAGAGAGAGAGAGAGCACGGCAAGAGACGGGGAGTGGCGAAGTTCCACCCCAAGAGAGCACTGGCCCCAAAACACTGGCGCACCTTTCGGTGTTTCTTTATTATTGCTGATTCGCAAAGTACAACAATCGGGGAGCACCTCCTCTGCAATCTACGCACTGAAGAGTGCCAAAGAGGGCCCCCAAGGCTCATATTTAAGGGCCCAAAGCCTAAAAGCATCAAATATGAAAAGCTGATCCCAAAAAAAACTTTCCTAAAATTTCGGGATTTTCCTAGAATTTCGGGAATTTCCTAAAATTCTGCCGTGAATTGCAGAACGTCCGTATAGGTGCCACGCCATCATATTTTGTTGTGCAAAGTCTTCTGAGTGTGTTTCTGCTTTATTTTTAATGCCTTTTTGTCACTTGGGCCCCATCAGACGGGGTCCCATAAGTTGGTGGGAACTCTTCTTTAAAAATAGGCCACTCGTTAAGACTTTGTAAGTTTGTAAAACTTCTTCTTCTGCTGCTACTTCTTCTTCTTAGGGTTTTGGCCCCTTGGCTAGGATCTAAAGGTTGGCTCGGTTCTTCAGTGGCTTGACACGCCAACAGTTTGTGACATCCCCCTTCTTGAAAGAAAGTAATCATCCAAGATTTACAAAATATCTGCAAAACAACTCAAGTTAGCTCAAAAAATTTCGAGAGTCATTTTGAGATACAATCCGAGGAACAATCAGTTTGCTCTTTTTTTTTGTTAAGGAGTTGGCTTCTCCTTTTGGCTCTTTTGTCAAGGAGTTGATCTCTTATAAGAATAAATAGACCCTTGGGGTCTCATTCTTCAGAGCATCTAGACGCAAAGTCTGAGAGTAGAGGTTCCCTCGTGAGTTGAACTTTGCTCAAGCATTAATATAAAAACAAATATACCTTCATAAGTTCAGAATAGTCTGAACTCACGAATTATAAGAGGAAATAAAGCACTCGTAAAACTATAAAAGCAAGGGACACAAGAAAAGAAAAGAAAAACAAAAACAAACAAACAAACAAATTAAATCACTTAGTTTGCTACGAAACAAAACTAGACAAAACAAAACATTATTAACTTAAAAATGTGTTTAGAAAAGGCATGTGTCAAATAAGTTGACGCAACTTACTTGGCTTAAAACAAGTACTCAACTTTAAGCAAAAAAGTATAAGACATCTTAAAAACTTAATCCTAGAAACCAAACTTCACACAACAACTTCTAAAGGAACACATTCTTAAGTCCTCAGGTAAGCTAAATACGAAATCGAAAAATGAATACTGCTACAAACCTACGAAGAGCAAAGAACAAAACTTGACAATATGTGATCTCAACTTCGCTGCTTGTCCAAACACGAAGAATAAGATTATCACCTTTATCATACATAGCTTGGACAACAGCTATGACATCCCTACTCACGTCGTCAGTGCCCAAGAGTAGGTGCAGGTTTATATAGAGGTCATTCATGCTCTGAACGTACTCTACAAAACCAACGAGCTGAGTTTCTATCACCCTCCGGAAAGGGGCGCTAGACTTTGGGGCCAGTACCTCTGGGCACGGAACTACGCTAGGCCGTGTCGACTCAAATTTTCAAATGTGAAAAAGTTGTGAAGTGATTCTCTCGTGTGTCGTGCCGGATTCTCGACTTGGGGTGTCCAAGTCTGGGACATTACTTCTTGTGGTAAGGATCTTGGGCCCCCTTTTTAGTGGTCATTATGGGTACTTTTCTTTGCATGGGTAGTGGAGCCCTTATTTGAGCCCGGCCAATGATCCTGCTTGTTACATATGGGAGAGGGATGCTCACTTATCGTGTGCCACCTGTTGCGGTAAGGACCTTAGCCCTAGCCCCTGCCCCCGCCCCCCTTATGGGTTGCTTTCTTTTCTATGGTTAGTTAAGCCCTTATTTAAGGTAAGACGATGCTACTCATTATATATAGGCTCACCCTATCATTAGAAATTCATTGCACAGGCTAGTTGTGCATCATCACCCGTCCACTGGACCCACAATTCCTCTTCTCATTCTCAATATATTATGTCACCATTGACAAAGAATCGCTTGGCTTTCTCGGGGGAGGTAGGGAGAGATCTTAGATGAAGCACATGTGGAAGGACAACTATGTAATCCATCATCTCTCACACAAAGAGCATTGAAGCACCAAGAAAAACGATAAAAATAAACATGGAAACAAACCTATCCCAAAAAGGGAAAAAAGCTCAGGTTTTTTTTATCAAAAAACATCCACAATGTTTTTTAGAAGACCTTTTTTATCTCTTTGCATGCATCAAACGCAACCTTGCCTTGACATCACTATCCAAGGTTGAGGGGGCCAACCCCTACCTATGGAGAGAGTGCTATGGCTGTCCACTTGATTTGAAAGAGGTGGGTACCTGTTCCGCTGTTTTGTACCACCCAAGTGCATCCTTCGCTGCCACTTTGATAGAGGTGGGCAAGACAGACCCCTAAGACATTAACCTTGGCAACACAGCAATAACATGGCTATCCATCTCAGAAAGGCATTTACTTGTCCATCACCCGTTATGACAAGCTTTAAGAAAGCTGAGTAATATACTCATCCATTTCACCATGGCCTACGTCAGTCTGCATGCATCTGACACAGGCCTGAAAGCCCCAGTTTAAGATTTGGATAAGCTCAAGTACATTGTTCTGAAGCTTGATCCCATAGTCTAGAACAATATGGAGGTTAAACTCATCGGCATTTAACTGAAGCAAATAGCAAGCATCCATAAATATCAAGAGTGTTTTCCACCTCTGCTTGGTTGGCAGCATGAAATGGCTTCCTCCAACTAGCCATAAATACTTTCGTACTAGCAACAATCTAAACAGGTAATCCCATGGAGTCATGGACCATACCACTTCAAAATAAAAATGGAGCTCATAGAGAACATGAAATACACATATAAAAGGTGAGAAGGAATATGACGGCCAAAGCCCTCTAACTTGCTTCCTTTCACTGAATTAGCTCAGGTGTGCAGACTTCCAAAACCGTGGTCAGAGGCTATCTAACAGGTTCACTTTTACAAAAATGAAAGAAAAAACTCCGCCACAGGAGCTTGCGAATGGGTCTGCACTCTCATGCAAATGGACACATTCAGGTTTGCGTTAATCCTCAAAAAGGCATTACACAAACGTTGTCTCAAACTGCGCCACCATGCACAATCTGAAGCCATAACATGCATGGTGATCAACAACTTCTCAAAATGGCAGGCCCTAAGAAACAATCATTTCCTTGTGAAAAAGATATAAGAAATGCATCATGAAGCAAGTATTTTTCAATTGTGCCCTTGTCTGTGTTTGAGAATGGGGAGCGGACCATGACCTATGTATAGCAAAACCATTATTTGGTCAAAAATAAATAAATAAAAATGAATTACCGTAGCTCTTCTTTCTCTGGATCATAGAGCTTGAAAAACAATAAAATGTCATCTTTCATCTTCTCATATAAAGAAAAAAGTCCCCGAGAATCCTACATCATTGAAACAGAAAATCTTAACACCTGAAAGGGGTAATTACAAGCTGCAAGGAGGGCCCACAAAAAAGAGGGGGGGGGGGGGGGGGGGGGGGTGCGCGCGCTCTGGATTGGGATTTTGATTACAAAACTTTTCAAAAGAATTCACAGCATACTTGATCAGGAAGGACTTCCAAGAAAAGCTTGAGTTCAGCGTTATGGGCTTTATTTACTACTTCCTTCAAAAAACTAACCTGCAATGCAAATAAATAGCTGAGACAAAACCTTATGTGCAAGCACTAGGGGCAAAGTTTGGCAGCAACATTACCGTTGAATGTTCTTCCTGTTCTGTTAAGGGCCTGTTAGGGCGATAAGTTTGGTTCTGCCGTTTGGCCCAAAGCCAAAATCTCTGCGATTGAACAGGAATTCCCAGCTGTTTTGCAACTTCTTCCTACATTCAGACAGCTCATTGAGACATTGCCCAGCTTCTTGTTCACTCAGTCAGATAAGTTGTAACGCTTTGACAGAACCTTAAACTGAATAAAAGGAATTTGCTTTTCAACACGAAAGCTCTGCACTTTTTCATGATCCACGAGATCAAAAAAAGTCTCTTTTCCAATCTGTCTTTCAAGGTCCACATCTCGAGCAACCTGCTCAATGAATCGAGAGTGCACCAAGATAATAAAACCTCACCAGTCACATTTAGCCACAAAAAAACGGAACACTTAAAGCATATGTAACTTGGTGATGTTGACGAGTAACCTTGATGATAGTATAAAGGTGCGCTTCAGCCTTCTCCTTCCTTTTGCGTTCCTTCTCTTCCTGCTCCTTTTTCAGTCTCATCTGTAAGTGAAGCAAAAAAACAAGAGAAACAAGTCGGAATGCAAGAAAAAAGCATCAAAGGGGAATTTGCTAATAAACCTCACCTGTAAGTGCTGTGCAATGTCTTTCTCATCGACATTGCAAGCAATTTTATCCTTGTCACTTTCTCTAATGTAAACAAGCATGTAAGCATTTGAATACTTTGTAAACTTGAAGGGCGTATTGTTAAAGCCGGGATTTGTCTGCGGGAGCTGGTGGAGGTACCAGATGAAGTTAGAGCTTATGAAAACCTTAGACCCACAGCATGAAAGCAAATTAAAAAAATCGTTCCACCTCTTCTTCTCCTCCATATTGCTCCTCTAAGGCAGTCTTTGGCTTTTCTTTCGTCACCCGTTCATCATCAAATTTGTACCTAAACACAAGGCACTCATTTGTCACTAAACAATCCAATCAGCTTGTGAGATACTCTGCCTAGTACAAACTAAAGTTAAGCTGCCCTAGCAAAGTCAAACAGTCTTGCTTCGGGTACACCCAATTGTAAAAGCTATTCAAATCAAAGGTCTCTTTAACCAAGAACTCAGTCATCAAATGGCCCGTAATATATATTTATTGTTGCAAGAATTATTTGAATGGCCCTATCAGATAGCTAGCTCCTTAAAAGCTACCACACAAATGGCATGCAATTCCCTGTTGTCCGTATTGCCCTGCCACGTCAGCAACCTGCCAGTGTAAAACGAGAAACATCCATACAACCATTCCACATCAGCAACAGCCCCAAAATTATGGAATTTGCAACCTACCCTTACGCTTCGTTTTTCTAGAGTTTAGGCCCCTTGTGTCACGTGCACATGGCTCTGTGTGCACGTGACACAAGAACTCAGTCATCAAATGGCCCGTAATATATATTTATGGTTGCAAGAATTATACGAATGGCCCTATCAGATAGCTAGCTCCTTAAAAGCTACCGCACATAATGGCATGCAATTTTCTGTTGTCCATACTGCTCTGCCACGTCAGCAACCTGTCAGTGTAAAACGAGAAACATCCATACAACCATGCCACATCAGCAACAGCCCAAAAATTATGGAATTCCTACCATTACGCTTTGTTTTTCTAGAATTTAGGCCCCTTGTGTCACGTGCACATGGCTCTGTGTGCCTAGAATCCTAGGAGGATTAGTACCGTCAATTTTGTGAGCATGTTCGAAGGACCTGCATGTTCGGACGAGTCCCTTCGATTAGGTTTTCCAGTTTTGGAACCCTCTTGCAGAAATGGTTTGTACACACGTTTTGACATATATTATTACACTTCCGAGAGCATCTAACATGACGTGCATAAAGTTTAGGTTAGAGGAATCCAACAAGCCATTCCCCGCATCGATCGTATTCTTGGGTGGAAGATGTGCGACAGTTTCACCCAAAACTTAGTCCTGATCCAAAACTTATAAATTAAATCATTTAATGATTTGATTTGTCCGGTTGGTGGACAGTTTGCCTGACCCTCAATAAGTTTACTATAAAACCAAACCTAAGTTGACCCCAAAAAGGCAGATCGTGAGTTTTCCCTCTCTCTGACGTTTTGGAGAACTGGTCACCCAATACCCTTGTTGCTTGTGATATCAACCAGCCAGGTCTCTCTCTTTCTTAGCGACCCCTTTTGCAAGATTTGTCGCGAAGAAGACCATCCACCCGTCCTTAACTCAGCAGGCCAGATTTCAGCCCATCGGATCTCTGCAATTCAGCCCATTGTCAAAGGCATCGTTGGTATACAGAAGAAACTTCAGATCTGCTGCATTTTGGCACGGACAGTTTTCAGCCAAGGTGATCTTCACATTCGGGACATTGTTGGTGTGACAAACTTGGAACACCCCTAGTCTGGAATCTAACGACACACAAGAGAGAGATAACTTTAAAATACTTCACAGTTCAATTGAGTTGACACGGCCTGGTGTAGTTCCGTGCCCAAAGAAATTGGCCCCAAAGACTAGTGCCCCTTTTGGTATTTGGTATTTCTTTTTGTATTAATGCTTGAGCAAAGTATAGTTGCCCTGGGTCTCCTCTGCTCACCGGCTCGTCAACACAGAATGAGCCAGAGAGAGCCCTAGGGACTTACTTCAAGGCCCTTGGCCTTGGGGAAAAGCAGTACATGAAAAGCCTTCAACTCAAAAGCACTGGGCTCCCAAAAGCATGCTTCGCAAAAAGCGGAATTCTATACAGCCTGCCATGTCAGCACAATCAGCACGATATGCGGAAATCCGTACGGACAGCCACGTCAGCAACTCAGCGTGAATTAAGGAAATTCCGTACAGCAGCAGTCCGCCAGCTCTTTTTAATTCCTAGTGTCCCCCAAGGCCCTATCGGTAGGTGCCCATAAATTGGGACACTTATTAGCATGCCACGTCATCAGTTTGTGACATACCCTCCCTCTTGAAAGAGTTGTAATCGCTCTCAATTACGCCTGCAAAACAGAAAGAGGCCATAAACCAATTCAATAGACATTGACTCTAAGTACCGACACGCTAGACGAACACAAATCTAGCACTTGCACAAAGACGACTCAGTCAATGCACATTTCACATCATATCAATCACATCAAAATTGATTCCAGATCTAGGACCATGATTATTGGCAACGTATTTAGCAATCGCATCTAGATCCATCCTGGACCTCACAGATGTCGGATTAGATAATCTTATTGCGATCATGTTTATAGATTCTCAACACCGAAATGCTACAATCATTTCGTCTTTCAATCTTGCACTCAAACAAATCACATGAGAGAGTATACATCAATCAGATTCAAGTTTGGGAATTCCCATTTTCAATCTCCGTAAAGTCATACAGCAGAATATTGTCAGCACAGCAATATCCCTGAAATCCAAATGGAAATCAGTGACATTATTCCATCCAGATAATATGTGACAAAGAAGCGGAGTGACTCCCCTCTCGTGCAGTCCCGTTTGCACCAAATTCAACCCTGTTGATCCGCGAGACCTTTCGGAATAGACGCAGCTAAGCCAAAAGCCTTGAGGTAAAGTGTCACCAGCGTGTGACTACTATCTATCCTTTTTGTTGATTCTTTCTTATTATTTATTTACTTTCACTTTTTGGAAACACCCCTCGGGAAATCTAACTGCCCTGCATTGCATAGCTAGTGTGGAACTGTCCAGAGGGAGTCCAAGCCTCAGGGCAACAGAGCACTATGGTTGGACAAGGACTATGGTTAGCCAAAGTGGGGTCATTGACTAGCCAAAGTGGAATCCTTTGCTACAGAGGCTACATTTCAGTTATGGGTGTGGCTGCAGTGTACAAAGGGGGTCAGATGACCTGAAAAGATACAATGGCAGCATCTCCTAAAATTTAGGGAACTGCTATTTTGGGACCTGAAAATGTGTCCGCGTCATTACCTCCGGTATGACTAGGGGAACATTTAATTACTCTGCCGCGAAGTCAACTGGGCAACCGGTCAGGATATTTTTAAGCGGCGAACCTGAAACGGGAAAATGCTTGTAAATGCGCCAAGTGGCACATTTCTGTGCACTTGCCTCCTCAAGGAAGAAGTGGCGCTGAATTTTAAGCTGGGAGAGGCTCATTTGCAGATTTTTGTCACAGGTTAAGAGCTATGGAGTGCTTGCTTTCCCTCCTATGTACAGTGTGGTGCCAGGAGTGATGCCCTGCACGCTACGCACTGCCCTCTCTCCCCCCTATGGCAATATGTTATGCCCCTCTAGTGGGCTTTTCAATTGACCAATGTACAGTTGTGTGGGTTCATGCGCGATTGCCGAGGCAAGAGCCTCTTGCACAGGTACTGGATTAGCTAGCGGCTAATCCCCCCGCAGGTACAGGTGAATTCAGAGAGGTTTCATGCTAGAATTCTCGTCCGATTCAAAGGGCAAGTAGCCCTACAGGTGCGGGAGCTCGAGGACTTGCTACGGATGCCACCGGCACGCGAAACGGAGCCCGAAACAGTAAATTACAGCCTGCTGTGTATTTTGCAGGTTTAGGGTTTTGGCCCTAAACGGAGCCTAATACCCCCAAGAGGTTCGGGGACGCGAAGGGACGGCTGTACAGGTGATTTGGCACATTTTCGGGGCTGAAAACAGAGAATTCAGCGTGCTGCAGATTCTCGCCAGGTTTTGCAAAGTGCCCGTATGCGTCGGGAAAATCAGTCAATGCGTGGGAATACTGATTGTGAAGTGTCCTAGTACAGTTATGCTGCCGAAATCGGGCCGGAACAGTTGAAATTCAGCCAAGCTTGTGTGGGGCAGCTTGTAGGGAACCACAGCGTTTATTCCCTCTTTTAAACAATAAAGAAATACCGAAAGGGGCGCCTAAGTTAGGGGCCAATCTGGTGTCGGTCTTCTCATACGGGTGCATTCTAGCAGCCTGTATCCCTTTCCCCAATGTTGTGTCTTGAAAGTACAGGTAAAGTGGGCGACAAATTAAATGGGTGAAAGCAAATAAGGTTTAAGTCTAAGGTCTACCGCCCTTTTTGGATTGAACAGGCCGGTTACATGGTTCCATCGACGGGATTAAATCACTTTTTCCCATAAAAGTGAGCCTTGGTCAGTTTGGGCTTGAAGACACAGGGGGATCATAGACCAGACACAGGGAATTGAAATTATGGCTGACAGACCAGATGATGTGACTGAAGAGGTTTCCTCTTCACAGGGTCAACAGACACATAAAGTGGGTGAGTCTTCAAGACCACCACAGACGGATGATGATATATTCAGGACCCAGTTGGCTACTGCTGTGGCTATGTTCACACAAGTAATGCAGAACCCGAGGTTTTTAGCCTTTCTGCAACCTCCTCTTCCGTCTCAGCAAGTTGGGTCACTGGATCATATTCAAAAGCCTGTTAAGGCTCGAGCACAGGTGATTCATACTACACAGTCAATGGAAACACCTGTACACTTGACGCAGAACATGCAGTCTCCACAACCTGTGCCTAAGGTGCAAGAACAGGTGGCTAAGATGCCAGTCTTTCAAGCTGTACCAGTTCAGCCAGCCACTTTTCAGCAGCCTATAGCTGGTTCTAATGGGCAGGGAAGCAACCTACAGGCTATGCAACAAGTCTTCCCACCACCTTCAGTACACCCTGGCTATGGTGGATCGCTATTCTAGAGCATGGCTGGTCATGCACCTGGAAATCAGTTTTACACGCTAGGAACAGTGTTCGGGGGTGCTCAAACGATGATGCCTAACCCCATGTATGGTGTCACGGGCATGCTACCAGGGTTTCAAAGCACTCACGGCCAATTTGGGATGCCACAAGCAAATTTTGGTATGGCTGGAATTACAAATCAGCAGCCAAATATGACATTTCCAAGTCAACTTAATTGTGGTCAGGGAACACAAATGAACCCTAACAATGTTCCCATGCTTCAGTCACTTCCATATGACAACTTAACGCCGCTGGAGAGGCCAACTCCGTACAAAGAAGGTGGCAAAGGTGTGACATTCACGACCTTTACAGGGTTGGATGACAGGAAGAAGGCTCTCTCATTCCTCCAGCAGTTTGACAAGGCCTATGCAGGGGGAAACTTTACAGAGGCTTCAAAGGTCCGCAAGGCAACCACTTTCTTGACAGGGAAAGCGGGACAATGGTGGACAACTTTATTGCTGCAAGGGCAAGCTCCGTCCACATGGATTTACTTCAAGCAGATTTTTGCAGCAGCATGGTTATCTGATGACTTTGAAGCAGATGTCATGACAGAATGGCACCAGCTTAATGCTGCCACTTGCAAGAATCTCGATGACAACAATCGGAAGTTTTGGAAAGCTCTACTTCCAGTAACTTCCTATAGGTTTGTGCCATTGACAGAACAGATTGAAAAATATTGTTGTGGCCTACCCAAAGGATTGAGAAAGTACTTCACGAAGACTAAAGTCACTACTTTGACGCAGCTCATCGAGGTAGCAAACACTGGCAATGGTTTGCTCAAGGGAGAAGATTGTGAATTCAATACTGGCCTCAAGGAAGGATCAGCCAAGAAAAATTCAGCGAAGAAGCACGTTCCCAATGAGTCTCCAAAAGGGACTCAAGAGCCAGCCAACCCAGGGAAAGGCAAAGCTTCGGCTGAATCCAGGTGCCAAAGCCAGGTGCCAAAGCCAACTTCATTTACCCAGAATTGGCTTCAAAGTTGGGAATCACACCTGAAGAGATGGGGTATACAGCAAAGGCAGGTTTGGCATGTCCTAGCCATACAGAGGCTGTGACACCCATCATTGGAAAGTTGCGCCTACATATCCAGTCCTATGTAGATGCTGAAGAATTTTACATCATGCCACTGGACGGATGTGATGTGTTGTTAGGTATTCCTTGGTTGTTTCGTGTACAGGGAATCATGGATACCTACAACAAAAAGATCACTGTACAGAGCAGGGGAAAGCTTAAAGGGGAGTCTATTCCCACTATATCAGCTTCTGCTATTACTTCTGTAATGAAAAAGCATCTTTCTGCGTACTTGGTTTTTGCACGTGAAGTGTCAGATTGTGATGAATCAAATTTATATGTGCTAGATAAAGAAAGGTCAATGTTTTTACAACAGTATAGTGATTGTTTCTCCGATTCATTACCGTCTCAATTACCGCCAGAGAGACCCGAGGACCATGCGATAGATTTGGTGCCAGGCAGTAGCCCACCAAATAAGCCTCCGTACAGGGTTAGTGCGGCTCAGCAAAAAGAGATAATGGGCCAAGTACAGGAGCTGTTAGAAAAGGGGCTGATTCAGCCCAGTTCATCTCCATTCTGTTCTCCAGTGTTGTTCGTGCAGAAAAAGGATGGCTCATGGCGTATGTGCATCGACTACCATGCACTAAACAAGAATACCATCAAGAATAGGTTCCCTATACCTAGAATTGATGATATTTTGGACAAATTAGAAGGAGCAGCTATGTTTAGTAGGATAGATCTAAAGAGTGGGTACCATCAGATCCGCATTAGATCAGAGGATGTGCACAAGACTGCTTTTAGAACGACGTTTGGACTTTACGAATTTTTAGTGATGCCCTTTGGTCTCACAAATACTCCTGCTACGTTCAATAGGATGATGGACAGAATTTTCCGTCCACACCAGCAGTTTGTTGGTACATTCTTTGATGACATGATAGTCTACTCAAAGAATGAAGAGGAGCATAGGCATCACTTGGCCATTGTGTTCAAAGAGTTACGCAGTCATAGGTTGTTCATCAATGCAAAGAAAAGTGAGTTTTTTCTGGAAGAGATTCACTTTCTGGGACACATTATCTCAAAGGATGGTGTCAGAATGGATCCTGCAAAAGTTGAAGCGATCAAGTCATGGCCAGATTTGAAGACGGTGCATGATGTCCGAAGTTTCTTGGGACTATGCTCCTATTACAGAAGGTTTATCCAAAATTTCGTTGAGATTGCTTCACCTTTACATGCTCTTCAAAAGAAGGCAGTCACCTTTAGATGGACACAGAAAGAGATTTCAGCTTTTAATCTCTTAAAGGAAAAGATGACTTTAGATCCAGTCATTGTGTTGCCAGATCTTAGGAAGTCATTTGTGGTCCAGTGTGAAGCCTGTGGTAGTAGCATTGGTGCAGTGCTAATGCAAGATGGCAGGGTAGTAGCCTATGAGAGCAGAATTTTGCAAGGGCCAGAGATGACCATGCAGGTCTATGAGAAAGAGTTACTGGCTGTGATTCATGCGCTCTTAAGTTGGAAACACTACCTGCTAGGTGCAGACTTATTTGTCCAAACGGACCATCAGACCTTGCGATACTTCTTGACACAGACAAAGTTATCTGAGAAGCATATGCGATGGGCAAATATCTTGTCCATGTTCCACTTTCAGATTGTGCATGTGGAAGGCAAGAAGAACGTTGTGGCTGATGCCTTGTCAAGGAAGCCACAAATTTCAGGTGTGTCAATTCCTTATCATCATGAACTTGATGATATGAGAGAACAGTATGCAAATGATGAAGATTTTGCAAGGGTCTTCGAGCAGTTAATCGATAGACAACGTCATGAACACTATCTTCTCAAAGATGGGTTCATGATGATGCATGGCAGATTGTGTGTCACAAAGCCATTGCGACACAAAGTTATGGAAGAGAGGCATGTCCCACCGTATGCAGGGCATCGTGGTATCGATGCTACAATTAAAGCGGTTGAGACATTCTTCTACTGGCCTACATTGAGAAGAGATGTAGATGCCTTTGTGCGAGAGTGCCTAATTTGTCAGAAGGTCAAGTTTGACAGGCAAAAGGCACCAGGGTTATTGCAACCACTACCTATTCCAGATAAACCATGGGAAAGTATTGCTATGGATTTTATCTTTGATCTTCTGAGAACGCAGACAGGAAACGATGGTATTTGGACCATCATTTGCAGATTCAGCAAGCAGGCTCATTTTATTCCTGTCAGGAAGAAGATAAAGCCAGATCACATGGCACGCTTGTTTATGAGCAATATTTTCAAGTATCATGGCATGCCACAGTCAATTGTTAGCGATCGTGATCCACGCATGACAAGTTTGTTCTGGAGAGGCTTGTTTGAGAATATGGGCACAACACTCAAATTCTCTTCGTCATTTCATCCTCAAACAGATGGGCAGTCAGAAGAGGCAAATTCTACTGTCCTAGATCTGCTGAAGTGCTATGTGTCAGAGCATAAAGGAAAGTGGGAGCAGTATTTGCCATTGGTGGAGTATGCATACAATAATACAATGCATTCATCAACTGGCAAGGCACCTTTTGAGATGGTTGAAGGTGGCAAGAAAGTTCCTCCCATACTGCACACAAAGGACAAGATATTTGAAGCAGATAAGTATGTTCAGGACATGGATGAAATGTACAAGAAGGTCAAAGTGGCCTTAGAGAAGACTCACGCAAAGCAAAAGAAAGCAGCTGATCGTCACCGTCGTGAAGTGGTATATTCACTTGGTGATTGGGTGCTTTTACGCTTTGAAAAGGCAAGGTTAAAGAAGATGAAGGGCAAGGAAAGATTGTTTCCAAAGCTCAGCATGTTACTATGGGCCTTTTCAAGTGTGCGACATAATCAGTGATGTTGCATATAGGCTGAAATTGCCTGACAGTTGGAAGATTCACAATGCGTTTCATGTGAGTCTTCTCAGACCCTATGTGGGTGATTTGCCAGAGTATATGCCAACTGAAGATCATCCGGAAGTCGAGGAACTTGACGAGATCTTGGTTCCCGAACAGATTTTGGCACATAAGGAAAGAAAAGTGAAAGGCAAGGTTGCTAGGCGTTACTTGGTAAAGTTCAGAAACTATCCACCAATGGATGCTAAGTGGATGGAAGAAGGTGAACTTGCAAAGTCACCAACTGTGTTATCACTTTACCTTGAAGCCTTCGGTTTGCAACCTACCTTGATCCCTTGAGTTTCAAAGCTACATGGATTGTCAGTGTGACAATGGCTTCTGAAACAAATGATGTACATGGTATTTAAAGTGAGCTCAAATGAAATACCTGTTACATGAATGTTAGAGCTGTACAGATTGTCATTTTGGCAATTGCTCTTATGGAATGTCCAAAAGTTTGGTTAGTGCTATAGAAGTGAGTATTTCTTGTCAGTTTGTCAAGGATACAGTAATTGCTTCTATAAAAGAGTACATGTGTAATTGCATTCTTAAATTGTCGGTTTGGGTATGCTCGAAAGTGTTACGGGATCCAACGTGTACTATAAGACAGTGGCAAAATGTGCAGCTACCATTTTGTCATTGGAAAGTTAGTGACTCAAAGCAATGGCACAATGTGAAGCTACCACTATGTCATTGGGACAGGGTTCACACGTAGGCAATACATGTGTCGACGAGGTGTTGAATACACCAGGGTTGACAATGAGCATGTATGTGTCGTACATGTGTCGACAGGTTTTGAATACATCAGTGTTGACTGTGAGCATGTACGACATAGATGCAAACGAGGACGGTTGAGATTTCAAGAGGGGGGTATGTCACCAACGTGTGACTACTATCTATTCTTTTTGTTGATTTCTTTCTTATTATCTATTTACTTTCACTTTTTGGAAACACCCCTCGGGAAATCTAACTGCCCTACATTGCATAGCTAGTGTGGAATTGTCCAGAGGGAGTCCAGGCCTGAGGGCAAGAGAGCACTAAGGTTGGACAAGGACTATGGTTAGCCAAGTGGGGTCATTGACTAGCCAAAGTGGAATCCTTTGCTACAGAGGCTACATTTCAGTTCTGACCCAGCATGATTTCTCTATATAAGTGACCCTAGGAGTACCACTTGATGTGTAAGTCAGTACCCTCGGTACAAAGCACCAAGTACCTGCAGTACCTCAGGTCCTCAGCATGCTAGTGTTTCCTTCATCAACACCCTGGCGGTTTCATTAGCTAATCAGCCGAATCTCACATCCCTAGCAATCTCAGTTTTCAGCTTTTAGCTTCGCAGATCCAAGCATCAATAGCAAGATCCCAACAGCATCTCAGCATCTAGGACCATTGTATCAATATTTGTGCAATCTAAAGCAAATATTGCTCTATCGATAGAGAGGGGGGGCCCTTGGAGGGGGTTTGGGACCCCATCCGATGTTAGTCTTCTTCTCT
This sequence comes from Adiantum capillus-veneris, assembly GCF_014529385.1. Taxonomy (NCBI): domain Eukaryota; kingdom Viridiplantae; phylum Streptophyta; class Polypodiopsida; order Polypodiales; family Pteridaceae; genus Adiantum; species Adiantum capillus-veneris. Next base: position 102,172,878 of record NC_140943.1, on the reverse strand, counting down.
CTCCTTTGCTCACAAAACCTTTACTCGGTATCATTCTCTCCTCTCTATCTAGTCCTATTGCACATTTCTCTCATGAAGTAAAAGGAAATCTCTCATGAACCAATAGGAACCTTGAGTGCGCAATGAGCACTCATCCTAAGCTCTCACCATGAATCACTTCCGCTGCGCATTACAGATGATGGATCGGATCTTTACAAAGTATCGACAATTTGTGGGGACATTTTTCCATGATGACATTTTTTTCCAAATTCAAGGCAGAACATAGAGAGCATTTATTGAAAGTGTTTCATGCATTACGGGAAAACGTATTGGTTATAGAAGAAAAGTAAGTTCTTTCTACCAAAGATACACTTTGTGTGTAATCACCTCCGGCAAGTGATCGGACAGAAACACGGAGATAACTATAATCTACACACTTCGCGACACTTTAGTACTTTCAAACACTTGATAAAAGAGAGAGAAGACGACCCGATGCGACAGAGTTCCGAGCCAAGGCGCATTGGCCCCAAAGACCGGCACCCCTTTCAATATTTCTTTATTATTGATCAGTAAGAGTACAACTGTCACAAGACGGACACCACGTGGCAATAGAAAAGAACAGACTGAACAGACTTTTAGCACTTCAATAACAACTAAACTGAGAGAGAGAGAGAGAGAGACGACACGCGACACGGAGTGGCAGAATTCCACCCCAGAGAGTATTGGCCCCAAACCTTGGCGCCCCTTTCGGTATTTATTTATATTGCATCAACACAGTACAAGCCAGTACTCCAGACTCTGCACCTTCTCCGAGAAGCATGCTAGAGAATGAGCCCTAACCTCATATTTAAAGGCCCTAGGCCCCAAAAGCAGTTACAGTGAAAAGCCTTAAAAACTCAAAAGCCCCTTCTTGAAAGAGAGTAATCGTCCGCGATTACAGCATATCTGCAAAAACAACTCAAGTTAGCTTTTAAAAAAAATCCAAGGACATTCAGTTTGCTCTTTTTGTTAAGGAGTTAACTTCTCCTTTCGGCTCTTTTGATGAAGGAGTTAGCTTCTCCTTTTAGCTCTTTTGATCAAGGAGTTAGCTTCTCCTTTCGTCCAGATCGAAACTCTTGACATTCCAGCGTAGTAAAATTAGCCATCACACCCAGACCGTACTGATCTTCCACGGGTGTCTTGATGCACTAAAATTACATACCCAGGCAATCTCATCCAATTAGGAATATTCAGTCATTGGCACATCACAATGCAACACAATTGCTTACATATGCATGTTACAAGACACGACAAACAGTGCCGCTGAGCACTCCCTAAGACAAACGGTCTGCGGTATGAAGCTACTCAACAACTATCTCGTCACTACCCCCGCAAATAACCTAAAAAGGTATGGGCCATGAGCTCAGAGGACTATACAACCAAACGCTCCCCAGACCGCAGTCTACGTCGCTTGGAGGTTCAAGCATACAACCAAACACTCCCCAGGCATCGGCCCGCGTCGTTCGGAGGTTTTCTAGCATACAACGGAACGCTCCCCAGGCATCGGCCTGCGTCGTTGCAAGGTTTTCAAACATACAATGAAACGCTCCCTAGGCATCGGCCTGCGTCGTTCCGAGGTTCAAACAATACCAAAACAGTATTTCTCGCTTCTCCACCCGGGAGTAAAATCACCAATCAATGAAACTAACCAAAGTCAAACATTTCAAATCGGCACCAAAACAGGTCCAAAACAGATACCATCCATTTCAAACAATTCAAACAGGATCACCAAACAAGTTCTCAAACAGATTTCAAACTTAAAAAGCAATCTCGACATCAGCCAAGCTCGAAAAGTCGACTGACTTTCCATCCTGAAACCTGCACCAAAAATTAGGGTTAGGTTCCTTCCATAAGGTCGTAGCCAAGCACAGCATAGTCCATCAGCTCTTGGACAGACACTGTTTCTTTGGCGATAGTAGTCCCAAGATAGCAATCGCATCGAATCTCCAAGGTCGTCTGCTCGTGAAGAGACATCTACTGAGAGATGTCGAGAAATTTCAAGTTATAATCTGCTAGGGTTTCCATGGCAAGCATTTCAGGATACCCCACTCTGCCAGAAGTTGCACTCCAAAGGAAGATGTCAGAAACCATATAACTTCGGGCAAAAATTTTCTTGAAAGCTTGCCAAGTACTTGGAGTATGCTGCTTGGTAGCTATCACATTTGCATGGCACTGCCTCAGAGAAAAAAACAGCAGCTCGAAACAAACCTTGGATCCTTCTCTTGTAAGTGATCTTAATGGCTTATGCCCTGTAAGACATGAGCGGTGAAGACAGGAGCGCGCCCGATGCGCGATGAAGTAAGGGTGGGAGTGGCTAATAGGTCCGGGTTCAAATAAAAATCCAATAGCTCTGTTTGCTCTTTCGTAGGACCGGTATGCTTTCAGAAAAGCACACGCCTGATGCTCTGATACCACTATCACAAGACGGGCACCACGTGCCAATAGAAAAGAACAGCCTGAACAGACTTTTAGCACTTCCATAACAACTGAACTGAGAGAGAGAGAGAGAGAGACGACACGCGACATGGAGTGGCGGAATTCCGCCCCAGAGAGTATTGGCCCCAAACCTTGGCGCCCCTTTCGGTATTTCTTTATATTGCATCAACATAGTACAAGCCGGTACTCCAGACTCTGCACCTTCTCCAAGAAGCATGCCAAAGAATGTGCCCTAACCTCATATTTAAAGGCCCTAGGCCCCAAAAGCAGTTACAGTGAAAAGCCTTAAAAACTCAAAAGCTTCTGGTCCAAAAAGCAATGCCAAAAGCTGCCAGCATAATTTACGGAAATCCGTTGATTTGGCTACGCAAATTAAGAGAGAGGGAGAGCTCTTTTGCTTTATTCTACAAAGAGAATCATAGAGAGAGAAAGAGGGCTCTTTTGCTTTATTTTAAAAGCTTTTATGGACAGCTTTTGGGGCTCTGCTTTTGGCATCCCTTGTAACTCATTTATTGGCAGTCTGGGCTCTCACTTCATACAGCATCTGGACGCAGAGTCTGAGAGTGAGTCCCGGCGACGACCTTGTACTTTGAGTTGCAGATTAATACAAAAACAGTCTTTGGGGCCAATATCTCTAGGCATGGAATTCCATCGAGCCAGTGTCAAATCAATTGTGAACTGTGAACTGTTTGAAGTGATTATTTGTGGTGTCGCGGTAGATTCTCGACTTGGAGTGTCTAAGTCTGTTACACTAAAGCTAAACGATACTTCGAAGATTCACAATGCATTTCATGTGAGTCTACTGAAGCCTTTTAAAGGCTATATGTCCGATGATGGGAGCCGGATGAGCAACCCGAAGTGGAGGAAAGCGAGGAGATACTCGTTCCAAAACAGATATTGGCACACAAGGACAGAAAGATAAAAGGTAAAGTGATTAGGCGGTTCTTGGTTGAGTTCAAGAACTATCCTGCATTGGATGCGAAGTGGATGGAGGAGGAGGACCTAGCAGATACTCCTCAATTTTTAGAACTATACCTTGAAGCATTCGGTTTAGCATAGTCTACTCCGATAGAACCCGATTCGGCAAGCGTGAATCTAGTGTAGCGGGTTTGCACAAGAGGGGAGTCACTCCGCTCCTTTGTCAACAGATTACCCCGATTTTATTATTTATATAGTCACTGATGTTCCTTTTGGGTTTCAGGGATACTAAAGGCTGAATAGTATTCTGTTGTATGACTTCAAAACAGGAATTCCTGAAAACGAATATGATTGATTTGTACTTAACTTGTTTGAGTGCAGGAACTGAAAGACGAAATGAATGCAGCATTTCGGTCTCATAAATCTCTAAAGACATGATTGCAATAAGGATTAGTTAATCGGGCATCCGTGAGGTCCCGAATGGATCTAGATGCGATTACTAAATACGTTGCCGATTAATCATGGTCTGAAATTTCAAATGAATTTGTATGTGATGTGTCATGTGATGTGTTGTGATGTCAAGTGATGTCTGATGATGTGACTGTCGATTTGTACAAGTGCTAGATGTGTCGTGTCTAGTGCATCGGTACTAACAGTCTAAGACACTTTATGGCCTCTGTCCGTTTTGCAGGCATAATCGAGGGCGATTACGATTCTTTCAAGAGGGGGTATGTCACAAACTGGTGACGTGGCAGGCCCTCGGACACATATGACATGGCAATAGCCCATAAATGGCACCGTAGGTTGACACGTGGCAAACTGTACGGGCCCCCGCAAATTGCATTGATGCTGACATGGCAGTTTTTCGTAAAACGCGCGGACTTGCTGACGTGGCAGTCCATACGGATCTCCGCAAATTACGATGGCCAGCTTTTGGGCATAATGCTTTTGAGTTGAAGCTTTTGAGTTTGAGATTTTGGGGCTCTGCTTTTGGGGCATCCCTTGTAACAATAAATTAGTTTGTGGGGGCCTCATTACTGAGAGAATCTGGACGCAGAGTTTGAGTGTGAGTTCCCGCAGACTCCCTTGTACTTTGCACACAGATTAATATAAAAACAAATACCGAAAGGGGCGCCAGTCTTTGGGGCCAATACCTCTTGGCACGGAACTACGCCGGGCCGTGTCGTCTTTTGTGAATTGTTTTAAAGTGAATCTCTGCTGTGTCGCAGTAGAATCTAGACTTGGGGTGTCCAAGTTTGTTACACATCATCAGGACTTTGATGAAACGCGGAAGCTTTACGCTACAGCCCGGATTTTGGTGAGATGTTCAATAGGGTACAGAGTGGGGAGACAGATTCAGGGTAGAAGGGTATTTGATGTGAGACTATGTTGTGTGTGACTGTACTTTGAGGTAGAAGATGTTGACGGTGTATTACAATCCTCCTTTTGTTAGGCACAGAGACATAGAGGCGACACTCAAGGGTATTGAGAGATACTTGTGGATGAGTTTGTGCATACTTGTTTGGTATGTCACAAAGTGAAAAATCACTAGCACAAAGTGACATGACTCCTCAAGCTTTTACCCATTCCAAACAACCATGGGAGAGTATAGCAATGAGCTTCATTTTTCATCTTCCCACGACTCAAAGTGGGCAAGATGGCATTTGGACTATAGAGAATAGATTCAACAAGCTCACTAATTTTGTACCGATGAAGAAGACAATGAAGGCCGATCATTTGGCAAAGCTGTTTGTCTCGCACATCTTTCGGTTGCATGGGATGCTTACATCTATTGTTTCAAATAAAGATCCCCAAATAAATAGTTTGTCTTGGAGGGCAGTGTGTGAATGTGGGTACTGCGCTCGAATTCTTGTCTTCGTACCATTGATGGATGTCAAAGATAACCAACTCGGTGATTTTGGACTAAAGTGCTATATCTCTAAACATAAGTCTCATTGTTATGTTCGCATATGCAAATGTCATTGAGGACGATTACTTTTCTCTAAGAGGGGTTTATGTCACAACTTGATGACGTGGAACGCACAAAGCTGCCAGAAGCACCGCTCAGAAGACACATCGTCGCCAGGAATTCACACTAAAATTCAGCCCACCCAGAATAGTGCATGGGCATTGGGTACCCGCAATTTGTGAAGTAAATTACAGCATGAAGTCCAGGACTATACAGATGGTGACGTGGCAGCAGCATATGGACAGGCTGACCTATTTTTAAAGAAAAGTTCTCACAAACTTATGGGGCCCCGTCCAATGGGTCCCTTGCCCTTAAAATAAAGCGGGACCACACATAGACTTAATCTCTTGCGTAAAAAGTGATGACGTGGCAGGTATACGCACGCCCGCAATTTATGTTGATGACATGGCAGGTTGTACGGACTTCCACGTTTTACGCTGGTTTGCTGACGTAACAGTTGTACTGAATTCCCTGTTTTGCGCTGGCAGCTCTTTGGCGCTAGAGCTTTTGAAGACCAGATGGTTTCAAGTTTGATGCTTTTCATGTAGCTGCTTTTCATAGGCCAAGGGCCTTTAAATATGTGCAGAGGGCTCACTCTCTGGCACTCTTCTGGGTGAAGGTGCAAAGCGCAAGAACCGGCATTATACTGAGCTCAAGCAATATAAAGAAATACCGAAAGGGCCGCCATTTGTTCAATCTGTTCTTTTCTATTGGCACGTGGGGCCCGTCTCCCATGACACTTCTCCGGTTGTAAAGTCGATTCCAGTGATTTTCCCGCTCTTGAACCTTATCTTTTGATGCAACATCGTTTTGAAACGAAAGAAAATATTTTTGGTCGGCGACAATCAAAACAGGTCCTCTTGCATCAAACCTTCAACCTTTCAGGGCTACAAAACAAATGCTTTTTTTCTCCTTCCATCCCACCAAAGCAAAGCATCAACTAGTGCCAACAACTCAAACTCCGGTACAGATGCCTTTCAGTTCAACCCAGAAGGAAGCAGCTAACTTTGTTAAGCTTTTATTGATATTGCAATAACCGAATACTTTCACCAGACCTTTAAACTTCTACACTCTCATAACCATTGAATAGTGAATTTCCACCTACTTCAGCTTGATGATGCAACTGAGATGACAAAAATGCTCGATACCATTGAAGAGACTAGCAATATCCTACATGAGAGACCTATTACAGGGGAGAGAGATACCATTGCTCTGAAAGAGTTGGCCTGATAAATGCATAGTAATGGCCACCGTGAACTCCTCCACTATGGACCAATACACTGAGAAAACATGAAGTTACATATGTAAGTCCTACCTTCAAGAATCTGTCACTTTGAGTGAAATCATCAAATAAATGATTACCTATGAAGAGTATACAGATTCCGTACGCTTCTATCTGCATCAGGTGAAAGATACTTCGCATTTTCTCTGTCCAGATCAAGTTGAAGAGGAAACTCATACCTGTCATTGATCTGATGAAACAAAAAGACCAAAACAAATTAACTTGCAGTAGTTTGGCAGTTAAAGTTTTAAAGACAATGTACTGTTAGATACCCACCTTAACCATGATGTCACGTGTGAAATCATACTCAAAGCGTTTCAACTGAAGCTGAAGAACGGGAGGAAAATCTATGAAAAGCACACCTTTCCGTGCATCCTGCATGGAGTGCTAAAACTTCAGCTAATATGCAAAATATTTCCATATTATATTGGAGTTAACTTTATGAAAAGAAAGCCTTCTCAGGCAAGCTTCCTGAAAAGCTAAAAGGAATCAATTGTCTAGAGAAAAAGCAAAAAATTCCCCCAAAAAAACCACTTCCACAAGTTAAAGGTCTAGAAGAGCCTGCTAACCTGCAAACCATACTGCTCAGCATGGTATTTATTGTCACCCTCTAGCCTCTCAACCTCAACATACTTGTCAAATGATTCATACACATCCTTGCAACCTTTCACATCAAGCTGCAAATCTGTCAACGCCAGACATTGAAAGTTTACTTAAATTTGGCCCCAAGTTTAACCTACCATGTTCACAAAACTATAAAGAAGTCACAATGACATGTACAGAAATACCATAAAATGATTCCTTTCTAGTAGATTTGTAGTCTACATTGATGCACTCGATGTAGTTCATATTGTGTCCTTCAAAAAGCTGCTGAATAGTGCCTTCTACAACTGTACCCTGCTCAACCGAGTACAATCAGCAGAAAAAAAACTGGAAACAGCCTAAGAAAACAGCATCAACTACTAAAGAAAGGGGCCATGGTAACAACCCAACGCTCACTTTCATCTTATCTTCGAGCTTCTCACATAGCACACGATTCAATTCTTGCACATCATGTTGCATAAAGGAGTCATATGTGTCCCAACCAAAGGACTTTGTCAGGTCTTTGGTTGACACACTGGCATCACTATACTGAATTTTGTAGAAAAGGCTCTGAAGGGCAAGAGGGATGCTGTTGGATGGGACATCATTTTCAGTTGTAGGCATGTGATACACAGCCTGCATTGCACAACAAGAATTATAAGGGAAAATAGGATTTTGTAACCAAGTTCTAAACTTCAACCTGCTCACATTATAGAATGAGCAGCTAGAAATAAGCACCTTGCGAAAATAAGGAATGTGGTACAGTGTCTGAAGAAGCGAGTTCATATAGCAAGTGGCCCCTTGGTTCTTTAAGCCCACAAAACCCGTTTCTTTCTTTGAATCGTATGCCCAATAATCCACCATCTTTCGTACATTAACATCTGCCTCAACAACCAAAGTGTCATTTATCAAAAAGCCCTTATTGCTGTCGTATGGATCTTGTAGAGGCATAAATGAAGTAAAACCCCAATCATTCTCCCGAGCATTGAATTGGTGTTGTGTATCTGCAACCAATAAGAGAAAGTACTTTCTGCTCAGATGATACATAGAAGAGATGGGGCATAAAAAGGATCCATAACCACCACATCAAAAACACCTTTTCGGACTGACAACTTTGCATCATACTGATTAATAATAGCCAGACTGAAATGAGCATATCTTGTCCAGCCATATTGCAGAGTGGACGCATCTGCTACATCGAGATAGATAGAGAGGTAATCAACATTGTTGCCCTTGGGAAACAAAAGGATGCGCCTGTATGAGGACAGGGCGAGTTAGATGGTGCATATTGACTGTAAGGCAGTCCATGTCAGTTTGTTAATAGAAACCAATGCGAGAGAGAGACAATTTCACTTGCTGACATGGGAGAGCCAAATGGATACACAGTGGTGACATAGAAAGCTTGTTGTCTCATTGATACTGGCAGAAAATAAAGCACGTCATGGAAGCTCAAAAAATGGCAGGTAAGCAAAATCAATCCATAAAAGATGTTCTCAGAATAAAACTGAGCATGCTGAAGTGCGACGACAAAGGGCAAGACAAGTAATGGATGGCACATGATAAAAATTTAACCAAACACCCAGAGGCCCTGGTATGAGAATATGTTTTAAAAATATATTTTAAAACAATGCTGGTCACAAACTAAAATACCAGGCTTGAAGGAAAAAGATGCTAGGGAAGATCGCGTTCAAGGTGACTACACAGGTGGAGAGACACCCTCCTGTTTACAGTTCCCTCATTATTAATATTGTGCTACAAAGAAACGCCTCAACACAAGTATAACTGTGTTGATAGTGAAGATGTATTGGAAACTTGGATACACACTTAGTCATAATCAGTAGCTAAAGCAACCCTGAAGGAACTCATTTCTGCTCTAGCCTGAGGTTATAACCAACTGTCACCGTTTGAGACAACAATCAAACATAGATAAGTCAAGACTCAATCCTATAGAGCATGTAGCTGAGAAGCTAGTAGGTTTGAGAATCTATTGCAATGGGTAACAAGCATTCCATTACAGCACATAATTCGAAACTGTCAGAAAAGTTACCATTTGTAGCCACCAACTGTAAAAGTATCTGAATAATGCTTTCTCTGGTTGATTGTGGAGAAATTTTCAATTCTCCAAGTGTATTTTCCAAAAAGTGGATCATCCACTGGTTGGTTTTCTCCAGTAGGTACTCCATCACCTTGGCCTACAACTAAATGTATAGTTGTTTTAGACAACAGGTTAAGTAACAGCTTGACCAACCTCAACCATCACAACTCAATTTACAGGCTGGCTTAACACAGAATAAGTAACAGTTTGAACGACCTCAACCAACAGACAACAGGTTAAGTAACAGCTTGACCAACCTCAACCATCACAACTCAATTTACAGGCTGGCTTAACACAGAATAAGTAACAGTTTGAACGACCTCAACCAACACACACCCTCATCCCGAAAACATTCTTCCCAACAAGCACTCACTGCACAAACTACAAGCTTCAACCATATTGTTAAACGCTGGGCAAGCAATAAGCAAGGAAATAAGCTCAGAAGTCAATGGGCTACCTTGCATGGGCTCTGGTTCATTGATGTCAGTGGGGGGTACAAGCATGTCCTCATCTTCCTGAAAAAACAAGGCCAATTGCATGAAGCGAGATAGGAGGCGAGGATGGACAGAGAAAGGGAACTTTGTCACTTACATCCAAAGGCGGGGAGATCATTGTCATGGTGCCAGGCAGGCTATGATCAAGATAGTTAGGAGACAATGCCGAAATGCGCTGATTATATGTTGCTTCAGATGCTGGGAACAAGCAATCCAGCCTTTTGGCTATGGTGACTGAAAAATCCTGGATTTTCCTGTGTCAGCGCGATTGAAAACTCGATCACAATGATGAAAAGGACAGACTGGATGGTTTCAAATTTCTCCAGAGGAGCCACGGGTGTCAAAACGCAGACGGGAGACAGAAGTCCACTTCCCGCAGCTATGATGGCGATGAGCTTTGTCCGTTAGGGTTTGACTGTCTTCTTCCAATTCTTCCATTCATCATCAGGGTCCTTCGAATTGCGCGTGGCTATGTCGATGGCGAGGGGGGACGGGCCGTTTTTATGCTGCGCGAAGCAGGAGAGAATGAGAGAGTACTAGGCCTCCTTTTAATGGGGATTAGTAAAAACTATGGTTGAGTACCATGAAAGTACACCAGGTTAGTATCCAGTTATTTTTTACCCGATCTTTAGTTTACAAGTTAACTCGTCTTTAACCCGACAATCATGGACCAATAGCCAATGCATAGTAACATATTTTGCTTAGTGATAATCTAGCCTCACCCTTCCCATGGACTGAGCAAAGTGAGCTATCTAAATGGACGATCGGTGTAGAGGTATGTCAAAGTAGAGCGCTCTCTCTCTCTCTCTCTCTCTCTCTCTCTCTCTCTCTCTCTCTCTCTCTCTCTCTCTCAAGGGCACTCATCCTTCGTTTTCCCTCCATGGAAGCGAAGAAGGACTTTTTGAAGGAAAGGCCAACTCTTAAGAAGACGGGGATCTTTCTCGGAGATGATCTTACCCTCTTGCAGATCGCTCATATGCAGGAGGTAATGCCGGAGATTAGAGCGGGAAGGGAAAAAGGCAAGATTGCCTTCTACCGAGATGGAAGAGTGGTAATATTGGAGCCACGCGCCACATGACGGTGCGAGACCTATGGGACCACACTAAAAGTTGCCGCCTGGAATTGTAGTGGATCTATGCGCCTTGATGTGGGTGCCTTTGAAGATAGTTTTAACGGGAGAGACATCATCTTCTACTCTGAGACACATCAGGCCCCTAGGCAATCTATGCCCCACATTAGTGGATACAGATGGGAGACATCATGTAGACAAGGAACACGATCAGAGCACAGAGGGCGGGGCTCAGGAGGAGTGGTAGTGTTATTCAGGGAGGGTTTACAGCCATTGACACATATAGCTCGCAGGGATGAGCAAGCAAAGTATATGTGGGTGAGATTGAGAGCAGAGACTGACAGATATCTCTGCATTGCTATTTGTTACTTTCCCCCGAGTATATGCACCACCCAGAGGACAGTACCCCTTCTCTATTTTGGATGATGACATATGGAAATTCTCTAGAGATGGTGACATTATCATTCTAGGGGACTTCAATGCTAGGACTGCCCATCATCAGACAGTATTTTATGATGGTGAGAGAGCTGGATGTTGCAGAGATGGGCCTAACCAAACTATCAAATGATGGGGAGGAACTTGATAGACATGGGGACCGCACATGGATTGGCCATCTTGAATGGCCTACAGAGATTTCCTGCCTGATGGAGGCTTCACATGCTTTCTACACAGACACAGAGCCAACATAGTGGATTATGTCATGGCACAACCAAGCCTCATTCCCAGGATCTCATAGTTGGGCTCAGACTTGTTGGGGTGGCAGTGGATCATGCTATTGTGTCTCTGACCATCTCTTTCTAGTTCAGTGTAGCACACAGTCCACGGATGGCAGCCCCTACTCGCTATACCTTCACAGGGGAGACGAATTATGTATACATAGACGAGATCTACAGACGCCTATGCATTGAGGACCCAGGGCGACCTCTGGAGGAGCTTACAACTATACTGACACAAACATTATATGATGCAGCCAGCAGAGGCATACCCACACACCTAGCCCGAGCATAGACGCTGTTCTAGGAGCATGCCTCAGAACATCTTGTATGATGAGGAATGCTGCCAAACTAGAGCTAGACTTTAGAGGGAGGTGCTTTTGGGAGACATCACTCACAGACAGTCACAAATTGACTTCCGACGCCTAGTGCGGCGAAAAAAGAGGGCATTTTTGGCTCAACTAGAGCAGGATCTCTACCAGCTATTCTTGAGTCAGGACTCGCGTGCTTTGGCACGGCTCTACGCATCCATTCTTGAGCAGCACAGCTGAGTAGATGGGCAGAGAGGGAGGGAATGTGTGCAGCCGGGTAGGCAAGGTTCAGGACAGGTTTTTCTACTCTTGACCATAACTTGACACTCAAGGCCATCATCGAGGAGGGAAGATCCTATGGAAAACGGATCTATTGTAGCTTTGTGGACTTCCACAAAGCATTTGACACAGTACCCAGAGCTAGACTGATGCGCAGATTACAGGAGATGGGAGTACCCACTGAACTCAGTTGGGGGATCACGGCATTGTACAGATCAGTAATAGGGCATGTGTGCACCCCAGAGGGTCTATCTACACCAGTTTACTCCACTATTGTTGGGGTGAAGCAGGGCTGCCCGCTCTCTCCTACTTTATTTGGTATGTATGTGGATGAGGTTTCTGACTACATTGAGAGAGATGGGGATAGAGGTGCATCGCGGCGGGGACATGGATCCTGCTATTATTATATGCTGATGATATAGTGTTGATCTCCGACTCCTCAGAGGGGATGCAAAGTCACATGGATGCTTTGCATAGGTTTGCCCATGACAATGGTTTGTCTGTTAACCTTGGTAAAACCAAGGTCATGGTATTTAATACCACCCCACAGTGGATCAAGAGGTCAGCGCCCGCATTCGCATATGGCCAGGAGATGGTGGAGTATACATATGCTTACACTTACCTTGGAGTGGTTTTTAGTGGACCAGTATTCTCATTGAGGAGAGCAACAGAGACTAGATTGATCAGAACCCATTCGGCATTGGGTAGATTGGAGAGGATGTGTTCACAGGTTCAGTTTCAGGAGCCTCGGACGAAGCTCTGGCTCTTTGACACATTAGTGGCTTCTACATTGCTCTATGGAGCTGAGAGTTTCATTGGATCATCGTGGGAGAACATGTCGCACTAATGGGGGAACGTAGAGAAGCCCCTGGTCTTTATGATTTCGCGGCTCATTAGAGCCAAGGCTTCAGTACCACGTGCCATGATCCAAGCAGAGCTAGCTGCCCCCCCACTAGTGGTTGAGGCGCTCACCAAATCTGTCTCCTTCATACACCGTGTGTGGGAACTTCCCAGAGACAGATACGCCCACCTTGCACTTGAGTCCTCTCGACAGTTAGCCATGCAGGGAGATACAACATGTTGGTATGGGGAGATGACTTCATGGTTCCAAGCGCATGGGTTCAGTATAGACAGATTGCCCCCCTTCCAGTACTCATTGGACGCACCCTCCATAACTCTTACACAGTTCGAGATCACCAGGCTCATCCGCCAGGAATTGACTCAACTAGACACCAGAAGAACATGGATGCAGCTAGCACAAGAGCTGGGCACAAAGGATGGCTTTCTACAGAGAACATCTTCTCCAACTTACGGCGGATGGTTTCGTGGCGAGGCCCAGATACATAAACACCCACTTGTCCCATGGGATACGGTGTGCTATTGGCCAGATACACACATCTTCACACCAACTGCGGATGGAGATTGGGAGATACAGAGGAGTACCAACAGAGGCCAGGACATTCCCCCTGTGTAACATGGATCCTGAGACAGAGTTACACTACACATGCCACTGCCCCATCTACTACGAGATACGAGGCCACTTCCACTACTTGTTTAGAGAGGGCTTTGGACAGCTCTCCAAAGTCATGGGGTACGAGGATCAGAGATGCCTGGGTTTGTTTCTGCTCGAGCTGCGCAGACACAAAGAGAGCCTACTGAGAGGAGAGGCCGGCCAATCTCAGAGACACATCACAGACTTCTTTAGAGCAGACAAACACTCGACACGGAGGAGTTACTACCACAGCAAATCTTGTCGCCTCACACCAGAGGCACACTGATCGATCGAGCGACTGAATTGGGGAGATCTAGACGCCCACGACTGCGGAGGACTACACAGCATCGACGGAGGCTACATCAAAGGATCTGGATCACTTTGGCCCGACATGCACGACGCCTAGTCAAACTGCTGACCATGGAGGAGATTGATGAGATCCGCCAACGACCAATGTTGGATCTCTTGTGATTTGTGGTTTAGTTATCCCGACTAGCTGCTTTATTCACACCTACCGGCTTAGGATTTCATAGTATTTATATCCATCATTTTGTCATGTCATTCCATTTTGTCACCCTGACTTTGTATCAGATCCATCACATTGTAACGCTTTGGTCTCATAGGTCATTTTGGCCTCTTGAAGACGTTAATATAACATTTCATCTCTCTCTCTCTCTCTCTCTCTCTCTCTCTCTCTCTCTCTCTCTCTCTCTCTCTCTCTCTCTCTCTCAACACACACACACACACATAATTGTATCATTTTGGTCTCATAGGTAAGTCGCCCTTTGAAAATGTTGATGCTACCTTCGAGAAAGGCAAAATTACCTATGAGTCCAAAAAGATACAACCATGAGAGAGAGAGAGAGGGAGAGCTCTCCCGCCCACGATCAACGTATTAGATTGTACATCCTCACTAAGGTACCGAATGGAGCTAGCTAGATCATTCCTCTAGTGTCATCTGAACTCAAACTAAGGATAATGTCAAAGAGGACATTTCACTCATTTCTTCGTTAGATGAATTAAAAGTAAGCAAATTGAGCCTTAAGAGGCTAGACTCCCAAAGCATTATACGAAAAAGAAGAATCTTATGCATTTTGTCTTCTTAGGTGATAACATTACTACTAACAAAAAATTAGACCTTGTAAGAGTTTAGTGAGTCTTGATAGATGATGTTATGAGAGGATTGTATCGAAGGGAAGACATCTCCTCGTTTCTTCTTTATAGTCATTCGACCCAACCATATCGCATGCTAGATAATTTTGATTAAAATCTTGATAGCTAGTGCTAGGAAAGAAGTGTGTTCAAAGAGGAGCAGCTAGCTCAAGGCCACCCAATTCTCTTATATATAGAAATCTCCCATTGTAGCCCCTTACCTACCAACTCCACTTGTGGCAGAGTTTTCATCCTCGAAAACATAAGTGGGAAGTAATTGCAACTTGGGTCCACATTACCTTCTTGAGTGTTGTGAAAGGTCCATAATACCAAGGACATAGCTTTTGGTACTCTAGTCATTAGACTTTTTTATCACCTTCCTCAAAGGTAATAGGTCACCTCGAGTTTGCATACCATTTGTAACAATCTAGTGCTTGAGCACATTGCGACGAGCTTACACAACATACCCATATGATCATAGAGAAAAATCCTTAACTTGTTGAAGCTTCTATGTGGCTAACCCCATCATGATAAGTGACCTAGGTTGAAAGCCATACATCAACATAAACGGATTAAAGTCAGTTGTTGCATCCTCAAAATATGGAAAGCAAACCTCTAATAAGAATAGACACACTTTCCAATAAGTTTGTTTCTTGCTTACATATGCTCCAAGCATACCTTCAAGCACATGCCTTACCCACTCTATTTAAACATTAGTCTATGATCAGCTTAAGTTGAGCATCGTACCCAATCTTTTGAATACGGCTCACCAAATACGATGGAGGTTTGGACAGCGATCACTAATAATGCTACTTCGCAATCCATAGAGACACTTATTCACTTCCCTCTAGGGACCTCTAGTGGAGGGTAACAACTCAGTTGCCTCCTAATGGCCAGCCTTGTTTATTGTTACCATATATGTGGTAGTGATGTGTGTGAGTACACTTAGGACAGTTGGGGCACTTTTTCCCTCACTAGAAGGTTTTTTTCCCTTGTGCATTGTATATACACCCATCATTGGAGGGCTATCCTATCTTTTTATTTGCACACTAAGCAATATACTCTTTATTGTGTGCTTTGAGCTTCTTCATCTTATCTAAGTTGTGTGTGTGTCCATGTAACCCTCCTACCTCCAACAATTGGTATTAGAGTAGGTCATGTCCACTTGGTGTTGTTGCCACCACCCCTCCGCTCACTTTCTCATATTTGTGTGATCTTTGGCGAGCATTAGCAGGTCAACTAATAATTTGGACAAGCTCGCAGATCTTTGTGTGCTCAGATTTTTCATTCAAGTTCATTTCAACCTCCGTTTCCGCTACAAGCAGTATAGTGCATGCTATTTTGTCCTTTTATGCAAATTTTTTATTAGTGCAATTTTCTAAATAACAGGTTCCTTACATTCCTCTAGTCCTACTCCGTTTTTCCTCTTTTGGGGTAATTTTTACATCAAGTGTAGCCACTTTCCATGGCTGACAACAACATAGATGTTTTCAAAATGGATATTGCTGAGGATAAATTGGATAGCGATGATTACCCAATGTGGGCTTACTTGACAACACATGTTTTTGTTTCAAAGGGCGTCTGTAATGTTGTCATAAAATCTAATATCTAACCAACCCAAATGATTTTCTCATATTAAACTGAGCATTCAATGTGGGAGAATAAACGGGAACAAGGGTTAGGATATAGACATGTGCTTATAGATATATCTCAACACAGAGCCAATGGTAAAGAGGCCCAAATGAGAGATAGTATGTCAAAGAGCAAGGCTAACCAATAAAGCTTAAAGACCTTAGGGCTAATTGAAGAGCTCCAATAGTTAGTGTTAAAAGTCCTTTGACCTTAGGTAACCTAGGTTGTGCTTGAGGTGGGAACCCGGCCCAAGCTTGAGGTGCTTGTCATGCCTGATGTTTGAGATGCTTGAAGTGCTTGATGATTGATATGCTTGAGGTGCTTGTCATGCTTGAGATGCTAGGGCTGTACTTGAGGTGGGAACCGAGCCCAAGCTTGAGGGGCTTAAGGGCGAAGCTTGTGGTGAGAACTGGGCCCAAGGTTGAGGGGTTTGAGGTGTCACAAAAGTCAATGCAAATCCTTACAAGGAGGGGGCGAGCCATGCAAGAAGGGGGATGGTTACTTGACCACTCTCTCTCCCAAAAGGCACCCCTTGCCCAAGAGGCAACTAGGACACATGTCAAGCCCCTAGCTAGGTTACCCTCATGGTGTGCCTAAAGCCTATTGGTTGGCCTTCCAAGAGGTCCAATGATAATTTAGTGGATTTAATTAATTGTTTTGGCATTTATCAAGTTCTCTCTCTCAAAGGAGAAAGGGGGACACTTGTCCCAAGGCTACCCTTGTTGCTTGATATGCCCTTGCTTGTGATTGGCTAGGCCACGAGGGGTCCAATGAGCTTCAAGCATGAGCTACAAGGGAAGGTCGACCAAAGCAAGCTAGGGGGTTGCTTGAGGGGTATGCTCTCCCACACACACTCTCATTGTGTATTGTGAAAAGTGCAAGAGATCCTCTCCTTCTCCAAGCAAGTAGAGAGGTTGAGAGCCTACACCAACACTCTTGGCTATCGAATGCAAATCCAACCAAGAGCCATGCTTCAATGCTTAAGCTTGCCATCTTCTCCATCTTCATTATTATGCTATTATGTATGCTAGCAAGACGAGTGATGATAAGTGAGGAACTTTCTTTCTCTTATGAAATGTTTCGTCTTCCTCTTCCCTACCCTCATTCTCTGGTAGCTCTCTCCACCTTCAAAGGTGTTTGAGGTTTTGGGACTGAGGCTTGGGATAGTTAATGCTTTCCACAAATTTTATGTTATGCTTGTGCTGCATGAAGCTTTCCATCTTCATTGCATCACCTAGGTCACAAGGAACACAAAGATTGTATTGTAGCAAGTCTCACTTGATGGGAGAAACTATAATACAAATGCCTATTGGAGGGGGGACCGGCTCCACATAAATCCGGTCCTCAACTGTTGTCATGTTATCTAAACTCTCTCTCTCTCTCTTACAAAAGTATTGTTCATGCCAAGTTAACTAAATGCTATGTTTATGTTGCTACCATCAATTAAGATCACTTGATATGCTCACAAAGTAATTTCACAAAAGTACTTTCTCTAATTTCCGTTACTCTCAAAGTTAATAGGTTATTTCCATTACATTGGTATTAGAGCATTTGGTTTCTCTTTTCTCGCTTAAGAAGAGAGGTCCTTAAGTAGCCTATAATGGTTGATTTTGTTAAGTATATTAGGGTAAGTGGGACTGGGATCTATTATCGGTTTTGTTGAGTCCACTATGTGGGATATGGTGCACACCTCGGGAGCTTTTGACTTAATAATGGGGTCTTTTTAGACTTGCCTATGGCTTTACCATTATTGAGCCATAAGAAGTCCGAAAGAAGCTAGCACTCGGCAATTCTGCAATATTAGATCCACTCCACTACTCTCTATAATTAACCATCCCGAGCCGTGGGTGTAGATACTTAAGTGCCGATTTTCAAAGGCTAAGAGGAGTAGCAACTAAGGTTTTGAATTGCCAAAGCATACACTAAGTAAGTACAAAAATTTTGTTAACATGACTGACAATAACCAAGAGAGTAGAATGAACATTGATAGCTTTGATTTTGCACATGAAGGTGCTAATGATGATGCCCCCATGTTTGTCAATTATCTCGTTACTAGATTGCATGGGCAACCCTGCTTTGCAAGCCGAAGTTACTCAACAACTTCACACTTATGGGATTTCCCTTCCTTTCCAAGAGGAGAGAGAGCTTAGGAGGCCTCTTGAAGAGACCCCCAAAAGAAGACTCACTCCCATACGAGAGGAGGAATCCAAAGAGCAACAAAGCAATGAAACTTTAAGTTCCTCTAAAGATGTGGCTCCACGAAGACGACGGTCTAGACAATCGCCAACTCCTCCCAAGAAGAAACGTTCAACCCACACTCCTTCTCCTCGTCACTCCCAAAGGGAAGAGAGGAAACAAAGGAAGAAAAGGGCAAGAAAGAGGTCACCCACTTCTCCTTCTTCTTCACCTTCTTCTTCTTCCGACGCGAGCCATGGCTATTCTCTTAGAGAATACAAGAGGGTAGGACATTGCAAGACATACCCTGCATGGCGAAGGTCACAAAAGCTCAAGAAGTTCAAAGAGAGAGAAAAGACTATCTCTCTTCTCACCTATGATGGCACCTTTGGTGCCACCGACAAAGTATTTGCTTTCATCCAACAATTTGACGTGGCCTTTGGAGACGAGGGCTTCACAGAGTCCTCCAAGCTATGCCATGTAGCTATGCACTTCCAGAAATCGGCTAGTCAATGGTGGGCTAGCCTTCATGGCAAATGGCGAAGCCCCAAAGACATGGAAAACTCTATGAGTTTCCATCATGAAGCAATTCCTTGCAAGCAATGCAAAGGAAAAAGTGCTTACCGAATGGTGCAGTTTAAAGCTTCTCTCCATGAGTCTATCCACAAATAAGTAGACAAGTTTTGGGATTTACATCTCAAGGCTACTGTCTTTCAAAAGATAGACTTTGCCAAGCAAAAGCAACAATATTGTACTGGATTACCTGAAGAGATGGCCAAATACGTCAACTCTCAATGGCCCGGTTCTATCACCGAAGTAATCCATCACATTATGGTTGCTTCATGAATCAATTTCCAACAAGGGGCTAGACTGAATGCCAAGCCCATGGAAAACAAAGACAAAAATGATGCAAAGGGGAAATCCAATGCCCAAAATTCTTCCCAAGGAACTTCCAACAATAACAACAACAACAACAACAATCGGTCCAAGGAGAAGAAAGTTTACAAAGGCAAAAACAAACTCTAACCTGAAGAGCTTGAAGCTTTTTGCAAGGACCGTAAGTGTTTTGTGTGGGGAGCAAGGACATGGCTATCATTCTTGCCCCAAGAAAAATGATCGCAATGAGATTCCTAGGGCTTCCACCATTGAAGCTCCAAAAGAGGATGCTCATTGCAAAGGATCATCTATCTCCTATGATGGAGGAAAGGTAAGCGAGCATGATGCCTTCATCCTGTTTGACCCTGGCTCTACTCACAACTTCATATCAACGGAGTTGGCCACCCAGTTGGGCATTCAAGCTTTCTAGATGGGAGATATTGTAATAGCTGACACAACTTTCAAGGGTCAACAAGCCTCCGTTACTCCCTTGATTGGGAAGTTGAGGTTTCATGTCCAAAGCTATGTCGACAAAGAAGACTTTCTCATCTCTCCTCTCCAACATGAGGATGATATCCTAGGGATGCCATGGTTTGATCGCATGGCTGCCAACATGAAGTTCCCTGAATAGAGAATCTACTTCACCTACAGGGGAAAGAACATGTATATAGATGCTAGTGAGTGTGGTCGTACTATACCACTTGTAAATCCTCTTGCTTTTGATAAATCAATGAAGAGCTCAATTTTTGCGTACATGATTTTTGTCAAAGAGTCCCTAAAAAAGACATATTTGGGAATTTTGGGAAAAATGCACAATTTTGGGACAATTTTTGTTAGTTGAGAAGTTAGAGACTTCATCACATCTTGAAACTAGGAGTGGAGAGATTTTAAGCTAAAGGAATCTCATAGCTTGCTTGAAACTTAGAATTGAAAATGAATTTTGGACATTTCATGGAGACACAATTTCAGACACAATATCATTATGAAGAAGTTTTATCAACCAAAATTAGATTATGAAGTAACTATGTTAAGTAGAGACTTCAACACATCTAACTTATACTAGTTTGAACTTAGCTATAAGTTGCTCATCATTCCTAAACTCTTCCCAACAACCAACCCAAGAACTATGATCAAGCATAAAATATCCCCACATTACTTACCACAACTTCATGAGCTTGTAGCAAGTACGTGGTACAAATTTTGGAAAATAGTTCATTAGTGCGGATCCCAAGGGATACCCATTACAAACAAAGAAAAGTGAAAGGGTGTCAGCTGCCCTAACAATGAAGCCAAGCAAAGCAGATGGCGCAATGGAGAAGCAACGAGGGGGGAGATTTTTTTTAAGTGGCATATTCACACCCTCAGTAGATTGGCTCTTAAACTATGGTGGTGAATGTGAAAGACCTATGCTCGAATCAAAAAGTGAAAAGCTTGATTACTATGTGCTTTTGTTTTTCACTCAACCTTTTTAGAGGTGCAAAGAGAGTAAAAAATGAGGTGGAATATTCATACCTAACAAAATAGTTGTGAAGATGAGTCAGTATGTGCCAACGATTCTAGTAATTCCTTTACTAAGGAAAACTTTTAGGGATGCCTTGGGGAGTAAAATATTAGAAGCAAACATAGATGGCAGGTGCTGGGCAAGGACACTAGCTTACCATATCAATATCATGCCCGTCCTCTACAACTTCCTCTTCCTCAATATGCTCTTTTGAATCTTTAGGGATGCCTTGGGGAGTAAAAGATTGGAAGGCATTATAGATGGTAGGTTTTGGGCAAGGACACGGGCTACTCAGCTCCAAATCCCCTCAAAATCATCGTTATCATGCTCGTCCTCTTCATCTTCCTCTTCCTCTTCGTCATTATGCTCTTTAGAATTGGGTGCAATTTCCATAATCTTGTACAACCCATGAAGCCATCAAAGATCCACTGCTCCTTTTGATGCCAAGCCGCTAACAAACCCTCACTGTTTGTCAGCCTTCCCCTCTTCTCTTCTGAATCGGGTGCAATTTCCATAACCTTGTCCAGCCCATGAAGCCGACTAAGCTTCGCTGCTCCTTTTGATGCCAAGTTGCTAGCGAACCGTCACTGTTTCGTAGCCTTCCCATATGCACTCTTCTCATCCCTTGACCCCCAACCTGACTAGCATCAAATTCTTCTTGGCCCTGGTATGCTTTCCCTTTAGTGTCGCAAAAGCAAGGCAGGGACCTGAGCAAGATATGTGGTAAGGATGAAGCGTAAGAGGTTGGCCAGGTTGGAGAAAAAAATTCTTATGGTATAGATGCATCGACGAGGAGATGGGATGTGATGAATAGCCCAAGAAGCTTGGCGTGAGTAGCACACGCTCGAGTTCGACTCCCACACTACTTTGGCAGTTTTAAACTCCATGTGTTGTTGCAAGCGAGTCGAAGGAGGGAATCTCTAGAGATTTGAGCTCATAAAACTGAACACGAGCTAATATGTGAGGAGGAGCAGTGAATGAAGAACATCTTGAGAAAATCTTAAAAAAATGCAAGATGTGTCAAACACCAAAGGATGTGAGGAATGAGGATTGGCTTCAAAGGCTCGAACTTGAGTTGAGGATAGCTTCAGGAAAAAATATCAAGAGTGCACGGTTGTCTCATTAGGCCTCTTGAATTTGACGGAGCAAATCGTCAACGTTAAGTTTGAATTCAAACAGACGTCTATCGTCAAATACCCCAGGACTTCATCTGCTCCATCTTAAACCTGCACACCATGGCAACATGATCTTGCTATGCTGCATCTCTAGAAATGCTTGCACAACCGCAACACAACACTCACAGGCATGAGAAGGAAAGCGTGCAGTAGCTCAAGTCGGCACCCTTTGGCTCATACTCGATTTTTTGCAGCAAGTGCAAGAGAGAGAGAGAGAGAGAGAGAGAGAGAGAGAGAGAGAGAGAGAGAGAGAGAGAGAGAGAGAGAGAGAGAGAGAGAGAGAGAGAGAGAGAGAGAGAGAGAGAGAGAGAGAGAGAGCCCGATTCAAGCGTAGCGAGGCCGCCATGACAACTAGGTTGAAGCAGAAGATCTCAGAGGTCGCAGTAACGCATGATGGTGAGTCCATTGCTGGATTCGGCTCTTCTAGCTTCTGCCCGATGGCCCGCTTTTGTGCGCCGACGGCCCTTGCTAGATCTCAGAGGTCGCAGTAACGCATGATGGTGAGGGTCTGCCCGTCGACGATCCTTACTAGATTCGGCTCTCCTCACTTTTGCGCGTCGACGGCCCTTGCTAGATACCACAATTTGGGTAACTCAATGTGCTAGAGAATATATTTTTTAAAAGATTTGAAGGCAATTCCTCCCCTCCCACCCCCCAAAAACTCCTCTCGTCGTTACAACTTTTCAAATTCTTCTCTAACCTTAGGGAGAAGAAGATCAAAGAGGCTAATGCTGTTGTCCTTCTTGCTACTTGAGAGGTCCGATTTGCCCTTCTAGTAATGTGTAGGCAGATACCAAGGTTTTTTTTTGCTTCCGGGTTCAAACGAGGCATCGACATACAAAAAACCAAAGGGGCATGAGTCCTTTTTGGAGAAGGCTCATTTTTGGACCCACTTTAAAATTGCCCCCCCCCCCCGGAAGACCTTCACTACCGCCTATTTTCCAGCATAAAATGCGTTGCGTGCGCGTTGAATTGGTGCCAATGTGTGCAAAGGATTTGGACCCACCACTGGGCTACAACTCAGAACAAAGGTTGAAAATACACAAACATATGTTGCTATCGCCTCTTGTGAACGAGGGGGGAGGAGGATGATGTAAAGGCCACTCCTTGCTATCGGGCTCATATGAACTTGACCTTAGTTGTAAAAGATTTTTATATGAGGATTTGTAGAGATGAGTTTTGATGTCATGATGACAATTGATATAGCAAACTCGGGCATTTCAATCGCATCAATATCGATTCACATGAGCCTCAAACTGAGGTTTGAGTCTTAATGATTGAGTATTGCCTCTCTTACCCATGAGTGTGATCCTTTAATTGGGTGGAGGCTTGCACTGATGTTTGAGTCTCCATGCTCGACCAACCCTCTAAGTTTGGTCCAAAGTCACACGATGTTTTTGTCAAAATGGGTTGGAGGATCGAACTTAAGTTCGAGCCTCAAATACTTGTCGATCTACCTCCTAGGATCGGTGGAGCCACATAATTGTTTTCTAATAGGGTGGAGATTCAAACTTAATGGATCCACACAATTGTTTTCTTGAATAGGGTGGAGGCCCGAACTTAAGTTCGAGCCTCTAGTGCTTGATCTATGCTCCTTGGGATCGGTGGAGCCATCAATTTTTTCTTAATTTACAAGGCATGATCTGTTCAAGTGCCTTAGTTTCCCATGGGTTTTTTGATTTATTTGTGAAGTTGACATGCAACATTATGCAGTAAGCTCCAAATGTTTCACATCCTCATATCCTTGAGGTTGCTCCATTTATACCTCTTCTTGCAAGTCACATCCATCTGAAGCAAAACCCGGCGGTTTCTTGCAGCCACAAATTATGCTATGGATAGTAGCCATCTTAGCTATCAAGTAGAAAGTCTCTTCGGAATCTATGCCAAAGGAGGGTGTGTAACCCTTTGCTACTAGTCTTGCTTTGTATCTGCTCACCAAGTCATTTGTCCATTTTCATCAAACACATTATTTCCTTTTGGAAAGGCACCAAATCCATCAGAAGCAAACACATCCATCTCCTTGTCCATATCTCGATTTCACTTTGGATCTCCACTAGTATTTACAGAACAGGTAGAGTTGTAGAACACGTAGGCTCTATGTCTTGCAAATCTTTTCCATATATGCATACTAGTGAGCCATAAATCAATCTCTATACAGAATCTCTCACTTTGCCAAATAGTATGTTGTCAAAGATCATTGCTAGGTGTCCACTTTTTTGGCTCTCTTGCACTTGGGAGTATTCTTAGAGGGTATATCAAATTCCTAATCAAGACTTTACTCCAAGTCATTTAATCACCATCATTATGACCTGCACTCAAATTTGCTACAAGTCCCCTTCCTCGATGCATTTGCCAAATTTGTGGTGTTTAGTGGTTTATGCAACTTGCCACTATGACTTCTTAGCGTAACGTGACTTAAGAGATCCTCGTGTTCCACTCAACTTGATTATGCACTTGCATTTTTTGGTTTACATAAACTCCAAGATCATGTTGTACATCAGCATGCCATCTCTCCAACTCTCCAAGAAAAACTCTTTAAGGATATCCCTGCTCATCTTCGCCCAATGAAGAGAGTCATTAGAAAGAGAATGGGATCTAGGAGGGTCTTTTTATTTGGTAGTTTGAGGGAGTCAACCTCTGTATCAAGAAAGCAATCAAAGGATAGCTTTTGAATTCAAACAAGCAAAATGGCTAGTTTATTTGAATTCAAATTTTTTGCCCAAAATGAAATTAAAAATCTAGCCGGCAAAACCACACCATTTAACATACCTATAGAAAGAGCTTAGCATGTAGATTGCAGATCTGCTCAGATATAAAGGAATTATGGAAGGCTAAAAATCATTAAATATCCACCTCTTGTTTTGGCAAAAAAGTGCATCCTTTGACCACTCTTACATCTCTCTTACACAATCACTATACTCGCACACATGGCGTGCACCTATTCGTCAAAATGTTAATCACCTCCATAATCTCGTGAAAAACAAAGAAGAGGCCCTCCTAGACCCCATCCTGTTCCTAAAGATAAGAGGGCTCTTTTATAACCTTGAGCTAAGCATCTCATGGGTAGTACAAGTACACTTGTCCAAAGTAGAGTAGTGTCCCCTTTGCTATCAAATGATGCCATTTGGTGAATGTTGAGTTCTTGCCATTGTAGATATTTCTTTGTCCTTTCCATCGTTGGTGGGTTTTGGTGTTTTTTATATACAATTGTAGAGTGCTCTTTGTGGAAGCGACTTACCTTTTAGAGGATGCTCTAATGAGGCTCTTGTCATCCTCTCTCCACTCAGCTTTCCAGGGCACTTTCTACTTTCTTTAGGAGGTTTTTTCTCTTGGCTTTCAATTTCTACATTTGTACATAAGGCTATTTTTACTATTTTTAGCTTAAATTGACCCACTTCCTTTGCAAAAAAGAGAATACTTTTTATCAGTTTGAAGAGAATAGCCAATAAACATACGTTTTTTTTAGCTTTTAGATCCAACTTAGTTGGCAATTCGTGTGGCACAAGCACAAAAGAACATTTAGACCATTTGAAGGAATCCAAAATCTTGAACAATTTTTTACGAGCGATCAGTAAATCGAGAAAAAGTTAGCAATGTACTATTGCCCAAACTAATCAAGGTACTTCTCTTTTCAATAATCATTCACATATGTGTTTTTATTTAGTTCTTACACTCTATCCAAGACGAGATTGAGGTGGTGTCTATTAAGAGGACATTAAGTTGAAATAGGCAATGGTAGCACGTTGCAAAGGAGACTAAGGATTCAACTAATGAACCATTAGGAAATTCTCTTTAGTAAATGTCCTTGATATTGTTACCATATACATGTGGTATTGATGTGTGTGAACACACTAATACCGTCGGGGCATTTTTTCCTTCTTAGGATGTTTTTCCTCCCATGCATTGTATATACTTCCATCACTCTAGGGCTATCTATCTTTCCATTGCACACTAATTAATACACTCTCTATTGTGTGCCTTGAGCTTCCTTCGTCTTCTCTAAGCTGTGTGCGTTTCCCTGCAACCCTAATTCCAACAATTGGTATAAGAGAAAGTCACGTTCTCCCAGGCTTAGTCGCTAGCGTCGCCAGAACACCCCTGCTCGTTTTCTCAGATTTCAACGAGCTTTGGCGAGCGTCAGCAGTTCGACAAAAATTTTGGGCTCTTTTTGACCTCCGTTTCCACTACAGCCAGGTCTACACATGCAATTTCATCATTTTGTGCATAATTTTTGTCAGTGTCAATTAGTGCATAACAGATTCCGTAGAATCTACTGCGGGTTGTGCTATATAGCACGTGCTGGTCTCACTCAGTTTCTGCTCATTTCGGGCAGTCTTCACACCAGGTGCATGCATTTTCCATAGTTGACAAAAACACAAATGTGTTCAAGATGTTTGCTGCTGCTGAGGACAGATTGGATGGGGACAATTATCCTATGTGGACTTACATGATACAACATGTACTTGTATCAAAGGGAGTTTGAAACATTGTGTAGGTCATTCATTGATGTACGTTCTGATACTGTGGATGCATGCGATGTTGAGGATGCTCCAAGTTTTGCTTCCAAGGTTGCTATTGTCAAAGCTATTTTACGGTTGAACGGACTCGTTGGGATGTAAGAGATGCGCAGGCTCATGCATTGGTTGCATTGTCTGTGAAGCGCACCATCACTCCTCACATCTGTTTAGCAAAATCTACAAAACAGGCTTGGGATATTCTAGCAGGTCTTTATGCAAGCCGCAATGAGGCTAAAATTGCTTTGCTGCGTAAAGAGCTGGAATCGAAGATTATGCATGAGGAAGATGAAATGGACACTTTCCTTGTTGGTGTCAAGGATGTTAATGAGCAACTAATTTTTGCAAGAGAAGTCATTTCTGACAGTTCACTTGTGTAGATTGTTCTTGATGCTTTGCCAGATTCTTGCCAAAGTTTTGCTAGTACTTGGAAACTTATGACCCAAGGAAATCCTAAAGTTGCCAAGTTTGATGCATTATGCTCATTGCTGTTGCAAGAGTCACTTTCCAGAAAAGCAGGACTAGGCAGCGTGCAGTTGAACATGCTTTTATTGCAGCTCAAAGAAAAGGTGGGAACAACAATGTAACCACTTCTTATGGTTCTACTGCGAGTGGCAAAACTTTTGTTCCTAATGCTTATGGTGGAAGCACTTCCTTTGGCAATCGTGGTGATAAGGGCAAAAAGAAGATGCGTTGCCATTATTGTAAAGCTAATGATCACTTGATCAAGCAGTGTCCGAAATTGAAGGCAAAAGAGGCTAAGAAGAAAGAGGCTGGATCCACTATAGGGTCCAATACAAGTGCAACGATTGTAGAGTTTTCTGTCAAAGGAGATTGTGATGGTGATGTTAATGCAAAATGGGCATTTAGTGCATAGTGCACTTATGATCCTATTGTCCATGATGCATGTATGTCAGTTGCTACAGATTCACATGTGTGGTATTTTGACAGTGGTGCTACAAAGCACATTACCTCACATCGTGATTTGTTTATCTCTATCGAGTCTGTCCCTCATGGGAATACGGCGACTTGTGCCAACAATGCCTCTTATCCTGTTCAAGGAGTTGGAAAGATTGTGCTTATTGCTACAAATGGTAGTTCTTTCACACTTGTTGATGCATTGTATGTACCTGTAATAAAAAAGAACCTTTTTGTGTTTGTATGTGCACTTGCTAGACTTGGTCTCGTAGTCAAATTTATGGATGACAGATGTAGAGTTTATGATCTTAGTTTTGGTGATGAAATTATTGTATTTGGCCTTTTGTGTCGTGGACCGTATAAGCTCACTTTGTATGAAAAGTGTTGATAAAATTTTACAAATGCAGTTGCAGATTCAAGGGCTGTTTCAGATGAAAAACTAAGACATGCACGTTTTGAGCTTCTAAATTTTGTTAGTTTGCTGTGTTTGCAAAAATTTGATAGGGTTGCTTCTTTGCCGCCTCTTGAAGCACCTATCAAACATGTTTGTGAAGACTGTATTTTGGGTAAAATGCAGCGTGCTAAGTTTCCAAAGGATGGGTTGATTCATGCTACATGCACATTGCAACTTGTGCATAGTGATGTTTGTGGGCCTATGCAAACTCCATCCTTTTGATGACTACTCGAGGCATGCATGGGTATATCCGTTGAAAGCTAAGTACAAAGTGTTTATGTGCTTCAAACAATTTCTTGCTATGGCTGAAAATGTCTCAAAATGTACTATGGGCACTCTCCGTTCCGATCAAGGGGAGAAGTACATGTCTCATGAATTTAATGCATTTTTGGCTAGTTGTGGGATAAAACACCAATGTACAGTGTCGTATATGCCTTAGCAAAAGGGTGTTGCTGAGAGGAAAAAACTGGTCTCTGACGGAAATTGCACAATGTATGGTCAAGAGTCAAGCTTTACCACATTCGTTTTGGCTCGAGGCTGTCATGTGTGCCACTTATGTACTCCACAGGTATCCTACGAAAGCGTTGCACTCTATGACTCCATATGAAGCATGGCATGATAGAAAGCCATCTATTGAGCACATGCGTATTTTTGGCTGTTTGGCTTATGGTTTAGTGCCACAAGCGCAACACAGAAAATCGAATGATAAGGCTATCAAATGTATTTTTGTTGGTTATAGTGCTGAAAGCAAAGGTCACAGGTTGTATCTTCTGCAAAAAAAAGTGTATTTTGGTCCCACGTGATGTTGTGTTTGTGGAAGAGTCTATTCAGCCTTTGCTGTCATGTACTAGAGATAGTAGTGTATGCTCACATGACATTTATGACAATTTATTGCCTCTTTTCAGTGGTGGTGAAAGTTCGAATGTAAATTCAAATGACGCAAGTGTACAACCTATGGGGGTTTCTGAAAATGTTACAGATCAGCCTATTACTGATGCAGATATACATGATGTACTGGATGAGGAAAGGACCGAAAATGAGCAAGCTAGAGGTATGCGAAAATGGCTGATGCACACTTTGTGTAACAATAAATTGGATGCACCTTTGTCTAGTTGTACTCGTTCAAGTTCTCACCATGCCTCTCATGCATCAGATTGTTATGCTTTGGTTGTGTCACGCAGCCTCGCGGTTTTGTCAAGAAAGGACAAGAGGACAAAGTGTGCAGATATAAGAAGGCTTTGTATGGGTTGAAGCAATCTCCTCATGCTTGGTATGAGAAAGCTGACACTCATTCGGTCAAACGAGGCTTTGGTAATAGTCCAACAGAAAGCACATTGTATGTTAAGAATGAGGGCGATATACTTCTCATTGTTGTTCTTTATGTGGATGAGTTGCTAATCACTGGTCCCAATGAGGCACATATTACTGAGTTTAAGGTTAATTTGAATGCTACTTTCAAGATGAAAGATTTGGGAATGTTGCATCATTACTTGGGAATGTAGTTTAAGTAGTGTGATGGTGGTATTGCCTTGTATCAGAAAAGTTACATAGAGACATTACTATGTAAGTTTGGTCTTGAGGATTGCAAACCTATTGCCACTCCCATGGAAACAAGTTTGAAGTTGAGTCTACATGATGCTGGTGATCATGTTGATCTCACTCTTTACCAAACTGTTGTTGGCTGCCTCATTTATGTATGCAACACGAGGTCGGATACTCAATTTGCAGTTTCTCAGGTCAGCAGATTCATGCATAGCCCAGGGTCTAAGAATTGGCAGGTAGTCGAGGAATTTTCGCTACTGCAGTGGCACTTTGCATCTTGGTTTGTTTTATCTCAAGGGGGATCATTGCCGCCAGATTTACATGCTTTTTCGGACTCAGGCTGGGCTTGTTGTTATGACACGCGAGTGCCCACAAGTGGTTTTTGTTTCGTGCTTGGTAGTTCATGTATTTCATGGTTGAGCAAGAAATAACCTATTGTGGCCACTTCCACTTGTAAGGCTGAGTACATGGCAGTCTTCACAGCTACGATTGAGTGTGTATGGCTCATACGTCTTATGGTTGATTTGGGTGTTGGACAAGACATTGCCAACATCATCTACATTGACAGTCATAGCGCATTGGCAGTTGCAAGGAACCCAGTTTTTCATACTCGCACAAAGCACATTGAGGTGCATTACCACTATGTCAGGGAGAGGCTCTCTGCAGGAGAGACCAGCTTGGCTTATGTGCCAGCACAGGACAACCTTACAGATCTTTTCACAAAGGCATTGTCTTGTGAGAAGTTCGAAGCTTTCAGCAAAGCTTTGGGCTTGCTCCCCTTTGTGGACTGATCCTATCCTCAAGGCATGGCACTTCCATCACTCTAGGGCTATCTATTTTTCCATTGCACACTAATACACTCTCTGTTTGTGCCTTGAGCTTCCTTCGGCTTCTCCAAGCTGTGTGCGTTTCCCTGCAACCCTAATTCCAACAGATATTTCTCGTGTGAGAATGTAGTAACGAAGGGATGACTCTGTGTAATGTAGCTCATAGAAGCAAGACTTGTTTAAAACGTGAGGGACAATCTTGCTGGAGTAAGGGCCCGCATAAACTTTCAAACCCAAGAAGTCACAAGGTATGGAACTAGGAATTGTCACCATGCAATCTTGTTGGGCTTGCTCAAGAAAGCAGTATGCGGGTAGCCTACATGTTTCCATTGCAATTTCTACCACTAGCACATACACCTCGATCCTAGTTGTGTGCCATGTGTGTGTGTGCACGCGAGCGTGCATATACCCACTTTGGCCCTTGCAAGTTTTTGAGTGAGGATCAAATTTGATTATATTCAATCTTTTTTCCTTCACATTTTTATCGAGCTAGATCTCCCCCTAGAATATTCCTTTCTCTCATAGTCACCCCATGGATTCTCAAAACATCCACGGGTCACAAGCATCAACTGTCCATATTTGGTGGTATTTAATATTTTTTTCCCTCACATTTTTAGCCTTGATCTCTCCTTGCAGTCCTCAAACATACTCTAGCCGATAGTCTCAACAAGCATATTAAGCTGTAATTTTTCAAGAGAGAGCTCTTCTTGGCACCACATTCATCAAATTTATCTCTCTCTCTCTCTCTCTCATATTATTTATTTCATAAGTAATGAACTCTTGATAATGAGTCCATGCCAATTCCACATTTCTCCCATGCAACTTCTCTTCTTGTGATAATTTACTGCACAAAATCCAAGCCCCTATCACCTTCCCCTTTGCACTTGCTTGGAAATCTCCTTGGTCGACCAATTTGCTCACAAATTGGAGCTTCCTCCATATTCTCACCTCCATGGAGACTATCCACCTTGGTTCAGCAATCCAGTTACCCAATAGCTTTTGTCATCTTATGGTGATTTGTTGTCCACGTCCTATTCTTCTCTCAAGACTCACTACGCTTGTGAGCCATTCAAATTTCAATAGTCCATATATTAGAACAGAAGCCCTGAAGAAGTGCACACTGTAAGCAAGGAACTAGTATCCATAATTAGGGCTAGAGAAATACATTTTCTCTAGTCGAAGAAAGTAAGGGCTAACTTGAAATTCTCTTAGGTTTTTAGGTCAAAATTTGAAGCTATTTTTTGTATTTGCACTAAAACTTGTGTAAATTTTTGCGTTTTCTGCAAGGCAAGCTCAAAATCTAATGGAGATTTTACGATTTTAGCCAGCTGAAATACACTCGACCCTAGTTGGCCTGCTAAAGCATTGGCCTTAGTGTTGGGCTTGCTTGGACGTCCTACTACCTATGGCGTCCACGTGGAGGCCAGTTGCGTGTGAAATTCTATAGAGCCTTAAAGGCTTAGAGCCAGTCCACTGTACTCGGCGATTGCGTCCAAGGTTCGACAGTCGACGGAAGCACTGGACGGAGCTTCTCTTTGCGAGGTTGCGGAGGGTGAGGGAGCTGGTCTTTGCGAGGGTGTCAACGTCAGTACGGCTGCAGAGTTTGAGCATGAGGTCCTCAAGTTCTTTCTCTGTGAGTATTGTGCGCACAGTGACTGGCTGCAATTGATTAGACTCAACAACGAATTGCGCCACAGGGATAGGCTCCACAGGTACTCCCTTGGAGGCATGACAATTTACAGGCTCCGCAAGCCTTGGTACAGAGGGTTGGTGACGAGTCGATGAGGTGATTGGCTGTGATTGTCTCAACTTAATACCATGCCGTTTTCGATTTTGAAAATGCTGTCAACGTCAAAAGAGAGAGAGTCTTTCTAAAATGCAGTTCTAACCTATTTAAGGCTTAGACCTTTGAGGACCGTTTGTGTCAGTGGCTCATGGTGAAGTAGAGAACTGAAGATGAAATCCATTACGTGGCCATCATCCCCAATATCAAAAAATAACAAGCATGATCTCCTCTCTCTCAACTTAACCATGCCATCAGTGTTCCGAAAAAATGTGTCTCAGCTTAATATCGTGCCGTCTTCAATTTCCAAAATGCCGGTTGAGCGTAAGGGGAAAAGGAGAAATTCCGCCCCAAAATAGAGTAAAATACTGTAAAAACCTTAAAAAGTAACCTAATTTTCTAAATTTTCCTCTTGGCAAAAATAAGGAAAGACATTTTGTATGTTTGAGAAAATGTTTTTTTCCCGAACATTGCATGCCGTTTTCGATTTCGAAAATGCTGTCAACCTCAAAAGAGAGAGTGTTTCGCTGCAGGTAGTGTTAGGGGAAAATGTGTCTCAACTGAATACCATGCCGTCTACAATTTCCAAAATGCCGGTTGAGCGCAAGGGGAAAAGGAGAAATTCCGCCCCAAAATAGAGAAAAATAGTGTAAAAACCTAAAAAAGTAAGGTAATTTTCTAAATTTTCCTCTTGGCAAAAATAAGGAAAGGCATTTTGCATGTTTATGAATTTTTTTTTTCCCGAACACTGCATGCCGTTTTCGATTTCGAAAATGCTGTCAACCTCAAAAGAGAGAAAGTGTTTCGCTGCAGGCAGTGTTAGGGAAACATGTGTCTCAACTGAATACCATGCCGTTTTCGATTTCGAAAATGTTGTCAACCTCAAACGAGAGAAAAATAGTGCCTAATTTTCCAAAATTTCCTCTCAAAAATTTTTGTTAGGGAGAAATGTGTCTCGACCTAATACCTTACCGTTTTCAATTTTGAAAATTCTCTCAACCCCAAAAGAGAGAAAAATAGTGTAAAAACCCATCAAAAAATTAGCCTGGTTTTTAAAATTTCTTGGCATTTTTGACATTCAAAATGGTATGGTGCTAACCCGAGGCACATTTTCCCCGAATACTGCTCGGCAATGTTGAGGCTATGGTACAAAAATATTTCAAGAGGAAACTTCAAAAAATTAGGCTATTTTTTTAAATTTTTACACTATTTTTGTCTATTTTGGGGTGGCATTTCTCCTTTTTCCATGCCCTCAATCGACGCTTTTAAAATTGAAAATGACACGATATTAAGACTAGACACATTTTCCCCGAACACTAGAGAGGAATTTCAAAAAATTAGGCTACTTTACAAAATTTCAACACTATTTTTTGTCTATTCTAGGGCAGCGTTTCTCCTTTTTTCCAAACACTATTGTGTCCTCGAGCGGCATTTTTGAAATTGAAACCGGCACAATATTAAGACGACACACAATTTACGACGAGCACTGGTTTTCGAAAATCCTTTTCCCACCAAGTGCTCAGGAAAAATCATTTTCTCGAGCATGCAAATTTGTTTGTCCTGAGAGAAAATTTTAGGCTCGTTCATTCGCTATTTCTATGGTGTTCAACACATGAACATGGTGGGAACCCTAGACCACCAACACACACTTGTCCACTAGTTCATTAATCCCTTTGAATTTGATGTCACCTGTTGCATGTGTCTAAATGTGACAAATCCATTTATGTGTCAAATCCATTTGATAGATGTGATAGTAGGTCAGCTTTAAGACATAGTGAACCGTTGAGAAAGGCAAGGGAGCTTGTAGTATATAAGTGGTCTTGCTGCTTCAAAAATTAGTTCAAAAACATCCCTCTCCCTTACTCATCCTAAGATGCTTGTGACTGTGTGAAGTATTATTTCTATGAACTTATTCATCCTTTAGCTAAAGGATGCTCTTTACCCTTTGCTTCTTTTGAACACATCAAGTAACAATTGTGTGAACATTATTTACCATCCTCTCTTAATATGGTTGCCTCTTCTTCCTCGCGAAATCCACTCGATGGACATTAATATGGCTACGATGACAACGTCGAACCCATGTGCGATGAATCTAATGAGGTTCGCTCGATGGAGTTTGAAAATGGTGACTCAATAGCTTGCTAACTTATAGAAAATGATTGATATATGCTTGGCAATAATGTGACTTTCCTTTTTGTTTTTACAGAGTTACACAAGATAGTGCACCGTGATACAACTGCATCTTTTTTGGGACCTCGTTCTTGATCATGTGTCTCCACTCCGCACAAGGAGCGCTTCGAGCCTACTTAAGGTTGATGTTTCTTCTTCTCTTGGCATTGGGCCCTCATTCTTGATCGTGTGTCTCCACTCCGCACAAGGAGCGCTTCGAGCCTACCTAAGGTTGATGTTTCTTCTTCTCTTGGCGTTGGGCCCAAATCCCTCAAGAGTGTGGAACAAAGTGGTGCAATAGCACGTACACTTTCCAAGACGAGCGAGGTGACAACGGAACTAAGTAAGACTTGCTTGCACCGCATAGATATTCTACTATTGTATCCAACCCTTACGAGTTTTGTTTTTTGTTGTGGCAGCCAAACCTTTACTGGGGGGACCACCACCTATAGTTGCAAAAAAAGAGAGCGTTGCGGAAGGTGCCAAACTAGAAGCACATATTGCTATTGAGTGTTTCCATGAGAATGTAATTCCCACTGGTTCATCTTCTCTTGTGCCTTATATTACCACTAAGATCCCTCTATTGCGCATTGTTGACATCACTGAAACTTGCCCTCGTTTCGCATTCGAGGGGTGCATACTTAACCGATATGGAACCTACAAACAAAGCCCAGAAGTCGCTAAGTATATGCGTTACCTTAAGGCAGACCTAGTTGATCCACTCAACACTGACACCATCACTTGTGTTGTAGCGATCAATTTATTGAGCAATTCATTGACACCCTTACTATAGGAGACTTTGTCCACATTGAAAATGTAACTGTAGAAAAAAAAACTAAGTCAGATGGTTGCACATCTCCTCATGTACTATTTTTCAATGCTTCCACGGTTGTAGAAAAAACAAAGCCTTTTGAAGTCAGCCTTAGTTTCTACCCAGAGAGCAAAGTGCATCAATTTTTGGATGAGGCACAGTCCTTGCATGCACAAGGCACCCATACACACTTTGGGACTGTAGATTTTGTTGTTATACAAGGCCATGCTAGCACTTCAAAAGCTGGTCTTTCCCAAGGTGATCTTGTTGTTGCAGATGGGCCAGCGGCTGAGGACCGTGCCACTGTAAGGCTTACTTATCTTCGCCCTTCTATAGATTTGCAGCTTTCTAATATTTTCCCACTCTTTCCATCACATCTTAGCTTCGTGAATGCACGTAAAGACGATTACCACGCTATTTTTCATGCTCTGGAGACCGATGTGCATCCTATGTTTGTTGCACGAAACATAGGTTCCTTCACAGGTCGAAGCAATACATTCTCAGTCTTGGACTATCCTAGCACACGTCAAAAGTCCTTGTCTCAAGCATCGTTTGGAGGAAGCATATAAGGCCCATATTCTTGATGTTGGTCACAATCAAGAAGTAAGTTTTGATCTTGCTTTTCCTTTTTCACCGCAATAACTCAAGAAAGCTCTAACTCGTTAGGTGCCTATACATAGCGAATTGAGTCAAAATAGGCTCCACAAAGGCGTAGATAGGTAGTATCCACAGTACAATATTTATGAGTCATAAAATGGCTGCAAAGTGTAGGATATGCACATAAACAAGTGCCAACAGATATGCAAGCAACGAAATCACTATCCCAGGATCCGCTCTCAAAAGAGCACAACATTATTAAAGTGTCAAAACTATGCATAAATTAGCATAACCTCCCACTAGAGTGATAAAATTGTGCATAGACCTTTCGAACAAAAAATACTGCATGTACAAGACCTGTATTGAAAGAAGTAGGGGGGATTAGCAAGCATAGCATTCATGTTAGCATACTTAATTACTACACTAATTAATCAATGCAAGAGAGAGAGAGTGTGTAGGCTGAAAGATTAATGATGAACTAACAATATGATTGAAGTGTACAAGAACTAGCTATTTATAAAAGTAGCTACATGTGGCTAGGTGCACCTCTCAAGGTTCACATAAGCATATTTCCCAAGGATCAAGCGGCAACTCCCAAAGGGCAACGTTGACTGCTCAGAATGGGAAACGATAGGGTGACTAGGAATAACTTTTGGACTCTTGTGAAACTCACCATGCCATGTGTGATAGGCTATGTGCCCTCATATGCTTATGATGACTAAACTACTAACTATAGAAGAGACAATTCACACACCATGCCAAATGACCCCCCCCCCCCCCCCCCCCCCCCGGGACTTTGGACTAGACTAGTGACCCACTACAAAGAGCTCACACTACCACAAATACCATACCACAAAGGTTATGGTGAATCAATGGAGTATGGTTCCATAGAGGCCCGACTCCTCCCCTCAAACCACAAATCTCTTAGAACCAAGTTTTCCACACATACCGGGTTGATTTCTTGAAGCTTGAGTGAAGTCTCTTGAATACCCTTTGATGCCCTTGAAAAACTTAAGCCAAGACTTCTCAAGAACAAATTTTTCTTTAAAGTCTTTTAAATGATCAGTTGTCCGTGTGTGTGACAAACCTCTAAGGAAGAGGGTTTTTGCTTGCTGTAGGTGGGAAATCCCTCTTAGAGGGAGAGTAGCCCTCGGTTTAAGTGTTGTGAGAATAGGGGCAGAGCTTGATGGATTTTTTATTGCTACAGGGCTCATGGGAAAACACCCCTAGGAGGGGCTCAATGGAAAAGGACCCTTGGGGCAGCTCCATCGCGGCATGAAAAGGGAGGACTCAGGGACGGATAGAGGTTGGCAAAATTGTGACGTGGGATTATTTTCTAGCAAAGCCAAAAGAGATTTAGGTTCTTTTGGATGAGCCTTGACATATGAGGATTAGTACAAAAGTTTTGTCGCTCGCGAGGCCTAACCCTTGCAGACCCGACCTTTCAACTAAAATTTGGTGCCCCATTAGAGATCTGTCCATAGTCCACTTGCCTAAAATAGGCTTTAAACAATTCAAGCTTACGACCAGGTCCCCCCCCCCCCCCCCCCCCCCCCCCCCCCCCCCCCCCAAAAAAAGAAAATAAAAAAGAATAAAAAAATAATAATAATAGAGTCAACAAGCTAGCTACCAAGCCTTGATGGCTTTCCTTGTTGAGATCTCCAAAGAAGAAGTATTTTACTTGTTTCTGGCAGTGTGACACACACAAGAACTCATACACACACGATTTAGAAGAAAATGGGCAATGTATTTGGAGAGGCTTTTGTCCTTGGAATGCAGAGGTTAGATGCTCTATGAAAATCTCTCCTTGAGACCTTCTTCTACACACAAGTGATACTTCAAAAAAACGCTAGTGCAAAGATTAATTGTGGATCCAAAATTTGAGTCTTTTTGTGCTTCTAATCACTAAATACAAGTTCCTAATTGTGTGCTAATCAAACCTAATGCTCTCTAATTAAGCCCTAATCCATGGAGGGCAGTGGCCTCTTGGGTTTACCAAGGACATGTCCACACATAGATAGGTCAGAACTTGATTAGTGGTACATGCAATTAGCTAAGAGAGAATGCCAATGGATCGATGATCAAGATATATTTATCACACCAACATCTTTGATACCAATTGAAAGGATTAGGGGAAATTAGCACACATAGCATTCATGTTAGTATTTATTACACTAATTACTCAATGTAGTGTGTGTATGTGTGTGTGTGTGTGTGTGTGTCAGAGAGAGAGAGAGAGAGAGAGAGAGAGAGAGAGAGAGAGAGAGAGAGAGAGAGAGAGAGAAGACTCAAATGATAGCTTGATTAATGATGAACTAATAACATTCTTGAAGTGTACAAGAACTAGCTACTTATATAGTAGCCACATGTTGCAAGGTGCACCTCTCAAGGGTCACATAAGCATCTTTCTTAAGGGTCAAGGAGAAACTCTCAAAAGGGAAATGTTGACTCCATAGAATGGGAAAAGGTAGGGTGACTCAAAATAAATTTGGACTCTTGTGAAAATCACCATGCGATGTGTGCTAGGCCATGTGCCCTCACATGCTCATATGATGATTAGAGTGCTGGCATGTAAAAGAGACGATTCACACACTAGTTGTTGATATAGGCCAAAGGCCACAATCCCCACTCTAGAAGCCGCTATTTGTGTCTATCTGAAGCCTCAAATGGTTGTGAGCTCATATGAATCAAGGATAATCAACTCCTAATAACCACGTAGCAAGTATGGTTGTGGAAAAATCTCTTTCAAGCAAAGAGACATCCATACTCTGCTAAAGCAGAACCTATATGCATGTATATATGTGTCTTGTCTTCGTCTCTAACCTGTAATGAGGTCGGAGAGCTATGCTCGCTCTCTATATGTGTAGTCAAAATCGGAGAGCTACACTCTCACTATGTCAAAGTCTTCAATGTAAAAAGTGCTCGAGAGTCCAATCCAGAGAGATTATAATCCTCTCTCTCTCTCTCTCTCTCTCAACATCAATCTTGAGAAAACAGTCTCTGTGTTTTTTATTTCAGACATACCTACTCTCCAAATTAGTCTACTAGCTCTTCTACAAAGTCGTAGATCTTGAAGAGACTTTTCTTAAATTTTTAAAAAATTACATTCCAGTTTTCTAGCTCAAGTTATGGGCAAAATTACTACTTTCAATCTGCCCTAAAATGAACGACCTACTTCTCTCTCTTTGAGCTTACAAAGAGAGACTTCTCTCTTTGAGCTCTCTCTCCCCTTGTGGCTTGTGGAGTTTAGCCCCTTGCCACCTTGAAACATGAGCTCTATGCGCAGAGCTCACAATGCCTGCATAGCCATGGAATCTCTGAGCTTTGATTTGTTGCCAGTGTAGACAATGTGAAGCTTGCCAGGAAGACGGAAACACTGGGAGAGGAGTAGCACCACAACCTTTGGCTCTAATATCAATTGAAGAGTGCGCATGTGCAAATGCATGTGTAGTGGTGTGTGAGGATGCACAAATGTGTGACGCACAAAGAGTGATTTATCCTCTCACACTCCTAATTCTATATTCAAGTAAAGAATAAGTGAGTTAATAATGATGGGTTAGTAATGGGCATCCGGCTAGTTGGTGTGAGCCCTAACAAGAAGACCATTATCTTTACATCAGGAAAATTCCATGTTATTGGCATTCTGATGTATCATGATTGTATTTAGTAATCTTTTATAATACAAAAAGCCCAAGGAGGGGGGGGATGCCAATCCTCAATATTGTGTCGTCTCTCTTTCCCTCTCCTTCCCTCTCTAAGTTTCTGTGCGCTCCTTGCCGCACTGTCGAAGCAAGGGACTTGCCAATACACCGTGTGCGAGCCACAAACGGCTCCAAGCACACAACAAGCCTAAACTAGCAAGCTCAAGGAAACAAAGGGTGTGTCACTCACCGCTCTACGCTCGCCTTCGTGGTGGATTCCTCGCCGCGATGAAGAAGAAGCTGCAGTCGTGCCGCGCTCAACCGCTTCGCCGCCGTCGTGCCTTCGTAATGCTCGATCGCACACACACTCTCCCTCTCTCTCTCTCTCTCACACACACACACACACAAGGAGGTGAAGAAGAAGAAGATGGAGATGGAGCAAGAGCACTCTTCTATTGCACAAATGAGAGAATGAGTAAAAATTAGGTTTAGTTGGCTTTTATAGGAGCTCACCCCATTCACACTTGGGCGCCCATGCTTAACCAACTAATCCCTTGAATGTCCAAGTTAAAGTGCGCCTCTCATCGGCGATCACTCTACCTTTCCCTATTGGACCGACAAGCCCGGTACCTGACTCTACCAAATACATAATACGCGTCCATCGTAGGTGATGGGGTGTCCGTGAGCCGTGAGGGTTAACATGCCCCCCTTCCTGATGTAGATTCCGTCCTCGGAAGCTATTGAGTTGAAGCTGGTTCGTCGAGGTGGAAGAGCATTTGAGATGAATGTCCTTAGCCTTCTTCAGTCACTGCAAAATCAAACAACATTGGCACAGTAATTGCATTCTCTTAAAAAGCATATGCAGTTTTAGGTAGACACATTGATTGGTAAAAGAATTTCAAACAATTTGGTAGCAATGAACATTAAATTGCAATGTAATCAAATGCATAAACAGATGTAAAGGTAGAAAATTAAACAAGTCTGGGGTCGCTAATTTGACGGTCGAAAGGCACTAGAGATCAAGTATTAATACCATGGGTAAGCTTCTTAATTTTCTGTGGTCAATTAAGTTGTTTAATCACGAGAGCCAAGTATTCATGTTCGAGGGCTGACTAGAGGCTATACCTAGAAGACTTTGTAGTTAAGCTACCATAAAAGGAATTTCTCATGAAATCATCGCCTGACTGATTACTTTTTCTTTGACCCCCCAAAGTCTTTTCACATTGATTCAATCATGATGTGTGTGCTTATTTTGTATGCCCTGGGTTTTTTGCTTTTCAAGGAAAAGCGCCCACACTGGGAACCTCTAGGGCTCTAGTACCATAGGCGATACATGTGAGTGAAGTACCAAATCAAGCTGAGATTTCTCTTTCAGCTTAAAATTTTACATTGTGGCACTTTGATTTTTTGTTTGTTCATTTTCAACATTTTAATTTTGTAACTTTGGGGGGTCATATAACATTGTTACACTCCCCAGGCTCATCACATTAGTAAACTCCCTTTATAATACTTAAGCTAAAGGTCAATAGGGTTAAGCCCACTAGAAAGCCCTAGTACATTTCACACAATGCTGCCTAAATCGGATTAAGAACCTAAGTAACCATTGTTTATTAGGAAGGCATTCCCCATGGTATTAAGAGAAGATTTCTAATATCTAGCTTGGTCAAACTAGCTTAGTCGGACTGCTTGATTTTTAAACCTAGACAAGTGATTATGACAAAACATTACATTGAATTAAATGTTTGATACTAAGCCAATGCACTGAATATTATGCTACCAATCACAATCAAAGCAGACAAGCATGGATGCAAAAAGATAAGGGCAATGCTAATGGACAAGAAACACCTGTTTGTGTCGATGGTCGCGCTTGATCTGAAGGTTCCATGAAGGTCCAAATCCTATCAATAGCAACACGCTCCTGTACACACTATGAAACACAAACAATACCTCTAGGAGGCACATCAGTGGGAAAAGAGAACTTTTCTAATCACTCAACTCTAAAACAGAAACACTCCTATCGTACTAATCTTACCTACCCTCCATCACTCAAGTGATGAGGATCAAAGGTGTTTTATGGCGTAGGTTTCTGTTTCACTGTACCAGATGTGACATGTGTAGGTCTGAGTCAATGTTTTGACTTTAATGTGCATACTCGTTTGCTAATTGCTCTTGCTCTTTTTTTTTTTTTTTGTGAGTATAAAGCTTTATATGTACATTCCCTAAGATTGGAATTGAGAGGTCAGGGAAAAAGGTTGAGAGGGAAACAAATGAATGATGACTGTCAGCAAACACTCCCCCCTTCCTTGGGTAGATCATACCGTTTGAAATGAGCTTGTCACCCTTTGAAACCAATTGTTCCACTTGGTAATAGGTGAGGATTTTTGCCAGTAGTTTTCTATTACCCTAGGTGCCTTGTCAAGCTGCAAGGGTGGTAAGGTACTCTCCCAGGATCGAACTTGAAGTGGTTCATTAGGTGATTCTTGAACACTGGGAGGTGTGGATTCTTTGGTAGCTTCATGGAGGTCCACTACTATAGATGGAGGCTGTGTAGAAGCTTTTACCTCTATGGATGTATTACACGAGGAGCTAGAATCTTCATGGGACTCCCCCCTTCCTGAGCTAGGTGGAACAAATCGTTCTTTCTTTGGTACCCAAACTAGCTCGGGAGCGGGTGTGTAGCGTTCTGTGATTTTTTCCTTTCCACAATCATTGATTTGTTTTGGAACTACGGGATTGGGCTCACTTGGGTCAGGTGATAGGTAAGAGCACAATCTACGTTTTGGCACCCAGATTTGATCATTTCCTTGATAGTAGCCTTGGGCTTCCAATAGTCGTTTAGGGATCCATCGCAACATTTTCTTACTTTTCTTGGAGCGAGTGGTACGTTTCTTACAAGGCTTCTGTTTTTTAGCACTAGCTATGGTCACTAAAGAAGCTTTAGGGACCCACTTGTATGTTTTCTTCGTTACATTAGGATGAGTCTTGTCGGAAGCGATATGCATTGCTTGTAGCATATTTAAGGGTACAGGCATTTCATCCCCCTCAGGTGTTACCCAGGTCGTCCCCCTATTTCCCCAAGTGTCTATGGTTGATGCTAGGTGGACCCAATCCACATTGTCTGATTCCATCATCCCAGGTAGGATATCCATATAAGGAGAATCTTTGCCAATGTCTGTATCCTTCTTACAAGTGTAACAATATTGTAGTGGGGCCGAGTGAACTGTGGTGTCAGAGCGATGATCAATAATGGTTTTACTCCCTAAGGGGTGTACCTTACCAGTCACCAAATCCACTCTAAGGACAGAGTCTTGGAATTGCAAATACACATGATTTTTAGACCAATCGTGAACCATTTGTGCTTCCCTCATGAATGGTCGTCCTAAAATCATTTCATATGACATAAGGTGTTTAGAGAAATCCATTACAATGAACGTATGTCGTACCTTGTGTCCTAGAACTTTGATCTTAAGATCCTTGAGCATCCCCATAGGTTTGGCTATGGTACCATTTGCCGTCTTTACCACAATGTTAGTAACACTGAGGCGGGGTTTTCCCATGGATTCCCAACAATCTTTTGTAACGATGCTAACTCCGCACCACCATCAAGAATTCCCTTTATAGTTAATCCCTTGGTAGTGATGGGTAGGGTCGCATTAGACTCGTCGCCTTCAAAATACTGCCCTAATTCGTTAATGGGTACCTCGATCACAGACTCGTGTCCATCTAAGTCAAGTGATTGCACATGATTTTCCTCATCAATCAGAATCGAGTCAGGCCTATTTGGTTGCGCAAACTACG
The DNA here is from genome assembly GCF_014529385.1 of Adiantum capillus-veneris. Classification (NCBI taxonomy): domain Eukaryota; kingdom Viridiplantae; phylum Streptophyta; class Polypodiopsida; order Polypodiales; family Pteridaceae; genus Adiantum; species Adiantum capillus-veneris. Next base: position 102,129,655 of record NC_140943.1, on the reverse strand, counting down.
GTAATCCCGTTCGTAGCTCTCCGTTAAGGAATGCTCGAAGTGCAAGGAATAACTCAGGATCTCCATACAGCTTTGCTATGATCGTGGTTCGGACCTCAGAAGACATGAAGTCCACTAGTTTGGCAACATTCATTGGCGTTTTGCAGGGTGTAGGTCCTTGACTAGGAACTGGTGAGGATGGAATCTCATATTCCTCAATGGGATCAGGTATTCCTTCGTTAAACATCCTTTCCAACAAGAAGGGTGTATGCTCACTTTCTGATGTCCTGTCCTCACTCCCTTCTTGGATGATACTAGATATAGCTAACTGTCTATGGTTCATGTGGGGTGGATGAACTTGCGTGGGAAACACTGTGTCATGAATTTTGACCTGCATGGGTTCTGGTTCTAGTTTCCTTTGAGTCTCCTCCACTAAACCTCTTAGATGTTTCACCTGCTCAATCTCATCTACTGGGTTTGGGTACGTCCCAATCTTCTTTTTACGATTCTTCCCTTTTTGCCCCTGCGGTTTATCTTGGGGGTCTTGGATTGGATTTGGAAATACTTGTGGTGTTTTCAGAGGCTCTTTATGATTTTCTCTTATTCGGTTTTCATTTGGTTCCATGTTATGGTTTTCTTTGTCGGTCTTTCTCTTTGTGGTATTGGTTCTAGTCTCCATTGTCTCGACTGAATCTGAATCATCCTCGAGGTCATTCATATACACGGGGTCATCTCCTGTTCCTATGTTTGTTTTGGAACTTGGCTTTGAATTTTCCGTATTCTGCGACTTCTTCCTTCGTGTCTTCTTTTTCTTTGCTTGGATAACTGACGCGGTATCTCTCTCTTCGAGGATATGGCCTGGCCCTTGAAGCATGGACCGTGTAATCGCATAAGCGGGTGCGACGGGTGGTATTGGCGACGTCACTCTAGCAATTTCGACCAAATTCAGGGGTGTGATTTTAGGCGTATTTGGGTTATAGGGGCATTGGGCAATCAAGTGATCTATGCCACAACGATTACATGTGAGTATTGGCATTGCAGACGTGCTCCCTTGATTCACTTGCATCTGTGCAGCATTCTTTTGCAGCCTAATAGGGCACTCCGCTGCTCGATGTGGTCCACCACACTCGTAGCATTGAAGAGGTGGCCTCCTAGCCTGGGTGTTGATATTTTGACCTCTGGATGCGAGAGCAGCAGCTTGATAAACCGGCTTGACTTGTCCCCAACAATCTTCCATGTAGTATATAGGACACTCTTCCAATGTATCAAGTCCGTAGGCAATACTAGTGTCTATTTCCTCCTCACAGCCATCTGGATAAGCATTTGATGGCTCGCAACCCACTTGGTTCATAGGGGCGACTCTTGGATGCGGGGGCTGCGGTCCTAGCACAGGAGGTGGTAGCGGTGTAGCTTGTACAACATTTTGAGATCTAGGGACCATGTGTTGCGGTAGTTGCTCAACAGGTGGAGCAGGCATCAATACAGGAGCTCGAGGCGCATCCGTCCAGGCTACAGGTGGTCTATTTGCCATCATACGTTTGATCATTAAACAATCCTTAGCTTGGTGACCATACCTACCACATGCGTTGCAAGTTCCATTAAATTTTACTCTAAACGTAGGGCACTCACTAGTGCTATGTGGACCTAAGCAAATGGAACACCATTGTTGCTCCCTTCTTGGATACATGTGACTATTTTGAGGGGGTCGGTTATCCTTAAGAGACTCTTGGATTGCCTTGGTGAGGTCTGTCAAGAATGTCTCAAATACCTTTGGCTCATTGGCAATGGGCTTTGCAGTCATGGGTTCATACTCAATGGCTTGTGAGCTAGTGGATCTCGTGTCAGTAGACACCCTCATGCCTGCTATCATCAAGTTGTCCTCTAATTGGATTGCATTGGCAGTGACATCTTCCCAGGTTGTGATACCTCTAATCACTAGTCCATTATAGATTCCTTCATTCCTCAACCCTCGAATGAATCGATCAAGCAGTTGGTTATTGTTGAAGCGCTCATTTACAGGGCAACGAGAGTTTAAGTGCTTTAGACGACTAATGAAGTCCCTTACTGACTCTCCTTCCTTACGTTCGGCCTTCTGTAGCTGAGATGCTACACCCCAAAGCACACCTTCTCGTATGTACTCCTTTAGAAACAACCTTCGAAGGGTAGGGTAGATTGTTTTCTCGTCCACCCTTAGGGTCCTATACCAATCTCCAGCCTTCCCACTTAATGTCAAGCTTAAGGCATTGCACTTATGTAGTTCGTTGCGTTCCCCTAAGGAATCACATACTTGTTCAAACACTTCAATGTGTTTCCTAGCATCTTCGTCCCCATTGAATTTTTGCGTGAGTTTGGCAATTTGTACTGCCTTACTTCTAGGCTCTCTATCAGATGCATGACGCATATTTTCCGCGATAGATCGACCTATGGTTTGAGCAAACGCTGCCAAGTCACCTATGTGAGGAGGCAGGGCCGGTGGAGGTACTCTTGGAATCATATGTGGGAGAGGAACGGGTACCGGTCTTGGCATATGTGTGGATGATGCAGGATATGGAACATAACCGGGCATAGGTCCACTCGGATAAGGGCTAGGGAGCGGCACTCGAGGAGCATAAGCAAGTGGTACTATTGGAGGTGTGGGGGCCATGTGTGTATAAGGGGCTAGAGGCACATATGGTCGAGGCCCCATATTAGGTACTACGACACTAGGTAGTGGCACTGCGCTAATCGTAGATGTCATCGGTACATTCTCTGTCAGGCTTATCCCTGGAGTGAGCACTGTGTTTTCCTTGATAGAGGGTGGAGCCAAGTTAGGGAAGCTAAAGTTTTCGCTCGGAGGCTCAGATTGCATAGAGACCCCAGGTGAAATGATGTAAGATGGGTCCATGGGGCTCATTAGAGGAGTCTCCATTTGTGATAGAGTAGGCTGTTGAGCCTTGCTCGTATCCAGAAATCTCATGGGGCCAGTTGAGAGTATATTTACCCCTCGGTTTTGCCTTTCTGATTGAATAATGCCATGGATAACATTATAGATCATTTTCTGTTGATCTTCGATGCTCGTGGCACTAGAGGTGGATTGTACAATCTCTATCCATCCCACATGGTAGGCGTGGCCAGAGTGTAGATCCATCAACACCTCAGTGTGGAGGTCGTATGTCCAATGATCATTAATGAACAATCCTTCTAGAGTCGACGTGTTAACGGTTTCTTGTGAGGTAGAAGCAATGTTGCTCCCCGTGGTTTTACTTGTCACCAACGGTACTCTAGAGGGAACTTCTGAAGGAGGCAGCTCAACAGGGCCTTCTTGGTAAGAAGTTGGCAGGATATCCACATGGACACTCTTTGGGGGTGTGGGGTCCACGTGCGATGTGAAAGGAGAGTCCACTTCCCCACCCCCTTCGTGTGCTTCATTTGCATCAGGTTCCGAGCGAGTAGCTCTACCTAATGTTTCCATGAAACGGCTAAACATACTAGTACTAGGCTGTGGAGCTTCGGGAGGTGCATGGCCTTCTCTCTCAGTGTTTTGGGTAGGGTATGCTTCCATGATTTCTGAGTCGGAGGAGGAATCACTAGCGGCTATTTTAGGGTCTTGGGTGGTGCTACCTTGTGTCCCCGCTGAGGGTCTAGATCCTATCGTGGATGGGTAATGGGTGTCCGTATGAACAGAGGCACCCTCAATATGCTCGTGTTCTAGCACCCGCCCAGAGCGTAAGTGCATGTGCTTTTGATACCCTAAGGTGTCAAAAAGCTGCTCTAGGAGGCCTTGTGACTAGTTTTTAGCGTGTTTTTTGTTTGTTTTTTTGCTAGATTTTTTAGAGCATGTCGTGGAATGGGCCGTGTGATAGCTCGAAACGAGCGTATCGGTCAGAGGGTCGTGCCGTGCTTTACAGCCCTCCGTTTGGTCACTCTATGCCCTCGGAATCCCTAAAACTGTCAATTTCCAGTAGGGAACTAGGCCCAAACTAGAAAGTCTAAGGGTGCAAGTGGGAAGAGAAAGGAGGAGAGTGGAGGACTTGTCCCACATGCTCTCATTCTCTCTTGAGGGAGTAGGGTATATATATAAGAGTGAGTTTAGTATATATCATAAAATTGAGGACTGAGGCCTGGGCTTGGGCTTGGGCTTCCCGATCCCGATCTACCTTTTATTCAAACCAACCCGTCCGTTCTAAGAGTCACGTTTTTTATTTTCGAAAAATTTCGCCGCCCGCTCACTCGCGTTTTTAATTGAAAACGCAGATATGCAGAAATTTCAGAAAAGCGCAGAAATTGAAAAAGCGCAGAAATTGCAGAAATTGAAACCGCCGAAATTGAAAATGCAGAAATGCAGGAAATTGAAAAAACGCAGAAATGCAGAAAATTGCAGAAATTGAAACCGCCGAAATTGAAAATGCAGAAATTGCAGGAAATTGAAAAAAAACGCAAGAAATGCAGAAAATTGAAAAAGCACAGACAATAGCAGAAATTGAAACTTGACAGAAAATGCAGAAAACGCAAAAAACAGAAATCTCCACACACTCCTTCCCTGCCTTTCCTATGATAGAAATTGCACCACAAGGAAGCGTAAAGTGCTAACCGAGCTTAGTGTAGGGCATATCCCCGGCAACGGCGCCAAAAATGTGCGCTCCTTGCCGCACTGTCGAAGCAAGGGACTTGCCAATACACCGTGTGCGAGCCACAAACGGCTCCAAGCACACAACAAGCCTAAACTAGCAAGCTCAAGGAAACAAAGGGTGTGTCACTCACCGCTCTACGCTCGCCTTCGTGGTGGATTCCTCGCCGCGATGAAGAAGAAGCTGCAGTCGTGCCGCGCTCAACCGCTTCGCCGCCGTCGTGCCTTCGTAATGCTCGATCGCACACACACTCTCCCTCTCTCTCTCTCTCACACACACACACACACACAAGGAGGTGAAGAAGAAGAAGATGGAGATGGAGCAAGAGCACTCTTCTATTGCACAAATGAGAGAATGAGTAAAAATTAGGTTTAGTTGGCTTTTATAGGAGCTCACCCCATTCACACTTGGGCGCCCATGCTTAACCAACTAATCCCTTGAATGTCCAAGTTAAAGTGCGCCTCTCATCGGCGATCACTCTACCTTTCCCTATTGGACCGACAAGCCCGGTACCTGACTCTACCAAATACATAATACGCGTCCATCGTAGGTGATGGGGTGTCCGTGAGCCGTGAGGGTTAATAGTTTCTATTTATGGTTATGTGATTTATGTTGTGAGTCCATTATTATTTTTATCATGTTTGACTGATGGTGGCAATGTATTCCCCCCAAATTTTGCTATATGTTGACTTCTTTTATGACACGTACATTAGGAAGATAATGATGATGTCCATTTGCAACCCTAACAAATGCTTGGATTTCTTGGAGGATGCATGGGATGTTAATGATCCTAATGGAAGTATATTGTAGGTGGAAATAATTCTATTATTTATAAGTGTATGCTAGCATCGCCCAATTTGGTGCAAGATGCTCAATTTGCATTGGAGTTATCACATATATTGTATAGTGGTGTAAAATATTGTGTTGGTGTGTTATGCATATTGTTGTCATAGGATATGCCATATACATGCTATTTTTCGTCCACTTGTACATGTTGGGCGTATTCTAAATTTTCAATAAACATGTTGTGCATGTTCTAGAATTTCTATAAACATGTCTGCCAATGATGGAATCAATGCAGTTCTTAATGAACACCTGGACAAGAGCAGCTTCCATGCTTGAAATTTTAGAAGGGATGCTTTCTTGATAGATAAAATATTATTGGGAACACATTGAAGGAGAGTAGGATAATGCACCAATGCTGCACTAGAACTAGAACTAGGGAGAACAGAAGTGCAAGTATTGGTAACAATCTAGTATCCATGCACATGACGAGCATCAAGGAAATAAGGTTCTTGCTAAATGTAAAGTTGTATATGGTGCAGAAATTTGTGAATGATTATGTTCTAAATATTAAGGACATGCATGCATCCCTTGCATCTATAGGTGTCACTTTTGATGATGATGACAAGGTGGAAGCCTACTTCTATGGTTTAGGACCAATGTACAAGCATTTCAAAACCTCTATTTATACTCAAGAAAATATTATGACTTTAGAGGTGTGTGTGTGTGTCTTTATTGATCATGGAAGAGAAGGAAATTAGTGAAGAATCATCTTCACAAGGTGCAAGTAATCCTAAACGGGTCTTCTACAATAAGAAATGTAGAGGTAGAGGATGGTGCAGGTCAAGGAGGTCTTCGTGGTTGTGGAAGTCAATAGATGTATGACAATTAAGGTGAAAACGGTACAGGAAACTTACAAGGTAGAGGGGAATCCAAGAGGTCATAGAAAGTTTTGCAAAAATAGCCTAAACAATAATCACATGGGATGTTGTACATGTTGAAGCCAAGACCACTCCGAGCATGAGTTTCCACAAAGAAGGCAATACAATACTTATATAACTACTAGCAAGAATGCAAAAGAGCCAAAATGGTTATTTTTATGTAGGATATGTTCAACACTATGTCTGCAAATGTGTCAAAATGTCATAAAAATCTATGGTATGTGGGTTTTAGAGCATTGAATCACATGACCATCCATGGTGAATGATTTAGGAGCTTGCAAACTTAGGACACGCCTAGGTACGCTAAGGATTATACAATGCATCTATTATGCATACAAGGAATGTTTAATTGTCTTCGGTTGATGATAAAGTGAAGTACTTGGCTAATGTGCCATATCTGTCCAAATTACAAAGAACTTGGTGTTTGTTGGGCAAATGGTTGAGTAGGGTTTGCAAGTCAAGTTCAACTAAGATGTTCACACTTGATGTAGATGTGTGTGAGATGAAAGCCTGATGAAAGCTGCCATGTTTGCACAAGGTTCAAGAGTTGTTGTAGACATTAACATTTGGCATAAGAAAAATGCGCATGCCAAAGTGAAAAGGATGAAAATTTTGCAAAGTCAAGAGTTTGTTACCGATTTGCCAATGTTTAAGATGGCTAAAATGTATAAAGTCTGTTAGGCTTGTTAATTTTGGAAGAAAACAAAGGCATCTTTGCCTCATGACAAGCATATAAGCAAAATGAGTTGGAGATAGTGCATTTCAATGCAGGGATTAGTTTCCATGGATGGATGTAGGTTGTATGTTACCTTTAGTAATGACCAGACAAGGAAAGTGTGGGTGTACTTCATGAAAGAGAAAAATGAGGTGTTTACTAACTTTTCAAATTTCAATGGTTGAAAAATTGACTGGAAAGTATGGACAATGCTTCACAGAACGGTCTTTCTGAGTGGAAGAATAGGCACATTGGAACGTGCAAAGACTATGATGAATAGGAAGAGTTAACCTCATAACTATGATGAACAAGAAGAATTAGCCTCGTTACTATTGGGCTCACATAGTTTCTACAAATGTCTACATCATGAACAAGACTCCACTACGACCGCACAAAAGGAGTGGTAGAAAAGTTGATTTAACACACCTCAAAGTGTCAAGTCTTACCAAACATCGAGCAAAAACTTTCGAGAAAACCAAAAAGTGAGCAAGATACCCATGTAAGTTACCCAAGTACTGCATATTCTTTATAGTGCTGAGGCAAAATATTATGTGAAAAAATTGAGACCTTTGAGTGACTAAAAGAAAGAGTATGTACTATTGTGGTGTGTCGAAGGAAAATATCCATTTATAAGTTCTACATTCCTGGAAGGCATTCTTCACAGTTGTCTCATTGCAAGACTGGGATTAAGAAAAGCACTCTAAGTTGCTAACATAATCAAGTCACACAAACAATAGGCTAGAGTGTTGGTTTAATGCCTTTGAGAACATGGCAATAAAAATATCATGGCTCCGTGGAATGTGGCATCTACATTTAAGCATGTTTCCTATCTAACCTATTTAGTGTGATGAAGATGTCTCCCATACAATGTAAACATTCATATTTGGGGTTAATATGTTTCCCATATACTAGAGCATTGAAGGCTTAGTGTGGAAGAATACGATTGGTGTCCCACATGTCGATGATTTTCTCCTTCAGTACCCTCAAATCCCACCTTCAAAAAGTTTACATTAGCCCTCAACCAGCTTACATCTTAGCACCACACTTTGTCACCTATGGGGGAAATACAACGCTCTATCAATCTTAGATTCATTAGTTGTTTCAACATCTTGTGCACCACCACCTTCTGATCGGGGGGGGGGGGGGGGGGCAATCGGCCAAAAATTGTTAGGCCCAGAAGGTGACAAGCTTTTCTATTGTGAATGCATTTGTTATACGTCAAACAACACATCCTTGCCGCCATCCCATTGTCAAACCAAGCCTTAGTTTGGGTTAAGAGGAGCTTGAAAGAAAATTGAGAGCTTTCATCTCCCTCTAGAAGGATACCATAAAATGGTTTAGGGGGAAAAGATTTTGAATTGAAAAAGGGTGTATTTTTATTAGTAAAACATTCATAGATATGGGATTTTACAAATGAGCACGCTTCTTGTTCACAAAAGATGGAGGTAGCAATTCTACAAAAAATAAAAGCAAATGAATTAGCCGATAAAATTAGCGTAGTGGAAAGTTCCAGGCACATTCTCTGGCAAGCGAGACATTGAGCTGCACCCTCCCCATTTTCTGCCACAAAGTGCTCGAGAGGTTCTCATTTCTGAGGGGGAGGGTGTCCCCCAAGTTCTTATGGGTCCAAAAGACGTGTTTTCCTCTATCAACCAATCATTTTGCTCGAGCATGGACCCTTGCTCTCTACCGCTAGGTCATTTGAAACCTAGCCTTAAGGGAATATTCACAAAGTGTTGGCCCTCTTCGAAAAAAAATCTAAAAGAAAGGAACGTTGCCAATAGGCCATTTACACTATTTTTTTCTAAATAAAATCTCTCTCTAGCAATCCACATTGGCGTGGACTTCTAGAGGGAGAGAAAGACATCTGCCTAGTCTCCTTTCAAAACAAGGCGTCTAGAGACAGACGTTGGCACTGCTTTCCACTTCAAAATAAAACATACCCTAGAAAATTTGAAGAGTGCTCCGTTGTACACTGGGTGAAACTTCCTTGGCATACACCCTCCCTTTTTGCCGAAAGGGAGTGCCAATAAGTACATTCCATACATATAATAAAAATAATAATTTTACTATAGTTTTTTTCTATAACAATTTTGACATTCTATTCCACCAAAATAAGTAATATTGAAAATAGACTTGCATGTGCAATCAATCAATCTATACATGGTGAATGTAGCATACCACCAAACATACAAAAAGTATTGATTTGAGTGAACTACAAACAATGATGGAGATCAAACATGCAACAATACACCACTAGTACCCCATTTGTAAATTCACACATGAGAAATTTTGTTTTTTGTAATCTTGAGACTATTTAGTCCAAAATTATCCTACAAGATGTCTTGACATGTGAAACACTATTGCACAAAGGCATAAGACTAACAAAGAATGCTATGCTACCCAATCATCCATTCCATGTCTAAAGGTAGGAACATGTTTAATTGGCCCTCTTGGCCGCACTGTTGTAAAAATAAACATAAATGATGTTTATAAAGTAAGATATTGAGCACCGTGTGTACAACAAAAGCATCTCATCCAATAGATGCAAGCGAACACTAGAGTCATCCATGCATAACCTAGTTTGTACATATCTATGAACAAGTAGGCACGATCAAAATTTTTTACATCTGAGCAAGAAAACGAAGGCATACATGCCCATATTGACCTCTTTGGACAGTAACATCAAGTGAAAATTGCCCAAGCATGCTTGGCAAAAAACATACGTATCAAATTCCATTACACACACTTTAAAAGCTGTAGCATTTTCAAGAACATTATATTGTGCAGGTCATATAATATACATGTTGGCCTCAAGAAGGCAGTTTACGGCCAATACAGTCTTATAGTTCTCATTTGCACATGAGAACCAGAACCACCTTCAGTTCCCATTTGCAACAACCAGTTCATCTATCTCATCCACATTCACTACATACACAAACATGCTAACTCATTATTTGTAAAGTTGAACTTCTGATCACCAATAGCCTTCAGTAGCTGATATAGTTCATACATAGTAGACTGTTCCTTTGGGTTTTGTGCGGTGCATGCACATGTAGTCCTCAAAAACTAATTCAACTCATTATCATAGCCCCCCCTTTGAGTGACATGTCCAAAGCTTGGTCATGGCTCCGCCAGAAATGAGACCCATCTTGATAAATCTCCTTTGAACCTGCATACATCATTAGCTTTCTGCCCACTGCAAGCTCAAGAAGAACCACACCAAAACTGAAAACATCCACCTTCATCGTCCCAACCAGCGTTTGAGAATACTCGAGAGCCACATAACCCAAATTCCCAAAATCACCATGCACAACGGTGCCATCGTGAGTGTCGATAGGATTCATGAGCCGGGCAGTTCCAAAATTTGTTATTCTTGGCTCATGCTCCTCGTTGAGAAGTATGTTGTTAAAGTTGATGTTGTAATGTATGATGCAAGAATTGCAGCTATGGTGCAACCAAGCAAGCCCCATGCATCCCCTATGCATATCTTAAGGGCGGGTGATCCAATCACGCTTGGCATCTTCATGTGTGTCACGAAGTCACTCTCTAAGAGTCCTCGTTACCCTATGTTTGTACACTAAAAGCTTTTCGTCGAAACCTGCACAACAGGAGCCCAAGAGGGGAACAAGGTTTCCATGCCTCACCCTCCCCAAGGTCTACATCTCTGCTTACAATCCCTTCTCTCATTGTGATGACCGCTGCAACCGCTTGACTGCCAGGATGAACCCATCTGGTAAAACACCCTTGTAGACAGTGCATGTCCGTCCTTCTCCTAGTATGTTATCTTTGCTGAAATCATTAGTAGCTGCCATGAGGCCAGACAACTTGAGTTTTTCATAGGCACCTCAACAAGGATACAATCATTGATTTAATGGCGTGGGTACACTTTGCCCAATTGTGCTCCTCCTATGTGAGAGCAATTTCCATCTTTCGGCCTTTGAAGAAGAAGCACCAAACACCGGTTGCGCTTAGATAGGCAGTAATTGTTGCCACTGCGACTATGATACCCACTATGAAGCCTATGTTGCACTTTGTAGAAGCCAACCCATTATCAAAGCTGGATGGGATCAATCCAGTGAGTGAATTCCATGACACATCAAAAGAGGATAGTTTTAGAAAAAGGCCAATTCCACCAGGTAGCTCGTCGAAAAGCTTGTTATGCTAAAGATTTAGGGATTGAAGATGCTGGCAATCCTCCAAAGTGAAAAGTATTTTTCCTAAGAAGCTATTTTGTGAAAGATCAAGGGAAGCAATATTAGGAACTTGCTTGTAGAGATCGCTAGGTATGGATGCTGGGTATGGACCCAGTGAAGCCATTTTGTGACAAGGCAAGGTTCTGAAGAGCTCTACATTGAGTCAGGCAGTCCAGAGGCGAAGGACCCCTCAAGTCCTGCATTTTGAAGCTTTATTGCCAAGACCTTGTTCTCCTCGGTATTCCAGCACGAGATGCCAATGAAGTTGCAGACAGACCTTTCCTACCAATTGCCAAATATCCAACTGGACTGATGATTGGTGGGATCTTTCACAGACGCCTGAATTCTTGCAAGCATTGAGAATCATCCTCTGCAAGAGTTTGACTAAGGATTGAAAGGGAGAGAATACAGAGAAAAAGGCCAGCCAAGCCGCAACCCATCGCATTTTCTCACAATTCCAACACAGATGCGCACATCAGCACAAGAAAGAGTCTTCCAATGACGCAGAGCCGAGCGCTTCTTCCAAGGGATTTGTGAAAGAGCTATGAGGATTGACGTCTACAAGGAAGGAGGAAGAGGCATAGAAAGCAGGTGAAAAAATACCCCAGTCTTGGAGACTTCATGCTCAAACCAGGCGAGGAAAGAAAACTCTTCCCTCCTCGAATCCTCAGAACCATGAACAAAAAAAACAACAAAAGAGGGTGATGTAAATACTCAGCTATCAATAGGCAAAATTGTCTCATTTTGCATCTTCAATAAATCTACAGAGTAGCCAATGCATGTTGTATCAACAACTGAATAATTGCATGGGCATTGGACTTTTTAATGCAACTATGGTCCCATTGTACTTAGTATAATTTGCAACTCTCACCACAAGCATGGGAGCTGCGAGGCCAAGCATTTCCAAAACACACTGCTTGTTGCCTGCTGAAATCCTTCTTTGGTTTGCTCATGACCTGCTCTACAATCCATAGCCAAGTTCCAGTTTTAGTTTATTTGGTCTTTAATGTCCATAGCACCGCTATCTATCTCACTGCACCCGGTGTGAAATGATAGCTCTTCTCAGCAATTGAAAGCATTCGCAAACGAAGCTGAATGAGAGAGAGAGAGAGAGAGAGAGAGAGAGAGAGAGAGAGAGAGAGAGAGAGAGAGAGAGAGAGAGAGAGAGAGAGAGAGAGAGAGAGACCCAACCTACAAAAGTGCGATGAGCTCGCCGAGCAAACAATGTTACTCTGACCACTCTCAACTCGCGAATGCGCAACCACGTCGGAGTCTGGACATTGCTCGTCCAGCAAGCGCACATTTTACTATTTTGTGTAAACGGTAAAATCAAACATGTGAAGTTCCCACAGTACACGGGTTGAAAGTTTGCTTTGCATATACCCTCCCTCGTCACTATATGGCACGGCTCTGGGCCAGAGGGGATCTAGGGCCCAAATTTGGGGGGCAAGGCGGCTTTAATCTCCGTCGTCGGATCACACAGTGAACTAGGGGTGGGTGAACTGGGGGTGAACTAACGGTGAACTAGGGGCGGGTAAGCTAGGGATGGGTGAACTGGGGGTGAACTAGGGGCGCCTAAACTAGGATATGATCATGTGCCATGCCAACATGAACAATGACGCGTGCTAGCGTGATGGTAGGGCATTCGTGTGGCAATCGAGACGTCCCAGGTTCGACCCGCACCCCGTGAGGCGGGTGAACGGGGGGGGGGGGTGAACCAGGAGTGAACTTGGGGCACCATTTTCACCCCGAGTTCACCCCAAGTTCACCCCCAATTCACTACATGATCCGACGGCCGAGATTAAAGCCGCCTCACGCCACCAAATTTGGGCCTTAGATCCGCCCTGGCTAGAGCCGTGCCATATAGTGACGAGGTATACCCTCCCTTTTTGCCGAAAGATAGTGCCAACAAATCTTAATAAAAGAAAATCTCTCTCTATCTATCCACGCTAGCGTCCAGTGGTAGAGAGAGAGAGAGAGAGAGAGAGAGAGAGAGAGAGAGAGAGAGAGAGAGAGAGAGAGAGAGAGAGAGAGAGAGAGAGAGAGAGAGAGAGAGAGAAGAAGAAGAAGAAGAAGAAGAAGAAGAAGAAGAAGAAGAAAGTTTTAACGTGTAGGAAACTAGAGAGTTTCTGGATTTTGCTAGTCTCCTTTGACACTTTTCTCTAAATCAAACCTCTCCCTGACGGCGTGGACTCCTAGAGAGAGAATGATAGAGAGAGAGAGAGAGAGAGAGAGAGAGAGAGAGAGAGAGAGAGAGAGAGAGAGAGAGAGAGAGAGAGAGAGAGAGAGAGAGCGCACATGCGAGGCCTCAATCGATCATCAACCACAACGATTGGCTTGGTGCATAGCATGTTCAGGCTGCAGCCATACTCGCCTGCCACTAATCACCAGTTAGTGCAGATATCCAGTGAACCGTGAATAGTACTCAACCTTGGCAACAAATTTGGCTACTCTTTGAGAGAGAGAGAGAGAGAGAGAGAGAGAGAGAGAGAGAGAGAGAGAGAGAGAGAGAGAGAGAGAGAGAGAGAGAGAGAGAGAGAGAGAGAGAGAGAGAGAGAGAGAGAGAGAGAGAGAGAGAGAGAGAGAGGGGGGGGGGGGGGGGGGGGTCTGTGCAGTGCGGCCTCACATCCTCAGCTTTAAGTGCCACCCCATCTCCTTTCAAACAAATTGGTGATGACCAAAACAGGATAGTGCCACCCTGGGGACTATCTAACACGGGCATTGAGGGGTGGGATCTACGGTGGAATGAAGGAGAGCCATAGATCATGGCAAAGTAATCTCGGGAGTGGCAAAGTAATAAAAAGTAATCTCAAGTACTCGAGATTAGTTTGTGTACTCGAGATTACTTCGCAACCGACCCTTGAACCCTTGACCTCACCTTTGCGACTCCCATGTCCTATCCACGAGCACCCACATGTTTATTGTGATGGTATAGGCTGGAGATTACTCTTATACCAAATGTGACCAAAAGTAATCTCAGTTACATAAAAAATCTCGGGTATCCGAGATTACGTTTTGCGGTGCCGACAAGATCTACGATGCTCGATGCTTTCACCATAGATCCCATGCCTGTGTCAAACATAGCTTATTATAGTGTCAAAGGTTGCAGGCTTTTATATTCCCTTGTCAATATATACTTCAAAATTTCAAAGGAAAGCACATGCCGTACATGCGACTTGAGAGAGAGAGAGAGAGCACATGCGGCTGATGTAGTCCCGTGCTTATATTTGCACGCAACTGCTCGTAACGTTAGTCAAACAGATGAAGCATTTCACTGATGCAGGCATAGGAGTTGTCCATCACTCGCCTCTAGTCGTATCTGTCAGAGAGAGAGAGAGAGAGAGAGAGAGAGAGAGAGAGAGAGAGAGAGAGAGAGAGAGAGAGAGAGAGAGAGAGAGAGAGAGAGAGAGAGAGAGAGAGAGAGAGAGAGAGAGAGAGACTTCTAGAGACTAGATTGCGGCTTTTCAAAAAAAAAAAAAGAATCAAATATCTCTCTAGCTACCCACGCAAACATGGTCAGAGAGAGAGAGAGAGAGAGAGAGAGAGAGAGAGAGAGAGAGAGAGAGAGAGAGAGAGAGAGAGAGAGAGAGAGAGAGAGAGAGAGAGAGAGAGAGAGAGATCTGGAATCTCAATGGTAGAAAAAAACAAGGTGAGGGATCACGAGGGCATGCCAATGGAAGGATTTGTCGAGGTGCTTTTAGGAAGTAGGAAGAGGGGAGCATTGGAAAGTGTTTTTGGAGTTTAGTGGGAGCAGTAAGTAAATAATGGAGTGGTCTGACCAGAACGAGAAGTTAGTGCCTGTTGTTATGTTAGTGAAGGAATTTGTAGTCCAAATGTGATCCAAAGTTGAATCGTAGATTGTTGTGGTTTGGGTTATATGTTGTGTCATGTTGTGTGTGGAGAGAAGGTTAGAAAGTGCAAGGTATTTAGGTGTTTGGTATTTAGCATTGATGTTGAAGTCACCGAGTAAAATGGTAGGGTTGTGTTGGAGGTGAGGTGTGAGTAGTGTGGTCAATGTTTGCAGGAGCAAGGGAAGTGGAGTTGAGGGTCTGCGGTACAATGTTATCAGGGTTATTGGTGGATTATGTGGAGTGCTGAGGAGCGTTGTAATGCATTCTATTTCATTCGTGGAAATGATGTTGTGGTGTTGTAGATGTATGTTTTTCTTTGATGTGAAGAGGGATACTCCAATGGGGCCAGTTGTTTGAGTGTGTGTGTGTAACCGTTTATGGCCACTGTGTTAGGATGTCGTAGTTTTGTTTCTTGGAGACAAAGAATGTGGGAGGCCATTAAGCTATTATCATGAATAAGGTTGTTGTGGTGTTTCTTTAGGGACACAATGTAAGAGATTGTATTATCAAGTGATTTCTGGGCAAAGAGTGGAGGTCAAGCTGTGTAGGTTGCCAAGTGGCATGTGTTTTGAGGCAGTGTAACTCACTTAGAACTGTTTGGTCTACTTTAATATGGTTGGAAGTTAATTCTGCCAGGAGGTAAAGGTTGTTGGGATCTCTTAAGCGGGAGAGGACAGTGTACACAAGGCCGTGACTTCGAATGCTGGTTGGATCGAAAGCCAAGGTGTCCAGTGTCAAGCCTTGTGCACAGTGTATGGTTCTAGCAGCTGAAAAGCAGGTTGAATTGGGAATTGTGTTCTAGTAATAGTGTTCAGGAAGTTCTTTCCTATTTGAACACGTGTTATTTTTTGGATTGGTGTCCATTGCCTATCTATTGATGCAATGTATAGTTGTTGGTTTTCATACCTACTTTTTTGGCCTACTTTAGTGGTTTGAAAGTGAATCCAGATGGTTTGTGACGTGGAGTTTTGTGTTATCACTTTGAATATACCGTCGGCTCCATTGACTAGGCCATCTAGAATGTCAATATTTCCAGCACAAAGTTCTACAATTAGGCTTGGTATCAAGTGAAGTTTTTTGTGAAGACCTACTGTCAATTTTGGATGTATCGGTATTTGAATAGTTTTGCTGCAATTTTTTTTTGCCCTTGTGTCTTGTGCTTCAATAAATAGTGGTGTCCCTATGGTAGTGTTGAAAATATGTTGGTTGTGTAGGTCTTTATCTTTGTTTGCATAATAAAGGTGGGAAACGATGGCTGGATGAGGTACTGTGCGCATGTAATGTGTATTGAGGTACAAAATGTCTTCGTTGGTGTGTTTTGAAACATGTATCCTGTTGAGTATGTCGATGAATGTCTTGTTAGTTTGTCTCATGGTGCTTGTTAACTCATAAGACTTTATGCGGTCATGCCAGAAAGAGGGTGAGATAGCTTCGATCAACTGATGTTTCCTGGAGAAAATCCAAGTGTCGCGCACAGGACTCGCTTGGCAAAGATTTCCGCACAAGAAAACACCAACACCACCAAATGGAACGTCGTAGTTGTTTTTTATTGCACGCAGGCGAGTGTCTGCCATAGCGAAGACGCTGGTTCCAATCAAGGAGACTTCATCGAAAACGGCTAGCTGCAGGTCGCGATAAAGCAGTCGTAGCTCATTCAGTCTCTCAGGTGATAGAGAAGTGTTAGATGATGTGAGCTGTGGCAAGTGGAGGGCTGAGTGGATAGTGGTTCCACCAATGTTAAAGGCAGCCTTGCCCGTGTATGCCATTAGCAAAGCTTTTGTCGTTGTTGGGCTGGAATGTGATATGTGGTTATAGAAACGTAGAAGTCCTTGGACAATCAAAAGGAGGGTGAAAGTTTTTCCTGTGTCTGTGCCTCCAGTCAGGAAAATATGGATTGGTTTTGTAGGAAATATACGTTTTCTTACCATAATATCATCGAATATTAGCCTTTGTTGTGTGTTAAGTAGTAGAATGCTTTTGTAATACATATCGTTTGGCTGTAGTAGTATTTTTATGGTTGGTATAGTGTGTGTATGCAGCTGGTGGTGTTGGATATTTAGGTCTTGTGTGATGTCAACACGAATATGGGAGGAAATATTAGATAGTGTTGTAGATGTCGAAGGTGAATTGGTGGCTAGTGAGTCGGTGTTAAGGTTGTCCTTAACACCGACTCACTTGGATTTGTTATATTTGGATTCGTTTGTATCGATGGTAGGTTTATTTTGATTGTATACATCTTTCCATGTGAGTCCATCTGTTAGATGTTGAGTTTCATTATTTATCCATGGTAGAAATAAAAGACATTGTTCTCTATAATAATTATCTGGATATTTTGCGGCATTATATTTGACATATCGTATAATCTTTGGTTTGGTATGTTTTTTGTATGTGTTGCTTGTTGTATTGTATGTGGAGGCAAATTCTGCCAATGATATGGCATTGAGCTGGGGAGGACATGTACAATATTTGTCTATGCTTGTCTACTAAAAGATTTCTGTGCTAGTCGGGTCTATGTTTTGTAGGAGGTGTTTTCGCTTGAGAAGCATTGTTCTCTCGTGGGGAGGGTTTGTGTTTATGAACATAAATTCTCGAGTTGCGCTGTAGAGAGGTAGAGAAAGTGCAATATATACTGCTTGATGTGAGCTTATTTGCTGTGTGTTTAGTATTGTGTTTCCTATTTTTCAAAGTCTATGGTATGTAGTTGCATTGTTTTCAATGCAAGAGTCAAATTGTTCTTTGATTGCTTTGATGAGTGTGTTATCAAATATTGTTATATATGAGGTGCAATAGGTAGCTCCTCCGTGTGCATTTAAACTATATTGTGTAGCTGAATTCACATCCCATAGCTTTGAAATGTTCGGATTGAAGTTATTTGTGTAAATATCTTTGATATTTCTTTTCAACAAAAGTGTTGGGCATGAGATTGTGGATGATATAGCTTCGATGTAATCGTCAAATCGAAGGTCCATAGATAGGAGCCACTGTTCGAATGTAATATTTTCTTTATAATCTAGTAGTAGCAGATTATCTTTGATTTGTTTGTGTTTCTTTCTTTTGTATTGGATATTGTTATCTAGAGAACGACGGGGTTCTAAAATCATAGTAAAAGGCATTTCTTGCGTTTTCTGAAGCAAGTCTTCCTATGCTTGTGTGTTTGAATTTCTTGTAAATCTACAGGAAGGAGCATGGAGTCAGTTGTTATGTACTTATCAATGAAATCTACAACATCTTTGTTGGGATCTTTCCCATAGATAGGAGCATTTTCTATCCATAGGAGCCCATGATCATGCTGGCTACCTCGACTCTAAACAAAAAAGTAATCTTTGAGTTTTCCCAATATGGTTATATCCTTGGTTAGCAATTTCTTCATCCCGTTAAATCAGTTCAAGTAAAAGCGGGCTATTGTTACAGGGTCGGCTCGGAACAAATCTCGTATGTATGACGCTTCTGTCTGTGTGCTTGCACGCGTGATGGGGTTGAGCTTAGTAAGTGCTCTAATCAAGGGCTTCCAACGTTTCTCAGCCAGAAAATGTGATGAAGAATGTTGGTGGTCCAAATTGTCTGATCATAGCGAAGGCGTTTTTTTTTAGTTTCTCTTTGTAGTCAGGTGATGTTTGCAATGCCTCAAAGTCACGATATCCAAGTTGGGAAGACAAGACCTTCTCAATGTTAGTATCTCCAAAAACCTGTGCGTCCACTAGTGTATTGTGGTTTAGCTTGCCTTCGTGCATACGGATCCAAATGTATCCCAGAATTTTTTGAGTCACGACTTTGACTGTTTTGAATAAAAGATTCTCCAAATTTAGTGAGAACCTTCTATCATTATACATAAGCTCCCATTGAGCCACGTGCTGATATTTATACTTAGCAAGTGTATGGTATTTACGGGGCTCACCATAGAAAATAGTAGGGAAACTAAGTTCTTCACAATATTCATCTTTGAAAATACTCAAAGGATTATTTTCCTCGGCAGGAGCTACAAAGAAGATTTTGTCGTTGTGATCTACTACTTGTTGTGATGACTCAATTCCATGGAGCATGACATCTGTAGCTAGATCATCTTCTTCTGATGGTTGATTGTCGTCGGCAAAATCATCAGGCAAAGGACAATGAAGACTATGGAAATGGCTTACCCACTCGTTGTTCAGAGTAATATTTTTGTTCTTGTATAAAGATGTTTGCAATAGTTGAGCATTGGCTTTCATTGTAAGCAATGGTCGAACAACCCCGAAAAGGTAGCAATGATTGTGCTGTAGATGATGCTTAATACCCACTATTATCGAGGCTTCATCATGAATAAACCTTAGCAATATTTGTTGTGTTTTCCCCAAGGATGCCAAAACATTAACAACGCTACCTCACAAGCCAAATTGACCATCGTATGTAAGCTCCCTAATTTTGGTGAAAGGTAGCCTAGGACTTACAAGGCGGCTTTCTAAATGATTTAGCTTCTCTACTGTAGCCAAGGGGAGGTTAAATCCTATGGAATTCAATTGGGTGAGCAGTGCACCATGTTCTTGCCTTCTACGACCGCATAAAGTGCAGACATAGTTTTCGTGTATCTCATTGTTTTTAGACCTCCCAAGTGCCGACCTACGCCCTTTTCGAGCTAATTGTGAAAAAACCATTAAACGTCCACATCCATAACATCTATATATAGGAACATCGTTTGATGTTTCTATGTACTGTTGTATAGCTTTTTTTGATGGGGAGGCTTGTTCAATGTTTATGTTGGACGGAGCTGTGGGGTGTATTTTTCTTAAGTTTTTTAATTTTTGATGTTATTGCGCCTATTTCTTGGATGGTTCTATCACCTAAGCAAGCAAATTGCCTCGCGATGGAGGTAGGGAGTTCATTCGATTTTGCTGGAGAATCAAAGCTGTCAATGACTGTCTCATTTTTGTCCCAGGTACGAGGCTTGTGTTTGTGTGAGGATCGGTTGTCCCCCAAGTAAAAAAATAGGTTACCACTTCTATCAACAATGATGATTTTGTGAAATGTCGTTGGATCGGCTCCACTATTGAATGTTGTGTTTTTGAGTGAAGTTATTGGCACACCGTAAATATAAACATCACATGCAATACTAAATATGAAGGAGAACACATGGATAATATCAAGCGCAATACTAATAGATGATGTGTGGCAATTTAATACTTGGGTCAAAATGGAGGAATCATGTTTACAAGAAGCCAAATGCGCTAGAGAAGGTGTGATCATTGGTGTTTGCTCCAATGATACTCTCACTGCCTCTATCATGATGTTGGTGATTTTTTGTAATGACAAGCGCGACTTTATTATTTTATTGAGCACGAGGAAAAAATTATTATTCCATGGGTGATTAGCAAGGAAAGCACTATCAATATCATTTTGAATGAGTTGTTCAAAAGATGCATTATGGTTGGTTGAGGAAGCCATGTACATGCAGTTTTTTCTCCCCTTACGCTATGGGGTGGAAGGAAGATAAGTAAATGAAACACGCAGACACTAAGAGAGAGAGAGCGAGAGAGAGAGAGAGAGAGAGAGAGAGAGAGAGAGAGAGAGAGAGAGAGAGAGAGAGAGAGAGAGAGAGAGAGAGAGAGAGAGAGAGAGATGGGAATTTACAAGATGAGCAATGGATGAAAGCAATATAATACAAAGGGTGTTCTTCGGCGTGGAGGTGATGGAGCTTCAATGTTGTAGAGGAGCACTACTTTGTCTCTTTGACAAAAGATGTGATGAGGCCTAATTTGTTGACACTGAATTTGCTAGTACGAACAAGGGAGGCTAGTAGCTCACATGCATCTAGCACATCACAAGCATATAAGTCAACAAAGTTTGTCAGGGTGTAATACTTTGTCGACTATGTCACCCGCTAAGGAAACATCAATTGGGGAAGCTTTGTTGGCCAAAATCTTTCCTTCAAGATTGGGCACCAAAACAATAGTTGTAGATTTTGAGTAAATAGATCAAAAGTCCACCTCTTGTTGGTGGTGAATCTTAGTAGATTTGCATTGACCGCAAAAACATTCCACCAAAATTGAGTTCACATTCACAAAGTGCAGTGTGCCAGTTACCTATGTATAGGCACCTGAGGAGTTAGAGCTTTCTTGAGTTATTGCGGTGAAAAATGAAAAGCAAGATCAATACTTACTTCTTGATTGTGACCAACATCAAGAATATGGGCCTTATATGCTTCCTCCAAACGGTGCTTGTTGAGCCAGCAGAGGATCACACCCACATTTTTGCTCACACCCATCATTTTGTAACCATTGATTGTAATAAATGTCTTTCCGACATTAATTTTGATTTGAGCCATTCATTAAGTAACGGGACTCAATTGAGTTTCCAGCCTGTAATCCCGACGTAATTTCACCTGCTGATGTAAATAATTAGAGATGTTCTCACCTCCAAGGCTGAGGTATATAAGCCAAAGTTTTGTAACCTAAGGAGGATTCAAATTAATCAAAGTGAGTTTTGAGCGCCGTGACTGTGTCTGAGAGAGAGAGAGAGAGAGAGAGAGAGAGAGAGAGAGAGAGAGAGAGAGAGTCTTATCTCCTTGCTACGCGAGCTACGGGGCCGCCATTGGAGAAGCGACACCGCCATTGTGTTAGCAACGGTGAGAGCTACGCACAGATACCAAGAGTGCGCGCTATCGGCTTCTACGTGTGGTAAGTTCCTACGAGCTTCGGTGTGAGTTTTCTTCCAACTCGTGTGTCGGAATAGAGTGTGCAGCATATCTATAGAACCACAACGAGTAGAGCTACACATTAGTACCATCGGGGTCAAGTTTCGGTCACCTGTATTTTTCGGCCTGTCTTCATACGCGTTTACCGCACGGAGTGGTTATAGGTTGATTTTGCAGTTCAAGTCTTTAGGGTGTTGTTCTTACCTAGTGTATAGACTTCCCCTTGAGTTTGAGATCGATTCAATGATTCTAGATCCTGTTTCGTATAGCATTCGTTCGTAGTACGGATTTCAGTCACTTGCGTATTTTAGAACTTAGATTTGATTTCCTTAGTAGTGATTGTCATTAGAAGGTCGAGTAGGTGATTTGACACCCACCTAGTTGTTTCCATGCGCCTGCGGGTCAAGCTTCGTCCTCGTCTGACAAATTCTGTTGTTGGTTGAGTTCTCGCTATTTAGCTTCCGCTAGCGGCGTAACCGCCTTAACATTTGGCGCCGCTGCCGGGGACGAGAGCCCTAAGTAGGTGACCTTAGACTAATCCTACGAGGTGAGTCGTATAAACTACTTTGTATACTTTAGTTAGAAAAGATCTAGGAGTGGTGGACTCCGAAGGTCTCGAGAGATACTAGGAAGCGGGGGTATTCCTGGGTCTTCCGTGTTGACAGTAATTTTAGTTTAGCTTAGGTTAGATTGTTTTTGATGGTGTTTAAGTGGTTGTTGACATAAAAAGCATTTGCTACTCCTTGTGTGGTAGTAAATCTCTTTATATTTTCAATTGCAAAAAATCCATTTTATGATTAGAAGTAGCTTAGGTAGGGCCTGATTTGATCCTGATCTAGAGCTATCAATTGGTGTTCTATTTGCTTGATGTGTTTGATTGCATGTTAGATCACTGAAAAAGTCGCTTTGATAGTGAAATATGCAATAAACAAAGTTCAGAAAAATTTTCTGTGTAACTGATTGTTGCTGAGCACTTAAAAGAGCTATTGGAAGAGTTTTGTGCTGAAAAACTGGAAATCTGCAACTTTAGACATCATACACGTATGATGTCTTAGGACCTAAACAGAGACTAAAATTGAAAATTTGACATTGCCAGAGTGTTTAGAAGGGGGGTTTTACCCTAAGATCAACTTAAAACAAGAGCATTAACACTCAAAGAAACCCAAAAAGACAAGTCGGAGTCCAAGAAACGCAAAGAATAGGAAATTTTGGATTCAGATCTTGATTTTACATTCAAACCTGACAAAAACACTTGAAACTCAATTATAAACATTGGAGAAGGCTTAAAACAAAAAATAGTCAAAATCTGGGACAAAAGACATCATACGCGTATAATGTCTTTTGGCACTTCCACTGCTTATTTTGAAATCTGACCTGACAAGATTGTTACAATCACTGTTGGAAGCATAAATATCAAGTTTGGACCCAAATTGATGAAAAAGACATCATACGCGTATGATGTCTTTGACCTAATTTTGGACATATTTTGATACTTTGCTAACACAGATCCATTGTAATAGCTGTCTAGAGGTTATATTTCAAGTTTCATCCCATTTGGATCACAATTGACCCAAAAAACGAGTCAAAAGCGGAAAATTGCCAAGAAAAGCCTAAATTAGCCATAACTTGCTCAAACAGAGTTCAAACTGAATTTTGTGAGTGAACAGAGCATAAAGGGGCCACTGAGAGTGAGCATAACCAAAATAGTCAAAATCTGTGAAAAAAGACATCATACGCGTATAATGTCTTTTTCAGCATAACAGTAACAAAATTCTCACTTGATGAAACAGAAGATGTCCAACTGACAAGATTAAACAATTGACCAAGTATCAGTCAGTTTGGATCAATTCTGACCACAAAAACTTGGGAAAAACAAATTGCCGAGACGGAAAAGTTACAGTCCTTTAGGGGAATTGATGAATTTGAGATCGGGCAGGAATCTCCGGAATAATCAACCAAAACAAGGGGAACCAGCAAGTGTCATATCAACCGAGGGAAGTGTAAACCAAAGTTGGGTGCAACCATTAGAGCCGATCTTTGAAGGAAGTTTTCTGATACTTCTTCGGAGAGATCTTACGAGATTTTCACCGAAAACTTGGAACACTTGAACCTGAACAACAGAGAAAATATGGCAGCAGGATCATCAAACCCTTCCGCCACAATGAAGCTATTGTTCATAAAATACCAGTACGACAATGAGCAAGGTGCCAAGATCTACAAAGATGGAATGGACCGCTATTGTGTAAAGATAGAAGATAGACCTAGTGAGTTCAAGGACTTAGTGCCTGTGAGCTATAGCGGAGATAGATATCTAGATGACGAGGGTACCATGTACTTGGTAGTCCTAAACCCTAACATTGTGGACAAGTGGGGATTGATGGGCACCAAAGCCAAAATAGATGAAGAACTCGAGGAGAAAGCACCAATAATGAACTTCCCTAATGCGAGGTTAAGAAGAGAGAATGAAACTACAAGGATCAACACTGATAACATCTATGTGGGGCTATACAAATATAATAATGGGGAGCAAGATCTCTATTATAGATGTGAAGAACCCTACACCAGAGAGTTGACAGACCAAAAAAGACTTTATGTCTTTACCTACACAGAGGGATCGGAAGTGAAAATTGCCGCTTACGATAAGTATGGCAGGCAATACTCAACAATGGGCAAGAAAGAATTAGAAGGATATACATACTTTGGGGGACCACTACATCAGTATTATGTTACTTCTAGCCCACATAGACCAGCACCAACAACTGGAGTGCAAAACTCAATGACAACAGGAGGACAAAGAACTCAGGTTGCTGACTCTTTCAGTCAACCTCAGTACTCGAAGCCCGGACCAATGGGATCATTACATTCCAGAGAGTCAATGGAGACGAATCGAGGTAGTGCAGTTCCAATCCCCACCTATACCACTCCAGGTCCAAGGTTTGAAGCGGAACCATCACATTTACCTCCTAGTAGTAGATTCAGGGCAGGGGAACCGACAAGGGTAACCCATGAAGTCCATGATGCTAGAGAAAGCTTTAGCCGAGACACAGGAGCAATGAGATTGGTAGCAGATCATAGACGTATGAGACCATCTCAAGTAGCCAAGTGTATGCCAAAGAAGTATGGTGGTTCAGGAGATCCGTATGCACATGTGTCACTCTTTAAGCAAGTCTTAAGAGCTGAGCAGATAACAGATTTCCATACACAATACGAGGGATTTGGTCTTACTCTAGAAGGTACTGCATTGACATGGTTTCAACCAATGAACATTGGGGGATTCCATGACATTGACCATTTGCTAAGAGAGTTTGCTGAGGAATTCTCAAAACGAGGGATTAAGCACAATACGGTCTCACAAATATATGCTTTTAAACAGAGAGAACACGAAAAAGTGAAGGAAGCTTCACTTCGCTTCAAACAATACATTGAGAGATGTCCAGTACGTGAACGACCACAAGATGACAGACTATCTGTTCTCTTTATTGAGGGACTGAGGAACGACACTCTCAAGAAGGACTTGCACTTGAAAGCTTGTACAAGTTTCGAGCAAGTAACGAGAGAGGCATTGTACTTAGTGGATAACTGTACGGTTTATGGAGAGGTGTCAGCGGATACAGATTTTGCATCCAGTAGCTCCTCCTCCGTAGCGAGCGAGACTACCACTAAAAAGAATGTTCAAACAACAACCATGCCAAATGTAGAGCAAATGATAGAAGATGCTCTAAAAAGGATGGCACCATACCAAAAACCATTGCCAAAAACACTGAAATGGTGTGCTATTGAACAAAAATGGACAAATCATCCAACAGAGGAGTGTTATTACAACAAAGGGTATGTAAGGGAGCGCCAGTATGCACCTCCTGCTCAATTAGCACCACCTCAGATACATCCAGTACCTCGATACCCAACGGGAAATGTACCAGGACCTATGGGGATAGAAAGACCGCAACCGGTATTGGGACAACAACCACCTTTACCAGGAGCAAGACCAGTGGGCATTAGATATGCACCAACCTTAGAGAATCAGGAAGAACAAGCCTTAGTGCCTGTTCAAGCCTATTATGAAGAATCGGGTGCACACATGTCTCCGACAGTGTATTACTCACCAGAAGAACCAAAACAACCAGAACCATGGGGCATGATGGGGAATGTTGGAACACCAACAGTTACAAGTGCTTCTGATGAAGAGAGATACAATATGGACGCAAGAACCTTGATGTTCATAGCTCATGGAGGGTTAACAGGACAAAGACCATCCTATCCACAAAGGACGAATCAAGCGGGACCAAGACCAGCACTAGGACCCTGTTACAAGTGTGGAGGTGACCATCTGATGAATGTTTGCCCACATACGGAAATCATTAGAATTAACGCTTATTGCACTGAGTGTGGGGTTACTCACTTCATTGAGGATTGTTCAAAGAATCCAAACAAAGTGCAAAAGACGACATTGAATATGCTAAAACTATTCCTACCAGCAGTGGGTCTGAAAATGAAACTCTGATACCAACGCAAGTTGTTACTAGAGCTCAAGCTAAGAAAACCACTAGAGAACCTGAGAATGGAAAGTTAGCGACTGAAGTGGTTAGTCAAGGACCGCGGAGTCAGAAAAACACATGGAAAGCTAGAAAAGCACGCATGAAGTTGAGAAAAGAACGTGAAGACGCTATTCTAGCTGAGGAACTAAAGCAAACTAAAGCTAGATTAGAAAAACTTGAGAGTCAAAACGGGAAACGAGAGATGAGCCCGGAAAGAACGAAACAAAAGAGTATCAAAGAAACAACGAGCTTAAGCTCAGGGGGATCAGTGCTAGTCGACAAGGTACACGAACCATTGGACGCACTGATGAGAGCTTACGAAGCTAGGTTAAAGAACAACCAAACACAAGAACAGAGGTGGATGACATACCCAAACGCGGAATTGGAAAAGCAGAGACTTGAAATGTGCCAAGAATGATCGAGACTGCACAAGCCTTATTAGAACCACCAAAAGAAACAATGAATTGTGGAAAGGAAAACCCAATTCAGCAAGAGACTATCGTTTCACGGGTAGCTGAAAAGACTCCCAGTGCACAAAAGCCTGAAAATACACAAAAGGATGACCGCATAGTATTGAACACAACCGATCAGGAGATAGAGAGTTTTCATCCAGTCATACAGAGGTCTTACGGAAGAGATGAGGATTACAATGAATTTTGGAAACAAGTGAGAGAGGCAAACTTTGCAAACGAGCTAAGTTGCCAAGCTAATCAGACAAATTGGGAAAAGGACATCAGGAATCCTCCCATAGTGGAATTTGAGGCAGGATCTCAAGTGGACTTGGATCTGCAATCTTACTGGGGAGATGGGGGCTCTGTTAGAACAATGGAGAGCAAACCTCATTCACTGAAAACCTTACCTTCATACTTAGGAGAGTATGAAGCAAAATCCGAGATTAGAGCACTTCCCTCACGAAAAATCTCATCAGAAAAAGTCATGGACTCGCAAGGATTGATAGAGATTTTGTCAACACCAGTGACATGCACTATCACTCTAGCTGAGCTTTTGAGGCTAAGACCACATATGTGGACCACTGTAGGAAAATGCTTGGAGAAATTCGGGATAAAAGATCCAACATCGAGATTGCAAGAGAGCATTGAGGAGCTGAGCAAGCCACAAAAGAACGCTAAGCCTGTACCCTTAAACAAGGTCGGAGAGTATTGCGAAGGTGAAGAGGGGAATACAACCTTACCAGTTGAATTCCAAGGAGTGAACACAATGGCAATACTAGACAGCGGAGCTGGGGTAGCCATTGCTACAAAAGAAATCTGGAAAAAATGGGGGAAACCAGCAATAAGGAAGACTAGGTTGAAACTCCAATTAGCAGATGGACACATGGAGAAACCTATGGGGTTATTAGAGAAAGTTGTAGTGACTTCTTGCGGCATTGAATACGAACATACTTTTGCTATTGTCGATTTTGGCAAGGAGAATAACTATGATATCATACTGGGAAGACCATTCATGAGACAGTTGAAAATGGTCCAGGATTGGGGCTACGATCACATATACCTGAGAAATATGGAAACCACTACACGTGTGAACCTGAAAGACCATAGCTACAAAGATGTGAACCGAACACCGGTAGAGGAGTTTGATTCAGCTACTTTGGCGGGATCCGAATTTCCAGCTTGGTTAGGTAAACCCAAGGAGTTATGGATGTGTGGAGCTTCGAAATGTGGAAGTCTGAAACGAGAAGAATGTGTTTTAGAAAGGGCTATCGAAGACGAAACTTATGTAGGAGAACCCTTTCCAGAGGACACGTTTGAACCATTAGAATGGACACACATTCTAGCAACCCTAGATGTTTGTGCAATTCCGGATGGTCCCACAACGAAATTTTGCGACAAGGACGGGTACGACGTGGTTCCGTATTTCATGTTGAGAACTGTACTCGAAAAAGAAACTGAAAAGAACGATACACTGGAAAAGGAAGATGAAGAAGAGGTGTTTCACGACATTCCCAATCATCCAGAGTGGGGAAATGAAGCAGACAACGAGTCAACGGACAATTCAAGCGGAAACGAAGAAACTATAATGGATGTCCGATTTTATGATTTTCCGAACCAAACTAAACAACGCCAGAAACACTATAGAGCAAAGAAAAAAACAAAAGGGGTTAGAACCAATCCGATGCCTAGAATAAGAGGAAAAAATCAATTCCTAATGCTAGTAAAGGCTGAAGATTGTGTTAAGGATAAGATTTCTGGAAGAATGAGAGGCAGTGATCAAAAGAGCTTACGAAAAGACAAAAGAGGCTCAAGAAATCAAGTTCAAAAGAATGGAACGAAAACTGAAACAGAAAAATCAGAAAAGAACAAGCGCAACAGAGAATACACAGAGTCCAAGTTAGAACGTAGAAACAAGTACAGAGAGCTCAAGAAAACTCTGAAAGAAGTTTGGACGACAGAAATTGAGAGTGGAGAGGACGAAAACGCCAAAATCAAGGAAAACATGGATGTTCCCTCTCACTATAGGAAATTCACAATAGAGGATAGGAAGGTGATATTAACCCCACCTATTCGAGAGAGGAAGGAGAACGAATCTTATGACGGACCGGAGGATGCAAAAAAAGTTGATTTAGCAGCTCCAGGTGAGCCACCTAGACCGGTGTACATAGCCACAGATTTGTCTCCAAGCGAGGAAGAGAGACTTTTGAGTCTTCTCAGAGAGTATAGGGATGTGTTTGCATGGTCTTATAAGGACTTAAAGGGAGTTGACCCATCGATATGCCAACACACAATCCCACTGAAACAAGACGCAAAGCCTAGCAGACAGAGACCATACACATATAATGATACGTTTGCTAAGCGAATCAAAGAAGAGATAGATAAGCTAATGGAAGCTGAATTCATATACGAGATTGAACACACTGATTGGGTATCTCCGATTGTGGTAGTACCTAAGAAGAACGGAAAACTCCGAGTGTGTGTCAACTTAAAGAAAGTGAATGCTGCAACAATCAGGGACAATTATCCCCTGCCGATAACTGATCATGTTCTAGAGCGTGTATCAGGGAAAACAGCATACTCCTTTCTTGATGGTTTTTCAGGATATAACCAGCTAGCCATAGCACTGGAAGATCAACATAAAACAGCTTTTGCAACGGAGTGGGGAATTTATGCTTATCGGGTTATGCCTTTTGGTCTAACCAATGCTCCCGCAACCTTCCAGAGGCTGATGACGCATGCTTTCAAAGAATACTTAAGGCTGTTTCTAGAAATCTACATGGATGACTTATGTGTACATTCTCTACTGAGAGATGAGCATCTAGAACACCTAAGAAAAGTATTTGAGAAATGTAGGACATATCGCATTTGTCTCAATCCTGAGAAATGTGTGTTTATGGTCCGACAGGGCAGAATTCTGGGACATATTGTCTCACAAAACGGAATATCCACGGATTTAGAGAAGATAAAAGTTATAGTGGATATGCCTAGACCAACCAATGCGAAACAAGTACAGAGCTTTATGGGACATTGTGGATATTATAGACGATTCATTTACATGTACGCTATAATAGGCCAACCACTTTACAGGCTAATAGTGAACTTTGAATGGACAGAGGAAATGTGAGGAATCATTCAAGAAATTGAAAGAGGCACTCATTACTGCTCCAGTCTTGAAATCACCAGATTGGGAGAAGATATTCCATGTGCATATAGATGCTTCGGCATATGCAATAGGATGCATTCTGGCTCAGCCAGAAGAAGGAAACATGGATTTTCCTATCTGTTACGCCAGTCGACAGCTCAACCATGCAGAGAAGAATTACACCACAACAGAGCGAGAAGGATTAGGAATGATATATGCTGTGAAGAAATTTCGGCATTATCTTCTAGCCAACAAGTTTGTGTTTTTTACGGATCACCAAGCCTTGCTCTACCTAGTGAATAAACCATGCAATACCGGGAGAATAGTGAGATGGTTCATTATCTTACTGGAATTCGACTTCACGGTAGTAGTAAAGAAAGGAAAAACACATCTTAGAGCTGATCATCTTTCGCGATTGACGAATGGAGAAGACCCTATAGGAGTAGATGACGACATGCCAGACGCGTACTTGTTCAACATAGAAATGATACCTAAGTGGTCTCAAAATGTCGTTGACCTATTAACCTATGGAGGAGAGTTCGATAGAAGAGAATACAACCTGAAACATATTGCTATTCAGCAATCCAAGAATCTTCAATTGATTGCAGGAAGGTTGTATCAATTGGGAAATGATCATGTTTTACGACTATGCATCAATCCTGAGGAATATAGTATATATCTGCGCGAAGCACATGTTCAGGAATGTGCATTTCATTGTTCAAGAAGGAACACATATAGGAATTTGTTACAATTGGGAGTCTATTGGCCAGGAATGAAAGAAAGCGTACATGAATATGTCACTGTATGTATTGTATGTTCATCAAAACCGCCAGCCGAGTATTCGACATTATATCAGATAATGATCGCTCCAGAATGGAGTCAGTATATTGTTGAATATCTCACAAATAGAACTTTCCCAGAAGGAACGTCAAAAGCTCGTCAGAAATCTGTAGAGACAGAAGCTAGAGATTACGCTTTAATAGGAGATCAACTCTATAAGAGAGGTAAAGACAACCAGCTTAGGATTTGCGCATCAGAGTCTGAGTATGTGATAATCCTGGAGCAAGCTCATGGAGGAGTAGGTGGAGGCCATTTCTCAGGTGATAAGACAGCAAAACTTGTCTTAGCCGCAGGAATATGGTGGCCAACATTACATATGGACGCTGAGGAATACGTTAAACGGTGTGATGACTGTCAGCGGACCAAAGTACCACTTAAAAGAGATGATATGCCGCTTAGACCAATGATGGGGGCAAGAGCTTTTGCAAAATGGGGGATTGATTATGTCGGACCCATTTCACCTCCTGCATATAAGACTCATGCACAATACATTGTTGTGGCTACAGACTATCTAACAAAGTGGGTCGAAGCAAAGGCAACTCAAAAGCAGATGCCAGGACCACGGCACAATTTCTATATGAATACGTCTTTGTACGATATGGATTGCCAATAGAAATTGTGAGTGATCGAGGCACACATTTCATAAATGAAGTGATAGAGATCCTTCTAGATGAATTCATGGTAATCCATAGGAAATCAGCCCCGTATCATCCACAAGCAAACGGACAAGCTGAAGCAACAAACAAAACCATATGCACGGTCCTTACGAAGATTGTATCTGAGTCGAGAACTGACTGGGACCAGAAGTTGCATTCAACATTATGGGCATATAGGGTAGCATATAAAACATCAATAGGAACGACCCCATATAACATGGTTTTTGGGCTAAATGCTATCTTACCAATAGAATTCTTGATTTCAACCTTAAGGGTGGCTAAGGATCTAGAGTGGACAGGGCACGAGCTCTCTGATAGAATAGATGACCTGGAAAAGCTAGATGAGCTTCGCCTAAAAGCAGTAGCTTCCATCTACGCTCAAAAAAGGCGACAAAAGGAATTTTTTGATAAGCATGTGCGGACTAAAGAGTTTAAGGTTGGGGACTATGTCCTAGTTTACACTCTGAAACAGCATGCTAAGAAGCTTAAAAAGCGAGGGATGGGACCTCTGGTGATTAAAGATCTATCACCAAGTGGAGCCGTCAAGCTTGCTACATTAGACGGAGAAGAAATGCCCAATTGGATTAGTGGATGCAGAGTGAAAAAGTATCTTTTGCCGCTAACCCAAGACATGCTTCTCAAAATACATCAAGAAAAGCTGCGTGTCCAGAAAAAGAAAAAGATTGAGGAGGAAGCGCAAGCCGAGGCGAAGGAAAGAATGGAGAAAAGAAGACTACTGCGTCAGAAACAGCGCAATGAAGGAGCAATACGAATAAACGCAGTCAGTATAACAGAAATGGATAATGACAAAGAAGAACCCATCATTGAATGCAAAGTAGGAACCAACCAAATCAAAGCCAGAGCACTATTGGATTCAGGAGCTCAAGCTAACCTACTTTCACTCAGTTTGTATAGACAATTGACAAATGACACTAAACTACAAACTGCCAAGCAAGAGTTAAAGAGTTACTCTGAGAATGAATCAAAACTGTCGGATGCACAGTTTTACATATACAGATTAACCAATATGTGTATCCTCATATGTTTTACGTGGTTGAAGACCAAGCTACACAACATCCATTATTGCTAGGACAACCATGGCAGAAGCAATACAATGCAATGATTGACTGGAGTTCTAAATCAGTGCTTATCAAATACGAAGGTGAAAGTCAATCAGTTAAGTTCACCAAAGGAACAGAGCCAACTCCAAAGGAAGAATCCACGGACAAGGGCAAACAACAAACAGAGAAAAAGAAGAAGCAATGGCAACCAAAAGTTTCTATACAACCGGATTACTCTTCGACGAGGAATTCTCAACAGTGGATAAGGAAGACAAGCAATATATAACAGCTCAACCTTGGAAAAAAACGGAGTCAAAGATGGTATGGAGACCAAAAAAGGTGGTGCCAGAAAACACAAACAGAGTCTTCAATACCAGACAACAGAGTGATCCCCGACAATCAAGGACAGTGAAACAGATCTGGATTCCAAAGAAGTTCATGACGGCACAAAGCTACAGCCAGCAAATTTGGATCCCAAAGATTTGTAAAAAAGAACTCCCTTCAATACAATCAACGGAAACTCCTAGGTATTTCAAGGCGAGGAAATCAACACACAGATCAAAGCAGGTTTGGGTCGCAAAGAGTTTGTGGCAAGCACAAGCAAAGCGGAAGCAGATTTGGATTGTGAAAAAAGACAACAAGGTAATGAAGAATCCATCTACTGATTCTACTACCGAAGTGCCAAAACCAACCCAAAACCCGACCACCAATCCTTCAATCAAACAAAGAGCAGCTTTATTGGAAAGACTGTTGTATCATCGCTCTACAATTGCATTGGGAACTTATGACCAAAACAACTACAATGCTTCACCCACAGACACTTCATAGTCGTCCGGGAGGACTCAGACTAGGAGGGGGGGAGGTATACAGGAGCTACAAAGCAGCTACAAGCGGAAAAAACAAAGAAAAACAAAAATTATATTACAAGGGCAGTGTCTTACATGATTTTGCAATTTTTTATGTTTGATTGCGGATATTGATAATATTTATGCCCTTATATACCTTGTTTTGCAACAAGAAGAGATCAAATGATGAATTTGGGTCTCTAGATGTGTAAATATCACTAAATAAGAGTGTTTTTGGAGCTAAAAAGTGGTAATCCAAGTCCAGAAATCACAAAGAAGTGTATATTCATATACACAGGGTTACCAGCTATTTATCATGTATGTTTGGAATTTTTTGGCTTCAATTTGCTATTTTCCTTTATTTTTTATGATTTTCTTAATAAAAATAAAAGAAAAATAAAAAAGCAGGTGAAATGAGATCGGAAAAAAGAAAAGAATAGACGGCGATGATCCTAATGACAAGGGCAACCTAGGATAAAAATTGGGTACAATTCTGAAAAAGTTGCGGAAAGCCCGAAATGACAGAATTTTGGCAAAGCGGACAGATTTCTCAGAAACAGGTCAAACGGAGTCCAAATTGAGGAATTTCAAATCCTAAAGTGCATTTCACGACGAGATAGGAGCACATGTCAAATTTGGTAACAAGTGATCCGGGAAGCCCGAAGTTAAGTATTTTTCACTTCACTATCAAGCTCATTTTCACTATTACCTTCTTGGAGAGAGCAAAGAGCACAAAGGAGCATCCGGCCTTCTACCGCCTTCTACGACTGCTACGAGAGCTCAGAGGACACCAGACATGAGAGGTAGACTCGTTGCCATAAGCTTTTGATGCTTATCGTTAACTTTTGTCGCGAAAACTCACCAAAACCAAGAAACAAGAGCAGACGGGGAATGGGGAGGAACGCTAGGTAGGGGCACAACCGCCTAACCAAACCTTGCAAGAACTTAGAGGTGGGTTACCCTAGTATAGGAGATGAGTTTCTAGCACTCAAAGCTCGAGAAAGAACGACTGGAAAAACCCTAGGTCAACAGAGCCTGCAAGAGGCAATCAGAAAAAAGTTGTCGGAACGACACAAAACTTCTCAAGAAGCTTAACAACATCGAGGGCAATGCAACCATGGAGTATCTCCAGGTTTGGACCACCAAAAGTAGGTCGGAACAACCGATTCGGCTGTGGACACACAAAGCGTCATTTTGGCATAACGGCTAAAATTGACGACCAAATGACATGAAACTTCACAAGCAGCTTAAAATATACATGGATGACTTATGTTTGCAAGCAAAACCCAAAAGAAAGCTGATTCACTTACCGATGGTGAAAAAGACGCTTTCGGGCAACCAAATGGAGAAAGATGGAGAACGGGGAGCCAAAGTCAAGTTCAACCGAATAGGTGGCTTCACAACATATCCAATGAGCTGGAAATGCAACTCTCAAGAAGAAAAGTTGAAGAAATTCAACTCCAAGGCAAAAAGACGACTTCGGAGACTGAAATGCCTATAAGGGGGCTTTTTAGCTAAACTGATGACTTTTTAAGTTGAAAACTAGTTAGCAGGGCTTAGGGCACTAGCACAAAGCATTCTTTGCACAAAAAGACCAACATTTCAAGAAAAGACATCATACGCGTATGATGTCTCACAGCATGATTTTCACATCCATTTCAACATTTGAGTGCATAGCCTCATTCCACATGTTAATCACATCCTATGAACCAAGTATCATGAGAATTGGAGTTAGAAAACCCAAGGAAAACCAAAAAGACGCAAAGTAGGCCATAAAATTGATTTTTGGTCCTAATTTTGTCAAAATAACTCCAAACTCATTGAAACTTTGTAGGATTGTTGATTAACACCTCTACAAGCTATCTGGAACCAAAAAGCACCATTTTGACACAAAAGACATCATACGCGTATAATGTCTATTTGCACTTACAGAGCCAAAAATGCTCATTTGTCATCATACATCCATTATATATATCTAATACATGCTGCACATGAAGTTTGGAACCATTTGGTCAAGTGGATCACCCCATTAGCCCAATTAAGAGAAAATCCTTCATACAAAGCCTATTTTTGTCCCAAATCCAACATATTCAAGTCCAAACCAAGATTTGAGTATAAACAGTCCTTCACTAGCACATGGAGAGTCCACAGAACCAATCCCATGAAAAATTGATGAAAAAGACATCATACGCGTATGATGTCTCCAGAGCCATTTTTAGCCCAAAATCTACCCAAACTTGATAAATCCACTGAATAAGCCTATCTAAAGCCAAATCCAAGCTTATAGAGAAAATTGGTCCAAAAATGCACTAAAAGACATCATACGCGTATGATGTCTCACTATGTGATTTTGGCACCTCAGGGCTTCAACCACCAAACAGAAGTGTTCTACATGCCATTTGAAAGTAATCCACCAAGTTTTATCCAATTTGGATCATAAAATCCATTTCCCTTTCAAAATTTTGCCAAGAGCCTGAACTGGACTAAAACTGGCCAAAACTTGACCAAATGGGATCCAAACTCAAATCCAAGCATATGACACTCATGTATACACTATCAGCTACAAGCACAACCAATATGAAGTCATTCTGACACAAAAGACATCATACGCGTATGATGTCTCAAGCATGTTTTTGAGCCCAGTTTGCATATTTTTTCACCTACATTGCATCCTTAGGCCCTGAATAGCTCATGTTTCAATTTTCAAGTCATTTGAATAGTTAAAAGCTTCATTTCGGCTTTCAGTACTAAAAAGACGCTAACTTCTGAAATTGGAGTTACAGGATCCATGGATTCCGCTAAGTCATCGGCAACTAAGAGAAAAAGACCAACCATCAAGGATGCTCTTGCAGAGGCAGAACCTTTTGATATTCCAACAGAAACCCTCAAGCCAACCAAGACTTGGGTGGAGGAAGCAGTACTAGAAAAAGAGGGAATAAAGATCTACCAGGGGACTTTCAGAGATCCTCAAGGGCAATCGATCGATGTACCTATGATCCCACGAGAATTAGTGGATTATAGCAGATCAGAGAACATAAGCAGATACCTGGAAAAGGCTGACTTACACAGGTTCTTCACCTCGAGACCATCAGGTGTAGACACAAGAAGAGTGTATGAGTTGGCAACATCCATTCAGAAGGATGGGAAAGCCACGTTGACAGCCATGGATGGAGAAACAATTGAAGTACAGATCACTCCACAGCTCATTGCAGATGCATTGAAGCTGCACAACAAAGGGAGTTCTGTCAGAGAAAGAAGGGAGGCCATAGAGGTCTATGGATCAAAGAAACAAAATACAACCTACGGAGATATGGCAGATCAACGAGCGGCAACCCTTTGCCGATTATACAACCAGTTTTTCCATGTGTGCAGCAAAAGACCGCAGAAGTATACTACACCACCCCATGCCATTGCCACAACCATCACATGGGCACTGAAGAGCAACATGCCAAAGGAGGTGAATTATGCTCAATACATCCACGAGCAAGTAATCGCCATGCACAACCAGAAACCAAAGTACATCGGAGGAGGAGAAATCCTAACAAGAATAGCTTATGAAGCTATTGGAGCTAGGGATCAAGGGCCACAGGTTCCCTCCCAGAATGAGTGGCTTAGAGAAGCCGATGAGGAGGAAGAACAGCAAGAAGTATCCAAGAGGGCGTCCACAAGAGCACGCCGAAAACTAGAAATAGTTTCAGAACCTGAGGAGGCCGTGGACGAGCCGCTCAAGAAGAAAGTGAAGAAGAAGGCCGATCCCAAGCAAACCAAAAGTCAAAAAGCCGCAAGAATGGAAAGGCTGGTGGAGCAGTTTAGAGCGGAAAGAGCTCTAAAGGGGGACTTCGAAGAAATGTGGGTGCCAGACCCCAGTAAAGTCGGAACCAGCTCAGCCAGGCCACATGTTGATCAATATGATCAATATATTAGAGCTTATGAGGAGTCGGAGGCCATACTGGAGCAGCAACCTGTCGAGCCTTATACTGAAGAGGAAGTACAGCTTTTAAAAGCTGAGCTGCAAAAGGACGACAAGGGGAAGAGAAAAATAGATGAGTCTACTGAACCTAAAGAGACAGTAAGGCAAGCAAACAAAGGGAAAGCCAAGGTGACTGAAGACAATCAGCCCTCTTTTACTGTTGTACCAAGCCCGAAAAAGATGGAAATTATTGTGGAGGAAACCACAATAGAAATAGAAACAGAAATTATGGAAAAGCCGGAGGCCGGGACCAAGGAAACGGAGATAGATCCAGTTCAGCAAAAGAAAGATGATTATGAGGATCTGGTAGCGATCGGATACAGTGAAGAAGAGGCCCTGGAGGCAGTTTATGGGATATCCCTACGGAAACAAGATGATTGGAAAGGGACGAAGGAAAAGACGAAGGGTACAATGGAGAGTAAAGAGAAAATGGACGAGCCGAAGCCATTGGAGGTGGTGGCAGAAAGAGCTGTCAAGTTGACAGATGAAGATGAAAAAGACATGCACATGGTGCATGAACTGCTCAGCAAGATTAAAGAAAGATCCAGAGCAAAGGAAGTAGCACTTGAGACAGCAAAACAAAAGGAAGCAGAGTTGCAGAAGAAGTTAGAGAATGCTATGACTGAATCTGAAAGTCATAAAGCATCACTCTACGACGCAGAAAACGAGAGAGACGGCTTAATACTCCAACTAGCCGAAGCTTCAAGAGAGGTAACAAGTTCACAGGAAGCAAAGGAGCGAATAGAAGATGAGCTGGAGGCAGCCAAGGATGAGCTCATTGAGCTGAGGGAAAGAGGCGAACTTCAAGAAAGGACAATCACGAGACTGAGGACCACCCCTAGAGCTAGCAGAGCAGGAACAGAACAAGAGGGAGCCCTCGTACCAGCTCTGGAAGATCAGGTCAGAAGTCTGCAAAGAGAGCTGAGGTTAGAGCAAGTGCAAAGATTGCACATGGCGGAGGGATCATTGGCTGCAGAGGAGAGGCTCACATCAGAAAACCAAACACTAAGGACAGAAAATGAGGCCCTCCGCAAACAGCTCCAAGACATCCAAGAGCAACAAAGAAGAGAAACAGAGACACCACAAGAAGAAGCAGGGGGAGCAGCCATAGAGCTACCTGAAACTGGAGGGGCAACCACAATTGAAGATCCAGCCCCAGTTCAAGAAGTGGCCTCGACTTCAGGAATCTCTGAAGAAGAAGAACAAAGGCTCCAGGACCAAATAGAAAAGTCAACAGAGGAAAGTGCCAAGGCGGAAATGGAATGGGAAAGGAGACTCCTCATCTCCATTAGACTTCAAGGTTTAGACACAAAAGTGCTCCATGAAGAGTGGATGCAACCCAGCCTGCCTTTCCCTCTGATGAAATTTGAAGTGATAAAGACGAAAAAGAGAATAGAGGAGGAGCAGTATGTCGCTCTTTATGAAGGCGACATCACAAAGGATGAACAATCAAAGAAGATTGTAGATTCTCAACCTAGATGGAGAAAGGGTTGGCTGAACAAATACCCAGCCTACCTCATCTACTTGGTAGAGGCTCCAAAAGAGATTCGGGAGGATGTAACCTTCTGCCCGGTGCCAAGAGTCAGAAGCTGGAAAGAGCATGGCAGGATTGCAGAAAAGAAGCCAAATTGGCTTAATTACCCAAGGATGCCAGGACCAAAGGCAGGAGAGAGAATAGGTAAAGCCTACATGATGAAAACCCTAACGGGCACCATCAAACTCTTTACTGGCTCTCCTGACCTTTCGTGTCAGATGCTAAAGAAAATCTGCAGGACTCTCTTAGCATGCATTGAAGTGTTCGCGCCAGATAAAGCCACGACCTCGAGTCTACTATCGACGGTCGACACAGTGACAGATATGATGTATGATCTTTCTTTGCAGCCATCACCAAAGGTGTTACATCTCTTATACCAAAGAATTATGTTTTTGCCTAGCTTCCACATGCAAACATTCGAAGAAGCTTCCTACACCGGCTTTTTCACTCACGAAAGCAAAATATTCGGCCCAACCTTGACCATCGGCAACCTACGCTACGAATCACATTTGCAGATGCTCAAGACGACATGACTCTATTGACCAAGCCTAAAAGTCATGTCAGGGACGACATGAACGCGGAGGGGGGGAGTGTTGAGCCAGCAGAGGATCACACCCACATTTTTGCTCACACCCATCATTTTGTAACCATTGATTGTAATAAATGTCTTTCCGACATTAATTTTGATTTGAGCCATTCATTAAGTAACGGGACTCAATTGAGTTTCCAGCCTGTAATCCCGACGTAATTTCACCTGCTGATGTAAATAATTAGAGATGTTCTCACCTCCAAGGCTGAGGTATATAAGCCAAAGTTTTGTAACCTAAGGAGGATTCAAATTAATCAAAGTGAGTTTTGAGCGCCGTGACTGTGTTTGAGAGAGAGAGAGAGAGAGAGAGAGAGAGAGAGAGAGAGAGAGAGAGAGAGAGTCTTATCTCCTTGCTACGCGAGCTACGGGGCCGCCATTGGAGAAGCGACACCGCCATTGTGTTAGCAACGGTGAGAGCTACGCACAGATACCAAGAGTGCGCGCTATCGGCTTCTACGTGTGGTAAGTTCCTACGAGCTTCGGTGTGAGTTTTCTTCCAACTCGTGTGTCGGAATAGAGTGTGCAGCATATCTATAGAACCACAACGAGTAGAGCTACACATTAGTACCATCGGGGTCAAGTTTCGGTCACCTGTATTTTTCGGCCTGTCTTCATACGCGTTTACCGCACGGAGTGGTTATAGGTTGATTTTGCAGTTCAAGTCTTTAGGGTGTTGTTCTTACCTAGTGTATAGACTTCCCCTTGAGTTTGAGATCGATTCAATGATTCTAGATCCTGTTTCGTATAGCATTCGTTCGTAGTACGGATTTCAGTCACTTGCGTATTTTAGAACTTAGATTTGATTTCCTTAGTAGTGATTGTCATTAGAAGGTCGAGTAGGTGATTTGACACCCACCTAGTTGTTTCCATGCGCCTGCGGGTCAAGCTTCGTCCTCGTCTGACAAATTCTGTTGTTGGTTGAGTTCTCGCTATTTAGCTTCCGCTAGCGGCGTAACCGCCTTAACAGTGCTTGAGACAAGGACTTGTGACGTGTGCTAGGATAGTAATATCCAAGACTGAGAGTGTATTGCTTCGACCTGTGAAGGAACCTATGTTTCATGCAACAAACATAGGATACACATAGGTCTCCAGAGCACGAAAAATAGCGTGGTAATCGTCTTTACGTGCATTCACAAAGCTAAGCTGTGATGGCAAGAGAGGGAAAATATTAGAAAGCTGCAAATCTATAGAAGGGCGAAGATAAGTAAGCCTTACAGTGGCACGGTCCTTAGCTGTTGGCCCATCTGCAACAACAAGATCACCTTGGGAACGACTAGATTTTGAAGTGCTATCATGGCCCTGTATAACAACAAAAGCTATAGTTCCAAAGTGTGTATGGGTGCCTTGTGCATGCAAGGACTATGCCTCATCCAAAAATTGACGCACTTTGCTCTCTGGGTAGAAACTAAGGCTGACTTCAAAAGGCTTTGTCTTTTCTATAACCATGGAAGCATTGAAAAATAGTACATAAGGAGATGTGCAACCATCTGACTTAGTTTGTCTTAATATTGTGCCATTTTCAATTTAAAAAGTGCCGATTGAGGGCATGGAAAAAGGAGAAATGCCGCCCCAAAATAGACAAAAATTGTGTAAAAATTTAAAAAAACAGCGTAATTTTTTGAAGTTTCCTCTTGAAATATTGAGATGGGATTTACAAGATGAGCATGGATGAAAGCAATATAATACAAAGGGTGTTCTTCGGCGTGGAGGTGATGGAGCTTCAATGTTGTAGAGGAGCACTACTTTGTCTCTTTGACAAAAGATATGATGAGGCCTAATTTGTTGACAGTGAATTTTCGAGTACGAACAAGGGAGGCTAGTAACTCACGTGCATCTAGCACATCACAAGCATATAAGTCAACAAAGTTTTTGTCAAGGTGCAATACTTTGTCGACTATGTCACCTGCTAAGGAAACATCAATTGGGGAAGCTTTGTTGGCCAAAATATTTCCTTCAAGCTTGGGCACCAAAACAATAGTTGTAGATTTTGAGCAAATAGAGCAAAAGTCCACCTCTTGTTGGTGGTGAATCTTAGTAGATTTGCATTGACCGCAAAAACGTTCCACCAAAATTGAGTTCACATTCACAAACTGCAGTGTGCCAGTTACGGTTGTTTTTGAGACTCGGTCTAGAAGAGCCCTTTTTGAGACTATGTCCAGTCATTGAGTCCATTGAATCTTTGGAGGGCCTTGTGGAGGTTTTATTGAGTTGGGGTGTTCTTGAATGTATGAGACACCTTCGGTGATTCACGTTTCTAGTGACCCCTCTGCTCGTGGGGGCCTCACCATAGGACATGTATCAAGGCATGTAGGTCCTTATAATGTCTAGTTGGTAGTCTTTCAACAATTTTTTTGAGTAGTATACTTAATTTGATGCCTTGTTAGCACTCTTTTATGGTTTATGGCATTGATTTTATCGTTTTAGGTTTGAGATTTTGCTCCCTCTACAAAGGAGGCTTTGTTAAGGCCCAAATTTTTTGGTTTTTTTTTTCCCCATAAATCCTTAGTCTTACTCCCTTGCATTTGCTCTTATCAATTATGGATGATCTTTTGAGAAAGGAGTATTATATCAAGAAATTTGATGGCACAAACTTCACAATAGGAAAGCAGTGCATGCTTCATGTCTTGGTCAATGAGGGCCTTGCAACACCATTGAAAGAGCACACAAAGCGTGTTACACTGATGGTCAATGGGAGGATCTTGATGCTCGTGCTATAATGACCATTTACCTGCACCTTGGCGAGTCCATTTGCTTTACAATTATGGACAAGACTACTTCAAAGGATTTATGGGAATCAGTATGCTCAGCTTGGGATGACAAGAGTGCATTGAATAAGGTTTCTCATAAAAAATCTCATACGTTTGATTATGAAAGAGGACAGTAGTGTCAATTCACAGTTAAATGAGTTCAATAGCTTGTTTACACAACTTACACGTAAATGACTAACCTTTGATGATGAAATGAAAGCTATTTTCTTTGCCTTTGTCATGAGACACATTTAACACTACATTAGTAACTCTGCACCTGGCGGGGTAAGCTGTTTTTTAGTGATGCTACTAGTGCTTTGCTCATGGAAGATCTAAGAAATTGGTCTCTTGATACTAGTGGGCATGGAGATGCATATATGTCTAGAGATGGTCATAACATGCAAAGAGGTGGCAGTCATAGTCACGGTCAGTGCAATCATTTCCACAAGAACGGCCATTTGAGGAAAGATTTCAATTTTGAAATGTGAAAAGGGTAAAGCCATTGTCAAGTCCGACCCTGAGTGTTTTCTTTGAGGTGTTACACATGTGCCAAAGTTAACTAAGATCTTAGTGTCAGTTGGTCAGCTTGATGATTTGGAATATACTATAGTTTTTTGCAATGGTTCCTAGATGATTCACAAAAGAGAAATTTGATTATTTTGAAGGCCCAAAAGTTTGGCTCATTGTACTCTTTGTATATCTCTTCTGTGAAGAGAATCCCATTTATGTTGTTGAGCTGCCTTCTATTGAGTTGTGGCATAGCTGGCTTGGTCATATGAGTCAGAAAGAAATGAGACAACTTCATTGTTTGGGCTATTTATCTGTCTTAAACTATTTTGATTTTAGCTTGTATGAGCATTGCATTTATGGAAAATAGACTAGGATTACCTCTTTGCCATTGCATAGAGAGCTAGGGAATCCTCTAAACCTAGCACATATTGATCTATGTGATTCTATGCCACAGATCTCTAGGGGGCATTATATTTCCCAACATTCATAGATGACATTACTAGGAAGGTGTGGGTCTACCAATTGAAGAGGAAAGACAAAGTCTTTGCTACATTTTAGAATGTCTTTTGCAATGGTAGAGGACCAACGAGTAGGCAAGAAGTTGAAGACTTTGCACACTGACAATGGCAGATAGTACGTCTCCACTCAGCTCAAAATTTTTTGTTGCAAAAGAGACATTATACAATAGATTACTACGCCATACACACCTTCTCAAAATGGCATTGCTAAGGGTATGAATAGGAAAATCCAAGAGAGAGTCACAACCATGTTGTCTATGGAAAACTTACCTCCAAAGTTTTGGGGAGAGACTGTCATGACAACAATATACATTATCAATTGATCGTGTAGTACACCATTGATCTATAAGATTTTGTAGAAGATGTGGACTAGCCAGAAGACAAACTATGATAGGTTACATATATTTGGATGTGATCCATTCTCATATGTCCCTAAAGATCTATACAAGAAGCTAGACCCCAAATCACACAAATGCATCTTCATTGGCTATGGTGTAGATGAAGAGATGGGATTGGAGTCTCTTGTTGGGAGGATAGGAACGTCAGGGATCTTCTATGGACTTCTCATGCCAAATCAGGGCAGTTAACACCCATGAAAATATCTATATCTTCAGAATCAAAGACAAGGATTCAACAAATCTACCAACTTACCTATTTAGGGATTGTTATAACAATAACTTTGTTATGATGAGTCTTGAGGAGGTAGAACAGATCAAATACCAAGGGTACTCCATAAGAGATTGGATATTGGGCCAAGGACCAGAAACTATTCCAAGAGAGGAACTCTAATCAAGGTGTTAGACCTCCTATGGTAAGACCCATGATTAAGCCAAGGACTAGAAACTGCCATAATTGTGGTGCAGATGATCATTGAAAAAATGAATGCCCAGAACCTGACAAGAACTTTAAGCCAATTGAAGCTTTTTGTACACAATGCTACAAAAAAGGTGGACACTTCCCTGAAGACTATCCAAAAAATCCTTTAAACAAGGGAAAAACAGTGGTGAATGTGGTCATAGTGATACCTAGTAGCCCTTCGGAATGTGAACCTATTGTTCCAATCAAGGTGATCACTAGAGCACAGGATAAGGAAAAGAAACATAACTCCTCTGATGAATCAGAGAATACTAAAATTCCTCTCAAAAGACCAAGAAAAGAAGAAGTCAAAGATAAGAGATGAGAAAATAGAAACAAAAAGGAAAAATTGAGGAAAAATCCAAGAAACTATTCCAGGAAAAAGTGAAAAAAAACGGGAAGTGAAATCAAGGAAACCACAATGAAATTAGGAAGATCAATTTTGTTTTTTTTTAAAAAATTGAGCCAATCAATGCAGCCTTGGAAGCTTTCCAAGTGGGGTTTAAAGCAGGCCAAAATATGGAAAACAAATGGAAAAACTATCCTTCTCCAGATATGAAAGCGGCTAAACTTGAAGCCTACCAACATTTGGTAAGAATTACTCAGGAGATGTTGGAGAAACAAAAACCCAAGCTTGAGAGTATAGCAAAACCTGAGGAGCTTGTGGTAGAAACCATGAAAGAGAAATTCCAAGTGGTGGTAGAACCCCACCTTGAAACTAAAGAGCCAAAACTCATAGTGCCTGACAATGAAGATGTTTTAGATGGAATTCTATTCATGGAAGAAGACTGGCCAAGAAATTTATGGAAAAAAGTAAGAGAGATTAA
Organism: Adiantum capillus-veneris; assembly: GCF_014529385.1. Classification (NCBI taxonomy): domain Eukaryota; kingdom Viridiplantae; phylum Streptophyta; class Polypodiopsida; order Polypodiales; family Pteridaceae; genus Adiantum; species Adiantum capillus-veneris. The sequence continues at coordinate 102,084,838 of NC_140943.1, read as the reverse complement.
TGATGGGAGATAACTTTAAAGTCAGCTCCTATAGAGGAAGTTTGGTAAGACAATCTACCTCCTCCTGATATGGACAATGATGTACAATCCTTGTATGGAGATTGTAGATATGAAGCATTAGGAATGTCTAAACCATTGACTATGAAAACACTACCCTCTTACTTAGGAGACAACGAAGAAAAATCCATAGTGTGTAAAACCACTCAGGTAAAAAGAGCAGAATAGACCCTAGAGATAGACAACATCCATTCAATCATGTCTACACTTATTCAATGCACTCTTACCTTGGGAGAGCTTTTAAAAATCAAACCATATTCATGGAACGATTTACAAAAAACTCTAGAGAAGGTGGGGATAATAGGGCTAATTGCCAAAAATCTGGGTAAATTGAAACATGAATTGGATAACAAGGAGATTAGATCCGTCCCAACAATGAACAAATACGAAGAGGAAGAAGAAAACACAACCATGGAAATACTGGACAGTGGGGCAGGCATAGCCATAGCCACAAAAGCGATATGGGAATCATGGGAAACACTAGCCATTAGACAAACTCGAATAAAATTACAATTGGCTGATGGACACATAGAAAAACCCCTAGGACTGCTTGAAAAAGTGATAGTTAGTTATTGTGGAATTTTTTATCAACATACTTTTGCGATAGTGGACCTTTGGAAGAAACTTAACTATGAAATCATCTTGGGAAGACCATTTATGCGACAAGTACAACTCATTCAAGATTGGGGAAACAATTACTTGTACTTGAAGCAATTGGGATCAATCACAAGGGTTAATCTAAAAGATCACACTTATAGAGATGTCATGAAAATGCCCATACAAGAATTTGACTTAGTCTCTTCAGCTGAATCAAAGCTTCCATCCTCTCAAACAAAGATACACCTATTTGGATGTATGGAGCCTCAAAAAATGGGAGTTTAAAACGAGAAGAATTTATCTTAGAAAGGGATTGCACAGATGAAGCATATATGACCAAAACCCTTTTTGGAGCATTTGTTTGAGCCGTTTGAGTGTGGACTCAAATTATGGCAACAATGGATGTATGTGTGAATACATCTATGCCTACTCAATTTTGCAATCAGGATGGTCATGACATAATTCCCATACAAATGATCTAAACCATTCACGTTGAAGATGAAGTTCAGGAATCCAAGGACTTATTAAAATCTCAACAAGTCTTTTTAGACCACTATTATGATGCTATTGACGAGTTTGAAGGACATTCAACTACATCTAATGATTCTAGGTCAGAAAAAGAACATGTGAGAGCCAAACTACTCATAAAAGGAGGAGAGAAATGTTTTTTTGACTTTCCAAACCAAAAACCAAAAGACAAAAATGGTATAGAAGAAAAAGAGACACAAAAAACTTGAAATCTAGACCTATGTCATCAGTTTCTAGCAGAACATAGTTTCTGATGCAGATAGATGCACATGATTGTGTCAAAGACAAAATCATGCATAGATATCCTTCAGACAACAAACAAGGGACATAAAAAACATCAACGGGAATGAGAAAGGAAACACAATTAAAACCTAAGCACCTGGATGATGATTCATCCATGACATGAGTTGAACGAAAGAAGAAATATCAAGAGTTGAAGAAATCTCTAAAGGAGATGTATACCACTGAAATGGAAACAACCGAGGAAGAGAGTAAAGAGGTAATGAGTGTTCCATCCCATTACAAGAAATATACTCTTCAATACCGAAAGACCATAGTCGAACGACCTGTAAGGGAACTAAGAAAGCAAGTGAGTCCTATGAAGGACCTGAAAATACAAAGAAAATAGATCTAGCCAAACCAGGAGAAGAGGCTAGACCTACCTACATTGCAAATGACTTGACTGAAGAAGAGAAGAGATTTTGCTAAGCTTACTAAAAGAATACCGAGATATCTTTGCTTAGTCTTATAAAGATCTCAAGGGTGTTGATCCAAAAATTTGTCAACATACCATACCTATGAGAGATGATGCGAAACCAAGTAGACAAAGGCCATATACTTATAATGAAACATTTGCCAAAAAGATCAAAGAAGAGATAGAAAAGCTCAAGGAATCCGAATTCATTTATAAAATTGAACACACAGATTGGGTGTCTCCGATTGTGGTGGTACCCAAGAAAAATAGAAAATTAAGTGTGTGTCAATCTCAAAAAAGTGAATGCAGCCACCAATAGAGACAAATACTCTCTTCCAATCACCGAGCATGTTTGGAACGAGTTAAAAAATAATAATCTTATAGCTTCTTAGATGGATTTTAGGGGTACAATCAACTTTTGTTTGATCCCAAAGATCAACATAAAACTGCCTTTGCAACTGAATGGGGTATTTTTGCCTCTAGGGTTATGCCTTTGGGTTAACTAGTTCTCCTGCCACATTTCAAAGATTGATGAGCCACGCTTTCAAAGAATATCTTGGGAATTTCTTGGAAGTATATCATTTTGAACACCTCAAAAAGGTATTCAAAAAATGTAGACTTTATAGGATTTGCTTAAATCCTAAAAAGTGCACATTTATGGGCAGACAAGGAAAAATTCTTGGACATATAGTGTCTAGAAGTGGCATAGCGATCGATATGAATAAAATTCACGTTGTTGCTAAATTGCCTAGACCGACAACAGTCAAAAAGGGGTTCAAGCTTTCATGGGACATTGTGGATATTACAGGCGATTCATTTACATGTATGTTATAATTGCAAAACCCATGTATGGCTTGATTACACTCTTTTGTATGGACTAATGAGTGTGGAAAATCCTTCATGAAGCTTAAGCAAGCTCTCACTTCAGTCCCAATATTGAAAGCACCAGATTGGAATAAGATATTCCATATACATGTTGATGCTTCCCATTTTGCCATTGGATGTATATTAGCTCAACCAAGAGACGGAAAATTTGATTTTTCTATTTCTTATGCTAGTAGACAATTGAATGTGGCAGAAAAAAACTATACAACCACCGAAACAGAAGACATAGGGATGATCTATGCCGTAAAAAAAGTATAGAAATTACCTATTAGCCAACAAATTTGTGCTCTTTGTGGAGCACCAAGCTTTATTGTACTTGGTCAAAAAGCCATGCAACACAGGGAGAATAGTGAGATGGTTCATCATTCTTTTGGAATTTTGTAAAAAAGGGCACCACACACCAAAGAACAAATCATTTATTATTTCAGGAGAACCACCAAAAGGGGTAGACGATGATCTATCAGATCATATCCGTTCTCCGTAAAAATAATACCCCATTGGTCAAAAAATATGGTTTCATTGATGACTTAGCTCAAGTGGATTCTCATACCACTTCCTATTACACCCAGATTAATTGGGCAATTGGCTATGTATCAATTACTAGCTGGAAGGTTATACCAAAAAAATCGAGATGGAATATTGATTTTGTGTATTAATCTTGAAGAGAAAACCCAATACCTTAGTCAAGTGCACATTACCATAGTAGGACTTCACTTTGCTGAAGACCAAACTATGCAACGGATATTAAGACTTGGAGTATTTTGACCAACCATGAGGAGTGATATTCACTCATTTATAAAAAGCTATCTTCAATGCTAGAAACAAGCACCCATACCTCACATGACATTATTTCAAGTTTCACTTGTTCCTAAGTGGAGTAACAATCTAGTCACTTACTTATCATGCAGAACATTACCGGAGGATACGAGTAAGCCCGGACAAAGAGCTATTGAAACTGAAGCAAGAGACTATGCTCTTATTGGAAACCAATTGTATCAGCAGGTTATTGATGAAGCCCAAGAGGAAGCTCGACTTCGAGTACTCAAAAGGAAAAGAAATCAACAAACACCTATTCCCATCAACACTTTGGAACTAGATGACAGACTATGGGAATTGAAGAATGATGCAATTTCAACGGATGATGAGTGGTTGGATGGAATGTACCTTCACATCAAAATACAACTGAACAATCATATCACAAAAGCATTGGTAGATACCGGAGCTCAAATGAATGCAATTAGTTATTCCACTTACAAGAAAGCGACAAATTAGTCTTTAGCATCGAGAATATCTGCTATCAAAGGATGCAACAAAAACCCAACATTGGCATTGGGAGTAGTCAACTTGAATGTGATAGTACATGGATGTTCATGCCCTCATCAATTTGTATCCATAACAGATGAACATATGAATGAAACAATGTTTCTTGGAATCTCATGGATGGGGACGTACAAGGCAGTACCAGATTGGGACACCAATCAACTCAAGCTATCACCTAAAGGAGGACAACTCATTGTTCCAATTGCATAGAGCAAAGAGGAATGGAAAAGAGGTCACCCACAGAAAAAACAAGGGAGTCATCAATCTAAGTCAACCTCTAGACAAGCAAATGCTACAAGTAGCATGCAAGGAGTCAGGCAAATATGGGTACCAAAAGCACAAATCAAGGACAATCAGTCTCAGATTTAGGTGCCTAAAAACTCATCTACCATATTGACGAGAGTTTCACTCAGAGAAAAACATCTTTCAGAAGAGAAACTAGCACTAGATGGGTTTGCAGGAAGAAGGAGCATTTATATTCTCCACAAACTGTAAAGATGATGAAGCAGTGGAAAGTTAAGTCTCAAAACACTCAACCACAACAGTCATCAATGGAAAACCAAGATACCAATGGAGAGTTAAATCTCAACAACCATCATCATTGATACCTACAGCTCAAGAAATCAATGTGCCAAAGCATCCAAATGGTACAATCAGACAAAGAGCACACAAATTATAGAATTTGCTATTTGGAAAACATCAAAAGGAAACCTCGATGACGGATACCCTTGAGTTAACTACTCAAGACCCAACTCTTGCACAACATGTTGGTTTGAATTGCATTGATCTTCAGAGCATGGTAGAGCCAACCACGGCTATGCATAGATACGATTGTTCAACCCATGCACACAGTCGTCCCAGAGTATTCCATCTAGGAGGGGTGGAAGGGAACTTCAGTAATTAAGGGCAATGTTTGAAGAGGGAGGAAAAAAGTTGGATGTTAACGTGTTGGTTTTGCAAAATTACCTTAGTAATGCCCTTAAAAAATCATCTTCAAGGGAATTTTAATTGATAACATCTCCCCGATGAGTGTGAATAGTGTATATACTATCAGAAAATACATTTAAAAAATAGCCTTTTTTGCTTATTTTTCTTGATATTGGAGCCTAAAAATGGAGAAATCCACCAAAAAGTAATAAAGTAGTGTTTTTCAATGGATTTTCCTAATTATTGATTTTTTACTTTGCCGTTTTAGTGTATTTTATTTTTTCCTTTGTTTTTTCTAATAAATAGGTCAAAAATTAATAATAAATAGCAAATGAGCTCAGATGGAGAAATGGAAGATATGATGATGATCAGAACAACAAGACGGACATGCACAAAAAGATTCAATCAAAACGACAGACGGAAGCGGGAAGCCTAAATTAGGCTGCCATAGCCTGTTTCTGTAAATTCTTGCAGAATGAGCTAACAGAGTACGATTGAAGAAATTTTTGAGTCTAACAAAGATTTCACGGTCTAGTAGGACTAACAAGGGTGTTTGGGGGAAAATAGTTCGGGAAGTCCAAGTATAGATATCCAAGGTAGCCCAAAATCACCTCATTTCCACTAGTCACTCTTGGAGAAGAGAGCTCTCTACTTTCTTCATGTGCGATTTTTGGAGTCCACAGTCGTCGATTTTCAGTTCCATTTCACACGAGACATGAGGGGTAAGTTCTAAACTCATCAAAGAATGTTTTCATACAGTTGGATAGCAGGTCTAGGCTCAGGAAAAAACCTTAGAATCCCAGTTGTGTACGAACTCCTACAACACAAAAACGACCATAGCAGCCTATCAGCTCAACCAAATCGAACGAAACTTGAATTGTAGCATGCCCCTAGATAGTAGAACACCTCCACATCATTAGATGATCATTTGGCAAGGGTCGAGGGGGTCCCAAGTAAATAATCTAGGTTTTTGCCACATGCCAAAATTGGATTCTGACTCCACGGGCAGCTTATAGACAAGGTCTATAACACAATGTACCTAAATGGTTTCAAGAAAACAATCGAGTAAAGCTCTCAAACAACAGGAAACAAAGACACAAGCTTGTTTTATTGTTCTATAGGGTCCTTCACCAAAGCTCTATAGTCCATATATTTGTCAAGAAAAAACACCAAGTGATTTTTAAAGGGACATGCACATAAAGTTAAAATCCTAAAACCAAGAAGGATTCTTTGACTCATGAAAACTTTGATTCAAACCTAATTGGGTCTCCTCGCTATGGGAAAATCCTTTTCCCTCTATGGTGGTCAAATCCTTTGCCCCTTCTACGGTCCACATTGGCACCCTTTACATCATCTGTTAGGACATGCATCCTCTGTCTTGCCTTTTTTGCTAGCAATGGTCCAAGGCTTCCCATCTACAACCACCTTGCTCATTGTGGACGTCAATTGTTGGCCTTGCATGCCGCCATTGTGTCCATAGCCTGTTTCCATGCGTGATAGCTTGCCTCAATGCTATATTACATCAACATATTTCCCTTGCTCTTGACCCGCCCATGCCACTCTCATTCCACACAACCAATTTTTGTGCCCTTCATTACCACACCATATCTAATTGCCCCTTGCTCTTAATGCCAGTGCCACCACTTGCCTGTTGCTCAAAGTCGATGCATGGTCACTTGTTGATGTGCCCCTACTATCCACAAACCACAATTTCTACTTGCATCATGACTACCCTGCATTTATACTATTTTACCTTGCATTCATATCGACATGTAACCGATTTGATTCAAATTTCATCAAAGCACAGTGGGATGCAGGAGCATTGCTTTGGAATTGGCATCTTTAAAACATTGTAGGTCCTTTGATTGGTCATGCTTCTGATGGGGATGCTCGAAGAAGGAAACTCATGAGAGATGGCTACAGTTCTCAAGTGGATATTCAATTCTCTATTCTTTGGAAGTGGTGGCCATTAACAATGAGCATAGATTATGATGGAAGTATCTTGGGATTGCATGACTCGGACTTCATCCATAATGGGAAAAAGTTGGTAAACCCTTTAGATAATGCTTCTAGAAGACTTTTCCTTGGCAAGGAGATCGCTACATTAAATCATGTTGCTCTTGTATACCAACATTTTAAGGTAGATGAGCATGGATTTCAAGAGGGTGATGTGGAGAGAAAGGACAGGTAAAATTGGAGATTAACCCAAAGATTGGCAGGATGTAAGCTCCAAGCACATCTAAAGGACTTGTGCATTGGAAGTCAATTTCAGTAAGAAAGAACACTTGGAACAGAAATGTATCTTTCAATAGGAGCCTCATATATTGATAATTTTTTTTTGTCTCCAATTCTCTTATTATTTAAGAGAGTGAAAGCTGCTAGGCAGGTTTCCTTCTTTTTCAAGTATCCATAGTGTTTAGGCAAGGTGTCATTCTTTATGTTTTTCATCAAAAGAAGGCAACAATGACTCATCTTTTAAGAAATATCTTGTGTTGTTTCCTTAGGATGTGGTGCACTTGGATCATGAAACAAATGATATACACTCTCAATGAGAATTTCATGAGCAAAGAAACATTCCTTGATATTCAACTCTCTTGCCACTTTGTTGTTCTTCTAATCAATCTATTAAGAGAAAAGTTTATGCATCTAGAAGTTCCTTTGTCTGTAATAGGGTCAGACACTTGTGAAAATTTCTTTAGCAAAGTTGGCGATATGGTTAGAAATGAGAGGAGTTATGATGGAGTTGATTTGTTAAGCAATGTTGGTGTGCTAAACACGATCGACGAGATTCAATCAAGCTCCATGCCTGTTTTTCCAATAGCGCACTCTAAGCAAGAAAGCATATAGACTGTAATGAATCATGCACCTGGCGTTCCATTCGCCAATCTTGGTGACTATATGTTTGTATCTTGTGATGAGGACATAGTACTTGTTGGGATTCAGGCCAACTGGCTGGACATCCCACTTACTACTAACTTGAAGGTACTACGAGAAGCGTGTGTGAGTGCAAGTGCAAGTGCAAGAGAGAGAGAGAGAGAGAGAGAGAGAGAGAGAGAGAGAGAGAGAGAGAGAGAGAGAGAGAGAGAGAGAGAGAGAGAGAGAGAGAGAAGAGAGAGAGACCTACTGTTGGGTGAAGCGCACAACAACGTTATCCTATTGCAGCTCCTTATTCAGTTTGTATTAAAGAATAAGTGTATATATGTTTAAGTTAGTAGATGGGTTAGTAGTAAGTGGGATGTCCGGCCATTTGGCCTGAATCCCAACAGTACGAGCTTTAAGAAAGGGCTTGTGTGAAGCGAAGGATGTGTGAAAAATATTAGACATTCACGATATCTCTTGGTGCCATGACACATGCCAAGAGAGATATCTTGAAGATGTAATGGTTGCCAATGCGGATGACCAAGCTTTTGATGATGGAGATGTTGATGATGTTGCTCTTAAGATAGACGAAGTTGCAAATGAGTTGAGCACATGTGACAAAGATGATATGATAGTCAGAGAATGTGAGTTATGCCATGTGTTTGATGAGATATGATGAAGAGGAGAAGGTTCAGAGCTAGGTTTGTCCTTTTATAGAGATAGATGGCAAGCAAATGTGTAAGATTACTCTTGTGATTCAACTAAATGAAATTCCAACTCTATCTAAGGACATACTAACAAGGGTGAAAAGTGGGATTTATTCTTCAATAGATAAAAATATCAGGTTTTAAACAAGAACTTCTCTTGTAGTAGGCTCAAATTGTGTTATTTTATTTGAGATTTCTTCTTTCAAAGATAACACAAGGTGAAAGAGGAAATGAAATATCTATAGCACTAGCAAAGGTGCAGATAAAGGTACATGGTATCTAGGAAGAGTTGTGTGTATGAGAAGAAAAGTAGGAGCTGTTATGAAAGAGAGCAGAGGTCCTATTGATATTCTTAATTAGCCTGCAAATATAGAGATACATCTTGCATGGTATCAAAATGCTAAGGGTGCAAAGAGCTACACATACGATCTTGTGGACACTTAATGTGTATCATTGGAGTCTATAATTTCACTTGCAAACTTGTTGTATGATTTGGAGACTAAGAAATACCATCTTGATGTTGAGGACTACAAGGTCTTCAATGAGTATATGAAAGGTAAACTGACGTAGTTTGCAAATTAGATTCAAGCATGTGAAAGAGAAAAGCTCATGGGATTGGTTTTTATAATAAAGAGCTATATTTATATGCTAATTGTAAGCTAACTATTTTGAATCTTGCGGTTGATACTTATACTAGTGGCAAAGATGAGGGATGACCATGCTTTGAAGCATATGTGACCTATAATTGTGCTCAGTACCTAGATAGGAGTACGTGCATAGAAAGACTTATGTATAAGAAACCTATCATGGTTTGTTCAATAATTAATAGTAGACATAAGATCTATCATTTACGGTTGATGCAGCAAATTTTCTCAAGTGTATTCATTATTATTTTTTCTTTTCATGGTGGTTTGTTCTCTCAAATGAAAACACACTACAATCTACACTTTCGTTCATTTGGAATTTATCATGTATTTTTGCAAAAGCATGTGCTTCTAAAATTGTCATGTTACTAGTATACATAAAATAGTGGTTCATTACATTCCGTACGAAATCCATATGAGGGGGGATGGCTCATTGTGAGAATGTCCATATTTTGTCCATATGTAGGGGGGGTAGGTTAGCATGTAAGATACCGTACATAGGTGGGTTTCTCTAATTTGGATGCACCCATGTGACATCCCCACATTACTAATAGTGAATCCCTCGGGGTCAAATCAGCATGAAGAGTGGAAAGTGTCCACAAACACTGTCTTTTTCTTGTTTTTCTTATGAAATGAGTGTCAACGTTCTCACTTTGACATAGCCTAACTTTTCAATCAATAAAAGACAACCTATTGCTACACATAAACGGCCCTTAACAAGTATGACTACTCCCAAGACACCTTGACATAGCGGAAAAGAATGCTCATCAACTGTATGGTTTTGCTCTAGGTAATCCTAGAGAAATTGTTGGACAATAATATTTGAGCATTGAGATTTTTTCTAGTTTAGGTCATCTGATCCCCACAAGGGTGCCAAATGTAAGTTATGGGGTTGCCAAGCTTCACTCCTTATTGTAGGGATAGCGAGAACCACGTACATAAATTTCATACCATGGGATGGAGTTGACACGACTAGTGTATGGAGACTACAAGAGGTTGTCAAATCTCTTGGAATACACACTCAATCTCTATCTACTCAATGCAACATAGTAAAACTTATATCATACAATGTTTTTCACTCAACTGTATTTCAGGCAATAAATACTAATTATAACATTTACAAGCAAACCTTGATGAGTCACCAAACAAATGAAAACCAATTGTTACCAAACTTATTGATTGGGTAGACAACACCTAAACACACATGTTGAGAGTCTCAAATCCACATTTCATCACTTTCCAAAAAACCGCTTATTATTTACAAAGCTATATTGACCTAGTCCTCTTTGGCTCGGAATGCACTCAAAAGCTTAGCAATGTTTCTCTAATACCTATCCTATGTTAAGAATGCAATTTAGATGCCTGAACCTTGAGTTAAAAACATATCAAGAAGAGGATTAGCTACAATAAACTTATGAAATCATCGTGAGAAAGTTACAGTGTCTTATAGAGCTTTCACCTACAAACACATTGAAGCAGACAACACTCCAATTAGACGATGTTGCATAGATATTTCACTTGCAAACGCATTGAAGCAAATAACTCTCCAAACAGACATCATGTGAAGGAGTTATGAGCACAAGAAAAAAGAGAGAGACTACAAAAATCTGGAGGATTGAACGTATGCATATTATCCAAAAACTTCATAAGGGATTTTTACAAAAAAATTGGCTTTTATAACTTAGCCAAGGTTTTAAAATTTCAAATAGACTCAAATCTGGGTAGGAAAGGACTAAAGATAACATACCGTTAATTACAAGATGGAAGCTCACATCCCCAACTATTGACTTTAAATTTTTGTAAAACTAAATAAAATCGGACATTATAAGTTTTTATATCAATCATGAAGGGAATTACGATATTGAGCTAAAAAATGGGCCACTTTGTTAGCATACTACTAACATAAAGTATCAAGATGATAAGTTAAGCATTGTTCAGCTTCCGAGTATGCAAACAGTGATCTTCTTGGCTCCATGTACATAACCTTGAGACTGCATGTAGTCAAATTTCTGGTACCATTGCCTTGAGACTTGCTTTAGGCCATAAAATGTTGTATGTAGCTAGACACCAGTTCTACCCTCGTAGGTGTTTTAGCTTTAACTTCAAAAACCTCTAGGTTGTTTCATGTAGACGTCTTCTTCTAGCTCCCCATGAAGGAAAGTCGTCTTCATGTCCATCTGAATAAGTTCAATGTTTTCAGTGTTACTCCAAGCACAAGATATAATGTAGTCATTTTGGCTATTCGAGAGAAAATTTCATTGAATTTCATGATTTTCTTTTGCATTGAATCCCTTAGCAACCAATCTAGCCTTTATACTTAGGCTGGGGATCTTTTGCTGTGTATTTCTTCTTATACACCCATTTGCAAGCCAAGGATTGTTTTCCCTCTAGCAACTCTGTTAGTTCTCAAGTCTCATTTTCCATAATTGAGTTATACTCTGATCGCATTTCCTGCTCCCACTTCACGCTATCTTCCATCTGAATAGCCTCTTGGCAGTAGCAGGTAGGCTCTTTGAAGTCAGTGACCAACAAGTAGTCTAACCTTATTTGAAAACACTTAGGGGCATGAGAGATTCATGTAGATCTCCTCATTGCTTGACTGATGGACTCTCGTCTCTTTACACTACTAGTGGTAGGAATGTCACTAATAGACTAAGCTATTTGTTTGATCTCAGTGGAGGCTGCATACTCAAATCTAACCTTGTGATACTCAACCTCTTTGATAGGCTATATGTGCATCTTTGACCCGTTGAAGAAAGTTTGTGAGCTGTGAATAAATTTTCTACGTTTGGGTGCCACATTTGATAGCCGCTGGCTCACATAGCAGTTGACATGTCTCAAGAAGAAGAGGAGACCCTCATCAAAATCCTAAAAGAATATAGGGATGTCTTTGCATGGTCTTATAAAGATCTCAAGGGAGTGGATTCTGATATCTATCTGCATACTATACCCATGCAAGATGACGCTAAGCCAAGCAAAAAAAGACCCTATACTTATAATGAGACTTATACAAAAAAGATCACGAAAGGGATTAAAAAGCTCAAGGAAGCAAATTCATCTACAAAATTGAACACACTGATTGGATGTCCCCAATCATGGTGGTACCAAAGAAAAATGGTAAATCAAGACTATGTGTGAATCTCAAGAAGGTAAATGTTGCAACTAAAAGAGACAATTGCCCTCTTTCTATCATTGATCATGTTTTAGAGAGAGTGGCTGAAAAAGAAACTCACAGATTCTTAGATGGAGTCTCTGGCTACAACCAGCTAGCCATTAATCATAAGGACCAACATAAAACAACCTTTACCACATAATGGAGAATATTTGCATATACAAATTCATGCCTTTTGGGTTAACAAATTCTCCAACAACATTCCAAAGGTTAATGAGTTCATGCCTTGAAGGATTACATACAAAACTTCTTAGAAGTTTATATGGATGACCTATGTGTGCACTCATCCAAACGAGCATACCATTTTGAGCACCTCAAGAGTGTCATTGAGAAATGTTGTTTATAAAGTATTTGTTTAGATCCTAAAAATTGTGTATTTATTGTTAGAAAAGGAAAAATCCTTGGACATATTATTTTTAAGAATGGGATTGCTATAGATATGGAGAACGTGGCAGTGATTATTGCTGAAATGCATAGATCGACTAATGTCAAGGAAATTCAAGCATTCATGGGACATTGTGGATATTAACAAAGACTTATCAACATGTACACTATATTTGCCAAACCCATTTATAGACTTATCACTCAATTTGTATGGTCTGATAAGTGCAATGAATCATTTCAAAAGCTCAAGCAGGCCGTGTCTTCAACACCTATTCTTGAAGACTCCATCTTGGAATAAAATTTCTTTTCCTCTCATATGCTAGCATGCAATTGAACACGATAGAAAATAATTATACCACGATAAAAAGAGGACTTGTAATGGTCTAGCCGTCAAGAAGTTTAGGGATTACTTATTGGCAAATATGTTTTTCTTCTTTGTAGACCGCCAAGCACTACTTTATTTTGTCAACAAAACATGTAATACAGGAAGAATTATAAGATGGTTCATCACCTTATTAGAGTTTGAATTTATGGTGGTTGTTAAAAAGGGCACCACACATCAAAGAGCTAATCACTTATCAAGGATCATCTCAAGGGAGTTGATGAGGATTTGGCAAACACATATCTATTTGCAGTTGAGATGATTCCTAGATGGTTAGAGGACCTAGCTACTCTGATGATCATAGCACAAGTAGTAACACCATGACTAATCGAGCAATTAGAAATGTATTAGTTGTTAGCAAGAAGATTGCAATGAAGGAAAAGAGATGGAATTCTACTTTTGTGCATAAGCCCAAAGGAAGAGGCTAACTACCTAGACCAAGCTCATATAATAGTAGTTGGGATCCATTTTGAGTTAGACCAAACCTTGAAAAGACTTACATAGTTAGGGGTTTACTGGCCACACATGAAAATATATTGCCATGCCTATGTAGACAATTGATCCAATGTAAAATAAGAGCGACCATACCACATGCTACTTTATTCCAGATATTTGTTACACCTAGGTGGAGAAAATATTTTGGTGAATTACTTGACAAACAAGAAATTCTTAAAGATTGAGTAAATTCCATCAAGGAGTAATCAAAATGGAGGCTTTAAATCACCATGATCAAACAACAGCTGTATCAATGAGAAAAGAACCAACAACTAAGACTATGTGCTAATGAAGATGACTATAATCCTATCTTGGAATAGGCACGTGCAGATCTAGTAGAGGCTCATTTCTCACGAGACCATGGCTAGAGAAATTTTGATGAGTGACATATGGCGGTCAATACTAAAGAATTTTTAGGGAGATGTGACTCTTGCTAAAGAGTGAAAATGCCAACTACAATGGACAACATGCAATTGTGACCAATGATGGGAGCAAGAGAATTTTCTAAGTGGGGTATAAGACTCACAAACAATATATTATTGTAGCCCCAAATCATCTGATCAAGTGGGTTGAGGCTAGAGCTACTAGAAAAAATGATGCGCAAAAAAACCATGGATGCATTCTTGTATGAATGTTTATTCACAAGATATTGAATTCCTCTTGATCTTGTAAGTGATTGAGGGACACACTTCCTCAACTAGGTGACATAAAATTTACGGGACAAGTTTATGGTTATCAATAACAAATCCACATCCTATTATCCTCAAGCGAATGACCAAGTAGAGCATGCAAACAAAATCCTTAGCATTCTACTTACAACGATTTTAAGCTCTGGACGTACTGACTGGGAATGAATCTCCATTCAGCACTTTGGGCTTATCAAGTTTATTACAATACGACTCTGAATGCCACTCCTTTCAATCTGGTCTATGTACTTGATGTGATATTGCCAATGGAGTTCTTACTTCCAACACTATGAGTTACACATGTCCTAGCATGGATGGGTCATGAACTATTTGAACAACTAATGAAACTTGAAAAATTAGATGATCAAAGGCTGGTAGCCATTGCACACATCTATACTCAAAGAGGATACAAAAATAATTCTTTAACTCTCATGTGCTGACAATTTTTTTCAAACAAGGAGTTTTCGTGTTGGTCTATCCTTAAAACAACACATTGCAAAATTCAAGAAAAAGGGGAATGGTCCATTTGTGATTGAAAATGTCTCACCAAGTGGGTTTATTAAGTTGGACACCTTAGATAGAGAAATCATGGAAAACTAGATAAGTGGATGTCATTTGCAAAAACATAATTTTTCATTGACCAATGATCCTTTATAAAGGATGCATGTAACAAAAGAATGCAAGATCAGGCGCCGACATGTCATTGAAGAGGCTCACATTCAAGTGTTGTAGAGAGAAGTGACAATGCAACCAGTAATATGCTTTAGGTTCAAGCTCTCCATTTCACTCAGACCTTAGTAGAAGACGTGGTCAAGACAGATGATGAATGGTCAAATGGTCTTGACATGAGGATTATAGTGATCTTAAAGGATGGGGCTAAACTCAAGATATTAGAAATTATAGGTGACAAAATTAATGCAGTGAGTTATTCCACTTACAAAGGCAATTGCCCAACCCTTGGAGTATTGCAGAGCTAAAGTGAAGGCATGTCACAATGAATTTACTCCAACTTTGGGAATGATCAACCTCAATATCTTTATGTATGAATTCCTTGCCCACAAACATTTATCTGCATTACAGACGAACATGTGAATGAAGACATGGTACTAGGAGTTCCATGGATGAGAACATATAAAGCCATTCAAAATTGGGGTGACAAGGTCTTGGAACTTATACTCAAAGGTGGACTATTGAAAGTACCATTTGATTATAGAAAAATAAGACTGGAAGGACAACCTATGAGCTTCAATGTCGGCAAAAACATGTCTCAACACAATACCTACGTCAAATGCTCATCTTAGGATCTATCTTCATCAAACAAGCATACAAGAAACCATGCAATATTAGGTATCAAAGGATCAGATCTAGGCAAACCCTAAGAAGATTTGGGTACCCAAAGAACAATAAAAAAACAATCAAAGTACCTCCAAGACTCAAGGAACCAACCATGAAATCCTAGAACAAGAAGAAAGTGCAACCAACAAAGACCAAGTGGGTGTGGATACCAAAGAACAAGCTAGAATCAAAGATGCCAATCAAGATGGTTGATAAGTGGGTGCCCAGCCTTCAAAACCCACCAATTTAGTCATCAAATCAACCACCAATTTGTCAAAATATTGATCAAATAGGCAATGATGGTTGTTTGCAAAGGGCCATTAAAGAGCAAGCTCAACTACTTTAAGATATTCTATTTAAAAGAATTAGTCAACAGGAAGTCTCAACCTCAAAAACCCTTGAGCAATCAACTCAAGACCCTCTTCTTGCACATCATATTATTGTACAATGCATTGACATCACCAGCATGGTAGAGCCAATTAGGGCTATGCATAGACATGACTTTTCAACCCATGCTTAGGACTATTGGGGCTACACATTGTCATCCTGGAGGACTCCAATAAGGAGGGGGAGGCATTCTGAATTCAAATTGAAATGCATGAAATTTGCTAGAATAGAGTAATTTTGGAAGTGTTTATGTGTTAACATTAAGTTTTTCCACAAAACCTATTGAAAATTCCCTTTTAAGTAAAGAGAATGGAGAAAATGTAATATGACCATTCCTAGGGGTGTGTACATATTGTGTATATATATATATATCATCAAAAAAGTCAAAAATTCTACAATTTTCACCTTTTTGTGTGTTTTTTGGCTAAAAACTAACCAAAATAGAGCAATCTACAAAAATATGACCAGTTATCATATTTATGTATTTTCTAATATTTTTGGATTTAATTTTTAATTTTTAGATTAATTTTGTAATTTTCTTTTGATTTTTCTAATAAAAGGATTAAAAGTAAGAAATAAATAGAAAATAGGCTCATATTGATAAACAAAAGATACAATGGAGATCAAGAAGCTATGATGACATGAATGTCAAAATTGGTTCAGTTTTGATGAAAGTGACGTAGGCTCAAAATAGGCCCATGGAGCTTGATTCTACAAGTCTTCATAAACGGGACAAACAAAATTCAAACGAAGGATTTTTTGAAAGAAAAGTATACTTCACAATTTATTGGGACAAGCAAGTAGGATCATGCTATCATCCTGTGTGGATTTTGTCAGCTTGTGTGGGTTTTACCAACAATCCTATTCCCATCAACGCTCGCGTGGAACCAAAATTGGTATGTAACTATGATTTTATACCAGTGAAAGTCCTAGGTCCTACTTCATGCTCATCTCCACCTAGTCATGCTTATCTCCATCCAACCATGGTTTATATGCCCTTGGACCTCCTACAAGAGACCCCTTGACATGCACGAGTAGTTTAGGGCCTTGCCCTCCTTGATCGTACCATAGACCTGGTAGCACACATGACAACATGTAGCCAAAAAACAAGGTGGAAAACCTTGGCTTTTGAACATGCATCATGCCATCTCCATAAGTGACCTGTTTTTCCTCTCAGTAATTCCATATTGTACTCCCTCACTCAATCAAAATAAAGGACAACAAAAACTATTTTGAGGAACACAAATTCTTTGGACTTATCCTTAAGCGAATACACCCATGTATTATATGAGTAATCATCAATCCAAGTCATGAAATACAAGTTGTTATTGTTGAAAGAAGGAGTATACATCGGGCCCATAAACATCACTCTGAACAAGCTGCAACCTGTGAGTAGATCACACTAAACCATCTTTGCAAACTTAGAGCACTACATTTTCCCCAAATTACAACCTTTACAAACATGCTTAGATGGTGCCTCCAAAGGGGGACAATGAGGCAACCATATCAGATATTTGTAAACGCATCAAACTTGAAAAATTTAGATGTTCAAAATGTGCACACCATAGTTTAGCATCAAAAAAATTTCAAAATCTATAATTGAATTTACAAAATTTTCCACATAATTGTCATTAGTATTGAGCTTGTACAACCCATGAGACAAGGTACATGATGCCACAATAGTATCACTTGAAGTAAGATCATGAACATTGCATCTATCAATTTGCAACAAGACAAAGTCTTGCTAATGAAAAAATAGACAACAAATTCTTCTTGATTTTGGGTACAAAAGTACATCAAAAGGTGTGAAGGAATTGCCATTAATTATAGTGAGTTCATTCTTTCCGACTCCTTGTATTGGATAAGATGCATTATTGGCACAAGTGACAATATTTTCATTGGGGATAGCATCAAGGGAAGTGAATAATTCATTATGTAAATGTGAAAATTCAATCACATATGCATCATGGATAGAAGGGCCTATTGAAACTACACACAAAAAGCCCATTTTACATCAATAGCAAAATTTGCAAATTTTGCAATAGTTGCATTTGGAGAAGATTCACTTTCTTTCTTACGTGCCTCTTTAGATTTTAGCTAAGAGTACATAGCTTTATCAAATTATCAAAAGCTCTAAAATAGATGCAGTGCGACTTTTTCTTTCCTTTCTCAACAGATTTACTAGATGCATTGCTGCTATGGGAGGCATTTGTTGCGGATGGTTTGCTACTTGAAGAAGGAACATTGGAAGTAGTAGCATTATTATTGTGCTACCTCTTATTTTTGTAGCACCAAAAGCTTGATCAAAAGCACATTGCTTAACCCTATTTTTCCTTGACATGGCCTCTTGTAATATCAAATTGACCAACCCATCAAACTTAACAACATTACCATTGTCCTACGCAACAAGCCTCAAAGTTCAAGCAAAAGCCTAATACAAATTTGGCAATGCATTAGGACGGTCTACATAAGTGAATGGTTGAGAAAGACTTTGCGTGCAACAATAAGTTGCTCATTGATATCTTTGATTTCAGCAAGAAAAATATCCATTTCATCTTCCTCATGCATGAGCTTTGATTTTCGTTGTTTGTGCTGATATACAATTTTGACTCATTACAACTTGCCTACAATCTAGCTAGGATGTCATAAGCATGTTTTATTGTTTTGTCTAAATGAATGTGAGCAATAATGGTACACTTGTTAGATATCACAATCAATGCATGCATGTGTGCATTCCTACTATCCCAATGAGCCTATTCAATCATAGGTAAAATGACATGAGCAATACCTAGGAATAGCTACTAGAATTTGCAACATCCTTCATAGGATTCTTCCCTAGCCTCAAGCAATATTCTCCCAGAAAACAAAATTGCAAGTGAAACCTATTGGAATAAAGTCCCAATAAGATCATTTTCTACTACAAAGTCACTTGTCTTTATACGTGATATAGATCTTTAATAAGAGTATGCAATGAAACGATCTCTTCTTGAGAGGGAAGACATTTAAGAGCCAAGCGCTACTCATTGCTACACATATTGAGAGATATTGCTACTTCAAACACTTATGGAAGACAAGGAACTATCAGATCTTTGAAAAGTCCATGCAAGTAGCTAAGTACATAGAGATAGTCCAAGAAAGTAGCACAACAATCATCGCCATTGGAAAACAAAGGAACTCGAGGAGTGGAACAAGACCCTGGCCCCGCAATAATAGATGTGCAAAGGTGAAAGTATGGGTTCATCCATGCTGATGGGGTGGCTCCCCCATTAGTTGATGTATCTACGATCCGTTGAAGTGGCCATGGCTTGTCACAAAAATGGCAAGAATATTGAATTTTTTGGATCCAAGCTAGTCTAGTGATACTTTGTGTAAATCTTGATTCGAGAGTAGCAAGTCAATCCCCTAAGTTGTAATTCTGTCATGACATTTGTAAAAATCCATGTGAGCTAGCCACTAGTCATTTTAGAGAGCCATAGGTATAAAATTCAATAACCTTAATGTGAAAGGAGGTTTATCTTTTGAAGAAAAATAAGATCTGTTATACGTACACTCAAGTGACTACAAAGCTCAGAATTGTAATCGACGTAACTAATGATTGGGTAATCCATTTTTAATTTTGAAACGTGCATTGTGTTCCTCTCTCTTTGCTCTTTCATTTCAAGTGTAATCATTGTCAATTTGTGGAGGTTCTTGCTACTACGCGTTAGTCAACCTAATCTTCACATTTAAAATCACTATTTTTTGACATTTTGACCAAAGGAGAGTGTTCCTAGACCATAGGGCGACCTTTTTGGATAGTTTTGTTGTAGTTTTTAGGACCTTGATCATGATGGATTGTGATTTTGGTACTTTGTTGAATTGCAAATAGACTTGGTAAGATAGTGTCCCTAGGTGTTTTAGAACTCTTCCTAAAGTTTCATTGCATTTCGACTTCATTTGAGTGCCGAAATGGTGTGGCAACTGAGAGCAGTGAGAAAGGACATGGGCAAATTTCCATATCATTGACTGGTAGTTTGCTTGTTGAGTTGTTGTGTTTGCTTGTTAGTTCAATTCTTGAGGATTTACAACCTCAAAGATTCTACGTGCCCCATTCAAGTCACTTCCTTGATTATTGACATTATATTAGTGACAGATAGTTATGCTACAGATGTTCATCGCGGTGACCCGTCCGCTAACATACTGGAACCATCAAAGAAAAGAAGTGGACCCCTCCTCCATGTGTCTTCCCTTTTCACTACCGTCCCTCCTATTCGGGTAAAAATCGTTGTAAATAGTGGCTCCCCCTTACAAATTCTCACCTCTTTAAGATCTTGACCTTAAGCAAACTTACCACATTTTCGCTTGAACACAAGGTTACTAACATCTCTTTCCATAACCTCTCTAATTGTTCCGTCTCTTCCTTTGAACAAAGGCTTCTAGGTCTTGGACTCAATTATATTCCTCCTTTTCCCCCACCCTCACCTTCTTCAATCCTTGGAGCCTATTCTAGCCTAGAAAGAATCTTGCAACTTAAAATCTTTTTCAAAAACACATCCCCTTCTTCTCCCCTTTCCTTGTCTATCCTCAATTCCTCTTAGAACCCTCTCTCTCCTTCCACAACCCTTAGCCTAACCTTTAACCATATCTTTTCTTACTTAAAACCCCTTCTCTCTTTTTCTCCCCTTTTCATACCAAACCTCATATGCTACAACTCTACCCCGTACTTTTTCGTAGAACCCAACACCTTAAAGTTTCCCACTCACTTATTTTAGACTTAGCTTCCACTTCCTTTCCTCCCAATGTTATCCTCTTCACTTTTGATGTAGGATCTCTCTACCCAAGTATCCCCATCCGTTGTTGGGGGATTTGTATTCAAAAGGTGAGCCGGGAAGGCACAAGGCCCCTGGCTTTGAGAGGTGCGAGGAAAAGAGGTGCAGCAGACACAATCAATGGGGATAGAGCTTTAAAGAGACAATATGATTCAGATTCTGAAGCCTGATAACTCAAATCAAATACTTAACAATATCCCTGTTTAATCAAAAGTTAATGGAGGAGTTTATGATCCTTACAAGGTTTAACTTGCCTTAATCCAGGTGCTAATTAAGAAATTCAAGCTTCGGTAATGATGATAATGTCTGGTCCGATGAAACAATACCAAATAAAATCTTTTGCCTTAATTGGTCTGCCAAAACCTGCCTTGATCTGCTTCATTTTCCTTCTGGTGCTTCAAGGTTGAGAGAGAGTTGATTTTCCTTTCATTATGGCTATGGGAGCTTCAGCTTCAAATGGTCTTAGGAGTTTTGATTTGGCTTAAGGTTGTCGGCTTAGGGATTATGGATTAGATGAATGAGAAGAAGAGGGAGGATCAAGGAGATTCGGAATAAGCCCGTTTATGAAGCTTTGGTTTAGAGCTTAAGGGAATTTGAATGTATCAAGAAGGTTTAGCTTTAGCTTAAGCGGATTATGGAAGCTTGATTAAAGAAAGCTCAGGATTATGATGGCTTGGTTTAGAGCTTAGGATTATGCCGGCTTGCTTTAGAGAGCTTGTGATTAAGATGGCTAATGAGGTTCGAGAAGGTTTGGCTTAGAGAGCTTATGATTATCAAGGCTAATGAGTGTCGAGAAGGTTTGGCTTAGAGAGCTTATGATCATCAAGGCTAATGAGTGTCGAGAAGAGAAGCCAAAAGAGTCGCTTCCCCTTTTTATAATAGCCCATTTTGGGTTGCATGGGAAACTTTTCTTGCTAAAAACGGCCAACCCATTAGCGATGTCGCTAATGGGTAGCGCCCCTAGGTGATGTGGCAACCAAAATTCAACCTCCACCAAATCGAGCAAAAGTGGCTCCAAATAGGAGCACGCTGGTGAGCCGAGCAATTTTTGTTTCTTTGTCGAGCTTGTCTGAGCACTCATGCAGCCTGCACGAGTGCATCTTCGGCCCCATGCACTGCCATTTTTTGGCTTCGCCATCGCCCAACCTTTTTTTCTCTTGTCTTCACATTATATGACATTTAGGGTGGCCATTGGTCATATTATGGGCGGCCATGCCATAAGGCTATGGGCTTTGGGCACCACGCTTGGGCACACATATCGTTTAAAGCATTGCCATCGACAACATCCTCCAGCAGTCATCGACTAACAATATTGTCAAGAATTTTAATGCCCTTATCAACTTCTTAGTACAATACGCCTTCAAGATGCAAGTACCTTTTTCGCCTTGCCTTGTTGGGTATATCCCGCAGTCAATGCATTCCAAGAGACCACATTCCGAACACGAAGCTCTTCAAGCACCTTTTCTACTTTATGAGACGTACACCACATTTGACATACATGTAGACTATCATAGTACTGTTGCGGGCAATATAAACTGCTATCAATGCACTACAGGAGATAATATTTCCGACAAGATTCTCCTCGAGCACTTACTCTGTTGCATTCCAAGATCCGGTCGAGAGCAAAAAACTCCGACATGGCACCAACTGAGTCCACTATACTGGCACAGAACCGGCCCCCAGTGAATCTTTAACGGCCAATAACTTGGCAACCGTAAATCCGATTACTGATCTGAAAGGACCAACGCACTCCACAAAGCGAGCACTTCATGTGTGTGCATTCACTTCATTTTTATCCCCTCAATTGCAGTTGCCCAATCCGGTGCATTTACTTCATTTTTATCCCCTCAGCTGCAGTTGCCCAATCCGGTACGGATCTGCAATCAACTCAAACTTCAAGCTGGCATAACTTCTTATCTGTAGCTCCGATTGACGAGCTGTAAAGATAGGCCTGTAGAGCAGTTCAAGTACTTCAACTTTGATCAATAAAATCCTTGAT
Organism: Adiantum capillus-veneris; assembly: GCF_014529385.1. Classification (NCBI taxonomy): domain Eukaryota; kingdom Viridiplantae; phylum Streptophyta; class Polypodiopsida; order Polypodiales; family Pteridaceae; genus Adiantum; species Adiantum capillus-veneris. The sequence goes on along the minus strand of NC_140943.1, from coordinate 102,061,972 downwards.
ATGACCACTTCAAGCATACTCACTGTTTAGCATTACCAAGACATCTTTTGGCCCTTAGAGCCGCATCTGGCACACTTTTAACTTAAAATTGGCTTGTTAGCAAGCCCTTATTACTGTTGAATAATCATGTAGGATTCAAATAAACCTGATTTAGGATTCAAATAAACCTGATTGGCATCCCTTTGCTCATTTTCTTGCCATGGAAGCGGAGCTGCATGACATCCACCCCCTCTGAACCTGCACAGCCTCCGGTGTGTGCCAACCGGTCTTCAAGTTGCATCTGCTATAAACACCTTAAGTTACTTGTCATCAAGCTCACGTAATTGGTTAGGACATGTAGAACAAAATAAGGCTTAAATCATATCATCAATAGTCTAGCTCAATTATCTGGTAGCTGTCCCATCACAAATCTTTGAACTAGTGTAGTGATCGTACCTCCAAATCATTCAATTATAAAAAATCTGTTTAGTGAACCCCGCCAAACTCAAGTGCTCCAGTTACTTATGCACACGGCTTGATCATAGGCTCGCTTTAGGGAACCTTGTCAAGATCAAGTATGCCTTACTCTGTCTGCACACGGAATGGTCGTCATGTCCTTTACTTCAAGTTCTGGTAGCAAAACCATCTCAAAAGATGTGAAGATACTATAACAATTGTCCAAGATGTCAACTGGAAGCTAGCAATGTAAGCTTATTGATCATATAACCAAAAACACTTATGTCTTAGCATACATCCAAAAACAAATCTACTGCCAAGTAACCTGCTCTACAGGAAAATAAATGATATCCTTGAATTTGCAAGTTGCTCATCAATAGCTCCTAGGATCAAATGGGATAATAAGAAATTGCCCCAATAGTATAGCAGCATAATATCCACATGAGCATACATATCGTGTATCGATCAACTTCAAGCGTTTCTGCTGCAAACATGCTATTCTTGGATCTAGCAGAAAGAAACCACAATATATACCCAAAAATATCCATCCATAGTGAACCTGCTTTTGAAGATCTGTCGAATCACCTGGATCAAATACCATTAAGATCACATAGCATTGATGGGATCCACAATATACTAGAGCTTCACCTGAATCATAGTGCAACAGCCACATCTCATAAACTTTTGGTAACTTAAGGTCGTTACCAGCAAGCATTAGATAATTCTGACTCCCTTTTACTGGTAGCTAGGACATCACTGACATAAGAATTACTAAGAATAGTATCCAAATCCAACCACATTTGGCACATTGTCCAAAGAAATGAAAAACCCTATGCACTTTATGCAGTAGCAAGGATGATTTAGCATCATCACCCCCTCTAGCTTCACGAAAAACCTTAGGACTTTCTGGACCTGTATCATCAGAGAGATTTTTACCTGGGTTTTGAGTTTGATAATGTAAAATAGCTTTATCCTGTAGATCTTCATCCATAGCATCCTTGGAAAAATCACCCTTGGAAGTCCCAACATTCATTAAAACTATAGGATTTTGTTACCATATACATGTGGTAGTGATGTGTGTGAACACATTAGGACCGTCGGGGCATTTTTTCCCTCTTTAGGAGGTTTTTTCCCCCGAGCATTGTATATACGCCCATCACTCTAGGGCTATCTATCTTTCCATTGCACACTAAGTAACACACTCTCTATTGTGTGCCTTGAGCTTCGTTCGTCTTCTCCAAGCTGTGTACGTTTCTCTGCAACCCTAATTCCAACAATTGGTATCAGAGCAGGTTGCGTCCTCTCGGGCTTAGTCGCCAGCTGCTCCAGTACACGCCTGCTCACTTTCTCCGATTTCAGTGAGATTTGGTGAGCGTTCGCAGGTCGAAAAATATTTCGGGTAAGCTCATAGAGCTTGGTCTACTCAGATTTTCGATTTGGGCTCATTTCGGCCTCCATTTCCACTACAGGCAGGTCTACACAGGCAATTTCTTCATTTTGTGCAGAATTTCTCTCAGTGCCATCATCTGCATAACAGGTGCCTTATAGTCTTCTACCGTTTGTGTTATATAGCACATGTTGTTCACGCTCCGTTTCTCCTATTTTCGGGCAATTTTCACATCAGGTGCAGCATTTACCATGGCTGACAACAACAACACAGATGTGTTCAAGATGTTTATTGCTGAGGACAGGTTGGATGGGGACAACTACCCTATGTGGGCTTATATGATGCAACATGTTCTTGTGTCAAAAGGCGTCTGGAACATTGTGCAAGGCATTGATGTACGTCCTGGTTCTGAGGATGTAGGCGATGTTGAGGATGTTGCAGGTCTTGCTGCTATTAGAGTTTTTTTGCCTACGGCAGAACAAGCTCGTTGGGATGTAAAGGATGCGCACACTCATGCATTGATTGCGTTGTCTGTGAAGCGCACCATTGTTCCTCACATCCGTTCAACACAATCTGCAAAACAGGCTTGGGATATTCTAGCAGGTCTTTATGCAAGCCGCAATGAGGCTAAAATTGCTTTGCTGCGTAAAGAGCTGGAGTCAAAGATTATGCATGAGGAAGATGATATGGACACTTTCCTTGCTAGTGTTAAGGATATCAATGAGCAACTTATTTCTGCAGGTGAATTCATTTCAGACAGTTCCCTTGTGGAGATTGTTCTTGATTCCTTACCAGATTCCTACCAAAATTTTGCTAGTACTTGGAGACTGATGACCCAAGGAAATCCTGAAGTTGTCAAGTTTGATGCATTATGCACATTGCTGTTGCAAGAGTCACTTTCTAGAAAAAATAGGACTAGGCAGCGTGCAGTTGAACAGGCTTTTATTGCTTCTCAAAGAAAGGGTGGTAACAGTAATGCAGCCACTTCTTATGGTTCTGCTGCGAGTGGCAAAAATTCTATTCCTAATGCTTCTGGTGGCAGCAATTCGTCTGGAAATTCTGGTGATGATAAGGGCAAAAAGAAGATGCATTGCCATTATTGTAAAGCCAATGATCACTTGATCAAGTCGTGTCCTAAGTTGAAGGCCAAAGAGGCTAAGAAGAAAAAGGGTGGTTCCACTGCAAATGCTGGTTCCACTACAAATGCAGCCATTGTTGATTCTTCTGTGAAAGGAGACTGTAATGCTAATTTTGATGCAGAATAGGCTTTTAGCACAGAGTGCACTTACAATCCTGTTGTCCATGATGCATGCTTGTCAGTTGTTTGCTGCAGATTCATATGTGTGGTATTTCGACAGTGGTGCTACAAAGCACATTACCTCACATCGTGAATTGTTTACCTCTCTCGAGTCTGTCCCTCATCGGAATTCAGTCACTTGTGCCAACAATGCCTCTTATCCAGTTCAAGGAGTTGGAAAGATTGTGCTTACTGCTGCTAATGGCAGTTCTTTCACACTTGTTGATGCACTTTATGTACCTGGGATCAAGAAGAATCTCTTGTCTGTATCCGCACTTGCTAGACTTGGACTTGTAGTCAAATTTGTGGATGACAGATGTATAATTCATGATCTCAGTTTTGGTGATGAAATTGTTGCATCTGGCCTTTTGTGTCGTGGGCTGTATAAGCTCACTTTTTATGACAAGTGTGGACAAAATTTTGCAAATGCTGTTGCAAATTCAAGGGCTATTTTAGATGCAAAACTTTGGCATGCACGTTTCGGTCATCTGAATTTTGCCAGTTTGCTGCGTTTGCAAAAATCTGATATGGTTGCTTCTTTGCCACCTCTTGAAGCACCTGTCAAACATGTTTGTGAAGGTTGTATTTTGGGTAAGATGCAGCGTTCTAAGTTTCCAAAGGATGGTTCAGTCCGGGCCACATGCAGGTTGCAGCTTGTGCATAGTGATGTTTGTAGGCCCATGCAAACTCTGTCCTTTGGAAATTACTTGTACTTCGTGACTTTCATTAATGATTACTCCAAGCATGCATGGGTATTTCCACTTAAAGCGAAGTCCGAAGTTTTTATGTGCTTCAAGCAATTTTTGGCTATGGCTGAAAATGTCTCGAAAATGTACTATGGGCACCCTCCGTTCCGATCGAGGGGGGGAGTATATGTCTCATGAATTTAATGCATTTCTGGCTAGTCATGGGATAAAACACCAATGTACAGTGCCTTATACACCTCAGCAAAATGGTGTTGCTGAGAGGAAAAATAGGTCATGCATCAGATTGTTATGCTTTGGCTGTGTCTAGCTTACATGATGTTGAGGAGCCTCTGTCTTTTGATGAAGCACAGAATTCAGAAAATTGGATGGCTGCCATGCAATCAGAATATGATGCACTTATAGAAAATGACACATGGACTTTATGCGATTTGCCTCCTGGCAAAAATGCCATTGGTATGAAGTGGGTTTACAAGTTGAAACGCAAGCCGGATGGTGAGATCGATCGCCATAAGGCTCGACTTGTTGCAAAGGGTTATGCACAGCAAAAAGGCATAGATTATGAAGAAACTTTTGCTCCCACTTGTTGTATGACTACTGTGAGTTTTCTATGTGCATTGGCAGGGTTGGGATGTACATCAATCAGACATTGTTATTTCTTTCTTGAATGGTGACATATTTGAGGAAGTTTATGTGGTTTTGTCATAAAAGGACAAGAGGACAAAGTGTGCATATGTAAGAAGGCTTTGTATGGGTTGAAGCAATCTCCTCGTGCTTGGTATGAGAAAGCTGACACTCATTTGGTGAAACGAGGCTTTGGTACAGTCCAAAAGAAAGCACATTGCATGTAAAGCGTGAGGGTGATGTACTTCTCATTGTGGTTCTTTATTTTGATGATTTGTTGATCACTGGACCAAATGAGAGACATATTGCTGAATTTAACGCTAATTTGAATGCTACTTTCAAGTGAAAGATTTGGGGCTGTTGCATCATTACTTGGGTATACAGTTTAAGCAGTGTGATGGTGGTATTGCCTTGTGTCTGAAAAGTTACATAGAGACATTGCTATGTAAATTTGGAGTTGAGGATTGCAAACCTATTGCCACTCCCATGGAAATAGGTTTGAAGTTGAGTCTACATGATGCTGGCGATCCTTCTAATGTCACTCTTTACCAAACTGTTGTTGGCTGCCTCATTTATGTATGCAACACGAGGCCGGATATTCAGTTTGAGTCTCACAGGTCAGCAGATTTATGCATAGCCTAGGGTCTAAGCATTGGCAGGCTGTCAAGAGGATTTTTCGCTACCTTAGTGGCACTTTACATCTTGGCTTGTTTTATCCCAAGGGGGGATCATTGCCGCCAAACTTACATGCTTTTGCGGACTCAGATTGGGCTGGTTGTTTTGACATGCGAGTGTCCACAAGTGGTTTTTGTTTCATGCTTGGCAGTTCATGTATATCATGGTTGAGAAAGAAGCAACCTACTGTGGCCACTTCGAGTTGTGAGGCTGAGTACAGGGCAGTCTTCACAGCTACGGTTGAGTGTGTATGGCTCAGACGCCTTATGGCTGATTTGGGTATTGGACACGACACTGCCAACACTATCTGCACTGACAGTCAGAGTGCATTGGCAGTTGCGAGGAACCCAGTTTTTCATGCTCGCACAAAGCACATTGAGGTGCATTACCATTATGTCGGGGAGAGGCTCTCAGCAGGAGAGGTCAGCTTGGCTTATGTGCCAACACAGGACAACCTTGCAGATCTTTTAACAAAGGCTTTGTCTCATGAGAAGCTTGAAGCTTTCCGCAAAGCTGTGGGCTTACTCCCCTTTGTGGACTGATCATGTCCTCAGGGCATGGCACTTCCCTTTACTCATGTGCCAGCTCTCGTTCACCGCATCACTCCAGGGGGGATTTGTTACCATATACATGTGGTAGTGATGTGTGTGAACACATTAGGACCATCGGGGAATTTTTTCCCTCTTTAGGAGGTTTTTTCCCCCGAGCATTGTATATACGCCCATCACTCTAGGGCTATCTATCTTTCCATTGCACACTAAGTAACACACTCTCTATTGTGTGCCTTGAGCTTCCTTCGTCTTCTCCAAGCTGTGTGCGTTTCTCTGCAACCCTAATTCCAACAGAGTTGGCTCCTCTTGCAGCCCGTATATAAGCATAGATGCAAAATCTATGTCAATATCCTGTTCACAATCAGCATGATCTAGGCAATCTTCAAACTCATCAATATCGTCCTCTGCTTCCTCATCTGCATCCATGCTACTTAGCAAGCCATTATAACTTTGTAAAGGTTCATCTAGCACCCCCTCTGAAGGGGTACATGGATCACAAAGCTCTCCTATACTGTTATAACCTTCTCCTTCAGATCGGGCCAAAAAACCATCAATTATGGAATCTTCATCTGGGATAATAGAATCGGCAAACATATTGTTAGGAGCAACCATAGGTTCATTGGCATCTTCAGGCTCATCCTGTGTTAGGTCCACAATCTCGGCCACTTCATCAGCTATTGTATATATAATAGCTTAATTTATGCAATCATTTGTAGTAAACCTATTGTCCTTCTCAACTATAGTGCCGGTAAATCCATTAGAAACCTGTAATGACTCATCTTCTTAATAGACTTTTTGAGAACATCCCATGCCAAGATCAGTAGCTTGTAAAATTTTTGTTGTACAGTCTAGCTCTTCACTAGAACCATTATTCGAGGTAACTTCCATGCGAGCAATCTTTGAAAAAAAATCATATATTTGTGTTTCAGCATTAATTTCATTATGTACCTTTGCTAGGTTGCTCAAAATATGGTCCTTTGAAGTTGAATCTGCTACTTCAGAAGCTGTATTTGCCTTGGCTTTACTTCTTGCAAAAATATGATCCCAAAATTGATCATAATTAAGGAACTACATTTGATCCCCTTCTTCTTTATAGAAAACAATCTGGCTTCATTCATTAATCTCCTTCATTGCCAACTCGATAATCTTTAGCTTTAGCTTAAGTGGATTATGGAAGCTCGATTAAAGAAAGCTCAGGATTATGATGGCTTGGTTTAGAGCTTAGGAATATGCTGGCTTGCTTTAGAGAGCTTGGGCTTATGATGGCTTGCTTTAGAGAGCTTGTGATTAAGATAGCTAATGAGATTCGAGAAGGTTTGGCTTGGAGAGCTTATGATTATCAAGGCTAATGAGTGTCGTGAAGTGTTTTCTTAGAGAGCTTATGATCATCAAGGCTAATGAGTGTCGAGAAGAGAAGCCAAAAGAGCCGCTTCCCCTTTTTATAATAGCCCATTTTGGGTTGCATGGGAAACTTTTCTTGCTAAAAACGGCCAACCCATTAGCGATGTCACTAATGGGTAGCGCCCCCTAGGCAACCAAAATTCAACCTCCACCAAATCGAGCGAGAGTGGCTCCAAATAGGAGCGCGCTGGCGAGCCAAGCAGTTTTTGTTTCTTCATCGAGCTCGTCTGAGCACTCATTCGGCCTGCGCAAGCACATCTTCGGCCCCATGCACTGTCGTTTTCTGGCTTCGCCACGCCCAGCATTTTTTTTTCTATTGGCTTCACATTATATGACATTTAGGGTGGCCATTGGCCATTATGGGTGGCCATGCCATAAGGCTATGGGCTTTGGGCACCACACTTGGGCACACATATTGTTTAAAGCATTGCCATCAACAACATCCTCCAGCAGTCATCGACTAACAATATTGTCGAGAATTTTAATGCCCTTATCAACTTCTTAGTACAATACGCCTTCAAGATGCAAGTACCTTCTTGGCCCTACCTTGTTGGGTATATCCCACAATCAATGCATTCCAAGAGACCACATTCTGAACACGAAGCTCTTGAAGCACTTTTTGTACTTTATGAGACGCCACATTTGACATACATGTAGACTATCATAGTACTGTTGCGGGCAATATAAACTGCTATCAATGCACGATAGGAGATAATATTTCGGACAATATTCTCCTCGAGCACAAACTCTGTTGCATTCCAAGATCCGGTCAAGAGCAAAAAACTACAAGATGGCACTCCAACCGAGTCGACTAGACTAGCGCGGGAACCGGCCCCCGTGAATCTTGAACAGCCAATAACTTGGCAACCGTAAATCCGATTACTTATCTGAAAAGACCGACGTGCTCCACAAAGCGAGCACTTCAGGCCCGTGCATTCACTTCATTTTTATCCCCTGAGCTGCAGTTGCCCAATCCGGTACGGATCTGCAATCAACTCAAACTTCAAGCTGCCATAACTTCTTATCTGTAGCTCCTATTGACGAGCCGTAAAGGCAGGCTTGTAGAGCACTTCAAGTACTTCAACTTTGATCAATAAAATCCTTTCTATGACCACTTCAAGCATATTCACTGTTTAGCATTACCAAGACATCTTTTGGCCCTTAGAGCCGCATCTGGCACACTTTTAACTTAAAATTGGCTTGTTAGCAAGCCCTTATTAGTGCTGAATAATCATGTATGATTCAAATAAAACTAATTGGCATCCCTTTTCTCATTTTCTTGCCATGGAAGCGGAGCTGCACGACAGCGTGAAGGTTTTCTTTCTCTCAAGAGTTCCATCCAAGATCTCTTCCCTTGCCCTAAAGTCCATTTCATCTTGTCCCTAGCCTCTCTCTCTTATCCTCAACCATCAGTGCCTCTCCTTTAATGGGGAAGTTTTGGCACCAAATTAAAGGCATTGCAATGGGGTCCAATTTTGAGCATGTATATGCTTGCCTCTTTCTTTGCTTCTTTGAGAAAGGTCCTTCTTCTAGTTTACGAAGTCCTCCAAGACTATGGACACCCTCTCTAAGAGCATATAAAGAGCTCCCCCTTTATCTCTTCTTAGGAGGCTTTTATTTTGGATGTCCATTTCTTCAAGGTTCCCTCTTTTGCCGCTTATGATATCCTTGATACCCATTGCTACCAAAAAAGGATTAATTTCTACAACTATATCCCTTGGAAATCTTGGCACCCTACACATCAAAAGACTTCTTTCGTTCTATCAGATCTTAGAAGGTACATCATTAGAGAGAGATCCCTCTCGGGCTTTATCTCTATATGTAGCCTATTCTTTGCTAGATTGAGGGTAAAGTGTTATCCCTCTTCTCTTTTGGAAGAGTGACCTCTATACAACCTCTTCTTTGTTAGACTTAGGGCAAAGTGTTATCTTTCCTCTCTATTGGAAGCATGCTTTCTCTACATCTCCTATGATTCTAGACCTTCTCTCCTCCAAAACTTTCTTAAAACCTACTAACCCTCACCAACCATTATCAAGGTTTCTTTTTCACCTCTAAGCTACATTCTCAACCTATCCATTCCATTAACAAACCTCTCAAAAAACTTCTTGAAGCCAATCTTGAGCTTACACACTTGCCTAAATCTGTTGTTTTTTGGTTGAATGCACTCAATTTTGGCACTCTTCTCTCAAAAGGTCCCATCCCTACTCTACCCGCATCACCTTAAGCAACTTTTTTAAGTCAAGCCTTGGCTTGTAATACCTTGCCTTGAAAATCTTCTTGAGAGTAGCTCCACCCTCAGCCTCATTCACATATATTACCACCCCAAAGCCCACCAAAACATTGTACTTTTAAAATCTTCATAAACTCCTTTTTTGACTAGTCCCCATTTTTGTATAGTCTTTAAACCTCACACTAATTACCTCCCTTTCACACTAGTTGTTATCCATTTCACATAGGTACATCTCTTTGTGTAAGTAACCTTATAATTGAAAGAAAAATTTCAAGAGACTTTGGTAGCCAATTACATCATTTTAAACAAACATTTTACAGTCTGATACACTGGTACCAGTCTCAGATTTTTAGTGCCAGTACTGGTACTGCTATCCTGCAATCCTGGTCAACTGGTATAGTAGTACTAGTATACTAGTAGTGGTACTAGTCTCAGACTCTCAGTGCTAGTGCTAGTGCTGGTACTGGTAGTACTCGTATTGATACTGCTACACGTCTTTATTGTTATAATGTTATACTGGTTTATTGGCAAACTGGTTTCGAGACATTTTTTATGTCAAGAATACCAAAAAGGTGTATAAACTAGTAGTTTTATATAGGAGATAGGTAATTCCATAAGTCTTGCAAAGAGCGAGTATATTGGTATTGATATAGGTCTGATAGACTGGTATAAGTCAGTGATAGTACTAGTACTGCTAGTACTGGTACTGAAATTGTGATACTTCTAAATTGGCATACTTAGTATTGGTACCAGTCTCAACTGGCATACTGGTACTGACATACTTAGTATTGGTATTGGTATTGGTGCTAGTACTTGTACTGGTAGTACTGCTATCTTGGTAAACGGGTACACTAGCTGTTATCCACTACACATAGGTACACCTTTTTGTGCAAGTAACCTTATAATTGAAAGAAAAATTTCAAGAGACTTTGGTAGCCAATTACATCATTTTAAATAAACTTTTTATAGTCTGATACACTGGTAATGGTACTCGTACTAGTCTCAGATTTAAGTGCCAGTACTAATATTGCTATCCTGCAATCCTCGTCAACTGGTATACTAGTACTAATACTAGTCTCAGACTCTCAGTGTTAGTACTGGTACTGGCAATACTGGTATTGATACTGCTATACTTCTATATTGTTATAATGCTATACTAGTTTATTGGCAAACTAGTTTCTAGACATTGTTTATGTCGAGAATACCAAAAAGGTGTATAAACTAGAAGTCTTATATAGGAGATAGGTAATTCCATAAGTCTTGCAAAGACACATTATACTGGTACTAATACAGGTCTGGTATACTGGTACTGGTACTGGTACTGGTATCAATCAGTGCTAGTACTAGTACTGTTAGTACTGGTACTCAAATTGCGATACTTCTAAACTGGTATATCAACTGGCATACTTAGTATTGGTACTGGTACTGGTATTGGTACTAGTATCACATTTTCAATGCAAGTACTGGTACTCGTAGTACCGCTATCCTGGTAAATTGGTACACTAGCTATTATCCATTTCACATAGGTACACCTTTTTGTGTAAGTAAGCTTATAATTGAAAGCAAGAGACTTTGGTAGCCAATTACATCATTTTAAACAAACTTTTTACAGTCATTTTCAGTGCCAGTACTAGGACTGGTACTGCTATCCTGCAATCATGGTCAACTGGTATACTAGCACTGGTACTAGTCTCATACCCTCAGTGCTAGTACTGGTACTGGCAGTACTGGTATTGATACTACTACACGTCTATATTGTTATAATGCTATACTGGTTTATTGGAAAATTGGTGTATAAATTAGTTTCCAGACATTCCAGTACCATTGGCTAGGAAAAAAAGATACTTGAAAACACTTGAACTTTTAGTTGCCGCTTTGAATACATGAATAAATTGAGGCCCAAAGGGATGAACACGTTAGTATAACTGACTGATTTTTGATGGCTATCCAGCTCTTCATAGAACTTTAAATGGATTAGTTAGTTATAGCTTATTTTAATTAACCTTGTACGCTATCACTAGATCTAAACATAGGTCATTCATAAATGGGCTGACATGAAGGCATGAGTAGTTTTATATGGCAAATCCCTGCAGTAGTTCATAACAATCATAGCAGCATAAGTACTACTGACATGAGGAATTGGAATAGGATGGGTTCATTTTCTTTTCAGCATCCGTCGCACGCAGCCTTTCCTTCATCTATGCATAGCAACAGCGCAGCAGGTGAAGGAAGCTGCGCCGGAGGTGTCGAGCTCTTTAGATTTGTCACTGCGCCTTCAGAATTCATTGTACACACCACACCGATTGGAGAAGCGATCAGGCATATTACAAACCCAGCAATATGCTATCCCAATCCCATTCATCGTCACACATCACCTTTGCTTTGGTTATTAGCACTTTGTAGCAAGCAGACTTAAGGCTTCCCTTCTCTTTTTTGTCACAGGCTCATGACCTCTCTCTGCCTGATTCCATCATCACTCGAGAAAATATACAGCGCCTTATGAGTCTTTTATCATTGTCCAAGTGAGTTTACTTATTCTTGTTTGGTAGGCGTTGCTATAGAATGTTGTGAGGAACTGTGTGTTTCCAAATAATGGATTAAACAAAAGTTGAGATACAATTAAATATACATGAAAATGAAACCACACAAAAGCATTGATGAAGTCTAAAAACTGAATTAGTTCACTACTATTGTTATGGTAATCATGTACGGGCATTGTCCAAATGTGCATTGATTCGACTTCAGTTTAGGCCAATTGATCATCAATGAAATTTGATATGTTTTGTTTCAGTAGCACTAGAACACAGACCTCTGCCATGGATTGATCGCATGAATGTAGGCCGGCATTGCCAGCAACTGCGGTCATTGGTGCTTTGGCACAACTTGTTGGCGGGCCTTATTCCAAGTTCTCTTCACAATCTTAGCACAAGTCTTGAGGTGATGGATCTTTTGCACAACGCCCTTGAGGGTGGGATACCTCCATGGTTTCAGGACATGCAATCTTTGCATGTTTTGATCCTCAGTCACAACAACTTCTTTGACTCTCTCCCACACACAAAATGGAATACCTCTCTGGTTCAGGTTCTTGACCTCTCCTTTAACAACTTGAGTGGAGACATTCCTAGTGAAAGCCTTGACCAAAAATTGCTACAGGGTTTTCTCTACAACCTAGAAGCTGGCAAGGACTCAAGCACTACCTCGTACAATGAGGAGATCACATTGCAGGTAAAGGGGGCGAGCTTCGCTTAACCTACATTCTTAGAGCCACAGTGTGTGTAGACCTCTCTAACAATGCTCTTGTGGGGGGAATCCCCCCCCAACTAGGTTCGCTTATTGGTTTGATCTTCTTGTGAACCATCTGAGAAAGCCTTGGCAAGCTTCAGCAGTTGCTCTCCCTGGATTTGGCTAAGAATGAACCGGATGGAGAGATCCCTAGAGAGGCCTTATGCACACTTACACTTCTGAGTGTGGTGGATATGTCTGATAACAATCTGGAGGGCCTGATCCCGCGCTGCAAGCAATGGAGCACATTTGATACACCTCAGCCTTTTCTTGGGAACAAAGGGCTTTGCGGACCGCCTCTCCAGCAACAATGCAGCCGTGGCAAAGGAAGTGGTAATACTTATACAAGTACAAATAAGCAAGAAGATGGTGATGAGATCTTCCAGCTAGAGGCAATCTTTGTGGGCTTCTGTGTGGCCTTTACTATGGTCTTTGCCATGAGCATGATGTGGAGACCACTCAGTCACCGCATTAGCCTAGCTTCTAGATGTTTTTACAACAAAATTACCTAGCTCTTTCATAACTATGAGTCTCCAAGTGTGCCATGTATAAAGCTTAATGGCTCTAGTGTTCAAAACCTGCATTATTTTTTTAGTATTTTTTCCCCTTGTAACATGTTTCATGATACATTAAATCCAGTTTGCTTTGGAGGTTCCAACCGTACTATTGTTTTGAGAGTGCTCATTACGTCGAGAAATAGTCAAAGTATCCTCCATCTTGATGATCTACCAAATATAACCAGGTTTGAAAGGTCTTACAACAAAGACAGAATCGTACTTTCACAATAATCGTAGTCCTTTCCGGTTCTTCCCGGCTTGCTGCTTGCACGGACAAACATTGCAGAAAAGAATTGGTGTGAATCTTGAGAATTAGGCATGGGGACCTGCTGCAATCTATCATTTACATGAACATTGAACATTTAAGCATGAGCTATATTGGAGCGGCATAATGCTGGCCATAACTAGTTGCACCTCCAGAAACAAGTTGAGTATGGTAGTTGAAGAAGCTCTAAGTGAAAAGCTCCCTTTTTTAACACCCTCATATTTTCACATGGCCTCTAATTAGGAAATTTTATGCCATGGTAGTAGTATGATTTGCCTATGCCATTCACTTGCTTCTACTTGCCTTTGGCTACTAATGTTGTTAAGATTACTAATGTCTTGGATTCTTCACGTTGGATGGATACACTGCATTGTTTAGGTGATTTGTTGTCTATAAAAGGTGTCATATTATTTGAATAGGGAATTTTTGAAGTTTGAATGCTCATTACCTTTGACTCGGGGATTTCTTCTAGTAGTAGTATTTTTTGAAAGAATTTCCTGGCTTGATATTCACTATCATAAACCATGCATTATGGTCATATTCAGACCCTAACTCCTATTTATTGGTCGACATACATTAGGTTGATATTTTTTTGTTATGCTCATTTGAGAAATGAACAAATTTGTTGAGGTCTTACTCTCTGTGTGAAAAGCAAAAACTATGGGTTGTTCACCAGTACAAAGATTATGAAAACAACTTCCTCCACTTTCACAAAAGCCTATCTCCTTCATTGCAACAACAAAGGTCTTTCTCATAAAAGAAAGCTATGAATTAAACCTCTCTCAAAAAAGGAATTAGGATAACTTGTAAATGCACGTGATGTTGCCTTATGGAATTTATGTAGAGGGGATCAATTAGAGGAATTTTAAAAATTACTTGATATGATTGGTTGTAATCACCAAAGGATTGATACATTTGTGGATCACCAACGATTGTTCCAAATACGAGTGCATAAGAATATGATTGACCACTCATATATCCTCTCATTAACAACACCCTTTATGTATTTGGCTCACGCATGGACATGTAATTTTTTTTAAAAGGACCACTTCAGTCTCCAATCGCAAGCACTTGGATGAATACAAGAGTGCGGAGGTAAAGAGATTTTGTAAGCCATATCTGCAACTCACTTGAGTATATTAAAAGGCCCACAATATCTCGAAAATAATTTAGATGTTGGTCCAATTTTTAGTTGTTGGTCCAATTTGCATACTCACAATATTTCTAGGCAACCCGTAAAAGCATATGATAGTGCCATGAGTAGTCCCAAATCTCAAAAATCATCTACTAGTGCCATGAGTGACCACCACTAACTGCTTTAGTGGAGTGTGCAAGAATATATGCTTGATTTATGTGCTATGAATATTATGCCCCTATCATTGCACAAATGACAATTCAACTATTGTGCAAATGATTTTCTCTCTTGACTGTCGCTTCCACTTTGGCATTTTCTCTCTCTCTCTCTCTCTCTCTCTCTCTCTATATATATATATATATATATATATATATCCCTCACACCCCCCCTCTCTCTCTCTTTGTGTGTGTGTGTGTGTGTGTGTGTGTGTGTGTGTGTGTGTGTGTGTGTGTGTTTCTCTTGTTGTCGGTACTCTCACACCCCTATCCTATCTCTATTCCACAAGTATGTTTTTCTCTCTCCGTCTATCCTTCTTCTCTCTCCTTCTCTCAGTACTTATTTCACCTACCTCAATGCCACCATAGAGAGCGTACATATGAGAGAGCTCCGTGCTTATATAAACTCAAAAAAGCATCACCTTTAGCCAAAAAACACGAATTGATTAACTCACAAATAAAATTAACCCCTTGTATAGTGTTTTGAACTATACCTCCCTAATTGTACCCCCTCCATCCTCTGTTATTTACACAACTGATGAACTAATTAAGCAAAACGTAGTTTTGTGTAGACATATGTTGCACTCCCCCCCTCTTTCCCCTTTTTTCCCTCTCTCTTTTCCTTTACCATTTGTCAAAGCAAGTTTCACTCGCTAAGATTTTCTTTTATTTAAATTCACATGCCATGCATGATACACATTCTCAAAATTAAAATCAACCTTGTTGATCATCACCAAATAATCAACCTTGTCAAGTTGTATGGAATAGAGAAAGCATAAAAGTATCCACAAACAATTATTGTAAGTCATAATTGTAATGATAAAGTGTACCTAAGATTGAACGATGTTGAGAATAGATGCACATGATATTCAATGTATAATCTTGATAATGGGTTCTATTTGCCTCCTTGGCTATAGATTCATAAAATAGGCATAATAGGAATCCTGCCTACTTGACAAACTGGCCAAGCCTTGGAAGGGCTTCCCCTGGGAAACTACTGCATGACTACCTTTTATGATCATTTTGAGTGGTCTACATAAAAGCTCAAAAAAATCCTTGATAGGCCATTAGCATCATGAACTAAATGTACTTACTGTTAGCATCATAAAACTTGATCAATGCAACATGGAAAATTATATACACGTTGCCGAGAAATTTGCGGTCTTGCCGGGAAAGCACCGGGCTTATGGCTGTGAGAGTTTGTGAGAGAACTCAACAAAAACTATATGAAGGAATTAAACCATAGATGCCATGAAGACTAGGGTTTGGAAAGAAGTGCAATCAAAGAAGACCCACTCTTTCTCTCTTGCACTCACACACACAAAGAAAGAACACAAAAGAGAATGTCAAAATAACACAAAGATGAAAACATCAAGGCTATGGTCATATCGTATCATGGGTAGTATGAAAGGGTTAATAGATGAGTTAATGGCATTCAATCTTGGCTGACCAAATAGGCTACGAATTGTTCTTTGGAATTGTAGCTTTGTGCTTACCGTAGTATATATATTTTGTCTAGTGATTGGGATTAATTGTGTGTACAAATCCTCTTGGTTCATAGCACGATAACTACGCTTACATCAAAAGAAAAATTATAGTCTATGAGAGGTAGTATGATGGGATCCGGTGATAGAAGTATTTCATTGAGCCTTTCTGGGCCAAAGAGAAACACTATACGTTGTTGAAAGTGTATTTTACGGCTAATCCATACGTTAATTCTAATAGATTGTACAGAGTGAAAGCAAGAGAAATTATCATCATGTGGGTTATTCATCTAGGATAGTATGTGAGAAATGTAGATATGAGAGAAGTGAAGAGATGAGAGGTTTCCCTCCCAAGCCCTATTCTTGCTCGTAGGCAATAAGGATACTGCGGGGAGAGATGTACCTGTAGCAAAGAGAGCCTAAAATTTGTAGAGAGGATGAATTACTAAGAGTGAGAGAGATAGATTTGGTTAAGGAGATAATATTAGATATATATATATATATATATATATATGTTGGATTAGAGATGAAAAAGAAAACAACAAGAAATCAAGAAAACATCAATGTAGAACACATCTTACTTGACAAACCCTTTGGCACCATTATTGATGGAGAGAGAAGAAGAGGGGAGAATTCAACGTTGATTGATACGCCAAGTACAACACCTTCTTTGATTAGAGTTTATCTTCCAAGGATAGCGTACAAGAATGGCTAGTCTTCTTCTAGGAGAAAGTGTAGGCTTGGACTTATGTTAATGGGGCTAAGTATAATTAGGCATTACTACTCACTCCCTCAAGAATTCCTCTCATCAATGGCTTGAATGCTTGAGTTCCTTTTCAAGGAAGAAGAGGTCCCCTTTTATAGGTGAAGGGAACCCCCAAGGGTTTACACAAGAAGAGAGGAGCCAGTGTGAATAGGAATTGGAAAAGTTGGAAATGAGCTGTCCCTGCATGATGTGGGCAGACTGGGGTCCAGTATTTTGATCATATCTCCTCAACCGTGGCTCCAAATAAAAAAGTAAAAATATGGGCAGAAACTTCAGCTCATTAGCTACTATTTTCATTTTAAAATCATTTTCCAATTCGGATTGGAACCTTGTGTTAAAAAATCATCAAAATAGGGTCCATTTCTGGCAGCAAAAGTCTTCCCGTGGTCCCCTTAGCCTAAACTTTCATTTAATTCCAAAGGACACCTCATGCCATATGAAAGCATGACATTGATCCTTGACAAACTTTTGTAATCATGCTTGCAATAATGCATTAAAATAAGTGTATCTTTGAAATCATGCCACCTAGTGTCCCACTAGGATTTGATTCCCTCCTAGTAGCTATTTAAAAAGAAATATAAGAAAAGTATAAAAAATACATAGAATATATATATATTGGAGTTTACCCTAGATATAGGATCTAGCTAGGGTGTGAGATGATAATGAAATAGTAAAAATAAAGAATCAATGCTTTTTGCCCCAAGTTAAAGAGGCGGAGCCATTGATGCTTTTCCCATAGTATTTTCTGATGGTAAAGTAAGGATAGGTTACCCTTGAGAAAAATAATAGGATGAGATGGAAGGATTATTATTATACTTAAATATGCATATGTACATTATAGGAAAGATAATTATGTATCTAAAAAGTTACAAGATAGATCTTGTAGCATGCGTTCCCACTATGTACGTGTCATAACACGACAACGTGCATGAAAGAGCGAGACTGTAAAATTCAACACATAGAGGTTGTTCTGCCTCGAAAAAGTGCAACACACACTAGATGAAATCTCCAAAGGATTTAAAACATGTGGATATGTGAAAGAAACTCTTATTGTAAGCAAAACAAGGAAAAACACACCTGGTAGATCTTGAGGTGTCCGTTGAGTACTTTTCTCTATGCAGATCAAAATGCATCTTTGAGGGCAAGAACAACTTCACGAACTGAGCTAAAGTACGTGATACAAAAACCTTTTGAGATTGTGAGTATGTCTCCATGATGAGTTCTATCAAAAACAACTTGAAAACTATAAATGCAGGTGTGGCGCTCGCGCAGGGACCCAAACTTGGTTTATAAATGTGCTACTGCATACTCATCTCCACCCATTCGTTCTCTTTTTATACCCCTAGGTTCCCACTACATGCTCATCTCCACCCAATCATACTTTTATATGCCCTTGGCCCTCCTACAATAGACACCTTGACATGCATGAGTAGTTTAGGGCCTTGCCCTCCCTAGTCCTACCATAGGCATGACAACACACATGCTAACATCTAGAACTTAAAAAACACCAAGACACTTACACATCATTGTTGTCCATTACTTTACGTTGGAAGAGAGACAAAGTATCCAAGCTTAGTCCAAATCCACCCTCCTTGATTCAGCAAATGTTGGACTTACACTAGTAGGAGAAATGATAGATTTCCTACTCTCAATTGAATGATCACTCTCTCTTACAATGGCATAGAGTTCCCTTGCTAATCACCCCTAATACAACACATGTATATGCATAAGACAATGAGCTTCCACTCAAGAGCTCCTTCTAGAGAGGTTGAGCTTGGCTTCTCAAGCTATAGCATAGTGCTCTTGCTTATGGCTCTCCCCTTTTGTGCTAGCTACACCCTCCTTTTATAGTAATTTGAGGGCTAGGGTTACTCCTCTAACCATGGTTGGGTTAGATTTTCAGCACTTATCTAATTTCTTTTGCTTGGAATTATCAAGAAGTTGGTGGGGATAGATGAAGAAGAGAGAGAGGAGAGAAGTGGAGGTGATAGGACTTTTCATAGTAGGTTAGTGTTAGTAAATTAGTAGAGTTAGTATTTTTATTGATTTACAAATGGAATTGGATATTTACAATGGGAGTATCCATGTAGGATACAAATAAGGAAGAAAAAACTCTTAATAGGTAAGAAAATATGGATTTCTTACAATGTTGATGCTCCAAGTGTCTTGAGTAGGGTCAATTTTGACGCTTGTTGACGGTCCACTAGCTTTGACGGTACGTTTTTTCTCCACTCTTGACCTTCCTTGGGAGCCAAGGTGATTGAATATGAGTAATCAATCAACATGGTGCTGTCTTTCAAGAGAAGAGGCTGAATTTTGTGGTTTTCTTGATAGATATGGGTAATATGGAAGAGGAAAAATGAGACTAGGTGGTCAATTTTGGAATGGAAGTGTGTGTAGGAGACATGAGTTCACCATGGTTTCTCTTATTCTTCAAGGTTGAGAAGAAGGTGAGTAGGGTGCAGAGAGGAGTGGTGAGAGAGGTGGGGGTGATGAGTGGAGAAGTGTGTGTGTGAAAGAGGAAAATGATAAAGTGGAAGAGGGAGTGTGGCTGCATAGCATGGGCAAACTGGGGTCCACCAATAAAATCATAGCTCACAGCTCGTAGCTCAAAAAAATATGAAAAAACTTGAGGTAAAAGTTCAGTCCACGAGCTACAACTTTTGTTTGTATCACCTTTTCAAATTCGGGGAGCATGTGATCTTTAAAAATTCAGCAAAACCGACTGTTTTTTTCCACTGCACAAAGTTCTTGTGAGGTCCTTCTTTGGATGATTCTTTTGAATACCTCCAAGAGTGAGCCCTCCATAGTGCATGCATGCATGCCACATACCCTTGACCTTATTTGGCAGGTCTATAATTGAAGATATTGAGATCATGATATAAATGAATAGTACAACTAAGGAAATCAAATATTGAGGGGTCTAAAAAAATATGTACATGTCAAATATAAATAATATAGGTGGAAAAAATATAAAGGGGTCAAAATGAATCTCTCTCATTATAGGTCTACCATAAAAAGATGAATATTTTTGGTGTTCTAATTTATGAGAGTAATAGAGAATAGATGTAGGAAGGAAAAAAAATCACAATAGTGAAAAAATATACCCATAAATAAAACTAGTTTTTTTGGATTTTTGTTGGGATGGAGTTACACCAAAAATAAGAGAAGCTTGCATAAAATTATTTCTTTATGGAATAAAGAGTATGCAAAATGGTAAGAAAAATGGTGGTAATGGTGAGTCAATAGCATAAATAACACACACCGAAGTATAAATATTTAAATCAATACCAAAATAATTATGAAAAATCCTTATATTTAGGCCCCATAGACAATGAAATATTTACACACAAAGAGGCCATAATATACCTTTTTTTGAAAAAAAAATTAATCTTTTGGCTCAACTAGCCCAGTGACTAGCTAATTGAGGGTTTTTAAGAAAATATGGGGAAAGTCCCCTAACTCACACACGCCTATGTACAGTGAAATGGTAGGGATAGCCACAATGTTTTAGTGAATGGTGAGGTAGCTCACTATGGCAATTATGGAAAGCCGAAAAACGGCTATCACCCGTTTGCTGCATTTGTAGGAATCTTATATGGTTGCTTCTTTGCCGCCTCTTGAAGTACCTGTCGAACATGTCTGTGAAGGGTGTATTTTGGGTAAGATGCAGTGCTCTAAGATTCCAAAGGAAGGTTCAGTTAGGGCCACATTCAGGTTGCAACTTGTGCATAGTGATGTTTGTGGGCCCATGCAAACTCCATCCTTGGGAAATTACCTTTACTTCATGACTTTTATTGTTGATTACTCCAGGCATGCATGGGTATATCCGCTTAAAGCAAAGTCCAAAGTATTTATGTGCTTCAAACAATTTTTGGCTATGGCTGAAAATGTCTCAAAATGTACTATGGGCACCCTCCGTTCCGATCGAGGGGGGGAGTATATGTCTCAAGAATTTAATGTATTTCTAGCTAGTTGTGGGATAAAACGCCAATATACAGTGCCTTATATGCCTCAGCAAATTGGTGTTGCTAAGAGGAAAAATAGGTCACTTATAGAAATGGCACGATGTATGGTCAAAAGTCAAGCTTTGCCGCATCCATTTTGGCTTGAAGCCATCATGTGTGCCACTTATGTACTTAATAGGTGTCCTATAAAATTTTTGCAGTCTATGACTCCATATGAAGCATGGCATGATAGAAATCCTCCTAGTGAGCACATGCGTGTTTTTGGTTGTTTGGCATATGCTTTGGTGCCACAAACACAGCACAAAAAATTGGATGATAAGGCTGTCAAATGTATTTTTGTTCGTTATAGTGTTGAAAGCAAAGGTTACACGTTGTATCATCCACAAACAAAGTGTATTTTGGTTTCATAGGATGTTGTGTTTGTGGAAGAGTCTGTTCAGCCCCTGTTGTCATGTACTAGACACAATAATGTAAGCTCACAGGACATTTATGACACTTTGTTGCCTCTTTTTAGTGGTGGAAGTTTGAATGTAAATTCCAATGAGGCAAATGTACAGCCTATGGGGGTTTCTAAAAATGTTGCAGATTAGCCTATTACTGATGTTGATGTACTTGATGAGGAAAGGACTGAAAATGAGCAGGCTAGAGGTATGCCAAAATGGCTGGTGCATACATTGCGTCACAATAAATTGGATGCACCTTTGTTTAGTCGCACTTGTTCATGATCTCGTCATGCATCTTATGCATTAGATTGTTATGCTTAAGTTGTGTCTAGCTTACATGATGTTGAGGAACCTCTATCTTTTGATGTAGCACAAAATTCAAAAAATTGGATGGCTGCCATGCAATCACTTTATGTGATTTGCCTCCTAGCAAAAAGGCCATTGGTACAAAACTGTGGGTTTACAAGTTGAAACGCAAGCTAGATGGTGAGATTGATCACTATAAGGCTTGACTTGTTGCAAAGGCTTATCCACAACACAAAGGCATAGATTATGAAGAGAATTTTCTCCCACTTCTTGTATGATTTTCTATGTGCATTGGCAGCTCATTTTGGTTGGGATGTACATCAATCAAACATTGTTACTGCTTTCTTGAATGGTGACATATTTGAGGAAGTTTATGTCACACAGCCTTGTGGTTTTTTCAAGAAAGGACAAGAGGATAAAGTGTGCAAATGTAACAAAGCTTTGTATGGGTTAAAACAATCTCCTCGTGCTTGGTATGAGAAGGCTGACACTCGTTTGGTCGAATGAGGCTTTTGGAACAGTCCAACAGAAAGCACAGTGTATGTAAAGCGTGAGGGTGATGTATGAAGGGCATGAGCTGGGAGTACAGCAAGAGAGGAATACGCATACACGCACTCACACAAACACCACCATAGCCACACACACAGGTTGGAGGAGGAGAGCCAACACGTACTGTGTGTGCCCCCTTTCTTTCTTCTCTATCTTATGTACTAAGGCACAATACATATTGTACTTAGTGTTAGTGGCTCACACAATTGTATAGTTGTACACTTAGGGTTAGTAGCAGTTAGTGATGAGCGGTCGGCCACATGGACATTAAACCTAACATTCTCCCACTTGATGGCCAATGTGGGAGACCATAAGAATGGAAGAGAACCACTCCACCCAATGCCCATCAACTCACAAGAGTGCTAAAACTATGTTCTTTGACGTAGGAATCTTCACTAAATCAAGGCTCTTGTTTGCCAGGCATTCACGACTGAAGTGATGACGCACATCAATGTGTTTTATTCTGGAATGAAACACTGGATTATTAGCGAAGGCAATAGCACTTTAACTGTCACAATGAAGAACTGTTGTACACTGCTCCAATCCAAGATCTTTCACTAGGTGAGCAAGCCAAATAGCTTATTTGCATGCCTCACTCAATGCAACAGACTCTGCCTTTGTGGTAGAAATGGATTTACAATCTTGAAGAACGGATCTCCAAGAAATAGAAGAACCAGCAAATGTGTAAATCCAACTTGTTGTTGATTTACACAGCCTACATAATCACTGTCTACAAATCCCTGAATGGATGACTCTCCATGACCATAGCATGGTTGTCTATCTGCAGTGCCACTCAAGTATCTGAGAATTGACTTGACAGCATCCAAATTCTTTTTACTAGGGTTAGACATAAATCTGCTGACAACTCCCACTGCATGTGCAATGTCAGGTCTTGTAACCACCATGGCATACATGAGACTACCACAAGCTGAAGTGTAAGGAACCTTAGCCATTGCAGCTTTTTCCTCATCAGATTTGGGACAGTCTTTCTTGCTAAGTTTCAAATATGCAGGCAATGGAGTACTCAAAGCCTTCACCTTCTGCATGTTGAAATGATCAAGAACCTTGTGCGCATCTTTTTGAGAAAGGTACAACAACCATGTTGACCGTTGGGTCAACAACACAACATAACTCAAGTTTCGTACCAAAGTCTTATCTTCTGCGAGTTATGAAATGATGCGGATTATGGCTATAAACGTCATTTGTAATGAGTAGTTATTCTAGTTTCAGAAGCCGGGGTGCAATGGCACTTCCAGATTGTAAATACAAAGCCATTTGACCCTTTCAACCCCATTTTTGGTTAAACCTAAGGTAGCCTTAGTATATAAGGTACCTAGGTCATTTTGTAAAAAGACTTTTAATCATAATCAAAACTTAGCGCTTCCGTCTACTGTGTGTGAGAGAGAAAGAGAGTGAGCATGAGCTTCATCCTTTCGCTACGCCCAGCTCGCTCAACACATTGGAGATCCGACTGCACCATTGCTGTAGGCTCGAGGAGAGCTACGCGACAACGCCAAGCATTCCACGCGAGACGAAGCGCACACACTGACGCATCTACGAGCTATTTGTGGCCGTAAGTGTATCAAACGATGTCTATTTTCTGCGTGCTAGTAGTCTATAGAATCGTGGCGACATAAGCTATGCATAGGTACTCATAAATTTCAGTTTCGGGCACTTTCAAAATTCAGCTCTGTCATCCTACGCGTTTTCCACAGATGGGTTTAGAGTGAGGGTTTTGAGTGTAGAAGCTTAGGGACAGGTGTATCCTAGTGAGGGGATGGTGTTCCTTAATTTGCGTATGAATCTGGCATGATTAGGTGAGTTACCTTCCGCATGTGTGTATGTGGCTAGGTGGTGTAGTTGAAAGCAGTGAGGTTCTTGATTGTGGTTTAGTTGGCCTTCCAGAGTGTTTTATGTGTAGGATGGTCTCAGCCTGACAAGCTTAAGAGATTTCCTCTGTGTGCCTATCGTGTCATCTGTGTCCTCGATTGACATTATATTGATCTAGGTAGTGTTTGCATGCACTTCATGGGTGTGTGAGTCGCTTCCGTCCAACATTGGCGCCGCTGCCGGGGACACAAGGACCTAAGTAGGTTTCCTACTAACACTCGTGTGATGGTTGCTTGATTTAGTTTCAGCTAAAGAAAGAGTTTTTCTTAAGTGGATCCGAAAGAGGATATTCCGCGATCAAGTGGATAGCCAAGAAGCGTGTGTCTTGCCGAGGGTCTGCGACTAGATAGGTTTAGTTAGGATGTGTGGATTAGAGTAGTTATTGGTGGTCGAGTGATTTGTGAGGTGATAAAAGCGTTTACTAGTCCGTGTGTGGCAGTGAAGCTTTTTTCTACTCATAGATGCAAAACCCCATATGATTTGTAGGAGTAGCTTTAGGTAAGTGATCCGATTCTGATCTAGAGCTATTCAGCATTGAATTATTTGCTAAAGTGCTTGATTGCATTTGAAATCACGGAAAAGTGTGCTTTTGAGGGTAAAAATGCATTAAACAAGCTTTTGTGGATATTTTTGTATGACTAACTGATGCTGTGCATATAAAAGAGCAATTGCAAGGGTTCCGTGAAGAAAACCTGTAATTCTGTAAACATAGACGTCTCAAGGGGGTTTTGGAGACCAAATTTGGAAATTCTGACTGCACCAGTGTGTTCAGAGGGTAGGTTTTACCCTAGTAACATATTGACTTGGGTGTTTTTCCCTATTTTTGTTGACCAAAAGCCAAAAGGCGGAGTCAGAAAACGTAAAATTTCAGAGAAGGCTTAAATTGAGTGATTTTTGCATGTTTTTGCAATTGTGAAGCATACTTGCACTTGCTGAGAGCATAAGAAAGCATCAGGGACAGTTCAGTCTCAAAAAATCAGCAGTAGACATCCTACACGTAGGATGTCTACAGGGTGATCTGGGCATTTTTTTGAAAATCTGAGGTTACCAGTGTGTTTAGAAGGTAGGTTTTACCCTATTTTCACCTGGAAAGTGGAAATTTGACCAAATTTTGACAGATCAAAGCCAAAAGACGAGAATTGCCAGACATCCTACCCAAATTGTGTCCAAGGCCTAATTTTGAGACCAAACCATAGGATGACTCTAAAGGCATGTTCTAAATGTTGTATTGAGTGCATGTGATAAATATCATCTCATTTGGGTCAGTGAAAGGAAGATTGAACAGACTTTAGCATTTTTGACTGAAAAAAGGCAAGGATAGCTAGTTTTGGGGGCCTTTGACATCCAAATTAAAATCTAAGCATACCACTGGGTTACTGACATCAAGGGGAAGTTGTGGGACAAGTCTGGGGTCAAACAAGCCAAAAAGACATCCTACGCGTAAGATGTCTTCTGTGTGATTTTGGACTCTAAACAAAATTCTGAGCATACCACAGTGATCAGCACCTTAAGGAGAGTTTGTGGTTCAAATTTGGGGCAATTCTGAGTAGTTAGACATTCTACGCGTAGGATGTCTACCGCATAATTCTGAAACCAAAATTCTACTGTGACCATACCATGCTGTTGTATAGCCTTAGGCAAGCCTCCTAGTCAAATTTAGTCCAATTTAGAATTGATTTGACTTGGGAATTCATCAGAATAGACATCAAGATTTTGGAACAAATTCTTGATCATTTGACCAACCTATAGGTGTCAGAATCAAAAAGTAAAAATAGATGTGAGTTTAGCACATCAAGGGGGAGCTACAGTGCAAGTTGGAGCTGAAACAGAGCAAAAAGACATCCTACGCGTAGGATGTCTCCAGGGTCATAAAGTGGTCAAAATTCTACTTGGCCATATAGGGAGGCTCTAAGTGTCTCAAGGATTCCAGAACTTTTTTCAAAAGTGAATTTGGACCTTGTTTGGCCTATTTACCAAGCAAAGACAAGAATTGTCAGACATCCTACTCTTGGAGTGCACTAGAAGCTTATGCAGCCTAAATCTTGACCTATTGGCATCCAAATTCAATTTTGAGCATACCATTGGGTTGTTGAGCACTAGGAGAATCTTGGGATCAAGTTTGGACAAAATCTGAGCAGTTAGACATCCTACGTGTAGGATGTCTCCAGCTTGATTTAGGACTCCAAACCAACTTATGAGCACACCACTGTGATCAACACATCAAGGAGAAGCTAGGGTGAAAATTTCAAGTCATTCTGAGCAAAAAGACATCCTACGCGAGGCCATTTTCAGGTCCAAATGAAATTCTGAGCATACCATTGTGTTGCTGGACTTAAGGGGAGTCTCTAGACCAAATTTTGTTAAATTCTGAGCATATAGACATCCTACGCGTAGGATGTCTCCAAGCCAGTTTTAGGGTCCAACTGTAATTTTGACCATACAGAAGTGTTCGCAGTGTCACAGAGATCCCAAATCTTCTTTTAAAATTGAATTTGGACTCATTTTGACCAGTCTAAACTGCATTTCACTGTTTTGGCCATAACTTTCACAAACGGTATCGGATCGGAAAAGTTTTTATATCAAAACGTAGCCTGAGAGCGGCTCTACAGATCTTCGAGCAAAACATGAACTAAATGTATACCTTCGGAAACCATTTAGTTCAACTTTGAAAAAAAATGTCGTTTGAGGCCTCAAAATACATCCGCAAGTTAGGGGTGTCTAAAAGCGAGAATTTGCAAGAATTGTGACGAAACGGTTGCGGTTTTGGACATAGTTTCGACTTTTCCCTAAGAACTTGAACACAGTGCACTAAGTCTACTCGAACCAAGCAAAATCTCTTAAGCCCAAAAATCATGTCTACCCTAGATTCAAACGCAGCCTACACAAGCTTGGAGATCCCGACGATAGAGGAATATCCTCCCACAATGGATCTTCCAAACTTGCAATTGATAAAGACCCATCTTGTTGAGAGAGTTTGGATGATTAGTCATGAGAGTGAAGGACTATATAGATACATTGACGACAATGAGGTCAATCTTTATAGGTGCTCAGATCCATACCTAGAAGAGATAACGTATTACAAGCTCTTATATGTCTACACATACAGAGTCGACTGTCAATGGAGATCTATAGTTGTCGACAAGTATGGGCGAGAACACAGAGTTGTAGAAAGCACAAATCCACAGACTGTACTAGAAAGAGGTGGATATTTGGTCAATGAAGGACCATAATTGGCTCCACCAAACACGAGAATTCCTATAGGAGTTCCAAGAAGAGAGCCACCAGGATTCCCTTCAAGAGCGATAACGAGAGAAGGATTGGGAGAGTCTCTGGTTAGACTTGTAGACAATCGACGAGTTAGACCATCCCAAGTCCAGAAATGGGTAAACAGAAAATACTCCGGAGATGAAGATCCGTGAGATCACGTAACGGCTTTTAGAAGAGTGATTAGAGCAGAGGAAGTTTCAGATTTTGCGACACAGTTTGCAGGATTTGGATTGACTCTAGAAGATGATGTAGCTACATGGTTCGACTAGGTGGAAAATTGGGATTTTGAGACTCTAGATGAGCTGTTTGAGGAGTTTATTGAAGAATTCTCGCCAAAAGGCATTGCTCACAACACGGTCTCGCAAATCCATAGATTCAAACAGAAAGAGAATGAATCAGTACTCAAAGCATCATTACGGCTCAAGAGATATGTTAAGCTCTTTCCGAGAGCGGAATTACCTATGCAAGCACGACTGATGCTGATTTTTATCCAGGGAATGAGAGATGCGGGCCTTCAGAAGGATCTGCATATGATAAGGAGGATGACGCTAAACGAGTTGATCAAAGAAGCTCTTTATCTAGTGGATAACTGTGAGGCATACAAAGAAAAGGACTTAAAGAGTCAAGGAGATGACACATCCTCTCAGCACAATGTTTCACAGATAAGTGAGTCCATTGCCAAGCCAACGGCACCTATTGATCAAGAAAAGCTTATTGACGACTTGGTCAAGAGGTTGATTCCTCTTGTAAGGTCTAATTCGGGAGAGCTGAAGTGGTGTGAAATTGAGAGAAAATGGATGAACCATACGGCGGAAGAGTGCTATTATAGCATGGAAAATGCTAGGGAAAGGTATGTGCAACCTGTTCCAAAAGCACCTACTCCACCTAGATACATTACGGGGAATGCGCCAAGACCAGTAGGAGTTTTAAGGCCACAGCTTGTCTTAGGACAACAACCTCCGCTGCCAGGTGCTAGAATGCAGGTAGACATGAGATACATGCCAATGATGGAAGCATCAAATAAACCAACGCCAGTACCAGCTATAATGTGGTATAGCAACCAAAGTGAGTACTACCCTTTGGAGCAACAAAATGTGAGAGAAACACATGGAGTGGTGAGGCCGGTACAACCTCCACCTCCTCGGTTTCAGTCGAAAGAAAGACGGTATGAAATGGACGGAAGGACATTGCGATTCATTGCAAATAGCAGCTTATCTAGGTCAAAGCTTGCTTATTGCCAAGAGGAAATGCTAAAAGAATCTCCGCAACCAGAGATAGATTGTCACAAAAGTCGTGACAACCACTTGGTCAAACAACGTCCTCATACGGAGATCATTTAAGTAAATGCCTATTTTCTTGAGTGTGGCAACACTCACTTGATCCCCGATTGCCCGAAAAAACGAAACCAAATCAAGAAAATCATGACAAATGTATCAGGGATTGTTCAGCTACCTAGTAGCTCAGAAAATGAAAATGTCGTACCAATTCAAGTGGTTACGAGAGCACAAGCTCAAAAGAAAGCTGATGAGAATCCAGAGACAAAGAACACGGAAAGTGACATGAGTCCAAAGACAGATGATGGACCAAAGACAGACGCACCTAGTTAGAAAACCAAGAGCAAACGAAATAGTTGGAAAGCTAGAAAGACTAGGATGAAAGCACGCAGGGAACGAGAGCAAAAATCCCTAGCTGAGAAGCTTACCGAAGCTGAGGAGAAGATAAAACAACATGAGGAAAAGGAGGCACCTTCTCTTACACAGATGGTTAAACCTCTAGAAGAACCATCCACGGATGAGAAACGGAGAAGTGCTAGTTCAGGGGGATCTGTGCTGGCAGAGAAGGTTAATGAGACATTAGATACCCTCTTGAAATCCTATGATGTGAGGCTCAAAAACAACCGAACCCAAGAACACAGGTGGATGACATATCCCTATGCGGAACTAGAAAAGCAAAGGTTTGAAATGTGCAAGAAAATGATTCAAATAGCCCAAGCTTTACTAGAACCACCAGTTGCAAAACCTGAGGATGTGATCCGTGTCATGCCTACGCAAGTAATCCCACCAAACCAAGAACTAAAAGAGCAAGATTCTAGTCATGAGCACATACCAAAACTCAAAGACCCAGCATTAGAACCAAGGATAGTACTGAATACCACGGATAACTCTTCCGAGGGATTTCACCAAGCTATACCTGAGGATTGTAAAGAGATAGATGGTCTTGACGAATTGTGGAAACAAGTCAGAGAGGCCAATGAAGCCGATGACCTAAGAAGACGAGTAGACAAGACTGGTGATGAACGAGGAGTGTTTCTACTCCCAATAGAGGAATTGAGACTGGATCTCAAATGAATCTAGACGTGCGATCGTATTGGGGCGAAAAAGGATCTGTACAATCTATGGATAGTCAATCCCATTCGCTAAGAACACTACCGTCCTACATGGGAGAGTACCGTCCTACATGGGAGAGTATGAGACCAAGTCAGATGTGGTTGCAGTCCCATCACAGAGACTGTCTCCCAACAGGGCCATCGATTCAAAGGGGCTAGTAGATATTCTATCTACCCTAGTCACCTGTACAATAATGTTAGCCGAGTTGCTAAGAATAAGACCAAACATGTGGGCTAATGTGGGTAAATGTCTAGAGAAATTTGGTGTAAAAACCCCAATGATTCAAGTCGAGGAAGGCATCAAAGAGCTTGAAATGCCTCAGCTAAATACTAGGCCAGTGCCATTAAACAAGGTAGGCGAGTATTACGAGGGAGAAGATGGAAACACCACCCTTCCTGTGGAATTCAATAATGTAAAAACCATGGCGAGTATTACGAGGGAGAAGATGGAAACACCACCCTTCCTGGTGTGGTCATTGCAACCAAAGAGGTTTTGAAAAAATGGGGAAAACCTGCCTTGATATCCACACGAATGACCCTGCAGCTTGCAGACGGACACAAGGAAAAGCCCCTAGGACTGCTAGAAAAAGTACTTGTTACTTCTTGTGGCATTGAATATGAACACACTTTTGTTGTTGTTGACTTTGGCAAGAAGAACAACTATGACATCATTCTGGGAAGACCATTCATGCGACATTTGAAAATGGTCCAAGATTGGGGTTATGACCATATATACCTGAGACATATGGAAACCATAAAAAAGATAAACTTGAGGGACCATAGCTATAGGGATGTGACGAGAACACCGGTTGAGGAGTTTGATTCCGCCACAGTAGCAGGATCAGAACTTCCAGCTTGGTTAGGTAAGCCTAAAGAACTGTGGATGTGTGGAGCTTCACAATGTGGTAGCTTGAAACGTGAGGAATGTATCCTAGAACGGGTTATAGAGGATAGGGACTATATCCCAGAACCATTTCCTGAAGAAGAGTTAGAGCCTTTTGGATGGGAACACATCTTGGATACTCTGGACGTGTGCGCCGTGGAGGATGCTCCCACAACAAAGTTTTGTGATGAAAATGGCTATGATGTCGTTCCTTATTTTGCAGTGAGTGTAATCCAGGAAAACGAAGAGAACCAGACATCAACAAGCTCTCAAAATAAGGAGCAAACAAAGAAATGTGGAGAATCAAAAGATGAAGAAGATGACGAGTTCTATGACTCTGTAGAACACTTCGAGCTTCAAGAAGATCAACGACCCGGGAATCAATGTCATCGCTACACAAGTAAAGTGCATCAAAAGTGGATTCCAAAGTCCTCCGTGAAGACACAACCACCACAAACATCCTCATACATGGATCCTAATAAGGATGCAAAGACTCAGCTAGGAGGAATACGACAAGAGCAACGAGCTAACAATGCTCTAATCAATGGGCTAGAAAAGTCCTCCAAGAAACTATCACCTACGAGAAAATAGACAGTAACTTTCCACTACCGGCCAAAAAATCAAGGGAAAGTACTAGAAGTCAACCTTGTTGAGGATAGTAGCGATAGTGATGAATCTTACGACATCCCCTATCATCAACTCAGGCCATCACTATCACCAACCCCTCCAGCAACAACCATGACAGGTCAAAAGAACAGGACAACAAGTTAAAGCCAAAAAGCTCGACAAATCTGGATACCAAAAAGCCAGATCAGCCAAAAACAGATATGGATCAAGAAGACAAAGATCTCTAATGACAAATCACAAGATCCAACACCAAAACAAAAACAAGGAAAGCGTGCACGAACGGGTAAGAATATCACTAAATTGCAAGCTTTCACAACTCAGGTTTGGGCTCCAACGAAGTTGATTCAAACACGAAAAAGTTAGGAATTCATTTGGATTCCAAAACAACCACAATATCAACTTTCAAAGCCTAAATCCCATCCCCAACCAAGCGTACAAGGGCTGAAGCAAAGACCACTGTCGACTCACACAAAAAAAAGGTGGATCCCAAAGAAGTCTCTTCAAACACAAACGAAGCACGGGCAAGTATGGGTTCCCAAACGAGAGCCAGCAACAAAACAGCCAATAATCGCAAAGAAATGGGTCCCAAAGAAGAACAACAAAACTGCTGTCAGTGCATCGCCGCTTGAATTCTTACAATTCTTCCTACGATTACAGTACAGTTAGAAGAGAGCAAGTCGCTTCAATCAAGCAACGATACAGGAGCTTCAAAGACCATTACATTGCTTAGAATAGGAAGCCTCGCCAACAAATGCCAATAAGCAAATTGCTTATACCCACATCTTGCACAACATAAATCTTTTCCATGCATTGACTGTGTATGCATAATAGGGCTACATTACAAGGCCTGCATAGGCACAACTTTTAATTACCCAAGCACAACACATACCCTTTGCGATACCCTGTCCTTAAGGATGACTCCAAATAGGAAGGGGGGAGGCATTCTGAATGCGGACCTAACATTATGACTATTAGAGGGAAATGTTTTGTGAGATGCATTGAATTTTTGCGTTTTATTGTGATAATTTTTTGACGAAATTTAGAGTATACGCCCTCATAGTAGTGTTACAGAGGAGTATGGGGACAAAATCCATATATGAGCCCCTAGGGACATGTGTGTACATAGCATTTAGATTTTTATTTGAATGATTTTTCTTTTGTTGAGTTGTTTTAAGATTTTCTTTGTTTATTATTAAGAAAAAAAATTTAAAAATCCATAATCCACATGAAGAAACGACTGAAGAGAGGCCTGAGCACTACAAAGAGAAGAAGGTACAGGAAAACGATGAAACTTCACGAAGTATGTCTCAGCAGCCACTACAACAGCCGAACAACTTGTCACAAAGCAATGTCAATGTGCAACCGACAAGTCCTAAAAGTCAGAGTCGAGTAGCTGAGCCACAAAATGAGTGAGGTGTTAGTCCCAAAGCTTCAAGTAATATTCTCGGTGGTCTAAGCGTCTTAGCTATTCTAGGTACTGCTCAAGCTGGAAGAGTTGAGCATATTTAAGTTGTGTCGCTCATGCTGGTATAGGTGAGCAAAAGAGTCGAAGTCTAAGTACTTAAGTCTGGTGAAGTGAAGGAGAAGGTCCAAAAGACACTCACGTACTGAGCACAGTGAGATACGAGTGGAGAAACTTCTACATCGAAAACCCTTCTTGGAAAGGTGGAAGCTATTGAGACATCTTTTGATATCACATGTGCTACATTTATTCCTCGAAACACCCATCATCTCCTTCTTTCACATTGCATGCTTTTGTTGACAAATTTCTCATATGCATATAGAGTGTCCCATAATTGGCACTTGCATCAGGCACTCTTTCCGTGTTTCACCCAAGCACTCACCTTTCATGAACATGTACTTCACATTCAACTGCTCAACTCCAATAAGAGCGTATACCAAAGGCATTTTTTTCCCACTGGGTTTTTTCCCTTTGGTCATCCAGGTTTTAGACCCTAATCTAAAGACACCTATCACCATCCTCTTGTACATATTCCTTCTACATCAACAATAAGGAAATGCTACTCAAATCAATTGACAAATGAATTGGAGCACCAATTTCAGATCATAGCATACTTCTCCTCAATGGCGAGTCGAAGAATGGCCTACAATGACAAAGTTGTAGACAACACTAACAACATGATTGCACAAGAACAAAGAAGTCCCCAATGAAGAAGAGCAGACATAAAAGTAATCAGAGGATCTCAAAAGATGAATGGTTACGATGATAGATGTCCGCTCTAATGGATCATAGTTCTTGTTGTGGTTCGACAAAGATACAAGCAGTGCAACAGATGAAGCCAAAACAACAGCAAAGTGTTGACCGTTGGGTCAACAACACAACATAACTCAAGAACAAAGAAGTCCTCAATGACAAAGAGCAGACATAAGGGTAATCAAAGGATCTCAAAAGCTTGTCCTTGATAATGCGCATCGAATGCTCAGCAGGGTTTTGAACCTCAAATTAGAATAATTAAGTCCTGGATTCGGCCTAACAGACAGACTTTGCATTGGAGTGCAACTTGACCTAAAGAAGTTATGGGTTTAGCCATACAATTTCTACAAAATCCTTCAAAGTTGTCATTGGCTCACAAGATCAGAAAGCCAATCACTCAATTCTACAGATTGTAGAAGTTGTTTCTGAGAATCACAAATACTCCGAATTCACAGATTATAGCTGGAGCAAATGATGGATGGAGCTTTCTCTATCCATGATAATAAGAGTCAAGTTAAACGACATT
This sequence comes from Adiantum capillus-veneris, assembly GCF_014529385.1. Classification (NCBI taxonomy): domain Eukaryota; kingdom Viridiplantae; phylum Streptophyta; class Polypodiopsida; order Polypodiales; family Pteridaceae; genus Adiantum; species Adiantum capillus-veneris. The sequence continues at coordinate 102,027,904 of NC_140943.1, read as the reverse complement.
GGGTTCTTTTTGAATTTAGATCTGGCAGTAGACCTATAATGAAAGAAACAGATGCTGCAGCTCGGAGCGTGGATGTAAAATACATAAAGTTAGTCATCAATTATGATTTTCCTGAATCATGTGAAGACTATGTACATCGGATTGGATGAACAAGACAAGCTACTGCAAAGGCTATAGCCTATACTTTCTTTCCAACAACAAAACGACAGCAAAGACCACATCGCCATCGACAATCAGGTCATGTCGAGGACGACATGAACGCGGAAGGGGGGAATGTTGACCGTTGGGTCAACAACACAACATAACTCAAGTTTCGTACCAAAGTCTTATCTTCTGCGAGTTATGAAATGATTGGATTATGGCTATAAACGTCATTTGTAATGAGTAGTTATTCTAGTTTCAGAAGCCGGGGTGCAATGGCACTTCTAGATTGTAAATACAAAGCCATTTGACCCTTTCAACCCCATTTTTGGTTAAACCTAAGGTAGCCTTAGTATATAAGGTACCTAGGTCATTTTGTAAAAAGACTTTTAATCATAATCAAAACTTAGCGCTGCCGTCTACTGTGTGTGAGAGAGAAAGAGAGTGAGCGTGAGCTTCATCCTCTCACTACGCCCGGCTCGCTCAACACATTGGAGATCCGACTGCACCATTGTTGTAGGCTCGAGGAGAGCTACGCGACAACGCCAAGCATTCCATGCGAGACGAAGCGCACACGTCGACGCATCTACGAGCTATTTGTGGCCGTAAGTGTATCAAACGATGTCTGTTTTCTGTGTGCTAGTAGTCTATAGGATCGTGGTGACATAAGCTACGAATAGGTACTCATAAATTTCAGTTTCGAGCACTTTCAAAATTCAGCTCTGTCATCCTACGCGTTTTTCGCAGATGGGTTTAGAGTGAGGGTTTTGAGTGTAGAAGCTTAGGGACAGGTGTATCCTAGTGAGGGGATGGTGTTCCTTAAGTTTCGTATGAATCTGGCATGATTAGGTGAGTTACCTTCCGCATGTGTGTATGTGGCTAGGTGGTGTAGTTGAGAGCAGTGAGGTTCTTGATTGTGGTTTAGTTGGCCTTCGAGAGTGTTGTATGTGTAGGATGGTCTCAGCCTGACAAGCTTAAGAGATTTCCTCCGTGTGCCTATCGTGTCATCTGTGTCCTCGATTGACATTATGTTGATCTAGGTAGTGTTTGCATGCACTTCATGGGTGTGTGAGTCACTTCCGTCCAACAAACCCCGACAACAACCTCTTCTTACAGTCACAAGTAATCCGCATAGCCAAAATGTGATTGGCTTCACCCAAATCTTTCATGTCAAATTGACTTTTCAGCTTGGTTTTTAAGTCAACAATGTCCTTCTTGTAATGACCATTAATAAGCATGTCATCTACATAAAGGATAAGCAAAATAATATGTCCATTTGGTTGTCTTTTCACGTAAAGACATGGATCCTCATTACTGCGCTTATAGCCTAGGGAACGCATAAATGCATCAAACTTTTGATACCATTGTCTAGATGATTGCTTCAAGCCATAAAGACTTTTTAGAAGCTTATAGAACAAATGTTCCTTGCCCTTTAGCACAAACCCTTCAGGTTGCTGCATATAAATCTCTTCCTTGAGATCACCATGTAAGAAAGTTGTAATGACATCCATTTGATCAAGCTCCATATCTTCAGTGGCAACCAAAACAAGCAACATTCTCAAGGTGGTCATCTTGACCACACTGAAAATATTTCCTGGAAATCAACACCATGTTCTTGCTTGAAACCTTTGGCCACTAAACGAGCTTTGTAATTGTCAATCTTCTTCTTGTAAACCCATTTATAAGGCAATGCTTTCCTACCTTTTGGCAATGGAACAAGTTCCCATGTTTTATTATTTGCAATAATGGACATCTCCCTCTTCATAACATGTTCCCACTGAACCTTATCATTGGTTAGCATAGCCTCTTTGCAACAAGAAGGCTCACCACTATCTGCAGCTAAACAAAATCCAAGCCTATAACAAAACGGTCTGGCGAATGTGAGACTCTTTGAGATCTTCGTGGCTGATCAGAACTCGTACTAGCATGTGTAGTAATTGGCTCGGGAGCTGTCTGGACAAGAGGTGATACATCAAAAAATGTCACTTTCTAAAATTCGACCTCTTTCATTGGCTTTCTATGCATCTTAGTCTCATCAAAGACAGCATCACTGCTACAGATCACTGATCGACTTTTCGGATCCCCTAAACGATAGCCAAATTGACCATCCACACCATAGACGATGAAGATGCACTTAGGATCCCATAAACGATAGCCAAATTGACCATCTACACCATGGACTTAGGATCTAGCTTAGCACGCAACTCCTTGGGTGTATGTGCATAAGCTTCACAGCCAAATGTGTGGAGTTTTTCATAAGACAATTTATGTCCTGACCATAACTCCAAAGGTACACAAAACTGTAATGAAGCATGTGGTGATCTATTGATCAAGCCCGCAACGTATGCACCAAAAATTTAGGCATACCTCTAGCCTACTCATTCTCAGTCCTTTCCTCATCAAGTACATCATGTACATCTGCATCAGTAATAGGCTAATTTGTAACATTTTTAGAAATACCCATAGCCTATACATTTGCCTCATTGGAATTTACGTTCGAACTTCCACCGCTGAAAAGAGGCAAAAAAGTGTCATAAATGTCTTGTAAACTTACATTTTTGTCTCTAGTACATGACATCAAGGGTTGAATAGAATCTTCCACAAACACAACATCCCGTGAAACCAAGATACACATTGTTTGTAAATGATACAACCTGTAACCTTTGCTTTCAGCACTGTGACCAGCAAAAATACATTTCACAGCCTTATCATCCAATTTTCTATGGTGCGTTTGTGGCACCAAAGCATATGCCAAAACATCCAAAAACACGCATGTGCTCAATAGAAGGCTTTCTATCATGCCATCCTTCATATGGAGTCATAGACTGCAAATCTTTTGTAGGACACCTATTAAGTGAATAAATGGCACAAATGATAGCCTCAAGCCAAAACGAATGTGAAAAATCTTGACTTTTGACCATACATCCTGCCATTTCCATAAGAGACCTATTTTTCCTCTAAGCAATACCATTTTGCTGAGGTATACGAAATTGTACATTGGTGTTTTATCCCACAACTAGCCAGAAATGCATTAAATTCATGAGACATATACTCCCCCCTTGATCGGAATGGAGGGTGCCCATAGTACATTTTGAGACATTTTCAGCCATAGCCAAAAATTGCTTGAAGCACAAAAACGCTTTAGACTTTGCCCAAGGATAGAGTTTGCATGGGCCCACAAACATCACTGTGCACAAGCTGCAACCTAGATATGGCCCTAACTAGACCATCCTTTGGAAAATTTGAATGTTGCAGCTTACCAAATGCAACAATTTCATCACCAAAACTGAAATCATATACTGTGTATCTGCCATCCACAAATTTAACTACAAGACCAAGTCTAGTAAGTGAAGATACAAACAAGAGATTCTTCTTGATCCCAGGTATGTACAATGCATCAACAAGTGAGAAAGAACTACCCTTTGTAGCAATAAGCACAATCTTTCCAACTCCTTGAACCGGATAAGAGGCATTGTTGACACAAGTGACTGAATTCCCATGAGGGACAGACTCAAGAGAGGTTTAAAAATTACAATGTGAGGTAATTTGCTTTGTAGAATCACTATCAAAATACCACACACATGAAACTATAGCAACTGACATGCATGCATCATGGACCTAAGGATCTTAAGTGTACTCTACACTAAAAACCCATTCTGCATCAACATTACTGTCTCCTTTCACAAAAGACTCAACAATAGTTGCATTTGTAGTGGAACCATCCTCTTTCTTCTTAGCCTCTTTGGCCTTCAACTTAGGACACTGCTTGATCAAGTGATCATTAGGTTTACAATAATGGCAATACATCTTCTTTTTTCCCTTTTCACCAGAATTCCTAAACAAATTTCTGCCAGTAGAAGCATTAGGAACAAGTGATCGACCACTCGTGGAAGAACCATGAGAAGTGGCTACATTAATGTTACCTCCTTTTCTTTGAGCGGCAATAAAGACATGTTCAACTGCACGCTGTCTAGTCCTATTTTTTTGGAAAGTGGCTTTTGCAACAACAATGTGCATAATGCATCAAACTTGACAACTTCTGGATTTCCTTCGGTCATAAGTCTCCAAGTACTAGCAAAAGTCTGGTAAGAATCTAGCAAAGTATCAAGAACAGTCTGCACAAGGGAACTGTCAGAATTGAGTTGGCCTTCAAAAATAAGTTTCTCATCGATATCCTTGAAAAAACAAGTAAAGTGTCCATATCCTCATGCATAATCTTTGACTCCATCTCTTTACGCAACAATGCAATTTTTGCCTCATTGCGACTTGCATAAAGACCAGCCATAATATCCTAAGCTTGTTTTGCAAATTTTGCTGAATGAATGTGAGGAGTAATAGTGCGCTTCACAAACAACACAATCAATGCATGAGCTTGTGTATCTTTTACATCCCAACGAGCTTGCTCAGCCATAGGCAAAACAGCTCTGGCAACAGCAATCCTGTCACCAAAACCTGCAACATCCTCAACATTGCCTACATCCTCAAAACTAGGTCATACATCAATGCCTTGCACAATGTTCCAAACGCCCTTCTACACAAGGACATGTTGCATCATATAATCCCACATAGGGTAGTTATCCCCATCCAATCTATTCTCAGCTGCAAACATCTTGAACACATCCGTGTTGTTGTCAACCATGGCGAATGCTACACCTGATGTGAAAACTATCCGAAAAGAGGAGAAACAAAGAGGGAACAACATGTGCAATATAGCACCACCCATAGAAGACTGTAAGGGACTTGTTATGCAAAAAATAACACTGACAAAAAATTTGCACAAAATGAAAAAATTGCCTACACAATTTTGCATGTAGTGGAAATGGAGGCCGAAATGAGCTCGAATCAAAAATCTGAATAGACCAAGCTCTACGAATTCCCCCAAAGTGTTTGTCGACATGATGATGCTTGCCAAAGCTCACAAAAAAACGGAGAAAATGAGCACGTGTGTGTCGGAGCTTTGCTGGTGACTAAGGCTGAGAGGACGCAACATATTCTAATACCAATTGTTGGAATTAGGGTTGCACACAGCTTGGAGAAGATGAAGGAAGCTCAAGGCACACAACAAAGAGTGTATTAATTAGTGTGCAATGGAAAAAATAGATAGCTCTAGAGTGATGGGCGTATATACAATGCATGGGGAGGAAAACCTCCTAGTGTGGGAAAAATGCCCTTGCGGTCCTAAGTGTGTTTTCACACATCACTACCACATGTATATGGTAACAATTTTATCCTAGTGCGGATCAAGCTAGTGCTTGTTTCTGTCTCGACGGGCAAGTTGAGGCGGGGTGGCAGACCCCCTCACTAAGTGGCACCCCCAGCATGCTTGCTTTGCTATCATCCCAGGATGGAGTTGGAGAGGAGGAAATGGGACACACCTGAAACACTCACAAATTCCTCCTAATAGCCCAGGTATCAAAAACACCCCAATCCTCTTAGAAACACCTTCCAAAACTCACTTTTCCACTAGCATACACTCGGTTGCACACTGTCCAACATACCCACACTCTCATCAAGATCAACTCTCCACACACACACTCTACATTGCAATAATGCCTTGAACTATTGTTGCACACAGCACCTCTCTCTCTCTCTCTCTCTCTCTCTCTCTCTCTCTCTCTCTCTCTCTCTCTCTCTCTCTCTCTCTCTCTCTCTCTCTCTCTCTCTCTCTCTCTCTCTCTCTCTCTCTCTCTCTCTCTCTCTACACACCACAAATGTCATGGGCGACACATGCGCGCGCACACACACACACACACTGGCACCACTACACAAAAGAGTAGAAGAAAAAGAGAAGGGGGGTAGGGGAAAAGGACACTGCCAATGGCTATGGAATATTTTGATCTTTAAAAAACTTATACAAGCTACTCTATCACAACACCAATGGGTTGCCCTTGCAATTCGGGGGAAAAAAGGCATTAAAAATGGCCCTACTTTGCTATTTATAAGGTTTTTCCATCTATTTTTAGTAAGAAAGTGAGCACTAGAAAAGTGTCTGCTTTTCCTTTTTTGATGTTTGCATGTATTGGCACTTCATGATTTTGAAGTCTCCCCCACCCCCCTTTCCCCTCGCGGAGCACTAGCACTAGCGCTAGTGGGGCAAGGGTGCTTCTTTGTTCAACCAAAAGGGGAGGTGGAATGAGCTGGACACTTTCAGACAGCTATTCCAAGTTGGTAGTTAGAGTTAGTTCAAATTAGCATGAGACTTCAGGTTAGATAACAATTGAAAATGAAATACAATACTAAAACTACTTGAAACTAGAAAAGAGAATGAATACAAGAACTGGGAACTAAAATTGGAATTGTATACTTAGATCAAGAGACAAATACAATGATGAGTCGAGTATGCTCAGTGTGTGATTAAGATTACAAGAGCATAATAGATCCAAGATACAAGGATAAGGATCCAAGAATAGTCATTTCAAAAATGAAGTAATAGCCCCTACTTATAGCCTCCCAATTTGACTCTGCCTGAGTGTGCATTGTGCCAGCTTCTATGATAAATGTCTCTTGAAATTACCAACTCCAGCCGCCACAGCTAAGCAGTTGTTCTTGCCATCTACATTTCTTCCCCCTTTTCTTGAATTTTGGTGCATACCAAAATTTATTTGCAATCATGAATCAATTATCCATCATCCGTCCAGTGGACCCGCTTTTTCTTATATGGAACCTTTTTCTTTGGGGGTTGGTACAAGACTCTAGGAGACTCTAGCATGCTAGGACCAGCATTCTCTTTTTAAATGAACCAATACAATGCATCTTATTCCAGTGGATCTTTCCTAATTTTTTTCATTTCAAACTCATACGAAGTGAGGGCATTCCAGGTCTCTGTATCAGGGTCGTACAAGGTCTTTTTGCCTCTGGTTAGGCAAGCTCTGGCAGCTTATGACAGTATGAAGTAGTGTGTATCCATCCTTGAGGCAAAGGCTGGTTGCACTTGATTCAAGAAGACCATATTAGGTAAAGTGGGAAAATCCCAATTCCCAGGTTGGACAACTTTCAATATATCATGTACAAAATATAGAGATTTTGTCAAAAATTTGAGTTTTCTTAAGGTCTCGTTCCACTTTATGCACATACAATACACAATGAAAACAACTAAAATACCATGGTTTCAATCAATTGGATTATTAGGAGACGAGTATATTGCATCCATTATCGTTGTCTATGTTCTACTGTCCTACCTACAACTTATCTCAACATGGAGATCTTGGTTTCTAGGTCCACCACTTGTCCAAGTTAATGTAAAAGTGGCTCAAGGTTCACAACTTGTGAAAGCAAGGATCCATTGAGGAATACAATCCACTTGGCTATTTTTCCTAAATTTATTGCATGTGACATTCAAGCAAGGTCCACTTCTAATCTATAACTTCTTAATTTGAGGCATGGGGCATACATAAAATATGTAGCATATGCTCTATTGCCTCATAGGAAGGTTGGTTTCAATGTGCACTTATCCATGCTAGCCTATCTTGGAGAAATGATGGAGCTTGCTTCTCTCCTTGTTTCAATGGAGACTAGCTTGGACAAGTGGTGGACCTTTGCTTCTCTCTATGTTTCAATAGAGTTAGCTTGGACAAGTGGTGATCTTGGAACAAAACCCCCATGTAAAACATATCATGGGTATTCAAAGTGATTAGAAAGATTACCATTTAAGATATAACCTTATAGGTTGGACAAATGGAGCTTGGCTTGGAGAAATGGTGGACCTTTGATTCTCTCCATGTTTCAATGGAGCCTATCTTGGAGAAATGGTGGAGCTTGCTTCTGTCCATGTTTCAATGGAGCCTAGCTTGAACAGTTGGTGGACCTTTGCTTCTCTCTATGTTTCAATAGAGTTAGCTTAGACACGTGGTGGATCTTCAAACTAAGCCAACTACTATCAATGTTTTCTAGCTTGGACAAGTGGTGGAGTGTTTCTCTACTCCATGTTTCAATGGATCTTAGCTTGGACAAGTGTTGGACCTTAAAACAAAAACCCCATGTACAACATAGAATGGATTTTCTAGATTTCAATGAAGTCTAGATTTAACAAATGGTGGAGCTTGTCTTCATCCATGTTTCAATGAAACTAGCTTGGACAAGTGGTGGACCTTGTAACAAACCCCCCCATGTACAACATATCATTGGTTTTCTAAGTGATGGGAAGGAATACCATTCAAGATATAAACTTATAGCTTGGATAAGTAGTTGACTTTAAAACCAAATTCATCATAATACAATGAAATACAGGTTAGCCAATTCCTAAATCTTGAGACCAAACCTCCCATGCTATTAGAGATAATATATTGGATAAGTGGTGGACCTTCTATTATTTTCCCATGCCTAGTTTAGACTACCGGTACACTTTGCAGCTATAAAGGTTGGACGAGTTGTGGAGCCTTGTTTCTATCCATGTTTTAATGGATCCTAGCTTGGACAAGTGGTGGACCTTGGAAAAAAGCTTCCATGTACAACATATATGAGGTTTTCCATGTTTTAATGGAACCTATCTTGGACAAATGGTGAAGCTTGCTTCTCTCCATGTTGATTTTGGAACTACCTTAGACAAGTGGTGGAGCTTTGCTTTTCTACTCTTCATAATACAATGAAGTATAGGTTGGTTACATGGTGAATCTTAAGGCCAAACCTCCCATTTTACTAGAGATGATAGGTTGGACAAGTGGATCAACCTTATATCATTTCTCCATGACTATATTGGACAATTAGTAGACCTAACATCTCTCTATGTTGTCTAGAGATAAGCTTGGACAAGTGATGGACCCTGCTTCTCTCTTCCTTTGGTTTACTAGTTTAAAGACTCAGTATATATACTTTCTTAGATCTAGCTTGAACAAGTGGTGGACCTTGTATCCACAATCTTAATTCATTACAAAAAAGTATATGAAAAAATAACATAGGAATCTTGGTTTGAAGGTCAAGCAATTAGGTTCCAAATGCACATAATAATATATTTTCCACCCATAATAAAAGAAAGTTAAATATGTTATTACCAAATTGACAAAGGTAACGTCCAAGAATTCTAGCTTTGCATCTTGTCAGATCTAAATCTTCATCAAGGCGACATGCATGTATACATCAACTTTCAAGCCATTCAAGAATACACGCACTTAGATTCCATAGTTTTGTTTTCAAAGTCTTTTAGGTTCTAAAACTCTTTCACATAAAGTATGTAATGACAAAATTCTTGAAGCAAACATTTGTGCCCAAGAAAAAGATCCCTCTCACATATTTAAAGTCCATGAATTCTCTGATCCATACTTACAAGTTTTATTTTGACATCAAACATCAATTCTCTCATAGTTACAAATAAATGCAACCTCGATATGAATTGACAAAAAATGAATTTCTTTTACTATATGACCCAACATAGGCCCCAATCAAATAAAAAATGAGTCCCCAAAAATTTGGGTGCACTCTAGCAATACATCAGAGTCCCCTTACAATAGGATGCACTCCAATAGTACATTGAAGTCCCCTTAGAGTAGGGTGCACTCCATTCAAGTGTTCATAAAATTGACACACCTTTGTTTTTTTTATAAAAAAGACTATATCAAATTATACAAATGTTGAAAGATACACACTAGAATAAAAAAAGCATCTTATGGCCATATTTATTCAATGCTTTCGTGTTGACAAGTACACACCAAGGACATAATTTGTCTCAGAATCACTATACTGATTTACAATTGTGTTGTATGTATAGACTCTCTTATCTCTTGCATACAACCATCCTACCAACCATGGAATTATGGTTCTCTGCAAGAAGTTTTGAAGTTGCTCGGAAGTTTGCCTCCACATCTTTGGAAATATAAGATATGTCCCTGGCATGTTCCACATCACCCTATATGGAGTGTCATCAAAAATTAAGGTATTGTTTGCATCCAAATCCTCAAATATCTTCCAAATATCACTCAAATTTTTGTGATAAACCATTGTAAATCCTAACATGATATTTGGATTTTGGCAATTTTTGTTACTCATAAACACCTTGAACTTGGTATACTGCTCAGGAAAACATTTTTGTGTGATGCGTTGCACCCTTGTTAAGTTATAGCAACTCCATATCCATAGCTCAAAGTATTCAGCACAAAAATCCAAAAAACTTTGTGCGTCTGGTCGCACCACATGATAAACTTCATCTTTATCCTCCACAAGTCGCATGTGTTGAGCCCAAGATGGCATAGAATCTCCATGTTTCATTTCAATTGTCTTGAGAAGTAACCCCTCTAGATCCAAGATAAGTACTCTTTTGATGTCCTTGAAAGCAAGTGGTAGGTGATAAGGAGGTGATTCATTCCTTGGACAAGGTCTTGGAGGAGGTTGGATGGGTAATTCAATAGTTTTCTTCAATTTATGCCAGCATATAGCCAATCCATTTTTCTGTAATGGTTCTGAAATTAAAGAACAAGAACACTTAATGCAAACACAACAATAGACATGAGTTTTACATTGTCTACCCTAAGGTTTTATTAGATACCAAAATCCATCTATGATCTACTCATTAATAGAAAGAAAGTCAAATTAAAATCCTGACTCTTTTTTATGCTACACTCTCTCTTAGTCTCAATACCATGGAGTTCAACTAGACTTAAGTCAACTAATAACTACTACTTGTTGTTAAAGGTATGCTTGAAGTGCATAAGGCTTAACCAATGCTCTAGTGTAGAATGGATATTTAGGTCTCAAGATCTACCACTTATCCAAGCAAAGATCCATTTAGATATGGAAACCCAATTTTTCTTAATATAATGATATAGAGTGGACAAGTGGTGAATCCTGAGACCAAACCACTCATGCTACTAGGAATAATAGATTGGACAAGTGGTGGACCTTGAATGTAAACCCCCCATGTACAAAGTATCAGGGGTTTTGGGTATTTCAATCGACTCTAGCATCTTCGGAGACATGGTGGAGCTTACTTCTCTCCATGTTTCAATGGAGTCTATCTTGGATAAATGGTGGAGCATCATTCTCTCCATGTTTCAATGGAGCCTAGCTTGGACAAGTGGTGGACGTTTGTTTCTCTCTATGTTTGAACAGATTTAGCTTGGACAAGTGGTGGACCTTGGAACAAAATCCCCATGTAAAACATATCATGGACATTACAAGTGGTGAGAAAAAATACCATTCAATATATAACCTTATAGGTTGGACAAGTGGTGGACCTTAACACCCAATTATTATTAATATAATGACATAGAGTGGACAAGTGGTGAATCTTGCGACCAAACCTACTAGGAAAAGTAGGTTGGACAAGTGGTGGACCTTGAATGCAAACCCCCCATGTACAAAATATCACTCATGCTACTAGGAATAATTTGGTATTAAGGTCCATGTTTCAATGGAGCCTAGCTTGGAAAAGTGGTGGACTTTTGTTTCTCTCTATGTTTCAATAGAATTAGCTTGGACAAGTGGTGAACCTTGGAACAAAACCCCCATATAAAGCATGTCATGGGCATTACAAGTGGTGAGAAAAAATACCATTCAAGGTATAACCTTATAGGCTGGACAAGTGGTGGACCTTATCACCCAATTCCTCTTATTATAATGACATAGAGTGGAAAAGTGGTGAATTGTGAGACCAAACCTACTAGGGATAATAGGGTGTACAAATGGTTGACCTTGAATGTAAATCACCCATGTACAAAATATCATGGGTTTTGCATATTTCAATGGAGCCTAGCATCTAGGAGACATGGTGGAACTTACTTATGTCCATGTTTTAATGGAGCCTATCTAAGAGACATGGTGGAGGTTCCTTCTCTCCATGTTTCAATGGAGCCTAGCTTGGACAAGTCGTGGACCTTTGTTTCTCTCTATGTTTAAATATGGTTAGCTTGGACAAGCGGTGGATCTTGGAATGAAACTCCCAGGTAAAACATATCATGGGCATTTCAAGTGGCGAGAAAGGATACCATTTAAAATATAACCTTATAGGTTGGACAAGTGGTGGACCTTAACACAATATAATGACATAGAGTGTACAAGTGGTGAATCTTGAAACCAAACCACTCATGCTACTAGGGATAATAGGTTAAACAAGTGGTGGGCCTTGAAATAAAACCCCCTAGAGTGTTTCAATGGAGCCTAGCTTGGAAACATGGTAAAGCTTGCTTCTCTCCATGTTTCAATGCAGCCTATCTTGGATAAATGGTGGAGCATCATTCTCTCCATGTTTCAATGGATCCTAGCTTGGACAAGTGGTGGACCTTTGTTTCTCTCTATGTTTGAATAGAGTTATCTTGGAAAAGTGGTGGACCTTGGAACAAAACCCCCATGTAAAACATATCATGGGCATTACAAGTGGTGAGAAAAAATACCATTTAATATATAACCTTATAGGTTGGACAAGTGGTGGACCTTAACACCCAATTTTCTTAATATAATGACATAGAGTGGATAAGTGGTGAACTTGGGACCAAACCTACTAGGGAAATAGGTTCGACAAGTGGTGGACCTTGAATGTAAACCCCCCATGTACAAAATATCACTCATGCTACTAGAAATAATTTGGTATTAAGGTCCATGTTTCAATGCAGCCTAGCTTGGAAAAGTGGTGGACCTTTTTTTCTCTCTATATTTCAATAGATTTAGCTTGGACAAGTGGTGGACCTTGGAACAAAACCCCCATGTAAATCATGTCATGGGCATTACAAGTGGTGAGAAAAAATATCATTCAAGCTATAACATTATAGGTTGGACAAGTGGTGGACCTTAACACCCAATTCCTCTTAATATAATGACATAGAGTGGACAAGTGGTGAATCATGAGACCAAACCTACTAGGGATAATAGGTTGGACAAGTGGTGAACCTTGAATGTAAACCCCCCATGTACAAAATATTATGGGTATTGGGTATTTCAATGGAGCCTAGCAACTTGGAGACATGGTGGAGCTTATTTCTCTCCATGTTTCAATGGAGCCTATCTAGGAGAAACAGTGGAGGTTCCTTCTCTCCATGTTTCAATGAGCCTAGCTTGGACAAGTGGTGGACCTTTCTTTCTCTATATGTTTTAATAGAGTTAGCTTGGACAAGTGGTGGACCTTGAAATGAAACCCCCATGTAAAACATATCATGGGCATTTCAAGTGGTGAGAAAGGATACCATTTAAAATATAACCTTATAGGTTGGACAAGTGGTGGACCTTAACACATAGTTCTTCTTAATATAATGACATAGAGTGTACAATTGGTGAATCTTGAGACCAAACCACTCGTGCTACTAGGGATAATAGGTTGGACAAGTGGTGGACCTTAAATGTAAACCCCTCATGTACAAAATTATGGGTTTAGGGTATTTCAATGGAGCCTAGCTTGGAGACATGGTGGAGATTGCTTCTCTCAATGTTTCTATGGAACCTATCTTGGAGAAATGGTGGATCATCCTTCTCTCCATGTTTCAATGGAGCCTACCTTGGACAAATGGTGGACCTTTGCTTCTCTCTATGTTTCAATAGAGTTAGCTTGGACAAGTGGTGGGTCTTGGAACAAAACCCCTTTGTAAAACATAGCATGGACATTACAAGTGATGAGGAAAAATATCATTCAAGATATAACCTTACAGGTTGAAAAAGTGGTGATGGACCTTGACAAGTGGTGAAGGATACCATTTAAGATATACCCTTATAGGTTGGACAAGTGGTGGACCTTAACACCCAGTTATTCTTAATATAATGACATAGAGTGGATAAGTAGTGAATCTTAAGACCAAACCACTCATGCTACTAGGTATAATACGTTAGAGAAGTGGTAGACCTTGAATGTAAACACCCCATGTACAAAATATCATGGTTTTAGGGTGTTTCAATGTAGCCTAGAATCTTGGAGACATGGTAGATCTTGATTCTTTCCATGTTTGAATGGCACCTATCTTGGAAACATGATGGAGGTTACTTCTCTCCATGCTTCAATGGAGCCTAGCTTTGACAAGTGCTGAACCTTTGCTTCTCTCTATGTTTGAATAGAGTTAGCTTGGACAAGTGGTGGACCTTTGCTTCTCTCTATGTTTGAATAGAGTTAGCTTGGACAAGTGGTGGACCTTGGAATGAAACCCCCATGTAAAACATATCATGGGCATTTCAAGTGGTGAGAAAGGATACCATTTAAGATATAACCTTATAGGTTGGACAAGTGGTGGACCTTAATACATAGTTCTTCCTAATATAATGACATAGAGTGTACAAGTGGTGTATCTTGAGACCAAACCACTCGTGCTACTAGGGATAATAGGTTAGACAAGTGGTGGGCTTTGAAATAAAACCCCCCATGTACAAAATAAAATGGGTTTAGGGCATTTAAATGGATCCTAGCTTGGAGACATGGTGGAGCTTTCTTCTCTCCATGTTTCAATGAAGCCTATCTTGGAGAAATGGTGGAGCATCCTTCTCTCCATGTTTCAATATAGCTTAGCTTGGACAAGTGGTGGATCTTTGGTTCTCTCTATGTTTCAATAGAGTTAGCTTGGACAAGTGGCGGACATTGAAACAAAACTCCCATGTAAAACATATCATGGGTAGTTCAAGTTGTGAGAAAAAAAAACATTTAAAATATAACCTTATAGGTTGGACAAGTGGTGGACCTTAACACCCAATCCTTTTTAATACAATGACATAGAGTGGACAAGTGGTGAATCTTGAGACCAAAGCTATCAAGCTACTAGGGATACTAGGTTGGACAAGTGGTGGATCTTGAATGTACATCCCCTATGTACAAAATATCATGGGTTTAGGGTGTTTCAATGGATTCTAGCATATTGGAGACATGGTGGAGCTTGCTTCGCTCCATGTTTCAAGTGGTGGACCGTCAATTATTTTCCCATACCTAGTTTAGACAACCCATACACTTTGCAACTCTAAAGGTTGGACGAGTGGTGGAGCTTTGTTTATTTCCATGTTTTAATGGATCCTAGCTTGGACAAGTGGTGGACCTTGGAAAAAAGTCCCCCCTGTACAACATAGCTGAGTTTTTTCATGTTTTAATGGAAGAGATATTTGACAAATGGTGGAGGTTGCTTATCTCCATGTGGATTTTAGAACTAGCTTGGACAAGTGGTGGAGCTTTGCTTTTCTACTCTTCATAATACAATGATGTATAGGTTGGTTACATGGTGAATCTTAAGGCCAAACCTCCCATCTTACTAGAGATGATAGGTTGGACAAGTGGTCAACCTTCTATCATTTCTCGATGCCTATAATTAGACAATTAGTAGAACTAGCATCTTTCTATGTTGTCTAGAGCTGAGCTTGGACAAGTAGTGGACCTTGCTACTCTCTTCCCTTGGTTTATTAGTTTGAATACTCATTATATATACTTGCTTAGATCTATATAATTACTCATTAGTTAGGTTACAAGTAGGTATGTAATTTGTTAGCCTCAAGGGACTTTGAATATTGAATAGTAAGAAAGTCAAGTGTTGGTTTGAAGATCTTTTGCTTATCTAAACTAAACTCTAACTCAATAATAAGTCTCTTAAGTTCCACGAATTGTCCTATCTAGGCTCCAAAAGAGTCTTAATTGGTTTGTGCTAGATTCTAACTTCCTTGATGGGGTAGAATCCTAGAAAAATGAGGCACTATAAGTTTTACCTTAGCTCAAATGGATTTTCACTTAAACTAGACTGCAATTTGGCACTCTAGTATCTTTGTCTTGATGGAGTTTAACACTAGATACATAGTAGTGATATTTAAGCTTCATGTCTCTTCACTTGATCGAGATATGAGACCATACTTTCAAGGTCACCACTTGTCTTACCTAAAGACCAATGTGAGACATGGGAGCAAGAAAGCCATCCGATATTGTTTTAAGGACTATTACATAGACAATCAATAACTTAAGTAAAGCAAAAAGACTTGGATCTTTCACAATTAATAACTTAAGTAAAGCCAAAAAGACTTGGATCTTTGACAGTTTTTTTCAAACTAAAAAAGCACAATCTCATGCTAACAAAACTATAAATCACAATTGAAAGTTTTGAACGAGAAAAAGATCAGCAATCTTATAAGAAGGATACTTTTCATTTCATTTGATGATTACAAACTAAAAGAAAGTCTCTCAAGAAATTGATAAACAAAAAATGTAGGTGACTGCTTCATTATTTTGAGCAAACATATCAAAATCTCTATTGATTGAGCTCCATCTAGTAGTATCCTTTGTAAGATCCTGCAGGAAGGAATAAAAAGAAAGATTTGTTAGATACCATACACATGAGTGTTCAAGTATGTGTATCAAGAATATATGACATGTCACTAGTACCTTAGGGTTGCTTTCTATCCAACTTTAGAAGATTGTTCTCAGCTTTCACCTTATTTATATAAGCCTTTGCTGTGGTTGCCTTCAAAACTCCTTTTGTGTTACAACCCAATTGCCTAGCTAAAGTGGTCAATTGTGACGCCTTCATGATTTCAATGGGTGTACGCTCCTTTGCTAAGATCTCTTGTATTTGGGCTCTTCTCATTTCATTGCGGTGGCTTGTGTCACTTGCATTTTCAATGATAGTTTCATCCCTGTCACCTTTTGCGGGTGGTATTCTTCTTGTAAAGAACACCTTAGCTAACCAAACATCATTTTTTTGCTTCCAATACTCCATGATTTGTTTGTATTCACTATCATTTGTCACTATAGGTTGTCCATAACGATTAGAAGCAATTAAATCACGCACATCCCTTCTCTCATCAAGTGAATCAAGTATGGCAGTAGCTCCTCCAAGAGCATATTGTCAACCATCTTCTCAGCATCAAATTGTGGTGGAAAAATGCAATTGTTTGCTGGTGAAATACATCCCTTGTAAGGAGAGTCATCAATAAGCACTGTTCTTTGTGGATCACATTCAAACCCCATGGCAATTTTGGCTAGAGGCTTGAACATTGCCTCAACGTTTGGATTGTCGGGTCTAAACAATTTTTGAGTTTGAGCGGTGTAGCAAACATCTTGCGACCAAATTGCAAAGAAAGGCAATGTATCCTCAGCTAAGTTGTTTAGTGCTGCAAGGATTTGATACACATTATTCCTAGTAGCTGTCGACCAAATTGCAACATTAAACCTCTGTAAAATAGTCTTCAAGAATTGGATGCAACCTGGCCTGAGTATAATATATCTTTTTGAATCCATTTGCACTGAGTTGTGGTGTGAGGATGGTTGAGGGGAACGTTTCAACAATAGACCATTTAAATCCAATATAATTGTAAGCATGGATTTCTCAACATCTACGCTACATGACGTAGTACCAATTGGCAATAGCTCGTGAGTGGACTTTTCAGTCTCTTTTGATGTATGTTGCATTTTTGAAGCATCGATTTCTTGGTTCTCATTATTGGAAGCTTGCTCAAGTTGCACAACACTAGACTCTAGTATAGAAATATCATCCATCTTGGGCACTTTAGAAATCATAGAATCTATGGATTCTATAGTTGTTGACTGAACCATAGGAGCATTATCCATCCCAGTTTGTGAATCTAAGAAAACACACACACAAATGGTATCTCAAAACCACTAGAATTTTATTCACCATATTTATATATAGAACTCCTAGTAAGAAATTTATTTAAGGTAAAGTCGTTGTTAGAATCCTTGCAACCATTTTTAGCATTTGTACACCAAACACCACTTGTCTAAAATACAATCTACTAACTCAACATTTTCCATCCTACACTTTATTAAAGATGAGTACTTAAAGTGAAAACTAAAAGCCACCCTTGTTAAGGAAACATGGATACAAGGTCCACCAAATGTCCAACCTAGACTACAAGCAAACAATTAGAGATTTGGCTTAGATTTGGATTCAAAGGCCACCACTTATTCAAGTAAGATAACTCCACTTGTTTAAGACAGTAATGTTTGAAGCCCCACCACTTGTCCAACCTAGACATTGATTAAATTTTGGTAAGAGTTATCACAAATCTAGAGTAGAATCAAGATTCTATGGCCAAGGTAGTCAAATAAGTTAGACAACACACAAAGCATAAGAGCACTCTAGATTCTCGTTGAGCGTAAACTAAACAATAATCAAATGTTATATTCACTTGAGATTTCATCCATGAAAAATGAAAATGATGCATGTACTTGAGATTTCCATCCATGTACAATACTTTACAATGTCAAGTAAAGTTATAGTCAGCAAACAACTCTTCTCCTGCTTCAACTTGACAAATAGTCTCAATGCATACATGGCCATATTCTTCTGACTTGATGTGTGAAGAGGTGCATTTATGCCAAGGTGGAAAATTTGTATGTATAGAGTACGTTGGGACAGACATTTGTACTGTGAGAACTATTTATATAGCCCGACACGTTTCCTTCTTCTACACAACCAATAATGTATGATTGATCTTCCTCTTCTTCTATGTTTGGATCCTCTAGAAGAGAATGTTTATAAGCTCTTGGAAATATTTTGCATATCTTTTTCCAGTCTTGAAATCTATACTTATGTCCTCCATAGTTTAGAATAGTCAAACCACTTTCCAGGGTAGTATGCACAAATAGCCCATAACCAGCTCCTTCAATACATGAAAGTCGCACTTCAAAATCCACACCGTTAATATGGAAAATTACATCTTTGGGAATAGGAAAAGTTGGTGTCCCAAAAGGATCTTCATGCCAATCATAGTGTGAAATACATCTAGTTTTTATATCACTTAACTCCTTTGTGTCTGCAAAAAGAAGAAAATATTATGCATAAAATAATGACAATATCAAAGAAATATATCATTATTTTATAGTCCAATAGGTCCATTGTATGGAAGACTTAGAGTGCCTCTTACATGGTGCCTCCAATGTTTCCAAAAAATAAAATCATTGGAAAAAAAAGGCCACTGTGTCTCCAATTTATTGCCCATTTGAAGCATAGAGAGAACCAAGGTCCACCACTTGTCCAAGCTAGACATGGAGCATTGACACAAGATCCAACACTTATCCAAGAACCCTATAGTATATGTGGTAACATGGGATGCATTGATGCAACAAAAGTAGTCTAGCCTCCTCATCCATCTCTTTTTTCTTGTAGCCTAGAGGGATTAGTTTCAAGGTCTATCACTAGTCAAAAACTACACATAGAACATTGATACAAGGTTCCACCACATGTGAAACCTATCATCTCTAGTAGCATGGATGGTTTGATATCAAGGTTCACTGCGTGTCCTACCTATACTCTATTGTAGCATAGAGATTCTGGTTTGGTGGTACTACACTTGTCCAAACTTGGCTTGTTGTTGATATCTGGAGGTAATCAAGGGTCCTCCACTTGTCCAAGTTAGGCATATAAAACAATTGCAAGGTCCACCATGTGTACAACATATGATTGATTATAGCATGCATGGTCTTATTTCATGGGCAACCATCTTCTCTCCAACATGTGTCCAACCTCGGCTCCATTGAAGCATGGAGAGAAGCAAGGTCCACCACTTATCAAAGCTATTATTTTCTCCCAGTGCTTTCAAAACCCATAATACGTTGTACATGGGGGGGGCGGGGGGCGGGGGGGATTCTTGTTTCAAGGTCCACCACTTGGCTAAGATTGGATCCATTGAAACATAAAGAGAAGCAAGCTCTACCATTTGTCCAATCTAGGTGCCATTGAAACATGAAAACCCCATAATATGTTGTATACGTGGGGTTTTTTCACGGTCTACCACTTGTCTAAGCTATGGTCCATTGGAACATGGAGAGAATCAAAGCTCCACCACTTTTCTAAACTAGGATCCATTGAAACATGGAGAGAAGCAAGCTCCATTGTTTGTCTAAGCTAGGCTCCATTGGAACATGGAGAAAACAAGCTCCACCACTTGCCTATTATTGCATAGAGATTCTGGTTTGAAGGTCCACCACTTGTCCAACCTTGCCTTCATGTATGGAGATAATAAAGAGTGCAATGCTTCTCTAAGCTAGGGACACAAAAGAGTTTCAAGGTCCACTACATATACGATCTATGATGGGTTGTAGCATGGGAGGTTTCATTTTAAGGTTAACCACTTCTCCAGCTCCGCTTGTCCAACCTCAGATCCACTTCTCCAGCTCCGCTTGTCCAATCTCAGATCCATTGAAGAATGAAGAATAAAGGTGTACCAACTCTCGAAAATAAGGCAAGAAAATCTCTATAAAACCCATGAATTGTTAATATATGCTATGCTGTGGAGTTTTGTTTGAAGGTCCACTCCTTATCCAAGCTACAATCCATTGAAGCATGGAAATAAGTAAGATATATCTATAGTCCAAGATAGGATCCATTGAAACATAGAGAGAATCAAGGTCCACCACTTGTCCAAGCTATGCATGGGTAATTGATATAAGGACCACTACGTTTTCACCTATACTATGCTCTATCATGGATGGTTTCATATACCACCAATTTTCCAACCTATTTAGTAGGTTGTATTATGGGGGTTTGGTTTCAAGGTACTTCACTTGTCTAAGGTGGGTTCCATTGAACCATGGAGAGAAACAATGTCTACCACTTGTCCGAAATATGCTCCTTTAAAACATAAAAGCAAGGTCCACCACTTGTCCAAGCTAATGTTTCTCTCCATTGAAGCATGGAGAGAAACAAGGTCTACCACCTGTCCAAAATATGCTCCATTGAAACATAAAAGCAAGGTCCACCACTTGTCCAAGCTAATATAACAAATGGGTGTTGGTTACAAGGTGTACCACACTTGTCTAAACTAGTCTCCATGCAAGGTCCACCACATGTCCAAGCTATATGATCTTGGTTTGAAGGTCTACCACACCTCTTGAAATTAGGATCCATGTAAGGTCCACCTTTTGTCAAGCTATGCCTTTAGTGAGTACTAAAACTAAGTAAATTGCAGTACTTAAATACCTTTCCAAGCTCATTAAGATTTTGGTCTCTAAGGCCACCACCACATGTCTAATCTATGCTCTAATTGATTACTTATGCTAGTTCTCAAAGTCCAAACAATAGCTCCCTTCTAGCAAGGTTAGTTTAAATTTAGGCTCAAGCACCTGTCTAAGCTAGGTTCAATTTATGAAGCATCACCATTTAACCATGCTACGATCTAATGTATCATATCAAGGGGGTATTGATAAAAGGTCCAAAACTTATTGAGTTCAAGCTCTTAAGTAATTAAGTCTTTGTGAGTATTAAATGTTATAGTTTTAGTCTAAAGATCCACCATTCAAAAACTCAAGTAATTTATTATTTACATTCAAACCTTGAATGCTTGAGATAAAAAATACAAACTCAATCAATACTATATAAAGCAAAATCTAACATTAAGAGTATCAAATCAGTAAGAAGAAACACTAACATGCACAAGAAACTCAAAACATACGTGTCTCCATTTCCAAAAAGTCCTCCATTGACAGAGGATGTTGTTGTTGTTCTTATTCTTCTCTTTGTGGAGAGAACTCCTCTGTAACAGGCACAATGTCATCTGATTGCGAAGTGGATTGTTGAAGTCCAGCCCATTTTTCTATATCTTCATGAGACTTAGCAAAGTCTAGCAGCATGGTCTCCACGTTTTTTGCCTCCTCCACACTATCAATTAAGCATATAACTTCTTTTTTCTGTTGTATTCCTTCTTGTGCAACCAAGGAGCCATCACCAAAAACATCAACAAGCTTGGGGTCTTCAAAACAATATGTACGAATGTAGTGCTTGACCAAAGCTCTTTTTTTGGCCTCCAAATATTGCAAATCTGACATATCGTTATCTGCTACTTGAAGACGAGAACAATCAATTGGCATGGGATGTTCCTCTGATCTTCTTCTCAGGTCTTCAAATGCATTGCCTTGTCCCAAGAAGGCAATAACTGTTAGGAATTGAATTGCTCCTTTGCAAGGAGCTGATGGAAAGTGATGCAATGCACCACAACAATGGTAGCTCAGATTATCTCCCATGGCGTGAAAGGCACATTGCAATTTTGTGAAGTTAGTGAAATCCACAAATGCAAGAAAGACAAATCCAGGATCTGTTGACCCTCCAGCAATAGCCAAGATCCCATCCAAAGCATTGTTAAATGTCTCCTCACTCCACTTCAAATTGCCTCCAACGTTTTTTGTCATATCTAAAACACATAAGCCAATAGGCACTTTATTATTGAAGTGGCACATCAAGTAGAGATTGCCTTCCATTTGTAAGCTCACCACATAGATTGACCATGGCAAATCTCTAGGCTCAGTTTTCTCCTTTTGAAGGTGAATGCCCATTGCATGTATTTTATTGCTCCATCTAGAAAAGCCATTTTCTTTGTTCCACGCGTCAAACTAGATTTGATCCATTCCTCGCATAGCATTAAAATTGTTTTATAAACAACATCATTGATGTTATACATTTTGACCACCTCCTCCCAGTCTTTACATGGTGAAGACTCATTCAAATTGTTGAAGCCTTCAAGAAGTGCATCTTGAATCAATTTGTCTTGCTTCAACTACTTGATTCGATCATACATGTCAATTGCATCACCATCCTTTGCACTCTTTGACAGTAAAATCTTCTCATCTCTAATCTCTTCTTGAATAGTCTTTACCTCTGATTCCTCAAGGCCACAAAGGTATCTAAATACAGTTGTTGGGGGTTTCTTATTCTCCTCTTCTAGCTTTTCAATGATTTCTATCCAGCAATCATAAACTAAATCAGAGTACGTGACCATGTGTGCCTGTTTAGCAATCCAACTTACTGCTGCACTCATTCTTGCCAATCGAAGAAAAGCCTAAAAAGAAATAGAGAAATAATTAAACTATTGAGCAAGATTTGTTAATTAAACACTATCAAAAAGACAAAGAAAATACCTTACATCCCATCCGGCACGAGATGCATGTCCCTCTGCAATTCCACTTGCTGCCTTTGGTGGTCGTCCTGAGAAGATCCATTGACTCCGTAAATGTCTCAATATTTGGTTGTAAGGTTGCTTGACATACAATGCCTGAGCCTCCTCATTTGCAATGGCAGATATAGCAGTTGCAACAAATGGAGGAGCATTCACAACAATGCGAGCCTTTCTAAATTTATACACGCTAATCAGTCTTTCAAATATCTCTTTGTTGTTTTGTTCATTGTGAAGCAAAACTTTTGCAGCATAGATTGAATGCTGCCCATCAAGAATCCAATAATGATAATCTTTAATTTTTTGCTCCTCTACCTCTTCTACTGCCAAAGGAGTCCCCTTCTTTGATTTTGCATTTCGAACAGGCATCAAATATGCACATGCTGCAGGCTTGGTCGTACTCCGTGAAAATCCAAATAACACACTTTCAACGTGTTTTTTATCCATAATACGTGCATTATAGTGATCAGGAGCAAGCCAACAATTTTGAATAGGGATATCAAATTCCCTATATTGAAAAGGAAAATAATTTATGTACTTATTCATTCCACCTGTATCTTTTTCTTGTCCTTTCATGGCCTCAGCTTCTAAAACATCTGGATCCACAATTCTCATCTTTGACATTGAACCCTCTGTTGATGAGGATGCCAAAGATGCCTTGTCTACATCCAAAATGGAACTAGTTCGCTTAGCTGCTACTTTTTGCACTTTTGCTTGCTTCTTTGTGGATGGTGGTCGTGAAGCTTTCACCTTTTTTCGTTGTAGTGTGGCAATGATGGAGCTTTGAAGTTGATCTGCTGTGATGTTTGGATTTGATTCTGCAAACTTCCATCCTCGAGAAAACATTGTCTCTTCTTTGTTTCTAGACATGCGCTCCAATGCATATGCTCCTGGAGATAGTTGAAATTCTAGATTCATTGGAACTAGAATGTCAATGCATTCCACCTCCGGATGACTATCAACTACAGAGACAGATGCTTCCACAACTTGTCTAACATCTTCAAACAAGCTGTCATTCTCCTTTTTGGCAATAAATAGATGCACCTTATGAAATTGTGCACCCTCTATACCATGTATGTCCAAATACCATTTGCTAAGATCATTGCAAGTATAGTCAACTGAGACAGCAACCCTTGCAACCTGTTTTTTTGGAGCCATCTTTCCTGAAACAAAAAAAACCAAATGTTACTTTAGCATAAACTTTTTTTTAATGAATTAAATTTGTGTGAATACAAGGTCCACCACTTGTTCAAGTTAGATCTAAGCAAGTATACATAGTAATCTTTTAAGCTAGTGAACTAAGGGAAGGGAGAAGTAAGGTCCACCACTTGTCCAAGCTCAGCTCTAGACAACATGGAGAGATTCGAGGTCTACTAATTGTCTAATATAGGCTAACTATATTGAAACATAGAGAGAAGCAAAAGTCCACCACTTGTCCAATCTAGGGTCCATTGAAACATGGAGAGAAGGATGCTCCACCATTTGTCCAAAATAGGCTCCATTGAAACATGAAGAGAAGCAATATGCACCATGTCTTCGAGATGCTAGGCTCCATTGAAATACCTTAAACCCACGATATTTTGTATATGTGGGGTTTAAATTCAAGGTCCACAAATTGTCCAACCTATTCTCCCTAGTAGCATGAGTGCTTTGGTCTCAAGATTCACCACTTTTCCACTCTATGTCATTATATTAAGAAGATCTGGGTGTTAAGGTCCACCACTTGTCCAACCTATAAGGCTATATCTAAAATGGTATTATTTACCACCACTTGGAATGCACATGATAGGTTTTACATAGGGGTCTGGTTCCAAGGTCCACCACTTGTCCAAGCTAACTCTATTGTAACATCGAGAGAATCAAAGGTCCACCACTTGTCCAAGCTAGGCTCCATTGAAACATGGAGAGAAGGATGCTCCACCATTTGTCCAAGCCAGGTTCGATTGAAACATGAAGAGAAGCAAGCTGCACCATGTCTCCAAAACGCTAGACTCCATTGAAATATCTTAAACCCATGATATTTCGTACATGGGGGGTTTACATTCAAGGTCCACCACTTGTCCAACCTATTATCACTAGTAGCATAAGTGGTTTGGTCTCAAGATTCACCAATTTTCCACTCTATGTCATTATATTAAGAAGATCTGGGTGTTAAGGTCCACCACTTGTCCAACCTATAAGGCTATATCTTAAAGGGTATTCTTTCTGACCACTTGGAATGACCATGATAGGTTTTACATAGGGGTTTGGTTCCAAGGTCCACCACTTGTCCAAGCTAGGGTCCACTGAAACATAGAGAGAAGTATGCTCCACCATTTGTCCAAGATAGGATCCATTGAAACATGAAGAGAAGCAAGCTGCACCATGTCTCCAAGATGCTAAGATCCATTGAAATACCTTAAACCCACGATATTTTGTACATGGGGAGTTTACATTCAAGGTCCACCACTTGTCCAACCTATTATCTCTAGTAGCATGAGTGGTTTGGTCTCAAGATTCACCACTTTTCCACTCTGTGTCATTATGTTAAGAAGATCTGGGTGTTAAGGTCGACCACTTGTCGAACCTATAAGGGTATATCTTAAAGGGTATTATTTCTCACCACTTGAAATGTCCATGATATGTTTTACATGGGGGTTTGGTTCCAAGGTCCACCACTTGTCCAAGCTAACTCTATTGATACATAGAGAGAAACAAAGGTCCACCACTTGTCCAAGCTAGGCTCCATTGAAACATGGAGAGGAGGATGCTCTACCATTTGTCGAAGCTAACTCTATTGAAACATGGGGGGTTTACATTCAAGGTCCACCACTTGTCCAAGCTAGGCTCCATTGAAACATGGAGAGAAGGATGCTCTACCATTTGTCGAAGCTAACTCTATTGAAACATGGGGGGTTTACATTCAAGGTCCACCACTTGTCCAACCTATTAACGCTAGTAGCATGAGTGGTTTGGTCTCAAGATTCACCACTTTTTCACTCTAAGTCATTATATTAAGAATATCTGGGTATTAAGGTCCACCACTTGTCCAACCTATAAGGCTATATCTTAGGGGTTATTCTTTCTCACCACTTGGAGTGACCATGATAGGTTTTACATGGGGGTTTGGTTCCAAGGTCCACCACTTGTCCAAGATAACTCTATTGAAACATAGAGAGAAGCAAAGGTCCACCACTTGTCCAAGCTAGGGTCCATTGAAACATGGAGAGAAGGATGCTCCACCATTTGTCCAAGATACGCTCCATTGAAACATGAAGAGAAGCAAGCTACACCATGTCTCCAAGATGCTAAGCTCCATTGAAATACCTTAAACCCATGATATTTCATACATGGGGGGTTTACATTCAAGGTCCACCACTTGTCCAACCTATTATCACTAGTAGCATGAGTGGTTTGGTCTCAAGATTCACCACTTTTCCACTCTATGTCATTATATTAAGAAGATCTGGGTGTTAAGGTCCACCACTTGTCCAACCTATAAGGCTATATCTAAAATGGTATTATTTACCACCACTTGGAATGCACATGATAGGTTTTACATAGGGGTCTGGTTTCAAGGTCCACCACTTGTCCAAGCTAACTCTATTGAAACATAGAGAGAAGCAAAGGTCCACCACTTGTCCAAGCTAGGCTCCACTGAAACATGGAGAGAAGGATGCTCCACCATTTGTCAAAGATAGGCTCCATTGAAACATGAAGAGAAGCAAGCTGCACCATGTCTCCAAGATGCTAGCCTCCATTGAAATACCTTATACCCATGATATTGCGTACATGGGGGGTATACATTCAAGGTCCACCCCTTGTCCAACCTATTATCCTTAGTAGCATGGGTGGTTTGGTCTCAAGATTCACCACTTTTCCACTCTATGTCGTTATATTAAAAAGATCTAGGTTTTAAGGTCGACCACTTGTCCAACCTATAAGGCTAGATCTTAAAGGGTATTATTTCTCACCACTTGGAATGACCATGATATGTTTTACATGGGGGTTTGGTTCCAAGTTCCACCACTTGTCCAAGCTAACTCTATGGAAACATAGAGAGAAGCAAAGCCCCACCACTTGTCCAAGTTAGGCTCCATTGAGACATTTAGAGAAGGATGATCCCCCATTGGTGGAAGATAAGCTCCAACGAAACATGAAGAGAAGCAAGCTGCACCATGTCTCCAAGATGCTAGGCTTCATCGAAATACCTTAAACCCAGGATATTTTGTACATGGGGGGTTTACATTCAAGGGCCACCACTTGGAGTGACCATGATAGGTTTTATATGGGGGTTTGGTTCCAAGCTCCACCACTTGTCCAAGCTAACTCTATTGAATCATAGAGAGAAGCAAAGGTCCACCACTTGTCCAATCTAGGGTCCATTGAAACATGGAGAGAAGGATGCTCCACCATTTGTCCAAGATAGGCTCCATTGAAACATGACGAGAAGCAAGCTACACCATGTCTCCAAGATGCTAGGCTCCATCGAAAAACATTAAACCCATGATATGTCATAGATGAGGGGTTTACATTCAAGGTCCAACACTTGTCCAAGCTATTATTGGTAGTAGCCTGAGTGGTTTGGTCACAAGATTCACCACTTTTCCACTCTATGTCATTATATTAAGAATATGTGGGTGTTAAGGTCCACCACTTGTACAACTTATAAGGCTACATCTTAAAGGTTATTCTTTCTTACCACTTGGAGTGACCATGATAGGTTTTATATGGGGGTTTGGTTCCAAGGTCCACCACTTGTCCAAGCTAACTCTATTGAATTATAGAGAGAAGCAAAGGTCCACCACTTGTCTAAGCTAGGCTCCATTGAAACATGGAGAGAAGGATGCTCCATCATTTGTCGAAGCTAAGTCTATTGAAACATGGGGGGTTTACGTTCAAGGTCCACCACTTGTCCAAGCTGTTACCGCTAGTAGCATGAGTGGTTTTGTCTCAAGATTCACCACTTTATCACTCTATGTCATTATATTAAGGATATCTGGGTGTTAAGGTCCACCACTTGTCCAACCTATAAGGCTATATCTTAAAGGTTATTCTTTCTCACGACTTGGAGTGACCATGATAGGTTTTACATTGGGTTTTGGTTCCAAGGTCCACCACTTGTCCAAGCTAACTCTATTGAAACATAGAGGGAAGCAAAGGTCCACCACTTGTGCAAGCTAGGGTCCATTGAAACATGGAGAGAAGGATGCTCCACCATTTGTCCAATATAGGCTCCATTGAAACATGAAGAGAAGCAAGGTGCACCATGTCTCCAAGATGCTAGGCTCCATATAAATACCTTAAACCCACAATATTTCGTATATGGGGGGTTTACATTCAAGGGCCACCATTTCTCCAAGCTATTATCGCTAGTAGCATGAGTGGTTTTATCTCAAGATTCACCACTTTTCCACTATATGTCATTATATTAAGAATATGTGGGTGTTAAGGTCCACCACTTGTCCAACCTATAAGTCTATATCTTAAAGGTTATTCTTTCTTACCACTTGAAGTGACCATGATAGGTTTTACATGGGGGTTTGGTTCCAAGCTCCACCACTTGTCCAAGCTAACTCTATTGAAACAGAGAGAGAAGCAAAGGTCCACCACTTCTCCAAGCTAGGCTCCATTGAAACATGGAGAGAAGGATGCTCCACCATTTGTCCAAGATAGACTCCATTGAAACATGAAGAGACGCAAGCTGCACCATGTCTCCAAGATGCTAGGCTTCATCGAAATACCTTAAACCCACGATATTTTGTACATGGGGGGTTTACATTCAAGGGCCACCACTTGTCCAAGCTATTATCGCTAGTAGCATGAGTGGTTTTGTCTCAAGATTCACCACTTTTCCACTCTATGTCATTATATTAAGAATATGTGGGTGTTAAGGTCCACCACTTGTCCAACCTATAACGCTACATCTTAAAGGTTATTCTTTCTTACCAGTTGGAGTGACCATGATAGGTTTTACATGGGGGTTTGGTTCCAAGGTCCACCACTTGTCCAAGCTAACTCTATTGAATCATAGAGAGAAGCTAAGGTCCACCACTTGTCCAAGCTAGGCTCCATGTAAACATGGAGAGAAGGATGCTCCACCATTTGTTGAAGCTTACTCTATTGAAACATGGGGGATTTACGTTCAAGGTCCACCACTTTTCCAAGCTATTACCGATAGTAGCATGAGTGGTTTTGTCTCAAGATTCACCACTTTTTCACTCTATGTCATTATGTTAAGAATATTTGGGTGTTAAAGTCCACCACTTGTCCAACCTATAAGACTTTATCTTAAAGGTTATTCTTTCTCACGACTTGGAGTGACCATGATAGGTTTTACATTGGGGTTTGGTTCCAAGGTCCACCACTTGCCCAAGCTAACTCTATTGAAACACAGAGAGAAGCAAAGGTCCACCACTTGCCCAAGCTAGGGTCCATTGAAACATGGAGAGAAGGATGCTCCACCATTTGTCCAAGATAGGCTCCATTGAAACATGAAGAGAAGCAAGGTGCACCATGTCTCCAAAATGCTAGGATCCATCTAAATACCTTAAACCCACGATATTTCGTAGATGGGGGGTTTACATTCAAGGTCCACCACTTGTCCAACCTATTATCGCTAGTAGCATGAGTGGTTTGCTCTCAAGATTCAACACTTTTTCACTTTATGCCATTTTATTAGGAATATCTGGGTGTTAAGGTCCACCACTTGTCCAACCTATAAGGATATATCATTAAGGTTATTCTTTCTCACCACTTGGAGTGACCATGATAGGTTTTACATGGGGGTTTGGTTCCAAGGTCCACCACTTGTCCAAGCTAACTCTATTGAAACATATAGAGAAACAAAGGTCCACCACTTGTCCAAGCTAGGCTCCATTGAAACATGGAGAGAACGATGCTCCACCATTTGTCAAAGCTAAGTCTATTGAAACATGGGGGGTTAACGTTCAAGGTCCACCACTTGTCCAAGCTATTATCGCTAGAAGCATGAGTGGTTTTGTCTCAAGATTCACCACTTTTTCACTCTATGTCATTATATTAAAAATATTTGGGTGTTAAGATCCACCACTTGTCCAACCTATAAGGCTATATCTTAAAGGTTTTTCTTTCTCACAACTTGGTGTGACCATGATAGGTTTTACATGGGGGTTTGGTTCCAAGGTCCACCACTTGTCCAAGCAAACTCTATTGAATCATAGAGAGAAGCAAAGGTCCACCACTTGTCCAATCTAGGGTCCATTCAAAAATGGAGAGAAGGATGCTCCACCATTTGTCCAAGATAGGCTCCATCGAAAAATGAAGAGAAGCAAGCTGCACCATGTCTCCAAGATGCTAGGCTTCATCGAAATACCTTAAACCCAGGATATTTTGTACATGGGGGGTTTACATTCAAGGTCCAACACTTGTCCAAGCTATTATTGGTAGTAGCCTGAGTGGTTTGGTTTCAAGATTCACCACTTTTCCACTCTATGTCATTATATTAAGAATATGTGGGTGTTAAGGTCCACCACTTATCCAACATATAAGGTTACATCTTAAAGGTTATTCTTTCTTACCACTTGGAGTGACCATGATAGGTTTTACATGGGGGTTTGGTTCCAAGCTCCACCACTTGTCCAAGCTAACTCTATTGAAACAGAGAGAGAAGCAAAGGTCCACCACTTGTCCAAGCTAGGCTCCATTGAAACATGGAGGGAAGGATGCTCCACCATTTGTCCATGATAGGCTCCATTGAAACATGACGAGAAGCAAGCTGCACCATGTCTCCAAGATGCTAGGCTCCATCGAAAAACATTAAACTCACGATATGTCGTAGATGAGGGGTTTACATTCAAGGTCCAACACTTGTCCAAGCTATTATTGGTAGTAGCCTGAGTGGTTTGGTTTCAAGATTCACCACTTTTCCAC
This sequence comes from Adiantum capillus-veneris, assembly GCF_014529385.1. Lineage (NCBI taxonomy): Eukaryota > Viridiplantae > Streptophyta > Polypodiopsida > Polypodiales > Pteridaceae > Adiantum > Adiantum capillus-veneris. The sequence goes on along the minus strand of NC_140943.1, from coordinate 101,997,100 downwards.
TCTATGTCATTATATTAAGAATATGTGGGTGTTAAGGTCCACCACTTATCCAACATATAAGGTTACATCTTAAAGGTTATTCTTTCTTACCACTTGGAGTGACCATGATAGGTTTTACATGGGGGTTTGGTTCCAAGGTCCACCACTTGTCCAAGCTAACTCTATTGAAACATAGAGAGAAACAAAGGTCCACCACTTGTCCAAGCTAGGTTCCATTGAAACATGGAGAGAAGGATGGTCCACCATTTGTCCAAGATAGGCTCCATTGAAACATGACGAGAAGCAAGTTGCACCATGTCTCCAAGATGCTAGGCTCCATCGAAATACATTAAACCCACGATATTTCGTAGATGAGGGGTTTACATTCAAGGTCCACCACTTGTCCAAGCTATTATTGCTAGTAGCCTGAGTGGTTTGGTCTCAAGATTCACCACTTTTATTAAGAATATGTGGGTGTTAAGTTCCACCACTTGTCCAACCTATAAGGCTACATCTTAAAGGTTATTCTTTCTTACCACTTGGAGTGACCATGAAAGGTTTTACATGGGGGTTTGGTTCCAAGGTCCACCACTTGTCCAAGCTAACTCTATTGAAACATAGAGAGAAACAAAGGTTCACTACTTGTCCAAGCTAGGGTCCATTGAAACATGGAGAGAAGGATGCTCCACCATTTTTCCAAGATAGGCTCCATTGAAACATGACGAGAAGCAAGCTACACCATGTCTCCTAGATGCTAGGCTCCATCGAAATACATTATACCCACGATATTTCGTAGATGAGGGGTTTACATTCAAGGTCCACCACTTGTCTAAGCTATTATTGCTAGTAGCCTGAGTGGTTTGGTCTTAAGATTCACCACTTTTATTAAGAATATGTGGGTGTTAAGGTCCATCACTTGTCCAACCTATAAGGCTACATCTTAAAGGTTATTCTTTCTTCCCACTTGGAGTGACCATGATAGGTTTTACATGGGGGTTTGGTTCCAAGGTCCACCACTTGTCCAAGCTAACTCTATTGAAACATAGAGAGAAACAAAGGTCCACCACTTGTCCAAGCTAGGCTCCACTGAAACATGGAGAGAACGATGCTCCACCATTTGTCGAAGCTAAGTCTATTGAAACATGGGGGGTTTACGTTCAAGGTCCACCACTTGTCCAAGCTATTATCGCTAGTAGCATGAGTGGTTTTGTATCAAGATTCACCACTTTTTCACTCTATGTCATTATATTAAGAATATTTGGGTGTTAAGGTCCACCACTTGTCCAACCTATAAGCCTATATCTTAAAGGTTGTTCTTTCTCTCCACTTGGAGTGACCATGATAGGTTTTACATGGGGGTTTGGTTCCAAGGTCCACCACTTGTCCAAGCTAACTCTATTGAATCATAGAGATCAGCAAAGGTCCACCACTTGTCCAAGCTAGGGTCCATTGAAACATGGAGAGAAGGATGCTCCACTATTTGTCCAAGATAGACTCCATTGAAACATGAAGAGAAGCAAGCTGCACCATGTCTCCAAGATGCTAAGCTTCATCGAAATACCTTAAACCCACGATATTTTGTACATGGGGGGTTTACATTCAAGGGCCACCACTTGTCCAAGCTATTATCGCCAGTAGCAAGAGTGGTTTTGTCTCAAGATTCGCCACTTTTCCACTCTATGTCATTATATTAGGAATATGTGGGTGTTAAGGTCCACCACTTGTCCAACCTATAAGTCTATATCTTAAAGGTTATTCTTTCTTACCACTTGGAGTGACCATGATAGGTTTTACATGGGGATTTGGTTCCAAGCTCCACCACTTGTCCAAGCTAACTCTATTGAAACAAAGAGAGAAGCAAAGGTCCACCACTTGTCCAAGCTAGGCTCCATTGAAACATGGAGAGAAGGATGCTCCACCATTTGTCCATGATAGGCTCCATTGAAACATGACGAGAAGCAAGCTGCACCATGTCTCCAAGATGCTAGGCTCCATCGAAAAACATTAAACCCACGATATGTCGTAGATGAGGGGTATACATTCAAGGTCCAGCACTTGTCCAAGCTATTATTGGTAGTAGCCTGAGTGGTTTGGTCTCAAGATTCACCACTTTTCCACTCTATGCCATTATATTAAGAATATCTGGGTGTTAAGGTCCACCACTTGTCCAACCTATAAGGATATATCATTAAGGTTATTCTTTCTCACCACTTGGAGTGACCATGATAGGTTTTACATGGGGGTTTGGTTCCAAGGTCCACCACTTGTCCAAGCTAACTCTATTGAAACATAGAGAGAAACAAAGGTCCACCACTTGTCCAAGCTAAGCTCCATTGAAACATTGAGAGAACGATGCTCCACCATTTGTCGAAGCTAAGTCTATTGAAGCATGGGGGGTTTACGTTCAAGGTCCACCAGTTGTCCAAGCTATTATCGCTAGTAGCATGAGTGGTTTTGTCTCAAGATTCTCCACTTTTTCACTCTATATCATTATATTAAGAATATTTGGGTGTTAAGGTCCACCACTTGTCCAACCTATAAGGCTATATCTTAAAGGTTATTCTTTCTCACCACTTGGAGTGACCATGATAGGTTTTACATGGGGGTTTGGTTCCAAGGTCCACCACTTGAATCATAGAGAGAAGCAAAGGTCCACCACTTGTCCAAGCTAGGCTCCATTGAAACATGGAGAGAAGGATGCTCCACCATTTGTCCAAGATAGTCTCCATTGAAACATGAAGAGAAGCAAGCTGCACCATGTCTCCAAGATGCTAGGCTCCATCAAAATACCTTAAACCCACGATATTTCGTAGATGGGGGGATTACTTTCAAGGTCCACCACTTGTCCAAGCTATTATCACTAGTAGCATGGTTTGGTCTCAAGATTCACTAGTTTTCCACTCTATGTCATTACATTAAGAATATCTTTGTGTTTAGGTCCACCACTTGTCTAACCTATAAGGCTATATCTTAAATGATATTTTTTCTCACCACTTGGAATGTGCATGATATGTTTTACATGGGGTTTTGTTCCAAGGTCCACCACTTGTCCAAGCTAGATCTATTACATATATATTATACATACAATATTCAACTAGATTCCCTACCTATCATGTCCAGTAGCATGGATGCTCTAGCTTTAAGGTCTACCACTTGTCCAACCTATACTCTCTTATGTAAGGGAGATCTCGCTATAAATTCAAAACCTTCCCGCCTAGATTTAAAATTCAAAATCTGATCGCCTAAATTTAAAATATCCCTCCCAAATTTTAAATATCCCGCCTAAATTTTAAAATATCCATCCCAAATTTTAAAATTCAAACTTTTTTATAAAAATTTAAATTTTACCACTTAAATTTAAAATATTCCACGCGAAATTGATTTTAAATTCAAGTTTACCACAAAAAGATATCATTATACCACCTAAATTCAAATATGCAAACCTCAAATCATTATATTGTACATAAATTCAAACAAATTCAAATTAACAAGCCTAAACTGATATTAGTTTGCATAGATATGAATTTATCACAGCTAAATTATGTAACCATGTTAGAGAGAGTGGTTAGAGAATTTGAACAAGGTCCACCACTTGTCCAACCTAGATACCAAGAAGGATTGAGTGTACAAGGTATTGTTTGGAGGTCCTTATAGTCCACTGGTCTCAAGGTCCACCACTTGTGGTAAGGGTCACGAAAAAGTGTATATATTCATCCAAAGAAATACACGTATTTTTGGTCTACATGTCCTAGTTTCAACCATTTATGTCCATTAGGTGTATCACTAAACAACACTACTATTTTTGAGAAACAGAAGTTACAATCATATCTACAAATGGATTAGAGGAAAATCAGCTCAGCATACATCCAGAACTCGCTACAAGAATCGACTTTAACAGATCACGCAAGTAAGTCTTCCATTCAAGTTTACTAGTATTACAATGTGTTAGTTATTTGTGATATTTATGTATGTATATATACTATGTGTGCATATCGTAATTAAGTGTAATTGTGTATCTGCATTATGTCTGAGTATTACAATGAAATAACACAAATATACATACATACATGAGCATGTATTTTCAAGAGAGAGAGATAGCAAGATATAGAGATAGATAGAGAGAGAGAGAGAGAGAAATACATGTTTTCTAGAGAGAGGAGAGAGAGAAAGATAACAGATTTCACTGTGTTTATGTATGTGGAAGAGAGGAAGACGATGTATGGGAATATGTGCACGTATTTTCAAGAGAGAGACAACAAGATAACAGATTTCACCGTGGTTATGTATGTGGAAGTGAGGAAGACGATGTGTGGGAATATGTACATGTATTTTCAAGAGAGAGACAACAAGATAACAGATTTCACTGTGGTTATGTATGTGGAAGAGAGGAAGACGATGTGTGGGAATATGTGTATGTGTGTAGGGATATTTTTAAACTACGTATCTCTGTCTTTTGACGAGAGAGTGTGTGTGCAAAAAGAGTTACAGAGAACCATCTTCTCTATATGGAGAAAGACAGAGAGTGAGAGAGAGAGAAATACCTGTTTTTTCTCTATTCGTGAGGTGTGCAATGTCTCCTAAGAAGAAGCTATGCCTAATCTTGCCCTTCTGGAAAGCGTTGTGTACGCTGCAGTTTCTTTATCTTGTGCGCGAACTTTCAATCCTGTGCACTCCACCTGTGTGTTGTGTACGATGCCGGGCTTGCTCCTCTACGTGCGTGTATACTCCAACTGTGTGCAATCCATGTGCGCTTTCTGTGTGTTTGCTGCTCGCCTGCTTTCTCTGTGTGCGTTGCTCGTGCACTCTCTCTGTGCCTAATCTTGATAGGGTTTATTAGAATGCCACGTATGCTACAAGTCCATGTTTTATCATAGGATTAAAAAAAACAAAAGCAATATAAAACATTAACCAATTCACACAGCCAAAATTAAAGAAATCATGGTTGAAAATATGCAAAACATGCGTAACTCTATATTATGAATTCACTTTTTTAAAAAAATCTTTGGGCGTTGTCCCGGACCCTTGACCCCGCCTGGGGCGCTGCCCCAGGACCCCGCCCAGAACAATATCCCAAAATCAGCCTCCCAAGCCCCGCCATCGAGAGCGCTATATTCCGCATCCCCATCAAGAGCGCTACCCCCAAACCTCACGTGGAAGCGCTGCCTTGTCACCCCATTGTGGCATTGCCCTAAGACCCCGCATCTGGAGTGCTAAATGGGAACATTCTTCATTAGTGAAATTTTGAACATAAATTATATTTAGCATATACTTAAATAAATATTAACATATTAACTATACTACTAATTTACTATAGCAGTTCTAGATTATGTCCCATACTATATTTAAGGTGCCAAAGGTTTGGCCTTATGGTCCTAGATTTAGCCAAGTGGTCAACACATATAGGACCAAGTGCACACTGTGCCACAAAACTTGGCCACCACTTCACTTGCCAAAGTTTAGGCCACATGGTCAATCCTAAGTTTCCAATGTTCTTATTATGTCACCTTTTGCCTCGTGGAAAACCTAGGCTTGTTTTCACATACTCAGGCACTTCAAGCCATAATAAATTTTCATTACTCTTCGGCAACCCTTTTGTTCAAGTCTTTGAAAAAACGTTGTTTAAGGCCACCCTAAACCATTTTTATTTAGGGGTGTCTAAAACTAGCTTTTTGGCAATTCGAGAAGAAAATGGTCAAAGTTTTATACTTAGTTTTAACCACTTGACCAATTCAAATATTGGAAAGCAAGGTCTTGTAATACTTTTCTTTGGACATCACACATAAAAACTAGGTCCCTCACTTATCCAAGCTATGCTCTAATACAATAAAGGGCTTTTGGTTTCAAGATGCACCACTTTCCCAACCTTGATTCCATTAAAGAAGCTAGCTCTACTTAGACATTTAATAGCAAGGTCCTGTAGCAGTTCACATTGAACATTTTCCATGGCAGCTAGGTCCACCACTTATCTAAGCTATGCTCTAATACAGTAAGGGGGTTTTGGTTTCAAGATCCACCACTTGTCCAAACTTGATTTGGGAAGCAAGGTCCTATAATAGTTTGCTTTGGACATTCACCATTACAACTAAGTCCACCACTTCTCCAAGCTATGTTCTAATACACTAAGGAGGTTTTGGTTTGAAGGAGAACCACTTGTACGACTTTGTTTTTGGAAGTAAGGTCTTTACATAGTTCACCTTGGACCTTGGACATTGGATACTACAACTTAGTCCACCACTTGTCCAAGCTATCCTCTATATATAGCCAAAGGGTTTGGGTTTCAAGATTCACCACTTTTCCAACCTTTCTTCCATTAAAGAAAGGAGGGGCATTATAACTAGGTCCACCAATTGTCCAAGATATGCTCTGATATAGAAAGGGGATTTTGGTTTCAATAATCCACCACGTGTTCAACCTTGCAAGACTCAAGGGATACTTGGACATTGGAAAGCATAGTCCTATAGTAGTTGATAGGTGGCAGTGGGTATAACAACTAGGTCCAACCTATGCTCTCATATAGCAAAGAGGCTTTGGTTTCAAGGTCCACCACTTGTCCAACCTTGCTTCCATTAAAGAAATGAGGGGCTACGTAAACATTGGCAAGCAAGGTAGAAAGGTCCTAAGGTATTTCACCTTGGATATTGGGCATTATAACTAGGTCCACCACTTGTCCAAGCTATGCTATGATATAGAAAGGGGATTTTCGTTTCAAGGTCCACCACGTGTTCAACCTTGCAAGACTCAAGGGATACTTGGACATTGGAAAGCATAGTCCTATAGTAGTTGATAGGTGGCAGTGGGTATTACAACTAGGTCCAACCTATGCTCTCATATAGCAAAGAGGCTTTGGTTTCAAGGTCCACCACTTGTCCAACCTTGCTTCCATTAAAGAAATGAGGGGCTACGTAAACATTGGCAAGCAAGGTAGCAAGGTCCTAAGGTGTTTCACCTTGGATATGGGGCATTATAACTAGGTCCACCACTTGTCCAAGCTATGCTCTGATATAGAAAGGGGATTTTCGTTTCAAGGTCCACCACGTGTTCAACCTTGAAATACTCAAGGGATACTTGGACATTGGAAAGCATAGTCCTATAGTAGTTGATAGGTGGCAGTGGGTATTACAACTAGGTCCAACCTATGCTCTCATATAGCAAAGAGGCTTTGGTTTCAAGGTACACCACTTGTCCAACCTTACTTCCATTAAATAAATGAGGGGCTACGTAAACATTGGCAAGCAAGGTAGCAAGGTCCTAAGGTATTTCACCTTGGATATTGGGCATTATAACTAGGTCCACCACTTGTCCAAGCTATGCTCTGATATAGAAAGGGGATTTTCGTTTCAAGGTCCACCACGTGTTCAACCTTGAAATCCTCAAGGGATACTTGGACATTGGAAAGCATAGTCCTATAGTAGTTGATAGGTGGCAGTGGGTATTACAACTAGGTCCACCACTTGTCCAACCTATGCTCTAATATAGCAAGTATGCTTTGGTTTCAAGATCCACCATAATTTCCAACCTTGCTTCCATTAATATAGCAAGGAGGATTTGGTCTCAAGGTTCACCACTTGTCCAACCTATGCAAACCTTTTCCATGTTGTAGCATGATTTTTTGTTTGAAGAGTATTTTTCTATAACTATGGATTTAACAATGTAATCTTTTTCACTTACAGGATGGACTTTGAATCTGGGGAGAAAGTACATATGATACTTGACAATGAAATTGTTGGTATTGGTTGTGTGTGTAGAACAGATCCAGATTCCACTTGTGGTGGTACAAAGATAGGGCAAGGAAATGTCTCCATACTAGTGGAGGAATGCTTGAAGGATGTGGTCCTACCTTTTCCTACAATGGATACTTCATCTCTCCAAGGCTCATTATGGAGTGTTGTTCGATGGTCAAAGCTTCTTTTGCAATCTTTTGTATTAAATGGGAACTTAATTGATCCACAGGAAAGCTACAATGGTGATGAAGAACATGATCATTTTGATCCTCTAGTTACAGATGCAATACCTATGACAAGCCCAGAATTTGAAGCAATGATTCGAGAGTCTTGGAGAAATCAGAGGGTCCTTTTAAAAGATGACACAATGATGCAAACCATGAATGAAGGGACCATCTTATATGTATTTCCACATGATTATGTCAACTTTCAGGAACTTGGTCCTGATTGTGTGGGTGTGGGTATTGAAAGAGAAAATGCAAGCATTGATGATGTGGTTGAAGTGGGTAGCATCACTTTGCTAAAGTGGCCCATCAAGCAGACAACAATGTTGAATGGGAGCCCATTACAACGATTTGTTCATGTTGATGGCATGCATGCTACATATGAGGATGTATCCAACGATGACAATGTTGGAAAAAAACTTGATGGGAGTAATGTTGTCCAGTTGTCAAGGAAGAGACAATACACTTTCATGAACAGGACTCAAAAATCAAAAGCAGCACCAGCTTCGACTTTTTACCTTTCAAACAAATCAATTCAAAGGGTATCATGCATTGATTGTTGTGCACAAAAATGTTGCCAGTTTGCAAATCGTGATATGGTGACAAGGTTATGACAACAGTTTTGGGGAGAGTCTCAAAAATCACGCACTAATTATGTTTATGATGTTCTTTCTATATGTTATCAGAAAGATGAGAAGTCACGATACCAATTCAGGCTAAATGGCTCTATTGTTTGTTGTAGAGCATGGTATGAGCTACATGGAATACCAAAGACATCATTTTATCGATACAAGGAGAACTTTGAAAATGGTGTGCGCCAATATGTACATGGGAACACATGTACATTGAGAAGGGGACTTCAACATACTAGTTTAGCAAGAGCACTACTAAATGAGTTTGTGGAAAACAACTCTGAGAAGATGCCACATAGAAGTAGAACACTGCTAGATGGCTCAAGAGAGACTCAATTGGTGATTCCATCAACATACAAACAAGTGGATATTTTATGTGAAATCAACACGACACTTGACCAAATGGGCTATGAGAAGAAGCTATCCCAATCTTCTTTTGGTAGAATTTGGAACAAAGAGTACCCACATGTCACTTTAACAAAGACGAGTGAGTTCTCTAAGTGCAATATTTGTAGCTCAATCAAGGCAAGGTTAGAAGCTAAACCTTCTCTTGAAGAGAGAGCTCTTCTCTTGAGGGAGAGAGAAGTTCACATGGCACAACAAAAGAGTTGCAGAAGCCTATATTATGCATGGCGCACGTATTCAGAAACTCAACCACAAAAATATGTATGCATAATCCATGATAAGATGGATCAAAAGAAGATTTCCATTCCTAGATTACGCATTGTTCCCAAGGGTGTGGATTCAGGATATAATCTGCAGGTGGCATTGATTGGCATGATCACTCATGGACATGGAGAAGGTCATTACGGACACTTTGTCTTGAATGGTTTGTGGCCAGCTGATCCAAATCTTACAATTGGCTCAATTGCTAATTGTTTACATAACCTAGAGAGGATAGATAAGCATCCTCTTGGTGATCTAGTAACAAATGGACTTCCAAGGAGCAATATTTCACTACTACATGCTTTGAACTCAAGGGATGCTTTGGACTACCATAACTTGAGTGATGGAAAAGAGCCCATTGTGCAGTCGTCAAAAATTGCAGAAGAGGAATTGGGGTCAACATTTCGCGGATTGCCAAAGAACTTGTTGCTACAATTGGATAATTGTGCAGGGGAAAACAAAAATCGATACTTATTTGCCTATTTGTCAATGCTTGTTGCAAGGGGTGTTTTCAAAACCATCCAGCTGGGATTTTTAATGGTTGGGCATACACATGAGGACATACTTGTTGGACATTCAAAACCGCTTCAGTTCAGGTTCTTTATGCAGGATGAGACACCAATGATGCAATATAAGGCACATGTAGGTGTATCAAGTTGGAGTGGAAGTATTCGTCTTTGGAAAACAGACACAGAAGGCAAGCCAATGTTACCACATGGAGATCCACCTCTAGTACAAATGGCGGAGTATGTCAAGGCCCACGAAGAAGTCATTTTGGGGCTAAAGAACTATATAAAATTTTGGAAAAATTTAGGGAATGGTTCAAGTATTCCGGGATATTATAGACCCGTGATAGATTATTGGAGTAAGGTAATTGAAGAGATTGGAAAAGCAATCATATCACAGGGAGTCTTGTATGAAATGTTTTGGCCAAAAACTCAAGAATATTCTCACCTACAAAGCACTACAATGAATTTGCAACAAGGAGCAGAAAGATTCCTAGGCCTTGAAGAGTTGAACGATCATTTTTGTGGGCCTCAACGAGATAGGCCAAGGGAAGATTTTGACCCTATGTCTGATGTGCACCAAGGTGACTTTCTTATGCTTGTTCTAAGTGACACAGAAATCTATCCAGTGTGGCTTGCAATGGCTTTATCTGACATTGATAATGAGCCTACATCACCAAACTACAGAAAACTCTTGATTCAATATTGGGCACCTTGCGCGAGAAAAAGTGGGATGACAGATACTCAAGCTTACAGTAATTGTTGGAAGGGTTATTGGGCTGTCAACTATAAGGACCCACAAGTGTGGGAAACTGTAGATGCAATTGTTTGGTCCTGGAGACCCAACAAAGAAGGACCATTTTCTAGAATAAAGATTCCAGAAAGGCATGCTCTAAAAGCCAAAGAAGGCCTCACTCGTGCACATCAACCACACTTGGATCAAAGTTCAGATATGGTATCAAATGTGGAGTAGAATTATGTGGAGCTTCTATTGTGACTATACTAGTCAATTTGTAAACAAAATCTTTTTTGTATCTTCCTTTGTTTTATGTAATTTATAGTTATTATTCAAATCCATGTGTTGTACATCCTCTTGACTTTTGGTGTTTATCAACACCACAATCCTATGAGATTTTCACTTTATTTACTAACCACACACCTCAATTTTTCCCACTTTAAGTGGAAAATTCCCAAATTACATGAATTTAGTCGATTTGGAGATTCCCATAATGTGAGATTTTTACCAAAATACCTAATATGGTCTTCAAGCTTCAAAGAATATTTCAGCCATTTCTCTAAGGTTCAGAGGATGCCTTGTTAGCTAGATCCTTTTCAGGTATCTTGGACACCTCTATTGTAAGTTGCAGTAGCTAGTTTGTAATCTTGATCAACCTACAAACTTTTACTCTCCACTAGCCCATCTTTAGCTTGAAATTGTGAAGGGCTCTAATCAAATTGTTGTCATGATCCATGCCCAGCACTTGGTTCTAGGTTGTCCACTCGGTTGTTTCTCCTTCGTAGAAACACTTAGTTCCAGGCTATCCACTCAACTATTGCTCCTTCATACAAATCTCTAAGTTTATCTACTATTTTGATGTAGCTTTGTCAGTCAATTAGTTCTAGGTAGGTTGGATACAAGGTTGAAAATGACCTTGGTAGCTGAGATTCTTTAGCAAGAAGGGCATTTGATCAGTGCAAGAGAATCTGGGACAAATTCTATAAAATTCATCACCACCTGGTTCTCTTGCCACATCATTTTTTGAGTGATTCAAACCAAGTGGAAGAGGCTCTTGAGGTTCCTCTCTTATTCTCCTAGGCTCATTCTAGTCCTTGTCCCTCTACTAGTAGTGGCATTGTTTCCTTAAAGTAGTTGAATGTTATGATCCAAGATTTTTCTAGCGCATTAAAGTTGTATCAGCACTTCATTAGCTACATTGTGATATTGTTCATGCACTTACATGTTGTCTTGTCTTCTAATAGCATCTCCAATTCTAAGCCAAGACTTTTCAAGTTTATTATGGTGGGATTCTACAGATGAGGATTAACCATAAGATCTTCTTTTGTAATGAACTATTCAGGGACTCTTTCCAACACTTGAACACAACTAGGATGCTGACAAAGTTATTGATTGTGATAGCTGAGTAATTTTCAATTGTTGACCATACATCTGGCTCCCACAAATAGCATCTTCTAGATCAAAGTAGGTTGTTTCATAGTGAAGGAACTCTTGAACATGAACTGCTTTTGTATCCTCTCATTGGCTTGCTCAATGATAACAGTTTAGTGGAGCAACCTTGTTCAGATTCTAAGTCAAAGCTTGACTCCATGAGAAGACTCTTACCTCTATTTTGCTTCCTTGAGGTATGTATAACAATGGCTTGTTGTATCATCGACTTTTGGGAACTAGCAGTGCCTTGTGTTTGAGACTGCTCTAGATTTGACCTTGACCAGATTGACTCTAATCCTCTTGTTAATTTTGGTGATCAGCCTGGTCAGTGTGGCTAGTGGGTCCACTACCCTCGGAGTAGATTGATTTCCCTCAGTTGTAGAATCAGAAGGTGATTGATCATCATCCTACTCATCATCATCATCCTCATCATGAGCTCTTGTATCCTACCGCGGTTGTGGTCCTCCTCTTGGTCTTCTTCTTCCTCATTAGTGTCCTAATTCTTGATGTATTCAACTAAGACCAAATTGATCAGTGCTCCTATATACTACTCAGACTTCTTCTCTAATTCAAGCTTCATGGAGTCAAGAACATTCTGCACATCTTCCATGTTCAAGGTCAAGTTTCCCTCAAGATCAGCAATATCTACTAGAGACTAATAGATATATTTTTCAGTTTTATAGCTTGCCGGAGGATGTGATGGTTTTCCATTAGTGACTTCAGAGCAGCTTTATTCTCCTCTAGCCTACCCTGAAACTTCTCTTTCTCTTCTTCAATAAATTGTTTCTCATTCAATAACCATTGTTTTTCATTCTTGAGTGTTATTATATCTTTTTGCTGACAACAAGATTGTGCATAGTTGTTGTGCTCAATGGCTATCTCCAACATCTTAGATGCAAGTTTGGCCAACTCAATCTTAGCCTTCTCTAGCTTAGTCTTAGTCTCTTGTTCTATTTGAAGGGCTACTCTTATTGAGCCAAGAGTCTTCTTCTGAGCTTCAACTAGCTGAGAGCCAGCTGCCCCATGGCACTGACTATTGTGTTTCACCCCGACATCATGGTGGCCACACAGCCATCGATTATGGCATCCATGTTTGTTTGTGAAGTTTCATAAGCAAAGAAATGGGCAGGGTAAGGCATAAGTGTCTTATCTACTTGTTGCACCACAATCCCTCCATGTAGCAATTTCTAAAGGCGTTGAAGACGATTCAGTTGCCTCTATTGAACTGGAGGCACTGGCAGGGCTAACTGGGTCTAAGCGGAATCTTTGCCCCTTATGTCCACTAGTGGGGCATGATGTGCTTCAATGGTCTGTTGTTGAGTATCTAGTAGAGTATAGGGTAGATCGATGGGCTTATCTATATGATGCCCCTTGGCCTTGTCCCTCCAGAAGATTTTCTAGAGGTGTTTGTTTTGATCAAAATTGATTCAACAGGACCGTTATCTTTTGCTTCTTGTTAGGGGGTTCAACACTTCCACTGGTACTACCTTGTTAAGTATGGAGCTTGATTTACCCTTGTAATTTTCTGTGGTAAAAGCGCACATTTGTAAGGCCCCCATTATGAGGAGAAGCCATCGTGAGTGAAGGAAAATCACTCGCCGCAAACCAAAATTTTCATGGCCAAAAATCAAGGGCAACTTTTCCTTCGTCGGAATATTCCTTTTTGTCAGAATATTATGGCCGGACGGTAGTCGGAAAGCGGTCGAAAAACAACCGGTCAGTTGGCCGGTGGTCGGAAGTCAATGGCCGGTGGCCGGTGGCCGAATTCAAAAGCGGACTTGTCTTCTCAAGGGCGGCCACACATGGGCAGATTGAAGGGTCCGATTTGGACTTATCTACACAAGGGCGACTACACATGGCTGCCTCTCATGAGAGAGGGCAGCCCTTTTGGCCTATAAAAGGAGACCATTTCTACACACATTTCAGAGTGTGAAGTTGATGCAACAAGGTGCGTGTGAGGTGGTGAGAGTGAAGCAAGGCGGGAGCTCCATTAAGGGTATAATCCCTTTGTAAACTACTTCTTGTTTTGAAGTACTAAAGCCATTGAGTGGCTGCTTTCCCGTGGACGTAGCCCACATTGGGTGAACCACGTATATCGTGTGTACTCTCTCCCTCTCTCTCTCTCTCTCTCTCTCTCTCTCTCTCTCTCTCTCTCTCTCTCTCTCTCTCTCTCTCTCTCTCTCTCTCTCTCTACTCTATAATCTCTTGTGTGTGAAATCTATCTCTCTCCATTAAGTAATCTACTCAAATAGCTATTTAGCTACGTCATATTTCCTAACATACCTCATGCTATCCCTATTTCAACCTATTTTTTTGTTCTCTTTGCACCGGTTGTGATAAGAGCTAAATCAATACCCTCATTGGTTGTGTCGTTTAGTTTGTTGGTCAGCAGAATCCTACTAGTGGGCAATAGCTTGATTCATGCTAGCCCTAGTGCTTGTTGCTTTGCCCCACACCTTGTTGGCATGAGGATGAGGTGGAAGACAGATTGCCCAATAGAGGAATTGCTAGGCATATCGGGCCTTGATGACATGTTGGTTCTGAGTTTTGACCTTGGTAGTTTGTTGAATGAGAGTCTTGTGTAGAAATGTCGCTAGATACATCTAAGCTTTGGAGTCCTTCAGTCTCTTTAGTAGCATGCTAAAGAGATTCTCAACAACATATGTGGGGTTGTTCTTCAGCCTTATGGCTTCAACAATGAGTTGTGTGGCCTAGTACACACTTTCCTACACGTGCACTGATACTCTATTTGTCTTTGCCATGTCTGCAATTTTTGAGTACTCTTGTGAGGATGACAACGCAGTTGTAGTGGTGGATAAAGAGAAACAAGACAGCTTTGGTGTGTCGGGTTTGGAGCGAAAAAGTGTAGTATTATAAGGTGAATATGGTGAAGGTCTGGATCTTAATCTATGTTGTGTAAACGACGAAGGTGGAGAAGGTCATGCAACAGAGATAAGGCATGCGACAACTTAAGATAGAAGTGCAGGGTCATGCACCTTTTGCATAGTAGTCTTTATATGTGCTATGAATGCTCCATGGTCTTGCTCTCATGGTTTTAGGGCCATCGTTGGCCACGTGTCACTCATACATTTGTCTAGCCGCCTACTCATTACCTGGAAGATTCTGACCTTAATTCATGATTTCTTATGATTGATAAGGTTGTCATATGGTATTGGTTCTGATTTTTCTAATTCAAAAGTACTCTGGACTTCTCAATTGGTTTAGCCAATTGTTGGCACATCTCCTTAACTTGGCCTAATGTGGAACAAGTTTAGAGGTTCACTTTGTGACAGAATGGTGTTTTGGTTCTGGGGCTACTCAAGTTTCTTTTGATCTAGCGTAATTTAGTTTGATGTTGGCCTCGTTGTAAACTCCAAGAAACAAAATCTAGATAGGTCTCTTAATCTGACCGTTCCATTAGAGAATACTCAATCAACCTTGTAGGGTCCAAACCATGCTATTTTCAAGTTAGGCTTCTTTGGTCCCATTTTTAAGTGATATAGCAGTAGTAGAATATCACCCTTCTTAAACTCTCTCACCTTATTCTTACTATCATGCCAATATTTCCTCCTCTTGTTCCAGCATGGCCCTTTCTCTGATTTCATCCAGCTGCAATAACTCATTCAACCTCTGTTTCAGATTTTGATTGAAATCCATTCCATGTTCTACTACCAGTCTAAGGCTGGGAATAATGAACTTCATGGGGACTACTGCCTCTCTGCCATATACCAGCTTAAAGGGTGTCATTCTAGTAGTGACTTTATAGGCAATTTGATAAGCCCATAATGTTGTATGGAGCTTTGTATCCCATTGGTGTGGTCCTTTCTGAACTATCTTTGTGAGAATGGTCTTAAGTGCCTTATTGTTTCTTTTTGCTTGATTGTTGCACCTTGGGTAATATGCCATTGATTTCCTACTCTTAACTACGAATAGCTTCATTAGTATCATTGATGAAATGAGTGCCTTGATCTGAAACTATCACTCTGGGGCAACCATATCTACAGATAATGTTCTCATATATGAATAGATTAGTTGACTTGGTAGTATTGTCTGGTACTATCTTTGTCTCTACCCACTTTCTAACATAACAAGTAGCCATAATGATGTATCTATTCTTTGTAGGAGTTACTTGAATGGGCCCAGGAAGTCTAGTCCCCATTTCATAAATACTCATGGTGGTTGTACTAGAGTCAAGGGTGTCATATTTACTACCATAGGTCTTTCCGTTCTTTGACAGATGTCACAAGTCTTACAGAAAGTTTTGAAATCAGCCATCATAGTCTACCACAATAAACTTGCTTGTAGAATCTTCTTATAAGTGATATCAATGGGAGAAAGGTCCTCTAGAATCTTCCCTATGGGCCTCTATTATGACTTGCATTCTTCCTCCCACAAAGACCATCTCCAAAAATAACAAGTGAATTTCCTTTGTGAATAAGATGGTGAAGTCATCAATAGATATGGCCAAAAACTTTTGCAAAAACTCACTAAATATCTCCATCATGCATCTCTCTAAAGTTTGTGAAGTATTGCAGAGTCCAAGTGGCATTACCAGCAGATACATAAATGCTCCCCATGTCGTGATGAGAGTAGTTTTTGCCCGATCTTCAGGTGCTATCTTGAGTTGATTGTGGCCACTATATCCCTCCATAAAACTGTACATTTTGTGGCCAGCAATCTCGTCTCGTAACATGTCTGTAAAGGGTAGTGGGAAATGATCCTTGATAACTTGAACAATTTACTTCTTGTAGCCCTCACATACCCTTGGTTTTTTCTTCTTTTTAGGGAATACCACTATGGGAAACAATCAATCATTGCTTTCTACCTCTCTTATGAACCTAGTCTTAAGAAGATTTTCGATCTCCTCCTTGACTTTCTTGGCATAATTGGGGTTCATCCTCTACCTCTGTAATCTGATTGGTCTGGCATCATGCTTCAATGGTGTCCTATGTTGGCACACTTTTGGATCTACTCCTTTTAAATTAGTATGTTCCCATGCAAATACATCCTTGTCCTCACTCACCCATACTATCAACAACTCCAAAAGGGCACGTTATTTCAAGGTGCATGCATCCAGAGAGAGGCCTTCATGTCCCAACTCATTAAAACAGTCCAAGCATTCCTTGCCACAACCAATTGGACATATTCTGCAAGAACTTCTTGTGATTTTGTGAGGGCAACACATTTGGCATACATATCAAGCAAAGCACCACCAAGAACAACATTTTTCTGAAAAATTTCATTGAGAATTTTCTCACCCATGTCAATGTCTTGTGTAAGGGCACATACCTTCAAGATGCAAGTAGATGTGATTGCATTTGAAGCTTCCTTTCCATAGACATGCCCAACATATATTGCAACCAACTTGCTCTAGGAGACCATATTCTTGTGTCCTAGCCAAGTTAGGCATATCCTACAATTAAACCTTTCAAAAAAGGTGACATTTTATACAAGAAGCCCATCAAGAAATTTGTTTTTTCCTTTCGTACAACACCACATTTGCATTAAGAAAAATAGGGACTTTGCATGGGCCTTGTAAGGAATCCTATTTTTTTGGGATTAAGGCTAATATTGTGTATGGTTACAGGGCAAGGGCATTCAAGAAGCTACTATTGAATAGGCTTTTTCTTTTTTTTTAGGCACATGTAAACTTCATATTAGATAAAATGGGAAAAGTTTTGCATTATGGGCATTTTGAAATTGGTGGATTTTGCACAATGTGGGAATTTTTTAATTTTTTTGGGAATCTTCCCTCTCGTTCTCTCTCCCCTCACCCTCTCTCTCTTTCTCTCTCTCTCTCTCTCTCTCTCTCTCTCTCTCTCTCTCTCATGATGGACATGCAACCAAGGATCTTTCAAAGAGATTCATACTTCTTGCAAAAAGACAGTGTTTATAAAGACCATTAAGAAATGTTTATGAAAAACAAGATTTGTATTTTTATGATTTTAAGGATTACATGCATCAGCATGTGATTGGACTTCTCTATTTATATGCAACCTTTGCTGGGATTTCTTGGCTTCCCTCACTTGTATTTTTATCCTTGCATATGGTCTTGGAATTTTAGGTCTCCATGACCAAACATTTGTGTCGACATCTTTCCAAATACAAGAATTTATCTAGTCGTTATCCATCTCGATGAATGACATAGCCATTTCAAGACAAATAGGATACACATCTTCATCTAGAAGGAATAGTAGAACAAATTCTCCTTTATCTACATCTACAAATGGGTTGAGATCTTGCATGGGTCCTTCTCTTTGAGGCCCACAATAATGATCATTGACTTATCAATCTTAGTGCCATTGTAGCATGTATTCTACAAATGTAGCCAACATCAACACATTCACTCCCTGGTAGTATATGTACCTTGTCTCCCAACCTAAACCTCCATACCTATATTCCATCCAAAGAACGATAGAGGCCTTAGTATGCAAGTTTTTGGAAGAATATTTGATACAACCTACCCTTTATTTATAGTGCAAGTCTACAAAACTTTTATGACATATTCATGGTTTCCACTATCTCAAAGGTTGACTAGAGGGAAAAAATAAATATCATTATTAAGCATAATACTCAGCAATAGTAACAAATATCATTTTTGGACAAAATAGGCTATAAGACTAGAAAATCAAAACCAAATTTGAATTTATGTTAGATCTTGTAATTGGAGACTGGTCCTAGAACCATAATTTGTCATTTAGTGGTCAAGGGCCACTCCGCAATGTAGTATTTAAGTCCACTTTTCCCTAGGGATACTATAGAAATCTTGCTAAATATAATTTTACTTCATATACTTACATTCAAGCATGGTCTTCGAACAATGCATCCTACCAAAATCTTATGAGGAGGTATCAAACCATGGTCATGGGAACATGAGAAATTTGTGCACACAAGCATGGCCATGAGACCCACTATCTCATCTTGGTCTTAGAGTAGTGTTTGGGGACCATGCATATTTGTGGATTCAAGCATGTTCCTTAGATGAAGCATCCAATCGTGGCCTTGGAAACTTTTTTTGGGACAAACCATGCTCACTCTTTGCATTTATGTAGCCATTGGGACCATTGGAGCAAGCAAATTTTTAGCATTCAAGCATGCTTTTGAGATCATCTTTTTTATGAGGCTTCATATTCTCTTCCCAAAAGCTTTATTGGTCCTAAAACTCCCCAACCAAGCATGGTATTGTGACAATTCCCTTAGAAGGAAGAAAGCACAGAGACCAAGGAGAGAGAGAGAGAGAGAGAGAGAGAGAACGAGGCTTTGGATGAAGCAAACCTCCCTTTTGTCGAGCCTTCGCATGAACCCACCCTAAGTCTTAAGACTGTGACCATCCTCTTAAAGATTAAAAAAAATTTGAAGTTTGAATGCGTGGTTGCTCTCTTTGCTTGCTCTATGCTGATTCAGAGAGAGAGAGAGAGAGAGAGAGAGAGAGAGAGAGAGAGAGAGAGAATTATGCATGCTTATTGCCACCACGCTATGATGCTAATTCAAACAACGAAGCACGCACACATACGCGCGCACACACACACACAGACTCTCTTTGTGTGTGTGTGTGTGTGTGTGTGTGTGTGTGTGTGTGTGTGTGTGTGTGTGTGTGTGTGTGTGTGTGTGTGTGTGTGTGAGAGAGAGAGAGAGAGAGAGAGAGAGAGAGAGAGAAAGAGAGTGTTTTGGGCTGTTGGCATCCAAGAATCCACTATTGACTAGCGTCCAAGGATCCATTGTCGACGGAGAGAGAGAGCGTCTTGACTGCTGCATTTGTGCGTGTTGAAGAGAGAAACCATAGAGAGTCGTCAATTACTGCTAAGGGCACGGTCATGCGAGGCTTACTTGTCAGTTATTGATAATTAGGTCTCCCCAATCTCAAGAAAAAAATAAAAATTCTCTCAAAACATTTCAAATGTATAACTGAACGGTGAGTATATATAGAAAATGGAAAGCCCCACGTAAATGAAAAGTCATGGGAAATGAAAAGTCAAAATACATTTCATCTCCATATAAAAGAGAAGATCGAGTGCACGTCATCTACATTTGTGTTTTCCTTTTGTTATATTTCCCTTTAGCATTTTCTTAGTGTCATTGCACTACATAAGCGTTTCTTAGTGTCCTTGCACTACTTATGTAGGGAACATTTTTGTTTTGAAGCCATTAGGTAAACCTTTATATGTTTGATAACTATGCCTAGACAAATCATTAAATGAATAACTAAGCCTCTTACATGATCACGGGAGGCTTAGTTATTCATTCATCCTCCCAAGAATGAGGCTTAGTTATTTGTTCAAATAACTGATAACTAAGCCTTGTGTGACCATTGCCTAAGCATGTTCCCCAAAGAGAGAGAAGAAAAAGTCTCCACTATCTATTGTGTATGTGCACTAAAGAGAGAGAAAGTAGAGAGAGAATTACAAACAATCCCCTCAGGCTTGTATGCACATTTACCAGCCAATCAGGTGTAGCTGACAAAGGACCATTATGCTCTATCTCTTTCTCTCGATGGTCTCACTACTCATGTGGAGACCTTCAATGTCCTCAATACTTAGAGCACTTTTCTTCTTGCTTGGATTTTGTACGGGTAGTTGATCTAAAATACACACACACACACACACACACACACAAAGGAAATCAGCTTGAAGGAGATTTTGGAATGCTCTTTGCTTTGTTCAAGCATCCCACTAGTAAGCTCCGGGCACCTTTCTCTACAGCCATCCTCTACCTTTCTTGAGTGTTTACTTCAATTCAACCCTCTTTTTGCTCGCTCTATTGGCATCCGCCCTTGAACCAAGCCGTTCTTGTTCTCTAGTGCATATGAGAGAGAGAGAGAGAGAGAGAGAGAGAGAGAGAGAGAGAGAGAGAGAGAGAGAGAGAGAGAGGGAGAGAGAGAGAGAGAGGAAAATTTGTTTAGTTTGCAGAGTGCACACATGTGAGCTCACTTTCTTTCTCAAAAGAGAGAATATTTTGAGGAAAGAGACAATTGGATCGAAGCAAAATCAATGCAAATGAGTTGATTATTGCCTCTAGACAGAGGATGGCACAAAGATGTACTCGAGAAGCTAACCATCAAACCAAACACAATCCGAGGTTCAGAGAACTTAAGCATAAGGAAAAAGAGGTATGGCTCGGTGAATAGATCTATGACATTTGTCAAGCATGTACCTATCATGCTAAATTTATCTTCTTATTCTCTGTGTGTCTCTCCCACCCACCTCCTTTCCAATGCTCCATTTCCTTATCTCTTTAGCATACATTTGTGTCATAAACACATTATGAACAAGGTATACACATAGATTTGTGTCATGTACACATTACCCACAACGTACAAACATAGATTTGTGCAAGTATGCATTTTACACACACATGCCTAGGAAATTTGTGTGATAGAGGTACCTTGTGTGATGCTGATGACCTGAGTAGGTGGGGTCATTTTTTCTTCAAGGATGTGATGATGTTCAAGTGAGAGAGAGAGGGAAGAGGGGAATGTCTTGAAAGAGCGAGAAAAAGTATGCATCAATCCAAATTTGAATAATAAGTTATAAGAATTTTTGGTAGCCTTATGGCCTTGTTTAGTTTTTAAACCCTGGCATGGTCTTATGACCAAGCATCGCACCATGATTCCATGAACAATCAATTGATCACGGTCTTGCAATTGATCCTTATAATGGAAACATGGTTTTACAACCATGCTCACTCGCATGTATTGAAATATTGAGATCCACCATTTATAGCATTTGGGGATTTGGGGATAGTCTTGTGACGATCATAAATTTACAAAACTAAAGCATGGCCTTTGGGGCCAAGAATCCAAGCTTTCTATTGATCCCTAGCAAGTGCTATAGCATGGTGTTGCAGTCCTACTTGCAAAATAGGTAAATAAGGAGTCTCAAAACTAGTATGGAGAAAACATCTAGGATAAGAAAGGCGGTAATGTATACAAATTTTCCCTTGAGACCCAATTCAATGCATGGTCCTATGACCAAGATTTGAAAATTTTGAGCTAGATAATCCAAGCATAGTTTTTGCACCAATATATGGTATTGACACCCATCATGTAGGCATTCAATCATGGTTATGTGACCCAAATCACTCCATGTGAACTTAAGAGGCTTCTTGATATCACAATTTGGAACCAAGAATCCAATATTGATTTTGATTCCTAGCATGGTAGCATCATATGGACACCATTTTAATATCCATGAATTCAAAATTGGACTTGAGACCAAATTCAAGATGGACTTCTTTTGTGTTTTGCATGGTTCTAAGACCAAGCATAAAGTTGTTTGAGCTAGATCATTTAAGCATGGTTCTTGCACCAAGAATCATGTAAATTTGTTGAGATTTAGCACACTAGCATGGTCTTTGGACCAATTTTTGGGGGTTTTATTGAGATCAAGAAAGCTAGTTTTATCTTTGGGAGCATCCTAGAAAGTTTTCTAGACAATGCTCATAGAGAGAATTCAATCTTGGCCCTAGGATTTTATTTTTTTAAGAAAAGGCCTATTTTTTATTTGACATGGTTAATATCACTATCCTAATTTTTGTGTGGACAATCAAGTTACCAAGGATTTGGAATTTGAGCATGGTTTAGATACCAAGCACGTCACTAGAGTTTTGAATTCTTGTATGGTCTCAAGGCTAACAAACCTTGAAAGGCCTAGGGAATATGTTATGTGACCCAAATCATTGCATATGAACTTAAGAGTCTTCTTGATATCACAATTTGGAACCAAGAATCCAAGCTTGATTTTGATAGCATGGTAGCATCAGATGACCACCATTTTAATATCCATGAATTCAAAAATGGACTTGAGACCAAATTCAAGATGGACTTCTTTTGTGTTTTGCATGGTCCTAAGACCAAGCATAGAGTTGTTTGAACTAGATCATTTAACAATGGTTCTTGCACCAAGCATCATGTAAATTTGTTGAGACCTAGCACACTAGCATGGTCTTTGGACCAGTTTTTGGAGATTCTATTGAGATCAAGCAAGCTAGACTTATATTTGGGAGCATCCTAAAAAGTTTTCTAGGAAATGCTCATAGGGAGAATTCAATCTTGGCCCTAGGAAAAACAATTATGAAGGCCTATTTCTTATTTGACATAGTTATTATCACTATCCTAACTTTTGTGGGGACAATCAAGTTACCAAGGATTTGGAATTTAAGCATGGTTTAGATACCAAGCATGTCAGTAGAGTTTTGAATTCTTATATGGTCTCAAGGCCAACAAACCTTGCAAGGTCTAGGGAATATGACCATTTCAAGTATGGTCCTAGTACCAAGCATTTTGGGGACACATTATGACTTCCTTACATTCAAGCATCACAGCATGGTCCTATGACCAAGAATTAAGCATTGCATTGCAACCAAGTTGCCAAGATTTCCTTTAATTTTAAAGAAAATTCAAGTTCATAATGTCATCTAGATTTGAGCATGGTCCTAGGACCACACATCTTAGCATGACTTGTGGACGAGAAACACTCTCTGTAATAAACATAGATTTAAGACAAAAATTTTAAGCATAGTATTGAGATCTAACCTTCTTGCATGGTCTTGGAATCATGCATACTAGTGGCTTTTCAAAATCATGCCTACAAGACCATAATCACTTTTTTGTATTCCCTCATGGTTTTGGGCCTTAGGATGGTAGCTTGATCTTGAGAAATTTCTCACGCCATGAACTATAGTAAGATCTGGAGTCCATTTTCACTCCATGAATTTAAGCATGATCCTAAAAGCAAGCATTTTAGGTAGCCTTACGGACTTTTCAGCTGGTAAATTCAAGCATGGTCATTTGACCAAGCATCACACCATGGTTTTATGATTAACCACCCTACCATGGTATTGGTATTGATCCCTTCTATGACATCATTGTTTTACAACCATTCCAACTTGCATGTATCCATATATTGAGATCCACCATTTATAGCATTTGGGGATGGTCTTGTAACCATGTTCACTGGTATAGATAGTGATCCCTAAGAATACAACAATACCTTGGGAACTAGAATACTAGGCTTTGAATACTAGGCTTTGAATGCACACACTTGAAACAAAGAGCTTAAGCAAGATCATGAGACCTATCATGCTTGCATGGTCCTAAGACCAAGCATGCCAGTCAATTGAATACAACAATACCTTGGGAACTAGAATACTAGGCTTTGAATGCACACACTTGAAACAAAGAGCTTAAGCAAGATCATGAGACCTATCATGCTTGCATGGTCCTAAGACCAAGCATGCTATACAATTTTAAAATTGGGCATGCTAACATGCTTGTAAGACCATGCCAAATTTGAATATCTTTTCATGGTCTTAATCCCTAGCATGGTAGCATGGTCATTGTTTGAAGCAAATCGAGGTCTTGGCTACATGAATTGTTGAACATCTTAGGAGTTAGGACTGTCCTAACTAAGTGAATTCAAACAATGTTTTTAACCAATTCCACTCCATGAATTCAAGCACATTTCTATAACTAAACATTTTTTGTAGGCCTTATAACCATATTCATTTTGTGGATCTCAACATGTTCATGCAACCAAGCAATGTGGAACTGTATATCGGCATGGTATTGACATTTCACACTAAATTGATTGAGCATGGTATTTCAACCATGATCTCTGTTTGAAAACCAAAGATTGCTCTTTAGATTAGCACTTGGATCAAGAATCCATCTTGATATTGATCTGTGTCATGGTAGCATAACCTTGTGACCATGCTCACTTTTGTGCAATTCACATATGATCTTGAGACCCAACAGCTAAGCACTTTCAACCATGTGGGAACTCAAGCATGGTCCTGGGACAAAGAATTTAAGCTAGGTATTAATCCTTAGTATGGGTGCTTTGGGTCAAATACTATCTTGAGACCCAACATTGAAGCATAAGGCATAGTTTTGTGACCATGTCCATTATTTCAAAATGCAAGCATGGGCTTTGCATCAAACATGGTAGGAAATTTCTCGGATCATCGTGAAATTAAGAATCCTAGAATGGTACAAGGACCAAGCATTCTAGCATCACTTGTGGACCAAGAAAACTCTTAATAGTCAAGCAAAACTTGGAGACATATAATCCAAGCACAGTCTTGTTACCAAGCATGCAAGTGAGTTCTTAAAATCGAGCATGCTAGCATGATTTTATTATGTGTTGACTTTGTGTATGATTGCATGATGGTGTTGAGACCTGGACAAGCAAGGTCTTGGGAAAATGTTGAATTTGAAAATTCTCAAATGGTCCAAAGTCCTAGTCTTGGTTCTATTGTATCTTTCATTGTCTTGATGAATTCAATCATGGTTGTAGGTCAAATATGGAAAGCTGTGAAGTTTTGGGAGCACACATGGAATTGGGCTAAGTATACAAAGAAAAAAAGCATGCTAGCATGGTGTTGGGACTATACTTAGTATTAGGACTTCAGATCATGGTATTGAGACCTTGCATCTAAGCGTGGTCTTAAGACCATGCTCACTAGCATTTGAGTGTGGTCTTGAGACCATGATATTTATTTCAATGCAAACAAAGAATTACTATTTTGAAGCTCAAGACTCCTTGATATCAAGACTTGATACAAATCATCTAAGCTTGATTTGATCCCTAGCATGGTAGCAACTGCATGGTCTTGAGACTTATAATCAAAGACTGTTGTTCATTCCTTTAATGGTGGTAGTATGGCCTTGCAACTAGATTTAGTTGTATGCACTTTGATATGGTCTTGCAACCACCCTCATTATTTGAGAAGTCGAGCCTAGTATTTGCACCAAGCAAGGGGGGAAGACTCATCTTGATACCAAGACTTGGGACTAGGAACTCAAGATTGATATTGATCCTAGCATGACAGCAAGTGAAACCATGCTCATATATATGTCTTTAAAAATGGTATGACGAGTTCAAGAAAATTTAAAATCTTAAGCATGGTCTAGGACCAATAATCAAATTCTTCTATCAATCCCTTTAATGATAGTATGGTCTTGTGACTATACTTAGTTGTATGCACTCAGATGCGGTATATACACCCAACATTTTTTATATGGTATCAACATCCAAAACTTAATTAGGCACGGTATTGCAACCATGATCTCTATTTGAAAACCAATCATTGGTATTGGGATGATGTCTTGGGACCACAAATCCATCTTGATTCTTGTCTCTTACAATGCAAACATGATTTAGTGACGATGCTCACCTTTCTATAATTCAAGTATGATTTTGAGAACCAGTATCTAAGAATGTTGGATCTTTTTGGAACTCAATCATGGTCTTGGCACCAAAAAGTTAAGCTTGATATTGATCCTTAGCATGATATATTGGTCTTGCAAACATGTTCATTTATATATATTCAAATATAGTCTTGAGACCTAACAATTAAGTTATAAATCATGTTCTTGTGACCGTGTTCATTGCTTTATAATGCAAGCATGATATTTGCACCAAACATGGTAGGAAGGATATTGGAATATTGTGTGGTGAAGAAATCCTTGCATGGTCCCAAGACCAAGTATACTAGCAAGATTTAAGGACCAAGAACACTTTGTTAATCAAGCAAAAACTTTGAGATAGATAATTGCTGCATAGTCTTGGGGCCAAACATGCTAGTGAGCTCTTAAAATTGAGCATGCTAGCCTCATTTTATGACCATGTTCACTTTGCTTATTATTGCATGGTTGGGACCTTGTATGATAGCACTAAATAAAGGATTCTAGAAAGGCCTTGGGACTTGGGTGTTTGTTATTGGGTCTTGTGTATTTTGCATGGTCTTGGTCCCTTGGAAATCCTAGGAAACTCTCTAGATCATTCTCATAGAGTTGGGACCAAGAATCCGTCTTGATATTGGTCTCTTACAATGTGAACACAACTTAGTTACCATGCTTGCCTTTTTGTAATTCAAGTATTATCTTGAGACCCAGTATCTAAGAATGTTGGATCTTTTTGGAACTCAATCATGGTCTTGGGACCGAAATGTTAAGCTAGGTACTAATCCTTAGCATGATATCTTGGTCTTACAAACATATTCACTTATATGTATTCAAATATAGTCTTGAGACTTAAATTTAAGATAAAAGGCATGTTATTGTGACCATGTTCGTTATTATATAATGCAAGCACACCAAACATGGTAGGAACAAGACTAGAAAATTGTATAGTGAAGCAATCCTTGCATGGTCGTAGGACCAAGCATACTAGCAAGATTTAAGGACCAAGAACACTTTGTTAATCAAGAAAAAACTTTGAGATAAATAATTGACGCATTGTCTTGGGGCCAAGCATGCTAGTGAGTTCTTGAATGCTTGCCTTATTTTATGACCATGTCCGCATTGCTTATTATTGCATGGTTGGGACCTTGTATGATAGTACTAAATATACCATGCTAGAAAGGCCTTGGGACCTAGGTGTTTGGTCTTGGGTCTTGTGTATTTTGCATGGTCTTGGTCCTTTGGAAATCCTAGGAAGCTCTCTAGATCATTCTCATAGAGTGAATTTAATCATGGTCATAGGAACAAGATTTATTCAAAGGTATCTTTTGTGATTTTATTTTGACCCTCAAATTAAGTATTAGATTTGTAGTCTTGGGACCAAGCATGATCATACGATGAACTATACTTAAGAACTCATTCATGGTCTTGGGACCAAAAAGTTAAGCTGGGTATGATCCTTCCTTAGCATGATAGTTTGGTCTTGCAAACATGTTCACATGTATATACATTATTAAATAGTCTTGAGACCTAGCATTGAAGCCATAAAGCACAGTCTTGTGACCACATTAATTATTTTATATACAAGCATGGTCTTTGCACCAAATATGGTAGGAAGGCTATTAAACCATTGTGTAGTGAAGAAATCCTTGCATGGTCCTAGGACCAAGCATCTTAGCAAGGTTTGTAGACATAGAACACTTTTCTAAGCAAGCATAAACTTAAAGATAGATAATTTAAGCATGGTCTTGGGACCAAGCATGCTAGTAACTTTATAACCATGTTCAATTTTGTTTATTATTGCATGGTTTATGAACATGTTGACTTTGTTTATTATTGCGTGGTTTTATGAACATGTTGACTTTGTTTATTATTACATGGTTTGGGACCTTCTACTAGAGCACTAAACAAAGCATGCTAGAAAGGTCTTGGGACCTATGTTGTTTCTCTTGGTTCTTGTGTATTTTTCAAAATCTTAATCCTTTGGAAATCCTAGAAAGTTCTCTAGACCATTCTCATTGAGTGAATTCAACCATGGTCATAGGACCAAGAATTATTCAAAGGTCTCTTTCATATTTGTTATGCCCCTTGAATTAGTTATAAGAATTGAAGTCTTGGGATCAAGAATTGTCATTGAATGAAAGTATACTCAAGAAAATAAGCATGCTAGCATGGTCTTGAGAC
This sequence comes from Adiantum capillus-veneris, assembly GCF_014529385.1. Taxonomy (NCBI): domain Eukaryota; kingdom Viridiplantae; phylum Streptophyta; class Polypodiopsida; order Polypodiales; family Pteridaceae; genus Adiantum; species Adiantum capillus-veneris. The sequence goes on along the minus strand of NC_140943.1, from coordinate 101,968,842 downwards.
CATGCGCAAAATGTGAACATCATGCTTTGGTACCAACTATCCACGCTTGATTTTTATGCCTAGCATGGTAGCATGGTCTTGGGACCATTTTTAATATCCATGTATTCAAAAATGGACATTAGACCCAATTCAAAATGGAATAATTTATGTTTGGCATCCTCCTAGGACCAAGCACAAAAGAAAATTGAACTACATCATTAAGCATGGTTCTTTCACCAAGCATCTTGTCATTTCCTTGAGAGCTAGCATGCTAGCATGGTCTTGGGACCATGTTTTTAAGGATTATATTAAGACTAAGCAAGCTAAATTAAGCTTTGGGACCATCCTAAAAAAATCTTAAGACCATGCTCATAGAGATAATAGTCATGATCTTAGAACCAAGGACTTTGAAAAGACCTATTTCCTATTTTCCATGATCAATGTCACTATTTGGAATTTTTTGCATCCAAGTGGATTATCATGGATTTGGAATTCAATCACGGCTTTGATACCATGCACCACACTAGAGTCTAAAATCTTGTGTTTAACTATAAAGACTATTTGAGCTCAATATTATTGCGACTGTTTTATCTCATAATTTGATATGTCTTGTGGAACAAGAGCACTCTTGGTAATCAAGAACATATTTGAGACAGACATTTCTACCTTGGTATTGAGACCTAACCTTCTTGCATGATCTTAGGATCATGCATGCTCATGAGGACTATCCTAATTTAGTGAATCCAAGCAATGTTTTTGGACCAATTCACTTCTATGACTTCAAGCACATTCCTAGCAGGAAGCATTTTAGGGGGCCTTATGACCATGCTCACTTTGTGGATCGCAGCATGGTATGCAACCAAGCATCTTGGAATTCTATTTTCATATGAAAACCAAAGATTGCTCTTGGGATGAGCACTTAGGATCATGAATTGATCTTGATATTGATCATTTATTCATGGTAGTATGGTCTTGTGACTATGATCACTTTTATGTAATTCAAATATAATCTTGAGACCTAGCACCTAAGAATTTTGGACCATTTGGAAACTCAAGCATGGTCTTGGGGACTAAGCATTTAAACTGCATATTATTCCTTAGCATGGTTGCTTGGGCATGCATCCATGCTCACTTGTATGTATTCAAATAATGCATTAGACCCAACATTTAAGCAATAAGGCGTAGTGTTGTGACCATTCCCACTATTTTGTAATTCAATCATGGGGTTGCATCAAGTTGTTGGATCATTGTGTAATTTAGCATTCTAGAATGGTCCAAAGATGAAGCATTCTAGCATGGCTTGTGGACCAAGAATACACTTTGTTATCAAGCACAAACTAGGAGATAGATAATTCAAGCATGGTGTTGACACCTAGCATGCTTTCATGGTCTTGGCACTAAGCATGCAAGTGAGTTTTTAAAACTGAGCATGCTAGCATGCTTTTATGATCATGTTGTTGTTGTGTATTTTTGCATGGTATTGGGACCTAGATTAGCAACGTCTTGGGACCTTATTGAATTTGTAAAATTCTCACATGATCCAATGTATTTATTCTTGGTTATATTGTATTTTTCATGGTCTTGGTTAACTATGCATCTTAAAGAGTACTTTAGACCATTCTCCTAGAGTAAATTGAATCATAGTTGTAGAATTGAATACGAAAATCTTTGAAGCTTTGGCAATCAAGCATGGTCATTGGTCCAAGTATACTTAAGAATATGCATGCTAGCATGGCATTGGGACAATACTCAGTATTGAACTTTGTAGCATGGCATTGAGACTTGCATCCAAGCATGGTCTTAAAACCATGCTCATGATCATTTAGCATGGTCTTGAGACCGTGCTCTTTTTTGTCATAAAACAAATAATGAACTATCTTTATTTGCATGAAGATGAGGCTTTATATCATGGTTTCACGACAAAATAGTATTTGTGGGTAGAAGCATGTTCTTGGGGACAACAGTTTTCTTGCTATACCGTGCTCACTTCCCATGTGTTTAGATATGGTAGCAACACCCAACACTTAAGTGTTTAGGCATGGTATTGAAATCATGATCTCTATTTGAGAACCAAACATTGGTCTTGGGACCAAGAATCCGTCTTGATAATGATCCCCTCTTTTGCTAGTTGTAACTTAATCACGGTCTTGAGACCAAGAATTTAAGCGGTTTATTCATCCTTAGCATGATAGCTTGGTCTTGAAAACATGTTAACTCATATCTATTTAGATATAATCTTGAGACCTAAAGAATAAGCTATAAGGGATGGTCTTCTAACCATGTTCATTATTTTGCTAGTTGGAACTTAATCACGGTCTTGAGATCAAGAATTCAAGCGGCATATTAATCCTTAGCATGATAGGTTGGTCTGGAAAACATGTTAACTCATATCTATTTAGATATCTTGAGACCTAAAGTTTAAGCTATAAGGATGGTCTTCTAACCATGTTCATTATTTTTAATGCAAGCATGTTCTTTGCACCAAGCATGGTAGGAAGGCTAATGGACCGTTGTGTAGTGAAACTATGCTTGCATGGTCCTAGGACCAAGCATACTAGCAAGTCTTGTGGACTAAGAACAATATTTTAATCAAACATAAACATGGAGATGGATAATTGAAGCATGGTCTCGACACCTAACATGCTTGCATGGTCTTGGGACCAAACATGCTAGTGAATTCTTAAAACCAAACATGCTAGTGAGCACTTAAGACCAAGCATGTTGGCATGATTTTACGACCTTGATCACTAGCTTTTGAGCATGGTCTTGAAACCATGCTATTTATTTGCATGAGAAATGAAGAATCTCTATTTGGGAACTCAAGACCCATCATGATACCAAGACTTGGGACCAAGAATCCAAGCTTGAGAATGATCCCTAGCTTCCTAGCATGGTCTTAGACAATCATTCTAGCATGTTTTTTTCATCAAGGACACTCTTCAACATTCAAGTAGACACTCTATGCAATCAAGAACAAACTTCTCAACAATCAAGCACACACTCTATGCAATCAAGCACAAACTCCTCAACATTTGAGCACACACTCTATGCACTCAAGCACAAACTTAGATAACTTAAGCATGGTTTTTTGACACCTAAATTTTTTGCATGGTATTCATGCGAGTTCTTAAAATCAAGCATGCTTGCATGTTTTTATGGCCATGTTGAGCACTCAATATTTGGACTTTGCAACTTATATATGTGATAAAATTTAGTAAAATTAACTTCAAAAATAAGTATATTAACTAGATCAAAGTTGGTTGCAACAGTAGCAATAAATGGATTAATGTTTAAGTATGGTTTTCAACCATCTCCATTGCATATGTTAACCATGTATGCTAAAAATAAGTACTTGATCTTACATCTTGGGGATGCATAAGATTATTATAAGCTCTTGTTGGTAATTTTAAAGTTGGGAATTTTTTCAAATGCAACGGATTACAATCTTGAACAAATGGTGACATGCTTATTCAAGATAGCAAGAGTAGTTCTTCTTCCATTTTTTTGTCATTGTGGGAACAAGAAGAGGCTTTTGGGACAAAAAAATCCACTTGTTGAGGCAATTTGAAAGCCCTTAGGAAAAGTATCTAAATGCTTTGGATGTGATCTAAGAAGAATAGTGTTATTCAATTTCTCTCCTTATAAAATCCACTGTTACTCATGCTCATAGTTGCATCTTTCCATGCAAAGTTGATGTAGTTATGAAGGATGTTGATGTGCTAGGATGGGACAACTATTACCTTACTTGATGTGCCTTGATGGTGTTTATGATGTATTTGTGATTATTGTTTATGAACATTTTGGTTAGCCACCGGTGATTGGATGTCGTCCTTTATTTAACCTTGTTGGCAATGTTATTGATTATTAGAAAGAAGAAATTGAGAAATGGTCAATAGATTTTGAATGTAGGAAGAGTTTCAAAGTCAGAAAGGTAGAGGAAAGCATAACAATGGTTCTAGAGTAGAGAGCATCACAACAAAAAGAAGTCTAAAGAATGTAGGTTCTTATTCCTTGGAAGGGGTCAAGAAATTTTGAAGATTGAACGCCCATATGTATCAAGCATGAAGTTTATATACTTGATTGCCCTTTGTTGCTAAGAGATTAGGTTGATAGGGAGCTTGTATGAAATCTGCAAGAGCATTCAATAACAAGCTTCTTAATAAGCACGATCTCTCCATTTCAAAACTAAAACAAACAACATTACAGTCTTCACACATTTATTATAAGATCCCCAAAATTTGCATCTATTTTAAAAGTAAAATAAATAGATTCTAATGTGTGCTTTGTAAAAAAATTTGGTTTAGAGCTTATTTGGCAGTGTTCTAAGGTTCTAAAGTGAAACGAAAGGTCATTTCCATGTTCTAGTAGGTCAAGACGTTTGGTTGAGTTTTGAAAAAATCCGCTTTTTTTTAGCTTTTCATGTTTTTTATGCTTTTCGGTGCTTTTTTGCAAAAAGCAAGGTCGATCCTTAATCTACGAGTCCCGGGGAAGCTATGGTTTAGTTTTGTAAAAATTTGTTTTCAAGTGCTTTTCACACTATTTTTAACTTTTCATGATCTTTAGTGCGTTTTAGTGAAATTCGAGTCCGCTTTCTTATTTAAGTGGACAAGGGGAACCTGCTGCAAGTGACATCATCAAAAGGGGTTCAATTTTAGATTTTATTTATTTTTTGCTTTTTACGCTATTTTTATCTTTTCGTGCTTTTCAAAGTTTTTAAAAAGCAACGTGCTTTTTAAGATGACCTAAACATGAAAATATTACTTTTTAGTCTTCGTCGAATTTAAAAATGACCACCCAAAGAAAAAATGAGATTTTTACGAAAATTATTTTTATAAAAAGCGGTATCATAAATTCACCGCGATAATACTGGAAAGTCAAAATTATGTCGGGTATCACGGTGCGGCATAATGTAGTCACGGTTTCATTAGTTGCGGGGATAGTAGCCGGATAGTCAATTTTTAATGTAAAAATTGAATGGTAAGTGGGAGAGTTGACCACCAAAAGTTGTGCCATGTTTTTAGAAACGTGTCCAAAAGCATGTAGCTATTCCTAGCTAAGAAGGGATGCTAGTAGCTGGCTTGGGGCTCACTCTAGCCTTGTCTTGTGCTTATAAATTCACCTATAAGGCTCAGTTTTCAGTTCCGTCAGTTGCGTCTACTACCGCACGGTAATACATACCTATTATATGAAGTGGTGCAAGCGCTTCATCACCATCTCCATAAGCTCTTCTCTCTTGTTCGCAAGAAGAAGAAGAAGAAGAAAAATACTCTCTCTCTCTACTCTACTTGCTTACTATCTCCTCTCTCTTTTTACGATGTACGTGCTCTCCTACGTCTTTCATGGTGAAAACCTCTACGTAGCTCTCATCACCGCTCTCTTTCGGCAAAGCAAGAAGACTTTCAACAATCCCTAATCAATCCTAAAGCACGATGAAAAGCTCTATAGTCCATAGCCATCATCTCTCTCTCTCTCTCTCTCTCTCTCTCTCTGAGTAGCTACCCTCTCGGTGCTTGCTTTTTCATACAAGAGTGCATGTATGGACTTTTTGAGTACGTATGAATTTGATCCATGCCTATCTAATCATGTTTATCATGCTAATTTATGCACACAATTTGTTTATGGTCACATGTGTATACAAAAAGCGATTTTCGTTTCACGTCACGTAGGCGGTAGGAACACTATTTTGGTTATAACTCACAAATTGTTATGAACCAGCCCAAATCCTCTAAACCAGATATAAAACACATTGTTTAGAAAATTTTCTTTCTTAGGTGTCACATGAAAATCACGCACAAGCTAAGAGTTATGGTCAAAAAACAACTTGCTTCCCACTGCTTTTTTGAACCCCATGCTCCTTGGAGGACCACTATGTAGATTCACCGGATGAGCAAACCCACTTAGACAACTAATAAGCTTGATTAAACTTGAGATAAATTTATTTAGGTCTCTGATATCACTTCGTGAATGAGAGTTATTAACTATTCCATAATCGGGTTTACCGTTGCGTGTAGGGGTGCTACCAAAGGGGAGTACCATATGACGTCGTGAGTAGAAGTCAAGAGAGTTGTTTTTCGGAAAGATGTACCTTTTAAAGAAAAGTGTATGCCTAATGGTTATCATCAAATTGCTGATGATGCTCCCAAAAGTGCAGGGAATGGTGCTAAAAAGACTCATCCAAAAATTGCCCATCATAGTTCACAATTGGAGCAACACAAATTAGGACCATCAAAATTGGCAGACTTGAATGTAGGACAACATGCAAGACAGTCGGGCTTTGAACAATATGAATCAGTTGGTCAGTGTGAATTTGGTCAAAATGAGAGGACAACAAGCTGCAAATTTTTAGGCTAGATAGCAAGTTGGAAATATGCAGCCTTTGATTCAAAGGTCAACCCAACCATCAAAGCAGCTGTATAGGTTTGTTCATGGTGCTGATTATGTCATGTTGATAGATTTTTGTGAGTTGTCTTCCTTCAAGAAAGCATCAGCTAGTCCGGACAATGAGAAATGGTATAGCTATACTCCACAAGCCACACACATAGTCCCCCATTGTGTGTTGTGCACACAAATCATCTCCTTCTCCAAGCTTGAGAAGTGGAGAGCCTACACCAACACCCCTTGGCTATGGAATGCAAATCTAACCAAGAGTTATGCTCAAAGCAATGCTTATCAATCTCTCCACCTTCACTATCACTATGCTAAGCTATGCTCTAAGAGTGATTATACATGAGGAGACTACTTATTTCTCGTAGAGATACGTCTTCTTCTCTTCATCTTCCTCACTCGCTACTAGCTCTCTCCATATTTGAAGGTATTTGAGGTCTTGGGATTGGGCCGGGGACAAGTTAATGTTTTTGCAAGTTAGTTACGGGCATAATATTGGTGCATGAAGCATCAGTGCTGATTCTTGAGAGAATGAAGAAAGCAAAAGAACGTGGAGAAGACATCATCAACAAAGAATAAGAGTATGCACAAGGTTGCGTACCAAAGGTAGAGTACTCATAAACCATATTGTATAGTTTTTCTTTATTTTATCTTTGTAATTGATAAAATATATTCTTTTATTTTGTAGTGCCTTTTCTTTAACTCTATGTGGTCAAAGGGTCGACACTTTCATATATGCCACATTCATGAGTGTCGACCACCATGGACTGTGGCATCATGGGCAACTTTGACACAGATGGTGATGAAGCCAGGTACTATGGGACTATTCAAAGGATACTAAAGGTTAATTTTAGAACCTTTCATACCTTCATCTTCAAGTGCAAGTGGTTTGCAAATGTATCTAGACGGCATGAGAATGTCCTCTACATGGTGGACTCTAGTGTGCATCACACAGGGAGGTATGAAAATTTAGTTTTGCCATGCAATTGTGAGCAGGTGAGTGACTACCTTCTTTACCCTTATTTACTTGTAAAATCAATTATACCAATGTTCCTCACTTTGAGCTTCTCTTCTATGGGTCATCTATATCCTAGCAATCCACCAACCAAAACTTTGGTTTGTAGTTCCTGTAACACCTCAGGGCAGAACCATTTTTGTCACTAATGAAGTGAAGACCATCTTTTACCCTCTCCCACACCGACTACTTTGGATGAGGGGAGACAAAGGAGAGAGAAATCAATGATTCAAGTCCCACAACCGCAAGTCTTAGCGAGGATGATTGCCATGATGATGAGATAGAGTGATGCATTCGAAGATGATGAAGCCAACACATCCACAAATGACAGTTCAGCTTCTCTCTTTATCGATTTAGGAGCCATGAGCTTAGAATTGGATGACGCTTCTTGTAGAGATCTTTTGGAAGGTGATTCATAAACATTTTTTATACTTGAAGTTATGATTTTTTTTGTCGTCCACTCATCTCTCTCCACCCCCTCTTTCTCTCTCTAATTTTCTAAAGAATGCTAAATTCTGTTAATCAAGTGGGAGTGATTAATCTAATTGATAACAAAATATATATACATTTTTAGAACAATTATTTATGAAAAATAACAAATGATTTGCATTTTTCTAAGAAGCATTGGTATTATAAAGCATTATGGGTGCAAGTGGAGTTAGCGTTTTGTGTTGTGGGTAGTGCGAGAGTGCTCTGAAAAAGAGCTTCTTTATTGTGCTCCTTGTTCAACACCTTTTCATGACAGGAGAGCTCTTTGGCACCACTACATAAAGCCTTTTAGAATATGTGAAGAGTGCATGAATGCAATCGCTTGGGTGAAATATGTGTGCGGTAGTAGAAGCGAAAATAAAGATGATAACAAAAGAAAAAATATCCACAATAAGCAAGAGAATGAGAAAGACTCTTGCAAAAGTGTAGGACACGTGCACATTGTTGCAAGATAGCACTTGAAGAAACTAACATAGTTGCTACCATCTAGTAAAATGTGGGCACACTTCACTCAATCATCCCCATGCCTCGATAGAAGATGTCGTCCATGTTTGGCTTCTCATCTCTGATAGTGCTTGCTTTACATGGAGGTGCATGCATAACTTTAGGATGGAGCAAGCTCTTTGTAGTTTCATGTTTATCCACATAGCTATTGTTTCATGTTTTAATATCATAATTTTTTATTTTTTTAAAATTCTATATAATGTTCTTTAGTTTTTTTTCACAAGCAAAACACAGGAAAACACCAAAATTTGAATGTTTAAGCACCTGGTCAAGGTTTGATAATCGACGTTGTAATATTAGCATCTATAATTGTGGTAGTACACACAATAATAATAGCAGGTATACCCGTGGTAATATTTGAAATACAAAAAATCCCCCACCCCCCCAATCCTCCCTGCCCAACCCCTTTTGAACTCTCTTTCTACAAAACATGGTAAAAGGGTGCGCTAAACATTTTGAGATTTTCATAGTGTGCGTACCTGGAGATTCTCTAAAGAAGAAACTAGTAATCAAGTTGAGAAGCAATATCGCTAAATTAAATATGTGTACCTGTTGTTTTCACTCTGAATGAAATTAGTAGACGCATTTAGGAGCGTTTAAGAGTGTGGTGCAATCTTGTACAATAGAGTTTTCATGTTAGACGAACTGAATACTACAGATTACAGGTTAGTGTGGATGGTAGAGAATTTATGCTATAATGTTATAGAATATTGCTAAGTGTAATTTTACCTTAATGTGACTAAGTGAGTTTGTAAAAGTAAAAGGAAAGGTAGTGGATTATGAAAGAGATATATAAATATGTAGAATAGTTTTAAACTTAGGATAGTCGGTCGGTATTGGACTTGTTTCGTGTTAGCAATTGTCTTCTAAGGTGTGTTCTAATAGAAAATGTCTTATGAAATTCACTCCCAATACATTTCAGAGAAATGATCTAATGTAGGACAAAGTAAATTGTCTTGCGATGGATTTAAAACTTGACAAATATTCACATCTCATCGTAAAGCCCTAAACTATACTTAGGATCTTTGAGTCTCACATAAATATGAAGACATGGATTGCTATGTAGATACTTCAAGGTAATAAAGGATCTACAAAATTGTTCTCCCTTGAACACTAATGATTTGAAGAAATAAAATGACTAAATTAAACATAATCTAGATAGACAATAATCAATTAACAAATCCTCAATGCGTAGTAAATCAAATTTGGGCCATAAACCAAATAGACCTCGGCAGTTTGGGGTGGACAATTGATATTGATATAACGAGTTCATTGAGGGTACTTTCCACTTTGATAGTAGCAGGCCCTCAGGAGATTCTCACCTTGTTAGGCATGACATAATATTATTGATAATGCAACTACATCATTGTTGTTGTCAATATAGAAATGTTCGTGTTTGACAAACTGGAGTGTTACATGCATGGATCCAAACGAGATTGTCCTTGGTTGTTTGGAGAGGGCAAGGTATGGGCCTTGCCAAATTCAATTGCCAAACCTCGGACGGCTAGCCGGAACTATGGATGGTTTTAAGTCCAAAGAGGTGAAGCCTTAAAAGCTTCAATACCATGAGCTTGCCTTGAAGGTTCACCGAAGTAAATTTTTAAGGACCTTGAGAGCGTCCAAATTTAAAACTCCTTCACTCTCCTTTGCTCTTATGTGAATAGAGTACTAATGGGTTGTGCATGCGGTAAACCAAAAATGGAAGAAAATTGTATCTTGTACCCAATTCCAAGCCCAATATTCGACATGTGTCTACCAAATTTTTTTCTTCAAATGTCCTTGAAGAGGTGCCATATTTCCAAAACCAGAAGACATTGCGGGTAGATGGGGGTTCTTGAAATGCCTCCAAGCTTTCGCGTACTCATTACAAGAGTCAAAATCAAGGAAAGTTTTTCGGAGAGCTTGACCACGTCGGCAAAGAGTTAGAGGTGGTAGTTGGGCAAGCTACGAGTGTGTATGCAGTGAATAGCATCATGGCATCCAATGACGGTTCTAAAACTACCTGCTGCAGACTTCTCAGGGATCGACAAAGATGAGTGTGTGAAGACAAAATAAAAATAAAAAATAAAATGGCGGCTCAGTTGTGCCTGATTTTTTTTGGGATCTCGAGTGGTGGAAAAGAGTAGGAGGGGTATTGGCAGATGATGGTTTGTGTGGTGATGGTGTTGCAGTATAAGAGAAACAGTGGCGCAACAACGACTATGCCGGCAAAGGGGGGAGGGAATGTGGGCGAGAGTGCTTATCTTACTGGGGCCGATACTGCTATGTGGCATGGGTTACTAATGGGTTGGGCCACCATGCACATGACGACTCGAGGGAGAGAGAAATAGCTGGAGGATCTGTAAGGGAGAGATAGTGAGAGAGTTGGTTGGGTGGGCACCGTTAGTTGAGAAAGGGAGGGAGAGAGATCAAGGATCCATGTGATCGCCACAATGGGTGGTTGATGATATGCATGCCCCAAGAAAGTTGGTGAAAGACTGGGGAAGAGAGAGAGAGAGAGAGAGAGAGAGAGAGAGGGGGGGGGGGGGGGGGGTTCGAATGGTTGTGAGGTTGATATACGGTGGTGGATGCATCATGAGGTCGTATGGCGGGTGGGCACTACCCTTTGCTATCACTGGCCATGCACTGGAGCAATTGCTCAGACTGTGTCGTTGGTTGTCGAGTGAGTCAGCACAAAGTGGGTCGTCAAGAGTTGTTGCTACTGCATACCATCACCAACGCTTTTGCGTACTCATGCCCAGCGCACGATCGTTTGCTTTTTTTCCCTTTTTCAAAGGTCTCTTGGGGTTTGTTCCCATGGTGATGAAGGTAGGTTACAAAGAGGGTTTCAAATCACCGAGCAAAAAAAAAAAGAGCGAAGACATATCCGAGCAAATTGATACGAGCGCAAAAATGGTGAAAGAAAAAAATTATGTCATGCACATTACTTTCACTACCACAAATCTTACACTCAATCGATAAGAGATGACAGTTTAGAACCATTAATGAAAATTTAATATTCAAGACACAAGCAATCTCTTCATACTCAAAACATGTATAATTCAATCACATGTGGTATATCTCTTCTCAAAAGTTTCCCACAAAATTTTGGCACCTAAGTTTTGCAAAAAAGTTAGCACATAACCTCGTAAGCCTACACTACTATCTGAGAACATATTGAAGCCTAAAACAACTACACTTTTGTAGGCAGGCGAAAACAAGTGCCTAAAGCAAGCACAAACATTCACACTCTCTCTCTCCTCTTAGCTTCGTAGTGCAACACCCTTGAGCTACACTTCCTTTCCCCTTGCTAACTTGGCACTGAAATGGAGGTTTGGATGGCGTATGCAATGGTGATGAAGTGATGTGCCCAATGCATGATGAGCTCAAGAATATCCAAGTTCCAACTACCTCATGATCATTTCAACCAGATTCTCAAGGTATGATTTGTTTATTGCTTCTTACCAGACTTGACTAACAATTAATCCATGTTAAGATCTGATAAGAATACAAGAGAATTAGGGCCCATTCTATGAGGCTCATGTCAAAACGATAGATTTTGAGTTGTTGCTTTGCTCAATTGCATCAAAAGTTGATTCCTAAAGTCTCCTTTACTCAGATAAAATTTACAGACAACGACATTCTTTAACGGAAGCTTGGAAGTGCAAATTTCTTCCCTAATGAGTCTATCATGATTAGTAAATTAAAATGACATGAGTCATGACCCAGAGCCAAATGCAAGTTCTTCAGCATAAGAATGGCCCAAGTCTAAGGTGTATTTGCCTACTAGATGCAGATATAACGCCATGAATCAACAATCTCGTAAAAGTACCTACAATGTGAGTGTTATCACTTTGAAAACACCCAAAGTCATTGGCACACCTAGAGAATCATCTAATTCAAGGATATCTAGGACAAGATTGAAAGAATCTTTTATAAACAATGGCAATTTATAGCTTCCAAAGCCTACCAGATCTCTATGGTTGTTCTCTAGGCACTCACACACATAACAAAGACAAGAGAGATGCATATTTAGTTGAACTTCCAAGATCTCTCTCTCTCTCTCTCTCTCTCTCTCTCTCTCTCTCTCTCTCTCTCTCTCTCTCTCTCTCTCTCTCTCTCTCTCTCTCTCTCTCTCTCTCTCTCTCTCTCTCTCTCTCTCTCTCTCTCTCTCTCTCTCTCTCTCTCTCTCTCTCTCTCTCTCTCTCTCTCTGCCTATCCAAATATCTAATCTTCACTGGTTTGAGGGGATAGCAGGTAAGATGATTCAAAGAACCATACAAAATTCAAGACCACAATGTGATGGGCAAAATGATTGAAATGTACAAAGCCGCAAATTATTGCCATATAAGATAGTGATATCATTAACCATACCACGACACACAAGTTGGCAAGATGGAATAAGATCATGACATAAATGCCATTTAGTATGCAAGAGTTTCCTTTTTAAATCACCAGCCACTTCATGAGCGTAGCTCTTGTCATAATAGCCAAAAATAAATTTCCAGATGAAACCATGATGTTGTACTTCCTTCACTTGGCCAAAATGATGTAGCTTTTCTATTTTTGGAAACAATAGAAAGAACATCCTCTAGCTTGAACTTCTGTTTTGCATTGCGTATCTATCTTCCCAAGCACACCAACAGAACCTTGGCAATTCATGGCCACTTTCAATTCAATTGTCTGTGTCAAAGTTGCAATGTCAAGCCTTCCTTCTCTCTCTCTCTCTCTCTCTCTCTCTCTCTCTCTCTCTCTCTCTCTCTCTCTCTCTCTCTCTCTCTCTCTCTCTCTCTCTCTCTCTCTCTCTCTCTCTCTCTCTCTCTCTCTCTCTCTCACACACACACACACACACACACACACACACACACACACACACACACACACAAATGGTGATTCGCATCAACCAAGGCAGGAAGGAGTTAAGGGCAGGGTTTCCTGCATTCCAAAGGAGGAGGATGAAGTTGAAGCCATGTAAGCTCGCAATAGGTTATTCTTTCTCCCAACCGCCTCAAAATGGTGCCCAAGATTTCTACCACAATGGCCACCATTTCAGGAGCCTGTGAGAAGAATACCTTTGTGCATGCGTCAATGCTCGCTTCCGACGTGTTTCGTTGCCATCATTTGGCCATCCTCCGCTGGTGCAATCTTGGTGTCGTCGTCATCGCTATAGTTTTGTGGTTGTTGCAACCATGAGGCACAAGAGGAGGATGAGGATAACGTAAAACACCTGATCTTCCTCTGTAGCACCCTGGTCTCACCTCTTTCTTTGTAGCTCCCAGGTCTACTTCTGCAACCAGTCCGCGTCGGCGTGGACTGGTTGCAGCAATAGACCAAGGATTCTTCTATAGCATGCGGTGCCCAATGTTCGAGAGAAATCATTTTTCCAAACATACAAAATTCCTTTCCTTGAATTTGCCAAAAGGAAATTTTAGAAAATTATGTTAGGTTTTTACACTATTTTTCTCTATTTTGGGGTTGGAATTTCTCCTTTCCCCCTTGCCCTCAACCAGAAGTTTTGAAATTGAAAACGACGCATATTAAGCTGAGACACATTTTTTCCAAACACTGGCGGTGCCATAGGTAGAGTTTGCGGCTACGGTAATTGGTTTGAAAAAAATCGTAAAAATGACTTGCACTGCTGCCATGTGTTGTTTAAAGAAACCATATTCAAGCTCAAGGAATTATTAAACTTGGAGCTATGTCCCACCATGAACTTGTAGGGGTTGCTAGCAATGTTTTCTCAAACATACAAAATTCCTTTCCTTGGATTTTGCAAGAGGAAATTTAAAAAAAAGGTTATTTTTTATTTTTAGAGTATTTCTCTCTATTTTGAGGTGGAATTTATCCTTTTTCCCTTGCCCTCAACCGGCATTTCTAAAATTGAAAATGGAACGATATTAAGCTGAGATACATTTTTCCCGAAGACTGGTTGCAGGACATGCAAGCCATGCTCTATAAAAGAGGCCCGGGATATTGTTGGAAGATGCCCAAATATACCAATTTTGCAATGTCTTTTGCAAAGCATTGTGGAGCACTGGAAGTTTTGCCTGTTTTTGCAAATTTTATGGGGTTGTAGTGCTTCAACAAGCCCGCATAACCATTGCATGCACTCCACATGAATGCAATGATTTAGTGATTCCAACCCCATAGCTCCTACAGCTGTTGGGCAAGACGGGGCTCTTATAAACTTCTTTAATCCAGCTTGCTCACAAATGACAAGGAAAGCTCTAAAAAGCTACTCTCGACTACTAATTGATTATGTTTTTCTCATTAATGCTCAAGCCCTTGGTTAAGGTTGATCATTTGCTACTCTCAGACGCCTTTTTACACTTTGATAAATTGCTACCTATAGGACAGTGAATGCTAGAGCCCTATGCTTGCCCTATGCTAATGATATAGACAACTATAGAATACTATGTTATATGCACTTGGGAGTCATTTGATAAGTTGAGAAAGTCGCACTGGAAGAATTTTGGAGACTTTATATGGAATGTATTCCAAGTACTACGGGTGGAAAGTGCTAGAATAGTAGACATAGGTGCCTTTGGCTTTTTGATGCGATAACAATCCCATGCAAACGCAAAATGGTTTCGTCAACTCTGCGGCAAGCTGGGAACTTTTTTTCTCGTTCCATTGAATATATTTCTCTCTGTTTAATGTAATGAATGTTTTGATGGAATGAATGCAACATCTTGTCTTCTTTCTTGATGATTTTGTTGATAAGTAGAGTGGGACTAGTTTTCAACATTGGAAAACGCACTTCTGCAAATTTTTAAAGCAATAAAGCATGTCTAAAGGGACTTGCTCGATTATTCTGTTGCTCGGAAGTACTCGCTCGTCAATTTGTATAACCCGCTTACAAAGAGATATATATCTACTGGCTTGCGAGAGAGGGACCTAGTACAAAGCAACGGGTAAATAATATCAAATAATATTACAGTAAAATAACACGGCTCTCTTCTTACTTCGATTCCCACTTCTTCGATTTCCTCAATATTATTAATCATTTGATTATGCACGTTATCAATTGTCAATGATATCAACAACAATAATTCCTCCTAATCACTTCATTAATTCCTTCATCCATGTCCCTTAGAATTGTGTAACGAATGGTAACATCAAGACAAAAAATGGGAATAAAGAAAACAAAAAAATAAAACCATTCAAAACAATAACACTACACTCATCTGTGATAGGATGATCTATGTGGTCGCAAATTGGATCATCAACCCAGCTGTCTCACATGCAATTTTTAATTATGTATATCTAATATAGTTTGCATCTCCAAGAACGTAGCCATGAACTCTGATACCACTGCTATAGATGGAGGTGGGGAAGGTCCTACAAAATACCAAAAACAACATACTGCAAGCCATAAACCGACAAATTTACATACGAGGTGAATTTCACAAGCGCGTAATCAAATCGATACACGAAGAGAGAGAGAGAGAGAGAGAGAGAGAGAGAGAGAGAGAGAGAGAGAGAGAGAGAGAGAGTACATGTGTACATCCTAGAGCGGAGTGCTATACCGGTGCGGTGAGAGAGAAGAGACGAAGTACATAGACATTGGGTGCAATCTCCCTCCGTGCAAGAGTAAGCATTTTCTTCTTGCACATTTATTTATAGATTTCTTGAATGCTCAAAGTGAATAAATGGCCATAGCTCGTAAAGAGCACTTGAATAATACAATATACATAAATGTGATGTCCTTTGGTCATATTCTTTTGCTTTTTCCACCTGTCACCTGCAATAAATAAGTTATTTTCATTTTCATTATAGTTTTATGCATCAAAGTTAGATTGATTTTGTTCTGATATCTTGCAAAGTAATCTAATTTGATGCAAAAATCATTCACATGATGGAGAGTTGAAATTACATCAAGTATTCTTGAAACATTAAGGTTTGTGTTCGAATCTTGCTATAGCTGAGAGTTACGACACAACTTGCAACGGTGTTGTCCAAACTCTTCCCATGTGTCTTTTTGTAGCCGCCAATCTGCATGTCATCTTGTCATAGAGGAAAACTCCCATACCTCCTTCCAATACGTCCATTGATGTAGCTTCTTTCACCTATTTTTGTTTACACCACCTTCATGTTGAGTATGGTTGAATAACCACTACGAGCCTTTGGTGGTGGGTTTTATCCATGCATTGTGTAGACTAGATACCCAAGCTGCCATATTGCCTTGAGAACCAAGGCATGCGGTTACATATAATGTGTTGCACACAAAGCAAGCACAAACATTACAAGGAAACATATTTGCAAATCAAAAGATTCACATATCATCAAACTAGTTATATTACCATGTAGTGAGTGATATGCTAATTTGTTCACGCACTGATAAATGTATTGTGGAAGATCTCCACAACCTCTTGGAAATTATCATAGTTGATATCATTCCATGTTTTTAGTTCACAAAACTTGAATATTGCATCCAAGATTTTTTGTACCTTCGCCTTCTAAGTCGTGTTGCTGCACCATTGTTTGCATGATTAACTACAACATTGTGAAATTCTTTTCACGTATTGTATCTCAATGCTTGTCTTTCTTGTGCACTATGGCTTTTACGCTATCTTCCAATCACATGCATTGATAGGAAGAGTCGGGCTTGCACACAACTAACGGATAGCTTCTTTGGAACATCCCAACCGTTCTCTCTGTTCTTAGATCTCTTTTCATCCTGCTCTATGTTAGAATAGCCTCCGTGTAAACCCATCTCTAAGAACACTGTCTCTCTAAGGTTGAGATTGCCCTTTGCTTTGCATGCAGGGGGAGGTCAAGTGGTTGATGCAAAATAGATATAGAGAAACATTAGTTTTTCTATAATTCTACAAAGTGCATGCATTATGCATTTGTGTACCCTGAATAATGAATTATCCAAAATGGGTCGAAAGTTAGGGTCGCTTAGATGCCTATCTAAACGCTCTTCTCCAATATGGCTTGTGCAGGATGTGAACCCCTCCTACGCAATTTAAGTTGGGCTTTTGTTTGTTGCTCCTTTGGAAAAATTGTATAAGCATATCAAGGTCTCTATGTCTCCACCCATGTGCCACTCAACTGTCTAGGATCCCATACCCTCCACATCCAATTTCTTTCCATTTCTTTGTTCGCTTATTATTTATGGGATGCTAGTTTGATAAACAAACCAATTCAATATATATCTAAGTTGTCAATCAACACCTGAAAGGGTACTTTTAAGCTATTTGGAATCACATTCAAAACCATAGAACTTTGGTTAAATATAACATCAACTCACCTTGAAGGTTGCAAAAAGAAAAATATTATGCTTAGATTGCACACTAAAGTTTCTAAGCTCATCCAATCTAATGAGTGTATCCTGGGATCTGTTCATGAGTATAATTGTGACTCGCTCAACCTCGTCTCTTTTACAAGCTCACACTCATCTAGCTTGACGAAAAACTTTAGAACACCGTTACACTCTTTAGGAGTAGCATCAAACAACTACACAATGTATATCTGCAGATCAAATCATAAGAAATATTGTTATACTTGTCATATACCACTTCCTCTACTTTTGGCGATATGTATGTCGATTCAACGTGGAAAGGACTTCCCAACGTTTGAAGCACCTCCTCGTTCACTTCTTGTCTTGTTTTTTGAATGGTTTGGAAGTAGTGTGTCCTTAACGTGAATATTTTTGACCTGTTTTTGCACAGATGTGAGTAGGAGGAGTTAGAAAGCTAAGCCCTTTCCTAATGGAATAGCACTACAAATGATGTCACATACTTGTTAATGGAAGCATATCCTTTATTCGATCTATTGGCTTCATAAAAAAATGATTGAACGTCCTGTGCATGGAGTTGGTTCTCCTTTAAAAGGTTGTTAAGCTATTTTGCAACGATCTTACCATAGCAATTGTCATCCAAGAGGCCATCAACGTTTTTTAGATTCAATATGAGACCGTAAGGAGCCAAAGAGGTGCTTGTGTTGCACTCCACTTCCTTGTCGAGGTGAAGCAAAGATCTGGGCATGCATGTTAAAAGTAAGAGATGTGTCTGAGAGCTTATGAACTTAAACCTAAGAAGGATATATGGACTTACTTGCTGGCTTAATTCCTCTTAATTCCTCACAAGCCAACCTTCAAGTCCTCGATGTCCCATAGTCTTCTTTCTCTTTGTTGAGGACCTAGCACTATTTTTTTCTCTAAGTTGTTGCATAGGATTTTTGATGGTCTCCTTGCTACTCTCAACTTGCTGAGCACACTGCACGACTTTTTGATGCAAGTGCACATTCTTGTTGCATGCAATGTCTCTCTCTTTTTGTAGAACATCATTTCGTGTAGCTAATTGCCTGGTGTAGCCACTGGCCATTGTGGCCATCTCTTACATAATTCACAAAATAGGTTATATCCTTGAAAGGTGGAGTGGACTTTGTGATGGGATGCTTATGATACATTTTGTCGTCCGCCCAAAGGTATACATTTTTCATGCCATGTGATCTAAAGTTCCCCTTCGAAGCTTTAGAAATGATGTTTTGTTTGTTTTTCTTGCATAGGGGCTCATACTTTTGTGATAGCTCTATATGCATATGATACACCTCTCTCTGATTCCTTGTAGAAGTTCCTTCGGTAGAAGCTATAAACTTTGATTGAGACATGCCTAATCAAAAGTGTCTGCAGGAGGAGGTGAGGGCAATGGAGGAAAGAACGCTCAATATTTGCGTACAAGAGTGCACATATTGGGAATGGGGGAAAGAATGAGTTCAAAAAGAAGAGCTTAGTTTTGAAAAATGCTGAAGATTGAGATATTTGGCATTGAATTCTTAGCCGCCATAGACAATGAAGTGCTATAATCATTGAATTACTTTTTGGGTTTTTTTATAAATGTACCTTGTAATGAAAGAGATATTTAAATTTTTGAAAAACCAGATCTTGGATGGTGCTATTTGAATTTTGAATATTGTTCTACGTCAGATAACCAATCTGATATCTTCATCAAACCTCTACCGCAAAGAAACATTATCCCTTTATGCCAGCTCCCTTGGATTTGTTCCTCGTCCAAGAACTAAGAGGGGGTGTTAGAGTTACATCTTTTGTCCAAGAGTGGCTTTAGTATCTCCCATGAGCAATTTAGGGAGTGCTCAATTTTGTGGTTGGCCGATCATATTTGAGGTAGAAGTACATTTTCTTATGTTACTTATTGTCTAGTTTATCACTTATTGTGATTGGCACCCCCATATATCTAGGTCATGCGGTATTTTACCCCTGCCCCCTTGTATTATCTCATTCAATCATTAATGATGGAGGACTTCATGCCTTTGCACGTTGTTAGTGGGAAATAAGTGTGATTAGACGGCTAGGGGATGATGGGACAGATCGTTGAAGCAAGTTGCCCATGCAACCTAGCCTTGCCCAAACCAAGCCTCTGGTGGCATGGAATGAATATACCCATCGACATACAAGCAATAATGTGCAATGCATGGTCAGAGGTAGCCTATGGGTAGGGAATGGTCCCCTACTTTCATAGCGATGCATGGCGACCGACAGGGAGAGGGAATGGTTAGTAACATGGACCATTCCTGACCGTCAAAAGTCCAAGGAAGGGGGGCTAGCTCACTGCATGCGGACAAATATTACCGGCTTTGTGATTGGCTCCATGCAAACGAACAATTGCATGTTGTTTTCAACATTTTGTGTGTTGATGTGTCAACACAATAGAGCATTTTGTGTGCTGATGTGTTAGTAGGACAAAGCGTGCATACTGTACTGGTCTCTGAGCGTTCAGGGTGCTGCATTGGCAAGCATCGACATCATGCAAAGTCCAGATTACGACTTTTAATTGACACTAGATGAATGGCCCAGGTCTTCAGCCCCACGACCTTGGGCTTTGATGGAGGAGTACATTGAGGGAGCTTGGCTACCGAGTACTCAGAGAACAATTGTGAGCTCTCCCTCAATTATAATTTATAATTATAATTAAGATTATAGTTATGTAGGCTGCCACGTGGAGGATCCCATCTGAGGGGTTGGGGTTCACCTCTTTGTAACTTGTAAGTAAAGGAAACCGAAGTGTATTTTTTCAAAGCAGACGATCTGCGCTGCTACGGTTCGTCTTGCTACCAGGAACACTTGCGCCATGCCTGAGACAGATGATGCAACCAGACGTCTAACAGCTTTAGCAGAGTACCGTAAGAAGCTTTTGCAGCGGAAGGAGCTCGAAACCAGAGCACGAACTTGTAACTTTCTCTGCCCTTAGTTTCGTGTTTGTGTACAGAGAGAGAGAGAGAGAGAGAGAGAGAGAGAGAGAGAGAGAGAGAGAGAGAGAGAGAGAGATATTACATTTCTCCAATCTGTATATGCTTATTTTGCCCTATTCGTAGGGTACCGTTTATTAATTTGGTGGCTGATCTGTCTGAGGAGCGGGGGTTGGGGGGTTAGCCCTCTCGGTGTTTTTGTGGCATTGGAGTCCATTGGGCTGAGATGTGAACCAAGACTACCCCTCATTAAACTACATTTGCCAATGCCTGCCCAATGGAGTTACCATCCACTTGTGAACTGCCAACCATCATCAACATTTTGGCCTTCTCTATTGTCAGATGCAATGGAATTGAGAGAGAAGATAGAATCAAGCAATTTTATTTTCATAATCCTTTGTTCTTGCCTTGTGTTAATGAATGTAACTTTGTGTTATTGATGGTTAACAAAGAGAGTCAAGAGAGATGCGGTAGAGATGTAGAGAGATATAGAGAGGAGAAGATGCATCGATGGGTTCCAACCCTTAGTATTTGCTTTAGCTAGCGTAAATTGGATGTGCATAGAGACTCTACTCTAATTGATGGATGATGGTACCACCGCTAATTCTTCGAAATGAAGCACCTCCGGGGCTGATTTGATGTGCTGATGAGATCTGACTTGGTGTGGGTTGCAAATGCCCACCATGGGGTAGATCTATGGCTGATTTGCACACCCTATGTGGAGGAATTAAGGGCTGAATGCCTTCTGCAAAAATGCAGCAGATCCGACGTGGATGCAAGGGCTGAAAACTGATGCAAACAATGCGGCAGTGATGGGCTGTAGATACGGGGTGCCAAATTGACAATCTGTACAACTCTAACATTCATGTAACATGTATTCATCATTTGTTTCAAAAGCCATTTTCACACTGACAATCCATGTAGCTTTGAAACTCAAGGGGTCAAGGTAGGTTGCAAATCGAAGGCTTCAAGGTAAAGTGATAACACAGTTGGTGACTCTGCAAGTTCACCTTCTTCCATCCACTTAGCATCCATTGGTGGATAGTTTCTGAACTTTACCAAGTAACGCCTAGCAACCTTGCCTTTCACTTTTCTTTCTTTATGTGCCAAAATCTGTTTCGGGACCAAGATCTCGTCAAGTTCCTCGACTTCCGGTTGATGTTCAGCTGGCATATCTTCTGGCACATCACCCACATAGGGTCTGAGAAGACTCACATGAAACGCATTGTGAATCTTCCAACTGTCAGGCAATTTCAGCCTATATGCAACATCACTGATTATGTCGCACACTTGAAAAGGCCTATAGTAACGCATGCTGAGCTTTGGAAACAGACATTCCTTGCCCTTCATCTTCTTTAACCTTGCCTTTTCAAAGCGTAGAAGCACCCAATCACCAAGTGAATATACCACTTCACGACGGTGACGATCAGCTGCTTTCTTTTGCTTTGCCTGAGTCTTTTCTAAGGCCACTTTGACCTTCTTGTACATTTCATCCATGTCCTGAACATACTTATTTGCTTCAAATATCTTGTCCTTTGTATGCAGTATGGGAGGAACTTTCTTGCCACCTTCAACTATCTCAAAAGGTGCCTTGCCAGTTGATGAATGCATTGTTGTATTGTATGCATACTCCACCAATGGCAAATACTACTCCCACTTTCCTTTATGCTCTGACACATAGCACTTCAGCAGATCTAGGACAGTAGAATTTGCCTCTTCTGACTGCCCATCTGTTTGAGGATGAAATGACGAAGAGAATTTGAGCGTTGTGCCCATATTCTCAAACAAGCCTCTCCAGAACAAACTTGTCATGCGTGGATCACGGTCGCTAACAATCGACTGTGGCATGCCATGATACTTGAAAATATTGCTCATAAACAAGCGTGCCATCTGATCTGGCTTTATCTTCTTCCTGACAGGAATAAAATGAGCCTGCTTTGCTGAATCTGCAAATGATGGTCCAAATACCATCATTTCCTGTCTGCGTTCTCGGAAGATCAAAGATAAAATCTATAGCAATACTTTCCCATGGTTTATTTGGAATAGGTAGTGGTTGCAATAACCCTGGTGCCTTTTGCCTGTCAAACTTGACCTTCTGGCAAATTAGGCATTCTCGCACAAAGGCATCCACATCTCTTCTCAATGTAGGCCAATAGAAGAATGTCTCAACCGCTTTAACTGTAGCATCGATACCACGATGCCCTGCATACGGTGGGACATGACTCTCTTCCATAACTTTGCGTCGCAATGGCTTTGTGACACACAATCTGCCATGCGTCATCATGACCCATCTTTGAGAAGATAGTGTCCATGACGTTGTCCATCCATTAGTTGCTCGAAGACCCTTGCAAAATCTTCATCATTTGCATACTGTTCTCTCATATCATCAAGTTCATGATGATAAGGAATTGACACACCTGAAATTTGTGGCTTCCTTGACAAGGCATCAGCCACAACGTTCTTCTTGCCTTCCACATGCACAATCTGAAAATGGAACATGGACAAGATATTTGCCCATCGCATATGCTTCTCAGATAACTTTGTCTGTGTCAAGAAGTATCGCAAGGTCTGATGGCCCGTTTGGACAACGAAATCTGCACCTAGCACGTAGCGTTTCCAACTTAAGAGCGCATGAATCACAGCCAGTAACTCTTTCTCATAGACCTGCATGGTCATCTCTGGCCCTTGCAAAATTCTGCTCTCATAGGCTACTACCCTGCCATCTTGCATTAGCACTGCACCAATGCTACTACCACAGGTGTCACACTGGACCACAAATGACTTCCTAAGATCTGGCAACACAATGACTGGATGTGAAGTCATCTTTTCCTTTAAGAGATTAAAAGCTGAAATCTCTTTCTGTGTCCATCTAAAGGTGACTGCCTTCTTTTGAAGAGCATGTAAAGGTGAAGCAATCTCAGCGAAATTTTGGATAAACCTTCAGTAATAGGAGCATAGTCCCAAGAAACTTCAGACATCATGCACCGTCTTCAAATCTGGCCATGACTTGATCGCTTCAACTTTTGCAGGATCCATTCTGACACCATCCTTTGAGACAATGTGTCCCAGAAAGTAGATCTCTTCCAGAAAAAACTCACTTTTCTTTGCATTGATGAGCAACCTATGACTGCGTAACTCTTTGAACACAATGGCCAAGTGATGCCTATGCTCCTCTTCATTCTTTGAGTAGACTATCATGTCATCAAAGAATGTACCAACAAATTGGTGGTGTGGACGGAAAATTCTGTCCATCATCCGATTGAACGTAGCAAGAGCATTTGTGAGACCAAAGGGCATCACTAAAAATTCGTAAAGGCCAAACGTCGTTCTAAATGCAGTCTTGTGCACATCCTTTGATCTAATGCGGATATGATGGTACCCACTCTTTAGATCTATCCTGCTAAACATAGCTGCTCCTTCTAATTTGTCCAGAATATCATCAATTCTAGGTATAGGGAACCTATTCTTGATGGTATTCTTGTTCAGTGCACGGTAGTCGATGCACATACGCATGAGCCATCCTTTTTCTGCACCAACAATGAACTGGGCTGAATCAGCCCCTTTTCTAACAGCTCCTATACTTGGCCCATTATCTCTTTCTGCTGAGCCGCACTAACCTTGTACGGAGGCTTATTTGGTGGGCTACTGCCTGGCACCAAATCTATCACATGGTCTTCGGGTCTCTCTGGCGGTAATTGAGACGGTAATGAATTGGAAAAACAGTCACTATATTGTTGTAAAAACATTGACCTTTCTTTATCTAGCACAGATAAATTTGATTCATCACAATCTGACACTTCACGTGCAAAAACTAAGTACGTAGAAAGATGCTTTTTCATTACAGAAGTAATAGCAGAAGCTGATACAGTGGGAATAGACTTCCCTTTAAGCTTTACATCCAGAATGTGAGTCTTTCCCCTGCTCTGTACAGTGATCTTTTTGTTGTAGGCATCCATGATTCCGTGTACACGAAATAACCAAGGAATACCTAATAACACATCACATCCGTCCAGTGGCATGATGTAAAATTCTTCAGCATCTATATAGGAATGGATATGTAGGCGCAACTTTCCAATGATGGGTGTCACAGCCTCTGTATGGCCAGGACATGCCAAACCTGCCTCTGCTGTATACCCCATCTCTTCAGGTCTGATTCCCAACTTGGAAGCCAATTCTGGGGAAATGAAGTTGGCTTTGGCACCTGGATCAAAGAAGATGAGCACTGTTTGATCCCTGACTTTTCCCCATGCTCTGCAAAGCTCACTTGCATCTGAATTTGGCTTGTCGCCCACCATATCTGGCAGTAGACCAGCCATGGGCTTCTTTCCTTTCTTGTCCTCCTTGTCTTCAGAATCAGCTGGCCTTTTCTTTGTAGGACAATTGTAAGCCATGTGGCCAGGCTGCTCACAGATGAAGCATTTGTTCTCTGACCTCAGGACCTTCTTTTGCTCTTCCGACTTGCGAGGAAAACGTCTTTTCCATTTCTTCGCTGGTCCCTTTTCTGATTCAGCCGAAGCTTTGCCTTTCCCTGCGTTGGCTGGCTCCTCAGTCCCTTTTGGAGCCTCATTGGGAACGTGCTTCTTCGCTGAATTTTTCTTGGCTGATCCTTCCTTGACGCCAGTATTGAATTCACAATCTTCTCCCTTGAGCAAACCATTGCCAGTGTTGGCTACCTCGATGAGTTGCGTCAAAGTAGTGACTTTGGTCTTCGTGCAGTACTTTCTCAATCCTTTGGGTAGGCCACAACAATATTTTTCAATCTGTTCTGTCAGTGGCACAAACCTATAGGAAGTTATTGGAAGTAGAGCTTTCCAAACTTCCGATTGTAGTCATCCAGATTCTTGCAAGTGGCAGCATTAAGCCTGTGCCATTCTGTCATGACATCTGCTTCAAAGTCATCAGATAACCATGTTGCTGCAAAAATCTGCTTGAAGTAAATCCATGTGGACGGAGCTTGCCCTTGAAGCAATAAAGTTGTCCACCATTGTCCCACATTCCCTGTCAAGAAAGTGGCTGCCTTGCGGACCTTTGAAGCCTCTGTAAAGTTTCCCCCTGCATAGGCCTTGTCAAACTGCTGAGGAATGAGAGAGCCTTCTTCCTGTCATCAAACCCTGTAAAGGTCGTGAATGTCGCACCTTTGCCACCTTCTTTGTACGGAGTTGGCCTCTCCAGTGGCGTTAAGTTGTCATATGGAAGTGACTGAAACATGGGAACAGTGTTAGGGTTCATTTGTGTTCCCTGACCGCAATTAAGTTGACCTGGAAATGCCATATTTGGTTGCTGATTTGTAATTCCAGCCATACCAAAATTTGCCTGTGGCATCCCAAATTGGCCTTGAGTGCTTTGAAACCCTGGTAGCATGCCCGTGACACCATACATGGGGTTAGGCATCATCGTTTGAGCACCTCCGAACACTGTTCCTGGCGTGTAAAACTGATTTCCAAGTGCATGACCAGCCATGCTCTGGAATACCGATCCACCTCCAAAATAGCCAGGGTGTAGTGAAGGTGGTGGGAAGACTTGTTGCATAGCCTGTAGGTTGCTTCCCTGCCCATTAGAACCAGCTATAGGCTGCTGAAAAGTGGCAGGCTGAACTGGTACAGCTTGAAAGACTGGCATCTCAGCCACCTGTTCTTGCACCTTAGGCACAGGTTGTGGAGAACGCATATTCTCCGTCAAGTGTACAGGTGTTTCCATTGACTCTGCAGTATGAATCACCTGTGCTCGAGCCTTAACAGGCTTTTGAATATGATCCAGTGACCCAACTTGCTGAGACGGAAGAGGTTGCAGAAAGGCTAAAAACCTCGGGTTCTGCATTACTTGTGTGAACATAGCCACAGCAGTAGCTAAATGGGTCCTGAATATATCATCATCCGTCTGTGGTGGTCTTGAGGATTCACCCACTTCATGTGTGTGTTGACCGTGTGAGGAGGAAACCTCTTCAGTCACATCATCTGGTCTGTCAGCCATAATTGCAATTTCCTGTGTCTGGTCTAAGATCCCCTGTGTCTTTGAGCCCAAACTGACCAAGGCTCACTTCTATGGGAAAAAGTGATTTGATCCCGTCGATGGAACCATGACACCGGCCTGTGCAATCCAAAAAGGGCGGTAGACTTTACTTCAAACCTTGATTTAGCTTTCACCCATTATTAGTCGTCTATTCTACCGGTACTTTCAAGACACAACAAATGGGAAAGGGATACAGGCTGCTAGATTGCACCTGTATGAGAAGACCGACACCAGATTGGCCCCTAACTTACGCGCCCCTTTCGGTATTTCTTTATTGATTAAAAGAGGGAATAAACGCTGTGGTTCCCTACAAGCTGCCCCGCACAAACTTGGCTGAATTTCAACTGTTCCGGCCCGATTTCGGCAGCATAATTGTACTAGGACCCTTCACAGTCAGTATTCCCACGCATTGAATGAGCTTCCCGACGCATACGGGCACTTTGCAAAACCTGGCGAAAATCTGCAGCACGCTGAATTCTCTGTTTTCAGCCCCGAAAATGCGCCAAATCACCTGTACAGCGGTCCCCTCGCGTCCCCGAACCTCCTGGGGGTATCAGGGACCGTTTAGGGCCAAAACCCTAAACCTACAAAAATACACAGCAGGCTGTAATTTACTGTTTCGGGCTCCGTTTCGCGTGCCGGTCGCATCCGTAGCAAGTCCTCGAGCTCCCGCACCTGTAGGGCTACTTGCCCTTTGAATCGGACGAGATTTTTGGCGTGAAACCTCTCCGAATTCACCTGTACCTGCGGGGGATCAGCCGCTAGCTAATCCAGTACCTGTGCAAGAGGCTCTTGCCTCGGCAATCGCGCATGAACCCACACAACTGTACATTGGTCAAATGAAAAGCCCACTAGAGGGGCATAACATATTGCCATAGGGGAGAGAGAGGGCAGTGCGTAGCGTGCAGGCATCACTCCTGGCACCGCACTGTACATAGGAGGGAAAGCAAGCACTCCATAGCTCTTAACCTGTGACAAAATCTGCAAATGAGCCTTTCTCCTCTCTAAAATCAGCGCCCCCTTCTCTTGCATGAGGAAAGTGCACAGAATTGTGCCACTTGGCACATTTACAAGCATTTTCCCCTTTCGGGTTGTCGCCTAAAAATCTCCCAACCGGTTGCCCAGTTGACTTCACGGCAGAGTAAGAAAATGTTCCCCTTGTCATTCCAGAGGTAATGACACAAACACATTTTCAAGTCCCAAAATAGCAGTTCCCTAAATTTTAGGAGATGCTGCCATTGTATCTTTCTAGGTCATCTGACCCCCTTTGTACACTACAGCCACATCCCTCTGAAATGTTCCGTCTGACGCTCTCCTTCGCGGATATGCCTCTTCATTTTATTGATGAGCATCTCCTTCGGATGATTGCTGCTCATTTTGGCACAATAGTTCCAGGTTCCTGCATCTTCTCATCTGGTCCACCTCGCATTCAGGTCCTGGTGTTTGGGGATACTTCGTTACCAGATATAGTTATTGTGGCTGTGCGTGATAGAGACTACTCTTGCCGAATGGTAGTCACTGGCCGCCCAGGACAGTGCGTACGTTGTCACGCGATAGGACACTTGGCACGCGATTGCCCCACTCAGCCACGCCATCGGCGTCAACAACAGCCGGCTCGTGGCACCCAGGCTCAGCCACGTGGTCAGCGTCCACAGCCGGTTCCTACTACTACTACTAGAGCACCTCAGCAGCCTACGGGTGCTCCCTCTGCTTCAGTTCCTACTGAGACTGCATGGCAGATAGTTGGTCGTAACCATTCCTTCCGTCCTCGTCAGCAACCCACACCGCATGCAACCCCCAGTGTTAACTCTCCTGCTCCCTCTCAAGTTTCCGCCACTCCCTTACCCCCTGCTTCTCCTCGCCATTCTTCTTCTTCAGCTCAGGATCACTTACCTCTGCTACCAGCTCCTCCTTCACTTGCCATTCCCCTGCCCGTTCCGACCCCTCTTCCCGAGGTCCCTATTCCCATGCAAATGGATCATTCACCGCTACTACCTCTCCCTTTTCCTCCTCTCCCTCTCGCCCTTACTCCCCCCCCTCCACCTTCTGGTCCACCCCCTCCCATACTTACGTCCCACACAGTTTCCTCAGCTCTTGCCCTCTTTCCTGGGGAACTCATCGGGGTGAAATGTGCGGTGACTCAGAAGGACCATTGAGGGTGCAGCTCTACCTTATGCATCACAAGCCAGGTTGTGTTCCCTCTTTAATAGGTAGTCGCTCTTAGCCTACCCATTCCTTTTTCCTTCCATTCCATGCAGCTTAGGAATGGTCCGAGGATCAGGTTCTGCATTTTGTGCATGCACAAACTATGGCTCAGCTTCATTTATGGTTGTCTACTTCCGCTCCGGATGTATTGTCTCCACACTTCCCTTCATGTATTGGTGCTATGGAATGGAGTGATGTATATGCTTGCTATTCATTGCCTATGATCATTCATGTATCCTCAGATGTGGTGCTTCCTATGTCTATGCGCATTTGGGGTGTCAAAGCTGCAACATCTGTAATGCAATGTAAACAAGCTGAGGTCTGCAGTTGGTGCAATGAGACACCATATTTTAGAGAGGGCTTGCGGGTTGCTTTCCTCCCGCCTGAAGCTCACCCCTTGGATGGCCCAGCTGCCTCCAAGAAGATGCGTAGTTAGACAGATGCTTTACCAATTCTTTCATGCAGACTATGGATTTACATGTATTTTCTTGGAATGCTAATGGTTTACAGACTTCTCGGGTAAGAGGTTCACGTAAGCTTTTACTTCGCAGAGATTTACACGCTCATGTAGTAGGCACTGTGGATATATTACTCGTACAGGAGCATAAGATTGCCACTCCCTTTGGTAATCTCATGCCCTCAGGAGCTCACACTTTTTGGGAGCCTGCTCTGGGCATTCATGGACAGAGTTGCGGTGTATGTATATCAGTGGGGCCACGTTACTTGGCATCAGTTCAGCAGCATGGCACCCTGGTCGTTGGCAGAGCAGTCTATGTTTCTATCCGGATTCAGGACTCTACAATTGGTTTTATGTCAGTCTATGCACCCACTACTCCTCGGCAGAGAGCTACTTTTTGGTCCTCCCTGGTTGCTGCTCTACCTGCTGTAGACTCTTGGGTTGTTGGAGGCGACTTCAACAACGTCGAGAGCGATTCTGACTGGCGATCTATCACTCCTCCAGTTCTATCATCCATTTCTCCCGATGAGCAGCCAGCTTGGGATCGATTTCTTCTAGCTATTCAAGGTGTTGACGCCTGGCACATACGCTCTTTTGGTCACCACCTTGCTACACTTCATTACTCGTGGGGGTTTCAGCGACAGCAGGGAAGTTATTAGAGCGACTTGATCGTTTTTACATTGGGCCTTGGGCAGCAGCTCTGGGTGGATTTACTACTATTTGGCGAGGGACCAGCCTCTCAGATCATTTACCCATCTCATTGTTTATCTCTTTCACTAGATCCTCTGCACAGAGACGAGGCTGCCGCATCCCTGACAGTGTTCTCACCACTGAAGTTTTGCAGCAGCAGATTCGTGACTTGTGGTCCACGGGTGCTTCTTATTGTGGTCCCCCTGGAGAGTTCCTTGCCCATTGCATTACTTAGTCTAGTATTTACTGCCGTGATCAAACTGCTACTATTCATCGTCAGTTGAGAGTACGCGAGTTTGACCTCCACATTCCTCTTGGTTCCATACAACGCTTGCTTGAAGAGTGGCCTCAGGATGCTTATCTCGCTGCTAGACAGACAGAGCTCACAGAGGAAATTCGTTGCGTCCAGGAGGCTAGGTCTGAGTTCACTCATCATGCTTCAGTATCTCACTGGATAGCTAAAGCTGATCGAATGAATAAGGACTTCTTCGTTGCGCATAAAGAGCGCCCTCCTGGCACCACCCTTCGGACTTTGTGCGATGCTCAGGGAACACTTCATATGCATCTTGATGCTATTCTTGATATGTCTGCAGATTATTTTGAGGCATTGTTCACTGCTGATGTATGCACTACTGAGGTTTTACATGCCCGTGAGCAGATATGGCATCACACCCGACGTCGTTGTACAGACAGTATGGCAGAGATCTTGTTGGCTCCATTCACACTTGCAGAGCTTTATGTTGCTATCGAGAGTCTAGATCCATCTTCCTGTCCAGGCGAGGATGGCCTCACTAGAGCTTTCTTTTTGACCTATTGGGATGTATCGCAAATACCACTACTTCGTGGTTGTCAGGATATCTTTGCATCAGGATATATGCATCCGGATCTTTGTTCAGGTCTCATATCTCTTATTCCGAAAGGGGGTGACACCACACAGCTCCGCCAGTGGAGACCTATTACCCTACTCCCTTCGGTCTATAAGATATTAGCGTTACTGATCAGCCATCGCTTGCGACCGTTCTTACCAGATATTATTCATACTTCTCAGACAGGCTTTGTCATGGATCGATGCATACTGGATAATATCTTCACTTTTTATGAGGCAGTAGAGTGGGCCAGATCATCTTCTGAACCTCTCGCTTTTTTCATCCTTGACTTCGAGAAAGCATACGATCGTGTTGAGTGGGAGTTTCTTGAAGGATCATTAGCCAGGATGGGTTTCCCTTCGACATGGATCTCAGGCATTTTCGCTCTCTTCAGGACTGCCTGCAGTGCTATTACTATTGGTGGTCGTGTCAGTCGTAGTTTTGAGCTCTCTCGATCTGTCGGTCAGGGATGTCCTTTAGCAGCATATTTGTATCTGTTTGTAGGAGAGACTATGTCCGACTTTCTTCGAGCGCAGAGTCATGCATTTCGTGGCTTGACCATGCCAGTACCTTCAGCTCCGGACCTTATCGATCAGGAGTTTGCTGATGACACTATGCTGATGTTGCGCTATTTGCTAGCAGCTCTTGATGCCATGCGGGAGGCTCTGGAGGTTTTTTGCATTGCCAGTGGTGCACGCATTAACTGGCACAAATCCTATGGGTTACTGGTTGGCAGTGATGACATACCTACTTGGGGGGTGACTGATGGTTTCACATGGCTGCAGCCGGGTCAGACATGCAGATATCTTGGCTTTCAGGTTGGATTAGACGTTTCCTCACAACAGCAGTTTGCACCCGTACTACAGTATATTCGCAGGAAGCTGTCATTGGTCTTCACGTCATCTGTCGTTGGCTTGCCGTGCATTGGTCGCCAACCAGGTCATTCTGGCTACAGTATGGTATACGGCCTCCTGTTGGATGCTACATTCTGGTGTGATAGCTCAACTATGCAGACTCGTGCGGAATTTTTTATGGAGTGGCACAGATGGGACTACTGATACTCGTGCTCGAGTTCGCTGGTCCACGATTATTCGTCCTAGGTCAGCAGGCGGCCTTGGCATTATTGATCCAGAATGATAGAGCCGCGCCCTTCTTACCAAGCTTATTGTTCGGGGTCTCTTTCCCGGGCAAGAACCTTGGAAGATGCTTCTTCAGGCCGCTCTTTCCACAGCTACTCCACGCCTCGGCACTAGAGATGGCCATACTTGGCAAACAGGGTTTCGTTTTCTCTTTACGGATGCCCCCTTGTGCACCAGCACTCTCTCACCTTTCATCCGCTCACTCCTTCAGATTTGGGTATCCATGCGACGAGCTATCATACGCTCACCTCCCTCATGCCGTGAAGAGATTGAACGCCAACCTCTCATTTGGAATGATGCAGTTCTTGATTCTTCAGTTAATCCACCCCGTCAGCTTGGAGAGAGGACTCACATTGATTTGGCTGCTTGGGACACTGGCCCTGCTGCCTCTATGCGGTTGTTTCATGAGACACGTATGCTGGATGCAGATTTTGTGGCAGAACATTATGACATTGGTCGCGGGGTAACAGACAGACTGCTTGAGATTGACTCCGCCATTCCTTCACACTGGGACGCGGTCATGCGAGACACGGTTCAGATGCCTCCACATTGTGGCTGGGAAGGCCTCTTTGCTCAGAGCACTCTCTTATTAGTTCGTTTTGACACCATGCTGTTCACAGTTGAGACTGACTACTCTCCGGGGATGCATGCTCGATTGACATATGCTACCACCTCTCCGCACCTTCTCTACAGCGGCGCTCGATGGGAAGCCATACGAGTAGTTGGCTCTCGCAGGAAGCGTCGATGTGTTGACCCCCGTTTCGCTTCCGCTGATGCTGCACTTTGGAGGCTTTGGGTGTGGGAGGGTCGTGCCCTATCTCAGCTTTATTGGGACCCAGGAGAGTGGCATTGGCCTCACCCTAACCCCACCGGTGCACATGTATCATTCTTTGAGTACACTGTCAGAATTGGAAGATTCGTATTGATGAGACAACACACAGAGCAGCCCGCTCGTATGCGTTTCTGGTTACATTCAGGTCTCTCCCATGCCTATCTACAACAGTTTTGATCAGCCATGTGGGATTTACATGTGGCTCGTCGTATTTCTTTTTTCATGTGGATGATTGCACATACAGGACTTCCAGTTGGGACTTGGCTAGCTTCTATGGGTCATGATCCGTTATGTACTCACTGTCCTTTGCGACTCCCTGAGTCACCTGCACACTGTCTTTGGTCATGCTCGTCTTCTCATGTAGTGTGGCTAGCAGTTTACTCTTTACTTAGCAGAGCTGGTGTTCAACATGGATTTCTCACTTGGGGATCTGTCTCCTGGTTGATGCCGATGCCCGGACTGCATCTTTTCTACGAGGGCTCAGACACAGATCCAGCTCTTATGCTTACCTCGACGGGTTATCGGCGAGGGACTTTGGCTATGTTACCACAGATTGCTTGGCAGGGGGACTCTCAGACGCGTGATGAAATCTTCTCAGTTATCACTAGCATTGCACTATGGAATGTTTGGAGAGCTCGTTGTCTTCACATTCTCAGTGCGGCTCCACAACTCCTTCCGGATACCCTCACTTCCATTTGGCTGGACATCATTCACACCCTCATTTGGCAATGGGATTCTTCCTCAGGTACATCTAGAGCAGTCGAGGCTCGTCGATTTGACTTCCTTCGGCGTTGGGCTCGATCTCCACTCTTCTTCACACTTACAGGTGGACAGATTACATGGCATTATGCACCTCCTCAGTGGTTTCTCCTCCACTCATCATATAGACCACCATGAGATTGTTCTAGTAGAGTTGTCACTATAGTGGCTATCACCCTTACATTCAGCTTGTACACCCCACGTGATAGGCCTTTTTTGGTATCCGCTGGGGATTATATTGTACTTGATTTTTACCAAAAAAAAAAAAAAAAAGAGAGAGAGAGAGAGAGGGGGCAAAGAAAAGTTGAAAATCCGACGCGTGAATTTTTCTTTTTTGAAAAGTTTGCTAGAAAGGAGTACAAACATCAACTGTAGATTCACATATCTGTGAATAGATTGATCAAGTACTCCAAGGACGCGAGATTGGCAAAACACCTGATTGATAAGATTTACTCAAGATGGCGTGTGGCCATTGCTTCTCCTCTCAGGTAGGGAGAAAAGCCGAAAAGACAGATGAGTGCAGAAAAGTGGAACCTGTACTCGTAGAAAGACATGGACAAGCACTCTTGAAAAGAAGCACTTCCACAAAGCCAACCAATATGACTTCCTCGAAGCCAAGAGCAAGAAAACAAAAGAATTTAAAGAAGGTGGACAGTCGATTCAATTTGAATCCTTTCCTAGGTTCCGAGATGCTCCGAGGGCTTTGGCCTTCATTCAACAGTTTGACATAGCCTTCTCTAAAGGAAAATGCTCGAACATGGTGGTCCACTCTTCTTCTGAGGCAGGAAGCTCCAATTAAATGGTTGAAATTCAAAAGGCTCTTTAGTTCGATTTTCTCCACACTTATGCCGATTGCTTTTCTGAGGGCTTGCCAGGCGAGTTGCCACTAGCTTGTCCTGAGGATCATACCATTGATCTGATACTTGGAAGCACACCACCGAACCGGCCACCTTATCGTGTGAGCCGAGCCCAGAATGAAGAAATTATGAACCAAGTGAAAGACCTCTTGGAAAAGGGTCTTATCTAGTCGAGTACTTCACCTCATTGCTCTCCGGTGTCGATGGTTTTGAAGAAAGAAAGATCTTGGAGAATGTGCATTGATTATAGAGCTCTCAATAAAATCACAATCAAGAATAGATTTCCGATTTTGAGAATCGATGAAATTCTTGACCGACTACAGGGATCCTCTTGTTTCAGCAAGATCGATTTGAACAGCGGATATCATCAGATTCGAATCACACTGGGAAATGTCCACAAGACAGCTTTTTGGACGACCTTCAATTTATTTGAATTTTTGGTAATGCCTTTTGGCCTTACCAATGCTCCAGCGACCTTTAACCGAATGATGGATAGGATTTTCAGAGAGTATAGATCTTTTGTTAGCGCTTTCTTTGATGACATTATTGTCTTCTCCAAGGATGAGGTAGAACATAGAGAACATCTGCTACAGGTCTTTCAGGCATTGCGAGATCACAAGTTGGTGATCAATGCAAAGAAAAGTGATTTTTTCTTATCAGAGATACATTTTTTGGGACACATCGTCTCAGCAGCAGCAGGAGTGCAGATGGACCCGGCCAAGATAGAGACTATACGTGATTGCCCGATTTGAAGAATGTCTATGAAGTTAGAAGCTTCTCGGGCTTATGTTCTTACTACCGACAGTTCATTAGAAAGTTTGCAGAGGTTGCTTTCCCTTTGCATATTTTGACACAGAAAGGAGTCCCTTTCTCGTGGGGATCCACAGAGAAGACTGCCTTTCAGACTTTGAAAGAGAAATTGACTACAGGACCAATTTTGACTTTGCCGGATTTGCAGAAGTCATTCGAAGTATATTGTGATGCTTGTGGTCGTAGTCTTGGTGCTGTCTTAATGCAAGAAGGCCATGTCATTGCCTATGAGAGCCGATTGTTTTCAAGGCCGGAATTGACAACACAGATATATGAGAAAGAGCTTTTGGCGGTTATCCATGCTCCTACTTAGTGGTGACATTACGTACTCGGAGCCGATTTTACGGTCTTCATAGATCACCAGAGTTTACGCTACTTCTTGTCATAGAAGCAGCTATTGGAAAAGCAAATGCAGTGGGCGAACATCTTGTCACAGTTTCACTTCCAGATTGTCCATGTGCAGGGACAAAAGTACTTAATGGTAGATGCTTTGTCTCGGAAGCCGTTGGTTTTGGCTATTTCCGCGATACATCATAGAAGCTTCAAGGATATGGTCGATCAATACGCCACAGATCCAGATTTTGCAGATGTATTCGGTCGAATACAGAATGGGGAGGTAGTAGCCGGATATTCCATTCAGGATGGCTACTTGATGAAGAAAACGATGTTGTGAGTTACACAGCCGTTGAGGGAAAAGGTTCTAACCCAATGCCGCTGTCCACCATTTACGGGTCACCGCGGCATTGATACCACCTTGAAAGGTGTGGAGCGATGCTTCTTTTGGCCGAGACTCAAGAAGGACGTGGACGATTTTGTACGCAGTTGCTTGGTATGCCAGAAGGTCAAGTTTGACAGGCATAAAGCACAGGGATTGTTATAGCCTTTACCCATTCCCACCCGTCCTTGGGAAAGTATTGCTATGGATTTCATTTTTGATCTCCCGAAGACACAGAGCTGGCACGATGGTATTTGGACTGTTATTGACAGATTTAGCAAGCAAGTTTATTTCATTCCAGTGAAGAAAACAGTCAAGCTGGATTACTTAGCAAGACTGTTCATTGCCCAGATATTCAGATCACATGGCATGCCTGAGACAATTGTCTCTGACAGAGATCCATTCACGAGTTTGTTTTGGAAGGCTATTTGGGAGAACATTGGCACACTGTTGGAGTTCTCGTCATCTTTCCACCCGCAGACAGATGGGCAATTTGAGATTGCAAATTCAATTGTACTGGATTTATTGAAGACTCAATGGGAAAGGTTTTTACCTTTGGTGGAATTTGCCTACAATAACATGATTCACTCTTCGGCGGGGAAGGCGCCGTTTGAGATTATTGAAGGTGCTTCGAAGGTTCCACCCTTCTTAAGCACGAAAGATAAGATTTTTGAAGCCGACCAGTACACGAGGGACTTGGACACTGCTTTTGCCAAGGTCCAGGAGGCTTTAGAGAAATCTCAGGAAAGATACAAAAAGGCAGCAGATCGACACCGTCGCGATTTGAAATTAAAGGAGAACGATTGGGTGCTCTTATGTTTTGAGAAGGCACGCCTGAGAAAGAAAAAGGGAAAGGAGCGGCTTTTTCCAAAACTTAGCATGAGATACTATAGACCTTTCCAGATAAAGAAAAGATAAATGATGTCTCTTTTAGACTGAAGCTGCCTAATACTTAGAGAATTCACAATGCTTTTCATGCGAGTCTCTTGAAGCCTTTAAAAGGCGATGTGCCCGATAAGCAACCCAAAGTGGAGGAAAGCGAGGAGATACTCGTTGTAGAACAGATATTGGCACATAAAGATAGAACGATAAAAGAAAAAGTGATGAGGCGGTTCTTGGTTAAATTCAAGAACTATTCCGCATTGGATGCAAAGTGGATGGAGGAGGAGGACCTAGCAAATACTCCTCAGATTGTGAACCTTAACATTGAAGCATTCTGTTTAGCGTAGTCTACTCCGATAGAACCCCGATTTCAGCATGGGCGAATCTAGTGCAGTGGGTATACACATGTCACGTGACACATCCCAACCCTATGTGTCCGTGGACAAGCTACACCACAGCAGGGTTAAGTCAGTCCAGTCAATTTAGATTAGCAGTGATCTGGCACTTTTGTGAGTCTATTCGTAGACCGTGCATGCCCAGTCACTTAGCATAGATGCATATCCTCCGGTTGCACACAACATGATCATCGGAATTCCCATCAGAATCCATTAGTATCAGTTAGGGGAATTTTCCAGTGCATATAGCCTATTTTCCTATTTATTGAGATTTTCACTTATTATTTTTAAGTGACTTTCCAACAAAAGTAGGTAGGGCAATTTTGCTAAGTTAATATATAAGCAAACCCAAGTTCACACTTTTTGGCAGAAGAGGCAGCAGGAGCACATGCTCAACAGGCAACTTCTCAGCAGACCCCCCCCAAGAGGCCTAGCGTTTTTGGAGCAGATCCATCAACCTAGCGTTTTTGCATGAAGAACCAGCCCTGGTGTTTTGCACAGCAGATCAGCCCCGGCGACTACAGCAGATAGCAGATCAGCCTAGCGTTTTGTCTTTGCAGACAATCGGCGTCAGATTTACAGATTTTCAGCCCTAGCGTTTTTTACAAACCCTAGCGTTTTGCAGATTCTCCGTGACGGAAGGTCAAAGAACATCAGCGTTTTCAGTTTTCAGCCCTTAGTACCCGCAGATCAAGTCCCGAACCTCGCAGATCTCACCTTCCCGAAGCAGTTCCTCGCCGCACGGTCAGTTTCCGCAAGGTTTACAGTTTCAGCCCGGAAAACGCAGATTTCAGCATCTGTGTTTTCAGCGCGTCGTCGTCGCATCGTCGTCATCGACATCGTCACCGACATAGATCAGCAGATAGAAGATTCGCAGATTTCAGCCCATAGAGTTTTTGGACAGCAGTAGAAAGATTGTAGATTTCAGCCCTTAGGTCGACTTCGTCATCACCGTCGTCATCGTCGACATAGCCTAGACTTGCATCTGTCTCATGCATACCATTTGTACCAGATTGTGCAATCAATAAGTAGACCACTCTCGCCGACGAGAGTGGGGCCTTTGGAGGAGGGTTTTACAACCTCTCGGTGTCGTATCTCTTCTCTCTCCTTCTCTCAGTCTCATTCACTTGCACGCACAATATCCACTCACTTTGTTCGTGATCATAGCACTCTCCATAAGACGGAAAGCTCTTTCTTTCCCTGTCACAAAACGGGAGCGTACACGAGCACTTGAAAAATCTGAAAATTATAATTCTTTGAAAACATGAGAGAAGGGAGAAGATCGACACAGTATTGGGGACCAGAAGATGGGCTGGTCCCCCCCCGTTAAGAGTATTCTTTTATTCAAGGAGAATTCTTATACAAGCACGAGAACCCGAGGAAACCCCTCCGTTCTATAATCTTAGACCCGAAGGTCGTGCTTCCCCGTAAAGGGCTTGGGCACAAGGCCGTTCCTTCCCGTAAGGGACTTAGGCGCGAAGCCGTACTTTCCCGTAAGTGACTTAGGCGTGAAGCCGTACTTTCCCGTAAGTGACTTAGGCGTGAAGCCGTACTTTCCCGTAAGGGACTTAGGCGTGAAGCCGTACTTCCCGTGAAGGGCCTTCCCGTAAGACTGGAGATTCCTGCAAAACAAACCACACAAACACGCGACAACAATTCGTATGGCAAATCCACAATAGATACCTGTCGCTCTTGCGCGGGAAAAAGCGACTTCCGTGCTTCGTAGTCTCGTGATCTCTTGTGGCGGCAGAGCCTTCTCTTGCTGATGTTGGTACCCCCTTTGAGTGAGGGCATGTGGTGCTTTAGCCTTTTATAGCTCCCTGGCCACGGCACGAATAGCTGCTCGCGTAGAGATCGCGGTCGTTTTTTTTTTTTTTGTGTGCGCTGTTCTACCCGAAATAGGGAGAGAGAATTCGTTGGCTGGTTTTGTTGCTTTATCTTCTAAGTGGCTGCCCACTTATTAAGTGGGTGGCCGGCATATTTTAAAATTGGTCTGAACCTGCCCAAAAACTCAATAAAACCTTATAAGTTAAAACCAATGCATTTCACAACACTTCCCAGGCGTCCCTGTATGCAACACATGCACGAATGCAATGCAAACATAGATTCCTCGCGGGAAAGCGTCTGCCTTCCCGCGATTGTTCCTGCTTTTCGTAAAAAGCTTCATTGAACCCATCTTTATTCTTGTGCTTGCGTTCTTACGCGTATTTTCTTACTCAGTTCGGATTTCCTCCTTAGCCTACGGGATGCCCCCTTACTGATGCACCCGTCACCCATCATGTGACGCATTAGGGGCACTCGTAACCCGGCCCTTTCCACCGAACTTACGGAAACTCCTTCGCGATGTTTACCGTCACCCATCAAATGACACATCAGAGTTGTCCGTTCCTGATGGCATTTCCTGTAGCTACAATCTTTTACAGTTCTTAGTGTACACATTAAAATATCCTAATTTCATAAAAAGAAATTAATCATTAAAAATAAGAAATAGTCCAATTAGCAACATTCCCTAAGAACTAAAAGGAACCTTGAGCCATAAAGATCACTAATCTTGAGAAAATACAACATTCATTCCGCTGCACCTAACAACACAACAGGGGAGTCACTCCATTCCTTTGTCGACAGATTGCCCCGATACTTTGATTTTGGAATAGAGTCATTGATGTCCCCTTTTGGGTTTCAAGGATATTGCTGAGCTAACAATATTCTGCTGTATGACTTTATGAACTGGAATTCCCGATAATGAAATTGATACTAATTGATTTGTACTTGACTTGTTTGAGTGCAGAAACTGATAGACGAAATGACTACAGCATTTTGGTCTCATAAATCTCTATAGACATGATTGCAATATGGATTAGTTAATCTGGCATCTATGAGGTCTCGATCGGATCTAGATACGATTGCTAAATATGTTGCCGATTAATCATGATCTGGGATTTGGAATGATATTTTGAATGTGATTTGTCATGTGATGTCAAGTGATGCCCTGTGATGTGACTGTCGATTGGTACATGTGCTAGATGTGTTGTTCCTAGTGCGTCGGTACTAACAGTCAGTGTCTGCTAAGACAGTTTATGGCATTTGTCTGTTTTGCAGGCGTAATCGAGGGTGATTACAATGCTTTCAAGAGGGGGGTATGTCACAAATCGGTGACGTGGCATGGCCTTGGACACACTTGGACACGTGGCAGCAGTACGGACCTCCGCAACATGCGTCGATAGGCTGTACGGACTATGTACAGGTCTTCGGATTTTGTGGCACAAAACGCGAAAGCGATGATGTCACGTGACACATCCCAACCCTATGTGTCCGTGGACAAGCTACACCACAGCAGGGTTCCCGTCAGTTCAGTCAGTCTAGATTAGCAGTGATCTGGTACTTTTGTGAGTCTATTCGTAGACCGTGCATGCCCAGTCACTTAGCATAGATGCATATCCTCCGGTTGCACACAGCATGATCATCGGATTCCCATCAGAATCCATTAGCATCAGTTAGGGGAATTTTCCAGTGCATTTAGCCTATTTTTCTATTTATTCGGATTTTCACTTATTATTTTTAAGTGACTTTCCAACAAAAGTAGGTAGGGCAATTTTGCTAAGTTAATATATAAGCAAACCCAAGTTAGCACTTTCTGGCAGAAGAGGCAGCAGGAGCTTCCCGCTCAACATGCAACTTCTCAGCAGTAATTCGGAGAGGTTTCACGCCAGAAATCTCGTCTGATTCAAAGGGCAAGTAGCCCTACAGGTGCGGGAGCTCGAGGACTTGCTATGGATGCGACCGGCACGCGAAACGGAGCCCGAAATAGGAAATTACAGCCTGCTGTGTATTTTTGCAGGTTTAGGGTTTTGGCCCTAAACGGTCCCTAATAC
Organism: Adiantum capillus-veneris; assembly: GCF_014529385.1. Lineage (NCBI taxonomy): Eukaryota > Viridiplantae > Streptophyta > Polypodiopsida > Polypodiales > Pteridaceae > Adiantum > Adiantum capillus-veneris. Next base: position 101,927,791 of record NC_140943.1, on the reverse strand, counting down.
CCCCCCAGGAGGTTCGGGGACTGCTGTACAGGTGATTTGGCGCATTTTCAGGGCTGAAAACAGAGAATTCAGCGTGCTGCAGATTCTCGCCAGGTTTTGCAAAGTGCCCGTATGCGTCGGGAAAGTCATTCCATGCGTGGGAATACTGACTGTGAAGGGACCTACTACAGTTATGTTGCCGAAATCGGGCCGGAACAGTTGAAATTCAGCCAAGTTTGTGCGGGGCAGCTTGTAGGGAACCACAACGTTTATTCCCTCTTTTTTTTAAACAATAAAGAAATACAGAAAGGGGCGCCTAAGTTATGGGCCAATCTGGTGTCGGTCTACTCATACAGGTGCAATCTAATAGCGTGTATCCTTCTCCCCTTTGTTGTGTTTTGAAAGTACAGGTAAAGTGGACGACAAATTAAATGTGTGAAAGCAAATAAGGTTTAAGTTAAAGTCTACCGCCCTTTTTGGATTGAACAGGCCGGTTTCACAAGAAGATCTCGTTCAGAGAACAGATTGAGCGGTTTACCTTGGGTCTACCTACAGAGATCCGAGATCACTGCTTGGAACAGAAGTCAGCTTCTATTCAGGATTCAGGAGTTGACGAGTCATGCGAAGCGGGGCTTTGCCATTCACTCTGGCAGTCTGACCTACCCCACAGAGGAGGCCACGACACATTGAGCCGAACAGCCTTCTGGGAATGAAAGTAGAAGGAAAAAGAGCAACCCAGAGAAAAAGGATGCACGACCCAAGCTTACTCCTGAGGAGAGAGGTCGCTTCATCAGAGAGGGGAAGTGCTTTGGATGCGGGGAACATGGACATATCTCCGTGAAGTGCCCTAAAAAGGCACAGAAAGAACAGAATGATAAAGACGACGACAGGCGTGAGAGTTCGAGAGCAGTTGAGGAACGTGACAGAAAAGGCAGATAGAAAAGCAGAATTGGTACCACATGGCGTGGGACGTGCACCGAATCTAATGGGGCAAAGTGAAGGATCAGGAAGCTCTTTTGAAGGAGCCAAGGCTAACTTCTTTTCACTTGGAATTGGCGGCTCGATTTGGAATTACGCCCGACAGACTGACGCCACAGGCGGAGGTAGTTCGACTGACACCCGGATGGGATGTTGCCATTACACCGAGCATTGGCAAACTTTGTTTGCAATGACAGGGGTGTTCAGGGCACGCGAGTGACGTTCTACTCAAGATCCCTTGGTACCACAAGAACTACGCCGTGGTTGACTACTGGGCCGAGAAAGCGACTTTGATAAATGAAGGGCTTAGAGATTGTACTTGATGAACTTCAGTTTCTTACTCATTCTTTTGGGAGAGAACTGAACGATGGATAAAGGTTGAATATGTTTTGACCTGATCAAAAGAACGCCAGGATTTTTCTCCACACTCATGCCGATTGCTTTTCAGAGGGCCTGAAGATCAAACCATTGATCTGATACCTGGAAGCACGCCACCGAATCGGCCATCTTATCGTGTGAGCTGAGTACAAAATGAAAAGATTATGAACCTAGTGAAAGACCTCTTGGAAAAGGGTCTTGTCCAGCCTAGTTCTTCACCGTATTCCTCTCCAGTGTTGTTGGTTTTGAAGAAAGACGGATCTTGGAGAATGTGCATCGATTATAGCACTCAACGAAATCACCATCAAGAACAGATTTTCGATTCCTAGGATCGATGATATACTCGACAGGTTACAGGGATCCTCGTGCTTTAGCAGGATTGACTTGAAGAGTGGATATCATCAGATCAAGATAGCGCTAGGAGATGTCTACAAGACAGCTTTTCGGACGACTTTTGGGTTATTTGAGTTTTTGGTGATGCCTTTTGGCTTAACCAATGCTCCTGCGACATTTAACCGGATGATGGACAGGATTTTTCGAGAGTACAGGCTATTTGTTGGCACTTTCTTTGACGACATCATTGTTTTCTCCAAGAATGAGGCCGAACACAGAGATCATCTGCTTCAGAGATACACTTTTTGGGACACTTTGTCTCAGCAGCAGGAGTGCAAGTGGATTCGGCCAAGATTGAGACTATACGTGATTGGCCCGATTTGAAGAATGTCCATGAAGTTGAAAGCTTCTTGGGACTGTGTTCGTACTACAGACGGTTCATCTGAAAGTTTGCAGAGGTTGCTTCCCCTTTGCATATCTTGATACAGAAAGGAGTCCCTTTCCTGTGGGGATCCACAGAGGTGACTGCCTTTCAGACATTGAAAGAGAAATTGATACAGGACCAGATTTGACTTTGCCAGACTTGCAGAAGTCATTTGAAGTATTTTGTGATGCTTATGGTCGTAGTCTGGGTGCGGTCTTGATGCAAGAAGGCTATGTCATTGCTTACGAGAGCCGATTGTTCTCTAGGCCGGAGATGATAGCACAGATTTATGAGAAAGAGCTTTTGATGGTTATCCATTACTCAGTGGCAACATTACCTACTCGGAGCGGATTTTATTGTCTTTACAGACCATCAGAGTTTGCGCTACTTCTTGCCACAGAAGCAGCTTTTGGAAAAGCGGATGCGGTGGGCGAACATCTTGTCACAGTTCCACTTCCAGATTGTCCATGTGCAGGGACAGAAGAATGTGGTGGCAGATGCTTTGTCTCGGAAACCGTTGGTTCTGGCTGTTTCCGCGATATATCATAGGAACTTCGAGGATATGGTCGATCAGTATGCCACAGATACAGATTTTGCAGATATTTTCACACGGATACGGGATGGGGAGACAGTAGCTGGATACTCCCTTCGGGATGGCTACTTGATGAAAAAGACTATGTTGTGCGTTACACAGCCGTTGAGGGAAAAGGTTATAACTGAATGCCACTGTCCACCTTTTACGGGTCACCGCGGCATTGCTACCACCATGAAAGGGGTAGAGAGATACTTCTTTTGGCCGTGACTCAAAAAGGACGTGGAAGAGTTGTGCGCAGTATGCCAGAGGTCAAGTTTGACAGGCATAAGGCACAGGATTGTTACACCCTTTACCCATACCCACCCGCCCCTGGGAAAGTATTGAAATGGATTTCATTTTTGATCTTCCGATTACACAGAATGATCACGATGATTTTCCGATTACATGGCACGTCTGAGACGATTGTCTCCGACAGAGACCCCAGATTTATGAGTTTGTTTTGGAAGGCAATTTGGGAGAACATTGGCACGCGGTTGCAGTTCTCGTCATCGTTCCACTTGCAGACTGACGGGCAATTTGAGATTGCCAATTCAGTGATTTTAGATTTATTGAAGTCTTGTATCTCAGATCAGAAGACTCAATGGGAAAAGAACTTACCTTTGGTGGAATTTGCCTACAATAACACGATACACTCCTCGACGGGGAAGACGCCATGTGAGATTATTGAAAGTGCTGCGAAGGTTCCATCCTCCCTGCGCACGAAAGATTAGATATTTGACGCGGATGAATATTCGCGAGATTTGGATACGGCTTTTGCCAAGGTTCGCGAGACTTTGCAGGAGTCTCAAGAACGACAGAAAAAGGCAGCGGATCGCAATCGTCGCGACTTGAAATTGAAGGAGGATGATTGGGTGCTCTTACTTTTGAGAAGGCACGCCTACGAAAGAAAAAGGGAAAGGAGAGGCTTTTTCCAAAGCTTAGTATGCGATACTACGGACCTTTCCTGATTACTGACAAGATAAATGATATCTCCTTCCGATTGAAACTGCCAGATACTTGGAGGATTCATAATGCATTGCATGTGAGTCTCTTGAACCCTTTTAAGGGTGATGTGCCTGATGATGGGGAGCCTGATGAGCAACCCGAAGTGGAAGAAAACGAGGAGATCCTTGTTCCTGAACAGATTTTGGCACATAAGGATACGAAGAATAAGGGTAGTCCGAAGGCGGTTCTTGGTTAAGTTCAAGAATTATCCTGCACTTGATGCGAAGTGGATGGAGGAGGACGACCTTGCTTATACTCCTCAGATTGTGAAACTTTACCTCGATGCTTTTGGTTTAGCATAGTCTACTCCAAATGGAACCCAGAATTCAGCTTGGCCGGAGATCTGGTGCAGTGGGATGCACAAGAGGGGAGTCACTCCACTCCTTTGTCAACAGATGCCTTGATTTAGATACTAGAGTCACTGATGTCTCTTTGAGCTTCAGGGATACTGAGAGCTGACAATATTCTTCTGTATGACTTTATGAAATGGAATTCTTGATAATGATACTGATTTGTTCTTGACTTCTTTTGAGTGCAGGAATTGATAGCCGAAATGACTGCAGCATTTTGGTCTGATTGATCTCGAATAGACATGGTTGCAATAGGGGTTAGTCAATCGGACATCGATGAGGTCCCGATTGGACCTAGATGTGATTGCTAGCTACATTGCCGATAAATCATGGTCTAAGATCCGAATGAATGTTGAATGTCATGTGATGTCCTATGATGTCTGGTGATGTCCTGTGATGTTGTCTGATGTGACTGTCGATTTTGTACATGTGCTAGATGTGTGTTCCTAGTACGTAGGTACTAACAGTCAGTGTCTGCTAAGACGGTTTATGGCTTTTGTCGGTTTTGCAGGTGTAATCGCGGTCAATTACAATGCTTTCAAGAGGGGGGTATGTTACAAAGTGATGACGTGGCGGACAGCAGAAACCCTAATTTTTGTCAGAAACCCTAAAATTCCTGCAAACCCTAATTTCTGCCAAAAACCCTAATTTCCGAAAATCGCGGAGGCTTTAAAAAAAAATAAAAAGTAAATTTTTTTTTTGAAAATGATGAGCGACGCGAATTTTGCTTTTTTTTAAATTAAAAAAAGAGAAAAGACTCTCTAAGAGAGAGAGAGAACTGATGCTTTTTATTTAAAAAGCTTTTGGGGCTCTGCTTTTGAGCATCCCTTGTATCTTTAAATTAGTGGTGAGGGCCTCACTTCTCAGAGCATCTGGACGCAGAGTCTGAGAGTAAAACCCTAGCTACTCTCTTGTACTTTGACTGATTAATATAAAAAGAAATACCGAAAGGGGCGCCAGTCTTTGGGGCCAATATCTCTAGGCACGGAACTCCGCCGGGCCAATGCAAATCTATTGTGATCTGTGAATTGTTTTGAAGTGGTTATTTGGTGCTGTCGCGGTTGATTCTTGACTTGGAGTGTCCAAGTCTGTTACAGATCACTAATCTTGAGAAAATACAACATTCATTCCGCTGCACCTTACAAATGACGTGGCCTATCGGACAGAAATTTGCTTTTGCGTAGCAGCTGATGACGTGCCAAAGTGTACGCAATTCCTCATTTTGCGCTAGCTGAATTTTTGGATAGCTTTTGGGCTAGTTGCTTTATTTTAAGAAGCTGTTAAAATTGACAGCTTTTGGGGCTTTGCTTTTTGGGCATCCCTTGTAACCAATAAATAAGTAGTTAGGCCCTCACTTCTCAGAGCATCTGGACGCAGAGTCCGAGAGTGAGCACCCTCCCACTCTCTTGTAATTTGAACATAGATCAATACAAAAAGAAATACCGAAAGAGGTGCCAGTCTTTGGGGCCAATATCTCCAGGCACGGAACTACGACGGGCCGTGTCGACTCAAGTGTGAATTGTGAATTGTTTTCAAGTGATTCTCTGCTGTGTCATGGTAGAATCTTGACTTGGGGTGTCCAAGTTTATTACACCAATTCCTTATCATCATGAGCTTGATGACACGAAGGAATGATATGCTGTTGATGAAAATTTTGCAAGGATCTTTGAACAGTTGCAAGATGGGCAACGCCATGAACACTATCTCTCTAAGGATGGTTTTATGATGATGCATGGCAGATTATGTGTCACTAGGTCATTGCGACATTAGGTTATGGTAGAAAGCCATGTCCCACCGTATGCAGAACATCGTGGTATAGATGCAACAATGAAAGCGGTCAAGACATTCTTTTATTCGCCTATTTTGAAGAGAGCTGTGAATGGTTTTGTGCGTGCATGTCTGATTTGCCAAAAATCAAATTTGACAAGCGAAAGGCACAAGGGTTGTTATAGCCACTATCTATTCTAGATAAGCCATGGGAAAGCATTGCTATGGATTTTATCTTTGATCTTCCAAGAACACTGTCACGAGGACGTGGCAGTTATTAACCATGTCACAGAGATGTGGCAACTGCTAACCTTGGTTGTTGGTTTCTTTCCAATGGGGTTTATTTTATTTGTTTTGAGACCCTCTTTTTGAAGTAGCAAACGGTCGGACATTGTATGGCCAATGTGAACGGTAGATTCACCCGCAGACGGGAAGTGGTCGGCACTGGAATTCGTATGGTAAGAGGATGTCTAGGCTCAGAGCAAGATCATATAGGTCCCCCCGTCGCACTTAGCAAGTTGGTGGATGCTAGGAAGTGAACTCAATTAAGGCGTAAAGTCGAGGTGGGACTTCCAACAAAAAGTATCCGACAGTTGGGCCACATTGCACTTTTGGATGCGGTCCCAATGAGGATAGATGGTCAGAAGACCAGTGGGAGCCCAACGAAAGCATCTCCTAAAATTTAGGGAACTGCTATTTTGGGCCGTGAAATGTGTTCGCGCCATTACTTTCGGTATGACTAGGGGAACATTTTATAACTCTGCCGCGAAGTCAACTGGGCAACCGGTCAGGATATTTTTAAGCGGCAAACCCGAAACGGGAAAATGCTTGAAAATGCGCCAAGTGTCACATTTTGGTGAACTTTCCTCTTGCAGAAAAATGGGCGCTGATTTTTAAGCTGGGAGAAGCCTCATTTGCAACCTGTCACAGGTTAAGAGCTATGGAGTGCTTTCTTTCCCTCTCATGTACAGTGTGGTGCTAGGAGTGATGCCCTGCACACTACACACTGATCTCTCTCTCCCCTACGTGCAGTTATGTGATGCCCCACAAGAGGGCTACTCATTTGACTGATGTACAGTTGTGTGGGTTCATGCTTTTGTGCTGAGGCAAGAGCCTCCTTGAGCAGGAACAGGGGTAGCTAACTGCTGCTCCAAAGCAGGCACTGGTGAGGGTCATAACCTCACCGTACAGGTGCAAAATCAGCGCTGTGTATGCGCTGTAAATTCACTGTTTTTCAGCCATACGGACGCCAGGATCATTGGGAATCGTGCCCCACTGGCAAAGGACAGTTAGGGGACTGTTTGGGGCTGAAAACAGGGCAAAAACCAGTAAATACAGCGTGCTGAATTTACTGTTTTTGGACAGGAATCAGAGGGTATACGACAGTGCAAGCGAGTTCCAGTAGGGGAATTGGTTTCGCGCAAGTTTTGGGGCTGTTATGCTGCCGAAATTTGGCCAAATCAAATGGTATCTAGGTGGATACACGTGAAAGATTCCAAGGACCTTACCTTGTAATTTACCCTCCTAAAGAATAAAGAAATACCGAAAGGGGCGCCAATTTTGGGGCCTACAGGTTGTCGGCGTCTGCTCGGAGCATTCTAGCTTCCGAGCCGTGTGTGTATTCAAGTGTTAACTCCCGTCGCAGGTTCTCTTTGCAAAGTGCTCTGTGTGTGTGTTTAAAGTAAAGAATTTCGGGTGAAAGCCAACGCCTACCGCCCTACGGGCCGGTTTCATGGTTCCGTTGTCGGGACATCAATCACTTTTTCCTCAAAGAGTGAGCCTGGATTGTTCAAGGTAAAGACACACAGTGCAAGAACACGGGGATTACACTATGGCCGACAAGGGGAAGGGAATTATGGAAGAGGGTTCCTCTCCAAAGGACAGGCAGGAGATTCCTATGGTTTTTGAGATTGGCGAGAGCTCACGGCCACGTCAGTCTGTACCTCCTGGCAACGTGAATGTCCCTCCAGTAGTACAGGGCTTTATGACAGGGCAACTTGAGGATGATGCGTTTAAGACTCAGTTAGTTGCCGCGGTGAATGTCTTTTCGCAGCTGGTGCAGAATCCGAGGTTTATGGAATTCTTGCAAGCGCCACCAGTGCAACATCAAAATAGGCAACCTACGCCGCGTACGGAGCTTGTTGAAGCTCAAGCCCAGGTACTTCATGAGGCGCAGGAGGAAAGGGAACACTCGCATGTTGCGGAGTCGGGGGCTCCAAAGTAGGTTCCTCCCGTGCTTGAACAGGTGGCTAGAACGCCTATTCCACAGGTTATGCCAGTTCAGCCCGCCACCTTTCAGAGCCAGCATGTTGTCTTGAATGGACAGGGAGCTGGATACCAGGCTATGCACTCAGTTTTTCCACCACCCACGGTATATCCTGGGTATTTCGGGGGTGGATCAGTGTTCCAAAGTATGGCTGGTTATGCGTCTGGAAGTCAGCCGTACATGCCAGGAACAGTGTTCGGGGGTATGCAAGGCATCATGCCAAACCCCATGTATGGTACTATCGGCATGCAGCAAGGTTTCCACGGCAACCAGGGCCAGTTTGGGGTGCCACAGGGTTATTTTGGCATGGCTGGTTTTTCTGGACAGCAGCCAGATATCGCACCTCTGACGCAAAATGTGAATGGCCAACACGTGCCGATCATGCCTACTACAGTGCCCATGTTGCAGACCATCCCGTATGACAACTTGGGGGCACTAGAGAAGCCGAAGGCTTACAAAGAAGGTGGTGCAGCGGTAAAGTTCAGTACCTTATGTGGTTTCGAGGATAAGACAAAGGCACTCACTTTCCTCCAGCAGTTTGATACAGCTTATGCGGGAGGGAATTTTACAGAGGCCTCGAAGGTCAGGAAAGCTGCCACTTTCTTAAAGGACAATGCGCTTACATGGTGGACGACATTGTTAATGCAAGGACAGGCACCCGCCACTTGGGTTTACTTCAAGCAAATGTTTGCATCTGCTTGGCTATCAAATGAATTTGAAGCCGATGTCTTGACAGATTGGCACCAGCTTACGGCAGCTTCGTGCAAGAGCTTGCTGGAGTACAATAGGAGGTTTTGTAAAGCATTACTCTCAGTGACCTCCTACAGATTTGTGCCACTGACAGAGCAGATAGAGAAGTATTGTTGTGGGTTGCCTAAAGGGCTTCGCGCTTACTGTACAAAGAATAGAGTGGCTACCCTTACTCAGCTTATGGAAGTTGCGAACACTGGTCTTGCCCTGTTGAAAGGAGAGGACAGTGGATTTCCGAGCAGTGATAAAGGAGGGCAGCAAAAGAAAAATTCAGCGAAGAAGCCCTTTGTGAAAACGGCTCCTGATGCGTCACAGGGGTCTGAACAGGCCACCAAAGACAAGGATTCAACTGGGACTTCTGGAGCGCAGGCAAAGAAACAGAAAAGGAAGCCTTTTGTGCGCAAGTCGCTCGAGGAAAAGAAGGTCCTAATGGTTGAGAACAAATGCTTTATATGCGAGCAGCCTGGTCACTTTTCTATCAATTGTCCACAAAGGAAAAGGCCAGCTGACTCAGAGAATAAAGAAGACCAGAAAGGCAAGAAGCCTAAACCCACGGCAGGTTTAGTGCCAGACATGGTGGGTGACAGGCCCAGCACAGATGCCAGTGAGTTATGCAGGAGATGGGGTAAAGTTAGAGATCAGACGGCACTCATCTTCTTTGATCCAGGTGCCAAAGCCAACTTTATCTCACCAGAGTTAGCTATGAAGCTCGGCATCAAAGCTGAAGAAATGGGGTACACAGCAGAGGCAGGGTTGGCATGTCCTGGCCACTCAGAGTGTGTTACTCCTATCATTGGAAAACTGCGTCTGCATATTCAGTCGTATGTGGACACTGAAGAGTTTTACATCATGCCGCTGGAAGGTTGTGACGCCTTGTTGGGGATCCCGTGGATGTTCCGAGTGCATGGAGTCTTGGATGCCTACAACAAAAAGATCACTGTACAGCATAGGGGCAAAACTCACATCTTGGATGTAAAGCTTAAAGGAGAGTCAGTCCCTATTGTATCTGCTTCTGCTATCACTTCTGTAATAAAGAATCATCTTTCTGTGTACTTGATTTTTGCACGTGATGTCTCAGATAGGGATCAGTCAAATTTATCTGTGTTAGATAAAGAAAGGTCAGCATTTTTGCAAAAGTTTAGTGACTGTTTTTCTGATTCATTACCGTCGCAATTACCGCCAGAGAGACCTGAGGACCATCGGATAGATTTGGTGCCAGGGTGTAGCCAACCAAATAGACCTCCCTACAGGGTTAGTGCGGCACATCAGAAAGAGATTATGGGCCAGGTTGAGGAGTTATTAGAGAAGGGGCTGATTCAGCCTAGTTCTTCACCCTTTTGCTCCCCAGTGCTCCTAGTGCAGAAGAAGGATGGCTCATGGCGCATGTGTATTGATTACCGTGCGTTGAATAAGAATACCATCAAGAATAGGTTTCCTATTCCTCGCATTGATGATATTCTCGATCGTTTAGAGGGTGCTGCAATTTTCAGCAGGATAGACCTGAAGAGTGGGTACCATCAGATTCGTATAAGCCCAGAGGATGTGCACAAGACTGCGTTTAGAACGACATTTGGTCTTTATGAGTTTCTAGTGATGCCGTTTGGGCTAACAAATGCTCCAGCCACGTTCAACAGAATGATGGACCGGATTTTCCGCTCGCATCAACAGTTTGTTGGAACATTCTTCGATGACATGATTGTGTATTCGAAGAATGAAGAGGAGCATAGGCGTCACTTGACCATTGTGTTCGAAGAGCTGCGCAGTCACAGGTTGCTTGTCAATCCTAAGAAAAGTGAATTCTTCCTCGAAGAGATCCACTTTCTGGGCCACATAGTCTCAAAGGATGGTGTTAGAATGGATCCCGCAAAGGTCGAAGCTATCAAGACATGGCCAGACTTGAAGACTGTGCACGATGTCAGAAGCTTCTTGGGATTGTGTTCCTACTATAGAAGGTTTATCAGAAATTTTGCAGAGATAGCATCGCCTCTTCACGCATTGCAAAAGAAAGAGGTCACTTTCAGATGGACCCAAAAAGAGATTTCAGCTTTTAGTCTCTTAAAGGAAAAGTTGACTTCAGATCCAGTTATTGTTTTGCCAGATCTTAGGAAGTCATTTGTGGTCCAGTGTGACGCGTGTGGCAGTAGCATCGGAGCAGTGCTAATGCAAGATGGACGGGTAGTAGCCTATGAAAGCCGAATTTTGCAAGGGCCAGAGAGGACTATGCAAGTCTATGAGAAAGAGCTCTTGGCCGTGATTCATGCGCTTTCTAGCTGGAAGCACTACCTCTTAGGTGCTGATTTTGTTGTCCAAACAGATCATCAGACCTTGCGATACTTCTTGACACAGTCAAAGTTATCCGAAAAGCATATGCGATGGGCAAACATTCTTTCCATGTTCCACTTCCAGATTATGCATGTGGAAGGCAAGAAGAATGTTGTGGCTGATGCGTTATCAAGAAAGCCACAAATTTCAGCTGTGTCAATTCCTTATCATCATGAGTTAGATGACATGAAGGAACAGTATATTGCTGATGAAGATTTTGCAAGGATCTTTGAACAGTTACAAGAGGGGCAACATCACGAGCACTAGCTCCTCAGAGATGGTTTTATGATGATGCATGGCAGACTTTGTGTCACTAGGCCACTGCGACATAAGGTCATGGAAGAGAGTCATGTCCCACCGTATGCAGGGCATCGTGGCATTGATGCAACAGTTAAGGCGGTAGAGACATTCTTCTATTGGCCTACCTTGAGGAGAGATGTGGATGCCTTTGTGCGAGCATGCATAGTTTGCCAAAAGGTCAAGTTTGAGAGGCAAAAGGCACCAGGGTTGTTACAAGCACTGCCGATTCCGGATAAGCCATGGGAAAGCATTGCTATGGACTTTATCTTTGATCTTCCAAGAACGCCAACAGGGAATGATGGTATATGGACCATTATCTGCAGGTTCAGCAAGCAGGCCCATTTTATCCCTGTCAGGAAGAAGATAAAATCTGATCAGATGGCACGCTTGTTCATGTACAATGTGTTTAAGTACCATGGTATGCCACAATCGATTATCAGTGATCGTGATCCTCGCATGACCAGTTTGTTCTGGAGAGGATTGTTTGAGAACATGGGTACTACGCTCAAGTTCTCGTCTTCGTTTCATCCACAAACTGATGGACAGTCAGAAGAGGCCAATTCTACTGTCTTAGATCTGCTGAAATGCTATGTGTCAGATAATAAGGGCAAGTGGGAACAGTATTTGCCTATGCTTGAGTATGCGTACAATAATATGGTGCATTCATCTACTGGCAAAGCACCTTTTGAGATTGTTGAAGGCGGCAAAAAGGTTCCTCCCATTTTGCACACCAAGGACAGGATCTTTGAGGCAGATCGATATGTTGAGAACATGGATGAGATGTATAAGAAGATTAAAGTTGCCTTGGAGAAAACTCAGGCAAAACAGAAAAATGCTGCTGATCGTCACCGTCGTGAATTGTTACTATCACCTGGTGATTGGGTTCTCTTAAGGTTCGAAAAGGCAAGGTTAAAGAAGATGAAGGGCAAGGAACGACTGTTTCCTAAGCTCAGCATGCGTTACTATGGGCCTTTTCAAGTGCTTGACAAGATCAACGATGTGGCTTACAGGCTGAAATTGCCTGATGCGTGGAAGATTCATAATGCGTTTCACGTGAGTCTTTTAAGACCCTTCGTGGGTGATGTGCCAGAAGATATGCCAGTTGAGGATCAGCCAGAAGTTGAGGAACTTGATGAGATCCTGGTACCTGAGCAAGTTTTGGCACATAAGGACAGAAAAGTTAAAGGACAAGTTGCAAGACGTTATTTGGTGAAGTTCAAGAACTATCCGCCTATGGATGCAAAGTGGATGGAAGAGCATGAACTGTCATAGTCACCAAATGTATTGCAGCTTTACCTTGAAGCCTTTGGGTTACAGCCTACTTATGCCCCAACCCAACGTGTGCAAAGGAGGGGTAATGATAGAGCTAGTACATCAAATGTACATATAAATTCAGTGCCATAGATGGAAATGGCAAAAGTATGAAGGCCTCATTAAGTCATTTGTATCTATGTATGTTACGACCTTTCTTGCGGATACATGCGATGATAAAAGAGTGTTAATAGCACAAGATCATCAGTGGCGTGTATTTATGGTATGCAATCGAGGACGTTTGCGATTTCAAGAGGGGGGTATGTCACGAGGACGTGGCAGTTATTAACCATGTCACAGAGATGTGGCAACTGCTAACCTTGGTTGTTGGTTTCTTTCCAATGGGGTTTATTTTATTTGTTTTGAGACCCTCTTTTTGAAGTAGCAAACGGTCGGACATTGTATGGCCAATGTGAATGGTAGATTCACCCGCAGACGGGAAGTGGTCGGCACTGGAATTCGTATGGTAAGAGGATGTCTAGGCTCAGAGCAAGATCATATAGGTCCCCCCGTCGCACTTAGCAAGTTGGTGGATGCTAGGAAGTGAACTCAATTAAGGCGTAAAGTCGAGGTGGGACTTCCAACAAAAAGTATCCGACAGTTGGGCCACATTGCACTTTTGGATGCGGTCCCAATGAGGATAGATGGTCAGAAGACCAGTGGGAGCCCAACGAAAGCATCTCCTAAAATTTAGGGAACTGCTATTTTGGGCCGTGAAATGTGTTCGCGTCATTACTTTCGGTATGACTAGGGGAACATTTTATAACTCTGCCGCGAAGTCAACTGGGCAACCGGTCAGGATATTTTTAAGCGGCAAACCCGAAACGGGAAAATGCTTGAAAATGCGCCAAGTGTCACATTTTGGTGAACTTTCCTCTTGCAGAAAAATGGGCGCTGATTTTTAAGCTGGGAGAAGCCTCATTTGCAACCTGTCACAGGTTAAGAGCTATGGAGTGCTTTCTTTCCCTCTCATGTACAATGTGGTGCTAGGAGTGATGCCCTGCACACTACACACTGCTCTCTCTCTCCCCTACGTGCAGTTATGTGATGCCCCACAAGAGGGCTACTCATTTGACTGATGTACAGTTGTGTGGGTTCATGCTTTTGTGCTGAGGCAAGAGCCTCCTTGAGCAGGAACAGGGGTAGCTAACTGCTGCTCCAAAGCAGGCACTGGTGAGGGTCATAACCTCACCGTACAGGTGCAAAATCAGCGCTGTGTATGCGCTGTAAATTCACTGTTTTTCAGCCATACGGACGCCAGGATCATTGGGAATCGTGCCCCACTGGCAAAGGACAGTTAGGGGACTGTTTGGGGCTGAAAACAGGGCAAAAACCAGTAAATACAGCGTGCTGAATTTACTGTTTTTGGACAGGAATCAGAGGGTATACGACAGTGCAAGCGAGTTCCAGCAGGGGAATTGGTTTCGCGCAAGTTTTGGGGCTGTTATGTTGCCGAAATTTGGCCAAATCAAATGGTATCTAGGTGGATACACGTGAAAGATTCCCAGGACCTTACCTTGTAATTTACCCTCCTAAAGAATAAAGAAATACCGAAAGGGGCGCCAATTTTGGGGCCTACAGGTTGTCGGCGTCTGCTCGGAGCATTCTAGCTTCCGAGCCGTGTGTGTATTCAAGTGTTAACTCCCGTCGCAGGTTCTCTTTGCAAAGTGCTCTGTGTGTGTGTTTAAAGTAAAGAATATCGGGTGAAAGCCAACGCCTACCGCCCTACGGGCCGGTTTTAAACACCAACAGGGAATAATGGTTTATGGACTATTATTTACAGGTTCAACAAGCGAGCCCTTTTTATTCCTGTCAGGAAGAAGATAAAATCTGACCAGATGGCACGATTGTTTATGTACAATGTTTTCAAGTACTATGGTATGCCACAATCTATTGTCAGTGATCGTGATCCTCGTATGAAGTGCCTGTTGTCACAAGACGGGCACCACGTGCCAATAGAAAAGAACAGTCTGAACAGACTTTTAACACTTCAATAAATACAGAACTGAGATAGAGAGACGACACACGACACAGAGTGGCGGAATTCCACCCCAGAGAATATTGGCCCCAAACCTTGGCGCCCCTTTCGGTATTTCTTTATATTGCATCAACACAATACAAGCCGGTACTCCAGACTCTGCACCTTCTCCAGGAAGCATGCCAGAGAATGAGCCCTAACCTCATATTTAAAGGCCTTTGGCCTGAAAAGCACTTACAGTGAAAAGCCTTCAAAACTCAAAAGCTTCTGGGAGATTATGATATGTAAGTGCCATACAATCACCGAGTCTTTGGTACTAGGCCTAGAGCTCCCTCCGCCACGTTGGAGGAAGTGCTCGAAATATAACATCAGCCATTAGGGCCCTCTAGAGGGAGAAGGGGGAATCCGGAGAGGGAAAATTAGTGCATGGCTAGGAGGTTTCTTGCATTTGTGTCTAAGATTTGCATGGACCACTTTTCCAGGGAAGAAAAAATTTGTGGCTGCCCGACAAACGCAGTGATTAAGTTCTTCTCTGACCTAGACTTATGGTCTATATTCTTAAAACTGGTTACAACTTCTTTCTCCTTTCCCCTTGTTCTTGTCCTTGAGTATCTGTAGATCTGCACTAGTAAAAGGTTCTCTCCGTGTTCTGTCCGCGGCTGTTGGTGGTTGTCATGCAAAGCCATCAATTTCTCCATCAAGTTGGTGGCAGTCTTAGTGTTTGGTACTTTAGATCTCTTCTTTGTCGTCACTGGAACTTGGAATGCATGTCAGAAATGCTTTGCCCAAGATGAAACGAGTTTGCAGCTTGGCATGCGGATTTGATGTGGTTTTTTCTCTTTCTCTTTGCAAGTTCTGGCCCCTCATCAATTTTCTAGCTTACTCCCTTGGTTCATGTAGTACTTTGGTTCTTGTCCTTGCTTAAGACACAGATCTAACCCTCAAATCTACAAGCCTTAATGCCAAAAATATACAAGCTTCTCCTCCTACTCAAAGCTTACTTGCAAACTTTCGCACATTGATGTTATGTAGATGCAGGTAGAGGAGGTCATCTAGAACTTGTGATTCAACTATGAGGAAACAGAGTGTTACACGAATGCTAGATCTCACTTCAGGCATTGCTGAACTAATGCACCATAACTGAAAGCACGTACCAGTGAAAGGGTGGGCGTATGCAATAGATAGGGAAATGGTTGGGTTCGTTTTGTTGAAACTGGAAGAAAGGAAGAGTGCAGAATGAAGCTGCCTCAACCAAATGCTTTCAAGGTGGAGGTAGAGTCTGGAGGTGTTACATACAGCTTCAAATGCTGGAACTTCTTGGCTAAGCGTTGTGTCATCAAAGGTTTTGGTTGTATTCTAGTTTCCAAATGCAAGCACTGGAGTTTGGAATAGCTCCGACAACCTGGTATTAAGAAAAGTCTTAATTTTTTGAATGCCCATATACGCTACTTTGTTTTGGTTGTGTTCCTCATGTGATGGGGTCATGGTGGTATTTTCTGTGGCCTCAAACCTTCCATTGGGATGTTATGTCTGTTCATTCTTGTCACGTGCACATCTAACCCTATGTGCATGTGGACAAGCTAACTCCTACTTCTAGGATTTAGTGTCACAAAGTGATGACGTGGCATGACCATCGGAGAAAGCCAGATGACGTGGCGGGAACGTACGGTTGATTGACGTGGCCACTGTACGGAAGCCCGGATTTTGTGTTGACATGCTGACGTGGCAGACATTACGGATTTCCGCAGTTTGCGTTGGTACTTTTTACTGGCAGATTTTTGACCAGTTGCTTTTGGGACTACTTGCTTTTGAGTTTACTGCTTTTGGGGCTTTGCTTTTGGCATCTTTGTAAGAATAAAAGAGTCCTAAGGGTAGAGTCTGAGAGCGGAGGACCCCTGCGAGAGTTGTACTTTGCTTAAAGATTAATATAAAAGAAATACTGAAAGGGGCGCTAGTCTTTGGGGCCAATCTCTCTTGGCAGGGCCGTGCCGACTCTTGAATTGTGAATTGTTTTGAAGTGAATCTTTGTTGTTTCGCGGGTGTCCAAGTTTGTTACAGTGGTATCAGAGCATCAGGCGTGTGCTTTCCTCAAAGCATACGGGTCTATCAAAGAGCCTACGTGGCACTTGGGCACTTTGTAAATCGACACTGAAGTGTAAATTGACACTGAAGAATCTTCGTGTTCCAACCCCGGACTTATTAGTCACTCCCACCCTTCGTACATCGCGCATCGAGCGCCCTCCCGTCTTCATCGCTTTGTCTTACAGGGCATAAAGCCATAAAGATTCCTAGATTACACATGGGTCCTCATGGAGAATCTGACAGAGATAACACCTCCTAATTGAAATTTGGCACGGGAACTGAAGAACAAAATGGAGACTTGGGCTTTCTTTTTTTGGTGGAGAAGTTTGCTAGAGCATATTACAAGCGTCCACTGTAGGTTGACGTGGGTGTGAAAAGGTTGATCAAGTACTCCAAAGATCCGAGATTTGCGAAATACCTGAAGGATCACCCGATTGATGAGATTCACTGGAGATGACATGAGGCCATTGATTCTCCTCTCAGGATGAGACGAGAGCTGAAAGGACAGACGAGTGCAGAAAAACGGAAGCTTTATTCGTAGGAAGAGCTGGATAGAGCTGTTGACTAGAAGATGAACTAGATATTGGGAATGACACTGAAAGAGATACTGATGTACTGACAATCTGGTTGTTTGTGACAGATAACCGGAAATAGAAGCGATGAACTCACTTCTGTATGGATTGGGAAGCATGGAGTTGGACATCTACTCTTTTGCAACGAGGTGAGCCGTCGCTTTGCCTGTTTTGCAGGTGAAATCAAGGATGAGATGGTGAAATCGAGACTGAAACAACTTAGGAATGAATCGGATATCCTTTCGATTTGAGATAAGAATGATGAATATGAATGAATGAATGATGACGCATGTTGAATGATTCTAGTGCATCAAGATTCCCATATGAATGAGATGATTGGATACTGTGGTGAGTGCATCAAGAGTTCCTGTGGGATGAGATGGCTACACAGGGATCTATGTGCATCAAGACTTCTGGACGAATGAGATGACTAGATGATTGAAACACTGTGTTCAGTATGAACTAAGTGTGTAAATGAAGAACTCTGAAATAGGAATTTCTGAAGATGATTTTTGATTCATGAGATTAATGTTGGCTGGAAGAGCTTGCTAGATGTGTGTACATGACAGGTGAAATTGATGATAATGGATTACGAATTTGGAGCAATGACAACTCCAAAACAAAGATAAGTTTTAAGAATTTTGAATGAAACCAATGGAACCTGCTATTTGTGAACAGATAACAAGATGAGATGATGATGATTTTGGAGCAGTGACAGCTCTCGAATGAACCTGATAATTGAATCACGACCAATTCAATGGATCTGTCGCGCGTGCATCAAGAGTTCCTGCGGGATGAGATGGCCACACAATTGGAATTGAATGATTGGACCACTTTTTTTTTTTTTTCCGAGAAAAAGATCCTTCTATTAGTTACTGAAATTGCCCATAGGGCTACAACCACCTCTTCAAGAGAGGGCTACAACAACCATGGTGGGAGACTCTCCCAATGAAAAAACCAGCATATGTACAATGGGGCTAAATCAAGAAATGGGGGGAGGGAAAAGCGACACAGGTGGTCGGTAGTGCCATCGGAGTACACCCTGGACCATGGTGTAGAAAGGCCCAAGACGCCAGAGTCGTAGGAAAGCCTCTCTGTGCTCTTGCATGCAGTCGGAGCTGCCCTGTAGTCCCTCGAAATGTCCTCTGAGAGTGTGGATCAGCTCTAGCCAGAAGTCACGAACAGTCTCTGCTGGTGGCACGGGGCAAGCCTGAGAGGGTGGACCAAGCCGCTGCTCCCCAAGTGTACTGTCGAGCCGTGGAGAGAGCAGGCAGGAGCCGAAGAACTCGTAGCCACACCTGCTGGGCCGAGGGACAGTCCCAAAGACAGTGACGTTGACTCTCCACAAGGTGGTCACAAGCTGCAGATGCGGCCGAGAGACCACTATGCACTAGCTAGCTCCCGACTGTTGTAGCTCTGTGTGCGACCAGCCATTGAAACAAGGTGACTCGTCTCGGCTGTTTGGAGTCCCACGACCTCTCCCAAAAAACTGCCAAGAACTCAGCTGTCGCCCCTCCTCCTGCCAATGAGGTGCTGCAGCGGGGCGGGCCTCTCTCTGTGCTGCTAGTATATGACGTCCCAGTCGAACAGTGTACTGAAAGAACGGGACTCCTGAGTGGTCTGCAGAAGAGAAGGGATCCCTCCATAGCCACTCACCAGGATCCCACTGTACTCGTGCCAGTGGACAACACTCCCAAGCCCACAGCCTCCAGTGTCCAGTCTCGAGAGTTGTTGGATCAGGATCTATGACAACGGTCCTCTTACAGATGCCCACTACTTGGATCCTCTGAAAACAACACTTTGCTACTTGCGGGGCCTCTACTGCAACTCGCTGAAGGCGTCCCCCACCCTGAAGCTCGAAGAAAAGAGCTGGGACAGTCTCTGAGCAGGCCCTCACTGAGATGAGAACCTCCAATCGTGTGAAGGCTCCCATCCACCGGGGTGCTACTGGCTCGAGGGGCGTGAGCCACTCAGCTGGAACTGACTCTGTGATGTCCTGGCACATGCTCTGCACCCCTCTCATGCCCTGTAACTGAAGGCCCTGGACCTCCTGTGACAAACCTGTGAACTCTAGCCAGTCACCTAAAGAGCACGCTGGACCTGCTGCCATGGGACCCCAGGAAACATGAGGTCGACTACCAACCAAGTGGCCTCTCTGAGTGCTAACCATGGGGTTCCAGACGAGGGGCTGCCGTGCTCCTCCATGCACGTAGGCTGTCTCTGCTCCAGGCCATGCCGCAAGTGCTCCCAAGATCGAAGTAGACTCACAGCGAAGCGGTCCTCCAGTCTCCTGCTCAGACCAACTCTGCGCATCTCTGTAAAGATCCATCTGGTCGAAGGCTGCCAAGGGCCTCCTGCCTGAGGCACCCTAGCACGTAGCCGTTGTAGCAAGAACTCCTTCCAAGGCTCCTCACTTGGAAGAAGTCCTCTGACGATGAACTTCCCAAGAAGGGCTCTGCTCTGCTGTGCTGGATCAATGATCCCAAGCCCTCCCTTTGAACAAGGAAGAGTGATGACTTGCCAAGCCACCTTGGCTCGGGTATCTGAGTGTCACGTCCTGACCAAAGGAAGTTCCTGATCAGCCTCTCTACGTGGCTGATACAAGAACTCGAGAAGATCTAGCAGGAAGTGATGTACCACATAATCGCCAACAACACCTGGTTGGCAACTACTACTCTGCTAGCCAAAGAAAGTCGTGCTGAGCTCAGTGTAACAACTTTCTCCTGATAGATAGGAGAAGGGGAGCAATCTGTTGCTCGGGAGACAAGTCCAAACCAACCTGATAGCCCAAGTACCGAACTGCAGTCCCTGGGGGGATCCACCTGAAACCCTCTCCTGGCATCCAATCTGGCACAGGAGCATTACCAACCGAGAAAGCCACTGTCTTTCTCCAGTGATCAGTGTGCCCGATGCACAACAGAAGGTCTCCAGAGCCTGCTCACACCTGTGGAGGTTGGCCTCCTGGCCATCTAAGTACAAGGCTGAGTCGTCGGCAAACTCAGTGTCCAGTAGCTCATCTCCCCGAATAGGGAGTGCTAAGCCCCGTAGACCAACCTGCTGCGACACCAAAAACCTGCTCATCGCCTCCGCATAGAACAGAAAGAGGAAAGGGGCAAGATGACAGCCCTGTTTGACCAAGCGTGTAAGCATGAAGCGATCACCTCTCCCTCCTGCCAAGAGTACTTGACTATGAGCGTGCCTGTACAAAGCTGACACCCCTCTGATCCAAGCATCTGAGAAGCCCATCGTGCGTAGAGTGCCCTCTAGAAAGTCCCAGTCAACTCTGTCGTATGCCTTCTCAAAATCGAGAAGAAGGATCACGAGGTCCTCACCACGGAGCCGTGCCAGGGCAGAGGCCTCCCAAAAGGTAAAGATGTTGTCAAGGATACTGCGTTTCTTGACAAAACTTGTCTGAGTCCCATCTATCAGACTCTCCAGAAGTGGCTGAATCCTTAGAGCCTTGGCAAGAATTTTGTACGCTGAGTTGAGAATGGTGATGGGGCGCCACTGTCGAATCTCATCCAAGGAGCCACCCTCCTTGGGAATGAAGTAGATCAGGCCCTCACTCATGCTGTCAAGCATCACTCCTGTGTGCAAAATGTACTAAAAAGCACTGCAGAGATATGGGCCAAGCAGGTCCCAGTACTCCAAGAAAAAACTGGGAGTCAGCCCATCCTCACCTGGACAACTACCACGGGGGAGGGCCTTAAGAGCCGTGTGCAGCTCCTCAAGCTGAAGTGGCAGCTCAAGCCTCTGACGCATCTCCTGAGTCACAAGACAAGGCATCTGTGTCCAAACCTGCTCCCTGCATGCATCCTGACGCGCTGACTGGGACTCTGCAGACAGTAACTCACGGTAAAAGTCAGTAGCAATTGCATGCATATATCCTCGGGCTCAGAAGCAACTGACCCATCGGGCCTCCTCAACTGACTGAGCTTGGCATGCGAATGCCGAGGTCCCACTGCCTCAAAGAAAGCACCAGTCACTCTGTCGTCCACATGGGTCCACTGAGATGCCTGCCAGTGGAAAGCAAACTCATGTTGCCTCTCCTGTGTGCTAGCAAGCTCCTGTGGAGCCTGCTGTAACTGCTCCTCCAACCAGGGACTGTCTGTATGCTGCTCCTGCATCCTCTGTAACGAAGCAATGCCACGTCTGAGACGCTGCTCCTCCTCTCTCGCTGCAGCCCGGTGAGCCAAAGACTCTTGTAGAAAAAGACGACTAATCAGTGCTAGGCTTGCGGCCACTCTGTCAGCAGGAGAGTCCTGCCTGTCCAAGCCCTCTGTCCAGAGAGCCTCTACCCTCTCTCTGAGTGCTGAGTCCAACAAGACCCTCTCTGGGATGCGAAGCATCGTGCTCCCACTCCTCTGCCTGTCTGCTACTGTGAGGATCACTGGTGCATGGTCCGAGAAGGAGGTCCCTGCCAGGATGCCCACTGTCCTCCCAAGTCACTGAAGTGGTCACTAGTGTAGAAGCGATCTATCCGCTATAGATTCACTCCTCCCACTCTGCGGTCCGATCGAGAGAAGGCCAGGGTGTTTGGGGGCCTCACAAAATGAGAGTGCTGCCAAGCATCCGAGACCCTCAAAGTCATACAAAGCCTCTCCCAAGCTGCCAACTCAACTCCATGCATAGTAGCATGGCTACCACCAATCCTGTCAGAAGGGTCCTCCAGCATGTTGAAGTCCTCCCCTATGCACCAATGCTCTGCCTGCGGCAGAGACTTAGCTATTTGAGACCAAAACGCTGCACGAGCACTCGCCACATTGGGCGCATAGATGTTCAGGAAACCCAGTAGGCCACCCTGAACCTGCATAGTAATCCACTGAACCCTGCCTGACACAATGATCCCTCTGCTCACCTTGGCCTGCTGCAAAGAGTCCGCAATAGTCATAGATACCCCACCCTGGATGCCTCCAGGTCCAAAAGCAGCAGGTAACCAACAAGTATCATATCGTCCACGCAAGAGCTGACCACTGATGCGGCTCTCACACAGATGGTACTCCTGAAGCATAAGGAGATCATTCTCTCCTCCCACAAGACATTGTGAAGCTCGTGACGCAGTCGGCCCCGCTGGCGCTGAAACTGGGGCCCACCTAGTCCCTACACATTCCTCATGGAGAGCGAGAGAGAATAGATGCTGCCGCAACAGCTAGACCGGCTATCTTCGAGGCTGGCTTGGATGGGGAGTAATCCGCATCCGAGCGTCCTCTAGATAGACGTGACTGCAACGAGTGCCTGGCCCAAGCCCAAGCAGAGCGAGCCGTACGTAAAGCAACCTCCTCTGTCTAGGAGTCCTCATGAATGTATACATAGCATGGCTAGCATTGTGTATCAGCAAAGAAGTAAACCACAATGTGTCTACATCCTGTTGAGTCTGGAGGTGTCACCGCAAACTTGGCCAATGGCCACAAAGTCTGAAGCAAATCTGTAACTCCTAGTTGCCCCATGTGGTGAGAGAACTCTAGTACCTGTGTGTGCAACCATCCCAACACTGAGTCGAGAGTCCACTCTATCTGGTCTCTGCCGCAGAGGGGGAAGGAGAAGCCAACTGCTGAGTCCAAGGTCTCTGTCCCCCTAGCGGCAAGGAACAGAACATGGATCTTGAAGCAGGCTGCCTCATGGTCTGCTGAGGGGTCGCCGAAAAAACGAGTAAAGCGTAGTCGAAGAAGTCCCATCGGCGCCGGATGTCAATGCTCGTCAGACCACGAGGGATAGCTGCAAGGGAAGATGTCTGTACCTGTAGAGGGGGCCGTAGGAAAGGCTGTCCCTCTCTCGCTAAGCGACTCGTGGCAAAGGCGCTGCCAAGAGATCTCCTAGCCGCAGGAGAAGGCCCTGCCCCCTGGGTCGAATGTGGAACTGAAGCAGGAGGGGGGGGGGGGAGAGGGAGATGGGGAGAGCGGTGGAGAAGAGGGGCGGAAAGGAGCGACAGAGGTAGAAGAGCAGGGGGAAGAGGCAGCCGGAGCAGGAGGCGAGGGGAAGGATGAGGAAGATGGAGGGAACTCTTGGGGGGGGGGGGGGGGGGGGGGGAGGGGCTGTCGAGGGTGAAGCTGGGGAAGGGGCTGGGGCAGGGACCTCATCCTGCTCTAGAGGACCAAAACGGTTCCCCGTGGGAACCCACTGCTGCTGAGTAGGTGCCTGAGGACCACTTTGAGTGCCAGTCTGACGCTGTGGCCCCTGGCGACGTCTACCACGAATCTGCTGTCATCCCTCCACTGGAGCTCTAGGCTCAGAGGGTGGCTTTGCCTATGTGCACTGTGTCTCTGGCTGTGTCTGTTGGCCAGCCCTTGCAGGCTGGGGCTGAGGCTGTGGTGTAGGTCGAGGCCTCCTCCGTGGACAGGCCTTCGCTAGATGGCCCATCTGTCGACAAATGAAGCACTGGTTCGGGAGGCCCGAATACTCCACACTCTATCTGAACTAACCCCCATTCACCCGAGGTAGAAGGATAACCTTCGGGAGCGTGTGAGTGTCTCTGACCAAAAGGCGAACTGAAGGAATGCCAGCTGCCTTGGCAGCTACTGAGGCTGCTGTGCGAGGTGTCTCGAGGACAGTCCCAATAGTTGAGCCTATCCTGGATAGAAGTGGTAAGTACTCCCTCCGTAAACCCGGAAAGCAGACAGAGATAGGGATGTCTGCCTCCTCTACTAGAACATCCGAAGCAGGGTCGAAACCATGTCTACACTGTTGAAAGTGGGCACGTGTTGCTCGGATGGTCAATGGACTCATGGCGATGACCTTGGACGCCATCTCGGAAGTCTCAAACTCGGATCTGGTAGTAACCGTGTCCGAGTATCTGTACGTCCAAGATCCTGTCCACCTCTGCGAGAAGGCGGCGAGAAGGCGGGCCTGGAGAAGGTCACGCAGCTCTCCTCTGCTAGGTCGAGTGCCGAGAGAGAATCTTACAGATGACCGAAGTCGCCTGCAATCGCTCTACCTCTGCGGCTAGGCTCTGTTGCTCTGTCGGCGAGAGAGCAAGTCGAATGGTGAGCTCAGCGGGGTCGGGCGAGGGGGCTTCGGGCGAGTCCCTCTGTGGTGGAGCTGGAGCCTCCATTTGTATCTACTGTTGTGGCGGAAGAACTGACGGCGGGGAGAAACTGCAAAAAGGTGCGCCTATCACTGCCCAAGGAGGTCAATGTGGCTCAATCCAACGTGCAGAAAAACCTCGGGGGAACAAGGAAAGCAGGTGTGTGTGTGTGTGTAAAGGCGGCAGCAGGCGGGTGTGTGTGTGTGTGTGCAGGCGGGCGAGCAGGGGCAGTGGGCGGGTAGCACAAGCAGGGATAGCGGAGGGGGGGGGGCGATGGCACAGCGGGGGGGGGGGGGTCGAACAGCAGCAGCGACCTGCTCTTTCCTCCTGATGGCTTCACTTAGAAGCAACGAGTTGTTGTCATGATTGGACTACTTTGTTCAGTATGAACTTAGTGATGGATTGGGATCCCCGAAATAGATTTCTTGCACACGACAGTGCTTGAGGCGAGCGATTCTCGCACACGACAGTGCTCGAGGCAAATGACTACTTGCACACGACAGTGCTCAAGTTGAAAATCTCTATAGACATGATCGTAGTATGGGATTAGTTAATCTGACATCAGTGAGGTTCGGAATGGATCTAGATGTGGTTACTAAATACAGTCATGGTCTGAGATTTGGAATGAATGTTTCTGTGATTGATTGTCATGTGATGTCCTCTGATGTCATGTGCAGTGATGTGACTATTGTCTTTGTACAAGTGCTAGATGTGTCGTGTCTAGTGCGTCGGTACTTAAGAGTCAGTGTCTACCGAGCTAGTTTATGGTCTCTGTCTGTTTTGCAGGCGTAATCGAGGGCGATTACAATTCTTTCAAGAGGGGGGTATGCCACAAAGTGATGACGTGGCATGACCACCGGAGAAAGCAAGATGACGTGAGCAGGTTGACGTGGCACATTGTACGGAAGCCCGGATTTTGCGCTGACATGTTGACGTGGCAGACAGTACGGATTTCCGCAATTTGCGCTGTGCTTTTTATTGGCAGATTTTTGACCAGTTGCTTTTGGGACTACTTGCTTTTGAGTCTACTACTTTTGAGGCTCTGCTTTTGGCATCCCTTGTAAGAATAAAAGAGCCCTAAGGGCCTCACTTCTTAGGGCATCTGGATGCAGAGTCTGAAAGCGAAGGACCCCTGCGGAAGTTGTACTTTGCTCAAAGATTAATATAAAAGAAATACCAAAAGGGGCGCCAGTCTTTGCGGCCAATCTCTCTTGGCACGGAACTACGCCGGGCCGTGTCGAGTCTTGAATTGTGAATTGTTTTGAAGTGAATCTCTGTTGTGTCGCGACAGAATCTGTGTCCAAGTTTGTTACAGTGGTATCACAAAGTGATGACGTGGCATGACCACCGGAGAAAACTAGATGATGTGGCAAGAACATACGGCAGACTGACATGGCACATTGTATGGAAGCCCGGATTTTGCACTGACATGTTGACGTGGCAAATAGTACGGATTTCCGCAATTTGCGCTGGTGGCAGATTTTTGACCAATTGCTTTTGGGACTACTTGCTTTTAAGTTTATTGCTTTTGGGGCTCTGCTTTTGGCATCCCTTGTAAGAATAAAAGAGCCCTAAGGGCCTCACTTTTCAGGGCATCTGGACGTAGAGTCTGAGAGCGGAGGACCCCTGTGTGGGAGTTGTACTTTGCTCAAAGATTAATATAAAAGAAATACCGAAAGGGGCGCCAGTCTTTGGGGCCAATCTCTCTTGGCACGGAACTACGCCAGGCCGTGTCGACTCTTGAATTGTGAATTGTTTTGAAGTGAATCTCTTTTGTGTCGCGACAGAATATAGACTTGGGGTGTCCAAGTTTGTTATAGTGGTATCATCACCTCAGATCAGTCCTTCAGTTTTCAGCCCATTACCTCGTCACAGTTGCAAATCTAAGTCAGCAACACCAGCGTTTAACATTTTCAAGCCTTAGCCTCGCAGTTCCAAGCATCTACTGCAAATGTAGAGTCTGAGAGCGGAGGACCCCTGTGGGAGTTGTACTTTGCTCAAGGTTAATATAAAAGAAATACCGAAAGGGGCGCCAGTCTTTGGGGCCAATCTCTCTTGGCATGGAACTACGCCGGGCCGTTTCGACTCTTGAATTGTGAATTGTTTTGAAGTGAATCTCTATTGTGTCGCGACAGAATCTAGACTTGGGGTGTCCAAGTTTGTTATAGTGGTATCAGCACCTCAAATCAGTCCTTCAGTTTTCAGCCCATTACCTCGTCACGGTTGCAAATCTAAGTCAACTACGCCGGGCCGTGCCGACTCTTGAATTTGTGAATTGTTTTGAAGTGAATCTCTATTGTGTCGCGACAGAATCTAGACTTGGGGTGTCCAAGTTTGTTATAGTGGTATCAGCACCTCAGATCAGTCCTTCAGTTTTCAGCCCATTACCTCGTCACAGTTGCAAATCTAAGTCAGCAACACCAGCGTTTAACATTTTCAAGCCTTAGCCTCACAGTTCCAAGCATCTACTGCAAGATCCCATTAGCATCTGGCATTTGTGCAATCTAAAGCAAATACCTGTCCACCAATAGGAAGGGGGGCCCTTGGAGGGGGGTTTGGGACCCCATCTGGTGTTAAGACTTCTCTCTCTCTCTTCACTCATAGAGCCTTTCATGAAGTAAAAGGAACCTTGAGTACACATTGAGCACCCATTGTGAGTTATCACCATAAATCACTTTCGCTGCACATTTCAATTCTGTTCCAATGATGCCAACTTATTTGCCTTGCAAGATCTTGTTATGTCTTCGATGGTGGAGTATCCTAGCAGAAGCAATCTATGACATAAACTTGACAGCACACAGATTTAGGTTGGATGGAATGTGCTTCAGACAGACATGTGACCAATGCATCCTTAAAGTTTTGCAATATCAAAGACCACCCGGACGTAATGGTTTTGACAAGCAAACATTAGACTGCTGGCTTGCTAATGCTTCTTTATGTTCTGTTATGCAGTGCGTGACAATACCAAGGGAGCAAAGAAAGAATTCGATAAAACAGAAGATGACCTTAAAGCTTTGCAAAGTGTGGGCCAAATCATTGGGGAAGTGCTGCGCCAGCTCGATAATGAACGATGTAAGACTTCTTTTTTCCTTGGTCCAGTTTTTGACGATCCTTATAATTAATCTTTTAATCAAGCTCTACTATAGTAGAAAAGATGAAGACAGTATGATACCTAATCTGCAATCACTTTAATTATCGCTTAGTCGATAACTTTAAAGAAGTGAACTGAACGAATAAAGCAGAGAGTGAGAAGAGACTGTGAACGGGATGCTACCGCACAAGAAGTGGTGGCCCTCAACTGCCACTGGTAGCTCCCTCATAGGTATTTCTTTGTTGATAGGGAGGAGAGAGAATTTTTCTTTAGAGAGATGAAGTCAATGTGCAGAGAGGACTCTTGCTCTGACTCAGGTTTAAGTTAGGATCACCTTTAAGGAATAGAGATCTTGCTACGCTACACAGAACAAGGACTACTTGTTTCTTTGGATTTTCATGGAAACCCCTTACCCTAAAACCTTTCACAGTTCATCATGTTGAATACGTTTTTGGCTCATACAGCACTGGTTCCAAATCAATAATGGTGTTAAATCTTAATCTTTGCTGTTTTATCTGCAGTGATTGTCAAGGCAAGTAGTGGTCCAAGGTATGTTGTTGGGTGTCGAAATAAGGTGGATAAAGAGAAACTCACGTCGGGCACAAGAGTAGCTTTGGATATGACTACTTTGACGATTATGCGAGCTCTTCCTCGTGAAGTGGATCCAGTGGTTTACAATATGCTGCATGAAGACCCTGGCAACGTGAGTTATTCTGCAGTAGGGGGTCTAAGTGACCAAATTAGAGAGCTTCGAGAGTCCATTGAATTGCCTCTCATGAATCCAGAGCTTTTCCTGCGAGTTGGCATTAAACCCCCAAAGGTCATTACACATTTAACCATACCATAATCTCAATGTTTTGGTCTGCTTCCAAGCCATTAAAGGAAATTTCTTTTTTTCCAGGGAGTCCTGCTTTATGGACCACCTGGTACTGGCAAGACCTTGTTAGCTCGAGCCATTGCCAGCAACATTGATGCAAATTTCTTGAAGGTATACAGCAGCTTATTTCATGAGGTGTCGTCTGTGTCATTTACTTCACTTTAATTCAGATACTCGTTACAGGTTGTATCAAGTGCTATTGTGGATAAGTACATTGGGGAAAGTGCTAGGCTTATACGTGAGATGTTTGGTTATGCGCGTGATCATCAGGTAATATTTTATTTAACTGATGTGTCTCTCTATGGTCTTGGTTTCTATCCTATGGACTTGGTTGCTGTAACCTTGATGTTGGCTGTAGCCTTGTATTATTTTTATGGATGAGATTGATGCAATTGGTGGCCGAAGGTTCAGTGAAGGTACCAGTGCAGATAGAGAGATCCAGAGAACTCTGATGGAGTTACTAAATCAGCTGGATGGTTTTGACCAGCTTGGAAAGGTTTAAAGCATTGCTTATTTAGTGCATACACATGCTGACATCTCTTGTTGGTGCTTTAAGTTAGCTATCTTGCAGGTGAAAATGATCATGGCCACCAACAGACCTGACGTGTTGGACCCTGCTTTATTGCGGCCTGGTAGATTAGATCGCAAGATTGAGATTCCGCTACCAAATGAGCAATCTAGAATGGAAATTCTTAAGATTCATGCAGCTGGAATCACTAAGCACGGGGACATTGATTATGAGGCTGTTGTCAAATTGGCTGAGGCAATTTCCTTTCTTATCACTCTTGTTAAGACCATTTCTAAGCACTTTAAAAATGGTTATTGAATTTCTTGTGACTTCAAAAAATTGCAGGGGTTTAATGGTGCGGATTTAAGGAATGTGTGCACAGAAGCTGGCATGTTTGCGATCCGGGCTGACCGAGATTATGTCATACAAGAAGATTTCATGAAGGTCGTGTCATGTTCTGTTAGTACTCCAATTCCACTTTTGTCATATGCTTTCTTCTCAACAGTGTCTTTGTGCAGGCTGTCCGAAAGCTCAATGATGCCAAAAAGCTCGAATCAACAGCTCATTATAGTACGGACTTTGGCAAGGATTAGTCGGTCTCATGGAGTACTGTTGGTTGTATTTACCAGTTTACACAATTTGTCTTGGGCCCCCTAAGCTTGATGGATTGCTGAGCAATATGCGTATTTGGTTGGTCAACTTTTATTGCTGCTTTAACCATCAATTGATGGATTTCCGGGGGGGGGGGAGGGGGGGGGCCAAGTTCATGGAAGTGCAGCAGTTCAAGGATGAAAGTATTAACTGTTTGTTAATTTTTTAATGTTCGCAAACTTGAAGATGCACCGAGTTTGAAAATGTAACGATGAATCTTAGAAAAGAGGACACATTTATACACAAGCAGGGCACTATTATTCTACATGGGTCATTTTGAAGGGGGAGTGGTAAATTGGATGTCTTCTTGTTGTTTTTCAAAGGTGCCTTTTTTATTGTTCTTTCTGCCCCTCGAGAAATGTTTGTGATGGGAGGAAATGGTTAGGAAAGGCTCATTGGGAGAAAATTCAACACTCTAGATATTTACTTCTAACACGTCCGAAACCAGCATGGTTCTTTTCGATGCATGAAAAATATCTCGGATCATTAAACTAGAGCCATGTGGCACAGCTTGGCTCTGTAAAATTCCATGGGAGCCGAGGCATGGTGAGGGTGGATCTTAATGAACTGTGCTAGTGAATTGCAGTTTGCTTATGACGTTTCTTTAGATCATGTGTGCGCGCGTGAGACAGGTCATGTGCTGAGCTAGGTCCTCTTGTGGACTGATTTTGTAGATCATGAGTAAGCTTTATTTTTGACTCTAGCCAAAAACTCTAGCTATGTTTCTAGCTCTGCTTTTGTATAACAGCGTACGTCAATTATTAGTCTAGAAATGCACAAGCCCTGTCAAGCACACCTTTACATGTTGTGATCCTCTAACTCTTTTCCTAGGATTAAAGTGAAAAAAAATCATACGCTTCATTGAAGTTGCACTAGTGTCGAGTGAATCATCCATATCTATCTATACTATTATAAAAGGGGGAGGGATTCTGTCTCCCTCCCCTACACACGTGTCGCTTCCTTCTTAGTCCTGCCAGTGTGCTCTGAACCCAGCAGGCTCAGCGAGAGAAAAAGCCTGCGGGGGGAGAGAGAGAGAGAGAGAGAGAGAGAGAGAGAGAGAGAGAGAGGCGCGGCCGAAGGCTACCAGCTAATACGAGATCAAAGGTAAACGCCTCTCTTAAACAAGCCTAGTGAGGGTCCAACTTAAGTTCGAGTCTCATCTCTATATATATTTGTAGTCAAAGCAATTCAATACCAAAAGAAACATTGTTATTGAGTGATGTTGGTGGCAGTTTGCTTAATGAGGGTATACTTACAAGTGAGGCTCAATTTAAGTTCGAGTCACCTCCATATATTTTTGTTGCAATAGCATGTGTTAAAGTTTAGTCTCTTCGGCATAATGTAGCAATCGATGGTTTCACACAAATTTCTGATTATAAATCTAGGAAATGCTTGCCAAGCTTGAATGAAGCTAAATCTGAATAGGTGCATATGAGTCTCTCTTTGATTAGCACAAGTCTGAAAGTGAAGTTCAAACTTAGGTTCAAGCCTCAGCGGTTCGGATCATTCTTCTAGGCACGTGCCCCGTGTATCTCTATCACCACTTCATGCAAACCTCTCACTAGAAACCTCTCACCAGAAAGATACGTTATAACTCAAGTTCAGACCTTAGCAGCATTGCGTGTGACCCTCTTGTAAACTAAATTCCTTTGGCATGGACATCAAAGCTGCTTTTTCCTCAATGTTGTTGGAATCAGAGAGCACACACATAGGGAGCCAGCACGAAGGAGATAGACAGTGTGTGGCGGGGCGGTACTCACACTACAATGTGTAGTTATGAGTAGTTATTATGAATGAGTAAAAGAATGGCTATACATGGGTGGCTGAACAACGGGCAGCCGGGCACACAGGCCTTTAACCCAACAATCTCCCACTTAAAGGCAGTGTGCCTTTAAAGTGGCCAAAGTACAGCAAAATAAGTAAAGCCATGCCCATCAGCGATCTGCAGTGTGCAAACCGCTGTGAGGCTAACGACTTCGTGAGTAGGTCAACAGGGTCATCGTCAGTGTGTACCTTGACAAGCTTTATGCGCTTGTCCTCTAGCATCTCTCGTATGAAGTGATACCTCACCTCAATGTGCTTTGTCTTCGCATGGAAGATAGGATTCCGTACCAACGCTATGGCACTCGGCTATCACAATGTAGCATCGGAGCATCACCAGCCATACCAAGATCTCCCACTAGTCGTGAGAGCCATATGGCCTCTTTGGCAGCCTCAGTGGCAGCCATATATTCAGCCTCTGTAGTGCTCAAAGCAACGCATGGTTGTAAACGTGATGCCCACAAAACCGGTCATGTAATTGTGAACACATAGCCACTAGTAGGCTTCCTCGAGTCCACTGACCCTGCATAGTTTGAATCTGTATATCCGCAAACAGACATATCCTTCTCACCATAACATAGGGACAACTCTGAAGTCTCTCTCAAGTATCTGAGAATACCTCTCACTGCATCCCAATGACGCTTGCTCGGGTTAGACATGTATCTGCTAACCACACCAACTGCATGAGCAAGATTTGGACTCGTAGCCACCATGGCATACATCAAGGAACCAACAGCTGACGCATAGGGAATCTGAGACATCTCTGCAATCTCCAAATCTGTCTGAGGGCAGTCATCATGGCTGAGTTTTACATATGGAGGCAACGGGGTACTAATGGCCTTCCCCCCTTCCATATGAAAATGCTCAAGCACCTTGTCAATGTACTCTTTCTGACTAAGAAAGAGCACCCTGCGAGAACGATCACGAGTGATCCGCATACCCAAAATATGACTGGCATCCCCAAGATCCTTCATGGAAAAGGTCTCATGTAGCCTATGTTTCAAGGCATCCACATAAGAAATACACTTCCCTGCGATCAACATGTCATCCACATACAAAACCAAAACAATAAGACTACCATCTGCAGCCCTGCGAGTATAGAGGCATGGGTCCTCATAACTGCGTACATAGCCCAATGAACTCATGAATGCATCAAACTTACGATACCATTCACGAGGTGATTGCTTCAACCCATACAAGGTCTTAGGAAGCCGGCATACCATCTTCTTTGAACCATGAATAACAAACCCACTTGGTTGCTCCATGTACAAATCCTCGTGCAAGTCCGGATGTAAGAAAACTGTCTTTACATCCATTTGCTTCAACTCCATGTCTTCTGTAGCTACCAAAGCAAACAACATACGCAAAGTAGACATCTTCACCACACTGGGGAGAAGATCTCATCAAAATCAATGCCCTTCTGTTGCTTGAATCCTTTAGCCACAAGCCTTGCTTTGTACCTAGGCTTTGCATCCATTGAACACAATTTTATCTTGTAAACCCACTTGCATGGTAGTGCCTTCTTACTCTTTGGCAAAGGGGTAAGCTCCCACGTATCATTTTGGATCAACGAATCCATCTCTGACTGCATAGCCTGCTCCCACTTGAGCTTGTCAAAACTAGACATGGCCTCATCATAACATGATGGCTCCAATCAGTCAACAATACATCATCCATAGAAGGCACAAAACGCTGAGGCTGTCTTGCACGCCGCTCTCAACGCCTCAACAACTGTGCAGGAGGTGCATCTGGCTGTCCCACATCTACATGATCTCCCAACAAGGGCTGATCTCCCACCTGAGGGTCAATGGGCTGCCCACGAGTAGCCATGGGACCATCATACCGATGACCATCCTCCTCAAATATCACACGCCGAACCTCAACCGTTCGCGGTGATGCTCTATACATAGAGTCCTCATGAAAAACAACATCATGGCTGCGCACAATCTTCCTATCAATAGGATCCCACAATCGATAACCCATCTCACCAGAGCTACCATAACCCAAGAAGATACATCTCTTGCTCTTTGGATCCAATTTGCTGCGTTTTGCCTTAGGTACATGTACATAAGCTTCACAACCAAAAACACGAAGATGACCATACGAAGGTGGAAAACCTGTCCATACCTCTTCAGGCACTTTGAAGCCCAAAGGAACACTAGGTGAACGATTTATCTAATGCACAGAAGTGGCAACTGCTTCAGCCCAAAATCCATCTGACAAACCAGCCATAGAAAGCATACTATGGACTTTCTCCTGTATAGTCCTGTTCATGCGCTTTGCCACACCATTTTGAGGAGGTGTATAGGGAGCACTAAGCTCACGCCGTATACCCTTCTCAACACGTAATGTAGTGAAAGCATGAGACATAAATTCACCCCCATTGTCCGTACGTAAGCACTTCAACTTACAACCTGATTGGTTCTCAACAAGAGCCAACCATTGCTTAAATATATCAAACACTATATCCTTCTTACGAATGGGGTATGCCCACACCTTCCTGCTCGCATCATCAATGAACGTAACAAAGTACATAGCACCTCCAAGAGAAGCATTGGGCATCGGCCCACAGACATCACTATGCACCAAAGCTAGCTTTTTCAAAGATATATGTGGAACACTTCTTATGAGAAGACCGAGCATGTCGACCATAAAGGCAATGCTCACAAAACTCAAAACCACCAAAATCTGAAACGAGAATGTAATCCGCACGTGCCAACAACTTCAAAACTTTCAGTGACATATGCCCCAAACGCTGATGCCATAAAGAAGCAGGAGGTTGCTCAATGATCCCCACAATGTCATCAACCACACTAGCTACACAAAGGGAATACAATGTATTCCTCTTAGCACCTTTAACCAAAACAAGGCTGCCCTTAGTGAGCTTCCAACCTTCGTCACCAAAAGATACATTGAAACCAAGTGAATCCAACTGACCCACACTAATCAAGATTTTTGCAAGAGCCAGCACATGACGCACACGCTGCAAGACAAACGTAGTAGAGTTTGGCATAGCCAAATGAATATCCCCAATGCCATGAATCTGCATAGAACGCCCATCGGCAATCCTGACAGTACCTGTGCTCGAAGCATCCTAGTCATGAAACCACGACCTATGAAGCGTAACATGAAAAGAAGCACCACTGTCAATGACCCAATCCATAGGCATACTACTCTCATGAGTGAGAAGAAAAGCATCATCAAAATAGGATGCAAGTAGCACATCACCAAGCTCTTCACTAGTAGCACTAGTTGGAGCACATACATGGTCATCTTGAGAGCTACACTCTCCCTGTGTTGCATTTAACTCCTCAATCTTGACATTGGACTTAGGCTTGTCCTTAGCATCATGGTCTTTCTTCTTACCATGTCCATTTTCCCTTTTCCACTTGTAGCAATCCTTTTTGAAATGGCCTTTTCTACCACAATGAAAACATTCCACATCCTTTTTACTTGCTTCTAGATTTACCCCTGTTGGACTTATACTTGTCCATAGTCTTGCCTCTGACAACCATTGCACTAGAAGACTTACTACCTGCATTATTCTTTCGATTAATCTCTTCCGTGAGAAGACTAGACTCCACATTAGTACTTGTCAACTCATCCGCAGGAACCGAGTTACTTATGGCTGTCCTAAATGTGTCCCATGACTCAGGCAACGTGACAAGTAAAAACATAGCTTTTACATTGTCCTCAAACGTAATTTTCTGCCTCGCAAGTTGGCTGAAAATTGTATTGAACTCATTCAAATGCGCGTTCATGGAAGCACCTTCCTCCATTCGCAAATCAATAAGCTTTTTAATCCAATACACCATAGAAGCAGACGAATGCTTATCATACATATCGCAAATCCGCTGCCATAGCTCATAAGCTCCACCCTATGCATCTTTCACATTGTAATAAACAGACTTTGAAAGGGAAAGCCTAATGGTAGACCTGCACATCTCATCCAACTCCTCCCAATCATCCCTCTCCATGTTCTCTGGCTTAACTCCCTGCAACTTTAGAGGTCGAATCTGTTTCTTCTGCACCAAGACATCCCAAATCTGATCTTTCCAATATGAAATGTTAGCACCATCCAACTTCTCAATTTTGAAAACTGTGTCCTCTTTAGTGCCCATTACAACAAGAATACAACAATCAGTAACCTATAACCAACTAACAAACTGCCACAACAAAGTAGTGCTGCAAATCTGACAACACTTGCTGCTCAATCAAAGAGCAAACGCATAGAGTATAAATCAGCCCATAATATGGTCAAAAAATGTACGTAGAAATCCACAAACAAATGCATAAACCTGTGACACCTGTAACTCAACCGGCCTAGGCAAACCGTGCCACAAAATGCATCAACAATGAGCTGTCATAGAGGCATAAACATACTCCATGTCTGAATAACCACAATAGAGACATAAGCTGACCAAGCTTACACAAATCCGTGAGCATAAATGGATCCAAGTGAGCATATAACCAATGCACAAGCTCAACGAAGTCCAATCTCTACTGTCAACCAAGTACCTGTTCGTACTCAAACCGCAACATTGCAAGCAAGAGCAAACCCACTCTATGTATAAGTGAACCAAATCTCCACAATATCATGCATAAAGAGTGTCTGCCAAACTGCCATATCCACATCCATCAACATACATAGATGATGTAAAATTGTAGCTCAAGAACACACATAAACAGACTGCCTAGAAGAGTAG
Organism: Adiantum capillus-veneris; assembly: GCF_014529385.1. Lineage (NCBI taxonomy): Eukaryota > Viridiplantae > Streptophyta > Polypodiopsida > Polypodiales > Pteridaceae > Adiantum > Adiantum capillus-veneris. Next base: position 101,891,747 of record NC_140943.1, on the reverse strand, counting down.
AAGCTCCCACTCAAACCACAACCATATACATGACTGTCCCATAGTCAAAATTCATGTTTTGTAACCACAGAAGAAACCTGTATCCAAAGCTCCCTGTAACCTGTACCTGTCTCTGCACCTGCACCTGCACCTGTACCTGTACCTGTAGTCGAAGAAGACAATGCTGCCAAACTCCCACTCTATCGGTGTGTATGAGGCCACTCCAAGAAGAGGCTACACACTCTCAAATGAGCTGTGGGCTCACGTAAGTGGAAGACACTGCAGAAATGGCACCTATAATGGCTATGGAAGCTATGCAGTAGCAGAAAACTACCAAAGAGAGCTGAAAAACGCAGCTCCTAGTCTGTAGCTTGGATGGGATTTCTGATGGCACGAATGGCTCCGAAAGGGGGGTTAAACCCTAGGACACCCGATGAAAATACTCGCGGAGTGCTAAACCTTCCAATGCCAAGATCGAAAAAACCTTCTGCTCTTTAGAAATGCGCGCGTGCGCGAGACCGAAAAACGGCAATGAAACAGCATCAAATTTCAGCAGACTCAACAATGATGATGGAGCTCTCAATGCTCTCACTACCAAGCTCTGATACCACTTGTTGGGATCGGAGAGCACACACATAGAGAGCCAGCACGAAGAAGGAGATAGACACAGTGTGTGGCGGGGCAGTACTCACACTACAATGTGTAGTTATGAGTATAGTTATTATGAATGGGTAAAAGAATGGCTGTACATGGGCAGCTGAACAACGGGCAGCCGGGCACACATGCCTTTAACCCAACAAATGCTGGTCTAGGACTTAGGAAATGTATAGTGTGCCATTTGAAGATTTTCAATATTCAAGCTAGTTTCTATCATAGAGGCAAGAAGAGTTATGATAGAGAGGGAAAAAGACGAGTGAAATCCAATAATCATTAAGATTTCAATTGATGCCTCAATGAGGTGATTGCAATAAGAAAGAACCAGAAAGCCAAGCGAATGCGCTTGATAGTAATCAAGGCATGCAAGAAGACTCTTAACCATGATTGACTTTGGTGAAGCAAAACAAGAAAACAATTATGTAATGGGGTGCAACATTTGAGAACACACTGTAAAATGATGGATGATGAGAGAGAGAGAGAGAGAGAGAGAGAGAGAGAGAGAGAGAGAGATTCTAATATGCAAGGATAGGTACTTGCAATAGGTTCTTGTGTGGTTATTCAAACATATGGGGGGGAGGGGCGGGCTACGGGTTTATACTTTTGGTAGCCTAAATAATTCCACTCATCACAAGGATGTTGCTATCATAGCATGAGTAGTTGACACAACATTGTTAGTGCAACTTTACAGGTAAGAAAATGATGTTGCAAGAAATGAATGCTAACATAGGCAACATGAGCTACCACATATGATGCGCGGGGGGGGGGGGGGGGGGGGGGGGGGGGGGGGCTAGGCATGAGCCAATTCTAAAAGGAGAAATAAGGTTACAAAATATGTGTATAGTCAGTATACATAAATGTGTGTGTGTGACACATACTTAGGTACATATGCATATGTGTATGTGTATGTACACGTATATGCTTACATGTACCTAAGTATGTGTGCACGCGTGCATGTGCATGCATGTATTATAAAGTGAACGGGTATGAAAGTACAAGGACACATGTAACCATGTACGTGTAAATACACATACACATATGCATATGTACCTATGTGTCACACACACACACACACACACACACACACACATTTATGTATACTCACTATACACATATTTTATAACCTTATTTTTCTTTTTAGAATTGGATCATGCCTAGTAGTCCCCCCGCATCGTATGTGGTAGCTCATGTTGCCTATGTTAGCATTCATTTCTTGCAACATCATTTTCTTACTTGTAAAGTTGCACTAAATAAATAAATAAATAAATATATTGTACATCAATTAGTTTAGGTATAATTGGTAAGGAAAAAGGGCTTTAAGCAAGTGCAAAGAACAAGGGATTTCAGGGGCTACATGAAGGATATGGTCAAAGAAAAATTAGAGTAGTATTGAAATGTGATCTTAAATTACTGGTTAAAAAAAACAAGAGCATTCTAAAGAGAGTGAAATCCTCAGTCAAGGAGGGACTAAAAAATTTATTTAGGTGAGTATATCACAATAGTAAGAGACGACCTGTACGAAACGGGAACACTAAAGTAGTAGATGATAATATGATAACAATAATCTTCTAGTAGCAAGAAAGAAGAGGAATTACATGGGATGACAATCAATTAGAGGCATATAGGGTGTTGTTTAAAAGCCTCATAAATTATAAAAGAGAAGTTGATGAGGATCGTTCATTAAATTGATTGAAGATACAATTCAAATGAAAACAATTTTAAAAACATATATTTTGATGAAAATTTAATTTAGACATTTGCATTGTGCAAACTTGAATCCTTAAATCATTTACAATAGGATGCCCTTCTTGGAGAAGTGTTCCAATGCAATCATTGTAAGCTTCACAATGAAGCTCAAATGGATTTGAGAGGTCAAGCAACACTAGCACAAGTTAAGATGCGAGTTTTTCTTTGAGCATCAAGAAAGCTTGTTTCTCCTTAGTAGCCCATTGATATTAATGTGCTTCTTGGTTAGTTCATGGAGTGGGTCGGCTACGAAAAAGAACTCCTCAATGGACCTCCTATCATAGGATCATATACTTCTTGATTCATATGGATGCCATCCTTTGAGAATATGACTTGGATATTGAATCATTTCTAAGAAGAACCAACATAATGCTTGGATCCTACATTGAGATGTCTTTGGTGCTCTTCTATGGACTCAAAGTAAAGTATGATATCATCAAAGTATACTTACATGGCAAACCTATGTTGCCAAAGAAGTGTTTCCACCATTAGCTTGAATATTGCCGGAGCTTTTTCAACCCAAAAGACATAACCAAACATTTGTATTAGTGGAGATTGTAACTTAAAGGATCATTCAAGAAGATGGGGAAAAAAAGGTGTAAAGTGGAAGAGAAATAAGACATCTCTAAGTCGGCTCCAGATTTCACATTAAATGGGGCATTTGAGTATTTTATGACTAATCACATTGCAAGTTTTCTTCCATTGTTGCCACTGTTTGCCAAAGTTTTCATCTGCTATTTTGAAGGGGCCCCAAAGTCCAAGAGGTATCACAAGAGGATTTAGAAATTTTCTCATGTAGGAAAACGGAGTCTTTCTCAATGTTTTTCATACAATGCATAACATCATGAGCTTCTGCTCAAGAGGCACCGCATACCTAGCTAGGTATGCGGCACCTCCCTCATAGAAGCTCATGATGTTGAGGTAAGTCACAATGTGGGAAATATTGTGAGAATTTGTCCAAAACTTCTTGTGTATAAATCTTAAAGTAGTGGCATAGGTAGATGGTGTTGGTAATGTAGTGGCATAGGTAGATGGTGTTGGTAATGGATTCACCCTTACAATATGGTTTTTCTTTGGTTCACAAATTTCTATTTTGTTGCCAAAACATGGTCACTATCAACAAACCAAATCTTTTAGCAACTACCCTAGAAGTAATTTCCACATTCGCTTGGGTTGACGTAAGCATACTGCTTACATAACAAGGAAAAGGTGGAAAAGGGCACCACCCTGCAGAGAAGCCTACCAAGCACCGTTGCATAAGGGGGGGAGTCTTTAACCTCCATCACCTCGCTTAGATGACCGAGACCGACCACCCAAGGACAACATGCTTAGAATGCTGGGCGCAACCTTCAGATTACCAAAAAAACTAGACAAAAGCAGGGTGCCAGAATCAGATCAGCATGAGGCAGCCCCAAAGTCTTCCTAAGCTGTTGTTGCAGGAGAGCCCTTAGGACTAAGAACACACAAAATTTAATGTGGGGTGATTACGGGATCCATGATTCACAAGTCCACACATGAAAGCCTATGCAATCTCAGCCGCAACAGTCACATTCAAACTAAACCTGGCCACAAATTGAACCTTCTAAACCTCACAGTGGATGTTTCTTTAGGATAGAACATCATAAAATCAGGAATGAATACAATAAGTACCCATGTGATCCAAAACCTGGGCTGCGGAGGTGGTGGGTTCAAAACTGGTTGACAGATGGCCAAGCTTTGCGTTGCCCGGATTCCTTTTTGCCTCGATTTTTTCACTGCTCGGGTTTAGCCCGCCTCGAGATCCTACCTTGCACTTCCACGCCGTTGATCCCCTCGCCCCCCCTTATTAAATTTTGTGTGTCACTTAGTCACAAGGCAGGAGAGATGCACTCTATCCTCCATGAGTTGCCGGGCCCACTAGTTCGGAGCAAAGATGTCACCTCAACCGCCGAACCGAGGGCAAGTCACCGGGTCGCCAAAATCCCCTTGGAGGGGGACATCTAAATCTTGTTTTAGATGCGGCCTACGGAAATCTACCACTGTTGTTTTCTTTGTCCAAAAGCAAACCAGTCTTGCTTGGTGGGCATTGCTATAGTACCTAACATGATATATGCAGATTGACATAAGCGTCTAACACTGAAGTAAACAAAGTAGAAAGCGCATTGACGAATTTTAAAAAAGAATTGGGTATATGATGACTAATTACTTCTATACATTTATGTAAAATGGTCCAATTTCACGGCATTGACAAACTTTTGAAAATGAAATGCATGTGTATTTATCATTCCAAATCAAGCGTAGTCAATTTTCTCTTATTTCTCATAGAACATGAGAGAGAGAGAGAGAGAGAGAGAGAGAGAGAGAGAGAGAGAGAGAGAGAGTTACGTGTTGTCATCGCAGTCGAAGGGAGCAAGAAGTCTTGGCTATCGCGATCACACAACCTAGTGCAAAACATGTTTGAGGAAAAAAACGCTAGGATAAAGGGTTGTCCTTGTTAGGGTAATCCCAACTTGTGGCACCATGTGGGAAACACCTCTAGCCACCTAGGAAAGATAAAGATGACATGGTACAATAGCAAGAGGGTGCAATCTCTCTAGCCAATGATTGTAAAGCACCAAGCTTACTTTAGAGGCTTGTTTTCTAATGAAGCATTTGCACTTTGAGTTTCAATCATTGTGTCTATACTCTCATGCTTTATGCTTTTGATCTTGGCTTAACTATAAGCTTAATTTTCATTGCCCTACCCCTAACCCTAGCATCATGGTGAGCTTAAGGCTTCATCCACCATAGCCTATCTCACTAATGACGCTTAGGGTTGAGCACCCCAATTCCTACAAGTGGTATTAGAGTCGACGGTTTTGTACCTACGCCTATTGCTCTACTAATGCACTCCCTCAATCACTTGCTACTCAAAGTTCAACTCATTGCATTAAAGCTCAATTTTTTTTGAAGTGTTGGTGAGAACCTCCTATTTAAGGAGGGAAGGCACGTCAAAGGGCATTTTGGCTCTGCCTGTTTGCACCCCTTTGATGAGGCACCATTCAGACTCCCGCATCAGCTATCGACCTTAGAGGGCTTCCCCCATAGACCCTCTAATGGTGCTATTAGAGGGACCTGCAAAAAAATAATTTGAGCCTCATAAGGTTACTGAAAAGTAAAGGGTACTTCACCTAAAATGTAGCACAAAAGTTTTAGGGGGTCCTTCTACCACCCCCTACATTTCAAAAACGCCATTACAACTTGCTATAGAAGGTTAACAAGTCAAAAGTGAGGGTGTGCTCTGAAATTCCTTGCATAGTCCACTGGAAAACCTATTTTCAAAGGGCATATGGGCACACAATGAAATTTTGAAAGGGCCCTTCAAACTTTAGAGGGCCCTTTTTTAAATTGTTTTTTTAAAGGGTGTATGGGGGAGCCCTCTTACCCATTTGCTACCCAAAAATTGCAATACTCATTGCCTTCTACAACTAAGCCATGCAAAGCCTTCCATTATTGCTACTACAATCCATCGCTCGTTGACCCGACATCCTTGTCATCTTATCTTGCAATGCTACTCCTACTTAGATATCCATTGCCTGCAGGTCCTCACACTATCAATCGGCTACTGCTATATAAGGAGTTGGATGTTCTCAAGAACTCACCAAATTCCAATCAACGAGAGTTTGACTGCAAGGAGGTAGAGGTCAAAGCAATGACCAAAATGATGGCAAGAGTAGGCGCCAACAATGATTTGGTCCCCGGATTAAACAAGATTTGCAACACATTGAGCATGAATATAATAGAGAATCGGTGCAATAGAGTCAAGTAGCAGAATCAGAGAAAAAGTTTGGGGGAGTTTGAAGGTAAGGACTGCTGAAGCCGAGCAACAACAGTAGTGCAAGGAGAAGAAATCAATACCTTCAATAATAGCACAAGGAGAAGAAATCAATAACATTATAATTTTTTTGGAAGCTCATCGGTAGCGTAGGCAAGAAAACCAAGGCAATTTAGTGGTAGCGCTGAATTAGAAAACAAAAAAAACAAACGTTGGAGTCTTGATAAGACAATGCTATTAAATTTGGGTTTTGTAATGCTATAGGCTGAAGTAGAGAGAGAGAAATGATAGGAGGAAGAAGGGGGGTATGCACTTGCATATGCACATAGACACCTGGTTTTGCTAGAGAGAGAGAGAGAGAGAGAGAGAGAGAGAGAGAGAGAGAGAGAGAGAGAGAGAGAGAGAGAGAGAGAGAGAGAGAAGAGAAAGAGAGAGCACACACACACACACACACACACACACACACACACGCAAACGCACACATGCACACACACACACACACACACACATTTGACCACTTGCTGGTAGCCTATTTGAAGCATCATATTAAGGAGTATTTTACTTGTCGATACTCTAGGTTCTATTTAAGGGGACCTACTACTCTTGAAACATGGGATAGGACCCTTAGAAGGGTATGATGGATACAAAGTGTGAAAAAATTTACTTATCACAAACTTTTACCATGCCGTGAGGCGCTTGGGTTTAACCTACTGTGCATTGCAGGCGGCTACTCTTCCACATTTCCCCACGGGGAGCTCGATCTACTCAGGATACGCTGCAGAAGATTAGCCATGAGTGAGGGGGGCCATCCTTCTCCTATTTAAAGAGGTGAGGGTGCATTCTGACCCTCACTTAGCTTTGCGTGTGTTTTTACTTGCGTCAAGAGTAAGGACTTTGTGTTTTTTCATCTCTGTTGCACCAAGCATCGAGCTTACAACTTAGCCAACGCAGGTTGGTCACTAAGCTTAACATCAATAATCTCGTTACTGTCATTTTTTTGATTAAATGGTAAAGTGTTGTTTCATAAAAATGCCTGTACTTAGCAAAAGGTGTACTTAAATAGTCATGATGACTATACTTAGCATAGCATGATATAAGTGATTGGACCTTTGTTTGGTGGGCTATGCTCCTCGTTCTACAGCACCACTACAATGGTCGGCTTTGACTGGCATTACATGGTAAAGATGCTTCCTTTTGGGAGCATTACTATGGTATTGATACTGGTTTTTTTTAAAGCTGGTCATTATTTAATTGTAGGTACATAAAAAATTGAAAAAAAGGGATTTTCATGCTTGTTATTCACGGTTTTCCATAGCCGATATTCACTGTACTTAAATAGTCGAGATGACTATACTTAGCAGGGCATGATATAAGTGATTGAACCTCTGTTTGGTGGGCTTTGTTCCTCATGCTACAGCCTTGTAAGGACCACTACAGTGGTCGGCTTTGACTGACATTACATGGTAAAGGTGGTTTCTGTTGGGAGCATTACTATGGTACAGTTACTATTTTTTTCAAAACTGGTCATTACTTAACTGCACGTACGTTTTTTTTTGAGAAAAGGGGTTTTCCATACCCTATATTCACAGTTTTTTTTACTGTTGATAATGGCACTTAAGCGAAAATCAATTTTTATTATTATTATTATTATTTTTGGGGGGGGGGGGGGGGGGCATAATCAGCTGTACAGCCTGATGAAATTAAAGCCCCCGTGTGGTGGCTGTGGCAAAATATGGCACTTCTGAGGAGTAACGTCCCTTACTGTTTAAAACAGGTATAATACATCATATGGGTTGGCTAAGTCTATATAGTAAGGCCGCTACTGCTTACTGTGGTACAACATTATACATGGATTGGGTGGGGGTTAGCCGATTGTCTTGTGGCATTCTAACTATACCTTTTTGAAAACACACACTTAATTTTTTACACTTGGTCTAGCTAGACATCGTGTTTATGTCTTAAGACCTTTGCTAATAGGCTTACTCATCAGAGAATGAAGGTAAGTAACATTTGAGGAAGGAGAAGGACATAAAACCCTAATTAGGGTTAAACTTTATCTGTAAATGTTAAAAAACTTGTTGATTATTCTTAAAAGAAAAATCATTTATATTGCTTTTTCTTCATAGCAAAATGAATATGAAGCTTCATCAATGGAGCTAGTTCTAAAGGTAGTATGACCTAAAAAACCTTACACTTTGGGTGATAAAGTAAATACTTTGGACTAAGGCTTGAAGTTTTTTGAAAAAAACTTGCTAATGATGGACATGGATAACAACTGGTATAGTCCACTTGACCTGTAAAACACATTCAAGGCTAACATATCTGTTGTCTTGTTGGATGGATGCAGGTAAGGACTCTATCTTATCTTTGGAGTTTTTTTTGGCTTTAAGCAGTTGTCCTTACATCATTACATAGACACTTTTGATAGGGAAGTACTTATGATATCTGTATAGTGGAATGAAACTTCATTTATATAAACATTGTATAAAGATGATTTTGAGACTGAGTTATTTTTTGTACTTATCATTCCTTCTCTCTCAAGCCAGCTATCTTTGAATGTAAAAAGTTCAATTATGTCTTATTATTTATGGTAAAATAGCTACACACACGTCCTAAACATAAGGTTTTTCCATTCTATGGAAAAACTGGGAAGTTGGCTTTAAAGAATAGTTTTGAAGCATAGTTCTAAGTGGGACTTACAATCTATAAACCCTTAACCGGTTGACTGCTGTTAGGTGGCCCTCATAGACTATGTTTCTGGTCTCCTGCTCACGGCTATCATAGTCTACCATACTCCTAAAAAAGCCTTAGTAGCTAGAATCTGACCTTTTTTACCAAGAAAGGCCAAATGTTGTATTACTTACTACACTAAGTAGTCATATTCTCATTAACATTTTTGGATATTGCAAATCCTTGCTCTCTTGCAAGGTTTGGAATTATCCTCTGAACACACCAATCAGGAACCTTCTTGAAATGTAATTATTGATGTAACAACAGGTTGTTGTGAGCCCATGTGGAAGGAAGTTTCTCAACAAAAATTTCCAAGCCAGGACTTTATTTACGTACACTGTCTCTTTCAAAATGAGCTTCTCGATTGGGTACATCCTAAAACGCTTTTTTGTGAGTGCTTCGACTTAGTTTTTGGCAATCACAAACTACTAGACAATGTACCTATCGGATGGAAATATCAAAAACCAATTAAAAATTTGGTCTACAGTAATAATTTTCTTTGACATAACTCCGTCCCTTAATGCATCTGCAATCAGATTATCACATTTTGTAAAAACTTTGATACATAGGGTATGTATGTTTGTACTTGTGATCATACCATCATTGGAAATAACAAAGTCCAAAAAATCTTGGCTAAAGGGCTTAAGCACATACCTAACTTTCCAAGAAACCCTTATCTTGCTCTATCAGCTTTACTTAGCTGCTTAACTAACCTTGTCAGTTTTCTCCGACTGGAGAAGGCAGTCTTACTGGACTTAACCAGAGTAGTGGAAGAATGCTTCTTTCAAAAAATCTCACAAATACCTAGGAAATGGTTTTCTACAGATAACTCATGGCTAACACCACAACTCGCATATGAGTTTCAAAAAATATCAAAGATATGGTTTATTGTTGATCTAGATAAAAGCTCTAATTATCCCACTCTTATTTGTAAAAACTTAGCCTGGCATGCTGCTCATTCTCGAGTATCCGGTAAGGAGTTCACAAGAATCAATACTTCTCTACAAACAGTTACCGATAACATCTCAAAACACTTAGAAAATTTGGGATATTCTCTTCAGAATACTAAACTGCCAGTACTTTTTCCTACCTGACTCATAAACATAAATTCAGATGGATATCAGATGCTTCAAATGGCATGTTCACGGATATCACCAAAGATATCACTCTTTGTCTTGACGTTATATTAGCAGAGTTTGAACTTATCTGTGCATCTAAATAAAAAATCTGCCATAACTTTCTACAAGTACAATACAACCCCTTTTGGATAGCAAAAAACTCTACTAAGGTATCTCTTAACCTCCCTAAACACATCTTTCATCTTTTTTTTGGGCAGATATTACTCAATGTTATGAGAATATTCCTTTAGAAGGAGATCTTGGGCTTAAAGATATACTATCACAAGTTATCCAACTAGCTTTTGTTAATGCTAGTAAAAGAGGTTGTTTCTACATATCTCTTTCAAAAAAACTTAGATGGACTAAAAGACAAACTCTTCACATCCCTTACACTTCAATGATGTGAAGCTATGCCTCTATATATATTGGTTACTTGAAAATTGTACCATTATCTCTGGAGGACATTGCTTTAACCAAAGCCTTGGCATCCCCATGGGATTTTCCTGCTCCCCGCTTATGTGTAATATATTCCTTGCTTTCTTCGAGTACAAGTGGTTTCTCAAAACTATGGGAGATAATTTTAATAAGCTTTAACTGTTCAGACACACTTACCGATATATGGATGACTTACTGAGCATCAACAACAGAATCTTTTTTGAGGAGATCCATCATATATATCCTAACTGCTTGAAAATAGAACCAACTTCTATACATGGGTTCACAACACCCAATGGATTATTTTGCACTTCAATACAATTCCTTAACTTCTCTATTTTGCTTCATATACCTTGTGTTGGAGGATATGACCGAAAATCTATATGGAAGAGAGATATTCTGGAACTTCCTCCTTTTGAGTTCATAAAAAAGAATAGTAATAGACCCCGCAACCCTTAGCACTTGTATCAGCCTACTATATCTAATTGTCTACTCCTCTTCTAACTACCTCCTTGCTTGGAAGGATATTAAGATACTTATTAAAAAGTACCGCCTTAATGGCTTCAGTGGATATGACATTATTGGTAAAATTCTACTATCACTTACTTGGCATGACTGGCCTGAATTACATTTTGACCTTGATAGTCTCATCTCTTTACTTAGGTAGTAGGCCCTTTCACAACGGGCCTACTATCGACCCATTGTGTATGGTGCCTGGGACAGGGCGGACACACACACACACACACACACACACACACACACACACACACACACACACACACACACACACACACACACACACACACACACACACACACATTTCACCAGCTGCTACTGGTAATAATTTTTTCAAAGCTTAGTTCACACACACACACACACACACACACACACACACACACACACACACTTAACCACTTGTTGGTAGCCGATTTTAAGAATTAGATTAAGGAGTATTTTGCTTGTCAATACTCTAGGTTCTATTTAAGGGGACCTACTACTCTTGAAACATGGGATAGAACCCATAGAAGGGTATGATGGTTACAAAGCGTGAAAAAATTACTTATTACAAACTTTTAGAGACGCTTGGATTTAACCTACTGTGCATTGCGGGCGGCTACACTTCCACATTTCCCTAGGGGGAGCTTGATCTACTCAGGATACGCTGCAGACGATTAGCCACGAGTGAGGGCGACCATCCTTCTTCTATTTAAAGAGGTGAGGGCGTGTGTTTTACTTGTGGCAAGAGTAAGGGCTCCGTGTTTTTTCATCTCTGTTGCACCAAGCATGGAGCTTACAACTCAGCCAATGCAGGTTGGTCACTAAGCTTAACATCAATAATCTCGTTACTGTCATTTTTTTGATTAAATGGTAAAAACGTTGTTTCATAAAAATGCTTGTACTTAGCGAAAGGTGTACTTAAATAGTCGGGATGACTATACTTAGCATAGTATGATATAAGTGATTGGACCTCTGTTTGGTGGGCTCTGTTCCTCGTTCTAGAACATGGTAAGGACCACTACAGTGGTTGGCTTTGACTGACATTACATGGTAAAGATGGTCCCTTTTGGGAGCATTACTATGGTACTATTACTGGTTTTTTTTGAAGCTGATCATTATTTAATTGTAGGTACATAAAAATTTGAAAAAAGGGGTTTTTCATACCCGTTATTCACGATTTTTCCATACCCAATATTCACTGTACTTAAATAGTCGGGATGACTATACTTAGCAGGGCATGCTATAAGTGATTGAACCTCTGGTTGGTGGGCTCTGTTCCTCGCGCTACAGCCTGTACTGTCATTACATGCTAAAGGTGGTTTCTGTTCATTAGGGAAAATTTGGACTCACAAAGGGGCCTTATAAGGAGTTTGACTTCCTCTCTCATGTCTAAAATGGGCGTGCGGTAAAATTTTTGCAAATCAACTCTAAACTTAGCGAAGATTTGACAATTAGAGTCTACTCTTCAAGCTCTTTCTATTGATATATAGCACTCCACGAGATTCCTCATATTTTGAAAGATTCTATTTTTGATTCTCTTGTGATTCTATACGGAGTTGTCACATCACAAGAGAATCAAAAATATGAGGAATCTCGTGGAGTGCTATATATCAATAGAAAGAGCTTGAAGAGTAGATTCTAACTGCCAAATCTCTGCCAAGTTTAGAGTTGATTTGCAGAAAATTTATCGTATGCCCGTTTTGGACATGAGAGAGGAAGTCAAACTCCTCAAAAGGCTCCTTTGTGAGTCCAAATTTTCCTTAATGGGGAGCATTACTATGGTACAATTACTGGTTTTTTTTGAAACTGGTCATTATTTAACTGTAGGTACATTTTTTTTTAAAAAAAAGGGAATTTTCATACCCGATATTCACTGTTTTTTTACTGTGTAATGGCACTTAAGCGAAAATCAAATTTTTCTTTGGGGGGCATAATCAGCTATACAGCCTGATGAAATTAAAACCAGTGTGTGGTGGGCTGTAGCTTAATATGAAACTTTTGAGGAGTAACATTCCTTGCTGTTTAAAACAGGTATAATACATCATATGAGTTGGCTAAGTCTATATAGTAAGGCCGCTACTGCTTACTGTGGTGCAACATTATACATGGATTGGGGGTTAGCCGATTGGCTTGTGGCATACTAACTATACCTTTTTGAAAACACACACTTACTTTTTTACACTTGGTCTAGCTAGACATCGTGTTTATATCTAAAGACCTTTGCTAAGAGGCTTACTCATCGGAGAATGAAGGTAAGTAACATTTGAGGAAGGAGAAGGACATAAAACCCTAATTAGGGTTAAACTTTATCTGTAAATACTAAAAAACTTGTTGATTATTCTTAAAAGAAATATCATTTATATTGCTTTTGCTTCATAGCAAAGTGAATATGAAGCTTCATCAATGGAGCTAGTTCTAAAGGTAGTATGACCTTCTAAAATACCTTACACTTTGGGTGATAAAATAAATACTTTGGACTAAGGCTTGAAGTTTTTTGAAAAAAACTTGTTAAATATGGACATGGATAACAACTGGTATAGTCCACTTGATACCTGCAAAACACATTCAATGCTAACATATCTGTTGTCTTGTTTGGATGGATGCAAGTAAGGACTGTATCTTATCTTTGGAGTTTTTTTTGGCTTTAAGTAGTTGTCCTTACATGATTCCACAGACACTTTTGACAAGAGAAGTACTTCTGATATCTGTATATTGGAATGAAACTTCATTCATATAAAAATTGTACAAAGATGATTCTAAGACTGAGTTATTTTTGTACTTATCATTCCTTCTCTCTCAAGCCAACTGTCTTTTGAATGTAAAAAGTTCAATTATGTCTTATTATTTATGGTAAAATAGTTACACACACACACACACACACACACACACATTTTATGGTAAAATAGTCACACACACACACACACACACACACACACACACACACACACACACACACACACACACACACACACACACACACACACACACCAGAGATATAAGAAGAGGAGTTTTCGTGTCCCTTTCTAACATTGGTGATGTTTTTTGGCAACACACAATCATTGTTTTATGCAACACAGGTACGTGCTCATGTATGACTATGTAGATCACTTCAAAGAATATTTTTAGCATGATTTTTTGCCGTTTTATGCTATGTATGCATATGCAAATATGGAGTGAGCTAGTTATAGCTTGCATGTGGCAGATTAATAGCTTTATAGGGATTTTGGATGGATTCTACTCATTCAAGTGTGATCTAGATTGCCAAACTTTTGGGAGTTTATGTATACTATATGCGGATTTTCTATCGATACATTGAGTGTCTGTTCATGTTTATGATGCAGTTTTGGTGAGATTTTTGAGATTTCGCTCAAGATTTAGGAGAGAGACTGCTAAAAATTTCCCAAATTCTTACCATTTTTTGTGTCTATCTACAAATTACTCTCTGATGGTTTAGTGGTCAAGTGTGACTCCCACTTTGACAGTGATCAAGGTTTTACTCTCACTTTGACAGGATTTGTCAATTTCAGACATAGATTGGCGTTCTTTGCATCTACTCTCACTCCTACTCTCGTAGGAGTGAGAGCTGCATATGCTTGCGTGGCTAGATATTACAGGTAATCCCAAGGTTTATAGTTTCTACAAGTTTTTAAAACCGTTATCAGATCTTTGGAAGTAGTTTTGTTGTGGGATGCATTTTGAACACTGTGTTTTCTCACTACTTGCCTATATGGTTATGCACTTGACGTTGTCAGGCATTTTTTGGGTGGAAATGAAGTTGCTAATCAATGCTAAAAAGCTTGCTCACTAGCCCCGAGTACATAGATGTACATAATGCTTTGAGTTTTTAGAGTGCTCTTATTAGTCATTTTCAAGAGTTTCAGGTTGGTCAAACTTCTAAAAGGTGGTTTTTGATAAGTGCTTTTAGTCATACTTGATAGCCGGTGAATCAGACTCATACATCATGAGTTACATGCATTGGAGGTGGGTGGTACCCTATTTAGAAAGTGGATGCGGATGCATGCGAGGAAAGGCAAGTGGGATGATCTGAATGATTTAATTAGAAAAAGTGTGGCCGAGAATTTCTAGAAATAGCCGAAGTGATAAGCTCCGAGCCGGGCTTTACAGCGTTGCATTCGGTGCTCGGAGTTACCCGCCACGCCTCCGCCAAGATTGCTCGGTGTGGAGAGCAAAAAAATAAATTTATTGGCTCAATTGGGGAGGTGGGAGGATGGTGCCAAGTGGCAATGTAATAACCCCACATGGGGGGAGCAAGTGAAAATTGGAGGGTATAAGGGGGGGAGTGGGTACCCCCTAAGGATGTATCAAAGTAGTTAATGGAGCTTCTTGGCCTTGCTTGAGAGGGCTCGTGGACTTTGGGGAGAGGAGGGGCGCCCAATTTGTGTTCCCACTGCCTAGACAGGCGCCCTACCCACTTTTTGGTCCTCGAACACTATCCCCCCCCACTTGCCTTGGTCAAAAAGTGGTCGACAACCCATTTTTTACCCAAAAAATGCTCAAAATGGACCAATAAAGAGGTGCCTAAAGGGGGGAATGAAGTTGGCTAAGGGGGGAGAGACAATCTCTTGGGATAAGAGCCAAAAAATCCCCCTTTAATAGCACACTTGCAGACACTTTCCAGAGACCTCCTTTTTGGAGCTTTTTCAAAACCCCCGAACTTCAAATGCTTGTAATTTTCTCATTCCTTATCGGAATCAAGCATATGGATGCTCTACGGACATCTACACGAGCCAATCTACACACTTATGTTCTCTAATTCTCCTAATTCCAAGTGTGGTTTCTGCTAGATCTGTTCTTCTCCAAGATTTACATGTGTTTAACACAGGTGAATTCGACAGTGCAGCTGTTGTTCTTTCCGACAGTGTGATCGGTGCAAGGCCATAGGGGCATTCATTTTCATTGTCGTTTGCACTCCACAACGTCAATTGAAGTGTTTGTCCCAAATTGCAACCACTTGGTTTAGTGATGTTATTTATGCCTGTAGATTGAGCACTTTACACTGTATACTTATTGTAGAGCCATTTTACACATATGTGAGCATCAAATTTATGCATTGATCATGGTTGTGATTGTGTAGTGGTCGAGTGGTCTCCCACTTTGTTGCCATTTTGGCATGGTTAATGGTAGATTTGCTTGAGTTTTTGATCACTTTACAAGGGAGACTCTACTGGTTTTCTCCCATGATTTCTTGCCATAGTTTTGATTTCTTAACATCCATATAGCAGACATGTGTGAAAATTCAAAGTTGACATTAAGGACTTGTGAGAGATGGCAATCTCCTAGTTACCGATATATACAATGTTGGCATTGTGGTCACACAAGGCACAATAGGCATCATTATTTCAGATGTATGAGTCAACATCGGGGATGTATGCATGATGGAGATGAGGTTTTGACACATGCTAGAGTGGTGGCTTCATATCCTAGTGACGGTGATGTCACATTCACCTTTAGCATTCCTCTTGCTTACATGTCATCGAGAGGCGGCACTTCCCTTCTTGGTTGCTAGATGAGGATATAATTTTCCACATCACACCACATTGTGGGTGGTTTAACACTTTCTTAGTGGGAGCTTTGGTTGTATACACTTGCCCAATGGTTTGGCATTTGAAATTGCAGGTGTAGGAGATTTTCTTGTCATTACCTAGTGGTGCATCGTATACGCTACAACATGTGCACTATGTTCCTCGGTTGAGATAGAGTTTTATCGCAATGGGATAGTTGGAGGATTATGGGTGTCAGATACTACTTAAAGAGTGGTCTTTCTAGATGCATTGTAGATCACTAGTGATTGCTAGGGGAGCTTTGAGTGGCTTGGTATATCCTATGCATGTATCTATGGTATGAGATGGAATAGTCTCAATTTGTTACTAGCATGTGATGAGCAAGAGAGGACGTGTCTCCTTTATGAGTGAGCTCCACCATACTCATGAGATATAGCATGTAGCTATGCAAGAAATGCTAGTAGACTCTGGAGAGACAAAGGTACAGTGGCAGTGCTCTAGTAAGACACACTCGTGTCATCATAGTCTATGTGGATAGAGGTAGAGCATGTCTACTCCCTAATGAGAGAGACAAAGATGATGGCATGGAGTTATTTGATATGCTTGAGGTTGATGAGTTGATTCTAGGACACATAGTTCTACCTATGGATGAGATGGACGTAGCCATCCTAGTGTCAATGATGAAACATTCATACGTGATGAGTAGTCTTGATGATGTAGTGCATGCAGATAGCACTAAGGATGTTAGTGCGTGCAGATATCACTAATGAGGTTAGTACAACCAATTTTGCATAGATTTTGTTAGCGTTCGGTTATGTCATGTACAACCTCCTAGTGTGGAGGCTTGATATAGCAATTGTAGTGGGAGCATTTGTAGTAGGGATTTCTCGTCATACGATGACAAACACTAGAAGGTTGCATTGTGGATCTATGCAAACCATACAAAGTTGTATGCAGGATTTGCATGCAGACTCTAAAGTGGATACACACGCTCCCTAATCACTAAAGACAATACAGTTGGATGTAGATTGAGTGAGCAAGCTAGTGATGTAGGTTGAGAGAATCTCTCACCTATTTTCTTGTTAGTAGTAGTTTAGCTAGTAACAATCACTTATTGGCACATTCACCTTTAAGTTGCACATGGCCAAACATCCGATGTTCAACCTCCCACTAACCACACTTACCCTTATTCATTATACATGCACATGAATAAGGAGCACTCTCATGGCCCCTCTTGAGAGTCTTGCCACACCCACACACTATGCATACTCTCCTCTCCCCTTTCCCACATGCACATGCACACATCTGTGGAGCCATGTTGCATGGTTGGCAGGGCCTTGTGACATTTTCCACTTGCTGCTTGATTCTTTATGATGCATTTTTCTTACTTCCTTTTACAATCTTGGATCTTTGGGCATGCTCCATGGTGAGATTACGAGAAAATTTCATGCAAATGAACCAGTTGAAAATCTCTTCCAAATAATTAGACTACACTACGCCCCACCATGATGGGTATTTTTAAAGTACACTGCCTAGCTCAATGACGGGACTTCTCCATGTCCTATGCTAAAAATATCAAGAAATATATACTTGTGCATAAAAAATACTCCATGTGCCAACACGATATGATGTGCACACAAGTCCACATTATCAATTAGACTCATGCTACATTATCAGTTAGAAATAAGCAATGATAGTCTTATCGTTCTTCATGTATGAACTTATGTCAATCGAATTATCCTTTCAAGTGCAAAATAACTTCATCACTTTAAACAAAGCATTTCAATCACAATGCTCACATTGCACTATATTGATTTATCTAAAGTGCAAGATTTTGGCTTTCACATATTACGATAATCGATAATCTTAATCACTTATTTAAAACAATACAAATAATTCTCATTTCATCACGTTGCACTATATCGATTTATCTAAAGTGTAAGCTTATGGCTTTCACACATTACGGTAATCAATAATATTAATCAAATCTTGCAATTGATCCTCATTGTAACATGAGGATTAATTGCGAACCTTAACAATTGTCATATCTATCTTAAGTGCGAACATGAAGTTCTCACACTCCATGGTAGATCTTTGAGAGCTTATCTATCTGCAGTTGCTGCACATGTATGGTCACACATCATGATAGACATAGCACTCCAAATAAAGATCATTTAATGTCTTTGTATTTGGACATGAGATTCCTAAATTTTAATTTCAGTGAGAGCATAGTGTGATTGACAGCATAAAAATATTTCTACTTATGTTCACTTTGAGGTGAGAAAATATCTGCACGTCATAATCGAACCTACCTAAATAAAACTGACCTCTATTCTATTATATTTTGCAGACTGATTACCTTAGGTGAGAGTACACTGTGCACACAACGACAACCTCTAAATTATATCACTAATTCACTTCCACGTTTGAGTAGACTGAGCACGTAGCAAGTGACTCCTAAAAAATAAACACCTTGTATGAGTGAGAGTTTGAGCTCTACACAATATACAAAGCTTACACAATTTGAACCTAAAAGAAGAATCAATCAAATTTTAAAAACAATTAAATTGATTTTAAACAAATGATCTCAAAACTATTCTAAATTTCAATGATTTTTGAATTATATATATATATATATATATATATAAGTGTATACTTCGATCGAAAAAAAGTTTGTGCAAAGTATTTTTCCATTGAGTTTTTTTCCGATCGAAGTTTCTTGAAAAAACGGTTGCCCATTTTTGTTGACATGGCACCGTATAATACACTCGTATAATATGAGGTCATGTAAAATACACCCGTATATGACATATTATATGTATCCCATATAACGTATAATGCAACTTAGACCCACACGTACAATCTTCGGTGAAAACTTCGTGGGCAATCAAATATGTAAGGTTGTGATCTACGGAGTAGGTGGTGGAGGAACACAATTTTTTCCATGATGTCATTGAGCACCATGGAAACTGATGTCATTGAGCACCATGGAAACTGATCCCCTAATGAAGCAAAGGAAGAAAAGAGGCAGGGCCGGAGAGGAGAGGAGGAGGCAAGGGGGAGGAGAGAGGTAGGGGGAGCGAGGGAGAGGAGAGGAAGGAGGAGAAGAGAATAAGGGTTTTTTAGACACAATGACCGGCATCACCTTTAGTCTATATCTCAAAAAATTTCTTTGATTTGTTTCACATTTCAAGTATGAATAAAATGGAGGAGTACCCTTAACAAACCAAATTGTGTTACACAACGCAATACTTGCATGATGAGTACAACCTCAATCTAGATTTCAAAATCGCTAAGGACCTGACTGATGAAGACTTGCACTGGAGCACTGAGATTAACTATTTTCAAGTTCAAGTACTAGAAGAAACCAAAGATCTATTTAAACCATTTGCAACCACATACTACATATTTCTATTCTCCAAAGTTTATTAGGACCCCTCTTCATGTGGTGAATTGACCAACAAATTTGCTAGGTGCTACGCTTTTGAGATGCATGCAGCAAGAAAAAAGACCCAGTAGGGCATAGAGTAGCACGGGATTGGCTTGGGAAAAGAGTGTTGTAGATTTTAGCGTCTAGGAATGGCTTGATCATAAAATTAAGGCATGGAGGAAGAACAATGGTTCCTCCCCTAGAATGTCTTGCATTCATATAAGAAGGCTCGGATGACTCAAAGTGGCAGGAAAATTTGCACAGAACCAAAACATGCCAACATAGGAGCATTTGTTGACTACCTACTTGATTTAGAAGCATTGTTGCAAAGGCTGCTACAACCGATGTCACATCCAAATAGACCTAAAGGCCTCTATCCAAGCAAACAAGGACCAACTACTAGTATATGAAGGTAAAGAGGGCGTGGCAAAAAAATTGATGGAGGATATTAATACACTAGAAGCACACATTGTTCTACTACGGTAGCAAATCCTTGTTCTTCATGAAGAGATCAGAGATGTGGAGATGAGCTGGGAGCAAGTCTACGCTTGTTAAGATGACACAGGGTTTCCAAAATATCCAAAAGCTCTAAGCTACGGTTCAACAACAAGGAGGTATTGTATTTTTGGCTTATTGTATTGTGTTTGTAGGCTGAAAATGTTTATTTTGCACACGGTTTGGTGATTTGGCATGTTTCACTTCTTGACTAGTTTATTCGCTGAAGATTTTAGGGGATTTTGGTTCTTTCTCAAGCTATTTTGGTGCTTTCTTTAACTATTGTGGTACTTTTTCTAACACTAGACATTGTGCTAGTACTTTCCTTGGTACTTTATGGTGCTTTTTTATTTCATATGGTACTTTTTTGCACTATTTTGTTACCTTTTTGTTACTAAATTTTGAGTCTTATATGATACTATTGGTTTCTTCTTGGATGCTATGTTCACATAATCCTATTAAAGTTATGGAATCTCAAGTGAACTGCCCACCAATGTGATCCCATTATTTATTTTGGCTTTTAGGTACTTATTTTACTTATTTGTCAAAGTTTGGGTAGAGCAATTTACGTAAATGGGTATATATGCAACCCATTGCCCCCATTGTACATGTATCAGTTTATTTATTACCAAGGTTGGTTGGTTTAGGAGACTCTCTCTCCCTCTCCCTCTCTCTCTCTCTCTCTCTCTCTCTCTCTCTCTCTCTCTCTCTCTCTCTCCCCCCCCCCCCCCTCCTCCTCCTTTGGCTTTGCACTTTCTTAAACTCACCCTTCACTTATGCACTTAAGATGTTTTGAAAGGCTTTTTATTTTTTCCTTAATATTGTAGGATCCATGGCTTCACAAATCTTCAATCACATAACAAGTAGTGTAAGTGCAGGATGAATGCTTAAGAGATCTTTGACATTTAAAAGATGAACTAGTATGTGACTCGCGCGTTGCTGCGGAAAAAAGTAAAACATGGCCTTTTTTCCTATAAAACTAACTTCCGCTTGAAAGCGCACAGTGGTTGCAACTCTCTGTCCACCCCCCCCTCTCTCTCCATCCAATAGAAGCCATGAAAGCTAATGTCCACAACTCTCTCTCTCTCTCTCTCACTTACACACACACACACACACACACACACACACACACACACACACACACACACACACACACACACACACACACACACACACACACACACACACACACACACCCACACCCACACACAAACTACATGAGTCCTTTCTCATGCTTCACCTCTTAAATTAGACTAAAAAAGCCTGATTTTTACAATAAAATCCCCTTCCTTTCTTCACCTTTACATATCTAGTAAACCATCCATTACATGATCGCATAAACAGATGTCACAGTAATAACAGATGTTTGGACACTCGGCCAAAGGTAAGATACGGGTAGCCAAGACTACACCATACTCCATGGTGCGTGGTGTGCTGTTAAAGTACCCTCGGAGTGGCTGTCCATAACTACGATACACAAAAATCTTTTGTGGTGCAAGAAATTGTGCTAGCAAATATAACCGTTCTGAAAAACCTCGCTTCATTGAATGTTCTACATAATAGTATTGTGCCCCTATGCCCATGGCTTCAACTACCATCGCCAGATGGATATTGTTCCTAAAATGCTCTCGACCCCAAAGAATCACCCGCGTCACTCTGTCCTGATATGTCCACCACTTCGTCTGATTAACGGATGTTCCTAATTGCGGAAATAAACGACGTTCATAATGGAGTAGTGTGGTTCTCTTAGTAGACTCACTTGACTGCTCAAGATGTCCAATGGATATAGCTAAAACCAGATCTTCATTAGAAGTCATAGCTTATAAATATGTATGACACACCTGATGACAAAGTTAGATGTTGGCTGTAAACTCTCAAAAAGCTACTCAAGGCAGATACTGTGCATTAACTTTTTTCTAAAAAATGCCCATCTTTTATAGACCTACATTGATACTTGAACGCAATGGTTATGGGTTCAAAATTCCCAAAATAATTGACTTCTTTACATTATCTCACTTCGTAGGGATTGGCATATGTCTAATCTCGTAATTTGTCCAATTTAATAGCTTTCTGACTATAATCTCAAGTGAAATATCGGTATTATGAATTACTGATTGTTTATATCCACCCAGTGCTGGGTGCAGTAGTCGTTACGTAAGTATGTTCACCGAGTATCGACCTTTCGAAAGCAGGCGAAAGTACCTTGCTATCTACTACCATTTTTAATAAAGGACATGTGGCTCATAATAAAGGGTTTTTTTATATATTTATTTGATACTATTTTTTAATCTTCATTTCACATTGGCATAAGTTTTCTTTTGTTCACCCAAATGCTTGATACTTCTATTATGTTGCGTCTGATAACTCCTCTGCAAATTTTTCTTTGTAAGTACCTGTCGCACGTCTACTTCTGCATAGTGTGAGAGTGTTAGCAGGCTAGTGTTGGAGTGATTTGATCTCTGTGCTGACATCTTGCATCCAGATCTCGTGCTGATTGTAGCCCGGGAAAGGGGGTCTTGAAGGCTGACCTCAATGGAGGGAATACTTGGCTGATTTCGGGGCCTTTCTGCTAAGGAGTGGCATCATCACCTATAAATACCTCATAAGGTGAGTACTTATGCTCACTTGGCATTGTGTTCTGTGACTACTGTTGTGCGTTCAAATCTGGTTTGTTGTGGTGACTTCATCATGCCAAAAAAACGTGAGAAAGTATTGATGGAATCGTCGTCATCTAGACTACAGGTTATCTTAATTTGCTATTCTCTTGAATCCTTAACAAAGTTGTGATCTGGACAGTTCTTGCTAAATTGTGGAAGGTGCTTCAAATAGATGAATTGCAATATTTTAAAAGCTGGTTAATTTGACAGTTTTTCAAATAAATCTATGGTTATGAGA
The DNA here is from genome assembly GCF_014529385.1 of Adiantum capillus-veneris. Classification (NCBI taxonomy): domain Eukaryota; kingdom Viridiplantae; phylum Streptophyta; class Polypodiopsida; order Polypodiales; family Pteridaceae; genus Adiantum; species Adiantum capillus-veneris. The sequence goes on along the minus strand of NC_140943.1, from coordinate 101,868,452 downwards.
AGTAGGTTTAATTGATGTACTTGAAGAAATTTGGGAACTTTAACTGTGGCTAATGGCTGCCAAATCTTGAGACTAAAAAGCGGTGTCTTTGGTTGGTTACTATGGTACAACCAGGTTGGAGAAAATTTGCTAAGGTTGTTGGTGCATTTCATATCCAAATAAAATGGATTTTCTATTAAGATTCTTGAAACTTGAGAGCTTTCTACTTGCAGACATTTTTTTGCCAAGTTTATTACTACTTACAGGGTGTAACTTATGGATGCTGAATGCATATTTCCTTAATGGGTTGGGTCACCAACCTTATGAAGTCTAAGCTATTTTGAATTTTCCCTTTACCTACCCTCTTCGATCAATGCATAGGGGTATTATTGCATAAATGCATGATGTTTTGTGGAAAAATATAAAATGGTTCTCCGGCTTACTATGTAGACTGTGAATGAAATATTGATGGTATATTATGTACTCATTATTATGTGAAGGTCCTTTTTACTAAGCCGATGAATGTCTCAATGTTTTTTGTTTCTTGTTTTTGGCTAAGTAACTGTTGCTAAGAAGTAGACCTTCCTTGTAGGTCTTACTAAGATTGACTTAGGACTTATTTAATATGTGTTACTCATGAAAAAGAGTCGGCAGGTCTCTGTTCTTTCTGGCTTGTACGGGTTTGGATATTATTAAGCTTGGTATTATGACCTGGCCTATTGTACAGGTCGGTTTCTTCACCTACTCTACTAGTTAACTTTTTTTCGATTGTCTTGAAGCCTTAAAAACAATATATGCTGGAAGGTTTAGCTTAAATGAATATTCTTAAATTTGATAAATTGTTTAAGCACTGTTTAACTAGACAAAATTTTTAAAATAAATTTATAGTTTTGCAATGGTGATTCTAGCTAGTTTACTTGAAGAAATTAAGGAACTTTTTTTGATGATGTGAGTTGCCAAATCTTGAATCTATTTTTATTGTTTCACCAGTTGGTTAATGAGGGACATCTAGATATGGAAAAATTGGTTGAAATTTTTATGAGCATCTGAATAATGGGATGTTGTTAAATTATAAAATTAGAATGCCTTTCTGCATGCTGATGTTAAGGGTCAGGTGACTCACCTCTCAAAGTGTGTAACATGTGGATATTGATGCATCTTGCCTTTAATGGGTTGGGTCACCTCTTTTAAAAAAAATCTTGAACATGGCTATTTGTAAAAACTTACCTTTACTTACTCTTATTTTATCAGTGCCTAGGGGAGTGATTTCATACTTGTATGAGGATGTGTGGAAGAGTATAGAAATTACATCTCCAGCATAATGTGCAGACTTCGATGAATTACTGACGAGATATTTTGTACTTGCTACTATGGACTGGTCCTTTTACTAAACCTCGGATAGTCTCTTGTTTTGGCTGATTGCCTATCCCTTGGTAGTTGACCTTCCCGACTGGTCTTACTATGATTGGACCATACTAGGAAAATAAAACATGTGTTGTGGGTTACTCCAGGAAAGAGTGGTTGCCAGTCTCTGGTTTTTCCTAACTGGTACTGGCTGGGCTAGTAGTAGCCTATTAATATGACCGACCCTGGTCAGCATGACTTGTGAGAACGGCAAGGCTAGACTGCACTAGAAATGCAATTGTTTATGTGTCCGTTTTTTGGTTTTTCATCATAAAATGAACAAGTTTGCTATGGTTGGGTATATGTTGGTAGCAGTTGGCTGGTATGAGTAAATGTTTTGACTAGCAGGTTTGTGGGGCTGGCTTTGGGGAAGAATATGTCGACTATGACATTGGAAGAGATTAAGATATTAATATGGCTAAAAGTATTTTCTAATTTTGATATTAATACATTCTGTTAAATCCAGACTTTTTTCCTCTGGCTGGTCTACTAATCATATTCATAACTTTGCCGATCTAAAGTGTATTTGTTTTGCAATCGCTTATATACTATAGAGGTCCTTTTTAGGAGTTGTAAGTGGGATAAATTTCAAGCTTGAACTTTTTGCAAACATAAACTACATGCTACTTTATCTCCTCATGAAGGTTTTTTCCGTTAAAATCTAATGACAAGTATAGAGTTAGTTGACTTATGCTTACTTGGACTTGCGCCTATGGGGTATACTCTCCCCAACATAGGAAATGGATATGTTGAACGTCGGAAATTTTAAAAAGCCTATATAGTTTTGTTTTTTGAAACTATAGTCAGGTATTTAAAAAATATAGAACAAACTCAATATATAGTAGCTTTGAGGGGATTCTCACTGTCCTGGATAGATTGGCTAAAAAAGGATTCTTAATATGCTTTGTTTTAAATTTTTAAAAAAACAACAACAAATTATATATAGAAGAACTCTTTGTTTTTTCATTGTGACATGGATAACAACTGGGACGCCAAGCATCACCTGCGTACAGTCACATGCTAATGGATTGTTTTCTTGTGGCTATGGATGCAGGTGAGGGCTACCTTCTTTGATAAAAACATTCTGTTCTATGTGGTAGATGACTGGTGGCAGTTCGCTTAACTTAAAGCAACATCACTCCAGAATCTAGGATGACCGTTTCCCATGTTTTACTTGTTACCTTCACTACCTTGTACATAATTTATTTTCAACTGCAAATAAATTATTGTACAAATTCATTGTATTTTCTTAGAACTATTGGTCTGTGAACTGGTAGAGTTTGTTTGCGTGTATATATATATAGAACTGCTACACACACAATAAACGCATAAGAGAGATTGACTTATATGTTTTTCTCTCTCAGACCATAGTTCTAGTTATAAACACCTATTACTATATAATTTATTATATGCTAATAGGTAGGGGTTCTATCACACAGTCTCAGTGGGCCCCTATGACCTGACTGGTAAAAGGTTGCTAGCACGACCATTCCACTCTATATTCTCACTTTCTAGAAATTTTCATTTTTTTCTTATCATTTCACTAGCTTATTACTTCTGTCTACCAGGTTATTGGAAAGCTCACTGCAAGAATAAAGGTCTGTTCTGACCATGATAAAAGAGCTTTGATTTCGGAGAAATTATGACTTGCTAAAGAATTAGAAATCATCTTTCCGTATATCTCTCTTAGGATTCGGCCTTATCTGCACATGGCTGTAAAATTCAAAAAGAAGTTACACTTTGCATAAGATTTTCAAGTCTACTCAACTCTTTCAAAATGATGTAATCAAACTACTATTCTTGAAATCTATGCAGATTGTTTTCCTTTCCCAAGGGCTCACTCTTCCTATGGAACCCCTTTCCTTTGCTTTGTTACTTGTGTTGAAGTGTATACAAGATAGCGAGGCTTCAGCCTTAATTTTTGATGCCTGAAAGAATTTTAGTCTCTCTCTTGTCTAGCTTATTTCTTTTGACCAATGGATGAAGGTTCTTGTTCTCCTCGTTATGAATAAATTTGATGGTATCAACCTACTACTGGAATTTACCTCTAATTTGGCTGGTATTTCCAAAGCCCATATGCAGGACTTAGCTTCCTTCTCCATTAAGGGCTTTGAACTTTCCAATCTCCTCAAAAACTTTTGCGGGATTAGTCCCATCTTTATTACTGTTCTCTCTACTCATATAGTCCCTCCACATAATAGCCTCTTTTGTAGAAATGCTACTGCTTTGGAAGCTATAAAAGAATTTAAGAAGGACCTTTGTTCACTTAGTGAAGCTTCCCTGTTAGATATGGTGCCGAAAGTATCTAGGGCCTCTCCTTTTTTACCATCACGACAGATTGAAGTAGAAACCTTGGGTGTAGAGCACAAACTTTGGCTGTTCCCAAATAAAGGGTTTCTTGCACCCATTTCTATGGAAACTTGGGTCTTCCTTGCCAACCTGGCACCTGCCACTATTGAAGAATGCAAACTTAAAGTTCTTAAAGGAATTCAGCTCTTGGATAAAGGTGATCTAATTAAAGCTCCGTTCAATATGAGTTTACTTGATGACAAAAAATGCAGTTCGAATACAGGTTTATATGCAAGAACCAAAGGTGTGATGACCTTCATTAAAAATAATGATGACTACTACACTGAAACAGTATGGAATGTGTTCAAACCTTACCTTAAGTGTGCATGCAAATTTTTAGATCCTAAAGCTACTTGCAAGTCGAGCATCATTTGGTTTGACCATGCCATTTGGTATGCCTCTCAACAATCTGCCAAGTATCTTTCCTGACAAAGCAGAAGAGTTTCATATCTCCCTCTTTTGCTCATGGCTTGGTGGACAAGCTAAGGATTTGGTCTTAGCTCAAATCACCTTTATTCAGTACAGATCGATTATGTGTGACACCCTCCAAGAGCTTGGTTCTGATGAGTGTGGTACACTCCTAACCACATATGGAGGTTATAAAGGAATCAAAAACATGGTTGGGCAAATCAAGCCTAATATTGATGATGCTGAAACTCAAGTCTCCAAACTCCAACACTCTTGTCTCTCCGTCTGCTTCTTACACCTCTTTCTTGACTCCCTCCTCGAGTGATTTTGTTTTTGGGAGAGGGAGAGGTAGAAGTTATGTTAGAGGCCGGGGAAGAAACCTACCAACCAGAAATCTTTTGGATATGTAACGTGCAGGTACAGAGGAACGCCTGTGCAGACTTTACCTACCTCCAAAGGAAGAAGCTTGTAATAGAATACTTTCACATTGCTTGTTTACTAGCAAGATTTTGGATTTCTTTACTCCCCAAGCTATCTTTACAGAATGTTTTAGACATGTGTTTGGATTATTTCTGTTACTAAAGGATGTGATGTTTGGATGGAAATACTTGCCGCCTCTCAAGAATCTATTTTATTCAAAAAATTTCCTCCATAATGATGAGGTTCCTATCTGCTCTTGTCACCTATTTTTGAAGTTTTGTAAGACTTTTACTAACTTTGGCTCACATGTTTGTACGTCTACGTTGAAATCAGGCAAAAATACCTTGCTGTCTACTACCATTTTAATAAAGCACATGTGGCTCATAATAAAGGGTTTTTTTATATATATTTTTGATACTATTTTTTAATACTCATTTCACATTGGCATAAATTGTCTTTTGTTCACCCTAATGCTTGATACTTCTATTATGTTGCATCTGATAACTCCTCTGCAAATTTTTCTTTGTAAGTGCCTGTCACACGTCTACTTGTGCATAGTGTGAGAGTGTTAGCAGGCTAGTGCTGGAGCGATTTGATCTCTGTGTCGACATCTCGCCTCCAGATCTCGTGCTGATTATAATTCCACAAAAGGGGGTCTTGAAGGCCGACCTCGATGGCAGGAATACCTGGCTGATTTCGGGCCCTTCTGCTAAAGAGTGGCATCATCACCTATAAATACCTCATAAGGTGAGTACTTATGCTCACTTGGCATTGTGTTCTGTGACTACTGTTGTGTGTTCAAATCTAGTTTGTTGTGGTGACTTCATCATGTCAAAAAAAACTGATAAAGTATTGATGGAATCATTGTCATCTAGTCTACATGTTACCTTAATTTTTTGCTCTCTTGAAGCCTTTACAAAGTTGTGATCTGGACAGGTTTTGCTAAATTGTGGAAGGTGCTTTAAATAGATGAATTGCAATATTTTAACAATTGGTTAATTTGATAGTTTTTCCAAATAAATCTATGGTTATGAGAAGTAGGTTTAATTGATGTACTTGAAGAAATTTGGGAACGCTGCCAGATCTCAAGACTAAAAGTGGTGTCTCTGGTTGGTTACTATGGTACAACCAGGTTGTAGAAAATTTACTGAGGTTGTTGGTGCATTTTATATCCGCATAAAATTTATTTTCTATTAAGATGCTTGAAACTTGAGAGCTTTCTACTTGCAGACATTTTTTTGCTAGGTTTATTACTACTTACAGGGTGTAACTTATGGATGCTGAATGCATATTGCCTTAATGGGTTGGGCCACCAACTTTATGAAGTCCCAAGCTTGGCTATTTTGAATTTGCACTTTACCTACTCTCTTCGATCAATGCATAGGGGTATTATTGCATACATGCATGATGTTGTGTGGAAAAATATAAAATGGTTCTCCGGCTTACTATGTAGACTCTGAATGAAATACTGATCATGTGTGAAGGTCCTTTTTACTAAACCGCTGAATGTCTCGATGTTTTTTGTTTTTTGTTTTTGGCTGAGTAGGTCTTACTAAGATTGACTCATGACTTACTTAATATGTGTTACTCATGAAAAAAGAGTCGGTAGGTCTCTGTTCTTTCTGGCTTGTACGGGTGTGGATATTATTAATCCTAGTATTATGACCTGGCCTATCGTACAGGTCGGCTTCTTCACCTAGTCTACTGGTTAACTTTTTTTCGGTTGTCTTGAAGCCTTAAAAACAATATATGCTGGAAGGTTTGGCTTAAATGAATATTCTTAAATTTGATAAATTGTTTAAGCACTGCTTAATTAGACATAAATTTTAAAATAACTTTATAGTTTTGCGATGGTAATTTTAGCTGGTTTACTTGAAGAAATTAAGGAACTTTTTTTTGATGATGTGAGTTGCCAAATCTCGAATCTATTTTTATTGTTTCACCAGTTGGTTAATGAGGGACAACCAGATATGGGAAAATTGGTTGAAATTTTTATGAGCATCTGAATAATGGGATGTTGTTAAATGATAAAATAAAAATGCCTTTCTGCATGCTGATGTTAAGGGTCAGAAGAATCACCTCTCAAAGTGTGTAACATGTGGATACTGATGCATCTTGCCTATAATGGGTTGAGTCACCTCTTTTTGAAAAAATCCTGAACATGGCTATTTGTAAAAACTTACCTTTACTTAATCTTATTTTATTAGTGCATAGGGGAGTGATTCCATACCTGTATGAGCATGTGTGGAAGCGTATAGAAATTACATCTCCAGCATAATGTGTAGACTTCGATGAATTACTAACGAGATAGTTCGTACTTGCTAGTATGGACTGGTCCTTTTACTAAACCTGTGATAGTCTCTTGTTTTGCCTGATTGCCTATCCCTTGGTAGTTGACCTTCCCGACTGGTCTTACTATGAATTGACCATACTAGGAAAATAAACATGTGTGTGGGTTACTCCGGGAAAGAGTGGTTGCAGGTCTCTGGTTTTTCTTGGCTGGTACTGGCTGGGCTAGTAGTAGCCTATTAATATGACCGACCCTCGTGAGCATGACTTGTGAGAATGGCAAGGCTAGACTACACTAAAAAAGTAATTGTTTATCTGTTCGTTTTCTGGTTTTTCATCATAAAATGAACAAATCCGTTGTGGTTGGGTATATGTTGGTAGAAATTGGTTGGTATGAGTAAATGTTTCGACTAGCAGGTCTGTGGGACTGGCTTTGGGAAGAATATGTCGACTATGACATTGGAAGATATTGAGATATTAATATGGCTAGAAGTATTTTTTAATTCTGATATTAATATAGTCTGTTAAATCCAGACTTTTTTCCTCTGGCTGGTCTACTAATCATATTCATTACTTTGCCGATCTAAAATGTATTTGTTTTGCATTCACTAATATAGTACAGAGGTCCCTTTTAGGAGTTGTAAGTGGGATAAATTTCAAGACCGAACTTTTTGCAAACATAAACCGGATGCTACTTTATCTCCTCATGAAGGTTTTTTTCGTTAAAATCTAATGGCAAGTATAGGGTTAGTTGACTCATGCTTACTTGGACTTGCACCTATGGGGTATACACTCCCCAACATAGGAAATGGATATGTTGAATGGCAAGTATAGGGTTAGTTGACTCATGCTTACTTGGACTTGCACCTATGGGGTATACACTCCCCAACATAGGAAATGGATATGTTGAATGTCGGAAATTTTAAAACCCTATATAGTTTTTTTTTTCTGAAACTATGGTTAGGCATGGAAAAAATTTGGAACGAACTCAATATATAGTAGCTTTGAGAGGATTCTCACTCTCCTGGATAGATTGGCTAAAAAAGGATTCTTATTATGCTTTGTTTTAAATTAAAAAAAAACAACAAAAAATTACATATAGAAGAACTCTTTTTTTTTTCATTGTGACATGGATAACAATTGGGATGCCCAACATCACCTGCGTAAAGTCACATGCTAATGAATTGTTTTCTTGTGGCTATGGATGCAGGTGAGGGCTACATTCTTTGATAAAAACATTCTATTCTATGTGGTAGATGACTGGTGGTAGTTCGCTTACCTTGAAGCAACTTCACTCCAAAATCTGGGATGACTGTTTCCCATGTTTTACTTGTTATCTTCACTTCCTTGTACATAATTCATTTTCAACTACAAATAAATTATTGTACAAATCCATTGTATTTTCCTAGAATTATTGGTCTGTGAACTCATATATATATTGAGGCGGTCCGAGGCGGGCAACAAGAAGAGCAACCTCTAGACACCTGTCAAGGCTCCCGTGCTGCTCAATGGGGCTGGGGCACAACACAACACAAACCAAAACAACAAACCCACAGCCAAATCCCAACTACACAAGGGGCACCACCTAGTTTAAGAGCGAACTAGGACGCAAAAGAGGAGAATCGTTAGAGCAACCCACAAACAAGCAAGGAATTTACACTAACCCTAACACCAATGGAACACTCTCACACACTAAAACACGAGAGAGAGAGAGAGAGAGAGAGAGAGAGAGAGAGAGAGAGAGAGAGAGAGAGAGAGAGAGAGAGAGAGAGAGAGATGGTGTACAACTTAGCTTCAACTTTATATTTTGCACAAAAAAGGAACTTAGAGCTTGTGGAATCAAGTGACAAGATTTGGTTATAGCATCACTAGCACATTGTCTTAGGGTTATGGGAGCCCTCTCACCATCCACCCTCTTACAATGGTAGCCAAACAATAGCCAATGAATCACAAGCAACAAAACAACAACCTTCAATGAAACAAGTCACCTTATGAAGCTGAATGAGTTTGCCAAGCCAAATTGGAGAAGAAGCGTGAGCCTTTGGACATGAATTGCACCCAAAACTACCAATTCATTGATGTTGGGGTAGATACAACAATGGTAGGAATAATATCTTCTACTCGCACTCACTCAAACTAGCTCAAGCTTTTCTATGCACCAAGGTGATGGTGTATAGAAAGCTTACTCTCTCTTTACAACCAAGATAGAACTGGCGTGTGGTACACTCAATCTAATGTGCAATGGTATAGTGATGTCTTTTACAAGGAGGAATGGGTTCTATTTATAGGTTTTAGAAGCCTTGATTAGGATTAAGCCTAATCAATTTTATTAGGAAAGATCAAGGATTATGAATTTTTATGAATTTCAAATGAGAATGGGGTCTCTCTTTTCTCTTGAGTCACATGGATGTGGGCTCAAGTAAGAGAATTATTGATGTGGTGAAAGGAGAGAAACTTCCATGGGAGTGAGTGAATTTGTTTTACTTGTGCGGTTGCCTACTCCATATGTTGATAGTGTGGGTGCATTTTTACAAGAGAAGTTAGCTGTTAGTGGTAATAATCACTAGAATTGTTAGTGATACATTTACAATGGGTAGGATAAGTTGATTTGATGAAGGAAGAGGGGTGAATTAAAAGAGAATCATTGAGATGGTGAAGCTTTGAAGAAGCTTGAACTCACCCTTGTGTAGATTGTGGAAAAAATGACCGCTGGTCTTCTTCTTCTTCGCTTCTTTACGCCGTCGCCACGGTTGACCACCACGATGAAAAGAGTATTTGTTGATGAAAAATCCTCAATTTTCAGAAGTTATCATGGTTAAGATGCTGAATTTTAGATATTTTTAGGAGAGGTAAATGAAATTGTAACATAGAAGCAATAGAGAGAGACATGGAGAGGGTGTATGTATGTAGAGGTTCATAAAAGAACTATAGGGATGAGAGAGAAGGGTAATGGTGAAGAGGGTGGGAGAAGCCATGGAAATTACAGGTTTGAGTGAGGGAAGGAGAGGGAGGGATGTGTAAGAGTGAGTAGGTGTGTGGAAGGGTGAGAGAAGACTAAGGGCTACTTGTGAGAAAAGTGGCCAGACTAGGGTCCACTCAAAAAATCATAGCTCACCGTTGGTAGCTCCAAAAATCATGGAAAAATTGGAGGTGATTATTCAGAGCGTGGGCTACATTTTCTCTTTTGACCACCACTCCAAATTCAGAGTGGAGATAGGTGCCAAAATTCTCACCAAAAACCCTGTTTTTATGCCTGCAAAAGTCTTTAGTGGCCCCCTCCTTTGTTGAATTTGTACAATGCATCCAAGAGTGAGCCCCTCCTTTGTCATATCATAATACAAAGCATCCAAGTTGCCCTTGACCCATGCATGGAGGAGGATTATTGGTGAATAAAGAAATATATACATGGTGGGACTAGTGTATGGACTATTCATGGACTTTAGCTCAATGAGCACATGGTGTTAGAATAATGAGTAAAAATAATAATAATAATATGGAGGATTTATGGATATGGAAAGATATTGGACTCATATGATATGGTCCCTCCTTGAATTATTTTGGGTGAAAGAGGAAAAGGTATGCAAGTAAATAATATAATAAACGTAACCAATGAGTAGAAATCAATTTTTTGTTTTCACGAGGGTGAGGGTGAAAATGTGGGAGTGATTTGTATAAAGGAAAAATATGAGGTTAGAGTATGTACTACATATTGGCAAAAAATATAATTATGGTGTAAGAGGATGAAAGAAGGTGTACATAGGTTTAATAAAACACACACCTAAGTAGAAATATTTAAATAAAATACCAAAATAATTATAAAAAATCCCTATATCTAGGCTATATATACAATGAAATATTTACACACAAAAAGGCCATAATATACTTTTATTTTTGTATTTTTTTGGCTCAACTAGCCTAGTGACTAGCTAGCTGAGGATTTTAAGAAGATATGGGAAAAGCCCCCTAACTCACACACGCCTATTTACAGTGAAATGGTAGGGATAGCCATAGTGTTTGGGTGAATTTGGTAGGGTGAGGTAGCTTACTATGGCAATTATGGAAAGCCGAAAAATGGCTATCAATATATATATGTAATTTCTACAGACACAATAAACGCATAAGAGAGATTGACTAATACGTTTTTCTCTCTCAGACCATAGTTCTGCTTAGAAATGCCTATTACTATATAATTTATTATATGCTAATAGGTAGGGGTGCTATCACACAGTCTCAGTGGTCCCCTTTGACCTGACTGGTGAAAGGTTTCTAGCACGACCATTCCACTCTATATTCTCACTTTCTAGAAATTTTCCTTTTTGTCTTGTCATTTCACTAGTTTATTACTTCTGTCTACCAGGTTACTAGAAAGCTCACTGCAAGAATAAAGGTCTGTTCTGACCGTGATAAAAGAGCTCTTATTTCAGAGAAATTACGACTTGCTAAAGAAATAGAAAGCATCTTTCCTTATATCTCTCTTAGGATTCGGCCTTATCTGCATAGGGCTGTAAAAAGAAGTTAAACTCTGTATAAGATTTTCAAGTCTACTCAGCTCTTCCAAAATGATGTAATCTAACTACTGTTCTTGAAATCTATGCAAATTGTTTCCCTTTCCCAAGGGCTCACTCTTCCTATGGAACCCCTTTCCTTTGCTTCGTTACTTGTGTTGAAGTGTATACAAGATAGCGAGGCTTCAGCCTTAATTTTTGATGCCTCGAAGGATTCTAGTCTGTCTCTTGTCCAGCTTATTTCTTTTGACCAATGGATGAAGGTTCTTGCTCTCCTCGTTAAGAATAAATCTGATGGTATCAACCTACTACTGGAATTTACCTCTAATTTGGCTGGTATTTTCAAAGCCCATATGCAGGACTTAGCTCCCTTCTCATCTAAGGGCTCTGAACTTTCCAATCTCCTCAAAAAATTTTGCAGGCTTAGTCCCATCTTTATTATTGCTCCCTCTACTCCTATAGTCCCTCCAACTAATAGCCTCTTTTGTAGAGATGCTACTACTTTGAAAGCTGTAAAAGAATTTCGAAAGGACCTTTGTTCACTTAGTGAAGCTTCCCTCTTAGATATGGTGCCAAAAGTATCTAGGGCCTCTCCTTTTTTACCATCATGACAGATTGAAGTAGAATCCTTGGGTGTAGAGCACAAACTTTGGCTGTTCCCAAATAAAGGGTTTCTTGCACCCATTTCTATGGAAACTTGGGTCTTCCTTGCCAACCTGGCACCTGCCACTATTGAAGAATGCAAACTTAAAGTTCTTAAAGGAATTCAACTCTTGGATAAAGGTGATCTAATTAAAGCTTCGCTCAATATGAATTTCCTTGATGACAAAAAAATTCCTTGATGACAAAAAATTTAGTTCAAATACAGGTTTATATGCAAGAACCAAAGGTGTGATGACATTCAGTAAAAATAATGATGACTACTACACTGAAACAGTATGGAATGTGTTCAAACCTTACCTTAAGTGTGCATCCAAATTTTTAGATCCTAAAGTTGCTTGCAAGTCGAGCATCATTTGGTTTGACCATGCCATTTGGTATGCCCTCAACAATGTGCCAAGTATCTTTCTTGACAAAGCAAAAGAGTTTCATCTCTCCCTCGTTTGCTCATGGCTTGGTGGACAAGCTAAGGAGCTGGTCTTAGCTTAAATATCCTTTATTCAGTAGAGATCGATTATGTGTGACACCCTCCAAGAGCTTGGTTCTGATGAGTGTGGCACACTGCTAACCACATATGGAGGTTATAAAGGAATCAAAAGCATGGTTGGGCAAATCAAGCCTAATATTGATGATGATGAAACTCAAGTCTCCAAACGCCCCAACACTCTTGTCTCTCCGTCTGCTTCTTACACCTCTTTCTTGACTCCCTCCTCGAGTGATTCTATTTTTGGGAGAGGGAGAGGTAGAAGTTATGTTAGTGGCCAGGGAAGAAACCTACCAATCAAAAATCTTTTGGATATGTAATGTGCAGGTACAGAGGAATTCCTGTGGAAGACTTTACCTACCTCCAAAGGAAGAAGCTTGTAAGATAATATTTTCACATTGCTTGTGTACTAGCAAGATTTTGGATTTCTTGACTCCCCAAGCTATCTTTACAGAATGTTTTAGACATGTTTTTGGATCAATTCTGTTACTAAAGGATGTGATGTTTTGATGGAAATACCTGCCGCCTATCAAGAATCTATTTTATTCAAATAATTTCCTCCATAATGATGAGGTTCCTATCTACTCTTGTCACCTATTTCCAAAGTTTTGTAAGACTTTCACAAACTTTGGCTCACATGTTTGTACGACTACGTTGAAATCATATTTGATGCTCCTGTTAGGAACCTCTTGAGTAAAGGCTTGAATCATATTCCTGCGTTTCCACTAAATCCTCAGCTTGCCTTTTTGGCTCTACTTGAATGCCTGGCCGACTTAGCCTTAAAACTCCAACTGGAGACGGATGCTTACATTCTACTTACCTCAACACTCAAAGAACTTTTCTGGAAAAAGATCAGTCTTATGCCGCAAGTATGGCTAAGTACTGATACTACCTGGCTTACTCCTAAAATAAAGAATTCCATTTCTGATGTTAAGGAGAAATGGTTCATTATTGGCCTTGATAAAGCCTCGAATATCGCTTCCTTTATATGTAAAAGGTTAGCATTTGAGTATGCATATTCTAGGCTCAACGGTTTGGATTTTTTAAAAATTGATAGTTGTTTTCTTGGTACTACTACACTTTTAAATAATGAGTTAGCAGGACTAGGATATTGTCCTAACTCTCTGAAAATTCATGTACTCTTCCCAACTTATAGAAATCATAAACATAAATTTAGATGGATTTCTGATGCATCCAATAGTCTTTTCTCTGGGTTACGAATGACATCACCTACTGCTTAAATTTTATTCTGCTTGAAATTGAAGCAATTTGTGCCATCAAGCGTAATGATCTTAAATGATTCAGAAATATAGATTGTTGCCCTTTTTGGATCATAAAAAGCGATGCTGAGGTTTCTATTAATCTTCCAAAAAAAAAATCTCTATCTTTACTGCATACATAACACAATGTTATGAGAATATTCCTCTAAAAGGACCTAATGGTCTTTTTAATACTCTATCTACTCTTATAAAGTTGGCCTTTTCTCACAGAGTGAAATTAGGATATTCATGTATCTCAACAAAAATGCATAAAGGTTGGGTAAAAATGTCTAATAAGTCCACACCTTTCATCTTCAAAGAGGATGATTTATATAAATATATCTTTTGGCTTCTTAATAATTGTTGTATCCAAGTAGGCGCTGCCTGCTACAAACAAACTTTAGGGATCCCAATGGGATTTTCGTGCTCTCCGATTATGTGTAATATTTATCTTTGTCACTTCAAATATCAAAGGCTCTTAAAAATGTTAAGTAACCCAGCTAGTACTTTGTCACTCACACACTTTCGTCATTCATTTAGGTTTATGGATGACTTGTGTAGCCTTAACTATCCAATGTTCAAGGATACACTTAAAGATATTTATCCACCTTGTCTTAACATTGAACCGACGTGCTCAGATAGAGTAATATGGCATGACAAATGGTTCATTTCCAAGACGCACTTCTTGAATATTGAGATTAATCTGACCCCCCCATTCCTGGGCAATTTTTATACTCCTTTCTTTTGGAAAAGAGAAAATCTCAATCTCATATCCTCTGAATTTACAAAAAGGAAAAGCAATAGACTCTTCAAAAACTCATTACACACCTGTCTAGGTATGCTTTTTCTTATTACGTATTCCTCGTCAGACAGCTTTATAGCATATGGAGAATTCATTACGCTTATTACCAAATTCATTAATAATGGGTTTTCTAAAAAAGACCTTGTTGCTTGTATCTGTAATGCATTAAAAAAGTACAATTGGTGCGACCTTAAGTTTGACCTACAAAATTTGATTAGTCTTCTTGAACTAGAATAAGAGTATTAAATGTTTCAAATTTATAAAAAGATTTCTTGAGGTAGTAGACCCATATTCCATGGGTCTACTACCTCTTAGAATATGGTGCCTGAGAATGGGTGGGCATGCGCGCGTGCACGCACGCACACACACACACACACACACACACACACACACACACACACACACACACACACACACACACACACACACACACACACACACAACTACATGAGTCCTTTCTCATGCTTCACCACTTAAATTAGACTGAAAAAGCCTGATTTTTATAATAAAAACCACTTCCTTTCTTCACCTTTACATATCAAGTAAACCATCCTTTGCATGATCGCACAAACAACTGTCACAATAATAACAAATGTTTGGACGCTTGCCAAAGGTAAGACAGGGGTAGCCAAGAGTACACCATACTCCATGGTGTGTGGTGTGCTGTTAAAGTATCCTCGGAGTGGCTTTCCATAACTACGATACAAAAAAATCTTTTGTGGTGAAAGAAACTGCGCTAGCAGATATAACCGTTCTGAAAAAACTCACTTCATTGAATGTTCTACATAATAGTATTGTGCCCCTATGCCCATGGCTTTAGCTACCATCGCCAGACGGATATTGTTCCTAAAATGCTCTCGACCCCAAAGAGTCACGCGTCACTCTGTCCTGATATGTCCACCACTTCGTCTGATTAACAAAGGTCCTTAGTAGACTCACTTGACTGCTAAAGATGTGCAATGAATATAGCTAAAACCTGATCTTCATTAGAAGTCATAGCATATAGATATGTATGACACACCTGATGACAAAGTTAGATGTTGGCTGTAAACTCTTAGAAAGCTACTCAAGGCAGATACTCTGCACTCAGTTTTTTTTTTAAAATTCCAGTCTTTTATAGACCTACATTGATACCTGAACCCAATGGGTATGGGTTCCAAATTCCCAAAATAATTGACTTCGTTACATTATCTCACTTTGTAGGGATTGGCATATGTCTACTCTCGTAATTTGTCCAATTTAATAGCTTTCTGACTGTAGTCACATGTGAAATATTGGTATTATGAAATACTGATTGTTTATATCCACCCAATGTTGGGAGCAGTAGTTGGTAAGTAAGTATGTTGATCGAGTATCAACCTTTCGAAAGCAGGCGGAAATACCTTGCTATCTACTACCATTTTTAATAAAGCACATGTGGCTTATAATAAAGGGTTTTTATTATATTTCTTTGATACTATTTTTTAATCCTCATTTCACATTGGCATAAATTGTCTTTTGTTCACCCTAATGCTTGATACTTCTATTATGTTGCGTCTGATAACTCCTCTACAGATTTTTCTTTGTAAGTGCCTATCGCTCGTCTACTACTGCATAGTGTGAAAGTGTTAGCAGGCTAGTGTTGGAGCGATTTGATCTCTATGCTGACATCTCGCATCCGGATCTCGTGTTGATTGTAATCCCAGGAAAGGGGGTCTTGAAGGGCGACCTCGATGGTGGGAATACCTGGCTGATTTCGAGGCCTTTCTGCTTATGAGTGGCATCATCACTTATAAATACCTCAGAAGGTGAGTACTTATGCTCACTTGGCATTGTCTTCTGTGACTACTGTTGTGCGTTCAAATCTAGTATGCTGTGGTGACTTCATCATGCCAAAAAAAACTGAGAAAGTATTCATGGAATCGTCGTCATCCAGTCTACAGGTTATCTTAATTTGCTGTTCTCTTGAAGCCTTAACAAAGTTGTGATCTGGACAATTATTGCTAAATTGTGGAAGGTGCTTCAAATAGATGAATTGCAATATTTTAAAAGCTGGTTAATTTGACAATTTTTCAAATAAATATATGGTTAACAGAAGTAGGTTTAATTGATGTACTTGAAGAAATTTGGGAACTTTAACTGTGGCTAATGGCTGCCAAATCTTGAGACTAAAAAGTGGTGTCTCTGGTTGGTTATATGGTACAGCCAGGTTGGAGAAAATTTGCTAAGGTTGTTGGTGTATTTCATATGCGAATAAAATGGACTTTCTATTAAGATGCTTGAAACTTGAGAGCTTTCTACTTGCAAACATTTTTTTGCTAGGTTTATTACTACTTAGAGGGTGTAACTTATGGATGCCGAATGCATATTGCCTTAATGGGTTGGGTCACCAACTTTATGAAGTTGTAAGCTTGGCAATTTTGAATTTTCCCTTTACCTACTCTCTTTGATCAATGCATAGGGGTATTATTGCATACATGCATGATGCTGTGTGGAAAAATATAAAATGGTTCTCCGGCTTACTATGTAGACTGTGAATGAAATACTGACGGTATATTATGTACTCATTATTAAGTGTGAAGGTCCTTTTTACTAAGCCGATGAATGTATCAATGTTTTTTGTTTTTGGCTGAGTAACTGTTCCTGGGAAGTAGACCTTCCTTGTAGGTCTTACTAAGATTGACTCATGACTTACTTAATATGTGTTACTCCTGAAAAAGAGTCGGCAGGTGTCTGTTCTTTCTGGCTTGTACGGGTGTGGATATTATTAAGCCTGGTATTATGACCTGGCCTATTGTACATGTCGGCTTCTTCACCTAGTCTATTGGTTAACTTTTTTTCGGCTGTCTTGAAGCCTTAAAAACAATATATGCTGGAAGGTGTGGCTTAAATGAATATTCTGAAATTTGATAAATTGTTTAAGCACTGTTTAATTAGACAAAAAATTTAAAATAACTTTATAGTTTTGGGATGGTGATTCTAGCTGGTTTACTTGAAGAAATTAAGGAACGTTTTCTGATGATGTGAGTTGCCAAATCTTAAATCTATTTTTATTGCTTCACCATTTGGTTAATGAGAGACAGTCAGATACGGGAAAATTGGTTGAAATTTTTATGAGCATCTGAATAATGGGATGTTGTTAAATGATAAAATTAGAATTTCTTTCTACATGCTGATGTTAGGTGAATCACCTCTCAAAGTGTGTAGCATGTATATATTGATGCATCTTGCCTTTAATGGGTTGGGTCACCTCTTGCCTTTAATGGGTTGGGTCACCTCTTTTAAAAAAGATCTTGAACATGGCTATTTGTAAAAAATTACCTTTACTTACTCTTATTTTATCAGTGCATAGGGGAGTGATTCCATACCTGTATGAGGATGTGTGGAAGAGTATAGAAATTATATCTCCAGCATAATGTGTAGACTTCGATGAATTACTGACGATATATTTTATACTAGTCTTGCTAGTATGGGCTGGTCCTTTTACTAAACCTGTGATAGTCTCTTGTTTTGGCTGATTGCCTATCCCTTGGTAGTTGACCTTCCCAACTAGTCTTACTATGATTGGACCATACTAGGAAAATAAAACATGTGTTGTGGGTTACTCCGGGAAAGAGTGGTTGCGGGTCTTTGGTTTTTCCTGGCTGGTATTGGCTGGGCTAGTAGTAGCCTATTAATATGACCGACCCTGGTGAGCATGACTTCTGAGAACGACAAGGCTAGACTGCACTGAAAAAGCAATATTTTATCTGTCCGTTTTTTGGTTTTTCATCATAAAATGAACATCCATTGTGGTTGGGTATATGTTGGTAGAAATTGGCTGGTACGAGTAAATGTTTCGACTAGCAGGTTTGTGGGACTGGCTTTTGGGAAGAATATGTCGACTATGACATTGGAAGAGATTCAATATGGCTAAAAGTATTTCCTAATTCTGATATTAATATAGTCTCTTAAACCTAGAATTTTTTCCTCTAGCTTGCCTACTAATCATATTCATTACTTTGCCGATCTAAAGTGTATTTGTTTTGCATTCGCTAATATACTACAGAGGTCCTTTTTAGGAGTTGTAAGTGGGATAAATTTCAAGCCTGAACTTTTTGCAAACATAAACCGGATGCTACTTTATCTCCTTATGAAGGTTTTTTCCGTTAAAATCTAATGGCAAGTATAGAGTTAGTTGACACATGCTTACTTGGACTTGCACCTATGAGGTATACACTCCCCAACATAGGAAATGGATATGTTGAATGTCGGAAATTTTAAAACCCTATATAGTTTTGTTTTTTTAAAACTATGGTTAGGCATCGAAAAAATCTGGAACGAACTCAATATATAGTAGCTTTGTGGGGATTCTCACTCTCCTAGATAGATTAGCTAAAAACGGATTCTTATTATGCTTTTTTTTTAAAATTAAAAAAAAAACAACAACAAATTACATATAGAAGAACTGTTTGTTTTTTCATTGTGACATGGATAACAATTGGGATGCCCAGCATCACCGCGTACAGTAACGTGCTAAGGAATTGTTTTCTTGTGGCTATGGATGTAGGTGAGGGCTACCTTCTTTGATAAAACATTCTGTTCTATGTGGTAGATGGCTGGTGGCAGTTCGCTTACCTTGAAGCAACTTCACTCCAAACTGGGATGACTGTTTCATATGTTTTACTTGCTATCTTCACTACCTTGTACATAATTTATTTTCAATTGCAAATAAATATTGTACAAATCCATTGTACGTTCCTAAAATTATTGGTATGTGAACTGGTAGAGTTCGTTTGCATATATATATATATATATATATAGAACTGCTACACACACAGACACACACTACAGGCTCACACCTCTCTCTCATGCAATAACAGATGTGCTAAGAGGCTTCTCTCTCTCTCTCTCTCTCTCTCTCTCTCTCTCTCTCTCTCTCTCTCTCTCTCTCTCTCTCTCTCTCTCTCTCTCTCTCTCTCTCTCTCCCCCCCCCCCCCCCCCCCCCCAAGTGAAAGAAAATAAGGGAACACTTAAAACTCTTCCAATTTTTTGGTCATAATTTGAAGTATGGTGGTATTTACTCTAAAATTTGTAATATTTTGTCGATTTTCTTCACATTAGATTTGAAATCTAGCCAAGATTTTGCACACACTACTTGAAACTCTCTCTCTCTCTCTCTCTCTCTCTCTCTCTCTCTCTCTCTCATAATAACTAATATCTAATTATCCTAAATGCTTTTCCATGTTAAACTGATCATTTAATATGGGGAAGTACCAGGGAGAAAAAGCTAGAATATTGGTTAGGCTGGCAAACCGATCACAGTAGGGATCCAAAGGGGGGCCATCTGCAGAACAGAAATGTGCATGAATGGTGCTTGAAAGACCTTAGGGTTTAGCCCATTAAGACTTCCAAAATGCTAAGGTTCCAAAATTCAAAGGTAAAGTCCAAATGGTCAAGCTTAACAAAATTGGATGCTTTTGTGAAGACCATAAAGTCTTCACATACTACCTAGATGAGAAGGGGCAAGCCCTACAGGTAGAGGAAGAGAGAGAAGAGGTGAGAGAATACACACACACACACACACACACACACACACACACACACACACACTCAAGGCTTCCCTTTACACAAAGGGCATAGTGGACACGTGTCAGGTTCCTAGCCCAGTTGCCCCCAAAGTGCATTCAAATCCTATTGGATGGCCATAGAGGTGGACCAATGAGAATTAGGCTAGAGCAAATTTAGTTTAATTCATTTAAAAACACTTGATGAAAGAACCAATAGAAATTAAGCTCTCTAGAAGACTATTGGTGGAGAGTCTTCCAAGTGCTCCAATGAGCATTCGGTAGCCTAATGGCTTGCCTGGTTCCTATTGGCCACAAGACTAAGAGGTCCAATGAGAGATTAATTGAATTATTTATATACCTAAAGCTCTCACAAAAGGGAAAAGGGGGACACATGTCATAAGTCTAGCAATTATGCTTCTAAATTATGATTGGCTAAGCTTTACAGGGGCCAATGGTATGCCAACATGAGGGAATAGCAAGTGTTACCATATACATGTGGTAGTGATGTGTGTGAACACACTAGGACCGCCGGGGCATTTTTTCCATCTTTAGGAGGTTTTTTCCCCCGTGCATTGTATATACGTCCATCACTCTAGGGCTATCTATCTTTCCATTGCACACTAAGTAATACACTCTCTATTGTGTGCCTTGAGCTTCCTTCATCTTCTCCAAGCTGTGTATGTTTCTCTGCAACCCTAATTCCAACAATTGGTATCAGAGCAGGTCACGTCCTCCCGGGGTTAGTCGCCAGTTGCTCCAGCACACGCCTGCTCACTTTCTCCAATTTTAGTGAGCTTTGGCGAGCGTTCGCAGGTCGACAAATATTTTGGGTAAGCTCGAAGAGCTTGGTCTGCTCAGAATTTTGATTTGGGCTCATTTCGGCCTCCGTTTCCACTACAGGCGGTACTGCACAGGCTATTTCGTCATTTTGTGCAGAATTTCTGTCAGTGCCGTTTTCTGCATAACAGGTGCCTTACAGTCTTCTACGGTTTGTGCTATATAGCACAGGTTGTTCCCGCTCTGTTTCTCCTACGTTCGGGCAGTTTTCACATCAGGTGCAACATTTACCATGGCTGACAACAACACAGATGTGTTCAAGATGTTTGCTGCTGAGGATAGGTTGGATGGGGACAACTACCCTATGTGGGCTTATATGATGCAACATGTTCTTGTGTCAAAGGGTGTCTGGAACATTGTGCAGGGCATTGATGTACGTCCTGGTTCTGAGGATGTAGGAGATGTTGAGGATGTTGCAGGTCTTGCTGCAAGGATTGCAACTGTTAGAGTTGTTTTGCCTACGGCAGAACAAGCTCGTTGGGATGTTAAGGATGCGCAGGCTCATGCATTGATTGCGTTGTCTGTGAAGCGCACCATTGTTCCTCACATCCGTTCTACAAAATCTGCAAAACAAGCTTGGGATATTCTAGCAGGTCTTTATGCAAGCTGCAATGAGGCTAAAATTGCTTTGCTGCGTAAAGAGCTGGAGTCGAAGATTATGCATGAGGAAGATGATATGGACACTTTCCTTGCTAGTGTCAAGGATATCAATGAGCAGATTATTTCTGCAGGTGAAGTCATTTTAGACAGTTCCCTTGTGCAGACGGTTCTTGATGCCTTACCAAATTCCTACCAGACATTTGCTAGTACTTGGAGACTGATGACCCAAGGAAATCCTGAAGTTGTCAAGTTTGATGCATTATGCACATTGCTGTTGCAAGAGTCACTTTCTAGAAAAAACAGGACTAGGCAGCATGCAGTTGAACAGGCCTTTATTGCTTCTCAAAGAAAGGGTGGTAACAGTAATGCAGCCACTTCTTATGGTTCTGCTGCGAGTGGCAAAAATTATGTTCCTAATGCTTCTGCTGGCAGTACTTCGTCTGGCAATTCTGGTGATAAGGGCAAAAAGAAGATGCGTTGCCATTATTGTAAAGCCAATGATCACTTGATCAAGTCGTGTCCTAAGTTGAAGGCCTAAGAGGCTAAGAAGAAAGAGGGTGGTTCCACTGCAAATGCTGGTTCCACTACAAATGTAGCCATTGTCGAGTCTTCTGTGAAAGGAGACTGTGTTGCTGATGTTGATGCAGAATGGGATTTTAGCGCAGAGTGCACTTACAATCCTGCTGTCCATGATGCATGCTTGTCAGTTGCTGCAGATTCACATGTGTGGTATTTCGACAGTGGTGCTACAAAGCACATTACCTCACATCGTGAATTGTTTACCTCTCTCGAGTCTGTCCCTCATGGGAATTCAGTCACTTGTGCCAACAACGCCTCTTATCCAGTTCAGGGAGTTGGAAAGATTGTCCTCACTGCTGCTAATGGCAGTTCCTTCACACTTGTTGATGCACTTTATGTACCTGGGATCAAGAAGAATCTATTGTCTGTATCCGCACTTGCTAGACTTGGACTTGTAGTCAAATTTGTGGATGACAGATGTACAGTTCATGATCTCAGTTTTGGTGATGAAATTGTTGCATCTGGGCTTTTGTGCCGTGGGCTGTATAAGCTCACTTTGTATGACAAGTGTGGACAAAATTTTGCAAATGCTGTTGCAGATTCAAGGGCTATTTCAAATGCAAAACTTTGTCATGCACGTTTTGGTCATCTGAATTTTGCCAGTTTGCTGCGTTTGCAGAAATCTGATATGGTTGCTTCTTTGCCGCCTCTTGAAGCAATTGTCAAACATGTTTGTGAAGGATGTATTTTGGGTAAGATGCAGCGTTCTAAGTTTCCAAAGGATGGTTCAGTTCGGGCCACATGCAGGTTGCAGCTTGTGCATAGTGATGTTTGTGGGCCCATGCAAACTCCGTCCTTCGGCAATTACCTGTACTTCGTGACTTTCATTGATGATTACTCCAGGCATGCATGGGTATTTCCGCTTAAAGCAAAGTCCGAAGTCTTTATGTGCTTCAAACAATTTCTGGCTATGGCTGAAAATGTCTCGAAATGTACTATGGGCACCCTCCGTTCAGATCGAGGGGGGGAGTATATGTCTCATGAATTTAATGCATTTCTGGCTAGTCGTGGGATGAAACACCAATGTACAGTGCCTTATACACCTCAGCAAAATGGCGTTGCTGAGAGGAAAAATAGGTCACTGACGGAAATGGCACGATGTATGGTCAAAAGTCAAGCTTTACCGCATTCTTTTTGGCTTGAGGCCATCATGTGTGCCACTTATGTACTTAACAGGTGTCCTACGAAAGCTTTGTAGTCTATTACTCCATATGAAGCATGGCATGATAGAAAACCTTCTATTGAGCACATGCGTGTTTTTGGCTGTTTGGCACATGCTTTGGTGCCACAAGTGCAACACAAAAAATTGGATGATAAGGCTGTCAAATGTACTTTTGTTGGTTATAGTGTTGAAAGCAAAGGTTACATGTTGTATCATCCGCAAACAAAACGTATTCTGGTTTCTCGGGATGTAGTGTTTGTGGAAGATTTTGTTCAGCCCTTGCTGTCATGTACTAGAGACAGTAATGTAAGCTCAAAGGACATTTATGACACTTTTTTGCCTCTTTTTAGTGGTGGAAATACAAATGTAAGTTCCAATGAGCCAAATGTACAGCCTATGGGGTTTTCTGAAAATGTTTTAGATCATCCTATTACTAATGCAGATGTACATGATGTACTTGATGAGGAAAGGACTGAAAATGAGCAGGCTAGAGGTATGCCAAAATGGCTGGTGCACACTTTGCATGACAGTAAATTGGATGCACCTTTGTCTAGTCGTACTCGTTCAGGCTCTCGCCATGCATCTTATGCATTAGATTGTTATGCTTTGGCTGTGTCTAGTTTACATGATGTTGAGGAGCCTCTGTCTTTTGATGAAGCACAGAATTCAAAAAATTGGATGGCTGCCATGCAATCAGAATATGATGCACTTATAGAAAATGACACATGGACTTTATGTGATTTGCCTCCTGGCAAAAAGGCCATTGGTACAAAGTGGGTTTACAAGTTGAAACAAAAACCGGATGGTGAGATCGATCGCCATAAGGCTCGACTTGTTGCAAAGGGTTATGCACAGCAAAAAGGCATAGATTATGAAGAGACTTTTGCTCCCACTTGTCGTATGACTACTGTGCGTTTTCTATGTGCATTGGCACCTTATTTTGGTTGGGATGTACATCAATCATACATTGTTACTGCTTTCTTGAATGGTGATATATTTGAGGAAGTTTATGTAACGCAGCCTCGCGGTTTTGTCATAAAAGGACAAGAGGACAAAGTGTGCAAATGTAACAAGGCTTTGTATGGGTTGAAGCAATCTCCTCGTGCTTGGTATGAGAAAGCTGACACTCATTTGGTCAAACAAGGCTTTCATAAAAGTCCAACAGAAAGCACATTGTATGTAAAGCATGAGGGTGATGTATTTCTCATCGTGGTTCTTTATGTTGATGATTTGCTGATCACTGGACCAAATGAGAGACATATTGCTGAATTTAAGGCTGATTTGAATGCTACTTTCAAGATGAAAGATTTGGGGCTGTTGCATCATTTCTTGGGTATACAGTTTAAGCAGTGTGATGGTGGTATTGCCTTGTGTCAGAAAAGTTACATAGAGACATTGCTATGTAAGTTTGGACTTGAGGATTGCAAACCTATTGCCACTCGCATAGAAACATGTTTGAAGTTGAGTCTACATGATGCTAGCGATCCTGCTGATGTCACTCTTTACCAAACTGTTGTTGGCTGCCTCATTTATGTATGCAACACGAGGCCGAATATTCAGTTTGCAGTCTCACAGGTCAGCAGATTTATGCATAGCCCAGGGTCTAAGCATTGGCAGGCTGCCAAGAGGATTTTCCGCTATCTTAGTGGCACTTTACATCTTGGCTTGTTTTATCCCAAGGGGGGATCATTGCCGCCAGACTTACATGCTTTTTCGGACTCAGATTGGGCTGGTTGTTTTGACACGCGAGTGTCCACAAGTGGTTTTTGTTTCATGCTTGGCAGTTCACGTATATCATGGTTGAGCAAGAAGCAACCTACTGTGGCCACTTCGAATTGTGAGGCTGAGTACAGGGCAGTCTTCACAACTACGGTTGGGTGTGTATGGCTCAGACGCCTTATGGTTGATTTGGGTGTTGGACAGGACACTGCCAACACTATCTACACTGACAGTCAGAGCGCATTGGCAGTTGTGAGGAACCCAGTTTTTCATGCTCGCACAAAGCACATTGAGGTGCATTACCACTATGTCAGGGAGAGGCTCTCAGCAGGAGAGATCAGCTTGGCTTATGTGCCAACACAGGAAAACCTTGCAGATCTTTTCACAAAGGCATTGTCTCGTGAGAAGCTTGAAGCTTTCCGCAAAGCTTTGGGCTTACTCCCCTTTGTGGACTGATCCTGTCCTCAGGGCATGGCACTTCCATTTACTCATGTGCCAGCTCTCATTCACCGCATCACTCCAGGGGGGATTTGTTACCATATACATGTGGTAGTGATGTGTGTGAACACACTAGGACCGCCGGGGCATTTTTTCCCTCTTTAGGAGGTTTTTTCCCCCGTGCATTGTATATACACCAATCACTCTAGGGCTATCTATCTTTCCATTGCACACTAAGTAACACACTCTCTATTGTGTGCCTTGAGCTTCCTTTGTCTTCTCCAAGCTGTGTGTGTTTCTCTACAACCCTAATTCTAACAGCAAGAGGGGTCAACGAAGAGAGAGAGGGGGCTGATTTTTGCAAGGCATTATCACACACACACACACACACACACACACACACACACACACACTCACTCACAAGCTCATGTGTAAAGTAAAGAAGACTATCTCCTTCTCAAGCTTTAATGGAAAACTCATCATCTACTCCAAGCTTGTGAGAAGGGAGGACGACACCAACAACTCTTGGCTTTGTGATGCAAATCCAACCAAGAGCCAAGCTCCAATGCATGCTCATCTCCTCTACAATGCTAATTACTAAGCTATACTAAGCTATTAAGAGTGATTATGTGAGGAGAAATACTTCTTTCTTGTAAGAATACTTTCTTCTTCCCCTAGATCTACTCTCATACCCCTCTAGCTCTCACCATCTTTGAAGGTGTGTGAGGTCTTGGGTCTGAGACCATGAGGGAATTGATGTGAGTGCGCGGATGCGGTGCGTGTGCGGAGAGTGAGAAGGAGAGAGAGAGAACGACACAGGATGTGGGGTGGAGCTCTCAAATCTCACTGTGGGAGCACCATGTGAGAGGGTGAGTGAGAGCTCCTTATTCTTTGTATGTATAAAGAATAAGGAGATAAATGTGGGCCGCTAGACACTGGCTGGCGGACACAGACAAAGCATGGTGAGGCACACCGCCTTTACCTAACATTCTCCCACTAAAGGCTGTGTGCCGATAAGTGGCGAGAAGACTAGCCTACAACTAGTATATACAAGAGGTGAGAGAAGACGACTCTCAACCTATGTCCACTGGCTCACTCTGTAACCGCTCTAGTGTAGATGCAACATGCATACCACTACGGCTAGAGCTACGATGACACTCATGATGCAGGTATCGAGTGACGACCTGCATGTCTCCACAATGCACAATGCCAGTGTCAGTCATCGCACGACTGACAACTCCCACTGCAAATGCACCAACCGCATAAGCAAGATCAGGTCTCGAAACCAAAAGGTTAGACATGAGAGACTCGAAAGCCGACAAAACATGCACTATGTGTGCCAACCTATCCCTGTCAGCAACCTCAGTGCCATATGCATCCTCATCAGGAACCACCTGACTATGCATCACTATGTCAACATCCTCTAGCAAAGGCATATCTGCTGAGAATGACTGCAAAACCAAAAAATCAGCACCACTGCAATCACACATAGCTGTCTAAAGGACACTGTCTCCCTCAAACGTATCAGACGCATCATAGAACAATGCATCGCGGTCTCTGGCTCAACTAATGTCACCTCAACTGATGACTGGCCAAGCTGTGCATCCCCAGAGATACCACTGTCTGCGTGAACGTCACCACATGACAAATGCACAACCTGCTCTCCATGCAACACATCCGCAAAAGAGACACGTCTCGTCTCTCGCTCCAAACATGGCTGCAAATACATAGAGACTACACCGCCTCGTGTGTTAGAAATATGCAAAGGGTATACCAGACCACTCCTAGCACCTCTGGCTATGACCAATGATCCCCTATGCATCTGAAATGACCGCTCTCCAAGCAATACACAATGTCCACTACTCTGCAACTGACACACTAAAATGAGACTCTGACTGAGTCCTAGTACATAACGTACATCTCGTAGCGTAAGCAATGCACCACTAGGTAAAGACATACATACATCTCCAGCACCCTCTATGTCATATGTTGAACCATCAGCAAATTGCACACAACCAAGTCTCCCACTAGAGAAAGAGCAAAATAAATCACGATGTGGAGTCACGTGAAAAGCTGCATGCTCGTCTAGTAGAAAACGCGTAGACAATGTGCTATCCCAAGACACGAAGTAGTCTGAAGGCAAGCTAGACTCAAAAGTGACATGCTCGTCACATGCATACTCTCTAGCATCTGTCACACTAGCACCATGCATCTGCCTATTTTGTTGCCTCATACGCCTGAAGCAACGACGCCTAATATGCCCCTTATGGCTGCAGTGCCAACATGTCAGTCGCGATCGTGAACGAGAACCGCCTCTAACCTGAAGCATCTCCATGCCAAAACTATGGCAAACAATGCTCGAGATCACAAAACTCTCCCACCCGAGAGCAAACCACTATCTCAAGCAAAGAAGGATACACAACTCCTCACTCTTGCGAGAGTGGATACAAAAACACAAAACTGTGTCCAAACGACAAAACCTGTCAAAGTGAGAGTAAACACTCAATCAAAAACTATGGCGAGAATCTGGGAAAAATCGGGCAGAGTTTCCCTTGAAAACTGAGCAAAAAACTCAAGTGCAATCTCTACCATAAACCATAACACTACTCAATGCCAATGAGTAGAAATGTCAAAATGGCTCCACATTTTCACATACAATGGGAATCCGCACTCAACGTACATCAACGGAGTGATCACGCATAAACAAGCGCCAAAAGAGTTGCAATCCGGAAACTTGATCAATGTGAAAACAATGCTCTCAAGAGAGCTCACAGGCACTTGAAAGTGCTCGCCAAAATGCATATATAATGGGCATCAACTATGCACCATAACCATATGCAAACCCATTCACAAAGACCATGAATCCAAGCACAAAATCACTGCCAAAGTATCCTGTGAAAACCAATGAAAGAAGCTCCACCTGTGTGCTCCAAAAAACATTGTCTCTCAAGAGACCGCTTCGATGGTGTGTAAACGCCTTCGTACTTCGTTGCCCAAATCTACCAAAAAACCCTCAAACCACAAGCTCTGCACAAGATGAAATTGCATCTTCAACTCAGAATTTATGCATTTAACTTCAAGCACCTGCCGTGCTTCCAAAAGTGCATCAAATTCGCACACTATGCGAAAACAAAAAACATGCAATTTCTGTATACAGTCAGTCTGAACTGAATATCAGCAAAACGGTGAGGAATTTACAAAACATTTCTTCTGTAAAGTTGTAGACCACGTTCAAACGTATGGGCTTGGTGGACAAAATTCTCAGATCTGCATTCTACAAGGAGAAAAACGAATCTGAAAACAGTGTTGCTGCGCACACAGTTTTTAGGGCAGCACCTTCACTTACACACAATCTTCCACACTCCTTTCTGAGCTTCCACAAGAGCATACATCACTTTCAACTGAGCTCACAAGCTCCCATTTCATTCTCACAAAGCTTCCAAGATTTCTTAATCTCTCCACCGTCGAGAGAGCGAGCTATCGCCTCGAAGCTCTCGAAGCCGTCGTGCTCTTCGTGGTCACGATGGCTCTGATACCGATTGTGAGTGCGTGGATGCGGTGCGTGTGCGGAGAGTGAGAAGGAGAGAGACAGAATGACACAGGATGTGGGGTGGAGCTCCCAAATCTCACTATGTGAGCACCATGTGAGAGTGTGAGTGAGAGCTCGTTATTCTTTGTATGTATAAAGAATAAGGAGATAAATGTGGGCAGCCGGACACTGGCCGACGGACATAGACAAAGCACGGTGAGGCACACCGCCTTTACCTAACAATTGATGTCGTGTTTTTCAAGTTTAAGCTTGGTGCTTGAAGCTCCATCTTCATTGCACTAGCAAGTTATTGAAGGAACACAAAATATTGTATTGTAAAATGTCTCCCTTGATGGGGGAAATCTATAATACAAAGCCTTTTGGAGGGGGGGACCGGCTCCATGTAAATCCGGTCCTCAATTTTTGTCAATAGCTTAATTTCTCTCTCTTTTTGAAGTATTGTTCATGCCTATCTAACTAGGTGCTATGGTTTTGTTGCTCTCTCCATCCAGGCACTCTTGCTATGCTCATTAGGAATCTATACTTAATGAAATGCTCACTATGTCTATGTTATTTTCCGCTAGACACAAGTTACTAGACCATTAAATGTTACATTGGTATTAAAGCACAAGGTCTCTCTTTTCTTACTCAAGAAGAGAGGTCCTCAAGCTGACTATAAATGGTTGGTATTATTAAATGCAATTGAGTAAGTAGAATAGGAATTTTTCAGCCTTGCAGTGCGCCTGCTTTGTGCAAATAACGGGGCATCACCGTCGAGAGCTATGGTCTTAATAGTGGAGTCCTACGTGGCTTGCCTGCAGCTTAACCTTTATTGAGCTATTAGAAGCTTGTGATAGGAGCCGATGCTGTTTTGGTGGTGAAAGAACCTCTTTCTATTCCTTGTGATTTATGATATTTGAGCCACAGGTACAAGAGCTTGACTGCTTTTCTAAAGGGTTAAGAGGAGTAGCAACTAGGGCTTGAAGTGCCAAAGTACACTTAAAAATTTTACACCTAAAAATTGTTAGAATGGCTGACAATAGTAAAGAGAGTGAAATTAATGTTGATAACTTTGATTTTGCTAATGAAGAGGCTACTAATGATGCCTCTATGCTTGTTAATTACCTTGTTACTAGGCTTCAACAAGACATGGGCAATCCATACCTCCAAGGTGAAGTGCAACGGCATTTACCTACTCATGGGATTCTCCAAACTCCCCACTAAGAAGAGAGAGTACCTAGGAAGCCTCCTCGTGAGACTTACAAAATAGACCTTTGTTCGATAAGGAAAGAAGAAGAGGATATGTACGGAGGGCTCAAAAATCTACTACTTTTGATGATGCATCCCTTTATAAAGGAGAACTCAAGTTTCAATGGTAGAGGCCCCACCAAAAGAACGAGAAAGAAGCGAGTCTCCTGCCACCTCGATGGAGATGGATCCACAAAGATGGCGGGCAAAACGCTCTCCAACACCCCCTAAACGGAGAAGACCATCACACACTTCTCCACTCCATAATTCAAAGAGGGACGAGAGAAAATAAGAGAAAGAAAAGGAGAGAAAGAGGTCACCCTCTTCTCCATCTTCTACATCCTCTTCCTCTTCTGAAGAAACTGATGGTGTAGACAAGGAGGAACAAGGGAAGAAAAAGGCGAGAAAGAGGTCACCGTCTCCTCCATCCTACTCATAATCGTCCTCTTCTGAAGAAAGTGATGGTGCAACTCTTGAACCACCTAAAAGAAGAGGTTGTCCAAGGTCAAAAAGTTCAAAGAGGGAGGAAAGAACATCTCTTTCCTTACCTACAATGGCACCTTTGGTGTTACAGACAAAGTCTTGACCTTCATTCAAGAATTCGATGGGGCATTTGGAGATGAGGGATTCATGGAGTCCTCTAAGCTACATCATGTAGCTATGCATTTCAAAAGTCCACCAGGCAATGGTGGTCTAGCCTATGGGCAAATGGTGAAGCTCCACAAACATGGAAAGCTTTAAGAGCTTCCATCATGAAGCAATTTTCGGCTATCGATGCCAAAGAAAAAGTACTCACCGAATGGTGGATCTTGAAGCTCTCTCCCTACGAACCTATTCACAAATATGTAGAAAAGTTGTTGGACTTACATCTCAAAGCCACTGTCTTCAAAAAGATGGATTTTGGAGAGCAAAAACAACAATTTTGTGCGGGTTTAGCTGAAGAAATGGAGGAGTATGTCAACTCCCAAAGGCCACGCACCATATCTGTGGTCATACACCATACCATGGTGGCTTCACGAATCAATTTCCAACAAGGGGCTAAGAGCAATCTTAAGCCCACAAAAAACAAGGACCGTAACGAGCCTAAGGGGAAGGACAATGTCCAAAAGTCTCTCAAAGGCAACGCCAACAACCACAAAACTAAGGAGAAGGGAGTTTATAAAGGAAAAAATAAACTCTCTCTTGAGGAGCTAGAGCATTATCGTAAAGATAATAACCAGTGTTTCAAGTGCGGGGAGCAAGGGCATGCTTATTGTTCTTGTTCCCACAAGGATATACGAAATGTTTCAAGTGTTTCAAGTGCGGGGAGCAAGGGCATGCTTATTGTTCGTATATTCTTGTTCCCACAAGAATATATGAAATGAGCCTCCTAGAGCTACCTTGGTTAGAATCCAAGAAGAGGATGCTCACCACAAAGGATCTCCTCTATGCCATGCTTGGGGAAAGATAAGAGAACATGACACTTTTATTCTCTTTGACCCTGGTTCTACTCACAATTTCATATCCACATAGTTGGCCGCCAAGCTAGGCATCCTAGCCTATGAGATGGGAGATGTCCTACCTGTCGATTGTGCTTTCATAGGGCAAGAAGCCTCAGTCACTCCCTCAATTGGGAAATTTAGGCTCCATGTCCAAAGCTATGTGGACGGGAGGATTTCTTTATCTCTCCTCTCAAGCACGAGGTTGTAACCCTATGGGCACCATGGTTTTGATCGCATGGCTGCCAATGTTAAATTCCCTAAAAGGCAAATCTACTTTAGGTTCAGGGAAAAAGATAAGTACATAGATGCGAAGGAGTTGGGTAACACCCTCGTAACACCATACCCATTGTACATACACAAGATTTCAATAAGTCAATAAAGAGCTCTACATGATTTTTGTTAAAGATTCTCAAACTGAACCTAATATTTTAGCAAAAGAAAATATAAACAATCACAAGGAATTAGAGTTATCCAATTTTCTCAAGGATTTCAAGCTGTTTTTATTGACGACAGGGCCGTTGTATAACAAGGCAATGATGACCATGCAATTGAACTTCTTCCAGGAAGTTCACCACCTAATAAACCTCCTTATAGAGTTTCTCAAGCTCAAAAAGAGGAGATTATGCAGCAAGTGCATGAGTTGATTGAGAAAGGCATAGTTAGGCCTAGCTCATCTCCATTTTGTTCACCGGGTTTATTAGTCCAAAAGAAAGACAACACATATCGTATGTGTGTCAGCACTAAACAGGATCACTATCAAAATTAGGTTTCATGTTCCACGGGTAGAAGACCTATTTGATAAGCTACAAGGGTCAAACCTACTTCAATAGGATTGACCTAAAAAGTGGCTACCATCAAATAAGGATAGTTGATTAAGACATTGTAAAGACCGCATTTCGCACTACATTTGATCTTTACGAGTAAATTGTCATGCCTTTTGGCTTGATCAATGCACCAACCACATTTAACCGCTTGATGAAGAAGCTATTCAGGCCTCATCAAACCTTTACTGGAGTGTTCTTTGATGATATAATCATCTACTCTAATTCATTAGATGAACACAAGCAACACCTCGAGGTAATATTTCAAGTTTTACGAGAGAATAAACTTTATATTAACCGAAAGAAAAGTGTTTTTTTCTTACAAGAGATTCAATGTTTAGGTCACATTATCTCTCAAGATGGCATCCAAATGGATCCATCAAAGCTAGAGGTAATAAAAGGATGGCCTAATCCAAGGAATCCATATGAATTAAGAAGCTTTATAGGTATGTGTGCATACTATAGATGCTTCATAGAAAAGTTCTCACAATCGCAAGACAATTACATGAACTAACAAAGAAAAATGTTAGGTATATATGGTCCACCAAGGAGAACAATGCTTTCAAAAGGCTTAAAGAGAAGCTTATCTCTCAACCTGTGCTTACACTGCCAGATCTCTCAGCCATTTGAGGTCCAATGCGACACCTGTGGTGATTGCCTTGGAGCTGTTTTGCTCCAAGAAGGGTACACCATAGCCTATGAAAGTTGAAGGCTTGACCCTGCTGAGCAAGCTCTAGGCATATATGAGAAGGAACTCTCAGCAGTTCTACACACTCTCAACTCATGGAAGCACTATTTATTGGGGACTCCTTTCATTCTACGGATGGATCACCAAAGTCTTAAGTACTTCATGACACAGACCAAGCTCTCCGACAAAAAAATTTCCTTTCGCAATTTCATTTTCATATTGCTCACATTGCTGACAAGCATAATCAAGTAGCCGATGCACTCTCAAGACGACCGAGAGTGAATGCATTTTCCATAGCAACTCACAATGATCTATCTTCTATGATAGATGAGTACGTTATTGATCCCGATTTTAGAGATGTGATTTCAGCCCTTGCACTAGGGAAGAAAGAAGAACCATTTACCCTACAAGATGGTTATCTTCTCTATGGCAATAGACTATGTGTTACTAACTCACTATGTGAGAAAGTAATGTATGAATCTCATGCTCCTCCTTATGCGGGGCATAGAGGGATTCAATCTACCCTAAAAGGGATAGAAAAATATTTCTATTGGCATGCCATGAAAGCAAACATACAAGAGTATGTTTCAAAATGTGTGGTATGCCAAAAGACAAAGTTTGATGGAGGGAAGCAACCTGGATTTCTTCAACCTTTTCCAATCCCTAATTCACCATGGGAGAGCATATCCATGAATTTTATCTTTGGATTGCCCATGTCTATCCATGGGAATACAGGAATATGGACAATTGTAGACAGGTTTAGCAAACAAGCACATTTCATACTTTTCAAAAAGACTATCAAATCCCATCAATTGGCAACCCTCTTTATATCACAAATCTTCAAGTACCATGGCTTGCTAATGTCCATAGTGTCGGATAGAGATCCTAGAATGATGAGTAATTTCTGGAAGGGTCTCTTTTAGAATTTAGGGACAAGGCTATACTTCTCTTTGGCCTATCACCCGCAAACGGATGGCCAAAGTGAATTAGCTAACCTAACAATTCTTGATCTACTAATAGCCTATATGTAACAAAAGTAGATCAAAGGTCCCAATGGGAGAAGTACTAACCGTTGGTGGAGTATGCCTACAATAACATTGTACATACCTCCACCGGAAAAGCACCTTTTGAGTTAATTGAGGGAAGATCCAAAAGTCCCCTGCTACTTAAGGTACACGGGAAGATCTTCGCTGCAGATGAGTATAGCAGAGACCTACAAGAACTCGGGGGTTCACCATTCAGTACCCCCGTATATAACGTGCATTCATGGGGTATTAAAAAAACCCCTCTTTTAACATGTATGAATGAATAAAATGACCCCTTATTTTAGGATTTTTTCCCCCAAAATTGAATATAAACCCCCCTTTTTTAATGTATTTCTATTAAATGGCCTAAATTTTTTGCATTTTAAATCCCCTTTTATTGAACTCACGTTATACATTAGCATGATTACATAGTGCACCCCTCGAGTACAAGAATCTTTCCAAAAGATTAAGGATGCTATCTCTATCTCACAACAAAGGCAAAAAGCTCCCCCAAGAAGCACAGAAGAGCTCAAGCCTTTAAACAAAATGATTGGGTCTTGCTTAGATTTCCCAAGGCTCGATTAAGGCACACGACGGGCAATAATCCTATAGGACACCAAAAGTACAATGTTAAGTTAGCAAAAAGTACTATGTTCCCTTCCAGATTCTTAGACCAATCAATGAGATGGCCTATCAACTCAAGTTGCCCAATCATTGTACACAATGCTTTCCATGTGAGTCTACTAAAGCCTTATAAAGGAGAGCCACCTGAAGAACCAACTATTGAAGACCCATCGGAGATCGAGGACCAAGAAGAGGTGCTGCAGCCCGAGTCCATTCTATGACATGAAGACAAGGTATTGAGAGGTGGTAAGATTATGAGACGATATCTTATTAAGTTTAAGAACTATCCTCTTGAAGATGCTAGATGGATGCAAGGCATACAATCAAAGGATAACCTAAACGTTGTCAATGCTTACAATGCTTCCCTAGAGTAAGCAAATGTAAAACTGTTTAAATGAACAAAGTTTTTGTTTTATAAGACTTTCTATTTTCTTTATTGTGCACAAAAGTTAAGAAGTATGCATGCTTAAAATCAAGTTTGCAGAGACGATGTCTCCCAAACACCAAGTAGAGCTTGTCACTTTAATATGGAAGATTGATAGGACTAATGCGCAAACATGCTTGCGGTTGCAGCTTAGGCTCTCAAGCACCAAATGGATTAGTCATCCATTCTAGAATGGTGTCGTAGGGTAAAATAGGGATCCCCTAATCGCTAGTAAAAGGACTAATGACTAGGCTTTATCTTCTCTACCTCATAGTCGAGGACGACTATGATTTGAAGAAAGAGGTAATGTCATAATAAATAATATCTAATTCTCCTAAATGATTTTATCATGTTAAATTGATCATTTAATATGGGGAAGTACCAAGGGAGAAAAAGCTAGAATATTGGTTAGGCTGGCAGACCGGTCATAGTAGGGATCCAAAGCAGGGAAAATAGGGATCCATAGGGGGGCCATCTACAAAATAGCAATGTGCATGAATGGTGCTTCAACGACCTTAGGGTTTAGCCCATTAAGACTTCCGAAATGCTAAGGTTCCAAAATTCAAAGGTAAAGTCCAAATGGTCAAGCTTAACAGAATTGGATGCTTTTGTGAAGACCATAAAGTCTTCACATATCCCTAGATGAGAGGGGGCGAGCCCTAAAGGTAGGGGAAGAGAGAGAAGAGGTGAGAGAATACACACACACACACACACACACACACACACACACACACACACACACACACACACACACACACACACTCAAGGCTTCCCTTTACACAAAGGGCATAGTGGACACGTGTCAGGTTCCTAGCCCAGTTGCCCCCAAAGTGCATTCAAATCCTATTGAATGGCCATAGAGGTGGACCAATGAGAATTAGGCTAGAGTAAATTTAGTTTAATTCATTTAAAAACACTTGATAAAAGAACCAATAGAAATCAAGCTCTCTAGAAGACTATTGGACAGTCTCCCCAAGGGGTCCAATGAGCATTCGACAGTCTAATGGCTTTCCTAATTCCTATTGGCCACAAGACTAAGAGGTCCAATGAGAGATTAATTGAATTATTTAAATACCTAAAGCTCTCACAAAAGGGGAAAGGGGGACACATGCCCGAAGGCTAGCAATTATGCTTCTAAATTATGATTGGCTAAGCTTTATAGGGCCAATGGGATGCCAACATGAGGAAATAGCAAGAGGGGTCGACCAAGAGAGAGGGGGGGATTGATTTTGCAAGGCATTACCACACACACACACACGCACACAAGCTCATGTGTGAAGTAAAGAAGACTATCTCCTTCTCAAGCTTTAATGGAAAGCTCATCATCTACTCCAAGCTTGTGAGAAGGGAGGCCGACACCAACAACTCTTGGCTTTGTGATGCAAATCCAACCAAGAGCCAAGCTCCAATGCATGCTCATCTCCTTTACAATGATAATTACTAAGCTATACTAAGCTATTAAGAGTGATTATGTGAGAAGAAATACTTCTTTCTCGTAAGAATACTTTCTTCTTCCTCTAGATCTACTCTCATACCCCGCTAGCTCTCACCATCTTTGAAGGTGTGTGAGGTCTTGGGTCTGAGACCGTGAGGGAATTGATGTCGTGTTTTTCAAGTGTAAGCTTGGTGCTTGAAGCTTCCATCTTCATTGCACCAGCAAGTTATTGAAGGAACACAAAGTATTGTATTGTGAAATGTCTCCCTTGATGGGGGAAATCTATAATACAAAGCCTTTTGGAAGGGGGGGGGGGGGGGGGGGGGGGGGGCAGCTCCATGTAAATCCCGTCCTCAACTATTGTCAATAGATTAATTTCTCTCTCTTTTTAAAGTATTTTTCATGCCTATCTAAGTAGGTGCTATGCTTTTGTTGCTCTCTCCATCGAGGCACTCTTGCTATGCTCATTAGGAATTTATTCTTAATGAAATGCTCACTACGTCTATGTTATTTTTCGCTACACACAAGTTACTAGACCATTAGATGTTACACACTCTCTCTCTCCATCTCCATTCAATAGGAGCCGCAAAAGCTAATGCCCGCAACCCTCTCTCTCTCTCTCTCTCTCTCTCACACACACACACACACACACACACACACACACACACACACACACACACACACACACACACACACACACACACACACACACACACACACACACACACACACACACACACACACACACACACACACACACACACACACACACACACACACACACACACACACACACACACACATAGAGTGAGGAAGGTGGTCTGCATGCGAAGCTGGCATGTGGAACACAATACGTGGGGGTGTATTGTCCTAGGTTGTAGGTCATGTTTATAGCTGAACATTGAGAAAATCCACGAAATTTTCATCGGGCAAGCTACATGATCACAGACTACATCCCATTTTTGTAGTCTACTCCATAGATGACGAACAAAGGACGGGTCTATCGGCCTTGAAAGTTTTGGTTTGTTTGATAAAACTTAGCTTCGTACCGAGTTTCCAAAGGCTCAAAGTCTAATGTGGGATCTCTCTCTCTCTCTCTCTCTCTCTCTCTCTCTCTCTCTCTCTCCAATATTCGAGACACTATATTAGATCTACCAAGATTGTATCAGTTTTAAAGAAGTTTAAAATAACAATTGATTTCATTTCATCTCTCTCTCTCTCTCTCTCTCTCTCTCTCTCTCTCTCTCTCTCTCTCTCTCTCTCTCTCTCTCTCTCTCTCTCTCTCTCTCTCTCTCTCTCTCTCTCTCTCTCTCTCCGTTTGGCGTCTCAACGGAAGCTCGGTGGATGCCCCCCCTCCCTCTCTCTCTCTCTCACACACTCTCTCTCTCTCCCTCTCTCTCTCTCACACTCTCTCTCTCTCTCTCTCACACACACACACACACACACACACACACTCAACTCTCCCTCATACTATGATTTTGGGACTCTAACTCACACCTCTGCTACTCCTACATTGGTTCCATTGGCAATGAACGTAGGGACCACAGGTAGCACCCTAATTAGCTAAACTTGGTGGAAACACCTTCATATAAATTGGGTGTTTTTTCCAGTTGCTTTCACATGGCATAAATATAACACATAATTGTGGGAATCTGGTCTTTGTAAGGATTTTTAGGACTATCAACAAGTCCTGATTTTGGGAGTACTAATGCCCGTGAGAATCCGGCCTCTTATGGCTTAGACTAATATAACTAAGATTGGCCTTGCTGGCTCACCTACCGGAGTTATTCCTCTCACGGACTGATGAGGGTGGCTTTGTGTGAGGTTTGATGGCTAGCGCCGCTTGCATACCTCCTCTCTTCCCTCTTCTGGTCTTGACAGCAGCTACAATAACCTGACCATGGCGGGCTGCACGACATTCTTGCCTCTCTGTGAGACTGCTAGCTAAAAACTCTGACATTGGCGAGCCGCTGGACACTGCTGTGGGGCTCTCTCCATGTGCTGCCCTCACCTAACCTTTGCAATCAGTGGATGGTTCTGCCCCAACCTTCCTCCTATATAAAGGTGAGTAGTTTTGCTCACTTAGCATTGGTTCTGTTGTGGTTTGCTTGTGCCCTGCCGGGTGTGTACGGTACTCTTCCTGGTGTGTATTTTATTTGGTGTCATGGCAAAGGGGAAGGAGAAGCAAATAGTCAAGCTAGCTACGCCGACTCATACTTAGGTGCTTGACTGAGTTTTTATTCAAGGATGATTGTATTTGGCATGTATTGGCATGTGGAGTTTGTACATTGCGATGAGAATCCCCGTTTTGTATTAAAAGAAGAAGGCTGGGAGTCTATCTGTGCTTGGCCTGAGTATTTGTATGAGAAATATATAAGAGGATGGGATGTGGATGGAGTTTGAAACAAATTCTGTTGCGTCGTAGCATACTAGTATTCTTCTAGTAATAGCTGGTGAGTTCTACAATATTATGCTGACTTATGTCTTATAAAACTGATTGATGGGAATGTATAAACCTAATTTAGCTGTCGAAAATGGCGGGCTCTCTGTAGTAGACGACTGGCTATGTCTTGCCTCATGTTTTAAGCTCTCTATATTGGTATAATATACCATGGCCTTATAAGGTATATTGGTTATGGCCGTACGTCTGCAAGACATTGAACGTTGATAGGGCTATATGTAAAATACATACAGCCTTTCTGTTACTGGTTCTCTTGCAGGTTTTGAACATTTCTGTAAGGGTAGGTTTATAAGCAGTCGATTGTTGCATATAATCTCTGAACTGTTCATTTGGAATGATTTAACTACCTCAGGTTTTGACTCTTTGTATTTGGAATAATATACCATGAAATTATATGATTATAGGGTATATTAGTTAAAGCTTTACTTTTGCAATGGATGAACATTGATATGGCTATGGTGGTATTGGCTCTCTTGCAGGTTTTTTATCACGTCTGTAAAGGTGGGGTAGTGAGCAACACTAAACTGTTCATTTAACTTATGATTTTGGAAGGAGTAAACTTCCTCGGTACGGGTTTCAGTGTTGTGGTATATGCTGGCTCATGTGCCGTATTTGAGAGGATAATTGGATGGGGGAAAGCTTGTTGTTGCTGGGGGATGAAAATATCTGATGACCCGTCTATGGATGTTGGCTACTCAGTTAATCATAAAAATTACCTCTGATAAGCTAGTCATAAGATATACTTCATATTTGGTAGATGCTGTTTCTGTTATGTAGTTTATTGTTGCATGATCTGTTTCAGTTGAGGAGGTTAGGTGGTCTCTTAAATGGACTATTATTACTTACTCAATGTTGTCTATAGCAGGAATACCCTCTGAAAATATATTGGAAGGTAAGTAGGATTAGAGGTTACTTGGCTCGGGTTGATTAGCTCGGCCTTAGTATAACGGCGGACCCGCTTGTGGGGACATCTGCCTCGACGCCTGCCTGATTGATGTATAGCATGAATTCTCATTGTTTATAAATAGATTTAGAATCTCATGTTGGTTCTATGGTCTCATATCTAGTATACCGTGTGTTAACCATGGACTGGGGACAATTGTCTCGGAACTGTTTTTGGTGAAAATTATAAGCAAATGTGTTAAGAAGGTGATTTATGGGAAAATGTGTATTGGAGACTTGGCATGTCTCTGCTCGATTACTAATCCAGAATTGACATCAGGTATTGAGTTGTCCTAAGTCTTACCATGCACTGAGCGAGTTTTTCCGAGCAAAGACAAACCCGAGCAAGTGTTTGTGTGCAGTTTAAGTCTTCAAGTTGACAAATCTCTTTTCAGAAGAGTATGACGCTACCTCACATTCTACCCGACAACCGACTTCCAACTACCAGGACCAATCAGCTACTCAGCCATCATTGTAGGCATGGCTTCGGCAGAGTGCTACATTAGAACAAGACCGAACCCGAGAGGGTTATCAAACCGCACGAGGGCTAAGGGATTTACAAGAACCACCACTCTATGCACAGTATCAAGGAGAGAGTAAGCCAAGGACTCAGGGGTCAACTGAGCCTGGAAGAACACCCCTAGAACGAGTTCGGAGAGATGAACCATCTCTCGCGAGAACTGTTAGAAATTATGGCTTAGGAGCACCATTGGGAGAGGAACCTGGCCACTACAGAAGACCAGAGGAGGTATATCGACTAGGACGGGGAGATCCCATGATGGGATTTGTAGACAATCGTAGAATTAGACCTTCTCAAGTGCAAAAATGGGTAAACAAGAAATATACGGGAAGCAGGGATCCGAGAGATCATGTAGCAGCCTTTGTGCGTGCAATTAGAGCTGAAGAGGTGTTAGACTTTCCTACCCAATTTGCAGGATCGATTTAACCTTAGAGGATGATGCTGCTACATGGTTTGACTCAGTGGAGCGAAGAGACTTTGAGTCTATGGAGGAAGTGTTTGGAGAGTTTATCGAGGAATTATCACAAAGGGGAATAGCTCATAATACAGTCTCACAAATTCATAAATTCAAACAGAAAGATGGAGAGTCTGTGCAAAAGGCAGCCCTCTGATTAAAAAGATATGTTAAGTTATGCCTTGTGGAAGAACTGCCAACTCAGTCCAAACTTATGCTTATATTTATCCAAGGACTAAGGAATGCAGATCTTCAGAAGGACTTACATATGAAAAGGAGCACGGCGTTGAATGATTTAACCAAGGAAGCTCTATACCTTGTGGACAATTGTGCGGTCTAAAAAGAGGGTGAGTTCAAGGATCTTGACGATGATTCTTCCTCACAACAAAGCGGAAGCAAGTCTGCTAAGACAACACCGAAATGAGAAGTAGCGGTAAGCCAAGAGCAACTTGTAGAGGAAGTGCTCAAAAAGATCAACTTGTATTCCAAACCACAAGCTAAACAACCAAAATGGTGTGCGATTGAACAAAAATGGACAAACCATGGGACGGAGGAGTGTTATTATAACAAGGGATATGTGAGAGAACGACCATATGCTCCGTAAGCTCAGGCGACATCCCCTCAAGTCCCACCGATGCCTAGATATCAGACAGGCAACCTACCAGGACCTATAGGTGTAGAAAGACCACAACCAGTGTTGGGGCAACAACCACCCCTACCAGGATTACGACCAGTTGGCATAAGATACACACCCACAATAACTAAGTCGGATGAGAAGGCTTTGGTACCTATGCATGCATACTACGACGAGCCCAATGGATATGCGAACTCTGTCTATTATCCACAGGAAGAACCCTCTACACCAAAACCATGGAGCATGATAGGAAATACAGGATCACCAATTGTTGCACAGGCAACGGGGGAAGGAAGATATAGCTTGGATGAAAGAACACTGTTGTTCATAGCTTGTTCATAGCCAACGGAGGCATGAGCGGGCAAAAAATTGCACACCAACAAAGAGGAGATCCAGGAGCACCTCAACAGCATAAAGGACCATGCTACAAGTGTGGTGGAGACCATTGGTTGAGGGACTGCCCTCATGACGAAATCATTAGGGTCAACGCATATTGCACCGAGTGTGGAATTACTCACTTGATCCCTGATTGCCCTAAAAACCCGAGCAAAGGAGCAAAAACTACCTTGAATATGCTGGGAGCACTGCCTTCTAGTGGAGGGTCAGAAAACGAAACTCCGATTCCTGTTAAGGTCTTGATGAGAGCCCAAGCAAGGAGAAATGACAATCAGCCCAAGAGTAACGATGAAAATCGGGAAGAAATCAAGACTGACAAGTCTAGCATCAGTCGTGATAATCCTTGGAAAGAACGAAGAGCAAAAATGAAAGCTAGACGTGAGCGAAAACAAAAAGATGTAGAAGTTGAGCTAATGATAGCTCGAGAGCAACTTAAACAGCAAAGAGAGTCCGACTCTCTAAAATCAACGGAGGGACCAAGAAGTGCAAGCTCAAGAGGGTCGGTATTGGTAAATAAGATCAATGAACCCTTGGATGCAATCTTGCAAGCATATGAAGCAAGATTGAAGAACAGACAGACTCTAGAGCAAAGGTGGATGACATATCCATATCCAGAGATAGAAAAATAGAGACTAGAGATGTGCAAACAGCTGATTGAAACTGCACAAGCTTTACTGGAGCCTCCACCTAAGGAAGTGGGGGATAGAGTAATCAAACCACCAAACAATGAAACACATCACAAAATTGAACAAAGGATACCTGACAAGATAGAAAACGTTAAATCCTTGTTGGATGTAGAGGATGCAAGAGACGTGCCTAATAGCACTGATGAATCACTGAAAGATTTTCCACCATATACCCCTATTGTGGAAGAAAATTGGCCTGAAGAGCTATGGGAAACGGTGATAAAAGCTCAAGAAAAATATGAGACAAAAACAGTCGAGTTGACGCCTTTCTCGGAGTTGAAGTTGAATAAGCCTCCATGGGATTTAGACGTTAAATCATTTCAAGGGGATAATGGTTCAGTTGCATCCGAAGATAGCAGACCAGCATCACTCAGAACTTTGCCATCATATATGGGGGACTCTGAGGCAAGGTTAGAAATTCGAAGAGTACCTTCTCAAAGAATAGGCGGGTCAAATCAATTGGACACTAAAATCCTGACAGACTTGTTGACCACTCCGGTCAAGTGTACAATCACATTGGAAGAATTGTTAAAAATTAGGCCAAGCATGTGGACGGAAGTGGGCAAATGTCTTGAAAAATTTGGTATAAGGACGCCTCTTAAGTTCTTCTAAACCGAGCTTAATGACACAGAACCGAAGAAAGTCAACACTAGACCAGTGCCACTCAATAAGGTAGGAGAGTATTGTGAGGGTGAAGACGGCAACACAACCCTACCAGTTGAGTATAACAGCATAGAGAC
Source organism: Adiantum capillus-veneris (assembly GCF_014529385.1). Classification (NCBI taxonomy): domain Eukaryota; kingdom Viridiplantae; phylum Streptophyta; class Polypodiopsida; order Polypodiales; family Pteridaceae; genus Adiantum; species Adiantum capillus-veneris. Next base: position 101,824,922 of record NC_140943.1, on the reverse strand, counting down.
TAAGGCAATACTTGATAGCCGAGCTGGCATTGCCATTGTGACCAAAATGCTATGGGAAAAATGGGAAAAACCAGCAATACGAACAACTAGAATGAAATTGCAGCTGGCGGATGGGCACATAGAAAGGCCTATAGGATTGCTTGAGGCAATTGTGGTATCTTCCTGTGGCATAGAGTACGAACATACCTTTGCCATAGTAGATTTTGGCAAGAAGAACAACTATGAAATTATCCTTGGTAGGCCGTTCATGAGGCAACTCAAAATGGTGCAGGACTGGGGGTATGATTATTTGTATCTAAGACATGCTGAAACTACTACACGAGTAAACATGAAAAATCATAGCTACCATGATGTCACGAGAACCCCTGTGGAAGAATTTGACTCAGCCACCATTAGTGGATCAGAAGTCCCAGCGTGGCTTTGTAAGAAAAAGGAGATATGGATGTGCGGGGCATCTCAATGTAGTGAATTTGACCACAATGAAAAGACACTAGAGAGGGTCTTGGAAGACGATGCATATATAGGAGAACCTTTTCCTGAAGAGAAGCTCGACCCCTAGAATGGTCTCAAATTTTGGCTACATTGGATGTATGCGTCAATGAAGTCACTCCCACCAAATTTTGTGATGAGAATGGCTACGATATCATACCATACTACATGTTGAGAAAAATTGTGGAGGAGGACGAGAACGATGGAGATACTGAGAATATGAGGATCAATAAAACAGAAACAAAACTTGAGATTAAGATAGTGGGCTATGTGGAAATCCCCACTAAAGAAATCAATCAGGAGGGAGAAGAATTTTATGATTCTTCTGATCAAAGTGAAAACAAGGATAACGCGGATGACGAGAAGTCGGAAAATACGGAGGGAGACGACAATCAAGATCAAGACAATGACGTCTTCTACAATTTCCCAAACCAAAGTGAGAGACGCCAAAAAAGATACAAGAGTAAACGACACCATATCAGTCTACCAACCAGCAGGCTGAGACCCATGCCAGAGTTTAGGGGTAAGACACATTTCCTTATGAACATTCATGCTGTTGATTGTGCTAAGGATAAAGTGTTAGGAAGATTTCTAAAGGTTGTTGAAGACTCAGGATTTAAGTCCAGACTGTTGAAACCTAAGAAAACCAGCAAAGCAAAAAAAAAGAGTTGCATCAGAAAAACTAAATGTCTCTGGTGGTCCAATTATGACGAAAATTGAACGGAAAACGAGATACAATGAGTTGAAACAAAAAATTAAAAATGTATGGACAACTGAAATGGAAAGTAGAGATGGAACGAACGCTAGTGATGGGAGTAAAAAGATAGATGTACCTCCTCACTATTGTAAGTACACCATTCAGGAAAGAAGATTGGTGGTTCAGCAACCAATGAGGGAGCCTAAATCAAACGAGTCCTATGATGGGCCAGAGAATGCCAAGAAAATAGACTTAGCAGAGCCAGGAGAAAGTCCTCGACTTGCTTACATTGCCACAGATCTAGGTCGGGAAGAAGAGGACTTACTGATCAAAACACTTAAGGAGTTTCGAGATGTATTTGCATGGTCGTACAAAGATTTGAAGGGGGTGGATCCTAAAATTTGTGAACATTCAATCCCTCTGAAGTCTGATGCAAAGCCAAGCAAACAACATCCATACACGTATAATGAGACATTCGCCAAAAGGATAAAAGAAGAGATAGACAAACTTATGGAGGCTGAATCTATTTATGAGATACAGCACACGGACTGGGTGTCCCCGATAGTGGTGGTACCCAAGAAAAACGGGAAATTACGAGTGTGTGTAAATCTCAAGAAGGTAAACGCAGCAACAATGTTGAAGATGATGAAACAGGAAACAGAAGGAAGACAACAACTCAGAGTAGGAAGAAGATGGAGAAGGAGAAGACACAGAGCTTGCGTACGAGATTGTTGAAGATGATGAAACAGGAAACAGAAGGAAGACAACAACTCAGAGTAGGAAGAAGATGCAGAAGGAGAAGACACAGAGCTTGTGTACGAGATCTCTGTAGTCTATCTCTCTGTATTAGAATAATAGTGTATCTACAAACTCAAAGCTACAAAGCTTATATGAAACCCTAAGAGATAAGGTGTCCTTTCACACCATATGTCCAGGGGGAAAAACCCAGTGGGAGAAAAGTGCCCCTGGTGAAGCGCGTATACACACTAACACTACTACATGTCTACAAATCCCCCCTGTAGTGATAGTGTGAATCCGTACAAGGTAGCAGATCATCATGTGTATGAGAGTAAGCCCAAAGCTTTTCGGAAAGCTTCAAACTTTTCTCGTGATAAAGCCTTCGTAAATAGATCTGCAATGTTATCTTGTGTAGGACAGTAAGTTAGTGTGATCTCCCTTGCATGTAGCCTTTCCCTGACATAGTGGTAGTGAACCTCGATGTGCTTTGTTCTTGCATGAAATACTGGATTCCTTGCAACTGCCATAGCACTCTGACTGTCAGTGAAAATGGTAGTGGGTGCCTGTTGACACTCACAAAGATCTGCCAATAACCTGCGTATCCATACACAATCAACTGTTGTTGTGAAAGCTGCCCTGTACTCAACTTCACAAGTTGATGTAGCCACTGTGGGTTGCTTCTTGCTTAGCCAAGATATACATGAATTTCCCAAGAAAAAACAATTGCCACTTGTGGAATGTCGTGTGTCAAAATCACTAGCCCAATCTGAATCGTTGTAACCAAGAAGCTCCATAGAACTGTGCTTTCCATACATATCCCCCCTTGGAAAGAACATGGCAAGATTAGGGGTACCTGAAAGGTAACGAAGTATGCGCTTCACAGCCTACCAATGATGCATACCTGGGCTGTGCATAAATCTGCTTGCTTGTGAAACCCCAAATTGAATGTCTGGACGAGTGTTGCCTGCCAAATATATCAAGCAACCAACAGCTGCTGCATAAGTATGTACATCAAAAGGTTCTCCAGCATCGTGCATGCTCAACTTTGATCCAGTTTCTACGGGTGTAGAGATTGGTTTACAATTTTGCATACCAAACTTGTCCAAAATTTTATGCAAATATTCTGCCTGCAGCATGTATATGCCATCCTCTGATTGCCCAAACTAAATACCCAAGTAATAATGTAGCAAACCAAGATCAGACATCTCAAAGGTTTTTCTCAAAGCATCTTTAAACGCTTCAATTTCATCTGCACTATTGCCTGTAAGAAGCATATCATCCACATAAAGTGTTAGCATAATGAGAACTCCATCTCTCTTTTTGACATACAAAGTACTTTCTGTTGGACTATTCTGAAATCTCTGGCCAATCAAATAAGTATGTATCTTCTCATACCATGCTCTTGGAGCCTGTTTGAGACCATACAAAGCTTTACGCAATCTACATACCTTTTGCTCTTGACCTTTTACAATAAAACCACTTGGTTGACTTACATAAACTTCTTCCTGCAAATCACCATTCAAAAAAGCAGTTTTGATATCCAACTGATGCACTTTCCAACCATGATGAGCAGCAATTGCAACTAGTGATCTAACTGTGGACGCACGAGAAGTAGGAGCAAAGGTTTCATCATAATCTATGCCTTTCTGTTGCGCATAGCCTTTTGCCACAAGCCTTGCTTTGTACCTGTCAACAGTACCATCTTGTTTCATTTTTACCTTAAAAACCCACTTTGTACCAATAGGCTATTTACCTGTAGGAAAGTCCACTAGATCCCATGTATGATTCTTATGAATAGAATCAATTTCTTGCTGCATAGCATCTTTCCATTGAACACACTCTAAAGCTTGTTCAAATGAATCAGGCTCATCTGCATCACAAAGAGTGCTAAAGCAATCCAAATCTACTTGCTCTCTACCAAAAGTAGTACCAGCACGTGTTTTTCGTGGCAACGGTGCATCCAACTTGCTATCCTGCAAAGTTTTCTGAACACATTTAGGCAAGGTTCTTTCTTCCCTGAGAACTTCTTGCTCTTCACGCACAATTTCCTCTACATCATGAGGTGTCACATGCTGATCAAAAGATTGATCAAGATTATCAACCTGTTGTGATTCTTGATTCTCCACAAAAGAAGGAAGCAAACCTTCAAATACATCATGTGTCTGCATATGCGGTACATCAAAAGCAACCATAGGTTGAGCAGTAGTTTCTGCAAAAATTACATCACGACTTTCAAAAATATTGTTTGTAGCAGGATTGTAAAGTCTATAACCTTTACTTCCACTACTGTACCCCACAAATATACATTTGATTGCCTTATCATCAAGCTTCCCATGTAACTGCTGAGGGATGTGAGCATAAGCAAGACAACCAAAAACACGAAGATAACTGACTGAAGGTTTTCTATCATACCAAGCTTCATATGGAGTAATGGTCTTCAAGGCACGAGTAGAACACCAGTTCAAAACATGTGCTGCACAAGCAACTGCCTCCATCCATAGCTTATGAGGCAAACTGTTAGCCTTGAGCATACATCTAGCCATCTCCATTAAAGACCTGTTCTTCCTTTCTGCAACACCATTCTGTTGTGGTGTGTATGGCATAGTGCATTGGTGTTTAATGCCTTTCTTTCACAAAAAATCCTTAAATGCACCTGACATGTATTCACCTCCTCGATCGGTACGAAGAGTCTGTACTTTGCAACCTGTTTCATTTTCAACCATGGCGACATAATGTTGAAAAACTACAAACACATCTGACTTTGCTTTGAGTGGATACACCCAACAAAACCTGGAAAAGTCATCAATGAAGGTCACAAAATAAAGGCTGTTTCCTATTGATGGCGTCCTCATAGGACCACATACATCACTGTGTACAAGCTGCAACTTTCGTGTCGCTCTAACTGAACCATCCTGCGAAAATGCAAATCTGTGCATCTTTCCAAGAACGCAACCTTCACATACATGTCTTGGTGGCATCTCCAATAAAGACAAATCATGCACCATATTATGACGTTGTAAAGTCATCAAACTGCCATAACTAACATGCCCAAATCTAGCATGCCACAACTCAGCATCCTGCATGGCCCGAGTCTTTGTTTCTGCAATACATACCTGAATCTGCATTTCATAACGATCTAGCACAAATAGTCCATTTTCCAGCGTACCTGTAGTGATAAGAGAATAACCATTCTCTCAATCTCATACAACACATCTGTCATCCTCAAAAATGACCCGAAGACCATTTTTTGCAAGAGAGGATACAGACAACAAATTCTTCTTGATCCCTGGAACATATAAGACATCTGGCAAGCATAAATCTGAACCATTTGAAATGGTAATCAAAATCTTACCAACGCCTTTGATTGGATAAGAAGCATTATTTGCACATGTCACCTTCTTTCCTGCTGGAGCTGCATCCAATGAACAAAACAAATCCTTCCTTGAAGTAATATGCTTGGATGCACCACTATCAAAGTACCAAATCATTTGTGTCTTGTCAACACTGTAAGCAGAAAAATCTGAACATACTACGAAAGCATAAGAATCCTGCACAAAGTTTGCAGACTCTTCTTTAGTTGTAGAAGAATCACCAGAAGCTGAAACAACCAAACTTGACTCTTTCTTCTTTTCTTTAGCAATTCGCTTTTTACACTCACTAATGTAGTGACCAGATTTCTTGCAGTAGTGACATTTACCTTTCTTCTTAGACTTGTCGGAATCACCTTTAGACTTCTCTGAAGATTGTCCTGCACTAGACTTGGAGTAATGAGCACTCTCTTTACCCTTGTTTTTGTTCTGTACAACAAGATCATGATCCATACCATCCACCTGTAAAGAATTGTTCTTACGTGATTGATCCTCGTGCAATAGCAAAGCCACTAACTCTTCAAAATGAAGAGGCTCAGGATTAGCTCGCGAAGACAAAGTCAAAGAAGTCTGAAAAGTCAAATAAGATGGTGGTAGTGAATTGAGTGTTTTGGAAACCAAGTCCTTCTCTGGAATCACTTCATCAATGCTAAGCAATTGCTCTTTAAGATCCCTGATTTTTGTAAGATGCTCGACGATATCGTCACCTTCGTCCATCTGTATTTTGTCAAGTTTTTTCTTCAAAAACTCTATTCTAGCAGCGTTTCTTCCTCCAAACATAGCTTGCAGAGTGTTCCAAGCATCCTCAGAAGTTTTGCAAGATCTGATACCAAGTAGAGGCTCTGGAAATCACCTCGCTCTGATACCAATTGTTGAAGATGATGAAACAGGAAACAGAAGGAAGACAACAACTCAGAGTAGGAAGAAGATGGAGAAGGAGAAGACACAGAGCTTGCGTACGAGATCTCTGTAGTCTCTCTTTCTCTGTATTAGAATAATAGAGTATACAAACTCAGAGCTACAAAGCTTATATGAAACCCTAAGAGATAAGGTAATAAGTATGTATCTTCTCATACCATGCTCTTGGAGCCTGTTTGAGACCATACAAAGCTTTACACAAGCTACATACCTTTTGCTCTTGACCTTTTACAATAAAACCACTTGGTTGACTTACATAATCTTCTTCCTGCAAATCACCATTCAAAAAAGCAGTTTTGATATCCAGCTGATGCACTTTCCAACCATGATGAGCAGCAATTGCAACTAGTGATCTAACTGTGGATGCACGAGAAGTAGGAGCAAAGGTTTCATCATAATCTATGCCTTTCTATTGCGCATAGCCTTTTGCCACAAGCCTTGCTTTGTACCTGTCAACAGTACCATCTTGTTTCCTTTTTACCTTAAAAACCCACTTTGAACAAATAGGCTTTTTACCTGTAGGCAAGTCCACTAGATCCCATGTATGATTCTTATGAATAGAATCAATTTCTTGCTGCATAGCATCTTTCCACTGAACACACTCTAAAGCTTGTTCAAATGAATCAGGCTCATCTGCATCACAAAGAGTGCTAAAGCAATCCAAATCTACTTGCTCTCTACCAAAAGTAGTACCAGCACGTGTTTTTCGTGGCAACGGTGCATCCAACTTGCTATCCTGCAAAGTTTTCTGAACACATTTAGGCAAGGTTCTTTCTTCCCTGAGAACTTCTTGCTCTTCACGCACAATTTCCTCTACATCATGAGGTGTCACATGCTGATCAAAAGATTGATCAAGATTATCAACCTGTTGTGATTCTTGATTCTCCACAAAAGAAGGAAGCAAACCTTCAAATACATCATGTGTCTGCATATGCGGTACATCAAAAGCAACCATAGGTTGAGCAGTAGTTTCTGCAAAAATTACATCACGACTTTCAAAAATCTTGTTTGTAGCAGGATTGTAAAGTCTATAACCTTTACTTCCACTACTGTACCCCACAAATATACATTTGATTGCCTTATCATCAAGCTTCCCATGTAACTGCTGAGGGATGTGAGCATAAGCAAGACAACCAAAAACACGAAGATAACTGACTGAAGGTTTTCTGTCATACCAAGCTTCATATGGAGTAATGGTCTTCAAGGCACGAGTAGGACACCTGTTCAAAACATGTGCTGCACAAGCAACTGCCTCCATCCATAGCTTATGAGGCAAACTGTTAGCCTTGAGCATACATCTAGCCATCTCCATTAAAGACCTGTTCTTCCTTTCTGCAACACCATTCTGTTGTGGTGTGTATGGCATAGTGCATTGGTGTTTAATGCCTTTCTTTCACAAAAAATCCTTAAATGCACCTGACATGTATTCACCTCCTCGATCGGTACGAAGAGTCTGTACTTTGCAACCTGTTTCATTTTCAACCATGGCGACATAATGTTGAAAAACTACAAACACATCTGACTTTGCTTTGAGTGGATACACCCAACAAAACCTGGAAAATTCATCAATGAAGGTCACAAAATAAAGGCTGTTTCCTATTGATGGCGTCCTCATAGGACCACATACATCACTGTGTACAAGCTGTAACTTTCGTGTCGCTCTAACTGAACCATCCTGCGAAAATGCAAATCTGTGCATCTTTCCAAGAACGCAACCTTCACATACATGTCTTGGTGGGCATCTCCAATAAAGACAAATCATGCACCATATTATGACGTTGTAAAGTCATCAAACTGCCATAACTAACATGCCCAAATCTAGCATGCCACAACTCAGCATCCTGCATGGCCCGAGTCTTTGTTTTTGCAATACATACCTGAATCTGCATTTCATAACGATCTAGCACAAATAGTCCATTTTCCAGCGTACCTGTAGTGATAAGAGAATAACCATTCTCTCGATCTCATACAACACATCTGTCATCCTCAAAAATGACCCGAAGACCATTTTTTGCAAGAGAGGATACAGACAACAAATTCTTCTTGATCCCTGGAACATATAAGACATCTGGCAAGCATAAATCTGAACCATTTGAAATGGTAATCAAAATCTTACCAACGCCTTTGATTGGATAAGAAGCATTATTTGCACATGTCACCTTCTTTCCTGCTGGAGCTGCATCCAATGAACAAAACAAATCCTTCCTTGAAGTAATATGCTTGGATGCACCACTATCAAAGTACCAAATCATTTGTGTCTTGTCAACACTGTAAGCAGAAAAATCTGAACATACTACGAAAGCATAAGAATCGTGCACAAAGTTTGTAGACTCTTCTTTAGCTGTAGAAGAATCACCAGAAGCTGAAACAACCAAACTTGACTCTTTCTTCTTTTCTTTAGCAATTCGCTTTTTACACTCACTAATGTAGTGACCAGGTTTCTTGCAGTAGTGACATTTACCTTTCTTCTTAGACTTGTCGGAATCACCTTTAGACTTCTCTGAAGATTGTCCTGCACTAGACTTGGAGTAATGAGCACTCTCTTTACCCTTGTTTTTGTTCTGTACAACAAGAGCATGATCCATACCATCCACCTGTAAAGACTTGTTCTTACGTGATTGATCCATACCATCCACATATCAGATATTGCAGAACTTCTGAGGATGCTTGGAACACTCTGCAAGCTATGTTTGGAGGAAGAAACGCTGCCAAAATAGAGTTTTTGAAGAAACAAACAATAAGGGACAACTACCCTCTTCCTATCACTGAACACGTCCTGGAACGAGTAGCAGGCAAGCAAGCCTATAGATTTATGGACGGATTCTCTGGTTATAACCAATTGGGGGTCAAACTAGAAGATCAATACAAAACAGCGTTTGCAACAGAATGGGGCATATATGCATTTAGAGTAATGCCATTTGGCTTGACCAATGATCCAACCACATTTCAGAGATTAATGACACATGCTTTTAAAGAATACTTGCGAATATGCTTGGATATTTACATGGACGACTTGTGTGTCTATTCTCTATTGAGAGAAGACCATATAGATCATCTTAGAAAGGTATTCGAAAAGTGCAAAACGTATAGGATTTGCCTCAACCCAGAAAAATGTGTATTCATGGTACGACAAGGTAAAATCTTAGGCCACATAGTGTCGGCTACTGGAATTACCACTGATGAAGACAAGGTAAAGGTGATCATAGAATTGCCAAGACCAAACACTGTACGAGAGGTACAATCATTTATGGGACATTGTGGATACTACCGACGTTTTATCTACATGTACGCTATAATAGCAAAACCCTTGTATAGTCTAATCACGCTCTTCAATTGGACCAATGAATGTGAGGAGTCATTCCAGAAACTAAAAGATGCACTGGTATCTGCACCAATTCTAAAAGCACCAGATTGGTCAAAGATCTTCCATGTACATGTAGATGCTTTGGTATTTGCAATAGGTTGTATATTAGCACAACCAGGGGAGGGTAAGACGAATTTTCCAATCAGTTATGCTAGTAGACAACTCAACAGTGCAGAAAAGAATTATACTACCACTGAAAGAGAAGGATTGGGTATGATATATGCAGTAAGCAAACAAATTCACATTCTTTGTGGATCATCAGGCACTCTTGTACTTAGTAAACAAACCTTGTAACACGGGACGAATTGTAAGATGGTTCATTGTGTTGTTGGAGTTTGATTTTACGATAGTACTTAAGAATAGAAAAACTCATCAAAGAGCAGACCACCTTTCTCGATTACTACATGGCGAAAAAGCTACTAGGTTAGATGATGATCTCCCAGACGCATACCGGTTTAATATAGAGATGGTACCGAAATGGTCAGAGCAAATTATTCCGTTGTTGACATATGGAATGAATCTTGACGACAAACACACGATGCAAGACGTTAGACAAGCATGAAATTATACAATGCTTGCGGGAAGAATGTACCATCATGGAAACGATGGGATTCTAAGGTTGTGTATAAGCCCAGAGGAGTACAAAGCGTATCTAGAGGAGGCCCATACACAAACAGGGGGATTCCATAGAGGAAATCAAATGATGTATGAACAACTAAGAAGTGTATTGGCCAGGAATGGCAGGCGATGTAGCTAAGTACATCAAGAAATGCGACTTTTGCACATCCAATACTATTGTGGATTATACCACATTATACCAAGTGACAGTAGCACCCGCATGGAGTCATGCTATTGTGGAATATTTTACTAATAAGGAGCTGCCAAGAGATTGTTCTAAAGCCAGACAAAAGGCTTTACAAATCGAAGCGAATAGGTATGACCTCATTAGTGACCAATTGTATAAAAGAGGAACTGATGACCCGTTGAGGTTAGTTCCTCATGAAATTGACTACTTTCCATTATTGGAACAAGCTCATGCAGGCATAGCAAGAGGTCATTTTTCAGCAGAGAGAACCGTAAAAATCATTATGGTTGCAGGTATATGGTGGCTGACCATGATTCAAGATACAGCAGAATTCGTGAAAAGGTGTGATGAATGTCAACGCACTAAGGTATCAGTTAAAAGAGACGAAATGCCTTTAAGGCCAATGATGAGTGCTCGAGCATTCGCTAAATGGGGATTGGACTTTGTTGGTCCTATCACTCCACCAGCGTATCGTTCACAAGCACAATATATCATAGTGGCCATGGATTACATGACCAAATGGGTGGAAGCAAAAGCCACAACGAAAGCAGACGCTAGAACCACGACACAATTCTTATATGAATATGTGTTTACACGTTATGGCCTTCCAATCGAACTGGTGAGTGATAGAGGGACACACTTTGTAAATGAAGTTATCCAACATCTCTTAAATGATTTTATGGTGATTCATCGCAAATCTGCACCCTATCATCCACAAGCCAATGGCCAAGCGGAAGCGACCAACAAAATATTGTGCACAGTTCTTACGAAACTGGTTAGTGCAACAAGAACAGGATTGGGATCAGATGCTCTATTCGGCATTGTGGGCTTATCGAGTTGCATATAAAACAACACTCAATGCTACACCATTTAATATGGTATATGGGTTAAATGCAATATTGCCTATTGACTTTTTGATCCCCACACTAAGGGTAGCCACACAATTGGATTGGACGGGGCATGAACTTTCAGAACGGTTAGAGGACCTTGAAAAATTAGATGAGTTACGACTCAATGCTGTAGCAGCCATATATGCAAAAAAAAGACAATAGAAAGAGTTTTTTGACAAACATGTCAAGAACAAGGACTTTAAAACGGGCGACTATGTCTTAGTATACACCCTTAAAAAGCATGCCAAAAAGCTAAAGAAAAGGGGAATGGGGCCTTATTTGATCCAAGAAATATCGTCCAGCGGAGCAGTAAAACTATCGACACTAGATGGAAAAGAAATTCCGAACTGGATTAGTGGGTGTCGTTTAAAAAAATATCATCTACCTTTAACACCGAAAATGTTGTTTCAATTGCATTATGGAAAAGCCTATAGACAGGAACAGCAAAGAATTCAGGACCAGGCACAACAAGAAGCCAAGGAACGGATTGCTAAACGAAAGCAATTTCTCAGGACAATAAACATGGTCACCCCAATGATGACTGACGAATATCCTCTTTCGACATCCCAAACAAACGAAGCGGATATACAAAGCAAAGAATTAGCAAAGACCATGACAGACTTTAGGGCTCAGAACGATAGCATCATTGATGACTTGGAAGATACGTGGTGTAGTCCTTACATAAAAGCTTATGCAGGCACAAAACAAGTTGAAATCTATGCATTGCTTGACACTGGAGCAAAAATGAGCGTCATCAGCTTTGAGCTCTTTTAGAAACTTGGACCAATGAGGACGATCCCAGAGACACACCGGTTGAAAGTAGCATCGGGTGATGAGGTGACCACGTTGTGGTCTATTATAATACCAATCACAGTGCAGGCACACCAATACACTACAAACTTTCATGTACTGCCACCAAGTAAATCAGCAACACCGTGTATCTTAGCAGTGTCATGGATGAAAGCTAACAGGGTATTCATTGATTTGGATACTAATGAAGCACTATTCCGAAATGACAACTTTTCAGAACCCTTCTTATCATATAACCAATACATCTCAAGGAGGAAACATGAGTCAATACAACCGCAAGGATATGCCCAACAACAAACAGAGTTTACAAGTGCAGCAACGTCTTATCAAAAATCAACAACCATGCAGGGAACCAGGAAAGTTTGGGTACAGCGTACAGATCTGGCCGAGGCACAATTACATCAAAAGAGGAAATACAAAGTTTGGATAAGGCAAGACAGCCTAATTCCTATAAAAAAGGGGGCAGAAGAACAGACAAAACACCAAAAGCCAGCAAAACTTCAAAGAACCACAGTCAATCGGTCGATTACGCAAGGGACTATATTGGTATGGCGACCAAAATTGCCAATTCAAAACAGGCCAACAACACAAGAAGGGAGGCCAAAGATGACCATCGAGCAGTTATCTACAACTGTCAATGTCAAGCCACATCATGCAAACAACACGAGGAAACAAACAAAATCAACAACAAAAACTACAAGGATCTATAAGACCCAAGTCATCAAAGGAGAAAATAAAAATGTTCCACCAGAAAATGCAACAAAATATACGACAATATCGACTTCAAAGGATCCACATACGCCAATTCAAAACTAGTGGAAAACAATCAAACAAAGAGCGGCAGATTTACAACTACTACTTGCAAAGAAAATCTGCCAGCCAACTCAAGCTACCACAGGAAACCTCAACGACAAATGCCAATAAGCGAATCGCTTATACCTTCCTCTTACACCGCATAAATTCTTTCTACATGCATTGACTGCACATGCATATAAGGCTATATTACAAGGCCTGCATTAGCACGAGTTCACACCCATGCATAGCACATACCCTTGACGATACCCTCTCGTCCGGAAGAACTACAACTAGGAGGGGGGGAGGCATTCCAAATGCGGACTCATGACTCATGTCATATATTAGAGGGCAATGTTTGTGAGAAATTTTTCAACCATTTTTGCGTTTTATTGTGTGAATTTGGAAAAAAGAATATGCCCTCGTAATTAATCAGAATTGGGGACCAAATCATCATACATGAGCCCCTAGGGATGTGTATAGGCTATAAAGAGAGTCAAATCTGTCCAAAAAACGTCTAAAAACAACAAAAAATAGGCCAAGGTTGACGATTATGAGTGAGAATGTACATAGACAAGAAAAAAGTGAGCTACAAAGAGTTTTGCTTTTCATAGGTATTTTTATAGGTTAGAATTGCTATTTTCGGGTTATTTTGGTATTTATTTGCTTTATTTTAGCCATTTTCAAGCAAAAATTATAGAAAAAATCCGTAATCCAGATGGAAACACAAAAGAAGAGACGCCTGATCGGAGCAAGGTAAAGAAGACATAGAAAAAATAGGGACTACAAAGGTGACAGGGCAAAATGACCACCATCATGAAGGGACCTCCAACAGGAGAAATCTACAAAAATTGTAGAACTGGAGCAACCGAGGTCCAAAGCAGGAAATTTGCGAGCCCAAACCACATCTCGCAAAAAGTTATGGCCACAGGTAAAAGATGGGAAAATTTTGTGTCGGAGTCTCGATTACATATAGAGAGGCTAGGCTAGAAATCTCTCATTTGAGCCATTTTCCATTGTGAGAGAGAGAGAGCTTCCTACAACAGTTGAGACTTCCAGAAGCTCATCCATCGCGTACGGTCACCAGATCGACATTAGATATGAGAGGTACGCTCGTCAACACTGACTCTAAGTGTTGTTTACTTCAGTTAGTCGCAAAACCTCACCAGCATCACAATCACAACTTATGCACACACATACGGTAGACCGGTTGTTAGGGAGACCTAGAGGCCACCAAATGGAACCAAAATTGAAAGGCACAATGCCTATAGCTTAGGGATCAATCCTATGACCTTGGAAAGCGTGAAGGAAGCCGCTCAGAAAACCCTAATTTCATAGGACCTGCAAAAGGGCAACTAAACCAAGGTGATCGGAAATGAGCCAAAACTCATAGACAGCAAGCCAATAACCTCGACAAATCGACTGAAGGGTTAGATCATGAAAAAGTTTGTCAAAACGGAGCCTAAAGTACCTATCTGACGAAAACTGCACAAAGCGTCACGATACTCTAACGGGCCGACCAAATGACAAAATGACACCAAATTTAACAAGGTACATCCAAAAGAGGTCAACTACGAGATGGAATGTGTCCCTCAAGAAAAAAAGCTCTTCCACTAGGGCAAATGCCAGCAACATGCCAGAAAGATGTCCAAATGGTCGTTTTTGGTGTTGTAAACACCAAAACAACAACCGACTGCTTTGATGGAAGGTCAAAAGGAAATACAAGAAAGCCGGAGTCATACAATGACCAAAAGGAACGGCGACCATCACCTAAGCGGTCTACTTCGACTCCAGGACCAACTAAGTGCTGCAAACAGGGAGTACACTCTTCTAAATTGATTAAAACTTGATGTGTGTGTCTAGGAGAGCCTATTAACACCATTGTGGTCAACTAACATAAAAAAAACCGGTAAAAATGACTACGTACTAGTCTATCGCGATAGACTTGAATTTACAATTAGACAAGTAAAATTTTGATTTTGGCTTCATGAGGAGTTCTAACAAGGAATATTAACCACCATTATCAAAGCAAAGTGCAAAAGGGATCTCTTTTGGACAAATAACCTAGTCTATCGCGATAGACTTGCTACTACAATATTTGGGGGAAAGACTTTTCAAAATTTTCACAAAACAGACTTGGGAAAGCACATGAAGGAAGTACACCAAATTTGGTGACAGGATGGACTCATATGGAAAGCCGAGAAAGACATGACGACAACTCAGAGTCAGAACAGGACATCTCAAGGGCAGACAATTAAAATTCACATGTGAGAGGTCAAGAAACCTTACATCAACTTGGAGAAGGTAGACAGATGATCACAGAGCCAAAAAATGACAAATTGACACTGAGTACCAGTCTATCGCGATAGACTAAGCAGAGGGATACTAGGCCATCTAACCAAAAATTTGAATTAACAGTTGGATTCAGCATGATGTAAGAAGACTACCCACTAAGTTTGAGCCCAAAACAACACAAAATGAAGGAGATAGACCAACATCTCCTTGGAAGGAATCTGGAAAAAATGGGAGTTGATCCAAAAAGGGGTCACTTGACATTCATTTGAGGTGAAAATGGGATCAGATCATGTGCAAGGTATGAGAAACCAATTGGTGGAGGCACAACTGCAAAATAGGACCCTTGTCAAAAGATGGCTAGTCTATCGCGATAGACTGAGCAAAAGTTGCAAATGAACTGATTT
Source organism: Adiantum capillus-veneris (assembly GCF_014529385.1). Lineage (NCBI taxonomy): Eukaryota > Viridiplantae > Streptophyta > Polypodiopsida > Polypodiales > Pteridaceae > Adiantum > Adiantum capillus-veneris. Next base: position 101,809,352 of record NC_140943.1, on the reverse strand, counting down.
TTAGTTTGGGATTATACAGTGACCTTACATGCCCCGTGAACATACACCACACAAAATTTCAAGGCATTTGGACTTGTTCTCCTTCACCAACAACATTAATTTGAAGCCGTCAGAGTCGCACAATGGAAGAGCTTGTCTATCTACTAACATTTTACCTTAACTCATCTTGGGACTAAGAAGGCTCATCTAGATGCATGATTAAGTGGTAATCAATTTAGAAGAGAAGTACTATGTTTGTACATTAACTGTTAATTGTGAATACAGGATCCATGGATGCTTCTCCAAGGAAAAGAAAAGGCAAGAACTTGGCAACGGAAGGTGCAATACCCTATGCACTTCTACCCAATTCACTAAAGCCAGCGGCCACATGGATACCTGCAGACGTGCAACAGGTAGCAGCCTTTCATGTCTATCAAGGTTCATATGTGGATGGCAAAAGAAATTTAGTGGATACAGTGATGATCCCCAAGGAGGCAGAAAATTACTTGAAAAGATCACCGCAAAGGTCATGGCTCAAAAAAGTTGGCTTATGGAACTTTGTATCACTACCACCAGTAGGGATAGATTTCAAGAGGGTACAACACCTAATTGAGACTATCCAAAAAGATGGAATTTGCAGAGTGGCAGGCATGGATAATGAAGTGATGGAGATCTTGATCACCAAAGAAATCATCAAGGAGGCATTGAAATTGTCTGATCAAGGAGCCAACATGAGAGAAAGAAGGAAAAACCTCACAGTCTACTTGCAAAAGTCCAAACTACCATCTTTCGAACTCATAGCAGACCCGGAAGTAAGAGAACTGACACAGATCTACAGTCAGTGTTTGTTGAGCTACAGCAAAAGACCGCCAAGATACACTACACCACACGGGAGCATCTCAACCACTACAAGAGGTTATGTGCTCTTGTGACGCTCTTAGCGACGGAAATACACTGGGTTTTTATAACGCCCGGCGTCGCTATAAGCGTCGCTAAAAGCGTCGCTACGAGAGCGTCGCTATATGAGTCGCTATAGGCGTCGCTATAGGCGTCGCTATAGACGTCGCTATATAGCGACGCTCATAGCGACGCCTATAGCGACGCTTATAGCGACGCTCTCACAGAAGAGTATAGCGACACATATAGCGACGCTACAGAGCCATAAATAGCGACGCATATAGCGACGCCTGAGAGAATATTTTTTTGGTGGCAAGACATTGAATGCCTGCCACCCATCAACCATATTGTACTTGATTCACTTTTTAAAAAAAGTGCAAAGGTAAATAATAGACCCAAAATAGTCACCCACAAGACGCATTGTTTGCAAAATTGACAATTGTACACATCATAGACAAACTGAATTGATTGGCAAATGTAATAATGACAATTGTACAACATCATAGGCATAAAGAATTGATTGGCAAAAGGAATTGCGGTGACAAATGTAATAATATACATGGTTCAAAAAGACGTATAAAATCCGTCTCATGATACATAAGCTATGAGAAACCCTAAACTAATGCTATCTAGCTACAGCTAAACTGACGTCGTCTAATCAGACGTCTCATCGCGTCCAAGCGGCGTATCTATCGGATTCTGCAAAAAAAGACAATAAGACAGTTTTCAGTAAGTATAAACATATAACGACATTTATAAAACAATACAAAAAATAAAAAAGAGTAAACCCTAATACTAACCATGCCGCTGCGAGAACTGAGAATGTCCATCAGGGCGTTTAAGCCCTTCCTGCCTGCGTACTCGCGCTCGTACGGTGTGGGATCACGTCCTGTCATCGACCACTGTCAAAACATACAAAGATTTCATTATGTTAGAACTAAAAAACTCATAAACCCTAAACTATCGAACATGCATAAAGAGCAATGTGAAAAGACTTACAAAATCGGCCTCAAATGATGCCCATCCACCGCTCCCCAAGTGGTGCGAGCTCCCTGCCTCTACTCGCGCTCTGGCTGCATCCTTTTGTTGCTTCCACTTGTCGGGATTCTCGCGCGCTGCTTTCTTCGCATTCTTCCAATCTTCTTTGGCCAGCCAATCTGGCCTATTCCTCCCATTCTTGATTGCTTTTTGCACTTCGGAACGCTTGTGTTTGCAGTATTCGCGCATTCGAATCTTCATCAGGTCTTCATTGAAGCGCTGATCCCGTGTTGGAACGGGAAACTCATCATGAAGTATGCTGATGACTCTGTTTTTTAAATCACTTGGTACTTCACTCCATTTGTTTAGTATATAGTGTCTAAACAGCTGAGAGCAAAGACCACGCATGCGCGAGATCACCTTCTTGCCGTCATCATCCATGATGATGCCGCCGCTGATGTCGACGGAGTAAGGCAAGCCCTCTGGCCGGTGACGCGTGAACCTGGGTGTCCCGGCAGGGGTCTCTAGCGGCGTGTCGATGGGGGTACGGACGTCAGGTGTCTCCACCGGCGTCTGGGCCCCGAAGCGAGGAGTGTCGAGTGGGGTGGCTCCTGGCGGAGTAGGTAGAGGTGTGTAGCTTCTAGGAACAGTCAGCCGTGCAAAACCTGGCGTAGACGGCGATGCTGTGGCTGGTGTGGGGGCGGGCAAAGAAGGGGAGGGTAAAGAGCCTCGTCGAACACGAGGCGGTGTGGAGGCATCGGTGGCGGAATCCCCACAACAACCGCCACCGCCACCACTAGAGCGCCGGTGTCTAGAAGAGTGTGACGCTCGTCTCGTCGACGCCGAAGCTTCGGAGCGCGCCGAATGCTCCGAAAGAGAGGGAGATGCGGATGGTGTAGGAACGCGCGATGATGCGCCAGAGCGATGACGCTCCACGTACCACTGTCTCTGCTGCGGTGACAAAGAAGAAAGAAACTCCTCATCATCCATACCTGCATTAAACACACGAATATTTAAACTTAATATTGAATGAATAGAGTAGACAATGACGCAAAGACCATTAAATACAATGACGTAATGACGCATATAAATACAATAGAGTAGCATCTTGATGCTCGTCTGGCACCACCGCAGCGGCTTCTGATTGAGCATCTTCTCTGATCTCCTCCATTGATGTCGTTGTGATTGGCACATGGTAGCCTTCATACGTCCTTGCACTACGAGGGGCTAACTCTATGACGTACCACCAGTTTGATGTAGACTTTGTAGGATGAAATACTACCTGCCAGAGCCACATAACTTACATGAGAGCTTTCAAGCACATAACTTGTAAAAGGGGGATGTTAACTATTTATATACTTACTTGTTCACAATGCTCGGGTAGTACGAAAGTGTCTCTTAGGTCAGTCCATTTCTTAGTAGAATCCACCTCAAGAAAACCAGACTCTCCTCTACGCACAGTAGCGTTTCGACCCTCCATGATTATCTTGAACCATTGCACGTCGAACAAGTCGACAAAAAATCCTCTGTAATCGATCCTCAAAATCTCTTGCAGCGTGCCGAAGTAAGTGAGTTCCGCCACCACGGGATCTGCATCAGAGGAACGTCGTCGACTAGACTGTTCAAATTTTGCCATGATTCCACAATCTTGAGTAAAACGCTTTTTGTCGATTCGTTCCACCCTAAAATGTCGACCTTTACACCATGCTGCTGTGTATGACTTATACTACAACGAACAAAGATTATGAGTGGCCGTTCAAACGTTTATAAATAAAGTCACTTGCTAGTCGTACATTGCAAACTTACCTTGGTCGCGCAACCCCGAGAGTACTCCCACTCTTCTTCAGTCACTTCGTCACCGCATTGTTGTGCGCTTTTCAATTGGTTGTGCAACCATCTTAAGCTCATGAAGGTTGGTAGGCTCTCCAGAACCGCTGGATAGTGCATCGGTGGTCGTCTTCCCCGTCTCCACTCGATTCGTGCCCTTTGTCGCTCTTGCTTTGCATCCTCATATTGTGAAATCCACTTTTGCATCACTGGATTGTGAAGCATGCAAAATCGGTTGATTTTAGCCTCTAGATCTTCCGTCATCTTCTTCTCAACACCGAGATTGCACATGACAATCCCAGATATGCGCTCATCATCTATGGTTCGCCATAGCGTGTCCCGGGATTTATCAAATCCGTCTAACCACTCTCCAATGTACACTAGGGACTCTGATACCAACCAACCTTCTGCCATGCTACCCTCCGGACGTGCCTTTTGACGCACATATCCCTTAAGCGTTTTCATGAAACGCTCTAAGAAGAACATCCATCTGGAATGAACTGTGCCAGCTATTTCCACCTCATCAACTATGTGAATAAGAAGATGCACCTGAATGGTTAGCATTGTAGTAGGAAAATGTTTCTCAAACATGCACACAAGCTCCGCAGCATTTAGTTTGGCGAATGGTATGGAGTCTACGTCGATCTCCTTTTGTGAGATCCATTGCACCAGCTTTGCAAGTTTGTAGATTGTGTTACGGATGTCGAGAGACAAACATCCCTCAATGGCAACCGGTAAAATAAACTGTAAAGTATGTGCAGCAATGATATTAAAGTCCACATTTTATGCAATGATATTAAAGTCCACTATGAACGTACCTGACACATTTTATGCCAATCGTGTGACTTCAAACCGGTAAGCTTTCCTTCTTTAGTAAAACACGTTCGGAGCGAGTGCATTACGCCAGTGGGGGTCCGCAAAGATCGAATGGCCTCTTTTACTTTGCGTTCTTGGGCTCCTGTGAAAATCCATGGTGCTTTAGGAAGTTTTATCGATCCATCAGACGCTGTTTGCGGCCAATATTGCTCCATACGATCCACATTTCTAAGGTCAACTCTGGCTCCCAAAGTATCTTTCTTGCCGGTCAAATGGTCCCATAGTAGATTACCCACATTCTTGAATATGTGCATTGGATCGAGCAAGTGATTGATCACGAGTCGAGGCCAGTATGGTAACTCGTACCATAGAGATAGTCTCTTCATCCCTGGAGGCAATCCGTCATCGCACATCTCCTTCTGCTCTAACCATGCTTGTGCAGACATCCTTGGTGGCTCTCTTCCCAAAAAGCCGTCGCGTAACACATGATTCTCCGGAAGATACGCTTGATGACCTTCGTAGATTTGCTTCTTCAGTGAGGGTGCCCTACGTGCATTCAGTCTAGGTCCACATGTGACACATGCTCTGTATCCGCTTGTTTGAAGCCCTGCATGTATACACATGATAATAGATCAACTATGGGGAAAAACCAGATTTACAGTGTCTGAGAGAGGAGTGTCAATAGATCACCTGAGCATTCTGTTAGCCCGGGATAGTCATGCATGGTCCACATTAGAATACCTCTGATCAAAGCATTCCGTCGTCCTGTGTGTCGGCTCATATCCACCACCTCTATGCCAATCCACAATTGTTGTAGCTCTTCCAATAGTGGACGAAGATACACATCCATATTCCCCACTTTATATCGCCCTGGCACAATCAAGCTTAGCCATAGGTGCCCCTTCTTCGTAGTCAACCACGGGGGAATGTTGTAGTTGACGATGACAACGGGCCATACACTGTAAGATGTTGATCTTTGACCAAATGGATTTACGCCATCCATAGCCAGGCCTAAGCGCAAATTTCGAGCTTCCCTGGCAAAATCCGACCATGTTCCATCTATATGTTTCCAGGCTGCGCAATCTGCAGGAATTCGTAGCACACCATCCGAAGATTTATTCTCCTCATGCCATGATGCTAGGGCGGCCATGGACTTACATTCGAAGAAATGCTTGATGCGAGGAAGCAAAGGAAAATGTCGCAAAACCTTTTGTGGAATTTTTGTCCCGTGGAGATCTACTCGATATCTTTCGGAATCACATTTCGGACACTTCTCCATGTCTGTGTATTCCCCTCTGAAAAGAATGCAGTCATTAGGACAAGCGTGGATAGAATTGTAATCCATCCCCAAGTTTCGCAAAATCTTTCTTGCTTCATCTCGGGAATCTGGCATCACATTGTCAGCTGGTAGAATGTGCTCTTTCAGCAATCTACACAACATAAAAATATGATACAGTCGTGTAAAAATCTATCAGATCATTATACACCATGAGTTCTATTAAAGTAAACTAATTGTAATAGATCACCTGAAAAGCGCTGTGACGCTAGTGTCACTCCATCCAAACTTTGCCTGCATGTTGAGAAGAACCAGGAGTGCTTTCAATCTAGACATACGTGCTCCATTATACAATGATGTATCGGCTTCACTTTTCATATCATCATAGATAAGCCTTTCTGAATCCATGATCGTCTCGATCATTTCATCAATCTCGGGCTCAAACATTGCCTCGTTGGGAATGTGCTCTGCATGATCATCCCCCGAGCTGTCAGAGGCTACATCTTGTGGCCTCACATATGCTGCTTGACCAAAGCGCCTGCGAACACGTCTATTGGGTTGCAAGATTGCTGCTTGTTGGCCAGCGTCAGAGTCCGACGAGTTATAATTGGCAACAACTCGATCTATAATAGATGGATCGAACTCGCCAAATTCACGAACGTGCTGCAAAGAAACACGTCTTGTCCGTCGCACAGCATGCTTGCATTGATTACAAGGACATAAGACCCTCGTTGAGAGATAGGTGTTTCGGTTGGACGGTCCCACATCCTCGTCGCTACTCATAATGAGGATAAAAAACTTATAACCTAGACAACAAATTTAATATTCTATTGGCATTCTTCATCTTATCTCTCTCTCTCTCTCTCTCTCTCTCTCTCTCTCTCTCTCTCTCTCTCTCTCTCTCTCTCTCTCTCTCTCTCTTACCTCACATTCTCTAGTCATGTCCAATCCCCGCACACCTCGGTCTAGAGGTGCACGGAGATCAGAACCACCGGGTTATAATCTCGTCTTTATTGGTCAATACCTATATTTGTGGGTACAAGAAATCTAGACACCCACGTCTACATGATACTGCATGTAGTGGACAAAATCCCTTTGCCTCTTCTCTAGCTGTAGCACTTCACTTCATCTTAACATCTTTTCACAGTAGATCTTTTCACTGTTCGTCTAACTCTAAACCCTAAACCGTAAGTAATTCTTGCGTGGACTCGATCTAACGTAAATAAGCGTAAATCTAAATAAACGTAAATCTAACTAAAAATAAAGCTAAATCTAATTTAACGTAAGTCTAATGACTAGAGGTTGTCTAGATGGTCATTGTGTCGGGGATGTAGTGACTCTTGCCGCCCTGAAGATCCACCTTCTTCCCTATCTTCTGAAGACATTTCACCAGTACTTTTGGATCGACGGAGCCCACTATGAGTGAAGGCAGCAATACCCTATATTCCATTGAGGGCTTTCTTCACCCGCTTCATGCAGGCATCGCAGTCTATGGAGACCCGCATATAATCTAATATAACATAAATCTAAATCTAGCTTAAATAAATGTAAATCTAGTTAAAAATAAACCTAAATCTAATTTAATGTAAGTCTACATATAACCTAATCTTTAACGTCTTTTAAAATAGTTTCCTACGACGTTATAACTCTCTTCTTCCTGTGTGTGTGCGCGTGTGTGGATGTGTGTGCCAATAAAAAGAGATAAATGGTATAACCTTTCTATCACCCATGCCAAGTATGATAGATTGATTATGCCATTTCTCTCTTGAATAATAGGTCTTCAGTTCAACTCCTCGTCGGCTAGATCTTTAGGTCTTTTAATTTTAATTAGTTTCCTACGACGCTCCCTTAGTTTCTCTTTCTTTCTCTCTCAATGTGTGTGTGTTTTTTTGGATCGTATGCATGTTTTCTTTCTCTTTTCCTCTCTCAATGTGTGCGTTTTTTGTTTATGCATGTTCTCTCTCTCTTTTCCTCTCTCAATGCGTGCGTTTTTTGTTTATGCATGCTCTCTCTCTCTTTTTCTCTCTCAATGTGTGTGTGCATTCTTTGTTTATGTATGTGTGTGCGTTTTTGCACTCTCTCTCTCTCTCTCTCTCTCTCTCTCTCTCTCTCTCTCTCTCAAAAACACTATATGTGTGTGTGTATGTGTGTGTGTGTGAGAGAGAGAGCGAGGGAGAGAGAAAGAGAGGAAGGGAACATGAGAATGAGGAGAGGGAAGGAGCATACCTGTCTCTCCTTCCTCTCCTCGTGTGTGTGTGTGTGTGTGTGTGTGTGTGTGTGTGTGTGTGTAAAAGAAAAAGAGAGAGAGAGAGAGAGTGAGGGAGAGCGTTACCTGCTCTTTGCTTGAGGGCGTCGAAAAACTCAGATCTGAGATCTGAGTTTTTGGGCGCGCTCGGTTATTTTTTTTACCCCAGCTGGCGTCGCTATGAGCGTCGCTATAAGCGTCGCTATGAGCGTCGCAAATTTCTTTGTAAATTTGCGACGCTCATAGCGACGCTTATAGCGACGCTCATAGCGACGCCGGGAATTTTTTTTTTGAGCGTCGCTGTGTGAGCGTCGCTAATGTGAAGAGCCTCTTGTAGTGAACCACACTGACATGGGCTATGGGAATGACCCATGAGTTCTATATAGATCACGCATCATATCTGTTTGAAGAAGTGACAAAGCTAAGCCAGGACAAGCCAAATTACATTGCAAGAGGAGAATTCCTCACGAGAATCATATACCAGGCCATAGGCGCGGCAGATCAGCTGCCACATGCTCCCCATCAAAACGACTGGCTGGTGTTAAGAGAGAATATCGAAGACAGATCACAAAGGAAAGTACCGGCCTCTATTAACACCATTGGAGGACGGAGGCTGGAAAGAGTAACAAGAAGTGCACAAGAAAAGATGGAAGAAGAAAGAAGAACTAAAGAGGAAGATGTCCGACTAAAGAAGCAGAAAGCAAAAATGGAAAACAACACCAGGTTGCAGAAGATAGAAAAAATGGAAAGGATGCTAGAAGGATTTGTTCTAGAGAGATCTCTACGAGGCGATGTAGGCGCCACTTGCAAACCTTCTAGTAGCACTTACACATTAAGAACGAAGAATAAAAACAACCCAGCTTTTAATTTGGACTGGTTCGAGAGGTACATCCAAGAAAGAAATTCTAGGGACAAGCCAGAATTGCTACTAGAAGAGGAGGATCTCCAAACTTTGAGAGATCAGTTGAGGCCAACTTCACGAGATCAGGAAACACCACCGCCATCTCCAAGGCTAGAGACAAGTGAGAGGCAATCTACCCCACCTGCTGACTCTCCTTCGCATTCAGAAAGCTCACATCGTGATGAGAGAGTTCATACACCACCCAGTGAAGAAGAAGAAGAAGAAAGAACAGATGGTCACCCAAACACTGGAACCATATCACAAATCGATAAAGGCAAGCAAAAGGAGGTGGACCAGACAAAAGATAAAGCTTCCTCCTCTCAAGAAATTGAGCTGGAAGCTACTATAGATGAAGGTTTGCAGTCAATGGAGACAATACTAAACCGAACAAGACTGCACAGTCAATGGTTAGCTGATCAGAACAGGTCCAACAAAACGAAGTTAGAAAAAACCCATCAAGAAGTTATGAGACTATAGGAGCAAAGAGATGACACTCTAAAATTGATCAGCATCAGAGATGCTGAGGTCTTGGGGCTCAAAAGCACGGTAAATCTCCTCAAAGAAGATTTACAGGAGTTTGAAGATTTCAATTCCATTTGTGAAGATACAATCAACGTATTCCTTGAAGATGTCAGTGACAGAGATGAACACATCCATAAGTTGGAAAAAGAAAAGCAAGATGCGCTGGAGACAGTCAAAAGTTTGCAAGTCGTCATCGATGACTTACAAATTGAAGTCAAAGATTTGAGGGCAGTAACAGATATACAAGCAAGGGAAATCAAACGAGCTAAGAAACAAAAAACGTCGCTACCAACAACACTGGTAGTCCACCCACAAGAAGAAGTGGCTGCACTGAAGAGGGAGCTAGAGTTGGAAAGAAAACAGCGCTGAATGATAGCCAAAAGTGCGCTTAGATCAGAGGATCAACTACAAAGGCAAATTTCAGACTTACAAAGTGAACAGCAACAAGGACCAGCTCCTGACAGTGAAATGGAAAGCATTGTTTCAAAATCACTCAGGGAAGAAAATGAAAACTTGCACATCAGGGTGAAGCAGTTAGAGGAGTCTACAGCTCAAAAAGAGATGGAATTTCAAGCTCTCCAAATCAATAGTAGAACAATGGCTGCGCAAATCGCAAGTCTTCAAACTGCAAGGCAACACCAAGGACAGGTACGAGTGCACCTGGAGCAAGCAGCCACGGATTTGATTGGACTCGCCGAAGTATATGGGGGTCAAGATGACTACGAGGGAGAATCAGATGATCAGGAAGCCCCAGATACACAGACTGATCAAAATGGCTCCAAAGACCAAGAAATAGACGAAGATTCATTCAAGAGATTGGAAGAGCAGAGGTTGGCCGAGCAAATGGAAAAACAATCAGAGATGATATGGTACAAGGCAATGCAACTAGAAAAGGAGATGCTACAAGGGCTCTCCAGATCAGGCAAAACAGCAGCAGAGCTACGGGAGGAATGGAATGCCCCTATGTTACCCTATGCTCTGTTGAAATATGAAACTCTAACACATCAACGGCAGCTCGCAAAAGAAGAACAAGTGCCAGTGTTTGAAGGAGAATTACAGGATCGGGAACAGCAAAACAGAATAGTAGACAGCCAGCCAAAGTGAAGGCGTCAATGGCTCTTGGATCATCCTAATAACCTGATCCACTTAGTCAACGCACTGCCTGAGCTGAGGAATGATAGAACTTTTTTCCCAACTCCCCGAACATACACCTACAGCCAACATAAAGCACTACAAAGCAGAAATCCGACATGGCTAAATTATCCAGTATTTCCAGGGCCTGCAGAGGGATAGAGAATATCCGGTTCTTACATGGTGAAAACCCTTCAGGGCGCCGTTGCAGAATTTGGAGGCTCTCCCGACCTATCCTGCAAGATGCTATGTAAAATAGCTCAAACCTTTTTGGCCTATCTCACAGTCTTCTCAGAAAGCTGGACTTCAGAGTATATGAATACCGAAAGAAGCATCTCATAGCTGTCATACGATCTAAGTGGGCCACCTATAGAGCCAGTATTGTATGCCTATTTCAGACCGCTAATGTTTCTACCAAGCTACCATCTCCAAACCTTCGAAGAAGAATTTTACACAGGCTTCTTCATGTACAAGTCCAAAATTTTTGGCCCATTAATGGCAAGCGAGTCTATGTGATATGATGCGTTTCTACATCAAATCAACCAAGAAGGACGACAACGACACTGAAGACAAAGACGATCATGTCGTGGTAGACATGAATTAGGAGGGGGGGAGTGTTGGAGCCCCATTTGTCCAACTGTTGTAATGAGGCAATCTTGTAAAGCATATCAAATTCCCATTTTATGTCAAAGACGTCTTATCATTTTGATCCATTCGTCTTGGTCATGTAAAGATTAATCAGTTAGTCAGTACTCAGATTTGTTCCCACTTTGTAATAATGAGTAAGAGAACCCCATGTACATTTTTGAGCTAAGGTGACTAAAGTATAAAACTCACCTTAGAACCATTTTGGAATAACATTGTTTTTGAATATTAATCATGTGTCGTACGAGTCTGAGAGAGAGAGAGAGAGAGAGAGAGAGAGAGAGAGAGAGAGAGAGAGAGAGTGTCTTATCCTCTTCGCTACGCGCTTCTCCCTCACCGGATTCACGACGTGACTACACCATCGCGGTAGTCTCTCCGAGAGCTACGCGCCCACGCCACGCATTCACATTTTCAAGATGTTCGCGATTGATCCTTCCTCGAGCTTGTTTTGTTTGTAAGTAGCACAAACAATGTCTATTTTCAACAATCAAGTGCTTTATGGAATGAGAAAGAGATTAGCTACACATAGATACTCATGAAATTAAGTTTTGCCCACTTTTGGATTATGACCTGTTAGTCTATCGCGACTGTATTAGAGATAACTAGGGTTCAAATCTGGTGAGATTAAACTTATAGGTAAGTATATCCTAGTGAGAGGATGGTGCCTACAAGGTTTGATGCGATTCCGAGTTCATTGGAAGTGTAAACGGTGTTGTGAGCGGTTAGGGATAGAGTGGGTTGCATTCTACCAGGGTTAGTGATTGATGCATCATAACAGTGCGTATGTGTAGATTGGTCTCAGCCTGACAAGCTAACGAGATTGCCTACGTGCACCTACGGGTTAGTCGTGTCATCGGATGATAAGTATGTTGTCTCTATCGTGCTTGTGAGTATGAACAGGGGAGTAGTTAAGCCCTAAAACACCGACCGAATATCCGATTGACGTGAAATCAATTCCAACTAGCTCCACATGGCTCACTCTATCATCAAGAACCTTGGCGAGGCTCAAAAAACGCTAGATGGCACATCTTCCAATGCGGCCAAGTGGGTTCAGACCCGCCGGCCCCCTAAAAATCTTCTAACGGCCATAACTTGCCATCCAGAGCTCCGATTCGCAATCCGAGAAGATAGGCATGCTCCGTAACTCAAGCTCTACACATGTATGCACTAACACCAGCCCGGGCCACCTGTCCCCAGCTACCCTGTCTGTCGGGGATCTGCTACACACCCTTTCTTTAAACTGCAATATCTTGAGCACCAAGGCTCCGTTTGACAAGCCGTCTGGACCGACTTCTAGAGCAAGCTGGACTTTACATTCTAGAGCTTTGAATTGGCATTTTGGACATCTTCATCTACCACCCCATTTGGACCATTCCATAGCACTTTTGGCCTAAAAAACCGCATCAGCCATACTTTCCCGCTATCCTTTGGCTGCCAAAGGCCTTGGCACCTGCCCTAGCCTTCTGCACTGCACTCGGCTGCTGCCTTGGCCTGGCATAGACCACCTGCTACCTTCGACCAACTTTAGCTGCACCAACATTGAATCAACATGGCCTTCTCCAATAAAGCCAAAAATGGAATTTTTGCTATTTCATTTGTTAAAACGACCAAGTGGATTAAGAAAAACACCAAAGAAATCCCCCTTCACATGTCTTGTGTACAATTCCATAGTGCTATCGAGTGGGTACTTAGCCAATGCTATATAAGTTTTGGAACAAAGGTGCTTACGCCAAAAGAGTGGAATCCCAATGGGGTTCTCTTGTTCACCTATTATGTGTAACCTTTACTTGTTGTATTTTGAATTCAAATGGATCACTAAGCATATAAGTCTGGTTGAGGACATTCCTATGATCAAAAGATTCAACCATACATTCAGGTTTATGGATGATATTTTAAGCATCAACAACCCTGACTTTGTCAATAAAGTTGCTCAAATTTACCCATCTTGCTTAGATATTGAGTCAACTTTTTTAGAGCAAAACACCTTCAATGATATTACGTTTACCATATGCACTAATTTCCTCTCTACTGAGATATCATTATTAAACCCCTCTAATGGACACTTCTCTATGAGATTCTTTGGAAACGCGACCACCTTAAACTCACAGCGGCTGAGTTTGTTTTAAAAAAGTGTAACAAACCATTTAAGATGGATATTAATACCTGTCTAAGTATCCTATATCTGATCATTTACTCTTCGTCTAATGCATTTGTTTCCTTTGAAGAAGTAGAGGTTTTAATCAAGAAATTTCAGGCAAACGGTTTTAGTAAAACAACATTACTTTCTACCATGATATCTGCCCTCGACAAGAGAGAATGGCCGGGGGCTAGGTTTGACATACCTCTTCTCATTCTATTACTGAGGAAGTAGGCCAATATCTAATGGGCCTACTGAATCAATAGTTATGGTGTCTGGGAAAGGGTGGGCACACACACACACACACAAATCTCCCTCATACTATGATTTCGAGACTCTAACTCACACCTCTGCCACTCCTACATTGGTTCCATATGGCAATGAATCGAACTTAGGGACCACAAGTAGCACCCTAATTAGCTAAACTTGGTGGAAATACCTTCATAAAAATTGGGTGTTTTTTTGAGTTGCTTTCACATGGCATAAATATAACACATAATTGTGGGAATCTGGTCTTTGTAAGGATTTTTAGGACTATCAACCAGTACTACTTCTGGGAGTACTAATGCCCGTGGGAATCTGGCCTCTTATGGCTTAGACTAATATAACTAAGATTGGCCTTGCTGGCTCACCTACCGGAGTTATTCCTCTTAGGGACTGATGAGGGCGGCTCTGTGTGAGGTTTGATGGCTAGCGCTACCTGCATACCTCCTCTCTTCCCTCTTCCCTCTTTTGGTCTTGACAATAGCTACAATAACCTGACCATGGTGTGCTACAGGACATTCTTGCCTCTCTGTGACTGCTAGCTAAAAACTCTAACATTGGCAAGCCGCTGGACACTGTTGATGTGCGGCTCTCTCCATGTGCTGCCCTCACCTAACCTCTGCAGTTGTTGGATGGTTCTGCCCCAACCTTCCTCCTATATAAAGATGAGCAATTTTGCTCACTTAGCATTGGTTCTATTGTGGTTTTCTTGTGTCCTGCAGGGTGTGTACTATACTCTTCCTGGTGTGTATTGTATTTGGTGTCATGGCAAAGAGGAAGGAGAAACAAATAATCGAGCTAGCTACACCGACTCATACTCAGGTTCTTGACCGAGTTTTTATTCTAGGATGATTGTATTTGGCATGTATTGGAATGTAGAGTCTGTACATTGGGATGAGAACCCCCGTTTGGTATTAAAAGTAGAAGGCTGGGAGTCTATCTGTGCTTGGCATGAGTATTTGTATGAGAAACATGTAAGAGGATGGGATGTGAATGGAGTTTGAAACAAATTCTGTTGCATCGTAGCATACTTGTATTCTTCTAGTAATAGCTGGTGAGTTCTACAGAAATATGCTGACTTATGGCTTATAAAACCGATTGCTGGGAATGTATAAACCTAATTTAGCTGCCGAAAATGGCGGGCTCTCTATAGTAGATGACTGGCCATGTCTTGCCTCATGTTTTTAGATCTCGATATTGGTAATAATATACCATGGCATTATGAGGTATATTGGTTATGGCCGTACATCTGCAAGACGTTGAACATTGATAGGGCTATATGTAAAATACATACAGCCTTATTGTTAATTACTGGTTCTCTTGCAGGTTTTGAACATTTCTGTAAGGGTAGGTTTGTAAGCAACCGATTGTTGCATATAATCTCTAAATTGTTCATTTGGAATGATTCGATTGCCTCAGGTTTCAGCTCTATGTATATTTGGAATAATATACCATGAAATTATATGATTATAGGGTATATTAGTTAAAGCCTTACTTCTGCAATGGATGAACATTGATATGGCTAGGCTGGTACTGGCTCTATTGCAAGTTTTTGATCACGTCTGTAAAGGTAGGGTGCTGAGCAGCAGATTATTGCTTAAAATCTATGAACTGTTCATTTAACTTATGATTTTGGAATGAGTAAACTTCCTTGGTACGGGTTTCAGTGTTGCAGTATATGCTGGCTCATGTGCCGTATTTGAGAGGATAATTGGATAGGGAAAAGCTTGCTGTTGCTGGGGGATGGAAATATATGCTGACCTGTCTATGGGATATTGGTTGCTCAGTTAATCATAAAAATTACCTCTGATTAGCTGCTCATAAGATATACTTCATATTTGGTAGATGTTGGTTTTGTTATGTAGTTTACTGTTTCATGATCTGTTTAAGTTGAGGAGTTAGCTGGTCCATTAAATGGACTATTAATACTTACTCAATGTTGTCTATAGCAAGAATACCCTATGAAAATATATTGAAAAGTAAGCAGGATTAGAGGTTACTTGACTCGGGTTCATTACCTTGGCTTGAGGATAATGGCGGACCCACTTGTGGGGACATCTGCCTCGGAGCCCGCCTAGTTGATGTATAGCATGAATTCTCATTGTTTATAAATATATTTAGAATCTCACGTTGGTTCTCTGGTCTCATATCCAATATACCGTGTGTTAACTATGGATTGGGGCCAATTGTCTTGGAACTGTTTTTGGTTATTTTTTGGTGAAAATTATAAGCAAATGTGTTAAGAAGGTGATTTATGGGAAAATGTGTATTGGATTCTTGGCATGGCTCTGCTCGGTTACTGATCCAGAATTGACATCAGGTCTTGAGTTGTCCTTGGCTGATTTAGTCTAAGTATGGTATGGGACAACTCTGGCCAATTGTTTTGATGTACATACCTATTCACTACAAGAGGTTGTGTGCACTTGTGACATTGTTAGCGATGAAAATACATTGGGTTTTTATACTCCTCGGCGTCGCTAAGACCGTCGCTAACAGCCTCGATACGGGAACGTCGCTATGAGCGTTGCTATATGTGTCACTATAGATGTCGCTATATAGCGACATCTATAGCGACGATCATAGCGAGGTTTATAGGCCACCTATAGCGACGTTCATAGCGATGGTGTAGAGCCTTATATAGCGATGCTTATAGCGACGCCCGAGAGAATTCTTTTTTGGTGGCAGGGCATTGAATGCCCTTTCAATGCCTTGCCACCCATCAACCATATTGAATGTTTCAATAATAGAGTAAACCTAAATGAATCCAAGATAAGCCCAGACTCACCTTTGAAAGAAAGTGCAAGCTTAGATATAGACCCAAAGTAGTCACCCACAAGACAATATAACCATTAACTCCATCATCCATAGTATTGTTTGTAGAATAAAGATACAAAACTACAAAACTGACAAAAGTAAATTGATGAAAGTAAATCAATGACAATTGTACACATCATAGACAAAATCACTTGATTGTTAAACTTTGCAAATGTAACACTTACAACACCATTGTCATTATTGAAAAAATATACATGGTTTTCCAATAGTTATAAAAGACGTATAAACGTCATCTCATGATACATATGCTATAAAAAAAGGAACCTAATGCTATCTAGCTATGGCTAGACTACGTTGTCTAATCAGACGTCTCTTCGTATCCAAGCGGCGTATCTATTGGATTCTGCAAAAAAAACAATAAAACAGCTTTCTGTAAATATAAACATATAATTTATAAAATAATACAACAAATAGAAAAGAGTAAACCCTAATACTAACCATGCCGCCACGAGAACTCAGAATGTCCATCAAGGCGTTTAAGCCCTTCCTCCCTGCGTACTCACGCTCGTACGGTGTGGGGTCACGTCCCATCGATCACTGTCAAAACATATAAAGAATCCATTATGTTAGAATTTAAAAAACCCTAAACCCTAAACTATCAAACCTAAAGAGAAATGCGAAAACACTTACGAAATTGACCTCAAATGATGCCCACCCGTAGCTCCCCAAGTGGTGTGAGCTCCCTGCCTCTACTTGCGCTTTGTCTACCTCCTTTTTTTGGTTCCACTTGTCGGGATTCTTGCGCGCTGCTTTCCTCGCATCATTCCAATCTTCTTTGGCCAGCCAATTTGGTATGTTCCACCCATGCTTAATTGATTTTTTTGCACTTCGGAACACTTGTGCTTGCAGTATTCGCGCATTTGAACCTTCACCAGGTCTTCATTGAAGCGGTCATCCCGTGTTGAAGTAGGAAACTCGTCATGCAACATGCTGATGACTCTGTCTTTTAAATCACTTGGTACTTCACTCCAAGTGTTTAGTATGTAGTGTCTAAACACATGAGAGCAAAGACCGCGCATTCGCGAGATCACCTTCTTGCCTTCATCATCCAAGATGATGCCACCGTTGAAGTCGACGGAGTACGGCAAGACCTCTCGCCCGTGACGCGTGAACCTGGGTGTCCCGGAAGGGGTCTCTAGCGGCATGTCGATGGGGGTACGGACGTCAGGTGTCTCCACTAGAGTCTGGGCCCCGAAGCGAGGAGTGTCGACCGGAGTGACTCCTGGAGTAGTAGCTACTGGTGTGTAGCTGCTAGGAATGGACGTCAAGTGTCTCCACTGGAATCTGGGCCCCGAAACGAAGACTGCCAAGCGACTCCTGGAGGAGTAGCTAGTGGTGTGTAGCTGCTAGGAACGCCCGTCAGCCACGCAAAACCTGGTGTAGATGGCGATGCAGTGGCTGGTGTGGGGGCGGGCAAAGAAGGGGAGGGTAAAGAGCCTCGTTGAACACGAGGCTGTGTCGAGGCATCGGTGGCGACATCCCCACAAAAACCACCGCCGCCACCACTAGAGCACCGGTGCCTAGACAAGTGTGAAGATTGTCTCGTCGACATCGAAGCTTCGGAGCGTGCTGAATGCTTCAAAACAGAGGGAGACGCTAAAGGAGTAGGAACGCGTGATGCTGCTCTAGAGCGATGACGCTCCACGTACTATTGTCTCTGCTCGGGTGACAAAGAAGAAAGAAACTCATCATCATCCATACTTGCATTAAACACACGAACATTTAATCTTAATATTGAATGAATGGAGAAGAAAACATGGACAAGTAGAGAGAGAGAGAGAGAGAGAGAGAGAGAGAGAGAGAGAGAGAGAGAGAGAGAGAGAGAGGACTCATAAAGGGGGAGGGATTCTTGTGTAGAGAGATTTCAATGAATTTCTGTGAATTTGTAAAAGCACTACGCTCCGGGTGCGATGGACACTGAAGCTGCATCGCGAAGGTCTACTCATAGAAGTTGCTTTCCCCACCACTAAATCTAATTGATTAGGTGAAAGAGATGTTGAGAAGCAGTAGTAGTGCTTCTTACTGTCTCTTTCACCAGATCAACTAGATCTAGCGGTGGGACAAGAAGCATCTATATTGAGTAGACCTTCACAATTGCAGCTTCAGTCTCCATCGCACTCGGAGAGTAGTGCTCGTCATCCTTGCTTGTGAGAACATACCTAGAGCATACGTACCTAGAGTGGATGCAAAGACCATTAAATGCAATGACACAATGATGCATATAGACAGAAATAGACAAAAAACCACGTGAATACAATATATATTATAAAACGGAGCAAAATTATTCAAATACAATATTTATGGCTTTAAGAGGTCTCTCTCTCATCCTCGCAAAGCTCAGCATAAATTCCTATATCTATATGGAGCTCTCCGTTTAAACAGATGCCCTCCGTTTCATTTTGTAGATCCTCTGTATGCACCCCATAGAGAGTAGCAGCTTGATGCTCGTCTGGCAGCACCTCAACGGCTTCTGACTGAGCATCTTCTCCAATCTCCTCCATTGATGCCGATGTGATTGGCACATGGTAGCCTTCATACGTCCATGCACTACGAGGGGCTACCTCTATGACGTACCACCAGTTTGATGCAGAATTTGTAGGATGAAATATCACATGCCAGAGCCACATAACTTACATGAGAGCTTCCAAGCACATAACTTCTAAAATTGGATGTTAACTATTTTTATACTTACTTGTTCACAATGCTCGGGTAGTACGAAAGTGTCTCTTAGGTCAGTCCATTTCTTAGTTGAATCCACCTCAAGAAAACCAGACTCTCCTCTACGCACAGTAGCGTTGCGGCCCTCCATGATTATCTTGAAGCATTGCACGTCGAACAAGTCGACAAAAGATCCTCTATAATCGATCCTCAAAATCTCTTGTAGCGTGCCAAAGTAACTGAGGTCCGTCACCACAGGATCTGCATCAGAGGCTCGTCGTCGACTAGACTGTTCAAATTTTGCAATGATTCCTCAATCTTGAGTAAAACGCTTTTTGTCGATCCGTTCCACCCTAAAATGTCGACCTTTACACCATGCTGCTGTGTATGACTTATACTATAACCAACAAAGATTATGAGTGGCCGTTCAAACATCTAAAAAGTCACTAATCGTACATTGCAAACTTACCTTGGTCGCGCAACCCCGAGAGTACTCCCACTCCTCCTCAGTCACTTCTTCACCACTGTTGTGCGCTTTTCAATTGGTTGTGCAACCATCTTAAGCTCATGAATGTTGGTAGGCTCTCCAGACCCGTCGGATAGTGCATCGGTGGTCGTCTTCCCCGTCTCCCCTCGATTCGTTCCCTTTGTCGCTCTTGCTTTGCATCCTCATATTGGGAAATCCACTTTTGCATCACTGGATTGTGAAGCATGCAAAATCTGTTGATTTTAGCCTCTAGATCTTCCATCATCTTCTTCTCAACAATGAGATTGCACATGACAATCCCAAATATGCGCTCATCATCTATGGTTCACCATAGCATGTCCTGGGCTTTATCAAATCCGTCTAGCCACTCTCCAATGTACACTAGGGACTCTGATACCAACCAACCTTCTACCATGCTACCCTCCGGACGTGCTTTCTGATGCACATATCCCTTGAGCGTTTTCATGAAACGTTCTAAAAAGAACATCCATCTGGAATGTATTGTGCCAGCTATTTCCACCTCATCAACTATGTGAACAAGAAAATGCACTTGAATGGTTAGCATGGTAGTAGGAAAGTGTTTCTCAAACATGCACACAACCTCCGCAGTGTTTAGTTTGGCGAATGGTATGGAGTCTATGTTGATCTCCTTTTGTGAGATCCATTGCACCAACTTCGCAAGTTTGTAGATTGTGTTACGGACGTCAAGAGACAAACATCCCTCAATGGCCACCTGTAAAATAAACTGCAAAACACGTGCAGCAATGATATTAAAGTCCACACATGAATTTGTTACACAAGTTACACAAGTCTCACTATGATATATTCCACTATGAATATACCTGACACATTTTATGACAGTCGTGTGACTTCAAACCAGTAAGCTTTCCTTCTTTAGTAAAACACGTTCAGAGTGAGTGAATTACATCAGTGGGGGTCCGCAATGATTGAATGGTCTCTTTTACTTTGCGTTCTTGGGCTCCATTGAAATCCATGGCGCTTTAGGGAGTTTTATCGATCCATCGGATGCTGTCTACGGCCAATATTGCTCCATACGATCCACATTTCTAAGGTCAACCCTGGCTCCCAAAGTATCTTTCTTGCCGGTCAGATGGTCCCATAGCAGATTACCCACATTCTTGAATATGTGCATTGGATCGATCAAGTGATAATCGATCATGAGTCGGGGCCAATATGGTAACTCATACCATAGAGAGAGTCTCTTCATCCTTGGGGGCAAACCGTCATCACACATCTTCTTCTGCTCTAACCATGTTTGTGCAGACATCCTTGGTGGATCTCTTCCCAAAAATCCATCGCGTAACACATGATTCTCTGGAAGGTACGCTTCATGACCTTCGTAGATTTTCTTCTTCAATGAGGGCGCCCGACGTGCATTCAGTCTAGGTCCACATGTGACACATGCTCTGTATCCTCTTGTTTGAAGCCGTGCATGTATACAGATGATAATAGATAAGTTTGAGAAAAACCAAGATTTACAGTGTTTGAGTTCAACACTAGAATGGTAACAGGGCACTTCTATGTCCTTGGACACTTTTGTGTCCTGTTAAGTGACCATTTTTCTTGAATTATTTGAAGAGTATGAAAATGAATTTCTAGGTGCTATATATCCACAAAGTTGCCTTATGAGCTGAAAAAAACTTAGCATTTTTTTGGAGTATCGATCTCACCATTAACCTTACTCTTGCACAACATTTTTGAACCTAAACTGTGTGAAAAAACGGGTCCTGTTTTTGTCTTTTTTCCAGTTTTTGGCAACTATACCACTCTAAACTTCATGTTTGTGAGGTTTAGATGCTAGAGGTTAGGCCTTTATAGTTCTCAACATGTTTTGATGCTTGCAGGGAGAGCTAAGTGTTAAAATTGAAAGTTAGGACCAATTTACAAGAATTGCGTAATCCTGTTTTTTGGCCAAAATTAGCACTTTTATGATTTTTTTGGTGGCTTTCTTGATATCCAAATTCAATTTTGATTGTGTAACTGTAATGTATAACATAAAGCTAATCTTACTTGAGTTTTGGAGGACCTAAGCTGCTATATAGCATAGTATATGATGATGGTTGAGTTTTTTGATTGCTGAAGAATACGATACATTTTAGAGTAGCAAGTATAACTTTCTCAATATTGCTAGTTTCTTAGGCCAATTGTGTGTATTTTTTAGGTAGTAACCATATCTAATCATAGACTACAAACTTGGCTAGATATTGAGTAGTTTCTATGGGTTTCTAGAGGTCATAATGCTAAACCCAGTTTTTTCATGTTTGCTGTATTTAGCACTTTATCATTGCCCCCAAGGTTCCAATTGTAAGAGATCCATTATCCTTTTGACATGCTCCATGTCTCCTTTTGAATCCAAAGGCCCAAAGAAAACTAAGAAAACATGTATATAGTATCTGTATTGAGCGTGACTATAGAAACTTTGATGATAGGTCCGTAGAATGGCAAAAATGCAACTTTTTTGTACGTATTTTTTTTGCCAAAAAAAAATTAGTGACGTAAAAGCAACCATATGTTTTGGTCACCAACCCATTGAAGTTAACGGGGCATTTTATCTCATGTCCTACAAAAATCCCCACTCTTATTTATATGCAATCAACCATAAGAAATTGCTGTTTAGGGCAAAATGCACTGGTCCATCAACTTTGGAGGCTTGTAGGGACCAAGAGATGAGAAAAATTACAAGTTTCTCATTTTTTCCATATGTAGTAGTTATTGAACTATAAGCTCATGAAAGGATTTTTCAAAATGAGTGGATCTACTATGGTTTTGGAATTTTTTCCCAAAACCCTGAAAGGACACTATTATGTCCTGTTAGGTTACCATTCTAGTGTTAAGTGTAAATCACCTGAGCATTCTGTTAGTCCGGGATAGTCATGCATGGTCCACATTAGAATGCCTCTGATCAAAGCATTCCGTCGACCTGTGTGTCAGCTCATATCCACCACTTCTATGCCAATCCACAATTGTTGTAGCTCTTCCAATAGTGGACGAAGATACACATCCATATTCTTCACTTTATACCACCCTGGCACAATCAAGCTTAGCCATAGGTGCCCCTTCTTCGTAGTCAACCACGGGGGAATGTTGTAGTTAACGATGAAAACGGTCCATACACTGTAAGATGTTGATCTTTGACCAAGTGGATTTACGCCATCCATAGCCAGGCCTAGGCGCAAATTTTGAGCTTCCCTGGCAAAATCCAACCATGTTTCATCTATATGTTTCCAGGCTGTGCAATCTGTAGGAATCCGTAGCACACCATCCAAAGATTTATTCTCCTCATGCCATGCTGCTAGAACAACCATGGGCTTAGATTCGAAGAAATGCTTGATGCGAGGAAGCAAAGGGAAATATCGCAAAACCTTTTGTGGAATTTTTGTTATGTGGAGATCTACTCGATATCTCTCGGAATCACATTTCGGACACTTCTCCATGTCTATGTATTCCCCTCTGAAAAGATGCAGTCGTTAGGACAAGCATGGATCGAATTGTAATCCATCCCCAAGTTTCGCAAGATCTTTCTTGCTTCCTATCTGGAATCTAGCATCACATTCTCAGCTGGCAGTATGTGTCTTTGAGCAATCTACACAGCGAAAAAAATACGGTACAATTGTGTAAAAATCTATCAGATCATTATACATCTAGAGTTTTTTATTAAAGTAAACACATTGTAATAGATCACCTGAAAAGCGCTGTGCGCTAGTGTCACTCCATCCAAACTTTGTCTGCATGTTGAGAAGAACCATGAGCGCCGTCAATCTAGACACACGTGCTCCATCATACAATGTCGTATCGGCTTCACTTTTCATATCATCATAGATAAGCCTTTGTGAATCCATGATCGTCTCGATCATTTCATCGATCTCGGGCTCAAGCATTGCCTCGTTGGGAATGTGGTCTGCATGATCATCCCCTGAGCTGTCAGAGGCTACATTTGTGGCCTCACATATGCTGCTTGACCAAAGCGCCTGCGAATACGTCTATTGGGTTGTAAGATTGCTGCCTGTTGGCCAGCGTCAGAGTCCGACGAGTTATAATTGGCAACAACTTAATCTATAATAGATGGATCTAACTTGCCAAATTCGTGAACGTGTTGCAAAGAAACGCGTCTTCTCCGTTGTAAGGTTTCCAGTTTCCGAAACCTTAAAGATTGTACAAAGCTTGCAAAATTTAATGGAAAACCACTATTGAAGGATTCAAACTCTGCTAATTTTGGTATTTTTGGAATCCTAAGCAGAGCTTTACTATGTTTAGTAATTTTCAAAATCTGAATCCGATAAAAATTGGAAAAGTTACAAACCCTGGAAGATTACAATAGAAATTCAATTAGTAATAAAAATTGGATGGTTTTAGTATTAATCATTAACAAAGACTTTTTACACTAAGGTTCTAGAATTAGCTAGAAATTCCAATTTTCATCATTAAGGATCTACAAAAATCAACCAAAGTAAATTCTGGAAGGTATGGGGGGAGTGTGGAAGCTGGGGGAACCTGCCAAGGAGAAAGATAGCAGCAGATGGTGCAAAATGCAAGCTGGGGGGCTGCTTGGAGTGTGGGAACCTGCCAGAAGCTGCCCGGTGCCCAAAAAAAGCTATAAAAGGACCCCTTCTCTTCATAATTTCTCAGATTCGGAGCCTTGATACTCTCTCTCTCATCTAGAGAGAACACTATGCAAAAATCATTAGAGATTAATCTCTAATGGATTAACCTAAACGGTAATTAGCTTAATCCTTCTTAATTAGCAAGGTTAGATTGCTTGCAGATTTTTATCTTCGCAACTGAGGACAGTTGCTTTCCAACGGAGAGGTATGTTATAGAATTGATATTTTATTATTTATTGCAGAGGTAGAAAAGACTAGAGCTTGGCCTATGCGAATGGATATGTATATCATGTACATTTTATTATTCAAGTGCTCTTTTATGAGCTTTGGCCATTTATGACCGGCCGGCCAGTTTGTAACCAATTTGACCATTCAAGAAATCTATATAACAAATACGTGCAAGAGGGAAAGGGTCACTCTTGCACAGGGGGAGATTGCACCCAGTGTCTGCGTTCTTCTTCTCACCATTGTAGCACTCCCTTCTAGGAGGTGCGTCTGCACGCACCCTATTGCTCTCTCTCTCTCGCACTCTGTCTCCTTCTATTAGGGTATCTCGTGATTATACGTCTATGTGGTTGCTAGGTATGTCAATTAGTCTGTTTTATGGTTTGTAGTATGCTATTTCGGGTATTTTGCAGGGAACTCCATGCCTCCGGTTGTAGCAAGAAGTATGTCTCTACTTCTTGGAGAGTAGGTTGAATGTCTCTATGCCCCACATATGGAGGAGCATGGGATTCATACATAACTTTCTCACGAAGGGAATGGGTGACACATAGCCTATTTCCGTGAAGAAGATAACCATCCTGCAAGGTGAATGGTTCCTCTTTCTTCCCCAAAGCAAGGGCTGACATTATGTCTCTAAAGTCCGGGTCAGTAGCATACTCATCTATCATAGAGGATAGATCATTGTGAGTAGCTATAGACACCGCATTAACTTTGGGTCATCGTGAAAGTGCATCAGCCACTTGATTGTGCTTACCAGCTATGTGAGCAATATGAAAATTAAATTGTGAAAGAAAATTTGCCCACCACATTTTTTTGTCGGAAATCTTGGTTTGCGTCATGAAATACTTGAGACTTTGGTGGTCAGTTCATAGGATAAATGGAGTCCCCAATAGGTACTGCTTCCATGTATCTAGGGCATGTAGAACAGCTAAAAGCTCTTTCTCATAAATGCACAAGACTCGTTCATCAATATTGAGCCTTCGGCTCTCATATGCTATGGCATGCCCTTCTTGAAGTAAAACTGCTCCAAGGCAATCACCGCAAGCATCACATTGGATCTCAAATGGCTTTGAGAGATCCGGAAGCACGAGGACTGGTTGGAAAGTAAGCTTCTGTTTGAGCTTTTCAAAAGCATTTTGCTCCTTAGCAGTCCATACAAACTTAACGTTCTTCTTAGTTAAGTCGTGTAGTGGTCCGGCTACTTGAGAGAATTTTGCTTTGAAGCGTCTATAGTATGCGCACATACCAACAAAGCTTCTTAGCTCATGTAGATTTCTTGGGTTAGGCCATGCTTTTATTACCTCTAACTTTGATGGATCCATTTGGATACCATCTTTAGAGATAATACGACCTAGGTATCGAATCTCTTGAAGGAAGAATTCGCTTTTCTTTTGGTTAAGAAAAAGCTTGTTCTCCCTCAATGCTTGAAAAATCACTTGGAGATGTTGCTTATGTTCTTCCAAAGACTTGGAGTAGATGATGATATCATCAAAGAATACTCCAGTGAATTTGCGGTATGGTCTAAAAATTTCTCCATCAAACGATTGAACGTAGTTGGTGCATTAGTCAAGCCAAAAGGCATGACTAGATATTCATAAAGACCAAACGTTGTGCAAAACGCGGTCTTTAAGATATCTTCATCCACTATCCTTATTTGATGATAGCCACTCTTAAGGTCAATCCTACTAAAGTAGTTCGAGCCTTGTAGCTTATCAAACAGATCTTCTACCCGAGGTACGGGAAAACTGTTTTTGATAGTGATATGGTTTAGTGCTTGATAGTCCACACACGTACGGTATGTACCATCTTTCTTTTGCACTCAAAGGACTGGAGAACAAAAGGGAGAGGAACTAGGCCTCACCATCCCTTTGTCTACCAGCTCTTGTACTTGCCTCATGATCTCCTCTTGTTGAGCTTGTGAGACTCGATAAGAAGGCTTGTTAGGTGGTGAGCTTCCAGGAAGAAGCTCAATACGATGGTCATCATCCCCTCGTTTTGGAGGTAAGTCCATAGGGATATCATCGATGAACACATCTTGGAATCCTTTTCGAAAATTAGACAATTCTAACTCTTCTTGATTCCTACCATTTACATTTGATGAAACATTAGTATCTTTTAGAGACTCTTTGAAAAAAATCATGTACGCAGAAACTGAGCTCTTCATTGACTTATAAAGAGCAAGAGGATTTACAAGTGGAAGAGTGCGACCACGCTCAATAGCATCTATATACATGTTCTTTCCCCTGTAGGTGAAGTAGATTCTCCTTTCAGGGAACTTCATGTTGGCAGTCATGCGATCAAACCATGATGCCCCTGGGATAACATCCTCATGTTGGAGAGGAGAGATGAAGAAGTCTTCCTTGTCGACATAGCTTTGGACATGAAGCCTCAACTTCCCAATCAAGGGAGTAACAGAGGCTTGTTGTCCCTTGAAAGCTGCATCAACCACTACTATATCTCCCATCTCAAAAGCTTGAATGCCCAACTTGGTGGCCAACTCCATTGATATGAAGTTAAGAGTAGAGCCAAGGTCAAACAAGATGAAGGCATCATGCTCTCTTACCTTTCCCCAAGCATAGGAAAGTGATGATCCTTTGCAATGAGCATCCTCTTTTGGAGCTTCGATGGTGAAAGCCCTAGGAGTCTCATTGAGAGTATTCTTCTTGGGGCAAGAACGATAGCCATGTCCTTGCTCCCCACACTTGAAACACTTATGGTCCTTGCGAAAAGCTTCAAGCTCTTCAAGAGAGAGTTTGTTTTTACCTTTGTAAACTCCCTTCTCCTCGGACCGATTGTTGTTGTTGTTGGAATTGACTTGGGAAGTATTTTGAACATTGGTTTTCCCCTTTGCATCATTTTTGTCTTTGTTTTCCACGGACTTGACATTACGTCTAGCCCCTTGATGGAAAGTGAAGCAACCATGGTGTGATGGATTACTTCGCTAATAGTACCAGGCCGTTGAGAGTTGATGTATTCGGCCATCTCTTCAGGTAATCCCGCACAGAATTGTTGCCTTTGCTCGGCAAAGTCTATCTTTTGAAAGACAGTAGCCTTGAGATGTAAATCCCAAAACTTGTCTACATATTTGTGGATAGACTCATGGGAGAGGAGCTTCAAGCTGCGCCATTCGGTAAACACTTTGTCTTTTGCATCGCTTGCAAGGAATTGCTTCATGATGGAAACTCGTAGAGTTTTCCATGTCTTTGGGGCTTCACCATTTCTACGAAGGCTAGCCCACCATTGACGAGCTGATTTTTGGAAGTGCATAGCTACATGGCGTAGCTTAGAGGACTTTGTGAAGCCCTCATCTCCAAAGGCCGCATCAAATTGCTGGATGAAGGCCAACACCTTGTCGGTAGCACCGAAGGTGCCATCATAGGTGAGAAAAGAGATACTCTTTCCTCCCTCCTTGAACTTCTTTAGCTTTTGTGACGTTCGCCATGCAGGAAATGATTTGCGATGTCCTCCCCTCTTGTATTCTCTAGGAGAATAACTTTCGTCGGAAGAGGAGGAAGGTGAAGAAGAAGGAGAAGAGGGTGACCTCTTCCTAGCCCTTTTCTTCCTTTGTTTTCTCTCTTGCCTTTCAGAGTGATGAGGAGAAGGACTATTTGTTGATCTTTTCCTCTTGGGAGGAGTGGGCGATCGTGTAGACCGCCGTCTTTGTGGAGCCACATCTTCAGAGGAACTTAAACTGTCATTGCTTTCTTGCTCTTTGGATTCCTCCTCTCGAATGGGAGAGAGTCTTCTTTTGGGGGTCTCTTCAAGAGGCCTCCTAAGCTCTCTCTCCTCTTGGAGAGGAAGGGAAATTCCATAAGCACGAAGTTGTTGAGTAACTTCGGCTTGCAAAGCAGGGTTGCCCATAGCTTACTGCAACCTAGTAACGAGATAATTTACAAACATGGGAGCATCATCATTAGCACCTTCATGTGCAAAATCAAAGCTATCAATGTTCATTCTACTCTCTTGATTATTGTCAGCCATGTTAACAAAATTTATGTATGTGCTTAGTGTATGCTTTGGCAATTCAAAACCTTAGTTGCCACTCCTCTTAGCCTTTGAAAATCGGCTCTTAAGTATCTACACCCATGGCTCAAAGTGGTTAATTATAGAGAGTAGAGAAGTAGTTCTAACATAGCATAGTTGCCAAGGGCTAGCTCCTTTCGGACTTCTTATGGCTCAATAATGGTAAAGCCGTAGGCAAGTATAAAAAGACTCCATTGTTAAGTCCAAATCTCCCGAGGTGTGCACCATCCCCCACATAGTGGGCTCAACAAAACCGATGTTAGATCCCAGTTCCACTTACCCTAATATAATTAACAACATCAACCATTTATAAGCTACTTAAGGACCTCTCTTCTTAAGCAAGAAAAGAGAAACCAAATGCTCTGATACCAATGTAATGGAATTGGCCTATTTAATTTGAGAGTAGCGGAAATTAATGAGAGTACTTTTGAGAAATGACTTTGTGAGCATAGCGGGTGAACATAATTGAAGGTAGCAACATAATCATAACAATTAGTTAACTTGGCATGAACAATGTTTTTGCAAGAGAGAGAATTTTGAGAACATGACAACAATTGAGGACCGGATTTATGTGGAGCCGGTCCCCCCTCCAATAAACATTTGTATTATGATTTCTCCCATTAAGAGAGACTTGTTACAATACAATCTTTGTGTTCCTTGTGACCTAGGTGATGCAATGAAGATGGAAAGCTTCATGCATCACAAACATAAACTTGAAGAAAGCTTTAACTATCCCAAGCCTCAGTCCCAAGACCTCAAACACCTTCGAAGGTGGAGAGAGCTAGCACGGAATGAGGGTAGGGAAGAGGAAGAAGAAACATTTCGTAGGAGAAAGAATTAGTTCCTCACTTATCATAACTCTTGTTGCTAGCATACATAATAGCATAGTAATGAAGAAGAAGGAGATGGCAAGCTTAAGCATTGGATTTGCACTCCATATCCAAGAGTGTTGGTGTAGGCTCTCAACCTCTACTTGCTTGGAGAAGGAGAGGGAGCTCTTGCACTTTGCATAGCACACAATGAGAGGGTTTGTGAGTGTGTGTGGGTGAGTATACCCCCTAAGCAACCCCCCTCATTGCTAGGTTGACCCCCTCTTCTAGCTCATCATTGAAGCTCATTGGCTCATGCCAAGCCTAGCCAATCACAAGCTTGAGCCATTTCTAGCAATAGGTGTAGTCTTGGGACAAGTGCCCCCCTTTCCCCTTTGAGAGAGAGGACTTGATAAATGCAAAAACAATTAGATAATTGTTGTAAATTATCATTGGACCCCTTTTAATCCTAGCCAATAGAGTTCAAGCACCTCATGGAGGTAACATGGGTAGGGGCTTGACATGTGTCCCTGTTGTATCTTTAAGCTTGGGCTTTCCTTGAGAGTGTGTGTGTGTGTGTTCTCTCTCTAGCCCCTAAGAAAAGGGCTTGCCCCCCTCTTTGTAGGGATCTTTTTGACCTTTGGTGCTCAAGCACCTTAGTCATCAAGCATGACTAAGCACTTGGACTAGGGGTGTTCCCACAAGCATCTCAGGCAAGCATGCCAAAGCACCTCAAGCATGACAAGCACCTCGAGCTTGGGCCGGGTTCCCACCTCAAGCTCATACCTACCTTACCTAAGGTCAAAGGACTTTTACACAAATTATTGGAGGTCTTCAATGAAGCTAACCCTAAGGTCTTATGCTCCATTGGTTAGCCTTGCTCTTTGCTAGACCATCTATCATTTGGGCCCCTTTACTATTGGCCCCGTGTTGAGATAGATCTATAAGCACATATCTATATCTTAACACTTGTTCCCTTTCATTCTCCCACATTAAGTGATCAATTTAATATGAGAAAATCATTTGGGTTGGTTAGATTTTAGATTTTATGATAGTATGTGTGTGTGTGTGTGTGTGTGTTTTGTTTAAGCATGTGCTCTCTCTCTCTCTCTCTCTCTCTCTCTCTCTCTCTCTCTCTCTCTCTCTCACACACACACACACACACACACACACACTCAAAAACACATTGTGTGTGTGTGTGTGAGAGAGAGAGAGAGAGGAAGAGAGAGAGAAAGAGGGGAAGGGAACATGAGAGAGAGAGGAGAGGGAAGGAGCATACCTGGCTCTCCTCGTGTGTGTGTGTGTGTGTGTGTGTGTGTGTGTGTGTGTGTGTGTGTGTGTGTGTGTGTGTGTGTGTGTGTGTGTGTGTGTGTGTGTGTGTGTGTGTGTGTGGAGAAGAAAGAGAGAGAGAGGGAGAGTGCGGGTTACTGTTGGAATTAGGGTTGCAGAGAAACATACATAGCTTGGAGAAGACGAAGGAAGCTCAAGGCACACAATAGAGAGTGTATTACTTAGTGTGCAATGGAAAGATAGATAGCCCTAGAGTGATGGGCGTATATACAATGCACGGGGGAAAAAACCTCCTAAAGAGGGTAAAAATGCCCCGACGGTCCTAGTGTGTTCACACACATCACTACCACATGTATATGGTAACAAATCCCCCCTGGAGTGATGCGGTGAACGAGAGCTGGCACATGAGTAAAGGGAAGTGCCATGCCCTGAGGACAGGATCAGTCCACAAAGGGGAGTAAGCCCAAAGCTTTGCGAAAAGCTTCAAGCTTCTCACGAGACAATGCCTTTGTGAAAAGATCTGCAAGGTTGTCTTGTGTTGGCACATAAGCCAAGCTGATCTCTCCTTCTGAGAGCCTCTCCCTGACATAGTGGTAATGCACCTCAATGTTCTTTGTGCGAGCATGAAAAACTGGGTTCCTCACAACTGCCAATGCGCTCTGACTGTCAGTGTAGATAGTGTTGGCAGTGTCCTGTCCAACACCCAAATCAACCATAAGGCGTCTGAGCCATACACACTCAACCGTAGCTGTGAAGACTGCCCTGTACTCAGCCTCACAACTCGAAGTGGCCACAATAGGTTGCTTCTTGCTCAACCATGATATACATGAAGTGCCAAGCATGAAACAAAAACCACTTGTGGACACTCGCGTGTCAAAACAACCAGCCCAATCTGAGTCCAAAAAAGCATGTAAGTCTGGCGGCAATGATCCCCCCTTGGGATAAAACAAGCCAAGATGTAAAGTGCCACTAAGGTAGCGGAAAATCCTCTTGACAGCCTGCCAATGCTTAGACCCTGGGCTATGCATAAATCTGCTGACCTGTGAGATTGCAAACTGAATATCTGGCCTCGTGTTGCATACATAAATGAGGCAGCCAACAGCAGTTTGGTAAAGAGTGACATCAGTAGGATCACCAGCATCATGTAGACTCAACTTCAAACCTGTTTCCATGGGAGTGGCAATAGGTTTGCAATCCTCAAGTCCAAACTTACATAGCAAAGTCTCTATGTAACTTTTCTGACACAAGGCAATACCACCATCACACTGCTTAAACTGTATACCCAAATAATGATGCAACAGCCCCAAATCTTTCATCTTGAAAGTAGCATTCAAATCAGCCTTAAATTCAGCAATATGTCTCTCATTTGGTCCAGTGATCAGCAAATCATCAACATGAAGAACCACGATGAGAAATACATCACCCTCACGCTTTACATACAATGTGCTTTCTGTTGGACTGTTACGAAAGCCTTGTTTGACCAAATGAGTGTCAGCTTTCTCATACCAAGCACGAGGAGATTGCTTCAACCGATACAAAGCCTTGTTACATTTGCACACTTTGTCCTCTTGTCCTTTTATGACAAAATCGCGAGGCTGCGTTACATAAACTTCCTCAAATATGTCACCATTCAAGAAAGCAGTAACAATGTCTGATTGATGTACATCCCAACCAAAATGAGCTGCCAATGCACATAGAAAACGCACAGTAGTCATACGACAAGTGGGAGCAAAAGTCTCTTCATAATCTATGCCTTTTTGCTGTGCATAACCCTTTGCAACAAGTCGAGCCTTATGGCGATCTATCTCACCATCCGGCTTGCGTTTTAACTTGTAAACCCACTTCATACCAATGGCCTTTTTGCCAGGAGGAAAATCACATAAAGTCCATGTGTCATTTTCTATAAGTGCATCATATTCTGATTGCATGGCAGCCATCCAATTTTCTGAATTCTGTGCTTCATCAAAAGACAGAGGCTCCTCAACATCATGTAAACTAGACACAGCCAAAGCATAACAATCTGATGCATAAGATGCATGGCGAGAGCCTGAACGAGTACGACTAGACAAAGGTGCATCCAATTTACTGTCACGCAAAGTGTGCACCAGCCATTTTGGCATAACTCTAGCCTGCTCATTTTCATCCCTTTCCTCATCAAGTACATCATGTACATCTGCATCAGTAATAGGCTGATCTAAAACATTTTCAGAAACCCCCATAGGCTGTACATTTGCCTCATTGGAACTTACATTCGTATTTCCACCACTGAAAAGAGGCAACAAAGTGTCATAAATGTCCTGTGAGCTTACATTACTGTCTCTAGTACATGACAGCAAGGGCTGAACAGAATCTTCCACAAACACTACATCCCGAGAAACCAAAATACGTTTTGTTTGCGGATGATACAACCTGTAACCTTTGCTTTCAGCACTATAACCAACAAAAATACATTTGACAGCCTTATCATCCAATTTTCTGCGCTGGACTTGTGGCACCAAAGCATATGCCAAACAGCCAAAAACACGCATGTGCTTAATAGAAGGCTTTCTATCATGCCATGCTTCATATGGAGTAATAGACTGCAAAGCTTTCGTAGGACACCTGTTAAGTACATAAGTGGCACACATGATGGCCTCAAGCCAAAAAGAATGCGGTAAAGCTTGACTTTTGACCATACATCGTGCCATTTCCGTCAGTGACCTGTTTTTCCTCTCAGCAACACCATTTTGCTGAGGCGTATAAGGCACTGTACATTGGTGTTTTATCCCACGACTAGCTAGAAATGCATTAAATTCATGAGACATATACTCCCCCCCTCGATCGGAACGGAGGGTGCCCATAGTACATTTCGAGACATTTTCAACCATAGCCTTGAAGCACATAAAAACTTCGGACTTCGCTTTAAGCGGAAATACCCATGCATGCCTGGAGTAATCATCAATGAAAGTCACGAAGTACAGGTAATTGCCCAAGGACGGAGTTTGCATGGGCCCACAAACATCAATATGCACAAGCTGCAACCTCCATGTGGCCCGAACTCAACCATCCTTTGCAAATTTAGAACGCTTCATCTTACCCAAAATACAGCCTTCACAAACATGTTTGACAGGTGCTTCAAGAGGTGGCAAAGAAGCAACCATATCAGATTTCTGCAAACGCAGCAAACTGGCAAAATTCAGATGACCAAAACGTGCATGCCAAAGTTTTGCATCTAAAATAGCCCTTGAATCTGCAACAGCATTTGCAAAATTTTGTCCACACTTGTCATACAAAGTGAGCTTATACAGCCCCACGGCACAAAAGCCCAGATGCAACAATTTCATCACCAAAACTGAGATCATGAACTGTACATCTATCATCCACAAATTTGACTACAAGTCCAAGTCTAGCAAGTGCGGATACAGACAATAGATTCTTCTTGATCCCAGGTACATAAAGTGCATCAACAAGTGTGAAGGAACTGCCATTAGCAGCAGTGAGGACAATCTTTCCAACTCCCTGAACTGGATAAGAGGCGTTGTTGGCACAAGTGACAGAATTCCCATGAGGGACAGACTCGAGAGAGGTAAACAATTCATGATGTGAGGTAATGTGCTTTGTAGCACCACTGTCGAAATACCACACATGTGAATCTGCAGCAACTGACAAGCATGTATCATGGACAGCAGGATTGTAAGTGCACTCTGCGCTAAAAGCCCATTCTGCATCAACATCAGCAACACAGTCTCCTTTCACAGAAGACTCAACAATGGCTGCATTTGTAGTGGAACCAGCATTTGCAGTGGAACCACCCTCTTTCTTCTTAGCCTCTTTGGCCTTCAACTTAGGACACGACTTGATCAAGTGATCATTGGCTTTACAATAATGGCAACGCATCTTCTTTTTGCCCTTATTACGAGAATTGCCAGACGAAGTACTGCTAGCAGAAGCATTAGGAACATAATTTTTGCCACTCGCAGCAGAACCATAAGAAGTGGTTGCATTATTGTTACCACCCTTTCTTTGAGAAGCAATAAAGGCCTGTTCAACTGCACGCTGCCTAGTCCTGTTTTTTCTAGAAAGTGACTCTTGCAACAGCAATGTGCATAATGCATCAAACTTGACAACTTCAGGATTTCCTTGGGTCATCGGTCTCCATGTACTAGCAAATATCTGGTAGGAATCTGGTAAGGCATCAAGAACCGTCTGCACAAGGGAACTGTCCGAAATGACTTCACCTGCAGAAATAAGCTGCTCATTGATATCCTTGACACTAGCAAGGAAAGTGTCCATATCATCTTCCTCCTGCATAATCTTCGACTCCAGCTCTTTACGCAGCAAAGCAATTTTAGCCTCATTGCGGCTTGCATAAAGACCTGCTAGAATATCCCAAGCTTGTTTTGCAGATTTTGTAGAACGGATGTGAGGAACAATGGTGCGCTTCACAGACAACGCAATCAATGCATGAGCCTGCGCATCCTTAACATCCCAACGAGCTTGTTCTGCCGTAGGCAAAACAACTCTAACAGTTGCAATCCTTGCAGCAAGACCTGCAACATCCTCAACATCTCCTACATCCTCAGAACCAGGACGTACATCAATGCCCTGCACAATGTTCCAGACACCCTTTGACACAAGAACATGTTGCATCATATAAGCCCACATAGGGTAGTTGTCCCCATCCAACCTATCCTCAGCAGCAAACATCTTGAACACATCTGTGTTGTTGTCAGCCATGGTAAATGTTGCACCTGATGTGAAAACTGCCCGAACGTAGGAGAAACAGAGCGGGAACAACCTGTGCTATATAGCACAAACCGTAGAAGACTGTAAGGCACCTGTTATGCAGAAAACGGCACTGACAGAAATTCTGCACAAAATGACGAAATAGCCTGTGCAGTACCGCCTGTAGTGGAAACGGAGGCCGAAATGAGCCCAAATCAAAATTCTGAGCAGACCAAGCTCTTCGAGCTTACCCAAAATATTTGTCGACCTGCGAACGCTCGCCAAAGCTCACTAAAATTGGAGAAAGTGAGCAGGCGTGTGCTGGAGCAACTGGCGACTAACCCCGGGAGGACGTGACCTGCTCTGATACCAATTGTTGGAATTAGGGTTGCAGAGAAACATACACAGCTTGGAGAAGATGAAGGAAGCTCAAGGCACACAATAGAGAGTGTATTACTTAGTGTGCAATGGAAAGATAGATAGCCCTAGAGTGATGGACGTATATACAATGCACGGGGGAAAAAACCTCCTAAAGAGGGAAAAAATGCCCCGGCGGTCCTAGTGTGTTCACACACATCACTACCACATGTATATGGTAACAATTACCTCTTTGCTTGAGCGCCAAAAACTCAGATCTGAGATCTGAATTTTGGGGCACTCGGTTTATTTTTTATTCCTGTCAGCGTCGCTATGGTCATCGCTATGAGCGTCGCTATTTTACACATAAACTAGCGACGCCGTGAATTTTCACTTTTGAGCATCGCACTACGAGTGTGGCTAATGTGAAGTACCTCTTGTAGTGATTGGATTATGAAAAAAGATAAAGTAGTGACTGGTATAACTCTTATGATATGGTACTTACATAGTATCTTTGCATAGTATACTTGGTTTAACTCTCATTATGTGGGTAGACATAGGTATTGGCTTGGTTGGATTGTCGTATAGCAACACTCATGATATATTTGATTAAATAATTATGGCAGTCGATATATGTTACAGAAGGCTTCGAGGTTTAGGTTGACTGCTCGCATCAACACTATTTCTAACCCTGGAAAGTTGGCGGCTATTAATAACAAACTCTATAAAGTGAAGAAAATGAAGGGCATACCTTCCAGTCATCGGCTTCGTTCCTATCTTTTGAGGGCTTGTAAAACACCATTTGTATCTGATATACTCTCATCTAGCTCTTGTAATGAATAAGTATGTTTCAATTTAAAGTGGTTTTCACTTAACATCTTTTCACTATCTTTTACTGCTAGTTAGTTGAGTGACATCTATAACATGTGGGATACCCATGCATCACATGCATACAGAACCAATGCTAACAAAATGTTGTGTTGTTTCCATGGGTGCAGGTGAGGGTTACCTTCTCAACTCTAGCTGCAAAGTTTGAAAGTTTGGTGGATCTCTTCAGTCTTACTAAGAGGCTCTTAGACCTCTTGTACTCTGTATAAGCTCATTCTTATCTTTGAATGAATTTATACAAAACCCTTCACTGACATAGTCACTAGTGTCTTTTGTAATTTGTTTAAATTCATTCGTGTTTATGGTATATTGGTATAGAAACACACACACACACACACTCAGTAGAGCAGCAAGAACTCCCTCTCTCTCTCTCTCTCTCTCTCTCTCTCTCACTCACTCACATACACACACACACACACACAACAAAAGTCAACATATGGAAATTGCAATCGAAATAACGAATACATAGCAAAAATAAATTGCAATGCTACACGGAAGAAAAGAACCAAAGGAAAGGCTTTAGTATAAAGGTAAAGAGGTATTATTAGATGTAATGATTTTGCCAGCACAAGAGATTCGCCATTGATGCATCCATACTTCAGTCATACTTACAAGTGCACGTGGTTGAGAGCCTAGTGGATTTGGCTGCATTTGGTGTTGGCGGAGATTGTGTAGGCGAGTTTGACTTGGTAGATGGAGAGCAGAGAGTTAAAGTGTTGAACGCCAAGGAGCTTGATGTAGCCCTGGAAGCAGTTGCAGATATGGGAGCCTAAGGGTGTGTTGCCCTGCGTCTGCCAGCTCAACTGCGCCACCAGTCCCAACCCGTAGCTCTGGTAGGCCGTTATCTGTATACGAGTGTTGTCGCACACGTTGACAGAG
Organism: Adiantum capillus-veneris; assembly: GCF_014529385.1. Classification (NCBI taxonomy): domain Eukaryota; kingdom Viridiplantae; phylum Streptophyta; class Polypodiopsida; order Polypodiales; family Pteridaceae; genus Adiantum; species Adiantum capillus-veneris. The sequence goes on along the minus strand of NC_140943.1, from coordinate 101,771,957 downwards.
GCTACGCACAGCAGCATCGTCATTACAACCACCACCACCATTACAGCTCTGCTACCACCCATTGCCTTTTATACCTACGTATGCCAGCTCAGCTACGCCACCAACCCTAGTGCGTAGCTCTGGCAGGCCGTGATCTGTCTACGAGTGTTGTCCCACACGTTGGGACAGAGGCCACGCACAATAGCATCGTCATTACAACCACCACCACCACTACAGCTCTGCTACCACCCATTGCCTTTAGTACAGATTGTTAGGAGCAAGGCGGCCTCCTCCTCTTCTAAAGGTTCTCTTGTTGTTGCCTTCTCTCCCTCTCTCTCTCTCTCTCTCTCTCTCTCTCTCTCTCTCTCTCTCTCTCTCTCTCTGGAGTAACGCGTGGCATGCCTCCCTGCTCGCCTTTTTTTAAAGCTGCATACGTCGGGAGAGGTCATGCACATCAGCATCATCATTACAACATCCGCCACCACTACAACCCTGCTACCACCCATTGCCTTTTGTACCTTTAGTACAGATTGTCAGGAGCAAGGCCACCTCCTCCTCTTCTAGAGGTTCTCTTGTTGTTGCCTTCTCTCTCTCTCTCTCTCTCTCTCTCTCTCTCTCTCTCTCTCTCTCTCTATACTCTCAAGCGAGGAAGCGACGCGTGACATGCCTCCTTGCTTGCCTTTTTTTTTAAGCTGCATAAAGAAAACAGATAGATGCTTGAGTCATCTTTGAATTTATTGGCATTGTATGTAAACATATTGGGTCATATCAAAAGAATTTGAAGGGCGCCAGAGCGAGCTTTTCTTGCTATGGTTGAAGCTAGGCACCTCGGTCTCTCTCTATAAATCTCAGCCATTGCATTTGAGACATCAGGCTCTCTAGGTCTCCCCTTCACGCTCGATCACGCCATCAGCTGCCATGGCGCCGCACTCCAAAGACGGCCATGATATGCATGCAGCAGCTGCAACCAACATTCAGCCTGCTGGCTTCCCCATCAAGTACACCAAGCTTTTCATTGATGGAGAGTTCGTGGATGCCATTTCAGGTAATTCAGGCCTAGAGAGAGAGAGAGAGAGAGAGAGAGAGAGAGAGAGAGCGCACGCGCATGCGCGCATCTCTACAATTTGAAGGATTGTGTTGGGCTTGTCATTTGAAATGCAGGCAAGACCTTCCAGAGCTTGAATCCTAGCACCGGGGAGCTGCTAGCGACCGTAGCAGAGGCTGACGTGGCGGATGTTAATAAGGCGGTGAAGGCAGCACGCAAGGCCTTTGAAGAGGGTCCCTGGCCCCGTCTCTCTGGCTACGTACGTTTTCTGCTCTCTTCAGTTTCAATTCTGGATAGTTCTTCTTCAGTTACTTTTTGCTCTCTCTTTTCACTTCTTGAGTTTCAAACCGTCGAATTTTTCTATGACGTCTTTTACCCTCTCTCTCCCTCTCTCTCTCACACACACACACACACGCAAGCCGACGACAAGCAATTCCGATGCAAAAGCTCATTGAGCCCACTATGGCCTTGTGCCTCCTTCATCGCCGGCATCGCAAAGTCACAATACCAGTTCTAACGTTCACCATGGTGGATAGCCGTTTGCATGGCAGGAAGAGGGTTGACTGGTCTATATAGTTCGTAACATGCGAAAAGCTGTGGATCCTGTCGATGGCTTGAGCACGGCCACCCTCTACCGACCTCTCACTCCCAACCATGCTTGTGCATAGCCTCTCTCTCTCTCTCTCTCTCTCTCTCTCTCTCTCTCTCTCCATACATATATATATATATATATATACCAGTACGATCGGCGGCCTTCGGTGGTGTCCCTCCCCCCCCCCCCCCCCCCCCCCCCCCCCCCCCCTCTCCCTCTTTCTCGCGTGCGAAGGGGCTTTTTTTAGTTTTGGACTTTAGTCTTCAGGTCACAGATTGCAACACGTGTAAAAGGCTCCCCCTTTCGCCATATATATATATATATATGATACTTTCCTATTTCCACAAGTAAAGGTTGCTTAGAGCTGAGTGGGGGGAGGATGTCTCTCGCTCTCTCCCTCTCCCCCTCACTCATATAAACCGAAACTCACTGGATGCAGCAAACTTTGATATGTGGCACTGGAAAACCAGTCTCTTTAATATATAGTATAGATTCAAAAATCTTTGCACGAAACTCGAAAGCTGTCAATAACCCTACTAGCACTTTGAAAAAGGGGAGACTATGCAAAAATTGCGAGAGATTTGCTTTCTCCTTCATCGTAGGGTTGCAGGAGCTAATGAGAATATGCAATCATCTTTTCAACGTTTGTCTTCTCTGCACTGAAAAAAAACTGGGTGCAACCCTATGCATCCCCCTCACACCCCATTGTTACGCACACGACATGGCTCTTAAGATAGAATAAGAGCCGAGTCCCCTTATGCTGTTAGGATTTTAGTGAAATTAAGTGTTAGGGTGTTTCCATTCCGCTCCCAGTAGACTTTTGTTTGACAAAGTCTTTGTCTAAATAAAAGCAAAGGGAAAGTGGGCTCTTTCACATCTCTTCAAATAGAAAAGGCAAAAATGGGCTCTATCACTTTTCTTCAAATAGAAAAGGAAGCACACCTAAAATGTGGGCGAGATTTTTCTTTGGCATTCTTACTGGTTGATCATGTACACTCATTCATGAACAAGAAAATCAAAAGCCTAAGATCGTCTGATTCTTTCATGCACATTCAAGAAGGGCATCTAGGTTTTTGGGCTGTGTTCACTTGTTTAAAAGGTAAGTGAATCACGTTACCATGCGACTACATCACCGGAAGCTTTTGATAGCTTTCCATAATTATTCCCACATTGTGAATTACGACAACATCATGAGGTTTTGCGGGCGAGCACCTCACTCTTAGCTAGATGCGGTTGGGGGCAGGGGGTTGCCGGCCCCGGTTATAGGGGGGCCGATAGCCCCCTGCCCCAACCACACGTAGCTAGGTGTGCAGTGCCAAGCCTACAGAAGCTTATGATGTTGAACACTATGGGAAAACCCGGGGAAAGAGGACCTACTTCCCAAAAGGGAAGCCGTCTAAAACTTCTTGTGCATGATAGTGCCACCATGATGTAATCACTATGATGCACTAAGCATAAATTGCCTAAATATTAATTTGGTGGAATGCAGGAAAGAGGCCGAATACTACACAAGTTTGCAGACCTATTGGAACAAAATGAGGATGAATTGGCCCATCTAGAGACCTTAGACAATGGAAAACCACTTTTCAATTCAAGATATATGGACGTGGTTAGTGGTGTGAAATATGTCAGGATGGTAGCAGGTATATTTACTCTTCCTCCTCTCCACATAGAATACTAATATTGTTTCGTGTAAAAGTGCTATGCCTCATCAATAAGCATGCTTTATCAATACTGAGATGTTGAAATTTGTTCATGATCTATGTTTGCATTTGTCTGTCCTTTTATAGGTTGGGCAGATAAGGTAACTGGGCAAACCTTCAAGTTGGATGGGCCATACCAAGGCATATCTGTTTATGAGCCATATGGGGTTATTGGTGCAATTATCCCATGGAACTTTCCAATTCTTATGTTCATAGTAAAAGTTGCATCATCTTTAGCGGCGGGCAATAGTATTGTCATCAAACCAGCCGAGCAGACCCCCCTGACAGCTCTTTATATGGCAGCTCTAGCCAAGCAGGTGCAAAGACTCGATGACGATTTAGATTTAGTAGTCTAACATGCTCAATAAGCTCTCAAACTCAAGTAGTGTACTTTTTTATTTGGTGACTTAAGTTTAGTCTAGAGTGCTCAAGAAGTCCATTTCTTCATGTTTACCACATGAGAAGGGTAGTTTACCGATCACAATCCATAACATGAAGATGTCTAACCTTGTTTTAATTTTGTGGTTTTAAACATGCAGGCAGGTGTCTCTGATGGGGCACTGAATGTGGTGCCAGGTTTTGGACCTATCGCAGGTGCTTCCATTGCTAGTCACATGGACATTGACAAGGTACCTGTCATTTTACTTGGTCTATTAAGAGGGTAAGAGGGAGGAGGGTATAAAAGGAGACCTTGAGCTTGTTTGACATGACTTGTAGATTTTTGAATTTCTCAAAGCCTACACAAGGAAGATTTAGAAATTTTCTCATGTAGGAAAACGGAGTCTTTTTTAGTTTTTTTTCATACAATGCATAACATCATGAGCTTCTGTTTGAGAGGCACCGCATACCTGGTTAGGTACGATTGGGGGCAGGGGACCACCGACCCCCCCACCGGGCCGGCGCTCCCCTATCCCCAACCGTACCTAGCTAGGTGTGAGGGGCCGCCCTCTCAGAAGCTCATGATGTTGAGGTAAGTCACAATATAGGAATTATTGTGAGAATTTGTCCAAAACTTCTTGTGCTAGTTTTGCATAACAGGCTAAGAGTTGACCATGTGGCTAATTCTTTACCAAAATTTTGAAAATGGGACTTGAAAGAATAACTTAACACAACTTGAAGGAGGCTTCCATTTTCATAAAAGCGATTGGTATTCGACCATGTGGTCAAACTATTACTTCTATTGTGGATCGAGTGGAAATTTTGAGACCCTATAACTCTTTTGTGCTACTGTCTACATGTATACATTTGTATGTGATGTAGTTATATATGAGATGATGCTTCTGTGAATTTTGACAGGTGTTGCATATCTATACTCTTGATTTACCATTTATCCTTTGGATTTGTGATAGGTGGGCTTCATGGGGTCTACACATGTGGGCAGACTAATAATGGAGGCTGCTGCAAAAAGCAACCTAAAGCCAGTGAGCTTGGAATTGGGCGGTAAATCACCTCTAGTCATTTGCGAGGATGCAGATTTGGATACTGCAGTCGAGATAGCCAATGGATCCCTATTTTTCAACATGGTGAGAGTTCCAATCCATGTATGTGATAAGCCTTTGAACCCCATTCATCATTCTATATTTAGTACTTTTGCATCATGTCTCTTGTAGGGACAATGTTGTACAGCAGGAAGTAGGACTTTTGTGCAAGAGAGTATCTATGAGGCCTTTGTAAACAAGGCAATTGAAAAGGCCAAGAAGATAGTCATTGGTGATCCCTTCAAAGTTGGAGTGGAGCACGGTCCTCAGGCAAGTGCAATCTAGTAGTGCCTCCTTCTCAGAGAGCCAAGGGTTCCCTTTACCATTGGATATATGGGGATATTAGGACTTAACTTACCAGATACTTTTTCCATTTTTGAGCATTTATTTCTACTTGCATCTAGGGTGATAGCATAGTAAAATACTCACCTATGTTGCTTCCTTTGCTTGGTCAGGTGGATGAGAAACAGTTTAAGAAAACCTTGGATTACATAGAAAGTGGTAAAGCTGAGGGTGCCCGTCTCTTAACCGGAGGTCATTCCGTTGGAAAGCAAGGTTACTTCATCGAACCAACAATCTTCACAGATGTTAAGGTGAGCCATTGATGATATAGTGCTAAGTTCCCTTTTTTTTGGTTGTGCAAATTATTCAACACCTACTAAAATTTTTACACTTGCAGGATGACATGAAGATTGCAACAGATGAAATATTTGGACCAGTGATGTCAATCTTGAAGTTCAAGTAATGCCTCATGTTTTGACATTAGTCTTAAAGTATCTAAGCACAAATTGTGGTAATTGGATTCTATTGTTAGTGTATGATTCTATGTATATGTGTGCAAATGTTTCTTCTACAGGCATGTTCCCATGGGACCTTTCTTTTGCACTTTGTGTTTGATACCTTTGTTCAACACTATGTATATCTTTAATTGTGTATGTGATTAGTTCTTTGAGATTTCAAGTATTCATTTGGTTGAAAATGTATCTACCACTTTTGGTTAGGCCATTCATATAAGCATGATTCATGGATGAAGGAATTAGTTTCATAGGTCTTAAGAGCTTTTGTAAACCCTAAATGGTAGCATGTCCAATCCATGTTCTTGTTGATTCTATTCATGTTTGTTGTCTTCATGATGATGTTGATGTATGTATGTTCATACAATTGCAGGACTTTGGATGAGCTTATAAAGAGAGCAAATGACTCAAAATATGGTCTTGCGGCTAGCATACTCACAAAGGACATAGATGTAGCTCACAAGTTTGCACGGTCCCTCCGCGTTGGGACAGTGTGGATCAATTGTTACCATGTTTATGATCAATCTGTACCATTTGGTGGCTACAAAATGAGCGGGTTTGGACGTGAACATGGCCTAGCTTCTCTTCTTTCCCATATGCAACTCAAGTCCATTATCTACCCTCTCAAAGACTCTCCCTGGCTTTAAGCTTATAGCTATTGAGTGAATGCTATGCAAGGCCTCATAAACGGAAATTCCTTGAAATGAATAAAGCTATGATACATTTTATCAAGAAAATTCCTTTTTTGAGAGGAATTTTTTGCTTTAAATTCACATGTCAATGACTATCTTTCCACTATTTGACCTTAATCCTTTGTACATAATTGTCCAAGCTAACGCTACCACTCACAGTCTAAAGTATGCAATCCTACATGTATGGCTTGGTTTTGGATTTTCTTTTTTTTCAAAATTGTGAAGCACAATTCTTTTTTTTTCCTTCCTTTTATAGAGAAAAAGAATATGCACATGGTTAAAAGTTTGTTTTGGGAATTGGTTTAATTTTCCACTTCCAAATAATTTTTCCTAGTTGATCCAATATTCGTTGAGTTCAAGATCATCATTACCAAGATTCAAAGTGCTAATTTTTTTTCCATTATCCTTAAAAAAACATATGCTTTAAAAAGAAAAGTAGCTTGCCGTTATTGAATCGGTTATATGGTTTCCCTCAAAGGACCTCCACCCTCAGCAGTATGTAACACGAGGTCTTTAAGACCCTCGACAAAAACGGGATCAATGATTGTTGGCCCCCGCAAGAATCTTGAGGGGGGATGGATGGCCCAACAAAACTGGGCGTCCGCCTTGTAGCCATGCGAATCAAACACAACACCTCCTACTTGCAAGGTTGATGACCTAGCCACCTCGCTCGCGCGCATCATGTGACATGGGTAGCAAACACAACAATCATAACTAAAGTAGGACGCTCACCTTTCCCTGTCCTTGTTTACTTTTTGTCGATCAGACGGTGCTGTGCATCTGTAGATCGTTCGTAACAAATACGATCTTCCAAGTCTTTTGTATCAATTTGCATATTTTACCCGCAAGGCCTCGTCGTGGCTAAACAATTTTGGCACAAGTGAAGGGGATCTTCACTTGTCTCTTTACACCATGAGCATCTATTTGAGGCTATCCCTTTTAATATCTTAACCCTAGGAGGAATAGCTTCCCACAACACCATCCATAGGAAATATCTTCTTAGTTGGGGCCATTGATGGTCCCACATGTTACTTGCTATTGACGCCCATTTAAGCTCTAGCCACTACCTTCGTCACTACCTATTGAGTGGAGAGAACCAATTTGTTTTAAACATTAGTTTGCACTGGATCTTCTTTGTTTACAATTTAGTGAAGTTTCTGTGTTCGGGATAGTGCCAGGGTTTCCAATCAAATTCACCCTCATAAATTGGCATAAGCACATTGCCCAAATCTTTGACGGCTCAATTGATTAATAGTCTTTCATTTTTGTTGAGGTTATACTTGGTATTTACCTGATTTTCTTCTTTCCATCTCATGTCAATTCTATCTCAGAATTGGGTCAGTTGTGTGGGCCCTTTATTATTGATTTTTCAAATAATATATCTACACAACACATTTAATAAATTACTTCCCACTTTAGAGAGCTGCGAGGACCAATGTGTTATGGAGTTTTTGAAATATATGGCTGCCTCTCCCTATTCTACTGCCTTTGATGCTTTGGTACACTTTTCTACCAACTCGCTATTGGGGTATTTACGCTATGAGCGGTGAGAAATCACAAAGATCTTGGCTATGGGAATTAAGAGAGAGAAGGTGCTCGACACAAGAATTGCTCCGTATGCATGATTGGTTTTTGTCCATACGTAAGCTCAAATGGCATAAAACCTAGAACAAAACTATGTGTAGGTCGATTAGCCCACAAAGAAAAAGTTAAAAGTTCAGGCCAATCACCAATATGCCTTTGAAATGACCTCACCAAAGCTTTAATAAGAGGTGGATGTCCTTATTCATTTTTTCCATTACCTTCTAAATTGTAACTTGTAGTAAGAGCCAACTCGATTCCCAAACGATCAAAAAACTCACCAACTTCATTTGTATCGAGCTCTCCTCTATCGGTGGTAATCTTTATCACACAATTATATCTTCTAATCATGTCATAAAATGTAATATATAACTTTACCAAATGATTTTCTCATATTAAACTGATCATTTAATATGGGAAGATAAAAGGGGAACAAGAGTTAGGATATAGATATGTGCTTCTAGACCTATCTCAACAGGGGACCAAAAGGAGAAATGGTTGCATCTCAATAAAGGTCCAACAGGAGACGGCCTAACAAAGAGAAATGTGCAATAAGTGCTTTTAGATTTACCTCAGCAACAAGGGACCAAGAGGAGAGATGGTTACATCTCAATAGGGGTCCAAAAGGAGATAACCTATCAAAGATCAACATGCATATAATGGAGCTTAAAAGACCTAGGGTTAGCTTCATTAAAGACCTTCAAAAATTAGTGTTAAAAAGTCCTTTGACCTTAGGCAATTGACCTTAGGCAAGCTAGGGCTAACCTTGAGGTGGGAATCCTACCCAAGCATGAGGTGTTTGTCGTGCTTGCTAACTAAAGTGCTTAAAGTGTTTGTGGGAACTTTGCCCAAGCTTGAGGTGATTCTCATGCTTAAATGAATAAGGTTCTTGAAGTGTTCAATTCAAAGATAATTCAAAGATAAACTGATCTCAAGAGGCATAGATGGTTTTGATGCTTAATTGACTAAGTGCTTGAAGTGTTCAATTCAAATCAAACGACTTAAGAAGCATAAAAGACACATTTCAAAATCCTCCACATGTGGCCCTCATGATGTGCTTGAATCCTATTGGATAGGCTTTAAAGGGGTCCAATGATAATTTAGATGCATAAAAATAAATAATTAAGTTCTTTCTCTCAAAAAGGAAAAAGAGGACACATGTCCAAATGATATAATCAAATAATACGAGAGAGAGAGAGAGAGAGAGAGAGAGAGAGAGAGAGAGAGAGAGAGGTGTGGACCAAGTTTGAGAGAGGGTATACTCTCCCACACACACACACACACACACACACACATTCTCTCATTGTGTGGAGTGCAAAGTGAAAGAGCTCCATCTCCTTCTTTAAGCTTGTTGAGAAGTCGAGAACCTACACCAACAATCTTGGCTATGGAATGCAAATCCAACCAAGAGCCATGCTTCAATGCTTAAGCTTGCCATCTTCTTCATCTTCAGTACTATGCTATTATGCTATGCTAAGCAAGAAGAGTGATGATAAGTGAGGAACTATTTCTTTCTCCTATGGATGATTCTTCTTTCTCTTCCCCACCCTCATTCCCCGCTAGCTCTCTCCACCCTCGAAGGTGTTTGAGGCCTTGGAACTGAGGCTTGGGATAGTTAATCTTTTTTTGCAAAGTTTATGTTATGCTTGTGATGCATGAAGCTTTCCATCTTCATAGCATCACAAGGAACACAAAGATTGTATTGTACCGAGTCTCTTTTGATTGGAGAATCTATAATACAAACGCCTTTTGGAGGGGAGACCGGCTCCAAGTAAATCCGGTCCTCAAATATTATCATGTTCTCTAATACTCTTTGTCTCGCAAAAGTATTGTTCATGCCAAGTTAATTAAGTACTATGTTTATGTTGCTACCATCAATTAAGTTCACCTTCTATGTTCTCAAAGTAATCTCACAAAAATGCTCACTCTAATTCTCTTAATTCCGCTATTCTCAAAGTTCATTGGCCATTTCCATTACATTGGTATCAGAGCATTTGGTTTCTCTTTTCTTGCTTAAGAAGTGAGGTCCTTAAGTAGCCTATTAATGGTTGATTTTCTTAATTATATTAGGGTAAGTAAAACTGGGATCTAATATTGGTTTGGTTGAGTCCACTATGTGGGATATGGTGCACACCTCGGGAGCTTTGGTCTTAATAATGGGGTCTTTTTAGACTTGCCTGCGGCTTTACCATTATTGAGCCATAAGAAGTCTAAAAAGAGATATCGCTCGACAATTCTGCTATGCTAGACCCACGGGCCACTCCACTACTCTCTATAATTAACCAATTTGAGCCATGGGTGTAGATACTTAAGTGCTTATTTTCAAAGGCTAAGAGGAGTAGCAACTAAGGTTTTGAATTGCCAAAGGAAACACTAAGTAAATAGTAAGTATAATTAGAATGGATGACAATAACCAAGAGAGTAGAATGAACATCGATAACTTTGATTTTTCACATGAAGGTGCTAATGATGATGCCCCCATGTTTATCAATTATCTTGTTACTAGGTTGCATCATGTGCAACCCTACTTTGCAAGCCGGAGTTACCCGACAACTTTGTGCTTATGGGATTTTCCTTCCTCTCCAAGAGGAGAGAGAGTTTAGGAGGCCTCTTGATGAGATTCCCAAAAGAAAACTCTCTCTGAGAGGAGGAATCCAAAGAATGAGAAAGAAGCTGTGAATCCCTAAAGTTCCTCTGAAGATGTGGCTCCATGAAGACGACGATCTAGACTATTGCCAACTCCTCCCAAGAGGAAATAATCAACCCATAGTCTTTCTCCTTGCCACTCCAAAAGGGAAGAGAGGAAACAAAGGAAGAAAATGGCAAGAAAGAGGTCACCCTCTTCTCCTTCTTCTTCACCTTCCTCCTCTTCCGACGAAAGCAATAGTTATTCTCCTAGAGAATACACGAGGAGAGGACATCAAAAAACTTACCCTGCATGGGAAAGGTCCCAAAAGCTTAAGAAATTCAAAGAGGGAGGAAAGAGTATCTCTTTTCGTACCAATGATGGCACCTTGGTTCCACCAGCAAGGTATTGACCTTCATCCAACAATTTGATGTGGACTTTGAAGACGAGGGCTTCACGGAGTCCTCCAAGCTAGCCATGTAGCTATGCACTTCTAGAAGTCTGCTCGTCAATGGTGGTCTAGCCTTCATGGCAATAGCGAGGCCCCAAAGACCTGAAAAATTCTATGAGTTTCCATCATGAAGCAATTCCTTGCAAACGATGCAAAGGACAAAGTGCTTACCCAATGGCGGAGCTTAAAGCTGCTCTTCAATGAGTCTATCCACAAAGATGTAGTCAAGTTTTGGGATTTACATCTCAAAGCTACAGTCTTTCAAAGGATAGACTTCTCTAAACAAAAGCAATAATTTTGTGCGATATTACTTGAAGAAATGGCCGAGTATGTCAACTCACAACGGCCTAGCACTATCATGGAAGCCATCCCACCACAATATGGTTGCTTCAAGGATCAATTTCCAACAAGGGGTGAGAAGAAATTTCAATCCCATGGAAAACAAGGATTGAAATGAAGCTAAAGGAAAGATCAATGCTCAAAACTCTTCCCAAGGCAACACCAACACCAACAACAACAAGGCCAAGAAGAAAGGAGCTTACAAAGGTAAAAATAAGCTCTCTCCAAAGAATTAGAGGCCTTACATAAAGACCATAAATTCTTTAAGTGTGCGGAGCAAGGACATGGTTATTGTTCTTGTCCCAAAAGAAATGTACTCAATAACACTCCTAGAGCTTCCATGGTTGAAGCTCCAAAAGAGGATACTCATTGCAAAGGCTTATACCTCTCCTATGTTTTGGGGAAAGTAAGGGAGCATGATGCCCTTATTCTCTTTGACCCTGGCTCTACTCACAACTTCATATCAACGAAGTTGGCCACTAAGTTGGGCATTCAAGCTTTCTAGATGGGAGATACTGTAACTGACGAATGGAGCTTTCAGGGGATAGCAAGCCTCTGTTACTCCCTTGATTGGGAACTTGAGGCTTCATGTCCAAAGCTACATCGACAAAGAAGACTTTTTTTATCTCTCCTCTCCAACAATGAGGATGTTATCCTAGGGGCACCATGGTTCAACTACATGGCTGCCAACATCAAGTTCCCTAAAAGGAGAATCTATTTCACCTATCGGAAAAAGAGCATGTACATAGATGATAATGAGTCAGGGAACGCCATATCCCTGGTAAATGTGTTTTTTTTAATAAGTCAATGAAAAGCTCTATTTTTACGTATATGATTTGTGTTAGAGAATTTGTAAATGATTCTAATGTTTTCACAAGTCACAATAAAGGGAATCAAGAGGAATTAGAGTTGTCTAATTTCCTAAATGAATTCCAAGATGCATATGTTTCCATTGAAACTTTATCGTATGACTTTCTCATATTAAACCGATCCGTTAATATGGGAAGATAAAAGGGGAACAAGAGTTAGGATATAAATATGTGCTTCTAGACCTATCTCAACATGGAACCAAAAAGAGAAATGGTTGAATCCCAACAAGGGTCCAAATGGAGACGGTTTACCAAAGAGCAATGTGCAATAAGTGCTTCTAGATTTACCTCAGCAACAACGGACCAAGAGGAGCGATGGTTACATCTCAATAGGGGTCCAAAAGGAGATAGTCTATCAAAGAGCAACATGCATCTAATGGAGCTTAAAGGACCTTAGGGTTAGCTTAATTAAAAACCTCCAAAAGTTAGTGTTAAAATGTCTTTTGACCTTAGGCAAGCTAGGACTGACCTTGAGGTGGGAATCCTACCCAAGCATGAGGTGCTTGTCGTGCTTTCTAACTAAAGTGCTTAAAGTGTTTGTGGGAACTTTGCCCAAGCTTGAGGTGATTCTCATGCTTAAATGAATAAGGTTCTTGAAGTGTTCAATTCACAGATAAACTCTCAAGAGGCATAAAGGGGTTTTATTCTTAATTGACTAAGTGCTTGAAGTGTTCAATTCAAACCAAATGATTTAAGAAGCATAAAAGACACATGTTGAAATCCTCTACATGTGGCCCTCATGATGTGCTTGAATCCTATTGGATAGGTTTTAACCCAATGAGAATTTAGATGCATAAAAATAAATAATTATGTTCTTTCTCTCAAAAAGAAAAAAGAGGATACATGTCCGAATGATATAATTAAATAATACCACAGAGAGAGAGAGAGAGAGAGAGAGAGAGAGAGAGACTAAGCTTGAGAGGGGGTATACTCTCCCACACACACTCTCTCATTGTGTGGAGTGAAAAATGCAAGAGCTCCATCTCCTTCTCCAAGCTTGTTGAGAAGTTGAGTCTACACCAAGAATCTTGGCTATAGAATGCAAATCCAACCAAGAGCCATGGTTCAATGCTTAAGCTTGCCATCTTGTTTATCATCATTACTATGCTATTATGCTATGCTAAGCAAGAAGAGTGATGATAAGTGAGGAAGTATTTCTTTCTCCTATGGATGATTCTTCTTCCTCTTCCCTAGTCTCATTCCTTGCTAGCTCTCTCCATCTTCAAAGGTGTTTGAGGCCTTGGGACTAAGACTTGGGATAGTTAATGCTTTTTTGTAAAGTTTATGTTATGCTCGTGATGCATGAAGCTTTCCATCTTCATAGCATCACCAAGGTCACAAGGAACACAAAGATTGTATTGTACCAAGTCTCTCTTGATGAGAGAATCTATAACACAAACACCTTTTGGAGGGGGGGACCGGCTCCAAGTAAATTTGGTCCTCAGCAATTGTCATGTTCTCTAATACTCTCTCTCTTGCAAGAGTATTGTTCATGACAAGTTAATTAAGTACTATGTTCATGTTGCTACCATCAATTAAGTTCACCCTCTATGTTCTCAAAGTAGTCTCACAAAAATGCTTGCTCTAAATAATTCAGCTATTCTCAAAGTTCATAGGCCATTTCCATTACAAATCACATCTTCAAGAAAAAACATGCATACTGAACCTGTAGCCTTAGTACACAAAGCTTTGATTTTAACCTAGTTAGTGAGATCTTCTCTAGTAAGAATAATATATCTCATCTGCCAAACACCCACTAGCATAGTGATCAAATCTAAAGCTCACTTATAATGCATAGACAATGGATAAGTAGGATGTAATTCATCTCTATGTCACACATTTGAATATTACTAACATACCACTTATAATGCATAGACAATGGATAAGTAGGATGTAATTCATCTGGATGTCACACATTTGAATGTTACTAACATACCATGCAAGTCTCCGCAAACTGAGCAATATCTTTGTACATAAATTTCCACCGATAATGATCGTTGATCTTGACAAAGGTCACCCAAACACCCTTGTGTCCTACCCATAAACTCCAATGAAATTACTTGCTATTGTGCCGCTTTATCACATATAACCCATTGTGATTCTCATCCTAGATGCTTTGGTTGCTTCCATATATGTTTGTCTTTAAGAAATTAGCCATATGCCTTTTTGCTAATCCTCTTGTACAAGGATTGTACACTTGATCACTCCATCTCTCTTATCTAGTAAGAGTGCTAAGTTAGAAGCCTATCAAAAGCCATTCTCCCTCGTATATCTCTTTTAAAAATACTTCAAAAATATGAGCAAGAGTACTACAACTTGCATGCAAATGAGAAGAATTGTAAAACTTTAAGCCCACATCATCACTTATGGTAAGCATCTCCTCTTCATCTTCCTACCTGGCCCTTGATAACATATCTGCTACTGGATATCTCTACTTGCAATAGGATAAAACTCAGGGCTAATAAACTTAATGACAACTATCCATTGCTTGAGAACAATATCTGCTACTGGATATCTCTACTTGCAATAGGATAAAACTCAGGGCTAATAAACTTAATGACAACTATCCATTGCTTGAGAACAATATTCAAAGTCGAGCAGTTTGCAATCATCCCTATCAATGGCAAAAAATATGTCTCCACCATGATTGAAGCCCCAATAAAATGCTCTTTGTCATAATTTAGGGTAGTAGCAACACCCGAGAGCTCTCTCTTAACCTGTGGGTAACTTTGTTGACGAGTATTAAGTAGATCTGCTCCAAATTGGGTTGCATACATGTGACCTTCTTCATCATTTTGACCAATAGCCCACCCAATGGATGTTGAATGGTCGTCAACTGCCAAAATCACTGGTGTTCCACACTTATAGTCAACTTTTCTCAAGGTAAGAGACTTGAGAAGCATCTTCTTTAGTTTCTTGATGGCCTTCGTATGAACTTCTTCCCATGAAAATAGCATTAGATAGTACTGATCACAAGTAAGATTCTATTCAAGAGAATTACATCTATTGCCAATGGTTAGAATTGTAATTAGGGTCAAAGATCTAATATTTTTTGCAATTAAGGTCTAACTGTGAGATTATCCATTTGCTATCACTAATTTAACCATCTTTGCACCTTCAACATTCAATTCACATTCTTTAAGGTGTTCTTCATCCACAATTAGAGGCCTAGTGCCTACTCGATCTCCTCTAGAAATTAACGCACTCCGACAATGTAACGTGAGACGACAATGTTATCATGGAAGGTTGAATCTATCTAACTATGTCCCATTGTCCATAGAAGCACGAAGCAAATGTTTTGGCCATTGCAATAATCGACATGCGAGGAGAAGGCGGGGACACTTACACGATGTAAGCCACACATTGGGAGTCTAGTCTGAGAGTTGAATTGAAAGCTTCATCTAGATTTTCCGAGGTTCATGGGCTACAAGTTAGTGCTAGAATTTTTTGTTTTCTAAAATCTTAAATAACATACTAATGACAAATTTTAGAGGTAAATGGACTATATTTGAAGATTTTACGTACACTAAACTTATCTAAATTTTGTAGGTTTTCTCACATTCAATTTTGAAATTTGGAGGAATTAATCTCCAAATTGTAGACGGGTTTACAAACCTAGTTTTTGTTTTTAGCCTTGAAGCTTGCAACGATCAAATAAGAAAGCTCGACCCATGCCAACTCATAATTCAGGATTAACACATGATTTTGTAGCACCAGGGTCATATTCACTGAAGTTTCCTATGGAAATGTATCTAGTGAATGACAATATTGTGAAGGGTTGCAAAATAGTTACGGGGCATCCTTGGCACATGCTTATGTACTTGAAGCTCGAGAATAGGAATGACAACCCCATTCTACTTGGTGGCCTTTGAATGGGTGGGTGATGTGGACTAGAGAAAACTTGTCACTCTGCAAGTTGCATAGTGGCGCTCTTAAACTTCTAAAAGAAAATCACTAGTGCAAGGGGACTCTAAAATAAGGAGAAGAAAACACTAAAGGAAAAGCAAGAAAAGAAAAACACAAATGTATGATTCTAATTTCTAAATTCAACCGTCCTTCTTTATATGGACACAAAAAGTCTTTTGACTGTTCACACTCATTTGAGTTCCACTTTCTTTAACTCACCTTTTACTTATGCACTTAAGGTATTTTGAAAGGCTTTCTATTTTTTCGTTAAAATTGTAGGATACATGGCTTCACAAATCGTCAATCACGTAACCTTTGACATTTAAAAGATGAATGCTTGAGACATCTTTGAATATTTTGGCATTGTATGTGAATATTGGTTCATATCAAAAGACTTTGAAGGGCTACGGTTGAAGCTAGTCACGGCCTCAGTCTCTCTCTATAAATCTCAGCCATTGCATTTGAGACATCAGGCTCTCTAGGTCTCCCCTTCACGCTCGCTCACGCCATCAGCTGCCATGGCGCCGCACTCCAAAGACGGCCATGATATGCATGCAGCAGCTGCAACCAACATTCAGCCTGCTGGCTTCCCCATCAAGTACACCAAGCTTTTCATTGATGGAGAGTTCGTGGATGCCATTTCAGGTAATTCAGGCCTAGAGAGAGAGAGAGAGAGAGAGAGAGAGAGAGAGAGAGCGCACGCGCATGCGCGCATCTCTACAATTTGAAGGATTGTGTTGGGCTTGTCATTTGAAATGCAGGCAAGACCTTCCAGAGCTTGAATCCTAGCACCGGGGAGCTGCTAGCGAGCGTAGCAGAGGCTGACGTGGCGGATGTTGATAAGGCGGTGAAGGCAGCACGCAAGGCCTTTGAAGAGGGTCCCTGGCCACGTCTCTCTGGCTACGTACGTTTTCTGCTCTCTTCAGTTCAACTCCGGATAGATCTTGAAGGTCTCCTGGGATAGTTTCCTACTCCGTTAAAATCCTACTCCCTCGGTCCACGTCTTGAGTTCAAAACCGCAGAATTGATCTTTGACGTCTTTTACAAACAAAAACACACACACCCCCACAACCCCCCCCCCCCCCCGGCGCCCCCCCCCCCCCCGGCGCCCGCGGGGCGCCTCTCTCTCTCTCTCTATCCGCTTTCCTATTTCCACAAATAAAGGTTGCTTAGATAGAATAAGAGCCTAGTGAAATTAAGAGTTATGGTTTTTCTATTCAGGTCCCACTAGACTTTTGTTTGACAAATTCTTTGTATACACTAGTTCAGGCGGCTTCTCTCTCTTCCTCTCTCCCTTTTTATTGCGTGCACAGGGGTTTCTTTCAATTTTTAAGTTTAGCCTTCATGTCACATATTTTGACACGTGTAAAGAGCTCTCCCTTCCACCATATTATGTTAGTTTAGATAAAAGCAAGGAAAAAGTGGGTTCTTTCACTTTTCTTCAAATAGAAAAGGCAAAAATGGACTCTAACAGTTTTCTTCAAATAGAAAAGGAAGCACACCTGAAATGTGGGCAAGTTTTTTGTTTGGAATTCTCATTGGTTGATCATGGTAGTCGCTCCTTAATACAAAGAAAATTGGAAGTATTAGTAGCACTACTATTTTCTAGGGGTCTTGTCCCCTTCCTATCACTAATATCATACTATTTCTATGTGAAGACAATATTGCAACGTTTATTAAATACCACTAATTCCACTGATGCATAAGAAGACAATATTGCAACGTTTATTAAATACCACTAATTCCACTGATGCATAAGAAAATTGCATTGGGCTTCTAAACCAAGACTCATTTAGGTATGCATGTACACTCATTCATGAACAAGAGAAGAAAGAGCCTAAGATCATTTGATTCTTTCATGCACATTCAAGAAGGGAAATGGAAACATCTAGGTTTGTGGGATGTGTTCACTTGTTTAAAAGGTCAGTGAATGGGGTTACCATGCGATTATAGACAAGAAGTTTTGGACAAATTCTCACAATAATTCCCACATTGTGACTTACCTCAACATCATGAGCTTCTGTGAGAGAGGCACCGCATTGTATGGAAAACACTAAAAAAGACTGTTTTCCTACATGAGAAAAATTCTAAATCTTCTTGTGCATTACATAATCACTATGATGCTTTAAGCATATTGGCTAACTATTAATTTGGTGGAATGTAGGAAAGAGGCCGAATACTACACAAGTTTGCAGACCTATTGGAACAAAATGAGGATGAATTGGCCCATCTAGAGACCTTAGACAATGGAAAACCACTCTTCAATTCAAAATATATGGACGTGGTTACTGGTGTGAAATGTATCAGGATGATAGCAGGTATATTTACTCTTCCTCCTTTTCCCATATAATACTAACATATCTAGTGTTTGTGGTGCAAATTGTAGGTCCACTATTGTTCATGCTTTAGTAGCCTTATCATTCATCATATCCTCTAAGTATCAACATATTAAGCTTTGTGGCTTAGGCATGATTTTGTTTGTTATTGTTTCGCGTAAAAGTGTTATGCCTCATCAATAAGCATGCTTTATCAGTACTGAGAGGTTGAAATTTGTGGATGATCTATGTTTGCATTTGTCTGTCCTTTTCTAGGCTGGGCAGATAAGGTAACTGGGCAAACCTTCAAGTTGGATGGGCCATACCAAGGCATATCTGTTTATGAGCCATATGGGGTTATTGGTGCAATTATTCCATGGAACTTTCCAATTATTATGTTCATAGTGAAAACTGCATCATCTTTAGCGGCGGGCAACAGTATTGTCGTCAAACCAGCCGAGCAGACCCCCCTGACAGCTCTTTATATGGCAGCTCTAGCCAAGCAGGTGCAAAGACGCGGTGACGATTTAAGATTTAGTAGTCTAACATGCTCAATAAGCTCTCAAACTCAAGTAGTGTACTTTTTTATTCGTGACTTAAGTTTAGTCTAGAGTGCTCAAGAAGTTCCATTTCTTCGTGTTTACCACACAAGAAGGGTAGTTTACCAATCACAATCCATAACATGAAGATGTCTAACCATCCTTGTTTTGATTTTGTGGTTTTAAACATGCAGGCAGGTGTACCAAATGGGGCACTGAATGTGGTGCCAGGGTTTGGACCTATCGCAGGTGCTTCCATTGCTAGTCACATGGACATTGACAAGGTACCTTTCATTTTAGTCGATCTATTAAGAGCAATGTTTGGGAAAAGAGTGCCTTAGCTTAGCCTTGAGCCAATTGAAAAATCTAAACAATCGGTTGAAGCAAGGAGAAGAAGGAGAAAATCCACTTGGAAAATTTGAGAAAATAGAGTAAAATTACAAAAAATACTGATTATTTTGAAAATTTTCCTCTTTGAATCTACCCTGAAAGGAATTTTGTATGTTTCTAAAGTTAATTTTTTCCAAACACTGATCAAGAGGGTAAGAGGGAGGGTATAAAAGGAGACCTTGAGCTTGTTTTACATGACTTGTAGATTTTGGAATTTCTCAAAGCCTAGTTTTTCATAACAGGCTGTGGATTTTGATAGGTGTTGCATATCTATTCTATTGATTTACCATTTATCCTTTGGATTTGTGATAGGTGGGCTTCATAGGGTCTACACAAGTGGGGAGACTAATAATGGAGGCTGCTGCAAAAAGCAACCTGAAGCCAGTGAGCTTGGAATTGGGCGGTAAGTCACCTCTAGTCATTTGCGAGGATGCAGATTTGGATACTGCAGTCGAGATAGCCAATGGATCCCTATTTTTCAACATGGTGAGAGTTCCAATCCATATATGTGATATGCCTTTGAACCCCATTTCATCATTATATATTTAGTACTTTTGCATCATGTTTCTTGCAGGGACAATGTTGTACAGCAGGAGGTAGGACTTTTGTGCAAGAGAGCATCTATGAAGCCTTTGTAAACAAGGCAATTGAAAAGGCCAAGAAGATAGTCATTGGTGATCCCTTCAAAGCTGGAGTGGAGCACGGTCCTCAGGTAAGTGCAATCTAGTAGCGCTTCCTGCTCGAAGAGCCAAGGGTTCCCTTTACCATTGGACATATGCGGATATTAGGACTTCACCAACCACATATTTTTGCCAGTTTTGAGCATTGTAAAATACTCATCTATGTTGCTTCCTTTGCTTGGTCAGGTGGATGAGAAACAGTTTAAGAAAACCTTGGATTACATAGAAAGTGGTAAAGCTGAAGGTGCTCGTCTCTTGACCGGAGGTCATTCGGTTGGAAAGCAAGGTTACTTCATCGAACCAACAATCTTCTCAGATGTTAAGGTGAGCCATTGATGATTTAGTGCTAAGTTCCCTTTGTTTTGGTTGTGCAAATTATTCAACACCTACTAAAATTTTTACACTTGCAGGATGACATGAAGATTGCAACAGATGAAATATTTGGACCAGTGATGTCAATCTTGAAGTTCAAGTAATGCCTCATGTTTTGACATTAGTCTTTAAGTATCTGGATTCTATAGTTAGTGTGTGATCCTATGTATATGTGTGCAAATGTTTCTACTACTACAGGCATGTTCCCATGAGACCTTTCTTTTGCACTTTGTGTTTGATACCTTTGTTCAACACTATGTATATCTTCAATTGTGTATGTGATTAGTTCTTTGAGATTTCAAGTATTCATGTATGCATGATTCATGGATGAAGGAATTAATTTCATAGGTCTTAAGAGATTTTGTAAACCCTAAATGGTAGCATGTCCAATCCATGTTCTTGTTGATTCTATTCATGTTTGTTGTCTTCATGATGATGTTGATGTATGTATGTTCATGCAATTGCAGGACTTTGGATGAGCTTATAAAGAGAGCAAATGACTCCAAATATGGACTTGTGGCTAGCATACTCACAAAGGACATAGATGTAGCTCACAAGTTTGCAAGGTCCCTCCGCGTTGGGACAGTGTGGATCAATTGTTACCATGTTTATGATCAATCTGTACCATTTGGTGGCTACAAAATGAGCGGGTTTGGACGTGAGAATGGCCTCGCTTCCCTTCTTTCCCATATGCAACTCAAGTCCATTATCTACCCTCTCAAAGACTCTCCTTGGCATTAAGCTTATAGCTATCGAGTGAATGCTATGCAAGGCCTCACAAACGGAAATTCCTTGAAATGAATAAAGCTATGATACAGTTAATCAAGAAGATCCCTTTTTTGAGAGGAAATTTTTATTCAACGGCTTTAAATTCATATGTCAATGACTATCTTTCCACTATTTGACCTTAGTGCATAATTGTCCAAGCTAAGGCTACCACTTGGCACAGTCTAACGGATGCAATCCTACGTGGTTTTGGATTTTCCTTTTTTCAAAATTGTGATGCACAATTCTTTATTTTTCTTCCTTTTTTAGAGAAAAAGAATATGCACACGGTTAAAAGTTTGTTTCCACTTCCAAATAGTTTATGCCGGTTGATCCAATATTTGTTGAGTTCAAGATCATCACTACCAAGATTTAAAGTGCTAAATTAGTTCCAAATTATCCTTAAAAAAACCTATGCTTTGAAACGAAAAGTAGTTTGTCATTAATGAATGGCTATATGATTCCCCTTAAAGGACCTCCACCTTCAACACTAAGTAACACAGGGTCTTTAAGACCCCCAGGCAGTGGGGTCAATGCCTATTGGCCCCCGCAAGAATCTTGAGGGCGGATGGACGGCCAGCAAAAAATGAGCGCCTTCCTTGCAATCATGCGAATCAAATCCACCACCTCGCTCGCGTGCATCATGTGACATGGGTAGCAAACATAACAATTATAACTAAACTCGAACACACACCTTCTCCTGTCCTTGTTTACTTTTCATCGATCTAACGGTGTCACGCATCTCGTGACTCTCCCCACCATGGATCCCATGACCGGAGCTTCATTAAAGGCCTCGAGTTAATTAGTGGTGAGGGGTCCTCCACCTAGCCATTGATTCTCAGTCCACATGTTTAATTTACACTTGCTTTTAAATTACGATCTTTCTTTCTTCTCATAAGTCTCTTCCCTGTTCTTTCGCTCCTTGCTCATTGGACTACTTTCAATCCATGTCTTAAACTAAAACCATTAACAAGATAATTCTTTATGATGTCACAAAAGGGAATATCTTCAGACATCTAGGAGCACCCTTGGGGGTGGATGTAACTCAGAAGAGTGGGTGCTTGAAAAAATCAAAACAAAAATGAGTAGGTGGGAGTATGCTCTTCTTCCATTCCAAAGTCGGATAAAAGTGATAAATGCCTTCATGATTCCTTATGTTACCTACACTAGCCCGCTTCTCAAGATGGCTAAGTGTCACTGGAAAGAGTTCTTAAAACCAGTAAAAAGGTTTTTATGGAAAAACAACACGAAATCCACTAGGCCTTGGCAATGGGCCATTGGGAATCAGTTGCTCGTCCGGTGAACCAAGGAGGCCTTGGAATTCTCAACCCGATGGCCCATGCAGAAGCTTGTTGCGCCAAATTTGTCATCTCCTTGGCTAAACAGGATCAAGTTTTGGCTGTCATGATCAAAGATATGATGGAAGCGACTGAACTTGGCTCGAAAGGAGGTAAATGGAGAGGGGTGGAGTTCCATGACAAACTATTAGCCCTGTCATGGTCTACCCTTAGACTGGGAGGCAGCTCAAGAGAATTGGTAAGAAAATACAATAAGGCAGCAGGAGTCTTAAAGTGGGAGGAAGAAACCAGATACTTCAAGAACTCCATTCTGCATTGGTCCCTCTGGCTGTCCAAAGTTGTAGATCCGCCACAAATTACCTATTGGATAGAGACAGCTAGGAAACTGAATAACAAGGGTCTGAATCGACTCGGGCACTTCTGGGACAGTGACAACAAAAGTTGGAAAACCATTGATCTTCTGGTTGCCCAGTACCAACTTAATAGCTTGGAGGTCTTGCTTGTCCACAAAGTGATGAAAGAGCTTGACAATATAGTGATGCCGATTTGTGACTCGGAGTTGGACTGGAATGCCTGGAAATGGCCCGGAAGCAGTCTATTATGGAAACCCCATCCTAAAGACATTTATCATACAATGATGCATAAGAAGAATTGATCTAGCTCCTTTAGCAAGATATGGAAAAAACAATGGCCGGAGGAAAGATGGGAGCAAGTAATAGAGAATATCTGGAAGCCTAAGGTTCCACAACACATGAAGGTATTTTTATGGAAGGTAATATGGGGTGCTCTACCGACAGGGGTGAAAATTTAGGAGAGAGGGATTGGGTCAGATCGATGCTTGGGATGCAGGCTCGCTAGTGAAGATCTAGCCCACCTCTTTATGGATTGCCCAGTTATCAAAGGCCTAGCAGGGAAAGTATGCAAGTGGGTCCAAAGAACATGGAAAATTGGTTTCTTCAAGATTGATCTATTCCTTGGAGGGAAGAATTCAAATAGTCCTGTCCTCCTCATCAGCATTCAAATCGTCCGATACTTCTTCTTACATAATGTATGGCAGACAAGGAACCGCCGTGTGTTTGAAGGAGGTTTCGAGGTGGCAAGCTTCGCAAAAATTATACAAGAAAGCAAAGTGCTAATATGGACACTCGGACGCAAGCAACACTCGGAGAATTGGTCTAGGATTATTTGTGCCTTGTTGTCAGCAGTTGGCATGCCTAGGACGGGGGAAAATACTAGCCATCCGTAATTAAAAGATATCAGAAGAACATGACAATGGATTTTGTTGCCCTGATAGCCGTTGTGATTTTGGTCCCTGTGTGATGTCATGGCTCAATACGACCATGACAAGACCTTGTAATTTTTTAGGTTGATCAATATAATTCTCTCGCAATTGTGAGTTCTGCTATTAAAAAAAAAGATAATGCTTTATGTAGCCTACAAGTAAGCAAATCGTAGGATTGGGTTCATAAGTATTGTCAAAGCTAGGATTCAAAGAAAACATTACATTGGTTACTTGGTTTAAACACTACATTGGTGAAATACTATACATTTGAGTACCCTTTGTATACTTTAAGGCACGTAGGCTCGGCATGAGCTTGAAGTCGTCCTGTAATTTTCTCTTTGTCATTCTGAAATAAACACTCACGATTGTGAGTTTTAAAAAAAAAAAGGGAGTCATTTGCACATGGATCTAGGTTTTTTTATTTTGTCTTAGGGTAAAGGGGCCAACTTAAGGCCACCTAAGAGGAAACACACGCTCCGGAAAGCACGCTAAACAGAATCGAGTGCTTAGACGCTCAAAATGAAGATCGAGATCGTCTCTATCAACAGCAAAAATCTGGAATCAAGTTGCATTTATACAGGGGAAGAATGCCCGCACAACATTTTTTATGTGTATAAAAAATGGGTGTAAATAGGAAACCAGAATGGGAGGGCATTTAGAGCCATTGTCCCAACAAGGCTTGAACCTAAGATCTAATGGCCACGATTACAAGTTGGCTACATTGTCCACCCCAACTCTCACCCATTTGTGTCTCACAATGGGTCCGAAAGTGCACAAAAAAATGACCCCGACAGTCCCCCTAAAAGGGGGTGGTTTTTTATTGGCCCCTTTACCCTAGCGATCCCTCCCCTTTATGCTAATGAAAAATAGGAGGTAGTTTTAAAAATGAATTTTGATTTATCTGAAATTGATTGTTTTTTGATTGGCTGATGAAGTTAGAGGACGTTTATGTCCTTTGTTGGATAACTTGCATGAATAAGATCTTGAAGATATGCATCAAAAGATGCACCCAACCATTTATTGAAGATATGAGCTGCCGACTCGAGCAAATCTCATGCAATTTTGGCAAGGCAGTCAGAACTCAGGTATCAAATGAGGAGCTGACGGGTACACCAAGAGTAGCAAGTTGTCAGCTAGCGAGGAGGTGGAGAAAGGTGAGGTTGATGATGATAGGCAACAATGTTATGATCCTCGATGCAAATGTGTGTGTTCGTAGACTTCCATCTCTATTCTTTCTTTCAGACCTTGTTGTTCTCTTAATTTATTTTTTCTTTTTGAAGAGGGAGAACAATATTAACAGAGGTAGATCAAGTTCTCATAAGTTCTACATTCGTTTCAATAGTTAGACTAGGTGGCCTATTACATTTTGTTGTTGCAATTGCAGATGTCTATCCCTTTATCATACAAGGAATGGGAGCCAGTGGAGTGTTTTATAGTACTCATCTCTGTAATCCACGCCGACATTGGTGTTTTACAGTTGGATGGAAGAACTAACAAGATTCTTGCAGATGAGGGAATTTTCTTCTACAAGCATTTCTACCAGCTCAACCAAAAAAATCAAAAAGGTACTATGGTTAAACTCCCTCTTCCTACCAATTGGAGTTGTATTGACTGGCCAATCCCGAACACCACAGTGTGTGAAGCTCTCATAAGCAAGCTTTTAGGGATGTGCAGAGGTTCCTACGAAGTTCAGTGCCCACTAAATTGGTAAATATTGCTAATTTTTGTCCTATAAGTTTATTTGTGTAACTATTTCACACATGCCACATACATGTTGCAAAGACAATGCTGGTATGTAAATCTCTAGATGCTTGCTTCTGTGACAAGCTTCTTGATAGAGGGTGGTATGTTAAAGAGGTGGAAGGCATACATTGCGAGGTTGCACTGGAGACTTTGGTGGTTAAGTACATGATCGGCACACAGTCCCTTTTTATCTCCTTCTGGTACCAGCGCTCTCAAATTGTTGCAGGCTACCCTAAGTTTATTCCTATTGATCAAGAGTCGGCAGGCATGCAGAACAATGGTGGCATAGATGTGGAGGTATTCAACAAAGAGCTCAACCTTGTGACAATGGTCACAATAAGAGAGCAATGCAACCTTCTGCAACTTCATCACGACATCGTGGACGAGACCACAGAGAACGAGCCTTCATAGTTCTATTTCTTAATTGGTGGATGCAAAGTAATGCAACAAAGGGAAAAGGAGATTGTCTGTAAAGAACTAATTGGCCGAGTCCAAAACATGCCAATGTAACTTGAATGAATCTATATTGATGACTTCCATTCCAATATTTCTTGCAATTTAAATCTTTTGTTTCGATTGTGAGATGATTACCACAATTTGGTTATATCTTTATTTCAATTGTAAGATGAGATCTGTCTCACTACCTCTGTCCCTCTGTTACTTGGAAGTGCGATTATTGTATATTTTGAACAACATATGCAGAGTTTGATGCATAATCTCTCTCTCTCTCTCTCTCTCTCTCTCTCTCTCTCTCTCTCTCTCTCTCTCTCTCTCTCTCTCTCACACACACACACACACACACACACACACACACTTTCATGATGGCACCACATCGAGAAGTACAAATAATCATATTAATGTAAATAGCTAGCATTTCGGGAGTATTTGTAAGTAAAAATTTTGAAACAGTCAATGGGCTGAAATACAAATTTTGGAGATAAGGGATCAAAATTTCCTCTAGATAAAAGTCATGCTCATGACCTTCAAATGAGGGTGGGGAGAGAGTGGTGTCTGGTGGCTTTACCAAACCCTTATGGGGTGTGTCATCTATCAACAAAGTGTTGATATCATCATATGGGACATGGATTTAAGGTCTTGTGTCCCCGACAACGGCACCAATGTTTTAGGGCTTAACTACTCCCCTGTTCATACTCACAAGCACGACACAGACAACATACTTATCATCCGATGACACGACTAACCCGTAGGTGCACGTAGGCAATCTCGTTAGCTTTTCAGACTGAGACCAATCTACACATACGCACTTTTATGATGCATCAATCACTAACCCTGGTAGAATGCAACCCACTCTATCCCTAACCGCTCACAACACCGTTTACACTTCCAATGAACTCGGAATTGCATCAAACCTTGTAGGCACCATCCTCTCACTAGGATATACTTACCTATAAGTCTAATCTCACCAGATTTGAACCCTAGTTATCTCGAATATAATCGCGATAGAAAACAAGTTTATAGAATAGGAATACATTTGGTTTGGTAGGGTGGTAGTGGTCGTCAATGTAAACACACTAATACTGCGAATACAAAAAATCAAATTGTGAATGTTTGATTCCCGGTACGGTGCAAACCATATTTACAAGGGGATTGAGTTTTATCTGCAGCATAGAGGACCATATCGGACCCGGAACCTTGGAAGTAGAAACCGTATAAATTTCTTGGTTCTCGGATGCACAATGACTCTGCGATCGCCTATCTTGAAGGTGTGTAGGTTGACAAGCTTTGCATGGGGATCATATGGCTCCCGAAACAATAACAATCCATTAACGTACAAAATAATTAGTCTCTACAAACATTTTGTAAAACAAATAAGTAGTTAGACAATAGGTTGACTTTCATATTCTTTTACATTGGTTATTATCGGAACAATCCTGTCAATGTCTAACAAAGTTCCATATTGGGTTTGCCTGTCATCGAGGTTGTCTTGTTCAGTGTTGACATCCTCAAGCTTCTTCTCTTGTCCTTCTGTTGTGCGAGACACTTGTGTCTCGAGTGTTGAGGGCTCCATTGCACCTAAATTTTCTTCTAATGTGCTATGATCTGTTTGTGTTTCAGGCATAAATGACTCTTGAGTTTCAAGCTCAACAGGTGGAATTGTGGCATAGGTATTCTCTGCTTGAGGGTTAGAGCGTTCTTTCTCAACCCCTCCCTCTACATAAACTTCTTCCTTTTGAAACCCTCCAAGCATAGAGGGAGTTTCAACATTTATTTATTCGGCCGCCCCTCAATCTGTATGATCTTTCTCCCTCTGCAACATTTCTCTTCTCAAAAGTTCCTCCCTCCTCTTGCTCCTGTCCTTTCTCAGTTGCCCTTATGGAATCTATTTGTTGCAATCCATCAGTACTCATCGTTAACTCTACAATGTGGTCATCCAATAGGATTTGTTCTGCATCCATGCTGATGGAATGTGAAATTTCAAGCAGATGTTGGATTAGAGTGGCACAATATCAGTGCAAATACTCTACGGTGTACTTCTCCAATGCACTCTGCAAAAGACAAAACAAAAACAAAAAGGAGCTGAGACACATTTTTGTCCAAACTGTCACAATTGTTATAGTAATGTTGTTCAAAATGCATACCTTTGACATAAATGGCTTTAGTGCAAATAAGCTCTGCAATATATACTCGGCATGGAGGAGGCATCTCCATCCACACAAGTTGCCATCTTTCTGTAAAGGCACCGTGACTTCCTGAATTTTTGACCTGTACAACTCTAGATTTTTGCATAGCCTTCCATATACGTGCAACAGTCTTTTTATGCATCTGCAAGTAGGAGGAGTTGGTATGAACCCATCACAATAACTATCTGCATTCTTTATCCAAAATAAAACCAATGCATAATTCTCAATACTCACAATCTCAATTCTGGATGCGTTCCTTGAATTGAGTTTAGTGTCGACACAGCTGGCTTGTCAAGTTTAATGCAAACGAGGCTCCAGTGGCGGTTGCTCTTATATGGAAAAATCATGGTTGTTACTTGCAGCATTGGACAATGGGCAAGCCACTTCTCGAATGTGCCAATAGGGGTGTTTTTCATTCTGAGAAAGGAAGAAATATGGGAATCCAAGATATATATTTCTACATGGCTTTGTGGAGGTAGCTGGCTCTTTATCAAACTACAAGACAATTACTAGTTGTTAGTCTCTAGCCTCAAGGATGAATAAAAATATGTTGAAGCTGGTGAAATCATCTTACTTCAAGAAGATATATACAATTGAATCTATGATTTGAGCATCTAGATCCCGCAATATATTGATGTCAGTAGAATCTAATGCAAGTCTTCTTATACCATCTTCTAGCTCTATATCGACTATTAATCCTTCCTCCATAGATGTCAAAATTTTTTTGTTGATGAAATCGATTTCGTGTGTTACAATGTGGTAGCTGTTAATCTCTTCTTCTATAGCATTTACTACCTTTACCTTCTCTTTCAGTTTATTCATCTAGTCTACACGCCAATTTTCCTGCTCAGTCCTGGTCCTAGCATTCACAAAGTGGGTGACCTTTACAATCTCCATCGTCTCTGGCTTTGATGGAGGAATAAGCAAAATTTCTTTCATTTTATTGTCTATAAATTCATTGGGCTGGAGCACCTTTAATATCTCCACATTACTCTTTTCAGAGTTTCATTGTCCTTGTCCATAATCGTTACCCTATGTGCATGTGCTACAAAAATTGTTATGTCATTGAAATATTCTAGCAAAAAATCTTCTACTGCCTCTTGTAGTGCCAATAGTGAAACAGGTTTCCACCTCATGGTCCCAAAACATGCTTCCTCACATATTGACATGACTAGTCTTTGGAATTGAAGCTTTGGTACTAGAAGGTCAATACATGTCTGAGCCTTCCTGATTTCCTTAAACAACTTGATGTGCCTTTGTAGCCAACTCATCCTTGGAGCTTTCAAGATTTTCATGGGCTTTTTTGGTCTCTTCTTTTTAGTAGCAGATCTTCCTCTTCCTTTAACAGCCAAACTTGGTCCTTTACCTACCTTTCTCGCAGTCGGCTTTGTTCTTTCCATTTACCTGTAAGCCTCTCTCTCTCTCTCTCTCTCTCTCTCTCTCTCTCTCTCTCTCTCTCTCTCTCTCTCTCTCTCTCTCTCTCTCTCTCTCTCTCTCTCTCTCTCTCTCATGGCATTATGGCATGCGGGGGCAATTTAGTAAAAGATAGAATGATACCTATGCGCCATTGTGCACACAAGATTCCAAGTTATTGTGCCAAAACAATAAAATTATTTTCTATTACACATAGGGACACCCACATACACACACACACACACACACACACACACACACACACACACTTCTCCTATGTGGTTTCATTCCCATATCCAACTCTCTATCTTCGCCAAAGTATCATTATGGTATGCGTATGACATTTAGCTAATACTAGAATCGTCTCCGTGCGCCATTCTGCAAACTCGTCAAATTTATGGGCAGTTGTCATTTTGGCTTATGTATAGTCCCAATAACATACCATTTCTAGTTTAGCATACACACACACACATAG
This sequence comes from Adiantum capillus-veneris, assembly GCF_014529385.1. NCBI lineage: Eukaryota > Viridiplantae > Streptophyta > Polypodiopsida > Polypodiales > Pteridaceae > Adiantum > Adiantum capillus-veneris. The sequence continues at coordinate 101,741,988 of NC_140943.1, read as the reverse complement.
ACACACAACACTACTCTCTATCTGCCCTTTCCCTGCCCTTAATCTACTTCCCTCTCTATGTCTCTTTCTTAGACCTGTAGGTATTTGTAGAATTTGGATTTCTATGATGGAAATCAAGACCCTGATCTGTGTTGTCACCTTGTGCGATGCTCTTCTGAGCTATTCTCTCTCTCTCTCTCTCTCTCTCTCTCTCTCTCTCTCTCTCTCTCTCTCTCTCTCTCTCTCTCTCTCTCTCTCTCTCTCTCTCTCTCTCTCTCTCTCTCTCTAAGCATGCCAACAAATATTGTACAACCCATTAAGTGTGAAAGTGACCACTAGTTAATTTTAGCCGTTTGACACGTGTAAAGCATGTAGTTATTTTTTGTGCATGCCGGCAACGATACTATGAACAATTAGATTATGTGAGAGAGAGAGAGAGAGAGAGAGAGAGAGAGAGAGAGAGAGAGAGAGAGAGAGAGAGAGAGAGAGAAATAAGGAGAGATACAATTAGGTAGAGTTTGTACACACACACACACACACACACACAGAGTACAGGTACACATAAATAGCATCTCTTGAAGGTTTCCATGCCAAGCCTAGGAAAAGGTAATGCCTATTGTTTTTTATTTCTTACAGGCGTGGTTTAATATAATTTAGAGAGAGAGAGAGAGATGACACTTTTACTTGTCTTATGGCGAGCGGACTGAGATTGTTGGTCCGCCAATTGTCGTTCACGTGTCGTAGAGCACGAAATGGGTATGTAGTGGGTAGGCACTGAAATAAAAGAAGATGCTCTACTAGCATCTTCAAAATGCCAACATGACCTATGAGACATATCTAACACACACACACACACACACACACACAAGAGATCAACATAGAGAGAGAGAGAGAGAAAAGAAACTTTATTTGATCTCCTATGGCACGCATATATGTAGTATCAATTTGCCGATTGTTCTTCTTGCATCATGGAGCATAAAAGGGGTAGCAAAACAGGGAGAGAGAGGAGTTGAATCTCAAATAAATGAGCTTCTCTAAGTAACCTATATAAAATGCCAACATTGAGACCAATCGGTCACACACACACACACACAGACCAACAGATTTAGGAGAATTGTGTTAAAATATTTAATACAAAATTTAAATGTTGATGTGACCAATACTTACCTATTATTGCATGTATTATGTTTTTCTTAGGATTAAGACATCAGAGAATGAAGAGGTAGATGGTCAATCCAAAAAATATCTTAGGTGAACAGGAAGCAAAAGAGAGACCACCTAAGTTGCTGAGAGCAAAATATCTTAGGTGAACAGGAAGCAAAAGAGAGACCACCTAAGTTGCTGAGAGGCTCTCTAAAGAGAGATTTGAACTTTTCTCAAGCCAAAGATACATTTCTTGGAGATGATGTTATGACAGAGGAGCCCCCCAATGACTCAGAAGCTTCAAAATTGGAAGAAGTGCCTGTAAGCCAAAAGCTTCAAGTGACTAGCACCAAAAAGAAAAACATTGGTCTTTTCTCTACCTGTGAGCCAGCTACAAAATGTAAGGAGGGGGTGGATGGGGTTGAAAATCCTGCATGTGTGGATGAAAGACTGTTTGATTTGTCATTATCTGTAGGAGTTGCTCAAATGTTCGACAGGGTCTCTTCTATCTTCAATGCCCCATTCATTTTGGATGACCTTATAGCTCAGCACAATGATTTCCTCAAGTTTGAAAGAGACAAGTTTGAGCTTGAGGTCCACAGGGGCAGGGTGGTTCTTGCTGACATGGCGGTGGTGCACTTAAAAGATTGTGGTTCCACAAGACAGTCATACAAGAAGTACCATCAGGTGCCTATCATCTAGAGACCCTCACTGTGTCCTATGCACAAACGAGATTGCAAGCTAATCAAAGAATCCTTTGGGTTCCTTCTATTCTTAAATGCTTTATATGATAGTCTTAAATCCTTTGGGTTCCTTCTATTCTTAAATGCTTTATATGATAGTCTATTGAAAGATCCTTCAGAGGTAATGGATGAGGACGATCTACCACCCAATGAACAAGATGATGAGGACATGGAGTCCAATGAGGTTCACGAGATTGAGGAGGATATTAATCTTGAGGTAGAGGCTAAAGAGGTGCAACAAAGAAAAATACTTACAAACATTTGACATCAAATTACCTTTAGATGTCTCTGGCTTTAATGAGAAGCAAGCCACATTGATGCTTCATGAACTGCAGATTTCAAATTTGGTGAGAGATCATACATTTTCCTCCATAACATTCAAAGTATATTTTCTAGGAGGACTTTGCACTTGTCACACTCTCCAAATTTCAAGAGGGAAGGAGTGGATTTTTATCTGATGGCTGTAGTGACGACGAGGCGATGGAAACCTCTAGTAACCCAAAGGAGTGCCTCGAGCTTTGCTTTGACAAGGCACAAAAGTATAGAGAGACACACTCTGCAAATTTCAAGAGGGGAGGAGTGGATTTGTATCTAATGGCAGCAGTGACGACGAGGCGATGGAAACCTCTAGTAACCCAATGGAGTGCCTCAAACTCTGCTTTGACAAGGCACAAAAGTATAGAGAGACACTCCCATATGAGGCTCGTTTCCAAGCTATCAAAAACAATCTCAGGCCATTAACCAGCACTCAGGAAGTAGAGGACTGGTTTATGCGTCCCACACAAGGGTCCATGAGATCAGTGGACCTATGGAAGGATGACTTATATATGCAAGATGAGGGCTACATGGTAAGCTCCAACCCCCCTCCCCCCCTCCCAAAAAAAAAAAAAAAAAAAAAACTAGCTGTCATTGTCTTTCTCTAACTCATCCTTTTGTGTACAGTCATGGATTGCTGAAAAAGATGAATTTCTCCGTGTCAAGAGAGTATTGTGGAAGGGATGCAGCACTAGGACAATACCTTGCTAGACTCTGTGAGGCACCCATACTAGTCTTTCAGAATGGAATGTCCCAAGAGGGAAGTATTGCAACATTCGCCCTCAAGACGCTCTCACGCTTCTTAGGTGGACCAATGCTACCACAAAATGCATACAAAGTTATCCTCGTCGACAAAGTTTTTACTACAAAATGTTTTGGATATTGTCCAGGGTACACTAGTGGTATTACACATACACAGCAATGGCACTCACTTTGAGGAAACAAAACCCAAATAAACTCTTAGATTGTGGCAAACGTTTAATGATCCAATACAAGGGTAATGTGCCAAAAGATATCCACTATATGTCATCAAGTTGAGAGACTTGTGACTTGCATTGTATCTATTATATCATTAGGCATCTCTTGTACATGTTGTGATCTAAAATCAAAATTTCTTGATCAACCCCTGGAAACAAATCTTTCAAAGTGTTGCCTTATCTCGAGAGCCACCATGTTGTGTGTGTCTGAAATATGCATTCCTAGACATATAATGAGACTTTTCCAAGCCTTGGGTGTTCCATACGCCTGGATTTCCATACTTTTGAATGAAGTATGGTAAGTGATGAAGTATGGTAAGTGATTGAAAATTATGTGCTGCAATTAAAACAAGTTGTTAGGAATTTTAAACAATATATTAGCCCTTATCATTTAAAAGGGTGCTTTAACAATACCATGTAATGAGTAATTTGAGTTTCAATCCATGTTGTCCTAAATGCTTTTTTAGTAGTTGACGGTGACGAAGGAAATTTGGAATGGCGGCCTCTACACCAAAACAAACTCCATTGCGCCACAAGGGAAATGAGATGAGGGCACCACCTAGTCTTGGAAGCGTGAACTAGGACCGCTACACGAAGAGAGAGAGAGAGAGAGAGAGAGAGAGAGAGAGAGAGAGAGAGAGAGAGAGAGAGAGATCACTATGAATGAAGCATTAACCGTGGTGTGTGTACAAGGAATGGATGACTTCAAACACTCCCAACAAAAATAGCATACAGACTACCAAACAATCACTCAAGGATTAGCCAAGATCACATCAAGCACTCTCACACGCATATAAAACATTTCTCTTAATTAACATAAGTAAGAGGAGGAGAGGTTACTCGCATGAAACAATTTGCACTCTAGAATGTGCAAGAATAGAGTGAATGAATGAGCTTATGGGCTCATGGTGAGTGATACAAAGGCTCAATGGGCTGAGGGAGGCTTGAAATTACAAAGGGGAAGGCCTCTTTATATAGGAAAGAGAGTGATTAGGAGTGAGGTTAAGATACAAGTGTAATTTGTACAAATGAAGCTTGATTAGGGACATTCAACCAATGAAGAAGCTCCTTCCAAGTGATTTGTTGACCAATTAGCTCCATCATCACTTGTGTTGTCTTCACTCCTTCCTCCATAGCTTGAGTCCAAGAGCTTCCTTATTTTAAAATGTAAAGAATCTACATAAAATCAATACATATCTAGTAATAATAGAAAGGGGTTGAGTGAGAACTTATGAATTACAACAAGATTAAGCATGACTTGAGAGGTGATTAGAAGAGGAACTTTGATGGGTTTTTGAGCTTGAGAGAGAGGAGGAAGGAGAGGAGGGTGAGAAGACTAATGGCTGATTTAAAAGAAGGTCTCAATGTGGAAAAGGAAGGGTGTGTGTGTGTAAAGGTAGGGGGGTGGTCTCCACCACAGTTGAAAAAACTGTTGTCCACCATTTTGGCCATATCTCCTAGACCGTAGATGCAAAAATTATAAAAAAAATATGGCCAGAATCTTCAGCTCGTCAGTTACAACTTTGATGAAGACAACTTTTCTTGGATCGGAGTGGAAGTATTTTTTAAAAATTCAACAAAATCATGTGCCTGGTTTCTTCCTTTACCAAGTCTTCCACTTGGGTCCCATTTGTTTGAATCATCATATGGCTCCAAAGCCATGATGATATGAGCCACTCATGACCCTTGAATCATGGGTGCATGGCTCCACAACCACATCATATCTTTTCTTTTCACATTTACATATTTTCCCTTCCCTTTACCACTAGGTTCTCCCTCTACCTTTCACCTCCGGTGAACTAGTCAAGAAAAAATCATTTTTTTAAAATTTTTCCAAGAGGTTGTTCTCACTCTTTCTTTTATTGTAAACCTCTAGAAGCAAGGAAAACCAACAAAATATGATAAACAAAAATTTGTGATAGGCTCGGATCATAGCCCCCCCAAACCTGGCTAGGGGTATTTATGCCTCTAGCCTACTTTCTTTGATCTTGAGCTGACCTTATCCTGATGTGATAAGGCTTTAGACGCCATCCATTTGTCCTGGTCTTGTGCACTTTACCATCAATGTCTTGAAGTCTGTAAGAGCCATTTTTGAACTTTTTGGTAACCAAGAACGGGCCTTCCCATCGGAAAAGAAACTTTCCATCCTTACGAGTGTCGAAGCGATTGTCATATCGAAGCACCAGAGATCCCTTTTTGATGTCTTTGGATGCTAGCTTTTTGTTGAACTTTTCTCTGCGCTTCTCTGCTTCTTGAGAATAGTGGTTGATGGCTTCTTCACGATCCAATTGCAGCCTCTCTAGATCCATGATTCTTTGATGTACTTTCTCCTTTTGAGAGCCTACCTGGCTACCCAATATTCGAAGACTTGTTAACTTGACTTCAATGGGCAAAAGCGCCTCCTTTCCATAAACCAAATGAAAGGGTGTGTACCCTAATGTGGTTTTGAAGGAGGTTCTATAGGCCCATAGAGCTCCATTCAGGTGTTTGTCCCAATCTTGGCGCCTGGCATGTACCTGTTTGGTGAGAATTTTGCAAATGATTCCATTTACCTTTTCCACCAAACCATTGCACTGAGGGTAGTAAGGAGTAGAGTGTTGATGCTGAATATTTAGCTTCTTCATGAGTTCTCCTACCAAGTCTGCTCTAAACCCTGGTCCTCTATCAGATAGTATTTCAAGAGGGGTGCCAAACCGGCAACAGATGTGGTCAAAGATGAACTGACTCACATCCTTAGCAGTAATTCTATTGGTCGGCATAGCCTCAGCCCATCTAGTCATGTAGTCTACTCCCATGATGATGTACTCTTTACCTGACTGAGTGCGTGGTAGAGGCCCTATGGCATCAATTCCCCACTTCTCAAAGGGCCCATATACCTTTATTGGGTTCTGAGGTTCAGCTATGAGCCGTCGTGGTCCTGCTTTCTGACATTCATCACATGTTTGACACCAATATTTGACATCACGATGAAGACTTGGCCAAGTAAACCCAGCTTGTAGAACCTTTCTACTAGTGACGTCGTGTGCAAAGTGTCCTCCACACATATCATCGTGACAAGCTTTTAAAATCTCTTCAATTCAACTCTTCAAAGGAACTCTCCTAAGCACACTATCCTTACCAAGACAATACAAGTCATCATTTACTATGCGATACGTGGTAGCCTTCCTAGCTAACCATCGCCTTTCCCCTGCATTCAAGTGTTTAGGAGCCTCTCCTTGCTCCAGAATGTGCATAATATCTTCCAAGTCCTCCTTGCCTTGCTGAAGTGGAAGTTTGATGGCCACTGCTCCCACTATTGACTCATTTAACTTTGATGATGCTAGGTGGTCTGCATCCTTGTTCTGGTCTCTTGGTACATGATGTACTTGTGCCTCCCTAAATCTCCTCATAAGAGCTTTTGCTTCTCTCATTTTAGTAGAGAGACGGACATTTTTGCAAGCCCATGTACCTTGCATTTGCCTTACCAAAAGCATGGAGTCACCAAAAGCGTTTAATCTCTTAATTGAATTATCGAGGCACCAGCAAAGGCCATGAATTAGAGCATGATATTCTGCTTCATTGTTGGAGTGGACATCTTCTAGAGTGATCCCTTCACCATGGATCCTCTCTCCCAATGGGGATAAGACCACGATGCCTGCAGCTGCCTTATCCTTGGTTCTCTTGTATGCTCCATCAAAGTAGAGGCTATAAGCATTGACCAAGGCCTCTAGAGCTGGAGGTGGTGGAAGTTCCTTTCTCTTCAAATGGCAAACTTTTTCATAGCACTTGTTTGTTAAAATGTCGGCTAAGCATGCTCGAGTTGTTCTTTCAATCTGTATTGTATAATCAAACTCTTGAAGTCGCACCACCCACTTTGCTATTTTGTCAGAGATTTCCATATGTTGTAGTGCATAGGGAAACATATCCTCCACAGTGATAATTACAAACCTCTTCGGCAGCAAGTATGGCCGAAATTTGGTTACCGCAAACATGAGAGCTAACACTAGCTGTTCCATTAGGGTGTAGGCCTTCTCTGTGTTTTCCATGAGGCGGCTAGCAAAATACACAGGCCTCATAAAGGAGGTTTTTGGATCTTTTGTAGGAGGGCAGCACCAATGGCTTCTTCTCCCACACTAGGGTTTACAAAGAATGTTTCTTCCCAACAAGGTTGGAGGATTACAGGGAGTGACCCTAACATTTTTTTAATCTCTCTAAAATGCCCTTCACTTTCTTCACTCCAAATAAGCGTCTCTTGACGAGTCAGCTGTTGTAGAGGAAATATCACTTGGGAGAGTAAGTGTATGAATCTACTCAAATATCTTAGCTTTTGCAAGAAGGAGATTAATTGTTTGATGGAAGTTGGGGAAGGTAGATTTAGCAATGTTTCTATCTTTTCAGGATCTACCTCGATTCCATCAATGGACACTACATGCCCTAATAGTGTAACCTTGCTTTCCCCAATGTGACATTTGTCCTTGTTTAGTTGTCCACCCAGCTTAGCTAAACGAGTAAATCCTTCATCAATCTTGCCGAGATGCATACTTTTGGAGATGTAAATACAAAAGTCATCTATGAAAACCCTTATGGACTTACCAAAGTAAGGTTGGAAGACCATGTTCATGAATCGTTGAAAGGTGGCTGGAGCGTTGGTGAGACCAAAAGGCATGACTCGAAATGCAAAACATCCCCATGGTGTGATGAAAGTAGTCTTTTTCTGGTCCTCCTCTGCAATGCGTATTTGAAAGTAGCCAGAGTAGCCATCACACACTGTGTATCTCTCATGGCCTGCTACTTCATTTAGAATCTCATCTTGAAATGGGAGAGGGAAGTGGTCCCTCTTTGTTGCAGCATTTAGTGGCTTGTAATCCACGCACACTCGCCATTTACCATTCTTCTTTGGCCTCACCACTACTGGGGAGACCCATTCTGAATCTTCTACTGGGTATATGAATCCTGCTTCTAAGAGTCTCTTCACCTCAGACAACAGTGCATTTTGTTGCACAACTCCTAATCTTCTTAGTTTTTGTACTACTGGCTTGCTCCCTTCTTTTAGATGGATATGATGCTTCACTGCCGTGACACCTGTAATGTGAGTGTAATCAGAAATAAACAATGATGCATGCTTCTTGAGAACATTTACATAACCCTCCTTTTCTTCTTCCTTTATATCCTTGGATAACATCTCCTCTAGGCTGGCATCCCACACATTCTCCATTTGGATCCTTGGGTTGTCTTCTGATGAGGTAGTTTCCTTTATGGTGACGCCCATGACTTCGAGAGTGCTATCACTCTCTTCACTTGAACTCTCTTCCTCGTCCATGGATGAGGAGCATCCACTTGAGCTCCACTCATCAGCTGACGTCTCTAGTTCAAGGTTCTCTTGTCGCCCATTCTTTAGGTTATAAACCACCTTCCGACTATGGCCACCCATGCGAGGCCTCAACTCCAAGTCTCCTGTTGCCCAATCTTGCCTAGCTCCTATACCCATAAGCCAAGGTCGTCCTAAAATAAGGGGGTATCCTTCTCCCTTTACTGGCATCACATAAGCATCAACCTCTGTAGTGATTCCAAAAACAGAAACTCTCAAAGCTTTCACTACACCCACACAAGTGACAGAGACATTATTGGCCATTTTTGCCCTAAAGTTTGATGATTCCATTACCTCTAAACCCAATTGATGCATTAGCTTTTCTGTCATGACACAAACCTCTGCTCCACTGTCAATGTAAGTTTTTGGAATCCGTTGTCCCTTGATTTGAGCCTCCACCAAAGGCACTATATCCTTGAGACCATATGCTTTGATTACACTTACTAGCTTACTTCGCTTTGCCCTCGTGCTCACCATTTTTGACCATTGTCGTCGAAGCTTTGGGGAGATATGAAGTAGTTGTGGCCAAGTAATCTTTGGTCCTTGAGAACTCACATCAGCTGTCAAGTCATAAAGTTGTGTCCGAGATCCCATAGGGAAATCAGAGATGTCAATTTGAGACCTAGTACGGGTCTTTCTCTTCTTGGCTTCATCTTTAGTTTCCCGAGATGTACTTGCTTCATTGCTTGCATCCTTGCTTGTTTCTTTACCTACTTCATCTTGGACACGCACACGTTTGATAGGCATTGTAGCCACTTCATCTATCTTCATCTTCCCTTTAGCTATTTCTTCCTGGTTGCTTTTGCCCTTGAGGACCTCCTCCATCCTTATGATGCTCACATTTGGTTGAGTAGCTGGGGCTTGAGCTTGAGCACGAGGTGGCTGCAAAATTTGAGGTTGCGGTTGCTCTTGTGCTTGAGCTCTAGCACGGGGTGGACTTACTTGTTGTCGAGGACCTCTGACAGGGTAGTCATATCTTCTGGGATGAGGGCAATTATACATGCCGTGGCCAATTTCCCCACAATTGTAACACAACATTTCCCTTGCTTGACGTCGCATTGGTGGCCGATTCCCACCATTTCCCTCAATAGGCCTTCTTACACCCTGCACAAGATTTACTCTCAACCCCTCTAGCTGGTTTGTGAGATTGTTTATTTGTTGGAGCATATCTTCTTGTTGACCTCTATTGAGGTCTGGTGCATTAGGCACATTTGGAGGTATGTGAGAAGCTTCCATAGTTGTGATATTGCCTCCCAATGCTAGCTGGCCAGCTTGGGCTTGATAGAGAATCTTTCTATTCTTTTCCCTAGCAATTCTTAAGGCATCTTCAAAAGCATTTGGAAATTTTCCCTTTACCTTCTCCCTTAGCAAGGGGTACAAACCTGAGATAAATCGATCCTTTTGGAGGCAATTGGGAGCTCGCTCACCAGGGTTTAGTGAGTCTGACCATTGCCCCCAAAGTTTCAGAAAACCTTCCTCATAGGTTGCATAACCATGAGGGTCAACTTGATGAAGGGACAGAAGCCGTTGCCATAGTTCTTCTGCCGAATTGGCTCGTTGAAATCTTCGTAGGAAAGCCACCTTCAATCCCTCCCAATCAATTATTTGGGTTGGATCTAGAGCTTGGAACCATACCCTAGCTTCTTCTTTGAGCACCAAAGGAAAAGCTCTCAATTTCACTGCTTCGTCATCCCTCCCGGAGACAAGGAAAGCCATCTCCAAGTTATCCAAAAAATCCCCAGCATTTTCCCCACTACGCCCGAAAAAATTTGGGAAAGCCATCATAAAAGTGAGTTGCCTTCCTCTCAATATAGCACAAAGATGAAAACGTCTAGGCCCAAATCATATCTTATTAAGGGTAGAATAAATGGATTGATAGATGCATTAATCTCAGCTAGACGACGAGGGCCTAGTAAGTCCCTTATGATGTTTTGGAACCTAAGCTTTGTGCTAGCTATTATATGCACAGTTTGTCTAGAAAGAGGTTGGAAAGGTCCATATAAATCCCTATGATTCATGGAGTATGCTTAAAGCAAGATGAAGATGTGAACATCAAAAGATACATTATACTCCAAAATAGGAAATATTATAGGGTCAGGGGACAGCAATATCTCTCTCAACCTCTCAGCTCCAAAATAGAAGACCAATCTTTGTTGGAAAAAAATCTTTCTATCAATGCGCACATTCACCCTAATATTCTGAACTGATTGAAAGTTGTGGAAAATGGGATTATTCATTGGTGCATTAATTACAACCTTCCATGAAGCACTTCATTGAAGTTGAGCTCTCTTGGATCCCACCATTTGAGAGATGCGAAGAATTTGCTCACCAATGATTAGCTTAGATTTGGTGTGACCATCTTCAGCTTTGTAGAGTTCATAGGGTTCGATGGCTACCCTCTCAACCACCTTGAGCCTTCTTGCTAGTAGTAGTTGGAGTGCATCACCATATGTAGCCTCTTGCCAATACCGCACCCCATTGATGTGTAGCTCCCCCTCCAAAAACTTGTTAATACCCGAGTTTGAGAGTGCTTTCACCACCTGAAGTCGAGGCTTCAAAGGAAGTGTCTTCACACTAGCCACAAAGCACTCCACACAATTTTTTGACCTAGGGACTTGATGACTACAAGATTTTCCTTGAAGCAAAGAAGGGTGTGTGTAGTTAACTCTCTTTACCCGCATACGTGCCGTTTGTCGATAAAGACGCTTCTTTTCTCAAGCTTCTTGGGGAGACCATAGTGGAAGTCTCGGAGAATTTGATGGATCTTCCTTCATAGGATTGATAGAGCGCTGCTTGAGAACTCCTCCGTGGGGGCACCAATTTATGACGAAGGAAATTTGGAATGGTGGCCTCTACACCAAAACAAACTCCATTGCACCACAAGGGAAATGAGATGAGGGCACCACCTAGTCTTGGAAGCGTGAACTAGGACCGCTACACGAAGAGAGAGAGAGAGAGAGAGAGAGAGAGAGATCACTATGAATGAAGCATTAACCGTGGTGTGTGTACAAGGAATGGATGACTTCAAACACTCCCAACAAAAATAGCATATAGATTACCAAACAATCACTCAAGGATTAGCCAAGATCACATCAAGCACTCTCACACGCATATAAAACATTTCTCTTAATTAACATAAGTAAGAGGAGGAGAGGTTACTCGCATGAAACAATTTGCACTCTAGAATGTGCAAGAATAGAGTGAATGAATGAGCTTATGGGCTCATGGTGAGTGATACAAAGGCTCAATGGGCTGAGGGAGGCTTGAAATTACAAAGGGGAAGGCCTCTTTATATAGGAAAGAGAGTGATTAGGAGTGAGGTTAAGATACAAGTGTAATTTGTACAAATGAAGCTTGATTAGGGACATTCAACCAATGAAGAAGCTCCTTCCAAGTGATTTGTTGACCAATTAGCTCCATCATCACTTGTGTTGTCTTCACTCCTTCCTCCATAGCTTGAGTCCAAGAGCTTCCTTATTTTAAAATGTAAAGAATCTACATAAAATCAATACATATCTAGTAATAATAGAAAGGGGTTGAGTGAGAACTTATGAATTACAACAAGATTAAGCATGACTTGAGAGGTGATTAGAAGAGGAACTTTGATGGGTTTTTGAGCTTGAGAGAGAGGAGGAAGGAGAGGAGGGTGAGAAGACTAATGGCTGATTTAAAAGAAGGTCTCAATGTGGAAAAGGAAGGGTGTGTGTGTGTAAAGGTAGGGGGGTGGTCTCCACCACAGTTGAAAAAACTGCCGTCCACCATTTTGGCCATATCTCCTAGACCGTAGATGCAAAAATTATAAAAAAAATATGGCCAGAATCTTCAGCTCGTCAGTTACAACTTTGATGAAGACAACTTTTCTTGGATCGGAGTGGAAGTATTTTTTAAAAATTCAACAAAATCATGTGCCTGGTTTCTTCCTTTACCAAGTCTTCCACTTGGGTCCCATTTGTTTGAATCATCATATGGCTCCAAAGCCATGATGATATGAGCCACTCATGACCCTTGAATCATGGGTGCATGGCTCCACAACCACATCATATCTTTTCTTTTCACATTTACATATTTTCCCTTCCCTTTACCACTAGGTTCTCCCTCTACCTTTCACCTCCGGTGAACTAGTCAAGAAAAAATCATTTTTTTAAAATTTTTCCAAGAGGTTGTTCTCACTCTTTCTTTTATTGTAAACCTCTAGAAGCAAGGAAAACCAACAAAATATGATAAACAAAAATTTGTGATAGGCTCGGATCAACGGTTCTCCTTAAACTTGTTTGGATAATTTTGTGTCCACTCATCTTTGTCACACATGTGAAATAGCACATTGATGGAACTCCACACTTCACCCTTAGCATTGCGTGTTGTGGGTTCCTGATCCTTCACTACCATATGGAGATTTTTCCATTGCTGAAACTCAATTTTGCTTACATAAGTGGACTGATATATCCTTCCACGCTGGGTTAGCTTCTTATCTTTGATGCCTATTGGTTTTGATAAAAAACAACTTGCCTTGACCCCACCAATAGATGGTTTGCAAGGTACATCTTTATCATTGGTTGACCTTTTCTCATCCTACTGGATTTTCCCATTGCCCCCATGGAGACCCATCTCTGACAAAACCAATTCAAGCGCCTCTACCACAACCTTCTGTTCTTTTGAGTTCTTGATTTTCCAAGCAAAACCAATGTACATATACACCAACTTCTCGACAATTTTGCAAAGAGCATGCATTGTACAAATGTGGACATTGAAAAGTAGAATATCTAGAACTGCGTGGAAATTAGGATACTCATTGTGGCGAGTAGGAGCCTTTCTCCACCATTTTGGGTCCATCGTCTTTGGAGGCTCCATGCAATACAAGCATGGAGCCTTTATCATAGCACCCAATCCACATTATACAGTCACCTGCAAGATGTCATTGGACGTGAAAGTCTCCCCTCCTATTGACAACCAGCACCTTTCCTTCATTCATTTGTTTATCAATGATATCAGGGATAGGGGTTTGATGGAACACCCAATATAAAATGTCGTGGTCTTCTTTCTTTACCTTCAAGATTAAATCCACATGAGACGTGAAACTAAATCTAAAATTCAATCTCAAGAGGGCTCACCAAAGCTGAAGAGAAGATGGAAATGGAATACCTGAAAATCACCAAGCCATCATATGTTTGTTTCTGATTGAACACTGAAGTATGAAGGATCATCAGTGGGGCATTTTGAAAGAGCCCTATTCATCAATGTTATTGTGACTCGTTCTAGCTTCTTGTCTTTGAGGATCTCACACTCATATAGCTTCAAAACAAAATGTAGAACGCCACCTGTCTCTTTGAATGATACATTGTAGAAATCAACCATTCTAGTTTGCAACAAAGATCCATGAAGATATTGTTGTACTCATCTTAGGTTACAGTTGTTCCTTGAGATCAAAGGTCAATAAAGTTGTGGGATTTGAAAATGCAGGGGAGGCATTGATCATAGGATTCAAAGGATAGAGAGAGCCATTTGTCCATAAATCTATGTGTTTTGCCCTCTACTCCAAGTCTTTCTTTCTCCGTGGGTGTTACTATTGTGTTTGTTGTACTTCACTTGCATAAAGGCTCATATTCAGGATTCAAATCAACGTGTAGACAATATTTATGACGTTTAGTGAGAAGGTCTGAGGGGGTGGATGAAGAAGCCATGAATAAATAGTCTAGAAAATCAAGAAGCAAAAGAGTATAGTGCCATTACTCCCTAGACTCCCTACTGCATACATCGTATGGAAAAGAAATTCCCTCCTATATGACGAGGTGCATTCAATATAGCTAAAAGGGACATCCATCAATCATTACGGCCGTTATGAGTCTATCAAAAGAATCCACTTTATGGTACACTTTTTGAATGGTTGATGAGGACACTACACCAATTTTTGAGAGAGAGGAGGAAAAAAAAATGTATATTCTTAGAAGGCCCTCCAAATGACCTCCCAAATTCCCTAATGGACATGGCTTGTCAATGGCATTGTGAGGGGAAGTGACAAAGCAAGAGCACAAGAGCATCAAGAGGTAGGATTGCAGATGATGATTGAAGTAGATAAAAGAAATCTCCCCTCTCTCTCTCTCTCTCTCTCTCTCTCTCTCTCTCTCTCTCTCTCTCTCTCTCTCTCTCTATCTATCTATCTATCTATCTATCTATCTATCTCTCTCTCTCTCACCCCCGCTTGTCTTGAGTCTTGACACATAGTAATATGGTATCACTCTCTCTCCACATGCCACTGTGCCACCTCTTCACCTACAAGTCAAGACATGAAAACATATCTTAAGATACCACTCAATGTGCTGACTAAATCAAAAGTGGGATAATTGAGTCCCCTATTGTAAAGCTTAAAATCTCTTCTTCCTTTGTCAGACTGATCTTAGAGAATTTCAATCTTCCACATGCCAATCATGGGCATGTTGTTGTATGACACAACTCCGTCGTAGTTGTTGCTAATTTGTGTGTGGCAAGTGGCCATGTTGGCCTTGAAGGCTAGGTGTAGTCCTTCATATTGTGCCTACTCAAAAGGTAGCTGACCATCTAGTATTGTTGCCTTTGGTGTTGCCACTCCTGCCAGCCATTTGTGCACCTTTCTTGCACAAATAGTCCCTTCCTACTGACTGACACACATCCATGTTAAGCACCAATCTTTGGCTCTCATTCCCCAACCAATTTGTCCATATGTTAGTGAACCCAATTTTTCTTGGCAAAAAAAACCATGGAGTGAGTGTGTGTGTGTGTGTGTGTGTGTGTGTGTGTGTGTGTGTGAGAGAGAGAGAGAGAGAGAGAGAGAGAGAGAGAGAGAGAGAGAGAGAGTCTCCAAGCATTTGTAGGAGAGGGATAGTGAACGTGCATCAATTGTGCACACAAGAAGGTGAATGGAATCACACAACTGCAAGTTGAGGGGATTGGGACTATAATAACACATGGGGGATGCCATCGGATGTAGCACCAAAAACAATCAAGGAGTAGCACTAGAATTTTCATGGGCGCTTAGGGACATTAATCATGGGTACGCATATGGGCAATTACAAACACTTTATTGGACACGTTGTGAAGGATTTGGGGGTGGCCTCTATAACACCTCCATTTTCACAAGATATATGAGGAAAAGTGAAGTAGCTCTCACAAGAGGATGGGGTCCGATATCCACACAGAAACTCACTCACCCTTTCACACACAAAACTTTGCCTGTACTAGACTAGGTTCCCTCTACACTACCATAGCGCTAGCTATTATCAATTGCACTCAAGGAAGCAAAAAATCCACTAAATTTTGGAAAAAAAACCAAGAAAAAACAATGAAAATTTATGCACTTTTGTTCTCATAAACACCATACCCACACACCATCTCAGTAGCCCTTGCATATGCGAGATGGGGCTCCATCTACGTTGCAAGATTTGTTATTCAACATTAGTTTTATTCGTGAATAATGGTCGATTAATACGTTCTAAAGATTTATTCATGTGTATAGTTCGTTACCAAGTGAGCTTTTTTTCAAAAAACGTTTTATGCTTACATATTGATTGATAAACTATCGATCGATACTTAATCGATCGATAGGCTTTTGATCAATAGTTTAAATCGATCTATATGTTTTCGATATATATATTAATAGTATATAAAGCCCAAATTTGTGTGGCTTAGCTATAATTCCCTCCACCAAAGTGTCAGGTTACCTCAGACATAGAAAGGTTGAGTTATCAACTTAAAAAATCTTTGATTTTTAAAGAAAATATTATTTTTAATGTTTATACATTAAAAATAAAATAATTATATAGATTTGAATCATCTATTATTCTTAAAAATAGAAGTTATTATTTAACTCTATTGCTAAGTTTAAATAAATTACTCTAAGCAATAGAGACTATACTTTTAGCTCTACTTGTTTAAGAATAGATAAATAAATAATTGTACGCATTAGAGACTAATTTTCTAGCTATAGTGCAAATGTGTAATTCTAAACATTAGAAGCTATACCCTTAGCTCTATTCGTTTTAAAATAGATACTAAAAGTGATATTTGATGGTTAAAATCTATCATATAAGCTATAATATGTGCACAAATAATAGTGTTAGTTCATACATTTTGGAACATATACGCATACATGTAGGGTCTTTTGGTTGTCATGAACAAATGTTCTTACCTCCATATAGACATAGAATAGGTCCACTTAGTGCCTCTTGGTTGTTATGAGATGATTCTCTTACTTCCAAGTGAGGTTTAAGGTATAAAGTAGGATTCACTTGGTTGCATAGAATAGGTCCACTTAGTGCCTCTTGGTTGTTATGAGATGATTCTCTTACTTCCAAGTGAGGTTTAAGGTATGAAGTAGGATTTACTTGGTTGTTATCGAGCTTATGCTCTTACCTCTAAGTGAATATGTGGATTACCTATAGAATTCACTAGGTTGTGATCGAGCGAAAGCTCTTACCTCCTAGTGAATATTAGTCATGCATAGTACTTGGGAGTCACATGGATGTTATTGAGCTCATGCTCTTACCTCTATGTTGATATAGAAATTAGAGACCTCAGTTATTTTAGGGTCGATTGGTTGTGTTTGAGCAGTAGCTCCTACCTCCAAGAGACATAGATAGTGGAATGTGAGATGACTCCAAACGCTCTTTACCACCTAGTAGCCAAGAATGATATATCCATTGGTGATCTTCCGTAAAATATTATCTTAACATTATTTATTCATCATCTTAATTTAGCAAATCATATCTATAACCTTTTATCTTTCTCATTGCGCTATTATGGTGAAAAATTATAATCATAGTGTATCTATTGATTGTAGGATATATTTTGTTGAAGTCGGAAAGCATGGTGCAAGGAAAACAGCGGTCGTATGTAGAGGAAAAAGAGAGAGGCAAAACACTTTCATTTTTGGAATGCAAACATTGTGGACATAACGTGCCACGTAACGCAACTCGCATCAAAGAACATTTATTCAGCACTAGTCCCAATGTGAAAGAATGTGGAGCAGCACCTAACGACATATGGGTCCATTTTGCAGGGTATGTAAAGAAATGCAAACAAACAGGACTTCTCCCTAAGAGACAAAAGGGTATGACAGGTGCATCATATGTCAACATAGAAGAAGTGAGTGTAGATCAAGAAGACATGCGAGCTAACCAAGGACCTTCAATGTGATAGATGGCAAAATGTAAACATCTTTTCATGATAATGTATCTCACTTTTTCTCACTGTAGCTCCCTATTAAGCTATATATCTCACTTTTTTAATTTAGTAGCAACAAAGTCAAGTATTGAAGAGAATTCGCATAAACATAAGTATTGAGGACATTGCTTGGCAATCAAATAAAAATGCATTGCTTGACTCTCAACAAAGTCATCAATTAGCAACTCCAAAACAAATTCATTTTCATAAACATAGAGAGAATACAATGAGTCTCAAAAAAGGACGAGATAAATTGCCGTTAAAATATTCAACTACAGTCTACAATGTCTTTAAGAAAATGTAATATCCACCACTTCTTCAAGATTTGCGTTCAATGCTACCTAAAGTATATCCACCGTTTCTTGAATATATGCCTTGTAACATGCTAAGGAGATCATGTGAGGACTTGTGCTGGGTGGGATTGGTAGATACACAAGTGTGTGGGACTTCTTGAAAGCGTCTAAGGAAAGTGATATAATTAGTGTCATAATCCTTAGGTAAATATTTAAGGATTTCTTGAATGTATTTACAAAGGGAGTAGATATCTTGGCTGCGTGTGAAGACTGGAGGATTTGTCGATAGACATTCGGGAGCCACCCACCAATATCGCTTGCTCCAGGCTTCCCTTGTCGATGGGAGAAGATCTGGCAACTTTGGAAATGTATTCTCTGTGGGGAACAAGGTTGTACTACCCCAATCACATACGCCTACATATACTCCAACCCATTCAAAATGCAACAAGATATTACTTCCATGAACATCATTGTGAGTGATGTTATTCATGTGTAAAAAGATGAAGGTTGGGAGCAATCCATTAATGATAGGCCATATATTCTTCTTGACACCTTCAACAGTCCCCTCGGTGTCTCTGAAACCCTTGCTCACGGCCACATTCTTCCCCTCCTTTTGGAGTCTCTCTAGCTAGTGGTCGAGGTTTCCACCATTCCACATCTAGAAGATGAGGGTGGGCGCTCGCGTGGCGTGTCTTGCCAATCCCAGAGCAGCAATGATTCCACTATGAGGGATATTCATAATTGTGGCCTCATGCAGCGCTATGTCATTGGCACTCTTTTGGCCATCACCCTTGATTAGCTTGCCAGCGTAAAATTCATATGTGAAGGTTTCATGGTTGACTTTCACCTTCGTGACCATGCCGTATCTACCTTCTCCAATGCGTAAAATACTGTATCGATTGATAAACTATTAATCTATACAATATCAATCGATAGATTATAAATTATTTAAAAATACACGTATTTTATGATAATATGTGAATAATGACGAGTTATTCGATATAAATTGCATTATTCGATCGAATAAATGCAACGTAGGGCTCCATATTCTACCAACCATGCACATAAACTCATCAAAAACCATGTCAATCATGAGTTATAAAAAAAATCATGATTATCAGCCAAAAAACTCAAAAAAAAACCCATGGAAAACATGGGGAAACAACCTCCCATTCGCAACGATAACAAGGGGCTTTCACTGCCAAACCTGAGTAGCAGGCACACGCGTACAAGAGACCTTTACTTCATGCAGCTTCCATCACCAAAAGAGAGAAGAGGGGTGAAAGTACAAAGGTCACAACCCATGTTCATGTCCTTCTTGATGAGAGAAACACTCTCCAATTGAAGCTCCAGGTCCTAACACACACACACGAGCACCTCCACTACACAATCCCCATGCACCACTGTAGACTACAATAACAGAGGCTTTCTTCTTCACAGCTGAAAATCCCAAGTCACTCACGATCCCAAGCTGATAAAAGTTCATTTTTTCTTCATATTTTCAAATCACTTACTCACTCTTTGAAGTCTCAACACTTCTTCGTAAAAAAATAGAAAAACTATGTACCCCACACAACTGGCCCGCATACGTAGAGACAACTGGCACACACCACCTTTGTACAATTTGTACAAGCATGCTTTATTTACATCCAAGAGGTATAAGAGAAAATGTGATGGAAATGACCTATGAACTTTGAGAATAGCGGAATTAAGAGAATTAAGGTGAGCATTTTGTGATACTACTTTGAGAACATAGAGGGTGAACTTGATTAGCGATAGCAACATAACCATATTACTTAATTAACATGGCATGAACAATACTTTTGCAAGAGAGAGAGTTTAGAGAACTTGAAAACATTTGAGGACCGGATTTATGTGGAGACGGTCCCCCCTCCAATAGTCTTTTGTATGATAGACTCTCCCATCAAGAGAGACTTGGTACAATACAATCTTTGTGTTCCTTGTGACCTAGGTGATGCAATGAAGATGGAAAGATTCATGCATCACAAGCATAACATAGACTTTGTAGAAAGCATTAACTATCACTAGCCTCAGTCCCAAGGCCTCAAACACCTTCAAAGGTGGAGAGAGCTAGGGGGAATGAGGGTAGGGAAGAGGAAGAAGAAACATTCATAGGAGAAATAAATAGTTCCTTAATTATTATCATCACTCTTCTTGCTATCATACATAATGAAGATGGAGAAGCTGGCAAGCTTAAGCATTGGAGCATGGCTCTTGGTTGGATTTTCATTCCATAGTAAAGAGTGTTGGTGTAGGTTCTCAACTTCTCTACTAGTTTGGAGAAGGAGATGGAGCTCTTGCACTTTGCACTTCACACAATCAAAGTGTGTGTGTGTAAAGCGCAAGAGCTCCATCTCCTTCTCCAAGCTAGTAGAGAAGTTGAGTGCCTACACCAACACTCTTGACTATGGAATGCAAATCCAACCAAGAGCCATGCTCCAATGCTTAAGCTTGCCATCTTCTCCATCTTCATTACTATGCTATTATGTATGCTAGCAAGAAGAGTGTGATGATAAATGAGAAACTATTTCTTTCTCCTATGAATGTTTCCTCTTCGTCTTCCCTACCCTCATTCTCCGCTAGCTCCCTCCACCTTTGAAGTTTTTTGAGGCCTTCGGACTGAGGCTGGGGATAGTTAATGTTTTCTACAAAGTCTATGTTATGCTCGTGATGCATGAAGCTTTCCATCTTCATTGCATCACCTAGGTCACAAGGAACACAAAGATTGTATTCTACCAAGTCTCTCTTGATGGGAGAATCTATAATAAAAAATCCTATTGGGCGGGGGACCGTGGCTCCACATAAATACGGTCCTCAATTGTTGTCAAGTTCTCTAAACCCTCTCTCTTGCAAAAGTATTGTTCACTGGCCAAGTTAATCAAGTATTACGGTTATGTTGCTACCACTAATTAAGTTCACCCTCTATGTTCTCAAAGTAGTCTCACAAAAATTCTCGCTCTAATTCTCTTAATTCCGCTATTGTCAAAGTTCATAGGCCATTTCCATTACATTGGTTTCAAAGCTCAAAGACTTGAAAAATTGTACGAGTTTCAAGCAATTCCTTGCAAGTGATGCAAAGGACAAAGTGCTTACTGAAAGGTGGAGTTTGAAGCTTCTCTCTCATGAGTCTATCCACAAATATGTGGACAAGTTTTGGGATTTACATCTCAAGGCTATTGTCTTTCAAAAGATAAACTTCGGCGAGCAAAAGCAATAATTCTCTCCGGGATTACCTGAAGAGATAGCTGAGTATGTCAACTCCCAATGGCTTGGTTCTATACCAAAGTAATCCACCACACTATGGTTGCTTTGCACATCAATTTTCAACAAAGGGTTAGACGGAATGTCAAGCCCATGGAAAGCAATGACAAAAGTGATGCAAAGGGAAAAACCAATGCCCAAAATTCTTCCCAAGGCGATTCCAACAACAACAATCGGTCCAAGGAGAAGGGAGTTTACAAAAGTAAAAATTAACTCTCTCCTAAAGAGCTTGAAGCTTTTTGCAAAGACCACAAATGTTTTAAGTGTGGGGAGCAAGGACATGGCTATCGTTCTTGTCCCAAGAGAAATGCCCACAATGAGACTCCTAGGGCTTCCACCATCGAAGCTCCCAAAGAGGATGTTCATTGCAAAGGATCACCTCTCTCCTATGCTTGGGGAAAGGTAAGGTAGCATGATGCTTTCATCTTGTTTGGCCCAGACTCCTAGAGCTTCCACCATCGAAGCTCCAAAAGAGGATGTTCATTGCAAAGGATCACCTCTCTCCTATGCTTGGGGTAATGTAAGGGAGCATGATGCTTTCATCTTGTTTGAACCTGGTTCTACTCATAATTTCATATCAACAGAGTTGGCCACAAAGTTGGGCATTCAAGCTATTGAGATGGGAGATACTATAAAAATCGACACAGCTTCAAGGGACAACAAGCCTCTATTACTCCCTTAATTGGGGAATTGAGGCTTCATGCCCAAAGCTACGACGACAAAGAAGACTTTTTCATCTCTCCTCTCCAACAGGATGCTATCCTCAGGGCACCATGGTTCAAACGCATGACTGCCAACATGAAGTTTCTTGAAAGGAGAATCTACTTCACCTACAGGGAAAAGAGAATGTATATAGATGCTAGTGAGTCTGGTCATACTATACCACTTGTAAATCTTCCTGCTTTTGATAAATCAATGAAGGGCTCACTTTTTGCGTACATGAATTTTGTCAAAGAGTCCCTAAAAGATCCTAATGTTTCATCAAATTAAATGGTAGGAATCAAGAAGAGTTAGATTTGTCTAATTTTCTAAAAGGATTCCAAGATGTGCTCATAGATGATATCCCTATGGACTTACCTCCAAAACGAGGGGATGATGACCATCAAATTGAGCTCCTACCAGGAAGCTCACTGCCTAACAAGCCTCCTTATTGAGTTTCCCAAGCTCAACAAGAGGAGATCATGAGGCAAGTACAAAAATTAGTAGAAAAAGGGATGGTGATGCCTAGCTCCTCACCCTTTTGTTCTCTAGTACTTTTAGTGCAAAAGAAAGATGGTACATACCGCATGTGTGTGGACTATCGAGCACTAAACCATATCACTA
The DNA here is from genome assembly GCF_014529385.1 of Adiantum capillus-veneris. Classification (NCBI taxonomy): domain Eukaryota; kingdom Viridiplantae; phylum Streptophyta; class Polypodiopsida; order Polypodiales; family Pteridaceae; genus Adiantum; species Adiantum capillus-veneris. The sequence goes on along the minus strand of NC_140943.1, from coordinate 101,719,394 downwards.
TCAAAAGCAAATTTTACGTGCCTCGGGTAGAAGATCTGTTTGATAAGCTACAAGGCTCTACCTACTTTAGTAGGATTGACCTTAAAAGTGGCTATCATCAAACTAAGTATAGGGAATGAAGATACCCTAAGATCGCGTTTTGTACAATGTTTGGTCTTTATGATTATCTAGTTATGCCTTTTGGCTTTACTAATGTACTAGCCATGTTCAATCATTTAATGGAGAAAATCTTTAGACCCTACCGTAAATTCACTGCAGTGCTCTTTGATATCATCATCTACTCCAAGTCCTTGGAGAAACACAAGCAACATCTCCAAGTGATTTTTCAAGCATTGAGGGAGAGCAAGCTTCTCCTCAATCAAAAGAAAAGCGAATTTTTCCTTCAAGAGATTCAATACTTAGGTCATATTATCTCTCAAGATGATATCAATATGGATCCATCAAAGTTGGAGGTAATAAAAGCATGTCCTAGTCCAAGGAATCTACATGAGCTAATAAGCTATATTGGTATGTGTGCATACTATAGATGCTTCATAGAAAAATTTTCTTAAATAGCATGACCATTACATGACTTAACAAAGAAGGACATTAAGTATTCATGGACTGCTAAGGAACAAAATGCTTTTGACAAGCACAAAGAGACTCTTACCTCCCAACCAGTCCTTATGCTTTTAGATCTCTCAAAGCCATTTGAGGCCCAATGTGATGCTTGTGGTCATTGCCTTGGAGCAGTCTTGCTTCAAGAAGGGCGTGCCATATCATATGAGAGCCGAAGCAGTCTTGCTTCGGGAAGGGCGTGCCATATCATATGAGAGCCGAAGGCTCAATACGGATAAACGGATCTTAGGCGTTTATGAAAAGAGCTTTTAGATGTTCTACATGTCCTAGACACATGGAAGCACTATCTATTAGGAACTCCATTTATTCTATGAACCAACCACCAAAGTCTCAAGTACTTCATGATACAAACCAAGATTTTTGACAAAAAAATGAGGTGGAAGATTTTTCTTTCACAATTTCATTTTCATATTGCTCACATTGTTGGTAAGCACAATCAAGTGGCGGATGCACTTTCACAATGACAAAAAGTTAATGCGGGTATGGAAACTCACAATGATCTATCTTCTATGGTAGATGAGTATGCTACTGACCTTGACTTTAAAGACATAATTTCAGCCCTTGATTTGGGGAATAAAGACGAACCATTCACCTTGCAAGATGGTTACCTTCTCCATGGCAATAGACTATGTGTTACCCACTCCCTTCACGAGAAATTCATGTATGAATCCCATGCTCCTCCCTATGCGGGGAATAAAGGCATTCAACCTACTCTTCAAGGAGTAGAGACGTATTTCTATTGGCCTACCATGAAAGTGGACATACAAGAGTATGTTTCAAAATGTGTGGTATGCCAAAAGACTAAGTATGATAGAGGAAAGCAACGTGGATTACTCCAGCCATTTCCATTCTCTAATTCACCATGGGAGAGTATATCCATGGATTTTATCTTTGGATTACCCAAGTCTATCCATGGTAATACAAGAATATGGACAATAGTCGACATGTTTAGCAAGCAAGCACACTTTATTCTTGTCAAAAAGACTACTAAGGCATACCAAATGGCAACTCTCTTCATATCTCAGATTTTCAAACACCATGGATTTCCAACATCCATCGTGTCAGATCCTAGAATGATCAATAATTTTTGGAAAGGTCTCTTTAAAAATCTAGGTACAAGATTGAATTTCTCTTCGCTTATCACCCACAAACGGATGGCCAAAGTGAGATAGCCAATCTTACGATTCTTGATCTACTAAAGACCTATTTTACAAAAGTACATCAATTCACAATGGAAAAAGTACTTACCTCTTGTAGAGTATGCGTACAATAATACTATCCATACTTCTACGGGAAAAGCGCCTTTTGAAATCATTGAGAGAAGACCTAAAAGTCCCTTACTACTTAAAGTACATGGGAAGATCTTTGCTGCCAATGAGTATAGCCGTGACCTGCAAGAATCTTTTCAAAATATTAAGGAGGCTATATCCATCTCTCAACAAAGGCAAAAAGCTGATGCTGACAAGCACAGAAGGGCCTTAATGTTCAAATCAAATGATTGGGTCGTACTTAAGTTTCCCAAGGCTCGATTGAGGCAAATGACGGGGGAAAATCCTACGGGCCATCAAAAGTATTATGCTAAACTAGCAAAAATATAATATGGTCCTTTTCAAATTTTGAATCCAATCAATGAGATGGCTTATCAACTCAAGTTGCCCAACCATTGGCTCATACACAATGATTTTCATGTGAGCCTACTTAAGCCCTACAAAGGAGAGCCACCAAGTGAACCAATTATTGAAGACCCTCTCGAAATCAAAGACCAAGAAGAGGGGCAACAACTCGAAGCTATCTTTGGTATGAAGACAAGGTACTATGACATGGTAAGAGTATCCGATGGTATCTTATTAAGTTCAAAAATTATCCGTTTGAAGATGCTAGATGGATGCAAGGAATACAACTTAAGGATAGTATGAACCTTGTCAATGCTTACAATGCTACATTAGAGTAAGCAAATGTACATATTTCTTTTAAATGACCAATGTTTTTGTCTTATAAGACTACTTTTCTTTTCTTTTTGTGCACAAATTTAAGTAGTATGCATACTTAGAATTATGTTTGTGATGACGACGTCTCTCAAACACCAAGTAGAATTTGTCACTCTACTTGGGAGAATGAAACAGACTAAAGAGCAAACATGCTTGCGGCATCTACGTCTCCCAAGCACCAAATGGATTAATCATCCATCTTGGAACGATGTCGTAGGGTAAAAAGGGATCCTCTATTTGATAAGAAACATTGAATAATGACTAAGGATTTATCTATTCTACCTCATAGTCGAGGACGACTATGATTTCAAGAGAGAGGTAATGTCATAAAATCTAATATCTAACCAGCCCAAATGATTTTATCATATTAAACTAATCACTTAATGTGGGAGAATAAACAAGAACAAGGGCTAGAATATAGACATGTGCGTACGGGTCTATCTCAACACGGGGCCAATGGTAAAGGGGTACAAATGAGAGATGGCATGTCAAAGAGCAAGGCTAGCTAATGGAGCTTGAAGACCTTAGGGTTAGTTTCATTAAATACTTCCAAAGGTTTGTGTAAAAGTCCTTAGACCTTAGGTTAAAGCTAAGCCTATGCTTGAGGTGCTTGATAATTTAAAGTGTATGAGATGCCTGATAGCTAAGATGTAACTTAAGCTTGGCATGTGCTTGAAGTTCCAAGTCAATCCCTACAAGAAGGGGGCGAGCCCTTGAAGCTAGGGGGATGGTAGAGAGAGAGGCCATACTCTTACTAACACTATGCTTGATGACTAGGTGCTTAAGCAAGTAGGGGGCCAAGCAGCTTAGGACTTGAAAGTCAACATGCAAGCCTACAAAGGAGGGGGCAAGCCATGCAAGTAGGGGGATGGTTGGATGACTTCTCTCTCTCCCAAAGGGCACCCCTTGCTCAAGAGGCAAGAAGGACACATGTCAATTCCCTAGCTAGGTTTCCCTCAAGGAGTGTCCAAAGCCTATTGGTTTATCCCTAGAGAGGTCAAATGAGGAATGAGCTAATTAAATTAATTGTTTTGATCTTTTATCAAGCCCTCTCTATTTAAGAGGAAAGGAGGACACTTGTCCAAGGACTACCTCTATTGCTAAGTAATGAACAAGATTGTGATTGGCTAGGCTTGGAAATGCCAATGAGCTTTCACCTTGAGCTAGAAGAGGGGGTCGACCCAAGCAAGGAGGGGGCCTGCATGCAGGATATACTCTCCCACACACACACACACACACACACACACACACACACACACACATTGAGTGTGTGAAGTGCAAACTACAAGAGATCCATCTCCTTCTTCAATCTAGTAGAGAAGTTGATAGCCTAAACAAACTCTCTTTGCTATGGAATCCAAATCCAACCAAGAGCCATGCTCCAATGCTTAAGCTTTCCATCTTCTCCATCTTCATTACTATGCTATTATGTATGCTAGAAAGAAGAGTGATGATAAGTGAGGAACTATTTATTTCTCCTATGAATCTTTCTTCTTTCTCTTCCCTACCCTCATTCCCTGCGAGCTCTCTCCACCTTTGAAGGTGTTTGAGGCCTTGGGAATGAGGCTAGGGATAGTTAATGCTTTTTACAAAGTCTATGTTATGATCGTGATGTATGAAGCTTTCCATCTTCATTACATCACCTAGGTCACAAGGAACACAAAAATTGTATTATACCAAGTTTCTCTTGATGGGAGAATCTATGATACAAAATCCTATTGGAGGGGGGACCGGCTCCACATAAATCCGGTCCTCAATTGTTGTCAAGTTCTCTAAACTCTCTCTCTTCCAAAAGTATTTTTCATGCTAAGTTAATTAAGTATTATGGCTATGTTGCTACCGCTAATTAAGCTCACCCTCTATGTTCTCAAAGTAGTTTCACAAAAATGCTCACTCTACTTCTCTTAATTCCGCTATTCTCAAAGTTCACAGGCCATTTCCATTACAGCAAAACATCTCTCAAAGACTTTGGGGTGGTCCGCACCATTTTGCTAAAACACGTCACATATTTCCCCCCAACAAGCATGGAACACTTTCAAGTGTTTTATGTACATACTATAACATCTCGTAGATACCTCCACTTTGCATGGCACAAAAGCATCTCTATGTAAATTGAGAGCTCAGAAAGAAATAGATTCTCTCACCATCCACCTCCATATTGCATCCAATAACCATATGCATAACATAGTAGAAGCTTCTCCCACCGAAGCAAAATCCCATATGCTATTGAAATGAGACATGTGTCTCTTCCCTCTCTCATACACATAATTTTGCATTGAATTTGAGCCAAAATCATCACCCTTCAATTCATAGAAAGCATTAAATTTCAACCTTTCCATCAAATCTTCTATATTCTCCACCACAAATTGTCGAATCAAGACATTCAAGGCATATTTGCCTGCCAAACCATAAAAAAGCACTTTCTGTTTCCTATCACACTTGAGACTATAAGGCATGCCATCATCCAACGTGGTAAGCATATCAAAGCCACTAGCACAAAGCATTTTGTCATCCTCTCATCAAGATTTCCAAAGCAAAAAACCTTTTTCAATATCTTCATAAATTCCTCTAAACTCTCTTGCTTGACATAAGAGCTTGCAATAGCAAGTAGTTCACCAAACAAGTCACTAGCAGATATACCATCATCACAGAGAATAACATCATGCATAAATGTGGACTGCAAACCAACATTAAAATCATCCAAACCAATATTTTCAACCTCAACATGGGGCTCCATAGAACCTTGTGCAACACAACCATCCACATGATCAGCAACCAGAGGCATATCATCAAACAAGCCATAAGTTGAAACAAAGTAATGGATATTAGCCACCTCATCCTCACCAATGGGTTCTTTGATTAAATTAGATGAATCCATATTATCATCATTAACATCCAAGTGATAATCCAAATCACCAAAATCATTTGCATCATCATTGATAGCCATAGGCAACTCATCAAACAACCCATAAGTTGAGGCATAGTCTTCAAGCGCGAAGCAGTCACCATGCAGAGCCACACAAGTCAACGGCCATCGCCATGCTCCTTAGGAGCTCACGTCCCTTGAGATGTCTACAATGTGAGCATGCCTTAGGATAAATACCCACCTTTTTCTATTGCATGTGGGACTGTTGCCACTCCACGTGGAAGCCCTCTATTGACTGCCCCCCACGAAGCCTCCCAAACCTCCATAAACTTTAAAATTTTCAAAAAAAACAACCTTTTTTTCAACTTCCATTGTCTGTAGTTGGGTGCTCACTGGTTCAATGACTTGGTCGTTGAATCCTAGTGGAAGCCTTGGTTCTCGGCTCTAGCATGTGTAGACCCCTCTTCCTTTTGACTTTCATGGGCACTCCAACCAATGCGACAAAAACTCAAAAAAACCATCGAGCACTACACTATTTACAACTGCCGCCAGCTTCCACTTTTAATATCCTACCGATCCAATGCTCGATTGATAAGCCGTAAACTCTCATGGCCTTCACTTGCCACAAAGAATGAAGAAAAATCCTAGAAAAGCTAAAAAAACCTCAAATGGCACGCCGACCAAGGCAACCAAGCTGGTATAAAATTGGCACCCAACGAAACTTCAACTGTCAATAACTCGGCATCCAGGACTCCAAATGACGATTTGGAAAGACCAACATGCTCCATATGATGATCCCTACACATCCATATGTTGAAACGAGCTCTGACCACCTACCATCACTTGGCTTGTCCGTCTCAAATCTGCAATGCACTCCAACTTCAAACTCAAATATCTTGCACACCGTGGCTCTGTTTGATGAGCAGTCTGGACCAGCTCACTCAACACCTCAAGCTCTACATATCCATGCCAAAATCCATCACTTTGGACTTCCTTCACTTGCCACCCTATCATGCCCATACATCTCCACTACCACTTGCCTGCCCAGACTCTTCCCATTTGTTCTAGGACTCCGCCATGCATCTGTCTACATACGCACCGCTACTTGCACCCTCTACTAGGGTCGACACACTTTGGATGCACCATCATTGCCCAACCCCCTTGTTGAACATTCATGCTCAACCAAAAAACTGCTTTAATCTTCTACCAACTGCAAAAACTGGTAAACACTATTAGCAAACCAAAACAACACTACCACATGTACAAGGCCCAACATATTGCCTGTTGCTGTTGCTGGCAAACCTTAAGTGGGTTGCCCCACCCCCTATCATAGAGCTTCCACCTGGATCAAAATCGTGGTACTGATTTCCTCCATCCACCTGTAGCACCTTCCAATAGTGTTTCACCCATGCCTGCAGTCATCCATGCGCACAATATGGCCAAAGCACTTTAGCATCTCTTCACACATTTACTTGCCTCATCTACACACCTGGTCCTGCAAGCATATTACCTAAACCAACCAATGCAGCTGATTTTGTAACCACATCATCTATACCAACCAACACTTTTGACCCTCCCTTCCAACCACGTGAAGTAGAGCTCTTCTCCAGGGAACTTTGTACCTAGCAGATAACATACCTCACTGCTGCACTTACAAGTATATATCTCAACCATGAATTGCATACCTCTTTAGACAGCTTAGACACAAGTGGGAAATCTCCTTCATTGGCCATATGACATGCTTGTTGCACTTGACTCTCCACCTCCTCTAAGTCTGTGCTCTCCTCTTTGCTAGCAATTCCCTCCATACCATCATCATCAAGTCCTTTTTCTTCAACCATCGGCTCCTCAAGGTTGATCTACTCTACCTGCTTGTCATCCTTAACTGCATGGTCTTCAATCACCTCTTCTACTGCTGCATCATGCTCTACCAAAGTAGAGAGAGACTCTCCCGACACTACATCATCCTGGTCCTCATTGGTAGACACGATCATCTCATCCCTTTTGGCAAGATTTTGCATCATCTTTATCAACATGCCCTCATCAGTGGGTATAGACTCCTCCACTTGATCCTCATCAAACATACCAGCTTGCACCGCTCCGTGTTCTTCACACATATCCACCGTATCTCCATGCACATGCAAAAGATCAAACTCTGAGTCATACTTGGACTAGGTTGACTCTATTTCCCATCTCGTATCTGCATCCGTAGAAGTGCACTCACTTGGCTCAATTTCATCCTTTGTCTTCAGCTTGAGAATCTCCTTCAGCTTTAACGCCTCGAATTCATTTGCAAATTGTACCCTCTGATCTTTATCATTCTTCAAAGGAGACTGTACATCTATACCTTGATTTGGCTCTACTCCTCCTGCTTGATCTTGAACTGGCACTTCTTCCACAATCGAAGCCGCCCTAACTGGCATTCTCGGCATGAGAACCGCTCCATCTCTTTGCATCCACAAAACCATGGGTTTTTCCTACACTGGTACATTTGTTTGCACCACCTTTGGCTCGACCCTCACCGCTTCAATTGGCCTATGCACCGCAGCATTTGATAGCCCATGGTTGGCCTACCGCTTCCTAAATATCTTTTTGGTACGGCCTCTTTCCAACTCCACCGCCTCAGCATACATTATAGGCCCATCCATCTCCACTTTATCTCTGACCTCCTCATGCAAGCAATCATAAAACTTGCTCAACTTTAGAAAATAAACACTTTGGGTAGTAGTTACCTCCATCCACAAATGAACGCCTGGTCCAACCTTTGCTTTAGATTATCTAGCTTTCTCTTTACCTCATGCATCTACACCACTGGCACGTTGTCGGAGTGTGCTGTTCTCCAAGGTTAATCGGGAAAGCACCGGGCCTCTGGCTGTAGACAGGAGCTTAGCAGGCGTTCAAACTAGGATAATAGAGTGCATATAGATGTAATTAATAGTTTAATACACATAATACTGAAGATTTAAGAGAGTTTGAGAGAGAAGATTGCAAATAAGAGAAATATTTATTGATACGATGAAGAAACAAAGCTTCCAAACTCAAGAGATGCGGTATAGCAAATACACTGTAAGATTTCTGACTGTTCTTTTACAATCCTATTGCATACGCCCGCTTGGTATGCCTTTTGAATTGAAACCCTCGCCTCAGAATTATTTCCCAAGCTGTCCCACCATCCACCTTCCTTGTGCTCTGGCTTCTCCAATTTCTCTCAAGCAAAACCACTCCCTAATGCTCCAGCCGGTTCCCCCAGAAGCTCTCTCAAGAATGTTTGAAAACTGACCCTTCCCAAAAGAACCAACCGAACCCTTGTTTAGTGCAAAATACCCCTTTTATAGAGGTCTAAGTCCCCCAAAGAAAGAAAAAAAATGGAGCTCTCTTCCTCGTGCACTTCTACTGGAGACTCTTTTGGAATTCTTTGCATTGCTTGCACTTGGCACATTGCAGTTTTGGCATGATTGCATGGACACTTCTCTGTTTGTTCTTGTCCACCGGCTCAGCCGCCCACTTCCTCCTTGCACTCACCCTTTGGCCGGCCTTGCCCCTTTGCTTTGCCCTTGCCTCTAGCTTGCCCAGCCCACTTTACCCTTTCTCTCTCTCTCTTGCTCCATTGGCACCGCCACGGGACCCCTTGGATCGGCCCTTGTAATTGCCCTTTAGGCCGCCTTTTTCTCACACACCTGCCTGCTGTGGGACCCCTCCCCTACCCGGCATTAGCGACATCGCTATTGCGGGGGGGTTTAGCTTTGTCTTCAAAAAGGGGTGGGCGCATGGGGCAGCGCCCTCAGCCATGCCACGTCATCACTGACCACCACCACCACACGCTATCGTCCGTAGTCGTGAGCCCCAACTGGACACCACGCACCGCCTACGGACGCCCAAATCCGTGGCAACAGCCACCAGCGTAGCGTCGATTGGCTCACGCCATGGACAAGAGCTCCAAGCTCTCCCTCCCACTCAATACATGCCAGTGATGGCACCGTTCCTGGCTTTATCTCCTTCGAAACCTGTCCCGTGCTCCCTATGTGGTATATGTGGAAGCCACATTGCGCTGCTCTATATCTTGCCCTCGAAACCCCCATCAATTCCATCCAACACACCCTCAAGGCATTAAAACTTCATCACTCCTTCACAGTCCAACAACTTCTTGCCTACGAGTCCGATGGCCAAGCCGTCAAGCCTGGCTAAAATACCTTTATTTGATCTTCTATCCTCCAAAGCCTAGCGGCATTTTGACTCCATCATGCACGCTAATCGCAGCCGCCAATATACGAGGAAACCATCTGCAATCAACCCGACAAACCTTGAAGGCTCCATAACTCGGTATCCAGGACTCAGATTGACGATCTGAAAAGAACGACAAGCTCCATAATTTAAGCCCTATCCATCTGATACTTTAAACCGCCTTTGACCATCTGTCCCCATTTTTCCTATCCGTCTCAGTTTCGCAACCACTTCCTGCTTTAAATTGCAATAACTTCCTCACCAGGGCTCTGTTTGATGAGCCGTCTGGACCAGTTTACTCAGCACTTCAAGCTCTACATGTTTAAGTAGAAAACCAGCCCTTCATTCAATCTTCACTTGTCAGCCCATTTGATTCTCTTTGAGGCACTTTTGATCTACAAAACCCATATAATACATACATTCCAATCATCTCATGATATCATGGCAGAATCTGACATAAATCGTCAGTTTGGCAAAACCTTGAAAATGTAGGTAGATCCTCGTCTTTCACCCCATGCCCGCAAAGCGGCATGACAACGTACTAGCATTGAAAAGCAGCTTCCAAAGCTTCACAATTCATCTTTTCCTCTGCCGGATCAAACCATCGTTTCGCATTTCCACGAACCAACAGTGAAAAAATTGTAACGTATCTTCTTCTTTTGTCAACCTATTTTTTAGAAAGAATAGTCTATAGTCTTGCAACCAGGTTTCTACATCCTCCACCCTAGTGAAAGTAAGAAAACCCATCCAAGCCATCTTTTACATCACTTGCTCTTCAAAATTTGCATTTCATCGGCTTTGAAACCACAACTTCGTCTTCAAATTGGAGCAATCAGATAGCTCCTCCATGAGGGCACCAAAAGATGGAGAGGGGGAATGGGAAACACACCCGGCACACAAAACAATTCCCTCTCTATAGCCCAAGGTACTCATCACGACACCCCACTCCTCTCAATTTCACCTTCAAACTTTCACAATTTCGATCACAAACAACTGACACAGCCCGACAACACAAACCCAAGCTCTTGGTGAAACCACAACAATTGTACCACACTTGTTTCGATTACACACACCCCACATGCGCAAAACTTCTCTCTCGCTCTCTCTTTGCACCACACAAGCCACGATTTGGGGGGAGCACTCACACGCACTGACACCGCACAATTGGGGGCACAAACACAAACAAGAAGAGAAGTGGGGGGTGGGAGAGATAGACAACAAGAAGTATCAAAGAGTTGGGGTGGTTTTCTCCTTCAAGCTTGGTTACAATTGTGCTTCTTCTTCTTCTTCCTTGCTCACTCTTCACAAGGACTGCCCTCAAAAACGGCAAAAAAAATGACCCTCTTATAGGGTGTGTGCACCACTCTCTCTATTTTTGGCTCACCAATCCTTTTTTTAGCTCAAATCCGCGTGCACCTCCCCTTTTTTGGCTTGACTTGGACCTCATGGAATGTGGGAGGTCCCCTTTGTTTTCACGGCGTCATGACAAGGGAGGAGGCTCCCTTGCCTTCAATGTAAAAAGGAGCCCCTTTTGTGGATGCGGGAATCTACCCCTATGGGTGCCAGTGGCCACATCATCACTACAATGACCACCGTTGACGGCCAACAGTCTCCACGCCACACTCTTTCAACGTAAAGGACAGGCGTCGCTAAGGCCACGTGCACTTGAAGCAGCTGTCGCGCAAAGCCACACAGGTCAACGACCATTGCCATGCTCCTTAGGAGTTCACGCCCCTTGAGATGTCTACGATGAGCATGCCATATGATAAATACCATGCTTCTCCGTCTTTTCGCATTGCATGTGGGACTAGGGTAAAGGAGCCAGTTGTAACACATGTGCCTTTTAAAAGTCATGCATGTCCCAATTTAGAGACAAAAATTTGGAATATGCTAGGAATCTTGCTTATGTGTCAACTTGTGATTTGCTGAAAACTGTCCCACTACTGGGCCTTGGGTGTTTCTAACCCTTAAAAGACCTCAAAATTTAAACTTTCTCAAATTGACTGCCCAAATTAAATCAATAAAATATCAATCTTGGTATTACCTAATCCGCCTTTGCATGAGGAATCTCATGCAAATTTCAAAATTCAAATCTGACCAAATTTGCAAAATCCCACCCAAAATTACACTTTTTTTCTTGAGTGTCTCTAAACTGGCTCCTTTACCCTATTGCCACTCCATGTGGCAGCCCTCTGTGGACTACCCCCCACTCCCCACCAAAAAAGCATCCCAAACCTCCATGAACTTCAAAATTTTCAAAAAAACAACCTTTTTTTCCTGACTTCCATTGTCTACAGTTGTGTGCTCACGAATTCAATGATCAGGATGTTGAATCCCAGTGGAAGCCTTGGTTCTTGGCTCCGGCATGTGCAGACCCCTCACCTTTTGACTTTCCTGGGCACTCCAACCAATGCGACTAAAACTCAAAAAAAACATTTGACACTCCACTGTTTACAACTGCCGTCAGCTTTCACTTTTAATATCCTATCGATTCAATGCTCGATTGATGAAACATAAACTCCCATGGCCTTCACTTTTTGCATAAAATGCATACAAATCTTGCAAAAGCTCAGTAAACCTCAAATGGCACACCGGTCGAGGCAACCAAGTTGGTACAAAACTCGCCCCGAACAAAACTTCAAATGGAAATTACTCGGCATCCGCGACTCCAAATGACGGTCTAGAAAGATCAACGTGGTCCATATGATTAGCCCTACACATCCATATGCTAAAACCAGCTAGGACCACCTACCATCACTAGGCATGTCCGTCTCAGAATCAGCAATGCACTCTAGCTTCAAACTCAAATATCTTACACACCATGGATCCCTTTGATGAGCAGTCTAGGCCAGCTCACTCAAAACCTCAAGGTCTACATATCCAAGCCAAAACTCAGCTCTTTGGTCATCCTTCATATGCTACCTTGTCAGGCCCTTCCTGGAGCCCATCCGATTTAGAAGACCACATAAAGCATACATCTCCGTTGCCACTTGCCTACAAAGGCTCTTCCTATCTGCTCTAGCACTATGTCATGCATTTGTAAGCATACACACCACTACTTGCACCCTGTGCTAGGGTCGACACACTTTGATTGCACCAACGTATATATTTTTGTTCTATATTAAGCATTAGTTCATGCATCTTAGACCATGGATAATGGCCCAAGAATAGATATTTTTTCTTCTCACTTTACACAACGTATTAAGATAAACATTGCAATTAGTAGAAAGATCCATTTTTTACAACGTATGGTGTCCATGTTTGGTGCTCAAAGAGTAGGAGAAATTCTTTCGTCAACAAACCCTATCATCGTGCCTTTTGTTGATTGTCACACATCTTTTGGCATGCATGTCTTTATTTTGTTCTAGAACAAATTACAACCTAGCAAAACATTGTGTGTGTAAATCTTTCTATGAAAGGAAAAAAAAAAGAGAAGATGTGTTTTGGAATTGTTTCAATGGAAGCCCAATGCAAAATGTCAAGATATCCTCTCTTTTTTGGAGAGCCTGGCAAGGATACCGAGTTAATTTTAGCAAATTTCACAAAATGGCTTGCCGCATAAAAAGGGTGATAGGAGATGATGAATGATTAGAAATGTTTGAGGTAGTTTTGAAAGAAGATGCTAGTACTTGGTTTTTCTCTCTGTCTGAGAAAGTTAGAGGAAGCTATAGGGAAGTTTTACATCACTTCAAGCGATACTTTTTCAAATCCCAACACACTCAAAAACTATAGCAAGACATTGTTGTCCACAAGCAAAAAGACATAGATGACTACTACATCTACAAGTAGGATTTTTTACGTCTTTGGGCTATATGGGTAAGGAATATTGCTAACCCTGGGGATGGTGCAAAATTTCTAAAGAAGGAGAGATTCATGGCGGGTTTATTTTCACACTCAAGGTAAAAATTGAGGCGGGTGCACCTTCTACCTTTGATGCCACTGAAACTAGGACAGCCTTGAAGTACAAGAAATTGAAGTGCATTCAAGGAGAGCTTCAAATAGAAGGTCCTATACCTAAGGAGACAACACAGACATCAACTTCTAAACAAATTTTTGAGGTAACAGCTGAGGTAATTGAAAAGTCGAATGAATCCTTGAGAAACTTGTCAATTCACCTTGCATAATGTGAAGGTCCCAAGGGACAAACAAAGAAAGCTGAGGAATGAGAGCCATGAACCAAGTGAGTATTACAATGTTGGAATTGTAAAAAATCTGGGCATGCGATGTATAATTGTCCTTAGTCCCGTGGAGAGCCGATGAGACCTAACTTGAATTATCCAATGATCAATGTAGTGAAGAAACTAGTCAAAAACCAATGCTTTTGCAAAGACCAAATGGAGCAAGACCACCTTCACAAGGAGTGGAAGGAGTTCCAACTTTTTCGGATCCAAATGTGCATGTGGTAGAGGTAACAAAGTCAAATGAAGCTGACATGGAAGAAAATAGCATCAAGCGTGGCCGTGGAAAAGCTAAGGACATCACAAAGTAACCATGGGTGAAGCAAGAAGGTTAAGGAGATGAAGGGAGCCAAGAGTATTCAACATCGTATCAACCGCCAAGACTTCCCTTTTGGACATGGTATGGCTACATACAACCTATTGGAGGACTTGAGAGGTAAGGGTCCTGATATCTCATGGCCCCAATTCCTTGCATTGTGTCCACAAGTTAGGAGGGAGCTAACAAACGCAGGTAGCACTAGGAGAAAGGTAAAAGAGAGTGTGCTTGTTGTAAAAATTACACAAGCTAAAATGAACAAGGACATTAAACCTATGTTAGATTGTTATATTAAATATAAGAAAACTTAGTTAGGAAAGGTCTAGTGGATGGAGGTGCACAAATTTGCATCATGATAGAAGGCCTCATGCAAAAATAGACATGCACATCGATGGAACACCTGAAATCAAAGTCAAGATGGCAAACAATAGCAAAGCTAGGTGTGTAGGGATTTTTAAAAATGTTTTTGTGGAGGCCTTTGTCATTAAGAAGTCCATTTCTATTTATGTTATGTCTCACAAGGGAAATAGTTATCCATTTACCCTTGGAAGACCATGGCTAAAGAAAATGCAATCTTTATAGGATTGGGAAAGTGGAAAGTTGATTTGTAGAAATGACAATCATAAAAAGATTGTTTTTGACATGAAGAGACAACGTTAAGAGGATCTCCATGAAAAATCATATGTGCACTCCTTACCGCACTGTCAAAGCAAGGGCCTTGCCTAACACTGTGCGCGAGCCACAGACGGCTCCAAGCACACAACTAGCTTAACTAGTAAGCTCAAAAGAGGGCAATGGTGTGTCACTCACCGCTCTATGCTCCTGCCGTGGAGGATTCCTTGCCGCGAAGAAGAAGGAGACGTCGCTACGTCGCGCTCAACCGCTTCACCGCCGTCGTGCTGCCGCAATGCTCTCTCTCTCTCTCTCTCTCTCTCTCTCACACACACACACACACACACACACACACACACACACACACACACACATACACACACACACACACAAGGAGGTGAAGAAGAAGAAGATGGAGATGGAGATGGAGATGGAGCAAGAGCACTCTTCTATTGCACAAATGAGAGAATAAGTGAATTTTAGGTTTAGTTGGCTTTTATATGAGCTCACCCCATTCACACTTGGGCGCCCATGCTTAGCCAACTAATCCCTTGAATGTCCCAGTTAGAGTGTGCCTCTCATCGGCGATCACTTTTACCTTTTTCCTATTGGACCTACAAGCTCGGTACCTGACTCTACCAAATAAATAATACAATGTCCACCGTAGGTTACAACGTCCGTCTCGTAGGTGATAGGGTGTCCGTGAGCCGTGAGAGTTAACATGCCCCCCTTCCTGATGTAGATTCCGTCCTCGGAAACTATTGAGTTGAATCTCGCTGGTCGAGGTGGAAGAGCATTTGAGATGAATGTCCTTAGCCTTCTTCAGTCACTGCAAAATCAAACAACATTGCACAGTAATTGCATTCTCATAAGCGATTAAAAAGCGTATGCAATTTTAGGCAGACAATTAATTGGTAACAGAATTTTAAACAATTTGTCAGCAATAAGCATTAAATTGCAATGTAATCAAATGCATAAACAGATGTAAAGGTTAAAAATTAAACAAGTCTGGGGTCGCTAATTTAACGGTCGATAGGCACTAGAGATCGACTATTAATACCATGGGTAAGCTTCTTAATTTTCTCTGGTTAATTAAGTTGTTTAATCGCGAGAGCCAAGTATTTCATGTTCGAGGGCTAACTAGAGGCTATACCTAGAGGACCTTGTAGTTAAGCTACGATAAAAGGAATTTCTCATGAAATCATCGCCTGACTGATTACCTTTTCTTTGACCCCCCAAAGTGTTTTCACACTGATTCAATTTGATGTGTGTGCTTATTTTGTATAACTTGGGTTTTTTGCTTTTCAAGGAAAAGCGCCCACACTGGGAACCTCTAGAGCTCTAGTACCATAGGCAATACATGTGAGTGAAGTACCAAATCAAGCTGAGATTTCTCTTCTAGCTTAAGATTTTACATTGTGGCACTTTGATTTTTTGTTTGTTCATTTTCAGCATTTTAATTTTGTAACTTTGGGGGGTCATATAACACTGATACACCTCCTCAGCCTCATCACACTAGTAAACTCCCTTTATAATACTTAAGCTAAAGGTCAATAGGGTCAAGCCCACTAGAAAGCCCTAGTACATTTCACACAATGCTGTCTAAATCTGATTAAGAACCTAAGTAACCATTGATTATTAGGAAGGCATTCCCCATGGTATTAAGAGAAGATCTCTAACACCTAACTTGGTCAAACTAGCTTAGTCGGACTGCTTGATTTTTAAACCTAGACAAGTGATTATGACAAAAAATTACATTGAATTAAATGTTTGATACTAAGCAAATGCGGTGAATATTAGGCTACCAATCACAATTAAAGCAAACAATCATAGATGCAAAAAAGATAAGGGGCAATGCTAATGGACAAGAAACACCTTTTTGTGTCGATGGTCGCGTTTGATTTGAAGAGTGAGTCGAGATAAAGATTCCATGAAGGTCCAAATCCTATCAATAGCAACACGCTCCTGTACACAGTAGGAAACAAAAGGAATACCTCCAGGAGGCACATTAGTGGGAAAAGGTACCAACACTTATTGAACACAACAAAAAACATAAGGAACCCTAACCTAATTATTTGCACTCCCCCTAGAGAGTCAAGGGAATAGGATATTGTAGAGGTTGGGGGAAAACCCTAAGGCTAAACCCCTATCCTCGTCGTCGAGATAAACAAAGTCATCATCCATGAGACCATATGTGCCATCCGTGTAGTCCTGTAAATTTTCTTCTTCATCATAGGTGCCCGTGTTTACTAAGAAGGTCACTAGACGTCTATAGTCATCTTGGTCAAAAGGGTAGGCTTGTGCAATGGGAGAAACGCTCTCTACTAAGTATGGATCAGACGTGGTCAAGAGACGTATCAGCCATTCTAACTCCTCAAAATTCCTCTCACATGCTAGCGTACCTATCAAATCCAATTCACATGCAAGCACTGGAAAGACCATGTGAAAAATTTGTGAAAAGTAACGAGGGTACCTCTCACCCAAGGCAGGAGTGGATGATTCTAGCGTACTAGCCATATCTGTACACGCAAATAGATGATGGTTAGAGTACAAATATTACAAGGGTCGTGTTCTTGTGCATAATTTGTTTTTATGATTTGTGTTATGGCTCTTGCTCTTTTACTTTTTTATCTTGTTTTTGTGAGTATAAGGCTTTATATATACATTCCCTAAGATTGGAGATTAAGAGGTCAGAGAGAAAGGTTGAGAGGGAAGCAAGTGAATAATGGATGTCCACAAACACTCCCCCCTTCCTTGGGTAGATCATATCGTTTGAAATGATGTCATCACCCTTTGAAACCGGTTGTTCCAAGTTGTTATAGGTGAAGATTTTTGCCAGTAGTTTTCTATTACCTTAGGTGCCTCGTCGAGTTGCAAGAGTGGTAAGGTACTCTCCCAGGATCGAACTTGAAGTGGTTCATTAGGTGATTCTTAAACACTGGAAGGTGTGGATTCCTTTGTAGCTTCATGGAGGTCCACTATTATAGGTGGAGGCTGTGTAGAAGCTTTTACCTCTATGGATGTATTACATGAGGAGCTAGAAGCTTCATGGAACTCTCCCCTTCTTGAGCTAGGTGGAATAAATTGGTTTTGCCTTGGAGCCCAAACTAGCTCTGGACTAGGTGTGTAGCATTCTGTGATCTTTCCCTTCCCATGGTCTGCCATTGGCTTTAGCGTTACACTGTTTGACTCATATGGGTTTGTTGTCGATAGGGAAGGACACATTTTACGTTTAGGTACCCAAATTTGCTCATTTCCATCATAGTAGCCTTGGGCTTCTAATAGTTGTTTTGGAATCCATCGGGATTTGGTCTTGACTCTCCTAGGGCGCGCTCTTGGTTTTCCGGGGAAATTTTTTCTTGGAATGGATGGGAGGGTTGAGGTAGTTGGAAGTAAGGCCTTGGGGACCCATTGATATGTACTCTTAGGTTGTGCAGGTTGAGTACTTGCAATATTACTGCTTGCTGCAACTACAAGTGTTGAAGTGCTAGGTTCATGGGTAGCCGGCAAAGACGAGTTAACCACCTTGGTTTGTGAATGTTGGCTATCCTTCAACTTTGCTAGAGTTTGCAACGTAGGTGACTTTTCTTGAATGATACGGGTAAGAGTCGGTGGTCGCGTCGTGACACTACCAGTATCCAAATCAATAGTGCATTTGGTTGCCAACATCCACGTGTGTCCCAGGTTTACGTTGCCTCCCATAGCTCCCGCGGGCATGACTAGAAACCTCTGCACTATGCTTCCACTGTCATAGACAACAGGGGTCTGAAGGACTCCAAGAATAGCAGTTTTCTTTTTATTAATGCCCTTGACTTGCATCGTACTCGGGGATAGGGTCGGTTTTCCTAATTGACACCAAACTCCATAGGATAACAAATTGTGTTTAGCTCCCGTATCTAATAAGGCATTGTATAGTACTTTCCCATAGGGGCTATTTAGCTCAATTGGGTATCGTAGGGGTGGCTCAGATTCTAATGAGTCGTCATATGTGTCCTCGAAAAATGCTTGCGTTATTCCCAGATTAGCCTCTCGTTGGCGTCTAAGACGTTGTTGTCGTTCTCGAGCCTCAACTCTTGCTTGGATTGTTTTAAGCTCTGCTTGTTCCTTGGCAGCCTTCTTTTGATGGATGGCTTGCAACTTTTCCTGGCTTAGAGGATCATAATATCTTTTGAATTTACTCCCATTAAGGAATCCAATGGTTTCAACTCCATCTAGAGTCTCCACACGAATGGTACCTTGCAGGGTAATTTCACACACTCGATATGGTCCCTTACCAACGTATTTCAATTTCTTCTTTTCATTACATACCCCGTACATAAGAACTTTATCACCAACCTTGATGTCTTTATCCTTTAAATGGCTATCGAACCACTTCTTTCTCCTATCCTTCTCCACTAGAGCATTTCGCACAGCTAATTGCCTCTCTTCATCTAGCCTTTTCAGGATATATAATCGCTCAAGTAAGGGGTTACCATCCCAACCTTCTTGAGAAGCTACTCGAAGACTAGGAATGACAAACTCCCATGGCCTAACTGCTTCTTGGCCATACACCATCTTAAACGGTGTGCAATTAATAGCAACTTTATACACAGTACGATAAGCCCATAAAGCTGATGTAAGCTTTAGGTCCCGATCAGTGCGATGAGCCTCGACTGTCTTTGTCAAAATGGAGATGAGAGTTTTGTTGGTACTCTCATCTTGGCCATTTGCTTGGGGATAATAGGGTGTAGACTTGTGGTGAGATATCATGAAGTTTGATGTGAGTTCTTTTATTACTTCATTTATAAAATGAGTTCCATTGTCACTCACAAGTTCAAAGGGGCATCCAAAACGTGTGATAATGTTCTCAAAGAGGAACTTAGCTGTTGTTTTTGCATCCGCCTTCCGTGTTGCTTTTGCTTCAGCCCATTTGGTTACATAGTCGGTAGCCACAATGATATATCATGATTGCGTGTTACGTGCAGCCGGACTAATCGGTCCTACAAAGTCTAAGCCCCACTTTTCAAATGGTTGGGTTACCTTGATGGGATGTAGAAGCATCCTATCACTTCTTTGTGGCTTCTTGAAGCGTTGGCATTCATCACATCCCTTTACAAAAAGTGATGCATCCTTAAACAGAGTGGGCCACCAATAGCCTGACTGTAAGATCTTTCGGGCAATCAACTTTCTTGAAAAGTGACCACCAGCTACGTCCATGTGTGCCTCTTGTAGAATATATAAATACTCATCCTCGCAGGTACAGCGTCTAAGAACATCATCTTTTCCTCTCTTATAGAGAGTTCCCGCCAGTAAGCAATAGCGTTCGCATTCCTTGATTAATTTTTGAGCTATATCTTTTTGCAGCTCTTTGGGTGGAAAACCATTAACGAAGAAGTTAACAATCTTTTCACTCCATTCAGGCATTGTCTCAACAATGAACAAAGGAGTATCAGGCAATTCATCATCAACCCCCGTAGGAGCTTCGCCATTAGGGATACGAGATAAATGATCCGCCATGACATGTTTCCTCCTAGGCCTCACAACAACGGTGAAGTCAAACTCAAGAAGAATTAACAACCATCGTGTAATTCGACATGTGGAACACGGCTTGTTTACCAAATATAGCAATGCTTGATGATCAACATAAAACACAAACTTGGTAGCAAGAAGGTAATAGCGAAATTTCTTTACTACGTAAATCATAGCTAGACCTTCGTGCTCTGTAGTAGTGTAGTTCATCTCGGCATCATTTAATTGGCGACTTGCAAAGCTAATAGGGTAGTCCAATTTATGTTCTCCTGGTTGAGTTAGAACACACCCAATAGAAAAATTTGATGCATCAATATGCACATGAAAAGGTACATTCCAATCAGGTGTTCGCAGGATTGGAGCACTTGTTAGGGCCTTCTTTAATAACTCATAAGATTGATGACATTCTTCCGTCCAGTGAAACTCGATAAGAAGCTTGTACAATGGACGCACTATCTCGGCAAAGTTTAAAATAAACCTTCGATAATAACCAACATGGCCCATAAATCTTTGAACTCCTTTATAGTTAGTAGGTGGTGGCAAATCGGCAATGGCTTTAATCTTACTCTCATCTGTGGATATCCCGTTCTTGGACACTATATGCCCTAGAATGACTCCATGCTTAACCCAAAATTGGCATTTGAAAGGGTTCAATGAGATGCGATAAAATCTGCACCTTTCAAATATTTTTCATAGATATAACAAATGCTTCTCCCAAGAAGAATAAACACAAAGGTCGTCTAGGAAAGCTTCACAAAACTCCCTTAGAAATTCTTTAAACGTAGTGTTTATTAATCGTTGGAATGTAGCAGGGGCATTTGTTAAGCCAAAAGCCATAACATGAAATGCAAACACTCCAAACTCTGTGATAAAAGCAGTTTTAGCTTGGTCCTCTAATGCAATTGTGATTTGATTGTAACCAGAGTACCCATCTAAAAAGATATAAGCTTCCTTTCCCGCAACTCTTTCAAGCACATGTTCTGAATATGGCAAGGGATAATGATCTCTCCTAGTGGCTGCATTAACTTTCTTGAGGTCCACGAACACTCTTAGTTTCCCATTCTTTTTTGGCACAATGACTATTGGAGAAACCCATTCTGAGTGCTCAATAGGGTATATGAATCCACATTGGATAAGTTTTTCAATCTCCTCTTGTACAATTTTGGCGTACTTAGGATTCATTGGATAGGGTCATTGCTGGACGGGTTTAGCAATGTTGATCATGGGAATTGTATGTTGCACCACAGAAGGTGGAACGCCCTTCATGTCATGATATGTCCAAGCAAAGATATCCTTGTATTCCTTGAGGAGCTCCTTAAGTACAGCCTCTTTAGTTTTGGTAAGGTCTTGAGCAATAAAGACTGGTTTAAACTCCTCACCTGGTTCTGCTAATTCTATCTCTTTAACTACCGCTGGACCATCATAGACTCCACTGCTTCCATTGGTAGGTATTTGTTGGGCTTTGGCATACACAACCTTTCGTTCCCCCGTGGTATAAGATTTAAAATGTTCAGGAGCCGTATGTAAGTCAGCAGGATCTTGTCCTGACGGAGACCTTTCTTTTAGTTCTGCCTCCTTTTGTTGTTGTACTAACTCTCGGTTTTGACGTCTTCTTATAGTTCGACTCAATTTCGGCTCTGTAACCTTCAATTGAGCGAGGTCAATGGGTCGCGGGCTGCACCACATGACACTCTGGAGATGTTCACCCCAATTTTCTACTAGCTTTCGATGAGCATCACATGCCCCTAGATAGCTAAGCCATTCTGCAGTAGATCTTTCCTTGTTTATCCTAGCTCTCACATTTGCTTGATATCGTCGTCTCTTATATGACCTTTGTTTCTTATTAAGGTTTTGGTTTTGGTAAATGTTTGAACTCGACTCGCCTGATAGGTCTTCTCTTGTATCTTCTTCACTCTCATATAAATTACCATAGATGGTCGTACTAAGCCTTGAGTGTTCACTTTCTATACTTGGTTCACTCGATGTTTCTTCAGGTTCTGAATCCATTTCTCCCTGAGATTCCGTTTCTGATGTGTATTGGCCTGAAGCCTTTAAGGAATCATTGGTTTCACTCTCAGGTAGGTGTGCCTCTTTCTTATCATCGGATGTTACATGCGCTGCACCTAACATGTTTACAGGTGCAATGTGTGGTATCTCTTCCCCATCTGGTGTTACCCAGGTTGTTCCTCTAGCTCCCCATGTATCTATAGTTGCCGCTAGGTGCACCCAATCGACATTTTCTGACTCAGCCATTCCGGGTAGGATATCCATATAAGGAGAGTTCTCCCCAATATCCGTGTCTTCGTTACATGTGTAACAATACTGTAATGGAGCTGAGTGAATTGTTGTGTGTGATCGATTATCAATGATGAATTTATTTCCTAGAGGATGCGTTCGACCACTTAAAAGATCAACTCAAATGACAGAGTCTTGGAACTGTAAGTAGACGTGGTTTTTGGACCAGTCATGCACCATTTTTGCTTCCCTCATGAATGGACGCCCTAAGATCATCTCAAATGACATAGGATGCTTGGAAAAATCCATAACAATGAAAGTCTGCCTTACCTTGTGTCCCAAGACCTTGATTCTGAGATCCTTTAGCATTCCAATAGGCATAACAATAGATCCGTTAGCCATTTTTACCACTACGCTTGTGGCTTCAAGGTGAGGTCGCCCCATAGACTCCCAACAACTCTTTGTCACCATGTTGACTCCCGCACCACCGTCAAGGACCCCCTTTACAGTTAATACTTTAGTAGTGATTGGTAGAGTAGCATTAGATTCATCACCTTCAAAGTATTGCCCCAACTTGTTAACGGGTACTTCAATTACAGATTCATGTCCCACTAGGTCAGATGGTGGTGCTAAATGTTCCTCATCATTCATTACCGAGTCAGGTTTGTTCATATGTGAAAACTGTGGTAATCCGGCCTGTAATTCTCCATTGAGGAAGGCTCGAAGAGCTGAGACTAGCTCGGGGTCTTTATATAGTTTGGACATGATGGTGGTTCTAACTTCTGAAGACATGAAATCCATCAATTTGGCAACATTTAATGGCATCTTGTGGGACGTAGGACCCTGACAAGAGAATGGTGAAGATGGAATCTCCACTTCCTCAAGGGGGTCGGGCATTCCCTCACCAAACATTCTCTAAGGTAGGAAAGGTGTGTGTCCACTTTCAGATGTCCTACCGTCACTCTCTTCCCGAATGATACTAGGTATAGCTAACAGCCTGTAGTTCTTGTGAGGTTGAACTTGTGTGGGAAACACTGTGTCCGACATCTGGATATGTTTGGGTTCAGGTTCTAATGTTCATTGAGTTTCTTCCACCAAACCCCTCAGTTGTTGGACTCGTTCAATTTCCACTGTTGGGTTTGGATAGGTTCCAATCTTTCTCTTGCAATCCTCATTTTTTGTCTCTCGTGGCTTATCTTGGGGGTTCGCAACTGGGTGGTTTAACTTTGAATACTCTTTTGGTGTTTGTCGTAATTCCCTCTCGTGATCCTCCTCACTGGCTTTTTCCTTTGTAGTAACAGTTTTGTTCTCCGTGGTCTCTATCGAATCTGAGTCATCCTCAGGGTCATTCATATACACGGGATCCTCTCCTGTCCCTATGTTAGTCTTTGAACTAGGTTTTGAGCTAGAAGCATTAAGGGATTTCTTTCTTCGTGTTTTCTTCTTTCTCGCTCGGCCAATGGATGCAGCATCTCTCTCTTCGAGGATGTAATTTTGCTTTTGGAGCATCGACCGTGTGAGTGCATTCACTGGTGCTATGTTTATAGTTGGTGGTGTCCCATCAACAATCTCTATTAAATTCAATGGTGTGATTTTCAGTGCGTTTGGATTGTTAGGACACTGTGCAATCAAATGATCTATGCCACAACGATTACAAATGAGTATTGGCATTGCCAATGCACCCCCTTGACTTGTTTGCATTAGTGCAGCATTCTTTTGCATTCTAATGGGGCACTCAGCTACTCGATGTGGTCCACCACATTCGTAGCACTGAAGAGGTGGTCTCCTGGCAAAACTATTAATGTTTTGGCCTCTTGCTGCTAGCGCAGTAGGTTGATATACCGGTTTGATTTGTCCCCAATGGTCTTCCATATAGTACATGGGACACTCCTCAAGCATGTCGACTCCATAGGTGATACTAGACGCTATGTCCTCTTCGCAATCTACATAAGTACTAGATGACTCGCAACCTATTTGGTTCATAGGTGTAACTCTTGGATGAGGGGGTTGCGGTCCTAGCACTGGAGGTGGCAACGGTGTGGTTTGGACCACATTTTGGGTTCTAGGGACCATGTGCTGTAATGGCAACTGTTGCTCTATGGGTGGGGTAGGCATCAATGCAGGAACTCGAGGTGAGTCTGCCCAAGCTATAGGCGGTCTATTTTCCATGATGCGTTTAAGTATTAGGCAATCCTTCGCTTGATGGCCATACCTACCACACGCGTTACAAGTCCCGTTAAACTTTACTCTGAAAGTAGGGCATTCACTCATAGTATGTGGGCCCAAGCAAATTGAGCACCATTGTTGCTCCCTTCTTGGATACATATGAGTGTTTTGTGGAGCACGATTATCCCTAAGGCTTTCTTGGATGGCCTTGGTGAGATCTGCCAGAGTCATCTCAGATATCGTTTGCTCTTTCACGATTGGCTTTATCTTCATTGGCTCATGCCTTGACGCTTGCGGCAGACACTCTTTCTCCTGCAATCATTAAATTATCCTCCAATTGGATTGCATTCATGGTAACTGCGTCCCAAGTAGTGATACCTCTAATGACTAGGCCATTATAGATACTTTCATGTCGTAGTCCCCTAATGAATCTATCGAGCAATTGGTTGTTGTTGAATCGCTCATTTGGATTGCATCGAGAATTCAAATTCTTTAGGCGACTAATGAAGTCTCTCACGGATTCACCTTCTTCTCGTTGGGCTTTCTGGAGTTGAGAGGCTACACCCCAAAGTACTCCCTCTCGTATGTATTCTTTTAAGAACAGTCTCCTAAGAGTAGAGTACATCATTTTCTCTTCTACTCTTAAGGTTCTATACCAATCTCCAGACTTTCCACTTAGGGTCAAACTCAAAGCCTTACACTTATGTAGCTCATTGTGCTCTTCCAAGGAATCGCACACATGTTTAAAGACTTCCATATGCTTTCTAGCATCTCCGTCTCCACTGAATTTCTGTGTGAGCTTATCTACTTGAACTGCCTTGCTCCTAGGCTCTCTATCAGGTGCACTACGCATGTTTTCCGCAATAGAGCGACCGATAGTTTGAGCAAATGCTGCCAAATCTCCTATTTGAGCAGGTATAATGGGTGTATGTGCTCCTGGAACCACATGTGAGAAGGGAGTTCTCCTTGGCCTTGGCATACGCGCGGCTCTTGGGTCCCATATTTCGTATGGTGGTGTACCAGACGGTGGTCCAAAGTTTACAGGCGTGGCCCTAGGCATAGGGGGTGCCTGATATGGCATGTTATTATTAAATGGCATGGATCCACTTGTATAAGAGCTTGGATAATGCCATTGTGGATTGTAAGCTCTTGGAATAATCGGAGGTGTAGGAGCTACATGAGGCTGAGGTACGACAGGTGCACACGATTGATACATACATGTAGGTATAGTTGGGGGCACTGTGCTACTAGGCATCGGCGCAGTGTTAACAAATGAACTCCATGGTGTACTTGTCATGCTCACCACTGGGATATGCATGGTAGCCGTAGTGTCATTAAGAGAAAGATGAGCTAGATCTGAGAAGGTAAAGCTTCCACTTGTGGGCTCAGATTGTACTGAGGCTCCTGGCGAAACAACATATGGAGGATCAATGGGGCTCACTGAGGGAGTCTCCCTTTGTGATAGGGTTGGTTGGTTGGCCTTTCCCGTATCCAAGAATCTCATTAGGCCTGTTGAAGGCATGTTGATCCCTGTGTTCTGTCTTTCTAACTCGACAATCCTATGGAGGACATCACAGACTTTCTGTTGTTGCTCATCTATGCTAGTAGCACCCGATGTGGATTGTAGAACATCTAACCAACCCACATGATAGGTGTGTCCTGTGTACCGATCAGTTAAAGCTTCTGCTTGTAGGTCATACTCCCAATTTTCGTTTAGGAATATCCCATCTAGGCCTGGAGTGCTGGAGGTTTCCCTCGAAGTGGAAGCATTATTGCTCCCCATCGCTTGCCCCTCCGTGACTGCTACCTTGGGAGCACTCGGTTGCTCGGCTGGCATGATTGTTGTCATAGGAGCCTTTGCTTTCAGGGCTCGACTTTGTTCTAGCCTTCGCAGGTTCTCAATTTCCCTCTCCCTTGTTGCTTGCATATAGCGTTCGATCTCTTGTACTTCGGCAAGACTCCTAACATCGGGTAGTAAAACCTCAGAGGGAGATAGTCCTAAAGGATCAGGAAGTGCAATGGATGGAACATTCACATGCACACTCTCAAGAAGCATAGGGTCTATTTTAGGCATGAATGACGAATTTACCTCCCCACTCCCTTCATTTATTTCATTAACCGCATGTTCGGAGCGAGTAGCTCTACTAAGGGTCTCTTTTAAGCGGCTAAACACGCTGGACCCGGGCCGTGGGTCCATGGCATGCATGTCTTGACTTGCACTATCAGGTTTTGGTGTAGGATACCCCTCCATGACTTCGTAGTCAGAGGAAGAATCACTAGGCGCGATATGAGGATCTTGGGTCGCGCTACATTGAGTCCCGGCCGAAGGTCCAGAACCTAGGGTAAAGGAATAATGGGTGCCCGCGTAAATGGAGGCACTACCAATATGCTCGTGCTCTAACACTCGTCCAGAGCGTAGGTTCATATGACTTGGATCCCCTAGAAGTGTCAGTGAGTGCCCGTGAAGGTTGCTCACCTAGTAATTTTGGGTGTTTTGCAACCCGTCTTTTCTTATTTATTAATTTTTTGATTTTTTAGTCCTTTTTTTCTGACCCAGCTATAGAATAGAACGTATGATAGCTCAAAACGAGCGTCTCGGTCAGAGGGACGTGTCGTGCTTTACAGTCCTCCGTTTGGTCACTTTATGCCCTCGGAATTCCTAAAACCGTCAATTTCTAGTAGGGAACTAGACCCAAATTAGAAAGTCTAAGGGTGCAAGGGGGAAGAGAAGGGAGGAGAGTGGAGGACTTGCCCCACATGCTCTCATTCCCTCTTGAGGAGGTAGGGTATATATATAAGAGTGAATCTAGTATATATCATAAGACTGAGGACTAAGGCTTGGGCTGAGCTTGGGCTTGGGGAAACGATCCCGATCAAAAAATTTAGTGTAGCCCCCCAGTCACTCACACTTAAATATTTTTGTTTTTTATTATTATTATTATTATTTTATTTTATTTTAAGGCGACGACCGCGCCCGGTTTAGGTGACCCTACCTACCTAACCTCTCTGTCAACAGCTCACTACCTTATCTACTTACTAACAGTGGGCTAACTGTCCACCTACTTCCTCTCTTACTACCTTACTGTGCAAAGACTGTGTGTAGGCAAACCTTGACAGAAAACTGTGTACAGACTGTGTGCAAACAAAAATTGCTAACTGCCTTCCTACTTATTCATTCACTGCGAACAAGCTAACGACTACTAATTGTGGAAAGACTCTGTGCAAAAAGAAAACACAACATTATGCAAAAATCACAGAACTTGCAGACAATACAGAAATTAACAACTTGCAGAAAAATAACTCATTCCTCTTCCTTTTTCTCTTCCTCTTCTTTCCTACTACAAACAACTCATAGGAGAAGCACAAAGTGCCTCTTGGGCTTAGTGCAAGGCGATTCCCCGGCAGCGACGCCAAAAATGTGCGCTCCTTGCCGCACTGTCGAAGCAAGGGCCTTGTCTAATACTGTGTGCGAGCCACAGACGGTTCCAAGCACACAACTAGCTTAACTAGTAACCTCAAAATAGGGCAATGGTGTGTCACTCACCGCTCTATGTTCCTGCCGTGGAGGATTCCTCGCCGCGAAGGAGACGTCGCTACGTCGCGCTCAACCGCCTCACCGTCGTCGTGCCGCCGTAATGATCTCTCTCTCTCTCTCTCTCTCTCTCTCTCTCTCTCTCTCTCTCTCTCTCCTTCTCCTACACACACACACACAAGGAGGTGAAGAAGAAGAAGATGGAGATGGAGATGGAGCAAGAGCACTCTTCTATTGCACAAATGAAAGAATAAGTGAATTTTAAGTTTAGTTGGCTTTTATATGAGCTCACCCCATTCACTTGGACGCCCATGCTTAGCCAACTAATCCCTTGAATGTCCCAGTTAGAGTGCGCCTCTCATCGGCGATCACTTTTACCTTTTTCCTATTGGACCGACAAGCCCGGTACCTGACTCTACCAAATAAATAATACAATGTCCACCGTAGGTTACAACGTCCGTCTCGTAGGTGATAGGGGGTCCGTGAGCCGTGAGGGTTAACATCATCTCAAAGTGAAACGGAGAAAGAGTGGACTGATAGTACC
The DNA here is from genome assembly GCF_014529385.1 of Adiantum capillus-veneris. Taxonomy (NCBI): domain Eukaryota; kingdom Viridiplantae; phylum Streptophyta; class Polypodiopsida; order Polypodiales; family Pteridaceae; genus Adiantum; species Adiantum capillus-veneris. The sequence continues at coordinate 101,690,610 of NC_140943.1, read as the reverse complement.
TCAGAAGAAGAAAGTAGCAACAATATTACTGAAGAGGAGTCTTCCATCAAAGTCATGGAGGTAAAGTTTAAGCCAAACAACCAATAGACCTCTCCTCAAGTTTTGGAGGAGATAGGTCCCTAAGAGAACCAAGATGTGCAAGATGAAGGGATGCTAGAAGACATGTTGTCAAAAACACTTACAAATGAAGAAAGAGAGGAGTTCAATGTGTGCTAAGGAAGTTTCCTAGGATTTTTACTGAAGACTACACAGACGTGCGTCAAATAGATGTTGTTCAACACAGGATCAAGTTAAAATATAAAGCAACTCCTAAGGCACAAAAGCTACAAAGGCTAAGAGTCATCAAGGAGCAAGCTCTACTCAAGGAGGTAAGGAAGCTTCTAGCTACAAGTTTTATCTAACCTATGGAGAATTCAGAGTGGGTATCTCTAGTAGTGGTCACTTCTAAAAGGAATGGAAAGTGGATAGTATGTATTGACAATAGGCCACTCAATGAGGCAACCAAGCGAGCTCACTTTCCGCTTCCATTTCAAGATGAGATACTAAATGAGAGTTAATAATGAGAAATACACTATGTGATGGCTACTCAAGCTACTTTCAAATAGGGATTGCATTAGAGAATCAATTGAGAACAACTTTCATCACTCCTTGGGACTGCTTTGCTTTTAAAGTCATACCATTCGGCTTGACAAATGCTCCTGCAACTTTTCAATGCTTCATGAACATGGTGTTTCAAGCATTCTTTCAAAAGTCAACTAGGGTATTCATTGATGATTTTTACATTTATAGCTCAAAATTTTTGCATCTACAAAGGGTAGAAGAAGGTTTGACGAAGCTCTATGACATGGGAGGTCAGTTCAATTCCAACAAATGCCCCATAGGAGAGGGGGAAGTGAATTCTTACAAAGAATACGACATTTTTCTCATGGTTTAAAAATGTGCATTAGTCAAAGTATACAACAACTCATGGTAAAGGGAGATGCACTTCTCATTATGAAGCAGATTTTAGGCATTTGGGTATGCAAGAATGAAAGTTTAAGGACAAAAGTCCATGACATCCGTAGGTTGTTTAATCAATTTGAAGAGGTGCAATTGTATCATATTCCTAGGAAACAAAATGAGAATGTTGATCTACTTGCACAACAAGCGGCTGCATGTATTGAGAAGGAAGGCCATCATGGTGGTAGCAATTGTCAAGCAACCAAGAGAGAGAGAGAGGAGTTTTCCCCAATTTAAGGTGTAAAAATACACAAACTAAATAGGATAAGAGTAGGGCAAGAAGACTTGCCAAAAAGTTCTTTCCCAACCAAAGTAAAAATAGAGCATTTTTAAAGCTCTACCAATTTCAAGTCTACATCTCCTATGTTGTTCAATGACTCAGTCTAGAGTTGAGGTTGAATGTCCAATCTAAATTCACATGCGTAAACCCAAACAAAAGGAGGGATGGAGGGGGGGACTCGATTTGTAACTACTATCATTCCGATAAGAGTTTAAAAAAACCCTTCATCATTAGGTATGTTTGTGAAAATAGCCTTGTATTTATTTTACCCGGGTATAGAATTTTGTCTGAAAAAAACACCACGTGACAATACAACATGAAAGTATGTGTGACATGCCAGAAATAAACGTCAACTACGTGCTAAATAATTGATACAAATTGCCATAAATATTGATGACGATAATAAAATAATGTGAATCAACCATTGAATACAAAATACAATAATCTCAATATGGTAGTTGCCGATCATAATGTCCTCCAACAGAAAATACAACAAAATCCTCTATGACCGCACTCCCTCATATGAGCACCTACAAAAAACATAAATAGTAATCGAACGCACACTTCATAAAAGAACCCTCCTAAGAACATACTTAATGTGTGTGTAGAGCAAAAATTACATGATCCATCACCCTCGTTGATTTCGAGCACCTTGAAGGCTACTATATCGAAATATAATAGCTCTTATGATGCTACATCGCGATGGTCGAGAGGGCCATCCTCATGCAATGGCTCCTCATCATTAGGATCCTCTTGCTCTTGCGGTTCAACCTCTCCACATAATTGGACATAGTTATAGAGAAAACAACATGCTGCTACTATAGTCGGGGCAAAAGTAATGTCGACATTTACTATGGTAATTGAAAGTACTTATTTGCAAGGACAAATGTGTCCATATGTTACGCTGATTTTGTGTGGAATTCTTTTGACAATGTTGTATTTTGGGTTGATCGAATCGTTCGACCGGTATGCATGTGCGCGAAACACAAACGGACGAAAATCGTTCGTAGTTCGAACGAATGGAGAGCATGTGAGCGAACCTTACTTTTCGATCGAACGTTCACAGCACTTTTTGAACAAATGGGTGCGCACATGTGCGCACTACATCCAAGAGAACATTCTAGAATGGAAGCTTATCAGTAACTCTTAAAAGTGCACCATAGTTGAACAATACTACCCAAAGCCTCGGGAGGCAAAATGTTTTATTTCAACCACCCCCAAATTGATGTATTCTCTCATATCTACCTCTGAAATACTACCATTGGCTTGCAATCCTCCCTAGGCATGCCGACTGCGACAACTAGATTTCATTGGTTTACCGAAATTCCACACTCCACCTACATCCAATGGGGCTAGTGCTCCATGCATGCTATGTTGCAACAAAGTTGGAACCTTGTCAATGCATTGAAAGCTCTCCAGGGCTAAGCCAACATCTCTCTCTCTCTCTCTCTCTCTCTCTCTCTCTCTCTCTCTCTCGCAATCGAACCTTTGAATAGAGGGCGCATGCGATTGAATGTGTCCCCCATGAACATGGTCTACCAACCAACTTTGCATCCAAACCGCAATGCAATTAGCTCTTCAGCTCCCCTTTGCCACCCATGTAGCTTCTCCGTGCATGGCCTTCCACTCACAAACTCCTTGTGAGAGCTGGCATCATCTACCCTCCCTAGCCCACCAAGAGCCCTCTTCCTCAACTACGTGATAGAGAGAGAGAGAGAGAGAGGGGGGGGGGGGGGGGGGGGGCACTGAATACCAATGTAGTTCGGGCTGCTATTGCTTTCTTCTCATCGACTAGTTCTCAAGGCAGGTCAAGGGCTCTCTCTCTCTCTCTCTCTCTCTCTCTCTCTCTCTCTCGCACGCGCACACAAGGATGCACAACACGCACAATCGCAAGAAGTTCTGGACAAATTCTCACAATAATTCCCACATTGTGACTTACCTTAACATCATGAGCTTCTACGAGAGAGGCGCTGCATACCTAGCTAGGTACTATTAGGACAAGGGACCACCGACCCGGGTGGGGGGGGGGGGGGGGGGGGGGAACGGTTCCCTACCCCCAATCGTACCTAGCTAGGTATGCAGTGCCTATCAAACAGAAGATCATGATGTTATGCATTGTATGAAAAACACTGAAAAAGACTCCGATTTCCTACATGAGAGATTCTAAATCTTGTTGTGAATAGGAAGTGGCATCTCTCTCTCTCTCTCTCTCTCTCTCTCTCTCGCAATTTGGTTGCGCAAGTCAAAAGCTCGCAGCTCAACCTATTGGTTTGTGTGCGGAGGTATGGGAGGTCTACATATTCAAGGCATGCATTGGTTGCAAGCAGAGACTAAGGAAGCGCAGAATGCGATTTGTAATCTATTCGACATGGGTTGTGCAGGAGATGTGGCTCTTTTTCATTCCATGAGATGGAGGAGCTGGACATAACTAGTGGGTGCAGGACAAGGACACCGCAATGAACGGCCGGTGCTGGGTGATCATGAGCACCAGATGGGGTTGATCAATGGGTGATGGCCATCGATAAACACTGATGTATAGCTGCAGCACAGAAAAGGTGGATGGGGGGTCTGAGGGAGGTTATGGCAGGCAGTTCCATGAGTAGCACAGGGAGGTAGGTGGCTATGGTTTGAGTGTGCATGAAGAGCTGTGAGGTAAATAGAAGAAGCCTTCAAGAAAAATGATTGCCGAGAATTTGCAAAATGATGTAGTCTGGTTGCATGCCGAGCACCTGCAAAATGACGCAGAGGGCAGCTAGGTTGTAGAACGTTCGAGCGGGCTCGTCCTAGATTTCAGACTCTCGATCGACGAGACAAGGAAACCCGCCCACCCACAGCCGTCACACTTTCATGCTTTGAGAGCCTCCGACTCGTTGAAAATGGATTCCCCACAGCTTAAGGTTGCCGACATTCGGTTGATTGTCATAGGTCAAGGCTGTGAAGCTGACCGGACATCTCACTCTCGTAGGTGAAAGCTTAAGCTTATTGCAAGGCGTTGCTGCTCGAGATTGGCAATCACACGGGCTGGAAGAGGATTAACCCCAAGTTGACAGCTGCTCTAGAAGAGGAAGCACCAAAAACAGTAGCATCGTCCATTGTGGTTGCAAGCAATTGTAACCACGTGGATGGTACTCCGTCTTTTAGTAGTTAAAAAAAGTATGCTTCCAAAGTGAGCAGCAGTAATATATGTACCACCTATTCTCCGAAAGTATCCGATATTTAAATGTGCAAAAATCACAAGTGGGGGGATTTGGGCGGTATTTGGGTCGTGGAAAGTCCCTCCCATACCATAAGGGACACCCTAAGATGCAAAATGGCCTTTTTACAATGTGCAAAGAAGAGGGGGGCATTGAGCGATACTTGGGTGGTGGAAAGTCCCTCCCGAGGGAAAGCGGGGTGGTGGAACGTCCCTCCCATATTCCTGATACTTCTACTACCGTATCTAATTATTATATCTCACATTCAATGGATTATTTTAAGATTCCCACGTGGTTGGTACTCGTCCACGTCACCCCCGGATGATGGGTTCCAAACTTCCAGGCCACCCTGTGAAAGCCTCATTGTATCAGAGCACCTGACGGGGGAAAAAAAAAAGATACAAGCTTGTCGTTTAATCTTCAAACCAAACCAATATCGTATACAACCTTGGAAGGCTTTTACTCTGTTAATGTGTTAAGGGGAGGAGAGAAGAAGAAGAAGAAGAAAATTTTAACTTCGTAGGAAACTATCCCAAGAGACCTTAAAAATCTTTCCGACGCGGAGACTTGAACTCAAGACCTTTGTGAGAGAGAGAGAGAGAGAGAGAGAGAGAGAGAGAGAGAGAGAGAGACGCGGAGACTTGAACTCAAGACCTTTGTGAGAGAGAGAGAGAGAGAGAGAGATCGGTGAGTGTGCACATGCACAAATCCAAAACCATACTCGGGAGGATCGATGGACAACATATACATTACTCTGCTAGGTAGCTAAAACAACCTCATTAGCCCCAAAGGCATCCCCTTCCGCTGCTGACAAGCGTTCAAGAATTTCTTAAAGCCAGGGAGAGTCCTTGAGGGGGGTGATAATTGCCTTCAGCTGCATGTGGGCAAGAATGCCGTGAAGACCATACTCACGTCCAATCCCACTCATTTTGTAGCCACCAAATGGTAAAGACTGATCATAAACATGGTAACAATTGATCCACACAGTGCCAGCGCGGAACGACCTTGCCAGCCTGTTAGCTACATCTATGTCCTTTGTGACTACTGCGGCCGCTAGCCCGTACATGGTGTTGTTCGCTCTCTTCACAAGTTCGTCCAAAGTCCTGCAATTGCATGAACATTGATCTGTCAATAACATCTGAAACATTCAAAATGGCATTTGATTGAAAAGAACATGATTTACTCCTGTCGAGATTGCAAGGGTAAGGTATGTAGCCATTGGAAAGGTTGCTATGGTAAACACGTCCGATGTAGGGTGTGTACACAAGTAGGCATCATAAGCACTCAAAAGCACAAGAGCAATATTTACAACCTAACCCATACATACAGCAAAGCACAGTTAAAAAGCCCGACCAAAATGCAACAATATGTTTTGACAAAAAATTAATACAAGTTGTAACAAAAATATCCAAAACTAACGTTTATGCAAATATGCACACAAAAGAAATCACAGTACCAAGCATGCATGCATGCAAGCACAAGCATACATCTGCACAAGCATGTGTACATGCAAAAATATCATGTGCATGCACACACACGCGCGCACACACACTCCAATGACTACAGACAAAGTAAACTCTCCGAGCATGTTAGAAATGTGAGACATTACTTGAACTTTAAAACCGACATCACTGGTCCAAATATTTCCTCTCTTGCTATCTTCATATCATCCTGCAAATACAGAAATTCGTGTCATTAGTGGGTAACCATACAATGCTTTGTTTTCTGAAGAGAAGTACAAAAGGTTTAGCATTACTACAGCAAGTAATCACCTTAACATCACCAAATATTGTCGGCTCGATGAAGTAACCTTTGTTTCCAACTGGATTACCTCCAGTCAAGAGCTGGGCACCCTCGGCTTTACCGCTTTCTATGTACTCCAAAATTTTCTTAAACTGTGTTTCATCCACCTGCTCAAGCAAAGAAACCATATGAATACTATACTGTATTTTTCACCGTACATATACATACATAAATATATATAGTACATATGTGTATGTATTTATGGGATATGTCTCAAAAATCTGATAAAACAAGTGGCAAAAGGCACTAATGACATCCTAAGCTCCTCCAAAAAGAGGCACTGCTACCCTGCACTTGCCTGAGGACCTTGCTCCACTTCAGCTTTGAATGGATCGCCAACGACTCGTTTTTTGGCCTTCTCCACTGCCTTTTTTACAAACGCGTCATAGATGCTCTCTTGCACAAAAATCCTACTTCCTGCTGTACAGCATTGTCCCTGGCAAGTAGAAGGCAGTGAAACTGTTAACAAAGATATCCCCATGAACACGGCTTCAAGGACTCGTCTCACAAGTATGAATTGGAGCTCTCACCATGTTGAAGAAGAGGGCCACATTGGCTATGTCAACTGCAGCATCCAAATCAGCATCCTCGCAAATGACCAGAGGTGATTTACCCCCCAGTTCCAATGTAACCGGCTTCAAGTTGCTTTTTGCGGCTGCCTCCATTATTAACCTACCAACCTCTGTAGACCCTGTGAAGCTAACCTGCACAAAAATCCAACATATTTACACACATACATCTATACATATATGCAACTCCTATTCAAATATGCACAAAAAATCACACACACATATATGCATATATGCAATTCCTTTTCAAATATGCACGCAACAAGATAAACACATCTGAAACATCTCTCCAAATGCACACAACCATCATATGCATGCAAAGCTACAAGAACATTCATGTGTACACAAGACTTGGGGCAAGGGGCAAGCTATTGCAATGCTACATAGCCATGTGAAACGACTTTCGAGATCTCATTTCCTACTCTCAATCTTGGCCACTTCTCAGACTAAGTAAGAAGAGAAGTAAAAAGGGTACCTTGTTAATGTCCATGTGACCAGCAATGGCAGCACCCGCAGTAGGCCCAAACCCTGGCACCACATTCAGTACCCCATCTGGTACCCCTGCCTGTATGTCAGAAACAAACCAATGATGTCATATGTCTCAATGACGCCACTGGTAAACAACCCATCGTGAATTTTGAAGATGAAGAGATGAAAATTATTTGAGCATTGTAACAACACTCAACACCTTAATTAGTACCATTATTCATTTCCTCATCCTGAGGCGTTGAATAAGAGAAAATCACCGATTTTTCACTGCCATACAACAACATTCGACATATACATATACAGTAGAGAAACAAAGAGATCCAAATTGACACTCATTATGTTCATGCACATATAACATAGGGCAACCTTGTGAAATCTTACTAACCATGAGCACAATGCCAATAGAAAGGGAGGGAGGCCCACCTGCTTGACTAGAGCTGCCAGGTAAAGAGCAGTCAAGGGGGTCTGCTCAGCTGGTTTGACAATAATAGTGTTTCCCGCCACCAATGATGGTGCAACTTTCAACAGGAACATAAGAATGGGAAAGTTCCATGGAATGATTGCTCCAGTCACCCCATATGGCTCGTAAACTGACATGCCTTGATAAGGCCCGTCCATCTTGAAGGTTTGCCCACTTATTTTATCCGCCCAACCTATATTAAGGCCCACACAAATCAGAAGCTTGCTTGTTGGCGAGGATTGGTAGCCGTATGTGAGACGGCCACAAACCAAACCATGGGCCGAAACTACAATTCTTATGCTGATGCTGTGAAAGTTATGATAAATGATGAAGGCTAGTATGTAGCTGCAGACAAGGCATCATGAGTGTTAAAATAACTCTATTTTTCCATGTGCAGAGAATGTACCTGCTGCAGCCCTGACACATTTGATACCACTAACCAAATCTGCATATTTTGCCACAAAGAGTGGTTTGCCATTGTCTAAAGTCTCTAGGTAGGCCAATTCATCCATGTTCTGTTCCATAAGGTCTGCAAACTTGAATAGTATCCGTCCTCTTTCCTGCATTTCACCAAGGTAAATTAGCAGTTAGCCAATATGCTTAAAGAAAGGAATGCACATTAGAAACTGCATAGCTATAAATAAGCAATAACAATGCTGCAAGGAATGCCATTCAATGACTTTTACAATAGAGAACCACATTCTATAAATTTAGCTATTTCCGCTTTGCATTCTTGGATGTGCACAAAGGATGAGGCCATCTTTGGCTTCATATCAATTGAATGCTAAATAGCTGAATGTTGGTTGTCTCCTTCTTGAGTGAGAGATGTGCACATGAGTACCAAGATGAATCCAGAAAAAGGCCATAACAGGTCATTCAACAATCATGATGTCGAATGGTACTTACATAGTCACATGCAATTTACGAATAATTTGAGCACCCAGCTTCCTTTCCCAGAGGAAAGGGCATTCAAATTTCACATGTCCCCATTCTTTGGGACTATGAACTAGAGAGCCAGACAGAGTATTGACTACATATGATGCTCTTAATGTAAAGGGTTACACCGTCTCAGGCTCAAAAGTGGGTAAAGAAACAACGAGCCAGGAGACCCTTATGAGCATATGGCTACCTTCAAGCAAGTCCTACGAGATCAACAAATGCCTGGTTTCCATACACAGTTCGAAGGATTTGAATTTTGAAATGGCCTTAGAAGGGAAAGCACACTCTTGGTTCCAACCTTTGAATCCAGCATACTTCAGAAATATAGATGCCCTCACACGAGATAATTAAACCCATACAACTTGAATGTTGATGTGCAAGACAGGATAAAGCCATGGACCACATTTCATGATAATAAATTGCTGAATTGCTGAATTTCAATTCTCTTATTCATGTAAGTGTGAAGAGGTACGATAACAATCTGTAATATTGCTGTCTTTTATCATCTCATGTTCCAAAGGTAGCCAAAGTTACTTGTCATTCAAAAGATTATGAGCTCCCACATCAAACTTACTCTAAAGCTTTCATATATGTTCCCATTCCAAGAGCGGATTCTAAGCTGAGAACCCAAACATGCCAATGGAGACCCTACTAGGACCTTTTCATCAGTTAATTGCAGAAATATTGTCGACTCAACCAGACATCTTTAAAAAACAAAATAAAGTACACTACAACTAAGATGACGCCCAGACGGGTGAGAAAAACTGCACCCCAAAAAGGGTGTAGGAGGAGCCAATATAGAGAGACCTAATTTTTTTGCTTCTTTTTTTTATGGGGGGGATTTTCATTTGTAGTCATTTTGAAAATGTGAGAATTGCATCAGAATGTGAGAATTTGCCATGAAAAGACAAATTAGATGAATACCAGAATTGGCAGTTTCTAGACTTTTATCTCGAAGCTCTATTAAATCAATGACGTTTTAGAGAATTGTAAGTCAAAAGTTAAATTCTTAAGGATCTTCAAAGTAAACTATTGAAAGAGCATGTTGTAGAAAGTTCAAAAGAACCAATGGGAGGAAAACACTATCCTCACTTTTATATAAAGTATCTTGCTTTACGAGCCTAGGAAAAAGTAAAAACCACAATAACCGACAAAGCACTTGGAACTCATGATGACCTTATCTCCAAAGGTAAGAAAACAAATGAATGCTTAATAAGGCTTGACAACTGGAGGCCAAAAGATGAATGGAACTTTGGGAGGTAGGTATTAAAGTCAAAAGCCCATCTTTCCATGATTTCTTTTAGATTTGGATACTATAATGCCCCACTTGAAGAACATTATAGTATCCAAATCTAAAAGAAATCATGGAAGGCAGCCTTCACAAGAAATTTTGGACAAATTCTCACAATAATTTCCACATTGTGACTAACCTCAACATCATGAGCTTCTATGAGGGGGGCCGGTGGCCCCCTGCCCCCAATCGTACCTAGCTAGGTATGCAATGCGTCTCGAGCAAAAGCTCATGATGAAAAACACCGGAGAAGACTCCGTCTTCTTCCATGAGAAAATTTCTAAATCTTCTTGTGCTTCACGGGAGGGGTTAACTGTTTTTGAGTTACCCCTCCCCTCAAATAACTTTACCTCAAAGAGGTCATTGCCCCCTCCCTCCTCCCTGTGTGCGAGGGTGAGAAAATTTCAATCAGATCAGTCCCATCGTGTCTTGTCTAACCATTACCCCCTTCCGTGGAAGCTCCCTCCAACATGCACAACCATTTCCTATTGGTTGCACATCTACTCTGTGACTCGGCTCTTAGAAAAATCCCCTTTCCTAGGAAAGGTAAGGGCACCTTGCCAATCTTTGCCAAAAACCAGGGTGTAGAGTATTTTAACCGAAAAGAGTCTAAAACCTACTGGCAAGCCCCGCTCATCCCTCTCTCCCGTTTTTCTCACAGCCCGTAATGACACGTAACTAGTGTCCGTGTCGGTACTATGTGTCTTCTCTTCCACCTTTCGAAACCTTCTGTCTCCTGACTTTCCTCAAAGCTATGGCAGATCCACGCAGACGGGGAGGGGGAGAGGGGGGACTCTAGTTAGAATCCCAGCAACTTGCAAACAAACGAATTGAAGGAAGGAAGCCAGAGCAGGAGCAAACAAACGAATTGAAGGAAGGAAGCCAGAGCAGGAGCAGAACATACGTAGCCGCTGAGGCGGGGCCAGGGACCCTCTTCAAAGGCCTTGCGTGCAGCCACTACGGCCTTTTCAACATCCGCTGCATCACCCTCTGCAACGCTGGCGAGCGTCTCCCCCGTCCTCGGGTCCAGCGTCTCGAATGTCTTGCCTGCATTTCAACATGCACAGAAAGATCAT